>NC_141828.1:15957287-20757287 GCF_982586985.1 Callionymus lyra | reverse complement strand
CAATTCAAGCCCCTCTAGCCCGCCACCTGGTGGGGGAACATGCCGCCTGCCCTGGTTCTATTTTATATTTCAGGTAAGTGCGTGATTTGAGACATAATATCTGTCGAGAATTTCCGTGCTAGTTAGTACTAACACTATCCTGATGCATACTAGCCGCAAGTATACTAAGAGAAGTATGAGGTTTGAGACACAGCGCCAGTGTTTCCTGTCTGTGTAGCATGTTAGCCATTTAGCTTATGATTCAATCAAGCTTAAAAAAGACTTGTTGGATTTCTTTCTGGAACAATTTCAGGTCCAGGCTTCGATACAAGATTGACGTTACAGACGAGCAGTATGGAGGTATTTGGGTTTTTTTTAAGTGTCTTTTTGGATGAAGATGAAGACAACTGAGCTCCAGTCGCTACATTCAAATGAACAAACATTTTTGTCTATAACTCTGTAAAGGAACAGATTACTCTGAAAATAATCACAACTCTTAGTCGACATGAGTAGTACCACTCTCAGACATGCCTATCTTTGTTATAAAAAAGGGCTTGTCTGTGAGAAACTACAGTATACACTCTTGTACACAAACAACATTTTTTCAGAAACCAATGCAAAACATACAAATCCCGCACAGAAAGCATTCGTGTTCAGTTGAAAACTCTCTGTTTGTCATCCACGAATGTAGTCGCACAGTTCTCGTCGTACGTGTCAAGCTTTTCCGACAGACTGATCCTCAAATGTAGTTCCCAACTGAGAGCAGTAATGGGAGTAATTTGGATCTCAAAAATCTGTGAAAACCCCCCTCCCCAGCGCTCGTGCACATGGTTACCCTCCTCATTGATTTACAAATGTGAAATGCTCATCCAGGTGATGTGAGGGAAGTGGCAGCGTTGATCTCTCTACGCCACTCAGATCCGGAACCAGCGCCACACTTTCTTGTGCTTAGACAGACTAATTGGGGTCATTTCTGTCGGCTCTAGGATCTACAGTGCACCGGGGTGTTCTAGTGTTCAGATAATTTGCCCATTTTCTCATTCCCACAAAGAATATTTTATGAAAATGCGCCCTTATTTCTGGCACCTTAATGGAGTGTGTTGGAGCCGGATGCTGATGAGGTTGTTGTCCGTCCCGATGAATGTTGGAAACAGAGGAAATGTCAGTGAAGGTTTTTTTTTTACGACCATGTCTACAGCAGCGTCTGCAGGGCGTAGCTGCATCACAAGGTTATCCTAATTATTTAAAGTCTAATATAAGCAGATCTTAGCGCATCAAAGACGGCGTCATCCATCTTAATTTGATATAAAAGACGACGTTTTTTTTCTGACAGGTTGAGGTTTCTCTCGACCACATAATTGCCGTCTTGTGCCGTTCTCTCCGTTCGTTAAGTAAATCCTCATGATGTGTCACTGGCTTGACATGACAGCACGACTATATGAAGTCATTTCCATGGGTGTGGATCACTGGTCGCCATGACTCACAACATTTTTAACAACACGACCATGAGACCAGACGGCAACTGATCACATCCGCCATTTTTTTTCCTCATAAACTCCACAAAAGTTATTAATTAATAAATAAAAAAGGCAAAATTCGTAAATAAAGAAGACACTTTTTAAAGACGAAGCATCACATCTAAATATAGCACAGGCAAAAAAAAGGAGGTTTTATAGTATAGTTTGTTTCCTTTTTGTTTATTACAATCCAAACTTATCCTTTACATTGTTGAACAGTATATTTGTACCTTTTAATACAATAGTACACATTTCTGTTTCAAATACATCATACATAAGAATTAAATGAGATTGAAAAGGAAACAGTTGTCTTATTTTTCTGGTCTCTTTCTTGTTCATACTTTCCTATATTATTTAACATAATATTTAATTTAATTTAATTCTTCACCCTTTGAACGTCAAACTCAATTAAATAATTTCTTCTTTTTTAATTTAAATTAGATTTATTTATTTTCTTTATTTAATTAATTATTTAGATTTAATTTCTATATTCTGTTATGCTACCAGAACAAATTCCAGTGTAAATCTCTGCACTGGTTTCACAAAATGTAAAATCCGCCTCTGTTTTAATTCTTCAATGCCAATCTCTCAGTAGTTAAATTTTCCTTCCCATTTTTTATACTTTATTATGTGTATTTATATCTCCGGCTAAATAAAGAGTTGGCGGGCCAGTGTTGTGTTTGACAAATATGGTTAGCAAAGCTTTTTTTTTCTTCTTTTAACCACAGTGAGCAACATTACAATAGTTCAAGGAAAGAACACTTGTTTGTAGATCTGTGTCTAGTTTCAACATGACTTACTCATACAAAAAAACCCAAGTAAAACAAAACCACAAGTACATATTTCAGTGAAAAAAGATAAAACTCAAGACCTCAACCATTTATTCACTTCAGTTTTCAGAATTTGTAAATCAAAACTAATGTGGTATAAGTTGTTTTTTTCAGCAAGTTGAAAAAGGGCAAAATACTTTGTCCAGTTTTTGAGAATGCCTAAATCTTTTTTATTTCGAGAAGTACAGAACATCTCTCACCCAGTGAAAAAGGAAGGGGGGATAACCAATTTCCAGTAAATAAATATTTTTTTCTTGCAAGAAGAGTAACTAACGCTATGACATCTTTTGTAAAAGAGGATATGGAAGTAGAAATCCCGAATATAGCTGTTAATACATCAGGTGACACATATTTTTCCAAAACATCTTTAGCACATATGAAAACAACAACTGTACATATGTGACTCAAATTATTTGATTTACTAGCTTTTAACCGCAACACTTCTTACTACTCAAAGAAAGGTGCGGCTTATTTGGCTTTTTGACTATGGAGTATTTGCGAGAGCATTCTTTGGCTCACCAGCCGTCATCCACCTACACACCGAACTAACAACCGAGTGCTGCTACGACGACTCTCTGAGGAGTTATCAAAGAAACACCGAGTGGGCGTGAATGAATGAAGATAAAGGGAAGTCGACCTAGCTGATACTTTAGAGCTTAGCAGTGTTTGCGAACGCTTAAGTTTGCGAGTTTGTTTATAATGCGAGTTATTAGTGATATCAGTGTTTTTTACACCTTTTGAACTGTTGACATGATACCGTTTTTTCAAGTCTAGCTAGCTTACGAAGCCACTTGTAACTCGAAAGAAAGACAAAAATAAGTGGAATTAAAAAACAGTGCATTCCCAGAAACACTGTTAAAAATACCACAGATCTTCTAAAGTGAAAAATATTCCAGCACTCCAATAACCTCCAGCGACTCCTTGTCAGCCCAGCACAAGCTAAACAACAATATATACAGCTCAGGTGATTTATGAGAGCTATATTTATCAAGTTGATAAAGCCTATTCAACTATTACCAGACTCCATATTACTCCAGTAATCCATTCTTGTCACAAACAAATACCCTCCCGTCTACGCCCGCTGGGCCCCAAAATACACTTCTTTGACTTTCAATAGAGACCTCGCTCAGAGGAAATACAAATGCGGTAAGTTATGATGTCGAACATTGATCTGAGTCATTTCAGGAAGCCAAACGTATTAAGGAGAGACAACAGTCGACTAATGTGGCTGACTGGGAGACAAATCTAGCCAGGAATACAGCAGTACAGCCGGGGGATAAACGTGGGCTCGTCTCCTTGTTATTACCTAAAACACATTTTAGTCTTAACTGGGAAATTGAACCGTGGACTTCCCACAATCTCATTCTTTTTTTCCGGTACAGGCAGGTATAATACAGGCGAGTATTCCACACCTCCAGTTAACGTTTGTTTTGCACTTTTCCCAGCAATAGTTGCGTTTAATCTCTCCCGCATAGTCTACGTGAACTGAACTGAAATTATATTAGTCCTGCCTAATATTTCTGGGCCAATTTTTATTTTCTTAAAGGGTATTACAATTAATATACAAACATGATACCATGTGAAATAATCTCTCACTAGTTTTCTTTGTCACTTCAAATCTCACAAAATTGACCTTTTTTGGGTCAATTGCTAATTTAACGGTTCAACATGTATGTGAAAACGTAAATTTGAAAAATGGAATAAAAAGATTAGTATTCACTGAGCAGAGAATGTCTGCTTTAAGTTGCCTATCTAAGAGATGATCCAGGAGGTCTGGATGGGCATCAAGGTTCTCAACTTGAAAAACTGTAAATGATAGTACGACCAAAATTTCACTCATTTTCTACTCACCCTCATGTCGACTAAAGTAGAGTAATCTGTTCCTTTTTAGAGTCATAGACAAAAACGTTTGTTCATTTTAATGTACTGGATTGGAGCTCAGTTTCTTCATCTTCAACTTCGTCCAAAAAGACTCTTAAAAACATTCAAATGCCTACATACTGCTCGTCTGTAACGTCCATCTTGTATTGAAGCCTCGAAATGAGGAATTGTTCTTGAAAACGTATATAAGTCTATATTTTCAGCTTGTTTTTATTGGACACTGCTAGACCATCAGCCTAAACCTTGGGCATTGACACTTGTATTGTGTTTGAATGGGGAAAAACTTTCAGTCAGAATCTGAGAGACTCATAATTTAGGCTACAAACAAACTTAAAATAAAGACTTCAATACAAGATGGACGTTACAGACAAGCAGTATGAAGGTATTTTAATGTTTTTAAGTGTCTTTTTGGACGAAGATGAAGACAACTGAGCAAAAGTCGCTACATTAAAATGAACAAACATTTTTGTCTATAACTCCAGAAAGGAACAGATTACTCTGAAAATAATCTCAACCCTTAGTCGACATGAGGGTGAGTAGAAAATGAGTGAAAATTGTATTTGGCGTGTACCATCACTTTAAAACTACACAAGGAGCGCCAACAGCCTTTAATGAGGGAAACATGTGTTCAAGGCAAAATACTTTCCTGGATATAAAGGCAGAAACCCAAACATGTAATCCTGTTAAAATTGAAGAGCAGAAAGTGGGTTTGAAATAAGTATAATCGTCCTTCAAGACAAACATACTCACATAAAAGCATTTCACTGCCTTACTTGTACAACTATAACTGCCCCCGGGGGCCTCCATTTGGATTCTGTGAAATCAAGATTTGAGGGACTGATGTCTTGGAAATGTCCGAATAACCATCAAGATTTTCAGGGAGAGCGTCTGAACGGATCCCAATCAGTTCCTGCGGTCTTTTTTTTTTATGGTTGTTGATCAGATTAGTAACAATAACACTGGAAAATAGCTGAACAGAACCAGAAGAGTAATAAGAAACAATGATAATTTGTTCATCTGCTCATCATACGCTAATGACTCTTTCAGGACGTCAGTAATGTGGATCAGCTCGGAACAATCTTCCAATTGAAGCTCATTCACAAATGAATTCCTGAATGGAAACTAGGAAAAAAAGGTCTTTAAAAAGAGATCCAACCACTGTCAACAGCCACTCTTACAAGTCACAGAGCTTGTTTTATGCTAACTGCTGAGCAATTCCCAGAGTGACGCAGGCAGAGCAAACGTACGCTGTAAATCCTTCACAGAGCAGGAAATGGTAAAATGTTTCTCATAAAAAAGTCAGAATTAGTTAATTTTCGCAAGTGTGGCAGAAGCTTGAAATATTCCAAAAGTGAAGCCGAGAGAAAACACACGCGCTGACACGCAGCATAGAGGAGCAGTCAGTCAGAGGAAGAATAAACAGATGAAAATTGAGTGAAAGTTTGAAGACAGTGCAACTGTCACCGCCATGATTCTCCCCACAAAGAAAGTGGGGGAGACAAGTGAAGGGATCTTTTGAAAGCTTGGGTAAATAAGAGAAATCAGGCATTGAACATCCAGGTAATAACTGATGCTATGACTTGGCATTTGCTCTGACACAAATGTAAGACAGGAACATTAAAAGATATCCAGTGTTTGACAGGTATCACGGTTCCCCCAGGCTAGAAGGATTCTCAGTTTGATGAGTGTGTCAGTCACTGTGACGCCTGTCGACAAGGCGGATCTGAAGCCCAGACACTCAGGAATAAACTCCTGCCTCAACATTTGTTTCTCTAAAACATCTGATTAAGAACATATGTAAACTGTAGGGTTCAACAGGAAATATACCATAATTACTACTTCATCCATCTTTAGCTTCAAAAGTATCACCATTTATTCATTTATTTGATCTCAATACAGTCATTTGGAAGTTTTGTTTTTGTGGGAATTGGATTTTTTTTTTAATCAAAAGGTTAAACTTTGTCCAACAAAAGAGGAACACAATCTTTATTGAAAACTAACTGGTTTTAATATTTTCTATTAAATTGGTCTTACAGTCTCAATGATAGCCAAAAAGTGATGGAAGTCTATGGAGGTGTCAAAGTGTCAGGTAAGCATTTGACTTAAGGCGTATTTGTCTCTGGTTTATTTTATGATTTAACTGATAATCTAAAGGAAATAATGTGAAATTTGTCCATACATATCCAATAGAAGAGGTGTTCCCAACTTTTTTTGTACCAAGGACTGGTTACATTTCAGGAATATATTCACGGGCCGGTGTTCAGATAAAAAATAAGTAAAAATACAATAGCATAACCTGCAAAATAACGACATCTAAGTGCCTTAAAAATATTTCACCATATCGCTGAATCATCAATAGATCTGGACTGGCTACAACAAGATGTGTGTGTGTATTTGCATCCATGTATATTTGATTGTATGCCGACGATGGTGTGTCAATGTTTTTTTTTTAGCCTTATTGATATGGAATGAGGACTCTGAATAGAAGCGAGTGACCATCATTGACCACCAACTGACGAACCAGTAAAATTGAAAAACAGATCAGGGCTGCCCAACCTTTGACTGGTTTAAATGTAGATGTTAATTTCACAGATCAGCCTCCAAAGATAGATGAATGGCAGAAAATAAGATTAAATATTAGCTAATGTGTGGATTTAAGTGTGTCTTAAATATATGTTGGACTCTATTGTACTCATCAGTATGTGTTTGTTTGTACAAAACTCTCTTTTCATTGAAATATTTACATTAGAAAATGTTCTTAAGCCCCGCCCAATGAAAACACTTGGTTTTGCCTCAAGCTAAAATCCTACCATAACCACAACCACTCTGCTCAGGAAAGTCAGGTTTTCACATTAATTGCCCTTTAAAACCAAAGTTCAGAAAATGAAAAAAAACAAACCATTACAACGGTAAAAATCAGTTGGTGCCGTGACCTTGTTTCTCTGGTACAAGATGGTCTGATCTAGTGTTGTGCCTTTTATTTGTAGCAGGTTTACATGTGACCGAGATAAGAGTCATCATGTGAGGTGAAAAATACAATAACTTCAGTAGCAACGAAACAGAAATTAGATCAGGTATTACATGTACATTGTCTTTTGCCTTTGGGGGAATTCTACAGAAAGTTTTGTGATTATATTATCTTTGTATTGGATCTTAATACCTAAATAAAGGCACAACCGTAAAAATCAAAGAGAAAGATTCTGGTTAAAACTTTCTCATTTGCGACAGATAATCGAGAGCTATTGTTTGTTTATGTAGAAAGGGTCTACTTGTATTCATCTGTGAAGATTTCACCAAGAAGAGGTAGATTCCATTGTTTTCAACCTGGCCGTGAGCATCTATGCGCCCCAAGAATAGATCAATAAATACGCCAGTTTGATGTATGAATTATAAATTACGTTAATTTTAATAAAAAACTAGCTTTCAGAGAGCTCGACTTTCCAATCACAACCCCTCGAAATCCCCAAAATGTATCACCCGTGATCAATTCCGGTAAATGAGTTGTGACTGAAGGCGACAGGGCGGCGGAAGAGATGGCGGGCGACAGAGTTTTAAATGCCACGCTCGACGCCATGAACGGTGGCTCTGTATGCATTTTTCACTCTGGCGTGTGTCATGTTCAGTATATGACACTCATGCTGATTTACTGCTGACTCGCCGCTAAATAATTCACAGGGATATGGGTCTCAGTGCTTTAATGGCTGTTGTATAGACCTGCTTGCCTTTAAAATGTTCCACAGGCAAGCAGCCATGCCGGGATGGATGGGAGAGCTCTCAGCTCTGATTAATAAGCTTCTCGCTGCTTTACTGCAAACACGGTGACGGGAAACAAACACGACGAGAAGCAGCAGCAGCAGCCGCCGAGTGTGTTCTCTGTGTGTGTAGGTGTGTGTCTGTGTAATTGCTGTGCATAAGTCTCAGTCCGAGTCAATCCCTTTGTTGCAATAGCATCAAATATTAACAGCATCTTATTAAAAATATTACACTGAAAAAGTATTTGCTACTGAAGCTCCTCCCCCCTTTTTTAAATAAATACACAAATATACACAAGAAAGACCTTTGAAATTAATATATTCTTAAACGTCTATTTTGCTTTAGACCATCAATTCATGCAGTACATTTTGGTTACTTAAATAATTATAATATACTGTATAACCACAATATAAATAGACAAACAAATACTTATTTTTTATACTTTAGCAAAAAACAATCTTACTACTACTGTCAACTAAACAACAATGCTTTTGATTCTGAGGACATTTACAACACTGTTTGGTTTTTCATTTTTAATTGAATTTAAGTCAAAATATTTCTTCATGTACTCCAAAAACCTTTTACTTGACAATGATATGGAGGTAGATATGTTCCTTTATTATTCTCTTTTTTTAAAGAAAAGTTACCGTGTAATAACTTTTTATAAAAAATGATTATAAAAAAAGACATTTTCAATAATAAAATAATTTTTTTCTCCAATCTAAACTAAATGAGACTTATTTGAGGATTAAATCATGAAGGCACAAATATCCTACCTGACACAAAAAGATTACTTTAATCAAAGAAAACCATTGAAACATATTTATTTATGATTTAAACAAATATATTTGAAGCACCTTTTTTATTGAAAGTACTGTTTTTGATCAAATTAATTGTTAAATTGAATCATTAATTATATATATAGTTAATAAATACATATATAAATATAAATAAAATATATAAAGAAGTATATAATAATTATACTGAAGCAACGTTTTTGATAGAATTAACTTTTTTTAAACTGAAAATATTTTTTTTAAAGGGAAACTGCAAACGTCTTAAATCCAGGTGCCGGATTTATCTTCCATTTTTACTTCCGCTTTTACTATATTTAATTTCATCAAGCTTGGTTGTTAAATTGTCAGGTGAGAAAATGAGCATTTGAAATACAAAAATAATTTAATTTCAAATTGCAATCTAGTGTAGTATCCGACTTTTTAATCCCACTAAAGATCTGCAATATATCACGGATGTCAGTGGTGAACCTACAGATGGTGAAGTAAGCAAAGACAGTGGTGCATAAAATGTAAATCATTTATTCAACATCACGGTCCATTTAGCGTTTAATTAAATTCTATTAACACGCTTATAAACATGTTGCGTTGCACGCCAATTCAAACAGACACACCTTCATCATCCCACCGCTGTTGGCAAGCAGAGACCGTCGTTCATCATCACTATAATACTCGTGTAATGTCATGGGTGCTGCCAATCAAAAGGTATTATGAGCTGCAGTCAACTTCATCGGCAAACAATCAATTATCGACGGCTATTCTTTCACTGCACCTCCATCATGAGCCTTTTGTAATGCTCATTACAGCATTTTGCACTGTCTTCTTTGGGGAAAATAGACCAAATTCTTTCCTTGTTCAACCTTGTGTTATCTCAGGGTCAAGGTGACCCCGAAGCAAACAAATGTGTTTGTGGTATCCCTTATGTTGTCTCTGGGTCAAGTTGAACATCCTCCACCACTGCATATGTATTTATTGAAGTTCACCTTGACCCAGAGACAACACAAGGGATACTACAAACACATTGTTTTCAGACCTTTAGGTCATGTTGCCCCAGAGACAACACAAGGGATACCACAAACACATTTGTTTTCAGACCTTCGGGACACCTTGACCCAGAGACAACACAAGGGATACTACAAACACATTGTTTTCAGACCTTTAGGTCACGTTGCCCCAGAGATAACACAAGGGATAATACAAACACATTTGTTTTCACACCTTCAGGTCACGTTGCCCCAGAGACAACACAAGAGACACCAAAACACATTTGTTTTGAGGCCTTCGGGTCACCTTGACCCAGAGACAACACAAGGGATACTACAAACACATTGTTTTCAGACCTTTAGGTCACGTTGCCCCAGAGACAACACAAGGGATACTACAAACACATTTGTTTTCAGACCTTCGGGTCACGTTGCCCCAGAGACAACACAAGGGATACTATAAACACTTTTTTTTTTCCAGACCTTCGGGTCACCTTGACCCAGAGACAACACATGGGATACCACAAACACATTTGTTTTCAGACCTTCGGGTCACCTTGACCCAGAGACAACACAAGGGATACCACAAACACATTTGTTTTCAGACCTTCGGGTCACCTTGACCCTGAGAAAACCCATGGGTTAAACAAGGAAAGAATTTGGCCCTGAGATAACACAAGGGTTAACGATGTCCTGTGAATATACGGAAATGGGATGAAGTCGTCTCAAGGTTCAAGTGAGGGTCGTTCATGTATCCCCACCCCTTTTTTTTAAAATCCAACTCCACCTAATCGTTGGAACATCTCACCACCATCCCACATTCAGATGCCGACGCGTAGTCTAGCTTGCAATTTCCATGAGGCGACTTCAACTCATCGGCTAAATGTGCTCGTTGAAAACGGCTCAGGCCAGGGATCTGCTTCAGATTTAATTTCCAAACACACTCTGAGCTTTTAGCTGCTAGCTGACGCTCTTGAGAGAGAATCCTGGCCCCGCGCCATCGGAGAGTCCATCGTTTAGGTATCGCATGGTTAGCAGGGCTTCCCACTGCTTAATTCATGCACTCATACTGTATCCCCTTTCATTGAAAGCCTCGCCAGCGGCTGGTTTTTCTTCGTAAGAGAGAAACCATTTACAAGCAGACGGGCAGCGGAGGAAGACTCGTTAATAGCTTGAATTATTTTTCTCACTAGATGAGATGTACGGAAGACTTCAAGATTTTTTTTTTTTTTGCCAAACTTGTTGAATGTACATTATTAGAATATAATCATAAAGTGTTTTAGGGGAAAAATAACAATTAACATTGTTCATATTACATGTATAAATGGTCAAGTGTGTGTCATGGCTAGTAGTATCTGTCAGTGTTTAAATTTTTAACTTTAAACTTTGTTTAAAAGCCTAAACGAGTCCAAACATAAGCTCTAAAAGCTACTTGAGTCTGGTGTATCTTTTCTTTTTCACTCATTTGCTGCCATTTCGCCAGGTTTTGTTGTTACTTTGGCAGAGGAAATGACGAATGTTGTTCTCAGTTTTATCTTGACCTTTAAAGTATATATTTAAGGGAGTATTGTTTTGATTGTTTAAGCGCTTTGTGACCCTGGTCTGGTAAAATGCTATATAAATACAAATTACTTACTAACTTACTTACTTTCGAATGAAGTGGCCAACTAGTGGCCAGAGGTTCAATTGCAGCACACAAATGAATAAACACTGTGAATATTTAAGTGTTAATTGTAAAATAAAAAATCGAAAGATTTTCTTTCATACACACACTATTAATATGTAAACCATAAAACAACTAAATAAAAAAAAAAGTTATTTTAAAAGTAAAATAAATAAATAATATTGATTCAGTTCTATTGAATATGGATAAAAAATATTGCGATATATTTTTATATTGATATTTTCTTAAACTGATCAAAATATATTTATTTTACTAAAACTGGCTATTTTTCCATCAAGAATAAAAATGTAAACTATGTTTTGGTTTGTAATAACTGGTGCAGTGCATTATGGGGGTCGTAGTATAAGTGGTAGTAGTATTTGTGATTTGACCATTGATTATAGCAACATTTTTCAATAGCTGTTGAGTTTGAAACTAAAGTGCAGAGGTAACATTAACACCCGCTCTTGTCTTTCCTGCATCAATTTGGAAAGTCTGTCTCCCTTGATGTAATTGCCCTACGTTTCATAAAAAGATTTATTGAAAATCAAATCTCAGGTTACGGGGCCTCGGCGACAGCACAAGAAAAAGGTGGAATTTATAGTCTGCTTTTACAGCCGGATTTCAGGAATAATTGTTACGGGACATGACGGTGAGTTAGCAGTTATAAACCTGTCCTCCATATAAATTACCTAATCAGGAGATCCCAGTGGTTAAATAAATGGAGGCACTCATTCGTCTTCAATGGCCTGTGTGTGCATATAAAACCACAACGACCATCGTATACTTGGCGGGGAAAGAGGGGAGCTGTTGCTGTTTACAGAGTTAGAGGGGGGAATGGATGACTTTTTGCATGCTCAATCAACTGTGAAATGTCCATTTAATCATCCCTCGAAACCCCCTCGGTTTATTTGTGCTGCAGGACAGATTTACATTTTCAAACATCCTCCATATTAATCATTACTTCATCACGCCCTCCAACTGACAAGACGCATAAACTAACTCGGTGTAACGGCGACGTCTTCCAAGAGTGTCTAAGAGGAGAAGCACGGACTTTGATTCACCCGTTTAGAAATATTGCGACGGCACTTTTGGTCATCATGGCTCAGTTAATGGTTTACTGCTCAAATAGCAGGACCGGTTGATCTGGAAAATAATAATTATAATAATCTGTAGCAGATATAGGCAAAACAATTAAAAATAATGTTTCTTTTTGTGGAAACTGACCATATTTTATACGTACAAAAATACAACTGTCGCCCCATACTATTGTCTGGTGGAAAAGCTTTTTTAATGGGCTTAAACAGAAACAAAACAGACATTATTAAGTAGTCAGGTGGGTAATACGTTATTATATATTGTGTGTTTCTGCTGTAATGCTTACAAGCGTACACACAAACCATTACACAACTGTACATGACGAACCCTAGACATGATCCAAGTCATCTTCCATCACATTTTTCCACCCAGTCAGCACTTTCACAATACTAGCAGAGTGTCAAACTGAATGACGCAAAATATATATTTATCGAACAGTCAATGTATTAAATAGAATCTCGCTTTTGTTTATTGGATTCTAATTGGTCTAATTTTAACATAAAATATATTTTAAGATAGTTTAAGAAAAAACAACCTGTTTCCCCATCATTCACCAAATTCATTGCCTTATGTTTCCAGTTTAATTACAATTGTTAGTTGGATTAATTTATAATCTCTGCCCAAAAATGTAATCAAATTGTGATTGTTTGACACCCGTGCTCCACAGCAATGCCTGGTTGTCACTGAACAACCGGCAAGTGTTGGAGCGACAGTATATTAGAAGTCATAACCATCAAACAAGATGGGGAAACGCATAAAGAAGAAACTTAAAGTCAGTGCATGTCTTGTATATTTGAAGCACTATATGGACACTGTAGCACTTACGCTAGCTGTAAATCTGCCTTGTAGGACACTTTTATTCGTGCAGGCTTTTCCTTGATTTTCTGAGACGCTTGTGTTTGTCTCGGTGTTATCTTGACCTTTTAAGTATATATTTTATTGGGTATTGTTTTGATTGTTTAGCACTTTGTGACCCTAGTCTTGAAAAGCGCTCTATAAATATAAATTACTTACTTACTTGTACTTTATATGAAACAACGCATGTTAGCAACAACAGGCTTAAGAAACACTAAATAAAAATACTAATAATGAATCAGTTTATTTGATATCTGTACAAAGTCAAATTTGGTGAACCCTTTAAAATTGTAAATTAAGATTGTTTTGCAAAAATCATCATGCAAATCGCTACAGAACAAAGAAACAAATGAACAAACCTTTGTACATATGTATCTATTTGAAGTATAAATATGATGCTGGCTGACAAATTTAAAGAGATAGTTCACCCAAAATTATAAATTTACACATTTTCTAGTCTACTGTAAACACTGGAAGTGCTCGCAATGTTTACCCAGAGTACTTACTGTTTGTGTAGCATGTTAGCTTCTGCTACAAATCAGCTTAAAATATCGACCTATTCTTCTTGTCGAGGCTTCAATACAAAATGGACATAACAGACGAACAGTATGGAGGTATTTGGATGTTTTTAAGTGTCTTTTTGGACGAAGATGAAGACGAAGACAACTCCAGTCGCTACATTAGCATTGACATACATTTTTGCTACATATTTTTTTTTTGTGACATAGTATTTTATCATATCAATATCCTGGCCTTTGTACATGTACATTCAAGAAAATTCAAACAAATGAATCCTCTGGATCTTTTTGTCAAGGTCCATGTTTCTACCTCCGCACCGTCGGAGAGAAAGACACTATGGAAGTTAAAAGCATTTCGTCTCTTTTGGCTAAAACTAATAAAACGTCTGGGATCAGCCCTCACAGCCCGACAGCTTGAGTAATTTACATGTAGCGTGCAGCTGCGGGATTACCTTGGAAGAGACACTCTACCTGCTTCTATAATGAAATTCAGGACGTTTCGCCATCAACAATGAATCCTTCATAGAGGAGTGAAGTATGAGTTTATCACCCAGGATGAGAAGCATGTTACATTTGCCACTTTAAACAAGATGAATGGGTCACTGAGCCATTTACATTCTCATACATTTTTATGACTCTGCCATGAAGTGAATTTGATCTATTGGTAACAAGATAAATGATGAGCATAAAGCTTTGGCAGCTCTGACTTTAAACAATCTTTCATGTGTTGCCGCTCTTTTACATTTACATGACGCCGTGTCACTCGTAACAACCTTACATTAGAATCATAGATGAATTAGGAGAAAATGTCAACACTCTGTTGTGATGGAGGTTTTTTTTCTCTCAAGGAAAGTCATTTGACCTCCACCGTGAACAAAAGAACATTGTGTACAGCTCAGCGTTGTATCAACACACTGGCAAAAAAAGTCAATCGAGAGCTTCAATTCCTTCCCCGACTCTGACAAAATCCATGTGGAAAAATGAGCTGGACGGCGGGAGGTTTTACATCAAGTGTTGTAAAATGGCAAATGAAGCAAAAAATGCGAGTGATAGAAGACTGTGTGTCTTTTGTCTGCTTCCCATTCGTCTCATCATATTTAACCGAGGTACGGCTGGTCGGACGTCAGATTCGGAAACATTGAGAGTGTAATCCATCTCTCACTGTCACACAGATGAATCTCACAGGACGGCAGATTAAAAAATGTTCCCGTCAGAACCGCATTGATGGATACTCGTGGAAAACCCCTGAACCGCAGCGGTGGAATATGCGACTAGTGCTGCCACATGTGGCCATCAGTGCACACTGCAGACGTGATCATTTGTGAGGTCCCTGTTAAAGGGTTAGTTCCTCCAAAAATCTAATTGAAAACCCTTTCTTTTCACCCTCATGTCGACTAAGGGTTGGGATTATTTCCAGAGAAATATGTTTCATTTTAGAGTTATAAACAAAAATGTTTGTTCATTTTAATGTAGTGACTGGAGCTCAGTTGTCTTCTCCTTCGTCCAAAAAGACACTTAAAAACATCCAAATGCCTCCATATTGTTCGTCTGTATCGTCCCCCTTGTTGTCACACCTGGACCTTAGCAATTGCCCCTATGTCTATATTTTAAACAGGTTTTTATCAGAAGCTTAAAGGCTAACATGTTACAGACAGGAAGTACTAAATATTCCAAGAGCCATCAGTCTACACTCACGTCCGAAGACGGACAGTGTGAAGGTATTTGGACGTTTTCGTTTTTTATGTATTTTTGGAAAAAAAAAGAAGCACATAAAAGCTCTTGAATTGTATCTTGTCTGAATATGAGTTAAAAACATTCTGGCTCAACTTTCAACCATTTGCAGCTGAACTAATAAATATGTCATGCTTGTCTCTGACTAAAAAGGCTGAATATTTTTTCTATCATCCCACAAAGCTATTTTTATGGCCCCATCCATCTGCTGTCGGCCACCGTCATGACGGCAGGAACGGTTGCTACACTTTTATCATGTGAATTCTGCTAGGTAGGTAGATAGATAGGTAGTTAGGTAGTTAGGTAGTTGGGTAGTTAGGTAGTTAGGTAGTTAGGTAGTTAGGTAGGTAGGTAATCAGGTAGGTATGCAGGCAGGTAGGTAGGTATGTAGCTAGCTAGGTAGGTAGGTAGGTAGATAACTAGGTAGCCAGGCAGGCAGGCAGGCATGTAGACAGACTGGTAGGTAGGTAGGTAGGTAGGTAGGTAGGTAGGTAGGTAGGTAGGTAGGTAGGTAGGTAGGTAGGTAGGTAGGTAGGTAGGTAGGTAGGTAGGTAATCAGGTAGGTATGCAAGCAGGTAGGTAGATAACTAGGTAGCCAGGCAGGCAGGCAGGCATGTAGACAGACTGGTAGGTAGGTAGGTAGGTAGGTAGGTAGGTAGGTAGGTAGGTAGGTGGTTAGGTAGGTAGGTAGGTAGGTAGGTAAGTAGGTAGGTAGGTAGGTAGGTAGGTGGGTAGCTAGGTAGCCAGGTAGCCAGGTAGCCAGGCAGGCAGGCAGGCATGTTGGCAGACTGGTAGGTAGGTAGCTAGATAGATAGGTGGGCAGACTGGTAGGTTGGTGGATAGATAACTAGGTAGGTGGGTAGGCAGGCAGGCAGACAGGCAGGCAGGCAGACTGGTAGGTAGGTAGGTAGATAGATAACTAGGTAGGTAGGCAGGCAGGTAGGATGACAATATTTATTTTAGTTGAGAAACAATGAGACGATTGTAAATTAATTAAATCAAAGGAAAGTTTATTTGGAAATTAAAAAGGAATTAAAGTAAAATTGTTTGGTTAATATCAAATTGTTGTTTTAAAAGAAAAGAAAGTTGGAAAATCGTGTTTCCTGCCGTCACACCAGCGTCAGTTGGGATAAAATGGTGGGTTTTCAAAACACTTCATAAAGTAGATGTTGAGTGACGTGACAATAGACGGTTTTGAGTACAGAGCAAAAAGCAACTTTACAAAAAGACATACACACAAAAGAGAAATAATAAGCTCATCAGACTTGATTCACGATATATAGCGTCACGAGCAGGATAATTCATAAGCTGGTGAGTCTGACTCTGTTGCTGCAGAAAGGCTACTGTTACGAAGCGAGTGGGAGGTACGAGGAAAGGGCTTCATCATGGAAAAGGGAGCTCCTGTCTACTGCCGGTGTGGGACAAAGCTGAAAGCTCCCAGACGCCCCGGTATGATTAATGACTTACGGCCACGCCGTGTGGAAGGCTGGTAATTAGCTACAGGCTGATTAAAGACAAGTAAACTTCTGCTGATAACCCGATTCTGTTTCTCCCGAGCGCCGGCGCTGGCATGTGGAAGCTCTTACTGCCAGGGTTGCAAGAAACAGACCAACGTTGAGTATGATGAATGTAGTCTCCAACAGGCGTATACAGGCTCTAATTTAAAACTATTTAGCGTGTGACATATTGGCATTGTGCTCTCTCTGTCTCCCTCCGCTCATGTTTTTGGGTTTGTGATGTGGTCCAAGTTTCATGGGGCTGTTGTTGAGCGTCTGGGAAAATCATGAATAAAGTTTTGTCTTGGCTGCTTTCCTAACCTACCCACTCCGCACTCCCCCCTACCTTTTTTTTTTTCAGAGATTTCCTCGTCCAAAGCAGCATTTTTTAAAAGATACAAATGAACGAGGAGAGCCTGCCACAAAGATTCGTCAAGCAACAGATTTATCGTTTCTTGTGGTTCAGAAGTTGACGTGAGAGTTAAAGATAAGCCAGGAGTTTTGACAGAGTTACTCATGATTTACCTTATAAATCCTAACTTAAGCAGTTATTAAAGACACGTCCAAGTTCTGCGAAGACATTCTCACAACACCGTCCAACATTTTGACCCTTCATGCGGGACAAGGGGTGGAAGATAAAGATTAATGGGGTGCAAGCTACTTGAAGCTGGTGTCAGTTGCTTTGAGGTTTAGTTAGAAGAACACACACTAAGCCTTTAGGAGTGAAAAACAACCATCTCCTATGTTTGTTTAGACTTTTTCTCTGACGCCAGAATTATGGAATCAACCTTTTTGAGTTGTGAAAATAGAGAAAATCACAAAGATTAGTTTAGTTTGGGCCTGGGAAAGTGGAAAAGTTGCATCGATACAATCGAGGATGGATTTAACAGCAACAGTCTGGAAGTCGTCTGGTCCAGAAACGTTTTTGCGGAATCATAAGTAGATTCTGATCCAAGAGCCCGAGCTGGGGTGTAAGGCTGGATCAGATCACTGATGTAAGGAGGAGCCTGACCCTGAATAGATCTGAAAGTAAGACTCGGAATTTTAAAATTGATCCTGAAAGAAACTGGCAGCCAGTATAGAGTTTTAAGGATCGGGCAAATGTGAGTTCTTCTACTAGAGCGGGTCAGAATTCTCGCTGCAGAGGTTTGTATTAACTGTAGGCGAGACAGCTCCTTCTTGTTTAGACACGAAAATAAACTGTTACAATAGTCCAGACGAGAAGACACAAACGCATGGATTATAAACTCAAGATCGTGTTGTGACAACATTTTCCTGAGTTTAGAGATTTTCCTCAATTGAAGAAATGAAGGAATTGCAGTGTTGAACTAGACATGTCTTTGTCAAATACAACACCCAGGTATCAAAGCTATATGTGGCACGGAGGTGAGAACATACGATTTATTTATGGTATAAATCTACATTAAAAACGCCAAGCATGTGTTTACACTCAAATCTCACACTTGCTATTTTCTGAAACTCACCAGCTCTGATATATAGTAACTCATTTTAATTTTTTTTGCAAATACTATCTTCAAATATAAATCACAAACGATAGAGTAACAATTGAAAGCTACCACATTTTTTTTTTAATATCGTATGAGCTTGTAAATATTTTTAACCCTTGTGTTATATCAGTTTCAAGGTGACCCGGAGGCCCGAAAACAAATGTGTTTGTGGTATTCATTGTGTTCTGTCTGGGTCAAGGTTAACAACCTCCACCACTGCATATGTATTTATGGAGGCCAGGGAGGTTTTTCACATTGAAACAGAGGCAACACAAGGGATACTACAAACATATTTGTTTCCGGGCTTTCGGGTCATCATTAGCCTGAGATAACACAAGGGTTAAAAGGTTAACAGGTAATCAGTCTTTTTTCTTTCAATATTTGTATTGTTTATTGTTTGATAACAACAAGTACTATATTAAATCCAGTTAAGTATGTTCTGTGTGCTGCAGTTTAACCAGCAGCAGGTGAAAAATGGAGCGATCCCTTGACGACGTATTGGAGTGTTTCTCGCACGTTTTCTTGCTAGAAAAAAGGACAAAGCCACGGGGCAAGTCTGTGTGCGCCGAGATGAAATGGCCAGCCACCCACTCGTTCTCCTTTTATCACCCCTCTCATAATTAGGTTGGTTAACATACCGCCGTGAATGCGGTCATATTGACTGCAAGCTTAATCACATTACTATTGAGTTCCCGTCCTTGCTTGCCCCAGGTGGCGCTTGTAAGTCCAGAGTTATGGTCCTAACCTATGGGAGGAAATTAGCTGTGGACACAAGTTTGTTCTTGTTCTCCGCCCTCTGTGTGAAAATATTTAGCGAGCAGGGCGGGCGACAACAGTGAGAAATGGACCGGGCGACCACAATGTTCCATGTAGAGTGGCCATGAAAAATGTAAGAAGCGCAGAAAGAGGTGCGGAGAGTGTTCGTTTGGCTGGCAGTCCATTAGGCCTGATAGACGTTTCACTTACCAAAGTCAAATATAACAGTCAGGCATTCATTAATATGAGGAGGGGTCCTCGGAATCAAACCCACCATCTGGTTTAAGACGACAGTATAATCTACAACTCATGATTAGGTCTAAGGAGAGGAATTTCACTTTAATCTTTTTTTCAGGGCTTGAAATTTCCATCTGCGCCGTGCACCACATCATTTTTCTTCAAGACAAATGTGCTGTTTTTCATGTTCCAAAATTAGATCAGAGGAAAACGATTAATCATGTCATGGCCTGGGAAGGGAAACAAAGATCTGATTTTCCTCTCCTTGCTCTATCTTTGCACCCGTTCCCCTCACCTCTTCCTTTTTCTCCCCCTCAAGCATCCTCTCTTCCCCTTCACAAGACCTCCCCACCTCCTTCCTTTATCTCTTTTCCAATGACGCTCTTTTTTTCCCACCCTGTTGTGGAAACCTTCCTCCCTGTTCACTGATCAACAGTCATGAGCGTTTGTTGTTTATGTTTTTTATGGTGCAGTAACATTTGTTAGTCTGTATAAACTAAAAATTTGCATATTTAAAGATTTTAACACAGAAATCACTCACATTTATTGTCCCTGATATATTGACTATTTTCTTTGATGTTTAAAAAAAATGCAGGATCTATTTAGATTGTGGGACTTACTTCAAAAAAATGTAATTAAATTTGCATTTCAGTTAAATCTGAAGTCGCAGAGGAATTCTTATCATTTCAGCAATTGATACATAGGAAATGGTTTTGAAGAGGTTTTTTCTGAACAATTCCTTATGTTGAGGCTTCAATACAAGATGGATGTTACAGATGAGAAGTATGGAGGTATTTGGATGAAGACAAAGACAACTGAGCTCCAGTCGCTACATTAAAATGAACAAACATGTTTGTCTATAATTCTAAAAAGGAACAGATTACTCTGAAAATAATCCCAACCCTTAGTCGACGTGAGGGAGAGGAAAAAATTGAGTGAGATTTTAATTTCGGGTGACCAAAATGGTGCATTCTATTGTAAACAACTTTTTCTTATGTGATGTCAGTATTATTTTGGAAATAAAATTGCATCTAGCGTGACGACCATGGCCAGGTGAGTTCTGGAGTCTGGTCATTACAAGGTTTCTGCTAGTGGCAGTATTTTGTTGCCTTATGTCCGTGTAGGTTCTCATTCATCCAGGTTGTGGTTATCCAGAACTCATCAGAGAGGCTTTGTTAGTTCTAAATAATTAATCTAATTCATTCCTTGTTGTGCCATTGCTTGTTCTTGGTCATGCACTAGAGCTGCCCCGCTGCTATAGATTAAGTTGACTTCAAATGTTAATATTAAATTATGAATTCTCATACTAAACATGTAATATAGTACAGATATCTCACACTAAAATACATAAAAATTTGATTTTCTGGAAAATGGATACCTCAAAATACAGAACAGATTGTCTCATGATTGTTTTTTCCTCTCTATTTGTCATTAGTGAAGATATGTGTATTGATTACTTAAATATGGTATGTTTAAAATACACATGACATTTCTGTAATTGAGTTTTTAATTGAAAATTAAACTGTTCTCTCCCTGTTTCTTTTCTCAACTCCTTCTTTCTTCAACCATCTGTCCCTCTTTTCCATTCTGGCCGGTCCCCAGAGAAGGCCATTCGCACTGCATCTGGTTCTGCTTGAGGTTTCTGCCTGTTAACAAAACTCAATTTTCCTGACTCACTTATATGTTTCAAATGCTGAATTCTTCCTCTCCAAGATGCAGTAAGTCTCTCATCATGACCATGTTTTGAAGTTACTACTTATAATACAAATATAAAGTTATCCCCCGTCTGAAATCTGGGCGAACGAGAGCTGTAATCACACCTCGCTTTGTTTATACAACGAGTCCCTCGAGTGCCTCACTAATCACACCAGAGTGGATGTGGTTACAGTAAATGTGATTTAATCACTTTAATGTTTTCAGTGGACGGAGCTTAAGATCATGTTCTAATGCAAATATAAAAAGAGAGTTTTGTACAAACAGACACGTACTGATGATACAATAGAGTCCAACATCTATTTAAGACACACTTAAATCAACACATTAGTTTCCCTTTAAAGTATGTTTTTTCATCCACACTGTTGCTCATTTTGATTCACTTTTTTTTCCTCTTTTTTCAGTGTCACAGATCCGGTGGTGTGTATTTGGACTTGCTTAAACTTAATCTGACATTAAAAGAGATAAAAGAGGAAGATCTTTAATCATCATAACTTCTCATTCACCGAGCAGCAAACACCACATGGACGCCTGTTTGTTTCTGACTTCCCGTCCAAAGCCAGGTTTTGGAGTGCGAGTAATATGGAGTGCAAATTAGTGAGGCCACACAACTGTCGGGCCGGCGCTGACAGTTGTAGCCATTACGAGAACATTGATGTTTTCACAGTGTGACAAAAAGGATTCCTTTTTTTCCCCCCTCCTTACAGAGGACCTGTCTGTCAGCCTGCTCTCAAGTCATAACAAATCACTGGCACTCAGCTGAGGCAGAGCATTGGGAACGTCAGGGGAAGATAAATGACCTGCAGGTCTTTGAAGTGCTTTGGCAGTTCAGATGGCTCGGCGGCGCTGACAGAGAAATATACACAACAGCGTAACCAATAATGAGAACATTAAACATTCCTGCCTCCTGACAGGCTGACAGGAAAGCCCAGCCTGGCATCAATCATCTTCCGAGGCATAACCTTGACAATTAGTCTCCTCTCTGCCTCCAGCTCTCACCCGCCGCTCACAGGACTCAAATACCCACAGTGCACTGCCAGGCTGCGGGCGGAGAGAGGACGGTGAAGACGACAGCAGGAAGTGGTGAGGGATGAGGGGGCCCGGGATTGGTGGGCCGGAGCAGGTTTCCGATCTGGAAATGGCCCTTGAAATGGATTGAAGTGATGACAAACGCCTCATCCCTCTGTTTTCATTCAAAACTTTATTAACACTGAGCTTCCTATGTGACTCCTGATGATAATTCCTATTCATTAAGCGAGGGAGGAATACGTTTCAGGAGCTCTTGAAAATGTAAAATAAATTCTTTAAAGGGATAAAATAGTTGCTACATGAAGCTTTTTTTAAAAAGTTGTTGCCTATGAAATCCTTATTTTTATTTATTTATGTTTTCATTTTTACAAGGACATGGCCCATAGCCCCACATCAATAAAGTCTCAGTCTAAACATATTGATTTTTATTCCAAGAATTTCATTATAAAATATATATGAAGTTGATACTTTTCATTAAAAAAACACACAAAAAAATCACTCAAACCATTGCAGGAGCCAAGTACGGTATAATCACAGCAAACGTCATTTAAGAGCAGATCCTTTTGTAACTTTCTGCTTAATATGTACATATCATGTTGCGGAAACAATTCTAAAATAGTTATCAGATATCCCTTGGTTACTTTAAATTGAAGTATTTTTTTTCTTTTTTTTTTTTGTTAATCATGGAGCATTTTAGCACAAGTTATGTTAATTATTCAATACTAATACATTCAAAAGTGTTCAAGCTTCGTCATTCAATACATTTCTGTAGCAATCACAGATTATCAATGTTAACTGTTGTCTTATCTCAGGGGACACCACAATGGGACACCTCAAAAACATTTGTTTTTGGGCCTCGGGTCACCTTGACCCTAAGATAAATCAAGGGTTAACATTAAGAATGATAAGATGGAGAATTTGTTGAAAGACTTATCATGTTTTTGGGGTGTTTTTGCATGTTTTTTGCATATGTAAAATGGGGCGAAAGATGGTTTAGTAATAAAGAGTATTACTTGAAAAAGAAAAACTTGAACAAAAAATGTGACAAATGTCAGTAGTATTGTGAAAACACAACTTTCCTGATGTCCTGAAGTCTTCCTCTCCAAGATGCAGTAAGTCTCTCATCATGACTATGTTTTGAACTTATTATTACTTATTATTACAACTTTATAAAGTTCTCCCCTGTATGAAATCTCGGCAAATGAGAGGTTACGAGAGCAGAGTCCATTATGACATACTTATGGCTTCACTCCTCCTCCAGCCATCTGTAATCACGCCCCGCTTTGTTTATACAACGAGTACTTCGGAGGTGGAGACTTCCAGCATAGATGACGCATAGTGATAAACATTGGGGATTGACCAATCACAGCAGAGTGGGCATGGTTATGGTAAACAAGATTTAATCTCCAGAAAAGTGTTTTTATTAGGTTGTTGTTATTATATTCTAATGTAATGTAAATATTTCAATAGAGATTTGTACAAACAGACTCATACTGATGAGTACAATGGAGTCCAACATATATTTAAGTCACACTTAAATCAACACATTAGTCGACCTTTGACACCACTAGCCTATACGGTTCCGCAGCAAATCCAAACAACCAACATAGATGACAACGTCACTAAGTTCTTGAAGCACCGCTAAGCTATAAAAACCTCGTCAAGTGTCTCTGTCATTGACCGGTAAAGTCTCGCGTTACAAGCCCAAACATACCCATCGATCAATAACGTGTCCACAAACAGCATGAGAAGGCAAAGTCCCCGAGCTGCCACATTTTTGCATACAGTATTTCACTTGTGTTTCCTCCATTAGCCGTCTGCATGTAAATCAACACAGACAAGCTGACCCTCCGAATGTTTATGCTCTCCAGTTTCCAGCACTTGCACACTGCTTGGGCCCAACATTTCCCTGCCACCCCGGGAGATATGATTTATGTGGAATGAAGACATTTCCCCTTTGACTAGCACATTTGCAAAAAAAGGTATTCCAAGGATGCGAGGTGCACGGAACAGGCAACCTTTCAGGAGAGTATTTTTTTACCGGCTTATTGGAGGAGCAATAAATATCCGGGTGACACGGCCTTCTCATGGTTACAAAGCTTACCTGCAACTGAGCTGGATAATTAGCCGGCTCTGAAGATGATGTATGACTTTCATTACCCTTTGGGATGGGGCAAACCAAATGAGGACACAGTTAATTGCCGTGTAAAGCAGTCTGGCGTGATGGGGGGAAAATGCAGGCGGCACTTCTCCCCGGGTCCTTCTTTTGTCGCAAAAAAAAAAAACCTGCTTCGCTCCTGGGTCTATGATCTTCCTGCTCGTCCCTGCCTGCTGAGTCCACTGACTGTCCATAAATCAGGAGCTGCTTACAGCTGGAACTACCCTGAGTCATCAACATGCAATAACCCGAGTGACAGATTCCGTTCCGGGCTAGATTAAATCTCAGTTGATGTCCACTACTCTGCTTTCACATGCCTCTCACCTTTTAAACCGCTTCACTATCTCACAGACCGGCAGCCACATCTTTAATCTAAACCAAACCCTGAAACAAAAAAAAAAAGAAAAAAAAGGGGGTTTAATCACCAGAGATCGGCGACATTCGAAGGCCCGGCGATCTTGGAGAGTGATTCCAGAAACATCAAACTCTGGCGCCTGCACCTGAATACCTGCGCTTGCGTGACGTGTTTTAAGATTAAGTCATGCTCTGGATCAACGCTGTCAAGGAGAGTGTCCAAAATGACATCATTCCTTTAAATAATATTGTGACTATCAATCGCTTTTATGTCATCCCAAGAAATATTACTAATTTACAATTTTCAAATATGAAAATGAAATAACACAAATGAAATGAAAATACATTTAAACAATACAACTGATTAAAATTAAATTACCATAAAATGGCATAAATAAATAATTAATTAAAGTGCAATTAAAATTGATTCATGATTAAGGCCCATCCCAGCATTTTGTATAGTACTATGTAACTGGCTACTACAAAGAACCTGTTTCTTTAAAAATTTAATTTCTTTTTGCTTTTTTTATTTTCTATTCTTCAAGTTCTTGTTCTTGTAATCCAAAAAATAAATTAAAAATAAAACTAGATACATTACCATAAATGGCATATAAATAATAATGAATTAAAATCAAACTTAAAACATGAAATTTAATTAAACAATATTCATGATCCAGATGACAGAGAGCAATAAGAACCTTACAAATGTTTTATTTTTCTTATGAAGCGAATTTCAGGAATTTAAATATTACAATTATGACATAAAATTAAATAAAATGATTATTTTTCAGATAAAATTTAAATTTCTTATATATATCAAAAATCATGATTACAAATCAAATCAAAACGACTTTTTATTTATTAACAATGTTTAGAATTGAAAACAAATGTGGGCCACACTCATAATCAGACTTTAAAAGGAGAGATGCTCCTGCAACATAATGATGGCATTGAACAACTTCAATTCAAAAGATGTCTGATAAAATCTTAATGCGTTGTTTTAATTCGATACAATACATTTTAAGATATATTTCTTTGATATTGTCCCTCAAAATCTTGTGTCTAGTATGTGAACCAGCGGACGATCCCAGCACTAGTTCAATAATTACTCTTAAACGTATCATAAGTGGGCAAGTGTAGCGATTTGTGACCTATTTGATTGAATTTTGAGTGACCCGCCGCAGAGATCTGGCCTCGATTAAACTCATTTCCATTCTAATGAGGAGGTCAATCTCCACACAGGGTTAGATTCACCCACTTTTTCATCACTTCTGCCAAAGAACTATAAAACACAGCCCGAGAAGTCGATTAATTGAAGTCGAGTTCTTCTTCCGTCGGTCTCACCTCGTGCTTATCAAGGGATTGTTTCACGTGTCAGCGTTTGTTCAGAGAGACACAGAAAGGCTTTTGGGCTGTCAGGAGATGTTTGGTTTCTACGTGTCACTCGGGCAGATCTGAGAGAAGAATTTAGAGGTTCAGTTTAGAGTCATAGTCTTTAAATGGGTCCAGTTGGTTCTGACAAAGTTCCACCTTAAATGATTGGTCCTCAGAGTGTTTAACTCTCTAGTCAGATGACATTTACTTCTCATTATAGGAAATTAAAAGGTAATAAAACAACTATCTACTACTTAAACTGTTTACTTTTCAATATTATTTTGAGTAAAAATCCTTTATTTGTTCTATCCTATTTGTTCTTAATGGTTTTCACTCTATACCTCCTTATCCAGGATGGAATTGTTGCGGAGCACAGCAGGGAGCAAAATGAAAAAAAAAAAATCGTCTGTGATGCTTCTTGTTTATCTCAAGGTGAGAATTGTTTTGTTCTCACCATCTTCGCAATGCATCTCCCTCTTTGGCCTGCAGCTCAGGGGGGGCAGCGAGAAGGCGGATGATTCAGGAACAGAGATGTTTTCCGTCTATTCTCTTGTTTTTTTAATGAGACTGTATCGTGTATTTGTGGTGAAATGTAAACCTTTTGTGGTTTTTGACGTCTCTGAGAGCATGTCCTCTTGGATTTACAGTTGTTTTTTTTCATTTATTATTTTATTAGATAAACACCACTGGGTAAAGTTTAGCCGTAGATACGTCCATGTATATGCTTTGGTCTAAATCGGCCGTGGTTTTGCAAAGTAACAAAACTTTTATACAATGAGAAAACAAACTTAAGCACTCTTTACACAACCTTAAAGTGATAGTTCATCCAACATTCTAAATTCACTTATTTCCTACTCTCGTGTCGACTAAGGGTTTGGATAATTATCATTGGAGTAATACGTTCTTGTATTCAAGCCTCGACATGAGGAATTATTACGGAAAAAAATCTATATTCTAAGCTTGTTTGTAGCAGAAGCTTAAATACAAGTGCAGACAGTAGACACTGGAAGTCCTTGCGATATTTGCTCGAATTGCTTCCTGTCTGTGTAGCATGTTAGCCTTTAAGCTTCTGCTACAAACAAACTTAAAATATAGACTTTTTTTTCGTAATAATTCTTCTTGTCAAAGCCTCAATACAAGATGGACGTTACAGACGAGCAGTATGGAGGTATTTGGATGTTTTTAAGTGTCTTTTTGGATGAAGACGAAGACAATTGGCTCCAGTCGCTGCATTAAAATGAACATGCATTTTTGTCTATAACTCTTAAAAGGAACCCATTACTCTGAAAATAATCCCAACCCTTAGAAAATGTGTGAATTTAGACTTTTAGGTGAAGTAACCCTTTGATTCATGTACATTATACTTCTTTGTTTTTCACCTTTTTCAGTCAGGGGTTCCACAGAGGTTTAGCTTCCCAATCTCCCTTTCCCATCTCAATCCTCTTCATGTTCTCTTAAACAAACTCTGTGACCCTCAAATGTGGTCTTTCCCCTCGACACCTCCACTTCCAACATAATTGTTTGTTCTAAATGTTTCCTCTCCGCGTGTGAAATCCCAAGTTCCTCCCTTATGTTGTATCCAAATTTCCCCACATAAGCTCTTCATCTAATAAACTGAACTTATCCTAACAAGTAACTCCCTACAAGATACACTGCGTCTTCAAATCTGATTATTGTCAATGGTTCTGTCTCTAAACCAAAGCTTCCCTTTCACTCTTCTGTCCCTGATAACTGTCTCCTCCCTTTACGCCCTGCCTGCACTCTTTTCTTCACCTCAAAATTAGAAAATTGCAAAAGAATTTGATTCAGTTCTTCACACAAAGAATGATGGTCAAAATGTATGTCTATTTTTATATTTACCCGATTGCACTTTCTCTTTAGCAGGAAATTACTAACCAATAAATAAAAACCTATTGACTAGTAAGTGTTTTAGTTTTAAGGTAAATAAATTAGTTAAATTAGTTGTATCGAGTGACTTAAAGTGATAGTTCACCCTGGAACTCTAAAAAGGAACAGATTACTCTAATAATCCCAACCCTTAGTCAACATGAGGGTGAGTAGAAATGAGAGTAATTTCAATTTTGGGTGAACTATCACTGTAAGTTACTTTTTCATGGCATTATAAAACAGCAAGAATTTTGGATTTATTGCATGATTTCACCATTTATAGTACCTAATATGTTTCCATTCATGATTAAAAACCTTTAGAATGTCTTCTATAAACCCTATATTTTTGCCATGCATTGAGATTGTTGAAGGTGTTAAAGCAAAGTGGACCACTTACATCTCCTCTGCAGACTGAGGTGACCCTCTGATAATCACAAGATTTTTCAAACAAATCTGGGCCATATGTTGGGTCAATGTCAGCACTAACTGTTGAGTTCCCAGACGTCCAGATTTTTCCTGTGGATTTAATGATTCCGAGGAACAAAACGCCTTCAAAACAAATCCTCTCAGGCGGTGAAGGTAATTCATAACTGCTGTTTTAACTAATCCTAAATTCCTACCTGACCACGCTGAAGTTTTTGAACGTTTCTATCACGAGGTGTTTCTCAGAGATTTTTCATCTTGCGGCATCATGTTTCATTGTAGTTGGCAATGAGGAAATAACAGGAACAAATGAATTACAAACTTTGAATCCGGCCAAAGCTCTTAAGTAATGAATCACAAATGAAACCGTATCCGAACATCATCCGACTTTGTTGATATTTTCCATAAACTCTGCTGCTGCTGCTGAAATAAAAGTGGTGGAATTGGGAATGAAACCTGACAAGCGTCAATAAATCATCCTAAATCGTGAATCGATAACAAATGCATTCTAAATGATGAATAATGGCCAGGCAGTCATAGAGTAACACAAGCACAACTCAGCGGCCCGGCTCGCTTCACGGCAGCCGGAAAATAAACAGACACATTTCTCTCACAGCTCTAATACATTTCTGCAAAATAGAAAAACTCTAAGAGCAGTCCATCTGCTTCCAATAATTTTTAATTTCCTTCTCTGTCCTGTCCCTATTAGGTATTCCGCAGAGATATTCCGAAAATTGCTTCATTTACCTCGTCCCATATGCGTCCAATTACATTTCCCTGTTTCAGGCTGTTGCCTGCCCTCTCCTGAGTCTCCCGCTAAATTTTCCCCCCACCTGCATCTTAAGCAAAGTTTTTGCTTGTTTTATTATCTGTGAAATGCAATGAGTCATCCAGCTCCAGTGGTTTGGATCGAGATTTCGGTTTGATGGTTCTGGCTCTGGTCACTGAACACCTGCGCCTCCTTCCAGGCTTATCTATTAGCCAACTAATTGGAGCCACAGATGCTCCGCGCCGGCAACTGCGAGATGTTTAGACAAGATCCAGAGGACGGAGATGTGAGCTCATTTATGACTAAATCATCTTCATCAGGCTGATTCTCAAGGGGGTCGTCAGCTCTAAACGCTTTTAAAATGGCCCTTAACAGCGATTCCACCCGGTGGATAGTAGAGGATGCATGACGGAGAAATATGTCTGACATAGAACCGACAACAATTAATGAACCTGTAACGTAGTTTATCTTTTGTTCAGCCTCATCATTTCAAACAAGACATTTTTAGAGATATTTCCATTAACGTGTGACACAAACAACCGTCAAACAAGATTTACGAGAATAGATTCCATGAGTCGTTTAATACCTATAGCACAAACAAAGTTGTGTTAGAAATCAGCGGTGGCAGGTGACAAATATTCTAGGTGGGGCTCTCTTCCAGGACATTTTCCTGCCTATAACATTAAATAATCAGTCACAAAAATAGTCTTAACTTAGACAACATTAATTACATGTGGAAATCAACACTTTGACAGCTAATGATGAATAATAATGTTTATTATGCTCCTTCTTTAGATACAAATGAAAACACATTTTAATTATAGTCATATATATGTTCTACCCACTAATCCCAAACAGACACAAAGACACTGCAAATAATAAATAATAATAATAATAAAAAAAGAAGTAAATGTTTCTTCCTCGAAGTTCAAAATCAGTGAGTGCTAGCAAGTGAGCTAAACAAGCTAATGTCATACCTTGCTATCAGGGTCGCTTTTTCCAGCGCCCAGAAATCATAATCGGAGACGATGCTTCTGTTACTTTTGTGACGGTGTATGATTGGCTGAGTTACAGAAGCGTGTTGGGCTCTTCAAAAAGCGACCCCCAGATAAACTGGATATGACGACATAAACCAAGATTCTGATCAGAACGTGAACGAATGCAAGTAATGGTTTATCATTTTGAAGAGTTCTACAAACATGCAAAATCCTAAATGTTGATTATTATTTTCAATGTAAAGAAGAATAAATAATTAAATTAATTATAAAAAGATAAAGAAATAAAAAATAAAAAAAACACACCCAGATCTTTTGGATGGCAGCACCACAGTGTCCTCTATATTCCCCCACTACTGTTAGAAATAAAAAAAACATTGGTAGGGAGGTAGAAATAAATTGTAGAAATCTATTTTTGGTTGGTATATATACATAAAACTAGATAAGTTTGTGTGTTAGTTCACACACAATTCAAATTTCACTCATTTTCTACTCAACCTCGTGTCGGCTAAGGGTTGGGATTATTTTCAGACTAATTTGTTCCTTTTTAGAGTTATAGACAAAAATGTTTGTTCATTTTAATGTAGCGACTGGAGCTCAGTTGTCTTTGACTTCATCTTCGTCCAAAGAGACACTTAAAAAACATCCAAATACCTCCTGCTGGTCTGTAACGTCACTATTGTATTGAAGCCTTGGCAAGAGGAATTGCTCCGGAAAAACTTAAATAAATCTTTATTTTAAGCTTGTTTGAAGCAGAAGAATAACAAGTGACACAGACAGGAAGTACTCTGGGTAAATATAGCGAGCGCTTCCAGAGTGAATACAGTCTACTGTCTACATCGGAAGTGCTCACAATATTTACCCGGAGTACTTCCTGTCTGTGACTTCAGTGGAAGTGAAAAACTGATAAATGACAAAGGATGATATAAAAAGTAGCCCCTTCCCTCAAATAAAGGAAGAGAGAGGGGGATAATAGAAGAGAGTAAGTTCAGAAAGATAATGGAAAATATTTGTATTTAACATGTATTACATATGGTAGGAACTGCTTCAAAAAAAAGTATCCATATTTGAACTTTTTCTTCACCAGTAATGTTAAAAAGTAATTTGTTTTTGAAAATCTCCATTACTAATGAATAAATATTGTTTAAATTTCATCAAAATTAAACATTTTTGCTACTTGGACCCCCTTTCTCTTGACATGCTCGAGTTGTGCCCCCCTATGAACTGAGAGGTCAGTAAACTAAAATTTTAAAGACATTTTGTCCATTGGTTTAAGCATCTTTAAGACATTAGGTGGAGACACACACTTAGACTTACAATTTTTATATATATATATAGGAGTCAGATCGAGTCGCAAATTATCCCTATTTTTTTCCGATCACAGTACAGTTACAAGGTCTTCAGACAAAAGAACAGAGAAGTAAATGACTAATGGAGAAGGACAAGTGGACACTGGAGCGGAGGACAAAGGTCCATTTACAGGAACAGCCATGACTTTGTTCCCGGTGACAGGCGTAGGGGACTGACTGATAGCTGATTTCACAGTTGCATAGTTGGCAGTTTTGGACTTGAACATGTGGTTTGATTTACTACTCGGTTCAAGAGGACAAGCGTGACAAGTACAGGTTTAGATTGAATGACATGTTTGGCAAGAAAGACATAATTTATGGTTTTCTCGTTCTTCATCGTCACTTATGTCAGCCGCCGAAAGAACCGCAAACTTCCTCACCGAGGGTCATTATTTCCACGGAAAGACCCACAACAGGAGAAAACATATCCAAACAAATGTGATCGTGAGATTTAACGAGCTGGGTTCGGAGCTCTAATTTAAGTGATTTATGCTACGGCGTTATCTAGAATTACACCAAAACTGGGCACGACACATGAGGAAGGACTATTTAATTAATCTGTCTCTTAAAGATTTACAAGAGCAGTTATTACACACATGCAGAGAGCTCTGATAGCTGTCAGTGGAATGGTAAAAGATTGCAGTTAAGTAAAGTGCTCTTTGGAGAATTTACTGGCACTGCAAGGGACGAGGAGACGAGAAAGGGTAGATGCCTGTTTCTGCACTTGACAGTTTGATGGCCGTGTGAAACCCAAGAAAGGCCAAGCTGGTTTGTTTTCAAGCCGTTTATAAACTGTGCCAACATGCTCCCACTGCGCCGGAGCAGCTAACTCATTGCAGGGTTGAATCAGTCATCCTGCGATTGCTCATGGAGCCGTGTTGAGTTCTCTGGTGAGTTATGGGGGCACAGGTGGGAACAGATGAGGTGGCACAAAACTCGCTTTGACACGAAACGTTCTCGGTGACTTGTCGAGGCGACGCAAAAATATGGTCGCAATATTTAGCAAGTTGTCACTTTTGTATGGTTTACATCCTGGACAAAATAAGACAAGCTTATTTCTGATGAAGTGTTGATCTAATATTTTATTGATTTAAAGGTCTACTAATGTGTTAATTTAAGTGTCTTAGGACCTCTATTGTACTCATCAGTATGTGTCTGTTTATAAAAAAGTCTATTTTATTTGAAATATTACATTTTTTACTAAAACCCCTAACGTAAGCCACTTTTGCTGAGATAAAATATTGTTTACCATAACTACAACCACTCTGCTGTGATTGGTCAAATATCAAGGTTTGTCACCACATGTCATCAATCCCGGAGTCTCCAACTTCAAGGGACTCATTGTATAAACAAAGCGGGCGTGATTACAGCTGACTGGAGGAGGAATGAAGTCATTATTACGTCATAATGGACTCCGCTCTCGTAACCTCTCGTTTGCCGAGATTTAAGACAGGGTAGAACCTAATAAAGTAATAAGTTCAAAACATGGTCATTATGAAGGACTTACTGTAGCTTGGAGAGGAAGACGTGAGTCAGGAAAGTTGGGTTTTCTCATTAGTTGCCCTATAAGTCGTTTAATAGAGAGAATCTTTAAATTACCATGATAGTAGTAAGTAAGTACCAAAGTAATATAATAATTTGTATATAAGATATTTTTTAAATCGCCTAAGTGTCTAGGGCCTAGACTGATGTCGACACGTAAACAATAAGTTAAAACTCACTTTACATTAAAAAAATACTTTTACATTAGTTGGTGGTAAGGCTTAGCTTTAAATACAGTAAATGATATTGAATTTGTAGGAACTGCTTGAGACCTTGGATCTTGCAAGGGTTTGAGTTGTGTCATTATCTTTCTGTTGTGCCACTTAATGAAACAGTAATAGCCAGAGCATGATTTGTATAGAAGAAGTTGTACTTCTAATAAATAAATACAAAGTAAATAGTACACATGAATACTTATAAAAATGCAATTTATTACAATTTGGTTAAAAAGCAATATATATTAATACTGTTCATTCAAGTCATGCTCTGTATGTTTATAACAGTCTCATCAGAATTTTAAATTAAACATTTTTTAAATTAAAAAGTTCTTGTTATTTTAATCATTTAATTATTTTTTTCTATATCTAAAGGTGACAATTGTTTTAATGGACTCATTGAAAAATTATAACATTATTTTTTACCGCATAATACATTTTTCCAAAATTTAACTACTTTTAAATTCAATAAAAATATTGTTAGTATAATAGTGTCACGAGACAATTCAACATTCATCCAACTTTCAGCCAATCATGTGATGATCAGACAATCATGTTACGGTTTCTTTAAGTAGCTGCGACACTTTTTTTAATTATTGGAACTAGAAAATCAAACTCTATATTAAAAAAATATAGTATTTTTGAAAATATTCCATTTTTTTTAATTCAACTATTCTAATTATCCTTAAATATGCAATTACAAATGATTAGCAAAAAGAGGTTTTCGAAATTAAACAGACATTACGCAGTTTAAAGCACTTAAATGAATATATTTGACCATTTATAATGCATCGTGACACATTCTTAAAGGCTTTTTGGTTTTATTAAATGGTCTATAAATCTTGCAGTGACAAAAAGTATTCCTGTTCATGTTAAGCTATAATTGACTTTAATAGATGTATCAGTTCAGAACTGGCTCTACATATAAAACCAACTTAGACACACCTCATGCTCGTCCAGTGAAGAAGAGACCAGAACCTAAATATATACCACAGACCACAAAAAGTCCATATAGAATTTGAACCTTTCACAATGTTCAACTGCCCTGCAGCCTAGTAACTCAGACGACTTCATCATCACGGGTCTAATCTGGGTCAGAACATTCCCTTCATTCACAGGACAGTTGTCAGTACTCCCCGACAACAGATGCTTTCCTGTCAGAGCCACTTCAAGACGATGGATGGACGAACATGCTGCGTGGAGCTCTTCTCTTAACTTACAGTGGAAAATGCTTAACACTTTTGACCCTCCGTCCACTTAAGTGATAGGTGGGTGTCAAGGGGTCCCAGGCGAGTGACCCTGAGATCCGATGCAACCGGTGTTGATGGTAAGACCAGTAGGGTGTTTACCGGTAATCACAGTAAGTGACATACTGGCTCTTCCAACTGAAGACAGGGGGGCCCTTACTAGACCCAGAAGCAATTTCACGTGGGCCGCAAGAGTTTTAAGACAGAATAAAATTGCTCAAAATTAAATACCTTAAAAACAGAAACGGTGTCAAGGGACTCATTGTATAAACAAAGCGGGCGTGATTACAATTAGCTCTCGTATCGTCTCGTTCGCCAAGATTTGGGCTTCAAAATTGGGTCGCTAAGAAGGCTCTTATGAGTGGGTCACCTCGATCTTACATTTTCTTCATAGTGAAAGATCTTCTTAAAGAAAAATTGATTGTTGATTTAGAAAATATGCTTAAGCCCTGCCCACTGAAAATGCTTAGTTTTTCTGGAGATTAAATCTTGTTTACTGTAACCACACCCACTCCACTGTGATTGGTCAAGCGTCAAGGTTTGTCACCACGCGTCTTCAAACGGTGAAGTCTCCACCTCCAAAGGAACTCGTTTTATAAACAAAGCGGGAGGTGATTACAGCTGGCTGGAGGAGTGAAGCCATTATTCTGTCATTATGGACTCTGTCCCGCTCTCGTAACCTCTTGTTGACCGAGATTTGAGACGGGGAAATAACTTTCAAACGAAGCATCGTCATGATAAGGGACTTATTACTTATTGCATCATGAAGAGGAGTCATGAAACTTGGAGATTCACATTAGTTGCCCTTTAAGCCAAGAGCAACTTTCAAAGTATTCTTAAGAGCACTAAGAAGATCGTAGCACTTAAGAGGTTCTTAACAAATCTGGGAGACGTTGCGATTATCTTCAGCTGGGCTGTCAAGATTTTAGCCCTTTGCACTAAACACTGCAGAATTTAACCTACAAAAGTAGGAAATATAGCAAAAAAAAAATAAAGAGCTATACAAACATGAAAGAGTGACTGATACTGGAGTTCATATGAATGGTACAAACACCACTTTAGGTGACGTTCAACTCTGCCATCAGCGAGAGGGATCAGTCAAAATAGCTGTCTTTGAGGACCAGTTGAAATGGCACTTAATAGACTCCAGGGCCAAGGTTGTCTCCAAGGTCTCCGGTTTCACTGCTTCATGATTGAGGCTGCCAACCTGACAGTCCCACCTGCCCAGCAGCTCCAGCCAGCTGGCTCAGACAATGATTAACAGCTAGCGTAAACTTACTCAGCAGGACTCAGACACATTTGTGCATTCACTCACACTTCAGGGTGTTACATGATGCTATTACCAAACAGGGTGCTGCGCCGAGGAAGGAGGCCTGGCGTCCATTACCGTGGGGAGGGGGTGCACATTCTGACTCTTCAAGAAAAACAGACTGACGGTTGTCAATAAACACGTTACACCAGAGATCAATGCAGCAGATTTATGCACCGCCGTATGAGAAAGAATGAACCTGAAACCTGGATTTCATTCCTGCCTTGAGCTTTTACCCCCTGCCTCTTCCATAAAAAGAAAATGGCACCATAAAGAGTAAAACTGGGCTTGATATCAGACTTCCCAGCCCTAATCCCTTGGAGCTTTTTGGTACCTTTGATTTTCATTTTTCAAGGGTTGGCATACTATTAATCTTTTTTCTTTTTTGTTCAAGGTGTGAAAAAAACTAGCTCTGGGAAAGATCGTCAACAACTTTCAAGCTATCGACCTCTTTTCAGCGGGTCAGAGAGTCGAACTTCATCGGAGCTAGAAAAGTATCCGCTCGTCTTTCTGCCTGTCACCCTTGACTGGCGGTTATACTGCGCATAGTAAGACGAGATGAGACAGAAGTCTGAATTAGTCATAATGTTATCGGTGCTCATCGGATGGCAAGTGTCTGGCGCCTTAGGCGGGACAAGGCCTTTTTTGGACTCCAGTCAAAAACGCTGTTTGTAACAAAAGGACTGAACAAGAAAGTTTTATTTGTTTTCAGCACACATCGTAAAAAAAACATGTCCATCTATAATAAAAAAAAATCATGGCTTATCCTGCTTCGTTTACATTAGGAACAATTTGCCTGGGGTTCAAGTTAAAAAAAAAAAAATTACTAATCAAACATCAAGCTTCCTTTAAGCCCCGCCCCATTATCTGCTTCTGCAAGTTTACATGCTGGCACATGCAAGTAAATTACCATGTATCACAACATGTATTTAAAAGTTTTGAGATGGAAAGCAATATTACGTCTTTTAGTGATAGTTCAACCAAAAATTCACCCCCACTCACCCTCATGCCGACTAAGGGTTGGGAGTATTCTGTTCCAAATTATAGAAAAACTTGTTTGTTCATTTTCATGTAGCAACTTGAGCTAAATTGCTTCGCCTTCATCTTCGTCAAAAAAAGACACTTAAAAAAATCAAAATACCACCATAGAGCTCAACTTTAACGTCCATCTTGTATTAAAGCCTTGACATGAGGAATTGTTGCGAAAAAATTACCTTTCGACGAAGTGGGATGAAGACAAGTGAGCTTCAGTCGCCACATTAAAATGAACATACATTTTTGTCTATAAATTGTATCTATAACTCATATCCCATGAAACAATGCATTTTGGGTCTAAAGAGATTCAAGGTTTTAACATGAAGAGAAGGCAAACTAAGCTGCAAAATTCTTTACCAGAAAGGGTAGTTTATGATCTTTTCGTTTCCGGGTATTTTGGGCCGAGAATCTATATTATGATTGAAACCTGGCACCGCCTTGACATCATACTTTAAGACGAGACTGACACATTTTTCATTTTAAGCTGTCGAATTGCAAGAGTTAAGGAGTGCTTTTGCATTCTCTACATTACAGCAGTAAAAATGTTTTCTGCCGCATCATCAAATAACAATAAAACAAAAGACTATACAAGATTTCCACTTTTCTTACCACTATTGCTTTTTAAAGCATCATTAGAACATAAACAATTGCCGTCCGTTCTTTAAACCCAGCCATTTGTTCATTATGTGGATATCGATAAAGGAAATCAGCAAGTGGAGGATAGTTGGTATTCCTGAAAGGGTTCTTGGAAGAAAAAAAAAAAAGTCTTTTTTTTGTGTCCCTCTCTTTTGGAACACCGCGGTTGCTCCATTGCTCCAGCTCCAATTAAATCCTACACCCCATTCATATTACTCTTCCCGTGTAAAAGCAACAGTTTTCTAATTGCATCCATCACTGGAACCCACACTTAAGCTGGGCTAGTATATTTATTATCACACTAACTGGGTCTAAATTATTAAACCTTAATGATGTGGGCTCTGGAAATATGTTGTCCTTTATTTTCCCAAAAGAGAATCAATGTTTAACATTAGCAGTATAAATTAAGTAATACTTTACCTAGGCATGTTGCCGCCTTCAATATTCCTCCTCGCTGAGATGTATTCTCACAGTCCGGTGGCTCGCGGGCGCCTCTGGGGAGGGGATGATATAGTTCATTCTAATGAAAGAGCGCGCTGCTGCTAATGGTTTAAATGATACATTTGTGCAAGAGCTGCAGAGAAAATACATATGAAAGATCTGGTGAAAACAAGATAATTCATGCTCCCGCGGGGATATGATGTCATCGGACGTATCGTGTACTCCGAGACTCCAGGGAGGCCTCAGAAGAAACGGCATATTCCCAAGTGATATATGTGGGTCAGTAATAGAAATGGGCAATATACCATAAAGTCCATCACACTTAAAGGTTAATTACAACAGCCACAGTCGTCCTACCTATTTATGAGGAAAGTGCTTGTTATTAATCAACTTTAGAGTGCCTCAGAACATTATAAGGTGTAGAGAGGCTTAATAGTCTGACACAGTGTAATTTCTGTCTTTTTAGGATACTTAAATAAGACCTTTATTCTGAGATTATAACGGAAAAGTGCCAATTAGCAAACCAAATGAAGGATTAAACATTAGCTTTCATAAGGAAAGTAATGCGGGATTCCAAGAGAGTTGGAAATACCCATTGGATTGTCTTTTTTGGATGTAAGTGGTTGTGTCAGGTGGAGGGAAGGAAGGGAATGATCAGTGCATCGTCTTTAGTAATGGAGGATGCTGTTTAATTCAGTCTTGTTGAAGAAATAGCTTCATGTTAGAACTGTCAATCTGCTAGTCAATCTGCATTCCTGCCATGAAGTATGGCCAATTATGGTTTCAAGGAATGACTGAAAGAACAAGGTCACAGACTCTAGACTCTTTAAAGGTGGGACAGGTATTCTTCAGCAAGCTGCGTTTGGAATCCCAAAATGCAACCCCTCTTTCTTAAGCCACCCTTCAGCATCAAAATTTATACAAAAAAATTATAAGTACCATATTTTCTGGAATTAAGGCAAACTTAATAGTAAAATGTTCTAAAAAATCAACAGTACATTATATAATCTGGAGGGCTTTATATATGGATTATTTCGGGTTGTCCTCACCTAGAAGCGTTTTTGTGTTACATGGCGGTCAATGCGCTCTGTTAAAATGTTTTAGTACGACTTTGGTAAACCACACAGCCACAGTAATTGCAGCATTTACAGCTACCATAGTCAGGAGCGTTGCGGAGTAAAATATACTGTAATGTACTGTACTGTGTGAGGGACTCAAGTAAGAATGAGTGTTCTTGGCTTTATTCAACAACTAACGGAGTACTTTCCTGTCGTGCAGATCACCATCAAAACAAACACAAGAAACCGGACCCAGGATGCTCAATTTTGACCACGTCATTCTCGTGGTACGAACTGTTACTATGACAACATGAAAAAGAACATGCTTGTCAACATTGCGGCTGGATTAACTAAAGAACTCAAGCTAGATATTGGTATCAATGGGGCATTCAAAGTTGGGAGCGACGTGGGAGCAGTGGATGACAGAAGGTGAACACATTCAAGACATCCACCAACTTTTAAACCCGGACACTGAAGATGAAGAATTCAAGGGGTTTGTGGATGAGGAATGACGTTTGATTTACGCATTAAAACTGAACGAAGTGTAAGTTATTGTGAAAAGTTTGTCTGACTCACTTTTCTGACTGTCTTGTTTTGCTTAATGCACCTTATAATGGGGTGCGTTTTACACATAAAAAAAAGTTCAATTGACAGTGCGTCATACAGTGTGGAAAATACAGTATTATTTTAAAGTTAGACCTCTTATTCGACATCAGTCATCTGTCTTTTGACAGTAGTTTGAGGGCTGAAACGTAGGGGTTGGAGTTGAAATGGTGTAGCATGACGACAACGTTCAAAGCTGATTACACATTCAGGCCGAATCGAAAGGGATGTCCAGATATTTCACAGACGGAACAAGATAGGATCTTCCTGCCTTGTATCTCCTACAAGCAAAATAAATCCCCACTGATCGCTAATTGTGTGATTCTTCTTGTCTACATCAACTTGAACCCGACAGGTTATTTCAGCTTGTTATCGGGAAAACATTTATCCAGATGGAATTATTACTGTGCTCAGGCCTCTGGTGAACACAAACAGTAGTGAATCTTTGAGAGTTATGGTAAGGCCTCTCCTCATTAGACGGCCAATCGACTAGCGGAGCACGGGGTCCAATCCTGGCCCTTTATTGAGTGTTAAGGAGACACGCTCTGACATTTACATCTCTCGCTTCTCCACGACCGGCTCTGTAGAAAATGGCTGCCATAGATCCTGGCCCTCAGAAGTGGCACCTAAGGTCAGACAGTCGGAGGCATCTACATCTTAGAGCGATGCTTCACGGGCCAGATAGCGCATTTGCAATGAGACTGAAATGAAGGGCGGAAAATAGAAAGCGGAGGTAAGTCATATGTCATTCGGATGAGCGCACGATTCGGCGGCACGAAAACAATCGCTGCTCTCTCGGGGTGACAGAACTCACCAAAAACAAACCCAAAAGATGTAAACAAGACAAGTCACCTAATCTCATCTTGTCTGTATTGACTTATTGAGCAGACGCGGAGGAAAACACTGCTGCGTATAAAGCACCAACCAAACCTCAGCGGCCCTCCACTTGTGAGGCGTTTTTTTTCATTCATTGGCAATTACAGTCCACACCTGGCAACGCCGAAGACACCCCAATTCCTAACAACACCGCAGAGGAACTCTCTTCCAAAGTACCTTTCCTAAATTGGCTGTGCAGCAGCGACCCAATTAGGGCTGAAATATGGTAACTGCGTCAGCCATTACAGAACCATGGCGACGCAGGGAGAAGTTGTGAAGGTTAGGAGGGGGGTAGCTGCAGGAGTGATGCGTTACAGGAAGTTCTGCTTACACTGCAGAAAAGAGGACAATGATGAGGAGACAGGAGCGGGAATAAAGAAGCCAAGGAAGACTGATAAATTAAAGAGAAACAAACAAAGGATGGTACATTGCCTCTAGAGGGGAGGGGGAAAAAAGAGTAATGACTTTTTGGTGTCAGAAAGAAACTTACAGATATCCAAAAAATACTTGTTGACTTGGCAAACAAGGAAACATGAATGTTTTTATTTGAGAAAGCTCCATTATTTATATTTCTGTGCGACCTGCAAAAAATCACTTTTAGTTATTGTTGAAGGCAAAAAAACACATTTTAATGGACAGAATGTGTCTGAATATACTGTTGTGGTATTTCCTTGAGGCTCTAGAAATTCTCTACTGGTGAATATGTTAGTTTTGCTGGTCCTGTCTACATGTTTTTTTGTTAACCTACAGTAAAAACATGTTTTAGATGTCTTGGGTTTACTTGTTTTTAAAGGTGGAAGTTGTATTAAAGTCACAAGGAGAGAAAGAGTGAGAGAAAAAAGTTGTTTATTTTAAAGCTAAATGATAAAGTGATTGGTACCTTTTAAGGGCAACTAATGTGGAAACCCAACTCTCCTGACTCACATGTCAAATGTTGAAATCTTCCTCTCCAAGATGCAAGTCTCTCATTATGACCATGTTTTGAACTTATTACTTTATAAAGTTCTCTCCTGTCTAAAATCTCAGCAAATGAGAGGTTACGAAACAGAGTCCATTACGACGTAATATAGGCTTCACTGCTCCTCCAGTCAGCTGTAATCATGCCTGCTTTGTTTATACAATGAGTCCCTTGGAAGTAAAGACTTCAAGGATTGATGACACGTGGTGACAAACCTCAATGTTTGACCAGATCACAACAGAGTAGTTGTGGTTATGGTAAATAACATTTTAGCTCCAGAAAAACAAAGTCATTTCATTTTCTAATGTAAATGTTTCAATTAATAGAGAGATTTGTACAAACAGACACATGGGTGGCCCATTAAGTAAGTGAAAATAGTTTAAAAGCTCTTGTGGGCGAAACCTAATTCCGTCACTGACGTTGGTGGTCTTATCCAAGTGATAATCCTGTTGCTATTTGGAACTGATGTAGCAGCAGAAACATGGCCAAGAGAACACTCAGACGCTGGTTTTACAGCTCGACAATGACTTACAGGTATTCTGATAATTGCTCTCCTCCATTGACCTCAGATGAAAAGAATATTTTCTACATGATGAGAACTTATACTAAAATAATGAAACAGCTGCGTTTTTTTTTTTTTTTACATGTGTACCCTTCTTAAAATTCAATGAAAACAACTCAAATAAATGTTATTTATTTAACAAAACTAATTGTCTTCCCCTTACCTATGGTCATGATCAGTGGGCAGTGACAGAAGAAACAAGACGAGCCAAACTAGTTTCCTCCTCAGAAAGACTGGTTCCGCTGATGAGACCGGTCGAAGGGTTCTTGGACCGGGATGTTCTGGTCCGTATCAAGCTCAGTCTCCTGTTGGACGAAAGCAGTTACAATCCTGCCTGCACACCTCGATGTCCTGGTGATGTACAGCTCCTGCAGAGATGGAAGAGGGAAGCCAATCACCTTCTCAGCAGAATAGATGGTCTGTTTTTTTCTGTAACTGTTGCAGCAGAGTACCACACGGCGATGGAGGAGGTGATGAAGGACTCCACAATGGCAGTGTCAAACAGCACCGGCATCGATCGAGGGAGTTGGAATTTCCTCAACTGACACAGGAAGTACATCAGCTTCTTCCCCAGGAGTACAATGTTCATCTCGAACTTAAAACGGATTGTGGATAAACGCAACAATCTCGACCTGGAAACCGCTGAAGATAAGAGGATTTGGAGTGTCTAGAGCTCTAAAAAAAATATTTAGTAAGTATATAAGTAATTTATATTTATAGAGCTTTTTTCCAGACCAGGGTCACAAAGCACTTAAACAATCAAAACAAAACTCTATAAAATATATACTTAAAAGGTCAAGATAACGAGAATAACACAGGAGTTCCAGAAAATCAAGGAAAAGCCTGCACGAATAAAAATGTCTTAAGATGTTTCTTGCAGGAGTCAGTAATAGAGGATTTATCTCCTGTGGTGTGCGAGGAACCATCAGTAGATTCTGATCCACAGACCTCAGAGCCCGAGCTGGGGTGTAAGGCTGGATCAGATTTAAGTAAATTATTATTTACATTCATTTTTATTTAATTTGTTTATTATGTATTTTTTATGGCATTTTAAGTACATTTATCTTATTTTATTTTTGTATTCTATTAATGTTTTTTTATTTCATTCATATTGTTTAATTTTTTAATTCTTTAATGCCTCACACAAATTCCTGTGTTGTGTTTACAACATTAGCAATACAAGTTTCTGATTCTGATGTATTTAAGTCTGTGTTTTCTTTCCTGAAGCTGCTGCCCCTGTGATCCGACTCTGGATAATGAAGCACTCTCATTTATCTCAACAGTATTTCTAACCGGACGAACAAACAAAGCATCACCCTATACGTCTTCCTGGTTAGCCGTCTATCCCCTACGCCTGTTTCCGACAGCTGGATAACTGATGTTCCTCTGCTAGCAAAGGGTTCTGATTTGATATAAGCATTCTAAGCTGTCGTCGGTGAGATATGGCATCTGTCACCTACTGCAACGATTGATTCTCCCTCACTCTTAAATGCAGCGCTTGCAACGCACACGCCAAGGACACTCGCCTGCCTGGTCAAGTCATGACAATCGTCTTTAAGGAATAACGGCCCGAACGCTGCTTTTGAAAAGTTACCAGTCCGCGTCCGATAATGAATTCCTGGTCGATGACACATTGATAGATTCCTCTTCTTCGGGTAGGACACCGTAGCTCGCAGTTTAATTGACAAGAAATGAATTCAGGAGGTAGTAGAGGAAAGGCGGTAGGGAGGGAGGCAAGAGGGGAACTAAATTCTGTGTGATCAGCAAGGTTTCAAACAATCATTGGCGAAGTGAAGTCTCTGCCATATCTATAAGTCATCATGTTTTATAGGCCATTAGGATCTCCAGAGAAGGGCCGTGTTGAGACCGTGGCTTTTTGTCGAAATTAAAATGTCAGAGAGGAAGAAATAGAACAAAACAGGGAATCTGCAATTAATTACCTCGCCATAAAAATTCAATAATCGTGGGGCAATGCTGTTTTCTTCACAGCAGTAGTCCTGATCGCAGCAAAGTGCAATAGAATGCATCCATCTCTCCAAATTACATTTCTAATCTAAGAAAGGATGCACTGAAGTGGGAAGCTTCATCGCTGAAGTGTACACATGCTTTGGTTCTATATGAATAGAGATTTTGATTCCATTATACCACTGAGAGAAAAGTGCTAAACTGGTAGGGACATTGGACATGTGAACTGGTATCTTTCCTGTCCGGTCCATTTCATCAGCTCTAAAATATATCATGATTTTCCTTTAAACTATTTTTTTTTATTATTTAATTATCTTCAAGATACAATTATGTGTTTTTTCTTTTCTCCTTTTTTTTATTTCGAAATAAAGCTACAATTTATTTTACAAAAAAACATTGTTAATTCCCAATCAAAATCAAATGTTTTTTCTTGCAAAATCACTGAAAACAGGATCCAAGGTCTTAAGCATTCAAGTGCTCAAACAATTCAGAAATATTGTTTTGCTTGTTTGATGGTCATACGAAAGCTCTTTAAAATATATTGTTGTTAACCTTGCTAGCTTAGCAGTACACAGCTGTACACATTCCAATATTAATTTACCACCTCATAACAATATAATTTAAAGACTATATAAACTTAATTATTTTAATAACTATTTAAATGACAAACATGTGTATATATTATATTAAACTGAGGGAATTTATATTAACATTTTTAATTAAATTAATTTTTACAATTATTTTAATTGTCAAATTGTTATAGAGATATCTTAAGACTTTTTACAGTTTGAATAACATTATATAAGAGAAAAGAAAAAAAAAGGTTTCAACCAATCAGAATGAGCGACAGTGAAGAGGAAAATTCCGTTCAACAGGCAAAAACCTTGAGCAGAACCAGACTCAGTGTGAACAGTCTTCTGCTGTGAAGGCCTGGGAGGAAGAACAAAAACAGGGTGATGGAGAGCCTCAGTCTAACTATAAGCTACAGGGTTTAAGATCACTCTTAAAAAGAGAGGTTGTTTACCCAGCAGAGGGGCTTGATAACTGAATGCCCTGGCTCCTTATATATACTTAGAGATTTGAGGTATAACTAATAGATCTGAATTTGTCTATGATATTAATAATAATAACAAAATAATAATTTCCTCTTATACAGTGACTGCTTTGTTGTATTGATCTATGCGAAATAGAATATTTGGGGTGTATATGTTTTAAAGACAGACCTTATTCAACTGGTCAAAAACTGACCATTATGACAACACATTGCAGTAAGTGTGACTCAGCATTTTGTTGTATAAAGATAAACAGTTTTTACATATTAAATTTTCTCTCCCGTTTTTTGTCTCATATTATCTTGGTAAACATCCCAGGTACCAATATGATATATTCCCGCCAGAGTTCCATCCTATTTCCACAGTGATTAATGAGTGATGGATGGATAAGCGGGCGACGGAGATGTATGGCTCGCTGGCACATAGAATATGTATGATTATCAGCTGGTGCAAGAAGCCTCGGCCTGACTGATTGGTGCGCAGAGATAAATCTATTAAATGACTCCATTTCCCCAGCCCAACGTCACAGGTAGAAGACATTTTTTTTTGTCCCTTCTTTTTGTCCCATCCCAGGCCTAATTCCAGAGGAAGATTACAGGAATCCTTCTACTAGGAACAGAGGAGAAATAAAGAATTATGTTGAATATTGAAGTCAGTTTTCTGTTGATGGAACATAAAAACAACCATCACCTTATTTAACCCTGAAACACAACTATCCATATCACCAACATCATGTATTTTAGCTGGTGAACCACTAGTTCTGACCCAAACATTTTCCTTTACTAACATCAGTGAGCAGAGACAATAAATCATGAAACAAGAATTTGTCAAATTATCTTTAAAACCGTTGATTATCGTAGTTCAGTACTAAATACAATATGATTTTACAATCAAACTAGAGCAGAAAGGCTACTTTAAAACATTCAAAAAAATGTTTGTCATTCAATAAAAGGACATAGTTCTGCGCAGACAGTGATAAATGACACAAACTTTGTCTTTGGTTCTGAAAAGGTGAAACCATAATTGGCTCAGGGAAACACTGTAGATTATCTTTTGTGGCGCCGTAATTCCGTCTAACCTCTGATTTAGTTATCATACCCATCGACATCAGTGAGTGCTCTGAACATCCATCCATCCATTAGCTATATCGCCTTCAACAGTCGACTCCTAATTGATCGATAGGACGTTGCCATAAATCCCACTTCCAATGGAGCATATTGATCTTGGTGGAACACACACACACACACCTACACACACACTCGCACACAAGGCATATTTTATCCACCGGAGGCATTATCATATGCAGACTGCATTGTTTTCTGCATTTGTGAATTACTGCTCGGCAGCACGTCCTGGATGACGCCCTGGAGAGGACTTCATTTCCTATTCACCTTCATTTACATTTACACGAGGGTCATAAATAACACTAATGCAACGAGGCGGTTTGCTGGGAGTAATTGTTTATTTGCCTCTGAGTGGACATACTTGACAATATTGCTAATGAACACTCAAATATGTAACCTTGTAGATATCCAACTAGCAACTGTGACATCATGGATTGAGAACTTTTGGAATCTATGGGTGGAAAAAAAAAAACATTTTATTTCGGGGATTTTTTTTTCTCTTCAGGGATGAACAAAATTCAAATGAGGTGAAAATAATTGGAAGAGGAAAAATGGGTCTTAACAGAATGTGATACCAATCGGGCTTCGATTCTTTGAGACTACTTGGCTTTCTTATCTGTTCAGTCTCTCGTTCCAAAGATTGACCGTTGCCGGGTTTCCATTACCCTTAGATAACAGCAAAATCTCAATCGCGCGAAATAAGATTTCAGGTTTTTCGAGATATTTTCGATTTTTAAAATAATCAGGTTTTTTTTCTGCAATTGTAATTTCCTCCAAAAATACTAATACATATTACATCATAACCCAAGTACAATGTACAACATTGCACCTATTGTCAACATTTTGGTAACTTCAAATACAGTTTTGATGTATTTAGTTTATATATATAAAAAATAAACATTTAAAGGGAAACTAATGTGTTGATTTAAATGTATCTTAATGTGTTTGTTTGTACAAAACTCTCTTTTCATTTAAATATTTACATTAGGAAATGTACTTAAGCCCCGCCCACTTAAGAAGTTAGTTCATTTTAGAGTTTAAGTCTTGTTTACCCCAACCACGCCCACTCTGCTGTGATTGGTCCAATATCAAGGACTCTGCTCTTGTAACCTCTAGTTCGCCAAGATTTCAGACGGGGGAGAAATTTATAAAGTAATAAACATCGTCATGATGAGGGACTTAGTTGCAGCTGTGGAAACCAGTACATTAAAACACCTTCTGCACAAGAAATAATCCTTGAAGAACATAAATCTATTCCTTTCCTTATACGTAATGTTTCCGGATCATTGTAGACTTTTGAACCACATCACAAAGCACCTAAAAGGCACTTGGGTGTAAGACTGGGCCCCGGGCCTGGAGTTTTCCAAGTGGTATAAGGTGGTCCATTTATCATGACCACAAAATAAAAGACTCTTGAAACATATTCACTAGTTCATCGTATTTGATTATTGAAAAAATACCCACAAAGTAATAAATCTATCACTGGACCTCTCTCTGGATGACTTACGCTAACTATATATTTCCAGTTCTCTCAGCCGTCTATTTACCCCAGAGAACATGACCTGTCCTTGATGAATGACTCACGCCGGGCTCATCTGACGGTGGCACGTGTCCAAACAGAGTCCACGAGGTGAAACAATGAGAGGATTTGTTGTCTCATAATTGTAATTTAATAAAGATCTCACGTGGTATCAGCGAAGGTCTGACAGGCAGGGCCTTCCGGCACTTGTTAATGCAATTGTTCTGGTCAGCCAGCACCGACACAAATCATGTTGAAAGTTGGGTGACAGGTCGTAGAGCGGAGAAAGCTGAAACCTGGTTTGGATAAAGCCAATGAAAAACTGAATACAACATTTTTATTGAGTGGTTTCTGGATTTATTATTTGGCAGATACGTTTAATAATTAATGATGGAATATAATATCAATTCTAACATAACTATATAACAAAGGAAATATTTTGTCATTAAATATTAGCCTTATTTGGAGACATATAAACCTAATTCCGATATTTAGTCTTTCCAAAAATGGACGCCCTTGAGGTTTAAACAATGCTATGCCCTTCCACCTCCCTCCCTCCCCTGCTCTGGTTTCATCTCTCTCGTGGTGGTGATGTATGGCTGATGTGGGACAGGGGGAGCTCCAGTGAAACACTGCATACATGCCAAAATACATTTTACAAGCGTTGCTCTAATCAGGCAGCAGCTGAAGGCTCATAAATTGCCTCAGTGTGTCTGGAGTTAGTGAAACAAACCCGTGGTCACCGCTGATGGCTGGATATACAGCAGGCCACGCTCCCGGAGCAGATCCAACTCTGAGTGCTGCCGGTGACGTTTTGCACGTCCACTCGATGAAAGGCGGAACAACGGGTGCCTTTATATATCAAGAAATGACAAGAGCGGTAATTTACGTGGATGTTTAATCAAGTGAGTGCATGTAGGCAAATGTTTGCATACTGCGGCTGCTTTTATACTGTACTGGGTTGTCAGGCGTTACCTCAAATATTAGGGATGTTAGACGCCATGACAACCCAGAGTTATAACAAAATGATTTCAAGTCACCAGCAGGTAGACTTTGTCCCTGTTGCTGTCGGTGTGTTGTTTTGTTCTTTTTAATCTTGGCTGTAACCTTCAGCGTCCTCCGCTGACAGGAAATGCAATTTATCAAGCGGGGATGACACCAGCCGAGGTGATATATGCAGGACTGTACTTCCCCAGATAACTCTAATAGCATAAAGCGCTGCTCCCATTCTGCTCCTCAATTCCCCCAGCCTACAAGACAAATCCCGAGCTAGCTTGATCAAGTAAGTGATCTATTCGTTCTTCGTCTCACGATGACTTCACCGAGTCCTCGACTGACATCTCGCACCGAACCAGACCTTGTCATCATTCTTCAAAAGGCAAGTTTCATGTCTCGGTTTTTATGTGTGTTACCCCCCACACAGACATGTGGACTGCAATTGTAACCGCCACAGTGTGTATTATATACGACGACCCGAGGCCACGAGAGTTCATGGACGGGATAAATACATGATAGTAGGATCTCTGGCATTTATCAAAGGATAAAATGTGGCTTTTACTGAAGGTGCACCGACAAAAACACGTACAGGCATTGTCCCGAAAAACCTAAGGAATCCACTAATAACACTTTATATAGAACAATGTTATGAAGTGTTATTGCTTCTGCCAAAGACTTGAGGGGTTAAAAGAGTGTGTTGAGGTGATGTTTCTTTGTGGAGTATTATGAATAGTGTATTATGAATGTGTGTGATTTTAAATAACGATGTAATAAAAGATGTAAGTAACATGAACTAAAAAAACCTGCTAAAGAAACCCCAACAATTCTGGACTATTTGTACTGGCTTAAATTGAGGACATCGGCCAAGCTTTTATTTCCAGGACTACGATTTGAATCTTATTTGTATGACGTGCTGTTGTATTTTTGTCAATATCAGGCCTCAGAAACTAATTCCGCTATATTAATTGACTGGAATGCCAATAAAAACCTTGAAATCTGATGCTTCATGTCCTTTCTTAACCCACGTGGCAAAAGTGTTTTCTTAATTTCAACTTGTATGATGGCTGGTGTTTCAGGAAGGGTAGGGCGAAGCCTGAATCTCACCCAAGAAATCACAATTTGGTTCCTCAAATAAGGACTTGACATAATGTGTCCAGCAACATTGAACCTGATCAATGGATAACATAATACATTTGTAAAATATGCAACAACCGTTTTTTTTTTAAAGATGCTATTCCATCTAGAACCCAGACAAAAACTGTAACAAATTCTAAGACGAGATCGTAGATTAAAAAATATTGGACCAGACAAAGACTAGAAATTCACTTCCAAACATCCCGTCAAGCTTTATACATTTAAAAAAACAGTAGCTGTGTAAAGAGTCATATAAAATATTTGAGGGGAAACAGGAGTACCAGAAATGTGGAAATCCAAAACAACTACCAGCTGTGAAACAACTTCAAATCAATACACGACATGTTTTCCACATACAGACTGTGTCTTTAGGGGTTTCTGGGCAACAACTATGAATTGGTTTTCCTGTACGGTGCTTTATTTATTTCAATCATATGCGATGCAGAATTTACAACCCTTCCTGTCAGTGTACGTTTCGAGCAGATTTAGAGTTCGAGAAGGAGCACAGAGGATTCTAAAGCACGTTTATACCGGGTTTCACCTTCAACATTTCCTCACTTTTACATAGCTGGCAAATAAAATCCCCCGCAGAGGAAAGCTCATAACCACTCGGAGAGTATAGCCCACGTCTATGAAATCCAAGATTTGTAGCTTTTTATTCAAAGGATAAGGCTTGAGTTTGTTTACAAAAAAACATAGTCAAACACGCAGCGTATGCATGGCCAGTCAATAAGCAGACTTTGGCAGTGCTCTGTCTTATTTACAGGACGTTTGTTGCACTTGACATTTATCATGGCTCCGGGGCCGTGAACTTCATGCAAACGGCATCGAAGCATTCAATGCCAAGGGCCCGGGGCCTCCTGTCTCGTCATCATCACAAGTCTTTTCACGCTGAGATAAATCACTACCACAGGACCTCTGGCGAAGGGGATGGCTGGAAGAAGGAGGGGGTGGAGGGAGAGTTCAGTCATGGAGGATGGGAGAAGGGCAGAGAGAGAGTGATAAGGTTCGGAGAGAATTGTGTTCATGTCGAAGGAAATACCCGGAGGTTAATGCTCGCCCCATTTCTCCCTCATTAATTGTTGGGCACGTTCACACAAATATCACTAGCCATTATGAAGGCAGCATATGGTTTAGGTAAATGCTCTTTAGATCTTAGAGGGCTGTAAATCTTAACATCACATGACTCGGCTCGGGCTCATGACCACAAGACATAAAGAACCTCCTTTACTATCTGATACATGAATCATATGGACCGGAGAGCGGGGTCTGAAATGTCCATTATTCCTTCAGTTCCTTTCCTATAATCAAGTATAAAAACCATCTTCAAGAGAGAAGATTTATTCCCACGATAAAGGTTCTCGTGGAAGGGATAGACTTTAGAGCTTTTTATCTGATCCACATCTGACCATCACGATAATGTTGCAAGGTCATTATACCATATCTAAACATGTGAAGGACAATAGGATTCTTCTTGGTGAAGGCATATCAACTCGTATCTATCTATCTATCTATCTATCTATCTATCTATCTATCTATCTATCTATCTATCTATCTATCTATCTATCTATCTATCTATCTATCTATCTATCTATCTATCTATCTATCTATCTATCATAAGATCATAAGGGCTTGAGAATGAAGTATTGTAAATATGTTGATAGATCTCCAGATTTCCATGTTTAAGAGAAAATAATTCAATCAAGTGTAAACATACATACTGTACATATTTAGTAAAGCAATTAATGACAGAAATTGTACTAATAATACAATTGTTATAGTCAGTTTTATATTCTATTTTTAACCATCTTCTTATTCATCTTTACTTCTCCTAAGTTTCTGTCCATTAACTTTTTTCATCCACTTCCCTTGAACATATATTAATGATAAAACAACAAGGTCAAATCTGTATCTATCCATCAATAGCGACTGTAAAACTCAAATATATTTAATCACACATCACCAGCAAGCCTTGAGGTGTACATTATAGTCGTGTAAAAAAAAAAAGTGATAAATGATCAGCTATAGCCAGCAATGTTGTTGAGAAACACGTTGATTGAAAGGTCTGACGTACAGGAGGTGCTTTCGGTGCGATAATCTCAGGAACCGAACAAGACCTAATAGAGGTATGCATTAGAAATTGCTCCAGTGTGGAATGATAGATGTGTCTATGGTGTGGACCAAATCTTCCCTTTAGCTCTCAGGGCGATATATTTACACCCTGACAGCGTCGGAAAATAAATCAAACTTCTCACGGGTTCATTTGATTCATTACAATGTATTGACAATAATTTACTGAAGCGGTTTTCCAATGCTTTTAACTTTGCAGAGGCAGTAATTTACAAACCTCAAGAGGAAAAATGAAAACAACGCTGCGGCATTTTGTCTCCTTGACTGACAGTGCTGCAGCTAAGCAATATGGAGTGAAAAAAAATTAGAAGCCTGATGAAAGCCCATTGATTCAAATGCTTGATGTTCTTTCTTGGAAGTGCAGAAAAAAAGGGTGACACAGATGTATTGGCTTCAGGCTGCCTTCTAAGCATCTTACTGAGGGGCAACAACCACGGATAACCAGGCTTAGTGCGAAATATGATGAGAACAACAAAATACACCCAAGGCAAATAGAGTAAGCAAAACAAAGAAACATTTAATAAGATCAACAGCATTGAGCACAACAGGAACAAGAAGTATTACCCGAAGAAAACCCTGGATTTTTTTGTTTCTTAACAAAGCTATAGTTCACTTTTTAAAGTTCACTTTTCTACGATTGTAAGGTTGTCTGTTTTAGCTGCAAAGATGTGGGAATTCTAGGGAGGGCCTTGTTTATCAGAGGCACATTTGGACATCCAAACACTCACAGGTATTCAGAAACTTTAGAACACAGGTGTCAACTACATTTGTACAGAAATATTAGTGGCAGGTACTGGGAGGGCCTTGCTAAATTTTCATTTTTATTTTTAATTTTTTTAAACAACTTGTGCCCAAAAAAAGTGACAAACAGAGTTAATAGTGCCGCAAAAATATATGATCATTTTATCATCTTTAAAAGGGAACTACCACATCATGGGAAATAACCATTAGTCACACAGAAGGCCAGACACTTAAAGTGATTGTTCACCCAAAATTTCAACTTTTCTTATTTTCTACTCACCCTCATGTCAACTAAGGGTTGGGATTATTATCTGTTTATCTGTTGAGCTCAGTTGTCCTCGTCTTCATCTTTGTCCAAAAAGACAAAACATCCAAATACCTTCATACTACTCATTTGTAATGTCCATCTTGTAATGAAGACTTGACATGAGGAATTGTTCCGAAAATACATTTTAAAAGTCTATATTTTAAGCTTGTTCTTAGCAGACGCTGCTAGGCCGGCTTCATCTTCGGCCAAAATGATGCACTTTAAAACATCCAAATACCTCCACACTGCTTGTCTGTAACGACCATCTTGTATTGAAACCTCGACACGAGCAATGTACCGGAAAATTGTGTATATTTTAAACTTTTTTTTAGCAAAAGCTTGAAGGCCAGCAGCCTTATTCTTGCGCATTCACACTGACACTTGTTTTTGAATGAGGAAAGACATAAGGCAGGACTGAGATACTGATAACTTTCGCTACAAACAAACTTTAAGCAATTACTAATGTCCTGCTTTTTAAGATACAAGATGGAAGTTACAGACAAGCAGTATGGAGGTATTTGGATGTTTTTAAGTGTCTTTTTGGACGAAGATGAAGACGAGGACAACTGAGCTCCAGTTGCTACATTAAAATTAACTTACATTTTTTGTAAAAAAAAATCTGTGAAATTTGAATTTTGGGTGAACTATCGCTCTAACCGAGAATATAAATTATCAGAAAATGTTTGATTAAATATGCTTGATGGTCCAGATTACTTTCGGTGTCCAAGGTGTGGCCCACAGGCTTCTAGCTGGAAGTCCCTGATTTAGCATCAACTACTTACTTGGACTGTGGGAAGAAAATAGAGAAAATCAAGTGCCTTTGGGAAACCCACAACAGCTTGCTAATAATAAACAAGCTCCACACAGAAAGGAGTTGCTTAAAACTGGTATCGAACCTGTGACCTTCTTGTGGTTAGGCTGATGCGCTAACCACAACCACACTGTGTTCCCCCTAGCTATCCATTTTTATTAAATTATTAGTCATGTGTTGAGGAGTAAATCCAGTCACTTATACATTTTAGTAATTATTAATCGATATTGAAACATCGCACAGACATCCATCTACACAGTAGATGATGTTTTTAGCTATTTTTACTGTCATGGTTGGTAAATTCATCATTTTTTTCATATATATTATGTATTTTTTAAATAATTTCACTTTAGTAGCAGGGTAAAGGGAGTTTGTTTGCTGTCTAAAAATACTGTACAATAATTGAGAGAAAATGTTTATAAGTTGAGTGTACCAAATGCTTAAAATAATTAGAATTATATAGATAAAAAACTGTGTTAAAAGTGGCTTAATATATATGATAAAATGTTTTAAAAAATGGTATTATGCTGGAAAATATCTTATATTTAAAAAAAATGGGAAAATTTCTTAAACATAAAATAGTTGCTATGAGGGTCACGGATGTGTTATTTTCTATTTTATTTATTAATTTGATCACAGTGTTTTGTAAATGTTCTTCTTTGTGGTTTAAAGGTTTTTCACCCTCTAATAACCAACTGCTTCTATACCTACAAATTCCAAATACCTAAAACAATGTAAATTGAAACTGCCAAAATAAAAGAAGGAAAAATGGAAAGAAGTGTTGGTCATTGACTGATATTCTATCAGTTTGGGGTATATCGATCAGACCAAACAAAGAAGTTGCGCAAAACACTACTTGACAATCATTCTTGAAGAAACTTATCTTCCTCCCTTAACTAAGATCGCACAGTGTCCTGAAGAATTTGGTGATATGACTGGATATCAGCTTTTCTATGCTTAAAATCATCTCGCCCACATAATAACTATTATCTCTGAAGTGATAACATATTCAATTATGCAGCTCTTGGGAAGTTATTTTTTCTGTTGAGTTTTCAAGTATTATTTATCTGATTATATACAAAGAGAGCCCTTTGACCCCAGATCATTTAAGAGGAGGAACATTAACAGCTTAAACCGTTTCTATAAGGCTGATGGATGTCGCAATCGTAAAGTGGCCGCTTCTCCATTACAGGTACAAGAGCTGATGGTGACAACATTGCCAACCCGGAGCACAGACACTTTAAAGGTCAGGCCAAATGCGAGTGATGTGTAAGCAAGGACTGTCTTCCTGCTCAGCCTCGGGCGCTCCAGCTGACGAGGCTCTCCAAAAAAATTAGCACAGGGGGTCATCATCTCAAATTGAGAAGCACTTAACTTCTATGTGCGTCTCTTAGGGACGAGGTGGGTGACCGAGGGGCGCATGGATTCAGCGAGACCTTTCTCTCATCTCTCTGCGTATGTAGTGTCTGTTCCAGTCGCTGAGTGAATTAATTAATTACAAAGCTGGCGCCGAATCAAAGGTAAATGATTTAATTATATTCCCCGTGTCTTTGTTAAGAAGCCAACTGTCAGGCGCTGGTAAGTGAGGCCCTTTGTGTTGCCTCAGGCGGGTTTTAAGCGTGTCTTTTTGAATCGCAGAAGAGGAAAAAAAAAGGTTATCACAACATCATGTAACAGAAAATGTGGTATATAATGGTTGTAGAAACTTTAGTAAGAGCATGGGACCAACAAAGATCAAAAAGTAGCAACAAGAGATGAGCAAAACAGTAGAAAAGACAAAGAAGCTGAGTTCAGGAAGGTACATTGCTGTATAAACATATAGCTTGTTCAACATTTCGACTTGCTTAAAGGAAAAAATGCTCACAAGAGTTTCATTTAAAGTGTTGATTGAAAGAAATTCATCATTTTCTACTCACCCTCATGTCGACTAAAGGTAAGGATTATTTTCACGGGACTATGTGTCTTTATAAGGTTATAAGAAAAAATGTATATACAGTGGAGGCTCTTGCGATATTAAGCCTGAGTGGTTTCTGTCTGTGTAGCATGTTAGCCTTTTAGCTTCTGCTACAAACAATCTTAAAATATAGACTTGTTTTTTTTTTCAGAACAATTCATTATTGTTAGGCTTCAATACAAGATGGACGTCACAGACGAGCAGTATGGAGGTATTTGGATGATTTTTAAGTGTCTTTTTGGACGAAGATGAAGACAACTGAGCTCCAGTCGTTACATTAAAATGAACAAACATTTTTGTCTATTTCTCTAAAAAGGAACAGATTACTCTAAAATAATCCCAACCCTTAGTTGACATGAGGGTGAGTAGAATATGATTGACATTTGAATGTTGGGTGAACTATCCCTTTAAGAGCTAGTGTTTTATTGATAATAACCAGTTCTTACATGAATAGCTATGACATTGTACTGACAAAGAGAGTGCTTTTACGCATTCCACGTCTTCTTGTCTGTCTGTTAGTCGCACGATACACACAGGAGTTACTACTTGATTGAGAAAAACAAAGAAAAACCAGCTGATCTAATCATTTTTTACTAGACAGTATCTAGAATATATTTTGTAAAACAGCTTGTTGCTGGTGCGGCACGCATTTTATTTTGTGAACTGATCATTAATGAATTTATTTTCCACTGCTGATTCCCTTAAAGTGATAGTTTACCCACAATTAGAATTACACTTATTTTCAACGAGAATTTTCAGAGTAATCTGTGACTTTATGGAGTTGCAGGCAGAAATGTAAATCCATATCGCACCCAATATTCTCTGTCCTCCTATTAAAAAAAATACAAATACCTCCATACTGCTCATCTGTAATGTCCATTTTGTACTGAAGCCACAACTTGACGGAATGTTCCGTAAAAAATTTGAATAATAATATTTATTTTAAGTTTGTTTGTAGCAATAGCTAAAAAGCTAACATGCTACACAAACAGGGAATACAGGGTATATCTGTGTCTGTGTGTTGATGCTGAGTTAAATACTGAGTGCTCTCCCAAGATTTGTTTGTAATTGCATTATTAACGTTTTGTTTTTTAGTTGATGCAGAAAAGGTAGCTCCGTTCATATGGACATACATTTCTGCCTCTGGAAATAATCCCAACCCCTCGTGAATTTAAAATTTCGGGTGAACAATCAATTTAAGGTGGTGGTACGGTGCTGGAATCCCAACTACTTTGGGCAAGAAGCAGGAAAATAAATACGTTTTTCACAAACTTTTATTCAAACTAAGGGAACCACATGTTTGTCCAAATACAGACTATCAAGAGTCTAAATAAAACGCATTGACCCTTTGTAAATGGCTGTAATTGACAATACCCAAAAGACAATTTTATAGGCTCTTTAAAACGCATCCTAAAAAGTAAATCATTACAAACAGATTTTCAGGATTGATACTGGGGTGAATCACCACTCAAATAAGCCCCACAAGCACAAAGAAGTGTAAATGAAGCAAAGACCAAAGGCCATTACCAACCTGAAAGATGGCCGCCTTTTGTTTTAACTGTTTTAGAATTGAACTGCGGTGTCTTTTTTACTTCGTAAACCTGCATCAAACTGTGGGGCTCAATAATTATAATGTTCAGGATCCTTCTGAGGGGCGAAGAAAATCAATAGACTAAGGACAAAGAACCTATAGCCATCACTTAATTCTCTTATCGCTGTGATTTAGAGGAAGAGGAGGATGTTAAATAACTGTAAATCTTTGGCTATGACTTTGAGGGTGCTTTATGGCACTTCTTACAGCATCTCCCAGACAGAATGTCCATACCTTCCGTAGACCACACAATTTATAGCTTTATTACCCTTTGTCTTAAAGAGCAGGGAGACGGAGCAGGCAGGAAGGAGATAAGAGCCAGCCCGAGCTGCAGTGTGGCACTCGCGGAAAAAAAGGGAAAAGTAAGATGCCATCATCGACAGAGACATATCTCCGTGACAGGTTTATGGCGCAGGAGCAGGGCTTCCATTTGTGGGTGGCAGATGAGAAACGGTGGTGGAATTTTGTTTGCCAACCTTACATCTTCCACATGGACATGGACAGAGCAGATCTGAGTAAAACTATTCCTACATGGACCTAAAATCATCCAAAATAAAATGTATATAGACCTAAAATGTATCAGAAAAATAATCAAAATACATTGATTGGATTTAAATATATATATATGGCATAAACGTATATATGGCTATTTATGTAATCATAGTGTTTGTCTCATTTCAAATCCAATCAATGTATTTTGATTAATTTTCTGATACATTTTAGGTCTATATACATTTTTATATTGGTACTTTGGTCAAGGTAGGGGAAAGGGGGACTCAAAGAATGAATGAATGAATGAAAGATACTTTATTAATCTCCATAGAGAAATTCACAAGTGATGCTGTTGAAAATCTAGGACAAAGACGTGGTAAAAAAAAACCCATTTGTTCCATTTGTTTTTGTTTTGTTTTATAATTTAAATAATTATTCCATACCATCCTTTGTCATTTCTTAGTTGTGTATTTCTATTTTTCTACTTTCTGGAACTCAAACTTTGAATTACAAAAATGGAAATCACTTCTTAAAACCAACCTATCAGAATACAATGAAATTTAACTATCTATTTAGAGTTTTTGACTACTTTTGTACCAGTCTTGTCCTTTGTTTTTATAAAGCATCTTCGAAACGATAATTTTTCGTATTGTTGTTATTTTGTCCCTTTTCTTCCAAGGCTATTTTAGAAAGTATCTACATAGCCATGTAGGTACATGGCTTTGCTTTATCAGTTTGGTCATGCAAAGGTCACACTAAGAACTGAGCTAGAACAACAGTCCAAAAGAAGCACTTCTTCACAGTCACGGGTCCCCCCTGATTAAACTTTTGATTATTATTCCCTCCTGACAAATGTCTCATTGTTGCCACAGTGCCCCAATGATGAGAACCAGCCGGAAGCTGTATTTACTAACACGGAGAGTGATAGTGGATCAATAGATGACAGAGGATTTCCCATGAACTCAAAACCCACAAGTCGTATCAGCTGCGTTTTAGCGTGATTGCGAGGCCTCTTCTTTGACTTGGGGCAACACTTTCGGCTCAAACAGAGGTCGCAAATGAGAGTTAAACTCAGGCTGAACCCTGTTGCATGGATAATCTTCCAAACCTGTTCCTGTTTGTGTCACGCTGTGATGAATGGCTAAAGGTGAATGAGGCTTGTTGTGTTGAGACTCACGCAACCTTATGTAAAGCTTCTTAAGGTTCAAGGTTGACCCTTGTTTCTTCCTTGATAACTGCTCTCCAGCAAGTATTTCATTACTTCAAGATCCATACGACCTTCTGTTAACGTTGAACATGATACATAAACTGTCGGGCCTTGTGGAGTTTGATTAAAAATGGAGAAAAAGGCACATAAATAGGGATGGGTGGTGCTTTTATCAATCTCTATGAGAAAATATGAGGCAGGTTGCCCGTTATACTCTCCGTCAATGCCTCAGAGGAAGTTGAGTCCATGATGGTAAATGGTAAATGGCTCTTACTTATATAGCGCTTTCTATGCTTATTCAGCACTCAAAGCGCTTTACACTAAGTTACAAATTCACACACACAATCTCACACTGATGGGAGTAGGCTGCGATGCAGCGCGCCAGCTCAACCATCAGGAGAAATCAGGGTAAAGTGTCTTGCTCAGGGACACAACGACACAATCTCGTCCGGAACAGGGATCAAACCCGCAACCTCTCAGACCACGAGTCAACCACTCTACATTCTGAGCTATGATGATGGTCAAGAACTTCATATTGTCTCTATTGTGCACAATAGACTTTGCTGCTCATTCTAAAGGCTTGAGATTTATTTTCCTATTTTCTGATAAGCTTGACAATTGTTGTCGAATGTTCACTACTCCAGAATACGACAAAGTTTTTGGTTTTAAGAGAGACGGGGATAAAGAAACCATGGCCCGAAAACCAATGTGTTTGAGGTATCCCTTGTCATTCACCTTGACCCAGTAAAAAAAAAAGTCTAAGCTAGCTAGTTTTAACCACAGTTTACTGAGGTGATGATAAGACATTTTACAAAAATGTTCAACAAAAATGTTTTTTACAAAAATGCGTACATAAGTAAGATATTAAAAACATGTGTACAGTAAAAATATAGAAAATAAAACATCCATCTTCAGATGCAATAATGTCAAATACAGTTGCAATTAAAATTATTTAACCCCCACTGCAAACAAGTTTATTGGCAAAATGTAAAAATTAGCAACTGCAATAGCAATAAACGAATCAAGCAATAGCAACTTAGATAGCTCAACACAACTAATTTTAGTGGTTTCTCCAAAAACAAGACAACATCTTATTTTCAATGACCACTGCAGTTCCATAATTATTTAACCCCTTCATGACAAGCAACTTTAATACTTATAGTAGAGCACCCTTTTGCTGTTATGATCTCGTGACGCATAGCCAGACACTAGCTTCTGGTTTCCAGTGCAAGAGGAAGCAAAACAGCCCCAGAGCATCACTGAGCCACCACCATGCTTCACTGTAGGCAGTGTTCTTCTTCGCATATGCTTCATTCTTCCTCCTCCAGACATACCGCTGATCCATAGGCCCGAAAATTTCCAGTGTTGTTTCATCGCTCCACAGAACAGAATCCCAAAACCTCTTTGGCTTTTTAATATAGTGTTTAGCAAATTGGAGCCGACTTCTCTTGTGCCTTTGGGTCAGTAGTGGTGTATGTCTTGGAATTCGGGCATAGAGCCCTTCAGCATTTAGTGTGCGCCTTACTGTGGACACTGAAACCTCAGGGCCTGCTGCCACCAAGTCTTGCTGCAGGTCTTTCGAAGTCAGTCGGCCTAGTAAGGACTCTGGTAGCAGACATTGATAACTTCTTCTTTCTGCCAAGTCCAGGTAGTGTAGCCACTGTTCCTTTCACTTTAAACTTGTGAACAATGCTTCCAACTGTATCTCTAGGAACATTTTTATTTGTGCAGGCTTTTCCCTGATTTTCTGAGACTCCTGTGTTAGTCGTTGTGTTGTCTTGATCTGTTAAGTATATATTTTATTGGGTATTGTTTTGATTGTTTAAAAGCTTTTTGACCCTGGTCTCTAAAAATATAAATTACTTACTTAATTTGCAGTGGGGGTTGAATCATTTTGAGTGCAACTGTAGGTTTTACTTATTCAATCCATTTGGTCCACATCTTTTAAATTTCAGTTCGTAAAATGAAAAGTGTTTTGAAGTTTCAGTGACTATAAAAGGCCTGTTTCACATGGACAAAAGAATATTTTGCGGTAGTAACCATCCTCAATTAATGTGAGTGTTGGGAAAGCTCATTATTTTAGTCACTTTAATTACTTCATTTTACTGTGAACACCTGCTTCTCTTAACCCCTACCGAGGGAAACGTAACACCGGTATTAGCCAGACTTGCTTTAGCTATGAACTCCTTTGTATAATGCATTCAAAAATTCTCTTGACCTCACGACTCTTTTGCTCCATATCAACTTAAAGCAGTGGGGAAGCGACGGGACATAAATTTCAGGGTACTCAACCGTACCAATGGTCGGTAGGTGGAGCAGAAGTGAGGCTGTCCTGGCCTGACATCCCCCCCCCCCCCCCCAGAGCCATAGAATACATTAACCACAGCTCTGAGAATAATTACTCATCCCTGCCATGTGACACCCTCAATAACTTAAAGTCCTGCTTTAATCTTTAAAGGCAAACGCATACTGTGGCCATCACTTGGAGGTCGCCCTGTTTGTGCTCTTGAATTATCTCTTGTAACATTGTGTTACCACATGCAGTAACTGAATCCAGTGGACGAACACAGATGAACGAACAATGTGCCAAAATGTTAAAGGGGGGAAGAAAAGGAATTGCCGTGCAAAAAACTTGCATTAAAGAGTGAATATTCGCCTTCACAATTAATAAATTCTAGCCCATCAAACTGCAATCTAATTATGAAGTATGCCTTCATCTGCCATGAATCATCCCGGCCCTTTATTAGACACTTTGGGGGAAATAATCCAGACACATAAATGAGATTTAAATTAGTAATTCTTTTGTTAGTGGAAGTTATTACCCTTACAGAAAATGAGTTTTAAAACCCCGTAGCTAATGGCTTTAAAGAAAATGTAATTATGATTTAATAATTGACAAATTAAGCCTGGGCAGCTTACGGATTTTGGCAATGACCATGATCCATAAAAATCTGTTTCAGGAACAGCTGCATGTCTAAAAGAGGTAATTACATTTCTGTAAACACATATAAAACCCTCGGCAAACACACCCAGCAGACGGTTATGGATTAAGGGTGAGACGGAAATGTCATCCATGTCGTTACGGTGGCACATCTGGAAGATAACTCTAGAAACACAGCTGCTGATATGGTTCCCAGCGTTAAAAAAAAAGAAGAAAAAAGGCGTAGATGCTGGTGCTTGAACTGCTCTGACAAGCAAAAGACAAACTCACAGAGCTATGTTGACGAACGCCGACACGGCTGCTCGACAAAAACATGACAACCTCAAAAACTAATTACATGTCACACTGAGCTGATATTGAGATCACTTTAGCTGCTTTAGTTTACAATAATATATATATATGGAACGAGCTGAGAAAAACTCGAGGGAACAGACAAGGTAAAGGTAGTTTAAGGGGCCTGAAATGTTGATTTGTTTTTAATTCTAACAGTGACAACATTCTCAATAGCTCAAGTCCTCCCTGTCTTCCTCCCACTCTACCGCCAAAACTTGAAAATACACATCATCTTCCACTCTATAAAGCTGATAAAACTTTTCCTCCTTCCTGTTTTAACATTTGCTAATGATCCCCACATGGAACTTACAGCCAACACGAGAGGACTTGAGGCGTCTCTAGGCTAATATGATGATATATCATGAATAAAATATTCATCTTCTAGTTCACCTCTTTGGGAAAAAAACCCCAATGACATTAACTATAAGTTGCTCATAGAGAAGTTCCATTTATTTCCTTTGTAGAATACCTGGCAGAATTTGAGATTTCTTAGATTAAATTAGATGGTTGGGCATGAAAATATATCCAGAATCAAAGCGTCAGACGGATTCGCTGTGACGGATTCTAATTTAAAATGAACAAAAATGTTAAGATATATAGCCTTAACATTAAAATCAAATATTCTTATTTGTCTGAATGCCAACTTGACAATCTGATTTAGTTATTATAACACTGTAAAATATAATTTTAATAATATTTTCCAATTCTTATTATTGATCGCAAATGCAATTTTAAAATAAATCCTAAAAGAACTGGCAGCCGATGCCGAGTTTATGGATCTTGGAAATGTGAGTTCTTCTACTAGAGCAGGTCAAAATTCTCGCTGCAGAGTTGTGTATTAACTGCAGGCGGGGCAACTCCTTCTCGTTTAGACATGAATATAATCTGTTACAATAGTCTAATCGAGAAGACACAAACGCATAGATTATAAGCTCCAAATGATGTTGTGACATTATTTTTCTGAGTTAAGAAAATGTTAACGTATTATGGGTTTAAGAATACATTTAGCACTTATGTACACACACAGTAGATATGCTGAAAAGTCTATAAAAATTCCTGCAAAGAACCACGTCTGTTAGTGTCAGGAAGGGAAAGTGAATGTGATGTGCAAGATTTGTAAAGTGATTAGTCTTCCCTCTAACCTGGGCCTTTCCGTCAAAGGCAGAAATGTTAAAGATCACAAGACGCATCAGGAGACGCTCCGCCGTGATGAAGGTCCTCAGCTGCCGAAGCTCATTTTCATATTGACAGTGAGAGTGGTTGAAAGTGACTCTTAATGGCATTAAGCTCCAAACCTTCACCTTTGATTAGGCAGGGGAGGCGAGATGAAGAGAAATCATTTAGCGGAAGGTAAGTGTGTCAGAAGAAAACGGCTCCACAGGTTTTCACGGCGTCGGAAAAACGCAGCTCCTCCTCCTGGCGCTGATGAAACATTGCATCAATCGGAGAAATCGGGATGAGCTCGGGAGTTGATTTTATTTCTTTGACTTTCAACTTCAGCGTCAGCGATCCCTGTGTGACAGCGTTCCGAATCACAAAATACTCCCTCAAAATCAAGCCATGTCAGAAAGTAATTGTCTACAGAAAGTGCACTCGCTGAGCTCCTCACACATGTATGGTTGAATCTTAAATGAAGTCTGAGAAAGACGTCCTCGTCACCTGGAGACTTAAATCATATCCGGGAAAACACTAAATCCTTCAAAAACTTTATGAGTGTTCTCTCCGCCCTGGCCAAAACAAAACATGATGACAGGTGTCAGTTTATGACGGGCCTCTCTTTATCTCTCGTCTCCTCAATTTCCCCCGACAGAGAGAGGAAAGACGGGGAGAGACAGAAGAGAGAGAGGGAGCGCCGGGACCAGAAGTGTGTTTAGGAGGAAGATGGCTGTCAGTAGCTGTCAATCGTGAGCTTTTTGATGCCATCGTCTTAGTAGAGGCTTGTCTGTCTCACAGTGTAACAGCTATCAAAGAGTCACTCACAGCAGAGACAGACGCTCGGGTGCAAAGGCAAGAAAATCCACCCGTTCTCTCATTTACACCTGGCATATAAACTTGGTGAAATCTAGGTCTGGATTGTGATGGATGCTTCCACTCTCACCTGGCCTCGAAGCCATAAATAAAGTATGATCGATGCAGCTGACATGTACATGAAGCTGCTCAGCTCTTGTGATTTTAGGAATTGTTTGATGTAGAAAAAAAACAAATGTAACAATCGTGTGACTCAACCATCGGAATAATGAAAACACATGATTCGCACGAGCGTCAATTATAACACTATTATCTCTTTCAGTCTCCAAATCTTTGGAGTAAGATCTTTAATGTCTTGCGATACTGGGATGAAGATATAACAGCAAACTAACAGCTCTGTGCTTCAGAAAGGATTCTTACAAAAAACTCTGTGTTATTCTTCTTTCTCAGTTGTACACAAGTAAAATGTGTCTCTTTAAAGTTAAACTATTGTGTTGATTTAAGTGTCTACTAAATAAAACTTGGACCTGTACTCATCAGTATGTGTCTGTTTGTACAAAACTCTCTTTTCATTGAAATATTTACATTAGAAAATTTGCATAAAAGTGTTTTCAGTGAGCATTTACCATTACCACACCCACTCGGCTGTGATTGGTCCAGCATTAAGGATTGTCACTGCGTGTCATCAATCCCGGAAGTCTCAACCACCAAGGGACTTGTTGTATAAACAAAGCGGGGGTGAATACAGCTGGCTAGAGAAGGAGTAAAGTCATTATTACGTCACAATGGACTCCGCTCTTATAACCTTTCGTTCGCCGAGATTTCAGACGGGGGAGAACTCTATAAAGTAATAACGTCCAAACATGGTCAAGATCAGAGACTTACTGCATCTTGAAGGGGAATACTTCAATATTTGAAAGAAGTGAGTGAGTCAGCAGAGTTGCATTTTCACATTAGTTGCCCTTTAAATACTTCTTTCTTTTCCCATAATCAATATTTGCAGACATTTCCAGAAAGACGTGGACAAAAATACCCACTTATATACAGTATATAAACTGAGATCTGGTAAGGGTTCACTGTAATTAAAGATAAGTTAGGAACATCTCGGGATTTTCCAACATTCAAGAGGCAACTTACAATAAATGTCAACAACATGGTGATGACAAGACGACTCAATTATGTCTCAACAAAACAACATTTAGTTATTAATCTAGCAGAAGACAAGTTTATTAGGAAAACATTGACAAAATCATAAATAACTTTCTGATGGGATTTGATGAAAAAAAGTTTACTTGCCATTTACCTGTCATCCACGTCTCTGTGTCCTCGCGTCCTTGGTGGACCGCTGTCTGCTTCTCTCTTTATTGGTCCGAGACAGGATCAGGATGACTGCGTCTGGATGACCACATCAGCGCTGGACGGAGAGAAGAGGAGGTCCCGCCTGTCAAACGTTTGACTTTGACTCCTCAGCTGGCAGGTACTCAGACGGATCATCGAAACATGACAGGGCCCCGACTACACAGCTCAATCTCTGTCCTTTTGCCTGCCGTCTGCGGCTGCCATTTGGGAAGTCTTGTCAACGGTTTGGCCTTGAACCTCTGCTAAACTACTGACTTGATCATGCATAATACATGAAAAAAGATGCACCTCCAAAAAAGGCTCCGGCTGCCTGTTTACTGGCACTCCATAAAGCTTCCTCTGCAGGATGAGACGCGCATGCTCTACTGTACTATTGATGGTGTTAAACACAAAATATAAACCATAAAATGCAATAATAAACACGAGCGGAGCAGATAAATCAGATTCATAATAACCCAGAGGTGGGATTTATATGTAAGCAAAGACTCTTTGTGCAAATTGATGGCGCAGACGCTGTGAAGGCACCGCTGAGACACTAATGCAGTCTTATAAACACAGAGACAACGCTCTGAAGTAGTTTAATCTCTCTTCTTGGGCCAACCTCGCTGCTTAAGTAATGTATTGCTTTCATAAGTGTGCCACCTTCGCTCATGAATATATGTCTTCATCACCTGGGTGGTGTGATTAAGGCAAAAAAAAAAAAAGGGGTACAGTGTTACCATGAATACATTATCCACGAGCCATAAAGTACGACTGAAGCCGCTCTTATCAGCCTATAATCATGTGTTTGTGGCTGCACGGCAATAATCTCATAAAGAAACTGCATTTACAGTCGTTTATCAGCAGTCTTACCTGTCAGCCCAACTAAATTATTATTTCGAAATTATTCAACGAAGCAAATCCTAATCATAGCCGCGGCGCTCGTGTGTTGACGCCGTGTGTTAGTCACCTGTCTTGACTGAGAGGATGGCTGCCATCCCGGGGCCACACCAGTCAACTTTACAGCCTTCATTTGGTCTGAGGAATGACCAGCTGCCTTATCTGTCCCCTTGCCTGCAAACTCAAGTGGTTCCCCAGAGCTCCACGCTGCCTGTAGCTTCCTCTGCTCTTTCACTTGCAGCCTTCAACACATCTATTTTGAAAGACAGCAGAAGTACACAATTACACACTGAAGCCTCATTTACACACAAAGGTTGTTTTTTTTTTTATTAAAGAACAAAACAGACTTGGGAACCATTCCTGTCATATTTTAAAGCTTTGCAAGTTTTGCCTGATTGAGAGTGGTTAAAGATATTACTTATCATTTTAACTTATCTAAAGGTTACTTTATATTGATGACGTTATGAATGCCAGGATACAGGGAGCGTGTGGGTGGGTGTGTTGTTTGAGTAATTGTATTGCTTTTTGTTTTTCTTCTATTTTTTTAATTTTATTTTTATTTTTTGCAATGTTAAAAAAAAAGAAGGAAAAAGACAATGAAAGTTGTTTGATGTACACTGGGATCTAATTTGTTGTTTTCAATTAGAAAATATTGAAACAAAAAACAAACAAAACAAAAAAATCAGCTCTTTGCTTCAGAAAGGACTCAGACAGACATGTAAACTCTGTGTTTTTTCTCACTTGTATAAGTAAACTTGCAAGTAAAATGTGTGACTTGTATCACACATTTTATATATATATCTCATTTCTATTGTTTGTAAAAAAGTAAGTAAAAACGTTAAGTCAGATATCTTAACTGACAAAAACAAAATGAACATCAAAACACCACTACATTTAAATACTTACTGAAATTTTCAGAAAGACAAAGAAAGAAAAACACTAATATTTATAAACTGCGATCTGGTGAGGGATCATTGTAATTACACCTCAGTTAGGAACATCTTGGGATTTGTCAACATTTAAGAGGCAACTTATAATAAATATCAGCAACATGGTGATGACGAGAAACTAAATTATGTCTCAACTGAACAACATTTAGTAATTAATCTAGAAGACGACAATTTTTACTCACAACCTTCTACACATCTATATGAAAGAAAACAGAAGTACACAATTAGACACAAAGGTTTTTTTTTTAGGTTTTTTTAAAGATGCCGTCTGGTTCAGGAGACGTGATGGAATAAAAACAATCCACAGAATGTAGAGACGACTCACGCATCTAGTGGAGAATTCATCAATTTGATTTTTCCCGTATTGTCTTCACATAAAAAATAAAAAAAAAAACAAGCTCACAATTTTTTCCCTCCAAAGTGAACACAAAAGGAATCGCACCTTGCCTCCTCTTGCCAAAATAATCAACGCTCTCCAGAAAGGGACTTGTGGGGCGACAGGCGTGGAGGAGAGGCGGGAGGATGCAGACGTAGCTTCAGGGCTCTGGTTGTGGATAATAAGTGAGGAGCAGTCCTTGGGTATGCTTTACAGCTATCAAGACTCATCATATTTGACATGCATTCTGGTGTTTACACAGTCTCCTCCGTAAAATCCTCTGCAGCTACAGAGAAGGATACGGGGAGCACAAACACGGCGGCACGTACACACTCGACACACGAAAGTACTTAAAAAAAAAAAAGAAAAAAAAAAAAGAACCCCGCCATTGTCTTTTCCTTCGCCAGTCTTCTCTCGGTGTCCCATCTCACAATTGGCGGCGTTAGCACCTGTCAGCTGACTGACTTCTTGTTCCCGGTGGCTTATGAAAAAATCATGGCTGCTGGGCTTCAGAGACTGCTTTCCCATCAATATGAATTCACCATGGTCTTCATGCAACATTAGGCCAAGCCCTGTTTTCATACAGCCAGCCACACGCAGCTTTGCGTGTAATACACAAGAGGAAATGAATAGAGTAAATAGTCCTTTTAGAATGTTGCATTCGATCAAGGGTGGAACTAAGTCGCCTATGAAAGCGGCCGCTATACTCCGCTCTCAAAAGCACATTTGCTTTTCCATTCCCAGATGTTGCACACTGTTCTGCAAGTCTCTGATTAGTGTGTCCCTATTTTCCTGTAAAAGGAATAGTAAAAAACAGCTCAGAAACCATACCATGATTGCTTCTCTGTTAAAATGTACTTTGACACGAGTTCTTTTTTACGTATTCGAGCCCACAGAGATTATTTTTTACACTCTGATGCCGCCAACAGATCAAACCCAAGCAGAAAAACGAACTGAACTAGCTATAAAAAAATATAATAATTTACTCTTAAAATGCTTCATCAATCTAGCCAAGTCAAAAATGAAAAATAGCAATGCTAAAGAAATAAATAGTAAGTAAATAAGCAAGCAATTATTATTTGTAAAGTTCTGTATTACCAACTATTTGACAGAAAGTTGAAATGATGGAATAAACAAAAAAGACAGATGTGGAAAATTGGAAATATACAGAAAAAAGTTTAGGAGAAAATGAGTATAGAGGAAGAGAGAAGTAGAAGTAGAAGTAGTAGTAGTAGAAGTTGAAGTAGAAATAGTTGTAGTAGAAGTCAAAGTAGTAGTCACAGTAGGAGAAGTCGAAGTAGTAGTCCCAGTCGTAGTAGTACTAATCCTAGTAGTAGTAGTAATACTAGTCCTAGTAGTAGTACTAGTCCTAGTAGTAGTAGTACTAGTCCGAGTAATAGAAGTAGTATTAGTAGTGATATGTAACATCCTACAATAGAACCTAAGTCGAGTGTGTAATTTTGGATGAAGATAAAAAGGAAGACCACTGAGTCGCTACACTAAAATGAACAAACATTTTTGTCTATAACTCTCTGAAAGGAACAGATTACTCTGAAAATAATCCAAACTCTTAGTCGATAGGAGCGTTGGGATCATTCATCATGAATTTTGGGTGGTATTACTATAAGGGTATATAGGAGTTTTGGTACTTTTGATAACATTTTGACACAAAATACTCAAAGCTCATATTTTATCTTGGACATATTTTAGCACTGTATGCTAACATGCTAAAAATGAGGAATAAAAGTATAATTCTGTAAGTACAGTGTAGTTTAGCAATATCATCTTTACTCCAGCAGGAGTATCTTTGACTCCATGATATCTTTAAAATGAATTATAAGCCCCGTTGTGAGGTGAAGTGTATCTCTTCCAAGTGGTGTTAATGACAGTCTTGCTCAGGCTCGGTCTCACCTCCATCCGTCGGTGTATCCATCACCGCTGAAAGTCAATTATCCACACTACTTCTCCCTGACGTGGGCGCGCTAATACAAGCTGCTCTTGACCTTATGTTTGTGTGTCTTGTGTGGACGGGAGCTCCATGCTTCCCCCCTGATTGGATTAACTTCATATGTTGTGTGTGTCCGGGTCCATTACACATGCTGTGTCGTGATTTTGATCCTCGGGGTTCCCTCCTCCTCCTCCTTCCTCCTTCCTCCTCCCTCCTCCCTCCTGGACCCGGAGCCACTGCTCCAGCCCTCTCTTATACACCTCCCTGAAGGCCTGGCTCCCTCTGAACATGCCATGCCCTGACACCCCACACACACACACATGCAACCCTTGTCACACACACACATACATATGCATCTGCTCAGGCCTCCCAACAGTCATATCCCATGTGTCTCCTGCTCGCTGATGGAATGCCTGCAGAAACGTTCACATCTCGGCATCCACACCCTCGGTCCACAGGGTCACCACAGCGCGATCAACCCAATTAACTGCGTCCGATGCTAATTTGAGTAATAAGATTATCATCAGAGCCCTGAGTGTGATGACTGTGATACAGAGGAGTCCACAGGAGAAGACTCTTTTACTGGAGATTTAATAATATAGATGATTAGCTTAAATATTCACTTAAATAAAAACATGTTTTTTAAAACAATATTCTTGAAATATTTTTCATAAAATGACTTATCACCTCTTAAAATGTGGCTAAAACTCAAAGCTAACTTAGACTTAACCCCTGTGTTATCTCAGGGACAAGGTGGCCCTACAAACAAATGTGTTTGTGGTATCCCTTGTGTTGTCTCTGGGTCAAGGTGGACGACCAACACTGCGTATGTATTTCTGGAAGCCAGGGACGTCTTTTAAATTGGTTTTCCGGGCCATCGGGTCACCTTGACCCTGAGATAACACAAGGAATAGCTCAAACACATTTGTGTCCGAGGCCTTCCGGGTCACCTTGACCCTGAGATACAACAAGTTAAGATAAATGCAACCAAATACTTTCAACAGCTTTTTACGACCACAAGCAGTTTTACGTAGAAAAGATAATAGTCATACATTGAAATGTTTTTTCCCCTCGTAACATAAGAACATTGGAACCACGTCCTGAATGTCCTGAAACCTTTGTTGCCACGTTCCACACTTTCATTTGCTTACTTAACTGTCGTGGATCATGAATGCGTTTCTGGGTAATTTCAAGAAGTCTCCAACTGTTTGAGGTGAAACTAATCATCACAAAGAAAACATGTGAGTAGAGCAGGAACAATAAATGTAATTCACAAAAAGAGAAATATAGAACGTACATACCAGTGAGCGGAAAATTATAATCTGGCGCCTGTTGCTGAAGGAGAGGTTGCTTTGAACTCTGCTGCCGTGGTGTTGATTATTAGATGAGCTGCATCTGCTGTGAGAGCAACAGGCACCGTAGAACTCAGAACACAGAAATGAGTATCTAAAAGTGAAAAAACAAATATGTATAGTGACAAATCATGACAAAAGTATGAAACTATAAATTGTATTGTGTGTCCTGCATGTTTTAAGGATGCATTTGTGTTGTTGTTGTTCCTATTGAATCATTAGAAAAGTAACTATTTACTCTCCTAACACACAACTACTAGCTTAGCGCTCAGGAAACTTTCAAGGTATAGCATATCCCAGCTACATAGGGCGAGAGGCAGAGCACATATAGACAACTACTCAAACACTAAGTTAATTCTGATTTACTTAATCTAATCCTAATGCAGAATAATCTATCTGAAATAATGTTTAAATCTATTTAATCTTTGTTTATTGACTGAAAAAGAAGGCACTCATCCACTCGACTATCGAGGACATTTAATCTAATTTAACTATTTCGAATTATTGAGTCAACTTTCTACGACGTATTGTTTCACAGGATGTTTATATGAACCTTCAAAACAAAAGCTTTTTGAACTCTGACCTCCAAGATATTCAAATTGAGCCGCATGACATCTTTTTGTTTGCAAGTAAAGATGACAGCTGTCATAAGGCACGTATTCAGCGCAAGATTGATCATCCTTCATCTGACAGTGATTGACAGGCGGTTAAAGTTCGTCCACGACACTGCTGGTATTTCCAGTCATGCAACAACAGAGCTGCTGAGACCTGAAGCCTTTAGAAACCGCTGCGGTTCCACCCAGTAATTGTTTCTCAGGATATGACATTTGTCTTTTTTTTTGTGGCATGATTAAGGTGTCAGCACCTTTCATGCACTCCAGATTTCTCACCGCGTCGCTCGTGCCCCGCAGCGGCCCGTTTGATCTTCCCGAGGACTGTCAACGTAAGGCTCGACTCCATTGAGTTTCAATTCTCTATTTATTTACACACCGGTTTAATAGAATCGAAGCGGCGCTGATTTGAAAGTCAAACAACCTCACCTGCCATTCATTTTTATTTTTATTTTCTTACTTGCCAACGCAGATCTTTTTATTCTGGTCTAGCATGTGACACAAAGAAGTTTTGAATAGCTTTGCCCTTACACTGCAGCGATGAACCCCGGTTCTCATCAGCCAAGGGAAAAAAAAAGGAAAATTTAAACAAACAAAGCAAGCGTTGTTTCTTTTTCTGACAACATCAAATGTGGCAAAAATAAAGCGAGACATCACGGCAGATGATCTTGATATGTATCCCAGAATTGTTTCATGAGAATTAAACACCTGTAATTTCAACACAAAGTATTATCTCCGTTGAAATCATTTATTTTTCTAAATCTTTTATATTTATCTAAAACAAAGTATACGATTTGGCGAGGTTACCCTTGATAAGTTTTAAAATAAGAAAATAATCTGTTCATTTTAAATTATGTCAGGAAGAAAATTACTACAGAAAACATTTTACTATAAAGACGACAAATTTAAAGGTTCAAAAGGTGACATGTAGCTGTTTTTTTAAGGGAAAATATAATTTAAAAAAGGTAAATACACTCTTAGAGGAACTGGAGCTTCATAGGGAGAGACAATCAATAATATGCCTAATGGTACAATATATATATATATTGCACTTTATTTTCTTCCAACTGCGCTGTTGTGAAAGTGTGTTTCCCCTCTGGGGATGAATAAAGCCTTTCTATTCTTTCTATTCTATTCTATATTGCAATATTTAATGATACTGTTGGTACTTCTAGTACTGTCCGAGTACTTGACTCTGGTGTTGCAGAATTTACAGACCACATGACTCTTGATGAAGTCGTAACTGCTTTCATTTGTTTTGAAACCAAAATATGTCCGAACACCATCTACAAAAACTGCTGAAGTCAACTGTATCCTCTTGTCCTCGGTCACAACCGGGATTTTGCAGGATTTCAATGTTCATTTCGCTGCGGAGGACGTAATGGCTGCTGCCATCTAGCGTGCCAGAAGTTTAATTGCAACACTAAAATTAACAAACAGCATGAATATCATTTAAAAAGGTAAATACACTCTTAGAGGAACTGGAGCTTCATAGCGAGAGACGATCAATTATATGCATAACGGTACAATATATATATTGCAATATATAATGATATTGTTGGTACTTTTAGTATTGTCCGAGTACTTGACTCTGGTGTTGCAGAATTTAAAGACCACATGACTCTTGACAAAATCGTAACCGCTTTCATTTGTTTTGAAACCAAACTATGTCCAAACACCAGCTATAAAAACTGCTGAAGTCGACTGTATCCTCTCGTCATTCCCGGGATGTTGCAGGATTTCAATGTTCATTTTCGCTGCGGAGGACGTAATGGCTGCTGCCATCTAGCGGGCCAGAAGTTTAATTGCAACACTAAAATTAACAAACAGCATGAAAAATTGGATGTTGAATGTAAAAAATTTAATTATTTAATTTTATACACACATTATTGAACTATAAACCATAAAAAAAACTGCCGTAACAAATAAATATGTCAGAAATTAAGTATATATATTATGGATACGGTGTCGTCGGATACTCTATCGTGGAAAGGAATATTGCGGTACATCGCCATATCAATATTTTTTAACACCTCAGCTGGAATGTGAGTTCGGTTTGAGCATCCCAGTTAATAGACTTCTGGATTGAGTCTAGGTTCAACGTGAAGACTTGGCTGAGATGACATGGTTCAAGAGGGAGAGGGAGGATCTTCCTAAAGGGACTCTCATGCATTTGTCATAAAGTCTATCCAGGTACAGGCTTGTTGAGATGATGATGGAACCAGAAGCAACGTGGCCCAGTTTAAAAAAAAGGAAAAAAAAAAAAAAAGATCTGGATTGACATGAGTGAAAACTCTTGGTGAGCCACTTCAAACGATCGTGTCATGTCGAGAAGAAGCTGCTGTCAAACTCTGGAAGAATGCGAGAATGACACTTGAATGCTGTCACTCAGCCTTGACGTCTTGTGTCGTGATTAGCATCGTGTTCATAGTCACAGGGCTGGTGGCGGTTGGTTGCCGGTACGATCGCGGGCGAGGATGTAACAGACGGTTTTGGCGTCGATGTGAGGCGCCCCTGTGGACGAGGTCAAAGGTCAACTCAACAACAAGACAGTGATCTTCCGGGAGGAGGAGTGTGGTCGGGGAGCCGACTGATGGAGGATAGATTAGAAGAGCAACATCGTCACCTGCTGTTTGAAAGCCAGTACTGCGCCAACCCCTGTCAATAACAAGTCAGTTCTAAGGGTTTAATTCACCCCAAAATTCTTTCATTTTCTACCCACCATCATGTCGACTAAGGATTGTGTGTGAAAATGTTTGTTCATTTTAATGTAGCGACTGGAGCTCAGTTGTCTTCATCTTCGTCCAAAAAGACACTTAAAAACATCCAAATACCTCCATACTGCTCGTCTGTAACGTCCATCTTGTATGACATGAAGAATTGGTCAGAATTCTTTTTTTTAGGTCTATATTTTAAGATCGTTTTTGGCGAAAGATCCCATCAGTATAAATATGGTGCATGCGCACTGACACTGATAAGATAAACTTGTAGCTGGAACTGAGAGAGAAGTATCTACAAACAAACTTAAAATATAAAGATTTATTTAACTTTGTTGAGGCTTCAATACAAGATGGACGCTATAGACGAGCAGCATGAAGGTATTTGGATGTTTTTAAGTGTCTTTTTGGACTAAGATGAAGACAACTGAGCTCACTACATTAAAATGAACTAACAAATTACTCTGAAAATAATATCAACCCTTAGTAAGTAAGTAAGTAATTTTTATTTGTATAGCACTTTTCCAGATCAGGGTCACAAAGCACTTAAACAATCAAAACAATATTCAATAAAGTTTATACTTTAAAGGTCAAGATAAAACTGATAACACAACAGGAGTTCCAGAAAATCAATGAAAAGCCTGAACAAATAAAAACATCTTAAGATGTTTCTTAAAGGAGTCGGTAGACTCCTTAGTAGAAGTATAAAAGTAATGTTTATCTTGTCATTTGTGGTTAAACACACTGAATAAAAAAATATTAATTTGCATTTAAATCAATAATTCCACTGGGATTTATTGTGGAAAAGAAAAGGGAAAGCAAAAAAAGAAAAGGTTAGGTAAAAGCACTATAATATTCAATAAGTAAAATGATAATAATTCCTTCTTTAGGTTATTTTAACTAGTTTACTAAATGTGAATTATTCTATACTTTTCTTCAGCTTATAAGATAAAAATAAACAATATCTAAAATGATCTGCTGCAGTGCGCACAGGTTGAAATACATTTTCTACCTCAACTTGAAAATACGGTAGCGTCGCGCTTCCACTTGCTTCACACAGACGCTTAAATGCATCACAACAGGAACCTCTTGAATTATTTTGTTTCATATTAGCAGTTGTACGTGTCACTTTCTGTTCTCTTGTTTCTCCGCCACATTGGCTTTTTTTCCACCTCAGAGAAAGAGAGAAGGAGTGAGCGTGCGCCTTCATGACAGTGGCGGCCCGGGAGGAGGAACAGTGGTTGTGCTCGCTCGCAGATGGCAGCACACTTTTTTTTTTTTTAGTTCTTAAACAGACACAAAAAGCAGCTGAGGGACCAGGGCCTGTCTGTAGAATGTGCCGGCGAAGAGTAGGTACTTGGCACAAGTAGCAGAAACAATTAGCGTCATGTTAGCAGAGGCCTGGAGCAGCAGGGGAGAGAAAGTAGTGGAAGGAGGAGGCAAAAAAAACAAAAAAAAAACATGTCTTCCACACAAGAGCCTCGACACACTCCCAGACATCCCCTTCCTTTCTTCGTCACAACTCAAACATTCTTTTAAAAGACACTCGGTGTCGAGGCCCATTTAATTGACGCGCCGGTGTTTTTGTTTGTATCTCTGCATTCTTAATTATGGACGAGACAGAGGAAGTCGTGTGTCCTCGGAGAGCGCCGGCATCCTACTCACATCCCAAAAAATTCCCAGCTACAATGGGCTCCCTTTTTGAAGTGGCAACCGCGAGATGATTGAAGACATAAATCATGTAAAAAGAAAAGTTTCAGAAGCAGAACCCACACCAACACTTTTGTGTAAACTTTACCTGCTTATGGGGAATGTTTAAAATATTTCCAGAGCGTTGTTTGAACAAGGGTTTAAAGTAGTAGTAAAATGGTTATTACAACTCTTAATCAAATGAAAAGAATCATTTTAAATCATTGACTTTCACTCCCTCTTGGACTTCAAGCGGAAATTATGTCAGAGGATTGAGAGCTATGCAAACACAGCTGTTCATTACGAAACATTGCATATAGTATTCCGGAGAAAACCAAAGGATTTTAACAAAATGTCTTGTAGGTGTGTGTGGCCACGGATTGGGCCAACATGAACAGACCCGGGAACAGCATGTTTAGATGTTCCTAAAATGAAGAATTCACAAGTTCACTTGAGTCGCATGACTACACACTGCTGGCACTGACGATATATTCACTGGGTTTGGTCAAAACATGTGTGGTTTGTTAATAAAGCTCATTCAAACCCTCAGAAGAGGAAGCTATGGTTGAACTGGATAACATGATATGGACATCAGACGATGGTGTAAAGAGACTCATGACACATGAAAGATTAGAGAATACATATTCTGTTAGGTATGAGCGCACCTGATATCAGCTCAGCTGCATGACTGACATATACTGTAAGAAGTCAGAGAAGATTTTATATTCATATTTCATAAGATGATTCATGTTTTTGTCTGTGCTGACGGCATTTGCGCAAGATGCCGTTACCACCGCTATAACATCACACTGAAACCATCTCTGATCACTGCACTGCAAGTTAAACTTTTATACATAAATAGGCATGAGCCATTATTATTTTAGCAGATATTGTCTTTTATATTTGCTAATGGAAAAGGATGACATCTGTATGCTAACTAACTCTGATGAGACAAATTTCTGACTCCCGAGTTCATTTGATTACATTTTTGTTATCGGCGTATTTTAGATAAAAGTCCTACGTGAAAATCATATCAATGCACTATCACCGATGGATCATACAAAAAGTATGTTGAAAAAAACTCACTTTAAGACCTTGAGCTAAAACGGCTATCCGTGTTTCTTGTGCAAAAGTGAAAGGTACAAAGGCAAAGCCTTTCATTCATGACGCTTTTAATATTTAAACAAGAGAAGATATTTTAATTCAGACACGTGAATTAAAGAGTCATCATTTTACTTTCGTTAGAGTTGTTTATCCAATTCAGAACTAGGTTAATAGTTTGTACCAACAGAGGATGGTGACTGGTGCTGCTGTTTAAATGTTTAACGTCAATGTTGATTACAAGCCTGACCTCTAGTGGATGTTATGTGAATCGCAAGGAGATTTGAGTCCGTTTTTTGAGATTTCACGCTACGATCGTCTTAAAATAAACACTTGTAAGTGACTACAATGAATTGCTGATTCACGTGAAAAGGTAATTTCTCACATAGAATTTCAAATTTTACTCATGTATTTTTTTTAAATAAATTTACATTTATGGATATCACAACATATGTGCAACCATTTTGATATAATCTGTACTTCAGACAAAAGCCATGTTTTAAATCAGGTCACCTTGAAAATAATCTAATCAGAACGTATTGACAACTGCCAGTAACTAATGTGATGCAAAATAAATAGTTCCAGAAGGTTAAGCAAATGGAACAAAGTTCAAACTAAAGCAAAGTTGTATAAAAGAAAACTGAAAACCTACCGTTCTTTGGCTGAAACCCAGGCGTGACCATGGACTTCATTTATTTAGGGCTTTTTCTGCTTTTGTCAGGTGAGATGAGCAATAGAAAATCCTTAATTTAACTGAATGTTTCATAATATTTTATTTTGCATCTTCAGGTTGCGGAGAGTCTGCACTGACAGACAGTCATGACCCTGTGCTTCAATACGTCGCCAACAACTCGTTAAGAGAAAATGAGGTTCTTACTAAACTCCGACTGGTAAGTAAAAATAAAGGTCTTTTCTGAGAACCTGTATTTAAGAGGATAACTTTGAGAAAAACGATTTTTTGTTTTAAATACAGCATCAGTTGCAGTATATTTTCAGACCACTAGATGGCAGTGAATGTGATTACAAAGCCTAAATAACAGGATGATGTGATTTCAGAAAACTCTTGAAGAGCCTTCAGGCAGAATGATGGCTTCTAGTGAGCTAGCTCAACTCATGGCAAACCTCATCAAACTGATCAACGGAACAAAGGCCATTGAAATTGGTGAGCAAATAAATAAATGAAAGACAGAGGTTTGAGAAAGTTGTGATGCAAGTGAATTTGTCTGCAGGGATGTACACTGGTTACAACGCTCTCAGCATGGCTCTGGCTCTACCCGAGAACGGACGTGTGGTGGCTTGTGAAATAAACCAGATTTATGTAGACATTGCTGATGTATTCTTTAAAGAGGTAAGTAGATGGAGCGTTTTTAAATGTTAAACATGATGCACTATTTTTTCTTTTTAGGCTGAAGTCGAGAGTAAAATGGATGTCAAAGTACAAGCAGCGTCGACCACACTTGGTAGGCAATTAAACTCTTAATGAATCTGAAGCACTGACACTATGACCTTTGATCTCGACAGATGAACTTCTCGCCGCTGGAGAAGCTGGAACGTTCGACTTCGTGTTCATCGACGCTGATAAATCCAACTATGACGTCTACTATGAGAAGTCTCTGCAGCTGATCAGGAAAGGAGGAATCATCGCCATAGACAACGTGAGTGAAACAACTAGCACTGCATTGAAAGACGGGATTAAACATGGCCGTTTTGTTTGAAGGTGCTGTGGGGTGGAAGGGTCGTAAATCCTGCAGCCGATGACATCATATCACAAACTATTGACGCGCTCAACAAGAAGCTGCACAAGGACCAGAGGATCGACCTGAGCATGCTCAGCGTGGCAGACGGACTGACCCTTGCCATCAAGCGTTAAAGAATGTTTGTCAATATGTGAGAAATAAAAGCCACAGAGTTGATGACAGGCAAAAGATTGTATTGATTTGAGCATTAATGGCAGTGCTGGACATAAATATAGACAAGATATATAAATAATTTGCCACTGGGCGACTCCTGTACAGATGCAACTAATAGTTATGAAAGCAACATAAGTGTAAAATGCACCGACTAAGTCGGTACAAAATAAGTGTGACGTCTGAGCCTTTCTGTGGATCTCTTCATGATTTCCTTGCTGGTTTGAGTTGGAAATGTAATTTAAGGCCAGATAGTGTTGCAGAGTGAGGAACGTTTACGCTTCCAGTTCCAGGCCCAGACCCAGTTTGTGGCCTCCGGCGTTGATGTTCTTTCCATCGACCAGAGCAGACAGGTTGAGTTTGACACCTACAGATGAGAAACGATTATATAGTTGTCTAATACAGTGACAAGTTTAGATCAAAGAGCCAAATCTGAGATTGTGATGGTTCAACAGTGAAAACTTTTGTTTTATACACTCATAATTTTAGTTTAAATACACGTTTTTCTAGTTTATCAGCACGAGCCATTTTACCTGATCTGAGGGTCTGAGAAAAACCAAGACCAACAAGGCTGTTGTTGTTCACTTTAGCCTGAAATCAGAAACACAAACACAATAAGAACACAAAGATCACCACATGTCTAATCTTCACCTTTCAGTATGTCAAGTTACACCTTTGTGTTAAAATAGGATTGTACGCTTTAGTGTCAATAGACTATGCAAAGGCAAGACGATAGGTTTTAAGAAGCTTACATTGACTGAAGAGTCCTTGTCCAGCTGGTACTTTGCTGCGACTCCAAAAGATGTGCTGTTGCTGCCAGAGATCCAGGCCAGATTAACACCCATCTCCAGCTTGTCGTTCACCTTCTGGTAGATGGAGCCTCCGAACTCTGAGCCATCATTGCTGTAAATGCAATTACCAAAGTTCACAGTTTGAACGACCACAAGCTACTAGATGCCAAACATGGTACACAATTGTAAAATGCAAGAAAGAAGTTTGAATTCTGCTTCAAATCTTCTAGTCACTAAAAAAAGAAAATACTATAAGCCCAAACACAATGGAATTTCGAGGACTAAAAATCGCAAGAACAACCCTACACACTCTACAGTTTGAAGAAAATACTTTAACATGCTTGATAACTTTTCTGTGATGAACTAAAACAGCTCACAAGACCAACACTTACACACTAGTGTGGAACTGGAAATCATCCGTCTTGCAGCCAAGAGAAAAGTTGTTCTTTGTCATCTTAGACTTGGCGGTGTCAAAGGACATCTGGTAACCGGCGAGCAGGCCCTCGTAGCCGATGACGGCTGCTCCGTGGATGGTCGGCCCGGCAAAGTCAAAGTCAACATCACAGCCCAGGTTGATGTACTCGCGCTTGTATGCCGTCTTGACTTTGCCACTCTTCTTGCTGGTGAGAGAAAAAAACTTTGTGGTTATGAACGTTCTAGTGGCTTGTGTTTATACCTTCAACCTTAAAACACATCACAGGCAAATCACATCAACAGTTCATAATCCATTTTGGGACTGGAGTCAGATTACGCATCGAGTCACAGGCAACCAGATCTGAACTGCACATCAACACAACACTCTCCAGGCAGAAAGAGTAGCATATATTTTTTATTTATTATACACAGACTATATAGTTCTATTAAAAATAATTAAATTATTAAATCAAAAACCTACCCAGTATTTGGCGAGAAGGTTGTATCAAAGGTCACCTTAAGTCCCTTTGCGACCTGTAAAAAATAAAGAATTTGAACTCCAAATATATCCTCAAAATTACTTTTTGATCATCAAGGTTTTGCTCACCTGGTCTTCAATTGTGATTTCTGTTCCTAAAGTGTTGTCCGTGTTCCACTTCTCGGTGAAGGTCAGGCCGTACTCTGGTCGCTTGTATTTAGTTTCCAGACTGCCGGCGACTTTGCTCGTGTCAGTGTTGGAGGACCCTGTCGTTTTGAATTCCTTTAAAAAAATAAAATTAAGAATAATCATTTGTGAACCAATATTTTTTCAAAGGATTTCCAATTTGTAATTTCAAACTCTCCCATGAACACCTTATATAGCCATGCAACCACTGCATCTTATCTTTGGAGACCGTAAAGGAACCATGGGTAAAGAGTAATTCTAATATATATATTTTTTCTTTTCCACAATTACAGATTATCCTTTCTCAATGGTAACTAATTTCACTTGTATTCAGTGATACATTTTGTATGAAAAATATCATGTTTTTGAAAACAGAAATAGAAACTAAAATGTAAGTTACATTACATACATGTCCAGTTATTTACACTCAGTTCCTCAACTTCAGTAGTAGTTTTCTACTCCACATAGGCTTTGTTATTGGAGTGTTTTAATAGTCTCATAAATCTGATACACGTCTGTTGATGTAAATTATTTAACACTCCAGAGTAGTCACATCGCTGAGTAGTTTCCACATATTTGCTGGACATCCCTTCTTCTGTATGCTTATGTCAGTGTTTACAAACTAGTTTTTAAATGTCAGGAACAGGTCATGTAACAGAAAAACAAACGGCTCACAAATTTAAGACGATTAAGTGAGGGAATTATTTAAACGACAAACATATACTGCCCTTTACTGTTCTGGCAATTAAAAAGCATATCTTCAACTTAATTTCAAGTAGAAAAGACAACAGGTTGCGGAGCAGTCATACAAACCATTTCATTTTGTCTTAAAATCAGAAAGCTTTGTGGCCAACAAACGTAATTAAAAATTTCTGTTCAAAGGTAGGGGGCGTTACAATATATCAATATGGCGATACATTATGATATTCTTTTACACTGTTTTCTACAATACTTTTTAATTTAATTTGCAATAGTTTGCATAGTATTTTGTATGTTTCCATAGGTTAATGTGCATGGGCAAAAAAAAAAATGTTTACAATTACCATATGAATATTTACACCATTTTGTTGCAATTGAACGTCTAGCTGTCTGTACGTCGCCCGCAGCTAATAGAACATTGAAACCCCGCAACATCCTAGCAATGACTGAGGACGAGAGGATACAGTCGAGCAGCTTTTAAAGCTAATATTTGGGCACATTTTGGTTTCAAAACAAATAACCGTTACGACTTTGTCAAGAGTGTCCTTTATTTTATTTGTCCATTTGTTTTGTCCTTTATCAAGAAATTCTGCAACACCAGAGAAAAGCACTACAAATATATCGTTGTTACTACAGTATTGCAATATATTGTATTGTTGCCCCTGTATCGTGATATACATCGTATCACCAGATTCTACACAGCCCCATTTTAAATAATTAATTGCAATGGATCTAATAAAACATTAAAAAAGCCAACTTTACCACGCCATTGTTGGACTTCGTCTTGACATCAAGCTTCACGAGGCCAAATCCTGCAAAGAAAAATGACTTTTAAAAAAAACACAAAAACAGAAAAATGCAATTAAAAGTCGACTCAAAATCTTACCATAGCCTTTGTTGAAAATATCCTTGGCGGATTTCCCAAGATCGGCATAACAGGGAGGCACAGCCATGTTTTCTGATGAAACAAAATCTATGAGTTGCATTACATGTGAACATTTCCAACTTCATAAAACGTTACACATCTTTAAAAATGGATATTACGGTGAAATAAAATTCGTGCAGTGCGGGAATATTTACATTCAAACCGGGAAAAGAAACATGCATTTGACACCTCCCATCACACAAGGTCAGCATCTGTACATCCACGTTCGCAAAACATATAAGCTCACAATCTGGATCGAAATTGACTTGTTCGTTTGCAGATTTTAAATAAGTCTCTATCGTATATCCTTCTAAAGGCTCCATAGGCGACTATACGACCCCCAGTTTAATTCTCTTTTCATGAGGCGTGGCTGTGCCCATGCCGGTGCCAGATGGCGGGGTGGAATTGTATTTATTAGTTCGTTTACTATGCCAGATATACTTAATTTAACATCCACCAGTATTTAAAGTTCCAATAGCCCTCAAAGGTTTGTAGTATAATTCAGTTGTTTTTTACTATGCATGTGCTACACTTCATGCTAGCGACATTTAGCATTAGCTTAGAGCTACATCAACTTTGTGACCTTTTAAGTTTTTCAAAAAGTGTTCAATCCATGCCAAGTCACTTCACGGGGTCTTTGAATGATTTACCTGATGCAGAGCAATAAAGTTAAGTGCCTTCGGGAGATATGTTTCTAGCACCACACCGTGGAAGCAGCAGTCACCGGCTGGAGGACGAGCTGAAGGAGACTGCGCTCCAGTCAGACCTATCAAACAGCAGCTGAGGACCAGGGCTGTCCTGAGGGCTGCCTGACGATAATTTTGGCTAACGTTTGATATTAAAAAAGGATCGAGTTGAAAATCTAAAATTAAAAAAAATACTTTGTTTTTAAGAATTATATCATTCATTATTACAGTTTTAAATCAAAACAGGATCATAAAAAATAAGGTGGCATCTGTAATCATTTATATTTACAATAACAAAAATAATATATTGACTTGTGTTACACAACAATGAAACAATGTTTATACTTTTGAATCAAATATTTATAAATAAAACACAAATATAGGCATAACTGAAATTAAAACGTTATAGTTTTAAATCAATAAACATACACTCCAATGGTGACAATACAAACCAATGATTACTCACCTGGTTCTTTATCGAAAAATCCTTCCCATTTACTTCTTTCATCTTCTGATATAAACGAGCCACTAAAGCCTGTTTGACTAAACATTTTTTTTCTAGATTAAGATTATTACTGTACTCCTATATAATTTATATAACCCTTTTCCTTTTTTTATTTTATCTTTATTAAGACCAACTTTCCCCCCTCTAACCTCTTATATTATTATCTATCCTTTTGTATAATCGGACATATATATTGGCTGTGTCACAAAGGTTTAAACCTTTGAAGTTTTAAATATGTCATCATCACTACATTAAAGGCAATTAACGGAAGCAGAAGGCAGGTATCTGCTGAAAGACAATTGGATTTAAAATGCCACAAAAACCACCCCTTTCACCAACGGATTAAAGTGATTATTCTTCTCTTTTTTTCTTCTCTTTTTTTCGCAGTGGTCGGATTTGTCTCAAGTTCTGGGATGGGCTATGACAGTGGATCTATTATCTTTGGGAATTTGTAACATCACAGGACGACTGGTTTTACTGTTTTTACTAACTATTCTATCTATTAAATACATGTTGGGCAATAATATTGAGGAACAATATCACAACAAAATCACAAGGAGGTGTGAGTTCTGAGTTCTTCTTCAATGTTATAATGCTGTTATATTTTTAAGCATTTAGTCTTTTTAAATGTTTTTTGGACTGTATAACCTTTATTTGTCTTTTTAAATGAGAAAGTGAAATATAAAAAAGGAATTTTTTATGAAGTACTAAGTTAAATTGTTCCTTATTTTGATAGTTAGAATGTGGATAAGATAAATAAAATAATTTATATATCCTGAAAAGCTGTTGATGTTTAAAGTATAACCAGCCATATGTGTTTGGATAAAAAGTATGTAAAGTTGCTCTTTTCACTTCTTACAATTGTAAATCTGTGCTTCACCACCCATGAACCTCACTACACGCCACTGTGACAGAAATTATGTGTATGTGATGACAAGCCCTCTTTTTCCATCACTTAAATCGTATTGACCCAAAGTTTCACGTCATTCATGTCCGTTCATTTTACAAATCCTGCATCCGGTGCAATTGGGACGCTCTTATTTTGAAAACTTACCAAATCCGTTCCAAAAAAAAAAGGATAACAAGCCGTTATTCTTTCAAATTACATAATTTATTTTAATTTGGTTGTTCGTCATACAAATTAAAAATTGAGCTTTTTGAATTGTGATTAGTCTTTTTGTATTTGTAAAGAAAAAAACGACGTGTATTGTTCCTTTTCTATAAATTAAAATTGAATTACCCCTCGTTTATACGTTTTTCAATAGCTGACCCTAAAGATACAACTTCCAATAAGCAAAAGTTACACCGAATATTCTTTATAAAAAACAAAACAACACAATTTCCCTCACCAAGATGGCTGACAAAAGTGATCGTCAACTGTTGATGACGCATTTATGTAACTCGTCGCAAATGCGCGAAAAACAAAAATCAGTTTCCTGTTTTGTAACATCCTGACGTGTTTCGGTTCTTAGGGTCAAATGTCAATTTAATAAACAGGAGATGGAGTACGGGAAGGAGCGAGTGGTCGCTTTGGTGGACATGGACTGTTTTTACGTGCAAGTGGAGCAGAGACTGAACCCGGACCTGAAGAACACTCCCTGTGTAGTTGCTCAGTACAAGACGTGGAAGGGAGGCAGGTGAGTTTCTGCCTCAGAGATACTGTTGTAATGATCCATGCAGCTCATCCTCTCTGGGCCTTGCCGTTCAGGTGTAAAGCTTAAAATACGTAGTATTGAGTTATCAAGAAAAACCTCTTTAGATAAATAACCCTTAGCAAAATATTCAAGTGTACTATGACTATACTTTATGTTAAACTAAAATTGAAGTAGTATACTTAAGGTTTACTTTTGACATCCCTTAGCAAAATACGTATATTTATCTGTACTATTATGGTTATACTTGTGTTATACTAGTATTTAAGTAGTATACTTAAGGATGACATACTACACTTCCAAAATATTATACTGACGTATGATTTTACTCAAGTAAACTTACAGTATACTACTTTTTTCATGGGGAAACTGTATTATTGTTGTGATCCAAAAGTAAACTTTGCAAAGGATTATGGGAGTGGGTGTCTTTGGGTGTTATTGCCATTCTTTGAGGTATTATCCCCATTATATATATACCTTAAAGACAAAGCAAAACTTTCAACTTTTTTTGTTGATCATGTTCTAGTCACTTACTGTGTCCTTGTATGTCTTACCTTTGATGCTTGATGGATCTATTGTAAGTAACTAATAGTTATTTGTAAAGCGTCTTTCTAGACCAGGGTCACATCATGACAATAAAATGTTATGTACGTCCAAACGCCAGGATCTACAAGTGACACACTGTGGCGTATGCCTGGGATACTTAAGGTCGTTGGTTAGCGTGTTACCATGTTAATCTGTTAAATGTAGTGCTTTTGACCAATATATAGAATACTGTACTTTAAGCATACTTCTGTAAACTTAACTACAGACTCAAAGTGTCGTAGGGCTGTGCATTGGCAAGAAACTGGTGATATGATGCGTAGCACGATACAGGGGCCACAATACGGTATATTGCAATATATTGCGATTGATTGCGGTATATTGCGATATATTTGTAGTATTGTCTGAGTACTTGACTCTGGTGTTGCAGAATTTACAGACCACATGACTCTTGACAAAGTCGTAACTACTTTAATTTGTTTTGAAACCAAAATATGTCCAAACACCAGCTTTAAAAACTGCTGAAGTCGAGTGTATCCTCTCGTCCTCAGTCATAACCAGGATTTTGCAGGATTTCATTGCTCTTTTAGCTGCGGAGGATGTTATAACTGCTGCCATCTAGCGGGCAGGAATATTGATAAAGTATCATAGAAAAGAATATTGAGATATATAGTCATATTTATCTTTATTAATATGTTCTAACACCCCTAATACATAATAAACTCGTAGTATATAAATAAGGAAATAAGTATACTTGCTTTTACTTGTACCTGTACTTCAGTATACTTGATAGATTTAACTTCAAATATACTATTTTTTTAAAGTGTTTAACACTTGTGTTTTCCATATTTCTCTTCTCTTGAAATTATATAGAGGTTTGTTCAACACCCATCTGTGTTTTTACAGGCATAGAAAGAGTTTTCAGATTAAGACAATAAAAAAATAATTAAACGACAAAGGTTATGGATGCTGAGCTGCGTGGATCATTAGAATTTGTGTCTCTGTGCTGGAGACTCACCCGCCTGACGAACCCCAAATTATTCTCGACGACTTCGACTCTGGTTTGTGTGTTATCTCTGTCTGTGGCATGTGTTGTTAGCATCATCGCTGTGAGCTACGAGGCCCGTGCACACGGCGTCACCAGGAACATGTGGGTGGACGATGCCAAGCAGCTGTGCCAGGACCTCCAGGTGGCACGAGTCCGGGAGTCTCATGGCAAAGCGGACCTGACCCAGTAGGTGAAAAAAACCATCGACGATGAAGGATAATTTGTTTAAAAAACTCTCCCGGTTGTAGCTACAGAGAAGCGAGCGTGGAGGTGATCGAGGTGATGTCGCGCTTCGCCGTGATCGAGAGAGCCAGTATTGACGAGGCCTACATGGATTTGACGGCTGCGGTCCAGCAACGACTGAAGGACACGAAGTCCACACTGATCGACCCGGATCTCCTGAAGACGACACACATCCAGGGTTTTCCTCACAGCAGCTCGGAGCAGGAGGAAGCAGAGGAGACTGTCCTGGATAAAGGTTGGATTCAAGAAAGTATACTTTGAAAAAATGAGTACATCAAGTGATTTTATACGGCCGCTATAGCTTAGAGCAGGGGTGGGCAATTAAAATTCTTAAAGGGCCACATTCAATTCTGTGAATGTTGTTAGGGGCCGACAAGCAAAATAAAAGACCCCTAAAAAAAAGGAAATGCGTCATTTGGTGGTGACATTTATTAAGCTAAATATGCTGCAATTTTATTCTTGTAAAGATGAGTTTTTTTCAAAACAGTTCTTCAATTAACTTAAAACAAATGTTCTGAGGGATTAATATATACTCGAAAAATTATACACAAAAAGGAGGGAAGTCTTATGTGAAAATGTAAATGAATAATAAATACAAAATACATTTGTTAATGCATTAGAACCATTTATACATGATCATACTTTGACATTACGAGGGCCGCATAAATGCAGTCAAAGGGCGCATGTGGCCCCCGGGCCGCACTTTGCCCAGGTCTGGCTTAGAGGAATCCATAATGCATGTTGCGACCCAGTTTTTTTTAATAAATAATTTTGTCTTAATACTAATAATAATACATTTGAATTAAAGATTCTGACTTCAGACTCTTATTCAGACATTGGCAAAGTGGGGCTTGGGTGCCACATGTGGCCCTCTGACTCTATTAATACAGCTGTCATGAGGTCATAGTTCATGAATAAATGTTTATGATGGCTTTGAGGAATTTTTTTCCCCCTTTTCTATCTTTTATTCTTTAATTTTCGGGGAATATTGTTGAAACGATAATATTTGATACATGACATCAAATGAAATATTATTAAATAATAATAAAAAAACATACATTTAGTTTTGTTTATGATGTCATGACATAACTTAATATTTTTCATTAGAATGTCTGTTGTTGTTGCTACCTAAAATATTAAATATAAAACGTTTTGTTTCTTTATTAAGAATCTTGAAATTAAATAAGAAAATATCATAAATTATTTATATATATATATATATATATATATATATATATATATATATATATATATATATATATATATATATATTGAAATACACCTTAAAGGACAACTTATGTGTTAATGTAAGTGTGTCTTAAATAGATGTTGGACTCTATTGTATCATCAGTATGTTTCTGCTTGTACAAAACTCTCTTTTCATTGAAATATTTACATTAGAAAATTTGATTAAGACCCGCCCACTGGAAACGCATAGTTTTTCTGGAGATTAAATCTTGTTTAACATAACCACACCCACTCTGCTGTGATTGGTTAAGCATGGATGTTTGTCACTGCGCATCATCAATCCCGGAATTGACACTCATGTCTCTTCACAGAGGTGCTCAGGTCCAGAGGTGTCCAGCAATGGTTGTCGTCCACATCCTCGCCTCTATCAGGAGAAAACAACTCCGCTGAGATGCAGCTGACGGTCGGGGGTCTTATCGTGGAGGAGATGAGGGCGGCCGTGTTCGAACACACCGGGTTCACGTGTTCTGCCGGGATATCGCACAATAAGGTGCGATGAGTTCATTCCGTCTTTTTAAACGCTCAGATCTTGTAGCTTCACGTTCCTCTCCGAAGGTTCTGTCCAAACTTGCCTGCGGTCTGAACAAACCCAACCGTCAGACGGTGCTGCCGTTGGACTCCGTGTCGGGGCTGTTCAACTCGTTACCCATCAGTAAGATGTAAGGCTGTCACTCAACATTACCCGAGGGGGTAGACGAAGTAAAGTTAAACTTTTTTTTTTTAACATTCAGACGGAATCTTGGAGGCAAACTGGGCTCATCAATCACTCAAACACTGGGAATCACAAACATGGGGGATCTTACTCGCTTCTCTCAGGCAGAGCTGGGGCAGCACTTTGGCGACAAAACAGGGTGAGTTTAGTTCACCCGAATTACACTCGTTCTCTACTCACCCTCATGTCGACTAAGAGTTGGGATTATTTTTAGAGTAATCTGTTCTTTTTTTAGAGTTGTAGACAAAAATGTTTGTTCATTTTAATGTAGCCACTACAATCAGTTGTCTTCGTCTTCATCTTCGTCCAAAAAGACACTTAAAAACACCCAACTACCTCCATACTGCTCGTCTGTAACAACTCTATGTGGATTTGTCTTCATCATCTGCTGTCCATCCCTCAGTCAGTGGCTCTATGACTTGTGTAGAGGGGTTGACTTTGAAGCAGTCAAGCCTAGGCAGCTCCCCAAATCCATCGGCTGCAGCAAAAACTTCCCCGGGAAAACGTCCCTCGCGACAAAGGAACAGGTATTGGTGATTGTCGCGTCACATTTTAGTGAGTTTATTCACTAGCTCTCGAACTGCAGGTTCAATACTGGCTGCATCAGCTCGCTCTGGAGCTGGAGGAGAGACTGACGAAGGACCGAGACGTGGTAAGACGTGGCTCACACGGGATCCTTGATCGACACGTATGATCTTACTTCACATCTCGTTTTTTGCTCCAGAACGGACGAGTGGCCAAGTCGCTGACCGTCGGCGTCCGTCAGCTCGGGGACAAGAGGCCGAGCGGCTTCTCCCGCTGCTGCGCTTTAGTTCGCTACGAAGCCGATAAACTGGCGAGCGACAGTTTCACCCTCATCAAGAGTCTCAACACGGCTGGAAACCAACAGGCTGCCTGGTAGATATACATCTTCAAATCAGTCAAACTTTGTAGTAAAATAGCAAAACTATTTACTCAAATTACTCCACCTTGTCAGGATTACAGTCAAAAATATGTTACGGGTTCATATTGGCAAGAATCTCTAATACGTATTACGATACATGGGCGATACGTTGTATTGTGATACTGTAGGAAAAAAGATATATTTGTAGTATTGTCGACCACATGACTCTTGACGAAGTCATAACTCCTTTCATTAGTTTGGAAACCAAAATATACTGTATGTCCAAACATCAGCTTTAAAAGCTAAAAAGAGTCGACTGTATCCTCTCATCCTCAGTCATCGCTGGGATCTTGCTGTATTTCACTTTTTCATTAGCTGCGGAAGAAATAATTACTGCTGCCATCTAGAGGCCGGAAGTTTAATTGCAAAACAAAGTTGAACTAACTGGGGGTGAATATTTGCAAGTTGATTGTTTTTAAAAATGTCTCTAAAATCTAGAATTTTATAATTGATAAAGTGCTGTCTAATATCGATACAGTATTGTGAAAAACATAATTCCGATACATCACCGTATCGATATTTTCTAACACTCCTAATATATTTGATATATTTTAAACTATGATTATATTAAATACACTAGAAATCTGACAATGGTCACGTCAATTGTATTTCTGAATTTACAGTGAGTCAACTCCAAAATCCATACTACATTACAAAGTGAAATGTAAAGAAACTTCTTCAGGTGTGGGAAAAAAATGGCTAAAAACCTTTTGGAAGCTCCTTAAAGTTGTGAAGTAATAGCCTCAGAGGGGGTTTGGTTCTAAACACCTGTTTTATGGTCGTATCGATTTAAACTTTATTGACGATTTCAATTGGTCTGCTTCAGGACTCCTCCTCTCACGCTGCTTCACATCTCCGCCAGTAAGTTCAGCGGCGCTCCAGCAGGGCGCGGAATAGCCGACTTCCTCTCATCCGATGTCTCGTCGACTCAAGCTCGTCTTCTCACCGACACCCAACCCTCTCCTGAACCCAGAGGCAAACAGCCTGGATCCATTCAGGGTCTCTTCAGGAAGGCGGCCGAGAAACAAAAGACTGACCGCCAAGAAGACGAGGAGGAAGAGGACGCTCCGGCTCCCACCCCGGCTCCCACCCCTGCTTCCATCTCTCCTAAAAATCGCAAAGACATTAGTTCGTTCTTCAACAGGAAAAGTGCTGAAAAGCGTCTGCCGGTGGATTCACTTCAGGAGACACCGGATGCTAATAAAGACGAGCCAAGAGATGAGAAAAAGTGCGACGAGCTAGTGGAGCCAGTGGAGCATGTGGACAGTGAGGATCTGATCCGTTGTCAGCGCTGTGGCCAGGATGTGTCAGTGTGGGAGATGCCGGAACACAACGACTATCACTTTGCGATGGATCTCCAGAAATCTCTCTCTTCGTCTTCGACAAATATTTCTTCATCATCATCATCTTCTTTCCATGGATCTCCTGGTTTGTCCCAGTCGTCCAGGGGTAAGACCAAAACCAAAGGTCAGGCAGGACCACAGCCTAAAAGACATTGCCATCAAGGCTCTGGAACTCTGGATTCATTCTTTAAAAAAAACCTGTGAAGCAAAAACTAAATAAAAGTATTTCATTAGAAAACTGGGTTCTTGCTTTTTAGATGGTACTGTATATATTATCTATTGATATTCACACTACATATAAAATGATAAAGACTTAAATGTAGATTTTGTGGAAGAATTATAAAGAAGTATTTACTACAATTGAGGATTATAAATTATATACAGTATATTTTATATACATGTAATGAATCATACATACGTTTCAGAATCATAATTATTGAATATTCATTATTGATAACATTTTAGTTTGTATATATGTTTATTAGCATGGCGTGTTTATTACCAATATCAATACATATTCATGGTAAAACAATATTCAAACTTTCTTTTCAAGATTTTACAGTTTAAATATATAAAGTTATGTTTAACAAATTAAATGGTGACAAGCAAACTGTCAAGTCCTTAAATTCCTCTATCTGGGATGAGATGAAGTCGCAGTAATCTTGCTCTGCCACTAGAGGCCACTACCGGACCTGTACACTTTTAAAATAATTGATCTTATCAGAGAATCGAACTTTGTTTACATGCGAGTTATTAGTACACATTCATTTATCAAGTTGTACCATCAGATTGGGACAAGATCACTGGTAAACATTCGTTTTCCTGCGTCTGTCAAATAATTTCTGTGATGTGAATGAACTTTTAACTTGGCATGGGAATTTAAACAAAAGATCTATCATGATTACAGCATTCTCGGGTGGAGTTGCTCAATTGTGTGATGTGTCATCGAGCAGTTTCACCGTCTTGCATCAGATATCGATTATGACGACGGTCTTTAACTCAGACTTTGTACATTTGTTATTAAAACCATGTGACTGATCATCTAATCAATATCTTTCCTTTTTCCTCCCATTTTCACAGCAGAAGTTTTATATTTTTGAATACATTTCTCATTTTGTTTTAATGATGCGTCAACAGAAGAACATTTTTAAATCTCTTTTTTATTTTCTGTACACATTAACACAAACACATTGTAACTGTGCCATAAGAAAGGTCCAACAATCGACGGCAATATATAGTGCCGGTGTAAAATGGGAAAAAGTCCCTGTGAAGAACGATATAAAATAGTTGAAAAAGTTCCCTCTTTAGTAAACAACAAAAGCCAAACTTCACCCACACATGCAGCAAAGACAGGAAAAGGGCGGTCAGATAATATACAATCAGTTTCAAATAGCACCAAACCAGATTATCTCCAGCAAAGTAGTTCCACCAGGCACTGTCTCAGACCCGCTCAGTAACTTGAGTAAAACACCTGAGCTGCTGCTTTATCTGCTGGTCAAGAGATGTTTTTGTTTTTTTGCATAATGAACACTCACAATCCCTAAATGTTTGAGTGGAGAATATATATTTAAAAATCTATATTAACCTGAGGGTATTTTTAAAGCTAAACACAAAAACAAATGAAAATATATAGCTGCATTAACCTCTAAAAGCATGCTTTCGACAGGTGTCATTCAAAGTCGTTAAAATAAAATTTACAAAGACTTAAAATATTGCATATGTAATTTTTTTTCTTTTTTTTTAAAGATGGGACTTTGCCAAAGGTTTGGGACCAATTAAGTCGTCTGGAGAGTTATTTATGGATTTTTAACGACTCAATCAAAAAAGCCAAATAAAAAGGAACATTAAATGAAATAAAATCCTCAAAACACAACAGAAAAAACACCAAAATAAACAAATTAAAAGTTATTCAGAATAAAATTTAGAAAGGTAAAAAAAATAAAATAATAATTATGCCGAAATATAAAGAGTTTCGAATTTCCTCCTAAACTTTTGTCTAAGATAGTTCAATCGTGGAAAGAGTGAAATATTTGTGTATTTTCGCATAAAAAAAGAAAAAAAGAAAAATCAGTTTTGTACTGATTCATTTAAAATCTTATGCTGCCAAAGTCAACATTTAGGCATGAACGGATGTTGAAGTGAATGAAGTTTTCACTCAGAAATGAGATGTGCAGTCAGTCAGACACGAGTGTTTCTCTACATCTGTGACAAACACTTTTTTGTAATGGTTTTTAACAACTTTCCCTGAAGTAGATGCTGGTGTTTGGAAGTCAGTCTCTGAGGTGTTTGAGTATGGAGTGTATTATTGTGAGTCCTTCTGCCCTTGTATGGTGTTCAGGTCACAAACGAATCATCAGGTTGATGAGCCACAAGATCATCATCCAGCTAATGGCTAGAACAATCCGCTGTGAGAAAAATATGAGATATCTAATGGTCTTTCTACTCTCCTATAAAGAACATCAGGAGATTTTTTTCTGTCTTCACAATGATTTTTCAGGTCTAAAGCTACACGAAAGTGAACACCATACAAGGGTAAAGATCGAATACACAGGTGTGAGGGAACAGTGCAGACCTGTCTTTGGCAGACTGAATATTGAGGTTTGTTTTTTTTATAAAGCACTTGGATGGTTTGTTTTTCCTGCCCGAGGGATCAGGCCTCCTCGTCGCTGCTCTGGGACGGCTGGTACTTGGCGATGGGCTGCAGTTTGGTGACGTGGCCGATCCCTTTGGTGACGCTGTGTCTGAACAGAACTTTGGTTCCCACCTTCAGGTACTCAGGGTTGCGCATGAACTTGAAGCGGACCACTGCCTTCTCGCCCGTTCTCAGCTCCTCCTGCGTCACGACAATGATCACACGTCTGCTTCGACGTTTTCGAGACGTGCCACACTTCAACTGACCTTCCCGTGAACCGCCTCCACGACCGCCGTCTGCCTCACGTTGCTGATGTGCACGGTGACCTGGAAGCCCTTGTGGAAAGTCTTGGCGTGGAAGAGCAGCACGATCTCCGCCTCAAACCTCCAGCAGATAGTCGGGTTCATGTCTGGACTCACCATCACCATTCCCTGGAGTTAAGATGCATCAATCATCTTAAATGTCACTAGTAAGTACTAAGTCGGGCAAGTTGCGTCTTATTTTTGCAGAGAAACTTATATCACATTTATAGAAAACAATGCCCCATTTAAATTCTTTTGATGATCTTCTAGTTATAACAGATTATTCTTTGAAATGTTGATAAATCGTTTTCTAATTAGAGTAAGTAAGTAAGTAATTCTTATTTGTATAGCGCTTTTCTAGACCAGGTGTGCATTAGCAAGAATCTGTTGACACAATAATACATATCACGATACAGGGACAATACTGTAGGAACAAGGATATATTTGTAGTATTGTCCGAGTACTTGAGTCTACTTGACAAAGTCGTAACTGCTTTCATTTGTTTTGAAACCAAAATATGTCCAAACATAAACTTGAAAAATCTGATGAAGTCAAATGTATCCTCTCGCCCTCAGTCATCTTCGGGATCTCACAGATTTTTTTTTCTTATCAATACGGTGCTGTAGAATATCGATATAGTATTGTTAAAAAAAAAAACACATAACACCTTATTTGAAATGTGTGTAAAATATTTCAAGCGTGGATAAATATGACGGATAAATATGACGATGAAAAACGACTTTTTTTTTTTTTTTTGGGATTATTTTCTGTTGGATTCAACAAACTCGAACATTGATCACCATTTTCTTTTGGATTTAAGAAATAGTAACTGTGATCACAGGCTTTTTTCTTTTGCGTTGATCGCTTTTTTGTTAATTGAAGGATGTTGAAGGAGCGCTTTCATTAATTATCTCACAATGATAAAGTTACTCTGAAGAGATGTTTTATTTGCCTCTGAAGTAAATTTGTCTGCGAAACTGTACTCATGTCTGTCACTTTATGTCAGCAGGACTGCATGGAAGCCGCTACCTCAGAGATTGCCTGTTTTAAGGATATGATTGAGGCTCAGGATTTTGATGGTAGATTGTTTAATACATTATTTTATAAAGAATGATTACATTAATGCCCTGGCATGGATATAATGCTTAGACATACTGTAAATTGAAATCTACAAACAAATATGTGTTACTGACAAGTACTGTTGATTTAAGTAAAAATCAAATGTTATGGCCTTTAAGTTCATGACAGTATATTGGTGCACTTTACAATATTTTTGAATTTTGCCTTAATAATGTGATTAATGGGGATTCAAAAGTTAACTGTTGCCTTATTATAAACAAGCTGTTTGTACAGATTGTGGCGCTCTTGATCCATCAAAAAAACTCAAAAACTTTAAAATTTTTAAGAAGAGAAGGTAATTTATTTATTCCTATATTAGACGTTGTAGCTGCTGCTGTCTGGATGTTTGGGTTGCCAAGACAACAATTGTTGTAAATCATTTAATGTGGTTGCTTATGTTTGATTTTTTTTTTTAGCGAGAGATTGTATAAGTAAGTGAGAAAATATCAACTAAGAAGTTTTTTTTTCTTTAGTTTGACGTCACTTCTGTAAGAAGTGAACATGTCGTGGACATCAATCTAATCATGGCGGTTATAAACGTTGCTAACCTTGCGTAGCAGCGTCCGGTCAAAGCTGCCCAGTGCTAGCGTGGCCGCCTGTCCTGCTCGGAGGACCCTGCAGGCCGAGCGGTTCCTCTGTATGCTGCCCACTGTCAGCTTGTGAAACTGCCCACGGTCTGTGGGCCCAACGACCAGTCGATCTCCTTCACGGCAAATACCACTGAAAAGAGTCCAAGAGAATTAAGAATGATAGTGAAGAGAGAAGATCTAACAAAACTCACCTGTACAAAGTTCCTCCCACCACAGTTCCCACCTCTGGTACTGTGTAGATCTCATCCACCTGTCACATGACCAACATCAATCATACAAGTCCATTCTTGCATCATCAGCAGCTTCAACCAACCTGGAACTCTGTTAGCTGCTGCATTAGCTCCTCCTGCTCCTTGCAGTTGCTCAGAGGAGGGATGATGTTGAAGAAAACCTTCAGCAGGTCCAGATTATCTCCAGACACACTGGACAAGGTGAAGATTGGTGTGATGCTGTCGAAGAAGAGCCTCCATTAAACTTACAGGTTAAGAGTTCAGATCCCTGATCCAGATCCAATAGCTTCCGCAGGAATTTTTAATACCAAAATATTCTTAAGTAATAAAAAAATGAACACAGCGATGGAATCATAATTATAGAAAAAAGATAAATACGTTCATTATAAAAACATCGATCTTACTTGGGCGACAGAGCAAAGTGTTGTGCCGCTGTCACGGCGTCATCTGTGTTGCTCACGACCATCGGGACTTTGTTGCAGCCCGGCTGCTTGAGAACCCGCTCCATCTGTCGCACTGTTCGCTCCACAGTGGCCCGCGTGCACAGGTCCACCTTGCTGACCACAATAAAGATGGGCACCTTCAGGGCCATGGCCAGTCCGAGATGCTCTCGCGTCGTGCCAGCTGGCGAAAAAAGACACACAAAGAAACAATATTTAATGATCAAAAAAAAAGACAGAAATGGCGCCAGATAAACATTATTTTGTCTTATGTAAATCCGTGTGTTAACAAGTAACACGATTACGAAATCTGTATCACTAATTTCTGGGTTAAACCACAAGTGTGCTGTTGGCAAACTTGCTTGGAGCAGCTTGTTTGCATACAAACCTGCCGTGTGTGGAAGAAATGTGAGTCCTGTGTGTTATTTGGGGTCGAGTGCAGCTGTCAATATTTTGGGAGTCATATTCTCTGTGTGCAAAAAACTTTTCTGGTGGTTAAACCTGAAATATAACACTTTTATTTATTTATTTATCATGTTCTTTTTTGGTAGCCGGAACATTAATTAAAACATTAATAAATAAAGTTACGTTTCATATCACTTAATGAACAAAATTGGAAAATGTTATATATATATATATATATATATATATATATATAATAACCTGGTTTTGATCTGATTCCTAGTTTTAATTTATATGTAAAATTATACTAAACCCTTGTGTAATATGACCCTGAAATAATACAAGGGTTAAATATTGTACATTTTATTATTATAGTTACTATCAAACCTGTGATATTACTAAACAAAAACATGGCCTGGGCCGTATTGAGTGTCATCTGAAGCCAACATGACTCCTGCATTCGTTCCAGACACGACTTGTGACGACGCCTCAACATGTCGGAGATCCGTTACACCGTTTCATAATTAACACACTAACTCTGGGGTTGGAGACACGCCATGTCCTCGGTGGCATTGCTGAGGTGGTCTCCATTCTTGACCCCGTTCCACCTGACAGCATGTCCTACTTTGAGCCAAGTAAACATAGCTAGACCAGCATACAGAACAAATGCAAAAATAGTTCTGACGAAAAAAGTTAAGTTAGATTTAAAGTTTACAACAAAAATTGATTTTAACCGGGTGGGATCAATATGTGAACCTTCGATGCAATTTAGACCCCCAACCCCCACCTCTTGGAGTAATAACTCACAAGAGAGCTGAGATAAGAAGTCAGGATGGCCGAGTGGTCTAAGGCGCTGCGTTCAGGTCGCAGTCTCCCCTGGAGGCGTGGGTTCGAATCCCACTTCTGACAGAAGGCTTTTTTTGAGTGTGACTGGTCTGAAGTGTGAACAAGGGACACAACACGTTCTCGTGTTACAGGTAAAACTGGAATTATACTCGTGTTTACAGCTGCTGTAAAGTCATATAGGTTTCAGGTTAGCCGTGTCTCCTTAGGACATGTCACTGTGCCAAAACTGTAGGACAAGTTCTCCTCTTATGAAAGGAAGGTATTTGAGATATTTTTGGACACATCATCCCCTTTGTTACATAATCACAGATATCACATGGTTAGAGCTGGTTGGTTCAAGAGCGGTGAAATGCAATACAGACTTTGGGTGTTGCTTCGACATTATCAGTTACCAGTCGGTGTCCCAAAGAGAGTCCACGAATGTAGACAGAACACATAAACACATCCTGCCTTCCTTACATTAGGGGGACATTGCTAAGAGGAGCAAGAGGAGTTTGAAAATGATTTGGATGATAAACTGAGAGCAGTTTATAACGTGAAATCATTCTTTCTTTTATTTCAGTGTGCCCTTATAGTTTTGGGAAAATAACTATTCAAGGTTAAAGGGCAACTAATGTAAAAACCCAACTTTCCTGATTCACATTGAACTTATTACTTTATACAGTTCTCCCCGGTCTAAAATCTCAGCGAACGAGAGGTTACGAGAGCGGAGTCTATTATGCCGTAATAATGGCTTCACTTCTTCAGCCAGCTGTAATCATGCTTTGTTTATACGATGAGTCTCTTGGAGGTGAAGACTTCCAGGATTGATGATGCATGGTGACAAACGTTGATGTTTGACCAATCCAAGCAGAGTGGGTGTAGTTATGGTAAATAAGATTTCACCTCCGGAAAAATGCCCACTGTTTTCAGTTGGCATGTCTTAAGTACATTTTCTAATGTAAATATTTCAATGAAAAGAGACTTTCGTAAAAACAGACACATACTGATGAGTACAATAGAGTCCAAAATCTATTTAAGAAACACTTAAATCAACACATTAATTGCCCTCTAAGTGTTTTGGCTGAGGACACAAAACCACAAACCCCCTCAGTCCCTAAGGAAAAGTGGTCACTTTAAGTGTCAAACGCAAAGGAAAGATAATTAAGGAAGCGTTTAATATTAAAAAAAACAGTTTGCTGCACATCAACTCAACAGATTATAACCCTCAAACTACAGACTTATGGAAAGCGTGAGCGAGACAGACTTGCTGTAATAAATAAAATGATGACACATTAAGGAAACATTTTGTAGTGAAAATATCTATAATAAAACTCACCAATTCCCGTGTTTGCACTGACAACCAGCATGGCGAAATCAGGGCAGTAGCTTGTAAGACCAAATATCGTGGTCTTCAGATATTTATGGTGGCCAGCCAGATCAATAAAAGTGATCATCTTTGATGCGTTCTCACAAATGTCCTCTGCTGTTCGGGAATCACTGTAATTGACTACCTAAAAAAGGAGAATATTATTTTTCAAAAATCCCTGAATCAGAAAATTGTAAAAATTAAATACTTTGCTAAGATAAACAAATGTTAATATTACTTTCTATTACATTGTTTGTGTAGTATTTCAGTTATATCGGTTATGAATTTCAACATAATGCAGTGAACTTTACGACCAATGTAATTATACATTTATACAATAATAATAACAACTACTAAAGGTGAACCTGCAATGTTATACCTTGTCGTGAAATAATAAGATAAACTTTTGAGTGTTTCTAATTGCAGGCATAAAAGAGATTTGAGGACATTAATACTGTTGTTGAGATAGTGTTGCACAGCATATAACCACCTACACTTGGACTCTACACAACCTTTCAGAGCAGATCATCTTTGATAAAGACATCTCTTATCAGTTGAATGCAGGGATGTTGGATTTACCTCTCCTTTACTGTTGAAGCCCAGGATCTCAAAGCTTATGCTTGAGGTGCGTCCCGTCTGGATCTCATGAAGATGTCTAAATAAGTTGAGTCTTGCTCTCCCTCGTCCATTATCCAGCTCGCCTTGAGTTAAAACACCCAGAAGAGTGGATTTTCCAGAGTCCACATTTCCAAGCACCGCCACCCGCAGATCTAGGAACTAAAGAAGAAAACACAGGCAGTGGAAAAAGAACCCTAATAAAATGCAATAAACCAATAAAGAAAGATGACTCCACGTCTGCTTACCTGTTGGTCATCAGGCACTTTGCGAATAAGTACCTCGGCAATACGACGAGTCTCCTCAGTGTCAGAGTCCACCTCCCGATGCCGAAGGATGGCAATATCAGCCCCAACTCTGGAGGTGCAGTTAATACATTTATACATGATTACACCCGTTTTCAAGAGTGTCATTGGAGCTTACTTCTCTGCGAGCCTGCGAAGAGTTGTTAGCGACGCCTTCATGTCATCCTCTGCAAGGCCCACTACCATGCCATTGTCCTCCACGCCAATCTGATAGACAGCCTCTCCTCGTCCTTCCTGTAGCCGCCATTTCATCTGTGTAGCTAGGTGCTCAAAGCGGTACTGGGTAGGATCCACCAGCTTAAGCTAGAGTGGGGTCAGAAAAATTAGGAATGTATAAAAAAAAGGATTCAAAGTAACACATATGTCAAGAGAATTAGTTTACATTATTTGAAAGTTAAGCATGTTTTGAATTCCAAGCAGTGAAATACAGAAAAGAAAAAAAATATTCAATTAACACTAAAGGATTTCTTCACTGGCAGTGAAGTTAAATGATGGCTATATTCTGTTTGAAAATATGTCAGCATACATTTAAACTGTTACTTATTTATACAAAAAGAAGTAAAAAAAAGACTCACCTTGTACTCAATGTTACCCTCTTCCACCTATGAGATAGAGAGAAAGAGCGAGTGTTAAACAAATTTAATCCAATTTTATTTAAAACTACCATATCATAACAAAGTAATCTTAAGACACTATACAGTTTAAGTAAGACTATATTGGAGAAAATAAAAAAACAGATCCCAGCGAAACAACAACGAGTGAATCACAGCGTGATAGTGGTGAGGAAAAACTTCCTTTTAGAAGGCAGAAGCCTTGAGCAGAACCAGACTCAGTGTTCACGACCTCCTGCTGTGACCGACTGGGTGGAGGGGAAATGTGGGGAGACAAAGGCAATAGCAAGGAAACATGTTATTGATCCACGGCGTGACAAATTGTTGTGCATATCCAGGATCTTAACAATAATACTCACCCACCTACAGCTTGTTTTACTTTTTAAAAAGCTGTGGAACGTGATGGAGTCTACCGACTCCTTTAAGAAACATCTTAAGACGTTTCTATTTGTTCAAGCTTTTCCTTGATTTTCTGGAACTCCTGTTGTGTCATCAGTTTTATCTTGATCTTTAAAGTATATACTTTATTGAATATTGTTTTGATTGTTTAAGCGTTTTGTGACCCTGGTCTTGAAAAGCGCTATACAAATAAAAATTACTTACTTACTTACATTGTAAACATTAACAATTAACAAGTTAACAAACTCACTCCAGCATGTCTTTAACCTCAGTCTACGGCTGGGGAAAGTACCAACTCTGTGGAAGACTTCCTGTATCGTTCCAGTCCCTAAAAAGATCCGACCGAGTGTGCTGAACGATTACAGACCGGTGGCACTGACTTCGCAGCTGATGAAGACACTGGAGCGGCTGGTCCTCAAACATCTCACGCCACAAGTCCAGCACGCGCAAGACCCCCTGCAGTTTGCCTACCAGCCAGCAGTTGGTGTGGAAGATGCCATCCTTCACCTCCTGCATCAGACCTACTCCCACTTGGATAAAGGAAGCGGTTCAGTGAGAATCCTGTTCCTGGAATTTTCTAGTGCCTTCAACACTATCCGACCCACTCTTCTGCAGGACAAACTGACTAAGATGCATGTGGACCCTGGTCTGGTCTCCTGGATTACGGACTATCTTACTGATCGACCACAGTATGTCAGGCTGAAGGACATCAAGTCTGACACTGTGGTGTACAGTACAGGAGCACCTCAGGGGACAGTACTGGCCCCTCTCCTCTTCACCATCTACACTTCAGACTTCTGCTACAACTCAGAGCTGAGTCTCGTCCAGAAGTATGCTGACGACACTGCCATTGTTTGATGCATCAGGGACAACAGCGAAGACGAGTACAGGAGTCTGATACGTGACTTTGTGGACTGGAGTGAGAGGAACCACTTGCAGCTGAACACCTCAAAAACCAAGGAGCTGGTCTTGGATTTCGGGAGGTCCAGGACAAAGCCACATCCAGTGTCCATCAGAGGCGACGAGGTGGAGATAGTGGACAACTATAAGTACCTCGGTGTGTGGATGGACAGTAAACTGGACTGGTCCTGCAACACAGACCATGTATATGAGAAGGTTCAGAGTAGACTGTACTTTCTGAGGAGGCTTCGATCATTTAACATCTGCAAGAAGCTCCTCTGCATGTTCTACCAGTCTGTGGTGGCCAGTGTCCTGTTCTATGCTGTGGTGTGTTGGGGTGGAAATGTGTCCAAGAGGAGTGTCAACAGGTTGGACAGGTTGATCAGGAGGGCTGGTTCTGTGGTTGGAATGAAGCTGGACTCACTGGTGACAGTTGCTGAGAGGAGATCATTGAACAAACTACTGTCCATCATGGATGATGACAGTCATCCTCTGAACACTGTCATCAGTGAGCAGAGAAGCAGAATGAGTGCACGAATGCTCCTACCCAGGTGCAAAACAAATAGACTCAGGGACTCATTCATCCCTCGGGCTATTAAATTGTACAATTCTGAGTTCGGGGGCAGGAGTGGAGTGAAAGTATCTGGATGTTCTGTTCCATGTTAGTCTTTGTAGTTTTTCTTTCCTTGACCTATGTCCTTTGTCTTTAGACTTAGATTGTGTCATCTTGTTCTTCCTCTTTATGTTCTTCTTATTTTATTTTTTATGTATTATTTTTTATTGTTTATGAAAAATTGCTGGCTATTGGTAAAAAACAATTTCCCAAAGGAGACCTCCTGAGGGATCAATAAAGTTTTACCTTACCTTACCTTACCTTAACTGCACACAACCTTTCCAGGGTGTCCCCTTTTCTAGCCCTCTGTAGCTTAGATTAGTAATTAAAATAGATAAAAAGTCATCGAATTTTACAAATATATCCAATATTTGTCACAATTCGAAGCAGATGAAGCAAAAATACTTAATGCAATTGCAGTTGGTTTTAAACTACGAGGGGTCGCGTTAGCAACGTTAGCCATAATTAGCTTTAGCTCAACCCCCGCCCCCTATGTTTAGAATATTTACAAACACAGCTGTTACTATGGATCAGACAAGCACGACCACAACAACGCAAAGGTCATTTAGAACTAGTTTGTTTGTTGTTTAATATCACTTTCTTATTTATTGAGGGGTTATATCGCCAGCGAAGAACTACTTTTTGTCTCGTTTCTCTTCACCGACCGCGCGGCTACGTGTCAATACCGCTTACAGGTTATCCACGAACTGTACAGAAGAGCTTCTTTAAAATGAACGTTTTTGACGTTAACGTTGTTTTCTGGTGGGTTTTAAGGAGTTTTTAAAAGAAGCAGAATGTTGTTGTTGTTTACCTCCGGAGGGAGATACGGTGTGTTGTTGTTTGGTTTGATGCTGCGGTAGCTCCTGTCTTTGCCTTTCTTGTGCCTCAAAGATTTCTTCGAGGATCCACTCGGAACATTCCACGACGTCGAAGCGATTCCATGACTTTCAAAACTTTGTCCATTTCCTGAATCAAATAGCTCGGTTACCCGCTCATCCATCAGCTTCTTCGGACTAAAAAAAAAAACACCAGCAAGCTCTCCTCTTTCTTAATAGAAGTGTAAGTTACATACAAACAAAAAGACAAATAATTCTTTAAATATGTTTTAAAATCTATAAAAAACGGCGAACAATTAATCTTTGGTTGAGGATGTATCGCTGCAGACGCCGGTGCAAGTGTTTTGAGCGGACCGTAAGGCTGACGTAACAGGACGTCACGACGTACTTGCGCGCTTGTTTTTAGTGACAAAGACACGCGGGTGAGCGGATACCTTGTGTCTGACTCTATCTCTGCCGAGGGTAAACGCCGGGTGTTTACGCAACGGACAGGAAGGTGAATAAACAAAACGCACACCGCTTTGCAACGTTTTGCATCAGACTTGGTGAGTAATGATCGCCTAATGAAACGTCATAGGCGACGATTCTACTGCCAATAATTAATTGGAAAAAATATTTTGATTTATATAAAGTTTAGAATGCAGTGTTACAGGATTAATGCAACTGGAACGCGTCATATGGTGACGTCATAACATGGGATCTGGTCTAGCATATTTAAATTAAAGGATATTCTAAAATATAAAATATCTCTAAATTGGAATATAGACCAATATAAATATTTGTTTACGGATGTCTGATTCATAGAGACGAATGAAGAATCTCAAGGAAAAGAGTCAAAATATTTTTTTAAATAAATAATACATGTATTAGGTATAATTTTCGATTTTGTAAATATGAATTGTCTCTAAAGAGAAAAGAAAATAAGTATTTGGAAAAAACATGTTTGTTTCTGTTTTTCGATTGAATTACTGTGTGTGTTCTTTTATTTCATCATTTTACTGCCACCACACACGCACACACCCACACCCACACAGACGCACACACTGATTCTGTTGTTTTTGCCACCACTTATCTAATTGAAATATATAATAACTTGATAAAAAAAAGTATTAGGTTGATATAACTTTCTAATAGATCATGATTTTACTCTTATGCTCTTACTTATGCTTGAAAACCATAAGACTTAATGACTTATTTTACTTTTTGTGAAGTCTAACCCTCAGAAAGGAGTTACAACATGTAGTCGATGCCATCTAAATGTCTTATATGACATCATACATGAGTTCAAATTAATAAATTATACAGCACTTGTATTATGACATATAACATAATACCTAATATTTACACTAACACTTGTGACGCAAGAGTAGTGTAACATAAAGCTGTGTAAAGGCTGAGTAAAAAACAAAACAATAAGGAACAGTGTTATCTTGTGGCAGATTCGCGTAACTACAAGTATAATCCTGCAAACACATTTTAAATAATGTTCTTTTATGAAAATGTGTTGCATATACGTGTTGTTTTTGTCCAAAGAAAAGTGACCCTTTTTGGGTGAATCTAATCTAACTTGTATAGGTTTCATGCTAAACATATAAATTAAATATCAAACCAAGACAATTCAAATAAAATTCTAGATTAATATTGTGTTTCAGTAAATATTATTTCGGTGCCAAACATGGTAGTTCTTTGACATGTATTGCTGTGAATAACAACACATCTGCTGGGGATTTTCTTGTTGAACAATTGAAACTTGATACAACATGTGTTTTTGATCAACTATAGTTCCAGAGATATTTCAGAAAGTATCCAGGGATTGGGTAAAAGATGTGGAGACTCCTGCCCAGTCCTCTTCTGTCTCAGAGCACTCTTGTCTTTCCTGCAAGTATCGAACGTTAACTCTCAACTTGCTTGTGGAAAAAATGAATCTTCCTCTTGCTTTGATTCTTTTCATGGGGCTCCTCCACCACTTCTCAAATGCTGTTCTCATGGATAAACTGGCAGACAACAAGCTCTGTGGAGACTCGGCCTGCTCGTGTGAGTCTGACAAGTGTTCCCTTGTCGGACTCACACACCGACAGTTAAGTGAATAACATTGTTTTTCTTCCTTAATCTTTTTTCTAGATGTGATTTCAATGGCTACAGCTTTGGACGACTTCATAGCTCCTGACTGCAGATTCATCAACATGAAGAAAGGCCAGATGGTGTATGTGTATTCTAAACTCGTGCCAGAGGAGGGCGGTGGAGTCTTTTGGTCTGGAAGTGTATGTGTCAATATTCCTTCAGTTATTTGTAAATGTCATCACAGTTAAAAAACTGATATCCTAATAATTCTGAATTCAATACTATACTGCATATATCGAATATAATATAATATTTGTTACATGTATTTATGGATGTTTGGATGTATTTTATCTATCTATCTATCTATCTATCTATCTATCTATCTATCTATCTATCTATCTATCTATCTATCTATCTATCTATCTATCTATCTATCTATCTATCTATCTATCTATCTATCTATCTATCTATCTATCTATCTATCTATCTATCTATCTATCTATCTATCTATCTGTCTGTCTGTCTGTCCGTCCGTCCGTCCGTCCGTCCGTCCGTCCGTCCGTCCGTCCGTCCGTCCGTCCATCCATCCATCCATCCATCCATCCATCCATCCATCCATCCATCCATATATGTCAAACATCCATCTATTTATCCGTCCATCCATCCATCCATCCATCCATCCATCCATCCATCCATCCATCCATCCATCCATCCATCCATCCATCCATCCATCCATCCATCCATCCATCCATCCATCCATCCATCCATCCATCCATCCATCCATCCATCCATCCATCCATCCGTTCCTCCCTCCCTTCCATCCATCCATCCATCCATCCATCCATCCATCCATCCATCCATCCATCCATCCATCCATCCATCCATCCATCCATCCATCCATCCATCCATCCATCCATCCATCCATCCATCCATCCATCCATCCATCCATCCATCCATCCATCCATCCATCCATCCATCCATCCATCCATCCATCCATCCATCCATCCATCCATCCATCCATCCCTGCCTCCCTCATCACTCCCTCCATCCATATGGACCACATTGAAAAATCCAATTTTCATTTTCTGAAACAGAAATGCTCGGCTGTCTTGAAAATAGTTTTGTTCTTTTCAATCCAACTAATGACAAAAATCTACTGCAGGTGTACAGTGAACGTTACGTGCACCAGATGGGTGTGATCGGATACTTCCCAGCCACCATGGTCAATGAGACCCACATCTTTTCTAAAGATTCTGTCAACATTCCGACAACTGTATGTTTCATCCTTAAGTAGAAGATGCTTAATAATCATCGTGTTTAATACTGTTTTTGTCTTTGCAGGACACGGACTTCTACTGTGATTGAGTGCTCTGGAGTGACAGTCATTCAGCAACATGCTATTTATGTATATAACAAAAAACAAATGTGATGCAATCTAACAGGATAAAAACGTTACACATTGAGCAGACTGTATATCATTTTGCCAGCTTTTAAACAACAAACAAAACTGGTACATTTCCATCAACCATTTCATTTATATAAAATATTCTGGTAGTTATGTGAATTATAAGTTATAAACAAGCCATTAGAGGTGATTTCACAATCCATATACAGCTGTTCTTTTATAATATTTGTACATGCTCGCCATTCAATAAAAAATGCAGGCAGGCTTTTATGTCATCAAGTATATCCTGTTTTTTCATCATAGCCATTTTTTAACTGATGCCAAGGTTTTTGCTTTTGTAACCATGTTTTTCATTGAAATCTCAAAATAAAATAAACTATTTTGAGAGAGTCACGAAAAATGTAGTTCACCGTGATTCTCAACGGTAGAAACCATGTGCCTAAACAAGATGAAGAATATTTCATTAGCATCCCCATCGTGAAAGAGAAATACATTTTTTTTTACAAATCAACATCAGTGTTCTTGTCAGTGCCATGTCATAGCAATTGATATTAGAAGTTAAGGGTTATGATCAGGGAAACAGGGAGAATGTCTTGTGCTCTTAAATGTAACTATTTTTCTGCTTATTTTCGTTAGTTGTACCACATGATAAATCGATAGAAAGGCAAGTAAACAAGCATTAATCTTTCATAAAGGATCAATAAAGTTTTACCTTACCTTACCTTACCTTACCTTACTTAGCCCAATTATTTTAGGGCGTATAGAATAAATAACTTAATAGAATAATAAAATGATGAAACAACAACTTTGATGTTAGTACTTTTGATATTTGATTGTTTTGAGGTATAATGAATAAGTAACTACACTCTGTTAAAATATCTAAACAGCACAAGGGTTATTTTTTATTAAATCACATTTAATTTGATATACTTCGTTTTCTTGTCATTTTTGCAGATATAGGCGAAGGATTATTAAAACTACTACTACTCTACAGATTTATTTTGCTTACTTTGAAAAATTACCATTTTATTAGCTATAGCATGTTTGTTTTTTACTTCTTGGGGTTTATGATGCATAGTTTTGATATTTAAAAACTCCCTCTAATGTGTAAAATATACATTTTAATGATCTTATCATCTGTACATTTTAAATGATCTACTCATGACCATCTGCTTTAAAAAACCTTGTACTATTTAAAACTGGATTTTTTTTTCCTTCAGGCATCTTGGAAGGATCTTGAATGAAAGCTAATTATCATTTGGACAATGTCCCTCTCTTGTTCCAGCTCGTCTGTCACTTACATGACAGTCACATACGTCCAGCACGTGTTTCCCCTCGAGCACCAGGTTATTTTCTATTACCTTTTGTTATGACCGGAGGCGTCCACACACGGCTTTCCTTCCCAGTTTAGGAAACAAGGCTGTCATGAGATCAATCACGCCCTCCCTCTCCCCTCGGATCAATGCAAACCTGTTAAGACATCGAACGTTAAAGGTCAGCATGTTAGAATCTACCCCAGGCTTTTCTTTTTTTTTTTTAAATCGTGAACTGTTCCCAGCTCTCTGCTTTCAAAAACACAGTGTCTACTTCCTGCTCCCGTCTGCAGGACACACGTGAAGTTGCTCATGTCTAAAATCAATCAGGAGTCGGAGGACTGTATCTTTCAGGGGTTACCATGGTGATGCTGTGGCCAGGATACTGTGACAGAAAACAGCGACGTGTGTGTGTGTGTGTGTTACAGGAGCAGCTGCCAGTGCTACACAACAGTAGATCATTTTACATCCCAGTTAGTGTTACTATAAGACTTTTTTTTTAAACTCTCCTCAAACTCATTTTCCTTGTCTAGTTGTTTGTCTGTATATTTTGTTGATATGAATTTAGGCCTCTTTTACTGTCGGTTAAAACATGTTTTGCTAGTTGAGAAAACATTTTTAACACATCACAGGACATTTAGTCACAGGTATTCAATGGCTTCCTCGCTTGTCAAGCACAGATGGACAACACAACTTCACTCGCTACTCGATCTTCTGTCTAAGGTCTAAAGGAAAAGGAAGTATCCTTCATGTTATGAATAAATGTTATAATATTAACCAGAGAATTTTACCCAGACTGACAATTTTTTAAAGATATTTTAATATTCCTGCTGTTTCCTCAAAAATAAATGAATGGGTTTCAAGTGAGTTCTCCTTATTACATTTTATTTAATTCTATGGAATTCCATCTGAATCCAGAAATGTTTTGAAGGATTCTAAAGAGTGAGCTGGAACATGAGCTCCCATAACAGTGTTCTTTGTCCACTGTGTGTGTTTAGCGAGCAAGGGCAAGAAGACAATGCTATCTTCAGTCCTATTACACTATTTAATGATATTTCAAATGCTAAAAAGAAAACTAATTATATAGAAAAAATACATTTTGGGAAAAAATAGTGTTTTTTCAGTATTTTCTGTTTGTCTTTAACATTTCCGTGTTAATTTATGAGATCAATTAGATGGTTATGAACTAATTCAAACAAATAATGTGTGTGAACATGAATTATTTGACTCTTGTGCGCCACCTTCTGACGCAGGAGACTGAAACCCTTTCGCTCTCGGCTTATGCCGTGTGTCGAGTCATCAAATCAAGAAGAAAAGTCCTGTGCGCCTTTTGTAATTGTGAGCAGTTCCTTGTTGAAATATCATCTGACCATTATCTTTTTGTCCTCTCTTTTATGATGTTATATATATGCAGAATCTCTCTGTGTGTGTTTCTACAACTGTGTGCGTCTGCCTGTGTGTGTGTCCTCTTCCAGTGTTTTCGATTTGAGGCGATATGGATTATGTGTTGTTCAATGGTCAAGATGCCAGTGGCTATAATTCATCGTTTTTATTTATGTGATGTTATTGATAAGCTGCATCAATCCATTAATGAAGCAACTTTATCAATAATTATAATAATAATAATAATAATAATTAGATTTATTTGTTTCAGATTTTCTAGGCCAAGACACTAATGTACAAGAAAATTATTTATTTTTATATTTTTGTTCATGATATTTACCGAATCACTTTGCAACCACATGTGTAGTGGAATTGAATAGTTTTGTATCTGCCTGGAATACAGTTTGATTACTCATTAGTTAGCAGATAAAGTCATTTTAATCGTGATTAATCACGATTAACTTATTTCTAAATTTGAATTTGGTCGGTTATTTAAATATATATATATTGACAGCCCTATTAACCCCTATTTTATTTTGATTTATTTTTTATTTTTTATGAAAAAATTGCTGTGGCTAATTGGAAAAAAACAATTTCCCGAAGGAGACCTCCTGAGGGATCAATAAAGTTCTACATTACCCTACCTTACCTAATTGTATTATCTTTTCTCAAAAGATACAAGAAGTGGATAAAGACGTGAATTGGCAACAACAAGGCAACAGGAGAGGTTGTTTTTATTCTTTGTAATCTCATTTTGAACACAGATCTGTTGGCCTGTCAGTCATTGAAACAATTGATTGATAAGAAGGTGAGATGAAATGTCACCTCAGCTCCGGTTTAAAGTTAACTCTATCAATCCGACACACTGACAGCCAGAGGGAAAGAAGTGTCCACCTCAATATGTGAACGTCGTCTGCTAGTTGTCTTCTTAGTTTTGTTTCAAGCTTCACAAATTATTTTCCTCCCACATTTCCCCCCTTCTTTTATGCCTGAATTACATAATTGCACACGCTTGTGTAATTCCACCCATTTTCTTTCATCCCACAACAGCACAAAGAACTCATTGATTTCAAATGGTCTCTATTCAGGCTTCTAAACAACCCAGGATCCTTTTGTGTCAATCAACAAACGTGCTTTTCTGTTTAAGAGTCATTGCCTATTGTGTTCGTAGTTGTATACATATTGAAGGGCTACGTTCTATTCAGAGGCATTATTATGTATCTTGAACAAATGTGTAAAATTTAAAAAAGACAATTTACAATTTTCACTGAATCAATGCGTACTTTAGTAACGGAAGGAGTGGCTTGATTTTGTTTCATTTGGTTCATTTTAAGCAGCATAATTAAAAGGGTTGGTAATGGATTTTCATAAAATTGTTGAATTGAGTTAGAAGTGATAACATTCTGTAAACTTGTTTTTATGAAACACAGCAATCATTCAAATGATTCTCTCATGTGACATCAAGACAAAAACATATGTTTTCATTTTTAAGTACGTGTTATTTTAACCCTTGTGTCATCTCAGGGTCAAGGTGACCCGAAGGCTAGGAAACAAATGTGTTTGAGGTATTCCTTGTGTTGTCTCTGGGTCAAGATGAACGACCTCCCTGGCTTACATATGCAGTGGTGGAGGTCGTTCACCTTGACCCAGAGACAACACAAGGGATACCTCAAACTCATTTGTGTTTGTGGCCTTTGGGTCACCTTGACCCTGAGATAACATAAGGGTTAAAGAATGTTGCAGAGCTAACGCTAAACTCAGAGGCACGTCAGGGGAATATTTTTGGGAAGAGGTGTATATCTCGGTGCTTTTTCTTTATTCATAATAATTATACTATTATTTGCAAAGCTTAAAATAAACATCAGGGCGTTTTGCTTTAAAAAGATGTACATCTTGTTGATATTTTGTTGCTATAGAAGTTCTTTCATTGCTTACCAACTACTCCTGTGTTGTTCTCAGTATTATCTTGATCTTTAAAGTGTATATACTTTTTTGAGTATTGTTTTGTTTGTTTAAGCGCTTTGTGACCCTGGTCTGGAAAAGCGCTATATAAATAAATATTACTTACTTACTTACTTTATTATAAAAAAAAATACATATTTCTTCATTCTTCATTAAGAAACATCTACTTTAATGTTTTTATGTCCTTCTATCATTTCATTATTAATTTCTCATTCAGATAATAATCCAGCATAGCACCATGTTCCATATGCCAAAACCTGATGTCAGTCTGTTCACTCGGGTTCTGGTTAAATGATTGACTCTGGTTCCTCATCTTTTCAAGCCTAATCTCACCCTTGCAGCCACAAGTAGCTTGTAGCCAGCATACTGTTACTGACAGGTTTTTAATAATAGAACTTCTCATCACAGGGGATGACAAGAAAAATCCATGCGTTGACAGAAGTCATCGTGGGTTCTGCACTCGCGCACTCATCTGACTTCTCGCCTCATGTTTGGACTTATCTGAAACACCCATGCCGTGTTACAGGTCTCAAAAACAATGTTTCCAGATGAATAAAAAGTCAGGACGTTATATTGGGAGCTTTACTTTGTACTCGGCAGAAGCTTGTGGGCGCTTTGAATTCAAAGCAGGTTTGTTAAGCTTAATGGGGCCTGTATTGATTGGTTGGGGTATCCATACAGATCGTGGAGGCGGAATGAACGATTAGCTTCTCATTGAGGAAATGTTTTTCAGCTGCTAGTTTTATTGACCCTCCTGGAAAAGCCAATGTGGTGGTTTATTTACGCACTTTGCGCTCACTGTGTATATAATGGCTCCATAATGGAGGTATTGGAGAAAAAGGCGGCATATTATCGCAACTTTATTCAACGCTTTAAATGAAATGCATTTTAATTATCATAATGTTACATTTTAATAGAATCCATAACTTGTGTTTTAATATGGCCATCACCGGGAACCCAATCAATTATTTCAAAAAAGCTTTAATGCACCTCTTCATCTTTCTTAATAGTGGTTGCCGCAGCAACCGTCTCCGCCGTCTTACATTTTGGTCGTCAATTTCTGTGATGGGAGAAGTGCAAGCGAGTTCAGGATTGAAACAAACTTGTGTCTCATTAAGCTAACTAATGTAAAAACCCAACTTTCTTGGCTCACTCACTTGTTTCAAATGTTGAAGTCTTCCTTTCCAAGATGCAGTAAGTCCCTCATCATGGCCATGTTTTGAACTTATTTATAAAGAAATTAATCTGAAAATCAGGGCGAACAAGAGGTTACGAGTCCATTAAGACGTAATAATGGTTTCACTCCTCCTCCAGCCAGCTGTAATCATGCCCATCTTTGTTTATACAACGAGTCCCCTGGAGGTGGAGGTTATTATTGACCATTCACAGCAGAGTGGGTGTGGTTATGGTAAACAAATTTAATCTCCAGAACAAGTGTTTTCAGTGGGCGGGGCTTAAGCACATTTTCTAATGTAAATTTTTCAATGAAATGAGAGTTTTTAACAAACGGACACATACTGATGAGTACAATAGTGGTCCAAAATCTATTTAAGAGAAACTTAAATCCACAAAATTCTTATTTCTTGAACTATTAAGTTGCCTTTTAGTAAACTATTTAATTATATTTAACTATTTGTTTCAATCCAAAAACAACCTAAGGTAGGTAAGGTAAGGTAAAACTTTATTGAAATTGTTTAAACCTATATTCATTATTTAAATCTTGATTGTTTTAGAATACAAACAACAAAGAATATAGATACACAACATTTGTCATGTTATAATCTAACTGCTTATTTATATTTATCTGTTTTCATTTAATCTAAATCCACATTTTGTGATGATTATTATAAGTATCTTAGGTTAGAGGTTGAGGGTTGAGATTAAATACCTCTGTTGTTATCATGATTGATGTTCTACCTCTTCTTTTCATTTAATTCAAACAAAGATGTAACAAGAGAACAACTTTATGTTTCCCTTTGAATGCTCACTCTGCATCTGCTAGAAATATAATATCATACTTCATTGTCTCAAGTTGTAAAGCTATTTTGCAGAGTATAAGTATAGTATAGTATTAATGAAAGAAAAGTGGTCACTGATATCACAATTACAATTTTACAAACCGTTAACTGTCAAACATAAGACACTTTATCGCTCAACATTGGATAACAAGCTAAAAACATGTCATTCTTATCAGTCACTTTCCGTGGTTGACGAAGCAGCCATTGTGTCCGTGTGATCCGAGGCAGCAGTGAAAAATACAGGTTCTCACGTCGATGCTAAGTGCCTGTTGAAAGGTGTCAAGATGCTTATTTCAACAAGCCTTCAGAGCATTGATCAGAAAGCTTTTCGCGTAGGTGTCACACACGATCGGTCAGCGTGGAAAAAACACCCAGGATTCCCTCATTATTGGCGAATGTTCAAACTGCAGTCTGACTTTAAGGAATTGTTAACTGGCTTATTTCATGATTGATCAGAAACAAAAGTGTCAGTATAAGTCAGATTGCTCTTGTTATGTTTACCTTTCCAGTTCTCTGAAAAACACCCTTTGTTTGCTTTCCTAATGGACTGTGATCTTTGACTGCTTCTCTACAGGGCTGTACTGGAAAGAGGCCTGGAAACCTCTGAGACACCATTACCATTAGCACTAATGTCCTTTTAAAATGGAAAGAGCATCAGAGCCCACACACTGAAGCGGCAGTCTGTGTGGTATATCCGAAGCTTTGTCATCAGTTCTTACCAAGGCCAAGCAAAAGACAATTTTGTCTTTTATATTTTTGATTCCTCAAATCTTTGCTTTTATTCAGGTGTAAACATAATATCCATCTTCCTTCATGAACATCATTGCAGATGAATAATGCAGCCGTTGATGCTAGCAGAGAAGACGATAAGATGGATGACCTTACTAGTAATTGTGGCATTTAACAGCGAGTCCACTTCTGTTATTGTGCTTGTAGACGGGGAGAGGAGGGGCGCTCACGTTGAAGCCAGAAGGCAATTAATTCTTGCGGCGCATCAAAGGTTAATCTGTTAAGAAAGTGTCAACAGGCTTGTTGTGAGCTGGGGGATCTAGTCGTGGCAGTCGCAAGCTAATGCGTGGAAAGAGAGACTTTGGCAAAACAACAACGCTTGATTAGTAAAATGAGGTTTTGTACAGTCGCCAGTCAATATCTTGAGCATGAGCTTTTCACATCTGGCGTTTGGTCAACTCTTGATCCGCCATGTATTCTAATCGACTCCTTTATATCATTCATATAACATTCTGCTCAAATATATTAGTAAGTAAGTAATATTTATTTATATAGCGCTTTTCGAGACCAGGGTCACAAAGCGCTTAAACAATCAAAACAATACTCAAAAAAGTACATACTTTAAAGATCAAGATAATACTGAGAACAACACAGGAGTTCGAGAAATTCAAGGAAAAGCCTGAACAAATAGAAACGTCTTAAGATGTTTCTAAAAGGAGTCAGTAGACTCCATCAATATTAGCTACAAAAATTAAACTACTAAAGTGAGACTCCCACTCTCCTGACTCACTCACATGTTTCAAATGTTGAAGTCTTCCTCTCCGAGAAGCAGTAAGTCCCTCATCATGACCATGTTTTCAAGTAAGTACTTTATAAAGTTCTCTGTCTGAAATCTGGGCGAATGAGAGGTTACGAGAGCGGAGTCCATTACAACGTGATAATGGCTTCACTCCTCCAGCTAGCTGTAATCTGCCCAGCTTTGTTTATACAACAAGTCGTTTCGAGGTGGAGACTTCCGGGATTGATGACGCTTAGTGACACACCTTGATGTTTCACCAATCACAGCAGCATGGGCGTGGCTATGGTAAACAAGATTTTATCTCAAGAAAGAGTTTTCAGTGGGCGGGGCTTAAGAACATTTTGTAATGTAAATATTTAAATAAGAGAGTTTTGTACAAACAGACACATACTGATGAGTACAATAGAGTCCAACATATATTTAAGACACACTTAAATCCACACAAAAGTTCCTAAATATGTGAATTTACATGTAAATCCTTGAATAAAATGATAGTTATTACCTCAGCCGCCTCACAGCAAGAAGGTTATTAAGACATTTTTCAAGCTGGGATGAGTAAAGAAAAACACAGACACACAAGGACTCATGATTCTTACATCAAAGAAACATACCTAATGCAACTTGAAGAGAAAAAGGCTTAAGATGGCCTTCATGAAAGATAAGTGGTGGTGATTCAAATACATTTTTCCTTATTCACGATATTTATAGAAACAACTCAGATAATAAGAGGCTGTGAAGGGAGTCAATTGCCAGCACACTATAGACTATATTATTCTTAAAATGCCTCTATGTAGTCATAATGTATTGGATCTTTATAAGGTAAAGGTGAAGCATTTCTACTGTGTGTTGCTTAGACCTGGTGTTATTTTAGAAAGGTAATATAATAGCTATTTGAATCTAGTAAGAAATGTGATTTAGAAAAGAGTTAAAGAAGTTAAAAAAGGGGCACATTTATTAAAGGTGTGTGGGTAGTCAAACATGTGGAATTATATCATCCTAAAGTAATAAAACGAATAGTCAGAACAGAAGGGACGAAATAACTGAGTTGCTACTTTTCTGCAATGAATACACACTCTTAACTGTTGTGTTACTGGACTCTCTCAGATTGTATTTGTGCCAGAGGTTGTGTAGATGTCACAGTGACTAATGTTATAGTAAGGATGCATCATTTTCTGATGTTAATTTTTTTTATAGGTGGGAAGACCTCATATACCATCTCTGATTCAAGAGGTCGTGTCACCAATTTTATATTTGTAAAAGTCTTATTATGTATATCCCAGTTTCTCACTTTGTGTATCCCTTAAACTGCACACTGATCCACAAATACAAATGGTTCTACTAATACTGATTCTAGTTACTCTGGTCGACGATGATTTAGATTCCACATTGAAACAGTCTTAGTATGAAAACGGCTGCGGGGAAGTGTTGTTTCTTCATATTCAGAGAGCGTTTGCTCACGTTAATCGAGACTAAAAATGTTTTTTTTTTCCTCCTCTCTCCTGCTAAACATGATTCATTCCCCTTGTTAATTTGCATGCCCTTTGAGTTTCCCGTCGAGGTTATTAGACAGCACAAGCGTCCCACCTTGAAATAAGTAACTCACAGAAGAAAATAATTGTTGTAATTAGGTGTAATCCTTTCTTGCGCTGTTGTTTTCCTCTTTCCAATTAACCCAAGTCTCGGTGTAGAAAGGCATGTAGATGGCAACGCAAGTGGGAGCAATATAATTTTTACAGTGCTTCAGGATTAATATGTATTTTATTTTACGATAACGCTTGTTGTATCTCCTGGACGTTGCAGGCAGAAGCCATATGATGGCGAAGAGAACCATCACTTCTCAATAGGCTTTGTGTTAGTCAAGCGTCTGCCTTCAAGAGCGGAATCTACCAACTTGACATCAACCCTGTCCACAACATTATATCAATCTATATTCATCTTTCTGCCTTATGAACATAAACATTTATACAACATATATACCACCATATTCTCTAATTGTAGCTTTACAGTTACTGCTTAAATGGCATCTAATATTTTAAGTGTGTCTTAAATAGATGTTGGACTCTACTGTACTCATCAGTATGTGTCTGTTTGTACAAAACTCTGTATAAACAAAGCAGGGCGTGATAACAGCTGGCTGGAGGAGGAGTGAAGCCATTATTACGTCATAATGGACTCTCGTAACCTCGTGTTCACCGAGTTTTCAGATGGAAGAGAACTTTATAAAGTAATAAGTTCAAAACATGTTCATGATGATGAAACATGTGAGTGAGTCTGAAAAGTTTTCACTTTAGTTACCCTTTAAATGTTGTTTTTAACGCGTTTGCTGGTTGAATTCTTTGTGCCCTTATGTTGACTGCAGTGATGTTATCAGTCTGACAACTTTATAGTCACTGCCCAGCATTACTCCAACTCACCCCAACGACTTTTGGGGAAGTCCTATCCAAAACCTGAAAAGGATATACTGTACAACTATTTTCGGAACAAGCCACATTGTTTTGGGCTCCAACTTCAAGGGACTCGTTGTATAAACAAAGCTGGGCATGATTACAGCTGGCTGGAGGAGGAGTTAAGACCATTATTACGTCATAATGGACCCCGCTCTCGTAACATCTTGTTCACCGAGATTTCAGACACAGGAGAAATTTTTAAAGTAATAAGTTCAAAACATGATCATGATGAGAGACTCACTGCATCTTGGAGAGGAAGACTTCAACATTTGAAACAAAGAAGTGTGTCAGCAATGTTAGGTGTTCACATTAGTTTCCCCTTAATCTGAGAACACTACTATCATCTTAAAAAAAAAAAATCCCCAAGTCACTGATATAATTATAGATTGATCAAGATAGATCGCTATCTCAGCATAAAACAGTATCAACCACTGGGTCGATTTTCTCACTGGTCACATTCTGCTTACTCTTCTGTAAACCCGGGGACTCTCCAGCTCAGATTGAAGCAGCAAATGGATTGGCACACTTTGCACTACATGTAACCATTTCATTAAGATTTGAAGGGGGGGGGGCGCTTTTAGCAGGCAATTCCATGTCCAGGCACAGACACAGTGGGAAACTTTAATAGTTTTGATATTCGCTGGTGGCCTGCGGAGAGACACATCAGAACATCACAGCACTGGACGTCACAAGGGAACTTTGAAGGACACTCCCGACAGGAGGTACATACAGAACACTTGAATGACAAGATGGCTTCTGTATGTTTACCTGAGGTTGGATAGATGCATTTGCAGAGAAGAAAAGATTTAGAGGGAGCCAGAAATAATTAAGAGTAAATGGAAGGCTTTGAACCAACATCTGGTATTTGTTGTTTGATCCATGATAGATTGAGTTGTTTTTCCACCTGAGCGGCTGTCTGTTCCACCTCACAGCACATGAATCCTCGTGTTGTTGCTGCTCAGGCTGCACCAGAAGAGGCAATAGATCAGTAAAAACACATTTGGAGTCACATTTACAGTTGCTGCAATTCGGCACAGGTCTCTGAAATCTGATTTATAAAAGAAAAACAAAGGTTTTCAAATTGAGCGTCACTGTTCCTGAAGTAGTTTTGGTAATGATATCAGCCTTCATTTAAGATGGATTAGTTGCAAATCTACAGCTTATGAAAAGAAAGATGGACGATGGATCAGAAGATATGATCTGCTGTAAGTCCTGGTTGTCGACAGTTCCAGTTCAATACCAAACAGTGATGGACAGACTATAAAAAGGGTTTTTATTTCTCTAGATGGTTCATTATCATGCTCCAGGTTTTGTGGAAAAAGAGGATCGAGAGTGGAGGTAATCAGAGCTGGAGAGTTAATACTGTCTTTCAAACGTTGAGCTACAGTTAGTTCTGCCTGCACCAGGCTGCTTGTTTTTTTCTAGTGAATAGTGACTGCATTTCACTAACATCTTAAACCATTATAACCATTTAAGCTACTATGGTGTCCATTTTGTAGTGTCATTTTCAGTATTCGATATTAATCTATCCACAAAGGCAGCAGACTTCAGATGGGGGAGAACTTAATAATGTACAAAGACTCAAAACATGGTCATGATGAGGGACTTAGTGAATCTTGGAGAGGAAGATTTTAAACATTTAAACAAGTAAGGAGAGTTGGGATTTGATATAGTTGAAAACACTATAAAACAAAAAAAAAAGTGGTGTCAACAAGTGAGAGTTGATATGTGTCCATACGTCTTATCTCTCATGGACAAAGGAAGGTGATAAGATAAAACCATCACTAGTGTACTTCCCGACACGATCCAACCTTAAAATCAATCATCAGATCACCCCACAACACAGGACTAGACCTGCCTTTAAATAATAACACTGCAACACAAGAAATTAACTGATATTACCTGCAATCACCAAAAAATAGCGATATCAAATTAAAGATTGCATTTATCATTTTGTGTATTCAATACATGGTTTGGACCTGTAAAGACAATCTGAAAATACATGCATGCAGCGGTATGTTACGTATGATGTTTAAAGCAGCTTGCCTCTGAATGAATGTGGGACTTCTTAATGTTCGCTCTATTACTAATAAATCCTTTATTCTTAATGATCTTTTCACAAGAGTTAATTTGGATTTATTATGTCTTTCTGAGACTTGGCAGAGAGAGGAAGAGTTTATTCATCTGAACGAACTCTGTCCAGTAGGGAGCGCTGTCCTGGGGAAGCCTCGCCTCTCTGGTCGTGGAGGAGGTCTTGCTACTGTTTTTAGGGAGAGTTGTTCTTGCAAAGTGATTCAGACACAGGAATTCACTTCTTTTGAATCTCAGATGATCTTGGTTGGTTCTACAAGACCTTTCTATTGTGTGTCAATCTACCGTCCGCCTGGTCCTGCGGCGATGTTCTTGAAAGACTTTAGTGACTTCTTCTGTCCTTATTCTTGGAGACTTTAATCTTCATGTTGATGACGTCACATCTTGTTCTGCTAAAGAACTTTTAACTTTAACAGAAGCCTTTAATTTTGAGCAACATGTTTCTGAACCCACTCAAAAAGGCCACATTTTAGACTTAGTTTTTACTCTTGGCCTGGACATTTCTAATGTATCTGTACATGATGTCCATCTGAGTGATCATTCTCTTGTATTGTTTAACCTGGACTTCATCCCTGAACCTAAGCCTTTGAAAGTTAGGTCTCAGAGGCGTGTCATCTCAGCCGATACTGCAGACAGTTTTTCTGCTATGTTTGACCGTCTTTCCTTTGATGACTGCCCAGACGTGGACAGTTTGATTCACTGTTTCACTGGTCATTGTGTTGAAATACTGGATCAAGTGGCACCTGTTAAATCGAACTTGAAAATTCAGAAAAAACGGTGCCCTTGGACAAATGAAGATCTCCTGAGTCTGAAGAGACTTTGTCGAAAGACTGAGCATCTCTGGAAGCCCACTAAACTTGAGGTGCATAGACTTCACCTCAGGGATCTGATGACTTCTTACAATGAGATTGGTAGAAACTGCTAGATCTGATTACATAAGAAAACTGGTAGCAGCAAATAGGAAAAACCCCAAAGTTTTGTTTGACACGATTAATTCTCTCGTGTCTCCTGCTCCTCAAATCACGCCTGTCTTCTGTGAAGCTGACAGCAATGCATTGTTGAGATTTTTCATTGACAAAATTAAATTGATCAAAGAGAAAATCTCTCCCCCTTTGTCTCTGAGCCCCTCTCCTCCTCTTGGTCCTCCTTCACTGCTGTATCTTTGGGTGATATTTCGGCACTAGTGAACAAGATGAAACCCTCCTCTTGCTCAGATGACGTCCTTCCTTGTAGGCTTTTTATCAAAGTATTTGATGTAATTGGCCCCTGGGTGACCAATATGGTGAACCTCTCCCTTTCCACAGGGGTTTTTCCCAATGCATTTAAACATGCCATTGTGGAGCCTCTGCTCAAAAAACCAGGCTTAGACCCAACTGACCTCAGTAATTTCAGGCCTATTTCTAAGCTCCCTTTCTTGTCCAAGATCTTGGAGAAGGTGGTGTCTGAGCAGCTGTCTTTGTTCCTGGATCAGAGCGACATCCATGAGAAGTTTCAGTCTGGCTTCCGTAAACATCACTCTACGGAGACAGCTTTATTGAAAGTGTCCAGTGACATCATGATGTCGGCTGACTCTGGTAAATTCACTGTTCTGGTTCTCTTGGATCTGTCCTCAGCCTTTGACACAGTTGATCACCAGATCCTGCTGAGAAGACTGAGGGATGAAGTGGGACTGTCTGGGTCTGTGTTAGAATGGTTCTCATCTTACCTTTCTGGGCGCAGTTTTAGTGTATCTGCCAATCAAATGAGGTCTGAATCGGCAGATCTGTTGTGTGGAGTCCCTCAAGGTTCTGTTCTGGGTCCTTTATTGTTTTTGCTGTACTTGATTCCCCTCGGTAAAATCATTCAGAGATTTCCAGATGTTTCTTATCACATTTTTGCTGATGACATCCAGCTCTACTGCTCTTTTGATCCAAAGGCTGAACAGCTTAGTCAATTGTTTGCTAGAAATCAAACAATGGCTGAGTGAAAACACTCTACAGCTAAATGTGGACAAAACTGAAACACTGGTGATTGCTCCTGATGATAAGATTCCAGGGTTGAGTCAGTACTTGGGTGACTTAGGTCAGTCTGTCAAACTGAGCCTGAGAAACCTGGGTGTTGTATTTGATAAAGACATGTCTCTTGTTCGACATTGCAGAAAACTGACCAGAAACTGTTTCCTTCAACTGAGAAAAATCTCTAAACTTAGGAAAATGTTGTCGGAACACGATCTGGAGCTTGTAATCCATGCGTTTGTTTCTTCTCGTCTGGACTATTGCAACAGTTTGTTTTCATGTCTTAACAAGAAGGAGTTGTCTCGCCTGCAGTTGATTCAGAACTCTGCAGCGAGAATTCTGACCCGCTCAAGTAGAAGAACTCACATCTCTCCGGTCCTTAAAACTCTTCACTGGCTTCCAGTTTCTTTCAGGATCAACTTTAAAATTCTGGTTCTTACTTTCAGAGCTATTCATGGTCAGGCTCCTCCTTACATCACTGATCTGATCCAGCCTTACACCCCAGCTCGGGCTCTGAGGTCTGTGGATCAAAATCTACTTATGGTTCCATGCACACGGCTCAGGACCAGAGGAGAGAAATCTTTTCAGGCTGTTGCTCCTAAGCTTTGGAACGATCTTCCTCTCTCTTTGCGCTTGATGGAGTCTACTGACTCCTTTAAGAAACATCTTAAGACGTTTCTATTTGTTCAGGCTTTTCCTTGAATTTCTAGAACTCCTGTTGTGTTCTCAGTATTATCTTGATCTTTAAAGTATGTACTTTTTTGAGTATTGTTTTGATTGCTTTGTGTCCCTGGTCTCGAAAAGCGCTATATAAATAAATATTACTTAATTACTTACTTACTAACTTGCCAATACGCGAACATGAAAGGAGAATTTTTTCACCTACATGACCTGATGAGAAGTGTTGTATTCAATGTCACACACTGCTTGAGATCTCAGTAGAAGCTTTTCTTGGATATTTCTTCCAAGGTCACATCCAAGCACTAACTTTATGTTTGAATGGGGCATTAAATCGTTTTTTTTTTTTTTTTCAACAATGAGAAGGATCACCACAAAGATCACCTTGATCATTTTCAGTGCCGTGGCATTGAACAGAATCAACACAGTCACAACATAATTCCGTGTGTCCTTGCTGTTGTCAACAGATTAAAAAACGATTGTGATGCTCATGGACAGTTTTTCTTTGACCATTGCACAACTTCACTCGTGTCCTTGGCTGAAATAAGACTTTCTATATTCGAACAATGGTTATCAATCAAGTAGTAAATCCTGTGGTAATCATGTGACAAAGCTTTTTTTCAGTACAATGTCTTTCTTGATTCACTCTCGTGTTTCAAATGTTGAAGTCTTCCTCTCCAAGATGCAGCAAGTCTCTCATCATGACCATTTTTTTTAAAATTATTACTTTATAAAGTTCTCCCATGTCTCAGCCACAAGAGGTTACGAAAGTGGAGTTTATTATGACCAAATAATGGATTCACTCCTCCTTCAATCAGCTCTAATTACTCCCTGCTTTGTTTATACAACAAGTCCCTTGGAGGTGGAGACTTTCTGGATTGATGTGTCGCAGGTGCTTAATCTGAAACACCATAGACAGACAATATAGCTCCTGAAAGGTATACAAGGGCTCCATTAGTGCTGGTCCATATTTGAATAATAACAACGTGTTTACGTGTCACTGCAATCACTAGCAAAATTGTACATAATAACACATAATAACCGCAATGACCTTCTAAAAATGTGCTTGATAAAGTTTTTTTTGTGAAAAAGTTTGAAGAGTCAAAGTGTTTGGTAAATACACATACTAACGCCTCCAATTACATATTTATTATAGGTACTTTCTTCACACAAGATATTTTGGACCGATTTATGTTTTCCACTATTTTCAAATCATATATGTTGGGCTGTGTATCTGCAACAAGCTGGCGACCCGATATGTATCACAATACAAGGGCAACGATACGATGTATTGCAATATATTTTGATATATTGTGATACTGTGGGAACAAGGTATAATTGTGGTATTTTCGAGTACTTTCCTCTAGAAACCAAAATATGTCCGAACATAAGCTTAAAAAGCTGCAGGAGTTAAAACTGGATTTTCATGTTTCTTCACCTGCGGATGACATAATGACTGCTGCCATCTAGTTTCCGGAAGTTTAAATGCAACACCAAAACGAACAAACACTGTATTTGCATATTAATTGTAAAAAAAAAAAAAAAAATTTAATTTACACACACATTGTTGAACTATAAACCAATAACCAACTATGGTAACACGTTAAATTATGATTTGCAAGCTAAAAATCTTCTTTTTTTAATATATTTTTTTTAAATAATCAATACATTGAATATCGATCGTTAATATCGATACAGTATTGTGGTAAGGAATGTCGCGATATATATCCCTATATAACTATTTTATAAACCCATATTTTTTAACCCCTATTATAATGATCCTAATTGTATAATGATACATTGAGAAGAAAAAAAAACTACCTTGACAAGCATATATTTCTCACATAGATAATTGAAAAGTGATTCGATTAAGACCACCAGAGGATTACGTATCCTAACAAAATAAAAAGATAATTCTTGCTGTCGTGCTCATTTGATACTCTTGATTCTAACCAATCTAGAGACTCATCTCATTTCTATTTAAGTTAATCTTCACGCTGCTTTACAAGTCCCCCATGTGAGGCTGATACGCCTGTGTCTGCTCTGTCTTGTCCACTATTTATCTCACAGCAACTCAACAGCAGGAGTGTGGGAGGAAATCTGCAGGGAGGATGGAAACAATGATTAGCAAAGCGGATCCATTTACAACAAATCCACTTTCAATTATTTTCCCAGATTGATGTGATAACACTCTTTGATTCAAATGCCGTTTTGCGTCTTTGAAATAAACAACGAAATGTTCAAAAATAATCATTCTGTATTTTTAGGTTCCTTGCAATACTTGCAGTTGAAGCCAAAATATCAGATGAAAAGGAAGACGGCAAGTTCACTGTGACACTTGTTATTTGGTTTTTCTATTGCTTATTTTTGGGTTATTTCAATCTTAATTTGTTCTTTTATTCTGTTCTTCCACCACAAAAAACAACCAATTTTTTGTTTAAATATTGTTTGTTTTTTTAAACAGGACTGTCATTTAACCTGGTTCATAAGTCAGTGAGTAATATAAGTCAGTGTGTGCCGATGCTAGCTATTAACTTGAGGATTGTTCATTTTTAATATTTTATTTCAATTAATATATAGGCTCAAAATTGCAATAGAAACTAGAACATATAAATCTGTTGTTGTTAGGATTTTTGTGTTAACATCCATGACCATATTCCAGATTGTTACTCGACAAAATCTTTATAGATTTTTTTCAATTTAAACACAAACATTGTGATATTCGCCCAGAATTTCTCACACTGCTGGTAGTGTATAACAGTTAAATATTTCACTTTTATTTTATTTCAACTGGTCCCATTTAAAAAATTTTTTTTTTTTTTGCTTCCTTATTGATAGTCAGCAAACAAACATTTTAAACATCCATATTTAATTCAATTTTTTATTCATATTTAATACTAGTTTCCTGTCATGACACTGAAGCTGTCGGTGTAGTGTTGTCCGAGGAACTCTTCAAGGTGCTTTAAAAATATATAAATAAAACACATTAATAATAAACATTTTCAAATATAGAAATTGTATGGAGTTCTGTTTTTTTTATGAAATATATTGCAAAAACAAAGATGGAGATAAAATAATATATCGTCACAAAATATTCAAGAGAACTGCAATATTTCAGTAACACATAGTTTACAAAAACATTTAAGCATGGAGATTATTTTGATCAAACATCCATATTTAATGCAATTTATTTTCATTTATTCATATTTAATACTAGTTTCCTGTCATGACACTGAAGCTGTCGGTGTAGTGTTGTCCGAGGAACTCTTCAAGGTGCTTTAAAAATACATAAATAAAACACATTAATAATAAACGCATTCAAAACTATAAAATGTATGAAGTTCTGTTTTTTTTTCAAGAAATATATTTAAAAAACAAAGATCAAGTCTTTGAGACAAAATATTTAAGGGAACTCCAATTTATTAGCAACACATCATTTACAAAAAACATTTAAACATGGAGATTATTTTGTTAAAACATCCATATTTAATATTCAAATGTACTAGACTTAAGATGTCTCTTCGAGGGGCTCTCCATCCTCTCGCGGCTCATCCGGGGCAGGCGGAGGAGACACACCCGTCGGAGCCCATTGGAGTCACGTCACGCACAGAAACTACCCCATCGATGAAGGTAAATGAATTACGGATGAGAGGAGGAGCGGGAGGAGCGATAGAAAAAGCTGAGGATGCATCTTCTCTCCCACGACCTCCTCCTCCTCCATCGAGCCGCAGCTGGAGCTCCACAAACTCCACCATCATCCCCGCACGAGAAGATGCAAAGCTTCTGATTCCCCCCCACCTCCTCTTCCTTCATCCCCTTCTTCCTCCTCCTCCTCCTCCTCCTCCTCCTCCTCCTCCTCCTCCTCCTCCTCCTCCTACCATCTTTAACAAGGAGCATCCCTCATTTCACTCCGTGGATTTGAAAGCAGCCGGTCACGATGCGTGGACATGGGACAGCCGTGGGATTTATGGTTCTTCTGAACACGTTCCTGCTGAGCACGCAGGCTGCAGAGAAGGTCCTGACGGACCATCTCCTGGTCCAGTTGCACGAGGACGCGCAGGACCAGGCGCACCAACTTGCGTTGCAACATGGGTACCAGAGCGCTCGGAAGGTGAGCTCGGTTCGAGAGAATGTGATGCTGGACGAGAGGCCAACCAAATGCACGTGAAACCTTTAATAATACGAGCATTCGGTGTATTTTGATCAATTTCTAGGTTGTTTTTTATGATATAAACAGAACAATGCTGATACCAGAGAGTGTCAAAACAAGCATAAACTAAACGATAACCAATCCAGAAATAACATTATTATACATTTAGATTGATAATACATTAAATCCAAAGAGAATTGATGAAACTACTACTAAAAAACCAACAATTGTATTTATTTTAACTTAAGAAAATACATTACATTACAATATAAAATGATCAAAAAGGAATTGTTTTTCCAGTTTAGGTAAAAACACAGCTGCTTAAAAAAAATAAAAAATAAAACACTTCAACAAAAACAACACCACATATTGTACGTAATTCTTTTTTTTAAAGGAAATATATTGCAAAAAAAAAAGATTTAATCTTTTAATGTCACTTAAACAAGATTTTTTTGTGGCAGGCAATATTCAGGTACGCCGCGACATTTTAGCAAAACATAATTAACACATTTAAATGGTGAATATTTATACTCAATATTTAAGCTATTATATTACTTTAATGTCACTTTATAAATGACAATATGATGGAAAAATGGGGGGGATTCCTGTTAGCCCAAAATAAAACCCCTATTCTTTCAATGTGTATACATTGATGTGAACTGGAAACCTAACACACACATATATATATAAACATATATACACACACATATATAAAATGTTTATTGACAAGCACCTTTTCATCTTGATAACTCCATCCCATCTTGTAATAACAGGCTGTTTATTCCAGAGCACCGGGAATGATTTCCTAACTGTGTGTGTGTCAGTTGTCAAAATAAAGCGTGTGGGTGAAATTGGCTGGGCCTGTGCCAGCGAGGCGTAGCAGCGACTGTGGAGGTGCTCTGAATGAGGATTTATATTTCTTTTTTTTTCTTCCCCCAACAAGCCAGCCTCCACAATGAGCACACTTTGTAACAATCTCCCATTCATGATGAGCATATCTTTGTGCAGCATCGCTAGATTCCCCTTTTCTCTGTGCATCACCTCTAGCACCCCCCCGAATCCCCCCCGCTACCATTAACGCCCCCAACCCCTCTCTCAGGTTATGTAATCGGTTGCTATATTTGTCATGATGTGATGTGCCCCATTAAACATGGTCCGTGTTATTTGAATTACCTTGTAATGTTCCCTAATTAACCAGGATACATGGAACGACAAATGAAGAGGCTTTTGTTGTTTTTCATTAGCTTTTGTCTCAGCAGAATACTATTTTAGTCCTCATCCACCTCTTCCAAGAGACCTGTCTTTCTCGTCGCCAAATTAGGTCTTCAATCTTCGCAGGAGGAGACACGTCCTGATGAGGCATCTCGTCCCTCTGCCCACGTCCTTCATTAATCGCTCAATCCAGCCCGTCGTCTGAAAACTAGGCCGAGGGATTTGACCTCCTTTGAATCTCTCCCACCGCTATGTCTGGAGCTCATCTGTCTCCATTGCCTTCCAGGTTCCATTCGGCGAGGGCTTGTTTCACTTCTACCCTCAGGACGAGTCGAGGAGGAGGAGCAAACGGAGCGCTCGAAGCAGACAGCGGCTCCAAAACGACCATAGGGTCAGTATGACGACTGACTGCAAAGGACAACAATGTATCCACGCACAGATTCATAGTTGCTAACAAGAACGACATGTATGACATACTCAGATGTTCTTCGCAGCAGATGTTTTTTTACTCTACACATTCCTTTTTCTATACTTTGTCACTTTCACCAGGAGTCCCCAACATTTGTCTTCAGTCATGGACTGACATTTAGTGGAAAAAAAAGTCAAATTAAATAGCATGATCTGTACAAAACTACAATTAAGTGCATGAAAAAAATCATCTCACTATAACGCTGAATTAGCAAGAGCTTTGGACCGGTTACGACAAGATGTTTGCATCTATGTATATTTAATTGTATGCCGACGATGGTGTTATGTATGTTTGTGTGTGTGTGTGTCTGTCTTTAGAGAATTTTCAGCCAATGTGTGAGCATGTTTGTTCAGAAGCAATATGTAAATGGCATCAGGACTCCTTATTGTCTGTTTGTCTATTCATATGCTCATTTAATTTATAACCCGTCTATGTTATTTTACCATCTAGAAATATCCATGTATTCGAACTTTACTATGTACTATTTATTACCTTTTTTTTCATGTCTTCCTGTGTATATTTTCTTTCCCCCAACAAATATTTTTCATTTATTTCCCTGATTCCCATGATTATCATGCATGTTTATATTTTTCTTTCCTTAAAGATCTATTAGGACTTTTTAATTCCTTGTTTCTCTCCATAATTCTGCATAAATTGGACAGGACGCCAGTCTGTCGCAGGGCATATATATATATATATATATATATATATATATATATATATATATATATACGTATATATATTTATTTAACTGGACTGACAGTAAATGGTGACGTAAAGCCACTAAGAGGGCACAGACCTCCACCAAGCAGCTCACTTCCATCCATAATGTGGTCCATACCGATCGTTATTCTCCTCCATGGAAAGTTAATTTCTGATCAAATGTTGAGCCCCTATAAGATCGAAAGCAGCAGCAATCTGATCAACAATCAATTGCCGTGTGATCGTGTGTCAATATGGCAGGTTATGCTCGTGAAGCTGGAAGTTAGAAATGCATTTATTTAAAGGATTTAAAACTCCACGAAGAAATATATATTAAAGAGGATTTGACTAATCTTTTGCTAACCTTGGGGGCACAGGAAGTAAAAGTGCTGACGCAGATAATCAGCTAAGCTCATAAGTTATTGTGAGACGTGCTAATGACGATAAAAGCTTGTACTGCCAACGAAGACAGCGCTGATGTGTTCAGGTTTATACAACTTTTCAAAAAATATATGTGACCTGCTCGAATGCAACCGTGCAGATATTGATTCCTTTGCATCACCTCCATGATTGAGGTCACACTGGCGGCATTAGTGTTGCTTGTTAATTTCTCTGCAGCTGCTATGGTTATATGCTGCTTTAACTGTTAGATTTACACAGTCTCTCCTCAATTTTCTGACCTGGGAATGTCTTGTATTGACAACTTTAACTCAATATATTTTTGACTCACTCAAACCAGCATTTTAAACATTTTAAATATAGACATTGATAACAACATTCACTATTTTTTCAAGGTTACAGTCGATTTATATGATAAATAATAAGATAAAAACATTGTATTTCACCTTCAAGATCATTGTTTGATGAAATATTCACATCATCTTTTCTTTTCATTAATACAAAATGTGTTTTTTTTATTCCTACATAATAAAACACTTCAGCAGTCAGACTGGGTTACGTCACATTGACTCTAATGATGTGTGCTTCAAGGTCTTAAGCACCTTCCATTGTTAGTCACATGACCTCGTTGAAGTGCTGTCAGCTAAAGATAACTGGAGCTACTCAACAATATAATAAGCATGCTTGTCTTTTTTATTTTATTATAATCATGATTTATTTTTCAATGATGCATTCATGACTTTCAAAAGATAGAAAGACTTCAAAAAAATGATTTACCCTTAATTATGAAAAATTAAAAATGTGTTCTGCTCAAAAATGAAAGCAGTGAATGCGATATAATCTTTAATAATTATTTCTTAAATAAAAATTAAAAAATCTTGAAATCGACCTCTGTAATATGTCAAACCCAGTCTGACTAGGAGCCACATAATAAAATCCAGTACTAGAGACTCTCAGGAAAAAAAAAAGTCTTCATTAAACAGTCTATAACTGGAAGTAAAAGTCTTTCATTTACATGAAAATATTTAGTTTAAAGCATCTTTGTTCCACAAATTTTAAATCCAGACTCAAAAAAAGATAGCATTTCTTCTTGAAAGACAAATATACAACTATACATCCTGTCCCCGTCTCAAATTTCATTACATCTCCAATTCTTAAAGATATTTATCATCCTGGCTCGGGATCTTGGTGGCAGAGCTTGAAGAGAAGGTATTTCGTGGGTTGCAAAGGTTTTTGTTGCACTCCGTTTTCTGGGGATTCAGTTTGACATGTTGATTTGTGTAAAGACTCCTTTTAAAAAAAAATACAAACAGGTTGAAACCCTCACTCTGCTCGATAAAAAACTGCTAAAATCTTATTTAAGCTTAATTTCTTGAGCATCATGTTCAAAAATCTTAACGCACTTATATATTTTATGCAAAAATATGAAAGAATAATGAAAACATAAATGAATAGAGGGCCAAGCTTATTAGATACAAAAACAACATATTATGGAAACACAAAAGTCTAAAAATATATGTTTTCAAACTCAAGTTGTTGCAGGATCCTTATGACCCTACTTAAGGTACATTAATGCGAATTAAAGCAGTGGTTTATGCCACATGGCCACAGTAAAGCAACTGAAGGTCGAAGAATCGTCGATCCTTATTCATCATAAGATTCTTGCGTCTGTCGACCTTTTAAAACATCCACTTCGAATATCTCATGATTTTTCAGCATTTCTTTAGTCTAATTAACTCAACGTACTGTTCAGCGGTGACTCAGGCTATTGGAGAGTCTATAAGATGGATTTCCTCGAGTCCCTGGAGACTATTTATTCATGGAAATCTATTAGCGGAGCTTCATGGCCCACTTCTGGCTTTCCTATTGTGTTTTTACGGACTGTTTACTCGATCATTTTTTTCTCATCTCACTGCAAATTGATCTTGCCATTAAGGGCCACCTTTCATGACCCTAAACTATAATTCAGAACGAGGTACAGAGGAAGATGATGAATCAGAAAGTTGTTTGTAATGAAGAGAAAGAGACAGGGTAAGGATAGCTGAGTGGGAATGTTGGACCAGTGTTTCCTGTACTTTAAGAGTGTTGAAGTGTTGTGAGTTGCAGGCGGAGACTGACAGAGGTTCACACACTGTTGTTTGATGTTGTGAGTGGGCAGCATGACATCCTGTCTCTGGGGGAATTCCAGCACTCCTGTCATATTATGAACAAAAGGATGGTAAAAAAGGAACAAAAATGCAGTTCAAAAAGATGATTTGGATTTGATGATGTATTTTGTGTTCAGCAGTCGATGATCGGTCGCAGGAAGAAACATTCATGTTGTTTCCCATCATATGTCGCTTGAATTAATCATGACTAAGTTAGTAAAAGTGGAAAATAAACTGGACGATAATATAAAATCTATTTTAAAGAAATGTTTTACATGGGTTTTCTGTTGGTATGACCCGTTCTCCAGTTTTACGATTATGAAGTGCACTCACAATAGAAATAAAAATGTTTCGTTATTACAAATAAATAATTGTTTTTTGAATTAAAATATGATTTTCTTTTAAAATTAGTCTCACTGTCTAGTGTGTTTCCAAACTACAAGCCAACTTCTTAAACTAAAATAATGTTAAATTTTTTTTTTAATATGAGTAAATAACAGTTTTTTTTACGGCCTGTTATGTGAAAGCAAGACAGACTAATATTAGCAGCTGATAAATGTATCAACAATTCAAATGATTTTGTAATATACTGACCATGAGCCGAGCTGCTGAGATGTAGCTAAAAGCCATTTTTGTGCACTCATCGCTTGTTTTTCCTTATGATTCACTGCTTTTTTATCTATATCTATTTTTCTGATGAAGGCAGGCCTGTCTGCGAGTGAATTATTTTCTGTATTCATAATATTTTGATCAGCGTGTAACAGCTCCAGGATTTACATTACAAGTAGATCTGTTTTTGCCCATAGAAAAATCTACCTAAAATGTTTTTAACTACACATATCTGATCTCATAATGTCACCGCTGACAAAGCAAACTGATTTAAAATAGTATTACCCAGATTGGGAGCTAAAAAGCCTCCAGACATATTGTAGTAACTCAGTTCTATTCATCGGCAGAACCACCGTATTCATGATGTATGTCGATGTCACATGTGGATCATATTTTACCCTTTCAAGGATGTTAGACGTGTAATTCTGCTGAATAACATTTAACAAGTATTAAAAATATGTCAACTTAGAAAATATATTAATTTTTATATGAACATAATAGATAATGTGTAATAAAAACATGGCGTCACATCTGCAGCCCTATTTATTCTTCATGATTATGAATAATATATAAATCTTTCTCTATTAAAATATTAAAATATCATGATAGGAGACATTGATATGCTTTTACACCAAGGCTAATATAACAATATAAATTCTCCATGTGCCTTGTATTGAAAACACAATTTGCCGTTATAATGAATTTGCGTCATAAAGGATGACTAATTTTCCATCCCAGTATAAAGTAAGTACCAAATTACTAAATCATATTTTTCATCCAGAGCAATTATTCATGACGTATGATATTCATTTAAAGTCATTTTTAACAATCACCACATCATGCTTATTTAATATGTATTACTTATAAGTTTATATTATTTGCCTAGAGGAAAAAATTCTCCAGACTTTCCTCTCTCCCAGAAACAGATTTTTGTAGTTGGAGAATAAAATGATGAAATAAAATCAGATTAATACAATTAAATACATTATAATGAAATATGAGACAACTATAAAATAAACATATAAACATTATTAATAAAAATAGAAATAGTGAAAATAAATCCTCAGGAGTTGTAGACCTGATATTCATAAGATCAGATAAATAAAACTCACACCTGTTGTGGTCATGAGTTTGTGTTCTAAAGCTGAAATTCAAAGAGAAATGGGAAAATCCATGATCATACTTTCTTTTATGTATCAAAAATCAACACATATATAATATAGTATAATGAACCGTTTTTCTGTGATTTCTCTGGTCTTCTTGCAGGTCAAGGATGTTTTCGAACAGGAGGGGTTCGGGCGTCAGAAGCGCGGCTACAGAGACCTCAACAACATCGAAGTTAACATGAGCGATCCTCTCTTCACCAAGCAGTGGTATCTGGTGAGTAATCATTCAGCCGTCTGTCTGACCTTTTCCCGAATTCTCCCATGCCAATTACTGGGACCTCCACGTTCCCCAACATTATTGTCCATCCTTAATAAGTCAGACTCCTTTCTGTCCCTTCTTCCTCCCTTGTGCTCGGATCGTGACTAAGATTGCGTCGGGCTGTCAGGATTTAACAATGTGTAACAATGTTGACATTTACCCCCCACATCCCCTCTCTCTCTTCCCACCCTGAAGCAATCTTTATCTCAGCAATCTCGTCCCAACAACACCGTCCATATTGACTAATTTTCTCTCTAATTGGCTCTCAACTGGACGCCATGACTCACGTATGTTGGCCATATTGTCTCTTAGATAAACACAGGACAGGCAGACGGGACCCCTGGGCTGGATCTTAATGTGGCAGAAGCCTGGCAACTGGGCTACACCGGTAGAGGCGTCACCATAGCGATCATGGATGACGGTAAGCGCGGAGTTCCCTGTGGTGTTTGATCGGAAGACCCATTACTCTAGACCTTAAGAGGCCATATGCCACAGGCTACCATGTCAATGATTAAAATATATTTGAACCATAATTACTAACTACTGTATTTGGGTTTTTTCCCAACTTCACCAAGTGGTTTTAACTTTGTCTTTTAGCAAATTAGCTCTAAAAGTTCAAAACATTATTGTGATGAAATGGAAAGATGGATTCTGGAGAGTTTTAAGTACGGTTGAGTCTGCACGGCCACTGTTTTTTTTCTTTACAGATTTATGCTTTTGTTGGTAGAAAGTTTTTTGGTTATAATCTTGTGGGTGACATGATTTTTATTTCATACATTTTATTAAATATTTTATTAACAAAATTTACAAAAAAAACCTTTTAAATCAAATTAATCTTGGAGTTGTTGTTGTTGTGGATGTCGAGAATTTTATCAAAACGTTTTAATCAAACTGTCAGTTGACGAAAATGAGGCATTGTTTTGCAACTGTTCCGGTCAGAACAGACCTGGACAAAAAATGTTGCCTGTATTTATTCATCCCACATACATTCAAAGTGTGACTAAACATGTAGAAAGGATGACAAAATTAACCTTTTAGATTTGCTGTTAAAATTGTTTATAAAACTTAAATATTTGGATATTTCAGTTTTTTCTTTCAGTTTATTCCCCATTTTGTGTGTCATTTAGCACCTCTCACTCACATTTTTATGTTTTAGGCTTTGACCCAAACAGTCAATATCAAACATATTTTATTGTCAATATTGAGAATAGAATGAAGACATGAAATCATCAAAATGAGTTCTGCTTATTTATATTTTCTTGTCCTATATACGGTTAATGCCTTATTTATTTCTTATGTTTTACAGTTTGACTGCCTCTTCTGACAGTTACAGGGTATACAACTTAAAAATAATTTAAAGTGATATTCTACTGACACTCATTTGGATTTAGAGTAATTTGTTCCTTTTTAGAGTTAAAGGCAAAAATGTATGTTCATTTTAATGTAGAGACTAGAGCTCAGTTGTCAACTTTTTCGTCCAAAGAAACACTTAAAAACATCCAAATACCTCCATACTGCTCGTCTGTAACTTTCAGTCTAATGTCAACCTTGGAAGCTCTCGCGATCGTGATATCACAAGTTTTTCCAGTCTGTGTTGCATGTTTAGCTTTTAAGCCTCTGTTATAAACAAGCTTCATATATACTAAAATAGACTTTTTATTTTTATTTTCCAAACAATTCCTATTGTCAAGATGTCAAAACAGGAAGGACGTTACAGAAGAGCAGTATGGAAGTATTTGGATGTTTTTTAGGTGTATATTTGGAGGAAGTTGAAGACGAAGATGAACGTACAATTTTGTCTATTACTCTAAAAAAGAAAAGATTACTCTGAAAAATAATCCAAACCCTTAGTCGACACGAGGGTGAGTAGAAAACTGGTGAAGTTTGAATTTTACTATCAGTTTCACTTTAAGCCACAAATCAAGATAAGAGAATGCTTTACTTTGGAAATATTGGTCTTGAGCATTGTTTAACAAAATAAAACCCTAAGCTATAAGAAACGTGCGTGAAACGTTGAGATTCAACCTTGACTCTGACTAATTATCATTATCACATTTCAGGCATCGACTATCTGCATCCAGACCTGGCATCGAATTACGTGAGTACCTGCACTATACATTCTCATTGTCCTTTGATGAAAGCCGCAGTCAGGTGGTGGACTTCAGCCGGTTTGTTTGTCGTGCGGCTGTCACTGACAGGTGCTTTCCGAGTCATGGCCGCCGGGTCTCCTTGTTCTCCTGGAGGACGCGGAGACAGGAGGACAGCCGGCTGGGCTGTTTAATGTTAATGCCAAGAGCGCTGTGGCAGCCCTGATGGCAGCCTGATCTGTCAAAAGCGGAGATAATGCCAGTGTGGTTGCCACTGCATAATGTGATGCACTTTCTCATGAATACTGATAAAGCCAAGAAAAGTGAGGATTTGACCACAAAGTGTGCGGTTCAGTGATACAAATGTGTTGAGCCTCCAGCTTCAAATCATTTTTTTTGACCCCAAGCCAACTCTAGTTTGCATATCAAATCTACGGACTCGGGTTGAAAATGGACGAAAAAACATTCAGCATGCTTCACCCTTCCACTTCAGCGTTCTCTTTTATGACTTTCTTTTACTGTCATTTGCCCGTGAAAGGAGATGAAACTCTGCCCCAAAATAAGCGGCAGTGATTCATTGCCATGCTCCACTGGATTGATGGATCATGCTGTGTGGAGGCCTACAGATTGTGTTTATGTGGGTGAAGGCAAGAGCAACAGAGTGCAATCTCTTCGCTTCTCTTATAGTCCCGGTCTCCTGCAGATGCACCTGCTGCCTGTTGAATAAATACATGACCAAAATAAATACAATTACAATTGACTATTGGCGGTGATCCAAGGTTGAAACATTCATGGGAAAAGAATAACATAAAAAAGGGGATTTCTATAAGACTCAAATTTAAAGCTATCGAAAAGAAAATGCAGTAAGTCCCTCATCATGACCATGTTTTGAACTTTTTTTATCACCCAAAATTATTTTTCCTCAAATCATACCCATAGGATAGAATTAACTTAACATCCATAATGTCGGTTTCTTACCTCATTCTAAAAGCACTAAAATCTGTGTGTGTCATCACATCGACATGAATGATATTCTTCTTTGATTTTAAGCCAACCATCTGGCGGACTGTGTGTTGCAGCCAGCCCATTACAAATGTACTGTATACCGTACATTAATGCATCTTCATAATCTCCACTTCCAAAATGTGTGAGGGAGTTTTTCACAGTTTCATGATGTATCACCATCAGGTAGCTTGAGTTGAATGTGAAAAAACAAGATGAATTATTGCTGAAAGCTCCACATTTGAGTTGTGCTGAAAGTCTGGATAGTGAATTGGATAGTAAAAGCCGTTAATAGTTTTCCTTGGCAGTGCATAATAAATGGTTCAAATAAGACACTGCAACTCCAACAAAGACATTTTTGCACAGGCTATTTTCTATATTATTTTCAATTTCACATTTAAATACTTTAAGAAACACCAAGACATAGATCAAATAAAATGTCTTCTATGTAGTGGTAGGATGTACTTGGAGATTAAAGCTGTACTAATAAACTATAGGCTGATAGGTATGAGGGTTTATTATCTAAATTAGTCATTATGAACCTTTTGGGTTTGACCTCCCTGAATTCCTCTTAGACAAGAAACAAAATTAGATAGACCTCAGACATTATTAATCCCTCTGGCGATCTCACTGCTTTATAACTTTTTACATAAACAGAACAGGAACAATGTACAAAGAAAAGAGCGAAGTGCAAACATTAAGAACATAGATCAAAATGAAGAACATCGATCAAAAGGAATGAACTCAAAGAAAAAGGATACAAAAGTTAAAATAGAATGGAATACATAATCTTTTCACTCAACTCCCCCAAACTAAGAATTTTACATTCTAATAGCGCGAGGAATTAATGAGTCTCTGAGTCTATTAGTGTTGCATCATGGGAGGAGCATTCGTGCACTCCATTTGCTTCTCTGCTCACTGATGACAGTTTTCCAGCCTTTAACCAGCCACTCCAGTGTCATCAGCTGTAAAGTCAGTGAAGTCTCTTTTTCTGGACTGAAACGATACAGGAAGTCTTCCACAGGGTTGGCACTTTCCCCAGCTGTAGAGAGATTGAAGACATGCTGGAGCGGCTCAGCTTAGATCTTTAGCAGCCGAGCCAAAATGTATCACATCTTGATATGTCAATTGTTTCATTTTGCTACTGAGGATTCATCACGTTTTGGTTTGTCTGTAAAATGTAATTTGCAACGTCTTTCTACACAAAAATATGTAATTTGCTAGTATATATTTTTAATTATATATAAAAATATATATATAGTACAGGAACTATTTTTGGCAGAAATGTTAAACTTACAACACAGTGTTGATATTTCAAATTCTTCATTAATGGGGTCTTTGTGGTGGTTTCCCCTCTTATCTGCCATTTTGAATCATTGTTTCTCAGAAAGACGTAGGATGTTCTTTGGTGACATTTAAAACGTAGCAAGATTGGCTCCATGAAAAGCAGCAACAGAATGACATATACTGCATAGTAAAATATTTAACAAAACTAAAGTGCAGAAAATCTACATGGACATTTCCTGCCTCGTGTCCCAATGACCACGCAAACATCTACAATATCGTCCATATTGTCATAATTGCAGGTTTTTCGCTGTCAGGTCACTCTGCTTTAGCTGCTCATCTCAGTCTCCGTCACCAACAGAGTCATCTTGCCTAAATGCCAGCTGACAGAGATGTCAATCCGCCCCCCCCGAGATTGATCTGATGTGTTGGCGAATAAACATGGCTGCAGTGTATCAAACACTTGTGACTAACACGGCTTTCCTTTTTAAAAACAGTGTTGTGACTTTAACTGAATTTGAATTTAAACATGACTGTTTTTGAAGGTTTGAGCATCCCCATCTATTTTTTAAAAATGTAATCATTTGATGGTTCATTTGGTTTTTCAATTAAAAAGAAATAACTCGTAGGGAAATCTAACCTGAACATTACTTTATATAGTCTGTCAGAGCACACAGACGGTTAAAAGGGTAAACTAAAATTGACAAGACTCAAAACAGCGAATTCACAATTTATTCAGCCACAAAAACAAACACCGGATTGAATACATGAAATACAAAAGGACATTTGTAAGAAAACAAAAATAAATACCAGGAAAAAAACGGAGATGGAAGATGGTCAAAAGAAATAAACGCAAGTGCCATCACATGCAATTAAAAAAAACCAACAGAGACGGAAACTTGTTTGTGCAGAAGATAAAAATCAAACTCACAGAAGAAACCTGAAAAGCTCACAGGGAGGTACCGAGAGAAGAACCAGGGAACAATTGGGAGGTCAACTCTTCCAGCATAGAAGTGAGGACGACTTGACTCACTGCAACCGTAGAGGCTTATGTCGCAGCTGCAGGGGGGCTAATGGCAAATTGGATTCAGATGTGTTTCATTAACCTGTCAGAGAAGACGACGAAGGGAGGGACACGGCAAGGATATACAGCAAAGTAAAAGGATAAAAAAACAATAAATAGTCCATAAGTAAATCCCTGAGCAGATTTTCACACGACCAAAAACTTCTGAAACTAAAAACCTATTCTAACTTTGGGCACATAGCGGACAAAGACTGGGCTGGGTCCTGACCAAATATTTAATGCCAAACTATCTTTATCTCTGTGAGTTAATCTTGCCTCTCTAGAAAATTTCACAGATGAATTGTAATGTTTGACATGAAACTGGAGGCAAATAAACGCACAAAAGAAACCCTTCAGCCACAGGAAGAGTGATCTCACAGACAAAAACAGCACCTGCTGACGAGTACATCGCTCGTATTATTGAGGAAACCTGTCAGTCAGGAAATACACCTGACTATTGTTTACATGTTTTGTCTTTCAAGCCTTTTATGAGACTATATTCTCATGTTTTATTTATATGATTTTTTTAAAACTTCGATCGTGTTGAAAGAAAGTGTTATCTATTAAGTCCATTCACATCGATAATTCACAATAATGAATGAATGAATCACGAAGACTCTTATGCAAGGCATTCAGAGTAACCCTCGACAACCTCTGCAAAACACTATGGCAGCTCAGAAGAGTAACTGCAGCGACAGGCTCCTCTCCATGCACTGCAGAATGAAACGCTTTAAGACATTCTCTGTTCCTTATGCAATAAGATGCTACAATAGAACTCTCCCTAATGCTTGACATGCACTTTTTTGGCAACTTTTGAACGATTTGTTTATGTAAGTTTATACGTTTCTATGTATTTATTATATTTATGTATTTATCTGAGTATATCCATGTATTTATTTGATTGTTTTTACATGTATTTATGGATGTTTATTGCTGCTGGACAAAATCATTTCCCATCTGGGGATCAGTAAAGTATCTATGTATGTATGTATGTATGTATGTATGTATCTTTTTAAGAACATAATATGGATTTTAATTGTATATAATTGTCAACAAATTGAACTAAATGCGATACATTAAGTTTTTTTAAATCATGTTTTTCAGAGGCATCCGAGTAACAATATAATTTAAAATATTTTCCAATAGTGACCAACATTACTTAAGCGCATTCTTAAATTAACACAAATTCATTTTGTGAGTTGCTCTGAAAAGATCGTAGCTACTAAAATATTGATAAATGTAGCCGCTGTTCACGTTTTATGTCCAACTGGATAATGTTAACGCACTTTCTTTTGTGTCTTTAGAATGCAGATGCCAGTTACGACTTCAGCAGCAACGACCCGTACCCGTTTCCACGTTACACGGACGACTGGTTTAACAGGTGAAACAACATGTATTCTTTAACCAGCGTCATGCATGCATGTTTTTCTCTGACTGTGGCAGCTTCTCTCCGCATACGTCCATAAGGGCTGTTACTGTGGAGCACAAAAGGCGCTATTGTTCAACACAATATGGAACACAATAGACGTTGCAGCCACACTGAAGAGGGTGATAAAGGAGGACTAGTCTTCTCTCTGTGTTCACACCAGCGACCTTCTCTCTGATAACGCCTTATCTGCTCACATCTCTGTGTGATCTACTGCGACCACGGCACTCATTTATGGTGCGCTTCTGCTCAGACGACGACTCAGTGTTTGGGTTTGTCAGTGTGGCAGTTGCTGACTGTCAGGGTGCACACAGCTCACTGGCTAATCAGCTGGGTGTTAAAAATAGCTCCCTGTCTGTGGCAAAGCATGCTGGGAGAGAGGGGTTGACTCTCCGCAGTGTCCCGGTGGGGGGGCGCAGGGACGGTGGGAGATGGTTCAGACAAACCACCGATATGTGCAAACACACTCGGCCGGGCTTCGGATAGATTATCGACGACCTCTGCGATCCATCAAATATATGTAACCACGCGAGACGCTCGCAGACAAAACCTGTATCCCTATCATAACACCCGAATCTGTCAAAGAGAGTAAATGAATGTGGATCCTCTGCTTCCTCCCTTCACAGTCACGGCACACGATGTGCCGGAGAGGTGTCCGCGGCAGCCAACAACAACATTTGCGGAGTGGGAGTCGCTTATAACTCCAAGGTGGCAGGTGCGTGTCACATCCAAGCCGCAATTCTGACAGTGACGGGAATAACAATGAGCCGACGGCGGGCGTGGGGCAGGAGAAGCAAATCCCATGTGATGTCGAAACGATCCGAGGTGTTTCATAACGGCGAATATTTTCCAGGCCCTTCTCGTGCTATCTTCAGAATATAGGTCGGCTGAACGCTTAAGGGTGTTATATTAGCGTTCACCCTCGTGAGGAGTCCAATTAGCACGAGAGATATTAATATACTGTAAAAAAAAATACATTTATTCCCGTGTCAAGTCAAGAGCATCTAAAAAAGAAAAAAAGAATAGTCCTTTTATATGTTGCGTTCATTCTTAATAAGAAAAGACACTATATTCAGTTTTGGAAAAGCAATGAAAAAGCAGTGGCTTTAAGGGAAATTCATTAGGTTAGCCTTTGTGTTAGCTCAGGGTCAAGATGACCCCAAGACCCCGAAAACAAATGTAGTTGTTTTATCCTTTTCTGTTGCTTTTGGATCAAGGTGAACGACCTCCACCACTGCATATGTATTTCTGGCAGCCAGGGAGGTCGTACACCTCCGGGTCACCTTGACCCTGAGATAACACAAGGGTTAAGTCAATGTTTATCAGAATCAGAAAACTTTCATTGCCAGTGCTGTAAACACAACACAGGAATTTGTTGTGGCAGCAGAATAGAATATATAAATTAAATAATACAAATTAAATAAAAAGAGATCAATCAAATAAATCAAAATGCATTAAAATGAAATAATATACATTACCATAAAAGGCCATATAGATAAATATTATGAATATAGATAATGAATAAGGAATAAAATACATATAATAGAACCAAATTCTTGATCCGGACAGCAGACTTACTCTCCCAATGAGCTCCTTTCAATCACGATATTTCAAATGCTTAAAAAAGTTGGAAAATTAAATTGTTAAAATAAATGCATGGCAATACTATTGTAGTAAAAGAAAAAATATCATAATATAGATGGGAAAATAAATCACTTACAACCTTATTTTACCCAAAAAATAGTCACATAAAGACTGGATTAAATGACTAGATGTTTTTTTTTATTTTTTTTTTTCTCACATGGCTCGTCAGATGACTAGTAATTCCATCACAGCCTTCTGGCCGTTCTGACACGATCTCCCACGACAGAATTTAAAACGTGCTAATTGAGAGCAGGATTTTTGGGAAGAACATTTCCCCAAATGCCTTTTTCATATAAATGAATGATTATTTTGTATTGAAATTGAAAGCAATGTGTTTTTTAAAAAACTCCATGTTCTTCATATGATGGGCTTCTTCAACAAACATATGAAGCCACAGTAGATGTCACTGAGTATAATTTTACGGTCAGTTCGGTTTCAAGTCAAAATCAATCCAGCCATCAATCTCAGTATTTCCACCTCACACTGATTGAACACGTTCTCGACGTGAGACACAGGAAATGGGAAAAGACTATTGATTGGGTTTTGCTCATCGCAACAAAAGATGTTGATAGAAGCTTCTGTACCAGGGATCAGGATGCTGGATCAGCCCTTCATGACTGACATCATCGAGGCCTCGTCCATCAGCCACATGCCGCAGGTGATTGACATCTACAGTGCCAGTTGGGGGCCGACGGACGACGGGAAAACCGTCGATGGACCTCGAGAGTTGACGCTTCAGGCCATGGCAGATGGAGTCAACAAAGTAAGAACGAATGATTTAATAATTATATCTGGACATATATCTTATATCTTTCTTGAATCTCAAACCCCTTAAATGGCTCCTTTCTTTTTCATCTTTCAGTCTCAGTGAACACATTGAGGATGTTTTAAGTGCAGCGGCGATACATTCACCGCTTTGAACTCCTAAAATGAGTCGCCGTAATCTTGATAAATTGACTCCAAAAGTATCTGTCAGCAGTTTCACAAATGGGAAAAACTGATTCAGCGCCCTCTGGGTTTCAAACAGGGCCAAGAAAGCCAAGAACATTTAAACGTGTCGTATTTATTTATACATTTTCACAAGCTTATTAATGTTATCTGTCAAGAAATGAGTCAGAGTAATCTTTATACATTTCAAAAGTATATAAAAATGTATGTATTTGTAACCTTAAACAATATACACCACTTTTATGTGAACCTATCACGGTGACGAACGAGTGACTCCGCAGGCAAGATGACATGGAATTAAGTCAAATGTTTCTCCCGATAAAGTCATCCATGTCTGGGTGACACACTTGATGTTGCCATGCCAACAGTGCCACTCTCAGTAGCCGGCTCAATTAATCATCATAAAAGATGCACGAGCGGGCGAGGGTCAGCTGAAGATGATCGTCTTGAATCATAATCATGGAGGCGACAGTGTAAAGAGGAAATGATGAGCTAAACATGTTAAGGAAGAGTCGGTAAGCACGACAACAGATGCGTTGATTTGAGTCATTAGTCGGCCGTGTTTCCGGCTGTTTGCAAAAAACTTCGTTATGAATCATATAAACTATAATTTGAAGATAAAGGCCACACATTTCTTTTTGTAATTTGGAGGTATAAATAAGCATTATGTAGCGAAGGACGTGACACTCCACCCTTCACTTGAGCTCTTTGTTTTCAAACAGGTGCAGCATCTGTTAGAGAAGGTTTTGCTTGAGGCAGCTTTTATGTTTCTGTTACACCTGTGGTGAATCCGCAGGTCTTTTTTAACCTCGGACTATTAATATAGAGATTTAAAAGGCTAGAAGTAAAGAGGAATAAATATGTGTTTATTTATTTGATTTATTTATATACATTACATTTGACCATTGATTATTCCCTAACCTTTTTGCAACACAGGTTTAATGACGGTCCTATTTTCACAGACTGACAAAAGATAAAAACATCAAAACACAACAAAATAAAATGGCACAAACTGCAAAAAAAGCAGTTTTAAGTAAACTTGACTGTAAAAGCTTGACATGTCAAAAGTCACTTTCTTATATGACTTTATACGAGAAATTCTGGTCTTTTTTTCCAAATTAAAACACATTTCAGACAGTAATAATCAACAGAATCGACAGAAATTAAATAATTGATTTTATTTTTCTTTGCAGGCACACTGTCAGGTACTAATTATTAATAATTAATTTTAAATTGACCTGAACGATCAAAATATGAAATAAAAATGACAAGAGAAACTTGAAACGAATGTATTTGTAATGCAATGCATGTCATTCTTATTTTTAGCATTACATTTAATTCCTTTGTGGTCCTGTTACAAATTAGTAATGTGTCCTAGATCTAACAAAATATTCTAGCTTGATTATTTAATTCCTCAAGTTATTAAGATTCTTTAACAGTTGAGTGTAAATATAAATGTATGCACACATTTCTCAAAATTCAATTCCTTTACTGCCAGCATCAATTTACAGAACTAAGCCTAAATATGTTTTTAAAGTATGGCTAGACTGTGAAAACAAACATTGTAATTGTTCAACTGACATTTCCTCGTCTGGCGCTGTGACTCCAGGGCCGAGGAGGGAAAGGCAGCATCTACGTGTGGGCATCAGGAGATGGCGGTAGCTATGACGACTGCAATTGCGACGGTTATGCATCGAGTATGTGGACCATCTCCATAAACTCGGCCATCAACGACGGACGCACGGCTCTGTACGACGAGAGCTGCTCCTCCACTCTGGCGTCCACGTTCAGCAACGGGCGCAAGAGAAACCCAGAGGCTGGCGTGGTGAGAATTTTTTAAATTGTCAGTATCTGTCAATCACTGTGTTTATGAAGATGAAAACATATTTATCTTAAAAAAAAGTTTTAGCTATAAGAGAGAATTAGTGTGTTGATTTGAGTGTCTTAGTACTTATCAGTATGTGTCTGTTTGTCCAAAACTCTCTTTTCATTCAAATATTTACATTAGTAAATGTGCTTAAGCCCCGCCCACTGAAAACTCTTTTTTTCTAGACATTATGTCTTGTTACCATTACCACACCCACTCTGCTGTGATTGGTCAATTATCGAGGTTCGTCGCTGCTCGTCACCAATCCTGGAAGTTTCCACCTCCGAGGAACTTGTATAAACAAAGCGGCCGTGATTACAGCTTGCTGAAGGAGGAGTGAAGCCATTATTATGTCATAGACTCTGCTCTTGTAACCTCTAGTTCGCCCAGATTTCAGACAGGGGAAAACTTTATAAATTAATACGTTAAAACATGGTAATGATGAGGGACTTACTGCATCTTGGAGAGGAATACTTCAACATTTGAAACATGTGATCTAGTCAGGTTTTGATATTAGTTGCACTTTTAAGGTATTTCGAGGATTGATAAGGCGCAGTGACAGACCTCGATGCTTGACCAATCACAGCACAGTGGATGTGATTATGGTGAACAAGAAATCATCTCCAGACAAACAAATCAGTCGGTGGGACTTAAGCACATTGTCTAATCTAATTGTTTTAATGAAAAGAGAGTACAATTGAAGTCCAACACACACTTGAATTAACACATTAGTTGCCCCTTTAAAAATGAAATGAGTCTTTGGCAGGCAGTAGCAACAGAAAGATGATTCCTGGATTAATGTTATTACACAAATACAGCTGGTTAAGGTCAAAGAAATTAGAATCCAACCGCACCTGCGAAAAGGGAGAGCGAAGTCATGGCGTCTCTGTTCGTTATTCCCCGACTTAATAAAGCGGCCATGTTTGCCTTTGTGATGATCCCTCCCGGTTATTGACCGAGTCACAACTTGCACTCGGGCTTTCCTCGCTAATTGCAATCAAACTACAATCACAACAACAATTACCGGTACAGCAAACGTATTTAATCAACCAACATAATAAACGCCTTTATTTTCATTCACTTTTGACATCACTTTTTCCCTGGACGGTCTTCCTGACGACATTGTTGTTGTTGTTGTTGTTGCAGGCGACCACCGACCTGTATGGAAACTGCACGCTGCGACACTCGGGAACGTCGGCCGCGGCCCCAGAAGCTGCCGGCGTCTTCGCGTTAGCGATCGAGGCCAAGTATGTCAAACACGCCACTGGAAGAAGAAAATAATATTGAGTGAGAGGAGATCTCCACTCACGTGACACTTTCTATTAGTAATCAGACCAAACTGCTGTGGCGATCAATAGGCTTTTAAAACGCTGCATTAAGAGGTGCTCTTAGTTATTTATCGCTTCTTTGAAACAACGTCCGGTCGATGCTTCTGACCTGCAACCATTGATCCGGTGCAGTACAAGTTCTTAACTCATTCTTGTCATTTTCTTGCCCTTTTTTTTTCTCGGATTTATAAAGACATTATTGGGGACTGGGAAAGGGTGAACCCCACTTCTAGATAGAATTAATGAATGGTAAATAAACAATGGATAAATAATATATTTTTTAATAATACATTTTCATTTACTCCCATCAGTATGTGTGAATGGCTGTCAAGCGCTTTGTGACCCTGGTCTAGAAAGGCGCTATATAAATAGAGATTATTATTATTATTATTATTATTATAGCACTTTTTAAACCTAAAATGATAAAACATTGAAAATTAAGGAGAGTTGGGTTAAAGGGGTTAAAAGTCGACATGACATAAAAGCCAGTCTGTAGAAATGCAAGACTGCATTAAATTACATTATGATAAATGTAATAAATACATTTTTAACTTTATTATGCATCACTTATTATCCTGTGTTTTCTCATGATAAAATAAAATAATCCTATTGTATTTAAGGAGTCAAATCATAACAGAGTTATCTCAAGACATTTTACTGTTTAATTAAAACTAAACAAAATAATAAATGATCATTAAGTTATGTAAAGAGAAAAAAACCTTTCAACCTTTAATATCGAAATTATCGAATGTTGTAATATATTAATTTAAAATATAATTTGATCATTAAAAAATGACAAAACATTTAAAATTTTGGAAGTAAATTGAATACAAATTTTAATTAAGCAAGCTTTAACAATTATACTTTATACCAAAGGGTCATTTCAAAAACATCTCCTAATCTCCTAATTTATATGAAACATTTAAGACAATTTTAGACACAATTGCATTCACTGTAGTAATAATGCTCAAATACGTTCTACAACAGCATTGACCTCAAACATGTTATGTTCAATAAATGCGTCATTAGCAAGAATCTGTAGAGAAAAGCATCCTCTTGAAGGCGGCCTTTGTGGAGGAGCTGAGTAAAGAGAGTGTTTGCTGCGCAAACACGATAATGATGCAGCTGTTCTACTAACATAATTGACAGTGTTGACCAGTCCAGACTGAAGACACTCGACATGTGCGAGATAATAGACTCGACGGTGTTTGGATTGAGACACTCGATGATTTGACTCGCAGCCCGGACCTGACCTGGAGAGACATGCAGCATCTGTCCGTCCTGACGTCCAAGAGGAACCAGCTCCACGACGAGGTCCACCAGTGGAGGCGGAACGGGGTCGGCCTGGAGTTCAACCACCTCTTCGGGTACGGGGTGCTGGACGCCGGCGGGATGGTGAAGATGGCCAAGGAATGGAAGACGGTGCCGGAGAGATTCCACTGCGTGGCCGGATCCATCCAGGAGACCCAGTGAGTCACTCTTCTCCATAAATTATGTTGATGATGCCCTTTTCAAGATGTAAAGGAGAGCCTCCTGCAAACATGAAACCATTCAGTAGTAAATGTCATTGACCCAGTTGAGCAAACGCTTTCATACTTATATGCATCTCATCCTTCTTTATAGTAACAAGGTAAACATTGTTTATCTTTACCACAAATACCTTTACTTTTATTTTCAGTCATTTTTTAATTTTTATAAAATTCAAGATTTAATGTTCTTTTTTTACATGTTTTTAATGTTTTTACAGTCATGAAGGGCCACATTAAAGCTTTTAACAGAACAGAGTTCACATTTTTTCTTTTCAACAAACGTTTCTGTATTTAATCTTTTGACTTACACAGATAATTCTTGAAGGGAAAAAATAATTCATACTTTTTTTTTGACGTATTGTTTTTTTTCCCATTTAAAAACTACTTTTTTGTCTCACATGTTCTTCCATTTGTATTAAAGGGCAACTAAATTGTCTCTTAAATTGATATAGGACTCTATTGTACAAAACTCTCTTTACAATGAAATATTTACATTTCAAAATTACTTTAAAAATTACCCCGCCCACTTTTTAGAGATTAAATCTTGTTGACCATAACCACGCCGACTCTGCTGTAATTGGTCAAACATCAAGGTTTGTCACCGCATGTCATCAATCCCGGAAGTCTCCACCTCCAAGGGACTTTTTGTATAAACAAAGCAGTGCATGATTACAGCTGGCTGGAGGAGGAGTGAAGCCATTAAAAAGACATAATGGACTCTGCTCTTGTAACCTCTTGTTCGCCAAGATTTCAGACTGGGGAGAACTTTATATAGTAATAACTTATTTGTATGTGAGGATAAACATTAATCATTTTAAACTTCCAAAGGCGACATCACTATTAACATCTGTTCCTTTTGACTTCTTCAAATACGGCTCTGTTTGAAAAAAGTTTGGACACCGCTCATTAACACAAAAGGTAAAATCTAGCGTAAACTGAAGGTCCTATATTTATTTTTTAATCCTTCATCATCAGGAAAAATATCTCATATCTCAGAGCTGGTAAATTGGATTTTTGCCGAGACTCCAGCTGCCTGCTTCTCTGAGTCTGACCCTTCATTTATCTTTTAGCAAAGCAGATGTTACCCTCATCTTATCCACTCCGTCTGCTCCGGTATCTTTATTTGCATCTCATCTTCCTTGTCTATCTCCTCCATATTTCAGTCATGAAGACAATGTCTTTCTCTCAACGCCATTCTCCCCCCCACCACCCCTCATCTCAGCACTTTCAACCATACATTGTTCCATTCAAACCCTGAAGCTTGACGACCGTTTGTGTGGATTATTGACAAAGGGAGTTGTGGATGCATGTTGAATAGAAATAATAGAAAGAAAGACATTTCAATCTTTATCTGCATTCAGGGTGGAGATGCAAGAATAGACAGATACAAAGGGTCTAAGGCTCTAAAAATGTAAAAAAAAAGGTTTTTAAAATGTCACAGTTATCCTTATTCTTTGTAGAATCCAAGGAAGACGTTTGTTTGGAAAATTTATTGCAAGCAACAGTTGGACTAAAAGATACATTTGTCAGGACTCGGAGCAGGAAACCTAGACTTATAAGTCACTTCACAAAAAAACGACTACAGTGTAATTCATGTACTAGAGATTTTTAAAAGGTGTGAAAACCCAATTTTCCTGACTCACTCTCATGTTTCCAATGTTGAAGTCTTCCTCTCCAAGATGCAGTAAGTCTCTCATCATGACCATGTTTTTCAAATTATTACTTTATAAAGTTCTCCCCTGTCTGAAATCTCGGCAAACAAAAGGTTACGAGAGCAGAGTCCATTAAAACAAATTCGCTTCACTCCTCCTTCGTTGTTTAAACAAAGCGCGGCGTCATTACAGCCGGCTTAATGACGCCCCGCTTTGTTTATACAACAAGTTCCTTGGAGGTAGGGGAATTCCGGGATGGATGACGAGTGGTGACAAACCTCGATGCTTGACCAAACACATCTCATCTCCAGAAGGATCCAGTTTTCAGTGGGCAGGGCTTAATCACATTTTCTAATGTAAAAATTTCAATGAAAAAAAAAGTTTGGTACAAACTTAGATCATGATTTATTCATCACACACAACATCAAACGCACAGGGATCAGGGCTTCAAAATAAAACCAGGAAATGAGACATATAGCCATATATATGACAGGAAATTACAAGATTATTCTAGTTGTGTCATCTCAACCCTCTTTTTTTTGTGTTTGCTTGAAATAGAGACTGAATAACAGCGAGCCTTCCTGATGAAAAAGTGGCAACAACAACAACACAAACCTGTTGCTTGGCAGTGATCCGCTATCTGCTCAGCCTGACAGTGACTTACTTAGCTGAAGGAGCAGTTCTCATTATCAGAGTCGCTGGCACACAGAGACCCGCGGTGCGCCGAGGTGGTTTTTAATCTCCACCGGTTTCGCCCTGAGGAGAGATTCTGCTCTCTCTTCTTCAGAAGCTATTAATCTACAAAATGTGCTGTCGAGCAGGAGACGACAAAAGAAGAGTCGTTATCATTATCAGCTGAGATCCAGAGTTAGATAATCACTAATAGTCTTAACTATGAACACAAACAACATTCAAATTATCTTGATTAGTTCACTATTAACCATTAAATTACTTTTCATTTTTTATTCCTGTATTTTCCATCCAACCTCCATCTATGTTTTCAAACATTTCATCACTAATGTCCTCAAATGCCTTACTTTCACTCACTCTTCTGCAAAATATCTGCACTTATAGTCTCCCCTCATCTGCTCCGCCAGGCCTGCATTCTCTTCTTCACAATTATCTCTAAATTTAGGGAAATTATGTCACAATCTGGACATCTGGAGTTTATAATCCATGCGTTTGTGTCTTCAAAATCAGACTATTGTTACAGTTTATTTTCGTGTCTAAACTAGAAGGAGCTGTCTCGCCTGCAGCAATACAAAACTCTGCAACGAGAATTCTGACCCGTTCTAGTAGGAGAACTTACATTTCACCGATCCTTAGAATTCTTCACTGGATGCCAGTTTCATACAGGATCAATTCAGGATAAATTTTAAAATTCTTATTAATTAATTCTTATTTTAATAAATTCCATCATATCTTCCTCTTAGCTAATCATTAACACTATATTATGATTTTATTTATTATTTAATTTCATTTTAAAGTGTTGTTTGTTCAATGAAATAGAAAAATTAAGTTGTACAGAAGCAAATCCAAATATTTTTAAAAATAAAAAGGAGAAATAACGATGCTCTGACATCTTCATTTACATCTCATTTTCCGCTTCAATCTCGTCCATTTTCTTGTCAACACCATTCTTTCTTTTTCTCTCATCAACTCCTCAACTGTTCCGGCTCCACTGGTCGACCTATATTGTTTTTTTTAACCGACAAGTCCAAATACTTTAAATAAAAACGAGTTATATCGTTGTCTAACACAAGTATACCCTGTAGTTTCAATTTGAATTTAAGTGTTCAACAATAATTCAAAGATCTCACTTCATTTACTTTAATTGAACTATATGTTTCACGATCTCATCACACCGACAGCTGCTCCTGTCGCTCCATCCTTCAATTTTTCAAAAATCAGTCTCACAGCGGTGATTTCTAATAAGCCAGCTTACATTCTTTGGACTACAATTCTGGCTTTATGTGTCTGTGTTCTTTTCCAATGATCACCTGGAGAGATGAGAGCAGCTGTCTGTCCTCACAGCCACAAAAATACGATACTACGTTGTTTCTGAACAAACCTTAGAAATGATGGTCACACTAGGGAGCTTTAAATATCTTTCATGCTCTGTGTGTGGTTGTGATCTTGTGTTGAGATCTTCATATTTTTCACGTTTTCATCTCGTAATCATCACAACAATAAAATGTCAAAGGTTAATACATATTTCAACCATGTATTAGAAAGGAGAATACATACGGAGAGAATGTTAAATGAGAACATTTACAGACAAAAAAATAATGGAATAAAAGAGATTGTTTCTTGTTTTGGTTTGCTAAAATCTAAGCAATTGTTTTTTAATGGAAAAAAGAAATCAACTGATTTTAAGTCGTAGACAAAAAAATTGTTTATCAATGTCAAGATCAGCTTTATTCACCAGTACATATATTTACATGGAATTTTCTTTGGTTGTGGGATCTTAGCGATTGGTTGTAACATAAAATTATAATAAGGAAAAGATAAGGATAAGCAATATATACAAAGATATACAAAAAGTAGTGCGGAAAGAGATACAATTAAAAACAGTGCAAAAAAAAGTAAAACGATGCAATAAATGGAGTATATTTCAAGATATTAAAAGACAGAAATGCTATCCAAATTGCTTACAAAAAGCGAGGTTGTTATAAGAAAAATGTTCTTCCCCCATTGGAGGATTTTTTAAACTAAAAATTAATGTATGAATTTAGTTGTGTTTGGATCTAAATACAAGCAAAAAAGTACAAAGAACCCTGTTCCCGTCAGGTGAATGAATCTCATCATTTAGTCGTTTTATTTTATTTTATTATCTCTTTATTATTTCTTTTTTTCCTTGCACTTTATTTTCAACTGTGCTGTTGTAAAACTGTGTTTTCCCTCTGGGGATGAATAAACATTTTCTATTCTATTCTATTCTATTCTAAATGTAAGGGTTTTTAACATGAACACTTCATTTTGGAAAAATCACAAGTATTTTCAAGTTTCATAATGGAGGATTCAATATTCACAATATAATGTCTAAAGTTATGCATTCCCGACCTCTCCGTTTGCCTATTTACATGATCATATAATTTAAGACTTGTTTATGTTTTTTTCCGTTCATATATTTCCATAATTCAAACTGTACTATTAAGTTTGTTATTCATGTCTTCCCGTGTATAGTCTTTCTTATTCCATCCCTTGTTTCTCTCCATAATTCCACATTAAGTTGTGATTTATTTCACTATGCCATTAACTAGAAACATTTTTTTCTTCAGATTGATACTATTTACATATTTTATACATTTTATTTTTTGAATGTTTTGATTCTATTGATTTACACTCAAATTGATGTTAGTATTTACTGATACAATTCATCCTGGCTCTTATTTTAAGACACTATGTTTAAATTATAAAGCTCCGAAGACGTCAATCTCTCACTCAACACTCAAACTCGGTTAAATTGAATGTGGAGAATCTCATCAGAGGACTGGTCTATTTAATTTCAAAATTCAAGAGACGTGATTGTGTATCCAGGTCAGAACAATCCGAGTTGGTCAAGTGCTGTATTTAAAGGGCTTCAAAAAAATCAAAAGAAAAATTGCCACTTTTCAAACTCGCTTGTTTCCTAAATTGCTGCGCCTCTGACGGAGCTTTTCTGATTCACCATTGTGTGAAACATTGAGGAACATCGAGGGGTGTATCCGTGTCAGAACGTTGATGTACTTTTTAAAGCTTCCAGGAAGAGAACGCACCAAACGACCTCCTTTTCTCTTTGCAGGAAAATCCAGTCGGGTGACAAGCTGGTGCTGAGCATCAACACTGACGCCTGCCAGGGCAAAGACAACTTCGTCCGCTACCTGGAGCACGTCCAGGCCGTGGTCACCGTCAACGCCAGTCGCCGCGGCAACCTTAACATCAACATGACCTCCCCCATGGGCACCAAGTCCATCCTGCTGAGCCGGCGACCCCGCGACGACGACTCCAAAGTGGGCTTCGACAAGTGGCCCTTCATGACCACCCACACCTGGGGGGAGGACCCTCGGGGGACCTGGGTCCTCGAGGTGGGCTTCCAGGGCGAGGAGCCGCAGCGCGGGGCCCTGAGGGAGTGGACTCTGATGCTTCATGGAACACAAAGTGCCCCTTACATAGACCAGATAGTGCGTGATTACGAGTCCAAGCTGGCGATGTCTAAGAAGGAGGAGCTGGAGGAAGAGCTGGACGAGGCCGTGGAGAGGAGTTTAAAGAGTTTGCTGAGTAAAAACAACTAGATCTCGCTCCTGCATGCTCCCAACCTATCTTGTCTCCGCTTGAACCCTCACAGCATTTCTAGACTCCCCCCTCAGTCTACCTCTCTTTGCCTCCTCACTCTGCTTTTTGTTACCCAGCAGCCTCCGATGAATGTTTCTTGTATCGACCCATAATAATAAAAGTATAACCTTCTCTCCGTCCGGAAACAAATACATTTTTACACTCTTTGTACATAAGCCAAATAGAACGTAACGCCGCTTAAACCGACCTGCACTTCTTCTGCCAGCTGTTGTACAGTTTGTGACTGTAAATGTCTATTTAAAGTTGAATATAACAGCAGTGACACTTCTTTCTGTTGATATTTCTTTCTGACACTCAAACACACACTGGTTTTTAGGTATAATGAAGAGATGAATGTGTGATTCATTTGCAGTCTGTGGTCTCTGGATCATGTTTCAGAATCTTTGACGATATACATGCTAAAATAAATCTATTCAGATGTTTATTAAAGAGTGTTGTCCAACGTCCTTCTAGATTTATGACACATTTAGTCGAGTTCCACGTCTTCAAGGTTCAAATACGTCGCTCTTGATCAACTCTCTCTCAACCTCCTCATCACCAGAGGTTGTTTTCCTTACAGTGAGCCCTTGGCCACTTAATGGTTATATTATGTTGCCAGTTGACCTTGAAACTCCTCGAGAAGAAAAGTCTGGGTGAGCAGACGACGCTGTGATGCTTCCAGTCGAGACAAACAAACCTCGTTTAACATTGTAAATGCCACAACCACCACAACGATGACATGGAAAACTTTTAATGGTAGACCCGGTTATTTTTTTTGCACTTTGACAGCCATTGGTCTACTGTCAAAATTCATAAATGAAAAATAAACTGTAATTTATTTGATTAATGATAGTGTTTAACATTTTATATTAAAATAGTGATTCATATTGATGTGTTTAAAAATATATACTGTATATATCTCAAACTTTAAGTATCTCAAAAGTATTTTAAAATATTATTATTTTTACCGTGATTTAGCTTCAAAACTCATCTTACAATAATGTGTTAAAGTTATGCTTATTTTAAAGGGAAACTATTGAGATGTTTTAAGTGTGTCTTAAATAGATATTGGACTCTATTGTACTCATCAGTATGAGTATGACTTACTTAACCATAACCACGCCCACTCTGCACTGATTGGTCAAATATCAGGGTTTGTCACCACAACCCCATCAATCCCTGGAAGACTCCACCTCCGTTCTATAAACAAAGCAGGGCATGATAACATCTGGCTCGAGGAGTGAAGCCATTATAACCTCATAATGGACTCCGCTCTCGTAACCTCTCATTCGTAGAGATTTCAGACAGGGGAGAACTAGCGGTAGAAGTAGCGACTCCTGAAAAATATTAACAAAAGTTATCACCATGAACACTCTCTTGATAGGCTTCAATCGGACACATGTTTAGTCAGAGAAAAAACACACATTTAAAATGTCTAGAAGGGTCTTTATTTAATTTCAAAACAAATTCATACACAGCAAAATTGTGCATTGGGGGCATTTCCGGGCATCAAATTCAACCGTTAATCTCAAAATGTGGGGAAAATAATTAGTCAATATCTGTAGGATGGCACAACTCCCGAATTCATCGTTCATTTTGAAAAATTTCATAGGACACAGATCCATCATTTTGCCTGGTTTTCAAACATTAAAGGACACCAGCAAGTACATGAGTGAAGAACCAGCAGAGTATTGAAAAGAAAAGTACAAGCAGCTCGGAGAACCTCTGAGCAGAGGTGGTCTGGTGTTTATGGTTGGGCTCTCTCACGATGACAATTTAGCGGTTTAGTGTTTCTTCTTACTGGATTTCTCGGTCGTGGTCTCAAACACCAAAGAGGTTTCCTCGTAATCTTTGACCTTGCGGCTGCTGGAGAACTTCTCGATGGACTCCAACACCTCGACCTTCTCGTAGGTCCTTGCGTCAGATGTGAAGCTGCCGGAGCTGCTGCTGGAGGCGGTACTTCCACTACGAGGGTTTGGCTTCGGGGCTGTCCGACCATTGTCCTCCTTGTTCTTCTTTGTTTTATCCCCACATGGGGTGGGATCTTTAGGGTGCACAGCCGGTCCAGGAGGTATCACAGGCTGAGGTTCTCCAGCTTTCTTCTTGGGAGTTCCATCATCGTCCTTTCCCTTGCCCCCCTTGTCATCCTCCTTGATCCCAGCTCCGTTTGAAGGCTTGGTTGGACTCTTTGGTCTCGGTTGTGGGGTGGGTTGAGGGGGTGACGGCGTGTGGCGTCCACGCTGCTCATCCGGGGGGAGCCCGTCGCTCCTGACCGTCACCGTGACGTGTCCGGCGGATGGAGAGGAGACGTAGAAGCATGGATCTGGGAAGCTGCTGTCTCCCGTCACGAGGACATAGCGGCCCTTCGTGTAGAAGTCGGCGGTCAGAGGCTCCGGCTTCTTGTACTTCCTCATCCGGTCTCGGACGATGTTGCACAGAGTGTCGAAGGCTTTGCTGATCTGAGCCCCATCCGGGACGTCCTGCGGAGACGCTCCGGTGAGCCCCGAAACCTTCTCCTTCTTCGTCGCCCACTGCCCCTCGACGACCTCTTTGGGGTCTTCGTCCAAGGCCTCGCCGGGTCGCTCCTCCAGGCAACTGTCCAACACGTCTTTTGGGTTAAGATCCTTCTTCTTCAGCACCTTTTTTCCCAGGATCTTCTGACGGGGCTTGATGTTGGTGATGTCCTGGATAGCCTGGGTGATATCTAGACTCACAAAAAAAATACATGACCACCGAAATAGATTCTTGAATTTTCTGCTTCTCTTAAATCTACCCCAGTTTCTACAGCAAGCCACTTGTGTGAGTCAGTACTTACCTCTGCCTCTGCTGGAGGCTGAAGGTGTGTGTGTGTAGTGGTAGTTAGTGTTGAGCAGAGTGATGGGGGTGCCAATGATTGCCGAATTCAACCTGCAGGGGAGAGAGCAATAACAGTTCAACGGTGGTACACACACCAGAGACACTGTGAGCAGGGCTGAGGTGGATACACACGAATATTTAACGGGTTTCGACGACTTAAAGCTTAAGTGGACTTCTCTACGAAAAAAAAACCTTAATGAGTTCACGGAGGGTTCACCTGTTGTCTTCGTTCTCAATGATCCGCTGGTATCTCTCCAGCTCGTTCTCCAGGGAGGTCTGGTACATGGCCAGGTGACGACACTCGCAGTTGAGCTTCTCCAGACACCTCTCCAGTTCCTCGATGTCCTTCCGCAGCGACTCGATCTTCTCGTTGTAACCCTGCAGCTCGTCGTCGTAGTTCTCCTGCGTGTTCTTGATCTTCTGCTCCAGGCCTGCGGTCTACGAGGGAGGCAATATATTATATATTATATATTATATTATATTATACATTTCACAATGCATGATATCACATAAAACAAGAAGAATTTATTTCCCCTATTCCTTCAAAACAGACAAAGAAAAATCAAAACAATAAATATCAATAATGATAATCTAATATCTAACTAATATAAAACAACAAACAATAATAATAATAATAATTTAAAAAGTGTTTTACTACCATCTAGTGGTAGAAATATGCACAAATGCAATTAAGAAAAAACATATATTAAACTATACACTAATGATACTTATTTTAAAAATGTTTTTAAATCCTTATCGTGGTGAAATCTTCAATTGATCGTGGCTTTTAACGCTATTTTTTGTTACTTAAAAAATATGATTAATTACTTATGTTTGAAAAAGTTTAAAACAAACAAATAAAGAAGAACAGATAAACAAATACAAACAAAAAATGACAAACCGTGTTTTGTCTACTGTAGATTGTATTGATTGAAATAATAAATATGTTCATAATTTGATTTAAATATTAGCTTTAATTTAAAAAAAAAAAAAAAAAAGTGCATTTAGGTGAACATAGACTGTGTATTTAATCCTTTAAAAACCTGGTGTAGCTTTTTTTATTGAAATCCAGTGACCTCAAGGTTAAATGAAATATATTTAAAGACATTCGTCTCACCTCAGCCTGCAATCCTTGTTTTAACGTCTGCAGCTGACAGATGGCGCTCTTGAACTCCTCCAGCTGCCTCTGCAGCTCTGGAACCTTCCTCTGTGCCAGGAGCTTCTCCTGTTCCTGGAAACAATAAAGTACAGCCAGAGGTGTCAACAGGTATCAAGATTTACGGTACAACCATTGTCTTGCATGTAGGGACTCACATAAACAGTAAATGGTTGAATAAAAATGTGAAAACAGTTTTATTTAGAAAACAAAAGAATGACCTATAGTCAATTCATCATATAGAACAGACACGGACAAAGTAAAATATTTTACTGTATTTATGCGGGCATAAAGAGATCATAGATCAAACAAATGTTTCTTATGGTTAATCATTTTATTATTTAAGTTATTAAAGCGTTTTGTTAGAGAACTTTCCTTTTATTTGTACTTTTTGTTACAAAATATGTGAACAATCAAGTTTTAGTTTTTCTTAAGGATCTTTTTTTATGATGTATTCTTAAATAAAAAAAATGTCCATCATTATTTTAGCTTCTTTTATGTGTTCCTTCCTCTTCCCCTTTGCTTGACACATCAAGTTACTGATGGTGATCCTCAAAAAAAAGCACTCTCTGTGCTGACACCGTTGATGTGACTCACCGTCTGAGTACTCAAGTCGTCTACAAAAATCTATCCAGACCTTTCATTTAATGTACTACATTTTCAGGCACGACAAAAAAAACAACACGTATTATCGACTGTAAGAACCATTCGAGCTGTCGGTTCCATCCGTCACTTCCTGCTGATCCACCTACTAATGATTTTAGATGTCCGGTGGTGTTTAGCTTCTGAGTCAGACTTTATCAAGTATGATCATGTCATCCTCAATCTAATGCTACATTTTTTGCTACATATACTGTTGTCACACAATACAGTCAATACTTTAGTCTGTACCGTTTTTGTTGTGAAATTAAATTAAAAGAAAGTTCAAAAATCCAAAAATGCCTTGTTAAGTTTGGAAGGTGCAGATGATGACTTGGTGCAAAATCCATCACCATTAAAATCTAATGAAGGATGACGCCATTATTCTAGACCTGTTTTTCAGTTTTCACGACTAATAGACTGATATTTGAATTCAAACATGAGGCAGGAAAATAATCCTAAATTTACCATAAATTGGTGTCATATTTAAGATTGGCATTTTCATTTTCTTCTGTTTTGTTTTCTCCTTTTTTTTAAATAAACAAATTCGTCAAAAAAAAACCTTCTAGCAACAGTGACAACTTTATCTTCTATGAATAGATAACACCGATGTCAGCGCTTCCAAGATGTCATCGGCCCCAGGCTCCGTCCACAAGCATTGCCGTCAAACTTTTATAATCTAACTGACAAAAAAAGAAGACTTCAAGCAGCTATGGATATGGAGTGATTGATATATTGTCAGGAAACCAGTGCGACACCAAGACTGCAAGAGACGCACGCACACATACAGTCATGAGTGCATTAGTGACCTCACCTCAGAGATGCCCAGTGACACATTTTGAACAAGCGGGAGTGTCTGGTTGATTTGCTGCAAAATGTTCAAATAGGTCTTGATCTCAGCGAGGTTCTGCAATAACAATAATAAAAAATAAAAAAAGGTGAATGTTGAAGAACCTATAAAAGCACACATTTCTTGTCACGACATTTGTGAGGCGACAGCCTCTGATTTCATCACAAACCACATTTCTCATTCCCCTTGAGGGACATTTCTCTGCCATCACTGCCTTGATGCTGATTTCTTTTCCTATTCTTCGACTAACACGGTTTGAGCTACGCTCCTTAATATGCCGTGGTGGTTCTGAAGAGTATGTGCTTAAGTCGGCGACGCAAAGAAGTCCATTTAAAAGAAATCCATTATGCAAATTTAAACTTATGTATACATCTTTCTTTGCAGAAATGTTTTATTTTTCAATTTCATTTCCTTCTTTTTCTTTGTAATTGCCAAGTTATGTGTTTTTACGTCATGAAAGCGGGCTCACCGCCAATATCAAATTCTCTCAACGCATTGGTCTTATATGTACTTACAGCAGACTCATGAAAAGAAAAGCGAATTTTAACTAATTTCCGTTATTTATGGATAACGAAAAGAAAGGATGGGTGATTACATTTGGTGGTGTTCTAGATGACCATCTGTATCCATGAACATTTTGAAGGATTTGTCACACTCTGTGTGGTAGCTTGAGTGCTTCCATATTTCATTGTGTGTGCTGTGTAAGTGCGTTCTGGAACATTACACATTACTGTTGACATTGGGATTGCTAATGCTAATTTGCGATCTTAAATAGTGATATTTGGGATTTTAAAGGGCAACTTATATGACAACCCAACTCTCCTGACTCACTCACATGTTTCAAATGTTGAAGTCTTTCTCTCCAAGATTCAGTAAGTACCTCATCATGATCATGTTTTAAACTTATTACTTTATAAAGTTATCCCTCGTCTGAAATCTCAGCAAACAAGAGGTTACGAGAGCGGAGTCCATTATGACGTAATAATGGCTTCACTCCTCCTCCAGCCAGCTGTAATCAAGCCTCGCTATGTTTATAAAATGAGTCCCAAGTGGAGACCCTATGGATTAATGACACATGCTGACACACCTTGATGTGTGACCAATCACAGAAAATTGGGTTTGGTTATGGTAAACAAATTTTAATCTCCAAAAAAAAAACGAGTTTGCAGTTTAAGAATATTTTCTACTAAATATATATCAATGAAAAGAGAGTTTTGTACAAACAGACACATACTGATGAGTACAATAGAGGGCCTATATTTAAGATACCAACTAAATGATATTCCTAGTATTACATCAACATGATTATAACGATAATAATAATGAAATTATTTTGGCCATCACTTACGTATGTTAGTGACCCTGTTACACATTTATCATGATGATATGACACTAACCTTCTTATATCTTTCTCTGGTGGCGTTTATATCATCCTGCAGGAACTGGGACTCGATCTGATACTCCAAGTTCTTTAGCAGAGCGTTGTCAGCCTCCTATATTTTCAGAAAAAAAAACCCGGTAAAGTCCATTAAAGGGAAAACTGAATGGTCTAGAAAATGCTATTGTCTGAGTTCCATGGGATACAGCGAAAGGACGCACAAAGCACAACAGATATAACCTGAAACCAGAGACAATGACTCTTCAGCCCTTTCAAACCCCCTTATCTTCTGAGTATTTCATAAAACTGTCAGTTGAATATGAGTTCTTTTGTGGCTTGTGAAACAGGCTGGAATATTTTTTCAATTGAACAATACCTTATTTAACTGCTCGAGGTTTCCTCTCAGCTGCTCCTGGTAATCACATTCGTTTCTGTACCTGATAGCAAGACAAAGGACAAAGGGATCAGTCTGGACTGCCCTTTGTATTAGTCACCCAACCTAACATCACAGGATCTTTCTCGAAAAATGGTCCAGTTTGGATCTACTCCATTCTATAAAACAGGTTCCCTCTGTTTTATAGAATAAAGAAAACATCCGGGATTCATTTTTCAAGATATTCACATTATGTAAGATATAATTAATCTGCACATTTTTTATTACACTTCAGGCATTTCTATTTGTAATATTTTTCTTACCCAGTTGTAATTTTTACAAATAGTAGAGAAAACTAATCCATCTACCGGTAGCGGACACTATACACTTGCTTTGAGACTTTATTTTGACATCTCAAAACTCTTTTCATAAACATTTCCTTAATTTAGGATTGGTAATTGCATGGCTCTTAATTAATTAAAGATTAATTTGATTTTATTATGATCTTAAATATAAAATTGAACTTACAGTATCTTGTACATTTCAGGGTCGTAGATTTTAGCAGACTAGCTAAGACTAACAATTATAGCATTCCATTTAAAGTTTTCTTTACATTACATTAAAAGTAAAAAGAAAAACATTAATTTATGAATATTTCTAATTGTTTGAAACCTTGGCTCCTGTAAAGGTTTCTACAGCTATCTGTAATGTCACTGTAGAAGCAGTCACTTGTAATAGCCTGAGAAAGTATGCATTAAGGTGGGTATTTAAAGTATATATATATTTGTAATTATTTTTCAAAATACAATCACTAAAAAAGAATAACTTTGAATTCATTTGTTGAGGGTTTAAGGGGGGTTATCTTGGCAATAGTAAATTGTCCGCACTCTCATTAAAACTGATTAAGTAAAAAGCCTACATTTATATCCACTGTAGCATTGGAAGTGAAATCTTTCTTCTTTTTTATTTCCCGTCAGCTTTTAAAGTGATAGTTCACCCACAATTCAAATTTGTCTCGTTTTCTACTCACCCTCATGTCGACTAAGGGTTGGGATTATTTTCAGTATAATTTGTTCCTTTTTAGAGTTATAGACAAAAATGTTTTGTTCATTTTAATGTAGGACTAGAGCTCAGTTGTCTTCGTCTTCATCTTTGTCCAAAAAGACACTTAAAAACATCTAAATACCTCGTTACTGCTCGTCTGTCACGTATATCTTGCCTCAAAATTAGGAATTTTTCAGGAAAAACTTCAACAAGTTTATATTTTAAGACCGTTTGCAGCAGAAGTTTGATCAATAACATACTACACAAACAGGAAATGTGCCAGAAATTGCGAACGCTTCCAGTCTTCACTACTGTCCACTGGAAGCGCCTGCGATATTTACCCGGAGTACTTCCTGTTTGTGTATCATATGATTGTTTAAATTCTTCTAGAAACAGTCTTAAAATAGCAACTTGTTGAAGAATTTCTGGAACAATTCCTCTTGTCAATGCTTCAATACAAGATGGACGTTACAGACGAGCAGTATGGAGGTATTTGGATGTTTTTAAGTGTCTTTTTGGACAAAGATGAGGACGAAGACAACTGAGCTCCAGTCGCTACATTAAAATGAACAAATATTTTCGTCTATAACTCTAAAAAGGAACAGATTACTCTGAAAATAATCTCAACCCTTAGTTGACATGAGGGTGAGTAGAAAATAAGTGAAGTTTGAATTTCGGGTGAACTTTAACTTATAACAGGTTCTTCCTGGAGTCCCAGTTGACACCTCTTAGTATTTCTTACTTGTTGGTGAACTCATCCAGCATGCGACAGGCCTCCCTCATCTCCCGCTCCAGCTTGGATCGGTCGGACGTGAGTTCTCGGATCCTCTGCCTGTTGACGTCGATCTGTTCCCTGAAGGCCTCCTCCAGGCCGCTCTCTTCCTCCATCCTCTGCAGGGTCTCCAGCTGCTTCCTGAAGACGGCGTTGCGCTGCTCCAGCACTCGCGCTCGGTTGATGTATCGGGCGAACCGATTGTTGAGCTCCTGCAGATTTTCCCATCCTTGAATGGCTGAGATCCCCGCCGAGTCCTCTGGTTCCTCGGAGAAGACGTCAGCGCGCTCGTACTTCTCCTTGCGCACCTCACGCAGGTAGCTGGTCTTAAACATGGTCGTCCTCTCCTCTGGGCAGATGGTATTCCCTGGAGTGCTCGGTCCCTTTGGTGTGTAAAAACTCAGGTGCTCACCCTTTCTTGTCTCATGCTCGACTAATCTCCACCGGCACTGACTGCTGGCGAAATAGTTCCGAAACCTCCCCCAGATTCAGGCGGCACATGCCAGAACGTCAGGCCTTCCAGAGACTGTTGTTGTAGAGAATAGAACCAACTGGCTGGTGATGACTCGGCAGATCTAGCCAAACTATGGTTGTCATTGTGTGTTCAGTCAGCTGTGTTCCAGAATGATTATCAAACAGGAGTGCGCTATCCTCTGCTGTGCTCTGTTTGACGTGACAAACAAAATTCATTTTCTTTGATAGAAATTAAATGCGAGCAATAAAGCAGCAAAGCTGGTTATATTTATATATGTGGTTGTGCTACTCCTGCAACTGTTTATGACTTATCAGAATAAATCTTGATATGTCATATATGTAGAAAGGAGCAACACAAGTTATCATAACAACAATATAATTACACTGGATTTTGTTTACAGCACTTTCTGTTTTGTAAGTTTAAAATGTACATTTTGTGATATTTCACCCCAAATTCAATCTAATTTTCTACTCACCCTCATGTCGACGAAGGGTTGGGATTATTTTCAGAGTAATTTGTTCCTTTTTAGAGTTATAGACTTTTATTGTTTATTCATTTTAATGTAGTAACTGGAGCTCAGTTGTCTTCGTCCTAAGAGACACTTAAAAACATCCAAATACCTCCATACTGCTAGTCTGTAATGTCTATGTTGTATTGAAGCCTCAACAAGAGGAATTGTTCTGAATTTATTTTAGTTTAAGATTGTTTTTAAAAGAAGCTATAAGGCTATCAGTAAAAATATTATGCATGCAATGTGTTTGAATGGAACAAGCTTGTAGCTTGAGCTGAGAGACCTGGAGATTCCGCTAAAAAACAACTTAAAATATAGACTAATCTAAGTTTTTCGGAACAATTCGTCATGTCGAGGCCTCAATACAATATGGAGATTATAGATTATAGATTGTTAGTAAATTTTGGACAAATTTTGGACGAAGATAAAGATTATGACATCTGAACTCCAGTCGCTACATAAAATGAACATACTATGGTCTTGACCCCACACTGAAGTAAGATCTGAGCTTCCTTGTCATTCTATCAGAAATATGTTCAACAAACCAATGGAATGATGATTGATTTGACTTTCGTTTGAAATGTTTACACATTATACAAAACATTTACATGCAGAACAATGTTTCCATAACGTCTCCTAATTCTGATAAATTCTAAGTCAATACCTGCACTTATATCTGCTTTTTGTAGCTTTTTGATTTAATAATTTCTGATGGCCTGCTCTGTCAACCCCCTAAATGAATGTCCAAAATATATTTATCTTCTCATATACATTAGATACATTAAGGGCTTTAGTATTGTATGGCTAAATACCACAATATGGGAACATAACATGCTTGACAGTGTTTGCTCATCTTCCTCAATGTTTGTCTAGTTCTTAGTATTGAAAATTAAATAATGGACAGATGGAACCCACTCAGCTTAGATGGAGGGATGGGGGACACTCTCGACAATTAACCAGCACCTGCTGGTTTTTTAAAGGTATTTTTAAGTGTTTTTAACAACACTACGTTCTTAATGTGATAAGCAAATTCATAAACCGGCTGCTTGTTTTTCTACAATGAATGATATAGATATATGGTTATATAACACTGGGAAAACATTTAAACTATGAATTTAAAAGATAACTGTAATATTATTTAAGAAGGTTTTAAACTGAGCAATTGATTCACTTACTTAACAAGAATGTCAAATTAATTGTTTTTGCTTTTAGGATTTGCAAAGCTAATTGAGCTACTTACGATGGGAGAGAAAGAGTGTGGTGAACCACAGTCAGTTTGATGAACAACCAGAATGATCCAGCAAACTCACCAGCAGGACAGGCTGATTGTGACATGCCTCAAATGGTGATAACGTCAGCTTTTTGCCCAGTATTTGACCCTAACAACCTGTGTGGCATGAATCTGACGTGACTGTTGTTGTTTCTCTAAAGTAATTGATGTGACAAAATGCCATGATCTTGAGGTAGGTACATGTGTTAGTTATATTAATGTTTAAATGGTTACCTGAAATATTACTGGTAACTAAAACGTGGCCAAAAGTTAAAAAGCAGGTGGATGTATATTTATTTTATACAATCATCCAAAACTTTTATTTTGTATAAAACTCACACATACAATTTTGAATTTTTTTATTTAATTGTGATCAAACAGATACTGTATGTATTTGTAGAACGATATAATATTTTAAAAGCTAGTTATCAAACTAATGTCAAAGTTCAACTTTCCTGACTCACTCTCATGTTGCAAAAGTCTTCCTCTCAAGATGCAATAAGTCTCTCATCATGACCATGTTTTTAACTTATTACTTTATAAACTTCTCCCTCACCGGAAATTTTGGCGAAGGAGAGGTTAAAAGAGCTGAGTCCATTATGACGTAATAATGGCTTCACTCCTCCTCCAACCAGCTGTTATCACGCCCTGCTTTGCTTATACAACGAGTCTCTTGGAGGTGGAGACTTCCAGGATTGATGATGCACAGTCACAATCCATGATGCTTTTTGCTGAGATTTCATCTCAACAAAAAGAAAGAGTTTTCAGTGAGCGGGGCAGACTTTTCAAAAAAGGGTTTTCTATGACGGTTTGGTGTTAAATGTTTTATCTTTACCAGTTTACTTCAGTCCTTTCAGCTTTAGCTTTGGTAGAAATGCTTTATTGAAAAGGTAAGGGAAGGTAACTAGTGGTAATGGAGGGTAGATGTGGAGAGAGAGGGGTTACATACATTATTTACAGTCAAAATTGACCAACGTTGACAGAAGACTGAAGATAACAACATGAACATGTGCCCCTGACATACAAATCTAAAGCATACAAGTGTTCTATTATAAAGAAGGATGTGTTTACTTTAATCAAAGGAACCAAATTAAAAGAAAATATTCTTGCCTATTCTCAATGTTCCAAAGACAACTTGTGTTTCTATCAAACGCCTTTACATTTTGTGGAAATCACAAATGTTCTGCTGAAATGAATGTTGGATAAAGGGTATGAAAACCACCTCACTCTGTTCCAATTTGCTCACAACTCATTCTCCCGGGAGGAGACTAGAAGGAGGCTGACGTCAGAATGTATTTTCTGGGAACCGTGGAACAGACTGTGGAGCTTAAACTCAGAAGCATTTATGGCTCTGAATTTGATTCTGGAGGTCATGACTTTACTCCCATTAGAAGCCCACTGACATGGACCCTCCTTGATCAAATCTAAGACCAGCCAGGAAGGATGAGTTTTGTGAAGATATTTCATATTTATCTTAATTTATCTTTAGCATAACCTTCTCCCCACTTGCCTTCTTTCTCTAACTACACAGATTTATCTTCGTAATAAAACATCACATGCTTAAGTAACTATGGATTCCTTGTCTAGTCCTTCTGTGTCAGATTCTCAAAGGTGAGCTTTTTCAAGTTCTGCTTTTATTGACATTCTATTCATAAAGAGTGAAATCAAACATCATCGAACAATATAAAACATGAGCAAGGATGGATAGGCACTTATGTCACCATAGAAGACATTCCAGTACGATCTCTACTCCAGAAGTTAAATAAATATACGTTTTGGACATTTTCTGGATCTACTGTAGACCGTGGTCGTCAAACTAAATTACACAAGAGACCAAAATCTTTAAGCAGTTGAGGTCCTGGGCCAATCAGAATTTTAACTTGCCAAATTGTAAGAAGTAGTGATGGGGTAATGAAGCTTCATGAAGCAGTGTCATGTTGTTTAGAGGTCAGTAGGTGGTGCCATCAGTTTGAAAATGCTGTGATTTTTCATAAGCACAAAAACCAAGGAAAATATTCCAGAGACCGCCATCTAGTGGACTCTGAATAGATGACACTACTTCATAAAGCTTCATCAGACCATCACTAGCAACAGGAAGTATGTGTCTGGTCAAGATATATTGTTTTCATTAGTGGAGGCTTAATGTATCTTATTCTTTTGCTTTGATTTTTAGCACAACAGGTAACATAAGATGATTTTGTTGGATAAGTTTGATAGAATCAGCGGGTCTTTTAAGCCTTTCAAATGCTAAACGTGTATCTAAAATTAAGAATAAACCAAACGTAGGACCATACTTTTTTGCTGGCTTAAGACGGATCTCTTCTTTTTCTCCAAAGTTAATCATACATTTTTTATCTGGATGAAAATGTATGGTCTTTGGATGTGTAAGATTTTTCCTCGTGTGAAAGTTATGTTTTCGTCACTGAATCTCCAATTGACCTTTATAAAGTCAAAATTTCAGTTTCTCATTCAGGCATAACCTTTTATCTCGTGCTCAAAGGCATGCTGCCTCACTTATTTTATGAGGTTGACTTCAACAAGGTCTTATCGGCTCACATATTCCTTGAAATGAAACGCCAACTAAGGCTGTGTGACATAGATTACAGTTCTTTGAGGATTCATTTCATGCTTGAATTGAAAATAAAAAAACACATTCTTGGATCACCGTGGAAGATTATAATCAATTAACTAGTGAATGAATTTAAATTGTAATAACTGGATGGGGTTGACGGCTCACCCGCCGTCTCAGGAGTTTACTTTTTTCTTTTTGATTTCCAGGTGTGAAGAAGTCTTTTGTGACAAAATGTGCCATTCATAGTCATTTCTTTCAAAGATCCAGACATATCCCAATGTGATACAGAAACACTTTAATCCATTGAAACTTTGTATGGTGTTTAACAAGTTGAACAAGCGTTCTAAAAAATGGGGCCACATAAAATAATTGTTTGAAAAGTGTGTCAAACTCAATCACACAGAGGTCAAAGCGTTTTATCAGGGGAAATTGCAAGTTGAAATTGCAGGTTGAAAAAAAAATTAATTAACCAAACTGTCGAGCAGAAAGTCAGATTTTTTTTTTATTCTTGGATGCTTAATATATGCTAATTTTCTGTTTGCCCTTCACTGAAAAACCACATTGAATGAATTTTATCATTGTGTTAACCCTTATAACTCTGTATAATTGTCCCTCCATGATCTACCTTATATTATGACATCTTCATATTTCCCTATCTGACCATGAAGATTAGCTATTTGAGGGGCAAATACAATGACTTTTCACAACATATTTGTAAGTCTTGAAACTGATTTTTCGAAAACCTTTTGAACATTTTTTTTTTTTTTTCGTTTTAGGTACATAAAGTTCCCCCAACAAGTCCATATTTAATATATATAAATAAAGGTTATTTAAAAAAAATGAAAGGAAAGAAAGTTTCTTGAATTGAGATCTTATTTTTTTTCCTGGAAACTTCATGTTTTTCTCACTACTTTAACGTCTTCAGACCAGTCCAACAGATGTTCTATTCATCTTTCTGTTAACATGAGAAAACCTACGAAACGTACCAAAAATAAAAACTGTCATTAGTGGTGAGCTGGACTCGAGAGCTCAAGTGGATAACTACAATTGTCTCGAGAGGTTTGCTGGAGTCTGAGCCGAAGGTCATAGGATTGAGTTAACTTTAAAAGAGCAGTATTGAAGGAGATGGAAGAGGCTGAATCAAGTAGAGGTTGTGATGTAGAAGTTATTTCAGGTGTTTGTCACTGAAAATCACAAAAGTTTTAAATATTTCTATTATTACAATCTTTTTTCTTTTTTTTTTAACCCTGGGAAGTTTAGTTTAGGGTCGTCAATGTAGAAGCCTGTTGAAGACTAACCAGATCAGACATGGTGTGATGTGATTTGACAGCGTTATGTGTCAGTTTCATCAACACTGCTTGAAAAGTAATGACAGCATGTGAATGAATGCCTTGATATTGCGGCCAGTGGAACAAACAAGAAACAGGATTACTGGTGAATATATACTGCATTTCATGTTGACCGCACTACATGGAGCCCAGTGGTACTGTGTTCTCATTGAACCTGACCCTAAAACTACTCTCCTGAGCAGTTATTCCTATAAACTTCTCTCTAGGCCATACATACAAGACCACTTCTTATCAGTGCCACAGGCATGGCAGAAAACACAATAGAAATCTTAATTTTCCAATAATTATTTATTCTATGACAATGTTTCAGGACAACATCTTGGTTGACTGCAAAATAAAAGTATAACTTATGTGTTGATTTAAGTATGTCTTAAATAGATGTTGGACTCTATTATACTCATCAGTATGTGTCTGTAAAAAACTCTCTTATTAAAATATTTACATTAGAAAATGGGATTAAGCCACGCCCATACAGACTGCTTAGATTTTCTGGAGCAATTTTTCTTTGAATTATAACCACACCCACTCTGCTGTGATTAATCAAGCATCAATCCAGGAATTCTCCACCTCCAAGGGACTCATTGTATAAACAAAGCGGGTGTGATTGCAGTTGGCTGGAGGAGCAGTGAAGCCATTATTGCGTCATAATGGACTCCGCTCTCGTAACTTCTAGTTCGCCGAGATTTCAGATGGGGGAGAACTTTATAAATGTACAAAACATGGTCATGATGAGGGACTTACTGCATCTTGGAGATATTTAGATATTTAGAGATATTTAAGCTGGTATCAGCACCAAAGACGTCTCATCCTTCTACTGCTGCTGAAAATGCAACTGTAAGTATATGCATATATATGCATATAAATATGACGTAACTTCCGTTTACAACGTCACTAAGATGGCAGCCGTTTAGGGTAGATAGTGTCCATCGAACCATACTCAGTTTTGTGGGCTTTTTAGTACGCAAATTAAGAATTGAGACGCACTTACGCACTAAAAATACTAACTTTGAGTATGCTAGTATGCGATTTGAGAGACAGCACCGGTCTGGAAAAGCGGAAAGTTGGGTTTTCACATTCTCTAACTTAATGTGACATTTTTTTTCAAAGGCATCCCTCGACCTCTCATTGCTGCTGCTCCACAAAATTGAAAGGATGGTTCATAAAAAATTAAAGACAATTTGGAAAATATATATAACTAATTGAATCCTGAAACTCCAGGAAAAAATACATTTCATTTTATTAAAGAAATTAAATTCTCCGCCAGAGTAGTTGAAGCAGCTGTTATGAACAATTTAAAAATAAAAGTATGCGTTTTGAACAAGTAGGCTGACATAAAACGCTTCCCACCACGACGTATGCTCTTTATCCTTTAACTAATTCTCCTCCTCTTTCACTGATGGCACTGTTACGAAAGCAATTAGACGCCAGGGTTCACGAAAAACCTCTTTGGGGCTCATCTCAATGCTCTTCATTGTGTCGCTACCATGAGGACGTCATCTACAGGGACATTTAAGTAAGTAATGGTTATTTCTAAAGTATTTCTCTTGCAACCACAAATTTGATGACGTTTGTTTTCTCTTCCAAGGGCACATTAGAGAAAAAACCCTGTGAAAGCTTTTAGGCAGACAAAGCATGCTTCGGTCTTGGAATGAAATGGGTTATTGTGCTGCTCCGTGTACGCATGAACACTATTACTTACTTACATACTGTAACTGCAGGGTTCTTATATGTTTTTCACAAGTTAATACTTATCTTAAGATAATGTTTGTAAAAATGAATGTTTACAGTTGTTACAGTTGCAATAACATGACCATTACAATTATGTTTAAATGTTTCCTAATTCAATATTTAATAGGAATAGGAAAATAACCACATACTTACTTGTATAACCAATTTCAGTTTTCACCAATTTTTCTAGGTTACAAATTTAACATGATCGATATAAATACCCTAGCATGGAACGTGCAATTTGGGTTACTTTTAACACATTAATTGCGAGTATTGAAGTGTACATTTATTATTTTTAATTTTATTTTTATTAGACAAGAGAATAGAGTAGTTCAGAAGCAATTAAAATATTTAATTTTAAATACTCAAACTAGCAATATTTTATCAAAAAAATGTCAAGCATTTTATTTGAATTAACTACTATTGACTAATTTAAGTAAAAAAAAAAAAAAGATTGTATCTGTTATTAAAATATAATAATATAAAATTTCCAATTTAATGGGTTTTTGTTTTACACTTGGAGTTTAATATTATGTGTTAGAATGATTAGAAAACGAATATGATACAGTGGCACTGTTATACCAACATTTTAGTGATTTGAATGAAAAGAATATTACATTTAAAGGCTACAACTTAAAAAGGTATTTAATTATCAAATATATTTTTTAATTATTGGAATTCAAATTTCAAACTCGGTGTAAAAATATTACATTTTGAAAATATTATTGTTTAATCCAATTAAACAAATTCAACCTTTCAATATGATATGATTCAATTCAATTATTAAAATGAAAATGTAGAAACATTTCGAACCTTAAACTCAACCTTTCAGTATCCTGATGGCAATGATCTACCTACATAGGAAAGACCCCTGGAGGATTGTTTATCTGATGGTAGTGGTGAGGTTAAGATAAAAGGATTAAGGTAGGGATTAAGATAAACAAAATGTTTTGCTGTATAATACATCTTTATTAAGATAATTACAATCAAAGTATAGATTATATTGAGACTTCATACTAAACTTAATGAAATCTTTATTCATAAGTAACATGTTGTGCCCAAGCACATGTCAACACATAAAGCTGACTATTCAATATTCACTACTCGCCCGTTAATGTCATTGTCAAGTAATTATCTTTATCTTACATGATACAAAAAAAGTGGTTCAAAGCAAAAGCAAACAATGTTTTAAAAAGCCAACAGGTGTAGCATCTCCAGAAATGAGGCCAAAGTATTAGGTAGTAAACAACCATCATGATATTAGTATTTGTGATTTGATTATGGTTCATAAAATACTCTCTGCCCTATAATCTATAACCCTATAAACAGCTATTCGATTGAAACCTCACATTATTTTTTGATCTATGGAGGCCTCTTTATGATCTAAAAGAAAATAGGACACTGCTTTATAAAGGCCTGGAGGCATTTATTTTTTAATCTCAAGATACTTGTTTCCGCTTATATTCATATCTTTCGATCATACACATTCTATAGGTCAATCAATATTATCGACCGGGAACGTCTTTTCAGCATTTATTTTAATTTAAGAAGGATTCATAAAGAGATTATTTCCAGCTTTGCCAGGAACGGTATTATGTTGAGCAGGAAAAACATCAGGATCTTTAAAGCTGAGCAGGGTCGAAGATATTCCTACAGGGGAAGTGATTAACATTATTGACGAGCTGTTAACAGGCCTTGGTTACAGGTGGATGTATGGAAAATGTCTCACGGCTTGATCTTGTGGATATCCCGTAGACGGAGGCAGGTCTTCCAGTCATTCTTCTTTCATCGTTCATCCGTCATCTTCTACGGCTTCTGGTCTCTCAATCACTTGGTCATTAATTAATTACATGATAATTATAAACATATAAATGACATGTGTCAAAGACTCAAGCAGACAATATCTGGAGGTACGAGTATCGCAAGATACGAATATCTGGAGGTACGAGTATCCCAAGATACGAATATCTGGAGGTACGAGTTTCGCAAGATACCAATATCTGGAGGTACGAGTATCGCAAGATACGAATATCTGGAGGTACGAGTATCGCAAGATACGAATATCTGGAGGTACGAGTATCGCAAGATACGAATATCTGGAGGTAAGAGTATAACAAGATACGAATATCTGGAGGTACGAGCATCGAAAGATACGAATATCTGGAGGTACGAGCATCGAAAGATACGAATATCTGGAGGTACGAGCATCGAAAGATACGAATATCTGGAGGTACGAGTATCGAAAGATACGGATATCTGGAGGTACGAGCATCGCGAGATACGAATATCTGGAGGTACGAGCATCGCGGGATACGAATATCTGGAGGTACGAGCATCACGGGATACGAATATCTGGAGGTACGAGCATTGCGGGATACGAATATCTGGAGGTACGAGCATCGCGGGATACGAATATATGGAGGTACGAGCATCGCGGGATACGAATATATGGAGGTACGAGCATCGCGAGATGGTAATATCTGGAGGTACGAGCATCACGGGATACGAATATCTGGAGGTACGAGCATCGCGGGATACGAATATATGGAGGTACGAGCATCGCGGGATACGAATATATGGAGGTACGAGCATCGCGAGATGGTAATATCTGGAGGTACGAGAATCGCTAGATTGGAATATCTGGAGGTACGAGTATCACGATATACGAATATCTGGAGGTACGAGCATCACGAGGTGGGAAAATCTGGAGGTACGAGCATCACGAGGTGGGAATATCTGGAGGTACGAGTATCGCTAGATTGGAATATCTGGAGGTACGACTATCAATGTATGTTAATGTGGGATTTAAGTACATTTAACATTTATTACAGTGTGTTAGTCGACCATTACACTCGCATGTCGCCATACATACAAGACCACATCTCATTAGTACCACAGGCATGGCAACACAATAGAAATCTTCATTTTCCAACTATTACGTAATTCTATGACAAAGTTTAAGGACAACGTCTTGGTTGACTGCTAAAAAAAAAGTATGTAAATGCAACTAATATGTTGATCTGAGTGTGTCTTAAATAGATATTGGACTCTATTGTACTCATCAGTATGTGTCTGTTTTTTCCAAATAAATTTTCATTTAAATATTTACATTATAAAATGGGATTAAGCCCCGCCCACACAGACTGCTTAGATTTTCTGCAGCAATTTTTATTTAAATTATAACCACACCCACTCTGCTGTGATTAATCAAGGTTTGTCACCGCACGTCATCAATCCTGGAAGTCTCCACCTCCAATGGACTTGTATAAACAAAGCAGGGCGGGATTACAGCTGGCTGCAGGAGGAGTGAAGCCATTGTTGCGTCATTATGGACTCCGCTCTCGTAACCTCTCGTTCACCGAGATTTCAGACGGGGAGAACTTTATAAAGTTACAAATTCAAACATGGTCATGATGAGGGTCTTACTGCATCTAGGAGAGGAAATCTAAACATGTGAAACGTGAGTGAGTCAGGAAAGTTGGGTTTTCACATTAGTTGCCCCACTCTAAAGTAATTCTCTAACTTAATGTGACACTTTTTTCAAAGGCATCCCTCGAGCTCCCCTCCGCCAAAGAGGTTGTGTCTTCATCAAGTTTTTTTCTAAACACAGAATTGCAAGATAAGAATATCTGGAGGTACGAGCATCGAAAGATACGAATATCTGGAGGTACGAGCATCGAAAGATACGAATATCTGGAGGTACGAGTATCGAAAGATACGAATATCTCGAGGTACAAGTATAGCGAGACACGAATATCTCGAGGTACGAGTATCGCGAGACACGAATATCTCGAGGTACGAGTATCGCAAGACGCGAATATCTTGAGGTACGAGTATCGCAAGACGCGAATATCTCGAGGTACGAGTATCGCAAGACGCAAATATCTCAAGGTAAGAGTATCGCAAGACGCGAATATCTCGAGGTACGAGTATCGCAAGACGCGAATATCTCGAGGTACGAGTATCGCAAGACGCGAATATCTCGAGGTACGAGTATCGCAAGACGCGAATATCTCGAGGTTCGAGTATCGCAAGACGCGAATATCTCGAGGTACGATTATCGCAAGACGCGAATATCTCGAGGTACGAGTATCGCAAGACGCGAATATCTCAAGGTACGAGTATCGCAAGACGCGAGTATCTCGAGGTACGAGCATCGGAGGACGCGAATATCTCGAGGTACGAGTATCGCAAGACGCGAATATCTCGAGGTACGAATATCGCAAGACGCGAATATCTCGAGGTACGAGTATCGCAAGACGCGAATATCTCGAGGTACGAGTATCGCAAGACGCAAATATCTCAAGGTACGAGTATGGCAAGACGCGAATATCTCGAGGTACGAGTATCGCAAGACGCGAATATCTCGAGGTACGAGTATTGCAAGACGTGAATATCTCGAGGTACGAGTATCGCAAGACGCAAATATCTCAAGGTACGAGTATCGCAAGACGCGAATATCTCGAGGTACGAGTATCGCAAGAAGCGAATATCTCGAGGTACGAGTATCGCAAGACGCGAATATCTCGAGGTACGAGTATCGCTAGAAGCAAATATCTCGAGGTACGAGTATTGCAAGAAACGAATATCTCGAAGTACGAGTATCTCATTTCTACACATTTCTCGAGATATTAAAAAAATGACATTCAGGTCACCTCCAGGGCTTCATTATGAAGCTTCCTCAGACCATCACTAATTACAGGCCATTCATTTTTTGACATCTATCAATCTTTATAAAAGTGTTTGGTCCTATTTTTTAATCTTTGTAAAGGCTCAAAAATCTGAAGGAGGAAATGGATAGGCAATCAAGGTCGCTGCAGTGTCAGACAAGTTTCTTTAAGCTTTCTAAAATTACTCATGACATTTATCCAGAGTACTTACGGTCTGTCTTGCTCGTTATTCTTTAAACCTCTGCAACAAACAAGCTTAAAATATAGACTTATTTAAGTTTTTCCAGAACAATTCCTCTTGTCGAGGCTTTAATACAGACGAGCAGTATGGAGGTATTTGAATGTTTTTTTTTAGTGTCTTTTTGGACGAAGACGAACCGAGGTCGAGACTCTACATTAAAATGAACATACATTTTTGTCTATAGTTGAAATTTGAATCTAAGTGTTAAGTGTGTAGCTCAGGGGGTGCAACATATCTGGAACCCAACCAGCAACCTATCAGTTAGAATAGAATAGAAAAGCTTTATTCATCCCCAGAGGGGAAACACTTTTACAACAGCGCAGTTTAAAAAAATAAAGTGCAAGGAAAAAAATAAAAATAAAAGAGATAATATAAAATAAAAAAGATCTTAAAAATATACAATTATTTACAAAATTAGAAATTTAACACTATTAACAAAATACAATAGAATAAAATAAAATAAAAATAGAAACAAAAAAAGTAAAAAATAAAATAAAACACACGAGGAAAAACACACTACGGATTATCATCAGGATATTTAAGTAGAGAGTTAAATATCCTGACACCAGTTGGGATGAAGGACCTTCTATAACGCTCCGTCCTACACTGGGGGTGCCTGAGCCTGCCACTGAAGGAGCTGGCCAGCTCCTCCACGGTCAGGTGCAGTGGGTGGAGAGTGTTGTCCCTGATGGAGGATAGTCTGGAGAGTGTCCTCCTCTCTCCCACCTCCTCCACCGAGTCCAGCGAGCGGCCCAGGACAGAGCCGGCCCTCGTGACCAGCCTGTTCAGTCTCTTCCTGTCCCGGTCCGTGCTGCCTGCTCCCCAGCAGACCACAGCGTAGTGGATAGCAGAGGCTACCACGGAGTAATAGAAGGACCTTAAAAGTGGTCTGCACACTCCGAAGGACCTCAGTCTCCCCAGGAGGTGGAGGCGACTTCGGCCCTTCTTATACACGGCGTTGATGTGTGTGGACCAGTTCAGTTTATTGTTGAGGTGAACACCCAGGTATTTGAAGCTGTCCACCAGCTCAATGTCCGAGCCCTGGATGCTCACCGGTTGATGTGGTGGGGACTTTTTCCTGAAGTCAATCACCATCTCCCTTGTCTTACCGGTGTTTAAGCAAAGGTAGTTGCTCTCACACCAGTCAACAAAGTCCTTGATGACTGACCTGTACTCCAGCTCGCCCCCCCCAGACAGGCAGCCCACAATGGCCGAGTCATCAGAAAACTTCTGGAGGTGACAGCTGCTGGAGTCATAGGTAAAGTCCGCCGTGTAGAGGGAAAAAAGGAAAGGTGACAGCACTGTCCCTTGAGGCACCCCGGTGCTGCAGATGGTCACCTCAGACCTGCAGTCCTGCAGCCTCACATACTGCGGCCTGTTGGGGAGGTAGTCCATCGTCCATGCTGCCAGCTGTGTCCCAACTCCTGCGTCCTCCATCTTCTTCCTTAGCAGCGCCGGCTTGATGGTGTTGAGCAGTGATCCCCGACCCTTGGACTGGTGACCGGTACCAGTTTGCGCATAAGAAAATGTCGGAAATTAGTTTTTTTTTTAAAAAGATGCTTTTTTTTCTCCACAGTATAATTATCTAGTGGCTCTTGACGCATCAAGACACTTGTTTGAGTCGAACTTTATTTAAAAAAAACAAAAACAAAAAAAAAAAAGTGACACAAACTCTAGACAATATATTTTTACAGTCTGCAAATATAATGCTGCCATAATACCAGTCTGTAGAGAAAAAAAATGGTTGGGGACCCCTGGTCTAGAGCATTCCTTTCCCCCAACAAATAAACTGTTTTTATCTTCTCTGTCTGATTTGATCTTAATTTTTATAGTCTTGATCTGTTTTTTCCTGACGGCATCTATAATTTTCTTACATATCGATTTTCTTTTTTCAACAATGTTCTCCCCTAGGTTGAGTTGAGAAAGGCAAGTTTATGAAGTCCTTCTGAAAGGCTATCAAACCAAGACCAATTGGAGATTACAGAGTTTCGGGCATGATAGCACATAGGTGTTGATAATAGTGGGCAGTAGAGACTGAACCCAGTGAGGGATAAATATTGGCAATAAAATGTAATCTCGACGTGTAGTGGAATCTCTGGTGGTCTTGAGATGGGAACATTGTTTTATATCCCTCCTCTGGTGTCGACAGATTGACTCGTCTGCAAGGCTCAGTCGCGCCTCATATTATTTGTAAACATGTTTGAATTGGAAGCTTTCTAAAAGGCGTGCGTGCGTTAAATAAGTTTTTGTTCTCAGTTTCTGTGCATACTTATTAAAAGTGTGCATGTTTTTTTAGATTTGTCCTAAAACATCTGCAAAAAATACGACTACAAATTTCTTTTTGAGTATGAATCGGATTCTTGCTCATCAATATCAAAGTTACGAACACTAATCACTTAACTGTCAAATATGACGTCACAAGGTCATTCAACAGTCGCAGGTTTTACTTATCGAACCCAGATACAATCAAACAGTGCATGACTTGAATCACGCGGCGGTGGCAGATGGTGTTAGAGCAAAAGAACAAACGCAGGCAAATAAAACGCACGTATATCCAGATAAATATTTGCTTTGAAACATTATAACTGGAGCATTTGTATTTTGTCCAGCAGACTGAGATGACATCAAACTTGACGTGACTGAAGTGGAGAGAAACGGCGAAAATAAATCGGGTATTTAAAAGGTTTTCCATTGTTTAACTATTCTTTATCCAGTTAAAATGTATGAAATAGAATATAAGTTCACCTCATAACAATTGTGGGATACATATTGTCAAATGGGTTTAAAAAGGAACACACCCACCCTTTATATTTTTAGGTTCATTATTTATTTTATTTAAGTGACGTGAATATCTTCATTGACTGTGAACCAGGGTCAGTGGGGAACAGTTATCATTTTATAACGAAATAAAAGTTTCGATTAATTTTGTCCGAGCACATTTGCAGTGCTAAGCAACTTCAGCTGAACTAGTATTAGAGGGTGGGAAATGATAACAATTCTCTCAGCTCCTTTTTAATCTGTCACATTAATGTGAGAGAGTTGTTGTATATTTAATGTGGGATTAAAGTACATTTATAATTTATTACAGTGTTAATCGACACTCACATGTTGCTCTACTCTAAGATCAGGGTAAATGTAAGCATGTTTGATTTTATTTTATTGAAAAACTTAACAGCAGAAATTACTGATGCATGTGCTGAACTAAATATATATATATATATATATATAAATATATATATATATATATATACATAGGTCTATACCATAACATTCAGAAGGAGCACATAGATTGATAATATCACAGAATCTTTTGCAGCAGGGTTCCGCAGAGACATGATTTGCTCTTTGTTCTGTCAATAAAGTATTTTAAATGAGAGAAAAGTAATTTTGTATAAACAATGTTCTATTAAACAGACCTGCAAATGATCTTCCATTTCTTCTGCAGTGATCTGCATGTGTCACATGACTCAAATGATCTTCAGTGTTCTGCATGTGTCACATGACTCAAATCATTTTCAGTGTTCTGCATGTGTCACATGACTCAAATCATTTTCAGTGATCTGCATGTGTCACATGACTCAAAGACGATTAGGGTTTTTATAGACCCTCATATTTCAAGGGATGATTGTCCCAATATTCTGTAAGAGTGTGAAGAGCAGCTTCCAGTTGTGGAATAAACACATGTCGTGCACAAAACATGCACACTTTCTGACAACTCCAGAAGATGATCCTCCTCCAGACAGTGGAGTATCTTACAGTAATAACAGATTAAACTTGGATTTGGTGACACATTTTCTAGTTATTAAGCTTCCTCTTCCAGTACCTTTCACGACAGCCTCAGCGATCTGAATTCTTGAAACTTTGAACTCCTTCATCAGCCTGACTTTAATGTAGGGAGATGGAGGAGAGGAGATCTTAAATCTTGTCATCAGAATTCAAGTGAGTCGTGATCAAACGTCTCGTCAATTGCACGAGCATTAAATCCTGCGAACATAAAACAAACATAAGATTTCTGTATGATCACAAAGTAACTACTGAATATAAACATGTTTTAACTGAGTAGAAATCACACAGCTTAGTATACGTTCAGATGTAGTTAATATCGTGATTAACAGTTTTTATTTCAATAAACAGAGATTTGTACCATGAGCAGATAAAACACAATTTTATATACTTACAGATCAACTGCTTTCCTCCATGTTCTAAAATTAATTTTGTTAAATATACATTGTTTTGGGGCAAATTTATATTCTGTTTCATAAATTTAAACTCGATAAAGCCCTTTCTCTAAAGACACTCGTTCATGAGCATCAGTGCTAACATTGAACAATGTAATAATGTTTAAAAACCTGTTTTATTTCCATGTTTCCAACATTTCTTTCCTCTTCAGTCACGTCACGTTTGATGTCACCTCAGTCTGCTGGACAGAATACAAATGCTCCAATAATAATATGTTCCAAGGCAAATATTTATCTGGATATACGTGTGTTTTATTTGCCTGCGTTTGTTCTTCTGCTCCAACACCATCTGCCACCGCCGCGTGATTCAAGTCATGCGCCGTTTGATCGTATCTGGGTTCGATAATTAATACCTGCTACCGTTGAATGACCTTGTGATGTCATATTTGACCGTTCATTGATCGTGTTTGTAACTTTGATACTGATGCGTAATATTTCGATTTGTACTCGTTAATAGGTTGCAAAAAAAGATTTTGAAGTCGTATTTTTTGAAGATGATTTTAGGACAAATCTAAAAAAACACGCACACATTTAAAAAGTACGCACAGAAACTGAGAACGACGCACACAAACGCACATACACCTTTTAGAAAGCTCACTTACCTCATAGACTGCGCACTAAAGAATTGAGCTCCTGCTGCTCACACACGGTTGTCAGACTTGGTACAGAAATATGTCTGGAAATTCATCACTGTGGAAGAAAAATGAAAAACATGTGTTGTCATGTTGTTCTTCAATCTATCTCTACCACTGTAATTAAACAGGTAATGACTTTAAACATCATCGTGATGAGGGATTTACTGCATCTTGAATGGTAAGACTTTGGTAACTTTCAGACAGAAGATCTCTATTTAATTTGCTACTCTAGAATAGTCCATCTGCTGCAAATATAGCTTAAGCTAGTGTCTTGAGATCTGTATTTCAGCCTGGTACTTGCATGGTGGGTTGCTACCTATAAACGATGCTGGTGTAGGAGCACACGTTGTCATGACATTGTCAAATGACTTTCCTTTTGGATATTACGGAAACTGATCCAGGTGTTGTCAGCGTTCTCTATTATAGTACATACTTTTTCTATCATTTTAAGTCACTGGTCAATCCCTGTCTCCTGTGTTCTCGGTTTTTCTTGGATTGAGTTTCTGCCCGAGTGGGCGCCTGTTTTAGATGTACCCTTCGTGAATATTTATTAAAGATTATTAAAGATTATTGTGCTGTGCTTCAACTGGACTCGCGGGTTCCCCCGGTCCAGCACGTTCAGCTCATTAATCTCAACTGATCACTACTGCTCTGCATGAGCCATTAATTCCTTCAACACAACATTATGAATTGGAGGTCGGAGGATGTGCTTGTCTTTTATTACAGTGTCAGCTTGTGTTTGACCAGCAACCTTTTGTCTTGATATTCAGACGGTGCTTGAATAGCATTGTTAATTAATTGATTGGCGAAGCTGGTGAACGCCCCACTGAGGGGTGTAAATCTCCTCTATTTATCCACTGTGAGGTGTTTTCAGTTGAGATGCTTTTGGATTTTCAACCAGAATGGGCTTGGTCACTTTTTTATCCAGCGTTTAAGAGAGGTTCATGTTTGAATAAAATGCTGATAATCAATGTTGTGGAAAAGGATGACATTAAAATAAATCAATTGAGAAAGAAAAAGATACATTAAATGAGACAATTTCAGTACCAAAGCTGGACAAATATTTATTTCCTTCCACAAAGTTGCCTCAAGACATTATTGATATATTAAGAGTAAAAGGTTAAATTAAAAAAAAGGTTAAGATCATCATCCATCCGAAAAGAGAAATGTCCAGATTCAGGGGTTAACTAACAGCCAAGCTCATATCACGTCTTTGGAATATTAATCAGGAGAACATCCTTTAATCACTTCACATCACCCGTCAGTTGCTAACACAACAGAGGTGGTGACGAGCATGTGAGGAGGAAGTGAAGGATTCTCAAACAGGGACTGAATGATTAAATGCTACTTCACGGGATGATAGGAGAGCACTCATGTGTCCATTCAAGCATTTGTATATATATATATATATATATATATATATAATACATTAGGTGGGCAGTTTAGTTTTCTCAGGGGCCACATTATTAATGTTACTTTGGTAAGGGGCCATCAAAACCAATAAATAAGGGACAACATTTTAAAAATCTTATTTTTTTTAAATGCAGACATTTTCTTTGACATTTTATAATAAAGATATATTTTTATTTTACTGTATATAATTGAAATAATATATTTTATGTTTAGAAATGAGAAAATAACTTCACAAGCATTTTTACATGATTGTTATTACCTCATGAGGACCACATACATACAGTCCCTAATATACACCATGTGTTTTCAATCAATATTATACGTTTTCTGTTCCATCTCTGTTATGATTCCTAAAATGATTTCTGTTTGCCTAATGACAGTGACAATTTGGTATTCGTTTCCTCTTAAAAGTCTGTATTTTATATACAAATTGATTCTTCAGAACATAGTCCAGTTAAGGTAAGCCTAACTGCCTAACCAGCATGTTGCATCAATATCTCCTAAATAATGTTCATTTGCAATCTGGACCTTACGTGTGTGTGTCTGTATTTGTGTTCTGGGTTGTACATTTTTCATCCCAGCAACAAGCAGTCGCCTCCTCCACCCTTCAACGAATGATGGCCGAACACTTTTATTCAGATCATACTTGTAGATAATGATCTGTATTGAGGAAAGTGGCAGCTTCATACTTCAGAAAATCGAAAGTCTGAACCACACGTACAAGTGCAGGATAATCATCATCTAGTGTCACTGGTGATGCAACACTATGACAAAAGATGTTACATTGAATATTTGATGAAAAATAACAATGCTACACAAGCATTACTTTAACCTGTTCAAAAATATACTTTCTTAATTTTAATTTTAGATTCCATAATTACATCTTTTTCAAAACGTGTTTGCATAACTCTGTTCCTCCCCACCAATCTTCTCTTGATATTTTTTTTTTTCCATTCGTAATTGTGCACGCTAGGTCGCGAGGACGCGCACGGTGACGCGCATTGGTTCTCTCAGCAGCATCAGGGCAACTTGTCCGCACAAACACACGGAACAGAGCAGAGAGCACCGCGGGTTTTTTATTTTTAAATAAAGACAGATCAGGCGAAAAAGAAGTGAGGATAAAGGAAGGATTTTTGGCAAACACCCAGGACTGACTCTTCTTTTTAAAATCTCCAAATCTGCTGCAGGTAAGAGCTGAAGACATGAGATTTAATTGACGTTTCTTAATTGACGCGCTGAATTCATGAACATTTTATTCCCTAACTCCAAAAAAAGACTTTTATCCTACTTTATCAGGTTAAAAAACACCTATATTTGCCTCAACTTCTGAAATATATTTGCACAACTCCCGTTTTGATTGATAATGAAATGAATTGGCATGAGCGTTTTATAAAATACATGTATTAAACATTTATTTGGGAGAATATAATCCTGTATGCATCTTTATTCTAGTGCCTCCTTATTTGATAAATGTGCATTATATCAATAATCCAATTTTTATAATTTCAATAATTGAATTTGCATGTAGGCATTTGGGATTAATTTATTTAGTTAATTGATTGTGAAGTCATTTCATAAATGCTTTTTTTTTCTATTGTTATCTAAAGGAAAATACGGAAAATTCTTTTTTTTCGGGGGTGAATATTGATGCTTAATATATATATATACCTACAATGAAGTCAGTGTAAAGCAACTTGTAAAGAAAATTTCATGATATTATTTCATTAACATAAAGATTAATTTACCTCATGAATCATATACAAGTCAAGAAAAATAACTATATTCTTATATGTATCGTCTGTCAAGTTCAACATGAAGTGAATTAACACAATACATGAAAATGTACTTTTTTTTTTGTTCCATCTGGTCCTCACTTGACAGTTTCTTCCTGATCCGAGTAAATTAAAGCATGAGACATTGATACATTGTTCAGATGAGAAAGAACCACGATCGATACAACACTATAGATAATAAGGCACCACCAATGTCTCCTTTGATTTTCAATAGAGTAACCGTGTTGAAACATACTATACAGTATATAGAATTATCGGTGAGAAAAGATACAGCTCCAATTAGAAGCTCTCTCGCCGTGCCATGCTCTTCAGACTCACTGCAGGCGACGATGATAAATGACCCTCAGCTTGATCTTTTATTTAATTACTTCACTCTGTATTTTTTTATTCAATGATGTCAAGATGCATGAAAACATGCTCAAATGTATTCTGTTGTTTTGGATACTCAGTTCTGAGTGAAGCATTTGTGTTGCAGGTGGAGATGCGGCTCACTCACGGGAGACGACTGATCCGCGTCTGATATTTGTCGTTCCAGGCGTAATTTAACGGTTCAGGGACGACATGGATTCCGCTTCAGAGAAAAGCATTAATTGAGTTATTGTGTTAAGTGAGACATGGAAGACTCCAACATCAGCCATGTGGACGACAGTCATCTCGGTGAAATCTACTACATGGACTACGGCATCCCTCCTGAGGAGATCCCAGACACAACACAGGGTCAGGCCTTTTTTGTCGCCACCATCGTGATCGGTGCGGTCCTGGTCTGCATCATGCTGGTTTGCGGCTTAGGGAACTTCATTTTTATCGCCACTCTGACTCGGTACAAGAAGCTGCGCAACCTAACCAACCTCCTGATCGCGAACCTGGCCATTTCTGACTTCATCGTGGCGGTGGTTTGCTGCCCCTTCCTGGTGGACTACTACGTGGTGAAGAAACTCTCCTGGGAACATGGATTGCTGCTTTGTGCTTCTGTCAACTATCTCAGGACAGTTTCGCTTTACGTTTCCACAAATGCTTTGCTTGCGATTGCAGTGGACAGGTGAGCACTATTTGAATAAATCATCAACTTTGATTGTAAAAACCCTCCCTTACAGCATCTTGCAGCAGATTAAGGGCAACTAACTAATCATCATGACCATGTTTTAAAGTTAATTTATAAAGTCCTCATCTGAAATTTCGGCAATAAGAGGTTACGAGAGCAGAGTCCATTATGACAATGGTTTCACTCCTCCTCCAGCCAGCTGTAATGACACCCTGCTTTGTTTACACAACAAGTCCCTTGGAGGTGGAGACATCTGGGATTGGCCATGTGCGCTGACAAACCTTGATTACGTCAATTACATCAGAGTGGACATGGTTATTGTAAACAACATGGAATCTCCAGAAAAACAAATGTGATGTTTCTCAAATCAAGCCCTCCTCTAAGTGCACTGCTTTACTTGTACACAGCAAGAGAGCAAGATAGTTTTAGACAAATACTGAGTAAAATAGAGATACATTTAAAATAAACTTCATCAACACATTAGTTCCCCTTTAAGAAAAAAACATTTAAAATGTATTCTTATATCTTTAAAATACAAAAGAGTACTACTTATTTATTGTTATCAAACATTAGTATGAATATCATTCTCTGTCTCAACAGATAATTCACTCACCACATGTTTCAAGAGCTAAAATAGTGTTGAGTGGAACATTAGCGCAACAAAAGAATCAGCTGGAGAAATACATTTCCTCCCTGCAAGAGACAAAGTTGTTGTTTTACTTAAACCTTATTGCCTGATTAGCACCCCGAGTAGAAACACTTGGATTTGTTTGTCTGAAACCCTTTGCTTTTAGGTTTTAGTTTTTGACATCAAGGATTTCTCTTCTGCAGATGAACAGCCTGGTTTTACATTGTTCTCTTCATTTTTAACATAAAAATCCAAGACTTTATTTTGCAGATATGTCAATCAATTAACTTGTACAATGAAGGATAGGTTTTGTGACTCGTTCTTTTCTGCTGATAACATGCTAGGAAACTGTAAAAATCTGCATCGGTGTGTTCTCAGATTTGATTCTTTTAAAACACAGGAGTAAAGCATTAGATGCAGACATCAACAAGTTGCATATTTTTTATTCACCCAATATTATTCCCCCATATGTATTTTAACATGATAATTGTACACTAATACTTTAGTACTTATACTTGAGTTATAATTCAACCAAATTCAAATTTCACAAATTTTCTACTCACCCTCATGTCAACTAAGGGTTGGGATTATTTTTCAGAGTAATCTGTTCCTTTTTAGTTCTAGACAAAAATGTTCTTCGTCTTCATCTTCGTCCAACAATACACTTAAAAAAATCCAAATACCTCCATACTGCTCGTCTGTTACGTCCATCTTGTGTTGAAGCCTCGACAACTTAAATAAGTCTGTATATTTTAAGTTTTAAACTTTTTAAGAAACATGAGATGTTTGTCGTCCACTTACACACTCTCTGCCTGAAAACAGAACAAAACCAGCATCAAACTAGGGAGAATGAGTTGTTAGGAAAGTGTCTAAAGATTATGCTAAATCTGCCAGTTAGCATCCCCATAGTATCGTCATTTGACATTGTAAAAATTATAGATCATCTGTTCTGAACCCAGAAAAGGTGATATATTAATATATTCAACTATTTCTCTGCATACTCTTGAGAAACAAACGAAAAAGCAGCGTTTGGTCACAAGCTGACGTTTCAACACCACACCACTTGTCTCTGATTACATTTCTCACATTAAAGTGCAACTAATCTGAAATCCTATCTTTCCTGACTCACTCACATATTTGAGTTGAAGTCTTCCTCTCCAAGATGCAGTAAGTCCCTCATCATGACCATGGTTTTGAAGTGGAGTCCATTATGACGTAATAATGGTTTCTCTCCTCGTCCATCCATCTGTAATCATGTCCTGCTTTGTTTATACAACGAGTCCCTAACAGTACATGATCAAAATGACAAACCTCGATGCTTGACCAATAAGAGCAGAGTGGGTCTGGTTATGGTAAACAAGATCTCATCTCCAGAAAGCATTTTCAGTGGGCGGGGCTTAAGCACATTTTCTAATGCTAATATTTGAATGAAAAGAGTTTTGTCCAAAAGGATACATACTGAAGATACAATAGAGGTCCAAGAGAAGATTGCTGACCATTTAAGAGACACTTAAATCAACAGATTAGTTGCCCTTCAAAACTGCATCTGAGCCCTCATAACAGAATAATGCTTTTTGTAACCCCTGAGTCCCCAAGCAGCCATTTTTCAAATGATCCTGACAGGAAGTATTAAAAGGAATCAACAGTTTCATTTCTCTCTTTCAGGTACATGGCCATCGTTCATCCTCTGAGGCCTCGCATGAAGTACCAAACTGCCTACTCTCTAATCATCGGGGTCTGGATAGTTTCCCTCATCATTTCCATCCCTTCCGCCTACTTTTCCACGGAGACCATCTACCCTAACCGTGGTACTTCACCAACCACCCACAAAGTGTTCTGCGCTCAGATCTGGCCTGTGGACCAGCAAGCTTACTACCGCTCCTACTTTATGTTCGTCTTCGCTTTGGAGTTTGTCGGGCCCGTGGTGCTCATGGCAGTATGTTACACCCAGATTTCACGTGAGCTCTGGTTCAAGAATGTCCCCGGCTTTCAGACCGAGCAGATTAAGAAGAGGCAGCGCTGCCGCCGCAAGACGGTGATGGTTCTGATCGGGATATTGATGGCGTACATCCTGTGCTGGGCACCTTATTACGGTTTTGCCATCCTGCGGGACTTTCATCCAACATACATGTCCCGTCAAAAGAACTTCCTGGTGGCCTTCTACATTATCGAGTGCATCGCCATGAGCAATAGCATGATTAATACCTTCTGCTTCGTCAGTGTGAAGAACAATACAGTCAAGTATCTTAAGAAGATTGTTCTGGTGCGCTGGAGGTCCACTTACGCTCCCACTAAGACAGTGGACGAGATGGATGTCAGAACCATGACTGTGCCAGTAACGGAGGAAGTTGAATGTATTCATCTGCATTAAAGAAAAATATGTTGTTTATTTTCCAGCATTTCTAACAAACTGATCATCTGGATTGTTTTTTTCTAAAGGATTTTCCTGCTGGAAGTCTTCCTTGTTATTCTTAATCCCCCTCAACGGGACTGTCACTGGCACACAGCCGCAAAAAAAATCATACAACAACATGAAATCTCAGACGAAAACTGTCAATGAATCACTGCCAATTTAATTAGTTGCACCCAGTCTTTTACAAAATGCAAATTACAAGATGCAACACGTACCTCCACCAAGGGCCTTTTTTTCACGTGCCTTCATACAAACTGTATTTATTAGAATGATGGAAACGACTTACAACATTAAGAAAACGATTAACGAAAAAGTACCTGCCACATTACTGGAAAACTACTGATGATTTTATGTGCATATTGTACTGACTTCTTGATACATGCTGCATTCTTAATCTACAACCTGCACCAAATATATATATTTTTAAACCTATTATATAATACAGTTTGTTAACCAGTGCAAGAATATTTAATTTCCTCAACATGCTATCAAGAGGGGAAAAAAAAGATCCAGTACTTTTCATGGATTTTTTTTAGTCCATGACTTGCGTAATTTAACTTAATCCAGATTAATTATTTGTATTTTGATGTAAATTGATTGGTATGTTGTCAATGGCTAATGACATTTCTTGTACTATAGCAGAATCTGTTGCTAAGGTTTTAACTATGACGTGAAGGTTGTAATTATGACCTTCTCTGTGTTTCCTGTGATTATTGTTATGTGATTCATGGACATTGATTGTTTTTTCTGTGTTTTGTAAAAATGCAAGCTATAATTAAGACATTCATAATCCTGGAAAATCAGATGGTTCCTCTATAATCGAGGATCAAGTCCTTTAAAGATAGAGATGAAAGAGTAAAATGAAATCTGAAAACAATATACGCACTTTGTACATTTTTGTTTGTGAGGCTTCTTTGTGTAAATAAAAAAGTGATTTGTGTGTGAGGAAATGGTCGTGAATTACTCCTCTATTTGGTTGACATACTCTGCCGTAATTTTCATGAGTCTAATTTTTAATACACTCAAAAGAAGTATTACGCGAGATAACATAAATAAAGAGTTTTGAAACAAAACAGCAGCAACAAGAAATAAATTATTATTAATTATTTAAAGTTAAGTCCAACATCAGCAGATAAGCACAGTTTAAATTGCTTCAATTAATGTATATATGATTAAACCTATTTTTGTACACTTAATGAGGTATCAATCTTGATTTAGATTCAGCTAATCCCTGTTAAAAATATTAGCTGGTTATAATCTGTCCTTCAATTAACAAAATAGTTAACCAGATTTCCAGGATTTGTCAAAGATATTTGCAAACAATACCTAGATACATGCAGCGCAAGAACAGCTTTGTCTTGATTTATTTCCCACACTGTTAATTTGTTTGACCTTTGTTCCCAGTTGTGTGTTTTGCTAGTTTCTGAATTCATTAACTATTAACGTGCGCGTGTGTTGACCCCCATTTGTCTATAGCGTTTAGGCGTGTTTTGTATTTTATAGTCTTCCTAGTGTTTTGATCCCGTTCTGCTCCTGGGTGCTGTTTGTGTTTCTCTGCCCGTTGCTATGGTGAGTCATGCTATCTATGTTCCATTAATGAGGGCTCGTTTAATCCTTGTGCACAAGTACAACATGAGGCTGCTTAGACTCGAAACCCCCATCTGAATCCAAAACGAAGCACTTGATGACACGTAGGTGTCAGTCCACTTGATAGTCATCTCCTGGTGATGGAATGCGTGAGGCTGCAATGATTTAAATTGTTTTTTTTTAATAGGAGTTGGGAATGCACCTCAAGAAGACTCCCGAAACAGACCCCAGGAATATTTACTTAAGGTTAACTAATGTCAGAACCAAACTTTCCACACGTTTCAAATGCTGAAGTCTCCCCCACCATCATGACCATGTTTTGAAGTTATTACTTTATAAAGTTCTCCCCCGTCTGAAATCTCGGACAACAAGAGGTTACGAGAGCTGAGTCCATAATGTTGAATAATGGTTTTACTCCTCCTCCAGCCAGCTGTAATCACGCCTCGCTTTGTTTATGCAACAAGTCTCATGGAGGAGGAGACATCTGGGACTAATGACACGCGTTGACAAACCTTGATGTTTGACCAATCAGAGCAGAGTGGACGTGGCTTTTTTTAAGATTTAATCTCAAGAAAGTCAGTTGGCGGGGTTTAAGCATATATTTTTTAACTTAAATATTTAAATGAAAAGATTATTTTGTACAAACAGACACATACTGATGATACAATAGAGTCCAACATCTATTTAAGACACACTTAAATCAACACATTAGTTGAACCTTAAACCTATTTTCACCTGTTTTTACTTAAATAAACTTTTTCAATCTACATTTTTATCAATTCACAATTAATTATTTTGATGACTTTTGAACACCCGAAACACTAAGGGATGATCTAACTGAAGGAAAAGATAAATCAAACGTCATATTTCACTACATGAAATAAAAGTGAAAAAAGTGAGGCTGATATCACCAGTGTTCATCATTTACTGTGAATTATTTCCTGCCATGAAGGCTAATAAAGTTGAGATTGAAGGCAGATGGCAACCGAATGAATCCGGAATATAAAACAGCCGTACTCAAAGTCAGATCTAACAACAGATCCTCGAATGGAATTGATATTTAATACGACTTGACTTTTCACAGAGATTTACGTTACCATCTCCCGATTTTAATGAGGCTTCGGTGAGAATTTGATTGGTAAAGCTATTGAGCATAAAATGACTAACGAGGTAATAAAACCCGCTTTTGCAGAGATTTTTATCACAGTTGCTTGTCACTTCCTGCCCACAGACTAAAGCTGGCTCCCAAATCCTCTCGATACGTTTGCTAAACTAAGTTTTCATTGCTGCCTCAGGGGCCGATGAATTCACAGCGATGTTCTCTCTGAACGTAAGAGCAGCTCTTGGCGAGTGTTGCGTCTAAAATTGAATTGAATTTGTTTTGAGTGCCTTATTAATAATTAAACATCTTGACATGTATGGGATAATTACATAACAGCTAACAGGAGCTCATATGAGCAAACAATAAACGATATATATATTGTTTTCAACCTCTCCTGTTGACTAGAAACTGACCACAGAGTAATCTTAATAATTGCAAAGAAATGGCATAAAAAATATAATATACGAAAACTGGAAAAGCTTTCCCACGCTTTAAAAGTACATCTTCAACTGTTAACTCAACTTGTAAAGTGTTTTCTTCCATGTGTTGCAACTATATTGTGAGTTAAAGTTTTAATTGTCTTATTTAACACTTAACTCTCTCAAGGACAAGGTTACCCAGAGCCCTGAAAACAAATGTGTTTGTGGTATCCCTTCTGTTTTCCCTGGGTCAAGAAATACCACAAACACAATTGTTTTGGGGGCTCTGGATCACCTTGAGAAGGGTTGAACATTCCTTTTGTAGAAATTATTTTGTATTCACTGATTCACTATTAATTGATCTTTAAAAACATAACAAGGCTATCGTATTAGTTTGTTAAATATAATAAAAGTTAATTATTTTTTCTTTTCTCTGATTTTTTCTGCCAGTAGAGTAACTAAAAAACCTGTACAAATTTGATATACATTTTCAGGTACTTAAGTGGAGTTGCCATCTGGATTCAGGACTGTGTGGAGGATTTTTTGCTCACTGAGATGTGGGGAGGTAAGTAAGTAGGTAAGTAATAGTTATTTTTAAAGTGCCTTTCTAGACCAAACAAAGCGCTTTAACAATCAAAAACAATACCCAGTCAAAATATATACTTTAAAAGGCCAAGACACATAAGACAAACACAGGAGTCCCAAAAAATCCGGCAAAAGCCTGCACAAATAAAAAGGTCTTAAGAAGTTTCTTGAAGGAGTCAGTAGACTCCAACAAAAACAGAGGGTGAGGAAAATCGTTCGAAAGCTTAGGAGCAACAGCCTGGAAGGATTTCTCTCCTCTGGTCCAGAAGCATGTGCCTGGAACCATCAATAGATTCTGATCCACAGACCTCAGAGCCAAGCTGGGGTGTAAGGCTGGATCAGATCACTGATGTAAGGAGGAGCCTGACCATGACTAGCTCTGAAAGTAAGAACCAGAATTTTAAAATTGTTCCTGAAAGGACTTGCAGTCAATGAAGAGTTTTAAGGATCGGGAAATGTGAGTTCTTCTACTAGAGCTGGTCTGAATTCTAGCTGCAGAATTTTGTATTAACTGTAGGCGAGACAGCTCCTTCTTGTTAAAGACGAAAACAAACAATGTTACAATAGTCTAAACGAGAAGACACAAACGATCCAGATCGTGTTGTGACATCATTTTCCTAGTTTCCAAGTTTAGAGATTTTTGTCAGTTGAAGGAAACAGTTTCTGGTCAGTTTTATGCAGTGTTGACCTAAAGGTGTGAGTGTGTTGTGCAAGTGGGTCCTTCTTCTCTGCAACTGAGAACATTTTTATGTATTTCAAATGCTAAACACTTTATTACATTATAGAGATACAGCTTTTTTTAAATCACAAAATCTAGTTGATTTTTTAATGTCGAAACCATTTCGTTAATGAAAGCTTGTTAAAAATTAAAAGCACTGGTTTTTGCTTAAGAAGTTACAAGCTATGTCTGTAAATATACATTTTAGTCTAAAAGTGTTTGTGCTGAACTTTTTTTAAAATCTGAACCAAAAACTTCACATACTGAGTTAGAATTATTGTTTTTTTTCAATAAATATTAACAGATTTAATGATGTCTTTGGTCAAACGTGGTTGCTTGCAGGTCTCTTACATAAAAGGACTTTAACAAATATTTGTGTATGATATTATCTCTTTAACGCTGACTTTTCATTGGGTTATTGTATCCTTTTATAAAACATTGTATTTGCAGACAGCTTGTTTCTTCACTTAGGTCACATTTTACTATATTATACTGTTTTATCCGCATAAATGAATTATCTTCACTTCATTTAATGAGGCTATAAGGCATAAGTTGCCCTTTACTGGTAAATGCCATTTGGTCCCTCGTTACCCGTTAACCAGTAAAAGTGACTCATCCTCTTTCTTCTTCAAACATCTCCTGACAAGATCACCCTTTAGTTTTAAATGTACATATATAAGTTCAGGTATTATCTGGATAGAAACTGAAAACTATAGTATAAGCAGATGATAAGGGAAAGTGAATACAAGTCAGATTATGGCTGTTTCTGATGGCGAAAGAAGGTTAAAATCCCTTAAAAGGTATTTTAAAATTGACCTTACTTTTGGTCAAAATATAATTGACTTACTTGCTTACTTATATCCAACAACTTGAAAATGTTGTTCTTCTACCAGAGGTGAGTCTCATCTTTACCATTAATACAATTAAAATGATAATTTTCCAAGTAATCTGTTCCTTATTAGAGTTATTCTACAAAATGTTTGTTCATTTTAATGTAGTGACTTGAGCTCAGTTGTTTTTCTCTTCATCCAAAAAGATACTTAAAAACATCCAAACTGCTCGTCTGTAACGTCCATCTTGGATTGAAGCCTCACATGGTAAATTGTACATAAAACTTAAATAATTCTGTATATTATCAATCTCTCAAACCCTGCTTGACATCTTTCCTCATTGAAACACATCACAACTGTCAGAGTGCAAGATGTAGGCTGCTAGCCTAGCAACATTCCGCTCAAAAACAAACTTAAAATTCAGACTTGTTTAATTTTTTTTCATTAAAGATTCCTTATGTAGAGGATTCATTCCAATAGGTGCATTACAGAAAAGCAGTATGGCAGTTTTTGAAGGTTTTTAAGTGTCTTTTTGGGTGAAGAAACTGAGCTCAGTTTGGTTTAAGCGAAGTTTGAATATTGGCTGAACTATCACTTTAAAGGTTGTCTCTTAAATGACATGAGCAAAATCTAAATTTATAACAGAGTTATGGTAAGTGGATGCTCTGTCGATGAAAAGGTTTGGTTCAGGCTGTAAAAGCATAAAATGTACTTCAAAAGAATGATTTCAGGTGATTGCTTTGTGCCCTCGCTGAATTGTACGTCTCTAAAAGTATCTCGTGGAACAGAAAATTAAAGTTTCCGACACTGACACCCTGATAGTCAGGCAGAGCTAAAACATTTCCTAAACATAGTTTTTCATCGACCACTTTAGTAGATGATAATGTGAAGCTCACACACCATAGCCTACATTGGGTACAGAAAGTAATCAGACACTTTACGATTTTCAAGCTCAGAGACAGTCAGAGAATTGTTGCAGATCTGGCCAAGGTTACAGAAGAATTTCTGCAGCACTCAAGTTATCTAAGAGCACAGTGGCCTCCATAATCCTTCAATGGAAGAAGTCTGGGAAGACCAGAACTCTTCCAAGACCTGGCCTTCCAGCCAAACTGAGCAATCGTGGGAGAAGAGCTTTGTGAGAGAGGTCAAGAAGAAACTAAAGATCACTGTGGTTGAGCTCCAGAGATGTAGTGAGCAGATGTGAGAAAGATCTCGAAAGTCAACTATCAGTGCAGCTCTCCACCAATTTGGACTTTATGGCAGAGTGGCCCTGACGGAAGCCTCTCCTCAGTGTAAGACGTATGAAAGCCTGTATAGAGTTTGTCAAAAAACATGTGAAGGACTCCCAGACTATGAAACCAAGATTGAACTCTTTGGCCTCAATTCTAAGATGTGTGGAGAAAACCAGGCACTGCTCATCATCTGCTCAATACTATCCCAAAAGTGAACCTGGTGGTGGCAGCTTAATGCTTTCAGAGTGTTGTTCAGCTGCAGGGACAGGACGACTGGTTGCAATTGAGGGAAAGATGAATGCGGCCCAGTACAGAGATGCCATGGAAGAAAACCTTTTCCAGACTGCTCAGGACCTCAGACTGGGCTGAAGGTACACCTTCCAACTAGACAATGACCCTAAGCACACAGCTAAAATAACAAAAGAGTGTCTTCAGAACAACTCTGTGACCATTCTCAAGACCCTGACCTAAACCCAATCCAGCATCTCTGAAGAGACCTGAGAATGGCTGTCCCTCAACGTTCACCATCAAACCTAACAGAACTGGAGAGGTTCTGCAAGGATGGCAGAGGATCCACAAATACAGGTGTGAAAAATGTGTTACATCTTTCCCAAGAAGACGTAATACTGAGCAATACAGAGCAATATAGAGCAATACTGATATTTCAGTTTTCCTTTTTTAATACATTTGCAATCATTTCTACATTTCTTTTTTTCTGTCAAGATGGCTGAGTGTACACTTTAAATGATTTCGGCGAATGGCTGCAATGAAACAAAGAGTGAAAACTGATTACTTTCCGTACCCACTGTATTTGTGAAGGTAGATGAATTGTCCGTCCATCCTACTCATCAAGTCAACCTCATGGCTGGTGTGAAAACCGTCTTATAGGTTTTGAATCATTCATCAGGAAATATAATGTTGAGGGTTTTTTCTGCTTGTCATTCCATTACGTTATGTTAATATCATTGAAGCTATTCGCCTTAAATGCTAATGTTCTTCTGCCCACTGCAGAATCTGTCAGACCACAGGTCTCTCACAAAAGAAACCAGCTAACATTTAACTTTGGATTGCTCTTTAAGGTTCAGCACTTTACTTTGTCTTTTCTTTGCGCTCAGAAATGTGTGGCATTTACTGAGAAATCTCCAAATCATCTGGCAATACCCAGACCGTGCAGCTCAGACGTGAATCGGCTTGGGATGCAAGCGTTTAAAAATCAGATTTCCACAAACGTCACCTCCATAAGTGACATGTTTTATTCATGAACATGCAGCACTGTCACCCGAAGACCTTACTGTATGCAAAGTGATGCTGATCCAGGCTGAGGGGCAGGAGGGGATGTGTCTGAGCTTCATCCCAGGTCTGTAACCATGCAGACTTGTGACTGACCTTTGGCACGAACATAATAAACAATACCGTGTTTATGAACTCATTTATGGGAGGAATCACCAACTTGATCAACTTCTGTATTCATTTCTAAAAAAAAAGTTACATACCCTTTTCAACTTATTTACTATTTGTCAGTTTACAATCACAAACCTACATTTTTTTTATTGATATTTTATGTGATGCAACTACAAAAAGTAGCACATACTTAGGAAGGCGAATGAAATAGTTAAATGCATTAGTATTCAGCACCCCTGTGTCAATACTAAAGCAGAGCCACCTTTTGCTGTGATTTTAGGGTATGTCTCTACTAGCTTTGTACATCTGCAGACTCGCATGTTGGTCCAATATTCTTTGCAAAATAGCTCAAACAGGGCAAGATTGGATGGAGAATCTTGCACGTTGTAGATGCTCAATGAGATTTAGATCTGGACTTTTCCTCGACCTTTCTAATACATGGATATTCTCTGATTTAGACGAGGGGTCCCTAAACTTTTTTTTATACTTCAAACCGGTTAGATATCAGGATTATAATCATCGACCAATGTTCATATAGAAAAAAGGAAAAATACAACAGAATGACCTATGAAAAAACAACATAACGCTAAATAACCAAGAGCTCTAATCTGGTTACAACAAGATGTACTGTATATTTAATTGTATGCTGATGATGGTGTTATGTATGTGTGTGTCTCCTAGCTTTTAGAGACTTCATGCCAACGTTTTTTCTTTTTTCACCTTTTTATGCAGTAATAATAAATATTTTTGTTATTTATCTGTGTTGTCCGGGGACAATTGATCTAGACCGTTGCATTGCATCTCTGGCTCTGTGTTGAGGGTCATTGTCTTGCTGGAAGGTAAATCTCTTTCTCAGTATCAGGGATTTTGAAACCTTCAGCAGGGTTCCTTTCAGAATTGCCCAGCAATTACCACCATTCCCCCAAACCCCCCATCAAGTCTGACCAGCTTTAGTGTCCCTGCTGCGGAAAACATCTCCATAGCTTGAGGCTGCCACTAGTGTGTCAGGGTGTTGTTGTTTTTTTTCCAAACACACATATTGCTTTGTATGCAGACCAAAACGTTCACTCTCTGACTGGAGCATGTCTCCCACAAGTACGCTGTGTCCCCTACATGGCAGCTCTCTTTCTTTTAAAGGACAACTCATGTAAAAACCCAACTTTCTTGACTCACATGTTTCAAATGTTGAAGTCTTCCTCTCCAAGATGCAGTAAGTCTCTCATCATGACCATGTTTTGAACTTATTACTTTATAAAGTTCTACCCCTCTCAGCGAACGAGAGGTTATGAGAGCAGAGTCCATTATGATTTAATCTCCAGAAAGTGGTTCCAGGGGGCGGGGCTTAAGCTGATTTTTTAATATAAATATTTAAATGAAAAAAGAGTGTTGATTTAGGAAACACTTAAATCAACACATTAGCTGCCTTTTTACAGAGAATTTATTCTGGCCAATTTGATACACAACTTGTAGTAGTACTGTGGACAGATTCTCACACCTGAGCTGAGGATTTCTACAGCTTCTCCAGAATGTAGAGCATCTGACCAACGGCTTTGAACTTCTGTACGACCTTTCCCCCCGACCTGTCTCGTGAGTTGACCATGACCAATGATTAATTTACTTCCACTTCATTATTGTGTGCGACCTTGTGTTGATCTATCATATAAAATCGAAAAGACAACACGTATAAGTTTGTGGTTCTAAGGTGATAAAATGTGAAACGAATCAAGGAGTATGAATCAATTTTAAAGATACTGTATCTGGAGAATAAACAATAATAATCATCAACATCCAGATATAGACTTCAAGGATGCAAAGAACGATCGGGCACAACCAGAACTTAAAAAACCTTTAAGTTTAAATTGTTTCATGGAAATGTGATTAAAGTAAAAGCACAAGTACGCCATCAGAACAGATAAAAATACATTCTGGAAATGGCCAGAGAGGATTCAATCAGTGAAAGTGTACGACAACGACGTCCGTAAAAAAAACTTTATCCAATTGTTCCAAAAGGTCATTTCAACAATCAGAAACAACTCATGTCAAATTTCATTTGACTTTGGGTTTCCTGAGGACCAGATATTGTTGATCGATCTCTCGACAAATCTTTCCTTAACTCGTAACGCTTCTTCAAATAGGACTAAATTGACAAATAATTAGTTTATGAAGGTTAAGCATTATTATGAATGGACGGAAAGTTTCAATCTTTGCTTTTACCACTCTATTGTGATGACCCAAATATGTTTCTGTGGCTGTCTTAACACCTAGATTTGAGTAAAGTAGTGAGGTAAGCATGAACTGACCAACTGAGCATTTTTCACTTGAATGTCTCAATTTATCTTTCTTTCTATTTTTGATTTTACCAAGCAATATGGATTCTATGAGTGACCCTTCTTATCAATGTAACTGCAGGGTTTCTCTCCCCCATATATTTTTATTGATGACTTTCACCAGCTGCTGATTGCATCTAATCTTTTCTTAATTGCCGTCAATTTATCCAGCTCGCCATCACACCAATCACTTGACTCACCTTTTTATGTCCCCTGTTTTGTTTTTTTCCTGTGCGAATAGTAACACATTCATGCTAGTACACATTTTAAATTGTTTTAGAACAGTTGGGTCCTTCAAAAGACATTTGAGAATATTTAAATTAAGTCAAAATTCCTTTTTCTCAGCTCATTTAATTCATTCATCATGTTTGTGTCACTGTGCATCTTGGTTTGTTTCATAAGTGCAGTAGTATGTATGGTTTTCTTGACAAGGACAAACACATCAACACTGAACTAATAAACCTTCTCTTTGTAATTTGTCGTTTACTCGGACATTGATTGAAGTTCTCCTCAACAGTCTATCATCATTTATTCTTCATGAATCTTAGTAGCTTGTTTTATGACATGATTGACTCATTAAGTTCCGGTCAAAGCATGGAGGGAAAGAAAGGCAAAGGAAATAATATTTCTGAACAATGCCGATATACTACACACCAATCTTGTTGTGCTCTGGTAAAATCGATAGTCAATTTGTGCAAGAAGAGAACATTCACATTGATGACGACCACCTTTCTGGACTCGTTCTATAAATGACTGAAAATGTTTCTCCAAATTTCCAAATAAAGATATTGTCATTTTTAAAATGGAGAAATGGTCAAAATACTTAAAAAATGCAATGTTCAGACCTCAAATAATCAGAAACAGAAAACGCTTATTGATAGCATTGTAAACACAACGCTGGAGTTTGTTTTGGCAGAACAGAATATATTTGAAATAACACAAATTAAATAAAAAGAGATTATTAAAATACGAAACGAAAAACACATGACATTCCCATCAAATGGCATATAAATAAATACAAATTAAAATACATTACATTTAATCAAACTCGTTCATGGTCCGCAAATGATCAGAAAATTAGTTAGAAAGAGTCCTTGAACTCGAATGATCTGGTCCATATCAATCTCAGTCTCCTGCCGGATGGGAACCACCATCCATCTTCCTCTTGATCTATTCCAGAAGATTTCAATGGGGTTCTGGTCTGGAGATTGGGCACTGTCCGGATCTGCCCCGCAAACGGTTTTGGCTTTGTAAACAACTGGAAGGCTTTCTTGGTAAAAACCTGATTAGGAGAGACTGCATCCATCCCACGTTGGAAGGGGCGCCTCTCTTGTCCAGCTATATTGACAGTTTTATTAGTTCAACGTGACAGCTCAGAGCACAGACCAGGAGGCAGAACTGCAGTTTTACACACTCTCCTGCACCTCTCTTAGACAGTCTCCTGCCTTTAACCACATAGAGAGCGTGAATCTGCCCCGTTCAATAAAACCCACACCCAGATCATCACCGATCCTCCACCAAATTGCATAGCTAGTGCAAGACACTGTGGCTTGTATGCCTATCAAGGTCTCCTTCAAACCATCAAGCAACCAGGTTTTGGACAACACTGAAAATTTGACTGATCAGAGAAGATGGCCTAACTCCAGACCTCAACGGTCCAATCCGTATGGTCTATTGTACTTATTTTTCTCATTGAAAAAGGCTTTTTTTCTATCTTTACACAACTTGAGCCCTGTACTAGGAGCCTGTTCTTGCTGTGCACTTAACCCTAGCTGCCTTTTTCCATTCTTTTTGAAGCTGACGCCATCCTACTGTTTCTGTTACTGTTGTGAGATTCTAATAAGTTTAGCGTGATCCCAGGCAGTGGAGGATCCTCAATCGATAGTTATTAATAGATACCTGAGGTACTAATAGTAAAAATTATTGTCATTATTAATGTGGTGGTGTAGAAATTCTTATTTTAAGTTCACTACTCACTTAGGTGGAACACAATATCTATTAATACAGACAAGTTCCTGCTGCTCCTGCTGCTTACATTAAAGAGAGTTTCTTAATAAAAGAGTTTCGTATTACGATTTTGTTTATTGTAAGTAGTTTGTAGACTGTCTTGGCTCTGGCACCTGTTTGAAAAGATTTTTGCTGTGGAATCCAGACACGTTTACATCTAAAATTAGGATGTCGTTTATAGCTACTGTTACAGTAATAGAACACGCCAGGAAGAACGTAGAACTGTTTGAACATGCCAAGTTAGAATCAAGTCAACTTTATTAAAGTGTATTTTTTCCATACATACAATTTCTATTAACTTAGCTGCCCCTTTTCTCGACGACAAGACATACCTTGTTGAACTTCCATGATCATTGTTCTCTTCCATCATCTTAAAAACAAAATCCTTCATTTCAAATCAGAATCATAACCTAAAACCTTTTTTGCCATTTTTTGTGACACTTTGAACGTTTATTCCAACATTTCTCTGGGTGAGTAGCGGGGGTCTTCTGCCAATAATATCTTTTAAATGTTATTAACCACTGATAGAAAACGAATGACACATGTTCAGTCAAGTAAGATGAAGTCAATATTTGTCAGTACTACGTTGTATTTATTGTAAGTCATTTGTAGACGCAAAAGGCTATCTATTAAGTAATCGCATCAATGATTCTTCAATAATTACATACGGGAAAAGAAGAAGGAAACGCAAAAACCAAACATAATGAGATGATTATTGTTTCCTTCAATACATTTTTAACAGGCCCATGGGCTTTGGTGTCTCAGGAACCGGATTGGTGACCTCGGGTATTGTATTTATCAGTCAACAACATATGGGCATTGATTTCCTTTAATCATCAAGGTGCTTATCATGAAACACTGTTGAAAAGAACAAGCTCAGTCTTTTCATCAACTTAATGGTAAATTACTGATTCCACTCACAATTGATGTCCTTTTACCGCCTGCTGAAATTGAACACGAGTACTGCATGTCTTCTGCCAGAGGATGAAAAGTGAATAAAGAGATTTATCAGCAGACATGCGGCCTTCTCAAACCAAATCTCTCTGAAATTTAAACATGCGAATATCTCATTACATTTTGTCCAGTTTGGACACTTTCTCTTTTCCTCTGTAACCACTATTTGATCCTTTAAAAAATGTAAACCTTCTCGGCCATCGTTGACTATATTGTCCAAGTGTTGTGAAAGCTTAAATTGTAATACTTTATTAACAATATGAATGCTAGAGGGTTTTAGGGATGTGTTCACAACACTAATATGTTATGAAGAGAGCATTTTTCTAATGAAGAAGTAGTAAAAACATTCTTCTTCTCCTTGTCTTGGTGACAGAGCGACTCACTCTAAATGGTACGACACAGTCTTAATATTCCCTCGTAAAATAAACCTACCTATTCTGCCGGGCCTGCACTCTCTTCTTTACCTTCTTTGAAATCTCTCCATTACTCTGTCTGACTGATTCTAAATTATTGAAACTACAACACTAGTCAATCATTAAGACTTGTTTTCTCAAAATATACTGTGAAAATAGTTAATTTGTCACACCAAAACAGGAGTTTGTTTCATTGCTTTGATGAATATGAAAAAATCATGCTGAGTGTTAATCATTTTTCTACTTGACTTTCGGCCGCGCCGAGACCCTTTAATCTGAAACCATGATGTAAGATGTATATTGCTGATTTCATTACTGACCTCATCAACTCTGATAAACATTTGTCACAAGGGCTGTTTCCATTAAGGAGTGTGAGGTCGATAACAAGAGTGACAAGATGAAGGATGGGTTTGGTGGGGGAACAGGGTCATCGGGTGTATCTGAAACCACACACGGTGATAAAGATATCAGTCCTTCTCAAGTCCTTTTTGTTGCAAAGAAATTACAACTTGAAAAAAAAAATAGAAAAGTAAAATCCCTTTGTATACAGATGGATGGATGGATGAATTGATGGACAGATCGATGGAGAGGGGGATTGATGAGAGCAAGATGGATAGGTGATGAATGATGGATGGATAGATAGACAAAAGGTTGATTTACTGACAGAAAAAGAAAAACACTAAATCTGCTGCTAATATCTGATCACAATCAGAAAACAGCTTTATTTGCAGTGAAGTACTAAAAGCAAAATAGTTTTAATTTTTTGTAGAGTGTAAAAAGCAAGTCAATAGAAAAAAGTTGGGTAGGTGGCACATATTTAGACAGGTGTAGGAACATGGGAGGGATTGGAGGGGGTGGAGGGATAGGAGGTAAGGTCTTGACAAGTCCTGGTGACCATGAATGGGGAGATGAAGGAAAGACGCAATATAAGAGTTCATAGAAGGATAACAGGAGGGGAGGCTAACATGGCATCAGACAATGGGACTTTCCAGGAGAACTTAAAATTGACCTTCCAAGGCCATGCTGTGGGGAATTCAGGTCGAATTAAGGCAGGAACATGAGTCTCTCAGCTACCTTATGGCGATAATAGCCTGAGCAAGAAAGGTGCTGAGTAAGCAGCCATTTTGGTTAACGCTTGAGTGTTTTCAGCATGAAGCATTCCATCAAATCACTGGTTGAACTTTGCTATCCACCAGCCCAGAAGAGCAGAAATCCAGTAATTGTGACTTCAAATAGATTACATTTTATATCCCCTGGCTAAGGTGGGAAAATACGTTCCTTATGTGGCCACATTACACCCTGTAAAAGCTGACCTTCAACACACAAAAGTGTATCAGGAGTCCACAACAACCTCGGTAGGGATTCAAGTGCAATGATAGCTATCGAAGATATTTTGAGCCTACATCAGCCATATATAGTATGTGAGTAAGTAAGAAAGTAATTTATATTTGTAAGGCATCTTCCACAGACCAGGTTCACAATGTGCTTAAAAAACAGAACAACACACAGTTAAACACATTTAAAGACTTTAAAAGGTCAAGAAAGATTAGTCACAATTTAGACAGGCAACACTGGACGTGTCACTTCACGAGACACAGCTCATTGTCGGCTGTGGTTTTCCATTCAGAATGACAATCCATCTCTGGGTCAAGATGCGCCTAGCTCATCTTTGGCCAGAGTTTCTGCTTTATACTTTCCCACCTTTTCCCCTAATACAACAAGTGTTGGGCAAGATGAGAGAGGAAGGAGATCAGGTAATTGTGCTAGCTCCGAATTGGCCAACGCAGTCTTCTTTTGCAGACCTGAAGTCCTTGTTGTCAGGGATGCCATTGTCACTCCCATCATGTCATGACCTGTTGACTCAGGCAGGGGGAGATATTTTTTGAGCCCCTTCACAATGTTGAGCTGAAGATGTTGTCTTTGAAAACAGCTCTGTTGGTTGCAGTACTGTCTGCAAAACGACTGGGGAACTTGGCAGCTCTGTCTGTTCATGATTTTTTCTCACTGAAGTCCTTGCTGTCAAGGATGCCATTGTCACTCCCCTCATGTCACGACCTGTTGACTCAGGCAGGGGGAGATATTTATTTATAATAGTGTCACTGCGTCCAAATCCTGCTTTTCAAGCCAAAAATATAAAAGCTGGGTTTAGATCTACATTCCTTGAATTTGTTTTGTTTTCCCCTCTTTCATTTCTATCTAAGGAGGTTATGTCTGTGCTCTCTCTATTTATTTTGAGTGCACCAGGTACTTCGACCAACTTTTTGTTTGTTTTGGTTCTCAAACAGTGGGGAAGCCTGTGTCTAAAGAACGCTTTGCCCGTTTGATAGTGGAGGCCATTTCCTTGGCCTACTCTAGTGCAGAATTAGAGGGCCTGAGAGCAAACTCGACTCCAGGCATGGCTGCCTCCTGGGCATTACAACAAGGAGTTGTGTTAGAGACTATTTGTGAGGCGGCGTTTATAATTTGGATGTGACTGACTCTAATGTTGCACATTCCATTTCAAATGCAGCCAGAAAGTGACAGATGTACGTTTATATATATATAATATACGTTTATTAGACAAAAGGCGTAGGTTGTTGCTTCCAGTGGTTCTTTCTATGGTGTCAGTGAAGGGGTGGGAGCACACAAAATGGCTGTACGAACTCGAGTTCAAAATGAAGTAAAAAGTCGGGGTTGTGCTACATCCTTGGGGGGTATGAGAACGAGAGTTCCTACTAGCAGGCCTCCCTGACACCTGTCCAGGAGCTGAATCATTACTGCTAAAGGATGTTTAACGGACGGTGATGGTCTTTATACTGTTGGCGGGACCGGTCACGTGTCTGCTCAGATCAATCAGTCTGTCAAGGCTCAAGGCTTGGTTGGGTTGAAAGGGCTGTCGAGTATTCAGTTGATGCATTGCTACCTGATGTCATCAAGTGGCAGTACGAACTCCTGCTCTCAACCCCAATGTTTTTTCGTTGAATCGATTTTCCATAAAAACAATGGGATTTGAAACAGGACATTGCGCAAGCATTTTCGGGTTGGCTACTGATATTCCCTTGGAGGTGGGGGACATCCGGGATTGATGATGCGCGGTAACAAATCTCGATGTTTGACCCAACACAGCAGAGTGGGTGTGGTTATGGTTAACAAAATTCATCTCAACAAAAATTAAGCCACTTCAGTGGGTGGGGATTTATCACAGATTTAAATATATAAACGAAAAAATACTTTTGTACAAACAGAGAAAAGCGTTTTAAAGATAACTTTAATTACTTTACATACTGATGAGTACAATAGATGCCCAATATCTATTTAAGACACACTTAAATCAATTAGTTGACGTTTAAGGAATTATTAAACGATTGAAGACGATTTCCATTAAAACATATGTACCACCTGGTGATTTAAAGTCCAAGACCAAAACCAAATAATCCATACAGTGGATCACTTTGATTCTACATAAAAATGTTGTTAGAAGATCCAGGGTTGTTTCCATTTAAAAGAAGTGTAATCTGGAAAGTGGCATTAGTTCAGAGATGTTTTTAGCTCCTAAATCAATAACACCTTTGTTCTCTTAGTAGGTTACAGTTGTGGAATATCGAAGCACTTGAGATCTTTTTCTTTACTTTTCACAGATCTTCTCAATCGTCACACAGGTCTTAGTAAAAGAGCGAGTGCAGTTGGGCTCCATCACCAGATCACTCTTTCACTGCCCACAGCGTTGTAGGGGATACATTCTGTGACGGGAAATCGTTCCGAGGTCATGAATAATGATCTTGATTCCAGCCTCAGTGTGTTCTCACTACAGAACAATGTGATCAATAATGTTCTTACAGCAGGTTAAATGAGGAGGCGTTTATTTGCCCTCTGGCCTCTTTCACAAATGTTCTTCTGCAGCAACAACTAAGTGTACTTACTTACAACTTTTCATTGTTTGATGTGCGGTAGTAGTAGTGGCGGCTCCTGGTTTTTGGAGGAGGAGAAGCTCATTTTCAGATCATGAAATGCATCCATTTGACTTGCAATAAAATTATCCTGGTGTCTTTTCCAGTGACTTGACCAGTGTCCTCTTAATAGCCATCAGATAAGTGCTCACTTCATGCTTTGTATATCACTGTTATACCAGGACAGATGGAAAAACCTGTTAGATTTCCCCAAATTTTTGAAAAAATCTATCTGAATAGATCTCCTGTTGTTTACTCCCAAAATCCATTCAACAACGTTCATATTAGCTGGAGTTGCTGCACGATAACCGCTGTGACAGAAGTCTCCAAACACAAGCATCTACAGTCTCCAAAATCACCCGAGTAAGATGAAAGCTATCTGTCATCAGTGCCTTTAAACATAGACAAAGTCCCTAAGAGGATCAATAAAGTGCCCGGATCAGTGGCGTCTCTAGCATGAGAAGTTGAGTGGGGCCTAAGGGGTGGGCTCTTAACAGTGACGAGTGCTGAGGTTCATGGCTGGTGAGGCACGGACTCAATTTATCTTTTAAGAAGTGAAAACAGCATTTTAATTCAATATTAATCCAAAAGCATTCATATTGGCATTCCTCTTTAATGACACTTACACCAACTCAAATGTCCCCCAGTGAATTATAGTATTGGACGGATCACTCTATTTGTGTCTAATTCATATTTACTGAAACAAATTATAGTTATACTGTAAATAAATTGTTAATATAGACGAAAGAGATGTGTGCAACATACATTTCTTTTTGATCTCCGTAAAAATATTTATTTAATTTTTAATTATTTTTGTTATTTTTCACACTTAAATTAGTTTGCGTTAATCACTTTTAATAAAGGTAGGATAGAAAAAAAAGTACATAAGAACGTAAGCTTCCCCTTTTTTTTATAAGATGATGCACTGCAATTGCCAATCAATTTTAACTAAATACAATAACACTTTTAAAAGGTAAAATCACTTTTCTTTTGTTTAAAAAAAAAAAAGAAGATAAAATTCTTATTAAAATTGTATTTTTTTTAATATTGTATTTTGCATAGTACTATTTCTGCCCCTATAATAGAGATGCTACTGCTTCAGGTTAAATCAGAACAACTGAATGAAAAACTGGTTGATATTTTACTTTAAAAATGCTGATTTCCTCAGTTTACTGTCCATCAAAAAGGGATTCAGCCGCAGAAAGATCATCCGATCATCACGCAGAAGCCAGGCATCCGGGCCATCCTAGTCATGTCCATGGTTCCCTCATATGCCAATAACCACGATGGGTTTCAGCCCATACATTTTCACACCCCTCCCTATTATTCTCTGGGCCTGTCCCCAGCACGATATATACTGGCACCTATCTCCAGCTCATTTGAAATTGAAGAAACATCTCGGTTGAGCGGCGAAGCGTCTCTACACAGTCCAGTTGATTCGATTTCAAACAGTTTGGGTACATCTTGATTTATCACACGATAATGAAAGACCTCACAGGTTTTCGCGACTACTAATTTCTACAAACAATATATATTTTTAAATCTATTTGTGAGTAATTTTTACATGTTGATATGTTATGTTTTTCAAGAGAGCATTTTTAAACTTAATATATTGGACCTAATTTGGCATACGTCTTTAAATTTCACATTGTTTTACAAGCCATGCCATTTCTTTTGTGGTAATGAGTCAAAGGGAAAATGTGAAATAATGAAGCTTTTAAAAAACTGTCTTGCCTGAAGATGAATAGACATGTGTTGAGCTGATTGTGGCTAATTAAATGTGTTCACCATGATGTGGAACTTAATTAACTGAGGTTTGTATTGCTATGGCTGCAGAAGTGTAACGGTTCTGGTTCCAATTTTTCTGCACGCTTACAAGCAGAGGGATTATCCATGTTAGCCGTATTTAGCAAACAGAGAAAATGTCTGTTTTCATAGTTGTATCCTGTATTTCTTGCTCATGCAGGGTATTAAAGTCAAACACAACGTCTGCACTCAGACACCGGTCACTCACGCCCCCTGGTCTTAGGAAACAAACAATCCGGGGTATGTCCAGGTTGTTTATTTACCACTTCCTAGCAAAAGAAATATAGCTCTGGGAAGCTCGCTCTATTTAAATCCATCTCCCGGACCAGGGGGTCGGATCTGGCCGTATTGTCCTTTCTGCTCCCCGGTGTCCCGCTGAGAGAGCTTGCCATGTAATCGAATAATTAAAATGTGGTCACACTCAAACTCGTTATGGGTGTTAGTTCATGTCTTCCGCTTCCCCCGTGGGGTCTCGCCAGCTCAGTTTTTCCTTTTGTGCACATCGCCAGGCAGACAGAAATGTTTATTTTACCGGTGACTTGACTCAAGCTCAACTCAGTAAATAGTATGCATGGGTCGTCATAGCTCAGATGGTAGAGTGGTTGCAGGTTCAATCCCAGCTCCAGACGAGTTTGTGGCGTTGTGTCCCTGAGAAATAAACTTTACCCTGAATGCTCCTGATGGCAAATGTGTTGCAGCCTTCTCCCATCAGTATGTGAATGGGGGAATGCATGACAGTCGATGTATGTTGATTGTGTGGGGGGTCCAAAGTTCCCCTGCCTTTATCATCAAGCAGAGCTTATTTTATTACCCTCTAACTTTATATTTGATCATTTTAATAATTGTTCGATGCCCAGCCCTATGTAGGGCGGATTTACTACCGGGTTAGAAATCTGACTTAACGCACAGAACTTACAGTACTAAAGCAAAGAATAGAAATCATATCTGTTTAAAAACTCACACATTTTATTTATTTACAAGTGAACAGTTTTGTAGTTCTTGTTTTATCTTCATCCTACATCCCCAAACTTTTTTCGGTTTCTCAAGCTACTTTTAAAATGAAGTCCAATAGATCTACCTTCATCGGATTTGCTCAACATAAGCAAGTACATACTTTACTCAGATGACTCGCACTCAATGAACTGATAATCAGTCATGATGGAAGGATGTGTGGATTTTATCATCTTTTTAAAAATGCTGACTTACATAAATAAGTAGAGTCGGATATTGCAGTAGCATTTTTCATCATACTTCAATCATCATCAAAAATGTCCATGAGACCTATACTAAAGCTCAGTGTCAGCCTGTAGTATCAAAATCTTCAGTTCAGGATCCTCATGTACTAAGAATTGCATTGATTTCCCACTAAAAAAAATGGTTGTACACCCAAATCCAGAAAATGATGAACAAAAATATTCAAATGTTTAAATCTGTGCATGACTCAAATTTTATTTAAATATATGTACATCATATTTAAATGAACAACGAGACCCGAGATTCTCCTTTCCGTGATCATGGAAAAAAACATATAAAAACCTGAATTTAAAACTGGACTAACAATTCATTTTTGTTCATTTTAAACATGGCTGACATGGATCAAACTTGTAAATAGGTTCAGACGAGCTTGAGTGTAAATGTAACACACATGGTTATTAACAAAAAAAATTGTATTTAGATAGGAGACCAGTGGCATAGTTAAAACATCTTCAGATGAAGTGTAGCGAGAATAAAACTCTCAATCAGAAACTTAAACTTCACATCATCATCACTTCTGAGCGCTTTGTCTGATTAGAATCTGTGTAATGTAAGGGTTAAGTCGAAATTTTTAGAGTCCAAAGGTTTCCACCAATCCCTTACATTCCTTTCTCGTACAAGCTGTGGTTAAAACATACCAGCGTACAAGCTAAGGTCTTAAAAAACTGGATCAGGGTTATTCAACAGTACTTAAATCTCCTGGAAAAGACCCCAGAAATAAATAAATACTTCAGACAGCAGAAAATAAGAACTTGCACAAACTTGACCAGGTCCACGTAAACATTTTTATCTCAAACTATTTACATTTACGGATTTAGGATGTAAAATCTATGTGTATAGGTTTGATAAATCTAATTCCAGTAGATATATTAATTAGCTTTTTTCATTTAGACAGTGTTAAATAGTGCATAAACCATCACAAGTGCACGTTGAATCGAGCAATAACAGAGATATCATGTTTTAAATATATACTCTCAAATGAACGTGAACAAGAGCTCATATATACATCTGTTGAAAAACCGGAAAAAAGGCATTTGAACCAAGTCTTCAGGATGTCTTCACTTGTTCACTCCCTGCTTCAAACAGCATCAATATAAATTTTACAGACAAGGTCTTTCAGTCAGTGTCATCACTTGTGTCTAATTCATTGTCAAGTGCAGAGATAAAGAAGAAATGTGTTGCCTCAGATCAAGACTCTATTATCAAACTGAGGAAAGGATGCTGGGGAGATCCTCCAGCTCTGTGATAACAAATGAGCCAATGATGGTTCCTGCTGCAGAGGCGTCAGTTGATTTGCTGATTTAGGCAGCTTGCAAATCTTCCATACACTGTGTTCATAAAATGCTGGCATTTGGAATGTGTTGAATTTCCCTATAAGTGCATCAGGAAGTTTCTATGTAAAAGCTTTTGCTCTGTGAACCGACCTTGGATAAGAAAAGACAAATACAGTATTATTGGATCGAAACATTATGCATTAAGCTATGAAGTCAAATATTTTATATTAAATGGCAACTAATGTGTTGATGTAAGTGTCTCTTAAATAGATCTTGGACTTTTATTGTACTCATCAGTATGTGTCTGTTTGTACAAAACTCTCTTTTCATTGAAATATTTACATTAGAAAATTTGCCTAAGCCCCACCCACTGAAAACACTTTACTTTTCTGGAGATAAAATATTGTTTACCATGACCACACCCACTCTGCTGTGATTGGTCAAGCACAGAGGTTTGTCACTACAAGTCATCAATCCCGGGAGTCTCCACCGCCAAGGGACTCGTTGTATAAACAAAGCGAGCGTAATTACTTCTGGCTGGAGGAGGAGTGAAGCCATTTTTATGTCATAATGGACTCTGTTCTCGTAACCTCTTTTCGCTGAGATTTCAGCAGAGGGAGAGCTTTATAAAGTAATAACTTGAAATGCCCATAAGTCACACAAGGAAACAAAATAAAAATAAAATTTAGGCTAACTGTCGTTGAAGAGTTAAAATAACTATTAAGAATAATGATGATCATAGTCAAAACAATAGGCCAGACTTCTACTTTCTTTACAACGTTGTAAGTAACTTTATGTATTTGGTCATTCTTATGCCAATATACCAGACAAAAGCTGATGTCATCGGTGAAGAATTCCATCTGATGGAACAGGTTTTCTTGTAAGAATAGCTGGGTCCATACGTAAGAGCTCTCCTCTTACGTGATGCAGAGAAAAGCCTATAGCTTAGAGGGAGATAACACAGAAGATAAGAATCACCGTCATCTTTTTCTTTTCTTGGCGGCAAGAGCATTTTGCCGAGTAACAGTCGACCAATAAAATTAGTAGTTCACAGATCACCAATGAAATTGTATGATTAATCAAGTGCACTTTCAAAACAATGGTTAATCAGTCATTTGTATTCGCTCTCGTTAACATGGACAATACTAGAAGAATAGCACATGATGCGGCTTTTAAGTTAAAGGTGATCACTCTGGCGGTTTAAGAAGGAATTAGAGCTGCCGCACGTAATCTTTGCATAAATGAACCGATGGTAAGAAGGTGGAGACATCAGCGTGAAGAACTGAGCCAATGCAAAAAGATGACGGAAGCTTTGAGAGACAATCATAGCAGATGGCCCGAGCTTGAAAACTTCCTGGAACACACTGAGAGCAGGCAGCCGCGGTGTGTTCACTGTGCAGATCAGACTGAAGGCTAAAGCAATCGCCACCGAGATGAAAAAAGAAGATTTTAGAGGCAGGCCATCCTGGTGTTTTAGATTTAGCAAACGAAAAAGCCTGCTCCCAGCTACGAGGAAAAACTTTCATACATTCACTTAGATAGCGGAGAATTACATCGGGCCAGGTGAGATTATAAATATGGATGAAGTACCTCTGACGTTTGACCTGCCACTCAATCAAACTTTAAATAAAAATGTGACTCGTCCATCGCATTTGACCTGTGTTCTGAGCTGCACTGCAGCTGGAATAAAGCTTCTACAGATGGGGATTTTTTAACAGCTCACAATGCCAAAGGAAAAATGTCCAAAAGAAATCATGGTGAAAGTCAATAAGAAAGGTTGCATGATTGAGAGCCTAATGAAGGATTGCTACGCAAAGCGACCAGGAGGCTTTTTTCGCATAAAAAAAAGCATTGCTCTTTATGGACAGCATGAGAGCCCATATAACTGATTTAGTAAAAGCTACCATCAAGAGCACAAACTTAATTCCAGCAGTGATTCCTGGGGGTGATTCCACCAAGTATCTGCAGTACTATGCGAAGAGCATCAAACCATCAACCAATGAAGAGGACGGCGTGTGCTCAGGTGACAGCGAAAACGAGGAGACTGAAGTGAGTGATGAGATCCTGCAACTGTTAAATTCTGACAGTGAATTAGAGGACTTTGAGGGTTTTAGTAGGCAGGAGGAAGAAGTCAGGCACGTGTTGCAGTCTTTGCACCTCTCAGTTTTGGGTGTATTTTCCTTTAAATTTTTGGGACTTCGACATTGATCGCTGCCTTTGTTTGTATTTTGGTGGGTGTTTTGACGTTTTTATAAAATTTAGCAGCTTTTTAATCCGGTGCGCTCTGTAGTCCAGAATTTACAGTATATTGAATCTCGGATAAAGCGTTTCGGTGTCACCGGAAGCTGCCAGAAAAATATGTGTATTTAATATTATTACGATATTTAACACAAGGGAAATGATTTGATGTATTTTATTGAGGCAGATAGAGCAATGTCTTCCATCAGTCTGTCACAGACAATGTTCAGAAGCAAAAGTGAGTCATATAGTTGGGCGTCAGCACGAACAGGAATCCATATTGTGCAGTCCTGGCCTGCTAGTAATTGTTTTCGACTGAGACTGCTTTTTTATCTGCAACACTATATCAATTCTAAGGAGCGTGGGAGGAGAAGCAAATGGAAAGGGACCATGGCTCAGGAAAAAAAAATGCTCAGAAAGATAATACATACGGAGATTGATCTTTTTATCACAGCTATTTAATGCGTTTGAACAGTGGAAGCATTCCATCAACCTTGTGAATATGGTGCGTCTCTGCACAGCAGGTATTAGTTTACTCTTTACAGGTGAAATGTGTAATTACGTGAGGAACTGAATTCAAATATTCATTGGATCCTTCTTTATGGACTGTTATGCTATCAAGGAGGTTTTTACGCTACAGCATTCTGCCCGTGTGAGGACAAGATCAGGAAAGAAGTCTACGTCATTTGATGTATTTTACAAAAATGTTCCTTAAAATAATGTAAGTCTGCTTACTGATATTATTTTAAACTTGTTGCTTTTCTATATTTATTTTGAACTTTACATTGAATTGCATACATTTTCCACATTTAATCAACCCATTAATCTCCCCCCATTTTTTATGAATTATTATGACTTTTTCTAAAATGTACTGATAATGGTTTCTTAAAATTCCATGTATTTTCTAATGTTACATCTAATATCAATCATAATGTCAAACATTATCTCACCACAAAGTCTCCTTTTCTCTTGATGACATCTGTCTCTTGATACACTATATATATAATTATGTATTTATATAAATGTATTATTAACGTTTAATTTTGAGTTTTTTTAGTTTGCTGAGTATTTCAAGTCATCAACCTCTGAGTTTTTTCATGGGGGATTGAATTATTTCACCACAGAAACACATTTTCTACAATGTTCTTTTTAGCTCAACAATTCTTGCATGTCCATAGTCCTGGTGCTTTACGTCTGTTAAATTGCACCGTGAAGCCAACGTTTTTATTGCGAGTGTGAAATTGGTTTCCTAACCGTGGTGAACTGAAGCCGCAGCCATGAATTGAATGTCCATTTGGATTTCATTAGTCCCTCGATTTCCCAAGTATATTCAATTGCAGGGCCAGAGTAAACACATCAGTCCAGGGCTGTGAGAACAGCAGCGCTCACCTAAGAGATTGTAAGACTTGAAAGGTGAATTGAAACACAAGTGGAGATTCATCATACGATCCTTCTTCTCCAGGCAGTTATGAAGAGAAAACTCAACGTTTTTGTTGTTGTTGTAATGACGTGTTATTAAAGGGCAACTAATGTCAAAACTCAACTTTTCTGACTCACATGTTTCAAATGATGAAGTCTTTCTCTCCAAGATGCAGTACGTCTCTTATCATGACCATGTTTTGAAATTATTACTTTATAAAGGATACAAAAGCAGAAAGCGTAAAAAAAAATGGCTTCACTCCTCCTCCAGCCAGCTGTAATTACTCCCTGCTTTGTTTATACAACAGGTACTATTGAGGTGGAGACTTTCATGATTGATGACGTGCGGTTACAAACCTTGCACAGCAAGTGGTAATGGTAAACATTCAAGGCTGGATCATATCACTGATGTAAGGAGGAGCCTGACCATGAATAGCTCTGAAAGTAAGAACCAGAATTTTAAAGCTGATCCTGAAAGAAACTGGAAGCCAGTGAAGAGTTTTAAGGACCGGAGAGATGTGAGTTCTTCTACTTGAGCGGGTCAGAATTCTCGCTGCAGAGTTCTGAATCAACTGCAGACGAGACAGATCCTTCTTGTTAAGACAAGAAAACAAACTGTTACAATAGTCCAGACAAGAAGAAACAAACGCATGGATTACAAGCTCCAGATCATGTTCCGACAACATTTTCCTAAGTTTAGAGATTTTTCTAAAGAACTCATTCATTTATAATAACAGTAGGTGGAGCTTATCCCAGCTACTCGAGGCAAGAGGTGGATGACACCCTCGGCAGATCCTGGTCAGACAAGAGTAATCAATGCTTTGAAACTTTTCATCAGAATTTAAAACATCTTAACAAAAACTGGAGAACTGGAGATCCATTTTAATTCCACCACTGGGCTTTATAAATGTGCTATATATACCTCAGAGTTGGAACCTTGGTGGGTTGAACCTTCATCTCTCACAACAAACCTCATGATACAATATTTACCAGTTGAATATTGTCCATTATACAAAGATAAGGTCACAGCAAAGTGCAGAAAAAATATCAAATTCAGCCGCATAAGACATTATCAGAATCCATAAACACATTTCGGTCACGTGTTATGTTTTAATATTCAAGATAAAGTCAAGCAGAGAACAGCAAGAGATACCATTTGTTTCTCCATTTTTCATTCCAAAGAAGGCATTTGGAAGATGACATCACAGTCTGAAGGTGTTTTTATCTGCCTTATCCCATTTGAGAAGACGTTTGAAAGAGAGAAGCTATGTGGCGAATGCTAATGAGGCATGTATGTAGATGTTTGGAATGTTTGTGTATAAAATAGATGTTTCATGACAAATAAATGACACAAGCAGAAGAGGAAATGTATTCCAGGAAACAGTGGAGTGGAATCAGTGAGTTTATAGAATGACATTTGAAGGGTGAAACAGTAGAAATCAGAGCACTGGAAAGGTATTTACTTGGTTGTGGCCTAGAAGATTGTGTTTTGAAACAGTGATCAATAACATGTATTGTCATCGTGTTGGTTTTCAAGAGGTTGAAGTACAGCAGACTACAAATAAATACTCAGGTCAAAATTCAAAGTCCACTCACTTTCTAATCACCCTCATGTCGACTAAGTGTTACTTTTAGGGTTATAATAATAATAATAATCTCTATTTATATAGCGCCTTTCTAGACAAGGGTCACAAAGCGCTTTGAAAGCCATCCACACATCCTGATGGGAGTAGGCTGCACCGCATGGCGCCGAATCTGCCATCAGGAGCAATCAGGGTGAAGTGTCTTGCTCAGGGACACAACGACACAAGCTTGTCTGGAGCTGGGATTGAAACTGCAACCTTTTGGACTGCAGGCAACCACTCTACCATCTGAGCTATAACGCCCCATAATGACATTATAGACAAACATGTTTGTTCATTTTAATGTAGCGACTAGAGCTCAGTTGTCTTCATCTTCATCTTTATCCAAAAATACCCTTAAAAACATGCAAAAATCTCCATACTGCTCGTCTCCACACTGACGCTTTGCTGAAAAAATCTTCTTGTCAACCCATCAATACTAGAGGGACGTTACAGACGAGCAGTATGGAGATATTTGGATGTTTTTAAGTGGGGTTTTTTTGTACGAAGATGAAGACGAAGACAACTGAGCTCCAGTCACTACATTAAAATGAACAAACATTTTTGTCTATAATTCTAAAAAGGAACAGATTACTATGAAAATAATCCCAACCCTCAGTCGACATGTGTGTGAGTAGAAAATGAGTGAAATTTACATTTTTGGGTGAACTAACCCTTCATAGATTTTAAGTGTCTCTTTACATACTAGTAACCAATGATGGGTTGATGGAACCTCATGAAACAGTTGTGTAGTAATGACACTGTATCATGATACAATGTCTTCATTTTAAAAGAACACTGGTTCTAATCTACTAATTCATTCAAATCCGGCATTATTTAAAAAACATAGAGTGCCATCTAGTGGACTTTAAAAGTAAAGACAATGTATCATGATACACTTCACTTCACAACTGTTTCACGAGGCCCCATCATTAGTTGCTTTATAAAGGTCTCAGTTATCAACGATTCTTTTAGCCTTTCCGATCAAATCCTGCTTCAATTTACAATTATAATTTGGTTTGTGATGATTGAGCTTCCTGTGTCTCCTTAGAAAGTTCTATTAGCATTCATAATAAAGTATTATTTACAAATACATCCATACATTATAACCCTAATTTATTCTTAGGCTTCTTATTCTTTATCTGTAAGAGCAGAGACATTAATGTCGTGCTGTTGTTTAAGCGGCAGTGACTCATCCACTGCTTGTTGACTATAATGTTCCGTCAGAACCAGCAGGGATCCCAGCATAACCCGAACAAGCTGTTGGACGAATTGATGAGCTCAACCTACTTCCTTACCATGTTTATACCTGGAAAACGTAATTGTCCATTAACATGACTTGTGGTCTCGAGGCTGCAGTGTTATATTACACTGCTCTCTGCCGGTGGAAAGGTGAAATGCAACCCAATTTTTGGCATCCATATTGACAATAATTTTATAATGTTTTGGTTTATTGCGCGTGAATGGACCACATGGATTGAAAAAACAAAAATCAACTAATAATCAGGAAAAAAGGAAAAAAAAAATCTAAAATAATACTTGTGTAATTAGATGTAATAGTGAAAATATAATGGATTAAAACTTTAGGGTGGGTTAATATGAATTAAGTCTAGTCCACAATTAGGTGTATTTGAAGAAATAATAGATGAATTTTACATTTAATATTGAGAACTTGAATCATGCTTAAATATTCTTAGTATGATCTAATCATTTGAAAAACTGTCTCCACAATACAACACGTTTGATGGCCATGTTCCTTAAATCCTACCCCAAAAAGGTGTTCGATTATTAAGGGATATAAATTGATGTAGGTACACTCAAAAAAGAGTTTAATTGAATTTATTTTGTACATTTTTGGGAAATAATTGTATCAGGTTAGTTGAGTCTAAAAACATATTCAATCCCCCAATTCAATGAAACCTGGGATCATTTTTAAACTGTGCCATCTACTGGCCTTCCAAAGTCAAACATTTATTTTTTTCTCTTATATAGTGGTACTTAAGATGTCAAATAATGATACAGTATAATATTATACAATAAAATACAATATAGCATAGCATAGCATAACACAAAATTGTTGACTGGCAAAGAGGCTGGTATAGACTCCAGCCCCCCTGTGACCTCCATGAGGGAATAAGTGGCACAAAATGAATGAATAAATGATACAATTTAACTAACATATAGTTTATTTCAGGTTATTTTCTGGATTACATGATCAGTTTCTCCTGTAAAATCCCGTCAACAGTGCAGGCAGACAGAATTTCTGGTCGTTTGAACTTTAACCTGCATTGCTGGATGAAGCTGATTCGATCAGACTTGTACTATAGACTGGTCCGTTTGGATCAGTCAACTGATCCACAAAAGGTGAAGGTTATTGTTGCACCCAAACAAAAAAAATCCTTGACCTGCTGGTTCAACACCTAATGGCTTAAGGCCTCAGGAATACTTCCTCATGCTCACTGTTTTTATACATTTTAAAATGTATACCCAATAAAACAGATGCTTAAAAGGTCAAGACAACACCGAGACAAACACAGGAGTCTCAGAGAATCAAGGAAAAGCCTGCACAAATAAAAATGTCTTAAGATATTTCTTGACCCCGAGCTGGGGTGTAAGGCTGGATCAGATCAGTGATGTAAGGAGGAGCCTGACCATGAATAGATCTGAAAGTAAGAACCAGAATTTTAAAGTTAATCCTGAAAGAAACTGGAAGCCAGTGAAGAGTTTTAAGGATCGGAGAAATGTGAGTCCTTCTACTAGAGCGGATCAGAATTCTCTCTGCAGAGTTTTGTATGAACTGCAGGTGAGACAGCTCCTTCTTATTAAGACATGAAAACAAACTGTTGCAAAAGTCCAGACGAGAATTTAGTAATTTGTCTTTTTTTTTTTGGTTGTGTCACTAAAACGTCGTGCTATGCTATTACCTATATATATATTGCTATACCTAATAATGACACTTTTGAGAAATAATGACACACACCAGGGTGATCAGATTATAGAGTTATATTGTCGGAAAACGATCATTATTAATCTAATATGTTATTGGAAACAAATGAATAAATACATTTAAACAACTTTTATGACTTTAAAAAAAAAGAGTGAGTTATTCTGATCCTGTAACTTCCAGTGGATTATTGTTGCGTCATTTGATATTGAAATTGAGCAAATATTTATAATAAAATCAGTGAACACAGTCACGTAGCAGCTTAGCCGCTAATATAAAGGGCCAAAGACGATGCAGGAGTGCCTGGATCAAAGTAAAATATTCATGAGATGACAGGATCTCATCTCCCAAGCTCCATTCAAAAACACACTGATGTAGATGTCGGAGCCGCGACGTTATAAATAACTGCTGTCGCTCAATAACTACATCGAGTGTCTCATGAGTTTCCTGCCATAACTTGACTCGCTCATAAACAAGGCTTTCTAATGCAGCTGCATCCTGACGGCACTGAGCTCCGGTGATAAACTACTGACGGAAGCAGTTTTGCAGAAAACACAAAGTGTGAAGGCGGAATATGATTGAAGCTATCACACAGGAACCGGGTGTGCTCATGTGTGACTCCAATTATCAGGCCTGTTGTCGAGACAAGAGGATGCCGAGACTAGAAGATTTGTATTCCTATTTGTTGTTGTCAGACTGTCATACATTTTAAACATGTATCTATGTTTTTTCTGTGAGCTTGTAGCTATTTCTCTTTTATGTCTCTACTTTTCAAGATTAGATCATTTTTAAACATGGTTAAAAATGCATTGTAATATTTTATCTCTAACAATGTTTGCTTGGTTTAATAATAAAAGCCTTCAAATCAGCAATATGTCAGATTGAAACTATTGCCTCTGGCTCCCCCTAGTGTGAGAACAGATTAACTAACAAAACAAGATAAAGGCTCTTGTTGTGTCAGTTTCTGGTTATATATTCCTTGTGACTTCAGGAGGTCTCTCAGTACTTCATAACATAATGAATATCGACATATTCAAATTCAGTGGTGAGAGAGATGGGGATTGATTCAGCAGCAACAAAATTAAACCGTAGTCCATTAGTTAACGAGGATCGAAAGGACTCCTGAATCTGTATGTGGTGGGAATTATAATATCATTTAAAACTCAATTAAGGTTCATGTGTTTAATGATTTTGCAACAGTGGTTTTGCTACAAATATAAAACATGTCAAAAGACAACAAGGGTTAATGACTCTATAGAAAACAAACGCAATCATTTTTTTCTTGTTTTTCATGGCCTTACAATTCCTACTTAATCAGACAAATTGAGTACAGGGTTTCATTAGTGCATCTTCAATGCATTGGAAGAGGATTGTTTAAGTATATATTAGCACCTAATTTCCACTTTTGGAAACTTCGTGCACAGCTTGGATCCACTCTTTCCGCTCCTTGGCAGTTGCAGCTTGCAGGAAATAGTGTGTATCATCCGAGGTGATAATTTCAAAAAGGTTTCCCTCAACCTCGTATTTTTTGGCTGAAATAGAACAGGGAAGTGGGAAGAAGTGAGAGAGGGAAGTAAGATAAGGTAAGATAAGATCTCTACTGACCATCAGGTACAAAGTCGACCGCTGACACAACACAGCCTCGTAGATAAATAGATCCCAAGGGGACATCTTCAGCCTTCAAAAAAAAACAAATGGGGACAATTGACCACATGAGTAAATTAATAAAATGACATCAAGCTATACCTTCGTAGGATCGTAGTAATGCATGAAAGAAGGATCACTTCTTAAGATGAACTTCCTCACTTTCCAGTTTCTTATCCGGTGGCCCTGAACATACAAACAAATACAAACAATGGATCTTAACAAACACAATAATGTTGATCGCACACACAGCGGATGAAAGTTGTAGCTGTTTGTGTTTCTGACAAGATGAACACGCGAAAAATCACCTGCTTGAGCAAACAGCCTTGTTTCACAATGTTCCCTCTGAATTCCTCCTTCACAAGAAAGTCCTCATCACTGGAGTAGCCTTCGCAGAAGAAACCGCTATCCACCTGTAAACACACACTGTTAGCACGTGGCTCATGTATTTCTATTGTGATGCAAATATCATCAAAATTAAACTAATAAAGGGCAACTAATGTGTCAATTTAAGTGTGTCTTAAATAGATGTTGGACTCTATTGTACTCATCAGTATGTGTCTGTTTGTACAAAACTCTTTTCATTGAAATATTTACATTAAAAAATGTGTTTAAGCCCCGCCCACTGGAAAAAACACGAGTTACCCTTTAAGATTACAATTAATTAAACAGAACAGAAAATTAGTTCCGAAATTGAAATGGAAAGTAAAAATAGAAACAAATCATGAATAAGTGAGTATCATTTCTGTGTAGTTTGTTCTTTCCATGTAAAAAATAAGTGGCCAAAAAACATAAAGAATCTGGTTGAGATGATGAAAATGTTAAAATAATGATCCATGTTGACCAACAGACCAGGTTTTTTTTTTTCTTCTAATGTCATACATTAGACACAGATCTCCAGATTCATCTCAAATCTTAGAATAAAATTAGAAAAAAAACTTGTGTATGAAACATTGATAAGAAAATAATTTATATGAACATCTGTATCAATAATTGTGGATCAAACCAGGTCAACCAGTTGTGTTTTTAACATTTTAATTTTTTTTTAACCAAACAACAAATGTAAACTAATGAGTCATGTTTGGTTTTTTTTACAAACCTTATCATACATTATTTTACATTTCAGTTTCCTAAACCACTCAGAAACAAGATCATTTTGTTGTCTTTTATTTTATTATTATTATTATTTATCTTGTGTGTGTCCTGTGATAGACTGACAACCTGTCTGGTGTGTCTTTAAACGGCTTAGGTAGACTTTTCAGCTCCTATTAATAAATGAATGAAACATAAATTAGAAATTAGCTTCAAAGTTTTATTCTGACCTCATGTACGGGAGCAGGTCTGGTCAAAGGGAAATGAGATGAACTGAGATGAGACATGAAATATATGCAACAAAAGTACCACTGTGTGGCGCCAGAGGTCAGCTGTACTGTAGTTATCTGCAGCATTACAGTGATAGTTCACCATAAATTCAAATTTCATTCATTGTCTACTCACCCTCATGTCGACTAAAGGTTGGGATTATTTTCAGTGTATTCAAGCTTTGATATCACATTTTTATTTAACAATTCCTTAAATCAAGGCTTCGATACAAGATGATCAGTATGGAGGTATTTGGTAGGTTTCTTTTTGGACTAAGACAACTGAGCTAGTCGCTACATTAAAATGAACAAACATTTTTGTCTATAACTCTAAAAGGAACAGATTACTCTGAATATAATCCCAACCCTTAGTCGACATGAGGGTGAGTAGAAAATGAGTGAAACTTGACTCGTGGGTGAAATATCCCTTTAACTACTAAACTAAAACTAAAAGTTCTTGATTTTGAGAAGAGTGTGTGATGAAAATCACATTGAGTTAAGACGTCATTGTCATCTACCCACTCAGTCCTACCTTAACTTTTGATTGTCAAAGTGGTGACGATACACTTACAAAGTAGTAGAAGGCCTCAGGCATATCGAGGAAAACTGATTTGTCTCCACTCTCGGCTGCTTCCTTCGTGGAGTCAGCGGCTGGCTGCAGGTACCCTTCATTCATGAGTCCAGTGGCCAGCATCAGCGCCTCGGCCGTGTTCCTCGCTTTCTCTTTTGAAATGAGCCATTCCACCACTGTGGCACCTGAAGAACAACATGATTGAGCTGCAAGTATAGATTTGAAACCACTTGTTCAGATGTACCGGTGAAGCAGTGGTTGAAGACACGCCTCTCTTGCTCCAGTTTCAGTTCTTTGATGCCGTCTTCCTGGTCCCTCATGAGGGCGTACAACTCCCTGAGAGGAGACGGGTGTCATCAGACGCTGCGCTATTACTCACATCCAGATAACACTGAGTCATACGTCAGGCTGACAGTGTCAGGGAGACGGATGGATTTTCTTGTGGATCTTCTCGCAAACTTTTTCCCTCCACCGAGACAGACTATTGCTCTCTTCATGTCCTTGACCCAAACCTCCCTCTCTTCCACGTGCGACGCTTGAAAGAAATGGTCCTGTTTCTTCTCTGTGGTCACCTTAAAAACTTGCTGAACACAAAAGACGTCAGCTATCGAAACCTTTTGCTCATCTTGCAATTGACCCGCAAGGTTCAAACACTCACCATTCGCTTGCCAAATTCCTGACAAGGACTGATAAGTGTGGCTCCCTTCAGAGGGATCATTCCTTTAGGAGATTGGTCCGTTTTCCTTTTGTAGAACTCCACTCCATCTTCAGAGAACACCACCCACACCACTTTCCATGTGTTTAGTAGAGTCCCCTGAGGGAGCAAGTGAGGTGACAAAGCTGCAAAATTAAACCCTAACCTTAACCTCTAACCCTAATTTAACTTAACCCTGATCCTAACCCTTACCCATAACCCTACCCCTACAACTACCCCTACAGCTTCCCCCTTTTTTGTAAACTGAAAAATAAGTACTTTCATAAAGCACTCTTAAAAATGTAATAAATATCTGTTAAAATATGGGTATTTCCTTCACAAATATTATTTTAATTGTTTGTTTTGTCTTTTATCTGTTTGTACAAATACAGGATAAGGAAAGGAGTTTAAAATGGATGACAGACATGTAACCATCAGTATGAATGTCATATAAAACGTACCTTTTTCACCAAGTAGCCCTCTCTGATCTTCTGTGGTTCCATGACTGTGGTTTAAACTGTTCTCAAACTTTTGTTTAAACTTCCTCTGTTCACAGACACAGTAACTGGCAGAAGGAGGAAGTGACACTAGTTGCAGCTATTAGTGATCAATCAACTTCCTCTTTTCTGAGGTTAGTCACGCCTGCCGCCTTAGCTGGTGTATGAAACTGTCACTCGCATCACTTAAATGTCAGCAGGGTGTCAACTATTCATAGTGATTCTGAGAACTTTTTTTGACATATCTCATTTTGATCATATTTTGATGACATAGTGAGTATTTAATATTTTTTATTTACTGATGGATTTACGTTAGAATACTTTTTTAAAACAAATTGTATTGTATCTTTCGACAGGTAAATGAATATTAAAGCAATACATAACTATTTAATGCCAAATATCGATACTGCATCAATATTCAACCATATTTTAGAATGCGAATAATTACATTTTTGTTTCAATTTTAAAATACGAATACATATTTCGGTTTCAAAACAAATGAAAGCATCTACCACTTTTTCAAGAGACATTGTTTCGTTGCCTCTTCATGATGATACGTATCTTATCGCCAGATTCATGCCAATATACACCCCTAATTTATTGTATAATTTTTGGTTCAGTTTAATAAATAATAAGGACATTAAAGAACAATTTGGGAATTGTTACTTTGTTTGCAAAGATGACCGTCCAAACATATGTGTCATTTGAACTACAGTGGAGAATGCGTTACAATGATAGCAATGAAACTTCTGACACGACTTTAACCAGATTTGAAATTTCAAAACGGTGTTACTTCATAAAGGTTTAGTCCATCTAAAAACCTCAAAGACTGTTGAAAGTAGATGATCAAGGCTTTGCACCTAAGTGACTGTCATTATTTGTGGTACAATAACTGTTAGTTGCAGATCTAAAAATCATTCCTAAAGAAGGAGTGAGAAGAAAAAAATATATTAATGATGATGAACGATATTAAATCAATTGACAGTTATGCAGTTTAAAAACACTTGAACAATTAACTAAGTAGTCGCCCAGCAACAGACCTAAGATAAGAGTGATAAGAGTTTCTAATTAACCTTTTACGTTTAATTTATAAATTTACAATATTTTCAATTTAAACTTTTTTTTCAGAATAATACTGGCGTAATGTTCCAAATTCCCCACAAGAGGGACATATTATCATTTTTTTAAAGAAGCAAAAGTGTACGTGATATGTATGTGAAGGTCAATGCTTCTTTTGGTAAATATACAGTATTTATATCTCTAATATTGAAATTGTATTTTCGTCTTTAGTTAAAGCCACTTGAATTTCAAAACTGACATATTATCATGTACTTCAGTTAGTATTCTGGTAATCCCTCCCAGTAAAAGTCCACTTAATCGGGGATGTCTTGTTTGACCGCAGTGTTTATCTTGAAGGGCAGAAGCAGAAGCAGAAGGGTTATTTATATCTCTTCAACTGTATACAACTGCACTGTGCATGACCTCAGGAAATTATTCATTTAGATATTTCGTCATTGACAGAAGGGTGTGGTGACCGTCACCCACGTAATCGTCCCAGACTAACACAGAATCTTAAATACTGTTAAAGAAAAAAAAAAAAAAGTCTAATATCTTGCAGAAAACATAGGGAAGCTCTGGTGACATTAGTTCTATTTGCAGTAGTAACCAACACATTTAATTTAGAACATCAGGCTCCATAGTATAAAAACCCCAAACCCTGCAGCTCACTCTGGTCCAGTTCGTCTCCAGTTACGCATTTGTTATTGCATTAGATCTGGGTTCTTATCTTATTTTCAATGCTTGTAGTGAATGACAAGGACACACAAATGGGGGTTACCACAAGAGGTCTGACCCCTCTAAACTCTCAAGGGATTATTTTGCCCCTAAAAAAGACTTGGTTCTTATTTTAAACTTCTTTTTTTATCAGGGTTCTCTGATTGGGGGGTCAGTTTGTAATAGAAAAAGTGGGACAATTGCATGGGGGGATAAATGTAAATCCTTTCCGAGTTCTTCTCGGAAATAAACAATAACACTATTAATAAAATAATAATTATAATAATAATAATCCTCTCTGGAAAGGAAAACAAGTAAGGAAATAAATAATAACTGATCAACATGGTGGATGACTATGTGGAGGGCCTGGAAATTGAGTTAGCACTTCTGACGTCTCAGCAGTGGTTGGTGTTGCTGAAGTGTGAGTCTGTCTCAGTTTAGAATCGCTGGTCGTTTGAGATATTTGACTGGTCCAACACGTTTGACAGTGAGTTCCTTGAATCGTTTTTCCCATTTTCTCCGGCACACATGTTTTCCTGGCAGCATTGTCTGATGCATCCTCTGTCAAACCATGATAAGAAAAATGTTTCTGACCACATCAATGGTCAGCTCCAGTAGTTGTTGACCATCGTTCTTACCTATTTTTTTCTTTGCCATACACGAGGAGGCCACTTGCAACACTGCGACAGGCAGCGTCTTCACAGTTGTTTTCAATGTCAGTGTCCAAATGTGGTCACCCCACATAAGACCTTGCCAATGCTTTCCTTTTGCTAGGATCCCATTGTTTGGATTGCTGAGCAGTCTTGCCCGGTGTGCTGCAGGCAAAATAACTTTCATGCCCCACAGGACACAGCCCTGCTCTACAGACAGCTCACTTCTCAACAGGAAGTGTGGTCTGAGAGCTTCCTCACTTACATGATCAGGCCATCTGTTTAAAGGGGAACTAAAGTGAAACTTTCCTCACTCAATGTTTCAAATGTTGAAGTCTTCCTCTCCGAATTACAATAAGTCTCTCATCATGACCATGTTCTGAAGTTTTAACTTTGAAGTTCCCCCCCACTGAAAATCTGGGCGAACAAGGGGTTACGAGAGCGGAGTCCATTATGACGTAATGATGGATTCACTTCTCCAGCAGCTGTAATCCCCCTCTTGAAGGTGGAGACTTCCGAGATTGATGATGCGCTGTAACAAACATTGATGCTTGATCAATCACAGCAGAGTGGGTGTGGTTATAGTAGATTTTAGCTACAGACATACACATACTGGTGAGTACAATAAAGTCCAAGATCCATTTAAGAGACACTCAAATCAACACATTAGTTGCCCTTTAAAGCCAAATCCCTCATTTTCAGTTTAATATTGGATCTTTTTGTGTACTTTGTTTTGTCAGTTGCACACATGGGGGTTATTTACCACTAAATAATTGGGGCCTTATTCAGAGGTGAGATTCCATTGGATCTAAAGGAGGTAGTTTAGAATATAAAAAACGAATTTTCATATATAAAACGGGTGCAGTGGGAAAGACTTCTCAACACCAAACAGGAGTAGTGTAGAAGGCAACCATCCTGCATCTCTACAGAACTGGGTCTGGAATTATCAGCGGGGAATAGCATGAAAACATGGGGCAGGCGGAAAGAAAGAAACCCAGCTAGTGGATGGGGCGTTGTCCATAGTGCTGACCACTGCCCATGGACACACATCTCTGCTACATTGTGGAGCACAGTGAGGTTTACATGTGACTTCATCGACACTTTTAGAGTAAACTGCAACAAAGTGTTTGACACTTAAGAACATACAGTACGTCATGTTACCACGCAAACCACTATCACAACATAACTTTATCAAGAGCTTCCTATAGTACAATGACATTATAAAGCACATAAGTAAGTAAGTAAGTTAGTAAGTAAGTAAGTAAGTAACTAAGTTAGTAACTGCAAACGAGACAAACGAAAATAATCTATTACATTAATCTAGACGAGAAGACAAAAAAGCATGGATTATAAACTCTAAATTGTGTCGGGACACCATTTTCCTAAATTTAGAGATTTTTCTCATTTTTTCTCATTTTTTTGCAGTGTTGTACTATAGATATGTCTTTGCTGTTCAGCCTCTAGGGCTCAGTTGGATCAAAAGAGCAGTAGAGCTGGATGTCATCAGCACAAATGTGGTAAGAAACATCAGGAAATCTGTGAATGATTTTATCCACGGATATCAAGTACAGAAAAAATGATAAAGGACCCTAAGCGAACCTTGAGGGACTCCACATAACAGATCCACTGAATCAGACCTTATTTGATTTTCAGATACACTGAAACTGCGCCTAGAAAGGTATGTTGAGAACCACTGTAACACAGACCTAGACAGTCCCACTTCATCCCTCAGTCTTCTCAGCAGGATCTGGTGATCAACTGTGTCAAAGGCCGAGGACAGATCCAAGAGAACCAGAACAGTGTACTGACCCAAATCAGCCGACATCATGCTGTCACTGGACACTTTCAGTAAGGCTGTCTCTGTAGAGTGATGTTTGCAGAAGCCAGACTGAAACTTCTCATGGGTACCATCCAGTTTTAAAAAGGGAAGGAAATGCGGAAGTGCGAAAGCAGCAGTTCCTGATGACTGGAGATAACAAACACACCCAACTAAAAAAAAAGAATATTACGGTATTAAAAGAAACATATTTGAAGCCTGGTCTTCAAACCCATTTTGCACAATAATTTCACGTATGACACATAGTATAACAGTTTAAATTCTGTAAATCAGCTATTAGCTGCTGTACCCTCACTTAAATGGAAGTGCTTTGACTGATTATTATGTACTGCCGGAAAAGTGCATTGTCAAGAAGGCCACAACCTCCAATTGCATTTAAAACCATGGTTCAATTCCCAACGGATGATTATTCATTCATGCCAATGATTCATTTTGTGAAATATTATTTTCGTGATTCATTAAATGCTCAATGCTTCCTCCATCGCTCTGGACTGTTACGGCTGTTGGTGAATATCTCAAGGCTGTTTTTTAAACCCAGACATAAATACTTCATGTGAAGTTTCGGCGGGCTGCCCGACACCGCAGGGATGGAGTCGTGTCCGTAGCGATACTTTTAACCTTACAAACACCATCAATAATTCTACTAGACAATAGTTTGACCGGGCTGAAAATGCAGGAAGATGTTTGGCGCAGAGGGGTTATCTGATGACTGCACCAGTGCACAATCTTTCTCTTTAACAATATGACCTTCTAGAATGTAAAACAATCCTTCGTCAGTGTCACTTAACTTTATTAGGAACACAAAATCTATCCAAGAAATGAATATGCTTTACTTCCTCTGCTTCTGATTCATAGTCACAGGTTTGGCTGGAGCAGATTTTTCACACTGCGTAACAAAAAACACAGATTTAAGACACTCACATCCATTCATTTACATTTGGAGAGATGAGGTTGTCAATTTATGAATTAATTGTTTAGATTTATCCATATGTTTAAATCAAGTCACCGAAAGAAGGCGAACATTTGTCACTCTAAGCGTTATGAGGCAAGAGCAACATAAGAAATATGACTTGGATCATTTAAAGTAGTTTAAGGTCAATAAATGTGTTCATTTAAGTGTGTCTTAAATGGATATTGGACCTCTATCGTACTCATCAGTACTGTGTCTGTTTGTACAAAACTCTCTTTTCATTGAAATATGTACATTAGAAAATGTGCGTAAGCCCCGCCCACTGAAAAGATTGTTTTTTTCTGGAGCTAAAATCTTGTTTACTGTATCAATTAGGAGAGAAAACAAAACTAAAATATATTAGGTATGATGGAATTTTAGATGGAAAGTTCCAATGTAAAAGATATTATGTATAAGAAATGATGTACAACGTAAAGATAAAAAAAGAACACACAATCAAATGAGATGGCAGTATGCAGAGGAATGCAGAAGTGACATTAAATAGTAATAATAATAATAAATAAAAGATGCATGTGTATGAGGGCTCAGGGTCTTTAGGGTTCAGCTTCCTGACAGCCTGATGGATGAACCAGTTCTTAAGTCAGCTGGTCCTGGCTCGCGTACGCCGCAATCTCCTCCCTGATGGTAGCGGTCTAAAGACGCCGTGTGATGGGTGGGAGGCCTCCCCTGCTATGAGGAGAGCTCCGCGGAGGAGGCGGGTTAATGTCCTGCAGGGTGTTGAGAGAGGTTCCATTGATCTTCTCAGTCGCCCCTCGAGTGTTTTTGCGGCAGGAATGCGATGAAGGCTTCATACCACACAGTGATGCAGCTGCTCAGGACGCTCTCTACGGTCCCACTCTAGAATGAGTGTTTGATTGGGGTCGGAGCTCTGGCTTTTCTCAGCTTGTGCAGAAGGAAGAGACAATGGTGATCTTTTTTGGTCAGTGATGAGGTTACAGGGCCAGGAGAGGTCTTCAGTTTCTCTTTTTCTCCACTGCAGCACTGTCAGGGGTGAAAGGGGTGAAGTCCACAAACTCTTGGCCAGAAGGATTACCTCACTCCAAGTCTTTCTAGCAGAGTTGTTGTCTGCAATCTAGAAGGAAAACTAATGTGAAAGCCCAACTGTCCTGACTCGCATGTTTCAAACATTTAAGTCTTCCTCTCCAAGATGCAGTAAGTCTCTCATCATGACCATGTTTTAAACGTATTACTTTATAAGTTTTACCCAGTTCTACCCAGTCTGAAATCTCAGCGAACAAGAGGTTACAAGAGCAGAGTCCATTATGAGATAATAATGGCTTCACTCCTCTGAACAGCTGTAATCACACCCCGCTTTGTTTATTCAATGAGTCTCTAGGAGGTGGAGACTTCAGGTGTTGGTGATAATCCTCGATGCTTGACCTATCACAGTGAGTCAAATTGATTTAATCTTTGCTGGATTATCTTAGTTTGTTTAATCAGTGTAGTCATATTTGCAGAGTTCTTGTGATGCTAAATATTTTAGTAGATTTGCTCTCTAAAAGTGTTGCTTTTGTTTAGTGATTGATTGATTGAAGTTAAAAATAAAAACATGCCTTTTTAAGTTGCCTTATATTGTGGGTGTTAGAACGGGGTGGTTTGTGGAGCTTCATAAATTTCTCGAATCAAATCTTTAAGTGGGATACCACGCTCCAACTCCAACCAAGTACCAATTAAAAGTTGAAGAGGCACCTTTACGACCTGTCAGAAGAAGGTCCAGCTCAGGCCTCCCTGGGAGTAGATGGCACCTTGTAGTGGAGAGTCATGGCTGATGTCCTGCAGGTGACACGACCTGCCCTTGGAGAAGGTAATTACCAAACAGATGGCCTCTTGTTTGGTGTGAATTTCCAAATATGTCTCTGGTGTCTATTAAGGCACTTGACTTTTAACGACCAGTGGATCAATTGCCAGTCTTGGCTTGAAATAAATTGAAAGGACAAAGACATCAAGCTCACGGTCCAAATTGACAACAAAATGGAATGAATGAGCCTCAGCCGAGGACAGCCCACTGCGGTGGGACTAATAAACCCACAGGCCACTTCGGATGGAGGAGGAAGCTCCTCCAGCTGCCAATTAAACGGAGAGGAAATTAATGAATAAACAGTTTCATTGGGGCTCAGAGAAAGAGCGGTGACGCTGTGAGGATGCTGAAGCGTTGTAACCTCAACTTCTTGTTAACAGCCTGGAGGAGCGAGAAAATGTGTTTATTTTCCCCCGTTCTCCGTCTCTCTGTGTCGTTGCCAGCAAGTGTCTTCAACAATTTAGTTCCCGGGCACAAGAATGCTAATGTGCTCTTTTTTAACACTGTTTTTCTCTTGTAGATAAGACTTTTTATCATTTCCCTCACACCTTCTCAGCCCGTGGCTTTGTTTGTCCATTACTTTGGAGATGAAAATGCTGCAATGTTGCTTTTTTCTCTTGTAAACAACAAGTGCACCCACTGTTTTCAAGGTTCAAAAATTAACTTGTATTTATACGTCCATTTTCAAAAACAATTAAAAAAGCATTTGCTTTAGAAAATATTGTTCAACATTGGCCACGAGTAATGGCATGTATTTTCTTAAAAGGCACCTAATGTGTAAATGTAAGTGTCTCTTACACTGATCTTGGACAAAATAAACCCAGTTATTATTAATAAATATTGAAATACTTATATTAGAAAATGTGCTTAAGCCCCACCCACTGAAAAAACGTGTTAACCATAACCACACCATCTCTGCTGTGATTGGTCAAACATCAATGTTTGTCACTGCGCGTCATCAATCCCGGAATCTGATCTCTCAATATCACAGTCCAGAAAAAAAATGAACCCTACACCGACGCAGAACAAACTAGGGGAGACTGGAAAAATAAATAGCCTCTATAAAGGTGTAGCAACAGGCAAGGTGGTACAAAACTCAGGAAAAAAAAGTAGAAAGAACAGGAAGTGCCACAATAATAGGAAAAGATATGAAAATAATCATTATGTGTATCTAAGTAAGAGTTTTCTGGAGTTGTGTCACTGATTTGGTTGCAAATTATTTCTACTTTACTCACTTACCTTTTTTTAACACTTTTTTTGTGCAAACATAAACATTTTACTACAAAAAAACATGTTGGCTCCTTCCCAGGTGCTATCACTATAATTAGACGTGTGAACACTATGGCCTTGTGTGAGCGTTGGCATGGAAGTAATATGTTTTGATGGGAAGAGCTGACTGAGGTGCGCTCTGGGAAAGAAGGTAAGGCAAGGATTAAAAAGATGCCATCCAAAGGACTGCAGCAAGATATAAATCAAACCTCTCTGGATACCACACTGGACTAGGATGAGGCGACAGTCTGATGAGTATTTTAGGCATAGAAAAAATGCATTAATACTGTATATTGGAAGGGGGAATGTTATCAAAATCACTGCAAAGGAAGTTTTAAAAGAGAGTTGCTTGGTTAAATGAGAAACTCAATCCTTTAAAATGTAATTTTGGTTCGAAATATTGCAGAATCATGAAGGAAAATAAATGATCCCTCTCTGAAAAAAAACGTTATGTTATTACATGTATCATATGAGCATAATTAGGCATAACTAGCACCATTTTAAGAGAGCATTATTATTCTGACAGAGCACTGGATCAAATTACACTTAAGTTTGATCTTGTCGGGAATGAAAAGATCCAGACACACATCGGGTGTCGTATTGTGCTGCAGGCGAAAAGCAAAAGCTGCAAATCTTCTTTAAACTGTCATGTGGAAAAGAAAAAGATCCATTAGTCAGTGCTTTCTGGATGGTTTACTCCCTCCGATTGCTTGTGAAGGATGACATCCACAATCATTAGAGAAACCTGCAGAGAGCGCGGACTTCGCTTGACAACCTGCCTTGAGCACAAACTCAAGTGGTTAAATCAAAAAGATAATAGCCAGAACTGTTGAGAGGCGGCTTCGACAATAGCGAAGGGACATGGCGGACACAGATATGACTGTGTTCTTTGATTTATGTAGAGGTGCTTGTTGGATAGATGTGCTGTAAAAGAGACGTCAAACATTTTATCGCAGCGGGTTAGGCTTTTATCTTTAATACATGCCACATATTCTTCCATGAGTATGCAGGAGAACCTGTCTTAGATCAACCCCTCCTGCCAGCAGCCTCAAGATTATCAGTGGCAAGTGTTTTTTTTTTTTTAAACCCTCCTGGGTTCGACCCAACCAGGGGGGCTCAGCAAAGCACTCGGCCACTCATATAAAGCATGAGAGGAAATAAAGACGGTGACTTATCTCATAATTTGGCTGGGACACGGACAAGGTGTTAAAAAGAATTGCACGCTGTTGTTAGTCCTATCATGAGCTAACGCCTCCTAAAAGGTCACAATGGTTTTCACTTTATTTAATTGGAGCAAAAACGAAATCTAATGTTTGAATTTATTAAGTAAACATTTTTTACGCCAACCCTTTTCATATCTGAGATAAAAACGAATGTGAAAAATAGATTAGATTTGGCTTGTGCTGCGTGAAAACAAGAGATTTAAGTGAAGTGCAGTAGATAACATCACATAGCTGAGTGGCTGCTGTCAGGCCAAGATTAGAATCTGCAGTCTTGGACTCTTTAAAAAACGCTAGACTAAAGTAATATAATGACTGCATTTGGATATGGAAAATGTCTCCGGAGACCAGAATGGACAATACAATTACTGTTGTTCAATACTCATTATTAAGCTAGTTTACCTTGGGCTGGTTATCGTAAAGGTTTAATCAAATAATGGTGTCGAACCAGTACCTTTGAAACTAATTTAACAGTCAAAATGTAATTAAAATGATTATTATTACTGTCTTAAATGTAGACTTTTCCTGGTAACACATTTTTTCATGTTCTGTTATAATATTTAGTTGCTACATTGTAATAATATTGTAACAGACTCAGATTTCAGGGTAAATTATGTCGATGTTGAAATACATGTTGAATGTTTGTATTTCAGACCAAAGTCTTAAACAACAAAATTACTGTTGCTAAGGTTTATGTTAGAACCAATGCCAGGCTGCCATTTTTAGAAATGAACAAGTTCAGTTTAGAGTTAATAATTCAAAATGTTCAAAAGTTCAGGGCTGCCAGAATAAACTTGTTTCTATTCTATTCTGTTGCTACAAGCAAAATGATTGCCAAAGTCCATATAAAACAAAGTCAGCTATTATTTTACCTGTTTTAGCATTAAAAATATTAATTCGTTTTCATTGTCACATCAGAAAAGTATTTTACATTTATTTATAGTATTGTATAAACAACACAGGAATTTTATGTTTTTTTGTGGAATAAAGTATATAATAGAATAAACGAAATATATTTAAACATAATAAGATTAATGAAATACTACAAAATAAATGGCTCTTACAATAAAGTGGGCATATAAAAATTAAATAACTGAAGAGTTCTTGATTCGGCTGACGATACAACCAGTCACTATTTAACCACCAAAATGCCTAACGTCAGTGGGTGGCAGCTACAGAAAGAGAGAAACAACAACAACAGCAAGATGCTTTCATTTGCACATGTGTGTGGCGGCGAGGCTGTGTAGACTCTTTTCACAACGGTGCAATGGCAGTGTTCTTACAGTAGAGGGAGGCAAAACAAACATGTTCAATCTTCCTTATTATTGCTTTAATTGTCTAAAGTGTAAGTTGACATGTTGCCAGAACTTTTTTAACCTTTTCTTAATATTTATATCTTACATATTTTGGGTTTACTCAGATGTTTATTGACCTATAAACATTCCCTAGACACCATTCACATTCAGGGTAAACAATGAACTTCTGTATATTTTTTGAACGTATGCAGAACTTGGGGGAAACCGATTAGCAACAAGGAACCTACAGATAAAATAGAAGCTGTGCTATGAGTCTGCTTCGATAGCGCAGTATTTGAGATATAACTGGAAAAAGTACTGGACAATTCAGAGTAAACAATGAGCTTCTGTATATTTTTGGAACGTGTGACGGAACTTGGGGGAAACCGATTAGCAACAAATAACCTCCAGATAAAATAGAAGCTGTGCTATGAGTCTGCAGGTCAACCACTAAGATAGCGCAGTATTTGAGATATGACTTAAAGAAGAACTTCACAATTCCCTGAATGAAATCAGTGAGAAAAGCGAAAATGTGTTCCAGGTGCTTCTCAGCGTCCAACACTGATTACATGAATTCCCTGGCTTTTACCGTCAGTTCCTGGTCCCGGGTCCTGGCAAAAGTCCTGTAAATACTATGAGAGCCAAGAGGACTGGCAGACTCCTGACTGACCACCTGCCATTGTCAGGCTTTTGTTTGACTTGATCCTCCTGCCTGGATCCATCCGCTCTCCCTTCCCTCATGCATACCAAGCAGCAAGCTATCCGGGGAGCAGAGATTGATTAAAACCAGAACCTTTTGCCAATTTAAAGTCCATCAATTTGTGCAGAGAAAATAGCCAAATTCTTTCAGGTTGTGTGTGGAACCGAAATGGCATATTCGTGATGCCAACGCTGTTTGAACATCATCTGATCTCATCTAATTCTGACAACAAGTCTAGAATATTTCAGGAGCAACAAGAGATTATTTATGAATGTTACAAAGTATGAAATAGTTCATTTAAAACCCAAAACAGGTGGCTCGACGTTATTAATATTTGGAAACAGCCATACCCCTCAATTACGTACATGTATATGTTTAAAGAACTATAAACTATTGTATCACATTCTTAAAGACAAAAAAAAGTTCCAAGATAATATTTAAAATGTATTTATTTTTTTAAAACCCACTTCTGGGCAACTACTGTGAAAATCCAACTCTCCTGACTCACTCACATGTTTCAAATGCTGAAGTCCTTCATCATGAAAATGTTTTGAACTTATTACTTTATAAAGTTCTCCCTCGTCTAAAATCTGGCCGAACAAGAGGTTACGAGGGCAGAGTCCATTATGACGTAATAATGGCCTAACTTCTCCACCAGCCAGCTGTAATCACTCCCGGCTTTGTTTATACAACGAGTCCCTTTGAAGTGGAGACCTCCGGAAAAGATGACGTGTGGTGACAAACTCTGATGTATGACCAATCCCAACAGAGTGGGCGTGGTTACGATAAACAGGATTTAATCTCCAGAACATTTTCTAATGATAATATTTCAGTTAAAAAGATACTGATAAGTACAATAGAGGTCCAAGATATATTTAAGAGACAAATTATCACCAGTTAGTTGCCTTTTAAATCATGCTTGACCAGCAACAACCTTCATATACAGACATTGCTCTGTGGGCTCTCGATTGGTCCAGACAGATTGAGTTATGATAGTTAAGCTTAGTGTTTATAGACAAATGATTTCAGCCGCCGCGGAAATCGATAAAGGACACCTCAAGGAGCGTTTTCATCACAGCGTTACATACCGAGTTCAGCTGCTGCAACCAGCTGATTAATGACATTTAATACCAGTGTTGAGCTTCATCATTTAGTTTGTGGTGCAGACGGATAAGCTGCTTTAATGCCTGTCCCACATTCAGATGTGGCTTTCTAATCCCAAATAATAGCCCCACCTTTGAGTACAAATCCAAAGCGTATGGAGGTGATAAATCATACAAAGATGTTGGCATTCCATTACAGACTGCTATTGTCTGAGGGCCGTTGATTAATAACCAAATAGTCAACATCTAAATGCGCCGTCTTTTCAGAGTATAAACATGGAATATTGACACGGTTAAATCCAGATGGGGCAGGTGACAAATGGTGTCAGATGAGGGATGCTGGGGCTGTTTGAGCTGTTCTGGGTGTGTTTGTTTGGTATAGACCGTATGAAGCTTGGATCAAAACACCTCATATTCTTTGTGACCCAAATTTTATATTATGCTCTCGCTGTCTCACTGGGGCTCAGGAACACATTTCCCTTCATTTCTGGTGAACACACTGTCAACAAACGTATATCCTCATTGGTATTGTTCACAAATTTATGTTTTTTTCATATATTAAGTGGAAATAACTGATGATGTCTTAACATAAACCCTGTATTTCTGCAACTCAGAATTTAAGTTATAATTTTAAACATTATCTGAACAGGGACAGACAACAATTTCCCTTTAGATAAACACCTACATTTAGACAGTATGAATAAATATCTAAATATTGGAAAGAAAAAGATCAACAGTATGCAGTTTTGTAGTCTCCATCGTAGCTTTGGGGGTCGCCAGAGAGCTAGGAAAGAAAAGACAAGTTGGAGAGAAGGAGGGAGGGAGGGAGAGAGGATGTGGGGGAGCAGATCTTCCCGGAGCTCTGGCTCCACATCCAGCTGATGTCAGAATCTCCAAGCCGGTGGCTGGGACCTGCCACCTGTAAGGATTGTGATGTAGAGGACCGGCACTCAGACCACTTCCACGGTCTCCCCCCCCAGTTTTTTTCGAACTTTATTTCGCGTCCATGCAGGAAGAAAGTGCGCGCCGGAGGCTGAGGTGAGATTATAAACGCTCCAACTCCTCTCGCCTGGAAGATTACAGGGTTGACGACATCTGAAGGACACTAAGAACAGGATTAGATGCTGTGAGTCTTAAGCTACTCATCATCACTTCTGTCTCTTGTCCTCCGGTACAGTCGCGCAATGACCTTTGGCGCACTTGGAATACAGTGGATGCGCAACTGAGGTGAGGAGACTTTATTTTATTTTATTATTTGCGCTCAAACATATGTTGGTACACAGTTTTTTTTTTTACACTTGGTGAGGACCGAACTGTGTTTTATGTTGGATGGTGGTAGACTTTCTCTGGCGCTGACACATGTTGGGTCAGGGGGGTGTTCTGGGTCCTTATTCACATTTGTGCCGCATATGCACCCAATTTCACACTCTTAACGCGATCTAAGGCTGCGAGGCTGAAATGCAATTTGCAGAATAAGTAGCAACAAGAAGACGATCGATACTTAAGATGTAAGGTCCAGCTGGGTTACAGGTCTGGATCCTGCTGCAAATCTTCTGACCTACATTAGCAATAAAGAGAGAGTGATTTGAATCCATGGAACCATTTGAATTTTAAAGTCCATTGTTTTATGAGAGCATGACTTTTGCTTTCAGTAAAAATTCAAAATTATACTAACCCTCATGTCGACTAAGAGTTGGGATTATTTTCAGAGTAATCCATTTTTTTTTAAAGTTATATGCAAACATGTTTGTTCATTTTAATGTAGTGAATGGAGCTCAGTTGTCTTAATGTTGTCCAAAAAGATATCTAAAACTGCCCAAATACCTCCGTACTGCTCGTCTGTAATTATCATATTGTATCAAAACCTTGACAAGAGATTTAGTCCTGGAAAAACTTCATAATTGTTTTATTGTTTTTAGTGGCTGCTGCTAGGCTAGCTACTAAGGAAACACCCTACACTGACAGGAAGTATAGACAGCAGAGTGGAAGCGCACGCCATATTTCAACGTATTCCGAGAAAATTAAATTTGAATTTTGGCTGACCCTTTAAGGAGAAATTTTGAAAGCATTTACCAGTTTTATTGAATGCAAGTAAGTGTCAAACTGAAGGCACACCATCCAAATTCGACCTCGCCCATTTATTTCATGAAGTCGTCATAAGATAAATACAAATATTTGGGTAAAATATTGGCCTGAATATTTTCAATTTGACATTGCAATGTAATAGAATGGGATTTTAAAATCACAAAAACTATGGATGTCTGATGCTATGGTAGGTGGCTGTATACTCACTCAAACTCACAGTTGCGACCCGTCAATAAAAGAAAGAGTCGCTGATGCTAGCGTGACACCTGACCGGTGAGAGAGATGGGTGGGAAGGAAAACTTCAAGTTTTTAGTTTGTTGTTCACATAAAGAGGACACCAACAGAGCGTTTTTATGGTGCCAAAAATAGACAATTTTGGAGAAGATTCACAGAGTAAGGCATTGTTCAGACCAGGGACGTGCGGTCAGGGTAGGCAGGTGAGGCAGTGCCTCACCTCTCAATGCGCAATCCATCACAAACTTGATACATGCAATTGACGCGCGGAGGTATCTCTGAATGTCTCCAAAATAATGCTCACAGATACATTTATTTGCCTTCATGTTCCACAGTCTGGCTAATGTCTTTAACCATTAAAGTGTAATATTTGTAAGGGTCTTAAGTTTCGCTGATCGGAAATACAACTGCGGTGAAAGGGCAAAGTTGGAGGCACATTTCCATTGAGTCGGAGAGACGTTTAAAACTAAATGAAATAAGATTGACTTTTACAAGAGGTAGAAAAATAAATTAGAATATCTAAAAACTACATTTGGGTCTTAAATATTCTTTGTTTTTCGCATGCTTATATTGACACATTACATACTCAAGATTAATCTTTTCATTCTAATAAACCTTGGTAATTTTTACGTATATCTAGCCAATCACGGAAGGCCTGACACAATATTAACCAATCAGAAGCAAAAAAATGCGGGTCTCCCTTTCATTACTGCATCACTACTAGTCTAAGTCTAACAATGACAGCAACGTGTGATCGAGTTACCTAACAACATTTTAATACATATAAATTCCAGACTGTTGCTCCAAATATCTCAAGACATTTTTATTTGTGCAGGCTTTTCCTTGATTTTCTGAGACTCCTGTGTTGTTCTCAGTGTTATCTTGACCTTTTAATTATATATTTTATTGGGTATTGTTTGATTGTTTAAGCGCTTTGTGACCCTGGTCTGGAAAAGCGCTCTATAAATATAAATTACTTACTTACTTACACCGCTGACATGATTCTGCTGTAAAGGTAACTATCGGTCAAGATTTTTCACTCTTTAATTACATTTAAATCTTAGTTTTTGCTTAACTTCACGGTAAATTACCCGAACCCCATCCAATAGGAGCTGCGTCTTCCTTGTAATCCTTTATTATCACGGTCATACTCTATATTGTTTAAAATACACCGTCTTATCCTTCTTAAATGATTTATGAGTTCATTCATTTTTTTCTATTCCTATTGATTGACGAATTAATATTTTCAGCCAATTGAAAGGTCTTAGATAATAAAATATGGCATATTAAATATTTTGAATAATCATTTTAAATAAATTTATCATTAAAATGTAATATTTCAGCTCTGTCAATGTCAAAGATTAATAATTATCCACAATCCTTGACTGTCACAGATCTAGAGGATGTAGACTAATATCCCACAACATATCACAACAATTCAATATAGACTTGTTGAGAAATGATTAATTAAATCGTATATGTTTAAACCATATTCATATCTTTGTGAAGAATGCTGATGAGATATGAAATAACCAGTAGCCAATTGAATAAGTTACCCTTTTGGGTTCATATACTTGTAAATCTGACACTAAAAGAGTCAGTGCCTCACCAACAATGATGGTGCACTGGTGCATATGCAACAACGACAGCCACTGCTATGGAGCAGAGAATCAGCCATTTTTGACAATATAACTAATGATCAATCAAACAACGAAATTACCCCGCAATCCACATTTTGACATATTTAAGTGGTGAGTTTGACAGAGATTTGTTCTGATTTTTTCTTATAATTTTTATGGTTATACCATGCCCGGCCTGTTCTGCGGCCTTGTTTAAGTTAATTATAATTATAGCTCATGTTTACAAGGCTTGAAGGAAATGTTCTACTGTGATGGAAGGTTTTTTCCTTTTAACAACGCAATAGTTACATATACATCTGTTATTTATATCAATATAGTTTGCATCATTTCCTCTTATGTCATCATAATAGAAGTGTTTATATGGTGACTGTAACGATCGATTTAGTGGTCATACTATACAATGATTCATTGCTTATGTGGATGCAGAAGATGTAAAATGTGGCTAATAGATTTGTAAAACCATTATTTTGGACATGAAATCACATAATAATCAAACTAACCAATGTGCTACTACTATTTAGAATAACAGGATAATTTCTTTAAACTTTAAAATGAAACCATGTTGTTTTTTACTACTCAACACTTATTACATATTATTATATACATATTTTTATTACATATTTCTCTGTCGCACCCATAAACTGGCTTGTGTGTAATAAAGGATAAAAAACTCAATGGAAATTAAACAGAGCAATAAAGAGTGGACATCGAACCATTAAAAATATAGGCAGAACTTTGGTGCAATATAAGTGCGAAGAGCTCGAGAGCAAAGAGGCTGGAAATCTGTCTGGGACCAATTTGGGTAGATTCTGTGTCGACTTCAAATGATTTGCCTTCAAATGCACTGGATCAATTCTTTATGACCCTGGTAAACCAGGAAAGAAACCACTCGATGGTTTGACTGTATTTAGACGTGTGAGACTAACAATCAGAAGAAACTCGCTGCTTAAGAATGATCTATTAAAATAATGACACATTATTTGTTCGTTGTCATCTAGTTGTCTCTATGCACCACTTTTAATGCTATAACTCAATAACGACTTCTACTAATACTAAGTCATTATCTTTACTTACCTTCTGCATGGAATTTGTTGGTGGATCTGTTTACCTTATTTGCTTATTTGCCTTAAATGTATCATTTTATTGCGTTAATGTATGGACATTTACAACTTGATTGAAACAACTTATCACAGAAGTGATGTTTGAACAGGTCCAGATGATTGAACAAGCCCACTTATAGTTACCAAATGAACCAATGGGGCGGCTTTCTTTTTCATAAGGTCCACCCGTTGAGTCGCTTATTATTATATTACTCTAATACACTAACAATATTATTGATCCTTCAATGAATATCAATGGTGGAATCCAAAATGGACGTTGCAGAGTTACAGATGTTACAGATGAGCAGTATGGAGGTATTTAGATTATTTTATGTGTCTTTTTGGACGGAGAGGAAAATAAAGACAACTGAGCTCTAGTTGGTGCATGTGAGCAGGTCATGTTATAAATGAAAGACAAAAAAATACTGTTTTGTAATACTTTGGAGGTGCTTTACTTTTATCACTTATTTCCTGATCAAATCAACATCTGGTGCAGCAACGTGACAAAGACAAGATAGAAATCAATGCCACTTTAGCAACGTGGCGCAGAGCACGCATTGCTTATATTTTCCAGGCTGGAGATGTATCAGTACACGGAGCCATGGCGACCTTTGTTATGAGTCTTGAATTAAGCTTGCGTATTTTTGAGATGTGAAGGACAGCCATCCTTGACATCTTCATTCATGGTCTTCTTAAGAGGGTTGAATCAATACTGTGGAGATAAACACTTGTTTTCATTATTTCCAAAAAGGAAGACGTATGAGAGGCTCCAAACAAGTAGATACCCACAATTAACTCAGTGGTTTCGCATAGAAGGGAACGATTGGATTTGTATTTTTAAAAAAAAGCTATCTAATTTATAAAGTGCATCGATCTTTCCAAATGTGTTCTCAAGGTGAGCTGAAATATTTTCTTAAGGTAAAACAAGATTCACAATTTTTACTATTAAAAAACAATCTAGCAAAAACAAACGTTCCAAGGACACTTTATTTAATGGTTTACTGCTCAAATATTACTTTTTGGATTCATTTATGCACTTATGCAACCAAATACGACCAAATAGACAACCCATGGGTGAACTATTGTTTTATGGCTCTTATGATCCTGATCCTCGGGTTGTAATTCAAAGACTCTATTTGGATTATGATGATTAATCCAATTTTTAGAGTTGGATATTGTGATGGTTTATTTGGAAGCAACGAAGCTAATTTCACACTTGAAAAGTCTTTGATAACAATGACATTTTCAAAAACTATAAAAGCATGTTTTCTCTGTTACATGATGTGTTTTATGATACTATGAATTGAATTTGTTTATCATCATGTTGATGCTTTATTGAGATGCTTTTTTTTTAAAAGATACAAAATCTTCAAATTGCGGTCACACAAGTTTCAACCACACCACAGGGAAGACCATTTTATTGGATGGAAAGCAACTTCTCAGTGTGTAATTTATGTTCTCGCTGCCAATCCAGTTTCTTCCCACTGTCTAAAAAAATACACTCATTATTAGTGTACATTATTATTGTATATAAATGTGAGAATGTTTTTCAAAAATACAAACAGAATCAGGACATGATAATTGCCAGTGTTTTAAACATGATACAAGAATTGTTTTGTGATGGTTAAAGTGTTGAATAAAAATGATAAAATCGATATATGTAAATAAAATAAGATGAGTACAATACAAGAAATTAAAAAATAAACAAGACACATTTAAACATAGTGGCATATCAAATTTAACAGTAAATTCATTTAAAAAAAAAGCGAAATAAAACGAACTACATTTAATTAAATAATATTCAAGAGAAATGATGGAACACGTTCTTGAATCTTAAATACTGAATCGTATAATAGTCAATATCCTGCTTTTGTCTAGGTGAGTGATTGATAGTTCACCCAGAATTTAAAAACTCATTTTCTACTCTCCCTCATGTCTGCTAAGGGTTTTATCATTTTCAGAACAGTCTGTTCCTTTTTAGAGTTTTAGACAAAAAAGTTGTATTCATTTTAATGTAGGTTGTGGAGCTCAGTTGTCTTCGTCTTCATCCGAAAAGACACTTAAAAACATACAAATACCTCGTCTGCAACGTCCATCTTAATCAACATTAACAATTGTTTCTAAAAAACTTTAATAATTCTTTATATTTTAAGTTTGTTCTAGCGGCCGATTTTAGGCTCTCAGCTCCTTCTAAAGTTGTTCCCTCATTCAAACATATTGCAAATGTCAGTTGAGACTCACAAGATTAACGCTAATGGCCTGGGAGCTTCCGTAAAAACAAGCCTGAAATATAGACTTCTTTAATTTGTTTTTTTGTGACAAAACTTATCATTGAGGCTTCAATCCAAGATGGATGTTACAGACGAGCAGCATGGCGGTATTTGGATGATTTTAAGTGTATTTTTGGACGAACAGGAAAATGAAGACAACTGAGCTCCAGTCGCTACTTTAAAATGAACATTTTTGCCGATTACTCATAAGGGTGAGTATAAAAGGAGTACATTTTGGGTGAAATAACTCTCTAAGGATATAGTGCAGGGTCTCTTTCAGAGCTACAAACAATCTTTTTGTGCTCTGTGATCGACTGGTGGTCTGGCCCCCGCCTGTATCCCCATGTAACATGGATTGCCTCCAGCAATAATTGAATAATAAGGAATTTTCATGATGATTATTTTATGTTTCTCTGTGAAAGTTATAGGTGCAATACTCATGAATCCCGTCATCTATTTGTGTGAAGTGCCTGTGCCGTTAATACAGAAAAGTACTGCCGCAGTAACAGTCCTACGCGGACCAATTTGTCTTAGAGGTTAACATTTGGGAAATAAGAGATGAAGAGTTGCGTAGCTACAGCCGGTCGGACTGCATTGATATTCCGCCAGTGTCTGGCCTCATAGGCAGCCCATTGTCGTGGCTCGCTCAGTGGGATGGCATCTGATGATTGAGGGCTGTGGATGAAGTGAGAAAGCTTGTGAAGAACCAGAGAGAGGCTCTTTGATTAGAGGTTCAAGACTCGTCCTTACAGCAGTGGCTGCTAATGTAGATGAGAGAAGCTGATTTGAATGTGACGTTTGGATGACATTTCAGGTGTTAGTTTCATCTCTCAATCACAGATGCAGAAATGTTTCCCTAATAGCTCTAATATTTTCAACCTAGTTTTTTTTGGGGAACGCTTAAAGCTATTTTCATTTTCCTTTTTTTTCTCTCTACAAAGTCAAAATTGATCCTCTGTAAACCAAAGAATGGCAGTAGTTTTGTATCCAAAAATACTGCATCAAAATGTTTTACACTATGATTGCCAGCTTCTCTGACTCTGCACCATCACTAAAGAAAGTTTTAGTGCCTACTTTTATTTGTTGTCTTCATAATACCAGTCCATTTCATTTAACTGCTTTTCTCCAAATCATCGTATTGTCTTTACGTTCAATAGAAACCATTATGGGATGTAATTTAATGTCCAATAGATATTTGTAATAATATCCAGAGTAATAGGTATCATAAAGTTTTTGTTACATGCACGTTAGAAACAGTTGTTTTTTTTATTATTCTTTTTATCATATACCGGCAGTTATGGTTAGGTATTGCTGATATTTCTCAGTAATATAACTATCTCACATCATTGTTTAAAGTTTTCCTAAACCTCACTAGGGCTGCATGCACCGCAATTTACTCATGGCTGGTCTTGTTTGTGTTCTTTCCTCTAAGTCTTCACAAGACCGTATGACTTCCTGAAGTACTACTTTGGAAAGTATTCTAATACTAAAACCAAGACTGACAAAAAAGCCATTTAGAGTGGTGTCAGTAACACATCAATAACTTACCGTCCCTGCCACATAAAGATTGACCTCCTAATCGAAAACGAATCAAGATCAAATCAAGTTGGACCAAATAGAGCCTTAAATGGAAAAAACCCAAAATGAATTAGGTAAGTAATTAAGTAAGTTATATTTATAGAGAGCTTTTCTAGACCAGCATCACAAAGCGCTTAAACAATAAAAAATTAAAAAAACTCAAAAAATATATACTAAAGAGATCAAGATAACACCAAGAACAACACAGCAGTCCCAGAAAATCAGGGAAAACCCGCACGAATAAGAAAGTCTTAAGATGTTTCTTGAAGGAGTCAGTAGATCCATCAAGCGCAAAGAGATAGGAAGATCGTTCCAAAGCTTAAGAGCAACAGGTTGGAAGGATTTCTCTCTTCTGGTCCTGAACCGTGTGCAAGGAACCATCAATAGATTATGGTCCACAGACCTCAGAGCTGGGGTGTAAGGCTGGATCAGATCACTGATGTAAGGAGGAGACTGACCATGAATAGGTCAGAAAGTAAGAACCAGATTTTTAGAGTTGATCCTAAAAGAAACTGGAAGCCAGTGAAGAGTTTTAAGGATCAGGGATATGTGAGTTCTTCTACTTGAGCGGGTCAGAATTCTGGCTGAAGAGTTTTGTATGCTTCTTGTTAAGACATGAAAAGTTAAAGATCAGATCAGCACTCAAAGCTCTGTTGTTGAAATTTCGCTTGTCAGTGCCATTTGTTTTCTTGTCTTGACTAAAGTTCATTGAAAAGTTTCCACTCATAACTACGACCATCGTTCTTCACTAGCAAAGAAACACATCTGTAACTATGTGCCACAGTCGATTGAGTTTTTCCACGAGTCAATATTGCTGTACACTGTTGGAGCAGTCCGACACTGCATGGCCCTTCAGCTTGTAGGAGATTCATGGCCAGCCAAGTCGGGAGATTTATCTGTCGTGAGTCAGTGCATGAAATTGCAACGCTCTGCAGTATTGCAGCCAGTGTCGGTGAGAGGGATGGATTCTTTCAGGCTGTAGGGAAAAAAAAAAGAGGTAACATAGAGGCGTCATGGACACAAGACTAGAGGACCGCACTTTTGTGTGCATTGGAGAGAAGATTAAGAGGGGTCTTTGTTGACGGGAAGCATTTTTCCGAGCTATTGACTCATGTAGACAAAGGTTTTCCGACCGCCAACTAAAAGTATTGCAACCGATTACCTCAGAAATCAAGCGGATCACGTCAGATTGAATAACTCTATGGGGATTTTATCCATTTGCCCAAGTGTTGTACATTAAACATGTAAACGGAGTGAGCAACATTTTTAACAATTATTGGAAGTATTCAGCTAGCCATGTCTTCAGGGCTTTTTTTTCCTTATTCACTCATTAATTTTGCCGTTTGTTCCTCTATGGAGGTGTCGGGGGGTTGGAGAGGCGGGGGACACCCTGAACAGAAAGCCAGTCTGTTTGCAAAAACATACAACCATCCACGCACTCCACAATCAACCTCTGTATGTTTTTGGACGGTGGGAAGAAAACCGGAGTAAACCCATGGAAAACCGGGTGTACATACAAACTCCACATAGAAACGACCCAACCAGGTAGTGAACCTGCGACCTTCTTGGTGTGAGATCACCCTAACTGGCTTTCAATTCTTTGTATATTAATAATTCCTTACATTTTTCCAATTAACCATCAGCATTTGTCTTTTTACATACATGTATATATTATTTTTATATGATTTACAACAAATTTGGTGAAAAAGGCTGTATACAAATAATACATTTTAACGTGAATGGAAGTATTTCTGAAAGTAGGCTCCGGTCCACACAGAAGAGATGTAGACCATTGATCTGGAAGGATGAGATGAGAGCTCAGATGTTTCCCAGCAAGATTGTTCAGTGGTCCAGCATTGAACAAATAAGCCTTTTTGCCTCCCCTTTGTCTCTGAATGCAACCCTTCCTTTTGTCTTTAATAATTTGATCTTGCCTGTGATCTCCATGCTTCATTTTGCCAGGATGATGTCCTCAGGAGATTCAGTCTGCCACGTTTCGTTCTGAGCTCCGGAGTATCTATTTTATCCAAACTGATTTAAAAATTACTTCAATTCTAATGAGCCGTACTTCATGTTTATATTGTGTGAAATATAAGGATCAATAATCTATATTCATGCTGCTTTTGCTGTCATCGCAGGTGTTCAAGAAGCTCTGGTAAAATAGTAAAATATTGAAAGTTTTTTGGGCTTTTTGGAGACAAACTTCACACCAGCGACAGAAGATGTAAAACGGAAGCCTGAAGTGGCTTTTATCAAGGGATGTCTTAGATAAATTGAAAAACAATTATGAGAAATAATTGACCTATTTTAGCAGGTACGTCTTGTTATTAAGGCAAGGCACTCAAACTTGCCATGTATTTCTACTTTTTGAAATGAGAAATCAAAAAATGACTCCACAAGGTGAGACTATCTCAAGGTTTAGCATCAGTCGCTTCAGTAGTCTCTTTTGTACCCAGACGTTGCAACGCTCTTTTGCTCTGGATCTACCCACACAAAATAGAGCAGCTCAACATTCAATTATGGCTTTTAGTCGGGTCTGTTTTATTTAGGAAAATGATGTCGCCATTTACTTTTCAAATTGCTGTTAGCAGGTCATATTAGGATAAACCGGTGGCAAAAATTATAACACATGACAGCCACCGCGATAGTGTTGAATCTGTAATGGAAACAGTTTGATTTTCATTCCCTGAATAAATGTTATACTGGATCTTTTGTTTGCCTGGATTAGGATTTTGCCAGGGGAGTTTGTTTTGACTAGAAACGTTAGCAGGTATGGAAGTACTATCTTATCTTTCTGTTGTTTAACTTGTACCAGTTAATTTACAATTCATTAATACCTATGCTCTTTAAGTTATAATGATTTTTTCTCTTATCCATAATTATGCCACAGTTAATTTAGTCTATACTTAATGTATGCCAGCGGCAGCTAATCCTCTATTTCAGTGTACAAACATGTCTTTATTTGATTGTAAGAATTAGTTATTTCTTATGCAGCTCGTACCGCATTGCCCTACAGCTGTCTCAGAAGCATTACATCAGAAGAACTGAATGTACTTTGGAGAAGTCTTTCACTTGCTTCACCTGCTGACCTGAGCAATACTTGCTAGAAAGATGACGAAGTGCTTTATTTAATTTTAAGTAATTTTCCATCAAGTTGAATTGTCTTAAAAAAAAGATTAATTTTAAAAAGAAGGAGCGGGTTGTAAATCAATTGAAATCTTCCATTTAATCTCCTTAATAAAAGAGGCACAGGAAAATATCTTATTGGAAGTGACAAAATTATAGATTTGCGGTGGCCTTTTCTGTTTAGTGTTGACATCTCCAGCTGTTATCTATAAAATAATTTAGAATGGAGATTGATTAACAGCATCCAGGTCTGCACTCAGGCATGAAGAGAAAGAATGATTGCCGACAACTTATCTCACCGAGGTAATGCCAGTGGCCTCGGAATTAATAGAAGACTGGTTGTTATGAATATTAAAACTTCTGCCTGGTGGTTTCCCTCCAGAACACTTTATGATCCGTAGTCTACCCATTTACCACTATTACGTTCTCTTATAGATTAGATTCACGTTGAATAAGGAAAAGCTAATATGTCAAATACTGATTACTCCAGTGACATTGAAGGTTGTTAAACCTTCCCTAATGTTTTTTGTTTAAACCCTTTTCTCTCATGCTTCCTTATAAGTCTTGTTTAACAAAGTTTTGCTTTTAAGTGATATTTGTTTGTTAAACCTTTTTTTTTTGCAGACTGTAAATAATACCATATTTTTTTCTTTCCTGTATAACATTTTTAATCTTTGCCATTTTTTTTACTCACCCTCATGTCAACTAAGGGTTGGGATTATTTTAATGTATTATAAGTCTATAATTTAGTTTTGTTTGTAGCAGAAGTTTAAGGGCTTCCAGAGTACTTATTGTCTATATTGCTTGTTATTCTTTAAACTTCTATAAACAAGCTTAAAATTTAGATTTTTTGGAAAATGTTCCGGAACAATTCCTTATGTCAATGCTTCAATACTAGATGTTACAAAAGAGTATATGGCTGTATTTGGATGTTTTATGTGGATGAACTTTGGGTGAACTAACCCTTTAAGATACCTTGATGTCTGCAAAAGTTGTTATATTTTTTGAGAGCCATGTAACATTTTATATGACTATAAATACGGAGCACAGTGGTTGGGAAAACATTAAAGGTAGAGAAGTGTAATGTAGTTCAGTGAAGCATACAACATCCTAGATTAAACAAGTTTGTATTTATTCTCTTTGGCGTGAGCGAGAGGCAGTTAGCGAAATATGGGGGAAAATGTGTGGTTTTGTCCAAAAATAACCCTGGAGTTGCATGAATCTAAGATAAAGATGATCAAAAATCTTTGTTTTGATCTACGTCCACAAAAGATGCTTAAAAACATCCACGACCTCCACGGTGTTCGTCTGTAAAGTCCATCTTGTATTGTAAGACTCGACAAGAGGAATTGTTCCTGAAACGAAACAAGATATTTCATTCTTGTTAGCCTGAGGGTGAGGCAGACGGCGAGTAAGGGGATAAAAACATCTGGTCTTGTCTGAGAATTAACCCTGGAATTGCATGAGTGTAGGAGGAAGATGATTAAGTTCTAGTTAACTAGATACAAAAAATATTTGATTTTATTATTTTATAGGATACCTTCATGTCATTCAATGTCATCCTCACCATCTGAGTTTGGCCTCCTAAATATGAAGATATGAAGATGCACTCATTTCTTATTCTCATCTCAGTTAAGCCTATATAACCTATTAGTGTTGTCACAACACCCAAATTTATTAGTCAATACCAGTAAAAAAAAATTGATACTATGGTTAAAAAAGAAGCCTTTACTGTGAAGTATACAACTTTATTAAAAAAATAAAATCAACAATCAATCTTACATCCTTCCTTCAGTTATAATAACAAACCTTTTTCGAACATTTGTCTTATAAATGTGCAAATAAATAAGAAAATAAACCTGGAGTTGCATGAATCTAAGATAAAGATGATCAAAAATCTTTGTTTTGATCTACGTCCACAAAAGATGCTTAAAAACATCCACGACCTCCACGGTGTTCGTCTGTAAAGTCCATCTTGTATTGTAAGACTCGACAAGAGGAATTGTTCCTGAAACGAAACAAGATATTTCATTCTTGTTAGCCTGAGGGTGAGGCAGACGGCGAGTAAGGGGATAAAAACATCTGGTCTTGTCTGAGAATTAACCCTGGAATTGCATGAGTGTAGGAGGAAGATGATTAAGTTCTAGTTAACTAGATACAAAAAATATTTGATTTTATTATTTTATAGGATACCTTCATGTCATTCAATGTCATCCTCACCATCTGAGTTTGGCCTCCTAAATATGAAGATATGAAGATGCACTCATTTCTTATTCTCATCTCAGTTAAGCCTATACAACCTATTAGTGTTGTCACAACACCCAAATTTATTAGTCAATACCAGTAAAAAAAAATTGATACTATGGTTAAAAAAGAAGCCTTTACTGTGAAGTATACAACTTTATTAAAAAAATAAAATCAACAATCAATCTTACATCCTTCCTTCAGTTATAATAACAAACCTTTTTCGAACATTTGTCTTATAAATGTGCAAATAAATAAGAAAATAAACAAATATTATACATTCAAACAGTGGTGATGAGAAGTACTCGAGTATAAAAATATGTTTTCACATCTTCTTTTACTTTCAAATAAAAAAGCATCTCATAATGTTACATTATAGAACTGTATCAACTAATGTTTAGTATTATAAACGGATGTCTGTAGTGAAGTGAATCTCACTCAAATAACATAATGTTTGTTGGTTGTTAGTTTTATGTGACATAAGTTATATCGAACTAAAATAAACTCTCCTTAAATTCTTTAAACAAGTCAGGTTGTCTTTCAAGTGTTTTTTGGTTCAAAGTGTTTCCTCAGTTAGTTTCAAATCTTTTGCAGGTTTTTAGAGTTAATAATTATACCACATTCATCCGCCTCAGATTTAAAGTATTAATAAAATGATTGGTTTTGATCATAGTAAAGTTTATTTTATTTCAAGGCCAAGATGTTAGCAGGGTAAGTTTTAGGTTTTAAACTCTCTAAATGTTCTCACTTCATAAACTTATGGTGTGAAGTTTCCATCAGTCAGTCCCTAACTGATAAAGCTGAATTTACGCAATTGACTTGTGAAGGTGTGATGGTGGTGAGATAAAGTGAATAAATGCAGTAGTTGGTCGTCACTTTCTTGAAGCATTCTCTGAAGACATGGCTGTAGCTGCAGAGGTCCTGGTGCTGGTGGCGCTCATTGTGAACTCCATCCAATCTGAATTCCAATTGAAAGGAGAAGGTGATTCTATTTTTCTACAAATAGAGGTTAATGCTACTACTTGCATAATCTCAAGATTCAACGACACCGGGAAGAAGCTTGTGTGGAACTCCTCTGACTTGTGGTCCGACCCGTCAGTGATTCATGTCAGAAAGGAATCTGTTGACGGTAAAGAGGAGGTGGTTGCTGCTTATAGGAAGGACAACGCAACTCACTCAGATTCAGGTGTGTATCAGAGCCAGTGTTTTACCGAGGGTAATGTGACATGGAACAAAAACTATACTGTTCTGTTATGTCACTCGCAAAATGAAATTAAAAGTATAATAGGATTGAAAGGCAAGCCTTTGGAACTCAGCTGTGATGATGCAAGTTCAGACCAGAATGTGGATTGGTTCTATAAGCGTCTGGACACAGAGTATTGGAAAAATGTCAATGATGAGACGTCAGACGGATCCATGGTTGTGAAAAACAAATCCCTTCTTTTATCTGATCCCAAACAATCTGACCCTTTAATCTATGTTTGTTTCACAATCACACATCAAGAGTGTGTTTCCCATCAATCCTACTTCCTTGGAATCATGCCTGGCTTCATTTACCGCTCCGAGGGTGAAATGTTGGAGGAAAACTGTTCTGATTCTGACCCCACTGGACCCTTTGTTTGGTCTTGGTCCAAAACACAGCTTGAAGATCCTGCACAACACAACTCCACATTGATGTTCCCTGCGCTGACGTTGAACCACTCGGATAATTACATCTGTAGAAAGGGTGAGGACCAGGTGAAGAGTTTCTACCTGTTGGTGTGTCCAAGGTTTGACGCACCTGCTGTTGTGTACTTCACCGAGGGACAGAACGTGACTCTACGATGCAGAGACAGCGGGGAACAGGACGGTTTCATTTTCTGGTTCATTAAGTCAAACAAAACGAACGGAAAAGTTTTGTATTTGAATGAATATCTTCAACAACCCACACCTGTCTCTGATGTGAACTTTGTGATTACTAATGTGTCTTTGGAAGACACAGGGGAATACTGGTGTGTGATTGATGTCAATAATAATTGTACATTCTCAATGAAAACCCTCTTAATGTACAATGACCCAGCGCTCGTTCCCTACATTACAAGATCTGTGCTACTTTGTCTTTGCTTGATCACCATGCTGGTTTCTGCAGTAGTTGTGACTTGGAGAAACAGGATTTGTAAGCAACCTGCTGTATATGTCAATCAACAACAGATGTCACATCTCTTCTCAGACTGAGTAAAAAGCTGTAATACAACATGAAACAATTTTGTCAACTTTACAATTGAATATCTTGTTGTACCAGATGAAAACAATTTTTTCTTTAAATTAAAATAACTGTAGCTGAAAAGAAAATGATATGTAAATACTGTATATCGCAGTCATTTAAATTGTATTAAAAATACATAATAAACTCTTCATGCAGAAAGAACAGGTCCTCGTTTTTTTTTCCCTGCATTGGTAGCAATCTGTGACAATCATCGCTGCAATACAATTTTTTTTTTTCGCAGTCAAACTTTATCAACATCATTTAACTGCTTGACTGTACCTTTATAATTATTTAGATGTTCAGTTTAACTTTGTGTATGTAAACTAGATTGCTCAAAACTAAACATGTGGTAATTTCAGTTTCCAATATATATCTTTGGTGGAGAGAAAACTATCTATTTGAGTTACGTGTTGTACTGTAGCGCTGTAAAAGTCAATTAAAAATTCAATTTTTGTTGGTATCTTGGTATGTGGTGGCAAGAATCTGGAGATACAATACGTATCACGATACAGGGGCAACAATATGATATACTCAAGTACTTGACTATGGTGTCACATAATTTAAGGGTTGCATGATGAAGTTGTAACTGCTTTCTTTTGTTTTTAAATTATTTAAAAGCTCCTGGAGTTAACTGTATCCTCTCATCCTCAGTTGCCGATCTAGAAGGATTTGTTCCTTGAGCTGCAGAGTATGTATTGACTGATTCCATCTAGTGTCCAAAAATTTAACCCAAAAATGAAAAATGCCATTAATATTTTCTTGTTAATTGTAAATCAAAGCATACCGATTGTATAATAATTTTGTTAAATAACTAGAGTAGTAAAAATAAATGATACATAAATATATTTTAGTTCATGAAATTGCGTTCAAAATTCATTGTGTACCTTCTTTTTTTTTTAAGCACTAAACAACTCTGTTCCGTTCAATAAAAAGTGCATTTATTGTACATCACATGAGGTTTCGTCTCTCTGTGCTTTCACCACCTTTACTTTGCATTGGTCTGATGCCTGCGCTTTTAATTGGAAGCCTGAATGTGTCAATAGATTTTCCTGGTGGGGTCATGTCATTTCCTGTCCTCCTGGTGAGTATGAACAGCATTTCAATCCACCATGATCCTTGAATCTTCGCCTTTGCTGTCATTTTTCATTTCAAATCACGACTATGATCATGAACTCTAGGTCATGACAGAAAAAAACACAGATAAATACAACATTTTTTTCTGTGACCCCATATACATACAGAGATTAAACTAGAGCTACAGCGATGTTTGAGGTGGTTGAGAATGGATCTATGCTCTTTATGGATCTATTATTCTATCACCTATCCACCCTGTGTCCTTTATGCCCTTCCTTGGGGTGAAAATGAGAAAGAGAGTATAAATTATTAACGTAATTAACACTTGACTTTATACAAAACTTAAAGTGATAGTTCACCAAAAATTAAAACTTCACTCATTTTCTATGTCTCTTTGGACGAAGATGAAGACGAAGACAACTGAGCTCCAGTCGCTACAATAAAATGAACAAGCATTTTTGTCTATAACTCTAAAAAAAAACAGAGTACTCTGAAAATAATCCCAACCCGTAGTTCGACATGAGGGTGAGTAGAAAATCACTGATTTTTGGGCTAACTATCATTTTAATAATTGATTTCTTACAAGTTAGAATTATGCATTGTAAACATGGAAAACCTACACTTATAATCCAGACAGGGTTATAGTATTTTATTATTTACCAACGTATCCTCTTTTTCCACTGACTTTAATAAACAGCAATACACCAAGGCTTTCTTAGCTTAGATTGAGACATCAAGGTAATGGAGTCAATTATTCATAAATCTTAAACCAAAATAAAAACCTTGTGTTACTCTCAAGGTCTCTTTTCTCTCCCAAGATCCCACTTGTGAACTTTCTTTCCTCAAGTTCAAAATAAACAATTTGCAGCCACAAAGTAAGACTTTTTGATTTTTATAGTATCTTCGTTAAAGTCATTTTAGAACACATTTAAAGGTATTTAAAGACACTTTGTCCGTATAATAAATCCCCTTAAAATGTATCATATTAAATTACAGCACTCTGTTATTATATAAAATGCTAATCAATTTTTTAAATTTTTTGTTAAACCATTTTAAGTTGCAAAAAAACAGTAATAAAGATCTGTTTTTTCTACTTGTGCTGATTGTTTGAGGAGGCTCTGTGTAATCAACATAAATTACTCCATATATTCATGTGCGTACAGCACAGCAAAAAAAACATGTCTTATGGAAGACGTACATGACAGAAACAAGGCCTCCTTAGATATCCAACCATATTCATTAGCCTCTCTGATTGGATGCCCAGACACATCTGATGGAAACTCAGTATGGCTGCCTGTCTGTATTATTTTGATTGTTTATTACCAGGGATATTAGAATAATAATTACACAATTTAAGGCCCAGTAATAATCCCCATATTTCCTATAATGTATTCTAACAATTCTCAGTTCTATAGGTAGGATTTAATCAAATCAAATAAATACATATTAATGCCATTTTTCTTTATTTTTTTAATAAAACGTTTTTTTGAAAACCTAGTCAGGATGCCAAATATAAAATGCTAAGAAATAAAAAGGTTGAACTAAGAGAGAAAAAATGAAAGATCGGTACTTTGTGCAGCTAGTTTTGTAAAAAAAAAATATTTGTTGCTTGAGGAGGGATATTCACAGAATCATGAACAACACTCTCATAACAATAAAATAAACACATAAGTGGATTTCAAGCATTATGTGACAGTTATCGCTGCAGTTCTGGTGCATCCTCATCATTTTGTCTTCATTTCTCCACATTTGTTCGCAGTCAAAAGTTTATCAAAGCATTTTACTGCTTGCACTAACAATATTTTTTAATTTACGGTATAACTGTGTGTAAATGAACAAGATTGCTAAAAGCCCAACATTCGGTAGAAATAATAATAAAAAGATAAGTGTGTTATTATAGTGATGTAAATTTAAATAAAAATTAACTTTTTTTTTGTATCTTATAGGTGTGCGTATTGCAAGAATCTGGCGATATGATACGTATTACAATACACAGACGACAATACCATATATTGCGATACTGTAGAGAAAATGATATATTTGCAGTATTGTCAAGTACAGACCACGTGACTCGTAACTGCTTTCAATTGTTTTAATAACAAAATATGGACAAACATCAGCTTTAAAAGTTCCTGCAGTCGACTGCATCCTCTCGTCCTCAGTCATGGCCGTGATTTTGCTGTATTTCATTGTTGATTTATGCGGAGGACACAATGACTGCAGCCATCTGGTTTTTGGACAGTCAATTGCAAACCATAAAATGAATGCAGCGTGAATATTCACATGTTAATTGTGAATTAAAAACAAATTATTTTATACACACTTTATTGAAATAGGTAACCATAAAACAACCCTCTGACACATAGAATATGAGTGGCAAGCCAAAAATGAAAAAGAGAAAATAAAAAATGTGAAAGAATTATGGATACAGCATCTTGAAAAAGAATATCACGGTACATCGTCATATATTTTCCAAATTTCCAACCTAGAGCCAGTCATTTTTGGGGAAAATGTGTCATTTTCTTATTGCTTTGCACTTTGCTTGACCTCATCTCTGTAAGTCTTAAGAGAAAATGTATGTTGATGACCTGTGTGACTTATCTATAATCCAGGATAAGATGCATGGATACAAGAAGTGATGTAAATATCAGTGAAATTAATCTTCACAAGCTGCAGTGAACAAACAAAAGTTGATGACACCTTAAGAAGTCATTGATGTTGTTGTGAAATCTCATGAAGGTGAAATGGGTTCTCAGCATGGATGAGAGGTTTACCATTAGAATCCTGTCTCCAAACAAGTCCACTGGGCCGAGAAAACATCCTCGAGCTGAACGTCACCGAGGGCTGTCTTTTCAATTTGTTTTTTTTTCTTACCCACTCTCTTTCTGCCAGCTGCTATTGCTGCCGCTCAGGCACCAAGAAAGACGCTGATGCGGTGTTATAAGAGGTCCTCTGGAATGCCCCTGGCCCTCTGAGGACCATGTGTTGTGGTTCACAACATAGATAGGCCACTAAACCAGCATGGTTTCAGTCTGACACTTGTTCTTACTAGGATAAAGTTTTTAAAAAACACCAGTAAATAGTTCGTAGCTCTTTTTTTTGGAATAAGGAAGGAAAAACTCAACTGTGTTTGGTTATTTATGTATGGATTACCTTTTATTAGAAAAATTCTCAAACAACTTCTCCTAACTTCTTTTATCAAATCGCGTAAAATCTTTTCTGATTGAAAACATGTTTGGCTGATGGTTAACAGGTTGTTTATTATTTTCAATCTGATTATTCCATGAATCCTGCAAAGCACAGAGTTGAAAACACTGACCAGCTTTTTGAGAAATATTCACAAAAAAAGAACAACAGATTATTCCAGTCACTAGCAAAGTTAATTAGATCATTTTGTTTATGAGAGGAAACCGTCGAGCTGAGCTTATCTTTAGCAATCTTCTGGTGTGAAGACTGTTTGAACACCTCATGAGGAACTTGGTGGTTTGCCACACAGAGAAGATGCTGCTTGGCTGACAGCATGATGTAAATGAACACAGTCGAGGGCCATTACCTCGCGAGTGGGTGGAAGTACATCCTCTACTGTAAATTACTTTTTGCTTCAGTGATATGAGCAATTTGTCTTTCGGGCGTTCATGAATAAACTGTTTTTTAAATATCAAAAGGTAATGGAATCCTACCATGCCGATTTCTATTCATATTGCAAAAAAAAACAACAACATTATCTCACCAAATACAAGTTACTGTACAGTAATCGAATTTGCATGTTTTATTTCAAGCATAACGTGTATTATTCAGAATGTAATTTATATCATGTCCGCGGATAAACAAGATTTTGTTTTCCCTCTCTCACTGTATTTAAAACTGATACAATCTTTTGTTTGATGGCATCATAAAAGATGGATTGTTCAAATCAAACATGAGTAAGCTGGTGGAAGAACAGCTCAAGAAAGTGTAGGTTTACAGCAGTTTGGCTACAGACATTGTATAGTAATTGGAGTTGGAATTGGAATATTATAATAACATTATGGTGATAAAGCACGTCAATTCATTATTTTTTAAACGACTTTCCTTTTTTTCGACATTCAACAGCGCTCTATGGTTTTGACAATGTAATCCTGCGAGATCTGGGTGATGACTGAGGACGAGAGGATACAGTCGACTCCAGCAGCTTTTATAGCTAATGTTTGGTCATATTTTGTTGTCAAAACAAATGAAAGCAGTTACGACTTTGTCAAGAGTCATGTGGTCTATAAACACCAGAGTCAATTACTCGGACATTACTACAAATATATCCGCGTTCCGAAAGTATCACAGTATATCGCAATACATCGCAATAAACAACAATTCATCGCAATATATGGTATTGCTCTCCCCATATTGCCATATGTATCGTATTGGCAGATTCTTGCTAACACACTCCCGTAATAAAAATGCACGTTTTAATATTTATGTAGGCAGATGGTCAGGTAGGTTTAGAAGGACCATATATAACACAGGTGTGCAGGAATGTATAGAACTTTGCAGATTAAAAGGCAAATAAATCTGCAAGCCCACCTCAACATCTTCAACAAGAGAATACACTCAATCAAATGTGAAACTAATTCTTTGTATAATGTGCTGTTATAATTGTCTTTTGGAATGTCACACTAAGCGGCTTTCATGAAAAACATTCTGAGTATCTACAGTATGTTGTGATTTGTTACGCCAAAATCTATTTTTGGTGCCTTTAAAACATCAGTGTTAGTGTTCCCGTGGATCCATCCTCCTCAAATGTATACAGTCACTTGTTGTTAAATGAGCTACCGCTAGACAACTGTTTTTGTTCGCAATATGACCATGGCATTTTTTCCCAAAAGGAAACTGAATACATAAACCGGTATATACACAAAAAGCTGGTTCAGTGTTTAACCCTGATCCCCGGCGTACATTGTCTTCGGCACCATGAGGCAGCCTCATTAGGTATGCTTGTCAGAGCTTGTTATGAATCACACTAAATCCTCCACTGCTCTATTCCCAGTGTTCCCAACTGGTTCAGCCCTCATTTGCAAAATAAAGACAGTTGGGTTGCAGCCATTGTTCAACTCTAATGATTTAATTAGTAAATCAAAGTTGATTGATGCTATTTGCATGTTAATATAGTTGGCATACAGTTGGGCAACAGCTGAAGAATTACATTTAGAGCACTGAAATATATAATTCTGTAATGTCATGAATGAATCAGAGCATATTATATAGCGTTGTATTAATATGCAGGACACGCTTTACTTTTATAACTCATTTCCTGCTTGAAAGATGATATCAACATTGCCGCAGCGATTGAGAAAAGGATAAGATAATCAATCATATATCAGTGGCGTCAAAGTCATGGAAAACCGCGAAACCCGCGTTTTGTGTGAATCCTCAGCTGGATTTGCATTCGATCTATTTCCCAGGCGGGAAAAATAACGCAGCGTTCGGTTTTGATCTCAGTCTTGGGCAATCATCTCAGATCGTGTTGATAAATGAGAACCTACAGAACCAGTAACTTTTCTCATCCACTTACTTGAGTTTTTCGTGAAAAATGCAGACAGTGACTTTAGATCAGCTCTCAGTGTGAGGCTAACAGACAGAGTATAAGATCTGCCTATTTTTGTGCACTGCTTCATTTTATTCCTGTCTGTTCCTACTCTCTACTCTGAGGAGGCCATCCATTTGTGAGGACATTAAATCAAAGCTTTTTGCTAGAATGGGTTCTGCTCTCCCCTCTCTGCACATCCCATATGAATACTCCTGACAACTCTGATAACACCTGAAGGAGTGGAGCTATTTATACAGCCAACTGCCCATTTGCATCCCAATGACTGGGAATGAGTTGCCAGAATCATCCCTTTCACTTCCAACATCTATTACCATCTTCAGTGTCTGTGTTTTTTGTATGCTATTGCTCATGGAGAGCGAGTGGTACTTCCTATTTGAGATAAACTGCTCACACTTTGTGTTTCATTTAAAGGGTTACCATAATTCCAATTTTACTCTTCTTCTACTTACACTATCGACTAAGGGTTGGGATTATTTTGAATTGAGTAATCTGTTCCTTTTTAGAGTTATAGACAAAAATGTATGTTCATTTTAACATAGCGACTGGAGCTCAGTTGTATTCGTCTTCATCTTCGTCCAAAAAACACTTAAAAACATCCAAATACCATCATACTGTTCGTCTGTAATGTACATCTTGAATCGAAGCCTTGACACAAGGAATTGTTGCGGATTAAACATTAAAAAAGTCTATATTTTAAGTTTGTGTTTAGCAAATGTTTCCCCAATGTAGCCCGATTTAATCTTCCTTCAAAATGACGAACTTGAAAGCATCCAAATACCTCCATACTGCTCGTCTGTAACGCGTTTTTAGCGTACTGTGCTAGGCTAGCAGCGCACTTATACTGCCGATGTGTTTCAATAAGGAAAGACGTCAGGCAGTACTGAGAGACTTCTCCCACAAAAAATTAACTTATTCAAGAAACAATACAATATCGACTGTGATCCAGTCGCTACATTAAAATGAACATTTATTTATGTCTATAACTCTAAATAGGAAAAAAATACACTAAAAATAATTCCAACCCTTAGTCGATATACAGGTGAGTAGAAAATGAATGAAATTTGAATTTTGAGTGAACTATCACTTTCAGTAACACCTGAAAAAGAGCTTTTCAAACACAGGGTTTGTGTTTAAAGATGTAAAAAAGCAAATACTTCAAAGTGGTACTTCTAAACCTGCACTGCAACTTTAACTAGAAAAGAGTGTGTCACGCCACCAGCAAACTCCTCAGTGATGCATGGATGATATTGTTAAATTATTGATGACGATACTGATAAAATTATGCAGACGCTTCTCATTCATTCAACTTCTGTAGCAAAGCCCAAACCTTAGCTCAGGTTTCTAAATGACATCGTAGAGTCCCATCGTGATCGGAACTAAATTAAAATGTTGGCTATAAATGTGATTCGTGTTTTTCTTCATTATTTATTATACTTATTGCCCTCATGCTGTCACTGGGCCCAATCCACGCTCCACTAGGTGAGAGGTTAAGTACCTCAGTCCACCAAGATGCGCATATTAACTGACATCTGCTCAATGCAGAGTCAAATATGAATTTCTGCTGTGAAACCTGGTGGCACTAACATACGTTGTGGTGTGTACCCACATAAAGGTAGCAAACGTAAATTGTAGGTCTTTAACGACTGTAGAGATTATTAAGTAGCTGCCTTAATGTGGCAGATCCTTACTAGTTGGTATACTGGAAACATAATCACATTCAAATAAATGACCACATTATAAAATCTGTTTTTCTCTTATATTTTTCAGTTGTTTGCGAGATAAATTCGATGATTCTATAGGTAGTGCAAAGTAAAAGAGAAATTGTATCCCATCAAACTAAAATACTGTGTATTGTGTAAACTATTTCAAATTTGAGTTGTAATACTATTTAAAAACATAGGAAAAAACTCTTTGTGAAAGATTTAAAATGTACTCAACATAAAATTTTGATACAAATGACTGTGTCAAGTGTATGACTGTCTTAAATGTACAGATATACTGTAAACCAATGGCCAACATAAGTTAACACTACGAACAATTATTAAAGTGAAACATCATGAAAACAGAAATGCCATATATGAAACATTCATCCTTGCCTTACAATGCAACATTTCCAAACATCCATCATCTTTGGAATGCCATTGTATTCTGTGTGTTTTGACATTAATCTCCAATTGATAGTTGCTTAAACAAATACTGATGTTTAAGGTGTTTGGTTAATTAATTATTATAATAATAATATAATGATATTATAATAACAATTAAAGTCGAATCCATGGATTCCTCCCATGTCACCTCATGTTGCCTGAGAAGATAAAACATCCTCACAGGAGATAAAGTGTAATTCCTCTCCTCTGTGGTGACATTTATCCCATAAACTGATATTTACAGTGAATGAGGCATTTAATTAAGGAAAAAAAAATGTATTCCTGACATTTATAAAGGTGAACAACCACAGCGTTTAAATACTGTTGGGTCATTCATAAATGTAGCTTTTTCAAAACAATACAGTCCTTGTCAGTGAGTGAGTTTTGGTTTGTAATTAAAAAGGTCACAGGTTAACTCACTACTTCTACTCCAGTCATAATTATCCAGGTTTTCTTTCCTTCTACACGCTGATCTTTTGGTATTTGCTTGAAGTTAATTGGTTTAAATATGGACGATGGCCTCTCTCACATGTATCATTGTCACCTCAATTTCAAGGATTAATGAAGTTGTTACAGGAGATCATCTATTTTTCACAGATGTGCTTAAAATCTGAGTGAGAGAAATGAGATAGATAGAAAGATTTTATTTTATTTAAACCCTAGGGAAAATTCCTTTTGGAGATAAGAGGATATTATTCCTCCAAAACCAGAGGGTATTGAACCCTAGTAAAGTAGCATGGTAGCGTAATAAAGGATATACAGACTACTACTAATGCAGTTGTACAATAGGAGGTTTCTCCAGGTTTTTGTTATAGTTTATCTGTTGATATTCACACCCCCATGTGCTTAATAAATAACTTTACAGTTATATCCCGGCCACGCATTTAGAACTTGTTGTTGTGATTGTTAAATATGTACTTTAAACATGTTTGTAAGAAGTTGATATTGGTGTGAAGTAAGAGTTGTCGATTTAAATCTATATTTTTTTGACGTTTTTTTTTTTACTGTATTGATATCCAACAGCACTGTATCGATTTTGGTACTTGAAAAAAATATTTTATTTTGTGGGGCTTTCTAATCATATTTTATTTTCATCCTTGTTCTTTTATAGTTTATATTTTAATCAAGTATTTGTCAAATAAAATAATCCTATTTATATTTACAATTAACATGCAAATATTCACTGCTTTGTTCATCTTAAAGATTAATTTCCTGCCACTAGATCACACCAGTTATTCAATCTCTGCAGCTTAAGCTACAATGACATCAAGTGAGAACCCGGCGATGACTGAGGATGAGAGGATACAGCCAGCTGCTTTTAAATATGATGTGTGGCCATATTTTCGCTCTCTTCTCGTTCCATTTTTCAACCAAAAGAGAGTGGAAAAATCTTAAAATTACATTAAATTCAGTGTCTAAAATCATTCCGAAAACTATACATGTTTATCAAAATATATTGTATTGAATCATATCAGGAGTTAAGTATATCGTATCAAATCATGAGATTAGTGTATCACTAAAGCCCTAGTGTAAAGATTAACAGACAAAAATGGTAATCTTAATTTCTTAAAACCTGAATACATCATTTATCAGGTGGATTGTTCCTAATTTTATCAGGTAGTCAAAGTTTGAACCGGTTGATTGAAGCTTCTCTGCCAAATATTGCCGTTCTTATTTCGCTTCCAAGGTGACATATTACGACAGTAACATTTCGTATTTGTAAATAAAAACTGCATAACAGTGTGTCAGTTGGCAGAGTTTAAAACACTCCACCGAAGTATAGAAAACATTTTTATTTTATTTTTAGAAGTGTACTAAGTTGTAAACACACTTTGTAAAGCTTTGATTTAGTAGAGTGATGGTGTGACAGGATACACAGATGTGGCCGAAAACATTTATAAAAAAAATCCTTTTCTTTTCTCTTTTAAGCAAAATCAAAATCATTTTCAACCGATTTATATTTTTCAGTCCCCTAAACTGCCAGAGGTTGGCCTAACACAGCCTGGCCCAGAATGTAGCCCCACCCTTGGACACATTTAATTTAATATAATAAATTAATCAAACAAAGATAATTTTTTTTAAACACAAATGACAAACGTAAATGAACAAAAAGAAAATAAGCCGTACCACGCCATATCAATTCCAAACAAAACACCTCCTGTGGCGAATTAACAACAAATTAAAGCTCACCCATAAAACAGCCCCGTCAAAATGAAACATGCCACTCACAACCCCCATAACACCCCTATTTTAACTGGGTGGTTCAGTCCCTCTGGTTCTCTTTCCCAAACCAGGATGTGGCGAGTACCTGACTGATTGTAAGTAAGTAAGTAAGTAAGAAATTTGTATTTATATAGTGCTTTTCCAGACCAGGGCCATAAAGCGCTTTAACAATAAAAACAATACTCAATAAACGATATACTTAAAAGGTCAAGATAACACAGAGACAAACACAGGAGTTCCAGAAAATCAAGGAAAAGCCTGCATGAATAAAATGTCTTAAGATGTTTCTTGAAGGAGTCAGTAGACAATAAATGCACAAACAAAATGGTCAAAGGAAATCAGAAAGAGATACACTAACAACAAAAAAGCAAATAATACTCTCAATGCTTACTCTGTGACAGGTTGCATGACTGATCTGTTGAGACTACATAGAGACACCAATGCAGGCGACGAGGAATTTGTTTATGTCACTTTGCCGCATCATGTATTTATGTTAGAACGGTGTTCAAACACTTCCTCGTTGATGCACAGCTTCATCAATGTTCTCTGGACGCTCTTGTTGTTCCCTGATCAAACAAAATCAACTCATCCAGGAGTTTTGTGTTCATCCTCTTTTATTTAATTGGTTAGTTATTGTAGGTTTTTTTCGTCCAATTTGTCAACATTAAATGGATTTTAAGTGTTGTAAGAATTTAGCAAGTTAAATTAAATAAAGCTGTTAATTTGACAGTTTATTTATTTTATGTTAAATACAGCAAGAGTGACAAATAAATACAGATTGTTCTGACCCGATACATTTCTTCTTTTTTAACTTGAAAATCAAATCGCAATTAAAATGTATTATGAGTGATTTTATTGGATTGCCATCAAAGAAAGAGATCTACAACTCTATTTGACCACGTGAAGAACAACATCATGAGTTAAAAGGGAATTGAGATAAACCGCAGCTCTAAAAGCTATACTTATGTGCATTAACATTAAATGCCGTCGGATCGCATCCAAGCCATCTGTTGACATACTATGGATTATGTCGCCATACTGAAAGCCAAATGTTTATTATTGTTGACATTTATAAAGGTGAAAATCACAGCGTGTAAATGCTTTTCATGTCAGAGAGAATTGTAAAGAAATGGGTCATGGGTTCACTCTCTACTTCTTTCCCAGTTATGATAAAGCATGTTTTTTTTCTGCTACACATCTGTTATCACTTGCCTGAAGTTAAATGGTAAATAGCTTTTACTTATATAGTGATTTATGTTTATCTATGTTTATTTAACACCGAAAGCGCTTTACACTAAGTTACATGTTCACAATCACACACTGATGGGAGTAGGCTGCGACGCAGAGCACCACAATCTCATCCGGAGCTGGAATTGAACCTGCAACTTCCCATGCCAAAAGGCAACCACTCTACCATCTGAGCTATGGCGCGCCGGTGGTTAAATTATCCTATTGTCCCCTCGCTCTGAAGGGTTTACGAAGTTGTAACAGGAAGATTATTTATTTTTAAAACCTGAGTGAGAGAAATTAGATTCTACTTCCTAAACCATAGCTACTTCTGTGTAGCCGCTAAACTAACCCTTAAACTGACTAAGAAGACTTAGTGTGTGACAAATTTCCTATAACTATTCAGGAGCTGAAGCGTGTTTGCTAAAATAAGAATGTCTTGTTTACCTTCAGAGAGGCCTGAGAGCAGCAGGACGGCGCCTCAATCTATTCACTCAAATGTGTCCGGTGATCTGGGGGAAAAAAGCTGTCATTGATCACAGCTGCAGAGAGAGATAAGAAGCGAGACTGTTTGATTGCAATAATCTGTTCACGTTGACTTTGGTGTCCAACCATCTCCAGGAGGGTTAGAAATGAAATCTCTCTCCTGCTTCTCGCCAACTCTTCCACCTCTGCAGTTTTCCATGTGGTCCTTTCAGAAAGTTGCTGTTAAAAATATTGTACGTCTGAGATTGTTGGAGCAGGTTTTTGGATGTAATACATCATGATTGCGCCTCAAGGGAAAATCTTAACCCTTGTTTTATCTCTGGGTCAAGGTGACCCAGTGGTAACACAAGAGATACTTCAAATGCATATGTTTTCGTGCCACCGGGTCACCTTGACCCAGAGATAACAGAAGGGTTAATATGAATTAGTCCATTTATGTTGAAAATTGGTTTTGTACCCACATTTACTAATGTGTTTTGTGCATATATACAGGTTGTTTTGTGATATCATATCATGTCAGAAATTACATTTTTATTAATAAAACCAAAAGTTCTCTGTGGTGAGTAAATGTACAGTTTTTCAGACCAGTAAGGCATTTTTTTTTTGTCAGAATGACTGTAATAATGTAATGTAATAATAATCAATCAACACCTACCTAACATTATTATTCACATTTCCAACTGCAAGAGCAAATTTTGATTTTTTGACTTTTTTTTCTTTGTATCCATGTAGTGTTAGATTCTAGCCTCTGCTGTTAATGTCGAAGCTAGCTCCTATCATGTTTGAATTTGCTTCAGAGAGAGAGAAAAATGAGAATCAGCATTGTCATCCAACAAAAAACATGTGCCGATTGAAACAAATCATTTTGCCACCTGTGGAAACCCATGAAAGGAGAGAAGGCAGGACCAAATTATGATGAATAGGTTCCTTCTGTAGAACTCTTGATCGAAGCAGAATAGAAACATAGAAAACAGAATGACTCATAAATCAGCATGGGCAGATTTTTCATTTAGTTGTGTGAAAAATCTACTTTTCTGACTCACTCACATGTTTCAAAGTCTTTCTCTCCAAGATGCAGTAAGTCCGTCATCATGACCATGTTTTGAAGTTATTACTTTATAAAGTTCTCCCCTGTCAGCAAACGAGAGATAATAATAATAAGCAATTTTATTTGTAAGGCTTGACTCCTCCTCCAGCCAGCTGTAATCGCGCTTGCTTTGTTCATATTATGAGTCCCCTTGAGGTAGAGAATTCAGGGATTGATGACACGCAGTGATACACCTCAATGGTTGACCAATCACAGTAGAGTTTGTGTTGTTATGGTAAATAAGATTAAAAGAGGGTTTTGCACAAACATACCATTAGTAACCGCAGCAACAGGTTCCTTTTTATGCACTGCAGAACGGAACGCTTTGTTCCTTCTGCTATTAGATGTCATGCTTGACATTCACTTTTTACTTTTGATGATTTGAATGATTTTTTAAGTCTCTTCATATGTTTGTATGTATTTATTGTATTGATGTATTAATCCATCCATCCATCCATCCATCCATCCATCCATCCATCCATCCATCCATCCATCCATCCATCCATCCATCCATCCATCCATCCATCCATCCATCCATCCATCCATCCATCCATCCATCCATCCATCCATCCATCCATCCATCCATCCATCCATCCATCCATCCATCCATCCATCCATCCATCCATCCATCCATCCATCCATCCATCCATCCATCCATCCATCCATCCATCCATCCATCCATCCATCCATCCATCCATCCATCCATCCATCCATCCATCCATCCATCCATCCATCCATCCATCCATCCATCCACATACTGATGAGTACACTAGAAGTCCAAGATCAATTTAAGACATACTTTAATCAATACATTAGTTGCCCATTAACCCAAAGGTTTATGTTAATTATGTACACAAATACTACATAAATCCATTCAACACAATCAAAAATCTACAATTTAGGATTAACTGCTTCAGGCAGTTAGTCTGTATGTTGTGCACAGCAGAGTTGTGTTGCTGTGTTGTTAAAAAAAGGGATTTCAAAACAACTGACTCATGACAAGGAATTACCATTGAAATATAAGCTTCTCATTTTTGTGCAAGAAAAACATGCCAGGAGGTACAAAAAAACGTGATTTTGATAAGGTCAGTAGAAGAGTGCACCAAGTGTCTAATGAGAGGAAAAGGGTAGCAGAAATGATTAAAGACAGAAGCTTGCTTCGGGTTCAACAGTAGGACAACAGAACTACTGTAAAGAAAGGAGGGCGGAGCTGGTAGTGGCACACTTGGAGATGGTTCTGATTTTAAAATTATGTGGGAGGACATGGTGAGTGTGAAAGATACGATGGATGAGTAAAAAAGATGGAGGCGTTTACTCGTTAATGAAAAAATGATATTTATAAACAGCCTCAATGGTATAAACATTTATCTTTGAACAAATGTTAACTGTATGTTTATTGTTTCCTACTGTCAGTTTACTGCTGTAACAGCACACATTTCCCCGCTGTTGCAGAAATAAAAGCTTGTCTCATTATATTCATATCATACTTGGAAATGTATCAATAAATTATGAGACATATGTAATGACTACAGAGAGATGACGTTCAGATTACTCAATTATAAACATTGTAACTAGGCATGTGTATTTGCAAGAACATGGCGATATGATTCGCATAAGGATACAGCGACAATGATACGATATTTTGCGATATATTTGTTGTATTGTCTGAGTACTTGTCTCTGGTGTTGCAGAATATACAGACCATATGACACTTGACGAAGTTGTAACTGCTGTCCTTTTTTTTTACACCAGAATATGTCCAAACCTCAGCTTTAAAAACTCCTGGAGTGTATCCTCTTGTCCTCAGTCACCGCCGGGATCTAGCAGGATTTTGTTGTTCTCTTAGCTGCAACGGACATAATGACTGCTGCCATCTAGCGGCGGGAAGATTCATTGCACCATAAAAATGAACAAATGCTGTGAATATTTTGTATATTTTGGTGTTCGTATTATACATTTAAAATGAATATTAATATATATTTTAAGCACACTTTTCTTGAACTGCAAAACATTTATTTCAGCTATGGTAAAAAATAAATTATGATTTGAAGCTGAAATAAAAATAATATATTGCTGTTGAATATAGATAAAGTATCATGAATGAAATATTTACTATAAAATGCTATATATTTTATAGCATCCTTAATTGTTACTGCTGTATATATTGCAGGCCGTCCACAGATGCACCAGCTCTCCATTAGAAATTCCCTGACACTTAAGTTCATACACTTAAAGCATGAATCCATTTCAATGTATTCTCAAACTATATACAGTATAATCTGACAAAACTTGCTACTAGCTTCTTCATTCTCTTGATTCAGTTCAAGTTGAATAAATCCATGAACCCAATTAAAATGAACTCTTTATTTAAACAAAAATTCTTGAAAGTATTTGTAAGAGCCATTCGGATGAATTATTTTCACTATTTCACTTTCAGAATCAAAACCTTTGTGATTTAATACGAAGTGGTGAATCAGCCTTGTGTAATGTCATCTATAACCGGCCTATGACGAACACTTCCATGAGGGCAGTGTTCTCGAGAGCTGTCAAAGATTGTTACAAAATACATGTCAACGAATCATCCACCCCTCACTTTAACTTTCTTCACTAGAACAGTATTTTATACCCGACAAAAAACGTACAGTCCAGCACTTTAATGATGCGTTGAATCTCCGGCTGTGTAAGAATGAATGTAGCAAGAATGAAATTTAAAAACTTGCCTCAATGTAAAAGTCCCTAAAGATGCCCAGGGACTTAAATAAATACATGGATATTAATAATAAATGTACATTTTCCTGTGCATTAATGCGCATATCTACATGCTAACACAAAGTGATTCATCTGCTGCTGTCTTGATGAATTGCCTTTTAACATGAGCAAACCAGTTTGACATCCTTGCTATGAACAAACTCTTAAGCTGCACCTTTGGTGTCTTTTTTAATCATTATTCTGGCTGAATAAATATATTTTTAGTTTCCCTTTCTAAATAAAAACAAATCTTTCACTTCGTCTACGTAACTCCCCGCTCAAGCACAGCGTTGTTTGCTAGTTGTTATGAAAAATACAAGCAGTATTTCATGTCTCCATGTCAGTGTCATCACTTGTGTACGACACTCGCTTGAAGATTTGCGTATTACTTAAGCGTTGAAAGAGAGCGGCGGAACTGTTACTCACACTTCCTTTTGAGAGGATTTCGTTTAAGGCTCTTTGAGGTTCCATGTTAACATGTCCAACCGTCTAAGCAGCGAGACGCTTGAAAAGAGGAGGAGCAACTTCAGTGTTAGGAGTCTTCCTCTCGAGTGTGTTTTTCAGATAAAGATTAAGGTTGAAAGGCTATGAACTTAAAGGGCAACTAATGTGTTGATTTAAGTGTGTCTTAAATAGATGTTGGACTCTATTGTACTCATATGGATGTGTCTGTTTGTACAAAACTCTCTTTTCATTAAGATATTTACATTAAAAAATGTGCTTAAGCCCCGCCCACTGAAAACACTTAGTTTTCTGGAGATTAAATGTTGTTTACCTTAATGACGCCCAGTCTACTGTGAATGGTCAAGCATTGAGGATTGTCACAATGCGTCATCAATCCCGAAAGTCTCTTACTTGAAGGGACTCATTGTATAAACAAAGCGGGGCGTTGTTACAGCAGGCTGGAGGAGGAGTGAAGTCCTTTTTACGTTATAATGGACTCAGCTCTCGTAACCTCTCGTTCACCGAGATTTCAATTCAAGATTCAAAGTATTTATTGTCATAGGTACTACATCCCATGAAATTCTTACTTTGTACCCCCAACAAAAGTGCACATTATAAACATATTTACACACACATATATATATATATATATAAATAACTATATATACATTTAAAAGAATACAATCTAAAAACATTTCAGATAACTTTATAAAGTAATAAATTCAAAACATGGTCATGATGAGAAACGTACTGCATCTTGGAGAGGAAGACTTCAACATTTGAAACATGCAAATCAGGAGGGTTGGGTTTTCACATTAGTTACTCTTTAACAGACGAGTACTTTCACCAAACAGCTTAAAAAACTGGCTGTTTTTTGAAAGACTTTTTTTCTGACCATCTTTTTTCCTAATCATTCTCAATGGCACAGTGTCCTTCTGTCTTCACACTTCACACCACAATGAGCTGCCACACTGGAAAGCATGCTGTAACACCCTGAATGATCGCAGCTCATCAGCTTTCCAGGCCGAGATAAATGAGTGCAGCGGCGTGATGTCAGGAGGTGCAGAATATCATCACGCCTTGAAGATTGGCGAAATGATCGCTGTTTATCAAAGCTTCACAAATTATATTCGGGTATTTTAGGGGCTCGATTGTTGTCGCTGAGCAAGCGTCTCTGCCTGTCTTCCTCGTGAATGAAGGGATTAAAGCTTTGACAATGAACAGTCAACACATTTGATAGTGGATTATAGTTGGTAATATTTTCTGCAAGTTCTCCAAATTGTTGTTTTTTTACTGATTCATTTATAAAATGATCAACTTTAAAAAAAAAAAATGAATTCGTTTTTAATTAATTTTTAACAGAAAGATGTTTGAGTTCATATTCGGTTTCAATATTTAAGTTGAAACTCTCTGAATTCTCCATCTCTCTTGGTCCCTGTTATCTATTCCATCCCTTCTTTTTTCGCATTTCTTTTACACGGTCTTTCATTCACATTTCCTCTGTTTCTCTGCTCTCACTTTTGCCATGTTTCTGTTTGAAGTGCTAAACAATGCTGCTCTCCCTCGGCGACTCAGAGGCTGAAACTGCTTGGCAGCGCGACAGGATCTGGTCCTGAGCACCATCTGGGATGTAAGGCAAGGAGCCATCACAAGTGTTGTCAGCGAGCGCCGGCAATGACAATTGTTGCGTTGATCCTTGATCCTCGGAGCAGTCGTCAGCACAGCATCAACACTGTGACTCAGAGAGGAATCTCTTTGCCGTCATAAAAGTGTTTATTGTCAGGCTTCTCAAGATCCTACTGACAAGAATTCTCAATATATAATAGTTTTTTCTCTAGTTCTTATTTCCTTCATCATGCTCTTTTATACTTTCATTCATTCCTGTTGTATATGAAACCCCTTTTCCATGAACTAATGAATCATATTCATAAGAAATAGAGCAGGAAATGAAGCTATGTGGAGCAATCTGTGACGGAGACATATTCTATTGCATGCCACTCAACGTCTATCTCCTCGAGCTACATCTCGAATCACGCAGTAACGCAGCGCTCTGATCTGAAATCATACCCAGCACCTTTCTCCTTCAATTACCTCACTTCTTCTGCCTTTCTTTGCCATCTCGTGTCTTTACGAGCCGGCCGAATACGTCCTGACTGTTTGACTCATCCCCCTTTCCTAATGGTTTTTATTTATTTACATGATTTAACAAGGCAGTATCCAGAGAGCTCCATCCTATTCTAGACAATTCTGATTATTTTCGACCAATGGTTACACTGATTGTTAATAGATGTCTGTCAATCATCCATTGGCAATTTTCACTTGGTCATACAGTGTCTTGGTTTTGAAAGGCCACCGGATGACAGTCAACCTTTTTGGTTTCAATCTACAAATACAATGAAACATGATCAGGTTTCATTGTTTTCATTGACAGTCATCCTCTATCACCGTCATCAGTGAGCAGAGAAGCAAATGGAGTGCAGCAATGCTCCTACCCAGATGCAACAATAATAGACTCAGGGACTCATTCATTCCTCGTGCTATGAGACTGTTTAATTCTGAGTTTGGGGGCAGGAGTGGAGTGAAAAGATGATTCTTTTCCAAGTTAATCTTTGTATCCTTTTTCTTTGTTATTTTATCATTGATCTATGTTCTTTGTCTTTTGATTTAGATTGTGTCATCTTGCAATTTCCTTTTATTCCACTTTGTTTTTGTTTTATTAATCTATTATCTATTTTGCTGTGTGCTGGAACAACAATTTTCCGAAAGAAGACCTCCAGAGGGATCAATAAAGTTTATAGATCTTATCTGTCAATCTAAGTAGCATTGATTTATCTTGTAAATTATGCATTTTCTGTTTATTCCCTTATGAGGATCAGGGGGGGGGGGCTGGAGCCTATCCCAGTTTCTTCAGACGAGAGGCGGTGGATACCATGGACAGGACGCCTGTCGGTCGCAGGGCTAAATAATAATAATAATAATAATGAATAAGCTTATATTTGAGGCTGTTGGTAGATGGTACTTTCTCTATTGGAGACCATTTTCACATTAGGTGTCTTTTAATGTCAAAATGAAAGCTACTCGCTAGATTTAAGTTCTCCCCAGCACACTTTTTTGATATTTCATTGGATGTTCTGGATTTAATCTCCACGTTTAAAAGTGTATATAACAGGAATACATTTTTGTCTTCCAGGTACAAGGAGGTTTTCTCAGGAGATGTGGTGTAAAATGACAAACTTCGATCAGGTATTTATATTTCCTTCCTATTTTCAGCAAAGTTTTTCTACCTTTTCTATCATCTGCTGCATTTTTGGGTTCCAAAAAAAAAACATCATGCTTGAGTACACTTGACGTCTCAGACTCATGGAGTCAGACGTAGTGGACTGCGGAGGTTATTAAGGGATCACTTTATCTATATTTAATTGAGGCTTCTTGGTATGATTCACCTTGACTGTTGCTGGAGCTCTGGGTCTGGAGAAAATCCCTGGTCGTCATGAAACTGCTTGTCAACCTGGTTAATATTTAAAGCATGCCTGCATCAGTGCTGAGTCCTCTTGTGAGTCACTAAGAGGGTTTTGTGCTGGGAAGGATTCAAATGCCTGTTCTTTTTTTGTTTCACATTGGGAAACTTTAGCAAGAATTACAGAAAAAAGACTTTTATCTGGGTCTGATACTTCCCAGAGAAAAGTAATCCCCCAAAACCGATAGCCAGTGGCCAATGTTGACGTTTATTAGCCAAATAGTGGAGAAAATTGGGAGAAATGAGAAAATTCATACGGAAATTATATAAAGGATTAAATAAAGGAGATAACACATAATCAAAAAAGAAACTTGTGGACATTAAAGAAATAAAATGAAAATGAAAAAGTAAAATATTATCATCAAAAGATCATTAGAAATGGTGGAATGTCATCAGTATTAAGGACAGACTGCTGTGGTGAAAAGGTGGTGGAAAAAAAAGCTGAGCCAAAGGTTAGACTTGCAAGGTAATGGTTGATTCATGTTTTCATCTGCTTTGACTGGACATTTTCTCCAAAGGTTGGCTGGGCTCTGTCTTAGAGGCTTAGAATTGAACCATCATTTCTCTACATCCGTCTTTTTAGCATAGCTGCCAAACAAAGTCCTGGTGAGATACTCTGGACATGTCTGACTAAGAGGATGCCAAAGACCTGAGACTGGAGAGATTGTTTCTCTCGGCCGTTCTTGGAATGCTTAGGTCTTCTCCTGGCAGACCTTGAGGGAATTTGGTCATTCAACCAGAACCTGAAAGGGATGAAAAGCTGGATAAAACCAGTTGGTCATTTTCTCTGGTATCTTCAATGTTAAATATAATACGAAAATCTTGTTTATCAAAGCTTGTTTTGGAACATGCTTTTCAGTCATTTTAATTTATTTTAGTGTCCTTATGCTTTAAAAAGTGTCTTGTCTCATTCGCACGTTAAACATTTACAAAAATCCTCTTCATGTGGACAACTAAAGGTAAAAAATGAATTACTGGCTTCATTTAAATGTAGAATTCCATTTTCAAGAGACATTTTGTAGTAGGCGAGTATAACCTTAATGTATTGTCTTCATAAAGTCCTGGTAAGAAGACGACTGGAATTTATACACACTTGTTTTAAGGTTCTTTTTGAGCTGATCGTTTATTTTTTTTTGCTGGATAAACAATTTTAGCAGAAACAATAACCTTAACCTTAAAAAAATATATGTTTACTGAGATTCTTTCGTTTGCAGACGCAGCCATGGCTGCAGTGCGTGCAGAGGCAGGCATATACACACAGTAGAGATAACGGGAATGTTCATGGTCACAGATGATTATATTTGTTTGGGGAGAAAAGGGTAATTCTAAAAACTCGGTTCGAATCAAATCTTCTTTGTCCTATTTGTCTTTCAGTCTGTATTTATGATGAATTCATGTGTTGCAATGATTGATGTTGCAAGTTTGTCGGTTAGGCACTGCAAGATCCCATCCGTGGTAGGCTGTTTTTAATTTGAAAGCCGGACGGCGTTTGGGGATTTTACCGCATAGTTTAGGGATAACTTTCCAAATTAGAGTGCTCCTCTTGAGTGGAGAAGCCCGAACAACTGAGTTTGACATCAGTATGATGTTGTTGAAATGTTACGATGACTCAACCACTCGCTGTTGTTTCTATCTGTGTGAGTAGAGATGCTGAACTGACCGATAGACCCGCCTTATCTTGCTTCTGATTGGTTAATATTCCAAGGTGGCTTCAGTGATTGGCTACATTTACACAAAAATGACCAACATTTATTATCATGAAAAAATAAAAATATATAGTATTCAATGGGTTAATTTAAGCCTGAGAAATATTAAGTTCGGGGTGTGATGTCAGAATGGGTCAAATTGTGTGACTACACTTGAATTGGACACAGCTCTATTGTAGTCATTTATTCACAGTTTAATGTTCTCTAGAATGAGAACATGTTTATTTCCAGTGTTAAACACAACAATAATTTCTATGGTGATGACAGTACATAATAAAAATAATGCAATAAATATAAATAAAATAAAGTGGCATGAATGAAATACAAACATGATGCATTCCATAATTTGTTCTTTCCTTGATGTAGACGATTATTGTGTGTCGTGGACTGGCAGTGGGTCGACATCTGTTATAGTTCCACTGCTGGTCAAAAGAAGTCGTTAAGACTTTCTGCCAAGCTTGTGTCAGTGGTGGAGGAGGGCTTAGACTTGTAGTTTTTTATGTCCCCCACTTATATTTATGGTATACTTAATGTCCCTTCTAGGCATACCACAGCCATTGTACACATCTTTTGATGTTGTGTTTTGCTTAGAAATGAAACGTCTTTCATCGTCTGTAAATGTTAAGCTTAACCTTAAAACCTTGGAAAGAAATTAATATAGGACAAATTCCCAATCGTCAACACTATCCAAAATCAGTCAAACAATACAGCGCAGAAACGTGTTTTTATTACCATCAGAACATGTGAGATGAGTCACAGGAGGTTTCACGGTATGTATTACAAGCAATGAATACTGCCTTAGCCAAAGATTAATCACATTTATCTTTCAAAAGAGTCCAGACGGAGATATACATCAACACAGCACAGAGACAGAAAAGCAGAAGACGGTTTCCTGGCAATGCAGTCCAGTGCTCTTCTGTAGATTTACTGTAACACTAATACAATGTTCCTTCAAGGGTTTAATCGTGGAAAATGTTATTTGGCCAAGACGAGGGGAGAGCAGAGGAAAGGCTCACAGGAGCAGTTTGTCACTAAAATGAGAATAGCTGGTCCAGATCTGAGGTCAGACCACCTTAAGTGAGTCTGAGCCGGAGTTGTGACGGGAATACAGCTCTCAGAGCAGAAAGTATAGCTAACTTAATGAAAGTTTTTGAAGACTAATAACCTTTAGATGAATAGCTTTTTACTTAGTTTAACCTTAACATACGGACAAAATAAATGCTTTTAATCTATATTATTTTAACCAACCATGCTCTAATAGAGACTTGGACAACTTACATTTATAAAGTGATTTAATTCCTATCAATTAAAGAATAACGCCATAGTTATTTAAATGTTTCAAGGAAAATTGGATTGTACAAAACAGTAACCACAACAATCAAAGGAAAATGCAATAGTCACATTTTGTATGGAATAATTAATAAAATTCAAATTGTAATGTAAAAAATGATTAAATGTAACAATTATTTATCAGTGGATGATCACTGGTAAAGTGTTCGGGATTGGATAAGTACATTTTACAACACAGAAATTTACAAACGGCTTCAGTTTCTTTAAGTGACATATAAAATCATAATGCCATTTTATAAATTAGAGATAGATTTGCCCCAACATTTGATGGATAAGACGATAAGGTAACAACAAAGAATGTTACATACATGTATATATTTCAAGTTAGATTGATTATTGTCAAGTAAATCAGTATTTATATTGTATCCTTTGCACTTTAATGGTTCTAAACTAAAGTATATGCTGTAATATATCTCTACAACACATAATCTGGAATTATTTAGATTTATTTAGAGGTATTTGTGTATTTGCTTAATAATAATTGTATAATAATAATAATAATTGTATTTATATAGTACTTTTTAAAACAAAGTTACAAAGTGCTTTTCATCGAAGCAAACAACTACAGTTAAAAACGACACAATCCATTGAAACAGCAAAGTAATAAAATAAGATAAAACAACACACATTCCATTCAAGGAAAATATTATTAAATAAAATGATAAAACAATGAAAATAAAGGAGAGTACAAGACCATTGATAAACCCAGTTAAGGGTTAAAAGGCGACTATAGACAAAAAATATTCCATTATTTTAAAATAATATTGGATAATCTCATCATCCTAGTGGTAGAAACCAAAGTACAGTGAGAGAAAAATCTTAAAATTGTTTTTTTATATATATAGTGTAATATTCAGACACCGCTATCTGCATGCAGCCACATGTTTTCCCTCAACATCACATCGTTTATCCTCTCTAGCAAGGCAATTAGGATACCAGAGGTAAACAAATGATTACATATATTACATATTCATTTTGTATATTTTTTAATGTCAATATTTTATATAATATTCAATAGATTTCAAAGTTGATGCCCAGAAATTCTCAGTAAATTGTTGCTCAAGTTTTTACCTGATTTATTTGGATCAAAAGGGCTGACGAGATCGATGTGTGTCTTCAGTTCTCTCTGCAAGCAAAAAAATAACCTCCCAAATGTTTATATTGCTTTACGTATAAAGACGTGCTTCCTCTTTTATGCAAGATAATAATCTTTTCAATTTACCTTCCTTTCTGGACCAGGACACATTAACCCACATTTCGTTTCTCCTTTTGGAAAAGTGGCCATTTCTGGATACTGGCTATTTTCTCAAATGCTTTTTAACTAAGTAAAAAGTGATTTATCCAAAGGTTTTTAGCCTCCAAAAACTTTCATCAAGTTAGCTATACTTTCTGCTCTGATAGCTGCATTTCCTTCACAACTTCAATACCAAGCTGCTAAATGAATCTACAGCAGTGTGCTTGTTCACAAGAACAAGTACTTGTAAAAGCTTTCAGAAGAGACCTCTTTTTTTCAAAAGAGACCTTTTCTCTTCAAGCTACACAAGGTGTGTATTTTTTTGAACGCCTTTTCTTTAATGTGTCTTGAGTTCTGCTTTTTCAGCATTGAATGAGCCTGTAATGTTGTCAACAAAGTTTTCAATGTAATTACAACTATGAAATTTCCACGTCGAAGAAAAATACTTTCACAGGAGTTTAAATCAGATTTAGGTCTTATAGAGGCTGATAAGCAGGATGGCTTCAACCCTGCCTCCTCGACCAGAGTGTCAAGCGACATTTAAGTTATTGATTAAAGATATAGTCATTTGAGTTAGTACATTAGCAGTTTATACATTAGTAGTTTCTTATTTGATTTTGTGTCGCCCAGTAGACCAAGGAATGCAGACTATGGTCTCTGGTTCCGCTTACTTGAAGGCATAGTTCACCCAAAATTGAAATGTCACTCATTTTCTACTACGAGTAATCCAAGCCTTTTCGGAGGTAGAGGCAGAAATGTATGTCCAAATGAGGGTCACGAACCGTGATCCCTTTTTTTCGTCCAAAAGGGCACACTTAAAAACTCCACTTACCTCCATACTTATCGTCTGTAATGTCCCTCTTGCATTGAAGCCCAGACAAGAGAGATTGTGCGGAGAGATAATTAAATGAGACCATAATTATTTAGTTTTGGTTTGTTGCAGAAGAAAAAAGGCTAACATGCTACACAGAAGTCTCGCGCAAGCAGTGTAGACAGTACAGACTGGGAGTAGGCATGAGGCTATTGGATAACATTTTAAAATTATCGTTATGGTTCCTTTTGTACAAGGGAAAGGGGGCTCACTAGAGACAGTAGACCTTTTCTAAAATATCTATGAAACTTTAAGTATATGTTGCACATACTAAATAAGGGCAAATTTAAGAATTTGAGCAAAATTATGTTAATTGTAAGGGGGCACAAATGGATGCAGACCTCAACAAAATAAAAAAATAAAAAATCCAATAAGATTTATACTTTTTTATTTCATCTCCTTTCAATGGTTGTAAGACCCATAATCCACCTGCGCTCACTCTCTTCTCATAGTATATTGTATCAATGGGTGAAAACATACATACAGACAAAGTAGACTCAGGTCACAAAGCAATGTCGATTTATTCTGTATCCGCTCCAAGCAGCCATAGAACACACAATCCTAAAACTTCTTTCGACCAGTCGGTGATCCAGATCCAAAACCAAATGACTTCTTTTGAATCCTATTTCTAACCAATCACGGAGATCCATTCAAATATGAGTTTTTTCAAAACAATATATTTTCAAGAAAACAAACAAGCTAATGCAGGTAAAGTATGATGTCCTTTGAAAAGATGATTACAAAAAAAGGTATTTACACCATTTCTGCCTTGGTAGACTTTGACAGTATAGTATTTGACAAGTATAGCCGGTCATATTGCTCGTCATTGCGAATGTACAGTATGTTCATGCTGAACCTCTTACTTACAATCCTCACTGGCGCCTTTTTAAAGGATTCCCGTCCCTTAAAGACCTTCTTCAAAGAATCACAATAGCATCAGTCAAGAAATGTGAATTCAATCTCCCACACAAATGCTTAAACCGTGAATAAATCTCTGGCAAAGGCCACATTTCACAAAATAACACACCAAACTGAATAGGACAATGTCAGATTACCTTGTGGATTTAATTCAATATTTAAAACCAAATACATTTTCAAATGTGACCACAGATTTCTAAACTATTCAGCTATTTTTAAATCCACCCCCTGTGCAGATGCAAGCCTGTGTATATGTTTGTAAACTGGTGAGTCAGCATCAGCACGCCACTTCCACTTTAATGGTAAAGTTGTATTTCCCTGCACCACTAAAGACTTGTTTTTTATTATTCATGCTCTTTTCATGCAGGTTGCAATGTCAGGTTTTCAACTGAATGAAGTCAAGCTGACGTGAAGTCAATCAATAACGGGGTGATGCTTCTTAAAATTAGAAGCAATTGGATTTCTGCCTGGGATAAATGTTATTTGTTCCAGATGAGGAGCACCTCACAAATGCCACAGAAAAAATAAGTGATTCATTATTTTGTGTCTGTTCCCTTTAATTTCTTTTTAAATATGATCAAGAGGTTTAATTGATTTGTTGTAAATGGGAAAATAGATATCTCCGTTAGCTAAAAATACAAGTTACAAGTACTTGATGCATGACAGGAAATAGAAATGGTAGAATCTCCCATTTTCAACAATGTTACTGGTTCACTTTGCATCCTTCAAGACTTACAAAACTCTTCCCACCGAGTGATTCAGCAGAAACTGAGGCTTTATATAAATATTCAAGGTAAATGTTTCACTTGCACATGTGTTATTGATTTTTTTTACATTCAAGCATGAGAGCATTAATATTTCATTAATACATATTTTATACAGTTGGTCATTGCAGCCGTATCTGCTTCAATTTGCAATTGTACTGGCTGTAACATTTTCATTTTTCTGGGGATCTAAATTTTAATATTTTAAGCTGAACAAATATTTTCATTGTTTTTATGCAACAGAAAAAATACATGCAGTTTTTGAGTCGTCTGACCTCCACTTCCTTTTTTCCTTTTGTCTTTTGCTTCCCAATCCCATAGTTTTTTTTAAGTAGTAGTAGGGCTGTGTATTGGTAAGAATCTAGCGATACAAGGGACATTGATGCGATATATTGCGATATATTTGGATACTGTAGTAACAACCATGTGTTTTTATTATTGTCCAAGCACTTGACCCTGGTATTGAAGAATATACAGACCTCAAGACTCTTTTCGAAGTAGTAACTGCTTTCATTTGATTTTAAACCGAAATATGTCCAAACATCAGCTTTAAAAGCTGCTGAAGCCGACTGTATCCTCTCATCCTGAGTCATCGCCGGCTGCCATCTTGCGGCAAAAAGTTTCATCGCAACAGAAAAATGAACATTTAACGTTAATATTTGAATGTAAAATAATAATTGTAAACAATTATATAATTTTATTCACACATAATTGAAATATAAAGCATAGACAACAGTGGTAAAACAAAATATGATTTGCAAAGCAAATTTTACTTATTATAATTTTTAAAATAATCAATACAGTGCTGTCGAATATTGATACAGTGGAAAAGAACATCAGATTATATCGCATTTATTCAATGATTAAAAGAGGTTTATTGTTGGTAGTTTGATTGTACAAAACCACCAAACTTGTGTATGTAATTTGGTTTGAAAGTTTTACTAAATTTTACCACGTCATGCTTTGTATGAGACTTCTCTGTGGGATTTGATTTCGAGGTTGAGTCACGTCTCAAAGAGGATGTGCGTTGACAGAGGTTGAGAACAAGGCATCAGTCATTTTGACTGCAGCACATCAGTTCTATTGGCTTTCAACATCACATGGATAGCGTTGATGGATTACTGTTGCTATATTGCTTATAATATCTCTGAAAACTGTGCAATTATTCAGTTTTCTAAAACAGGAATATTAAGGAAGTAAAGCTGTTCTTCGTATTTAAACATTGTTCCACAGTGTGTGTACACAGTCACTTGGGATTGCCTGCAGGGAGCTCGCAGGTAGAGGATTTGGGACTAAACAGATGAGTGCAGTAAGGAGTCTTGGGAAATATAACTGCCAGCAACGACAGTTTACCTTTGTGTCCTGGGTAAAAGAATATTATTTAATACAGAAGAGGCATATTTTGGAAGCTTTGATGCATTACTGCTTTGATACATTGCTTACAATACCCTTTGTAAATGAAGTCAAAATGATGAAAGGGCAGACGAGGAATTGTACTCTGTTATCCAAGTCTGAACATGGCCTGCAAGGGATTTACTCGTGATGAAAACATACTTAAAAAAGAAAGAAAGACAGAACACACCAGACATTTGTTATATTTATTTTGTCTTAAATCAATGTCAGTATTCAATATAACTTTGTATTATTTGTAAGCGATGGCACGGAAGCAAACACCTTGCAACAAATCAACTTATTCATTATTCCTTTTTTATAATTTTTGCAATAGGTTTAAAGGTCAACTAAGGTTTAGATTTAAGTGTGTCTTAAATTGATCTTGGACATCTATTGTACTCATCAGTACAAAACTCTCTATTTCCCTTGAAATATTTGCATTAGAAAATGTTATTTGATTGATTTATTATGCTCCTCATTTAGATAGAAATTGCATCAGATTTGGATTATATTGTGACATACATCATACAGAGTTAACCATATTATTCAATAGCCAAGAAACAATTAACTACTTCTCCTCTGTACCAGTATATCAGAGATACCTTCTATCCACTTTATCACAAACAGACAAAAGCACTACTAATGGAAAATAATTAAAAAACTTTTTTTTTTTGTAAAATTAGAACAAGAATTAGTAGATAGCAATGCAAACATACTTTATTAGTGTGAGTTCTACAAACGTACAAAATTATCATCCTGTTGATGATTATTTTCAAAATAAAAATGATAAAAATAAATTAAATAAAGAAATAAAATTTAAAAAAGCAAGGTCGGCGGGAGGGTGGTACCCCAGCGCCATCTATTGGCCAGCCGCTACTTGAGTGAAGCCATTATTAGGTCATAATGGACTCTACTCTCGTAACCTTTTGTTCGCCCAGATTTCAAACTGGGGAGAACTACATGAAGTTATACGTTCAAAACATGGTCATGTAAAAAAAAAAGCATACAAGAACCTGGGAGTCCACCTGATCACAGACTGGACTGCTCAGCTCAGGCCAATGTGTTTACAGGAAGGGTCAGAACAGATTCTTCTTCCTGAGGCGGTTTAGGTCTTTGGATGTGAGCAGACATTTCTTTCAACCTGTCGTAGCAACTGCAGTGTTGGGGTTGTGCATTGGGGCGGAGGCATGACCTCGAGCAACAGTAACCAGCTGGACAGGCTGATCAGGAAATGTATTTCTGTGATGGGGAAAAGTGTGGACTCTGTGTGAGCAGTGCTGGAGTAAAGGATGAAGGCTCTTATGCAAGTCATCCAGAGTAACCCTCGACACCCTCTGCATGACACTCAGTTTAGAAGAGTAACCCCAGCAACAGGCTCCTCTCCATGCACTGCAGAACGTAACGTTTTAAGACAGTGTTCCTTCTGCCACAACAGATCTCTCCCTTATGCTTGACATGCACTCGGTGAATGATTTAGTCTTTTTATGTTTTTGTTCTTATTTTTGTATTTATTCGATTGTTCTTGACTGTATTTATAGATGTTTGTTTGAACGGATAAATGTATTGCTGTTGGACGATAACATATCCTCTGGGGATCAATAAGGTATCCATCCATCCCTCCGTCCATCCATCCATCCATCCATCCATCCATCCATCCATCCATCCATCCATCCATCCATCCATCCATCCATCCATCCATCCATCCATCCAACCGTCCGTCCGTCCGTCCGTCCATCCATCCATCCATCCATCCATCCATCCATCATCCATCCATTTCTTCGAGAGAAAGAATTCAACATTTGGAACATGGGAGCGACTCAGGAAAGTTGGGTTTTCACATTAGTTTCTCTTTAAAGCTGCAATCTGTCATTTTACAATGTGCGGTGAAAATATGGTTGAATTAGTTCCCAAAGGTGACTACCACTTTTGACTCACTCACTGCTTGTTTACTGAAGGTTGAAGAGAAGGACTACGGGGCACCAGTGTCATGAGTAATGTGAGGGAATACGGCAGAGTGTGAAGTAGACACAAGTACAGAGGCCACGGCATTAAAACCAATGCTTAGACTTAGACGTTATTGTTGTTGTCTTAACTTTTCCAGACTCAATTTGTGGATCAAATATTTGTTTCATTTTTTTTTCTTACCCATATCCTGGTTCAGGTTGCCGGGGCAGCAGCTTAAGCAGGTAGGCTCAGACTTTCCGTGCCCCAGCTACGTCAGCCAGCTCTTCCCAGGGGACCCCAAGTGGTTCCCCAGACCGGCTGGGAGACAGTCTCTCCATCGTGTCCTGGGGCTTCCCTGTGGTCTCCTACCAGTGGAACATGCCCTGAAAACCTCACCAGGGAGGCATCCTATTCATATGACCTTGCCCAGCCACCCTACGCTCACCATCATTTTGGCCACGATCTTGTTCTTTCGATCACTACCCACCGTTCGTTATCATAGTTAAGGGTAGGAAAGTAGACTGACCGGTATACAGGCATTTGGGATATGCACTGATCATATTACAGATTCAACCTGCATGTTGTTCAATTAAACATCGAACTGCATGAGGGTTGAGTGAATACATTGTTGCATGGCTTTTCGTCCTGTGGACCTCACACCTGTAAGCAGTTACTTAATAAGGGAAATCAGTTTTTAATCAAACATCCAATTGTAAACTCAGTTGTTTGTTTTACAGGGAGGGAGGCCGAGTTTTGCTTCTCAAGATGACTCTAGTTAATGTCAGTAGTAGTGGTCTTCTTCAGCTAATTAAACATAGTACAGAAAGGTGCTTGGTGGAGCTAGCCTCATTTGAAGTAATTCCTGCTGAATCAAGAAGCATTAAACAATTTCCCGAAGGAGATCTCCAAAGGAATCAATACCGTTTATCCATCCATCTATTAAAGAAGGAGGCGACTCTTAAGTCAAAGATTTATTTGTCTAACTGGCTTTATCAAGTGTTCCCTTTTCTTTCAAACCAAAATTAGACAAGCATACACAGTAGATGAAAGTGGTGTGGCCATTGCAATGTGTTGTACAGATAAGGCAGTGGAAAGACATCTTCAAGACATTCATTAAAATTAAAAGGTTCTAGATCTTCAGCCGGTGGTGACTGCCAAGACTAAAGCAATTACATCTGACTTCAGTCAAGATAAGACTTCCAGTTAGAGCAAACGCTAGCCTTGGCCTGCGACCAGCAATATTTTTAAAACAACTCTTTAGTGAGGTTTAAACCATTGTTGTCACCAAACATACTTAAGATGTGCAAAGCAAAATCAGTTTCCTCAGCTGAAAAGACGCAACCGAAAGTGCTGTTTAATGCAACATCACTAATTGGAATTATTTCCCCTGAAGATGACTTGGCTGCTCGGTGTCGCAACTGAATACAAATAAGCACTGCGCATCACTCAGTGAGGGACCCTCAGGCTGCGACTTGTACAGAACAGACACAAATATTGATACAGCGCTGATTGTTCTCTAAAGAATACGCCATGCTTCAAAGTCAAGATAAGTGCTTTTGCAATGTAGCTTCCTCTGGCCATAACTTTTGTATCTGCGTAATTCTTTGTATGTTTTTTTTAAGTATGTGGAATGCTTTGTAGACACCAGCAAAAGAAGGCAAGTTAGACGGTTTCTTAACAAGAGAGTGAATATTAAGAAATAAATTAGTAGATTATTTCACTTAAATTAAACCTGATAAATGGTTTATTTTTTAGGATGTGCAACTTTCTCGATTTATTACCGTCAGTCCGTCTTTAGTTCGACTCAAATGAACTGGTTGAATGGTAATGGGTTAGTTTAAGTCTTGATCCTCCACCTGGGTGACTCCACAGATCTGAAGCTAACTGGAGGCTTTTTTTCCTTGCAGACGCCTTTGATGGCCCTTTTTGAATTTCAGAGTTTGATGCAATGACAGGCCGGTGAAACCTCGACCCCACTCTACTGTCTCGCTGCAGGCTTTCCAGCCATTTCTCTTCATGCTCTCTTGCACTCATTGGCTTATCCATTCCCGTTTTCCCAAGGGACAGAATTTTTCTTCCAGGACCTTGTGTTGATTCAGACGCTAGCACTGTGTTTGAGCAATGTGAAATGGGCATTTCTCTCTTAAAACTTAATTTTCCGAATTATTCTCTTGTAAAAAATTTTCTCTTTATTAACACGGATGTCCTTCCCACTCCTTTCATAAAATGGTATATGGCCAGTCTCTGAACATACAGATGAAAGTATTTCATTGAAATCTCAAGTGTATTCTGATAGTTGAACAGGAAAAAGGAAGGTTTTATTTGGGTGGTGTTTCAAGCAATAGTTCACCCAAAAAAAAAAAAAAATTACTTTAATTTTAATGTAGCGACTTGAGCTTAGTTTGTCTTCATCTTCGTCCAAAAAGACACTTAAAAAGATCCAAATACCTCCATACTGCTCGTCTGTAATGTCTGTCTTGTATTGAAGCCTTGACATGAAGAATTTTTTTTTTTTTTAATTAACAAGTCTATATTTTAAGTTTATTTGTAGCAGACATTTTAATAAATAATAAATATCTAGCTAAATAGCCTGGAGCCAAACGTCACCAACGCTTCCAGTGTAGACAGCCGACTGTATGCACCCTTGGAAAAGCTTGCAATATTTACCTTGAGTACTTTCGGTTTATACAACTTTTTATGATTTAAACGTCTGCTACAAATGAGCTCAACACAAGATGGACGTTACAGACAAGCAGTATGGCGGTAGTGGGATTTTTTTAAGTGTCTTCTTTGGACAGAGATGAAGTTGAAGACAACTGAGCTCCAACTCAATTTACAGACATAATTTACAACCTTTCCAATCATGTGCCCAACATATGTGCAAATGTTTTCAACTTAAGCTTAGTGGGTGGTTTTGTCAAAATATCTGCAACCATTTGTTCGGAAGGACAATATTCCAACTCCATCTTTCTTTTTCTTTCCATTTTCCCGAATGAAATGGTACTTAATGTCAATATGTTTACACCTTTGTCGGCACACTGGATTTCTAGCAAGTGCTATTGTACCTTGATTGTCTTCATATACTTTAGTTCTTGCATGTTTATATTTGTCAAAACCTGCGAGTAGCTGTTTTAAGTAAATACACTCCTGGATGGCTAACGCTAAGGATATATATTCAGCTTCGCAAGTAGACAATGCCACTGTTGGTTGTTTTCTCGTTTTCCAGGATATTATGGAACTTCCTTGACTCAGGATTAAACAATATCCTAAAGTGCTTTGTCTGTCTTTGGAATCTGATGCCCAATCTGCATCGCAATTCATTTTCGGACAAAAATTTTCATTGTCATTTTTCTTGAAACATAGTCCCTGTTCAGCTGTACCTCTCAGATACGTCAGTACATTTTTCACTGTACACCAATTTTTCTTCTGTTCAGAAAAAATCTGAAAAAGCTTGCTGACCACAAAACTGATATCTGGTCTTGTGCATGTGGCTAAGTATATCAAACTTCCAACATCTTCTCTGAATTTTCTGGGTTCACTCATCTTGTCTGTATCTTCTGAATAATCAAGTTTGGACTGCAATTTTGCATTTCAAATCTTTTGTTTGTTCAAAATCAATTCCAAGAAAATGTTTTCGCCTCCCCAAATATTTCATTTTAAAACTTTCCGTGAGTGTGCACTTGACTTTATCCAGTACCTTTTCATTGTTTGCAGCGAGGATCAAATCATCAAACCACAATATTATGATGACTTTTTTCTTCAGCGTTCTCTTTTACGTACAAACAATGATCAGCAGGATTCTGCTTGAAACCATGTTCCTTCAAATATGCATGTAACAAAGTGTTCCAATTTCTCCCAGACTGCTTGAGTCCATACAAAGACTTTTGTAACCTGCATTCTAGTTTTTGACCTGTCTCATATTTCTTCTAACAACCTTCTAGTTGATCCATGTAATGTTCACAGTCAATAGGTGCATACAGGAATGCAGTTTAAACAAACATCTGCTGGAAAATCAGATTTTCTTGAGCTGCCTTCTGCATGACCACTCGTACACTTGTCATGTCTGCTGTGGGTGAAAATGTCTCATTGCTTTATATTGGTCTGTTCCATCCATTCCACTTTGAAGTGTGTACACCCATCTTCCCCCCACTGTGCGTTTACCTGGTGGTAAGTGAGTAAGATGAAATGCTACATTTTCCTCATGACCTCATCTCATCATCCAACGCATGCTTCCATTTCTGTACCTCAGTAATGGATTCTTGATAGGTGCGAGGAATGTCACACAATGTTGTATAACAGAAATCCACACACACTCGCAGTTTATCTGTTGTGTCCTCAGTTTCGAAATCTTGCAAATGTGCTGGTTTTCTCTTAACTCTCTGAGCCTTCCTTTTGATACCCTTTTCATTTTCAACATTCTTTTGTACAGTTCACTTTGTTCAGGCAAAGTCTCAAAAACATCACTCTGGACCTTGTGATCACCATTCTCTTAATCTTTTGTCATTATCACTGATTTTTGATACATATATCCATCACAGTAGTCAGTGTTTGATTCAGATGTTCAGATGTCATTGTTGAACTCAACCAACCTGTACTTCTGTACTTTTTCGTCATCTGGAAAGTAAGCTAGATAGGCTGGGCTGTTTGTGTCGTAGCCAACAAAAACACCTTGCTCACATCTTGAGTCAAGCTTCCCCTTTCTCTTGCTTATAAACAAAACAATTTGAACGTATGCATTTTACTTCCCCATCAGGTCATATATCTGCCAGGAACTTTGCTGTGGCATGAACTGCATCACTCTTAGAGTTAAAATACACCATTATGATACCTGAATAGTCCTGATAAATTTCAACCCTGCTGCCATCTTTGGTTACCATGGTATTCTGTCCTTTGCGAAATGTGACCATTGCTCCGCCATTTGTCGCTCTAGCCACCGAAAAGATGTCATGAGGGTATGAAGGCATGTGCAGTGCATTTCTTAGCTGCACCCTATGTTGTTGTCCAACGTCTTCCGATGTATTTATGAAGGCAGTCCCACTGCACTTGGTTCCATCTGCCAGTCAATCAAATGGGTTTCAGGCTGAAATTAGTCATCAAAAGTTTTAACATTTCCAAAGTCATTCACAACATGGGATGTGGCTCCTGCATCCAAAATAATTCATTTCATTTTAACATTGTTCTCTGGTCTTTCCTTCTTGTAGTTGGCCTTGAAGAGTTAATCTTTGTCGTCCGTATATTTTTGTCCTCTTCTTCCACAACAAGGCATCATGCTCTCCTTTCTTCTTGCAAATGGGTTTCTGGTGTGTGTTATTTTTTGCAGTAAATGCACAACACCTTCTTGCCACGTGTCCTTTTATTCCACACTTATAGCATGTTATATTGGCATCGTCTTCTCTTCTGTATGTTTTGGCAGGTCTTTGTCCCACATGTGTTTTCATCACATTATCTGCCTCACCAACATTTCTAATTTTTCCAGTTTCTTTATATACTCTGGAGTCTTCTTTTAAAAACATGTAACATTCTCTTCATTCTGAGTTACATGAACAGCTAATAGCCTGAAAAGGATCATTGCTATTGTCAGCGCATCACTCAGGGTCTCACCAGCATCTCTCAGAGCAGTGATGATATTTTCAGCTTTTATCAAATAGTCAGTCACACTCTCATCATCTGTAATTCATAGTTTTGTCAATGAGCTGTACAGACTTATTATGCTGGGTTTGCTTTTTCCACTATAATGTTCTTTCAGGATTTTAAGAGTTCCTCTTCCATCATCTGGAGCATCGTGTCTCACAAGTGATCGGCTTTTATCATCCTATTAACTCGGCATAACAATCTGCATTTTTCTGCAGGTCTTCTTCCAGCTCTCGTTTACTTGCACCAACTGGTTCATGCAGTATAGTCTCTTTCAGTTTAAGAATGTGCAGATAGCCAAGAAATCTTGTTTGCCAAATATCATACTTATATTCGGTTCCGTCGTACACAAGCTGCCGCTGCCGTCGAGCTAATATGCTGCTGAACCGTTTTCACACACGTCTTTCTCCACAAGTCCGTGTCATACGTCGCGGTAGACTTGTCTTGAGGAAACAGCACTCACTTCGAACCGAGTTCCCCGGTAATGCTTCCAAGAGGTCTTGCGCAATACTTCACGCTTTACTTCTTCCTCCGAAAAAAGTCTGACTTCTCCTGGGCCCATAACCTGTAGAGGTTTGTCCTTGCAGGAGAATCCTTCCGTGTTGGAATTAAGTGAGGCTCAGCTTTTTGTCTTCAATATTCAGCAACTTAATTGAGAGACAACTTAGACGTAAGTTAGACGTTTTAATGTGCGTTTCTCAAACTGACGTTACATCCACTAAAATACACCACGTCACATCTGGACGAAATAAAAAACAATAAGGTCACATATAAACCTCAACAACTATCATTTGAATTAGGGTACGTAGATTGATGTGTAGATAGATAGATAGATAGATAGATAGATAGATAGACAATAAATGATGGATTAAAAGATGATTTGCTCCTTCTCAGACTCCAGCCATGTCAGGCAAAAGTATAATTTTCACAAAGACATTTCCATTATCATTCCAAAATGGCCCTTGAGGTACATTTTTTCACCTTCTAATCTCCCAGCCCTGATTTTGAGAATTTTGTTCAGTTCAATAACATCAAAATTACTTTACTTTCAAATATTTAGGCGGCTTTTATTCAGTGTGAAGAAGACGTTTGTGTGAAAAGTTGGTATGACTGCCATCTAGTGGGCTCTGACAATTACGTTTCTACTTTATGAAGCTTTAACAGCCAATCACATCTCTATAGATCAGGGGTCACCAAGCTATTTGCGACTAACTTCATGGGCACCGAGGTGTACGAAGGTCTACTTGGAGCTGTTTGATTTACACTTCTTGAATGAAATGAATAACAAATATAAGAATCATAATGATGGTAATTATGTATTTCTGTTTTACATCTCCAACATTTGAAAGTCAGGAACGATCCATTTATATATATATTTTTTAACATTAAATTACATTTCTTTTTCTTTTTAGACAAAGCTCCATAGCGACCATTTTTATTTTTAGAACATCAGTGGTCATTTAATTGTATTTATACTCATACATGATTTTGAATGATTATTCATATGATTATGGATGTGACTGTACGGCTGAGTGTCTTATTTAAGAGAGAAGAGTCACTCTTTGAAGCAGAAGTTTTTTCACTTTGGTAACATCTTCCTCTTGTAATTTGTGACAAAGTGCACCATTTGTCCCTTAAATGATCTATTATTCACTCTGCAACGTTCAAGCAAGGGGAAATAATTGACTCACCATGTGAAAGAGTAAGATAATGATTAGTTCCTGCTTTTAACACCTGCATGATATCGTAGGTGAAGTCATTGGGCACCAGCATCACTGGGGGAGAAAAGTGTATTGGGTGACGATTATCTATAGTTTGATATTGTGTCTTGTATTTAGAATGAAAGATGTGTGCATTAAAGGTGGTTTTATTGTCATGTTTTGATTAAACAAAAGTTTATGTTATGTATGTTAATCTTTTCATGGAAGAAATCGAAGTTCCCCTGTGGTTTGGTTCAGTCCAGATGGATTCTGGTCCTGGTCTCCCAGCATAATAAAAAGGGCAGTTGATTGTGTGGTGAAGAGAAAAGAAGACACAAGATGTGCAGGAGAGTGAACACATTGAACAACAAACATTCTTTTGAAAATACCTGACCCTGCCTTGTGAGTCTGCCTCATACATCTCATCCACTCACATAATTACAGTATCCCTGTGGTTCACTGCAACCATTATTTACAACTAACTCAGCTCAGCGTGGACATGGAGAGTATTGACATTTTTGCTTTACTTGTTCATAAGCGGAAAGTCCCGAAATGACAGACATTGTTGCAAAGCGACAGGGGAATCAACGACTATCTTTGACTCAATCGCGCTTTGTTGTGTGTCACTGGTGCAGAGAAACAGGACAGACAGCTGAGCGCAAGAGGGCTTCATCTGACACACACACTCTGCTATTGGCTGTGTGTGTGTGTGTGTGTGTGTGTGTGTTAAGATATAGAGATACATAAAATCGTTTTTACCAGTTTCTTTCACTTGACATGTCCTTCTTTAATCTTCTGCATCATTTTCTAGGAGCCATCATTCACATATTATAGCTTGTTTTGGTGAATGGGAGGCAAATAAAATAATATGCCACGTAGGAAATTTTAATATTGTGGGTGATATACTTTTTGTTCAATGCATGCTTGGGCTGTAAAACATTTAGATTTAAGACTGACTATAGTATTAATATTGCAGTTGCGTCCATGAGAAAATATCTGAATTTTAACGTTGAATTTAAATAAAGTTTGGCTTAAAAAAAAGTAGATAAATAAGTACAAATGTTTGTTACAAATTCTATGCGAGGTTGTGTTTGTTTGCAGTACATATGACGTTAAGTTACATTTTTTAAATGTTCTATTATTCGATAGCTGATGAGAAAAACTATTCACAGTTCACGGGTCACGCAGACAGATGCAGATATAGATGCGCGGGGAGGAGTCTGGACGCGGCTTTAGCGCAGATCACCTTTACTGACCGACCGGTGTAATAAGATTAGCCGCCGTGCACGTCATGACCGCGGAGAGAGAGACCGAGTGCAACAGAGGAAGGAACAGACGGACGAGAGGAGGAATAAAGTGAGACAGATACTCGGGAGAACGGATGAGAGGCTGGAGCTTGAACGTGTGCGGCGCGTGTTGCTCTCGCTCGCTCCAGTGAAGAGCGATCTTTCCCGGCTTGACGAGCTGGACTGAAACCCTGGAACTGTGGATCTTATATCTGGACTGCGTTTGTCTTGAGAAGGACGATGGTAGGTTTTTCTTTTTTTTCTTCTTTAAACTACTTCAATAATCACATGTCAGATTTGACACAATTGACCAGCATCTCACTTTATTTATCCTGCAATATGAATCCAGATTTAACTATTAAAATACTCCATTAGTTCAACATTTTAATTCCATGATCAAATATTCATCAGTTGTCAAAAATATCATTATTGTAAATGATACACAATATTGTCACATGTCTGGTTATCACGTCGAATTCAATTGTTTGAATTAAGTTTTGCAAATGTCCATGCATAATGTTAATATTAATAATATTAACTGTGGCGAACACATGTAATTATCTACTATATAGAAAGTAAGTAAGCAATTTTCTTATAGAGCGATTTTCCAGACCAGGGTCACAAAGTGCTCAAACGATCAAAAATATATATGTGTATATATATATATACCCTTATTATTTGTTCAGACAATTCAATTTGCCTTCTTTTATTCACCACACCAAAGTTGTTTCTTTTACATTTATTTGTTTCTCCATCCTTTGGTATTTTTTTGTATTTCTATTTATTTGTGCCAAAGCAAGCTCGTATGAAAGGGAAATTAATGTGTTGATTTAAGTGTGTCTTAAATAGATGTTGGACTCTATTGTACTCATCAGTATGTGTCTGTTTGTACAAAACTCTCTTTTCATTGAAATATTTACATTAGAAAATGTGCGTAAGCCTAGCCCACTGAAACCACTTCTTGTTGAACATAACCACACCCTTTTGCTGATTGTTCAAACATCAAGATTTGTCACTGCGCATAACCAACCCTGAAAGTCTCCACCTCCATGGGACTCGTTATACAAACAAAGCAGGGCATGATTACAGCTGGCTGAAGGAGGACTGAAGCCATTATTAAGATAATGGACTCCACTCTCGTAACCTCTCGTTTGCCGAGATTTCAGACGAAGGGGAAATTTATAAAGTAATACGTTTTGAAAATTGTCATGATGACATCTTTGCAGCAATACTTCAACATTTGAAACATGTAAATCAGGAAAGATGGAATTTTCACATTAGTTGCTTTTTAATACAGTATGTATTGCCACACCTGTTATTGTCATTTACTCATTCACTTTTTTCTTGAACCTCACGGTATTTGCCTAGTATACTCATTTCTTTATCCAACACTGTTTTACACTTGTTTCTTTGCACCTGTTGGCTGGTTGCCTGGTGATGATAGTGTTAGGGTTCTATCATAGTAACAGGTATTTTAGAAACTTACCATATGTCCCACTGTCTTTAATAACACCCACATATCATTATAAACCAAGTACAACTCTTTATTTTACCTTTGTCACTTCATTTAATTGTATTTATACTCCTAATGATAATGATGTGTATGCAAAAGTAGCCAAAGTTAAGTCATTTTAAACTCCCAATAAAACTAATTCTACAAGTGCTACATTTAAAAAATGGCCACTACATACCTGCATGGAACATGTTTAACAATGTTGAATTTACAGGTGAAATTTGCCAAATATCACATTACGTTATTCATGTATTTTAATTGTCTATCTTTGCAATGCAATCCATGCTCAAGGATCAATAATACAATTCAATTCAATACATATTCGATTCATAAGTCACAATAAGTTCTACCTATACTTTGTGTTCAGGGTTGTTTGGCAGTGCAGTTAAAACTTCACAAACTGTCAAGGCGAGGGATCAAATTGTTCGAAAAACATTTGCTCTTGACGTTTTGAAAAGCTTAAAGTGGGTAAAATTGATTAGTAAAAGCCTGAAAGTGCCGACATTTAAAATAGTTCAGGCAGTTATGGGGCCATGAAAGGTGTTAAGGACTTTAAAGAATGTATTTTATAGCTTAAGTAGAAGATACTGTTGAACTTTTAGTCAGACAGAACTTAATTATCGACATTACTTCCCATTAATCTCATTATGAATTAGATTCCACCCGTCAGATCAAAGTGAACGGCTTAATAACAAACTTTATGAAATGTATTTAAAGCTAGAAATAATGAGAAAAATACCTCCGAAACTGAATGAAAGCTGGACTTTAATAGGGATCTCACGATCTGTACTAATTTTCTGTAGACACAACCTAAACACTTAAAAGCTCCCCATGCGTCACAAGTCAAATTTCTTTAAACCTCATTAACAAAAGGCACATTTTCACTTTTTTGGGGGAAAAAATGAACAAGGAGTTTATAAGATAAATTCAACTAGACCTTGTGGAATGTTATCTTTTGTATGGATTAAAAACCTTTGTTATAAAAAAGAAACTCAGGAAACACACAAACAAAACTTTGAAGTTCCACACTTTTTTAACTGGCATGTGGCTGAAACGTGAACATGCTAATACTTGCAGTTAACTCTTTTTGCCACCATAATCTAATCACACATGTTCTTGTAGTCAGCTTACCACTAGGGGGCGAACACATCGTCATTTGGAGCACTATGTGGAAATGAAGCAAACCATTAACTAGCATATTTCTCCGCTCTTGGTTTTAAAATGGCGGCAAGAATTCTCTTTCAATCAACCTCCCGATGACATAACAGACACAACATTAATGTTGTAAGGAAACTCCTGGAATTTGGGCGCTTCATGGTAAAGTTTGGATGTGCTTGCGTGGTTTTCCTCTTCCTTTCCTCTGACAGTACGAAAACAAACAAAGGTTTATTGAGAATTCTTAGTTGTCCAACGCTTTAATTGTGTTTGTGGTGTTCCTTTCTGAGACCTTTGTAGCTGAGATAGTGTTGTCCGACCTTATTAGGTAACAAGCGAGGAAGATAGATTGATGTTCTTGCCTATAATAGTCTTTTCACCTTCTAGAAAACAAATAACTCATGCTTGGCTGCAGAGTTTACCTTCCTGTTATAATATAGAACAACAAGAATAAAACCAGTGTAGAATAGAAATCAGTCGAAAAGATATTACATTATAAAGTTCTCCTCCGTCTGAAATCTCAGCGAACAAGAGGTTACGAGAGCGGAGTCCATTATGAAGTAATAACGGCTTCACTACACGCTTTAATCATGCCCAGCTTTGTTTATACAACAAGTCCCTTGGAGGTGGAAACTTCAAGGATTAATGACGCGTGGTGACAGATCTTGATGCTTGACTAATCACAGAAGAGTGGGTGTGTTTATGGTCAACAAGATTTAATTTCCAGAAAAACAAAGTGTTTTCAGTGGGCGGGGCTTAATATTATTTTCTAATGTAAATATTTCAATGAAAAGAGTGTTTTGTACAAACAGACACATACTGATGAGTACAATAAAAGGCCAATATCTATTTAAGACACGCTTAAATCAACACATTAGTTGCCATTTATGCAGATTAAAATAGTCGATAAATAGACTGCAATCGCTAAAGGATTTGAACTGACAACATTACTTCCTTGCGTTGTTGCTTCTGTATATAGTTGGTTTCAGACCAGACGCAGCTGTTAATTCCCATGCTTCTCTAAATGTGTTCATCCAGCATATATAGGTCAACTATAGTCTTTCTTGAACTGCGTTTTAACAAATGTACTTTTAGTGTTGTCGGTGAAGGAGTTAATGAAAAATACTTTTGTACAGCTAGTTAATAGTTTATATTAGTTGTTTACACAAAATGAATTTAAATTATCAGTCCAGCACAGCAGTTTCCGTGGGTCTACTTCCTGGCCCTCAGGCTCCCTCCTACAGACCTAAATCATACGAAGGGTAATTGAAGATTCTGAAATCTGTGTAGGTTGTATTGTGAGCATGAATGTTCTTATCCATGGGTGCTCCACGATTGGGGGGCGACTTTTTTGGCCTCCGACCACAAGTACCTGGGATAGGCTTTTAATCCTGCCAGGAAATTGGGTGGAGAAATGTCATAAATACATTCTAAAATAGTACAAATGAAAGAAATGGAGATAGATCCTGTTTATATGGTATGTGCCCCTTACACAACATAATTGTTCTTAAATTTAAGAACGATCTTTTGATGAGAACCTTTTAAGATAATATTTTCTGTAGAATTAAAAATATTATTGGACTCATTTTTCTTCCCACAGAGCAGCCGGATCTATCCTCTTCATGCTATCATTATAAACCGTTGTTCCTCTTTTCCTTTGAACTGGTTTCTCCATCTCCACTGCTACCTGAATCATACCGACCCGGGGTTATGATCTCATTCATGATGTCCTTCACTGTTGGGGAAAAAAATCATAGCTAATCTTCTCGTGACTTTTCCGGAAAACCGCATTTCAGTCGGTGCATCCTTTTTGATCAGAAACTATTTTATCAAGTTTCCTATTTCTCTCCTGCTTTAAGTGTTTTACTTCTTTTTCATTCTCCTTGAAAAACTTGGAGAAAGCTGTTAAGTGTATTATTCACAAACACGACATCTTTTTCCAATTATCGCACAATTCAATGGCTTTGAGACGTGTGTGAGACTTCTGCAGTTATTGATTGTTTGAAATTTAAAACATCTCAACACTTTCTTGTAGTAAGTCCATATTATAAATCAATTAAAGTAAAAAAAGGAATCAAATGGCTTCCTAATGATTTATCTACAGCAGACCTGGGCAAAGTGTGGCCCCTATAAATGTGGACATCATAAAGTCAGAGTAAAAATAATGTTTTTCTTAAAACTATACAATTTGTTATATTTTCGGTTAGAAGCTGCGTCTCGTTTTTCAAGGTCAAACTAAATCAATATTTCTTGCCTGTTAGACATGGGCTCAATCCGCCCCAATTGTATATACAATAATACAAGACAAGATAGTCCTTTATTTATTTTACAACGGCAAGTTTACACTAGAAAATTACAGGGGCCATATTAACATAAAAAATAATAAAAAATAATAACAATACTGATAATAATAACTATATACAAATACAACTACAATAATAACAACCATAATACATGATTAGAATATAGAAATATAGAGTAGTAGTTCAAATATATATATATATATATATATATATATATATATATATATATATATTATACATGTACATGTTTTAAACACAAATAACACTGGTTTAGGCTCTTTTAATACAGTTATGTTGTACTAAAACTAAGCTATGTATATCCATATACAGTGGTATGTATGGCATGATTAATGACCAAAAGGTATTCTTTCTTTCCTGATGATTTTAATGGATAACATTCATTTCCAGTGTCGGAATGCTTGAGGCGTCAAATTGAGGGGGCTACACATGTGAACTGCCCTGGGGTTAGATGTTATTCATATGATATATCTTGAATATGCCACATATTTTCAACTGGAAGATGGCCTAAGTTGTAGAAAAAAGATGTCAACCATTTTCATTTTCATGCCGTGACTGAAGACTGGAAGCTCAAGATACCATTAAGTATTTATAGAGTGAGCTAAAGAGCTACTTTTATTGGTGAATTGAACCTTAAGGTACAAGCGGTGAAAAGGATACGATATAATAGAATGTCTTGGTTGTGCCGGAGGATAAGAAAGGAAAGAGCCTGCAGGTTAAGGGAAAATGACGACTATAATCATTTCAGTGTCCCTTTACTTGAGTTTGTCTGTATATATCGGGACAGTAAATCTGGAAACATGCTCCTAACATTTGTATTATTTTAAGTCATTTTTGGATGTTGAAAACAATCTCAGGGGTTTGCATTTTGGCACCTCTAACCCCAGACCCACACCAAGCATGTGGCGGCGAGGCGGTACACAGCTAAACTAGGAATCAATCCATTTTTACCTGTGCCAGCTCGTGTCACGGCTGCAAACAAGATCGTTCATGCAGGAAACGAGTTGCAAAAGTAAAGTCTATCCGGACACTATTGGCAGACATTAAATTTCACCTGACACGGACTGACACTGAATTAAAGCAACTAAAGCAACAAACGCAATCACGGTTACCTTTGCCACGCCGCTGCCTGTGCTATTATGAGGTCAGTTGCTTTGTTCGGATCGTGCTACAATTTGCATTTATTTTTCGGCCATTTCCTTATTTTAAGGGCTTGCACTTGGCAAATGTTGCACAATAATCTGTTTAATCGAGACATTCAAATGATGAGAGTTGCATCCAACATATCGCAGTTGCAAAGGTGCCAAGTACCAATTAAAATACTTTAAAATCGTCACTGTTCTGTCCAATATACATTATTTCATTAGTGTTAGCTGCTGTGATATATGTTGCTTTTCAGCATCTACTGTATATTTAGATATTATTGTGTTACTTCTCGTTGTTAATGTCAAAATGCAAATGCTGATTTAGCTCTAGAAGGCCCTTAGGGTTATGTTAACTAATCTCTCACCCACACACTGATAAGGATGATAAAGGAAACTAGAAAGTACAAAACTGCAAAACTTTTTAAGTCAGCTAAAAAGTGAAAGTTCACCTGCTGTCCCCCAAAACACGTTAACGTATTTTTGCAACATTTTTGCATATAAGTAATAAGTGTGTGTTTGGGAATCCAGAATATACATTTTTACAAAAAATTGATATTGTTTTGCTTAAGCTTCTGCAGCTTCAATCCTGCCTTTTTAATTATTTCTTTTTTTCAATTGATAACTTAAGAAACCAAGTTAAGTAGAAATTAGTCAAGACAACTATTAAATTTAGGTTAAACCTACAACAACTAAAATCACTGACTTCAAAACTTTTCAAAGCAAGTTGAGTTGAAGAGAAATTGTACTGTGTACTTATCATTTCGGTACTGGAATTTCATCGTCAGGATTCTCAAGGTTTTCCAAGAAACTGTGTGTTAAAAATTGAACTAGTTGTGTTTAAGGGCAAACATTTTCTACACAGTTAGTCTAGTCACCTCTCTTCTAAAGTGTGTTTCTTAGAGAGTTGGAGAGTTCTTTCTTCGCATGAACAAACTCTCAATATAAGTCTTTAAATTGTTTCTGCATCTATGTGATCTTGGATGTCTGTCTCTGCTCCTGGTTTTCTATTGCAGTTTTCAGTTTTGAATAATGTTACGTTATAACTCTGTTGTCATATGCTTTTACTTTATACAAGTCGGAAAAGATGGAATCCGTACAAAAAATACCTTGGATTACTTTTTAAAGCAAGGCCACATTTGTTCATACATTTCCGTTAGCCGCCATCCCCGTTAGCCGCCATCCTCCATCTTTTCATCAAGAAATATAGACATTGGGTGCATTTCCGTCCGTCGCATAAATATTTTGCACAATAGAACTCTATTTATATTCACTAATGCAGCCTATAATACAGTATTATTCTGTAAGCATCTCATGGGAAGTGATGCTTGAACCCATTTGGCTCACTTTCAAGGTAAAGAGGAAGTGAAATCCGGAGCTGTAGTCAAATAGTCTGATTATTTTCCACCTCCGTGCTTGTGTTTTTCTCACTCATAAACTTTTATATCGAGTCTGAGAAATGCTGGGCTGTGATTTACCACCTTTATTTCCATGTGGAGAAGGGAAAGGCAGGCACAGCATGTGCACAATCATTAGATCAGCAGCTCAGTCTACGTTATCAGATGGAGTAAAGTCCTTGTTTCATCTCCTTTGAGGAATGATGGCTGGAAATGTAAAGCGGCTGACGTGAGTCCGTGCATCAGGAAATGAGCCAACAGCTACCACTGAATGTGAAGGACGCTGACAAACAAACTCGAATATAATCATTTCATCCTAAATATGCCATAGAAATGGGATTTTATTGAAGGGTGTTTAGAGATTTACCAGTTGGAGAAAACAAATGTTGGATTCAAAAAGTTATTGAGTTGGATTTTTCTACGTGATTTTTAAGAACGTGAATTAACAGTTGCACGTTTACAATAACTTTGATTGAAGTTTGACTCCTCATCTGTTTTTTGCTCTTCAGTTTGAAAAAGGTTTGTTTACAGTTTTTTATTATTTCGTTGGATATATATCCAAGGAGTTAACATAGTAGTGCATTAACCATTACAACCATAAGAAGATATACTTCTCAACAAATTTAGAGGTATTTACATTTTTATTTTATATGTTTATGCAGTTCTTTTTTTTACTTAAGCTGGGACATATAGTAAGTAAAGTAAGTAAGTAAGAAAGGTTATTTGTAAAGTGCCTTTCCGGACCAGGGTCACAAAGCGCTTGAACAATCAAAAACAATACACAGTTAAAATATATACTTTCAAAGGCCAAGACACAAAAGACAAACACAGGATTCCCAGAAAATCAGGGACAAAGCCTGCACAAATAAGATAAGTTTCTTGAAGGAGTCAGTAGATCCATCAAACGCAGTGGGAGCAATTGTTATTGTTAAGTAAATGTCCTATTGAGGGGAGGATTTTTGAATGGACAACATACAGCAAGATCCTCCCAGTGGCAGTATGTGGCTTGTTTCTGGCGTTTTATGATACTTTGATCATGCTTATATTTCAGATCTGTCTCCTTAAAATCACTCTCAATAAATTGACTTAAATGTTGGTTGTTGAGACTCATTTTTTGCATCATGATCCTCCTTCCTGTTTACACTTTCATCTTGTTCTAAATTCTATAACCTCCAACATAACTTCTGTCTCTTCCCTCTCTAAACTTTTTAACGTTTAAAACTTTTTTCTCTGATAATAATTCCTGATCTCTACTGTTCTATTTATTCCTATTGAAACCCTGAGTATCTTCAAATCCTAGATTTTTTTTATTTAATGGGATGTTTCTAATAGAAAGTGTCAGGTGAGTAACACAAAATAACCAATAAATTAACACAAATTAAAACGGTATTATTTTTTTCAAATAGCTAAAAACAAACCCCTAAAATTCTCAGTCATCATAAATTACATTTATTATATTTTTGTTGTTAGTAGCCTTATTAAATGTTTCCAAACTTAGAGTCACTTGACTTTGACTATTCAATTTTTTTTTTATTAATCCACACAAAAAAAAATCACATGCTTCTGCACACCAAACCTCATGTTTTGGATTTGCTCTTTTTGGAAGCTGATTCTTTTTAAGTCAAACCTTGTGACAAGAACAGCCTTTTACTATCGATATAAAGGTACCAGACCAGAGTCAACAAGTCTTTTGTCTGGTGTCGGCTCCAGTGATTTGCTTTGTGTGCCGCCGTGTGCCTTGTGACATGGATACCGCATTGTTGATGCTAAGCAGACAGCCCAGAGTGGCTGAGGCATCCACATGGGTTGAGCTTAGTGAGGTTTTAGCGATTTAGAACGTGGTCATGAGATGACTAAGGCTTGGGGATTAGAACCTTGGAGATATCTGCCTCACTCGCACTGAATTAGATGAAATAAGAGGTTAAGTAGACCACCGGGTCCTGTTGACATTAGCTGCTGCCGAATATTTGATCTGCTTAGTGCACCTCATGTGCTGTAGGTCTGCTCCTCTGTTTGTAGTTTGACTTTCTTTGTATGAATAATGGAATATAAAATTCTATCTGGAGCATAAGAGTCTTTGAAATGATCAAAGGACATGTGGACTATTTGTACCAGTGTTTAATATTCTTAATTTTGACCTCCTTCTATCAATGTATATTCTGCAAAGTAGCCATAACTATTGTGTCTCTATTCTTGCCCTTAGCTTGCGGTGGTCAAAAGAATTGGTAACACATCACAGAGAAGATCATCTTGTTGCTGACAAACGTGTAACACAACCACGGATTGGCACCTGCGGCCTGTTTATCGTCCACATTGTGACCTCATTTTACCCACAAATTACTTTTCCAGATCACAGGAGCTGGAGAAGGACAGTGTGTTAGTGTATGCTCTGTCAGTTTTAGAGGTACAAAATAAACAATAATACCAAAATTTAAATGGCTGAGAGGCTTTTTAAAACATTAATTTTAGTTCTAAATCATTTTGACACGTTGCAGAAGGAGAAATTGAGTGTGAAGAGAATTCTCTAGTTTTTTTTTAAACTTAACATAAAAGAAAAAATGACTTTAAATCAATAGGTTGTTCTATACAATGGCGGTCTATAAAAAAACCCCCAAAACAATTAAAATTAAAATTAGGAAAACTAGTCCTGACCATAAAAACACCAGATAAATATACTTCTCATAAATTAAATAATGAATGAAAAACATTTTATATTCAATCCCATATCAAATTAAGTCATAGTTGCCATTTTATTTATTTACAGTATATATTATTGTTTTTCGGTTCTTTATAGCAGCTCCCAAGTTGCAGTGGTAGTTACAAGTCTCTTACCACAGACCCTACCAAAACATTAGTTTCTAATTACTATTTGATTTTCAACCTTTTTGGAAAGTTTCATTGAAATAGGCCCAACAACTATTTATGTTAATCTATACACAAACAGACAACCTGCAAAAACAGGTTAAAACAAGGTTAAAAAATACACATCTATTGTATTAGCTCAAATACATAGCTAATGTATAATATAATAAACAATTTCCCGAAGGAGACCTCCTGAGGGATCAATAAAGTTCTACCTAACCTAACCTAATGGATACATTTTAAAACAATACAGTCATTATTAAACAAGCTAATACACAAGGGAGACACACATTCATAAGTCACTGTGAACACAGTGGATAGGTTAAGACTATATAAAACATAGGTGGTCATAGATTAATAAAAGTACAAAACACGTCATGCATATCATTTTTTTTCTTAAAACCTTATGTAAGACCATTATTTAATGTAGTTGAAAGGCAGCTCTTGATTTTCCAAATTTGAAGCATAGGAGCTCATCAAAATAGTGGTGAAAGCACTCGAGGCCCATATTAAATCTTTCATTTGCCGCTAGTGGTTTGGAAAAAGCACATAATGGTGTTTGTACATTTTTCCCATTAGGCAACGTCTTTTCCAGCACAAACACTGAGGAGAAACATCTCATTCTGTGCTCTGCGTCATCACCAGACAACTCAGGGAGATCTAGCTATTAGCGAATATTTATAAAATCCACGATTTTGGCGTTTGAAAGTTCAGACAATTTTTGAGCAGATTTTCAGAACATGTTGTTTTATCACCTTTGTGTTATCCCTGGGTCAAGGTGACTCATTTCCCTGATGTTTGTTTGTGGTATCTCCTTTGTCGGTCACTTTGACCCAGAGACGATACAGGGTCACCTTGACCTTGGGATGAGAAGGGTTAAGTCTATTTAAATCTCTGGAGCCATTTGCGGTCCCTGAGTAGATTTGAAGCAGTCAGGGCCCTCTTTTATTATCTTATTATTTAAATAGGTATTTTGAAATACAGAAAGACAAAAACATTATTAAAATAAAACTTGAATTCCTCAAAATCATCATTCACACCACAAAGTCAATGCTAATTCCTAAATGCTGAAACTGTTTTTCTTGTCTGTTTGTGAAGAAGTGCGGTTTGTGTTAAACAGTTAGTTCACCGAAAATTCAAATTTTCACACATTTTCTACTCTAGTAATCGGTTCCTTTTTGGAGTTACAGTGGTCCCTCGCTATAACGTGGTTCACCTATCGTGGCCTCGCTGTTTTACAGATTTTGTTTTTGTGTAAATCGCACGCTTTTTTTAACAGCGTACAGTATGAACGTGCATTGTGTTTAGCGTCCTGAACTGTCTGGATATGTTATCTATTGGGCAACATCTATTGTCTATTGTCTCACTAGTTTCTCCACGTCAACAATATTCCGGGCAACATTGCACGGACACCATTCTCAAGTATTTTTTTAATCTGCGAAGGTTTGAATTTTGAGTGTTTAAATAAGAGATAACTGTGAGAAAATGTTAATTCCAGTCTGAGAAAAGTGTATAAAAGTGTCTGTTTACGTATTTTACGGCCTTAAAACATGTATAATAACTGTAATTAACATTTCAACATAACACTTATTTACTTTTTGTGTGTAATTTTCCAAGTATATATTAATCCCTCAAAACAAGTTAATTGAAGAAATGTTTTGAAAAAAACTCTATATACAAGAATAGAATTGCAGCTTATTTAGCTTAATAAAAGTCACAGTCTAATGACGAATGTCCTTTTTTTTTTTTTTAGGGATTTTTTCGTCTTTCTTTTTGCTTGACGGCCCCTAACAACATTCACATAATTTCATGTGGCCCTTGGAGAATTATAATTGATCACCCCTGGTATAGACAAAAATAAATGTTCACTTTAATGAAGCCACTGAAGCTCAGTTTTTTTGGTCTTCATCTTCATCTTGGTAGTCCAATATTTAATTCAATTTCTTCACATAATAAATTAATTTAAGAAAAATAATTACAAAAATCGTGAATCAAATGGATGTATCCAAGACACCTCCCTGGATAATGGGCATTTCTAACTGGGAGGAGGCCCAGGAGCAAACCCAGGACACACTGGAGAGTCATTTGGTTGTTACATCTAAAGGCAGCTCCAACTCTAAAGTAGGTAATGACTGAACTTCAACCGCTGAGAAAGGTTTTTGTGTAGGATGTAGACTTGCTGTTGGATTCTCTAACAGGAAATGCAAAAAAGAAGTGACAACACCTTCAAAACACAAAAGTCAATTTCAGTTTCCTGATATACGCTTCTAACAACAAAACACTGTCATCCCTTATTTTCCAGTTTTAACTGAGCTATTATCTCATTCAACAAAAGCTTTGTTAGCACATGTCAAATCCAGTTCAAACAATTATTTTTCAGAGCAAACATGTAATGTTCCTCGCGGCGCCTGAAATTGTGCAGAGGGACATTAGATTGAGCGTCTCTGGGTCTCAGTGATTCTTGCTGTAATCAGTTAATGAACTGTCACCGTGGTAATGGAACTGTGTTAGTGAGTCACACAGATAAAGAGCAGAAGTACTTCCTGCATGTATGGATGTTGCCTTTTCCTTCTGACTTTGTTGTTTCCTGAGAGGGGCATGAGCTAGCTACCCTCATTAGCGCACACACTTCCTGGCTATGTCTCTCAGCGGGTTATAAACGGAGCAGTTTTACTCATTACCTGGTTAGAATGTTACGACTTCTAGTATTCCGATTGGTTTTCATCAACAGTGTGTGTGAGTCATGGTAAGGTTCAGTTACACTCTGTAGCCCAGCAGCTGGTGTCCAGTTCGCCCGGGAGATGTGCGTGAGTCAGTCGTTAAGGCAGTTGTCATTTTTGATGAATGTCAAAACATAAAGAGCTTGGGAAAAAAAAAAGTCATGCTAAGAGGAAAAACAAAACAAATCCATCCATTTGTCAACCATGAACTGCTGTGTGTCTGGAAGTAAGACGGCCGAAAATACCGAAAATAGTTGTGCAATTCCTACTCGATCATTATTTCCTTTTAAAAAGAGTTTTTAAATTAATAAAGTTTCTGGCCTGGAAATGTTAATATTGTCGAGACAAGTCCTGAAAACTCTTTGTGTTGATTTGAGTGTTTCTTAAATAGATGTTGGATGTCATCAGTATGAGTCTGTTTGTACAAAACTCTCTTTCCATTCAAATATTTACATTAGAAGATGATCTTAAGCCCCGCCCACCAAAAACACTTTTTTTTCTGGAGATTCAATCTTGTTTACCATAACCACACACACTCTTCTGTGATTTGTCAAACATCAAGGATTGCTACTGCGTTCCATCAATCCTACAAGTCTCCACCTTCAAGGGACTCTTTGTATAAACAAGGGGGGTGTGGTTACAGAACTTTATAAAGTAAGAGAACTTTATAAAGTAATAAGTTCAAAACATGGTCATGATGAGAGACTTACTGCATATTGTAGAGGAAGACTTCAACATTTGAAACATGTGAGTGAGTCAGAAAAAATGGGTTTTCACATCAGTTGCAGTTGTATTTTTGGCGTTTTTGTATCCTTCTGGGCAACTTAGTGTACATCAGGTAGTAAACATTGTTGATGAAAATTTCACATCACTCTAATTAGAGGTATGTTTTTTATTTACAGAATATATTTGCATCTAACAATTTGAACAAATCCGGTGACACTGTGAATTATGTAGGCATGCATGGCCTTTGAAAGACTGTTTATCGTACAAATACTGGTTGTTGTTTGTATAAAAGCACTTTTATTTGCACAAGTTACTGTAACATTAAGTTAAACTTTGGATTGTTTTTCCCAATTAAGGCTACTGTGAAGTTCCTCTGGGGAAATAAAACATACAAACAAACACAAATCTGATGTCTTTGTAAGTGTAAATCGAATTTTAGCAGAGTTCTGTGAAATCCATGCAGTCGGGCAGTGTTGTTGCTCAATCGTCGTTGGTCAATTAACCTTTGTTTCCCCAACAGCACTGTAATCAGTGAATTACATTTATTCAATGTTCCGCCTGCGGCTTTTATGTTCATATGGAAATGTATGTTTCATCAAAGGGGTGATTCGGGAGCCACAATGTGAATGAAAAGACACAAATTATGACCTTTCCATCTTGAATTTCTTCATCACCTTGCGTTTTTTTTTCCTGTCGAGCCTTTAGGTTTTACTTTAGATTATAATTTTTATTTTACCCTCAGAAATGCTCAACATGTATCAGTCAAATAAAATTGGATGTCAACTATTGTCTACCACATCCTCATTTGTTAGTTATAAAACTTCTTAATATATTTTTCCGGCAAATAAGTTCTCCTTGTGTTTTCCTTCATTCAGCCAATATCAATTACACAGCTTGGCACAATAAATGGAGATTGGAAAGAGCTTTTCTAGATGAAATTGCAATTTTCATTACCTGCAGTGGAGGAAGACACAATAGGACTGATGAGAATGTCAAATCGTGTGAGGAATGGCTGTTTTGCTCTTGGACGCGAGCACAGCTCTGCATCAGGAGATTCTTCAAAACTCTTGACTAGATTGCTACGTTATGAAACATACTTTAATTAGATACGTTGTTTCATGTACTGAGGAAGATTGCGTTGACGCTACACAAGGTTGTTATACTTCGGATGTTTTAAACTTCTCAGGCACAGTTTCTATAATGCCAAGGATTTTGAATATCCTCCCACAGGGTTTCCAATTTTACTTAGTTGGTTTAAGTGAGTGTTTAGTATTGTTGGGTCATAAAGGATTTGTATTTACTCACTCAGTTACTAGTTTATTTGACACATTTGAGATTTTAAGTCCTGATGGTGCGAGGTCAGGGGCTATTGGGAGTCCTCTTGGCCTTCAAATTCAGCAGTTGCAGTTTCTGCTCTGGACAAAAAGTTACTCAGAAACGGGTCTTAAGCCCTTGGAGCCCCAGGACCGTGGGGCCAGAGTCAGGGGAAATGGAAATGAGCCTAAATTATCAAGTAGTAAGTGCGCAACCATTTACGGTATTTTTGGGTCAGCTGGTGTTTGGGCTCCATGTGCTGGGCTGCATGATTCTGAACTTCGCAGCAAGATCCTGGAGGCTCTTGGTTACCAGGTCCAAAGGCCAGGATCAGAGCTGTTTTCAATTCTGGTCAAAGTGCCCTCAGATCCAGCTGCCAGTTACTATGTGCTCAGGGGCCAAGAGAACTCTTGGCTGTGATAAGTGGGTCTTTGGGTTTGTGGAACCTAATTGGGAAAAGCACTTGTACTAGTCACTGGTTAATTTCTGTTTATAAATTACTTTCTGTCTTTCTTTTTTAATCCCAAATCCTGATTAGACAACCATTACTCATCATTACGGCTGAGAATTGAACTTTATTTTTTTTTGTGACTCCGACTGAAAGGCTTCTGTAGTACCGAGAAACGTGGATTTCTTTTCAAATTGAATCATACATTCTCTTGCACTGGAATTTTTTTTATTTATTCATCTATTTGTGTAAGAAAACAGCTTTTGGGGGAAATTTATCGAAAGTTTAAACATTGAACATTTCTATGATATGTAATGTCATCTTCCCTTTTGTTAGAATTGATCTTACACAATTGGAGCCGAAGCCTAATATGTTTGTGATTCCCCTCAGTTGTTGACAAATCATATTTTAACCAAAGAATGAATCCATGGTGTGAACCAGGTTCAGCAAGAGTTTTGATGCGAACATAAAGGAAAGACTTTTACCGCTACTTTTCTTTGGTCAGTTGTGGAAAAACGACTTCTTTATTCAGCAAGTTGACTTGCCTTCTGAAGTATTTACAGAATAAATCCACTAACATTTCATCAGTCAAATGATACATAAACGCTTGTTTTGTGCTTTTGCTAAATTGTCTACACTCCAGAAATACTGTTAATTAGAAGACAGGATACTCTGATTCTCTGCCAGGGAAATGTGTGGACTTGCTGCTATTGAAGAATTCCCTGCTTTTGCTATTAGTTTGAACAATAGCAATGATTTGGGCAAAGTCAGCTCAGTGCTGGTGATTTTGCAACATTGTGCTCTGGGGTATCTCTGGTATTTAAATCCCCACAAGTAAACAACATTAAACAGTTAAGACAAATGCGACACGACTTCCACATCCTGCTCAGGGCTTGTTTTTGTTTCCTATGAAATTATACTGATCTAGGACGTGGAGCGGCGAGGGTACGCTGGTGGATGTGCATGACCAATCGCTGAACTATTAAAAACGTGCTTCAACTGGTCCAAATATGTGTGCCATTAGACCAATTTTCGGAGACTGAATTTTAGCATCAAAATCTGACTTTGAATTTGAAAAACATTTACATTTCAAGCAATGTTGTCATTTGCAGTCAATTAAAAAAAGTTTTTTTTAAAGTTTTATTTTATTAGGGAATGAAACTTCAACTTAGCTATTAAATGAAACTTTTAACCGTACAATATAAATGTTTAATGTTGGTACAAAGTGTGTTATTTCAGTCAAACACGGTTCTAAGTTTCAAAGGCGTCGTCACATGTAGCCCGGACACATTCCACTGTTGAAAGTCGGGTGCGTCGTCAGACCAGGAAGTGACTGATGTACGGATGTCTAGACAATCCGGTTCACAAAGATTCTATTTGTTAAAATAAATGTTTAATGTTTGGTACAAAGTGTCCTTAAATTGTTAATTTTGATTTCTGATTACTCATAAAAAAAAGTCATCACGTAGTACTGGGATGACTGGGCGGTACGAAATGGTACTTACAACAGCAAACAAAATTAGGCTTGAAATTAGATGGATTTTCAAATTCAAAATCCAATTTTCCATGCTGTGAAAATACAGTGTTTATATTCAAAGTCCAATGGCAAATATTTGATATCTTTCTATGAATTTTTTGACCGAAATATACAGTATGTCTGTTGCAACTGATATTTATGAATTGCATCATTTTTTCAGTTTGTGTTGAAGCAAAGAGATGTTTAAATATAATCGTGCAGTCAAATAAAATGTCCACAGGGTTTTTCTTAAGTTAATTGACTCTTGCCTGGGAATTTTAGGTAGAACAGCAAAATGCTGGGACTTATAGTTTTAAGGGACTCCTTCAACTACAGTTTGGGCTTTTGTGTCAAATGAGAACTGGGTAATACAAGTAAACAGTATCTTTTTGTTGCAATTCAGAAGTTTTTAGGATGATGTGCAACAATTTCAGCCAAACAATCCAGCATTTTTGCATGATAACCAAAGAAACAAAAATCGCAACTGCTAAAAATGAAGATACTAGAACAAAAAATTGAAGTTATAGTCAGCTAAAGGTTCTGCCAAATAGTATCCATATAATATTTCATCTGCAATTATGCTTTTGTTTCAATAGTTAGTTAGGCTTCCGTTTGTTTTATAACAAATTAAGATTCTAGCCAAGTGTGTTTCAATTGATTTGACTTTGACAAATCTCAGGACTAAAATAGTCTCACTGGTTAAGTTGACCTGCTTTATCAAAATTTACTTTTCACTGTGTGATAAAGCCTAATATAACACAAATAAACAGTATATATATATTTATTTATCAATTATGATCTCATATAACCTCATTAATTTCTCAGCGTATCTCGTAACATCATTAAATGAATATTCATATTCAGGCAGGTATTGATGCTTCCTGATACACAAGGTTTTGGCAAGATTTGAAACATACATATTTATGCTATTAACCCGAAGTCATTTAAATTGCAACATATTTTTATTTATATATATTTATATATTATATTTCCACCATTTCTTTACCCTCATTTATGTCCACTTAAACAGTTAATTAAAATGTTAGTTTTGTTTGAAAAAAGGTGAAGGAAAAAAAAAAAAATCCTGGATCCATAAAACAACAGCATTTAAAACACAAAAACACATTACATTCTAAATATTTCATAGCCGAGAATGGCTTTGTTTAATGCTCCCACTCTGCTTTTAACACCAATTTTAGCTGCTTCTGCACTTTTGCTGGGTAATCGTCATCATAGGTATTTCTACACGGTCAAACAACTTGACATAAATATGCAATTTTAACAGTGGGTGGGTTTTTCACTGAAACACTCTGTCTCTTGGTGAGCCGTGAAAGCTGTTGGTCATAACACGCAGCCCACACCATTCTTTTTCATTTTCATCCTGCATATTGATCTTATTCGTGTGAAATCTGTCCCAGAGCAAACCCATCTCTCTGTGAAGGGTCTCAATGAATCCTGTTTATGGAAGTTTAGTTTTTGATATCAGTCCGAGGGAACATCTGAAAAATATTATTCTTTTTTATCTGCTTTGAAAGGAAACACAACACGAGAGCTCGGCAGTTTGTTGTGCTCCGTCAACTCTAAAAACCAAATGTCTTGGATATATAAGGTCAAACTGTTTTTCGTTATCCTTGTAAGAGGAAGATCGAGCACACAAGTGGAACTTCTTACTGTTATCTGGTCTAGAAAGGCGCTATATAAATAGAGATTATTATTATTATTGTTATTATAGTGTTTTTTATGCCTCATGTAATCATGTATTTTTGTATAGCATAAACCTGTCATGTTTGACATATGAATTAGATGGTTTAATTATGATTATTCAATTATTATTTTCGTTAAAGTCTACATTGAAATGTTATGACATTTTGCGGAATAGTAATCTTCTAGTAGAGATCTGAGTCAGTCATTGATTGTAATATGGATTAACTATTGATTTATAGCATCATAAGTATGTCTTCTTTAACAATTGCATACTGTATATGCGTCACAGCTTAAATATTTTGTTTTTATTATCGATTTATTTATAATTTTACAAGAAAATGTTATGATATTATATTATTGCACATCTTAAACTTGCCAAATGATCTTAAACTGATTGACTGGTTCAAAATCTAAATCTAAATCAATCAATAGATATGGCCCTTATGAATAATTAGAATATTAAATTAACTAATAACAAACCGGCATTTTAAAGTACGGCTGTGATAATGAAGGATTCCAAGGCAGACGCAGATCGTTTCAATGCTCTTAATTTGAAAGTGGAAAGTTTATTTCCTTCTTTTGAATGGCGTTTTAGGAAATTACCGTGAAGTTAAGCGGGGAAATCCCGGATTAAGAGCGGCTCATGGCTGGAGAAACTTGGAACTTCTGATAGCTTGACCGCTATTGGGTGTCTGCGCTGTTGTGTTAAGCTGTTGTTAAGTTATGATGACCTGATGTGTTGTGTGTATTGGGGCTGTAACAAGCAATAGACACCATTAAAAGAAACAAAAGACTCTTATGCTTATATCGCTATTGTTCCTTCCATGGTTCGCTAGATTCACGCCAAAAATACCAAAGTTAATTATCATGGTATTTATATATTTCTTTTTGTATACACACGCTACTAAGATTCTTTAATATGTTGTATTTTTTAATAGATCTTCTGCATTTGCTGATGCTTCTCTGCATAATTATGTCTGATTAAATACAAAATTATGATCAACATCTATTTTGATGTGAACAGATTTTGCTAGATAGCTAGAGTTTGTTTTCTGCCTTTGGATAACCTCAGTATGCCAAAGAAGAGGTCAAAAATAAACTCTTGGTGTCTGTGCTGTTACAGGTTCTTAGTTGAAAGGAACACAGCGAGCAGTTGGTAGTAACGAGATGAATACGATGCCGTGAACATCACATAATCCAGTGAAACTTCTCGTCTTGGCAGTGCGGTTTCAGATGCGCAGGTCTGAGTTTTCCCACATGGATTGGATCAAAGCGCTGTTGCTCAGCTGCCTCTTAAGAAAGATAGATGTACGTATGTGGGAAATTAAATCCTCTTCAGAGGGGGAACACTGCTGGGAGAGATGTGAAATCACAAAGACTGTAAAAAAAAAGAAGTCAAATTAGTTTCTTTATAATCCGTCAATCATGAGAAAGGAAAGGAAAACATGATATCCGGAACAATAGGCAGGAAGCCTGCTTGACTCTAATCAGTTCCATGCTGCTTAGTTCATTTGTTTGAGGCTGACATCCAAGTGAAGGATAGATTTATTTATTTTAAAAAAGGGAAAAATGGGTTCCACGTGAATCAGTGATAATGGAGCACACTTTTGTACTCAAATGGCTGCTTCATGTGCTTCCATTTGTCATTCCATTGACACTATGTTTACCCAGAAGACGTTGTAGAAGATTGCTCAGACATATATTAACAGTTTTTTCTGTTTCATTCTGATCATGAACATGTGATAAACGACACAAAACCACAACATGAACTAATTTGACCTCAAAAAAAATAAAAAAATAATTGGATTTATTTTCTGTTATCAAATATATTATGTTTTGTTTCAAACTCAATGTAGTTTGGGTTTTTAATCACATATATAATCTCTACAAGTGTTGTTTGTTTGAGTTAGTTGATTAAACCTTGAATGAAAAGGATTCAGTAAAATACAAAAGACTTCATTTATGTGTGCTTTTGGGTGGTGATGGCTGGTGTTATATTCCGTGAAACTCCTGTCTCCAAGACATATGTTGCCAATGCTGATACCACAAAATAGTACCTACATCATCAGAAAATAGCCGAGTTAGATAAAAGAGGAAGTGCTTTGTAGACATCCTGACCCTCTCTGCTCGGGGAACAAGACAATTTGATGTGCGGAGACTTTATTACTGAGGTGTATGTGAGATTTTAGACGAAAAATGTACTATTGCAGAAATCCCTTTTTTCCATGTCGCTTTTATGTATATATTTTTTCTACAATTGAGACTCATTGTTTCCCTAAAAAAACTTAAAATAAAAACCAAAAAATACAATAAACGGGATGAAGGTCAATATTTTCTATATAGTATAAGTATATGTTTTGATATACAGCTGTCTAGCGTAGTTAGTTTTGTGTTTTAAAATAAAGAAAAAGTGATTGTGACCTAAGAGGGAAATTCTGGCCACTAATCATGCCCTGCTTTGTTAATACAATGAGTCCCTTGGAGGTGGATACATCCAGTATTGATTATGCGTATTGACAAACCTCAATGCTTAACCAATCCAAGGTGGATATGGTTATGGTAAACAAGATTTAATCTCTAGAATAACAATGTTTTCAGTTAAGCACATTTCCTAATGTAAATGTATAGATTAAAAGAGATTTTTGTACAAACAGACACATACTGATGAGTACAATTTACCTATAAGGAAAACAAGTTCAAAGATAAATAGGTAAATATATGAAAAATAGTTAGTAGACTGCAAAATATCAGCTTATAACTGCAGTTACTATCATATGATTTCAATTTTAAGCTCAATATGTTATTGAGCGGTATGTTGGTTTCTTTCAAATAAAAAATTACAAATCTTGTTCTTTTTCCTTTCAAGAGTTTCTACAGAGATAACCTTCCTTCTTGGTTCTCGCACTGAAATGAAAGACTGCGTGGGCAGTGACACTATTTGTTAACATTTTAAAAACCACTACTGTGTGCTGTGTATGTGTCAAAATGAAAAAAAAAAGGTAAAGAAATGTAACGGCTACACATTACCATGTCGAGAAGTTGATTTATTTTGTTTTACTGAGCAGCCTTTATCTATCATGAATATGTTCATCAAAATTTAACCTTTAAATGGTTCTACCTTCTATTTTTACAGCGTCTATTTTTACAGCTGTGTGTGACATCTGTGGGTGTGCGTGGGTACAGGGTGATCCCAGATGAAATTGAAGAATCCTGCTTTTTTTCCTTCCCCCAGGTGGGCAGGAAATAAGGCGCGACAGAAGATGCGACGAGGTTGGTGGCTCGTCAGATGGCTGGGGACAGGAATGGCAATCCTCTCTGTGCTCACGTACAGCTGTGGCCAGGACACGGAAGGTAAGAGCGCCCAGCTGTGGGGCGATAACCTCCAGACCTCTCCTTTCCACTGCAGCAGCACTGATGAGAAATGTATTTAATGCTGCTCCATCCATATTACTTTGTATGAAAATATGATAAGATGATTATAGGACTCACAAAAGTCAAGGACAGATCATCCTTGCTTTTAAAAACAAATGAATACTGGATAGTTAGGTGGTATTATCTCCTTTTAATAACCTTCACCTCACTGAAAAAATTTGATCTAGCCTAAAAACACTAGAAATACATGTTTTAATATTAAAAAATACAGCGAAAAAGAGGTCAAAACTTGATAAAAACAGTCTGAAGTGTTTTCAATTATATATAAGTATATGCCCTGCATTCTAACTGTTTGACACCTGGAGAGAGACAAGGTGAGGCAGCGTTCAGGAGGAAATCAGAGCACATAACACTCAAGCGGTATGAATATTTCACCCTCCTCACAGTGGTGGTGTGAAATGGAATAGTTGGACATCTGTGTTTCTGTTAATAAATTACAATCAGAAGAGCGAGATTTTATAAAATGTAATTAAACTTTTAAATATTAGACGCTACAGATTGATACATTTCAGTTGAATCCTCGAGTCTTCCCAAAAAAATTGGGTCTCACTCCCAGTCTGTATGAAGAACCTGAACCCGAGAAAACCTGCCACAGAAATATGATGTAAAAAGCCACCGACGGAAAAACATAGCTTCGCCTGGGATTCTTATTTCACCTCCACTAACCCCCCCACCCTCTTATGCACACCTCTTGTCGCCGCTCTTGGTTTTCTTGCCATGGTTTCCACTGGATTCTCACTGTGAAATGAGACCATTTTTAAAGACGGTGAGGTGTGGATGGATGTGCTCAAATAAAAAAAAAAGTCATATGTTTCAAGCATTATAAGTCAGGCACTTTCATGTTTGATCCAATAGATGAAGACCAAGATTAAATCTCCTTGAAAAATGTGATTCTTATAACTTTTGTCCCACTGTTGCGGTGCATTGTGGGATTATGTTTGGTCGGAGGTTATTTTTGAAGCTGGCTTTTAGTAATAATAAGACTGAATTAGATATTATTAAAGTATGATGTATCTTGAAATACCTTGAGTTTGATAGAGGCAACAGCCTACACAATCACCCAAAGTTTCAGGTCTAGGTAAAAACTAATAACAATAATGATTTTAACAATAATGATATGTTTTTTTAAAACGTTTAGATTTCACAAGGAAATGCTAATGCTAATGATGGCCTGATTAGACCTTATGGAACAGTGACAACACTGTACCATAATAAACTAGATGATACTAGGTCTTTCAAAAAAAAACAAACACTGTATCATGATACAGTGTATTCACTACACAGTAGTGATGGTCTGAGGAAGCTTCATGAAGCAGTGTCATTATTTTCAGAGCCCACTAGATGGCGGTCTCTGCACTATTTTCCTTTGTTTTGAGCAACTGTTCTAATGAAACATCACATCATTTTTAAAGCTGATGGCGCCACCTACTGACCTCTAAACAACACAACACTGCTTCATGAAGCCTCATCAACCCATGATGTATTCATCTGCAGTTCCCTCTGATAATTCCCTGTGTTCTTTTTTCATGAATAATCTCCTCTCCCTTGTACCGCGTTCATCATATAATCTGTTTGACTCGTGTGAAGTCTCAGATGAGTCTCACTTAGCATTTCTGAGCAAGTGAACGTGTTTGAGCGTAAGCGTCTGTCCGCTGACGCTCACGGCCAAAGCAGCCATTCATCGGACGGTAATGAAAGGTCAGACTTCAATCCCCTTGTGCACTAGACAAATGCCAGTCGTGGTCGACGACTGATCCTCCATTCGTGAATCCACATGTCTGACAAAATGTGAGCGTGCCAAGCACATGACTGAAAGTCCTGTTGGGTGTTAATATACAGTGTATAATGAGCCTTCTAAACACTTTTAAGTTCACATTTCTCGTCTTCCCCTCGGTCTCTCCTGTGTTATATTCGTTCACAATCGTTTATCTATTTTTAGGATAGTCTGATTAAGGGCCAGATGTGCAGACTTTGTCTAGCTACAGCTGCAGCATGTGAGGCATTGGCAAACAGGGGGATGGGCTTTAATCTGCCAGCCCGTGAGTTATAATCGGGCTCCGGACTGGGCAAAAAAAGAGGCGGGTGGTTCGCTCTGAGGAGTTTCTGTGCCGATGTACTGGAACTCATTGTTGATTTATTCTGCCGCTTTCTTGTTGGAGAACAAGCTTTACAAACACATCTTATTGTTTAACAACACTTAAGTAGGGCTGTTTAATAGACGACCAGGGTCCTCGCCAGGATTTTTTTCACAGCGAAGAGGACTTGAGGATGTTGCAGCCGCATCCCTTTCATTTATTTCCGCGCTTCGGTGCCGACATGATCGGAGAAAAATGTCACTTTTAACTTGCATAGGTTTACTGAGCGACATCAGAGAAGAGCCAGTGGCGCTCCACGATATCACATTCATTTCCGTGAAGATTATGCAGCAATCTTGTGAACTGCAATACAATACAATGTACAGCAAGTCAATAATGAAATCCACCTCCTTGTAAACACACGCATAACAGTTTATAAATGACCTGATGCTAGCAACTTGTCACATTAGCATTCGACGAAAACGGACAGGTTTACACTTGTTTTGAAGTTCCGCGATCTTATAAAAACGCTGAAAACAACTGAGACGAGATGAAAAGTATTTACAATATGTTGCTTTAAAAAAGGGGGTTTTAGTTTGAGTAGGGCTCATAAATTAATCTTACTTTTGTGTATATACTGAGCCGCGCTAAATCAGCATGCCGACAAGACGCGTTGCCATAGAAACCGAGCCTAGCAAGCTGCGTCGCACAGCTAACAGACGGACGGTGACGTTAACAACAATGAGACATAGAAGTACAAATTGACAACATTACAGAATGTGGCACATGCATTATCACAGCGGTACGATTAACACACGATTCAGAAAAAGGGAAAACAAAAGAAAATCCCCCCTACGCTGCTTTCGGGCCCAACACTGTAGGGGATCAATATCAAAATGAATGGCGCTGGCGAGAACCCTGACAACTGATTGATACATGAAATATGGTTTTAATGAAAAAAAAAGTTTTTCAACTTCGCTGTTGATAGGCTGCTTTATTCAAAACTATAAAGGCAATTTATTATTTTAAAAATGATCAAACACGAACACAGAACATTTGCTTTTTCTGGAGAATGGGCTCTGTTGGATTTAACCCTTACATTTCTCTTTTCTATGGATTTAAATGTAACTGCAGCACAAGTTAATACAAGTGGTTTCTGGATACATCAATATACTGTACATTCTGATAACAACAACAGCCGATATAGAGGGTGACGTAAATAATATCCAAGTAATGACAAACGTACATCATGTCTGACTTCTTTTGATTCAGTTTGTGATTAAAACTATAACAAATGCTGCTAGAAATGTCAAGTTTTCCAGCTTTTTGTTGATGGGCGCCTGCAAAGACACAATTGCGCATGTGCGACTGTCTGCAAAGATTGTTATGAATTTAATGAAATTCATCCACTTTCTTCATCATTCAGTCTTGTTGAAAACATCAACTAAACATAAAATATTATTCAACACTCCACTAAAGGACACATAGAAAAAAAAAAGTTTTAACTTCTAATTCTAGTGCTTAACTCCGACAATTTTATCAGGATATTAAAACCGGAAACTTTTCCCCGTTTCAAGAGTCTTTAATTGTGTAAACAAATGCACATGCTGTAATGGAGGTTGCATGACATTGCAGTTGCACTGTACCGACTAAGAGGGAGCCAGAGATACCTTTGCAATCTCACGTATTGCAGTTTTAATATTTTCTAAGATAGCTGCATAGTTGACGTTTTCTAATTAACCAAGTTGCAATGTAAAGTCAAAAAAGCAGAGCAGTATTTGCATATGATTTGAGATTTTTTTTAAACTTTTTTTTTAATTGTTTTTACACATTTTAATTTTAATTATTTAAAAAAAAGGGTAGGGGACCTCTTTAACTATGTTCTTTACTGACATTTCATTAAATCATGAATTTATTTACACAACAACACAGCCCATACAGTTTAAGATGTCACCCTCAGAAAAAAAATAGTTCAAGAATTTCAACACAACTTTGGTTGATTTTATCAAACAGTTCTATCAGAAAGTTTTGAGTGCTACTTTTCATCTGAATTCCAAAATGTTCTCGTCGCCACATTATCTCACAACTCTTCATTGACTTCATATTTCTCTGCAATATGCTCTTGTCTTGTGACCCTTAAAAAACAAGTGCCTTCAGGCAATTACAGCCCGAAACCCCGCTGAGAGTATCTCACTTGTAAAGATAATGAGGAAAAAGATGGAAAGAGAGAAGCTGTAATTGCATTCTTCGCGCATTACAACCATGACACAGGCTTTGAGTTATACTGTCGATCTGCATGTCAACGATCCCTTTTCTTTGAAACATTTAGCAGAAAACTCCTTGATCGCTACAAGTGAGAGTTGTTTCTAAAGCAGCTTATTCAAAAAACAATTTCTTTTTTAAAGTTCAAGGTTGTTGACGATGAAATGAAGACGCTTCGCGCAACACAAAATCTAAACTCGATGCAATAACAAACTTAATGAACAACTCTAATGCTCAGAAGTAAAAATAGTTTTTGTCATCCCAGACTATAACTTCAACGTTGAGAAGAGGAATTTTGGTTAATCATGCTAAAGACATGAACACATTTGTCTTATTTATTTGTCATAATATTCAAAACGATTCATAATAATAAACCAATCACAACACGAAATCCACTCAGACAGTAAAACAAATATGTAACCTGTAAACTCTGATAGAAAACTGGTTCCAAGCACCGTGTCCCAACATCCTGTAACTGGCACTGGGGGACAGTGGGCAGCTGCCATTTGCTCAGTTTCTCTGGATTCCCCTCTGCGTAGTGGGACACTGAACAAGAATTTCCATCAGTCCAACTGGGAAATTAAAAACCTTTCTGCTCTTTTTTCTCATCACAGAGGCAGGACTCTTGTACCCCCAAATGTTGGTGATCAGCAGGGAACAAAAAAGAAAAAAGTTTCGTTTGACCTTCTTTCATTGCATTGGCTCTATTTAGACCATTACCAGAGGTAAACCACATTTTTCTGCAAATGTTTTTCATTTTCTGCAAAAATAAACAATAATAATAATAAAATATTGTATTTATAAGGTGAGTTTCAAAGCACATATCCACACTGTACACACTAGGGATGAATATCTTCCCTACTAAGGGTGATGCAATTTGATACAATGAAATTATGTGACGATACAATGAGATACAAATTGCTCTCTCCTCAATACGATGCGATTCAAAAGCGATTTGCTCTCATTAAGACCTAATTTTAAGAGAATTGAGTTTGATATGTAATCATTCGATAAAGTTAGTTTGGGTTTGAGAATGTAGTATTCTTACCTTAAAAGAAAATGTATGTTTTACTCAATTTTGTTCTGTTTTACTTAACTATTTGATGGATTTATGCTCTGTTCACTCTCTAGACAATAATAAAGAAAATGCATAATTCTATATGTTCATGAAAAAATACAATTATGAACAGCAGTAAAATTCGAATTCTATTAGATTAATACGACTATTGAAATCGAACAGGTAAATGTAAACATTTTCAAACGTTTAACAATGCGAATCTGTGAATCTCCACATCCATAGTACACACAGATTTAAAGCAAAAGGGAAAAAAAACAACTATACAACATAAGGGACTTAAATAGTTGTTTTAAATCCATGAGAAAACCCATCAGGTTGGGACGAGATACTTTCATGTTGAGTACATTTCAACCCTTATACAAAGCTCTGTAGCAAGAATTCTGACCTGCTCTAGTAGAAGAACTCACATTTCTCCGACCCTTATTACTCTTCACTGGCTGCCAGTTTCTCCTCAGGACCAATTTTTAAATTCATGGTCTGGCTCCTCCTTACATCAGTGATCTAATCCAGCCTTACGCCCCAGCTCAGGCTCTCAGGTCTGTGGATCAGAATCTACTGATGGTTCCACGCACACGGTTCAGGACCAGAGGAGAGAAATCCTTCCAGACTGTTGCTCCTAAGCTTTGGAACGATCTTCCTCTTTCTCTGTGTTTGATGGAACTACTGACTCCTTCAAGAAACATCTTACAACATTCTTATTTGTGCAGGCTTTTCCCTGATTTTCTGGGACTATATTTGAACTGTGTATTGTTTTTTAATGGTTAAAGCACTTTGTGACCCTGGTCTACCAAGGCGCTTTATAGAAAGCAGAGAGGCAGATGGAGTGCACGATTGCTCCTTCCCAGATGCAAAACAAATAGACTCAAGGACTCATTCATTCCTCGGGCTATTAGATTGTACAATTCTGAGTTCGGGGGCAGGAGTGGAGTGAAAGTATCAAGATGTTCTGTTCTATGTTAGTCTTTGTATCCTTTGTCTTTGTTATTTTTCTTGGTTCTTTATCTTAAGACTTACAGATTGTATCATCTTGTTCTTTCTCTTTATTTCTCTTTGTTCTTGTTCTTATTTTTATTTTATTTTTTATGAATAATTGCTTTATTGCTGTGTCTAATTGGAAAAAAACAATTATCGAAGGAGACCTCCTGAGGGATCAATAAAGTTCTACCTAACCTAACCTAACCTTACCTAACCTAAATAACCATTATTTACTAATGTTAGGATCAGAAAGCTGTTGTAATGTAAATAGAATGTCACAGGCTATATTCTGCGGTGGATATAGATGACCGGTGCAGTCAGTTTTTGTCTTGCTAGCAACAGTCAACATGCTTTTTTTTGTTCTCTGAATCCTTAATATAGTTTAGTAGAACTAATAGCGCTTGTATGTTTGATTTACGACTAAAACCATGTGATGGTTAGGTAAGAAAAACGACTTGTGCCAAAACAGAATTGATACCTTTAATATTAGTTCTAAATGTCTTTGATACACAATTTAAGAACGCTGACCTACGATTTTTGACAGACCGATTCGGCCTTTCAGGGTTTTCCTATCTTTAAACTTTATATATTCACTCCGTGTTTCAAGGGTTTACTCTAGGCACTTCGGTTTTCTGTCTTTTTGTGCCCTACAACAGACTGGAGTCCTATCCAGGGTGTCCCCCACCTCTTGCCCACAGACACTGGTATAGGAATCCCTAGGATTAAGCAACACAGAAAATTAATGAACGAATGTATATTTTGGTCAATAGATATTTTAAATCTCCCTCTAGATGCACCTGCCGTAGTGTGACCATTTTACAACAATCACCTGCTGTATGTGTGAATGTACTCCTCACCTGGCCAGGTTATGCACATTCGGACAAGAGGGGAAATTGCACTACAAAGAAGATAAACAAGTTTTGGGGGTTTTTAATGGAAAAAAAAACGTGACAACTACAACATGATTTACAGTAAACAAGCAAGTTTAAAAACATGTTTTAGTAGTTGAATTAAAAAAAAGGTTTTTAATGAATGTCTGGGGGAGCGGCTGGAAGGCTCTCCATGGTGACCATACGAGCAGGTGGGATGTCCCGCATGGAGTGTTTAGACTGTTCATAAAAGACTATCTCTACTCTTTGAAAGAATCATGAGGAATACTTAGCAAATCAAACCTCCACAGCATGAGTTTATTCGTCTTTTAATTCATATCAAACCAAAATAATCAGTGGTAAAATTCTTTGATGATGTGGGCTGAAAAATGTGAATTTACAAGAATCGATCAAGAATGGTTAAACTGATTGTGCAGCACTTATAATAGCACCATTTTCTCATATTAAAGAAGTTCTTACACCAATACTTTTTTTTTTGATGTCTCATTAATTATACCAATCAATAGATGAATTAAAATTGAATTTTTAACCAAGAAAAGTATTTTAAATGTTATAGTTCTTAGTACTTTTGGAGCCTTTTAAGTTCATGAATATGGATCAATTATTCGTTCATAGCCTACATGTCTACAGTAAGTATTGTCTGTAAGTACCTCACCTTTGAAGAAGTATGTTTAAAACATGTCGATTTACACTTTTGTAACCAAACATGTATCTGAATAAATAATGATGATTCAACAAGAACTCATGGACGTTAATATTTAAGAGGAAAAAGTATCCACTGCATCTACACCGGCTGCTCGGGTGCACGACTGCTGTCGGGCGACAGACGGTGGGTGTGAAACCTTAGCGTGACGACTGTGACGGATGTAGCGAGAGATGACGAGGCTTCTTGTTACCTCAGCTTCTCTAATTACATGAAGCGCAAGACAACACGAGAAACTTAAACTACCTTTCAGGACAATCTAAAGATGATAGGTCATGAGTTTGAAAACAAGTTTTTATTGAAAATACACTAAATAAGCTTATTTTATTAATTGTATTTTAATATCTTCCTCATCATTTTGAACAATGATTAAGTAATAAAGTTTATTTGTTTGTATACACATTTCTTGTTGTTCCCTAACGCTCCAGATTGACAGGGATGTCTTCCTTCTACTGTCATGTCCGTGATCTTATTTCCACTGAATGTCTTCTCTTTCATGCTTCTGCCTTCTTCTGGCTCCACTAACCTCTGACCTATTCAGACTGGCAGTATGAGGGTAAGAGGCCTCCACAGTCTGTTGCTTTTTTCTTGTTGAACTTTCCACACTGAAGTGCACTCTCTTTAAAACCTGTGAACGTCCCTAATCGTAGATGCTACATTACCTGTTGCATTACCCTCCCCACCCCCCGCCCACCCTTCATCTGCTTTATCTCAAGCTACCATTATTGTCTCCCATTCTTGTCTGTCTGACATGTCCCTGATGCCCCACTCTGGTCTTCACGGCCAATGGAAATATGTTATCAGCGTGAGAGAGACTACATTTAATGTTCTATGTGTGTCAGGGTTTTTGCTCTAATTACAATTTCTGAATAACTGGTACTGGAAAAATCAGCAAATCAGAAGGTTTATCACTAAGAAGGAACATTGACTTTTGAAAATTAATGGTCTATGTTGCTTCAAATTCCTTTACTTTTGTGAAGTAATATTTAACAGCATTTTATAAGAATGCTCTTCATGACTTCTACAGTATATCAATAGACCTATATAAACATAAAGTCATGTAAATTGTCTTGGATCAGTGGTAAAAAATATATGATTAAACCAGATAATCAGTCAATGGAATAGTTATACGATGTTTGGATGATAAATATATGTTTTAAAAACGTGTGCATTCAAAACTGACAATACTTAAGAACAAATAAGTTTGTAAATGAGTTAATAAGATTATCCGTACAAATGTAAATTAGTGTTGAATGTTGAATACGACATAAGGAGTTTGGAGAGACACAAGCTTTAATATTCTGGAAAAGAGAAAAAAGCAATCAAAAAATAGTTGTGACCTTCTAAATAATAATAAAATACAACTTCAATTATTATTTTAGAATCTCATTTAATGACTTATTACTTTAATTAATATATTTTCTTTCTTTTTTTTGATGAAGATAAAATAATCAAACTGTTGAAATGATTTAACTGCACTTGAATGAAACAGGAATAACATAAATAAATACAAGTAACAAAGACGCAGTGCAAATGCATCTTTTTGCTAAACACTGATATTATTATTATATTTCAAATGTCCCTAATGGCTGAGACGGCTATTTGTATTATTGGTATAAAAATAGAACTATATAAAGTAGTGGTAATACCTATTATCGTGGTAATTCAAAACCACTAACGCCATGTTCTGCTTGTTCATGCAGAGTGCAAGCTTTCACGACCAGGACCTCCTGCCACAATCGTCACCATCGACGAGGAAAGCCCCAACGGTATGTACGAAAAGAAAACAATTCCAAAACTTTTTTTTTGTCTTCTCCATCTCCTCCTCTTCCTTCTGTGGTTCACGTATGGTAAACACTTCTGCATTCCACCCTCATGACTCTCTGCTGGGACTGTTTGTGTAGAACAGTGGCTGCTGCTCTGATAGCGAAATACATATTAATGCTCCTCTTTCGAGGACACTGCAACGGAGTGCAGATGCTCGACTGATCACACCTGAGGTCGTCCAGTTATTTCCGGCGATTTGTTCGGAACATTGGTTTGTCATCTTAATGGCTTTTTAAATAAAAGATGAATACGTTGTTTATTTATGCAGGGTGACGAGGATCCTCGTGTCTGGATTTTTGAGTTATTACAGATGGTGTTTGGCACCCAGACATGACTATTAACAAGTACCAAGTTTTTTTTTTCCGTTCTCTCTACCTTAGCTGGGATTTGTTGGTGCTTACAGCCAACATGAAACACTTAAAGATTATTTCCTCTGCCTCTTCATCACCTGCACCCGCTCCTCAACCCTCTACTTTTTTTTTTTTTCAACCTCATTGCTGCTGGCGATGAATCTTTAGCACATTTGCAGCTGCTTTTAGTTTGGAAGCGATTTGGCTGCAGGTTTATTGAAAGGAGGAAATCGCTTCCCTATTCAGAGCAGGTGCACGCCTCCCTGCAGGTATTTTTATATGGGTTAAATGAGTTTAATTAGCAAATATCGTCAGAGGTGAAATGCAGAAGGTGTTAAGAAAATCAGATGATTATTCACTGATCTACTGAGGGATTTTCTCCGTGCATGATTTTGTCTATTAAAACGGCTGATCTAAGAGATTAAGCGCTTATATCGCTGACGATACTCATTGCTTGTCTCAGTTGGTTACTCTAATTGTTGCTGGCTCTCGTGTCAAGATGCTGGTCTGCAGTCTATGCTGGTCACTGGACTAAGTAGATGCTGGTGACTAGACAAAGTAGAAAACCATTTTAGAGTCACGTTTGAAATGTTTGTGTGATCAATCTTGCGCTGCAGCATCCTACAGTTGAACATGTGCCAGGTGTTATGCATATGTTGAGTCGTGGACATTCTTTAAACTTCCCAATCCTCATTGGTGGCTGGCCCATAGAGGGCGCTGGGGTGCCGATTTATCTGTTTTTCATTTTCTAATATTTTTCATATTTTATTTATTATTATTTATTCTTTTTTAGTTTGAAAATAATCATCAACAGTGATGAGTCTGTATGTCTATAGAATCCTTCACACTGGTGAACTATATTTGCATTGATTCACGTTCTGCTAATAATCTTGGTTTGTGTCGTCATTCATCATATCCTGTCAATCAGGGGTGTGTGGGGTCACTTTTATGTAGCGACATCATGTTTATGTTACTTAGCCAATCATACATCGTGAAAAAGTAATGGAAAAGTGCCATCTCTAAGCATGATTTTGGGCACTGGAAAAAGCAACCACTACTATAGAAATACATAAAGGTAAATGTTAATGCAATTTCACCAGATCAATTAGCTCACTTAATACCATGGTGGTCCGATGAACCTATGGATGAGGATTCGATCCCCACTCGTAACAAGATTGTCTTTTTTTATTTATTTACTTTGAAATAATATCAGGTGTTTTACTATTTTGTTTATGTTGAGTATGGAACATAGAAGAGCCCCACCTAGAAAATTTTCACCAGCCGCCGCTGCCAATATTATAATACATTTTTCTATTGAATTTCAATTGATAAAGTTGTTTTTTGAACTAATTCATTAAGTAATTCTCAACTGTAATATTCTTTTATTATTTAGGATTACTTGAGGCCCGTAGATATAGGGCTGGGTATCAAACTTTGGTTGTTTTTTGGTAACAACTGAAATTCTGCTGCTCAAAATCAAAGTAGATTCATTGTAGATATTGTAGATTTATGTTGATATATTGATTTAAACATATCAGTGGTTAAGCCTAAAACAAGAAACTGAGAATATGTATGTCAACAATTATACACACACTTTTAATAAGAGGAAAACCGATGGACATGTTTAATAAAAAAAAGATAAACACCGAGATAATACCACAAATTGACTACACAATATCCGTCTAACAGAGTCTACTGTCTACACTGGAAGCGCTCGGATATTTTCCCTGTGTACTTCCTGTCTGCATTGCCTGTTATTCTTTAAACTTCTGCTACAAACAAGCTTAAAATATAACCTACCATTTTTTCTGGGACAATTCCTCATGTTGAGGCTTCAATACAAGATGGACTTTACATTCGAGCAGTATGGAGGTATTTGGATGTTTTGGTTGAACTCTCCTTTTAAGCTACGTGCATGGTTAGCATTGTTGACCGTGTCAATCTTCATTGGTGAAAATAAGTTGACTTGAGAGATGAAGTCAGTCAAGATACATATTGGTTATTATGAAGCATACGTCCTGCTGTGTCTGAATTCAGGCTGCCATTCAGCGACTCAATCGCCCCAATTCAAGCTGTCTTCCTCCCCGACAGAGTCTCGGATCTTCGTGTGTTTGCGGCTGTAATTCAGGCTTTTGATCGATTGTGAAGAATGATGTAGTCAAGACTGCATCTGAAAAGCTTCACTGAACCCAAGTGTGAGAGGGATTTATACTAATCCACCTCATAAAGTCCTCGTTTACCTTCACTTCTTCTCTGGACAGATTTGTCTTCCGGAAATGGAATTGCCTCCTGATAATGATGGAATGTAAAACACATAGACGTCTGTTTTTTTTAGTTTAATTGAAGAATAAATAAATCGTGTCCTTTTTGCAATATTGTCTCATCTTCTCCCTAAATTAATTCGACGTTTGTGATGAAAACCAATTTTGTGTGAAATAGGTTCCAGACATCGAAAGAAACTTGTTTTGATTGCATACTTTATTTCCTATTTCACATCACTAATATAATCAAATGACTTTGGGACTTCTTTGACTGGCAAATATATTATTTATGCTACATTAAGACTCCATTTCCCGTATTTAATTTGTCTCACAACGTTTGATTCATTTTTGCAGAAAAATAAGACGGCAAAATATTGTACTGATCTGACAGCAGTTTTGGCCAGTATGTTCATCTCTGAATACTTGTTTGAAAAGTTGGTGCTCGCACTGCAAACAACTCTCTGTTATTAAAATCACTCATTTCGCTACATTAAAATGAACAAACATTTTTCTTGGTAACTCCTAAAAAGGAACAGATTACTCTGAAAATAATCCCAACCCTTAGTTGACACGAGGGTGAGTAGAAAAAGAGCGAATTTTAAATTTTGGGTGAACTATCACTGTAAACATTTTCAGCTGCTTGTAATGATGTGCATAGTGTTTCCCCAGCAGGTTTAATCAGCCAACTGTTCAGGATATAGTGAACATGATGGCTATTAAGCAAAGTTCCTTTAACCATGGTCTAAAACAAACTCAGGTTAGGGAGGTTGCTGTATTCAGCGTTATCTTCGGATTAAAGCTCAGCACAGCTGTCTAATGTTTGAATAAATTGGGCATTGGGGGCATGGGGAAAAAAACATTTAGTTGTAGCTTTAAAAGTTGCAAATTTGTTAATATTCTCTTATTCAGATTCAGGGCTACGCTAACCTGCTATGTAGTATATGTCATTGGAATTTGAATCCCTTTTTTGTGAATTGAGTGTCACATTTTAATGCATTTGTACCTGAATTATTGTGTTTTATTGGGGGGAAAAAATCATCTTACAAAAACATAAACCAAAAAACGCAATATATTTTTTCCCGAACTTTGGTTTGAGGCCTTTCATTGTCGATAAGCAATCATCTTCATCAAATTGCATTGTGTCTGTTTGTTGCTCAACCTGCACTTATTGAAATGCATTAATACTGTCTTATTTTAAACGGAATAAATGGCCCACAGAGTAGTTTGAGTAGATTGATCTAGATGTTAGAGAGTATAATTAAGCAATATAATTGGAGCAAAAACCAGTGGAAAAAGAAAACGGAACTAACATGTTGTAGCTTTAAATAGTAGATTAATGTAAAATAATTTATTGAAAACAACAAGATTTAAACCAACTCAGATTAGCGACCCAGTACATGATATTCCACAGCCCTCCCATTTGTCAGATGGTCAAGGATCAAGTTTACCAAATCATATGCAACCATTTATATAGTTTTGTGATTTGAAAATAGTGAAGATGGAACAGATAGTTAAAATAAAATTAGGCTAAAGTGGCCGAAATTCACCGTGAAACTACAGAAAAATCCCCCCAAAAATCTGATTGAGAGTTGATGGCACGTTACTAATACAGCAAAGACTCATCTACCACTTTAACTTGCGCTGTCATGCCTGGTGCTTTTTAGACCTTCAGTTTAAAAGGTGGAAGACGACAGCTCCCGCATCCATATTTGATGAGTTGGGAGTATGAATGTCTTAGTAGAAGCTGTCAAGATGTGCTCTCCAGCAAACAGTTTCAGATGATTCCAAATTAATAATCTGTTTCATGGTTCAATTATGTTGAGGATCGCCAGAGAAACTGCTGTAACATCTACGCCGGGTGATGGCAGGCGCAGGCAGCTCAAATGTACTGTAGCATGGTTAATTTATCCACGCTGCTGTCCCCGCAGGAGCACTGACAGGTGCCAGGCCCCATCGTAACATCTCACTCACTAGAAAGGAGATCTCTAGGGGAACAAAGCAGCCACTCTCCTGTGCATTCTGTTGCCTAGTCAGTGAACAAGCATCGTAATGAGAGACAATATTTGAGTCTCATGGATGAGCAGCAGAGTGAATGAGACGGGTTTTTAGTGGTTTATTTCCCTGAACAATTCACACTTTTTTTTACAGTTCCTGGAAACATTTACAACTAAAATACTTTTTTAGTGTTTCTGTTGTTGTCTTACTTATGTACATAATCATGTTAATGTACAACATTTATTCATTCATTTTCTACGCTGCTTAATTCCCTTATGGGGGTTGTGGGGAGCCTATCCCAGTTTCTACGTACAGACAATTTCCCCAAGTTTTCAATCAACCTCTGTATGTTTTTGGACTGTGAGAGGAAACCGGAGTTCAAGGAGTAAACTCCCGCCCCATGGGGAGAACATACACACTGCACACAGAAGGACTCCCTACCGACCTGGAAGCAAACCAGTAACCTTCTTTCTGTGAGGCGGCGCCACCGTGTGCCTGATGTATAACACAATCATGTTTATGTGCAAGAAAAAAACACATTCTTTGTAATGCTTTTACTTTCAGAAAAACAAAACAAACCACAAAATACTTAAATTCATTCAGTTCTGATCAATTTAGTTTTCAGTTAAACAAAAATTATTCACTTTTAAGAATTCAAAATGCTTTATATTGTCTTCCTTTAAAAAGGATGTACTTTTTTTTTGTATTTTTAAATATGAATGACCAATCTCAGGTGAGTAACAAAATAAAAACAATGAATGGGGAAACCTACGCTATGTCCATTCCCAAATTTAAAATCTATGTCAGTATAAACTGCATTCATTGTTTCATAAATGATTAGTTCTTGTTTGATTTTCATGAGGACACATGGGAATAACATAATAACATACATTAAGTGTAGAGACATTGTTCTGAGATCGCTCATCTTCCTCCTGCCGTTGGTGACGTCGGAATCAATGACTGAAAACGTTTTATTTGCTATGTTAACTCCTTGGTTATATATCCAACTAAAGAATGAAAAAATAACAATAAACAAACTATTTTTTGGCTTCCAGCTAACTCAATAACATCAGTAGTAGTAAGTAATTAAAGTATAATTGATTTAAATTCAAACAGATGGGTCAATGGCTTCGAAAACAACAAGGTAATCTCATTTTATCCAAAAATCAAATGATGACACAACTTGATTGTGTGAAACAATTGTTGTCTTATCCAATTTGTCTGATGGATTCTGTGTTCGGAGCACAGTGGATTGTGTCGAAGTGCAGGGCGTTGGAGGTTATCTGGGTTACCGAACAGATATGCAGCGCACGTGAGACTATGATGTACAATTATACTAGAAGACTGACAGTGGTAGCGCAATGACAAGGAATCCGCTGAGAGGCTGTTGCTAGATTTGGGTCTATTATCTGCTGTGAAAATGATGGAAGCAGTTAGTGCAGAAACTTCAATCAAAAATGGGAAGCATATTTGGCTTCTTTTCAATTTGTTTAGAAAGAGATGAGATTCAATAATCGCCTTCTTGGAACGTGGAAACAGAATAATGAGCGTTTTGAAGATAAAATAAAAAATAATCATTATACGCTTGATCAGTCTCAAACACGTGATTATCCGTGTGAAATACAATATCAGTTTAAAGGGCAACTTATGTGTTGAATTTTATTTAGGTTAGAAAATGTTCTTAAGCCCCGCCCACTGCCTGGGGATGAAATCTTAACCACACCCACTCTGCTATGATTGGCCAAACATTGATGTTTGTCAACAGGCGTCATCAATCCCTGCTATCTCCAATGGACTCGTTGTATAAACAAAGCGGATCGTGATTACAGAAGGCTGGAGGAGGAGTGAAGCCATTGTTAAATTGTAATGGACTCTGCTCTCGTAACTTCTCGTTTACCGAGATTTCAGAAGAAAGTATTAACTTTAAAACATGGTCATGATGAGGGACTTACTGCAAGTTGGAGAGGAAGACTTTCAAACATTTGAAACATGAGAGCGAGTCAGTGTCAAAGTGTTGGGTTTTAACATCAGTTCTCCTTTAAATAATTCAGTTTTCATTAAATGTTCAATCATTTCTCAACTAAGCTTGTTTTAAAAGAAAAAACAACACTTTTGGCATTTCCTTGCATTAACATTTCTGCACATGGTGATCAGAACACACAACAACGTCACACACTGTATGTTTACATCCATACAGAAAGAGAGAGAGAGAAAGAGAGCTTTAGACTATAAGGAAACGATACTTGTTGAAGGCCTTTTTCTGTCGCTTTATATAAAGTAGTGAATCTTTATAACGGGATTGCTTCTGGATAATGCGTTAGTAGATTTTAACGACTAATGAGAAGAGCCAGGACAATACTTTCTAAGCCAGTGTGGTCTCATTACCTTTTTTTTTTTCTAAAAGTAAATTGAATCTCCTTCGCTGTTTCTCTTCATCAGGTTTGTCGTTAGATGGATGAGACACTTTGTTGCTTCATCCCTTTACAATAGCCTTCCCTCCGATCGCATCTGTTCGTCTCTGCTCTCCGTGCTTTTATGGGTTGTTTATTGCAAAAACCAACATGTGAAAATGTCATCCAGGCATTGAAATGAGCTATCTATTTACTGACCCAAGGAACGTGAGCACCTTTGACAGCTTGGCTTGTTTAAATGTTGATTTTTGTGTCCTGTGGTGAAAGACAATTAAGTTTTATTATTCAAGGCAATGACATGTAAAAGATAATCATCAGGTTATGCTAATAGAGAGGTGCACGGGGAATACAGAGTGAAGGTTGGTTTGATTAAATAGATCTGAAGAGCAGCTGGAATCAGACTGAGATTGTCTTGCCACTTATTTTCCATTCTCCATCCTATTTCTTTTGGAATTTCTCTTTCGGGTTTGTTAATGCTGGTTAGCCATTTCGATCATCCTTCCTCGTCATGTCCATCAGATGTGATTCGTCAAACATCAAGGTTTGTCACCGCGTGTTATCTATCCAGGAAGTCTCCAACTTAAAGGGATTCATTGTATAAACAAAGCCGGGCGTGATAACAGCTGGCTGGAGGAGGATTGAAGACCATTATTACGTCATAATGGATTCCGCGCTCGTAACCTCTTGTTTGCCAGGATTTCAGACGGGGGAGAACTTTATAATGTAACAACTTGAAAACATGGTCATGATGAGGGACTTACTGCATCTCGGAGAGGAAGACTTCAACATTTGGAACATGTGAGTGTGTCAGGAAAGTTGGGTTTTCAAATTAGTTGACCTCTTAATACTTTATTACTTTTGTAAATTTATAGAAAAACCAACATATTCACTTTATTGATTAACTCTTGCTTTATATTTTTGGAAAAGAGTTCAACATTATTTTTCTGCAGAAAGAGAATCATCAACCATTCATCCTTGAACAGGTTCTTGTGGCTTTTCCCAAACAAAAGAAGCTGTCAGTTGATGACAAAAGAAGCAACTGTCCTTCAGCTAAGCGCTTTGTAAATTCCAAGGGTATAAGTTCCACACAGTTACTGTGGAGTCTGAACACTGTTGATTAAAATAGCTCGGTGAAGTATGCTTTTGCATTTGGAGCTTATATGAGGTGAATTCTTGTGTGCAGAGGTAATTACATTTCCTTTTGTTTCATTCTGTAATACTGACATTGCTAGTCTATATTTTACAACAGATTGGTACTTCCTGTTTTCATTCATATATGGTTATGACTGAGGTGATCGTATACCTTCTAAATAATCTGTTCAAATATTAGTTCGCCCAACATTCACATGTACTGTGGGTGACTATGGGTTGGGATTATTTTTAGTAGAGTAATTTGTTCCTTTTTTATAGTTATAGACACGAATGAATAATCATTTTAATGTAGCGACTGGGGCTTATGTGTCTTCATCTTCATCTTCGTCCAAAAAGACAATCTTAAAAACATCCAGATACTTCCATACTGTTCGTCTGTAACGTCCACCCCAAACTTCCGCTACAAACTTTATTATTACACTTTATCATTATTTTTTTTTTTTCTGAACGATTCCTCATGTCAAGGCTTCAATTGAAGAAGAGTGACGTTACAGATGAGCAGTATGGAGGTATTTGGATGGATTTTAAGTGGACAAAGATAAAGATGAAGACAACTGAGCTCCAGTCGCTACATTTTTGTCTTTTACTCTAAAAAGAAGCGATTACTCTGAAAATAACCCCAACCTTTAGACAACATCAAGGGTGAGCAGAACATCAGAATCAGAATCAGAAATCCTTTATTTGTCCCGCGAGGGGAAATTCGGTTTAAACAACAGTAAGAGCAATATACCACAAATAAAACAAATAAAACACCCAGAAATAAAATAATAAAATGAAAAAAATCTAAATAGAATAGAATAGAAATTCTGTCTATTCAAAAACTACAAACATGTGTTTAGTTTCACTATCACTTTAATTAAGTTTCACTGATTTAAAATCAAATCATGTCCTGTAAAACTTGTTGTAAAACGATCTTTCACAGTCCAATAATAGAAAGTTGAGGATTCATCCACTTTTTCCTTCACAATTTGCAAGTTTGCTAAAGAGGGAACATCTGGACAAATGATGGTTAAAGATCCCCAAGTGGCCAATTTGTATTCATGGAGACATGATTTAGTGCCTCCGAAAATGTTTCTGTTCAGTGCTCATGTAGCTCAATGTGCGCGGCAAAAGTGTTTGTACTTGTCTCCCTTGATTTCATCCAGGAGAACTTGGCGCCGGTTGTTGATTCATACTGAAGTGACACGTGAACGTAGACATGTTGCTTTTCATTAACTCTAATTATTTCTCTCCGCCTGTGGATTCTACCCTCTTTCTCGCTCTCTCAACACACACACACACACACACACATACAGCGCTATATCCTATTAAATTGTATGATCACGTCCTGCGATCACGATTGCTGGGTCATCAATATATAATTAGAGCATAGCTGAAAGGCTGGGATTAGTCTCCAACACCTGCTCGTGGCGGATTAGAGAACAAATTGGCGGGGCGTGATATTCACAAAGGCTCAGTTTCTCAGCGAGCCTGTAGTGCCTGCTGTTGTAAACATTGCTTCAGAAAAATCATCAACGTCAATATGCAGGTAAATAATAATCGGGCTGTGTTTAACAATAATTATTCAGCTCACCTGCAATTTAGTTCGTTTTACGATACATTTCTATACAAAAAAACCCCCAGAACAATTCCAGTGCCTTGGCAAGCTAAGTGGTTACTGTAATAGCCTTGGATCTTTGTTAGATTCATGTTGTGCTAAACCTCATTAAACAATAAAAAAGAAACAATTCATGCGATGTGCTGCTTTTTGTTTTCTTGCGGCCTTGCTTTAATTGTCTGGTAAAATACACACCAACAGAGGTTTCTTAATGTGAGTCATAGTGTCTACCATTCTCTCCTCTGAGTTCTGGCCACAGCAATAAAAGCCAAAACATAAAAGATGATTAAGCCGATGAGTATTGTTTGCTCATTATAGAAGAGATGCGTTGGTGAATTGTAATTCCATGGTACGTTGTGTGCGCTTGCTTTCACTCACGTCCTCCTCATGGTTTTAAAACATCCACGCACACACAGCCTGAAGCTACGCACTTGGATTTATTAGTTTCATTTTTATAGATAAATGGAAACATACCATTTGCGTTCAAAAATTGAACATATTTGATTAATTATAATGCATATATATGTTTTAAAGTATCAAATCATCTTCAAAAGATGCAGCGGAGGTGTACAAATTGCAAAAGAACAAATTTTAAAACCAGCTGTAAAAAATAAACTGAATGTTTTGGCTCAAAACATTGATATAGAACGATCTTCTATCTTTCATCAACTCCCCTTGCACTTTATCAATTGATTTTTCGTTTTTTTTTAGGGCCGGATTAGGGCATTTACATATTTATCTATGTGTTAAAAACCTGTGAACAGTTGAATTGTTTAAAAAATATATATAATCCTTCTTGACCCTGGGGTCCCAATAATGGAATATAAATACACAGAGAATCTTCTTTTAGCAATTAAGGGTGTTACGTCTGTCTGAGGACTAACTATTAAAGCAAACAGGAAACTTATATTTCACTAAATAGTCTATTAACTTTTCTTGTTCCCACATACTGTATATGGACCTCCCACACTAGTCCTTGTTCTGACACTGGCTAAAAAGGAGTGTAAAAAGTGTTTTTATTTAATTGACCACAGTTTAAATCAGAAATTTAGCTGGGATTAGCTCTTTAAACAACAACTAATGTCAAAATCCTACTTTCCTGACTTACTCGAATTTTCAAATGTTGAAGTCTTCCGCTCCAAGATGCAGTATGTCCCTCATCATGACCATGTTTTGAAGGTATTTCTTTATAAAGTTCTCCCCCGTCTGAAATATCGGCGAACGAGAGGTTACGAGAGTGGAGTCCATTATCATTTCATAATGGCTTTACTCCTCCAGCCAAGATCAATTTAAGACACACTTAAATCAACACTTGATTTACTTTAATTGTTTCCCTTTAATTCTGTTTTTGGGTGAATTCCAAAACTAAGGGTCTCTTATGAATTTGATAAATGTGTCAATGAGTTTCTGCCCTATACTCAATTTACATTATTCTAATTTAAAACAGACATATTTACATTTGCATAATGAGATTAAAGTTTGACATAATCCTCATCTTCCTGCAGTTCTGTTGAGGGTACTGTTTGCATTGTTTACAAGATGTTTTGCTGATTTAAATGTACAATTACAATATAAAAAGATACACTTACACTCTTAGACAGCCCATGTTTTTACCACTCATAGCCTGTGTTTAAATGAAAATGGTAAATGTTAAGGGAAAAGCCTTATCACCATCAATCTTTTGGCACATAATCATATTTTCAGTAATATTCCACCCCGGGTTCACATGAAGGGCATGTCAATCAGACTGCCAAAATTAATAAAGACCATAAGGAGTAGCTAAAGCTCACTTCTCTAAACTGAAATCGTGGGGAGAAAGTGATCGTATTTGCACATTTGTTTGTCAACCAATTTAGCTGACAACCAATATCTTTGACAGTCCTCTAACAAATGGCAGCCGCCACTGTTGCACGAGACCCTTCCTCCATGATTTTCTGTAATTTGGCGAATCATTTTTATTTACTATTCATTTATTTAATTTTGTTTATTTGTTTTACTCTGAAGAGCTGCTGTAGAATCTCCATTGTAATGTAGTTTTATTTGGTCTCATTTAAGCACTTGCCAAACAAAGTGTCATGCTGATTCTGATTGAAATAATTGAAAAAGAAAGACGAGACGCGTGATTATCTGTTAGCATCTAAAAACAAATTCCTTGGGCTATTTTCCTGTTGAGCTGAGACTTGAATCAGTGCGGTGGCATATCAAAGACTTTTGGAAACGCTGACAAAACAAACAAGTCTTTGTATGAACAGTAGTGATCACAACTTCATCACTGTGTTTGTTTTTTGGACCTGTCACCTGATGGTGAGAAGAGGAAATTCTGATTCTTCACAAGTCCCGAATCAATTACTGTTGAATTCTCAGAGCAATTATTAAATAACACAGCAATCTCCTTAAAGTTAATAACAGTCGTCTTCCTGTGTCAAACAATTATCAGTTGTTACTGAGAGTTGTTCTCAGCTTTATGTATTTATTCAGTCATCACCGTCATTAATTGTTTCCTCTCCCTCTGTCGTAAGTGATCAAAACACGTCAGTTTCACATCGTAAAATTGTCTTTTTTCTGCTTAGCACTGCTGCACTTAGTCTGAGATGTTTTAGAAAAAAAAACAACTAAATAATTGATTTGAAGTTTCTCTTAAATCTTGATAATCTATTGTTCTCATCAGTATATTCTGTAGGAGAAATCTTGTTTACCATAACAACGCACACTACAAAGGGAAAGTAAAACAAACAAAAAAGTTCACTCCAGTTCAGTAAAACCTCTTTATCTACCTCTTTCATGAGTCTCTCCACAGCTGGTTTATCTTCACACATCTATAGATCATGGTTTAGGACATGATGGGAGACGCTTTTGCCTCACGCTGCCTGCAACATTAAATTCTCATTTTATGAGCGTTTGGCACACAGATGAGCTGTAACATGCAGTAAAATCCATAATTAATGGTCATTATACTCTTCAGTGTAATATGGGTGTTAACATGAGGGTAAGTGAGCCTAAATCACCGCCACGTTTCCACAAAAAGAACGTGTCCCTGTTTAATATTTCATATAAACTCATGCTTCCTGTTGGGGCTTTGTTTTTGTTGCGGCTGGTTTAAAAACAACCGTGGGCCAAAATGTGCACACCACACACACAAAAACACACACACACACACAATTGTAGTCAGATCAATCAGTTCTTGTGCTGCGTGGGAGAGATGCCACTGTGCTTGTCCAGACCATGTTTTCACCACTCATATCCTGTGTTTAAATGACAATGGTAAATGTTAAGGGAAAAGCCTGATCACATCTATAGTTTGGCGCATAATCATATTTTCAGTCGTATTCCACCCAAGGTTCACATGAAGGACATGTCGAACAGACTGTCAATAAAAATAAAGACCATAAGGATCAGCTAAAGCATGAGAGACATACATGAGTGTCACTCTTGAATGTGTTAATTCTATATAGGAAAAGAAAGCCATGGTTACACAGATTGATCGTACAAGCAGGTTTTCCTTGTTTTCACAAACCTTATATTAGCAATATTAACTGAATGTCCTCTTACACCTATTAAAGCATACAATTCTATTTGCAGGCGTAAAAGGATTTTGTTTTTATGTGATCACTTCTTTTGTCTGTTTGGAGAAATCCAATGATACTTAGTTGCACTGATGCTATAATGATGCCAGAAACCATTTGTATGAAAATAATTGAAAAATAAGGATGTAATAGGCATATTTCCTTAAATGCGGCAGAGAAGATGTATCACAATATAAGGCTTATATTTCACAACAGCTGCTTTTTCATGTCATGGAAAAGCATAACATTCTGTGCTTAAGCAAGCATATGTTTTTCGTTACGAAATAAACCAAAAGAATTGAGCCGTTTGGGAGCTGATATGGTCATAATGTTGAACATATTTGTGGTGGTGCATTGTAAGTGAGTGAGTTGTCAGCCAGGACATCTGGTGCTGTGTGAGGTTATGAGTTTCTTCCTAAGTTAGATGCAAAGTCAGTTGGCACGGCAGTCGGATCACAACAGAAACTAATGCCAAACAAATAAATGTACAGAGGCCTTCTTTATTTCCATACTGAGTGTACACTGACTTAGGGGCTTATTTTCAGTTGGCAGAAGAAGCTGCTGGATTCAGGCCACATATGTTAAAAATCTAAAGTTGCTCGCCATGCACAGGGGATTTCCACCCAGAAGGTATACCCAAAGCTCAAATCAAGAGGCTAAGATTTAGTGAGCCACTATCTGAGATGAAACATTCAAAGCTCAGGAAGATGACCCCAAGAGATCTCAGACAATGGAAACTGACTTCGTAGGAACCAGAAGAACCATCATGGTTCACCTACATCAGGGTGTATGACCATTACAAAAAAGAAAGGGTCAAGTATTCAATAAAGATGATAAATATTTCCGTACGACAAGATAATACTGATTAAACACCATCAAATACAGTAACTAGATTAGTACTTAAACAAATAAGTATTGTTTTTACAGTGCTGTTTCATGAGGCTCATCAACCCATCACAGAAACATTTTGCATGTCTCTAGAGACTTTTGTATTAAAGTAGAAGATATAGGTGTATATCTAGATATAGATTTAGCTTTTCTTTACATATATATGACACCATTTTATATGTGTTTTATCAACAATTTTCTTTGACAGCACCAAAAATTGTCTAGTCTTGCTCTTGAATCACATGAGGTAGCAGAGCGTCAAGTGGATGTGTCTTCCACAAAGAAATTTGATTACTGATCTCAAAGGCCATACTGGGGTGTTCGGCTTGAGATAAGACTTCTTTTTGGGAACAGGCTAGAATTTTCCACAAACCCTTTAGTCTTTTCAGTAGTGATGTGTCGATGAGGCTTCATGAAGCAGTGTCATGTTGTTTAGAGGTCAGTAGGTGGCGCCATCAGTTTAAAAATGTTGTGATGTTTTATAAGAATGACTCTATGACGCATTTACAATAATGTTAGCGGCAAATGGATGTCATCCAACCTAAATACCTTCTGTATCTCAATATTGGGATAATAGCCGCCAACTCTCTTTGATCTGTGAAAGGCAGCTTTTTATTCCTCTTAACCATACAGATACATTTGTATTCAGGGCCGCATGTCCTCTTATCTGAATCCTTTTTATATTTCAGGTAATTTCATAGAAACTTTAATTTGGCCACTTAGGATTCAATCAGTTTGTAAAATTAACATGCGGAGAGGAGGGTACCCAAGAGGGAAACCGAGCAGAGTTTAATCAGCACTGATTAAGAGCTGTGACATATAAACTCCGAGTGTTGGTGCCCTCCAGGATCGTAATAATCACTGGTAAGAGATTTTCCAAAAGTGGACTCAAAAGGCAATGATACTACAAGTGGGTCAGTGCAAAAATTGTTGGCTATTTGAAAATTATGTTGAAAGTATTCCTCTCTCACTTTCAAGTTCCTCAGCGCTCCTTTGTTGTTTTCTGTTGATTTTTTTAAGGGGGAATTAATAATGGCCTTCAGCTTCAGGTGGCGTAATATTGCAACCACACTTTGCATATTGTGTACGCAAAACTTGTGCTTTATTAGGCCGTTTACTTCTGTGACATAACGGGAGTGAGCTGAGGTTATAGTAAAGGCCAGAAGTTTGGACTCACCTTTTTTCATTCAATCTTTGTTTTCATGACTATTTAGATGTCACGGAAGGCATCACAATTATGAATGAATACATAACTGAAAACTTGTCTTATAGTCTAGTTTCTGAAAAGCAGCCACTTTTTTTCTAATGACTACTTTGCAGACTTTTAGCTTTTCCTTGATGAATTCAAGGGGTAGTCACCTGGCATGGTTTTCACTTTACTGGTGTCTTGTCTTGGTTACTTTGTGGAATTTCTTGACTTTTAATAGAGTTGTGAATCAGTTGTGTGTCAACTAGACCCGGAAATAAAAAAAAAAACTTGTATGAGCCTGTTAGGTGTGTCCAAATTTTTGGCCTGTACTGTATGTCTAAAGACTTCTTGGACTATCAAAACGTTATGTTAGCATTTATTTGGGAAAGTCATGTCCTTAAGATAAAGCGCCCTAATATGCCAAACTGTCTTTGATGTATCTCAGGGTACATTTTTGTACAAGTGAAACACCAGTTCAATAAAAAACAGATTAAAATTAAATAAAACATCACTTTGAAACAGACGAAAATGTGTTTTAGCTGTTATGTTATCTCAGGGTCAAGGTGACCCCATGGCACAATGTGTTTGAGGTATCCCTTTTGTTGTATCTGGGTCAAGGTGAACAAGCTCCCTGGCTTCTAATGATTCATTTACAGTGGTGGAGGTCATTCACTTTGACCCAGAGACAACACAAGGTGTACCACAAACACACCCTGAGTTAACACAAGGGTTTAAAGAGATTTGAAAATCAATAAGCTGGTCTCATTTCCTCAGGCATACAGTTCCAAAGTCAGTGCACTCCGATTTCAGCCCAGTCTTAGTTCAGCTAACTGAAACTTACACGAGCATCTGAGGCTCGGAGCTGGCTTAAAGTTGGTCAACATATTATCTTTTTAGCTCTGAGCCAGGGTAAGACTTAATTTTACAAACGATTCTAAGATGGAAAGAAAGTTACAAGTTACAATAATCAAGTTAGTTTTCTTTTTTAAATCCTCATTAAAATGGGTTTTATAGATGAACCTGTGACAGACTGGCGTCCTGTCCAAGGGTGTTCGATGCCTCGCCTATAGAATCAGGGATAGGTTCGAGCCGCCCCGCCACCCCCAAAAGGGATTAAGCTGTAAAGTATAGTTTCTCAGAAAGTTCAGTTCATGTTTTGATCAAATATTTTAGACTATAATATCTGCCCATCCTTGCATACAGTATGTGGATTTTTCATTCACCAATCTTCACAACCAACTTTGTGTCTGTGCAGGTACTGTTCTGGTGGAAAACATGCAGATAAACGGTCGAGCCCAGGACCCTCGCAGAACCATCTCGCTGACGTTGCTGGAAAACTACGACTACTGGGTAATTTTGGAACCAGCCAGACAGAGACTCTACCTCAACAGCACCGGCCGCCTTCTGGACAGAGACGTAGGTTCAGTATTAACGATTCCTTCTGTTAGACAACTTCGTCTTGAGGGAAAAAACTTGAATTGTTTCTCCGTGACTGCCAGGCTTAAATGGTGCTTCTTTATACATATGCCTCTAATTGGATTCAAAAGGGTTTAATTAAAGCTAATGATAGCTGTATAATTGTTGCCATTCTACTTTCATTTCATGCTCTGTCTTCTTTACAGCCAACAAATAAATATTCTCTATATTGTGAAACATGTTACTATTTGAAGTTAATGAGGTGTTGTAATCTTAATGTAGTCAAACCAAAATATTTGCAATCATTACTAGAACTGCTCTGATCAAATCAACTGATATTTTGTTTTCATTTGTCACCATCTTTCAGCCTGCGAGTAAATTAAATACAAATTTGAAAAAAAGCAATCTTGACAAGTGTGATAACCTCAATTTGCATTTTGTATATTCGGCTGCTTATTCCAATCCCGGGGCTGAAAGGGACCGTGAGGCACGATCGTCCTTGTTGCTAAATGCAAATGGTGTCTGACAAGTCTTGTTGGCAACATGACAAGCTACTGCTGTCATTTAAACATCTTAGTGGAGCTATGAAAATCCCAACAACTCAGTTGAAAAACAAGCTGCAATATTTATGAAATTAAATATTGAGTAAGGTCTGGCTTGCTGCAGAATGCAAGATGTGCATTATAATTAAAATAGTAAAGTTTGAAGCATTTTGGTTTTAAAGGGCAACTGTTGATTTAAGTGTGTCTCAAATAGATGTTGGACTCTATTGTATTTATCAGTATGTGTCTGTTTGTACAAAACTAACTTTTCATTGAAATATTTATATTAAAAAATGTGCTTAACCCCCGCCCACTGAAAATGATTTGTTTTTCTGGCGATTAAATCTTGTTTACCATAACCACTCCCACGCTACTGTGATTGGTCAATTATTAATATTTGTCACCACGCATCATCAATCCTGGAAGTCTGCCTCTCCAAGGTACTCGTTGTATAAACAAAGCCGGGTGTGATTAGAGCTGGCTTGAGTAGGAGTGAAGCCATTATTACGTCATAATGGACTCCGCTCTGGTAACCTCTTGTTTGCTGAGATTTCAGACGGAACTTTATAAAGTAATAACTTCAGAACGTCGAACTTACCGAATCTTAGAGAGGACGACTTCATCATTTTAAACATCTGAGTACATCAGGAAAATTGCTTTTTCACATTAGTTGCTCTTTAAGCTTGAGTGCCTTTTGTCTGCAAGTTGAAGGACACTTCACATATTTTTCTTCCTTCAGTTCAAGCTCAGCCAACTATGGGTTTCTACTGGGTTGTTCCAGCGTGTAATGTAAATCTTCTGTGTTTCCGTTTCCTGCTAGTTCTGTATTGCGTTAGTTCATGAGCAAAAGCGATTAGAGGCCATGCAAGTGAATAAGGATTCCTTTAAAACCTTCTAGAATTCAGGCTTATCCACAGGACCTGAAGTTTCAGAAGAAAAACTGTCAGAGGTTCCAAGAAGTGCTGATAGAGTTGGCCCTCTATCAGTGTGAATATTGAAGAAGATAGGTTATTGCTTTGATATCGGTGTCTACAGAAATGTAACATAATAGAAGGAACTGTGCGACTGACACGTCTACACATTTGTGAATTACATCTCATAGTGGGATGAATGGAGAAGTTCAAAATCAGGTCAAAGTTTCCTCGACATACTGATCAGAATCCTCTCAAGGATTCCTTTGCTGCTGGTTTTCAAATTCAGCAGAATATACCTATTTTCTAACACTTAAAGATTATCACACACAAGCATATTCTTCTCTCAATTGTTGCACTAGACAGTTGTTTCTCTTCCAGACAGATGTGAAGTTGTACAGCTCCAGCCTTTATCTTCTATCCAGGTCAGAGAGCTAATGGGTTCATCAGGGAATGTCTCACTAATCTTTTTTTTTGGCAACTTCAGCCACTTCCTCTTGAGAGATAGAGCATCCAAATCCAGTGTGAGATATCATCTCTCCATCTGTGTTCTGCTTCCAACAGAATGCTCATAAAGGCACCATATGCGAGACATTTTTAAATTAAATGTTGATGTTCTTTTATTTTTAGCCGCCAAACTCCATCACCACCATCGTGGTTCAGGTCCAGTGTACTAATGAGCTGGTCGGGACCGTTATTTTCCACGAGGTCCGAATCGTCGTGAGGGACCGGAACGACAACACTCCTCGGTTTCAGCAGCCGCGGTACTACGTCGCGGTGAACGAGGTGAGACACGTATTCGGTTGGCGTCCTCTCGGCACTGAAAATACATGAAACGCAGCTTCTCTCACTGTGAACCTGAGAGTCTAATACGTAAATGTGATTGTAAATGTTGTGCTGAAACTTTCTCTCAGTGTGTTATCAAATTTATGTGAAGCAGCCCCGACGGTGTAGTGAGTCATTGCATTGCTGTCAACCTCGCGGAGCGAGCTCACCTTCCTGCTGTTTCGTGCCCGTGGACTCTGCCGAGAGCTCTGGGGATCGGTGCTAGCTTTAATACTTCTTGTTATTCTGTCGGCATGTGCATAAACCTTCAGACTTGTGCTGACTGCACCGTTTCACATTTTGATGTGTATTAATGGCGTGAGCTCGGCTACAATAATGGATACATGTAGCTCTGCTGTTCTTCGGCATACTAAGAAGCTGTTTGAAATGCTGTCACTTAACTTGAGATGATTTTACACCATAGCTCACTCCAGTGGGAACCACCATATTCACCGGCTTCTCAGGAAACAACGGTGCCACGGACATTGACGACGGACCCAATGGACACATCGAATACAGCATTCTTTACAACCCCAATGACCCGGTATATGGACAAGTCATGCCATGATAAACTCCTTATAAGCCATTGTAAATTGCTTTAGTTATCCACCACTTATTGCTTACTTCTGTGTTTCCTCTCTTCATCACGTTGACATGTTCTCCTTTATTCCAGGCCTCTAACGGGACGGTGGGTGTTGCGAATACTCTTTCTGGACAAATCATTCTGGCTGAGAGGCTCAACTACGAGGAGAGAACACGCTACCTGGTGTTGGTGCAAGCCAATGTAAGAGATGAATGTTGTTGGTTCTTGACTGGCCTAAAGTTCAATGCGTCTAGATGTATGTATTTCTTGGAATTTGTTTATAGCTACTGTTGGTTTATTTCTCTCATTGTAGACTTTTAGTGGATAGTTGTGGTCAAGAGTGATCCTTGTTTGGTTGTTTAACCCTTGTACTATCTTAGGGTCAAGGTGACCCGAAGGCCCAAAAACAAATGCAAAAAAATCCCCCTTACACACAGGCAACCCAAGGGATACCTCAAATACTTTTGTTTTACAGCCTCCGGGTCACCTTGACCCTGAGATAACTCAAGAATTAAAGTGCCAAGCCACTCTAATACCTATAATTTTATAACATTATTTAATGTTCAACTTTTCATGCAATACCATAGATAACTGTCGTGGTTTCGCTTCACTAGTTTCCTCTCGCACAAAATAGATCACGTTTCCTTGGCCTCTAATTCTGCACTCTCTGTTTGTTAAATTATGTTACCATTGGGATGTATATCTCAACCACCAGGGCTGACTCGATACTCATCACTTCCAGTGATAAGATAGGATGCGATACATTCAAATATCTTGTTTCTTGCCCATCTATCTTTGTTCAAGTGTGTTGTCTAGTAACTTATGTGTCAGTTCCTGAGGACACAATGGTGCGTTTAGGGTGCCTTGGAAATCGATGTTATTGCATTTGCTGATGCAAAAAGGCTAGAGCCGATGCATCGTGAATTCACTCGCAAATGTATTCCGGTGCACACATTTCCAGACTCAGCCTCATTTTACATATCTGTACTGATGCACAGATATAATCTCTACATCAGTAGTTACCATGTATTTTCTACTAATAATATAATAATAATTATTCCATTCATTTTTTTACATGTCATTTTTGCATTTCTTCTTTCATTTTGAAAGAACCTTTTCCGGTTTTATGCTAAACAAGAAGAAGCTGTCTAGTCTGCAGTTAATACAAAACTCTGCAGCAGTAATTCTGATCCGCTCTAGTAGAAGAACTCACATTTTCCCCATCCTTAAAACTCTCCAATGGCTGCTAGTTTCTTGCACAAGCAATTTTAAAATCCTGATCCTTTCAAAGCTTTTCATGGTCAGGCTCCTCCTTATATCAGAGATCTAATCTAGCCGTACACCCCAGCTTCGGCTCTTAGGTCTGTGGATCAGAATCTACTGATGGCTCCACGCACACGCTTCAGACCAGAGGAGAGAAATCCTTCCAGACTGTTGCTCCTTAGCTTTGCAACAATCTTCAGCTTCCTCTATGTTTGATGGATCTACTGACTCCTTCAAGAAACATCAGAAACATCTGGCCATCTGGAGTTTTTAACTTTGTAGGTCGTTTTAAATGTGTATTGCTTGTTCAATCGCTTTGTGACATTGGTTTTAGAAAGGCGCTTTACAAATAACTATTACATAATTACTAACTGACTATCTTTCTTATTTTATATGCTTCTCTGTTTCATTGTTTCTCTGTATCAATTTTCTCATTAATCCCAAAATTCTCTATTTTTGGCTCATCAACTTTCGGTTTATGGTTGCTATTAGTTTGGTGCCAGAGACAGAGAAAATCTCTTGAATAACAGTTTCACTGTCAATCTTTGTTTTTCAATTCTTTGAGTTGGATGCTCTGGTTTCTTTTTTTGACACAAAATATCTGGTGCTTTAGCCTATTCTTGATATATCTTTGATAAGAAAAATAATAACCATAATTATGTTGTTGCTGTCACCATGACACCTACTGTCACCACTTTGCATGGCGGACCATGACTAAAACTCTTGGCATTTTCCAAATATTTTAATTATCAGAGAAAGCCATTTACGTATCCGGATCTTTCAGCTGGAAAGTGTGAGTCATGAAACAAAACCTGACATTTGGCATTTTTGCAATATATATATTGCAATGCAACAGAGGATCAAGGCTAAAGAATGTTCAGTCCACACAGCTTTGGCTTGCTCAAGCATGCGGTGAGAGCACAATCGAAAAAGGTCACTTTGTGGTGAAGTTCTTTATTGCGTTGAAGTTTCGAGCGTCTGCACACTGTGTGGAGATTGAATGGTTGACAGTGAGTCCAACCTTTTAACACCCAGGGGAGTTATGATGGGCACTCGTGAGGGAAAGTAATATTAAAGCTGGCCTCTGAAAGAGGTTGCTGTGCTTGTTTATTGTCATGAGCATTAAATCACTGCTTAATGCAACAGCGTGTCACTGAAGGCACCATCATGTGACGTGAAGCACTTACTAGATTACTTTACATCTCACTTATGAAGCTGGATGAGGATTATTGTTATGTGTTTATGCCATGACACAGAAAGCTGTCATTGACGTAACTAATAAGGTCATAGTTTACATGATGGTGTGTGAAATTAATTGGTGTGGTATTAACTTGAACAGGTAATTTAATGCCATAAAGCTACCAGTTTGTACACTTTGTACCTGTGTAATAAGGTATATTTTAACTGTAAGTACTATTTAAAAAAAAGCTTAGTGGTTGAGAGCATGCAAAGAACTATCGGTTATCTAGATCATCAGAATCAGAATTTCTTTGTTGTCATTGCACATAGTACAACACAATTTAAAGTGCCTCATCCAGATGGTGCAAATAACGATACATATTTCAAGTAAAAATATAAAAGAAAGGTTAAAAACATGTATAAAACAAGGTAAAAAATACACAAAATACACTGGTAACAAATAAAGATAATGTGTACAGATAAATAGAGAAGCCGCAGAGGCAAAAGGTTTTATAATATTGTCTGGTTTATTGTGCATTTTAAGACCAAATGCATATCAATAAATGAGCTAAGAAAGCACTGAGGTACCAAAGACTCCAATAAAAATCAATAAAACAAACAGATGATTTAAACATTGTGTAAGATCATAGAAAAACAGTTATACGGAGGTGAAAATAAACTCTACACTCCACTATTGATCTAAAACAAATGTATACAATCTAATTTATATAAGTATACATTTGTTTGTAGTGGAGGTAGCTAAGCTCCAGTTTCAAGTTTGTACTAATGTGTATGTGTAATTGAAACACATTGCAAATGTCATTGCTCATGTGCAATATTTATGCTGATAGCCTAGCAGCTTCTGCTATTATCAAGCTTAACATGTAGAAAGTATTTTCGGAACAGTTCCTAATGTCGAGGCTTCAATACAGGATGTATGTTACAGACGAGCAGTATGGAGGTATTTGGATGTTTTTAAGCGTCTTTTTGGAAGAAGATGAAGACAAAGACAACTGAGCTCCAGTCGCTACATTAAAATGAACAAACATTTTTGTCTATAACTCTAGAAAGAAACAGATTACGCTGGAAATAATCCCAAATCTTTGTGAAAATGAGGGTGATTGCAGTCTTATACTATCTCTGCTAGATTGGTTGGATAACAAAACATGCAATATCTTCCTAACATCACAACTTAATATTTTTGATACATTTTAAATCAATCAGGTAATGAATTATATCCTCTAACCCCAATAAATCCATGATATTTCAGTCACATCTAGTTCAATATGTCGAACATTTAATTTAAAAATAGTATTTTTATTTATCTGAAATCAACTGTCAGTGACAAAATCTGATGACAGGTGATGTTTCCTCAACAATTCTGTCTGTTGGAAATTCCCTTCTGTTCTGACATTATTGTTCCTGACAGGACCGTGCACCATACCCGCCAAACAGACGCACAGCAACCACAACACTGACTCTGGACGTCCTGGACGGCGATGATCTGGGTCCAATGTTTCTGCCTTGCGTGCTGGTGAACAACACCCATGACTGCAACCCCCTCACCTACCGTGTCGCTATCCCAGAATTCACTGAGCCGGTAAGAGCTGAAGTGACAGGAACGTGTCAACATGTTGCTATGAGGGTCATTTTAACTCAATTAATTATTCCACCGTGAAAAACAAAGCCTTCATTAAGACCAGAAGCAGTGTGTGAATAAACAATTATTTCTGAGAGTATTTTAATTAAAAAAAGAAGGAAAAAAAAATTAAATTGCTGTGAAGTCGCGGCTTTGTAATTCTAGCAGGTATTTTCTGGAGCAGCAATCAGAGCTGAGGGCTGTATTGACCCGAGATGACAGAGGAGCATCAATTGGATTGAAAGTGGCGAGGAAAAAGTCCGTGAGAAGGAGATGGATGATGTGACAGATGGAATGAATATTCTAAGGGTGAAAATGGGGTGGCAGGTTTGGTTAATGTGAATGATTATTCTATGCCTTGTGACACATACCAATGCTAGGAGAAATGTTTTATTACCACATTAAAAGTCAGACTACGTTCCCAATTTAAGACGGTATAATCACGATCCCAACACTTATAATTTCATGGTGGCCAAATAGTGCACTTACTTTTCATGTGCACAGAAAGTTATTCTTCATAATAAAACTGCAGCTATCTAACATTTTAGTTATTGAGTATTCCACTAAAATTCCACATCGATTAATGGAGTATGCCAGTGAGAGATATTAAAGTTATTTAAATAGAAACACAATAGAAAATATGAGATCTCTGTTAAGTAAGGAAGCGCAGTACTGTCAATGGGAGTGAATTTTTTTTACTCTTTCACGTTCTAATTTTTCAAACAAGTTTGAACGTATTTCAAACGTGTTAAACAGTTTAATTTCCAAAACAACAAACGATGCAGAGCATGTGTGTCATGGCCATGGAAACCACACGGACTGTAGTGGGAGTGATATTTTGATATATTTCACTGATGTTCATTTGATGATAAACGTCTTATTGACCTATAACAGTACACGCTCAGATCCCTGTGGTATATAAATAACCTAAAGTAGTTGTTGAGTGGCTGATTCATTCAAAGGTGTGCCACTGAAGGCCTATGTGTGAAAGGCACGGCCACCGAGTGTTTTGTACAAACAGACACATACTGATGAGTACAATAGAGTCAAATATCTATTTAAGACACACTTAAATCAAATACAAAATACATTTTAATTTTTTTTAAACTAGTCACTGTTTTCATGAACCTATAAAAATATAATTATTCTGTGTTTTTCCTGTATAATATGAGGTCACTAAACACATCGCTGTTTGGTTGGTTAAGTTGTTGTTTCTCCACAGAAAAAACCTCCTCCACGTGTAACCCGCTGCGCTGTCATCACAATAACTATAAAGATGACATTTTCTGGAGACGATGCTGAATTCAAAAGTATCGGGGATCTGCTAGCAATTGATGCTGCTGTCAGTTTTCGTATCCGTCACCTTTTCTGGCAACGGTGAATCTGCTGAAGGTGTCGGCGGAGTCAAATAAATATAATTCAAACGACTTCCCTGAAGTACGCCAGCAGTGAACTGACGTGATGCACTGTTGCCACAGAACCAGAACAGTTTGTCCAGAAAAAATACAGCATTGGTGGTTTGTCGTTTGTAATCTATTATTTTATTTATTTATTTTAAGGTTTGTTGAAAAGGCACAATTTCTGATCAAATTTCTGGCTACTTTGTGGCGTCTAAATTTGGCTTATAGGTGGTCAAATTTAGTTTCAGAAAAGTTTTAATTACAAGATGGAAGTTACAGACGAGTAGTATGGAGGTATTTGGGTATTTTTAAATGTCTTTTTTGAAGAAGATGAAGACGAAGACCACTCAGCTCCATTTACTACATTAAAATAAAAATATATTTTTGTCTTTAACGCTAAAAAAACGTTATTAACCCATATGATTTGTGAATGATGAAATTACGTCACTGGTTTATAAATATGCTCCTTAAAAGCGTATCTGCCACACAATCAATATGTCCATGCAATTCCTCGGAATACTTACGAGTGATGAAAAGCCATAAGATGAAGACAAATAGGATAAAAAGTTGATTCAAGCTCTTAGATACATGAGCGCACAGGACGGGCTGATGAAACACTCCAAGGGGACCACCTGGAACAGAGAACCAGAACACACCTTGCAACAGCAGCATGATCGCTGCAATGCAGTCTCTCTTTTATTGGTTGCCGCAGAAGAGCTTGAGGTTTAAAGTCATGTTTCTTAGAAGACCAGAAAAAAACTCAACAATTTAACTAGGGCATGGAGCTCATATCCATCCAGTACTGATCATGACTTTATGCCGTTGATGACTTTATTATAGGCAACACAGTGGTGAGCTCGACCACCAGACAGAAGGTTGTAGGTTCTTTTCCAGCAAGACCCTTTGCTCCCTCCGGGCGCTCCGGTTTCCTCGCAAAAGTATAAACAACATTCAGATTGTGTGACATGTTGTGTGTTCTGAGAATTTGGGATAGGCTCCAGAGTATACCCTTAAAGTCCAACTAATGTGTTGTTTCAGTGCGTCTGAAATAGATGTTGGACTCTATTGTACTCATCAGTATGTGTCTGCTTGTACAAAACTCTCTTTTCATTGAAATATTACTTCTCTAGAAACCAAATTTTGTTCACCAAAAAAAAGTCACCCTGCTGAGATTGGTCAAGTGTTGAGGTTTTTCACCGTGCATCATCAATCCAGGGAAGTTTTCATCTCTAAGGGACTTGTTGTTTTCAGACGAGGGAGAACTTTATAAAGTAATGAGTTCAAAACGTGGTGATGATGAGGGACTTACTGCGTCTTGGTGAGGAAGACTTTAACATTTTAAATATTTGAGTCAGGAAAGTTGTCCTTTAAAAATTCATGAACAAGCATTTTGATCTCCGAAACATTTAAGCTTTCTACTTATAGGTCCCTGTTTGGTTCTGTTTTTCTGTTGTTATTTTGTTTGTTATATCTTATTTTATTTTGTTATTCTTTACTGACACCATGGAAAATCCCATGTTGTGTTTACAACACTGCTAAAATAAAAGTTTCTTATTCTGATACTGATGAATACACTTGAGTGATTTAGTGGACAGGGATGGCATCTGACTCGGAAAGAAGCGGACTACAAAGTTTTAGCAGCATCTAGAGCATCTGCACAAATGCTCTATAAAAACATAAAGGAAACTTCACTTAAAATGCGGCGCCGGCATGAACATCCACATGGATATTTGATTTGCCTAAACTGATAAGTGTATTGTAATTAATAACAATGGCTGGACCAACATAATTACGTTGATCCTTATTTATTTTCCTCCTGGGGGACAGGTTGTGGTCCTTGGAGTCCCATGTATAATGACTTCTGGAGGAGGGTATTATGGGTAATCATCATTGTGCAGAGCCAGAGGGATTTGATTTAGCGCACCTCCAGACATTGTCGAGCGAGAGGGCTGCTCAGGGAGTGTGTGAGGATTACGCCAGAGCTGCGGGATATAAATATCCCCCCTCAGGGAGAGCTCCGTCCTCCCTAAGAGACTGCTATGGAAGTCTTGCATTGCCTCTCAAAGAGGTGTTGGGGTTTATTGCCAGCCATATGGACAGGTAATATCGTGAGGGAGCTCTTCAACGATGTGATGTGCTAAACATATCTCCAGTTATCGATGTGATAGAGCCAGCGGGGGGTGAGACTGTGTAATTAGTGCAGAGGATGTATGTGGGAGCCACTGATTTAATCTCCATAAAGAGATTACACTCAGTTCCATTAGACGTTCCCCTCACTACTGTGCTTGAATGTCTCTTTGATATTCATCCAGCCAATAAGCGAACACAAATAGGCTCTTTTGAACCTTCAAGGGTTAGTTCAATCAAAATTCAAATGTCAACTAAGGGTTGGGATAATTTCCAGAGTAATCTGTTTCTTTTTAGAGATGTTTGTTCATTTTAATGTAGCGACTGGAGCTCAGTTGTCTTAGTCTTCATCTTCGGCCATAAAGCATCCAAATACCTCCATACATACTGTAACGTCCCACTTGTATTATATCATCAACATTAGGATATATTTCGAAAAAAAAATTAAATGAATCTATGTTTTAAGTGTGTTTGTCGTAGAAGCTCCTGGTAGTCAGGATTTACGCTGATGGCCTAGTAGCTTCTGCTAAAAACAATAACAACAACAATAACAATTCCTCATGTCAAGTCTCCAATACAAGATGGACGTTACAGACTTTCAGTATAGAGGTATTTGGATGTTTTTAAGTGTCTTTTTGGAGGAAAATCAAGACAACGACAACCAAGCGGCAGTAGCTATAACTCTAAAAAGAACGGGTTACTCTGTAAATATTCCCAACCCTTGAGGGTTTGTAGAAAATGAGTTTATGCAGTACGTCCATTATCATGACCATGTTTTGAAGTTATTACCTTATAAAGTTCTCACCCGTCTGAAATCTCGGCAAATGAGAGGTTACAAGAGCGGTGTCATTATTCCATAGCAATGGATTCACTCCTCATCCAGCCAGCTGTTATCACGGCCTGCTTTGTTTATACAATGAATCCCTTGGGGGTGGAGACTTCCGGGATTGATGTCATGTGGTGACAAACCTTGATGCTTGACTAATCACAGCAGAATGGGTGCGGTTATGGTAAACAAGATTTCATCTCCAAAATAGTGTTTTCAGTGGGCGGGGCTTAAACACATTTTCTAATGTAAATAGTTCAATGAAAAGAGAGTTTTGTACAAACAGACACATACTACAGAGTACAATAGAGTCCAACATCTATTTAAATCAACACATTAGTTTCCCCTTTAGAAGTGATTAAAGGTTTCAAGTTTTAAACTGTGGTTCCTTTTTTTGCAAAACATTTTTGTATAATTAAATTAGAAGTTATTATGTCAAATGACGATCCGTATGTTCTGCTATCTTTGTTTCAGAGTAAATTAAACCCGCTAAATGTGACGCCACCTATACGCGCCGTGGACATGGACCGAAACATCCAGCCTCCATCAAACAGGCCAAACATACGTTACTTCATCCTGGTCGGTAAGTTTATCTTCATCGACTTGATCAATCTTTACCGCCTCGCTCCTTCATCGTGACGCTATCATGAAGCTACAGTGACTCTAACTATGTTAACTTAATCTGCAGGCTACCCGGGAACCTACCCGCAGTACTTCTCGCTCAACCAAACCACGGCAGAGCTGCGGGTCTTGCAGCCCATCAGCAGGGACTTGTATCAAAAGTTTACTCTCATTATAAAGGTATTTGGTGAACTAATTTTTTTTTTTTAAATCTCATATCTGGATGTGAAAACATTGCTTTTTACAGTAATGACGCAAAGCAAGCATACCTACCCAAACACTAGATAATATATGCTTACTGTAAAATCTCTTTTTTTTTAATACTATTCAGGTCATATTTCTTCTAAATTTAGCTCACCTGCACTACAAAGATAACCCCAGTCCTGAAGGTCTAAAGTCTTATCTCAAGTCAATTTAGAAATTGGGCAAAGGATGCTGTACCAGGAGGGAAATCTGATCTACACTCAAGAATGCTAATTTGCAGTTCAGCTATTTTTTTTTTTGGCTTCTTCTGCTGAGAAGTAGCACACTCAACCTTGCTCTCGGCTGTAGAGGTTATGCATGTTTGTGCCTTTAAACCTGAAATTACATATATAAAAAATAAAAATACATTATTTATACATTTTCATTATTGCACTTTAACACAACACACACTAAAATAAACATTCCACACCAAAATATACAGCAAATCGATGAACATTTGACTTAGCTCCTCCACAGCCTCAGCAAGAATTTACATCGGGTGTTTGGTCATAGGTGCTTGAGCAAGTTTTATTGCATTCCAGTGAGAGGTCACGACAGCAAGTCATCCTCCCCAATCATAAATGATCTTGATCATCCTCCCCCTTAACACTTGATGTAAACCATAAACTTCATTTGTAGTCCTTCACTCAAACGAACCATCACAGTCATACAAACACATTTAAGAAGTTAGAGCTATTGTAGGTCAAGCTGCATCAGAGGGTGGGCTTCAATGAATCTCAGAAACTGTATCTGAGACCATACGGCTGCGCAAAGGTGGCAACTCAGGTTGAGATTATTGTGCTTTGCTTAACTCAGGACTGCAGTTTCCGCGGCTACATTTTCCCTCTGGATGTTGGTGATGTTGGTGAAGCTCAATGCACCACGTTATTGTCAAATTCAGTGGATCTGAATTTATTTTTTAATATATAGCATTTTTAATTTTGCATTTTTTAAAATACAAATAAACTGCTTGCACTCACAAACCATTCCCTCTATGCAGCCTGCTTGATTGAAAATAAAATCCTATTTGTCTTTTCTCAAGAAAGCCTAATTGGCTTTCTTTAGTCAGTTTATCTGTCTTCTTCCGGTCTAAGAGCAACAATTTGTCAATATACGCAACAATACGCATCAGTTCTCCTCCTTTAGCAGTTGTTGTTTATGTTTGACACATTTTGTGTCGCTAACCAAGTGCTTATCCAATCACAGGACAAGCACATGACAGATTACGTACGGCCCGATAGGTAGCCTTAGCCTTGCTTATCGGAGAGCTGATTTAGAGCTTAAAGATAAGTATCAACACTTAATAAAGTTATTACAAATTACACTGTATCCATAATTCGAAAATCTTTTTTTAAATGTCATGTATGTTGTGTTATGTTTTTTTGTTGCTTTCATTACATCTTTTATAAAGCCTTGTAAATGCATTTTAATGTCTTACGAAAGTGCTCTTAATTTTTAATGTTTTGTAATTTAAGATAATCAACAACAATGTTCTAGATAAACTCACAATCTCACACTTATTTTAGCTTTTTAAATATGTCTAACATGTAGAAGAGTTCTCAGCCTTTTAATAAAATGAGCCCCCTTTAGGTAGAGACCGGGATCGATGACGCGCAGTGACAAACCTTGACTTATCACAACACAGTGGGTGTGGTTATGGTTAACAAGATTAGATCTCCAGAAAAACAAAGTCTTTTCAGTGTGTGGGGCTTATACTCATTGTCTAATGTTAATATTTCAATGAAAATAGTTTTGTACAAACAGACACATACTGATAAGTACAATAGAGTCCAACATCTATTTAAGACAAACTTAAATCAAAACATTAGTTGAACTTTAAGGTATATCATGCACTTTTTAATGCGTTTGTCTGTGGTGCTGTGCGCTGACCCATATTCCAAAGGACTGAGCAACAAAAAAAAAACAGAATCACTGGATTAATGGTCTCTGTGGCGCTAATGCAGTGGACAGTTCCTTTTTTTGGTGGAGATTGGATCAAGAGAAGAATATAAAAGGATGAGTCACTTGTGTCTCTTTTTAGAAAATAAATCTGTCCTTGCTCCAGATGGAATTGTATCAAGATGATTTGTTTGGATTGAAGCAGGTAACAAAGAGAAGTATAGTAAAGAGTGGAGAATTAGTTCCTGCTGCGACTAACTCTCAAAGGAACCATTGTCTTCCCTCTCTCTTGTCTCACTGAGAAAGTAGTGGAGTGGGTGTTCAGACAAAGAGGTGGGAATCATGTATTGTCTGCGACAGCAATTGCTCCTCAGATAGAGTCGAATGGATCATTGGGTCAGAACACTTTCTGTCCTGTTCATTTTCTGGGAAGCGACAAAGACTTGCAGATATTTGCAGCAACTTTACTCGCCAGTTTGACAGAAAGATTTAATAAAAGTATGAGCAGTGTTGGGAGTAATGCATTATGTAGTAACATTACACCAGAGGATAAATTATTTACAAAAATTACATTACTTTTTGGGGAAATCTAAAGCTATCAAAGTAATCGTATGCCAAGTAACTAGCTTGTTTTTAAATACATATATTTTTTAAAATATTAAATTTAATAATTTAACTATATAACCTGCACTGTCAATTTCTTTTTTAGATGGATGGATGGATGGATGGATGGATGGATAAAACTTTATTGAATGCTCACCTTTAAATTCTCATCCTGAGTCATTAACCAGTGGACTCGTACACTTTTCACTGTTTTTTCGCTTCATATCCTCTTAATTAAAACATAAATGTGCACTCTGGTCTGAACAAGAGATTTTTAAAAGGAGAGTCAAACCCAACACACTTCAGAACAAGTGCCTTTTTGACACAATCCGACTAAATGAATGGTTAGAAATTTGATACAGGCTTGGCACTTTGACATTATTATTTCTCCATATAAACTTCTGTTCTTTTTCTCGCGCACCACAAATGTATCAGGACTGGACATACTTTAATTTGCCTCCCCGCTGATGTAGCAGTCAGAAGTCCCATTAACACAAATTAAGTCTCAGTGATGGCCGTACATGTTGCCCTTTCTTCCTAGCTCCTTTCTAGCATTAACTTTCTGAACGTCTCGCCTTTCCCTCCCACATGGCAGTCAGCATGGAATTGGATTTGAAGAGATGAGAGAAGAAAAATACAATTAAATTCATGAATTACTTATTAAGTAAGAAAAATATTTGGGTAAAAGAAAAGTATGTATTCTACAGTTGGACATGGAAGTGAATTGTTATTAAAGTTAGAAAAATGTACAAGTAATGTGACTTATTTTCTTCTTTTCAGTGCCTTTGTGCATCTGATTAAGAAAGAATAGAAAAGCTGTATAAAACTACAAATGATTTACCATTTATATACACGAAAATATAAATCTTATAACAATGTTTTCTTACTTTTTCTCTGCTGTCTATTAGGATATCCAAAGCCTGAAACCCACTCGAGTGGTCCCGGTATTCTTCATTCAAATACCAGACTTCTACCTCTGTGCATAATTCGTTTTGGGTCATGGCTTGAACTGACTTTGCCTCGCTTCCCCCACATTTATATTTTCAAAGCCACAATGTTTCCGGTGTCGTCCCTGCGTGGGAAGAACCGGAGCTTCCAAGTCGAAAGTTTGCTCTCATCAGATTTTTTTTTTCTCTCAAATACTTTCCTCTTATTACCACGCTCATTCTAGCGGCTCCTTAATGTTTTGGTACCGTTTGATCAGACTTTGCTGGGGTTTATTTTCATGTGGGATTCCTCTGTCACTTCATATTGTTCCGCTGCCAGAGAAGTAGAATTGCTCATTCCCCGATGTCGGAAAAGAACGTTTGGTTCTTCAGTAAACACTCTTATTTCCCCGTGTCATTGTTAAATAGTTTGAGTTTCACAACTTTTTGTTGATTTTCTGGTGGAGCTTTACCGACTCTTGGTAGAATTTACTCCAGCCGTTCCACTCGGGTATTAGAGGATACATATCTCAGAGGGCCAGGTGAGCACTCCATGACATCCATCATGTTTCACACGCTAGACTGCCTTTCCACAGACCACAGCGCTCCAAACTAGAATTTCCTCAAGGCAGTGACATTCAGAACAGTCACGGATAAGAATATATATGTGACTAGTGACATTTGCTGAGCTAATCACTTGTGATGGTCACTCAAAAGTGTTGAAGGTCAAGCACATTTTTAAAGTCCTAACAGAGTTATCTCAAGGTCACGTCACAACAGATCGTAATGAGTAAGCGGTTGGCGACGGTGGCAGGGAGAAAAATGTATTTTTAGCAGGCAGAAACCTCGAGCAGAACGAGACTCGGGTTGAGTGGTCTTCGGCTGTGACTGGCTAAGAGAGAGAAGGTGATTCAGGAGTTGGAAAGAGAAGAGATTTCATTCACCGGCTTGACCTTCAGATAAAAACAGTAAAAATAAATCGAGTTTGTATTTCTCTCATTCACACTAGTTAAGAGGTTCATTTTTAAAATAAACTTGACGCAAAAAAGCATCTTGACCTGTCAAGAGCCTCAGGCTCATTTTACTTCTGAGAAAATACCATCTTTTTGTCCGAACAAAACACATTTCAGACAATAATAATCAATAATACAAAGTGTTTTTCTTTCTTTGTGGCCCCGCAAAAACTCCTCACGGACTGGTACCGATCTACTAGGGACCCATTTTTGGTTACCCCTGCCCTCTCACCCTAAATAGCTGGGATGGAAAGTGAAAGTATCTTAAGTTGTATTTTCTGTCACAAGATAGGTTTTTTTTTTTTAGGTATCGGTTTTCTGTTTTGTAGAGTGCTGCTTTGTTTTCCTTAAGTCCTGATCTATCCCTGATACAATTTTATAACTAAACCTTTCATTTACTTGCAAATGAGATGGCACAACTGTGCAGGGCGGATTTTGAGCATTCCGCCTTACAAAACACCTTCAGCATGAATTGAATCACTCTCTTGAGGTCGCCCTATAGAATCTTAATAGGGTAGGATAGGGCAGAACTTCTAAAGATATATTTTTGACCCTTGGGAGTGCATTTTTGATTATTTTTCTCTGTGCTTTAGGATGGAAGCAACACAAGGGATACCACAAACGGGCCTTTAGGGTCACCTTGACCCAGAGATAAAAACAAGGGTTAATACCGAGTAGGAATAATTCTTTTTTTTTTAAGGAAGTTGTCTAAATGAAGATGTTGCAACTTTGCAATAATGTATAAGCAGAGTCTCCGCTGCCCTTAATGTTAATTTGTAAGTCAGCAATGCCACTAATGGCTGTTTCCTCTCCCAACGCGTATTTATGTGAGTGCTCTGGTAATTACTGAGGTCTAATCCAGCGTGGACCATTGATTGAATTAACTCGCTGTTGCCTTAAATTGGAACGTGGCATTCAGAAATGATGATGTTTCAGGGAGCAATGGACAAGTTGTTTTCAAAGCAGGAGGGCAGTTTCCGTGTGTGTTTAAAATTGGAGGCTTAAAGCTTGTGTTTTCATGCTGGATTTTGACTTCTCTGTTTTGCTTGCTTTCAGGCTGAACAAGATAACGGTCATCCTCTGCCCACATTTGCTGACCTCATTATTGAAATCCTGGACGAAAACAACCAGGCGCCGTATTTCCAATTTGCGACCTACCAGGGCTACGTGAGCGAGTCTTCACCAGTGGGGACCACGATATCCGCCGACACCAATCTTACGTCTCCCCTGGGAATCACTGCACTGGACAACGATATCGAGGAGGTAATGTGTGAGCACTGGACTACTTATTTCACCTTTTATTTTAAGATTCATTTTATTGTATTTACCTTTGTAAAGCTAACCTTATAGTTTGAAAATACATTCATAAACCTGTGGTTTATTTAGTTTTGTATGTTGGAGTGACTTCTTAATTGCAATAATCAGAAGTTCAATTGGTTGTTTTATTTCATACCATTGCTTGACAACAGTTTCATCAGCCATTTTCAGCCCTTGCTGGCTCTTGCCATAGAACATCAGGGGGGATGGCTGGTTGCTTCAACCTCTCAGCTACAAGGTCCCGCGTTCAGGGAAAACCTTGCTCTGTTGAATTTATATTTCCATTCACTTTCGAGTGGTTTTCCTCAAGGAACTCCAATTTCCCACCACCGAAAAGAATTTTCCTCTGTGAAGGTTCGCTGGCCTCTCCCCATGGTGTCCCCCTCACCTTTTGCCCCTGAATGAGGTTTATGAAGGGATAATCTTTCCATCTAATTCACGGATTTTCTTTGCCAGTCTCCTGCTATACAGAAGGATTGTCTTTTTGTATTTTTACAAGGCCACATAGCCATCATAGCAGCTCAGTTTTTTCCTATTCAATTTGAATTTGTGAAGCTCAAGCTTTCATTGTTAAGAAGAACCCTTGAATACACTTCAATCAAATTAATTATGTCTTTGATTATTGTGTTGCTATACTTGACCTGGTTTAACATACTCACATGACTTCTTCCCTGTTGTAGCTGGCTCCCGGAGATACGCCTGTAGGTAACGCGGGAAGTATTTGTAAACACACACACGCATGAACCCACAAACACACACACAAAAAAACATTTTTGTAGAGTACTATTATTATGATTAATATTATTAATCATAATAACAAATACATACTTTTTTATTGAAAACACATAAATGGTGGTTGTTTTTTTAGTGCAAGAACACTATAGATTAAATGATAGTGATAATGATAATGATGAGTGTTAATCTGTTCAGTAAATTCGGGACATTGTGACAAATGAATGCGTTCATTACTGCTGGTGATAATCAAAGATAATTAAACGTTTCCAAATGTAGTTCTTTTGGAGATAAAGAACATTAATTGGCTCAAACAAAAGTAACAATGCTCTCTCTCTCTGCGAGTGTCATGAATTAAACATAGAGCAAACTCGTAGTAATGAAGACTGTTTTTTCACCAAATCAATCGAGTGATGATGAGTGTTCTGCGGTGCTTTGTGTTCCTCCTTCTTCTCAGATCTCACTGCATCTGTCAGAACATCTTTTCTTCTGATTTGTGGTATTCTTTCTTGCTGTGGTTTTTGATTCACGTGCGGATATCTTTGTGAACTTAAGGCAGAGTGCGATTCTTTGAAGGAAATTGAATAAAAACAGAGAAAACATCACCAGGTTTATTTGAATTCAAAACGTTTTTTTTTCATCATTTCTGAAAAGATTAAATGAAAAAAAAAATTCCACAATGGTTGGCCACTGACCCTCCATTTGCAGGACTTGCTGAGGCTTAACGGCTCAAAGTGAAACAGAAACATAGATAAGACGATCGATAAGCCGCCCATTCATGATGTTTACCAAACCCACTTTAAAAGCCTCATTGATTGAAGCGGATCGAAGTCATAATGGAGTGAAGTGGCTTTGTCAAACATGCAAGTTAATCTAATATGGGCTCGAGGTGGAGCTGAGTGGATGATTTTCTACTTTTACTAACTGGTTTTGAAAAAAGATCCGGGTATATTGTTGCGTACACATTTGATTCGGCTTCTGTTGATGGGACAACATGCACTTCAATTTTGATTAGATTACACTGTTTAATGTTATTTTTCCTGGTGGTAATGTAGTCGTTCAGAGCTATTGTTTAAATACAATAAGCAAACAAATCAAGCCCTTTTCCATGTATGTATGTAAATATTGAATATCAATACCTTTCTGAAAATGGAAGGTAGTAACTGAATCAAGGCACCCTAATATCTCTTACTAACCTACTAGAGGATTTGGTCTGGATCAGATATCAGTTTTGTGTATCAGTTGTTTGGGTTGTCTTTTGAAAAACATGTTAATAAGTTCCCGAAAAACAATCAAAACAAAAAGCAATAAAAAAAATGTCGACGTACTTGGTTGACATATTAGATAAAAGACACATTTTATGTCACTCCCCATACTCTCGGTCTTTGTTTTATTAGATCAGACATATTTCAGACACGGCAAATACTGGTTAAGTGTTTTAGTTCACGTAGGACAATCATGTTGTACATGTATAGTACAGGCCAAAAGTTTGACACACCTTCTCATAAAATGCTTCTTCTTTGTTTTCATTATTATTAACATGACAGATTATCACTGAATGCATCACAACTTCCACAAATGAATACATGCAGAATTTTGTACTTAACAAAAATGTGAAATAACCGGAAACTTTGATTCTAGTTTTTTCATAGAAGCCATCTTTTTCTCTGATGACTGCTATGTAGACTTTTGGCATTCTCCTTTTTTCCTTCAGGGTTGCTTAGTGGATTTTTTGCCTTATTATTGGGGTGGAGACCATTAGTTGTGTCAGCCATGAGGGTGTAGTGCTCTATCTGGACACAAGTTGGGGGTCTTATCACCTATATAATATACTACAGTACATATACGACCCATTGCATAGTTAGAAGCCTGTGTGCTATGACATGTTCAATCAACTAATCAATGTTTTCGCTTAAACCTGCACTGAAAACCGAATTATTACTGATATTAAATCACATGGTTTTAGCTTTCTACTGTAAGACAATTTTCAAGAGTCAGTTGCAAGATGATCACATTAGTTAGTTTAAGCTTGAACTGAACATCATTAAAAAGTGTTTCAGTTAATGGAATACCACATTTATTGAGCAACACCTGGATAAACAGGAATATAATTATAGAAATTAAAAAACCTTATTAAGAGCTCGGTTGGTGGTACATTTTCTTTTGATTTCTTCTCCTTTTTTCAGCCTCACTCATGAGACTAGTTTCCTTCATCTTCACAGCTGTGGGCTTTAGTGAGAGAAAAAAAACTGTAGTTGTAGCTTGTTGCCATGGTAACATTTGTTTGTATTTGTTTCCGTTTCAAAGACGAAGGACCCCATGGTGAAGATAACTGTGAATGACTTCACTGTGATCTTCGGTCTGACCCAGACTGGGATCATCCGCTACCTGAGGCTGCTGAAACCTGTCGACCGGGAGAAGAAGATGACGTATACTTTCACGGTAGGAGCGCTACTGTGTTTTTGTGCGTCACATCACTTCACCCTGTGGTCAAGAAAAGGTACCTATAGTTGTCTCTCCTACAGTATACACTTGGGAAGAAATGAATGGTCTGTGATTTAACAAGTCCGTCTGTTGGAGGATAATAGCATTGAATGTTATGTTGACACGAATGTACATACTGTACGGAACTAAACTGTCAATCAAAGTATATACAGTAAAACCTGGAACACGTTAGCCATTATAAATAGACAAATGTTATTACACGTATAGACACAGTGTAGTTAATCGTGTAGAAACTACTTTATTACAATTGTTTAGTGGGAAAAAAAATTACTTGAGTGCAAATAAAGTTAAGATTGATGTATACTGCATTAAATTGCTTGTCAGCTTCGGTTGATCATACTTTTATCTAACTAATATAAATATTGGCATCGATGTTAAGTCACAATCATGAACTATTAAATGCAACCTTGTCTGGAAGCTTAACTACAAGTATCTTGAGCAACTCAATGTTAGATGTTATTTGTTTATTTTCATAAATCAAACACCCTTAAAGTGATAGTTCACCCAAAATAAAAATGTCACCCTTTTTATACTCACACGAGATTTAAGAATCGGAGAAATGTGAGTTCTTCTACTATTGAGTATTGTTTTGGTTGTTGAAGTTTTTAAGCGTCTTTTTGGACGAAGATGAAGACAAAGACAACTAAACTCTAGTCACTACATTAAAATGAACATACAGTTTTGTCAGTAACTCTGAAAATAAACGGATTACTCTGGAAAAAATTCTAAGTCGACATGAGGGTAAGTAGTGAATTTTAAGCAATATCTACTGCTTTCCATTTACTCTCTGTATGTCTCAGTGTCTCATAGAGTCACCAACGACCGGTTAGAGAATGTTTTTTTGGGACGGAGGGAGTTGTGAGTGGGGCACTTTCAAGGGGAAAACAGTTAAAGTTTGTTCAACTATCATGAAAAGTAAATATGTCGTATACTAAGTGAGGGAGATTTAAATTATTTCACCTTCTTTTGGAAATTCTAAGGCTCATAATCGGTCGGAATAGACTTTCTTCTCGACTTCCCTTTCTAGGTATTTGAGGGATTTTTTTGTTTTGTATTTCTCCTTATATATACTTTATATATTTATAAGTATATAACGTTTTTGTATAAAAGTTTATGTGTTAACTTTGGTTCTACAGTCTTATTTACAAATGAAAAAATGTATTTGTCTTTTACTTGCTGATTCATAGATGGTGGCATCAGATGGGGTTCAGCAAAGCACCCCAGTGACCGTCAACATCCTTGTCATTGACGCAAACGACAACACACCGACGTTTGCCGAGGTTTCCTACAGCGTGGAAGTCTTCACGGACATGCAGCCCGGGGAGACCGTGCTGCAGGTAACCCTCAATCTCCGCTCCCTTGTCGCTCACCTTTGTCCCTATCACACACACGTCCTGACTCACGCACAGAACAAATACCTGAAGCATTTCCAAGGAATGGTGTTGACAGAAAATCAGGAGGGAGCTTTTCCTGTCATCTGCAGTCATGGCAGGAGAGGCAGAGTTTCAGTACTCAAACCTTAAAGAACCTCTATCCCCTGCAGATCTTTTGATGGTAGTAGCTGATTTATTGTTGTACTCCAACTTTTATTATTCGTTATATATCAGTGTCAGCCGTCTTTGCCTTGATCGGATGTTTGTGGAATGACTTCACTTTTTGATTTTAAGATTACTTTGTGGATTAAAGTTGTTCATAAAGTTTTTTTTATTGGGGCATTTCCGAGAAGGTCATGGATTCATTTATGGATGTGATGAGGCTTTTTCAGAGCATCTGTTGCACATCTCACAAACACTGTCTTGAGACTTCAGACCTCGATCCAGAGTATCCTTAAGGCAGATTGAATAATAATAATACAATATAATACCTGTCAAAACAATGCATAGCAAGCAGTATTTATCTGGCGAATATAAGTATTCGCCTACGTCTGAAATGTCTGAGATGATATAGGCAGTTCCTCCACTTGACTGTCTTCCAGAGGGCAGACTTAACTCGCTTCTCCAAAGGAAAAACTTTGATTTAAAAGGCCAAGTTTAATCCATCTCAAAAAACAGGCCCCTGAACAAGTCTGGGGGTCACTGACTGTTTGGGATGAGTGCTTAAGTGAATTTTATAATCTGTTCAGTAGAGCTGCGGGGCGGCAGGAAGCTGCACCTTTTACTTCATAAATCAGGACCAGCAAAGAGAGAGCGTTGTGTGAAAGGAAGTTTTCGGGGTCCAGGCCAGCTTTTAACAGAAGCTTGCACCAGGGGTCTGAATCACACAGGGGGACAAATTATTTTAGCAGTCAAGAGGCTTTCAGAAAATGTATTCATTACTAATAATTAATTTTGATATTTCCTTTTATGTTTTTAATGCTAAATTTATCTTGATTCTCTTTTTGTTTTCTCACCAAGTACTCACATCAAATTCCTTTACATCAGTTCCACTTACTTAAAAGGCTTTAAAATCTGTAATTATTTTGAGCCAGACATCCGATGGATCACATAAAAAGACTTGAAATAAATTGTCACCATTTTCTTACTTCTGTTGTTTCCCTTTTCATCCCTCAATGCTTTGTGTCATTATAAAGTTGCCAAAGTACATCTAACCTGCCGTTATCTACTCCCTCTCCATTTTAAAGCTCCACTTCTCTCTCTTTTTTTTCAGTTAAGTGCTGCCGATGCTGATGAGGGACTGAACGGTATTGTGACCTACGAGATTCTGGCCGGAGCCCAAGGCCAATTCATCATCAGTAATCGCACAGGACGCATCACAGTGGCACCTGGTGTCACATTAACTGTGGGAGGCTCGTATGCGTTGACCGTCAAAGCCTCTGACAACGCACCAGAGACCCAGAGAAGGTAAACTGGACCATCGTGGATTTATTACATCATTTTAAAGGTAGAAGTTATCCCTGGAAACGTCAAGACTATTTGCCTTTTCTTCGATGTTTTGTACATATCGCAGTAGTTTCTCTGGCCGGTGGTCAGCTTACTTGACGCATTCACTCTTAGTGTTCTGATCACGTCTTTTTCTTATTGGCTAGGACGCCTCAATGGTAATTGCCAATCAACAATGAGGTCCCAGTATGGGGAACTTTGTGCAGGGTTGCTGCCTTTCTGACACCAAAAAATCCATTATTCTAAATTGTAGCAGAATCTGAAAATAATCATGTTTGTTTGCTCTTAAAGTTCAACAGAATAAAAGTAAAGATCATTTTAAATCAATAGGTTGGTTGCCTTTTTGTAGGACGTTCCAGACTTTGTTAATTTATATATTTCTTATTAACGATGACATTTAAACATGTTATTTGTAAGTCACTTCATTCTGATTATCAGAACAACATACCAAAGAATGTGAACTAATGTTTTATGTTTGAAAAAAGATTTTGTGATCAGTGCCATAAAAATATTGAATTGAATTTAAATTGAAATTAGTTATTATATTACTGTTGGTTTCCCTTTCACATTTCAATATACACATTTTCCAATTCAATTATTCCATAAAAGACAATTCTACCTTCAAATTATTAAAATATTTAATTAAATCCATACTTAATTAAATGAAAAGATTAATTTGAAATCTTAAGTTCAACCGTTCAATATTCTGATGGCACTGATATATTTTAAAACAGAACTTTCTAAGATTAATTAATATACAACCTTGAGATGGTGTGTTTTGGTACAGCTTTCCTATTTAAAAGGTTGTTGTCTGAGCTTCGGTTCGCTTGTATTGCCAGCACCTTCTACGTGTTGTTGAAATCTCTCGTGTTTCTAGTAAGCTTGATAAAAACAGTGTCAACTAGTGAACCATGACTCTGCAGAAAAAGGGTAATATGATGAACAGTCCTGCTCAAGGCTGTAATGACAGCTTGTCAAGAATAATGGGATTTAGTGAGTGGGCTGATCTCTGCTTGTCCTTTTTTTTTGCCAGGAGCTCTATCACTACAGTTTATATTGAAGTTCTACCACCAAACAACCAGAGCCCGCCTCGGTTCCCTCTCTTCACCTACAGCCTTGAAGTCAGTGAGGCCATGAGGATCGGAGCCATTTTGCTCAACCTGCAGGTAAAACCGAGGTTTCACCATTGTTGTTGATTAAAGTGTTGACTAATAATCATATCTTAATCTCCTGTGAACCAACAATGTTACTGTGAATAACTAGTAATTATTTCTCCCTTCTCAGGCCACAGACAGAGAAAATGATCCAATCACTTACCAAATTGTGAGTGGAGACACTGAGAATATCTTCAACCTCTCTAAAACGTAAGTTCAGCTTTTTTGATGCCTATTTTTTTTTTTTCCCCAAAAAAACTGTTTTAGTCAATTTTTTTGAATTTTCCCTCTCCAAGATTTAGTAAGTCCCTCATCATTACCATGTTTTTACTTTATAAAGTTCTCCCTCGTCCGAAATCTTGGTGAAAGAGAGGTTACAAGAGCAGAGTCCATTATGACAAAGTGATGGCTTCACTCCTCCTTCAGCGAGCTGTAATCACTCCCTGCCTTTTTTATACAATGAGTCCCTTGGAGGTGGAGACATGCGGTGACTAACCTCGATGTCTGACCAATCACAGCAGAGTGGGTGTCGTTTTGGTAAACACGATTTTAGCTCCAGAAGAACACCAGTGTTCTCAGTGGGCGGGGCTTAAGAACATTTTCTAATGTAAATATTTAGGAGAAAACAGAGTTTTCTACAAACAGACACATACTGATGAGAACAATAGAGGTCTAAGATCATTTATTTTGTATTTGCATCTCACAAACAAAAAGTAATCTGCTTATCGGCAATTTATTTAACAAGGTTATTGTTACCGAAGTCAAATTGACGATGCAGCAGAAGTTGGCGTGCATCATTTGCAGGTTTTAAAATGTGTTTTGACACATAATGAGTCTGAACTTGCTTGTTTACCACATCCCATGGTGTGCTCCCTCCTCCTTCCCTTACTGAGACGGGGATCACATTGACAAATACATCTCAGAAGTAAAGGCAATGAAATATTTAAGAGAGCAGAACTTTTTACAATCCCTTAACGGAGGAAGTATGTAAGAAAGGAGGAGACGTGAGGAGCCTGTAAATGCAGGACTGAGCTACACATGTTCCTCAAATCTGATCTGTGTAATGGCCTCACTCCAGAGTAATAGCTTTTATTCATTATTTTCTCCAAAAGATTTTGTGAAGACTTTGTTAACGTATCGAGCCTGTATGTATTGATAATATATAGTAATATGTTCTTGTTCTGGAGCAGCAAGTGAAGCAGCGTAAAGTAGGTGCTGTTGAATCAAACGATGAACTTAGAATGATAATCTGATCCATGTGATAACAGAGCAATATTCCTCCTCATGCTTTAGGCAAACTCTTTGAAAAGATTTTGCATCGATGCATGTTCGCTTTCAAACCCTGTAGAGCTCTGACTCTACAAAGCTTTCTTGAATAATGAGCCCCTTACTCCGTTCGAAAATAGGGCTCATTTCCCCCGGGGAGAGTAAAACATGGTCAAGATAGTCTTAACTTTTTCTCAACATGTGTGGTAACCATAACTCTTATAAATGAGTACAAGTATTCATACTGTGTTAGTAACCACTGAGAAAATTACACTTGAATTTAAGGATTGAGATGGTGTTCTGCTTGAACTCCTACTCTTTGTTCAAGAAGCTTTGATGAATATTTCTATATGTTTCTGACCATGTACTTGGAAAGCTGGATCATTATATGAAAGCTTTATTTGTACATATGTTGTTGTATAACAATATCTAGCCACAACTATGTAGTTAGTACAACAATTGACAATAGCCTTTGTTTAATATTTATGGCACAGAAATGGTTAAAGGGAGACTAAATGGTTGATTTAAGTGTATCTTAAATAGATGTTGGACCTCTATTGTACTCATCAGTATGTGTCTGTTTGTACAAAACTGTCTTTTAATTGAAATATTAACATTAGAAAAAGTGCTTAAGCCCCGCCAACTGAAAAAAAAAAGTGGAGACCAACTCGTGTTTACCATGACCACACCCACTCTGCCGTGATTGCATCAAGGTTTGTCACTGCAGGTCATCACTTCTGGAAGTCTCCTCCTCCAAGGGACTCATATAAACAAAGTCGTAATGTACTTCGCTCTGGTAACCTCTCATTTGCTGAGATTGTGTCTCCCTTCATCTACTTGCACAAGCTATTCACTTGTAACATGACTGTGCTAGTGCTTGCAACCTATTGACCATATCAAATCTAGGTGTTTGGGTCCACTTTCTAATGTGAATATTTCAATTAAAAGGGAGTTTTGTGCAGTTTTGTGGGAGTTTTAAAATCAGCACATCAGTTACCCTTTGAAAGAAAGAAAAGCTGACATGATAAGACACATCCTTAGGTGTCAAAGTTGAAGCTTCTTCAAGGGTATATAGTTGTAGAGGCTCATCAATTACACTAGATAATTGAAGGCAACATGTTGAGATGTTCATGATGATTATCATTTGCTTGTTTGGCTCTATATTTCATGAAATTATGATTATGGTAAAATAATCTCAACCGCAGCTATTGGTTTGGTGTAAATTAATGACCTTAGAGTGTGACAGTGTGTGTGAGTGGGTGTTTGTCTACATGTAACTTTGGACTGGTGACCTGTCTAGCGGTGTCCAAACTATCCCAGCTAGGTCACACAACAGGGTGAGAGGCTGAGATGAATGTCTGGAAGTACTATCAATATTATATTCTGTGTTAATATTTACCTTATTATTCATCTACTTTTAACTGAAGTTCACACTTGGATCATCTTATTTGGTTGATTTTCCCAGCAGTTGTCAAAGCCCTTTCCACATCAAATTCAATTCCTCAAATAGAGACCTAAGCTGAGCAAAACATGAACGAGCAGATGTTGGTGAGATCAGGTCGGGTAAAGTCGTACCTGCTCTGTTGTGACACTAGACGGGTTCTGTTAGCAGGATGTTGACAACATCTTTTCATTTGTGGCTGCAGGCACCATGTTATCAAACACAATCAGTGAACCTCATATGTGTGCAGCCGCGGGGATGAACTCTCCAGGTGTCTGAGAGGCATTTATCATAGTACGAGCTGTCAAATCAACGTCATGATCCTCATTATTATCAACATGGGAGTAAAGTAGGTGATGAACCCACAATTCCAAGCATATCATACAAACACAGGAAGCCTTGCCTTCGATTACTCATGTCATTATGTTTTATTTAAAATATACTGGGACATTACTTATGTTAACCAGGGTGAGTGTAAAGTTACCGTTTAAATCCTAAAGGTTAAACATGTCAAAGAGCTTCATAGTGAACACGGTGGTGAAGGAAATCTAAAGCCAACGTTAGTCTCTCTTCCCTGTTTGTATGAGCGCATGTATTCACACTAGCATCTCACGTCATTGAAAATGGATATTTCGTATCTAATCAGCATTTTACCAGCACAGCAAAACGTCTCCTGAAAGAACAAAATGAACGATTTTGTGTTACCTTTTGGGCGAAATAAACGGGAAGACTCTGCAAAGTGATCGTTTTGTCTTTCTGTGTCTCTTGTAGGTGACGTTGTGTTCTGTTAAAACATGTTATGAAATTAGATAAGTAATGGTGTTTTAGTGCAGTACTTCTGGCATAATGCTGATAAAAAAAACTCTCAAATACTCACCTTCATGACTAAGGGTTTGGATTGTTTTCAGAGAAACCTGTTCTTTTTAGAGTTCTAGATAAAAATGTATGTTCGTTTTAATGTAGTGACTGGAGCTCAGTTGTCTTTATCTTCATCTTTGTCCAAAAATACACTTAAAAACATCCAAATAAAACTATAAACAGGTCTATATTTTAAGCTAAGTTTTTTTTAGATGCTGCTAGGCCAACATTTTACACTGACAGGAAGTACAGTAAATATAGCGAGCGCCTCTAGTGTATACAGCAGACCTTGACAAGATCATGTGTTTAACCTTAGTACTTCCTGTCTGTTTAGGATGCTGGCCTAGCAGGGTCCGCTAAAAACAACCTTAAAATATAGACTTTTTAAATGTATTTTCGAACAATTCCTGAATGTCGAGGCTACAATTCAAGATGGATGTTACAGACGAGCATTATGGAGGTATTTGGATGTTTTTAAGTGTTTTTATGGACGAAGACGAAGACAACTGAGCTCCAGTCGCTACATTAAAATGAACAAACATTGTGTCTATAACTCCAAAAAAAAACAAATCACTCTGAAAAAATCCCAACCCTTAGTCGACATGAGGGTGAGTAGAAAATGAGTGAAATTTGGGGAGAACTATGACTTTAACCATGATTTAAATTGTTATCTAAACAAGTAAGTTGTATACATGTACTGAAGAGACAAGTTGGAGTTCTGTCGCTGTTCTTAATTAAGCTTGTCAGAACCGAGGGTGGTTGTGAAATGACTAATTATTACTGCTCAGACGAGCGGAACTCATTCCTGCCGTCTTTCTCTGAGTTTTCCAAAGGATGGCTTTGAATTAGCTAATGGTTGCTCCGACTGGTGTGGTTTCTGTGAGATAAAATATGAATCATTCTGTGCTCTACAAAGGAGAGACGGAGTGGGAGCATTTAAAGGCCCACCTGCTCCTCACCCTGCTCTAATCCACCTGTATTAGCCACTATCTTCCATCACGCCGCCTAAGTGCGAAGTAAATAAACTGTGGAACGCAGCGGATTCAATCACTCCCAGTTGGAGCCGTGATAGAATACTCTATAAATCTTTTACTGCGTGGAAAAGATTTTCAATTGAAAAACATTTAAAACCTCCGACCAGATGCACTTGAGTTGATTTGCAAGTCACTTATCAGAACATGTCTTAACAGGATTGGCCTACTGCTTCTTGGACAACCTCTGGACAGGGAGACGACTGACCGCTACCAGCTGACCGTCACGGCATCGGACGGCAACCCAGGCGGGGTAAGAAGCTGCTTTAGCTTTTAGTTTTCAGTTCTGAAGAAGTTGGACTTTATTTCGTGGGCCACTTGTATTTTTCAAAGTGGAGAAGTCTGGTTCTACTCTGAGCCCCTCATGATTGACTCAACTCACTCTTTAGATCTCTTAAAGCTAAAATATAATGGAAATCTTTAAAACCGAGGGGAATAACAGTAAAGTATAATTACACCTCTGTATTAAAAAAAATGTGTGTGCAATATGTAATTTTTTAGAAAATAAACCAAAAATGGTTACAAGAAAGAAAAGGAAGAAAAAGGGTCAACTCAATGTAAACACTGAACTCTCCTGACTAACTCTCATGTTTCAAATTTCGAAGTCTCCCTCTCCAAGATGAAGTATTCCCTCATCATGACCATGTATTGAAGTTATCTCTTCATAAATGCTGGAATCTCAGCGAACGAGAGGTGACGAGAGCGGAGTCCATTATGATATTATAACGGTTTCACTCCAGCCAGTTGAATCAAGCCCGCTTTGTTTATACCAGTACCCCGGAGGTGGACACTTCCATTGATTGATTTCCGTCGGAAAACCTCAATGCTTGACCAATCACAGCAGAGTGGGTGTGGTTATGGTGTGGTAAAAAGATTTTATCTCCAGAAAAAAAGCGTTTTCAACACATTAGTTGCACTCTAAAAAAAAAAATCAAAAATGGTTGCATGATGTAAAACAAAAAGGGATAGAAAAAAAGTTTCTAAAGAAATCTGTTTTTAGAAGTTATTATATTTAACATTATGAATGTAAAATAATACGTTAAATCAGTTTGTTCTTAAAAAAAATACATGAATCATAGTTGATTGACAGTTTTATACTGATCTCATGTGGGCCTCATATATCCAGGCAAAAAACTGCTTGAGGGAACAATACATCTAAATTATAAAGTTCTCATCTTGATCTCTCATAAGAGCAGGAACACAGTTAGACAAATGTATAAAGAGCCTCAACTTCAATTCAAACTGCTATCACTTTTAATACTTCCCTCGGTTACATGACCCAGATGTGCTTCTGTCTCTCAAAAACGTTCAAATTAAAAATATTCCTGTTGACTTTTCTGTGAGAGTTGCAGTTTCATAAAATCTCTACCCACATTATAATCTTCACACCCGGCCATGATGTGGAGATGTTTATGCTTCCAGTTATCAGTATTCATCCGGCAGCTCATGCCAGACATTCGAATGCTTAAATGTGACTGCTGGCTTCACGTGCTGCGGCTCCCGCGGAGAGCCATTAATCATATAAAGCATCTTAATTGAATTAAACCTCACAACAGTTAGTGCAGTGTTTGCAGCTGCTTCTCTCTGAGCGGAGGTTAAATGCAGTTTCCTCCTCTAGATGGTCTCCATGAACGGTAATAAACATTAGCCGTTTAGCTGCGAGTGAAGTGATGATGATTGCCAACCCGCTCACCTGAGCAGTGACAGCCAGATATCTGCCTTTTTCCCTTCAGCTGTTGGGAGTGATTATTAAAAGCAAGGAGAAACCTCCGCCAAGTTTGTGGTCTCTCAGAACTATTGGGATATGAGAATGGGAGGTGACAAGCAATTGGCAGTTAGAGAGTCATAGTGGGAAGAATAAATAGATTAGGACGGGATAATGGGTGTCTGGAAACAGTGCCAAGCTGGAGTTTTCTTCACATTGAGGCACAGCTTGTGCAGTTGCCTCCGACTTGGTTTTTTAACACGCCGGAATCTATGTTTTTAACCTCAAAGCAATAGTTCAGTTATTGTGGTGAAGTCGAGAGAAGTTTTCAAGACCTTCGAGGTCGGAAAAAGTAAACTTTTTTTTTTTTTTTAAAGATGTGCAATGATTAAGACTAACAATAGATGAGATGCTTTTTTAATGGTGTTGCTTCTATTAGGAAGTAAGTAAGTAATTTATATTTCTAAAGCTCTTTTCCAGACCAGGGTCACAAAGCACTTAAACGATCAAAACAACACCAAATCAAATATATACTTTAAAAGAATAAGACACATAAGACAAACAAAAACAGCTATCTTTCTTTTTTCTTTCATAAGCAAGAAAGATAATGTATAAAAATTGACAAGGAAAGTAAAGTATTTACTTTCAATTAAAAAAAACTTTATTTTACTTGACACTGAACAAACTAAAATTTCCTGACTCACTAGTTATATTAGTTATATTATATCACTCGTTATATTACTTAAAGTTCTCCCCCATCTGGAATCTCGACGAACAAGAGGTTACGAGAGTACATTATGACGTAATAATGGTCTAATATTTACTTTCAATAAAACACCTTTTTTTTTTCTTGACACTGAACATAACTAAAATTTCCTGACTCACTTATATGTTTCAAATGTTGAAATGTTAAATTACTAAAAGTTCTCCCTCGTCTCAGCGAACAAGCGGTTATGAGAGCAGGGTCCATTATGACGTAATAATGGTCGAGGGGGACAGGAAGATCTCGTCTGAATGCCTCTTGTATGTCCAAATTGTCGTGGGAAACGAATCGGAGGGGCAGCACAGACGTAGAAAATCCTAGAAACAGTAAAGTCTAAAACCAGATTTACCATAGAATAGGGTTGAAAAAATATGATTACAAGTCCCTGATATCTATTTTTAACCTTCAGTTTATTAAAATATCATGATCTTAAGCATAAAAGCTAAGACTCTCTTTTTTTCTGGCATTGGAAGTTTTGAAAAAATGTTTAAAGATTCCAACAAATACCATCAAGAGTGTTAAGGCTAATTGTTGTGTTTACTTACAGTTTAAAAATCCTTGAATCCATTAAATGTAAGTGCTGATTAAAATAATCAGTAAATACAGGATCTTAGCATGAAAAATGTTTCAAAATGTTATGTAATTTGTGTGTTTTTTTGTCTCTGCCGTTTTTATTTCGACAACAACAAGCCTGTTTAGAGTGCTTGGATGCAAGACATGCCAGTTACAACATGTAGTACATCCATGTATTTCCACTTCTTGGGTAGAGTTGTCACTTTCTTTATTCTTCTGCACGGCTCGTCACGGATCCTCATCTCCGCCGATCTAGATTAATGATTGCTCATTAATCAGACTTGTGGCTCAAGCAGGAGGAGCTTTGATAAGAACACTGGTGCCAGGAGGGAGTTATTAATTGGCTTCAGGTCTCCGCTGAAATGAGTAATAAGTTCACCATCGCCACAGCAACCGGGAAGCAACAGCAGCTATGTGCAGGAATAATGAAAGCGCAGGAGAAGAATTAAGTGAGAGATTTTTTTGCAGCCTGTTGAGCCATGCTAGTTTTCTCCTGAAAGCACTGATTATGCATTTCTCAGAAGCCGCAACAAAGCAAACAACAATGTTGAGGCATTTCCCGGTGGACAGTCAGATGAAGGTGGCAATAACTAGGTCATTTCCTTTGTGACACATGCTGCCGAATGTCTCATCAGTTAGAGCAACTTCAAACGGTCTTCTGCCGAGAAGCATTTCCTCCCGAAAAAAAAGAGATACTCCTCCCACTTCCCACCCATCATCAAGCCCCTGTGCTGTCCAATTACTGTTGTATTAACATGCCTCTTAAAGATGATCCCTCACAATTATCCTACTTAACCTTTAGAGAAGAAACTTTATTCGACATTTTACAAACATTAATGGCGACGGCATCAGGTCTTCTGGAGAAATAAATAATCCTAGGTTTTGTTCTTTGTTGGATTAGAGCATTTCTTTATGACACAAGATTAGGATTTAAATATGATTTTTTTTCATAATCTTCAATCTTCATAAGTTTTTTGTCGCTTTATTAAATAACCTTAAATAAAAACAAAAACATAATAATACTCATACATACAGTGTGTGTATATATATATATATATATATTCCTGCCTTTATCTGACAATCAGATTAAAAAGTAACGTACAAATACAAATATAAACATTAAAAAATAGATTAAAAAGACACAAACTAAAAGAAGAAACAATTTATTTAAAAAACGGTGTGAAAATAGATTCAACGGATACATTTTTAAGGCGTGTATTTTGTGGAACATCACAGAGTATTAGTTCACTTCTATTTTAACCATATTGACAATGATGAACAATGATGTCAGTGGTGTGTGTTGAATTACAGAAGTTTTAAAGAAAACTTTTTTTTCCCCATCAGGGACAGTTTTTAAAGTGGGTCTTTTTTTTTTTTTTGGCAGAAATGTATTTCTCCGTTCATGGAATATATGGCCTCCGGTAAGATGATAGATGTAGAGAGAGGCCCAAGGACATAACCCTGGGGCACACCTGAAGAGACATAAGTGGGGTGGGAAGTGAATTATGATCTGTATTTCATTATTCACTGTGTATGAAGCATGAAGTAAACATTGTGACATTAAAATCAATAAATCTTCTTCCATTCCCACAAGTTAGTAAAAACAACTTCACATTCCACACATTGTCAGTGCAAGTTTATGGAGTAAAATAAAGTACAATATAAACTGAGTGGCTGACATTTCATCCTCTTTTAAAATGAATAAAATCTTTAGTCTCTTGATCTGGGTTTTTCTAAATAGAGGAACATTAGTTTTTGGAATAAACACATGTGTCTAAATCTGATCAAAGGGACCTGCTTACCTTCATCAAAACACAAGAGAGTAATTAGACAAATGCTTTTTCTGGAACGCTGCCTTGTTCAGTTTCACTGATTCACACATAAATGACACCTTTCAAACTGGGTTTACTCGTTTTTTAAACTAGCTGGAAGTGGAAACTTTGAAGAAGGAGTTTGTTGATTAAATCGAAAGTTTTTTTAGGCCAGTCACCAATGTAAAGTAACAAGTGCTCAGTTAGGCAACTATTCAAACTAGTTTGGTTTTTACATTAGTCATACAAACATTATATATATATTTTGTATGACCAGGCGTGCCATTTGGAAGATAAATGGAAACAAATAAGAAAAATAAATGGATATTAATATTAAATTATAAATGATAATAATTTAAAATCTAAATTAATTACTGTATTCTTTTAAAGTGTTTTACCTAAATATTTTCTACATTTTCTTATTTTCCAAATTTGAGTACTTTTGCTTGGAATAAAATAAAATATCTGAATTACATTAAATTTTAAATATTAGTGGAAAAAAATGAGTGGAAAAATAAATTATCAGCCATAAATAAACATCAATTAAATTGATCACCCAGTGAGTGGTTTGCCAGGTTTAGTAGGAGGGATGGAGGAAGAGAGAATGGGAAGAAGAAGTGATAAAGATGGTGAAGGGAACAGAAGAAAACAGATTGTGATTGATGTGAGCGGCAGATGTTAGGTCGGATGTAAGAAAGCAGGCTGCAGCTCTGAAGACCTGAAATAGTAGGTGGAGAAGAAGACGAGGGCGCCTGGTTGCTCATGTGCTAGAGGGCAAAACAAACTTATTTACCCTCACATTTCCTTCTCGCCTGACCCAAATACACCACGAGGGTTGCGGGAGACTAAAATGCTTTTGCTTTATCTCCCTCTTAGACATCAACGACGACTGTGAACATCGTCGTGACTGACGTGAACGACAACGATCCAGAGTTCGACGCCTCCATACCTACGAATCTGACCGTGCAGGAAGAAGAGATCAATCTTTTTGTAGGGCAAGTCCAGGTGAGTTTGATCGTCCGTCTGTTTTGAAGATGGTTGCCGACTCACCGCCTGTGATCGTCACTGCTGATGTCGTCCATTTACCACGGCTCCAGGTTTTCCCGACTTGTCTAATCTTGTTGGAGCAGATTTGTGATCACAAGCCGACCGACTGTCTTTTGTTCTGCTCCGCGGAGCCGGCAGACTTTTGTCAATTAGCGTAGATTAATTGTCCTGATGTTTTTCACTACATTAATCTTCACACAGATTCAACAACCACGTTCTTAATCAGGATCTAAGTACACACCTCAAGTTTAGAGCATGACTGAAGGTAGCTACAGCCGCTAGCATGTGACCACATATTCAACAATCTGTCACCGGTCGTGGTCATACATATTCATTATCACTAGTGTTATTGTAATTTTAATAAACTGAGAACAGAGATTCCATAAAATTAAAAGGTTAAGCCAACAGAATTTTTTTTTTTTGTAAACCAAACATTGATAATAAAGGGTTACTTCACCCAAAATTTACGATTTCATATATTTTGCTTGAACATTACGCTTCTCTTCTGCTAGTTAGTTTTAGTGGGACAAAAATCTATCCTCTTCCTGCTGGACTTTATTCAAGTCGAGAATTGTCTGTACAAAAGAAAATAAATCGCCATGAAAACAGGTGTTAAATCATGACACAGTAGTTCTGATCTCTGCCTGATCTCTCTACAGCTGCAGCGCGATAATCTTTTTTAAAGATACAATCCAGGAAGTTTAGTTTTGGACAAAATTTTTTTTTTTACTTTATGAACATTTCACCAATTTTCTTTTTCATTCCTCAAATGTTGTTGTGGTTGCGTCTTTACATTTTGTGGGCTAGGTGATCCTTAAAGTGGTGTGAGCAAGCCGAGAATGAAACCACACCTCGGGAGTTCTGCAACATGTGATAACTTTTCCTTATGGATCTGTTTTCAATCTTTTTTTTTCTGTTTCGTTTACCACCTTATCACTTAAGCTGTAAAATGACAAAAGATAACAAAGGAAGAGACACAAACACGAATATATAAAATGTAATGTGTTTTATTATATTCCAAGCGAAAGTGGGCAAATTTAATTTAAAATATATATATATATATATATATATATATATATATATAAATATTCAGGAAAAAAAAGTTTTAAGCACAGAAAACATCTTAAAAGAATATATTAATAAATGTAATTCAATGTCAACATATTCCCATGGACAAAAAGATGACATTGAAATCATAATAGAACCAGATACAAATATGAGAGGATAACGGTAATGTGTGCTTCAAAGTGGATCAATCTCTCTCAGATATTGACATTAGTTTTTGCCTCTTGCTGAGTCCTGAAGATGAATCTTATTGAGGGAACATCAGGGCTTACATTAAACATGCTAATATGTGCCTCCTAGACATTTCCCTACTTCTTTTTGGTAGTTGCACTGAAGTCGGGGACTAAATACTGAGCTGTCTTTGATCACGCTCCATGTTTTCCTCTCTTTCTTTGTCAAAGCCAGACATGAACACCACACTCTCTGATACAGTACAGAGAGGCAGAAATAATGAGCCGTCACTTTTTACAGAGTAATTAAAACAGTGACACCTCATGACAGAGTCTCTATTTTCGCGTTGACAATTTTGTCCCAAAAAAAAAAGTCTTTCATCCCATGTTCATTTCATAGACTTAATATCCCTTCCTGATAAGATTTTTTCTTTTCAATGTATTGAATTACTCATAAGCCGTTTGGCAAAGAGTGAGATTTGAGGACTGAAAAAAAAAAAAAAAAAAACGAGAGTCAAACATAAGAGAGTTGTTTCATCTTGGCACTGCAGCTTACTCGGGATTGTGCTTGAAGCTCCTGTAAATATGCAAGGCGTTGAAAATAAAGCCAAGCTCTAATGGATCATGTAATGGATCACATCAAACACACAACAGCTGCTGTCTGCTGAACACAAGATGAGCTCTCCTTTTTAAGTTTTTTAAATCCGGGTGAATATGTTGCGCTGATGCACCTGACTTTAAAGGCGACCGAAGCAAACCTAAAACATCAAATTACAAAGGAAAAAATGTCAAATATGATAGTCAGGAGTGTGTCCTGAACTAGTGTTGTGTTGTGAGATTATCAGATTGTGTGTCGGTCGGATTGTGGCTCTGCACAAACACAATAATGCCAAACAAGTTTGGATAAGCCGACACAACAATTTTTTGGAAGACAACGACATCAGCGGATCTGCTGGTAGAAGATATCAAATGCTTGAAAACAAAAGCGTCGAGGGATAGTTGTTTTTCTGCTCAGCTTTATAATCGAGATGCGTTTTTCTCCACAGTCGACACAATCGACCATCATATATCTTCCTATAACAAAGCCGTGTGATCATTTCCCATCTCCCTCCAGGCCACAGATCCAGATGCCGCAGCCAACGGCCAGGTGCGCTACAGGATCGTGAATCACCCTGACTTGTTCATAATCAGCGCTAACGGCAGCATCTACACCAGCGTCCCTCTGGACCGCGAGCTCAGGAGTGAGTATGAGCTGGTGGTGGAGGCCTCGGACGGAGCGGTGGATCCACGACGGACCACCTTGACCCTAACTGTAGAGGTCAAAGATATTGATGACAACAGTCCTGCGTTCTCGCAGCAGACCTACGTCGTCAATGTTCCTGAGAACAGTCCGGTCGGCACGGTGGTGCTGACGCTCACTGTAAGTCTGCCTCGATGCTCAAACTACTGGTACTAGTATTGTAACAGCTGCTACTACTACTACTGTAACTGCTAGTACTGTTATTCATGTTACTACTACTACTTTTACTATCTCTACTACTGTTAATAAAACTACACATTTTTACCAGTACTACTAATACTTTTAGTTTATCTACTAACATTACTACTACTACTACTAATCATAATACTAATATTAGTATTACTAGTACTGAAGATACTCTTTAGTAAGTAAGTTTTATTTGTAAAGCGCCTTTGACAGACCAGGGTCACAAGGCACTTAAATAATAAAACAATATACAGTTAAACTACATACACATTTACAAAAAGTGCTACTTTATTGTACTACTACGACAAAAATGATTACTTCTACTACTTGTACTAGTCCTACTACTACCACTTATTTTATGATCTGTCCTACTATTATTACCACACATTTTACACATCTTACCAGTACTACTTCTATCATTAGTTCAACTACTAACACGCCTACTACATTTTTGCTTACTACTATTTATCCTACTACTACTACTGGTTTTACTCTGATACTGCTACTGCTACTGTATACTTCTACAATTATGATTTCTTCTACCACTTGTACTAGCCTGACTACTAATACTACAGCCACTACTACTACTACTACTACTTTTACTCTACTATCAATTTTACCAGTAGTACTATTATCATAAACTGTTAACACTGCTATTACTAACTACAAATAATAATACTTATACTACTGTTACTACTACCTGCATTACTCTTAGTAAAAAAAACATGCTACTCTATTGTACTTCTACTACAAATATGATTACTTTTACCACTTCAACTAGTCCTGCTACTAGTACCTTTTCTATTTCCTACAACTATTAGTACCACTATCCATTTTACCAGTAATAGTACTAGTAATAGTAATCATTAGTTCAACTACTAGCACCGTGACTACCTCTACTACTACTTTCTAGTACTACTACTAATAATAATTATAACACTTATACTAATCTTGCTACTACTGATATTACACCGGGTGCAGAACATGCTACTGCTATTCCTCCTAATATTTATTGTACTACTTTTACTAGTCCTACTATGAATGAAACCAGTACTACTATTAGCACATTTACTAGAACTGTTACTGCTATAAATTCTACTACGACTACTGATTATTATTTTACTAACATTGTGCTACAAGGACTAATTCTGCCACTGCTACTACTATTTCTGCTACTACCTCCACTAATGGTACTGGTACTACAACTACCACTAATGATAATGATGATGATGGTAGTACTACTATGACTACATCCCTCCTCCTACATACATCTAATCCCACTTATATTGCTTCTACTTCTTATACTTGTTGTATAGTGATTTTGAAAAATCTAGTTGATACTCTTATATGTCACACTGTATATCTGCTCTCTATTCTACAATTAGTTCAATGAAACATGGCAATTTTTCTAACTTAGAGTGCCATCTAGTGGCATTTCAAAATTAAGTATCATGATACAATGCTATCTTAGCTGTTTCACAAGGCCTCATCAACCCATCACTAGAGCTGACCTACAGTTCATATGCTAATGTTACTTTCAAGCAGCTCTGAATACATACTACTGTCCACTAGATTATCACGATGGAGCACAAAAGTACTGCAGTGATCATATACTCCTGGACAGTGACAAATAGATGAAGTTCACTCCATGTTATTGAAGTGAATTATAGACTATGATGAGAAAATACTTCCTGAGTGACACTTTTCTAATGAGAGATAATCTAATGGGAGAAGAACTAAAAGAAGAACTTGCACTTTGACTCCATGAATCTCTCTGACAGCGACACTTAGTCGAAGAGTGATGAGAGACTGGACCCGGCGAGACGATGTGCTCTTATTAGAGCTTCCAAGGTTGCTGTGTTTACATGCCTACATAAACCTGTGTTAATATTTAATGTAAAAGTTTCAAAACTCCCTGCTGCTTCACCAAGTATTCAACATTCAATTATTAGACGACGGTATGTTTTACTGGTGCATTTGGGATTTATAATTTAAAGCATATGTTGAAATTGGCTGTAGATATGCGTTCTCTTTTCCCTCGTGGATCCAATAAAGTGCATATTTCAAGCACATACATGGTGTTTGAAAGCCTAAATATGCTTTAGTTCTCAACCGACATTTCCAATCACCGTTTTTACTTTAATGACTATGATACTTAGACAATTCAGAAACTATATATAGGGAAGCAGTTTACAGATGTTTTGTTTCTCCTGAACATTCTCTTAAGTTCCAATATATATATATATATATATATATTTATGTACCATATGGTTATATTTATATTTAATTGTGATTAAATAAAGAACCTGTGAATTGTGGTCAGTTGTTGTGGACATTCACTATATCTTTATAATCGTAATTAAGAAAACCCAGGTCCTTTCTGTATGTCTATCAAAGGAAGTGTTTGGATGTGATTTAATCACATCCAGGATGTTGACTAACTTCTCAAAACCAGCTGAGATCGACCCAAGCTGAAAAGCGCTCAATAAATATAAATGACTTACTTACTTTCACTTAGACATAAAGCAGAAAATGAATGCATTTATTAATTCTTGTACTTTGTTTTTCTTAATAATCTAGATATGACGATAGCTTGAATATTAATTTGCATTCTATATTAAATTATAATTACACAAATTCATTCAAACACTAGCTTAAGAACTCGGCGTTGTCCAAGGATTTTTGTAGATCACAAAAGTGTATATATATCGAGAACTGAAATGTTGACAGCTTGAGAAAGAATTTTAAGGTCTCTTTAAATGTTGATAGCATCATTTCTCGGCCAATCATTTCAAGAAGAAACATGCAAAAGCTGCTAAGAACAAAAAGAAGGCCAAAACTTTTGAGGACTTTTCACTTTTAAAAGGCTGTATCTTGTTTAATATTTAAGGTACAAGGCTCTAATTTAGTTTGGAATGAGACATTGAAGATTAGCCTGCTCAGGCTATCGTAGCACTAACAACAGAGTAGTAAGCGGATGGATGTTTTCAGTCTTTGTGGCTTAAGTCGAGGAATAAGTCCAGAACTATTTCAAATAAAAAAATGCAGGTACTTTAACTTTTTTTTGTCCTTTTTACGTATTTGATTGGAGTAAGAAAGGTGCTAGCGTCATTTTAAGGTCGATCACAACAGGTTTTGAAAAAAATTTCAGAAGCTGCTAAGATTAGAGTAAGGCAAAAAATATTGGAGGGCATTGAAGTATATAACTTGTAATATTTCAACTCTAATCTAGGTAAAAACATTCCTTGGAATGCTAAGAAAATTAGCCTATTTACGCTAGTATTAACTAATAAGGGTGCATGGTCGTTTATAGCCTTTTTGGCCGTTGCTGACAAAGGCAAAAAATGAAAAATCTGTCTCAGTCCAGGCACAGAACAGTTCCTGGTGGTCGTTTTGAGCCCAACTGTATCACCCATGAGAGTCACCAAGCAGAATCAAGTGACCTTTATAGATATTTAAGTGAACAACTTATTCTTTCTGCCTAAACCTCAACAAATGATTGTCATTGTAACGTCTAGTGACATTTGTCTCCTCTCATCTCACTCCTCATTCGTCTTATTCCAGGCAGTGGACGCCGACCTCTTCTCGAACGTCACGTATCGGATTAAGACAGAGTCTGCCAGACAGTTGTTTTCCCTCAATCCGATCACGGGGGAATTGGCGGTGCTGCAAACACTGGACTTCGAGGGCCTGGCTGCGATGGGCATGGGGGCCTCTTACACCTTCCAAGTGGAAGCTGTGGACCAAGGAGGGGTCATGCCTCCCGGGCAGGCGACTGTCACGGTGCGAATCACGGTGAGCAAATCTCTTTTCTTCCTTGTTTGACTTCGAGATCCATGTGGAATACTTTGTAAGTCATTTGTTTATAAGTGTAAATACGTTTTATCCTACAGAGTGTCAAATTAGTTTTCACATTCAAGCTATTTATGATATTCTAGTGCCAGACTGAGAAAAATACACACCATCTGTTGAGAATGAAGCATATGTAGCAGTGTAATAACCATATGTGCTCTACTTAATGCATGCACATATGAAGTAATATGATAATTTACACGATATATATATTTCAAAACTAACTGAGGTTTTAAACCCTCGTGTTATCTTTGGGTCAAGGTGACCCGAAGGCCCAAAAACAAATGTGTTGAGGTACAACCTCTCTGGTTTCCCGGAATACATATGCATTGGTGTAGGTCGTTCACCTTGAGAGGCCCGCAGGGGATACCACAAACATTTGTTTTCGGGCCTTTGGATCACCTTGACCCAGAGATAAAACAAGGTTAAGGATAATGTTGAGTTAATTTGCCTGAAATGAAATAAAATAAGCCTGAAATAGATCAAATATCAAAAGTCATTTTCAATTCTAATTCTAAATTATATTTATAAAGCAGGACTGCACAAGAAATGAGTACTTGCCCATTCTGGAGATGAAAACTTAAATATAAGATGAATATATCTATGCATGGATAAAAAACATCCCAATAACCCAAAATGTGCAAAAAACAAGTAGAACACAAATAAACTAATTACATCCAAACACAGGTACCTAAAATATATTACCAGATTTATTATTATTATTATTATCATTAGTGTTGTTGGTATTGATTTTGTTATTATCATCAGCAGCAGCATCATTATCATTATCATCATTATTATTATCATTATTATTCTTAAAGCGTGGAGTTCAGGGACTTCCCACTCTTCAGAGTTAACGATCTTGGAAAACATATTGTATTCAAACCACTTTTCTTCAGACTCTCCCTCAAGGCCATGCCTCCAGATCTGTGCTGCGTGGATTCAAACATAATTTTCTTTCCTCTTTCTTTTTGGTACATATGGAGCCGAAGAATGTAGAGAAGAGAGGAAGCGGGAGAAAAAGTTAAAATGATTACATCTTTCTTTCCTGTACGTTGCACTGGTGAATTTTTTTTTGTTCAGTTTTAATTTGTTTTTCATTTAAAATGCTCAGGTACAGAATAAGCAAAAACCAAAAAATTATATGCAGCAACAAAATACACCTTGAACACATTAATGAGACCAATGCTGCTTTAATTAAATTTCATCTACGTATTTAATTACAAATGGAACAAAAGGAAACGTCCACAATAATGCAGATCTTTCACTGAACTAAACGCATGACAACTTTCTGAGTGTATGAGCACATCTTCTTACGCCTTAATAGAATTAAAGTAAACGTCTTGGAATATTGCTCGACAGTCTGGCCGTAGAGAAGGATTACGAGTCAAAGTCTTGAGATTATCTCACTGCCTGTGTTGTAGCAAGGAGTTGGGGAAGAGAAATATTCCATGTCAGATGAAATACGAGACATGAGTTACAAATAACATACCGAATTCTCCCGGGGACGTCTTTTTCTTCCCAAAATATCACCTTGAAAGGACATAGTTTATTTTTATGCGTTTGTTTTGGTGTTTCTCCAGCATGTGACACATGTCAGGAGCATTCTTAGCGCCTCTTTATCTTTTACATTTGATGATCCTTCCTCGTTTTTGTTTGTTGTCTATAAAGTAGCAAACACTTAAATCACACGAACATTGAATATAAAAGTCTTTATCACGTTCACTGCCTCACTTTGAACAGATGCTTGTTTTGCTTAGTCCTGTGAGAGAGATGTGAGTGGCATGCTAAGTTTTCAACAACTAGAACTGATTCCCTTCCTGTTAATATACACCTTGGAATTCCACAGTAATGCCCTTTTTTATATATATTCTCCACTAATTCAAAATCATTATAGCATCTGTTTTCTTTTCCTCTTTTTTTGATTCAGAAAACTTAACAGATGCCAACGTTGCCACGGCCAAGTTTCCCAGTATTGATTCAAAAATGTACTGATCACTCTTAAAGCTTTGAGCTGTCTCGCAGTTCATTTTGGAAATGATTTATCAATTCAGTAGGCGCTTGGCGCTCCCTGCTCATACTGGATGTGGTCCTGCTTCAAATGAGTATTGGCTTATCACCAAAAAAATCAAGTCCAAAATCTCTTCTGTTGCAAATCCACCGCACATGAGCTGCTTTGATTAAAAATTTAATTATCAGTACTTTTTAAACTTCACTGTAAGTGTGGCTCGACACAGTAGTTTAAACAACATATGGAGCTCAAATTATACACTATACAAGTGTAAAACTCTACACTGAATCCTAAAGGTAATTCAGATTCGAGCACTAATTCACTTATTGGAGTCATGGTCCAATTTTTGTCAGTTTGCGTGAAGGAAGTGCTAACGGCTATGGAGTAGGCTTAAGGTAAGGTAAGGTAAGGTAAAACTTTATTGATTCCTCAGGAGGTCTCCTTCGGGAAATTGTTTTTTACCAATAGCCAGCAATTTTTCATAAACAATAAAAAATAATACAGAAAAAATAAAATAAGAAAAGAACATAAGCGGAAGAAGAAGATGACACAATCTAAGTATAAAGATAAAGACAAAGAACATAGAGTCAAAGAAAAACAACAAAGACAAAGGATACAAAGACTAACATGGAACAGAACATCCAGCTACTCTCACTCCACTCCTGCCCCCAAACTCAGAATTGTACAACTTAATAGTCCGAGGGATGAATGAGTCCCTGAGTCTATTTGTCTTGGACCTGGGTAGGAGCATTCGTGCACTCATTCTGCTTCTCTGCTCACTGATGACAGTGCTGAGAGGATGACTGTCATCATCCATGATGGACAGTAGTTTGTTCAATGATCTCCTCTCAGCAACTGTCACCAGTGAGTCCAGCTTCATTCCAACCACAGAACCAGCCCTCCTGAACAACCTGTCCAACCTGTTGACACTCCTCTTGGACACATTTCGACCCCAACACACCACAGCATAGAACATGACACTGGCCACCACAGACTGGTAGAACATGCAGAGGAGCTTCTTGCAGATGTTAAATGATCGAAGCCTCCTCAGAAAGTACAGTCTACTCTGAACTTTCTTATATACATGGTCTGTATTGAAGGACCAGTTCAGTTTACTGTCCATCCACACAGCTTACCTTAGGTTCCAAGAAAATATCCGAAAATTAAAAAGCAAACTAGAGTTAAAGTCTGTCAATCAAATATAACAACTTACTTACCTACTTACATACACGAATGGTCATTTAATCAGTCCAATAACAATGTCTACTGCAGCAGAGCCTAAACTAGGGCCAGTTATACAGTAGATGATATTAGGCGTTAGCTGTCCAAGTAGATCCTGTGAAAAAATAAAATATAATTTAAATAAATAGAGAAGACAGCTCAGATTGGCTGCTGTGCATGTCAATCAAATGGTTATTGGGCTGATTGGTTCACCTGACGTTTTATTTAAAATTTTAACCTAGTCATATTTGAAATGCAACATTATACTACTGGTGGTGAAATTGGTAAAGATGGGCTAGTCACATGATTTATAGTAAAGCAGTAGACTAGTCACGTAACAGAAAACTTTCCAGTAGAGGATTCTTTATATCGTTTTTGATCTAATATCTTATTATTTAAGCTAAGATCTGATCATACTGTTTGTGCATTACTTAGTTTTTTCTGATATGATTTTCATAATACTGTATTAAAGGGTATGTGGGGAGCCATAATTATGATATGATATATAGATTATAATCCAATATGAATGTTTCTTACATGTGTTTTGTTTTATTAATACAACTGTTTAATATATACTGTCTATGCACTTTTAAAAATATCTACCATTGTCTTACATATTTTTCGGTCCCCACTAACTGCAACAAACGAGAGATATTTTTACCCGTGTTAATATTTTCTGTCCCCTGTTTCTTCAACTAGTGAGGGATCTGTCCCCTGTGTTCAAATTCCTAGATTAGGCTCTGCTGCAGTTACAACACAAATATTTCCAATAAGATGAGAGGAGTAATAGCTATTTAAAAGTAAAGCTGTGAACCCCAATATAGCTTAGACGGTAAAGTAGTTGACTTGTGGCTATGAAGTTGCTTCTTAAGGTGAGATGATGCGCTGCATCACAGCCTACTCCCATCAGTGTGTGAATGGGTGAAGTAGTGTAAAGCTCTTGTTGAAGAAGCAGAAAAAGTGCAGAAATGAGTGAGAACAATTTTCCATTACAAGTCAGAAAACTGGTAACCTATTACTTAAGATATATAAAAAATACAGCATAAATATAATTAATATATTTGATTATTTCTTTTTATATAAGGAAAAACCAACTAGAATGTAAATGAAAAATATTCAAATGAAAGATATACAAAAGCACTATTTGCTGCCTTTTTAAAGCAATTTTTTACTTTTCTTTTTCAGGACATGAACGACTTTTCGCCGATCTTTCGTCAAACCCTTTACAAAGGGATGGTGGCACCCAATGCAGAAAAAGGAACCGTCATCACAACGGTTGTCGCTGAAGACCAAGATCCACCAGTAAGTGCAAGAACCACCTTTTGTGTATTTACTCACTCAACAGAAAGATTTAGCAGAAGATCCTCTTTCTGTTTTGTTTCTCAACGTCCAGAATGAACATTTACGTGGATGGAAAATCTAGGGATTTACTTCCATTCTCGACTCTTCAGATGTTCTTAAATCTGGTTATTAGGAACCTGTTCTTCTCTTCAAACGAGACGTGCCCTTACATCTTCTTTTTGTTTTGATTTTCCTCACCCTGAAAAGCAGATCCAAATTTATCTATATCCATAGCTGCAAGCTGTGATCGTGCTCTCAAACACAAGGCTGAGAAGCGAGTTATTAGGAGCCCTCCTGCTGGTGCATCTCATCTGGGCTCGGCGCTGTGGTTCTCTCCAGCACAAAGGCTCCGAGGGATGTATCAGTGTGTCAGGCGCGACTGTGGGCGGCAAGAAGATCTCAACAGCGTTCCACAGTCATTGTTCTAATCCCCTGAAAGAGATCCTGCGATTATTTTCATCTCTCGTACCCTCAAGGAGAGCACAAAGCTCTTCAACGGCATATGTGCATTTACCATCTCCTGACTTTTATTTTAGTTGAGAAGTTGTGTTTTATATGTTTTGGGTAAAACTTATTGTGATAAGGGTACTGCGTCATATATCCAGCGATAAGATTTTAACACAAGGGAAAAAGCAAGTGATCTATTTCCTCCACAAAACATCCCTCTGAGTAAAGCAGTTACTCAAAATCAGAGTTTTCGTTATAATCGACACAATTGAGTATTAAGTAAATAATTATATCAGTGAAATAGTATAATCGCCAGAAATTATAGGAACTTCTCTATAAGGGGTTATTTTCTCTGCCACTATTTAATATTTTTAAAACATGTTCATGTTCTTCAGTTAAACATTGTTTGATTAAAGTAAAATAGTTACTATAGGTTTGTTCAAGGACACACTGAGATTGAATGTTGAAATGTTAAAAACTTGATAACAAATAAGTGAAGAATGTAGTTTTTTTAACCAAAGTTTAGTTTATTAAATTAAAAAGGTGATTTTAATAGTATCAATCCCAAAACTTTTATTTTTTCTTATAGGTGCGCTTCAACTATGAGACAGAATGGGGGAGGGGATTTAGGAAATCCAAATGCAGGATTTAAAATTGGTAAATTCTTCTTTAAAATAAGTATTTGACCTACAAACAAGCAATATTTCTTGCCCCAAAACCTCATCTTTAAGCTGAACTCCACTCGTTACATGTATTAATGGCACCTGTTTGAACTGGTTATCAGTATGAAAGACACCTGTCCACTACAGTCACACTTCAAACTCCACTATGGCCACGACCAAAGACCTGTCAGACAACATCAGCGACAAAGTACACCTGCACCAGGCTTGGTGTAAAGAAATGAATTATGGGAGAAAATGGAAAGCATACAAGAACACTGATTATCTACCTGAATCTGGGGCTTCAGGCAAAATCTCAACCCGTGGGGTCAAAACAATCACAAGAACGGTGAGCAACAATCCCAGAACCACATGGGGGGACCTAGTGAATGACCTGCAGAGCTGGGACCAAAGAAGAAACAAGGTTATACTGTCAGTAAAAAAAACTTTGACTCGGGGGGGACTCGAATCCTGCAGTGTCAGTACATATTCTGTCTGAAGTTTGCCAGAAAGCATTTGAGATGATCCAGAGGATTGCGAAAATGTCATATGTTCAGATGAAACCAAAACATAACTTTTTGTTAAAAACTCAACTCGTGTTTGGAGGGGAAAGAATGCGGAGTTGCATTAAACGAAAAGACGACTGTAAGATTTTCAGTGAAAACCTACTGCCATCATCAAGGACAACCTCATAGAAAATCTTTGGAAGGAGTTGAAAAGTTTGTGTTGCCCAGCAGCAACACCAAATCTGCATGGAGAAATGGGCGAAAGTACAAGCAAGAGAGTGTCAAATATTATACTTACATACTTATAGAAAACATTTGCGCTCTGTCATTGCCAACAAAGGGTATTTAACAAGGCATTGAGATGAACCTGTTATCGGCCAAATACTTTGTTTCTACCACAATTTGCAAATACATTTTTTAAAAATCAGACGATGAAATTGTTTTTCTCATTCTGTGTCTGATAATTGAATTGTACCTGATGAAAATTGCATGCCTCATCTATTTAACCGGGGAAACAGAATTGGTGGCTGACCAAATACCTTCTACTGGAGTTAATATATACATAATTATAGAATTTATTAATGTCTATATTGAACATTCCAGATGTGGGGAAACATGGCCTTGTCAAATAAATACATAAACATATAGCATTTCTATTTACAACAGCTTTAAAAATACACATTGGTTTCGAAACTGTAAAATACACTTTTTTACAAGAGCTTAGAATGTGGACCAAAAACAATAGGAGGTTTTAAGTAAAATACTATGTATTGTTCTGTAAATCTCCGAAGTACATCGGAGTGTTTGATAGTTACACATGTCAGGCTGTTAGATATGTTGACAGAGTAGCAAGAATATTCTTTGGACGGTCTCAATGCAGTTTCGATCATAGACACACACACTGCTGTTGTGTCCACAGGGTTTGATTTAAGGTATGATTCGTCAAAGGCTTAGTAGATCAAACGTTGCTGGTGAGATTCTCAGCTCCATAGAGAATTTTTTCTGACCTTTGTTGACACTGTCTCCATTTCTGTTTAGCCTATAGATACGAAGAACATGTCGGTGAACGACCCCGAGAGAGACGCACATATGGATGCATTTCTCACATTCATTCTCTTGAGAGCAAAAAGAGTTCATGAACAACAGTGTTTCATCACCATATTGAAAAATGGCCTGCACGTTAGAATTGAAAAAAAAAGTATAGAGAAATATATATATATACTGTATATATATAGTGTCACAATATATTCCAGGGCCTGGTTAATGAAGTGTTATTTTTCATGACATAAGTGAGGCTCTGAATCAGCTAATTCATGCACGCCAGTTTGATTAGGACGTAGTTAGACTCTATGAATTAATTATCATGGATAAGCACACTCGCCCACCTGGTGAATGGATTTTTTATTTGCTTGTAATAAGAAGGGATATACGTGGTGTTCTTGATTTCCTTTTGGATTTAAACAGAAAAACTTCTCTGTGGCCGTTTTGACAAAACGTGTGTTCATTGGTCATTTAAATTTAAGTTAACCTACATTTTTTGCAACAGATGCGTTGATGACACGGTGGTTGAGACCCCAAATCAAATCCAGGTTGTGTTTTTTACTTGAAGCAACACAAATGACCAAAAACTTAAATCATGAACAGTATTTGATGGTTTGCTATCCTTTACCCTTGTGGTATCTCAGGGTCATGGTGACCCGACAGCCTGAAAACAAATGCAATTTTTTAAATCTATTGTGTTGCTTTTGGGTCGAGATGAATAACCTCGATCACCGCAGCCAGGAAGGATAAAACAATTACATTTGTTTTGGGTCACTTGTTTTGGACCCTAAGATAACACAAGGGTTAAATGAAAGCCTTTTAATTAGCCCCGGAAATGGGGTACATTTCATACACTATAGTTTGTGTAATAACGCATTTATCACCCAAAATTTTGAATAAAAAATCTAATTTCACTTGTTTCCTATGCTGAATAAGGGTTGGAATTATTTTTTGAACAATCTGTTCTTTTTTTTTTTAGAGTTGTAGTCGTCTTTGCCTTCAAAAAGACTCACTTAAAAACATGCAGTTACTTCTGCTAAAATGTCAAGGCTACAATACAAGATGTTACAGACGAATAGTATGGAGGTATTTGGATGTTGTTAACTGTCTTTTTGGATGAAGATGAAGGCAACTGAGATACATTTAAATGAACAAACATATTTGTCTATAACTCTAAAAAGGAACAGATTAATCCTTAAATGATCCCAAGACTTAGTCGACATGAGGGTGAGTAGAAAATGAGTGAAGTTTCAATTTTGGGTGAATTGACTCTTTAATTTGGTAGTCTTTGTCACCTTGTATTTGTAATTAATACACTTAACCTGAGAATATTTTATTTTTTATTTTTTTTGTATTGTCCCATAATGATTGTTGATTTAATAGTGAGAAATGCCACACTAGGTTAATGTATACGTTCACTGGGGTTAATTTGAAATCCTAATTGTGTCTTCACACTCAACATCTGATTCAGACTTTAAATTAATACCTCGGTACACTAATGAAGAACACTTGAGGAAAATTATATTTTATAAATGATGAAGTACTGTATGAATCTGGCAGGATAATCGTAACAAGAAAAATGACCAAAATAAGTATCTTGATTTTGATCCCACTTTACAGCGTAAATAAATAGAATGGTCTAATAAGACATCAGTTCATAGGTGAACTATCAGGAGGGTGTCAGGAATTTCTGGATTATCTCCACATGTTTTCACATCATGCACTTTTGGGGGGAAATCGTGATCATATGTCATTGGAAATGGCCACATTCTCAACTCTTCCTGATATATTATTAATTTGAGTCATTCCATTTATTTATTCATTTTATTTAGTCTCCTCTTTATTGAAGTCAAAAAAGTTTTAGTAGGTTGAAGTGTTTAAATGTTGACACTGATCCCAATTCAACTCTTCCGGGTGTTTTTATTTGTGTTGAAAACAGATTCACTGCAATGTGTATCCAGATGGGATAAACTTTGCCTCCAACATGTTCTGCCAATATCCCTGTTTCTGCGACCAGTGGGTGGTTCACAGGCTGCCTCTGTGGGGGGAAGTGCCCATGAGCAAGATTGGTTCCAAGCATCTTAAATGATTTATTTCAACATGTCTTCAAGCTCTGTCCAGATGTCTCCTTATTATTCCGAGATTGAGCTCAACCGTTGATGGGAAATATTCATTGTTTTCCAGAATTCAATGTCGAATGGTCACATTTACACCATTAATGTTTTGTGATACTCCCACAGGGCACGCCAGCGAGCTTCGTCCGCTACAGAGTGGACCTGGACAGGTCCCCGTACAGTGGCAGCATCTTTGACGTGGAGGAAGAAAGCGGGAGGGTCGTCACCAAGGTCAACCTTAATGAGGAGCCCAGCGTCACCTTCAAGGTCAGTCAAAGTCACTGGCGCTGATGGATGCTAACAGTTTCATCAGAATGAAATCAGGCAAAATCCTTCGTTCGCGACCATTAGTCTTGTGATTAGACTCCACGTCGAGCAGCGCTGCAGTCTCGGAATTAAACTCACGATGGTTGTAAATGCCTGCCAGTCAGCTGATGAGGGACAAATGCTGCAAACTGTTTTTGTTGCTAATGAAAAAATACTATTATCTGTATCTTCTGAGTTCTTCTTTGTCAACACACACAGTATATTGCAGGGCTACCAGGAACTGTTTGATAAAAACTTCCTATACAAAAAATAACACAGCCGACTTTTTAGTAACGTATTTTCCGCACTATACGGCGCACTTAAAATCCTTTAATTTTCTCAAAAAACAACAGTGCGCCTTATATATGAACATTACCTGGTGGATGACTTGTTTACAAACACTTTCATGACTCTGCGCCGACTAAGCCGACACACCGTGGGTGGGATTACGTCATTGCGTCATCACGGGGTGGGATTTACGACGCACGTCACATCATGGTGGACGTCTATGGAGTGATATTACTGCCACCGGTTTGAAAGAGTGTGTCTTGGTTGTTGTACACTCAAAATCACTCTGCTGCGCACTCAACCAGTCATACACGCATGCTCTACCTGTCATGCTCAGCTTCACTGCTGCTCGCTCAACATTTATCTGCTCACAACACCGGTCTCACATGCTGCTGCTTAAAGCCTTTTAAACATCATTTGAACATCGTTACCATGGGAGTGACCGGAGTTGTCAGAACGCTTATTAAAGCTTGACATTATCTGACTGTTTTGTTGACATTACCTTTAGCTTTATCTAGTGAATGCATAACGCAACTGCAGTCAAATGTTTGAATGTATCTTTTATTGTATGCGCTTTATAATCCGGTGCGCCCAATTTATGAAAACAGTTCTAAAATAGGCCATTCATTGAAGGTGCGCCTTATAATCCGGTGCGCCTAATAGTGCGGAAAATACGGTAATGATAATGAAAGTAAAATATTAGTAGTAACTATATTACCTCAAGAGACTGATAAATATTCCCACAATTATTCACAAACACCATCATATGTTTTAAAATAAAACATTTATTTGTTTTTGTTTAGCTTCAACATTTGAATATCAGGGACCACAACGGTTTTATTTGTAGTGCAAATTATCTCATACAATATTTTTAAACTTTATATTGAAAAAAAAGGCAAAGCTTTACGACCATTACTAGTTATAGAATGTTAGGAATATTTGTTATCATTTCGGAAGAGAACTTCCTTTTTTCCGTTTTTTTTTTTCCCCCGGTTTATTTCTTCCACCCACAGTGCTGTCTTGTCACTTCCTTTTTTCTCAGACAAACAACATTTTGTTGCCTCACTAACTACCACCAACAACAAAAAAAACATCAGACAGCCACAGTCAGAGAGCAGAGTGCCTCAAGCTGGATTAAAAAGAGAAAGAGAGAGACGCTGTTGCCCATGTTTTCTGCAATACTTGAAATTGTTAGATTGCTGATGCTAAGAAAACATGGGAAATTGAAGTAGATGGATTTGAGAGGCACTTCCAGGAAAAAGACACTTTGAGCAATATATTACCTTTAACTCAACAACAAATAAATCGAAAATAGTACATTAAAGTAAATAAATTCGAAAATATATGTTAAAACCCAACTCTCCTGACTCTCTCACATGTTTTAAAATGTTGAAGTCTTCCTCTCCAAGATGCAGTAAGTCCATCATCATGACCAGGTTTTGAAGTTATTACTTTATAAAGTTCTACCCCGTCTGAAATCTGGGCGAGTGAGAGGTTACGAGAGCGGAGGCCATAATGAAGTAATAATGGCTTCACTCCTCCTCCAGCCAGCTGTAATCATGCCCTTTGTTTATACAACGAGTCACTTGGAGACTTCCTGGATTGATGACGGGCAGTGACAAACGTCAATTGGAGGTGGAGACTTCCAGGATTGATTACACATGGTGAAAAAAAATGTTTGACCAATTACAGCAGAGTTGGTGTGGTTATGGTAAACAAGATTTAATCTCCAGGAGTACAAAGCGTTTCCAGTCGGGGGAGCCTAAGCACATTTTCTAATGTAAATATTTAAATGAAAAGAGAGTTTTGTAAAAATAGACACATACTGATGAGTACAATAGAGTCCAACATCTATTTAAGACACACTTACATCAACAGATTAGTTGAACTTTAAGTTACAGTTTATGTTCATAAATTTATGGAGCCACGACTTAAAATTCAAATCCAGGTTATCGGACAAAAATGTGGCACAGAATTGTTGATCTGAAGTCGACATGTAACATGGATGTATGTCACGCATTGACACGCAGAATTTGTCCTCAATCTGTCCATTTCTCTTTCCTCTCAACCTGATTTTTCCTCACTTATGTCTGTTTATGTGAAAATCCGTGCGGGGTAAACGCATTTATATTTAGAACCGAGTCTCATCTCTGGCAGCGTTTGAAAGAGAATCCTTCAGCCGTAGTAAGCAGTCGCCGAGTCTTCCATGACATCATTTGTGTAATGTGTGTTCTGCTTTCCCGTCCAGCTGTTCGTGGTCGCGTTTGATGCCGGAGAGCCGGTGAAGACGAACAGTACGTTGGTGGAGATCACCGTACTCCAGCCTTCCCGCATCCCAATCTTCACACAGGAGGAGTACAGGTACGTTTTCCCGGCAACAGTTTGTTCGCCTTCATCGTGTTTGTAGAGTCGGAAAGTTGCATCTAAAAGTTCCTGATCTTAGATTAAAGTTTTTATCCGTGCAGCTTCAAAATCAAGATAAACTTTCCTTTCCTTTCAACGCCTGATGATTGATACACATGTGAGGGAATTTATCATCAATAATCACAGTCGGTAGTGCTGTGGGGAAAAAAAACGTTTTGCATTGAAGATGTATTTCCACAGGGAAGCAAATGAATACATGATTAAAAGAAACGGTTCTGAAACACGGCATTACGGAAAATTACATTCTATGATTATGAAAGAGCATTATTAATGCCATGTTAGCTGTCAAGTTGACATGTGTATGTTTGAAGCTTATACATGCCAATGTCTTATACAGACAGAAAGACGTCAAGTGGAGGCCTTTTAATAACACAAGCAGTGTTTCTTTAATGAATAATGCAGACAGAAAAGTGTCTGACTCATCGCAACTAACTTTCATGTTTCATCTCTGGTGAGTTTCACCTGTTTCACAACATTTCTGTGTCTACGCGGCACAATAATGATCCATGAAAAAAATGTTCAACTCCTTCATTCATTTGTGTTCCCATTTGAATGCATGATGATGGATTAGTAACTTATGAGCTGGAATAATCATTAGAGATGCTGCTGATCATCAGAGCGGTAAGCACATCTGTTTCCCTCGAGGGGAATAGTCAGGGTTTTCCCCCGGTGTTGTTTTTATGAGACTTCTCGAATATTAATCTGAGAGAGATGAGAAATGTTTGTTGCTATTTCACCAAATTCAAGGACGGGATATTCATCACGGTAGCTTTGAGTAGCATTCCACACAAACATCCACAAAAATCCATGTACATACATTTATTTATTTATTATTTTTTATTTTATTTTGTTGATGCCACAGTTACAGTATTAGAATTTTCATGAAAGTATCAGAAAGAAGCAGATTTTGGCGTAAAATGTAATCATGTCTATAATAATGTATTATTTTTGCCTTTGCTATCATTATTGTATTTACCGCAGAAGAATAGTATTGTTAAAAGATTTTCTAGATTGATTTTGGGGTTTCACGTTTTATTGAACAACCAACAATTAAATGTAATAAAAAAGATGATGTTTATATCTACAATAAAAAGTATAAGTCATGTTCTAAAAGGATCATTGAATTACTTGTCAAAGAAAGCGTTAACTTTAAATTTTTTGCTTTCACTAAATTGCTGTTTATTGACTTAGGGTTCCAAATTACGAGAAAAATAGCTTTTATTGGAAAGTTTATCAAATATTTTGTGTTTGAGAAAAAGTTTTATTTACCGATATATCAATACTTTATCAATAATGAACAGAACTTGAACATATTTTGGATTCAAATGATTTTGATTTCGTATGATATATCATTATTGGTTTATTTATATTCATTTAAGTGTGTAAAGTAAAATGATTCAATTTCTTTGTTTACAATTGACCTGCAAATATTCGTACTGTTTGTTCATCTTGGTGTTGAAATTAAACTTCCCGTCTGGCAGCTGTCATCACCACCCCTGCAGCTAAAGAAACAATGAAATCCCTGAAATCCCTCATCCTTATTTGTGTATTAGCTTCAACATTTGAATGTCAGGGACCACAATTGCTTTATTTGTAATGCAAATGATTTCATCCAATATTTTTAAACTTTATATTGAAAAAAAAAGGCCAAGCTTTACGAACATTACTAGTTATAGAATGTTTGGAATATTTGATATCATTTGGGAAGAGAACTAACTCTAGGGGGAGAGGATACTATACCGCCGGCTCAATATTTAGCCTTTCATATATTATTTACTCAACCAAAAGAGAGTAGAACAATTACAAGATACAATTCACTTTCCCGTTAAATCATTACGAAAATGATACAAGTGTATCGAAATACTGAATAGCTTATCGTGGGTTTAGGATAAAGCTACAGCTCTATCTGTCGGGGAGCTCTTGCCAGTTAAGTTTCTACGTGAATTAGAGCAATTTCATCTCATCTACAGCTTAGTAAGATCAAATATTATCAGTCAGGTTGGAGTGTGAATCAAATTTTAGCCAAGAGGGCTGAAGAACTGTAATGGCAAAACGGTCCCTCATTTCCAGGTGTGTGTTGAAACATCTATATTCATGTCTGCAGTCATTCTAAGTGCTTCTTATTTTATTAAATTGAGGCGCATCTCTATTCTCGACCGTGCCATTTGTGCGTTCGGAGGCACCGAGAACATTCAGCACATTATGATGCTCCAGATCCGATGGCAAAGTTTCCTGCCACGGTAGCATTCCCTGGAGCTTTAAGAAAAGCTCTTTTAAGTGGATTGATTTTCTTGCCAGCGTGTCAGTCAAAGTGAGGAGTTGTGGCAAAATCTGCTCAGACTGAATTCTCCCGCTTGAGCGGATTCAACGCTGTTTTTTTGCCCACCTTCTGTAGATCAAATGAAACATTTGATTGGTGTGATTTTGAGATGTGTGTCACTTTCATTTCTTATGAACGACTCTGTTGAGGTCTGATCAGAATTGTTCATTATAAGAACCATAAAAAAAGGTCTGCTCAGTGGATCTTTATAACCCAGCAATATTTGAGGTGAAAGGTCACTAATTACTACATCAGACAAGACCTTATATCTCTCACCCACACACAAGGTCGAGACCATGGGGTCACACATTGAACTGCATCAGTTACTTCATACCTGTTTATTGTGTGAATGCTGGGAAGCATTCACACAATAAAGAGATCCTGTTTTCTTCTGACCTAAAACTTTGTGCCTCTTCTCCTCCCACACATTTTTTATCTGAGTTGAACCGTTTTTACTTTAACTTTTATCAATTCAGCTTGTTTCTGATGCGGGCTATGTTCTAGGTCTCTTTTATCTCTTCCACTCATTCTTTTATGCCTATTTTTTCTACATGATTCATTTAAATGGGGAAAATCTTCAACTCATGTTTCAAATCCTTCCACTTTGACCTACTACTTCTACTTCTACTACTACTTCGACTACTACTTCTACTACTTCTTATACTTTTACTACTAATTCTACTGCTACTTTTATTTTTCTATTACTTCTTATGTTACTAATAATTCAATTTCTTCTACTTTAACTACTAATTCTACCAATACTTCCACTACTACTTCTACTACTTCTAGTATTACTTCTTCTACTTTTACTACTAATTCTATCACTACTTTTATTTTTCTACTACTTATATTTGTTCTACTAATTCCACTTCTTCTACTTTAACTACTAATTCCACTTCTTCTACTTTTAATATTATTTCCACTACTACTTCCACAGCACAGCAGGGTCAGCATTCACACTGCATTTTCTTCAGGAATTGCACTCTTTCTAGCTTATGTGAGCGTTTTGAAATCTGATTAAAAATATTTTTTCAGAATTTATCATTTTTTTCTAATATCTACAAAAGAACTCTGAGAGTGCAGACCTGGGCCAAGCCTTTGATTTCCACCCATATAGGGATTTCTTCAAATGTACTAAAAACTGCTTTTGTATTTTTCTTATTAATAATATGAGCTTGTTTTGAGAGCAGGTACCTTTGTGATTTAAGATACAATGTCTAATCATTTTCCGTTACTAAACAATTCTAAAAATTAGATTATTTAAGATTATTTTCAGAGTAATCTGTTCCTTTTAGAGTTATAGTCAAAAAAAATTGTTCATTTTAATGTAGCGACTGGAGCTTAGTTGTCTTCGTCTTCATTCAAAAAGACTTAAAAACATCCAAATACCTCCATACTGCTCGTCTGTGACTTCTATCTTATATTAAAGCCTCAAAAAGAGGAAACGTTTGGTTGGCAGAGGTACAAAAGATTTTTGCAGAGAATTTATTTCTTCTTCTCAATCACTTAAAACTCCTTCTCAGATGAGCTGGAATCGCACGCAGTCAAGTGCAACCTTGAGTCAACAAACCAAAGTGTCGTCTTAGAATTCTGATATCACAAAAGCTGCAGAACACGGACGAAAACGTCTCCCCTCAGTGAGCCCGCCTGGTCCCGTGTTTAGGAAAAGTACGATTTTATGGAGGGACTTGAGAGGTGTTGAATGTTGAATCAATAACCAGCTCCACATTACGAAAACTCCAATTTCCATCCCCGGCAACTCAAAACCCTCTCTAAATTCAGCATGATTATGTTGAAAAGCACCTTGACTCAGGTGGTAATTTCTCTTCTTTGACTTCCTCGTCTTCTCTATGCTTAAGTAGTGTGTTTTTCTTTGTGCGAGTGTGCATTTTAAATCAATAAGTTTAAGCCTAGGGTGCAGGAAGGCCTGTCGATTTGTTTGTTTGCTTTTTCTGTCTCTAACTGAAGCACTCTCTGGTGTGTTTGCATGTCTGAGGCGGCGTGGAGAAAGTAGTGGTTTTGCTGGTGCCTCTCAGCAGGGAAATAGCAGATAACACGTCCCTGATTTATGCAGGCTTTCTCTCGGACACCCCTTTTTTTGTCATTCCGCAGGTTGCTAAGCTTTCAGAAATCTCCCAAAACTGTGATGCGTGAGCTCCTCTGTGATTGACAGGTGATCAAGTTGTGACAAAAGTGATGAGGTGCTGAGGGAAAAACTTGAAATTGAAGAAACATAAAGGTATAAAAGTATACGACAAACATATGCTGTCAATGATGATATGCCTATTTAAATTTAATTTGTATTTAATACATAATATATAAGAATGATTTCCAGAATTTCAGCTACTATCTACAACTATAGGTATTTGTTTCAAAATGTATAAATAATGTATAATGGCTGCTATTTCAGCTAGTGTTAAATAACGTTCTGGTTACATTAGTTTATATGTATAATAGTTTCTGTTTTTAAATTGAAATGCCATTAAATCTTAGTTTTGTTGGTTTTTTAACAGCTGGGAAAGTCAGTGCCACATTATTCCGGTGTCATGATGACACTCCTTGATCTCAAAGAAGACTCCTGGCTAGGATTACTTTTTCTCAGTGACTCAACAGAGCCCTCAAGCTATTGTATTAAATATGATAACCCTACATTTATTCAAAAGGTAATTTGATCACGCTCTTGCTCAAAGTTTTGTTTTCAAACTATTTTTGGATGGTAAATCTGACTAAAACTAATGGGAAAACCCAACTCTCCTGACTCACTCACATGTTTCAAATGTTGAAGTCTTCCTCTCGAAGGTGCAGTAAGTCCCTCATCATAACCATGTTTTGAACTTATTATTTCTACTTTATAAAGTTCTCCCCCGTCTGAAATCTGGGCGAACGAGATGTTACGAGACCGGAGTCCATTATGATGTATTAATGACTTCACTCCTCCTCCAGACAACTGTAATCACGCCCGCTTTGTTTATACAACAAGTCACTTGGAGACTTCCTGGATTGATGACGGGCAGTGACAAACGTCAATGCTTGACCAATAGAAGCAGAGTGGGTGCCGGATTTTATCTCCAGAATAACAGTTTTCAGTGGGCGGGGCTTAAGCACATTTTCTAATGTAAATATTTCAATGAAAAGATAGTTCTCTATAAACAGAAACATACTGTTGAGTACAATAGAGTCCAAAATCTATTTAAGAGTCACTTAGATCAACACATTAGTTCAACCATCGGCAACTTCCAGAATATCCATCCCTCCGTTTTTTAGCTATTGTCCAACAGACACACCTCACATAACCTCCCTGAGGTGTATTACATAACAAAGATACAGGATATCTAAATCATTCAACATATCTTTCATTAATCATTGTTAGTAATATGAGTGGAACTAAAAATACTGTTACCCTAAAGTGACTCTTCAGGAGAAGATTCCCTGGATGGCTGCTTCCTTGTGACTGACATTCGTCGTGGCACGATGACTCAATCCCGCTCCGGAGCTTGGTGTTGGGGGAAATGAGTTATGCCTAGTGTGAGTGCTGCTGCTTATTTAACAAATGTACGTACATCAACTCGACAGTTTGATGGTTTCTGACATCTTAAGTCTATGGCGTTCCATTGTCAGACCACTAGTGATCCATTACTTAGAGATAGATATTTTCAGCTCTAGATATGCAACTAGATATAATGGTGTCTTCGTAGTTTTGTAGCGTTTTATATGTCGCTTCCATTTTGGATGAGATGAGTCAATTGAAAAAAAGCTCCTAAATACTCCATCCGTGTAAGTCACAGGAGCTTTGGAAATTTTTTTGGGCACGCTGCACGCCAGCAAGGACATCCTTTTCCCTGTGACTGAGAGCAAAGAGAGTTCAGCCACAATCTTAAAGGTGTCACTAAATGAATCCTCCCACATAAACTGAAGATTTCTCTCAGGCACGGTGCTTCAAGTGTGTGGTCTGAGCTGGCTTTTCATGCTCTGCATCTTGCCCACAGCAATTCCCACACGGAATGTACAGCAAATCACATGAGACTATTGCCTCTCCGCTTCTGAGGATGTCCATTCACTCCTCCCTGCCCTGGGGAGTTTTCCTTTGGACTCTATTTTGTTTGATTTTTCACTTCATCTCATCTGATTTAATTGAATATATCTGGCATGCACACGTGTGGACCTTCAACTGTTTTGATCATATTCCACATATTTCCTTTTGATTCTGAAGAGTTGTCTTTTCTTTTTGAGAAATACTTCCAAATCTTTCGATTATTATGTGGTTATAACAGAATCCGTTTTGTTGAAAACTACTTTTTTTTAACAAAGTCATCTTATTAAACCATGTTTAATTCTAATAATGTATATTTTTGTGCATTACCGGAGCTGTTACTTTGTTTTAACAATTTATATGGTGAAAATTAAATTTAAAAATCAAAAATCAAAAGACTATTAAAGATTTGGGACTCAACACTGGCATTGTGAAACAAAATTCATATTGAATGTTGATCAGAAGGTGAAAAGAAACTTCTTTAAAATTAATAAATAATTACTTACCAGTAATCTCATTAAATGAGCTTGAATATTGATTGTTTTCTAGGGATGGGTTGATAATACATTTTGAAGGGCTACTAGTTGGCACTCTTTAAGTTATAATAAAGATGCCAGGTTTAATTGAACAAATAGATTAGAGCCAATCATCATAAAACAGAGAGTGCCATCTAGTGGCCATTTTAAAAGAAGACACTGTATCATGATTCATTGTCTTAACTGCACAGTCTCATCAACCCATAACTAGTGTTATCCCATATTTGTTAACATGAAACCTGAAAGTAAAGCTATCATACAATCTTAGAATTATACAGAAAAAAAACAACTAATAAAAAGAATAACATGTTTTGTTTACTTTTTTTCACCTAGCACAATTCTTTCTTCATGAATGACAGCTATCTTGTAAGATTTCAATCGGTTTTGTCTGGGGGTTTTTTTTGTCCTGGCATTTATAGACCACAGAGACGCTCTCTGTAAATTTCCTCTAAACGTCTCACCACTGTGTGACCATTGATTAAATGTGCTCAGCTGTCCGGCTCACAAATGGCAGAACATTACCTGGAGTGAATAGATTTCTTTTTACAGGAGACTGGAGACAACTCTCGAAATATAGGCGTGTATTCACAAACCATTCTTGTTTCTTTTTAAACTGAAAAAAAAACGAATAGTTGTGTTTAAAAACATAATGGTTGATGGTTATGACATGTCTGACCAAACAAAGGGTGATGGAAAAAACAGACAAAGGTAATTACAGAATGACATTTTCCACCCTCCGCTTTGTTACTGACAAAATGCTGATCCTCTTCTCTATACATGTATGATTCATGTCTCCGAGGTGTGGAGCTTTGTATTTCTTTTGACGGGAAAGATTGATTTCCGAAGCTTCTGCCCACTCACTCGAACCTTTATTCACCACAAGTGCATTGACCTTTCACTTCGCTCTACCTCTGAGATGGACATGATTTTGCCCATCGACAGATTCCTTGTGAGAGTCGATGTACAGAACCTAAGTATCACCTCATAATGCTTTATGCAGCCGTGGATTTCTGGGAGTTTAAAGGACGATATGAGAGACGGAGGATTCGGATTTACTGTAGATGGACCAAATGTCAGGAAAAAATTGTTAGTTTGATTATGTTATGGAAGGATGGGCCCCAAAGAGTCGAGGGTGCCGCAGGATCAACGGGATGAGTTGTCTCTTATTAAAGAAGTCCCAGCTCTCCAAACACACAGATCATCAGTTTATTATCAAGCAGCATCCGGGCATCAGCCCAAGCAACTTTAAATCTCCTTCTTGATAACATCGACAATGGACAGTTAGCTCTATTTGCAGTCCAGATGCTTCTACTCCCAATGTCCCGAACATACTGTAAACCCAAAAAAGAAAGTCTGGGCCCACTCTCTCTCCAGAGCCGTTAGCTAACCGTCCTTTTTGTATGAACATCTACTTTTGATTCCAGGTCAGAGTGACCCAGCTAAAAGTGCATTGCAAACTTTGCAAACTTTATTTTGGTCAAATAAGATTTTCGAACACATTTCTCTCCTCTGGGGTCTAATGACCCCCACAGTGACCCGCTATTTTATAGTGGGTATGTGATACATATACTGTAGCTATACAATAACCTTTACTTTGTGTAGATCACTAATGATAAGGTGTTAATATCCGAACAGTGAGTATGGTCGCTTCCAGAAGCTTCGAAAGACAATAGCTTGATGTGAATACAACTCGGACACAAACCGATTTTATAAATACCATGGATTAATAACCGAACCGAACTTAGATAAAATATATATAAATCAAAATAAGATTGCTCAAACAATGAGAAAATAAATACTTGAAAACGTGACTAATAAAATGAAACAATTCTATAAACATCTCATGTGTCATATGTCACATATTGACAAGATTAGTATATATTTCAAGGTTTATAAAGTATTATAAGTATTGGACTCTCAGAGCTTTAACTGTTGTTAATACATTTGGTGGCTGGTTCTGTTTTTTAATCTTATTTTGTGTGTTATCTTATTTCATTCCTTCATTCTGTACTGACACCACAAAAAAAAAATGTGTTTACAACAAAAGTACAAGTGGCAATAAAAGTACCTTATTCTGATTTTAATTACATCTAAAAATAATTTGAAATCAACCAAATACAGTTTTATTTTTAATAACTTCCTTTACTGTAGCATCTTTGAATTCACTTCTTTGAATTAAGCTTACGTTAATAAAAGATCCATTTATTTAAGTCTTGAACCAAATGGAAAAAAAAGCAGTAATTATAATGTGTGAGTTCAGTTATTTCATCATATAACAAATTATAAAACATCATGGATTCCGGATTTGTTATGCATTAACTCCACCACTTATAATACTTATAAAAACATTGTTTATGTTGACATATGTGATCATAATCAGTCAAAATGTATTCTATAAAGCTGTATTAATCCATCATAGTGTCGTATGAATGTGTAAATGCAATACTTACAAGACCTCTATAGAAATTATTTTTGAAAATACGTCATGTTTTCCTCGCCCAACCGTGGGTCACCTTTTGTCTCCTCTAGTGCTCATTCCTTGTGTTTACTCATCTCAAATCATCTTCTCTCATCCTTTTTTGCCTTCTTCCAAACTGGCTAATAAGAGCCTGCCATACTTGATAAGGGTGTCTAAATGTTTGAAATGTAAAAAAGTAAAAGCTTGGAAATAAATAATTGAAATGAATAATATAAATCATGGTCCCACAACATCAGAAGATAGGGTTCCAGTGGTTGGATGTGCAACCATTTCCAGGTGTCCTTTGCCCGTTGTTAAAGTATTTAACTAAAACACACAGAGAAGCATATTTTGTAATGACTCAGTGGAAACTGCCAAACTTAATTTGGACAACACACTCAGCCTCAAGCAGCGAAATATTCACTGGCCAGGTCGCCTCTGGAGTGTTAAATGAGCCAGTGGATGTGTGAAGGGAGGACTTTAGAGCAAGCATTTCCCTGTTCAGAATGTGAAGCGTTGTACTCCTGTTATGTTTACCTCATTATACCCTTGAAAAGAATCAAAAATAGTGTTGGAACTGGCATGGGTTTAGGTAAGCGAAGTTTGACTAGTATTTGCTGAAGTTAATTATATAATTCTTAATCAAATAAGAAGCATTTCTTTGCTCACACTTTTCTCAAAATGGAACTTATATTTCGTTTTGAGTTCTATGGATGGATGTGTGTCCAATTTCACGTGTTTACTTTTTTTTAAATATTTGTTCCATCTTTACATTATAATCAAAGCTGAATACACTTGATGTGAAAACACTTTAGAAATAGTTGTACCAGAGAAAAGGAGAAGAGTAATAGAACCAGTGAGGGTTATTGATGCAGTAAAGGAGGAGCATGGAGGAGATACGTTCAACCTGGGGTGATGCAAAGGTGAAAGAGGCTGGTTTGCAGGAGTGTTACACAATAACTTTTAGAGAGGAAGTTACTCGTGTCTTCACCGGGGTCGACCTCTGGTGCCGACGGATCCAGAGTCACAGAGATCATTTAACAAAGTGAAAAACACCTGACGAAGCAGATTGAGAAGAAAAAGAAAAATGCATGTATAACAATCTGATCTTATTTAATGAATCAACCAAAAGTACTGTACAGCAGAGGAATACATTAACAGTTTGAAAAATACCCATCAGTGAGTGTTACACATGCCGAGAGATGCCAGTCAGTCTATGATGAAGTTAGACCTAGACTTGTTTTTATTGTCATTGCACAGAAAAATACAGCAGTGAAACTGGCAATGAAATTTGGCAGCTTGGCAACTGTTAAAAAATACAGCATAGAATGAATGTGTATAAAAAAGTATAAATATAAATATGAATAAGTTGCTTCTTCAAGCGCACCATCACGTTGCAAAATGATGTATGGAAGATAGGAACTGTATTTAGCCGAGCTCCTGTTTGCCAGACAATGTTCTTTGAATACAATTATACAATAATTTGCACTTGTTAAATTGTTCAGACAGTTTTCCATCCGTTCACCCGTTAGATATCTGTTCCTATAAGACAATATAGTATTATGCTCATGTGACATCATGTGCAGAAGGCGAAGTCAAAAGACGCAGCAGAGGTAGTAAATATGACTCTGTATTCCATGAGCATCATTTAGTTATAGCAGCTCTCAAGTTATTTGCTTTGGAAAGCTTTCGCCAGAGGATGTGATGAATTATGTATCGGTGCATTTTTTCAAATTAGAAAACCCCTGATGATCTGAAAATAATCATGACAGTTCAAAAAGATCTGGTCCAGGACCTACATATTTAAGTGTCTGACGGATGTTTTGAAGTTTCACTCTCCATTGATATTTCCCAATGATTTTACCTTTCATGACTGTAACTTTCCTAAACCCTGCCTCGCAAGGGCATTAGTGAAACGTGTATTTTGGTAGACGTGCTAAGTGTTAATCAAATATAAATGAGAACTCTACACAGGTGGAAGGACAATAAAAGGTTGGCTGGTGCTTTAACCTCACAGGACACGTTTTTCAAATTCAAAACCAGCTTGTGTGTATTGTGGGTTTCCTCTGCAACCTCCATTTCTCTACATCAGTCCAGAAATTAATCTTTTAGTAAGTCCTAGGACTTGTTGTCCATAGGTTTGATTTTACATCGAGCAACATGTTCTAACTGGACTGACAAGCTTTCCAGTGTCTCCCTGGTGCTATTTTTTAACATGTTATATATGTATTTATGCTTTGTAGATTTGTTAAAAAAAATATGACAGCCTGAGAAAATTTACAGAATACAAAAACAGATAACAATAAGATGGAGAGAAAGAAGAAAAGAAGCAGCCAGTTGAAATGTTCATTAAATTAGTCCTGAGTCAATAAATCAGGCTGTTCTAAATCAATCCATTGTCCACAGTCTCTTTTGATGAACTTGACAAAAGGATTACAGCCTGTGGATCAAATATTCACTAAAACCAAATTTCCCAAGGTTAGAAAGAAAATTCTGCTCAATTCCATTAGATGTCTTTTGTTCATCAAGATTGGTTGAGTAAACTGTTATTAAAACATGTGTATTTAAAAAAGGAAATCTCTGAGGTATGAAACCTGTTTGATCAAAGTGAATTAAACTATGTAATGTACAGTATATGTAATACTCATTGGTTTGTCAGAACGGCTGTTTCTTTTCTTTTCTTGTTCACAGTTTAGCAGAGAAAGTAGCACAATTAGGAAAATAAGCAAATTGCTGATTTTATTTTATTAGTTTTAAAATGATATCTGCATTGATTTCAATCATGATAAACGTATATAAGGTATATAAGGAATAGATTTTGGTAAAGATTCAATTTTATGGATGAAGATTCATCGATTATTTTGGCGGTTTGACCCCAACGGCAAAGTTTAATGGATGTATAGGTGGGTTTTTTTTTTAATACCCCTATCTGTCCCCTGATGGAGTCTTTACACTGCTGGAGCTGAAGTCTTTAGAAAGGATGGGTACTACGGAGTCCCGGAGGTGACAAAAATTAATTAAATCTTGAGATACTCGTATCCTGTGAAATTCATTTTCTCGTGATCGCATTTTATAAGTACAACCCGAACTCGAGGAGAAGGCCAATATTAGGGAACGAAAGTGTCTTCTCAGCATGTATAAACACAAATGTGCAGACGAAGTGATAATATTTGTACAGATCCCACAACAAAAACACACCCGATCTTCAACCCCTGTACTTATGCCAGTATAAAAAATAAAAAAATAACTTCATCTAGTTGCTAAACTACTCTTAATAACTACAGTTATGAACAGTAACTACATGACTCAAAAGAGACTTGATCATTTTGGTGAAATAGATCTTACTGAAAAGAACTGCCCCGGCATCAATAATGGAGAACATTACTGGTCCTTTTAATCTAAGGTGTCTTAACTGGTGCATTTAAATAATGCGAGATGTGAATGTCATGAGATAGGAACATCTCTAGATATGAGAATCAAGACAAACTAGAATCTCTAGATGAAAAAAAAAAAGAAAAAAAATACATAGCCACCAGGGCTCTGTAAGATATAATCAATTAAATTGAAAGTGCCACTTTATAATGCACCTCACAGTTTACATAACATGATGTAAGAGAATGAGTGACGGTGGCAAGAAATTAACTTCCTTTTAACAAGGCATATACTTGATCAGAACCCAGCTGGGTTGGATAAAAGAGACAGGGGGATGAAGACAGAAAGATCGGGAAGGCATCAGACATATCAGAGGACTCGCTTGGTAAGGACTCCGGTGCTGAGTACCGGGAACTGAAACCATGACGACCGGTGGTTTGACGGGTGGAGGAGTGTTGTGTTGCAAGCTTGTAAGGGGAACTGACAAATTTAAAACTTGGCATCCTCGCAATGATGGGTTTGAGAGAAGAGCAATAGCTGTGAGAAGCAGGAAGAGAGGATGTGGAAGAAGAGTTGTTCAGAGAGTAAAGCTGATACGCCCTCCTTCAGCCGAGAAATGAGAGCAGAGTGATGAGGAAGAGTTTTGTGAGAGCGAGGACACGAACAGACTGATTGAACTTGCGCTAAGATTAATTTAGTCAATTGTTTTAGCTGAAAGAGTGGGTAGCCTGATCATATAAAAAAAAATTATATAGATCCGTATAAAACTCAACAAAATTGTCCTTTAGTAGAAATATACTTACAAGATTTGATCTTGACTCAAATAAGGGTAATATTTCGATGTATAAAGCCCACTGGGAGGTTAAGATGTATTTTGATTAAAATGGAGTTTTTTAAGACAAAAATGCTAAGTAGTTTAACCTGTAATATTTCTAATTAGCTTGGAGTCCTCAATGAGGTTATAAATTCCGGTAAAACTACTGTTTACTGGGGAAAATAAAGAATGTTATCTTCTATACTAAGTGGATACTGAATTTCCTTTAATCTGATTATTAAAACCCTTATACCTGGATGTGTAGTTGTGGATTGAAATTCAAACGTAAAGACTTATATACTTACTTACATACTTACTATAAAAAGCAGTGGCGGGCCGTGCATTTAACACAAAGGCCTTCAGTGGTGCAAGTTTGAATGAATCCGACTCTCAATAACTACTTTAAGGTTATTTATACACCACAGGGATCTGAGCGTGTACAGTAATAGGTCGAGTAGACGTTTAGATCATCATCAAATGAACAACAAAATAACATCAGTGCATTATATCAAAATATCACTCGACTACAGTCTGTGTGGTTTCCATGGCCACGACACGCGCTCTGTACACACGCTCTGAGAATACTTTTTCCTTTTCAATGGCACTACCATGTCCAATTATATATAGTGCTTCAAGGTGGCATGAAGAGTGGGCAAAAAAAACCTGTGATTAATGTTTAAACACCTTAAACACGGATTGAAACGTATGCATGTGTTGTAAATAATCAACTAAGTTTGCAATCCAACTACAATTTCTTTTGACGAACTGTTCGGAATCATCAGCAGAGTTGAAAACTGAGGAAGACTAATTGAAATATGAGAAGTGAGAAATATGAGCTTCTCACAGTCTTGAAAGACTACTATTGTAACCGCGGTTAATCTGGATTGATGAATACTTTTTTGCCATAACTTTTACGAAATTGTGATGGTGATGTTTTCTCTTTAAATCTTACGAGCTCTGTCAAGTTTGAGGTGTTTTGTCAAGTAGCTTGGGGATGAGCTCGAAGAGTCATTTAGCTTACCTTTTAGCATGACGCTAGCAAACTTCGGTTCCGCACACATAGCCTGTGGCTACCAATTGGCAAGAAGTTTACTTCGATAGTTTCCATTCCCTGGTGAGCCTCACGGCTGTAATTCTGGAGCATCACACGGATAAGTTTACCAACTCACACACTTTGGCAATATTGTCACCTTGTTTAGCAATAGCTGCTAAAATGCCCTTATTGCTAATGATCTAGATAAGTGGACCCCAACCTTTTCCAACTCAGTGCCCACTTTTAAGCCTCAAAACCCTTTGCCCCCCACCTCCGACCCCATAAATACGAAGGCATTATAATGCGTTTGAACATAAAGGACTGAAATCAATAAAGGAGAAACATATTGGAAGCTCCATGGTTACTAACACAGCATCTGTAACGCATTATTGATTGTAATGTTGCAACACCACATACTTGAAGGAAAAACAATATAATGAAAAGAATAATATGATGTATTCTTATTTTTATATAATTACATCCACCCACCCACAAAAAATTATACCATTTTGGAAACGATTTTGCGGCCCACTTGCAATACCTTGGTAGGTTGGGAATCTGATGTTTAAAAAAAAAAGCTTGACTTCGTAGGCATCGTTTATTTCTAACAAAGATCAGAAGCTAAACACTACTATAGCGCCCACTCATCGCTCCTATTTTAATAGAAAGTTGATACTAATTACTACTTTCTTTTATTCCATTTCTTCTTCTCTGTTGTTACCAATGTGACATTTTCCTTCATGTTATGGTAATGTTTAAATTTTGTAATTCTTATATATTTATTTATTTTAAGTTTAATTCTAAGGAAAACATGGTCATTTACGTTTGTTGGCTGAAATCTAAATTTACTGACGATTGAACTGCTATCAACGATTATTAAAGGTAAAGGGTTTTGCACTAATTGTTCTAGAAGTACATCAACATCATTCGTTTTTAACAATATTTTGCTTTCCTACAACTTCTCTTTAAATTTTACTATCATTTGTTGTTTCGGCATTTAAGGATCTTTTTATTCTCTAGTGACTATGAATGTCTTAAATGTTAAAAGTTTCTATGTTGTTGTGGCCCCTTAGTGATGCTCACTATGACCGGGTGTGTTACGTTTAATTGTAAAATAAAAGAAGCTATCTATATCCTGCCCAGCTCGATATATAGAGTTAACAACTGATGCATTTCTGTCGGAAAGGCTGATGAATTTAACTGCCCTTGCGGTGTCGTAGATTCGACCTTCATTCTCCACAGCGCATTAGAATATTGTTTGTCAACGTCTGGACCGTTTATCCCGTTAAATTCTTCATATTTAATCATCTGATGCTGTCATTGAATCCAATCGAGGTTTTGGGGTTGAGATCCAATTACATTCAGTGCTGGTGATGATATCCGTCATTTTTTCTTCAGCATAGTTATTTGCAACTGTAAGTATACAAAAAACAGCCACAACGTTACCCATTGTAGAGGACATCATCATCTTAAGGTTGATGGCAGAAGAAAGAAGACGTGATTGAGCTGTATAAATTAGTGTATATATATATATATATATATATATATATATATATAAATCCAGATTATGTTCATGATTGTGAATTATATTTATTAATAAAGTCAAAAGTGAGTGTTTAGAATAATAATCTGAGAATAAAGTTTAATGAAAATAACATAAGTAAACTACTGTCAGGTATAATTCCTGACATCTAGGTCAACCCAAGGAATGCCGGCGATGCTCTTGCCAAGAGGTGAAATTTTATTCTTTGGGACGAGTTTTATGTGAAACCTTTAAGCTAGTCTTCATCCGTTACATGGCCAAAGTTAGCTACCGATCTCGGCCGGTTGATAAGCATTCATCATCTGAAAAAGATTAAAAGATAGTTGTCTGAAAACCTCTTTTAAGTGAACAATATCAATGTCATATGTTGTTAATATGTGGGCAGCAATACTTTTCTGTCTAAAAATGTCTAACATTCAGTCAAGAGGTCGATAAAACAGCTCATCGACTGTTTAACAGGCTGTGGTTTCATACAGTGTAATTCAATATACACAACCTAACAGAATGTTGACCAACATATTTACAGTACTTGTAGGGCTGGATTTAGATGACGATCACAGTAAGTTTTTTCAGAGAATTCACAACATTATTTTCCCGGTAATGTTGGTTGGCTGGATATCCAGTGAGTGTCTCATTGAACAGAAATATCAAGGTTTCTCTTTTTTTTCTTTCCACGACCCTGTTATTCTTCCATGCAAATTACTGTTACTGCATCGATGTGTCACCCCTTTTGTGCCCTATGAATTGTCATCGCTGCCTTCACCTGCACGACACACGTTATCTGAGTTTTGTTCACAGAATGACTCACTCGAGTGAGGGCACCCACATCCATGCAGGGTTGTTTTATAAGGACATATAGGCTATATATATATATGTATATGTATATGTATATATATATATATATATATATATATATACACATGTCACAGTACAGATTGGAATCCAGTAGGAATTCCAATCCATACTAGTACAGAGTACAGAGTATTGACAGAAGGGTTTTCAGATATCTAAAATAAGAAGTAATTCACCTAGAATAGTAATGTTGAATTTAGGCTTACCTATGCTGAAATTGTAGGTGTGAAATGATTCAGTCTATTTTCCAAAACATTTTAATGCAATCCTATTATAATTGGATATTGTCCTGGTAGAAAAGCTATCCTTGTAGGATCTGGAATCCTTCTAGTAGATATTGGAATTCCAATCTGTACTAATAGGATTCCAGATCCTACTGGATTCGAAATTGTACTTTGACATATATAAAACACTACAATAATCAGCAGAATATTTTCCTCATTTACTCAAATCACATAAAACAACGTCTCTAGAGACCATTTTTTCTGTACTGACTCCCTATCCCTGGTAGATAAGTAAGTAAGTAAGTAATATTTATTTATAGAGCGCTTTTCCAGACCAGGGTCACAAAGCGCTTTAACAATCAAAACAATACTCAAAAAAGTATATACTTTAAAGATCAAGATAATACTGTGAACAACACAGGAGTTCCAGAAAATCAAGGAAAACATCCTTTATCTTTTTTTTTATTTTGTCATTAAACTAAACAATCTCTGCGCATTCTTTCATCATTCTGTCAAGTTTTTTTTAATTAAAGGCCACAATAGAAAAAACCCTTCACAAATATGGCTCATTATGTTTTGTTTTTTATTCTGTGTAGTTCATTTAGTTGTTAATCTTTTTATCCTTTTAAGATCCTTGTGTTTTTCTCCTTTGATCAATGCTCTTTGCACTTCGTATTTTCACTTTGTTGTTCTTGCGTTTATGAAACGTCCCTACCTTCTATTTTCAGTGAACTGGAAAACCTAATTTCCCGAAGGAGATCTCCAGAGAGATTAATAAAGTCAATCGAATCCACTCTAATATATATATATATATATATATGTCGCGTGTTATTTGAATCATGGAATATGTCGCTATTCCAATGAGCAAGGGTAAATCAAATGAGTATTGATAGTTGTTATACCAAATTCACAACTCAGGCAATCGGAAAACAAAATTTGAGGAGTCACTGAGGGCGACAGTGCAGAACATCCATGCGAGTTATAAGCATGAGCAGAGGGCGTGTGACACCGAGAGGGATAATTTGGCGACGTGTCTACAGGCGGCGGCGGGGAGTGAGACGGGGTGAGTGACACGCCACAGAGAGGCGCGAGCGGCACACAGGTGTCTGCCAGCACTCTGGCCTCGAGGCAGATGCTGGAGTGATGCTTACAAGACAGGTCAGAGGCGTAGAAGTCATGTCGCAAACCACGGGCGTAATATGAACTTTTTTTTTCATAACATCTCCATCATGTTGAAGCACAAACATTCGGTGATTACCTAAAACAGCCGCGACATCACGAACGAGCTTAAGCACATTCCAGCCTCGGCACTAATGACGCTATTACACCTCACTTTAGCCCGAACTATCATGATTCATCTTAATTCGACGATTGTCGGGTTGGAATGTGCGAGACATTTTATTAGGTAGTAATTATGTCACCCAGAGGAGTTCTTGTTTGTTCCAGCCGAGGAACAAATTTGGAGAATGGCAATGAATTCAGCGACTGCATAATACGCAACTGGAAATTGTTTTTTATACTCAGAGAAAGAGAGAGAAAACCTTTGATACTGGCAGCCAAATTGTCACTTTGGAATTATTCTTTTTCAGATGATTTTGCTGATGAGCAGTAGTAAATCATTTTATTATAATTTACAAACACTTATTATCTCTTTATCAGCTCTTTTAGAAAAGATGATTTCCTTTCTTGAGAAACCAGCTCCTCTGGGAGAATTTAAGTTATTACCATGATGTGTTTTGTCGGAGACATGCTTTCATAGGAGGTAAAAACAAAGATAATGGTTACATATACAATTAATATTAAAGTGATAGTTCACCCAAAATTAAAACTTCACTCTACTCACCCTAATGTTGACTAAGGGTTGAGATTATGTTCAGAGTAATCCGTCCCTTTTTAGAGTTATAGAAAAAATGTTTGTTCATTTAATGTAGTGATTGGAGCTCTGTTGTCTTTGTCTTTATCTTCGTCCAAATACCTCAAAATAACATTTAAATATGTTTAAAAAATAAAATAAATGTTTCTCTAGATTTCTAAGATAATCAACTGGCTTCCCTTTACATACTGTGAGCCTTTACTTTAAACCTATCAAACTTAATTCCTAGTATTATCACTGGTTTATTAAAAAAATATATTATATTTGTTCTTTATCCTTGATCCCCAAATGCTTTTTTGTTTAATTTACTGTGGAGGATCCTGCCTTTCTCTATTTATTATTGCTAGAAATTGTTTGCATAAATAGGAACATTTAAAAGGAAGTTTACAGATGTGAGTGACAATTAAAAACATTTAAATCTGTGTAATTACCCCAACACTAATAATAACAACCGAATAACTTCCTCTGTCCCTCAGTGATAAAATAGTTTACCCATCTAAATGAAATCAGCCGAATCAATACCTTACAGCCTCCAGTTCCACATATATAGCATCAAAACAATTTGAAAATATGAGCCAGGATGTGTTATTGACTGAGGAGCAAATTAAAAAGAGATTACAGGTTGCGTTTGGCAAGGAGTAAGGAATGGAACTTTTCACAGATAAATGAGAAAGAGGGTTTTTGGAAAAAAAATGGAACTACAGAAAGATCCTGAAAGCACTCGACCCAGGAAAATAGTCCACGGTCTGGCAGTCACCCTAATACAAAGTAATTTCATTTGGCGAGGGTTTGAATCTCTGTGGGGCAGGCTTTACTCGGCTGCAATTGTTGCCTTGGGGACAAAACAAACTGAACAAGCCTTCTTTTTGGGACGCTACAGATGTTTGCTCTGATGTGACGCATCATTAATGTGAAGTGTGTGGATCAATTCCATAGTTTAACACAGCAATGATTCACAGAACAATACATACGTATATAGAGTAGGCAATAGCGGAAGTTATTCTAACTGCTAAATATTTAAACTACGGATGAAAACAATACTCAAATTCTAAATTGCAGTTGTCAAAATGAGCTAATACAAGAGGGTGAAGGAACATTTTTTTTATTATATTGCCATGCTATAAATGTACACTTTACATTGTAGGGATAATAATTACAGTACTTTAAGTTTTACATTAATGAGTGCTCTAACTATTTTACTTGGACAATAACTGCGATTTTAACTGCCTCGTTTCTTTCTTTCGTACAAGGTTGATGCTTCGAGACCCTGCCGGCTATTTATATTCATACACAATGATAAATTGATAGAAGTTTAATACTCGTTTAAAATCAACCAAAAATGAATGCTGGATGAGGTAAAGAGTGGAAGAAACACAATGTCTGGTTACTTTCTTTGCGCCTCTTTGACATTATTGATTCATTCAATGACAATGGGGGGGTCAAACACAAGACACTATGAAAAAAAGTATCACACAGAAAAACACTAAGGCAGAACTGCAGATCTTTGTGGGTTTGATTAGTCCACTGTGTCTGCACAAGTTATTTTATTCATGAAATACTTTGAGATTTATATAGTTTGTTATTTTCCTTTGGTTGTTGTGTTCTTTATTCAGTGCTTTTCAATTGTGCTGTTGTGTGATCGATAGGAAAATAATGCCTTTTGTGTGTTTTAACTCTTCAGGGGTAAATAAACTGGGCAAGTATCCTAATTTAATTTTGTAAAAATTATATTTTATATTATTATTATTACCTTTTGTCTGACGTAATTATTCACAGTATTCAAACTTGGCCGGTAACTTACCAACACAGCCAATGTCGGTAGAAAAGCATGTGAAATTGACGTTGGGTTATTTTCATGTTTCTTCTCTTCCCTTCTCTGTTGGACATGACAATTCCCTCTTGCATTTATAGAGGTTTGCTCTAAAGAAAATGTGGTGTAAAAAGTAGAGTTTGGTGAACAGCAGGCAACAAGATGTCAGTGCCAGAAAGAAAAAATTACCCTCTTTTTGAGTGTCTCCGCTTGTGGTTAAAAGCTGCCCTTTTTCTCGCATGTATAAGGTATGAAGGTGTCATGTGGCAGCAACATGCTGTGTCGCCACAAAAGAACATAACGGAAGGGAACAAATTCAAAGTTTTGTCAAAGGTTCTAAAATATCACTTTTTTTTTACCTCTCTGAATTCAATCTTCATAATTTTGCATAATTTTAGCATTTGTTATATTTCAATCTCAATGGGATATAACATGGCAGGAGGAGAATTGCAGTGGAAAAAACCCTCTGAACTCTACATGGAACTCCAGGAAAATCCTTTGTTACATATTCTGAAAATGTCATTCAAATATATGCATTTGTTCGTGAGTTATTTTGCCTATAGACAAACATGTTTTAGCACCGGTTCAAGCACTTGACTCCGGTGATTAAGCAAACCCGTAATCCCTCTTTATTGATATCTTTCAACATTGTGTTGTCGTGTTCCTGCTGACGCTGGTCCAGATAAATCACAGTAGAAGGTCAGGCTGACGCTAGTGATATTTCCTGTACTCTAGACGGAACATTGATGTCGCTCTGTGTCCTTCGGTAGTCGATCTAAGCAGACGGTGATGGATCTGGTTTTTGTTTTACACAGGAGGAGATCCTTAGTAGTTTTTAAAAGTTTAAAGCACATTCATTGTCATTCTACCATTATGTGTGAGGGGTGTTTGCATATGGTGGAATTTCCCGCGCTGTACAGAGGTCAAGAGTGTTTGACTTTTAGCGAACTTTTCTCTGAATGTTGTCTTTTTAGAGTGTATTCATCATTTCACAGCTTTTAAATGGAAAGTTGTTTGTGCGGGAGACTTAAAAATGTAAATATTCCTTCTGGTGGTTGCCAGAAGGGTACACTTGCTGTTGTGTCCCTCCGAATGTTTTGAGAGTCTCTCCAAATATATTAACTCACAGACTTGTACACACAAACACAAACACACACACAGACAGACACGGTGGTTTGTGCGTGACTGTTTTTGTATTCAGAAATTAACATCCAGTCTCTGTCAAGACTTTTTTGTTTTTGTGCTTCATTGCATAAATTATGTATTTATTTCTCAGTCTGACTTGTTGTGTGTGTGTGTGTGTTTGTGTTTCAGCCTGAACTGAAAATGACTTCTCAGCTGTTTTTTGTGTGTTAGATGACTTGCATAATGTAGGGCATACATTCAGTATAAGTAGCAAGATTGTTGAGTTATACTCTCTGTTAGAGGGGATTACTTTTTTCTGGTTTTGCTTCCTCTAAAAGTTCCAGTGTGTTCAATTATGTTTGGATGTTTTAACAATATCTGTTTTTTAGGCAAATGGTCTCCAACCCCTAGTCCAGGGACCTGTTCTATTGATTAGTACTGTCTGAAAAACATTGCATTTTCCTCTGAAGTAAGATTAGTCTGAGACTATTGACACAATAATAATTTATTTCAGTAAATTTTGCTCAAAGAATAAACTAGTGAAAATAAGTGAAAACAAAATTCTAAACTATTTATATATTTTTTCTGTGAATATAACGCTGGTCCATAGACAAAATGTTGGAAACCCCTGATTTAGGCCACATGGGCATGTTGCGTAAGTTGTGGACATAGACCTGTTTTGTTCGCGAAAAGGATAGCTTCATGAAATACAAGAACAAATACACATTTTGTTTGTCATTGTCAATCATTCAGTGAATATAATTTTGCTGTGGTATATAGTGATGGTCTGATCAAGCTTCGGAGTCCACTAGATGGCGGTCTCTGCGCTATTTTCCTTTGTTTTTAACAACTGTTCTAATGAAACATCACATCATTTTAAAACTGATGGCGCCACCTACTGACCTCTCAACAACATGATACTGTTTCATGAAGCCTCATCACTAGTGGTAAACGTTGTGAAAAAACAAACATGGTTTTATTTTATAAGATGGTTAAAAAATGTCTCTTTATCATTTTATGGGGGGGGTTAACATTTGATATGTGAAAGAAAGTACAGTTCAATTATAATGAGGGATTCATTTTAATGGATTTATTCAGGAGTCGAGGCATCACGTCCACACATAAGACCTCTCCTAAATGTATTTCAAGGAGCCGTAAAATGTGCAAATGGTGGAAATAGATCCCAGATGTGTATACAATGGCAGTAATCGACGCCTAATGCTCTTCATGCATAAGTGATGACTCAGTGATTGAAATTATGATGAGGAACTTCTACTGAATCATCTTTTCCTGACAGCATTTCGGGGGCGTCATTATTCCTAATTTCATTATTTTAAAGTGTGTCATCCGTGTCTTTCTAGGTTTGCTTCAATTAGTGAGCTGGCTCCACTCGGGACTCCAGTAGGGACGGTTTTCGCTGCTGCCATCAACCAAACAATCTTCTATTCAATCGTGGGAGGAAATGACTTGGGTAAGTGCTTCACATCCTTTCTTTTCATCATCATACACCTTTCCCTTCCACTTTACAAACAGGAGTAAAAACCTTAGATCTTCTTAAGCCGTAGAAAATGTGATAGCTGTTTGCTGTGTGGGTTAAACATTACTAGATGCTCCCGGGACTTATTTTTAATAATGTAATAGAACCTTCACTGAGGGGCTGCAAAGTGTTTGTCAAAATGTTATTTGAATACAAACAACTATCTATAAATGAAAAGACTCATCAAAGAGCAGCTAATATAATAGTCAAATATTTAATTTGAACAACCACCGAATCACGTCCTTTTCCAATTAACAAAATTTCCTAAAATTGTTGTGGAAATGTATTATTTGCTGCTTAATGAATACATTGTTTCATGTTACATGTGTACAGTGTTTTCACTACACGGCTGTTTTATGAAGCTTCATCACTGTTATATATGTTAAGTAATATATCCGAAAACTAGTGATGACAAAATGAAGTCTCAAGCACCACTGAAGCCTTCCTGAGTAGTTCATCTTTGGGCCAAAGCTTTATGAGGCTTTAGGTGGTTTATTTTCTTTTAGATTATTTCTCCTGCTTTTGAAAGTATATCACAGAATAATAAAACTTTATTAGGAGGGATCAGCTCAAATGCTGCCACTCAGGAGATGATGAAGTCTTTCTTGCAGGCTCAATAAGAACAAAAGGTTGTTTGCTATGTCTCGCACGAAAATCCGCTAAATCCAAAGGATGTACAAATATTTCGACCGCATTAAGCTCCGATTGCATCCTGAACCGGTCACATGGCTGGTGTGCGAGGCCTTGAACGTCATCGCATAAGTCACCAACACACGCCTCGATACGCACATCACTGAATCTCCGGGTTGGGGATGAGATCCCATCCCAAATAAACAATTTCCCAAAGGAGACCTCCTGAGGGATCAATAAAGTTTTACCTTTACCTTAAATAATGGAGTTGAAGTATCCTGGGGTCTTGGTCTTGAATGGAGCGAGTGATCGACAGGCGGATTGGGGGGCCTCTGCAGTTATTTCGGACTCTGCACTGATCCATGGTCGAAAATAAAGAGCTAAGCCAAAAGACGAGGCTCTTTGTATACCAGTCGATCTACGTCCCTACCCTCACCTATGGTCACAAACCCAGATTAGTGACTGAAAGAACAATATTGCGGGTACAAGTGGGTCAAATTAGTTTTTTCTGTAGGGTAGCTGGGCTCTCTCTTAGAGATAGAGAAGCGAGGTAATCCAGGAGAGGCTCGGATCAGAACCTCTGCTCCTCCATGTTGAGAGGTGTCAGATGAGGTGGTTTAGGCATCTGATTAGGACGCCTCCCTGGTGAGGTGTTCAGGGCATAGTAGGAGACCACGACCTAGAACACGCTGGAGAAACTACCTTAAAGAGCTAGGCGACGTAGGTGGGGCGAAGAAAGTCTGGGCCTCCCTGTTGAAGCTGCTGCCCCCACGACCTGAACCTGGAAGAAGACGAGTCACTTAAAATATCTGTCGTTTGTTTGTTTGACAGGTCACTTTCAAATAAACAACAGAACCGGCATCATCTCGACAGCTAAACCGCTGGACTACGAAAATGTGACCAACTATGTCCTCAGAGTCCAGGCTGACTCCATGATCGTGGTCATGTCCAACCTGCGGGTGCCTTCGAAAAGTAAGTTTTGGGTATTTTTATCCTGTATTTCTGGAAGAGATTCGTCTATTGATTTGAGTGTGCAAAACATTTTTAGTGCACCCAAACCTTAGAGTCAAATTCTTTTTAATAAAATGGCTCAGGAAAGAAAAGAAGAAATCGTAGAAAAGAATGAAAAGTCAGTTTTCTATTGAATTCTTGAGAAATAAGTTGTATTTCTGGAGGCTTGAATAAGTTATTGCTGAGAAAATTAAGTTATACATGAGAAAATTCAGGTCGTTTAAAGAACTTGATAGTTATTTATCTTTTCAGTTCAGGGAGAGTATCATATAAATAGACGGACTGCAAAGTGTTATTTGGATCCTGAGGCTTGTAATTTCTATGTTAATAGATGTTTTATGATCCCCACCTGCCTTTGCAAGCCTCATGCTGAAATTATTTTTCAAGAGGTGAATCTTTCATGAAGCTCTGGTGGTCAGTCCCTTCAATACTCTTCAGTATCCTTATCACTTACTTGGCAAATGCGAGAATGTCCTATAAAATACTTTTGCTCTTAATAAAATGTAATCGTTGCCTTGTTGGACTCAAGTTATTTTACAGCCAGTGTCAGAGATGAAGACGCGGCTGCCAGTTTAATACACACACTATATAAAGGTTAAACTATCCTCCTGATTAATCAAGTGGAGATCAACGATGTGGGTACATTGATCTACTTTTCATTAAGAGGAGTCACAACTTTTCTCTTCATTCACATTTTGTTCAGCTAATACAAGAACGAACCAGCAATGGCTGAAAATAAAGATGCAAGTTCAATCCCATTTGCTTCCTTAGATCATAGATTATATCACGTCCTGGAAAATTATCAAACATATAAGACAAGTTAAATGCCATGCAGTATCTTGCTTTCAAAGTTATCAAGACATATTTTGCTGTCACAGATATGTATATTGTTGCTATGGTATTTTTACTAGTAGAAATTTAGCTATTAATCTAACATTGCTCTTTACTACATAACTTAGTCTGAATGACTCGTCCAGAGAGTACGTGTCACATGACCACCAAACTGCTTTATAGCCATGGGCAAATAGATAAAGTTGAAGTTTTCATATGATCTAAAAAAAACGAGGATGATACTATGAGTCTTTATCTTGTTTTTTGACCAATTATACATGGTTATGGTGTGTTTGAGATTTCACAGCTTTGCAGTGATGTTTATCTGACACTTGGGGTCGCCAGAAACATCATTTTGTAACCTACATATTGTCGCTTTAACAAAGATGTGCAATTTCAAAGGATCTTTTTTGTAGTTATGAATTTTCAGCAAATAGTGCTTAGTATAAATCTAGAGTGGCCATTGTTTGCCTCATTGAATAAAATGCATTAGTCGTTTAATTTGTTTCGTTTATAACTTGACGAGACATTCACTGCTATTTTATCGTTGCGTTTAATTGTTTTAAATAATTATGGCTGTCTTTACAATAGGATGTGTCAACAGCAAGACTTTGATATCTGTTTAATGACATCCACTTAGGAAAAACTCTTTATCAGGACATAAATCATGATTTGATGAGTCATGATACGTTTTTTTTAACACATAGTATAGCATAGTTTTACAAGAGTATAATGTTATGATTGCATTAATAAATGTTTGGTTAAGAAGTTTTGCTTAAATTTGTCAGATGCTAATTCTTTGTGGGACATTATATAAGACATGGGTAATTGTCCTTTGAATGTTTGCTAATGGTTGATTTATGTATCCAATATTTCACTGATGAGTTTCAATGATTTCTTGTGAACTTTTCTGAGCTTCCATTTAAATTTGTTTGCTGGCGGCTGACCATGAAAATGAAACTGACAGAACAATTTCAAGGCCAAATTATGAACACTTGCTCATGAGTATAGAAACGTCTCTGCAGTCACTGAATAAATTCTGAACAAAATGTAATGAATAACCCCAGAAGTAAAATACATAATTACAGTACATTATGTTTTTGTGTCTGTTTCTGGTTCATAGCTAACACAGCAAAGGTGTTCCTCGAGGTGCACGATGAGAACGACCACCCGCCTGTCTTCACCAGGAAGCTGTACATCGGAGGAGTGACGGAGGACGCTAAGATCTTCAGCTCCGTGCTCAAGATAGTGGTAAGAAAAAGAAACTCTGGTATTGTTTCCTATCAAAATAGATGTCAACCTCCTCATTCTATCCTCCACTCCATCACACTCTCTCTGCAGCCCTGGGTGGGAGAATTCATCCGAGCTGTTCCCTGAGGCTGTTTCATATCCTCTTTTTTATCTGGCGACACATCTCGCCTTCAATATCTCTCTTTGCACCGTTAGTCTCAGGTGGGATTGGTCAGATGTAATCCCTCTGTGTTCACAGAAGCATGACTGGACAAAGGTTCTGATACTCACCGAAGAATGGTTTTCATGGTGATGTCGCGACTGTGTGGTTTCAGTATGTGACAATAATATGTTGAATTTAATTGACGTTCTTGTATTCACAATCTGCTGTGTTGTGGACTGGCGCATGTCCCAGCTACACAGGGCAAGCGTTAAAGCAATAGCATTTATTTTCAATTGGACCAAATGGGACGGTTGATTTAAAACACATATGTCAAACTCATGGCCTGGACGTTTTATGTGCCCTGCCAGATGGTTGGCTCAAATCAAAGTATTAATGTCAATGTTAATAAAGATGAATTTTAATGTTGATGTTGTGACCTATAAAGGTGCCAGTGTTTAGCTTGGCATTTTTCACCATTATACAGACACTTTAAATAACAAGAAATATTATAGTCGACAAAATTAAATTGGTTGGTGAGAGTTTGATAGAGCGGCACTAATGCAGAGGTAATTAAGATATATTGAGCCTCCAAAAATAAAAATGAAAATGTGGAAATCAGACTCACACTTACTGTTACAGACAGTAAGTAAATAAGTAAGTAAGTAATATTTATTTATTTATATAGCGCTTTTCCAGACTAGGGTCACAAAGCGCTTTAACAATCAAAACAATACTCAAAAAAGTATATACTTTAAAGATCAAGATAATACTGAGAACAACACAGGAGTTCCAGAAAATCAAGGAAAAGCCTGAACAAATAGAAACGTCTTAAGATGTTTCTTAAAGGAGTCAGTAGACTCCATCAAGCGCAAAGAGAGAGGAAGATTGTTCCAAAGCTTAGGAGCAACAGCCTGAAAAGATTTCTCTCCTCTGGTCCTGAACCGTGTGCGTGGAACCATAAGTAGATTCTGATCCACAGACCTCAGAGCCTGAGCTGGGGTGTAAGGCTGGATCAGATCAGTGATGTAAGGAGGAGCCTGACAATGAATAGCTCTGAAAGTAAGAACCAGAATTTTAAAGTTGATCCTGAAAGAAACTGGAAGCCAGTGAAGAGTTTTAAGGATCGGATGAAATGTGAGTTCTTCTACTGTACTTGAGCGGGTTAGAATTCTCGCTGCAGAGTTCTGAATCAACTGCAGGCGAGACAGCTCCTTCTTGTTAAGACATGAAAACAAACTTACAATAGTCCAGACGAGAAGAAACAAACGCATGGATTACAAGCTCCAGATCATGTTCCGACAACATTTTCCTAAGTTTGGAGATTTTTCTCAGTTGAAGGAAACAGTTTCTGGTCAGTTTTCTGCAGTGTTGAACAAGAGACATGTCTTTATCAAATACAACACCCAGGTTTCTCAGGCTCAGTTTGACAGACTGACCTAAGTCACCCAAATACTGACTCAACCCTGGAACCTTATCATCAGGAGCAATCACCAGTGTTTCAGTTTTGTCCACATTTAGCTGTAGAGTGTTTTCACTCAGCCATTGTTTGATTTCTAGCAAACAATTGACTAAGCTGTTCAGTCTCTGGGGCTCAGTTGGATCAAAAGAGCAGTAGAGCTGGATGTCATCAGCAAAAATGTGATAAGAAACATCTGGAAATCTCTGAATGATTTTACCGAGGGGAATCAAGTACAGCAAAAACAATAAAGGACCCAGAACAGAACCTTGAGGGACTCCACACAACAGATCTGCCGATTCAGACCTCATTTGATTGGCAGATACACTAAAACTGCGCCCAGAAAGATAAGATGAGAACCATTCTAACACAGACCCAGACAGTCCCACTTCATCCCTCAGTCTTCTCAGCAGGATCTGGTGATCAACTGTGTCAAAGGCTGAGGACAGATCCAAGAGAACCAGAACAGTGAATTTACCAGAGTCAGAGTCAGAGTATTTACAGTATAGTAAATACTTATTTTGTGAATTAAGCGGCTTAAGGATTTTGACCCCCGTTTCATTGATTTTGACACCCGTTGTGTAGAAATATAAATTACTAGGCCTGTTCTTTCCAGTAAGCCAGGGTCACGGATCTAGTCAGCCTTTAAACACTAAACACTGAAAACTGCCACTCACGTAGGTGATGTATGGATAAAGTTTCGATGAACGATTAGCATTCTTGAGAATGTTCAAATGACAAAACTAAGAAAGACGTCTGTAAACTGTAAACATAAATAGCTGATTTGAAACTTGAAATGTTGTGACCTCGAAATGCTATTGGATCTGACTTTGCGAACTCACAGTGGGTGTATTTTTTGAGGTAGAGACTTGAACATGTTTGAGCAAAGTCTTTCAATGGCTTGAAACAAGTTTTTGAATTGGTAAAACAATCGCAGCCGTAGAAGCCGACCTTAAAGCGGTCTGATTTTTTGCTTGGATACTGGATAAAATTGCCTTACTATTCTATTTCATATACCACACCTGTTCGGGTGCAAAATTACCGCAAAATGACCACAAAGGTTAAGTTTCCGAGTGGCGATTTCCACGCAACTTTGAATTCTTGTCTCAACAATTATCTGTGACCTTCCAAAATTTTGGCGGACTCAATCTGCTTTTTTCTTTGCTGTCCGCCCCCCCCCCTATTTGTATGAGGAAAATGACTAACTACGATCCATGGCTTTATCTCGACACCTTTCCCTTGAAATCGCGGGAGATAATCACAAAAGACAAATCAAGAAAATAAGGGAAGAGAACAACAAATACAAAACCACCAAAATAAAACTGGAACTTAGCCAAAGTTGGTAAGAAAACTCTAGGGAACATACAAACTCCACATAGTTTAGATTCTACAGACTTTACTCTGCAGTTTCCTTAGATACTGTCTTACTATGTTGTTAACCATCAATATAAGGCCCAGCAACTCCTTTTTTAATAAGGGCTCCCATTTTTTAGAGGGTAGAGAGGAGTTGAAAGTTGTTTTTGTGCTTGTCAAGTTATGAGAGAATTTGGCTGATTTGCTTTACAATTTAAAACACAAAAACCTTGAATTAATTGACAGCAACTGCTGTATGTTTTTAGCGGACTATGCTAGGCTAGCTGTCTAAATCTTGTGCACCAACATTACTACAAAGCACAAGCTTCCTGCTTTCCTTTCAACACACGCTGTCCTTTAATCAACTCTGATTGATATTCAAGCGGAGAAAAAGTAGCGTCGCAGCTGCTTTGTTTATTGAATCTGAAGCTGGTGATGATGACACTGTTGTTTATGAGTTGATGAATATTTATTTTTGAAAATGCGTCTAATCTGTTTATTTGGCACCCTGACCCAAACAACAAAAATGGTCTGTTATAGTGAAGAATGGGGGGATTATGGAATCTGCAGTAGTCACCAATATCAAATAACTATAAGATAATGTTGGGATTATTTATTTTTAGAATTGAAAAAGTCTCAGGCTGTTAAATAGTTAAACTCCACACTGAACCTCTTTATGATCTTTGATGACGATGAATCACTTTTGTATATAGTTTTACTATTTATTTCTGTTTTAGGTTGAAATAATACAGAGCCCCAGACATGACATGCTATAAAAATACTTTGTGTCAACAAAATATTTTTTTTTTAGGGTTCAATCTGCAACTCTGTGATATAATTTTATCGTGATTATTTTACAAATATTATTATTATTTATATATTTTGGCATTGGCCAAAATAAGAGCCATTATTTTGAGGAACAACTATACCTTGAATAGTCTAATTTTTTTCTTTCTGTTTAGACGTTATTTATGTTCCCACATAATTGACAACCAATATATATATACTGAAGAATGTATTACCTTAGTATATACAATTTGTTAGGCTAGAAGAGAGATATTAAATTGTATTTTGTTAAAAATCTGAATATTAATATACAACTGTTGCAGACCATAGTGTAATTAAGTTAAGTAAATTGAGTTAAAAGTGCATAGAAAACATTTGCACACTCAAAATTGTGACACAATTCAACTCAACATAGTAATGTCCTACTTTTAGGGATTAAGAATATAGTCACCATAAACGTAGGTATGAAATACACAAGTAATACCTTTCCTGGACATCTGAGTAACCAAACTGAGCGCACCTTTACTAGAAGATTAAACCAAAGCTTGCCCTATATAATACATTTATTTATCTAAAGCCTTTCATAACAATATTATCAGATAATTTGCAAATAATAATCTCCTCAACAACAATACGGTCTGTAATAGTTATGTATAAATATACCGATTTTTAATAACCTACAATAACATTTATAAATTAACCACATAACAATGAAACTGCAGAGTTGGAGATTGAACTTTTGGGTCCACAGATATTTTCTTTAGCAACTGAGCAATGCATCCATAAATTAAAGGGTTTTAATTAAGTCGTGGCCACGATTAATTTTTTTGTACCATGTCATGTCTGGGGTGCTGTGAAATAAATTCCAATGCCCTCATGTTTTTTTTAAAAGAAACGCACATTTCTGCAGCCTCTAAACTGTTTCCAATTTATCTCATGTTTTCCTTCGTCAATAGCTCTAGGGACAAAAAATGTTTCCATTCATCACTGTCAGTCGTGACAGATATGGACTCCTAAAATTGATGTTTGTGCTCGGTTTCCAGCTTTTTCTTGCCTTTAATATCACTTGGTGGTCAAACCTGAATGCATAGGGTCTCTACGTGAAATAATGTGAACATCAAATGTTCTCTTTAAATTCTGGCTCAGATTGTGAGGTTTTATTTTTCATATAGCAATGAAAGGGCAGATAAGATACAAGCTTTTTATGAACCTATTACAACAATCTACTTGGAGAAATGCTGCAGCCTTTTCTTGAGATAATGTGACTCCTGTTGTCTCTCCAGTTTCAGCCTATTATGGTTTGTTACAAGTCCTGAATAAAGGAGGCATTAATGTGCAGCAAAAGGACTGTTTTCACAAGGTCAGCCTTTTGTTGTAGACTACCTGTTGTTTCCTAATGATTCCTGTTCTAGCTTGATATTCATCTTCTGTCGGCTGGCAAACAGCTAATCATTTTTACACCTATTTTTCATATTCTTTTGTTGAAGACACCGATCTTCTTAACCATCTCCAGCCCCATCCTTTATGTATGATACCTGATACGGGTCAGGAGATCTAGATAGATAGATAGATGGATAGATACTTTATTCATCTCCTTAGAGAAATTCACGACAGAGAGATTCAGAGAGATTGTTGTCTGTTAAAATAACTGAAAAACAGATTTAAAGGGTTAGATGGTCCAAATTGAAACTTCACTTTTACATTTTCTACTCCCCCTCATGTCGACTAAGAGTTTGGATAATTTTCATAGTAACACATTCCTTTTTGGAGTTATAGACAAAAATGTTTGTTCATTTTAATGTAGCGACTGGAGCTCAGTTGTCTTCGTCTTCATCTTCGTCCAAAAAGACACTTAAAAACATCCAAATACCTCCATACCTCTTATCTATAATGTCCAGCTTTTTTTTTTTGAAGCATCATCATGAAGAATTGTTCCGAAAGAAAATGACACTAAATTATATTTTAGGCTTATTTTAGCCATTGTAGATGGGCTAGCTGCTATGTCAGCTTCATCTTCGTACATAAAAACAACACACTTAATAACATCCAAGTATGTCTACAAGTTGTATGTAACATCCATCTTGTATTTAAGCCTCGACATGAGATATTGTGCTTGAATAAATTTTGAAAGTCTATATTTTAAGCTTGTTTTTAGTGGACGATGCTAGGCTAGCTGCCTTAATTTACCAACAAAGCTACAAACAAACCTAAAATGTACACTAGTTTAAAAGAATTTTCACAACGATTCCTCATGTCCAGTCTTCAATACAAGATGGACGTTACAGACAGTATGGAGGTATTTGTATGTTTTAAAGTGACTTTTGGACGAAGATTACATTTAAAATTAAAATGAACAAACATTTTTGTCTATAACTTTAAAAAGGAACAGATTATTTTGAAAATAATCCCAACTCTTTGAATGAAACCTTTCAAGAAAATATATACAAAATAACATTATAAATCGAATATATGTTGCGGATCTCTTATTTTATTAATTATTTTAAATTTAATTCATATTTGAAAAAAATTGAAGTCCGTATTCAACTTTATTGTGTTAGAGACCTGAGTTTTTCAATGAATTGAGATTTATCAATTTAGGTTCTATATTTCATGATAATGTATCCGTCATGGTGGCATCATAACTTCTTTCATAAAGTCTTTCAGGTCTTTTAAAGTTTACTCCAAGTCAAGCTTAAGTCAGATCCAAGATACTTATTCATGCTACTTTTATTCTCTATTCTATCCTCTTTCTTTACTCTTTTTAGGAAGCTTGATAAACTGATTTGATGTTCAAAACGTCTTGAAACACCTCATATATCCTTTAAAACTTTTAGGATTGCAATCTTCCTTTTGCTTTATTCAAGAACCTCTAATTTAATAATCATTTGATTCATGTAGTGATTGTGTGTGTTTTCACAGGCCACCGATAAGGACACTGGGAATTACAGCGCCATGGCATATCGCCTCATCATCCCACCGACCTCAGAAGGCCAGGACAGCTTTGTCATAGAAACCTACACTGGAATGATCAAGTCAGCCATGATGTTCCGTAATATGCGAAGGTCCTATTTCAAATTTCAAGTGATAGCTACGGATGACTACGGAAAGGGTCTCAGCAGCAGCGCAGAGGTTGTCGTAAGTACTTCCTTTTATTCACCGTCTAGAGTGTTTCCAATTTAGTGCCAAGATTTTTGTTGGTTTGCGTGTTTGTCTTTGTTATTTTTTACCCTAATCTAACTACTGGTGGTACCAATCTTTCATAATTCAAGTGTAGGAGGTCAACAAAAAATGTTGAGTTCTAGCAGGAACAAGTCAAAAGAGACAAAACATCCATTTATTTTTAAAGTCACTGCTGCCGTGTCAAATAATAAATATGGAGAAGAACGTTTTAAGATTCTTTTCGTGTACACAGAAATACAAAACATACTTCATCTGCAAATCAAATTCAATATTTGTTTTGAAAACATGCCTTTTTTATTTTGATTTATTAAATCCTGAATATATTTTTTAAAGCATTGTTCAACATCTCCCCGGACTTCATTTGATAACTGTGTGCTAGTTCTTATGTAGTGCCAAGATATCCTTTTTAATTTTATTTTTTTTCAATAGTGAGATAGGGCACTGTGATCCAGTGACTCCCTTTTTGCGTACCTTCCCCCTCAGTTCTGTGTTTCAGCGAAATGTGTCTGGCTAATAAGCCTCTAACTAGACAGGAGAAGGGTCTGGAATATTGCCTGGATATGAGAAAGAGCGAGTGTGTGCTTAACCACGGCGCTCATTAATTTTCAGGGGACAACCTTATGTCATAGGAACAACACACGGTTTCACTTCAGGGATGTTGCTCCTTCACTTAACCCGAGGATCAGGGTCTAAAGTGTGCTGCTTAGCAACAACACCAGCGTCCAATTAGTGACCCGGCAAAAATAAACATTTGAAGAAGTGGACCACGTTGAGAAGTGTCTGCAGTTAAGCCTGTTTGAAGCTGTTTTTTGTGTCTTTGTCTGTTTGACTTTGAAGGTTTCCGTGGTCAATGCTCTTGATATGCAAGTTGTTGTGTCGACGGTTCCTCCGACTTTGGTTGAGGAAAAAAAAGAGGAGCTTATAAGGTAAGGCAACATTATATAATCTTTTTTTTTAAACAAAATGTATATTTACCAAGCCGTTTTTATCTGCTTTCTGTCAATCATCGATCGATCTAGCTTTATTAGCACTGTGTTTTCTTCTTTAACAAACACGACCATCAACTCACTTTTCTTTGATCTCAGTTGTAGTTTTTGACATCTATCTTGGTTCTTCATCTTAACCTAGAAATATTAAAGGGATAGTTCACCCAAAAATTCTAATGGCATTCTCATTCTGCTCAGTTGTCTTCGTCATCATCTTCGTCCTGAATCCAGAAAATAGATTTATGTACAAGTTAAAATCCTGAGGTCATTCATTTTCTTGTTACCTCCACCAATCAACATTGTTTAAGGGTTACTAAAGAAGCTCCCAGCTCAGAAATGCAGTATTTTTCCAGGCCTGCTGCAACTAGAGATCATTTTAAGAAACCAAGATGGTGTTAAGAGTGACCTTTAAATCTAGGATTGTAGTTTTGGTTGAGCAGTAGAGTGGTTGGCTTGCGACTAAAATACGTTGCAGCCTACTACCATCCCTGTGTAACTGCAATGTACATGAATGGGTGATTTAGTTTGAAGCTCTTTGAGTGATGAACAAGCAGCGGCAGTGCTATATAAACTAAAAAAAAACTATTTACACCATGGAAGAACTGAAGCTGATTGAGGTAGACAAGTTGTTTTATACTTGAACTTGTATTTTATCAATACTCTTCCAGTACAATGTTTCATCACTTATTTTATAGTGAAGAATTATTTTTTTAGTAAGTTTTGAAAGAGTTTATTTATTTTTAAAAGTTACTATAATTGGAGCTAGCGTATCCTTGGTCGAACACAAAATAAGTATATGTTTGTACACACTCAAGGTTTGTTAAAAATCCTTGGTGAAGGTTTTCCATTGAAATTCTCATGGGCAAGCCAAAGTTTTTAGAGATTAACTGGTCTGTTAAACTGAGCCTGAGAAACCTGGGTGTTGTATTTGACAAAGACCTGTCTCTAGTTCAACACTACAGAAAACTGACCAGAAACTGTTTTCTTCAACTGAGAAAAATCTCTAAACTTTAACTCTAAACTAAAATGATGTCACAACACGATCTGGATCTTATAATCCATGTGTTTGTGTCTTCTCGTTTAGACTATTGTAACAGTTTATTTTCATATCTTAACAAGAAGGATCTGTCTCGCCTGCAGTTAATACAAAACTCAAACGCAGTAAGAATTCAGACCCGCTTTGGTAGAAGAACTCACATTTCCCCGATCCTTAAAACTCTTCACTGGCTGCAAGTTTCTTTCAGGATCAATTTTGGGAGCTTTCAGAGCTATTCATGGTCAGACTCCTCCTAACACCAGTGATCTGATCCAGCCTTACACCCCAGCTCGGGCTCTGAGGTCTGTGGATCAGAATCTCTAGATTGCTTTACAAATAACCATTACTTACTTACCTACTTACTTACTAATAATGGATATTGGATTTTTTTCAAGGTATCAATGTTTTTATTTTTTATTTACATCTTGACTTAAAATTGCAATTTTTCTTGCCTAAGAAAATTGATATAGTTTGCAAAGTAAAAATAGTTTTGAGGAGAGAGAAGATGCTTCATCTTCATCGGCAGCTGAAGAAGAGCTGCACACCCATCCACTTAAATTTAAACTTGCATTAGATGTGAAGGTAAGCCTGTCTTATAAAAATTACTGAAAGGATATTTGTTTCATAAATAGTTATAGCCAACCCTTATTAAATAATGCTTATGATCACTCTGTGGGGTAAGTAGTTGGTCTTATAACGTAGAAACTACTATGTATGTCGTTTGATACACTTTATCAGCCGCGACCTTGACACTCCCCTTTTATTCGTCACCATACACTGCAGGGTCAGATCCACAGCTCGTATCGCAAGCAAAAAAGGGACAAAAGATTTTTTTGCATAATTTAATAGGGTATCATTTTACGAGTCTGAATTCCAATGTTTGCGATGCTTTTTCCTCAGAAGCCTCTCATTTATCTGGGAGTGCTTCAGAGTTATTGTTCTCTCTGAAAGGCAAGTGAGTTATTTTCCGAGCCCTAACGTGACTCCACTGTTTAAACAGAGCATTCGTCATTATTATCTTTTTTTGGCAGCGATGCCATACGCAATCTTCGAACATTTCAGGTGATCAAGGGGTCATTTTACTAAGTGCTTCAACTGTTTATCCACCTTGACGAGGAGAGTCAGCGAAGCGATTCTTTATTGGCTGCAGTGAGGAGTGGATTTGCTGCTGGCTGAGGAGGATTATAGCAGGATTGTTTTTGCCAAATTTGGAAAAGAAAGCTTCAGCACATTGGGGTACTGCGCTGGTCATTTCCAGAGTTAAGGATTGGTGGATCTTAATTTACTTTGCCTGAGATACACTTTAGAAGTTCACCCAAAATTGACATTTAATATTTTTCCACTCACCCTTCTCGACTAAGGATTGGGATTATTTTAAGTATAATCCCTTTATTTTATGTATTTTCAATTTATTTTATCATGTAGCGACTGGAGCTCAGTTGTCTTTGTCTTCATCTTAGTCCAAAAAGACACTTAAAAACATCCAAATACCTCCATACTGCTCGTCTGTAATGTCCATCTTGTATCGAGTGAGTCTATATTTTAGGTCTATTTGTAGACAGAATTGAAAAAGCCTTTCAGATAAGAGGTGAAACGTCCTCCTAGAAACTCTACACAGTCTAGTTGACTCGCTTTAAACCAATTGGACTCCAGCTATAAATTCATCGACCTTCAAACACATTTCAAGTGCAAGATTAGAATCGAAAGCCCAAGATTAACATTGAAAGCCTGGGCTCTTCTACTAAGAACAAGCTTAAAATAAAGAAGATGAACAAGATGAAGACAACAATCGCTACATTCAAATTAACATGCATTTTTTTCCTATAACTCTAAAAAGGAACAGATTACTCTAAAGATAATCCCAACCCTTAGTCGACATGAGGGTGAGTAGAAAATTTGTGAGAATTGAATTTTGTGTAAACTTCTGGGCGCCAAAGAATGGCTGCCTTGGTGCTTGTTTCTGTCTATTATTTTATTCTGTACTGCCACCACAAAATACCCTGTTTTTTTTTTCACTTTAACGTGCTCTAAAAAATCACTAATGTTTGTGTTGTTTCAGAATCCTTGAGCGACACGTCCAGGACCAGATTCCAGGCGCCAAGGTAATCGTGGAAGCCATCGGGCCACGTCGTCACGGCGACGGATATGAGCTTGAAGACTACAGCAAAACAGACCTGATGGTGTACGCCATTGACCCACTCACAAACAGGGCCATTTCTCGTCAGGAGCTCTTCAAGTGAGTCGGTCAATTGCACCACAAGTGATTCTGCTAATGTTCTTCATTGAATGTTTTCTCCACACCCTCTCATTACCCTCTGCCCATGCGTCAGCAGATTCTTTCACCTGTGTTTCCTTGGATTTTTTCAGTTTTGCACACCTTTTTCAGACCCTTTCGGAGGATTTTAATTATTCTGCACATGCACTGAATCTGTCAGTAGTCAGGAGCAGATTTAAAAGGAGAAGAAAATATGGTCCAGGTTTAGAGGGCGACAACGTGGGAGTGCAGCGGGGAGTTTTTCAGTCGCTCCATTAACCTGTCAAATCAGTGACTCAAAGGTTGCTCCAGGTGCCTCCAGATATGCCACCCATGCATGTCATTGGTTAGATGCAGACGAATTTAAACAAACAGAGGTGTATTTTAAGAGGAAACATTGAGGAAATGTGGACTGAAATAATTATTGCACTGCCTCAGTTGTTTTTGTGGGTAATGTGAATTTTGCCGCCTTAAATTACCAATGGTGTCACAAAGAAGCCCATTTTGTAATCTGTTCAGTTAGTAGCACCTATTTTGAGGGGATTTCAAGCTGTGATCTGACTAGAAAGGTTTGTTTTTATTGGAGCGCACATCAAGTCTAACTGAATTAAGAGCAAGGACATCCAAATGGATGCGTCAGGGCCTTCAATAAACCATGTATGGCCCTTTACCAGCTATAGGGCATGTAAAGAGATGTAAATTCAACATGCTTTTCAGGCAATACTCACACTTGAAGTCTATTTATACAGGTTTCTGTTTCCTCTTGTAGTATTTAATGTTCCTTATTATATAAAGTTGTTTAATTCAATTGAATTACATTGTATTTAAAGTGTCATATTATAACAAGGTTTGCTCAAGACACTTCACACAGTTTAAGAAAGACTATATTGTATAAAAGAAAAACGTATGCCAGAGGATCAAAAAAGAGTAAATCCCAGCATTACAGTAGCAAGAAAAAACGTCCTTTTAGAAGGCAATAACCTAGATCAGAACAATTATATATTTTGTCATTTCCAGTGTTTCCATTGATTAAAAAGTGTAAAAAAAAAAAAAAGATAAACAAAGAGCCTACCAAATTGATATCCAGCTATAAATAGAAAATATCGCAAGTTTATTCTTATCGTTTAAATAAGGGTCATGAAGAGTCTCAGCTTGCATCATCTTGGATGTAATTGCACCACTTTTTTTTTTTAATTCAGATATTCTCAGGGGATAAGCTCCCATAACCTGGAACTGCCTAACAATTCCACAGTTAAATTACATGCGACATGTCTTCACTGAAAGTAAAAAAAGGAAGAGAACGTCATGTAATTAATCTACAGTCACCACCTTGACCCATACTGTCCCTCAATGACTTTAATAATCTCCAATTTATGAGCACACTGGCATCACTTTAACAGGAATTAAAGATGAAGATAATTGTCGTACTGGTTTTTTGTCAGGAAGCTATTTTACCAGGTCAATGGATAGAGCCTGGTCTTATTCATGAGTCATCCAGCCAGCTATCTCTGTGTGAAGGATGATTCTTCTGTATGAGAGTTGTTTTTGGGGGGGGTTTTATTCTGTGATTAGACTTTTCACTTGGATTCATTTTGATCATGGTTGTTGATACTGGTTAAATAATGTGCTGTCGGTCATTAAATTCGCTGGTTAAGCCAATCTTTTACTGCCATGTGCAGGGGTTTTATGGGTCTTATTATTCGTATTGACTTCTGCAGCATCATTTTGAGTAAAGCAAACGCTACTATTACCGTCATTTTTGGCATTTATTTTCTTTTTCGCACCAATTCAAGAGTTATTAAATTGAAAAAAACGGTTTAACTGGACCGGAGATTTCTCGAGGGCAGGGATTATGTCTGGGGGAGCACTGCTGCCACGACCCATTCCCCGTAGTCACGTCTTTGATTTACGGTAGTTCCATTTCTCCAGTTCATGTATGAATGTTCGAAATACTATAAACCTTGGAGGAGTTACAGTAGTCGCTATAATACAGTAGTTATCTACAATAAAGGGATACAAATACTAACCTTGGCCTAAGCTGATCTTTATGTCCTTAACCATCTTCTTTGTATCCTAGATTTCTGGATGGGAATGTTCTTGAAATCAACAAAGAGTTCCAGCCGCACCTGGGCGAAGGCGGCCGAATCCTGGAGATCCGGTCGCCCGACATCGTCGCCAGTGTCAAGAAGGCCGCCCAGGCCGTGGGCTACACCGAGGGAGCCCTCCTGGCTCTGGCGATCATCATCATCCTCTGCTGCATCCCTGCCATCCTCATCGTCATGGTCACCTACAAACAGTGAGTGTTCCCGTGGTCGCAGTCTTCGCTCCTCCATTAATCATCTTAAACTGGGCGTCAAGACACAGAAGCAGGTAGTGAATTCTAATTACGGGAGCGTTCTCCTGGCAAATGTGTCGTTTACGACCGAGCCTCGTCACTCATCACTATGGAGAAGCTCACTCTGTCACTAATCCTTTTCTCGTCTGTGTCATGAAGACGCTGACGGTGCAATTTACAGAGAAAATCAGTTTTAGGGTTGTGACAATACAAAAATAGTCAGTAGTCAATACCAATACCAGTACATTTTTCAAATACTTTGATACCTTTCAATACCATGATTTCTGTGTTGAGCAGCCTCTAAGTAAAATAACAAACCAAAAAATGTTTTCTATTAATGAAAAAAACGGTGGTGATGAGCAGATTCTAAAAAAAGTTAACATTTTTGTCTCATGAATGTGTAAATAAATAACAAAACCTCCAGCTACAAAACATTCAAACAGTGCTGATCAGCACATAAAGTATAAAAAGAAAACATCATTTTATATTTTCTTTGCCTTTCAAAGATGTCTGACTCTTGGCTGCAGTTTCTCTAGCTTCTGGTCAGTGTGATCAGATTGATAGGGAAAAAGGGAAAATAAAAAGTTTTTTTCAAGTTCATTTCAAAGCACAGAACTTGTATATTCAGTATTTATGGAATCAAAAAAAGTTGTACCGAACTGGTACCGAAGTATCAGCCCTTGTGACAACTCTAATCTCTCTGCTCTTCAATTATCAGTCATGTGTGGCTAATATATCTGTAGGCAACTGCCACTTCTTAATGATGCTAAATCAGCCTTGCCTCACTCAGAAACACATTACCCAAAAACAATTGTGTCACTTTGTAAACTGCAGCAGATGTGGACTGGAGTTACCTTTTCCACTTGTGGTCTGTTGTTCTGCTAAATGTTTGCTTGTGACAGATGGTCGTAATACTTTTCCCATAAGTGAATTTAAAGACTGAATCCACAGATCAAGGCCGCCATGACGACATTAAAGATGGGGCCGTATTGGTGGCATTAGCTTCTTTGAATTACATACAGAATCGTGTTATAAACTTTAAATAAGAAAGAATTAGCAAGCCAGAAAACAATTACAATCAACACGTCCATGTTGTGAATGTCTGAACATCCCTAATAACTGTTTTTTCTTCTTGTCCATTTTCATCCTGCCTCCGCTCTGATGTCTTCAGATTCAAAGAGTAAGTCGTTTTTGTCAGATTTTGGGTCATGAATTCAATATTCTTAGACTGTTTTTATAGATTAAGAAAATAGAAGTTGGGATATAGTATACTTTAATTTTATATCTAACAGAAGCTTCTGGTAGTTTTAACTAATGTTACAATTTGCAACAATTCATAGCTTCTTAAATTGATGATTTTGTTTATTGTTTTGGAGGAAAAAAACAACTAAGTGCTCACTTATATGGAGATATAAGACAGATTATAAGATCGTCTTTATTTACTAGTGTTAAAATGAAGTCCCTTCAGTGCCTCCGCACTCCATATTGTTTGAAAAACGAGATAAGGACTTTTGAAGCTGGCAAAATTCCCCAAAAATGGAAATGAATGCAACTGCCATATCTACGTAGATAATCATGACTGCTCTACATTAATCTTATCATCACAGAGCATTTTAGATTGTGCCGCTTTAAGGAGACCTGTATTGGTGTTTTTTTGCTACTTTTCCTCGAAAAACTTTATTGTTGATAACACATTCAATGACATTTTACACAGACGGCAAGCCGAGTGTGCCAAAACTGCCAGGATTCAGATGGCGTTGCCACCAGGAGGAAAGGCGGCGCCTGCCAGCACACCAGGTGCAAACCTCTACGAAGAGCTCGGAGACAGCAGCATGTGAGTAAACCTTCACTAGTCAATGTCTTGCTTCACTCTTCCCTCATCCCCGAACATCGTGCACATGGCAGACTGGATACATATTCGGGATGTGAGGCCATAAATGGATCAGTCGTTTGTTTGGCTCGTCGCATTTTTATTTGATCCCTTCTTGTCAGTTAAACAAACATGTAACAGATGAAACGTAACACTTGCAGTGGGAAATGTTCAGCAAGAAAGTATTGATTTTGCTTTACTATGTTTGTGCTTTCATTGTGGACTTGTTTTTATTTGCTGAAACCTTGAGAGTCTAATCTTCCGCTTCAGACTTATGTCAGTGACTTTTTAATTGTTCATCTGCTGCACAATTTCTTCGAGCTGCCGTGTGTGTGGGCAGGTTGTGTAAAAAGGCTGGCTCTTACTCACTGAGGCTCATTGATGAAGCGCGAGTAAAATCCCAGCACAGATTTGTACATAAAGGTTCGCATCACATGAAAAATACTCCAGATCGATGAAACAGTCAAAATGTTCGGATATGAACATAAACACATGAGTATTTTCTTTGGTTAGTTGTGGAGTTGAGACAGGATTGTTAAAGAACACGGATGTCAATCATCATAACTGTCCTATCAGAAGATAAAAAAAATATACGATCAAATTGGATAAATAACAGATGAACTGCTGCAGCAGAGCCTTTTGAGTTGAACCTGCTGAGACTATGGATCTAATTTTGGTAATGTATTGGACAAAGACTCAGCTGGTTACGGAGAGAATATTCAATATGAAACGAACTTTACTGCGGCCCATTAATCTATGACAGATGAAGCGTAAAGGATTTGACTTGAAACTGTAGGCAAATAATCGCACAAAAGAAACACTTCAGTCACAGGAGGAGGGATGTCACAGTCCAAACTATTACGTGCTGGCGAGAACATCGCTCGTATTATTGAGGAAACCTCTCTGTCAGGAAATATGCCTCATGATTGTTTACATATTTTGATATTTTAGTCTATTATTAGTCCATATTGTTGTGTTTTATTGTTCTTATTTTTTAAACATTCATGATTTAGAAAAAGTGTGTAATTTATTGAGTCAATTTACATTGATATTCACAATTATTACACTCAAATTTGTTTTGCTGACGCTTAATGAATGAGATCAATGTGTTTTCAATATGAGGTTGGGATGTTGCAGGTTGTGCATTACCAGATTCAGGGTTGAATTGAAGCAAAAGGTTTGTTCGGGATATAGATTTGAACCCATAAATGAACGTGAGTTGAACGAATGGATATTTCAGAGGAATATTTTCATAAAAACGTTTTTGAAAGCTTCTGAAAAATACATAGCTTTTAGTAGACTCATAACAAGTATTCAAACTTTTCTTTCCTTTCCTTGTCTTCTTACCAATTGTCAACTATTCTTTTCTCCTACCCCCATCTCTCTGGATTTAGACTGCAGTAAGTATTCGACAAAAACTTCTAAACACATTCAACGATCGCTCACTGTAGCCCTTGAGCGCCAACCTTTCCCTGTGTTTAGCTTGTGTCAATCGATTGACCTCTTCCTGTAGACGTAGATGTGTCATCAGTAGATGTATCATAAATTCCAGATGTATTTTCCTTGTTAAATAGTTTTATCACAGTTACATCATAGTGTTTTGACTGGTTGTAGAATTTCACTGATTAAAAATAGTGAAACATGCAGAATTTAGTTTAAGTTGAGTAAATATACTTTACATCACTATTTATTGTGAGTTGTTTTATATATATATATATATATATATATATTTCTTTATTTCTGCCCATGAATAGACAATGTTGATCAGAAAGTGAACATTTCTCACATTATTGAGGAGACTCTCTGTCATAAATCTAGCTGATGATTGGCTTAATTTAGCCTATTATTAGCCTATATTTTTATATTCTTATATCCTGTATATTAAACGTTCATAATGTAGAAAGAATATGTAATCTAATCTTTTGATCAAAAATAATTACACATCTATAATTTAAGTGACTTTTATAGCTAATTAAAACAGTACAGAGATGGAACATAAACGTATAAACATTTACTCACTTCACCATTTTAGTACTTATTTAATAATTATTAGTTACTTCTTTTTTTAAGGAAAATGAACCCAAGTGGCATAAAGGTTTTTGTGTATCTGTAAGAGATATTTAAAAGACAATAAAGTTTAAAGTAAACACATTTTTTTTAATTAATATTTTTCAGTGAGTAAACAAATACATAAATAAATATATTTATCTGGTGAAGGCACAATTTTATGAAGGAAATGTATTTTTACGTCAATCCTACGTTACAAATCTTAAATAATTCACTCTAAATTACTCCTTGTATTATTTGTACACTTGTCTTAAGCAAGCCAAACATCTTGTTGGTTAGGAAACGTTAAAAAGGTACTTTAATAATTAGTCTGTTTGTCTATCATCATTTCCTGAACATTTCAGTGAAATTGAGGGATTCTGCCAACAGAAAACAATCCTTTTACCTCCTTGGCAGAGTTCATGATCCCGTTTAACGAGCAGTCAAGATACTAAGAAGTACACTCTTCCTGAAACCTCTCTCCCCAGGCTTTGCTTTATTTTTCACCTTTGATTCTTACTCTGGTTTCAAGTCTTGTTTCTTCTTCACCTCCAATCTTGCCTGGACAGGGCTGAAAAGTCGCTCATTGAAGAGGCCAAACGCCAGAGGATTCTTAGCTCCTTTGCCAGTCACTCCCTTACAGGCCACAGCAACGGATCCCTGCACGCCAACCTTCTCAAGTCCGAGAGCAACGTGACTCGCTTCTCCGACTGCAATCCACTCACCACCCATAACCCTGTCTACCATGACGACAGCGCCCTCTGCAGCCACGCTGTCTTAAAAGGAGGTAGAAGTCTTTTCAAGAAACCGCTTTTTTCGCCTTCTCACTCAGAAGGTTACGGTTACGCCTGGACAATGCCGGCTCGCGTCCGCCGAGAGATCCAAGACGAGACGCCCAAGAGACAAGCTCTGATGGGACGAGCCCTTTGGGAACAGCAGATTCTCCAAGCAGCCATGAGTGACAGGCTTTGGCCCGGGAGTTCCGAGTTTCTCCGCTTGAGTGACAGCACCGACACCAAGCTTTCGGTCCGTGAGCAAGCGAGACAGTTTGAGCAGCAGGCACTTCATGATCCAACCCTTAGAAAGAACAACCAGGGGATTCCTTCTCCGATTCTTGTGCGGGACAGAGACGGCACAGATGTTCTAGAGGTGTCCTCAGAAACCTTGCTGTCCATCATGGACTTCCCGTACAGCCCGACTGTGGGTCGAGATTTGCCCCCTAACATCGTGACTCAGGATGGGGAATCGTGGACACTTGCTTGTCAGAAGCCGACGCCGCCATTGCTGAAGAAGTTCAGCTCCAGTATTTCCAACTACATGACAGTCCAGCCGTGTCAGATCACTGTCGAGATCATACCAGACCCCCCAGATGACCCACCTCCGCCTCCTCCTGTGCAGCCAGATCCTCCCTCACCATCCACTTCTTCAATCTCCAACCCCCCTTCTTTCCCACCCTCACCCCCTTCTGCCCAGAGACCCCAAGCCAGCCCTCCACCTCCTCCGCCTCCTGAGGTCGTCCCTCCACCTCCTCCCAAGGTCATCCCTCCACCTCCTCCACCTCCTCCACTTCCCGAGGTCGTCCATCCACCTCCTCCACTTCCTGAGGTGGTCCCTCCCCCACCTCCACCACCGCCTCCAAATCCAGTCAGCGATAATTCACGTCCCGTCGTCCAATTTGTTCCCTCATCTCTGCCACCCATTTCCTCCCTTCGCCCGGTTTCAGAACGCAAACCGGCGCCTCAGATCATCCCCTCCAACACTGTGAAGAGAGAACTAAAAGGAATTCTGAAGAACATAAAAAACCTAGCTGACATAGAGCGATCAGTTGCCAACATGCATAGCCAAGTAGACAAAAACTGCAGGATGCCCAAGTTAAGCAGGAAACCACAAGTGACTGAGCTGTCAGAAGGAGTTAGGAAACTCCCCGATTCTGATCTCCATGACAAGCAGAGCCCGCCAAATGAAACCACCTCCAGCTCTGCGGTTGAAATGGACTCAACAAGTTTAACTGGTGGTGAAGAAAGTCCTAATGAGGTGACGGCGGAGGCTGGGCGGACAAAGGAGTCGAGCTCAAACATTTCAGATACTGCTGAGAGCAAAGAGCAAGTTTCCCCTCAGACTGCAGACTTTTGACACATTCATCTGTCATCTCAATATTCTCTTTTATATCACAGCTCTTTTTATATCATCTTTTACATTTATAGTTTTTATTCTGGAGTGTAAGTCAATACCTTTTTTGTATTTTCAAGTAGTGCTTTAAATAATGCAGGATTTCTGGATTGTTTAGTATCAAAGAGAATTCAATGTTCTTTATTTTCCATTTGTGCATAAACATAGACAGTCCAGACTCATTGGAAATCTTTGTGCGTGTTCTACGAGTCAGTTTTAAGGAGATAAAAAATAAAAATAAAAGTTGACTTTTATATAATTCTCTTTATAGACCTTGTCTGGAGTTATTGTAATGGCAAAAATATATTTGTATGATGTTTTTCTCGCACCAATGGTTCGCTATGACTGTGTAGGTCGTTCTAATATAAATCTTTTACCTTCATTAAAATGCGTGATCTGTCACTTCTAGCTCTAAATCCTCTTCTTGTGTCTCTTCCAACATCCACACGCCCCGCATGCCCTTAAGCAAACGGACTTAGCATCCTGCCTCTCCCGAGCGACGGGATGTTTGATTCATCACACATTCCCTGATGGTAGATCGAAAGCTCGCTAATTCTGATTCCGCTCACTACGTGTGGTAATCTGTTGTAAGGAGACGATCACATGCTGTTTCCTTCAACCCCGGGTGCACAAGTTGCTTCCCTACGTTTGTGTTGATATTAATCAAAGCTTATTTACTGATTTTACATTTTATCTTAAAGAGTGAATTAAGAATGTATTCGCCTCATCTCATCAATTATGTATTTGCTTCACAAGAACTGATGGCTTAGCGTGGAATAGTATTTATTTTAATTTATGCTAGCAGACAACTGTGACAGACGAAACTGTGTGAATTTTAAGAGCTCAACTTGTTTCTCGGATAAATATATGAGTCAGATGAACATGGAAAAGTTCAAATCTTTATTTATCCTTGTCTAGTTTTCTACCTATTTGCTTCCTCTTAAAACTATTACACGATGAAACAGCATGTCTGGGTTGCATATTTGGTAAGAACCCAATAAGTAATGTTGCTTTCATACTGATTTAATTCATAATCCTGTTCATGTCAACAAGATTTGAAATGCACATGTAAGATTACTGTGTTTCCACAGCAGGGGTCTGGGTTTAGCGCTAAGAAACCCTTCAATACAGTAGCATTTATATGGTTGGAACAACCACACACGGACCAGATTCACCTGCACATGAACCAAGAGCTACACAGACGTCTCGGTGAAATGTGTCCTGAACAATAGGTAGGATTAAAAAATGTATGTCTGGAATTAGAAAACGAGAAATTTCTAGGGATACCGTCCTTAATGTCGACAGATCCTCCTTGGGCAGGTAGTCTAGCCTCGAAACCACCTTTGCAAAGAGATCATAATTTCAACATTTCCCTTTTTTTATAAACAGTGTTCGGTGATTTACTTTAAAAGAGTAACTTTGTACTTTTAAAGGAGGTATTTTACTCTAATGTAATCGTTATGTTTAAGGTAGTTTTGGGGTGATACAGATTGTCAATTTTTTGGAAGTCTCAACAGGCCGAAACTGATTTTTGTCCATTTTATTTCCCCCCCCTCCAAGGAACACACACAAATGTCACTTTTTGTTTTAGGATTGATAAAAAAAACGTATTAAATACAATTGAACAACACAAAAAAACACAACAAACTTTAAGGCAACTACACTAAGACTGTGTACCAATTCGACTACCACTAGCTCTCAATACTTACACTTGAGATGGAGGGTGTCCCAGACAATACAAAACTCAAATTGCCGGATAAAATATACATTATATCATATGTTCTTGAACGCACCATAGGAATCCTATTGTCATAGAATAAATCGATGACGTGACAAAAAGGTGCAAAGAAAGTTAACAGATTGTCTTTCTTCCAGTCTACCTCAGACAGTAAAGCACTTTGGAAACAGTGTTCCAAAAGATGACTTGATTTTAATTAAACACTTGAAGTGGTTTTTTTTATGATCTTTAAGTATAGTATTATATTTTAATGTAACAGTTGGTATATATTTCTTTGGCATCTCCAGTCAGATTTTGGCATGAATAGTTGTCGAGCAAAACTGGCCTCAGTGAAGTAAAAGTCTGTCTGAGAAAGTTTGACCATCATTTGATTCCAAGCCCGGAGGAAACGTTATCATCACTTTACTAAAATATGGCTGGGGAGTTTCGTAACTAGCTCTGCACAACATTACAAGATCATTTATCCTCCATCACGTCCCCTCTTGCACAAAAACCTCCTCTGGGTTTTTAAGAGTCGGACCATTTTTCTTTCTGTTGCTCGGAGCAGCAGTAGCCCGCAGCCAAGTCAACAGGTCATCCATTATATCCCACTCCCATCATCCTCTCTGCCTGTGAGGCGTGCTGGTTGGGCTTCGGTCTGTCACTGGTCTCGGCCCCTAATAATAGATTACAGCTCGCTGGAGGAAGCTCACATCATTGCTTGGCTATATATCTGAGTGAGAAAGTCGCGGTTATTTATGGCCCCGAACAGGCAACAGTTGTACGCCTGTGATCCTGCAGCTCTTGTCACATGTCCGTCAGCGTCTGTTTCTCGATGACTCTTGAGACTGATCACGCTGGAGATTGATTATATGGGATGGAGTTGTATTGAGAATTTGGTCACTTTGAATGTATAGTTGCAGAATAAAATGACCTAAAAAGGGTTTTCTGATACCAATTTCCTTCATAGAATATTAATTATATATATTTTTTATTTTTAAAGTTAAAGACAAAAATGTTTGTTCATTTTAATGTAACTGGAGCTCAGTTGTCTTCGTCTTCATCTTCTTTCATAAAGACGCTTAAAAACATTCAAACACCTCCATACTGCTCGTCTGTAACGTCCATCTTGTATTGTAGCCTTGACATGAGGAATTGTTAAAAAAAAAAATGTATTAAGTCTAAATCGTAAGCTTGTTTTTAGTAGTTTAACTAGACTAGCTGTTAGGACACCTTTATTTTCTTTCAATGAAGCACTTTAGAACGTCCAAAATACTTTTGTGTTGCTTGTCTAATACTAATCTGTATATTTTAAGTTTGATTGTTGTGGAGAACAAATTTTCATATTGATGCTTCAATACAAGATGGACGTTACAGGCGAGCAGTATGGAGGTATTTGTATGTTTTTATGGGACTTTTTGTATGTAGATGAAGACAACTGAGCTCCAGTCACGACATTAAAATGAACATACATTTTTGCCTATAACAGATTACTCTGAAAATCTTAAATAATTCCAACCCTAGGTCAACAGAAATTTGAGTTTTAGGAATCTAAAATATCTTTTAAGTAAAGGGACGGCTAGAACTTTCCACTGGCCACTAACATAGTAGGTAAGTAAGTAAGCTTTATTTGTAGAATAATAGTCTTAGCTGGATTTTTCAAGATGACAAAAACATCATAGACATGACAGACAAGTTTTTTTGTTGTAGCCAAGAGTGATCGAACTTCTTCACATGAGGGCCAACAATGAGAAGTAGAATTGAATGATGAGGAAATAAATAAATTGGACTGGGCATTTGACTCCCTTGAAGATCTTGAGAAAAGATTTTACCAGGCTATCTGACGAGGTCATGCAGTCGAGAATTTTTGTTGGTTTGATTTATAAGTTTTAATCATACTTTTCATTATAATGGTCCAGTTTCATTAATTAAGTGTATTCTTTGGACCCTCTGGTTTCCTCCCACTATTCATTGACATTCCATTACCCTCAACAAGAACATTTTTTGTGGCTTAAAACTGTTTTTTATTCTCAAACAATGTCGAAAAAGTGTTTTTCTCCTCACATTCCTTTTGTCTTTCATACCATTACGGTTGTAAAAATGCTTCTCCTCAACAATATAAATTGAAAATGCGCAGTAAGTAAAAGCAAAATGACTCTGTGGTCAGCAGAATGTAGATGTAGACTAGTGCTGCAGTAAGTGCTGCCAGTCACTCACAGACTTTATTTGTCTTTTCTTCTGCGGTGTGTAGGAGGCGAGGATATGGCAGACAGGTAAGCCCCATTTTTATTATCTGTTGTGTCCCTCCTGAATTAATTGAAGCCCCCTTTATTCTGTTCTTCTTATCGTGAACTCCCCTGGTGGAGAGCGTTGGAATGCTAATCAGAGATTCAGCAGATAAGATGAGACTTTACATATAAGTGCTCAAATTTAACAATATTGTTTTTTCAGAGAAGAAAAACAATGCGTTGAACAAGCGTCAAAGCGACCTTGCTTAGGTCACATTTTACTTTCAATTTTCTTCCTCATTTGCGTGTCTAAAAATAGATTTGCAACTTCGTGTTGATGGAAGAATATGCGGATCTGATGCAGTCTGGTTATGAAGTGGGACTTACGTGGGTGACCCACTTCTAAGAGTCGTCTTCACAGATGTGTGAAGCTTTTCATGTGAAATAAAGTCAACATATAATAAGAAAATAGATGCAATTAGGAGTGAAAAATAACAAGAGCATGACTTAAGGCCCATTTGGCCGATTCCAAAAAAGAATATGATTTAAAATCAAACTGAAAAGAAATCTCTCTCAAAATGTGTTCATGTAAATAAAAGTTCAATGTTTCAAATTATTTTACAGCATCTTTGTGAGAAAAGAAATCAATTCATGTATAAGACTTTTTCAACAAATCACTGTTCAATCAAGATAAGAAGTCCAAATCAACTCAACACATTTTAACTCCTATTAAGATTTTATTTTTATTACAAGCTAGACGGTAGCATACATATGATTATCTTAAATGTTTCCTGATATTCTTGGATTTGAGCGTCAAGTTTAAAGCAGGACTGGTTTGAATGAGGATCTAAGGGTCTTAACTCAACCATTCTTTATACATTATCTTATTAGATCATTAACAAAAGGTCAAACGTTTCCGTTATATTACACCGAGCTATGAATTTTAATGTTTTACTCAGTGATTCAAACCTGCCTAGTGCATGCTACTTCCATCCTTTGTCTATATCACTCCATCTCCTCGTCTTCAACCTGGTTTACCTCTGCTTTTCCTTCCCCGTTTCCTATCTCTGCTCCTCACCGATCAATGGTAGCAACTGCTGAGACCTTCCCTCCTGAGACCAGAGGTAGAGAACTCCTGTCTTCCCCTTCAATCTGTCTCTCTGCTCTACTAACTGTTACTGCTCCTCTCACCGAGTTGTTCTCTTCTCTTGCACAGGAGCTCGCCGTGGAGTCGGGCATGGACCAAGGTCAAGACTACTATAATCAGGACTACTATAATTATGACCAAGGGTAAGAGCCATGATGAGATTCCTCGCTAATTCCTTTTTAATCCGCGGAGGTGTTGGCGATCCGTTCATTTAAAAAGTTTTCAAGGATTATTTATAACGCTCTCGCCTCTTCTTTCCCGCTCATGTGATCCTTTGGGAACGAAGTACATTTCAAAGAGGTTTGACATAAAAACGGATGCACATAACTTATGCTGCATCTTCTGGAGTAAATACCGCCTCAGTGTTTACCCTCTCTTGGCCCTTGAAATTGAATTAATAATGATTGCTTAATTTAGCTTGTGCGTGCTATCCCTATTGGTCAGATAAGAAAAACATGGAGCGGAGATGCTGGCAATCAATAGATCGCTCGATCTGTAGCACGATGTGACTCTAAGTCTGACCTATAATGTGCATTTTAGTAAATCAAAAATGTCTTTAGAGATTAATATATGTTATTGGAATTACATAACAGTTTTCCCATTTACTAAAAGCTGCCGTCGTCCTCCACTCAAAATAAATTATAAATCTTACTATAAGTAACCATACATGACTACAATAAAAAAAAAATTCTATAAAGCCTTTTAAATGCACGAAAATATATTGTATGTATTTCATTAGACCTTCATGGAAAAGGATATTCTGATTGATATTGTTTCTTCCATTTATTATTGAATAAAAACACATTATTAATAACCGAAACACACAAACAAATTCCCTTTCTTGTTGTGATAAAGCAGTTTGTGAAAAGTGTAAATCTCAAAATCAAATCTGTAGAGGCTGCAGAGTTTCATTTAGTTTTGTATAACATCATTGGAGCAGTCATTGCTTCAGCTGATCAAAGATAAGATATATTCAACAACATTATTTTCCCAGTAAAGGTCAGTATTTGCACAGGAGACCAACCATGAATAAAATATATCATATGAATATGGAGAGCCTTCATTGTAACTTCATTGCCAAGTGCCGGTTCTGATATTAAAATATTCGTAAGATAAATCTGTTTTTAAAATCAATGTTTTCAAAGACTCTAGATCAAACCTGGACAAAGTATTACTGTATCTATGTGGTCCTCATGAGGACCAAAATCATGTAGAAACAAACAATTACATTTTGTATTTATTTCTTATATCAAGTATTGGTCTCTGAATATGACTTTTCTTCTCTCCTCCTCACTAATATATGCATACCTGCAAGTGACTGCTGTCGACCAATGAGGCGTGTGTGTTTTGGTCATGTGATGTGGGACTCGAGAGACAAAGTCTCAAAACTTAATTGAAATGATTAGTCGCAAGCTTTTATGAACAACAAAAGTGGTTAAAAATCAGATTAAAATTTTTAAAAGGTTTAAATAATAATCATTTTGTCTTGAATAGCTTGATTTTAGTAACTTGAATTTATACTTTTCTCTTCTTTATTTAACTAGACGAGCCTTCACCACAGCCATTGTATAAAATGTTGCCTCTCAGTCAATCCAGTTGTCCACCTCTGCTCTAGATCAATGCACAGAATGACCCCACTTTTATAAATCACCTTTATGTCTACAGATACGGCAGTCGAAGGAGGTTAATATCTCCCACGTATGATGAATACGGTGAGGTGATTTTGGAGGATGAATATTACTACAGTCCTCACGGACCCGAGGTAATACCTTTTCTTCCGTTTACTCACTCATGTTCGGAATATGTTTGTTGAAATTTTTGTTTCTATATAACACTGATATTTTCATTAGTTAATGAATGAAACTGTCTTAGGGTCGAGGCAGGGGCCGCGGTGCTATGAGGGGTAGAGCCCCCCCCAAAAGGGTAGCATTTAGGGACATGCCACCGGAGGACGGAATCGAAGAAGCCGAACCAGCTGCTGACGCTGAGCCGTCGAAGGCTGCCAAGAAGTTGAAATCCGTCATGAAACTCAGCAAACTCCTGGCGGCCAGCAAGGTGGGAGAACAGCAGGGTAAAACTGGCCCCTCTCCGTGGAAGAAAGCCAAGATGTTCAAGATGTTTGGCGGCGGGAAGAAGGACAAAAATTATGCCAAACTGATGTCAGCCCGCCGCATCGACAGCCAGGAGAGTCTGAGTGATGGGCCGGCACTTACGGGACCCATCGACAGCAAGACTGAGACCCGCAGCCGCCTGAGTAAAGTGCTGAAGAAAATAAACCTGGGGAACAAGCTGAAGGGTCGCAGGGCGTCACAGAGCAGCGCGAGTCGAGGCTCCGCCACGGGCAGCGAGAGAGACGAGGAGGCCTCGCAAGCGGCCAGTGAAGATGACCAGAAATCTAAAGTGTCAATTAGTGTGACGGAGAGCGAGCCAGAAGCCGGCGCCAGTGGAAGCGGCAAGGAGAAGGACACTGATGAAGAATCCTCCGAGAAAAGCAGTATTGACAGGGATCTCAAAGTAGATTTGGACCGGGACGATGCCAACGAAAGCACGGTGGACTCCGAGGAGGAGCCTGATGAGGAACCCGAGGGCTCGGATGAGGAAAGCAAATCAAAATCCGAGGAGGAAGAATCCGAGAGGGGATCGGTTAGCACGAAAGAATCTGGCACTGAGAGGGAGTCGGGGGACAAGGAGTCAGAGAAGTCAGGGTCAGATTCCGAGGAAGAGTCTGAGAAGGAGTCTGAGACTGAGAAGGAGACAGAATCAGGGACAGGGACAGCGACAGAGAAGGAAACGAGTACCGAGAAAGAGTCGGGATCAGAGGAAGGTTCTGAAGAGGAGTCTGAAGAGGAAGGAAGTGCACAAGAAAGTGGCTCTTCGGCTCGGTCGTCAATGAAGTCATCAGCTACTAAGTCCAGTGGGAGTGCTAGTGGGAGTGGAAGTGCTAGTGGGAGTGGCAGTGGAAGTGCTAGTGGGACCGCTAGTGGGAGTGGCAGTGGGAGTGGCAGTGGGAGTGGAAGTGCTAGTGGAAGTGCTAGTGGGAGTGCTAGTGGGAGTGCTAGTGGGAGTGGGAGTGGAAGTGGAAGTGTTACTGGGAGTGGCAGTGGGAGTAGACGTATTAGTGAGAGCGGCAGCGTTAGCAGCGCCGCCTCCGTGTCCAGCACAAGCATCCACTCGTCCCAAAAAACCAGGTCGTCACAAAGTGCCGTGACATCCGAGAAATCCAGCGAAGAGCTCAGCGAGGCAGAGTCCGGGACCGGAACTGCCAGCGAGCCAGAGTCAGGGACGGGACCAGGAAGCGACACCGAGTCAGGAACAGAGAGCGGAGCGCCGTCACGACGCTCCAGTCGGTCAAGATCCGGCTCCGGAGAAGGCTTGAGCTCCGCTAGTGAGAATGACCAGAGTTCAGTCGCCAGCGCGGAGAGTTCCGCGAGGTCTCAGTCCACAAGTGGAAGTCGGCGCTCCCAGAAATCAGTCGTGACCCAGGACACGATAACTGAAGAGAGCGAAGAAGAAAAAGACTCTGAAACTGCTGATGAGAGCAAAGAATCTTCCAGTGAACTCAGTGACGATCAAACCAAAGACTCCGATGTCCCTGGACCTTCAGCCCCATACCGGGGTCCACCATATGGCTCTGACGTAAGGAGCGCTGGGGACACCTCCGAAGAGACCTATGGTGGACTGTCTCCTATAACTGAAGTGGACGAGGACGCCATTTCCTCTGACAAAACCACAGCCAGTGAGTCCGGATCGGACGCCAACAGCGGGTCCAAAGACTCCGAAGCTTCTTCAGATTCAGATTCAGACTCGGAGGGGAACGGGACTGCCTTCTAGTGGTTCATGTTGTCGTTGTGAAGTAAGAAAAAAGTGGTTTGAGAAATGCAGTGCCTTCTCTGAGTGTTTAAAAACCTTTGATCCTTACTCCTCTGCATGGTTTTCTCTTAAATGTTGTGACTTATATTTCCCTTCCTCTTGAGTGATTTTGCATATGTGCTTTGTGGATTAAGACTTATGCAATTTCTGTCCTTTTTGTGTGAAAATGGAGCTAATGGATAAGTGTTTTACTCGCACGTCTTTCACAAAAAGCTTCTGCACAAGTGCTCAGATGGATGCCTCCTCCCGTATCATCTTAATACCAGCAAAAGCTTTTATATAAAGTTAGTTATGAATTTATATTCCCAGGATATGTTGATAATGGTAAGAAGAACAGGTGATAATATTTTGAATAATTGCTTCAGCAACGGCCACCTGAGGTCCCTTGGTCTCAATTTTCACGATTTCAAATGCTAAAAAAAAAAACAATTAAAGGGGCAATTAGTATGATATTAATATTAATACATATGTGATTACCATGTTTTTATATAATCTCCCCATTCATGGTTGTGTTTTTTTAATTTCCCAGCTTTATCATTTATTTGCTCCCCAATGTTGTCTCCAACTATTAACTGGAGCATTAGCTCATTTGTAATCTGATTTTGAACGAATTTAATGTGCCTTTTAGGCAAATTTGCTTCTTTTTCTTGAATGTATAAATACTTTTTAATGAAACTTGAATAAAAAAATAGATTTAGTAAAAAAGTGAAGATGTACAACAGTGGAATCTCACTAAAATGTAAATCAAAAAAACAGTATGCTCCATCAAAACTTAAGCTAAAAAAGTATAGAAATCATGCCAAGAAATGATTTTGGTCTGACTGCTTGTTTTTCCTCCACAGCCTGGGAGGAAGAAACGGGTCAGGCTTGTGGTGGACGGCGACACCGAGACCCCCTCAACCGGAGAGGAGTCCACCACGGAGCTTCAGAGGAACCGACTCCCCAACAGCCACGGCAACATCAACGGGAACGTTTACCTCTCCCAGAACGGCACCATCGTCCGAACCCGGCGAGGTCCGCACCCCAACAACCTGAAGATGGGCTCCCCCTGTCGGCTGGGTAAGCATTTTAAAAAACTGGACATCCTCGGGGTGACGCACGAGGAGACGACGCCTGTTCACAGTTTGGACGGAACGGACAAAAACCCTGAAAACGGGACGGGGACTTGCTTTCCTTCTAATGTGGACATCAATCTCAACACTCGGTCCTCTTGTGGCTCGTTACACTCCAGCATCACAAGCTCCGGCTCCAAAACGAATATTCCCAAGGCCTTGATTGACAGGAACAGCAGCGACCTGTGTGTCAATGAGGAGATTTCAGTCGACAGCCACAAGGACAGCAGGGAGACACTGGCGTCCCACAGCGATCACACCATATCGGACGAAGAGGAGTTATGGATGGGACCCTGGAATAATCTACACATACCAATGACTAAACTCTGAGGCAATTTTTCTACTTTGTTACGTCCTGTTTGTTTTATTTAGAGATTACGAGAGGGAAAATATGCGTGCCTCAGACGTCCCTGACCAGCTCCCAAAAGTCTATATCCGTGTTCGAATTCAGCGACACATACTTTAATACCGACAGATCAATGCTCTCAAATATAGTCAAATGCTTGTGGAAATGTCAAATATCACATTTTTACTTCTTATTATAACAACAAGGTCTGTAGAAACTGCAGAATAAACACATTTATAATCCAACGAGAATAAAGTCATTGTGTACTTAAGCAGCCGTGATACGAGATTGATGCCTTGCTCGTCATTTTATGAGCGTTACTTAATCGTTTCCATCTTTCATTTCCCTCATTAGGCGCTTTGACCTGATTTCAATTTCCCGAAAAATAAGTTCTGCCAATGACCGTGCAGCTCTTTAACCTTCAAAAAAGACATTAAACCATTTTAAACTTTGGTTAGTATTGGTTGAAATATTTTCTTTTTATCAGCAGATGATTTATCTTTAAATCAACTGTTGTTTTTTTTTAGAAACTCTCCGATTATTTTTGTTTGTGTTAAATCAAACAGATGAAACATCTGACGGATTTAAAACCTATTGATCTTTCTCAGATTAATCGAGAATTTAATTATTGTTATTTTATTTTAGCATTTTATCTCAATATCTTTCTTTGACTTTTTAAATGTATTGCCTCAAAGTGCATCATTGGAATTATTTTCCGTAATTCACATTTTTTCCCGTATTTTAATCCCGCTGAGATGGAGATTATAAATGATGGCGATAATGAAGAAGAGATATTTTGATAAATAGTTATTACAGAAATGATTGTCACTGATTAATTCATGTACTGAATATTTGACAATGAAATATATATTAAAATAAAAGAACAAATCATAGGATGATATTTTTGTCTATTTTGTATCCAGATGTACTGTCACATTAAATACATGTTTTCACAAATATGAACGTCTACATTTTTCTTCCTTTTGTAATATATTGTTCCACTGGCCTGTCCGCAACACCCTGAAAGAATTCAGAAATATACAAATATATTCCATCAAGTACCCCTATCAGATGATTTGAGAATCTGTGTTTGATGATCTGATGATTTCGGAGAAAGTACTGACATGTGACAACCATAGCAACAGCTAGAATGTGCCAAAAATAGTTCTGACTATTGAATGATGTCAGTGTGAAGAGTCAGCGATGAGTTAATGTTCATCAGACATGCAGGAGAATATAAATTGTCCTCCGACCTGAAGACATTTAAAGGTCAACTTATATGTTGATTTAAGTGTGCCTTAAGTCTTGGACCTTTATTGTACTCATCACTATGTGTCTGTTTGTACAAAACTCTCTTTTCATTGAAATATTTACATTAGAAAATTTGCTTAAGCCCCGCCCACTGAAAACGATTTGTTTTTCTGGAGATTACCTCTTGTTTATCATAACCACACCCACTCTGCTATGATTGGTCAAACATTGAGTTCCTTACAGAGAGACCAATTGATTTATACAGTGTGTAGGAGACGGACAGTTCAGCGCTCCAATGCTGTGCCACATCACTCTGTTGTTGTCCTTAAAAAACATCACAATAAACAGAACTGTTGCACACAAAGAACATGCTAGATTTATATATTTTAATGAATCCAATTTATTTTACATTTTATTTAGTTTCTCAAGTTCACAAAATTCTGCCAGTGACAATTGTATGAAGTCAGAACGGGTGCAAAAGTCCCACATACCCGTAACATGAGATTTGTATACGTACTATTAATCTGCATTGACATAACTACATATTCATACTCGTAATCCAGAAGGTACGCTTGCGTAAATGAAGACTTGTAGTAGTAAAAAAAACAGTCTTCAATTACGCATGTGTACCTTCTGGATTACGAGTATAAATATGTATTTACATCGATGCAACTTAATTGTACGAGTACACATCTCATGTTACGGGTACGTTGGATTTATGCACCCATTCTGTCTTCATGCTATTGAAACACACAGAAAATGTACTTGTAAAGTTATTTCAAGAGAGCAGCCAAATATAACATAGTATTAATGTTATATTTATAAAATGTATACACTGTTCTGCCCCCAACTTTGCTTGTTGTAATGAATGTGCAATTGAGGCTAAATGTAAATATTATATGATTCTAATATATGTTAAAATAGACACATCCACGGCCCATCACTGACACAAGGTGTCTGTGCACTACCTTTAATATAATGTTGCTGATAAAATAATGATTATCTTTTAATGCATGTTTTTAACTTGTTATTTTTTAATATCAATCAAGTAGAAGTAACTTGTTTGCTGTGCCAGATATACTTAGATATTTACATTCTTTTTAGAGTGAGTCCATTGTTTGCATTTTTTATTAGTCTTTAAGCTTTTAATGCAGCTCGAAACAAGCAACAGATAATAGCAATAAACTTATAACCTCAACACATGCAACAGTTAATGTGGTTTTCTGTAGACGAAAATGGGAAATAAGAATAAAAGAAAAGCTAATTCTCTTCAATTGTCGATCATTTACTAAAGTTTGACACATCGACACATGAAGAGTGATGTTTGCGGAAAATAAAACATGAAAGTCTGCGAGTCAACAAAGCGCGAGAATGCCAATGGAGCTCGCCGAGTTGTTTGTGGGATAAGGTTGAGGGGGAGAGAGGAAGAGCTGGAGCTGCATGTCTGAGTGAAGAGGCTTTCAACTGCATGGAAAATGGGTCAGGAGAGAACCTTGTTCCCACCACAACACGTCTGCTGTCCTAAACCATCAAAAACACCATTTCGCAGAGTGCTCAAGGGTAGGAATGGCACCGGCTGCTTTCAAAACTCCGGATGTTTTTTAAACATTCACTTTCACGAACACATGAAAGGAAGTTGGCTTTCTAAAATATCATCAATCTTTAGAGCGAAGATGATTTTCATCGTTCCTTAAAAACATCTTTGAAACACACTCGTCATTATCTTTTTCAATTTTGAGATCTGAGCGTAATTATTTCTTTTTAACAGAACTTTCTGATTTGACTTAATTTGACATGTATAAAAATAAGACCTAAATTGCTGGTAAACTAACTATTGAATAAAAAGAGGAAAAAAATACTTTCTTGTTTTAAGATATATTTGCTGTTTGTAGGAACTGGAAAATGCTTCTAACCATATTAGCAGAATTCTATAACTATAAATTATCTATTACGGCATCGATATTATGAACACAAGGTTGCGTCACAATAAGTCAATTTCAAATCCCTTTTTTTATATAGTTTTTGGTTTGTTGGATATTTCATTTTAAGGACTCACAAGCAAGCAACTCACTTATCATTCCATGTTGCCTTCTATGTCTACATTTTGTCAATCGAACTTTTCCTTTTATAGTTCTTAGTTAAATAATATTTGAGTCAAAGTTTTGTAAATATAAATCTACACGTTTGATTTACTTTTAACAAACACAAATGTATCCATGTATGGAAAGTCGCAGGTCGAATAAACATGGAGGCGTGTCTGGTAGGTGGACAGGAACATCTTCACCTCCTTATATGGTCATTCATAGGCGGAGATTTATTCCAAAGAGCTGCTCTCACTTTTGGGATTTATCAAATAAACATGTGTTTACGATTAGATCTGGTTCTTGAATCCGGAGCAGGTTTTTAGTAGCAGAGACCTTTATCTAAAAAATCTCTGCAGGGATTTACTCGCGGTTAGTGAATGAGACCAATTATAATATATAGATGGCATATTACATCACGGGAGCCAAGGTCTCAAGCAGGCTACCTTCCACACTATTTTAAAAATATTGGTTTGCTCTTTTAAGCAGAGCTGGGTATCGATCAAAAGTATTTTATAACAGTACGGATATCGATACCTTCCTGAACTTTTTTCACACTAATTTTACAAGATCAATTATAATAAAAGTAAATCAAATGACATTAATTACAGTACAAATCTTAAATTTAATTTTGTCAGCTTTTTCAACTCAAAGATGTTTTCTTACCAAAAACAATTATAAAAATAATCCAGTGCACTTGCTAACAAGTGACAAACTAATTATTATTATTATTATTATTTAGAAAAATCAACATATTGTGAAGTTTGATCACACTCGGGAACCAAAACTTGTCACTAAAAAATAAAGGATGTTTGGATACGTTTTCGATACCCAGCCCTACTTTTAAGTAGTTTGTTAGTGTCTGTTAATCCTTAATTTACAACTCCTTACACATTTTTTTTTAATGATTTCTCACAAACACTGGGTGTAGTGATTATAACAATATATAAGTGTTGTACTTACAAATACCTCCTGGCACAGGAAAACTTGTTTGGATCATCACTAGGCAGGGCCAGTCCCTTCAATCTGACATACAAACACTGCCAAACTCAGTTATTGTTTAGGAAAAATATATATATATATATATTTATATATATGTATAGCAGTAGGGCTGAATGAGTTGTAGGAGGCAGACTCACAAGACAGGGTCAATTATTCACAAATGAAAGTTTTTTTGTTCCAAAAAGTTCCAAACTTAAGTGTGAATCAAACTAAAAAAAATGCATTTCCAAAAAGTACTTACAAAAATGTAACCGTTAACTCAATGGAAAAGGAAAAACATAATGTTCACTCTCCTGCACATCTCGTGTTCTCTTGTTCTACCCCAAAACACAATCAACTGGCCTTTCTATAATGCTGGGAGACCGGTGCTGTGTCTCAAATCGCATACTAGCGTACTAAAAGTTAGTATTTTTAGTACGTTAGTGTGTCTCAATTCTTAGTATGCGAAATTTAGTGCGCCATGCATACTAAATTGGCGTACTAACACGCCCACAAAACTAGCATGGTTCGATGGACACTAACCATACTAAACAGCCGCCATTTTAGTGACGTTTTAAACGGAAGTTACGTCATATATAAATGCATATATATGCATATACTTAAATGTGTATTTTCAGCAGCAGTAGGAGGATAAACACGTCTTCGCTGCTGATACCAGCTTAAATATCTCGCGATTATTTAGATTCTCATATTTTTTCTTTATTTCTTTTTCCAAAGTTGCAATACGTGCTGCCAGCAGGTGTCGGCGATAGCGTTCAAACAGCTGCTTGAAACATCGTTAAATAGAAGTAGAAGAAAAAGCTGTCATGTGATTTCCGGTTAGTGTGTAGCTTCAGGGTTTGATTTGAGACATACTATCTGCGGAGAATTTGCGTACTAGTTAGTATGCATACTAAACTGATGCATACTAACTTCTAGCATACTAAGATTAGTATGCGATTTGAGACACAGCACAGGACCAGAATCCGCCTGGACTAAACCATACCACAGGGGAACTTCAATTTCTTCAGTAAAAAGATTAAGATAGAAACCATAAACTTTTGTTTAAAAAATCATGTCAATTACACCCACTTTCATGCAAACATCTGCAGTTTAAAATGCAAGACCATATATCAAACTATAGACATTAGTCACCAAATATACTTCTCCCCCCAAGAGGTGGTAGAGCCAAATGACTTCACCTATTACAGGTGTTAAAAGCAGGAAATAAACTGCCATGTACCCTTTTGCCCCTGGACCATGTGGTGAGTAAATTATCCCTGCTTTCATGTACATTGCTGACTAAATATTAAATAATTACAGTCACATAATAATAAGTTGACCTAAAAGTTAGCGTCAGGTGTGTATTTTGTCTTTAGATAAATATAAAATCCAATATTTTTGAATAAATACCATTCATCAGAGAACTGAAGTGACTCCTCTATAAGCAAAAAAACTTTATGATTCTCACTTTACTTTGTTTAATTAGTCCGTCCGGTGCTGTCATGGCCAAACAAAGTTATGAGGAGGCAGTTGTATTACTAAAGCACTTCACACGGCGCGGCCTCTGATGTATGACCATTAACTCTGACAGGAAAGAAGATACTTCACAGAAACGCATCAATATTAAAAACCTCTTGTGATCAAATATTCATGCTGAATGTAGGAACACCAGATTAATGAGATTTCTGATTTTGTTTTCATCGTCCTAAAGCTTGTGAACAGTTGCAGGATATGTTTTTAATTATTACAAAATAGAAGAGTCACTCTATTTTTGAAAAATCTGTTGTTTTTTTTCTGTTTACTTCTCAATTGAGAAGAAAGTTTTTCCTCGACTTGACATCGTTCAATTAGCCTGAAAGTATTATCGGTCTCTTTTGATTTTCTTCCCACGCAGTTTTACAGAAAAGTTTCTCAAGTAGACTCACCAAAGTAAGATTCATCCAGAATTAAAGGTGTTTCTGCTTTTATCTAACCTTTGAATAACTTCAATGTCTTCTTGGACAATTTACACAATTAAACAGCTGTCATTTTAAATATATATGTTAACGATAATGAATATGTTAACATATACTCACAACATTTACAGGACTTTGCTTGTTCATAACGCCGTTAAGAAGTTGTTGTTTTTTTTTAACTTTAAAAATGTTTTGTTTTTTGTTTTTTTTTTTACAAAAAAAGCTGTGAATCTCCTCACTTCGTCAAGTGGTTCTGATTCTGTTTTCCATCTTTTAATTAGCAGAGCTTTGAAGATGAACTTAGTGGGGTTTTTTTAATGTTGACTTTATCTTTCATACTTGTGTGCAATTGAAATCCTGGATGGAAAAAATCACAAATGTTGGAGAGAAAGGAGCTCTTTTATTTTAATTAAATGGGATTATTTGTAATAAGACACCAGATTCATGAAAACCAAAATACATTTTCATGTTTTCAATGAATTCCTTCACCTTGGTTGTAAGTAGTAAGTAAGTAATTTGTATTTATATAATGCTTTGTCAGACCAGGGCCACAAAGCGCTTTAACAATCAAAACAATATTCAATAAACTATATACTTAAAAGGTCAAGATGACATCGAGAAAACAACACAGAAGTTCCATAAAATCAAGGAAAAGCCTGCTTAAGATGTTTTTTTTTGAAGGAGTCAGTAGATCCATCCAACACCAAGGGAGAGGAAGATCGTTCCGAAGCTTAGGAGCAACAGGCTGGAAGGATTTCTCTCCTTTGGTCCGGAAGCGTGTTCAGGAACCATCATTCGATTCTGATGATCCACAGACCTCAGAGCCTGAGCTGGGGTGTAAGGCTGGATCAGATAACTGATGTAAGGTCTGACCATTAATAGATATGAAAGTAAGAACCAGAATTTTAAAGTTGATCCTGAAAGAAACTGGCAGCCAGTGAAGGATCGGATGAAATGTGAGTTCTTCTACTAGAGCGGTTCAGAATTCTCGCTCCAGAGTTCTGAATCAACTGCAGGCGAGGCAGCTCCTTCTTGTTAAGAGATGAAAACAAACTGTTACAAAAGTCTAAACAAGAAGACACAAACGCATGGATTACAAGCTCCAGATCATGTTGTGACAACATTTTCCTAAGTTTAGAGATTTTTCTCAGTTGAAGGAAACAGTTTCTGGTCAGTTTTCTGCAGTGTTGACCTAGAGACAAGTCTTTGTCTAATACAACACCCAGGTTTCTCAGGCTCAGGTTGACAGACTGACCTAAGTCACCCAAGTACTGACTCAACCCTTTTGTCTCATATTTCTATTCTTGTCAAAAAAAATTATTACGATTTCTGGTATTTTATTGGTGTTTTCTCCTCCATATCCTTCAGATTTTCATTATCATGTTTCCTCTTGATGGCAAAAAAATTGTATCTTATTTTTCTCAAGTGTTCATTGAATCATCAATAATGGAGAGCAACGATCAAGATCATCTGGACTTAAAGGGCAACTAATCGAAAACACAACTTTGCGTTTCAAAATGTTAGTTTGACAAGTCTTCCTCTCAAAGTAAATCCTTCATCAAGACAATGTAATAATGGCTTCACTCCTACAGCCAGCTGGAATCACACCCCGCTTTGTTTATACAATGAGTCCCTTGGAGGTAGAGACTCCCGGGATTGATGCGCAATGACAAACCTGCTTGACCAATCGGAGCAGAGTGGGTGTGGTTAAGATAAAGAGGTGATCTACAGAAATACAATGTGTCAGTGGGCGGGGCTTAAGAACATTTTCTAATGTAAATATTTAAATGAAAAGAGTTTTATACAAACGGACACATACTGATGAGTACTGATATTTGATCTGAACTAGAAAAAAAAACCTGTATGCAAACCAATTTTCTAATTACTATAATAATTTAAAAAAAAACGCGTAATAAATTAATATTTCAAGAATGTTCTACAGAGGCCATTAATTATAAATTAATTTATATACATTTGATAAATTATATTTAAAGATAACGTTATTTATCTCTGTTGTATATATATTTTTATACTTTTATTGTGATTTGGAAATTGTGACGACTGTTAAAAGAGCTCTTAAACTCTCGGAGGAGTCGAGGTTGAAACGGTGTTGACACTTCTCTGACAGGAAAAACATCTCTGAGGCTCAGTCGACTCGTGTTCCCTCTTGAACTCATCAGCGCTTCCCTGTAGGCCGTCAGACGTGATTGAACTCTCTGAAGTCAACATTATAAACATATTTTTTTGCGTCTCTAAAGGGATTCAGAAGATCCGGAATGTTTCGAATAATCGATTTGACACGGCGCTCCTCATTCACCTGCTTGAAATCCCATCTTAACCTTTTTCTTTACAGTGCTAAACATTTCCCTCTGAACACTCTCAAGGTTTTTTTTTGCACATTTGAATGAAATCTTCAATTCACCAACTGAACTTAACAATTCACCTTTTACTGTTGTCAAGTTTGATCACCTGTGACACATGTTGGCTTCATTTCTTTGTGTTTCATATCTGTTTTTTAAACTGTTGATATAAAGTAAAATGTAAATAAAAACTATGTAATTTTCACTAAAAAAAAATTCTACATTGTTTATTATGCTAGGTGATGAGTATTGATGTGACTTTCGTGAGTCATGTATTTCGTTGAAAAAAAACTCCATCCATCCCTGCATCAATTCTACTATTGGTTTATTAATTGATATCCATCCATCCATCCATCCTTCCATTCATCCATCCACCCACCCATCCATTGGTCCATCCATCGGTCCATCCATTGGTCCATCCATCCCTGCATCAATTCTACTATTGGTTTACTAATTGATCCATCCATCCTTCCATTCATCCATCCACCCACCCATCCATTGGTCCATCCATCGGTCCATCCATTGGTCCATCCATCCCTGCATCAATTCTACTATTGGTTTATTAATTGATCCATCCATCCATCCTTCCATTCATCCATCTATCCACCCACCCATCGGTCCACCCATCGGTCCACCCATCGGTCCATCCATCCCTGCATTGATTCTACTGTATCGCTTTATTAATTCATTCATCCATCCATCCATTCACCCATCCATTGGTCCATCCATCACTGCATCGCTTCTTCTGTCTATCAGTTTATTAATCCATCCATCCATAGGTCCACCCATCCCTGCATTTTTTCTACGGTCTATCCATTTATTAATTAATTCATCCTTCCATGCATCTACCCACCCATCCATCCACCCGTCCCTCCATACCTGCATCGATTCCTCTGTCCATTGGGTTTATTTATTCATTACATCCATCCACCCATCCATCCGTCGGTCCACCCATCCCTGCAGTGATTCTTCTGTCTATCGGTTTATTTATTCATTACATCCATCCATCCATCGGTCCCTCCAACCCTGCATTGATTCTTCTCTCTATCCGTTTATTAATTCGTCCATCATTACATAAATCCATTCGTCCCATTACATTGACAGAAAAAAGGGTTTCTTTTCCCTCATATTCAACATTTGACGTTTTTGATCACAGTTGATTGTCTTTGATGTGCACTTTGCAACATGACCGCCTAGTTGCTTTTTAAGAAAAAACACTATCTGCCACCTAGTGGCATTTTAAAATGAAGACATAGTGTCTCGATACAGTGTCTTCATTTTAGGAGGACACTAGAGGTCACTCTTTGCTTTAATTTCACTGAAGCTGATCCACAATTAAACATGCCATTATTTTCAGACTCGGTGTCATCTATTGGCCTTTCAAAATTAAGACATTGTGTCCTTCAGGCGTCATCAACCCATCAATAAATGATTCACTGTTGTAGCTGGTCACTATCCTGAGCTAGTGCCTACACTAAAAATGAGACTACAATCAATCACTGTAAGTTGAGACAAATATTTATGTGCCCTTTTAGTGACAAATATACTTCACAACAACGTGCAAAAATGATTTTAGATTCGAATGAATCACTGTTGAATGGATTTAAGGTAATTTTACTGACGTCAATACAGATGCTGTACACATGGCGGCCACTAGATGGAGCCTAAAACTCACAACTGCGGTTTTGCATGTGGAAGAGCAATGAAGTGATGAAAGTAGATTACAGAGCGTCTGTGGTGCTGATGGAGTGGAAATTAAAGATAAAATATTTTCTTTTGCTCTCGGGGGAGATGTGGCGCCCAGCAGCTCGGCAGCTCATATATCTTCTGAGGGTTTATTGCACCACAAAATGAGAACTTGCTGGAAGTAGAGAAGATTCTTTTGGAGCAAATTTGGCTTTGAAGATGCTTTTAAGAAGCTTCATTGAAGACAAAACGTTGACTTAATGAGACTCAAAGTGACTATTTCTGGCTGAGTGGTGTTCACTGAAATGCCTGTACAGGAATCCAAAGCGACATGTTGTAATCAAACAATCTTGTAATTGGCAGGTTATTTAAAGAGCCTCAATGACACCAACCTTGAGTTCTCCTGTGATTATTTTCATCGTTCCTTCTGTGATATTTTTCATCTATGTCTGGCTGAAGAGGACAACAGATCACCCCTATTTTTGGAGGGCTGTTCTTAAGCAGTGGGTAGATTCAAGTCCATCATCATCTCCTCATTTCCTGAAGCTATTTAAGACCGTGCGTCTCCAAAATAGGCTGCAATGACCACAGCTATCTGGGGACATGCTCTCGATCTAATTTGAGGATATTAAGATGTCTCCCCAAAAACTTTTTCTCTTGACATCTCTATACCTTTCGTCGGCCGGCGTGTGTGCATCTGATTTATGACTTTTTTTTTTTCTCTTTTCAAAGACATCTCAGATGTTTTTAGGCTTCCATAACTATATATTGTACATTTGAGTGCTTTATAATTTCTACGCTGAACATTGTTATTTTGGAAATGTACTTAGAGCCCAAAGTAAGGTTTAACTGACAGACAGGTCTTACACACAAACACACACACACACACACACACACACACGTGTGACGTGCTTTCATAGTCGTGCAGCATCCCGCCCAGAGGTTATATTCTGTTGGAAATGTTGGGTGTGTAGAAACTGTCTGGCTCTTCTAATGAGAGGGTTTATGAGTGGTAGACCTGTATTTGAACTGGGTATCATTCACCACTCTATCACTGGCTACAAGGTCAGATCTTATCTCTCGACAGCGTCGGTCTACAACATTTAGTTTTCAGCCCCTCTGTAGTTACCAAATTGTTGCTAAAAATGCGCTGCATATAATCGTTTTGTTTTTCAAAAATATCATCACGGGATGTCTTAACATTTCTAAGGACCAGATCTGATCAACTGTTTTTACAAACTGTAATCTTTGCAAAATAATGATCTCCATATTTGGGCATCAGGTCACCACATAGGATCTTGTAGAATGTATATATTTTTTATATATACTTTTTTTTTTTTAAATCCACATTTTAAAAACACGGTGAATGAACATTTGTTAATTAGATCTATTTTAAGATACAAAGTGGAGATCAACAACACCTTGATGAATTAAGGAGAGCCCATTAGATGAAGTCTAATGTCTTCAGTGTCATTGAACCAAGAGGAGACAGACTTAATGTTTCATTTGATATTCAATGGAACCAAATCTCATTTCGCATTAACATGAGTCTCACAGTTTGAATGTCAGAATAATCAGACTTTTCAAAGATGACAGAAACGTTGTTCTGTTCACGACATGTCGCCTACATTTTAGGCTAATAAAGTTTTTTTTTTTTTTTATATTACCATCACAACCATTTTGGTCAATATTGGACCTGTTAATACAAAATATTGGATGAGACATCCTTAGTTGTGAAATCCATGGCCGATTCCATCGAGATGCAAACCTAGTTCGTGCCTTTGTCCGTTGTAGCTGGGACAACCTCTGTCTTGTCTTACCAAACATTCCGAACATGTGCAGCAATTTTTTAATGTTTGTTGAACAACAAATCTTTTGTATTATTTATTGATTGATTAATTATTGATTAAGTTTGATTCTAGAAAATGCATAATATTCAAATTGTTCTGTGATGATTGGAGTCCAGGCTAGCATAGGAAATGTAACCAGTAATAAATGTAATCAAAAGCCAACTAATGTGTTGATTTAAGTGTGTCTTAAATAGATCTTGGACTCTATTGTACTCATCAGTATGTGTCTGTTTGTACAAAACTCTCTTCATTGAAATATTTACGTTAGAAAATGTGCCTAAGCCCCGCCCACTGAAAACACTTTGTTAATATGGAGATGAAAATCTTGTTTATCATAACCACGCCCACTCTGCTGTGATTGCTCAAACCTCAATGTTTGTCATCGCAGGTCATCAATCCAAGAAGTCTCCACCTCCAAGGGACTTGTTGTGTAAATAAAGTGTGGCATGATTACAGCTGGCTAGAGGAGGAGTTAAGCCATTATTACAACATAATGGACTCCGCTCTCGTAACCTCTCCTTCGCTGAGAAAGGGGAGAGCTTTATAAAGTAATAACTTCAAAACATGGTCATGATGAGACTTGAAACATGAGAGCAAGTGACGATATTTTGGTTTTCACATTAGTTACGCTTATATATTGTATGTTTTTTTTAATTAAGATGGATCAACTTAAAGATACTAACAAGTTTTTGTTTTTTTTCTTAGCCTTTAAAAACATTTAAATACAAAAATAAAAATAATAACAGCTCAACACAAGGTCATGACGAAGTGTACTCGTATTATAACCTCGGTAAACCATAAGACTAAAGCGCACAAACCAGACACAGTTTTTAACGATATACAAACACATCTGGGGGGTCTTGTTATCAAGTAGACTTAACAAGGGCTCTTAAAGCTGTGAAAATGTCTTACTAATGTAGATATGGAGGTGAGTTGTACGTGGCTAGACTTGTCAGACTGCACGCCTTCAGCGTCCACCGCGTTAGCGTCTGATGTCAACGCGCTAGGGTGCCTTGTTAAAAAGCAATTAAGGTAAAATGATTTAAACATCGTGCGGTTTGGCCATCGGCGAGCCTCCCAGTTCACGCTGTGTTGTTTTCTTAAAATGAGAATTTCACTGTCTGCTCGCACCGAAAACCGCTATTTGTGTGAGTGTAGCTCTGACCACACTTTCCCACACCCGCCAAACAGCACCCGACCGCAGAGCTCTCATGCACAACACACATACACAGAAAGTAATTGAGGGGTTTGACTCGTTTTTTTTTGCTGCATTAAAACGGTAGCTGTTTGAAAAAACGATGGGCTCAGTCATGCTCGCAGTGATGTCTGCTAAAGATGGCTGATTACTTAAAGAGGACGTGGCGTTCGCTAACTCCTATTATATTCCTCCTGCCTGAATTATGCCCCTTTGAGCTGTTCCTGACTGTAATACATTCCTAATCCATGCTTTCTTTAACTCATTTGTGGAGCAATTTTACGGGCTTGAGAAACTGCAGACGGTATTTTAACGATCAAACACTCCTGAGAGGTTGAGTTTCTCTCCCTGTGTTTCCAAAGCAGCAGCTCATCCCGTATTGACGATCCTGCAGTTACGTAAAAGCGCGCAGTGGCCGTCGTCTAAGACCCCGGATTAGAGCCGGGCCACAGTCAGACACATTTTATTTTGATGGTTAGCTCACGCTCTGTGTGTGCAGAAAGTGTTCATCCCAGCCAGACTGCTTGGATGTGGTTTGGAACATCTGTGTGGTCCTGACTCCAGAAGAAGACAGACGGGGGAGAAACAGTGGGTGAGGAATACGGGAGGGGAGGGCCGACGGGACCCCAGGACTGCTCTCAGATTTTCCATAAGAGGAGTGGGACGCCAAACATGCAGGGATATAGTAAGAGTGTGTGTGTGTGTAGTGGGAGGGCGATGACAGTGGGAATGTGGCTGAAAGACGGAGGAGAGAAAGGAAGAAAAAAGAAAAAAAAAAAGGGTGGGGAGCCGTCAGTCTCGCTGATGACTTATGAAGTTGGAGGTGAGGTCTGGCAATCCGCTGAGCTGCTTGGCGAGGGGTTGGGAAGAGGGGCGTTGAAAGGAGCCCCGATCCAAGATTGCGGTCGTCCTCCTCCACGACCAGGAGCAGCAGCAGCACCGCGGCCCCGGCTCCTCGCCTGCATGTGTGTGGTGTTTATTTACGAGCCTGTTTAACCGCGGCGTGGTCCCTGTGGTGGACTGACACAAGATGACAGCAGCCTAAATGTCTTGCCCTTTAAATCCCGACTAATGGTCGCACAGCGCAGCGGAGACAGCCGCTCGGATCGGCGCCTGGGGTCTTTTCATAGGGCCCCTCTGAGTAACACATCAGCTAACACATCTACGGGCCACCGTCCAGCGCCTTATTACTACCTGCTAGCGTAGCCGTGGCGCCACAGCTTGAGCCGCGGCTGTGTGTGTGGAGGGACAATGCTAGCTTTGGAATACTCGCCATCCACCTATTACAGCCGCTGCAACAATGACTTAGGAATGTCGTTTTTTAATAGCAGTGTCTGGGACACTTTGTGTAGCCGGACAAGGCGTCAAAACGCACTTGATTTAATCAAATTCCTTTTTTATATCCAAACTTTTAGCTCTTAAATTTTGAATCACATTTTACAGACTGAAATTAAATAAAGAAAGGCATTAACATGTTTTTTTTTATCTTATTTAATTCTATTTTCACTCATTTTCTTCTCGCCCTTAGGGCGATTTAGAGCTGGGATTATTTTCAGAGTAATCTGTTCCTTTTTAGAGTTATAAACAAATGTTTGTTCATTTTAATGTAGCGACTGGAACTCAGTTGTCTTCGTCTTCGTCCAAAAAGACATTTTAAAACATCCAATACCTCCATACTGCTTGCCTAACATTCATCTTATATCGAAGCCTTGACATGAGGAATTCTTCAGAAGAAAATTTAATATCAATTAATCTTTAGTTTCAGCTTGTTTATAGCAGAAGCTCCCAGTCTTTCAGCTCCAACTTGAAGTGTTTCCTCATTAAAACACATTACATTGCAAGATTTACGCTGATTGTCTTCGATCGTCCACTAAAAAAAAAAAGCTTGACTTGTTTATATATTTTACAGTTTCTCATGTCAAGGGTTCAGTAGGAAGCAGTATGGAGGTATTTGGATTTTTTTGGAGGTAGATGAAGACAAAGACAACTGAGCTCCAGTCGCTACATTAAAATTTACAGAAATTTCCCTGAGAGTGTTATCTCAAAGGATCAATAAAGTGCAGTCTAAGTCTAAAATGAACAAACATTTTCTTCTAAAAAAGAACATTTTACTCTAAATAGTTGCAACCTTTAATGGAGGGTGAGTAGAAAATGAGTGAAATTTGAATTAAAGGGTGAACTTTCACTTTAAATCATAAATTTGAACAGCAGTTTTTAAATCGTTTTTTATTATGTTAAAGTAAGACTTGGTTCATTTTGATCTAATGCCTGTAGAATTCGACAATATTGTGAGTTTTTTTTTAATGTGATTTATCTAGAATCATGAGCAGTTGCTTTGTATTTAATTGCTTCTACTATTCTAGTGTGTTACAGTTTTTCAAGGTAGAATAAGCATTTGAGGAGTTGCAGTCATTTAAAATGCATGTTATTAAAGGGTTAAGAACTTGTACTTTTTTAGCACCCTTATATTACAATTCATTACATTTTTTTTTACATAAAAATAGATTAAACATTTGATTTTCAAGGGATTATGTTTGGATACGTAAACAAGAAAGTTGATATTTCGAGCAAACAGATGACGTGTTTGTCTGTGAGTTTGTCTAGACCTCATAAAAATAAATGTAACAAGGCGCTAAGTAAGTTTACACAGTAGTGACTTGAAGAATACTGCTCTCTTATTGGACGCGTGACATAGAATGAAAGCTACTTCAGTCCCATAAACGCACCATTCATGACTGCGCCGTTCTGTGTGGGCTTGCCAGCCGACGCAATTAGATGATTTCTGGGAGGAAGAGAAGATTATCATCCAAAACCTCACGCCTTGCTCCATTTGTGTGAAAGAAAAAAAGATGTTTATTGTGAAACGGATTGTGCCCTGGAAATAATCCTCGACAGATCTGACTTAAAGACATTCTGATCACACTTCAGGATCTATGAGAGGAAACCAGCGAAGAGGGGAAGACGGTGCCCACAAATCCCTTGGGAATCCATCAAGTCTGCTCCTGAGTCACCTGTTGGCTGTTTTCATCCATAGCCGGTTGCTCAACACACACACACACACACACACACACACACACACACACACACACACACACACACACACACACACACACACAGGCTTCAATCTGCATGCTTCAGTCCTGTGCAAACACAGATCAGACCATATTCATTGGGTCGTGTCTCTGGCACTCATCAGGCTGTTTGTACTGCAATTTCCTCCCTGCTCTTATCCATGTTTTGTCCACTGTCATTCCAGCAGGATTATGGGATGCTTTCATCATGCAGGAACATCAACCCCGGCTAGCAGGGTTAAATAAGAAAGGATGTGTTGTTTTGCTCCTCTCATCCCACACAGTGTTATCATCACATGCTGTAATGATCGCCACAGTCTGGAGTTATCCTGGGAGCTAATTATTATTTTGTTCGCTGCACTTCTGACCCTCCAAAACATGTAGTATCACAGGCAAACATGAGGGTAGTAGCTTTTTTTTTCAATGAAGGATTGAAGGCGACACAAGATGGATTTTAGTGTCAAAACTATGTCAGGTCACTGAGTTGGTTCTACCAAAACATAAAGAAAGGTTTCAGTAAAAAATTGTGCAAGCTAAGGGTTATTTGCCAGCATCACATAACGACTTCTCGGGTGTGCTGATGTATATTTTGGTCAGGCTGTCAGTCAACCATGGGTGCCAAGTTTTACTTAAACTGTTGCTGAAATCAGAAACCAACTGATGCTTGCGATGCAGTTCGACCGCAGTGGGAGTGAGAAACGGGAGATGTTTTGAACTATACAAATGTCCACCAGGTGGCGTTCTGCTCTGAAGGAATCCACACAGAAAATGAAAGAAGATTCATCTTGTTTTGCAAGTTAGTTATTTTCTTGTGGACTTACCTCAAAAACAAATGAGCAGAATTTGATAAGAAAAATTCAGGGAAAATTGAGGTTTCAAGGACCAGTAAAGTTCTGGATAACAATCGCAATCCAGGAACAAATTATTCATCCTATATATACAGCATATATATAAAATATATATATATATAATCTTTTTTTTGTTAGATACAATTCAGTTGCTACTCCCACCTGCTGTCACATCGGTTATTAAGGATATTTAAAAAAAAATATTTCATTATAAATGTTGGCTAATGTTGGTTTAAATTTAAGGACCTTGACTTGTATGATTTATCTTTATTATTTTATGTTTTATCAGTGTCTCTGCTCAAGAATAAAGAAGACAATATGATGTGTCGCATCGACCCATATGGCGTCAATCAATGTCTAATGTGGCAGAAGCTATTGATCAGCTAACTTTTACATTTTACTTTTCTTCCCACTTTCTCATGAAATTGTGTCCCCTCTAGCCTCTGCCGGTGCCATAATCGATGTTGAATCGCTGGCTCCGAGCTGTGCCAACGTACCCTACGGCGATCCTGGTTTTGTACTTTCCTCTCTCATCATAAGTGCTCTTGAACTCTGTCCTCGAAAATAAAGTGGTCACTTGATAAATCGCTTCCCTCCTGCTGCTGATACATCGGATTACGGAGAGTTTTTCTTTCCAGTAGCATGTCAAGAGCGTCTTCAAATGTGCCCTCGCAAGAATGTGGATTGTTGAGGTCACTTTTGAAAGCAAAGTAGGAGTTTTAAGGTGTTCAGTATTTTTAAGTTTGAACGGTGTATAAAAGGTGAAGACAGTCGGATATCAACACAACGTCTCCATACTCATCTGCTAGTTCTTAAAACAAGCCATCAGAGAAGATTAAGGATCTGTCTAGACACAACCTGTGGTCAGATCTGTGTTTTCTCTTCGTATTAGTTGAGGGCATTAGTGAGGCTGAGATTATCCTAAATCATCGCTCCGAGGCTTTAACCACTTGTGGCTCTGATCCATGGGGGGACAGTTGAGTTGATTTGCTCTTTGATGAGCTGCCCTCTGTCTCCAGCGCTGATGAGCTGTTAGTCCGGCTCCCCGGCCGCGGTGCTGTGGTCCAGTCGAGGCGCTTCGGTCCAAGGGCCTCGTTCATTCCCAACACAAACAGCCACAGTCATTAAAATTAACTGGTGCCATTAAAGTAACACGGTATTGGCAGTTCCAGGGAGTGACGTCGTCGGTTGGGTCCCTCCATCAAAGGTCTCATTTGCTTGCCTTGAAATTGAAAATGTTTCATGTAAATTAATCATAACAAGCTGAAAACGGCGTTTAAAAAAAAAGAAGAAAAAAGTAGTGGCAACAACCATTTGCAAGGGGACGTATGAGATGTCAATCATGTTTCCACGTTGAAGAATTCTGTTGATGTCACCATCAAGCGCCATTGAGACGGAGAAATGAGGTGTTCATGGGGCCCGATTCCAAGTACTGGAAAGCCGGTTGCTTGACCACTGTCCAATCAAATACCTGCTGTTGACAAACTACATGTCTAAAATATACCTCTCACCATTACACATCATAGCTGTAGTATAGTTACTATTCAAACGAGGAGTTGCTGAAGTGCATCATTCATTTGTATGACCTTAATACTTGTTATACGTTTTATAATGGGATGCTTCTGCACCAACAATTGTTTTATTTAAATAATAATACTATCATATCAATACATATTCTTTTTACAGAAAAAAACTACTTTAACTTCAGTGAGTCAGTGGTGAGCATGTTTCAAGAGAAATTCTTCTTTAATTGTATGTGGATTACGGGTGTCAATGTTTACACTTGTAAGAAGAAGACGCCAAATAGTAAACGTTTAGAAACCATTTACTTTTTTTGATCTCTCCTACAACTCTGTTCATTTCTCACCAACAAGTACATGCCTAGTGTAGAAGCTGCTGATGACGAATGAAAAGGGGTATGTGTTTTGGTCATGGGAGGGGGTGTCAATAAAGTTTTCAGACTTTGACTGAGGCGACGCAAAAGCTTTAATGAACAATGTAGAGCGCTTTTCTAGACCAGGATACAACAAATATGGTGCGGTTTCGTAGTATTACTCTGCAAGAAGTAAGGAGCCTTCGAAGTATTACTCTACGAGTCCCCTTAGTATTACTCCTGAGACTCGCTGAGTTATACTATTGAGACTCATGGAGGAATAGTACTTGCCCCTCAATAGTTTGCCAATAATCTGACAAGTCTTTAGCAATGAGTACCACATAAAATTGGTTAAAGGTCAGTAAAAAACATAACAAATGCATATAATGCTTATAAGGTTGTTTTTATTTGTTTTGTTTACTTGATTTTTTTTTATTTCAAGGAACTTAGGTTTACTTTGGAGTTTAAAAAATACAGTAAATGAACTTTCTGTGATTTATCCGCTATGTTTAAGTATTTGAAGTGAAGAATAAATCATTTTTGTCTGATAGCTAGTGGAAGCGCCCTGCTGTAATGTGATTATATACCACCTCTAGTGGTTATATAGTGCAACAACGGTAGGTATGTGGGAATATGAACATTTGCATTGACAGTTTGTGCTGAAATTTAGTATTTTGAGCTGCTGTAAAGTGGTCAATCGAGAAAGCAATTTCTTTGTGCAGCCTTCAAAAGACTCATCTGGGACAGAGATTGGGTTCCACGTGACAGATGGCTGCGAGATTTGGCCGGTGTTTGACGAGAGTGGAGTCTGAAGTACTTGTTCTCCTGTCATTAGAGCAAAGCTGTTGCTTTCTTGAACCTTCTATCTTAAGAGCAAATGAAAACACAAGAGAAGACACTGGGGGGCTCAGACGTGACTTCTCAAAGGGGGAGGGTAGGGGGGGGGGGGGTCTTGAGACCCGAAGGATTAAGATTATGAGGGTGGTACCTCTTTAAATGACTGACGGTACAAAGTGAGTGAGGGAGCAAGGCAGGACATTGAAGGAGTCTGCGTGGCGGACCAGCAGCAGCTTTACTCTTCAATCAGTGAGATGAAAATTGCCACTCCTGTCAAAGCAGAGGTGTTTACTGAGAGGACGCGGAGGGCGAGAAAGAACTATAGAGCAGATCAGGGGAGAGTTGTGCAACCACAGTGGTCAAAGGGTACTTGATGAAGAAACTCATAACTGCAAAGGCTTCACATTGCTTTCAACATTTTTTTCAAGCAAAGATGAGAGAAGATTGAAATAAGTTTGTTATTATGCAGGCTGGCATCTTGAATTGATATGTTGTTAACTCAAAGATCTTGAGTTTAATCCCTCAAAAACCCTCATCTCTATCGAATAAAGATACGTTTTTAAAATACTTTTTAAATAGTATTTCCGCTAATATATCTTTATGTATGTACAGAATTGTCTCGTCAATGACACGTGGATTCAAGGAAACACTGGGGCGGCTGAAACACAACATAGTCAATGTAAACTCGTGTCATTGTTGTACAAACGTGTAAGGGTTGAATGAAGATTGAAAAAGACAAAATGATCAACTTTAATTGATGAAGAATGTGGTTTGTTTGTTTTAAAATGTTGAAAGGGTTTGGGGAAAAATGAACATTGAACTCCATTTGTCAGAGACATCTTAACCCACTTTAAACATGACTTATAACTTCCATAATAACTCGTTTACAGTCGTGTACATGGATAAAACACATGTTGTGAATATTGGGCGAGAGATATAATCGACAACATAAAGTTAAAAGTCCTACTAGGATTAACATCCCCATGGTTCTGAGGTGTTGGAGCGTTTCAGATTGGATTCTTCAGATGCCAAAGATGATTATTTAGCTAAGTCCTACTAGCAGCGAGTAGCATCACTCCAGCATTAGCTGTGACGCAACGTTTTGTAGTTTCTAGAACACTTACGCAATCACTTCCAGGTACCACTTGTAGTCGCTTCGGCGAATTAAGTTGTTTCAGCGATGATGTCTTCTCTTTCGTTTATCGGTTGACTTCTTTTAAGCAATTTAAGTTTTTGTTTATGATATTCCAGAGATTGTTTGTTTTGTAAATTGGATGTTTCAGCGATTAAAGTTTTGTTTTTCTCAATTTATAACATGTTTCAACTATTTTTTTTTTTTGTTTTGTCAATTTGTAACATGTTTCAGCCATTGTGTGTTTTGTTTTGTGAACCCTTTGAGTTGTTTCATTTATTTATTTTTTATTTTTGTCCATTTGTAACATGTTTCAGTGATCGTTTTTTAAATTGGTCAAAATATTTCACTGGTTGGGTGTTTTGTTTATTTGGAATTGCTTCAGCGATTTTGTGCTAATTTGTAAGTTTTGTATATTGTTTCATGGTTTGTTTATTGTGGATCTTGTTGTTTCCCTCTCAGCTACTGTATACTTCTCATAAATCAACTGAATGATGTTGTTTTAATAATATCAGTTTCCAGAACCAGCAGCTTTATTTTTTTTTGACTCTGGTTTGTTCTTTATAACCAATAATTGACTTGTTTTCGTCTCTGAAAAAGAAAGAAAAGTGCCTTTGATAAACTACGCTGAGACAAACTTACAGAACTAGGAAACGACGCAGAAGACATTTTACAGTTTTTTTCCAGAATACGAGCCCACTGTCGTCGCGGAAGGCAGAACATCTATCTGAGACGGCAGAGAAGCACGGGGCGGGCGGTCGGCATGTAAAATGGGAGTCATTACATCATTTATAGGAGTTTGAGCATAAGTGATTCGCATTAGGAGAAGCCTAAATCGAAACCCTATGTGGTTTGGAAGCACGGTGGTCTGGACGGTGATTTATGATACAGTACGGCCCCGTGGCTGCTTCACAATGCTTCATGTGGATGTCGTCTGCCTCCGAGCTGTTGGTGAAAATGTCACTGTTATGACAGTGTGTGTTGAAAACCCTCACGCCAGACACAAGCTCCACCACTTGCAATCCATTTGTGGATTTCGTTCCGTCGTTTTTTTGTTTTTTTTTAGTCGATCAGGCTAATTAAAGGGTATTGCTACACGGCCCTGTTTGTGTCTCGGCTAATGCGGCGCTCAAATTATTTCCAATGACATGCTTGGATAGAAGAGTTCTCTCTCGGCTGGGAAGGTGGTTAAATGTCTTCGTGTGAGACAAAATGAGAGCAAAGGCTGTTTGGGATTATGATGAGAGTCGAGGTGTTAATTTGAAAACAACCTGAAATAGTTTAATTAAAAAGTCGACCTGCTCTCTGTATATTGTCTGACAGGAATGAATCCGTGAACATAAATCAAATTAGGCATCCTTAACGTAGCAATATATTTTGCGAGGAAACCAGTTTTGCTTGAGGCTGAACCCAGCTGGGCACCACATGCTTCATATCCTCGCTGCCTTCTGTGAAATGCTGAGACAAGATACAGTCTCTGATTCGCTTCAGTCGCTTGCGTTTCTTATCCACACATTTAAATCACTCGCCGTAGCTAAAGGTTGGTATAAGACGTTACACATTCTCAAAAAGACTGTCAAGAATGGAGTTTGAAGTTCCAGACACAAGCTGGAATGCTTTTGTTCTTATCGTGTTGTCTTCAGAATCTGCAGCGTAGAGACAGCAGAGGGACATGATGTTGTCACCGGAGATGTCTCCGAGTCGTCCATTCGATCAACTGCCTCCATGTTTTCAAGGGAAAAGTCCAAAATAGTTATAGGACGGATTGCTGCAGAGATTGGATTCTGTTTTGAGGCCAGACTTGCCTTTTTTTTTTTAAACATACCACATGGTTGGTTTCACTGGTGCAGATCAGAAGGTCTAGCTGCTGTTCAAACCTGTCGCGATGATGTGACCTGTAGAATTTTTCATCTCTATAAACCAAAATCATCAATCATTGTCTTCCATCACCTTGAGAACAACCAACCTGAACAACTGCCATTAGACCCACATGTGGAAATCCTACAAAGCTGTCCATCACTCCAATATCCATTCTCACATATGCGATCCTTAAATTTGACTTATTTTCCACTCAACCATCCAGTAACCTGTTTCTTTTTAGAGTTATAGACAGAAATGTATGTTAATTTTTTTGTAGCGACTGGAGCTCAGTTGTCTTTGTCTTCATCTTCGTCCAAAGAAACATCCAACATAAGGAATTGTAATAGATATTAATCGGAGATATCTGTATAGTTTAAGTTTGTTTTACGTGGAAGCTCCAGGTCTCTTTCCGAGGATAAACATGTACTCTGTTGGCCTGGCAGCTTCTAGTAAAAACAAAATAAAAATATAGACTTAAAAAACCCAAGATGGACGTTACAGACGAGCAGTATGGAGGTATTTGGAGGTTTTTAAGTGTCTTTTTTGGATAAAGATGAACTCCAGCTACATTAAAATGAACAAACATTTTTGTCTATAACTCTAAAAAATAACAGATTACTCTGACAATAATTAATCGACATGAGGGTAAGTAGAAAATAAGTGAATTTTGGGTGAACTTTAAGAAAGGTGTGATCCCTGAACCACGCTACCATGATGTTTACGAAAAATGCAGATTATACTCTAAAACTGCCAAAAAATAATCGAGATATGCCACTTGGAAGGCATGTCACCTGGTGTGATCTCTATTGCTGCTCTGGCCCATTTGCTTCGTTGTTTATATTGTGGGACCAGAGATGGTATTTTGAAGACACCATGAGTAGTTGATTTAGTATCTAAAACGGCCGATTAATGCTTTGACGATACGCTCGACTGCTGCTCATTTGATCGTTTCTCGTTTCTCACGTCAGCTTCAAAGTCTCTTCTATTTAGTTTCTGTTACTTGTCTTGAAGATGCTTCAAATTCATTGAGTTGCTATTGGCTGATTCGCAACTTTTCTTCATAACTGATTGAACAAGTGTGAATAATAAAACGGTTCAGTGTATTTTTATTGCGTTACTTTTTATGGAAATTTTTATTTTTTTTGACGACAATCCAGAAGTTGATACTTAAAAACTAAAGTGTGCTTCAAAGTACTGAGGTTTTTCCACACTTTCTCTGTTCAGTTCAGTTCATTTATTTGATGTTGCAACATTTCTATTACGTTGAAAATGGATAAACAATTAATCTTATTTTTTTAATTAAGTCATCAAATTCTGTTTTAATTATCTTAATACATCTTTTTAAGTGTGTCATTTTATTTGACTGCTCTCAATTAAAATGGATTTACAAGAACTGTACTTTTATATAAACTTTTATTGTGGAATTTCGATGATTTAGTTTTCTCACGATGCTCCCGCGGGTAGGCTTGGATTGAATGTAAAGAATATTAAAAAAAAATAAAAAAAGATGGAATGTATTTGTAATAAAGATCCGCACAAGCATTTTCTTTCATCACGGCTGCGCGGGGCGACAACAGCAGACAGCTGGACTGGCTGTCTGTCAAAGTTTCCAGCAGTCAGTTGTAGCCTGTGATGAGATCTGGTTGTGATTACTGTAACGGAGACAGTAAATCATGACGCTGCATGAGACCAATTTGTGGTGGAGAAAAAAAAAAAAAAAAAAAAAAGCAGGCGGGCCTTTGCTTTATGGAGCCACAGTTTACTACAAAAGACACATTAACACTCGTGGAGGAAAGTTGCAGCGGGGACGCAAGCCACAAAATCATGGAGAAAAAAAACTGGAGGTTATTTTTTTTGCAATGAGACAAAAGGGTGACAAATTAGAAGCTTGTTTTCTGTTTGAAAACTAAAGGGTTTCTTCTTTCATGGGTTCTTAATGCATATTATCATAATATAAAAAGTAATTTAATGATAAAAGCAGAGGCAACAATTACAAGATTTAAGTTTTCTAGATTTACTGGTTTTGTTTGCTTTTAAAATGTCCTAAAGGTAGAAATAACTGAATGCATTACTATTTTTACAATGACATCAAAAAGACTGAAGCAGCGTCTGAATTTTGGACCTTTGGCCCAGCAATAATTTGGATTATCTTATTTGAATAATAACTTATTTGAATATGTTGATTCAGAACTCTACAGCGAGAATTCGGACCCGCTCAAGTAGAAGAACTCACATTTCTCCGATCCTTAAAACTCTTCACTGGCTTCCAGTTTCTTGGAACTTCCTCTGAGGTCTGTGGATCAGAATCTACTGATGGTTCCTCGCACAGGGTTTAGGACCAGAGGAGAGAAATCCTTCCAGGCTGTTGCTCCTAAGCTTTGGAACGATCTTCCTCTCTCTTTGTGCTTCATGGATCTACTGACTCCTTCAAGAAACATTTTAAGACGTTTTTATTTGTTCAGGCTTTTCCTTGATTTTCTGGAACTCATGTTGTGTTCTAAGTTTTATCTTGACCTTTAAAGTATATACTTTATTTAGTATTGTTTTGATTGTTTAAGCGCTTTGTGACCCTGGTCTGGAAAAGCGGTATACAAATAAAAATGACTTACTTACTTACTTACTTCATAGATTCTTGATGCATATATTCATAATATTAAATAGTGATTTAATGATAAAAGTATAGGCAAATATAGTAAGATTTAGGTTTCTAGATTTACTGTTTTTTTGTATGTCAAATACGTTCAATAGGGTAATGTTTAAGTAATATTTTACATTTTAAAAAGATATTTTAAAATGTCCTAAATGTAGAAATAACTGAATGCATTGTTATTTTTACAATGACGTTAAAAAGACTGAATCAAGATCTGTATTTTGGATCTTTGGCTCAGCAATAATTTGGATTATCTCATTTAAAACTGTAGCTAAATTACAGGGAAGCATCTGCTTTGTTGTAATTGATGCCAATTCATAAAAGACATTAAGGTAAAGAAGGTTTTTATCTTAACCATAAAGAAATTTTGCTTAATTTCACTACATTCCTGTTGGCTTAGCTCCCTTGTGTGCATCACCGCTTTAAACACACCTATTTTAAACAAGTTTTCCAGTGTGGTTGGAGTCCGATGTAGTCATCCGCCATAAAGATTTTAGGGCCACTGAGCCCTCAGAGAGCGAGAATCCAACGTCAGGAACAGAAGCCAGATAAGACTTTTCTCATGGACTTTCACACAGACGACGTGAGATCTTGTCGAGTCACTGTTTCTGCTGGAAAAAAGTAGTTTGGCGCCTCGTCTGTTTTATAGAGCTATTCCTTAATTTAAGCAACGGCCAAGACACTTAACACCTATAATCCTCGGTTAAGTTAAGTTTGCCATTAGTTTTTTAATGCAATCCACCTCAAGATTAATGGTCCTCGAACACTTGAGGCCAAATGATTAATCAGCACTAATAGAGATAACCTCTCCATTTTAATTAACCCTGGATTTAATGATGACGATGATGATGATTTAAATTGCAGATTTTAGGCAAAGTATTTTTAGGGCGAATACGCAAAGCATCGACTGACTTGTGGAAGAAAATGATTTAGATTTTTATCTTGTTGTTTGACTTTTTACTTTTATCGAAGATTGTAATTCAAGGGATGAAAGAATAAACAATTCCTATTTTGTGTTTACAACGCTGTCATTAAAAGTTTCTGATTCTGGTTCTGAAAAGTCAAAGCATTTTTGGAGTTTTTTGTTGTTGTGGATCCAGGATTTGCTGCATGCATTTTTTTTTATGTTTGCTGTCCTGAAAAAAAAAGGGGAAAAAAAAATCCTTTTTGCTATAAGCTAACAAAGGATTTCTTATTTGTAAAAAAAAAAAAGAAAAAAAAAAGTCTCTTGAAACATTAAGGCTGTTTTATATATATTGTTTGTGTGTGCAGTCATGTGAAATGAGCTGCTTGGTGGAGGTCTGCACTTGCTTTTCTAGTTGTTTTTGTTTATCGTACTTTGGAAAACATATTTAAACACATAAAAATCAGTGCCTAATCTGTTAAAATCATTCCTGTATATAGAAAAACAGATATTTATTCTGAAAATACAAGACTCAAGAACGTTGATTGGTGAGTTAGTTGAAAAATTGCATATTTTAAGAAAGACTTTTAACCTCATTAATCAACTTTAACTTAAATGGAGGCAATGCATTAGTAACTTTGTAGATTGTTGAACTGAAACAAACTACTTCGCAATTGCTGGCTCTTATGACATCATTCCGTGTTATAGTGTAATGCATTGTGGGATACAGTTTATAGTTTAAGTAGTGAAAGTGTGAATAGTAGTTTTTAGATGCCAATAGGGGGCGCCCACGGTTGAATAATGATGAGGGATTTATTAGAAAGCTGGTTAAACCAAGTAATGAGCGCCATCTAGTGGGCTCTGAAAACAACGTTACTGCGCCATGAAACTCCATCAACTGATGTAAAACTATAAAAAACTTATTTTTCATGTCTTTAAGTTCCTGACTTAACGACAAACAAACTCTGACCGCGTCTCCAAAAATATTTTTGAACCAAAAACCCACTGAATGTTTGGCTAAAAAAGTCAATCCACATGTGCTGCAGAGGTTTTTCTGATAACCAGCAAGAAGCGGTAAACGCTCATTAATCTCTGAACAAAAACAGTGTTTAAAAGAAGTGCTTGTCTGCCCCCTTAATCTTTGGCTGCCGAGATGTTTTTGTCTCCGTCGAAGCCGCTTCTTTCAGTCCTGACTCCTTTGAATCCAACCTCTGCGGGTCAAACGATTCCCCCGTCTTCACAGCAGTTCTGTGGTGGCTCCACTAATGGCGCTGTAATTTTGCATTGGCTTTGAAGTTCTCCCCGACCGTTGTGTTACCTGAAGTCTGCGCTTCTCTGAGGTTTTTTTTTTTTTGAGATGGGGCAGGCGAGCTACCCTCGGCAGCCTAATTAAATGTAATTGCTCCATTTTGTAGTGGTGCCCGTGTGGAGAGGGGAAGCCTTGTAATAAGGGAGATTGCGTGAAGGGTCCGAGGATCACAGACGCCAAAGAGGAGCCAACGAGGAGACTATTGGAGACGCTTCCCCTCTTGTGTCGCCTCGTCTGTCCGGAGCAGACCTAGTCATTACCCCCTTCTCTTCCACCGGTCTTCTTTTGCTTGTTTTTTTTTTTTTGTCGGCCCCTCACGACGGTCCCTCCGCCCTCATACCCGAGTCGCATGAAACAGAAAAAGTGTGCGAGTGTAGAGGACCAGTCTGGCGTGATCCTCCGCGGCGTTCCCTCGGGTGGCGTCATTGTTGTGGGTGTGAAATGAGAGGAATTCCTGGAATTCAACAGCTACCTCTGGGACTCCAGGTCTGAGTCAGACGCCGAGAAGGGCTGTTTAGCCCCCTTGACTCCGACCCGCCGAGAGACAGGGAGACGCATTCTTTCCGGGAAAGAGGAGAGGGAAAAAAGAGAAATTACAGAGCAGGAGGGAGACAACATGACACGGGAGGGAGCGCCAGCTTGACCGTGACCCTGTGGGATGACAAGCTGACAGGCGATGTGTGATGATGTGTGTGCTGCGGGTACAAGGGTGACTTAGATCGAGGGGGGGATAAGCATCCTTTTGCTTTTGCTGTTCCTACTAGTCTTCTCTTGCCGTCACGACATCCGGCGGTCCTGCTCTCCTCCTCCTCCTCCTCCCTCCTCCACCACCGCCGCCGCCGCTCCTCTCCTCTCTGTGGTGCCAGTGCGTCTGCCATACTGGCCCTTAAGGCTAATGCGACACAGGCTTCAGATCACATTTCAGCTTCACATGAATGAGCCACCCGTATCCCTCGCTTCATCTCAGACCCCCCCCCCCCCCCCCCCCACCCCCCACACCCCCGGTCGTACCTTTTCCAAGGTGACCAGGGCAGACACAGGAAGTGCACATGTGGAAATCCAGATCGATTGGAAGTCACGTTTGGTCTTTGAAGGTGCTTGAATGTTTTTATTTGATGTAGCATTTCTGAAGTTGTAACTACTTCACACGTCACAAGTCTAACTGATATAATAAGTCGATGTTGAAACTAACTTCCCCTTCAATTTAAATGTAGCCGTTTCATCTTGTTTTCTGTTTATAGACAAACCATCATAGGGTGCTGGTCGTCATCATTTTTGTCAGGTCATATCAACAACATTACAACAAGGATTTATGTTGATTTAAGTGTGTCTTAAATAGATGTTGGACTCTATTGTATCATCAGTATGAGTCTGTTTGTACAAAACTCTCTTTTCATTGAAATATTTACATTAGAAAATGTGCTTAAGCCCCGCCCACTGAAAGCACTTTGTTCTTTGTCTTCTTGTTTATGATAACCACACCCACTCTGCTGTGATTGGTCAATCGTTGAGGTTTGTCACTGTGCGTCACCAATCCTGGAAGTCTCCACCTCCAAGGGACTCGTTGAATAAACAATACTTCTTCTTCTTCTAAAGTAATAAGTTCAAAACATGGTCATGATGAGGGACTTACTGCATCTTGGAGAGGAAGACTTTAACATTTAAAACATGTGAGTGACTCTGGAAAGTTGGGTTTTCACATAAGTTTAACAAGATCATAAAATGAAATATAATCCAATAAAGAATAATTTATCTTAGCGGGAGGGAAGCAACAGTGTGATCTTCAGGAACAAAGTCTCAAGACTCCGACCACAATCACGAGGCCAAACATCAAGCCAAACACTTCCTCTAAACAATTGTATAAAGAATTACACACCTAGTGTTTTGTCATCCCCCAAAATTGTTCTCAAGAGGATTTGGCTTGTTTGTGGTTCCATCGGGAAAGGAGACTTCCATTAAGATTGTGTAAGTCTGTGTTTCCGAACACTCAGACTAGGGGTCTCTGGAGAAGTGATGATAAAAGCTGGAAAGAGGAAACATCAAAAGTGCATTTGAGAAGGAGTGTGGTGAGATCACACACGGTGCCGGGCTTGCTGTCTCTCTCATGACCTCCCTGTCATGTGGCTTCTATGAGAACCAAACATCCAGCCACAGTTGCTCCAATTCTAACCCAAACTGCTCCGGTTATCCAAAAAGCTTCCCCCCCCCTTTTTTGTGGAGCAAATCAACTGCTTAGGTACTTCTTTCATGTAACATCATATAATACACACTGACAGATCTAATGAAGAGAACCATGACATTCATGTAAGCATATTTGACTCACATTATGACCACGATTAATCATCACATTAAAATGGTTGAAGACAATTTGGATCTGTTAGCTCAAGTCTGCTCATGATTCAAGACCCCAAACTTTCAGATGTTTTGCCACGTGAATGTGTAGTTTCGGAAGCTATTTCTAATGCATGAGCAGTCAGGAAATGTTGATACTTAAACCAGCAACAGGTTGTTCCTTTCGACCATCTGGATCCAAGTATTTGTCACTGACTTTTTCTGCTGCATTCAGGACAATTTGCAAAAAATACTCATAATAGAAAATAGAACAGAATCAATTAAGTAAGAAAACTTCCATGTGGCTTTGGTTCTAAAACTTAGAACTTAGAATCTTAAATAGATCTTGGAAATCTATTGTACTCCTCAGTTTGTTTGTAGAAAACTCTCTTTTCATTTAAATATATATAAAATAAAAGTGTACTTAAGCCCCGCCCACTGAAAACACATGGTTTTTCTGGAGATAAAATCTTGTTTACCTTGCCACACCCACTCAAGTGTGATTAATCAAGCATCAATGTTTGTCATAGGTCATCAATCCACTGAAAAGGGACTCGTTGTATAAACAAAGCAGGGCATGATAACTGCTGATAGCATAGACATGATAGCTGGCTAAAGGAGTGAAGCCATTATTACGTCATAATGGATGCTCTCGTAGCGTCTCATTCGCCAAGATTTCAGACGGGGAGAACTTTTTAAAGTTCATAACATTGTCATGATGTGGGACTTACTGCATCTTGGAGAGGAAGACTTCAACATATGAGTGAGTTGGGAAAGTTTGGTTTTCACATTACTTGCCTTTTAAGAATTAGCTTCAAATGTAGGATAATCTTTTTTTCTTATTACATTATGAATGTGAATGAGCTGCTTTGCAGGGGTCTGTCTTCTCATCCGGTTTTTATAGCAAATGATCGTCAACTCAACGTCAACAAAACAAGTTTTATATTCATTTGAAGTGAACATCTCATCAACTCCATCTCCTTCTTCAGAAAAGTTGAAAAAAAACATCATGTACGTGTGCTGCTGCCCTATAAATCTGCCAACCTGTTCACGCTACCGTCTTTTTAAACAGAGGGCATAACCAATTAACGAGGCCTACACAGTAATTAGCTGTCTGAGTGTCGAGTATCTCTTCTCTCCCAGTTCCCATTAGTGGCTTATAGCAGCAGAGCTTCATAATTACACCAGAATTGTATACAAGCTTGATTCTTAATTATACCATCGCTATAATTATAGTTGCTGCTTCCTCTAGTACCTGTTTTGACACATATTTGTGAACCTTTTTTTTTTGTTCATCAAAGCTAGAGCTGTGTTTCACTTGATCCTGAGAAAACTTTTTTTTTTTCGGGATTGTTATGAAGTTAAAACGTTCATTTCAGAAGCGTTTATTTGACGGAAACGTACCAGGAATCTAATCTGCATGAGTTATCAGGTCTACAGAGTGATGCAGTGAGGAATATAATATTCCTGATTCTGCAAGCAACCCACGTGTCTAATCTATGATTAGTACCTTCGCACTTCACAGTGGAGCCAGCACCTTGGAATTAAAGTAATTGTTTGAAGTGTAAAGCGTGAAATAAGCATCAGATGGATTTCATTTATGGCTTTATCAAACCCAGATGGGGCCATATTTCACTCAGCGTGATTCCAATCGTTCTCTTTGAGTCCACACACAATTACACCTTCGGTTGAACGTTCAACAGCCTGAAAAATCCGCTCTTTTGAATCTGTGAAACAAGCAGCCGGGAGAGCCGTTAACGCCGCTTGCAGACCACCCGAGAGCTCCACTGGAATTGACAATATATGTCAATCAAAGTCAGTATCGAACATCAAAGCGGATCCTGCCCAAAAACGGATTGCTGGTCCCCGGTCCCGTGTGAGAACTTTGACGGTGTTTTGAGTGCTGAGAACGTAATCTCCCGTCTTGGATACACAACAGAAATCGGCAGCTGACGGAGGGGAGACGAAGATGGACCCCGAGGACCAATAAAAAGAGTATTATAGGAGGCTCCAGATGTTTGGCGAGATTCGGAAAAACAAAAGGCGTCCCCACCGAAAACTGCCCTCGGGCAAGTTTGGCTTGTAATTTCAACCTCATTAAAAACTTTTTTGTGGGGATTTGTTTGAAGACAAGGACTTGTTGTCCTCTGAAATAAAATAAATAAAAGTCATTGTGTTTGATTTATGTCTCAGTAATTCATATGGTAGAATATTTATTACGACAGCAACAACAGGAAATACTACAACTTTATTGTTTATAACGTAACACATAAACTTGGTGGATATAAATGTCATCCTTTCAGATGCCTCATGATTCTGTTTAAGATGGAACAGAACAGAGATTTATGCTTTGAGATGTCTCCAGTCAGGCTTTTGCAATTGCTGTTTTATAGGCCAAGCAAATAAAATAATAGTGCAAATTAATAAATGACACTCATTTGTTTATTTGTTTTTTGAACACTACTTACTACTTACAATATTCATTTTAAACAATAAATAAACAATAAATAACCAATTACTTAACATGTTCTATATCAATCATTTTTATGTTACACAATCTTGCATTGACAATAATGACTAGTTTACATTATAATCGATTAGATAAATTAATTAACCAGCTTTTTCTAATGTCTTGACAACAATTTAAAGGCGTAGCAAAAATAAAGAATGAGCAATTTCTCTTCCACTTCACTTGAGATTTCAAATAAATAATGGGGAAAAAACTGTGAAATTCACGGGGTCGTCTAAAACCCCTGAAACCTACCATAAAATAATAATAAAAACAAAAGAAAAACTCAATCAAATGTGTGTTTGTGCTTCTCCCAGCAACAGGAAATAGATTTAGCACATGCGAGTGATATGGATCAGATTTAATGACATAATGAGACCTTCCCATTCATATTTGTTGTGGTGACATCACTGATCAGGCACAAGATCGACTGTGTATCTTTCTCATGAGGATCAGATAGTGAACATCCTGATCGTGTGACACATTGCTCAGGGCTCCAATCCCGCATTTGTTTTCCATTTGTTTTAAAATTTCCGCTTCCTTTGAAAACGAGATCAGCGCGGAGGCGCTTGGATAAATATTGCTGTGTATGTATTTGTGTTGAGGATTCTTGGGGAGGAAGGCGAAGCTGAGATGTTCTGCGAGAATGTCTCACGGACTTTAAGAGGTCAAAAGGGCAGCGTTTCGGGGAAAAAAAAAATGTAAATACTTATCGGCCTCTCATTAGAGTGCAGTGCACCATGGGGACTTCCTGGGTTAATAACTGGGATGAGGTTTGCATTACTTTGTGTCTCACCAGCAGGAGATGAAGTCAACCCTTTAATACAGAAGCTTCAATTACACCACATCAGGAAAACGATGTCCTGTTAGATCCCATTAACAAAAATAATTCCCCTCGAACTGGGTTGACTTCAGGTCGGTGAATCAAAATAAGACCAACTTCCAACTATTTGTCAGGAGTGTCGTCGAGTCGTGGTGAAAAAAGCTGCATCAACATCTGTTAAACTGCAGCCATCGATAATCATCACAACTACCGGCAAATTGCTGCGTCTTATCGCGGGCAATTAGGAAAATACGGAACTTCTAAAACACCCCGAGGCTGGCTTTTCTCTTCCTGAAATTCTTTCTCTCTCTTCAGCCCCACTTCAGTTCTTCTCTGGCGTCGTGTCCGGCGCTGCCTCTCGCAGTGAATGTCCATTGAAGGAAGCTATTTTGTCAAATGCCTCAGCCATTGAGTTGCTTCACATCCTGTCTGATAAGGAGCCCACAAAGAGCTCTCTTTTTTTGTCTTGTTCCCAAACCGTTTTCTAAGATCTCTACATCCTCCTCTCTTTCCTCCTCTCCCCTCCCACTCCTCTTGTTAGCTGATAAAAACTGTTGTAATGCCAGGAAGGACATGCATTCCTCAAGATGTGCTCAGATCTCTGAGGAGCAGAAGCTTCTGCCTCTTCAAACTGTGTCACGAGAAACAACAATAGGCTTTACAAAATGTTTTTAAACGAGTATAAAAGACACAAACGGAACTTAAAACCACAATAAAAAAACTTCTGTGATTAAAGAAGTCTTTATGAAATGTGTTTAATTGTTAGTTCTGAACAGATTAAGGTGCTTGAGCAGCAGTTAGAAGCCATACAAGTGAATCATTATAAGAACAAAACCTTTATAAATCTAAAGGAAACCACAAATAAAAAACTTAAGCCAAAACCTCCTTGGCAAGATAGTTAAAATTAAAATTAAAAGTTATCAAGCTCTTCGTTAGCTCTTCCTTTTGGTATAGTCCAGATGGATCAATAGCCACTATGGGTCAATTTAATAAAACTAGTACCTTAAGTCCGGTCCATATCAAGAGCTTTAAAAAAAAATGTAAAAAAGTAATTATAAAAGTTTAAAAATGTGACGTGAAATCCTAAAATGAAGGTTTTAATTTGTTTCTAAATATAGTGTTATATTATTATACCTACATGTTTTAAATTGTTTACAATTGACAGAAATGTTTCCCATGTCCAGAAAAAGCCACCTTTTAACAAATTCAAAAATGAATTTAATTGCTATTTAATTACACTCTCGATACTGTCATGGCGTTTCAATATGTTATCTTTGATGCCATCTCAACACGCTCTGACTGTTACAAAGACACTGTTTCTTTAAGTCGCATCGCAGCCTCATTCTTTGCTGGAGCCAAGGTCTAAAGCATTCAAGATTTGTTTTCGATTATTATGTTTTAGATGGAGCTTGCTAACGGTAAATTCAATAAAATTAATTATCATGTTAATTTATTAGTCCTTCAGACAAAATTTGTTTTCTGTCCTTCATATTAAAGTTTTGAAGCTCCATCGACCGGGTGTTTGTGAAGAAGTCCACTTTAACTTCAGGCCTATGAATAAATATTTCATCAAAAACTACGCAGGAGCGGTTGTTTCAAGGTAAATCGTCTCTTTGAAGCTTGAGAACCGACTGGTTTCTGGTTCTCACCGGCCGCGAGTTCTTATTCAAGATGTGATAATGTTACAAATTGATGTTGCCATAAGACAGCTTCCTTTTTGTTTCTTCTTCAAAATGAGAGAATCAGTGATAACAGCTGGCGCATCTGGAGACACTTTCAAGTCCAGAACAGAAGAGCAGAGAGAAAACAAAGGAGCGAGTTAGAGATGAAAGGGAAGAAGGACAGATTGGAGAAGAAGCACAAACTTCTGTGAGATTTCAAGTTACTCATCGGTCCTTCTAGTTTTTTTCTTTCTTAAATGTCCTCATCGTTTCCAGGACACAGGTGTTTATAATTGTTGACAAAAACAACAGCATTAAAAAACCCAAAAAGTTACAGGCGAGCGGGCAGTTAACACCGGTGTAGCATTTAGAGCATCTGAGCTCACTGCTAATGACTGGAGTCTGAGAACTTTTATTGAGCTTTTGGTGCCACCAGACGAATTTGGAAATGTTTGGCTCGCTGCAGACACAGAGTCTTTTTTGTCCCGGCTGGACGTGTAATTTACACTCAAACCAAAAAGGCTTTGAAAAAAAAAAACTTGCTACTGTTGACTCGTGCGGTGAAAACATATAAAGCCACGTTTTTTTGGATATTGAACAGAAGCTGAGATATTACTGTAAGTAGTGGGTGTATTTTGGATTGTAAATGTGGTCGGCCTTGAAACCGATGATGGTCTTTGTACACGTCGCATGTTTTTGACGCATCAGCGCTTACCATGAAACATACAACCGTCTGTAGTCGATATTACCTTAAGTTACCTACCTTTATTTTGACCTGAATGTGGCTCAAAAGCTAAATGTTTTATTCCTGTTTTTATTCTAGTGATTTACGTGAACTGTCCACTAGGGGGGGTTGGAGAGGCCTCATGAAACAACTGTGTACTGAAGACACTGTGTCATGATACAGTGTCTGAATTTTGAAATACCACTAGATGGCACTCTCTGAATTAGTCAATAAGACCCAAAGATTATAAGGCAGATAAAAATGACATCATTTTCAAACTTAGAGTGCCATCTAGTGGCCTTAATTATTTACAGTATCATGATACAGTGTCTTAAATGTGAAGGGCTACTCTTAGAGTGACATCTAGTACAGTGACATCTAGTAGTACTCTTAGAATGACATCTAGTAAAGTGACATCTAGTAGTGCTCTTAGAGTTACAACTAGTACAGTGACATCTAGTAGTACTCTTAGAGTGACATCTAGTAGATGGACATCTAGTAGTACTCTTAGAGTGACATCTAGTACAGGGACATCTAGTAGTACTCTTAGAGTGACGTCTAGTACAGTGACATCTAGTAGTACTCTTAGAGTGACATCTAGTAGATGGACATCTAGTAGTACTCTTAGAGTGACATCTAGTACAGGGACATCTAGTAGTACTCTTGGAGTGACATCTAGTATAGTGACATCTAGTAGTACTCTTGGAGTGACATCTAGTACAGTGACATCTAGTAGTACTCTTAGAGTGACATCTAGTACAGTGACATCTAGTAGTACTCTTAGAGTGACATCTAGTACAGTGACATCTAGTAGTACTCTTGGAGTGACATCTAGTAAAGTAACATCTAGTAGTACTCTTAGAGTGACATCTAGTACAGTGACATCTAGTAGTACTCTTCGAGTGACATCAGGTACAGTGACATCTAGTAGTACTCTTATAGTGACATCTAGTACAGTGACATCAAGTAGTACTCTTAAAGTGACATCTAGTACAGGGACATCTAGTAGTACTCTTGGAGTGACGTCTAGTACAGTGACATCTAGTAGTACTCTTAGTGTGACATCTAGTACAGTGACATCTAGTAGTACTCTTCGAGTGACATCTAGTACAGTGACATCTAGTAGTACTCTTATAGTGACATCTAGTACAGTGACATCAAGTAGTACTCTTAAAGTGACATCTAGTACAGGGACATCTAGTAGTACTCTTGGAGTGACATCTAGTATAGTGACATCTAGTAGTACTCTTGGAGTGACATCTAGTACAGTGACATCTAGTAGTACTCTTAGAGTGACATCTAGTACAGTGACATCTAGTAGTACTCTTAGAGTGACATCTAGTACAGTGACATCTAGTAGTACTCTTAGAGTGACATCTAGTACAGTGACATCTAGTAGTACTCTTATAGTGACATCTAGTACAGTGACATCAAGTAGTACTCTTAAAGTGACATCTAGTACAGTGACATCTAGTAGTACTCTTGGAGTGACGTCTAGTACAGTGACATCTAGTAGTACTCTTAGAGTGACATCTAGTATAGTGACATCTAGTAGTACTCTTGGAGTGACATCTAGTACAGTGACATCTAGTAGTTCTCTTGGAGTGACATCTAGTACAGTAACATCTAGTAGTACTCTTAGAGTGACATCTAGTACAGTGACATCTAGTAGTACTCTTAGAGTGACATCTAGTACAGTGACATCTAGTAGTACTCTTATAGTGACATCTAGTACAGTGACATCAAGTAGTACTCTTAAAGTGACATCTAGTACAGTGACATCTAGTAGTACTCTTGGAGTGACGTCTAGTACAGTGACATCTAGTAGTACTCTTAGAGTGACATCTAGTACAGTGAAATCTAGTAGTACTCTTAGAGTGACATCTAGTACAGTGCCATCTAGTAGTACTCTTAGAGTGACACCTAGTACAGTGACATCTAGTAGTACTCTTGGAGTGACATCTAGTACAGTGACATCTAGTAGTACTCGTAGAGTGACATCTAGTACAGTGACATCTCGTAGTACTCTTAGAGTGAGATCTAGTACAGTGACATCTAGTAGCACTCTTGGAGTGACATTTAGTACAGTGACATCTAGTAGTACTCGTAGAGTGACATCTAGTACAGTAACATCTAGTAGTACTCTTGGAGTGACATCTAGTAAAGTGACATCTAGTAGTACTCGTAGAATGACATCTAGTAGCCCTTCAAAATGAATTCACTGTTTCATGATACAGTGAATTCATTTTAAAAGGCCACTAGATGGCACTCTCTGCTTTATAATCTTTGGCTTGGATCTTCAAATTCTATGAAACTGGTCTCATTTTCTAAACTGTGGCCCTTCAAAATGAGATTATACATCATAATACACAGCTGTTTTTATGAGGCCTCATCAACTCATCGCTTATGTTCACGATTATGGAATATTTTTTAGTTAATAAAAGATATAAAATGAACTATATTTTCAATGCTCTAACTCAAAAAGTATTTTCGTTGAATCACAAGAGCATAAGTAGTCCACTAGATGGCACTCTCTTCTCTGTAATCTATTGTTTTAATCGTTATTCTTTTGAAACCTCAAATAATTTTTTAAAAACCGAGGGCGCCACCTACCGGGATACGATAGAAACACTGCTTCATGAAGCTTCGTCAACCCCATCTCTATTTTAAAGTACTTAAAACTACTAGATCCCATAAATACGTGTATCGTGACCCATGAGGACGACCAGAGGCAGAGCCTCACATGACACCATGGTAAGGATAAAACAAAGAATAATGTTTACATAAAATAAATACAATATTTGTCCAATAATGTTCATGTATGTCTAAATTACGTTTACAGTATAATTTGTCGACACGTTTTTTTTTGTACCCTTGTTCTCCACAGTCTTGCTAATATCTTTAACCATTCAAGTGAATTAATTATAATTGTTTTCTGATGGGAAATAAAACCACGATGAAATGTCACCGAGTGAGGCGGGTAGTACTCTGCCTCACCAAAGGGGGCAGAATACTAGGCAATTCAAAAAATATATTATTATTAAAATACCTTCACCATTGACAAATGGATAGAAAAAAATACAGGTTATAATTGTTTTATTCTGATAGGTATCCGTTGTACAATAAAAGTGTTTTATTAAAAAAGTTTAAGCAAGTTTAAGATTAGTGATTGTTGTTACAGACATAAAATATTAGACCTGGTGGAACCAGAGCTACACAGGATACATTTTATGTGTTAAAGTGAGTAATCTGTGTATCATTTCTACAAAGATTTAATCTAAGGATTCATGTTTAATTTATACATTGTTAGTCTAAACTTGCTCTATGCTACCGGTGCAGCTCTAGTACCCGAGGCAAAGTTAATCAATACTGAGGGTGCAAAGAGTTTGTATAAAGAATGCTGATGAGATATGATTTAACCGTTATTCAATTAAATAAGCTTCACTTTTCGGCTCCGTGCCTCACCAACCATGAACCTCACCGGACTAGTTTTAGCCGCGACTCGTCGAAACGCTCAGCAGAATTGCCGGGCGTCCATTTAAAGCCGCGACAGCTTCACTGTTCAAGAGTATATTAAAACTGTTTTTAAAAAACGCTTCTTTCTTTCCATCCGCCCACAACTAATCACCAGTTCTTTCAAATCAGATTTATAATACGCAAGGTTTTACAAGTCCCCCGAGTTGATTTAGATTTTATTTGCACTTTTTCAATTTGTCAACATGCTCTATTTTCATCTGCTGACTGTGCACAAAGAGCTGCTATATGTGGGACGACAACACGCATGGATCCCTCCCTGTTTGGCTCCTATCAAAATGGCTGAAATGCTTGTGGCTTTTTGATTAAGCTGCTGCAGACCACACAGCCCAGCGGGAGTAAACCCGACATTTAAACCGAAAACCCAAATACAGGCAGTCCGGGCAGCAACAGTGGCATATTAGTAATTACCCCGAGACAAAATGTCCATCATTTGTGTGTCGGCCAACATTCGCTTCTCCTCACTGAAGTCTGGAGAAGTCGCGGTTGTGGGTAGGATTATATATCCATTTGACATCCCAAAATTGCCCAGATAAATTAAGATGACTTGTTTTGAATATTTGCTCGTGTGTCGAGATGTTTCTTTTTCTGTCAGTGTGATCTGTTTATGCCAGATTTGCGGCACATGCGGCCCCTCGACTGTATTTCTTAGGCCCTTATGATTTCATAGATTTGTGGAAATGTAACCGTTATAAAAAATTAAATTAAAGTGAACAAACACTGTTTGAATTTTTGTCAATGTCAACAAGAACATATAAGCTAACATCATTCTTGGTATAGTTTCTGTAATTTTTATTATTATGTTTTAATTTTATTAAGCATTTTAACACACTATAAACATTTTAGGTACTATTTGTAATGTTCTTTAGTATTAACCCTTGTGTTATTTCAGGGTCTAGGTGACCCGAAGGATCGAAAAAAAATCTAGATCTATAAAAATAAAAAAATTGAGAAATAAATAAAAAAACAATAGTGAAATGTTATATATCTTTCTAACATTTTGTTTTGTTGTATCAATTGTTTCTTTTTTTAACCCATGTGTTATCTCAGGGTCAAGGTGACCCAATGGCCTGAAAACCAAACTGTTTGTGATATCCCTTGTGTTACCTCAGAGTCAAGGCGACCCAATGGCTTGAAAACAAATGTGTTTGTGGTATCCCTTGTGTTGTCTCTGGGTTAAGTTGAATGACCTCCCGGGCTTCCATAAATACATATGCAGTGATGGAGGTCGTTCACCTTGACCCAGAGACAACACAAGGGATACCACAAACACATTTGTTTACGGGCCTTCGGGTCGCCTTGACCCTGAGGTAACACAAGGGATCCCATAAACACATTTGTTTTTTGGGCTTTTGGGTCAACTTGACCCAGAGACAAAACAAGGGGTACCTTGAACACTTTTGTTTTCAGGCCTTGGGGTCACCTTGACCCTGAGATAACAAAAGGGATACCACAAACACACTTGTATTCGGGCCATTAGGTCACCTTGACCCTGAGATAACACAAGGGATACCACAAACATATTTGTTTTTGGGCCATTGTTCACCTTGAATCTGAGAAAAAACAAGGGATAACACAAACACATTTGTTTTTCGGGCATTCGGGTCGCCTTGTCCCTGAGATAACACAAGGGTTAAAAAAGAGAAACGATTTGTACGACAAAACAAAAGGTTAAAAAAAAAAAAGAATAACATTTCACTATCTTTTTTATTTATTTCTCAACATATTTGCTTCTTTATTTTCTAAGATCTAGAAACAAAGTCAGAGAATGTTTTTGATCATTTTGATATAAATGAGATTGTTTGACGGCCCCTGGGCTTTGTTGGAAATTCAGACCCATTATCTGTGCTTTTAGACGGCAACATCCTTTTTTATCTCTTATCACTTATCAAGCTCCTGCGAATCGACTCTTGACCAGCCGGACCTTTGTCTGGAGGGCGAGGAGAGTCACATCTGTCCGACAAACGCTTCCATATGAGCGCAGAAGAGAGAAACATTCTTGTGGAAATGAAAGTGCGTACTTTAATCTAGGAGACATAAGCAATAAATGATAAGGCCCGTGGCCGTAGGGAGGCAGTTTCGAAGATAACGTGGGACAAGATGAGGGATGGAGCAGTGTGGGGGGGGGGGGGGGTAATGTTGGATTATACATGAAAGGCTCTGCATTAGCTGATTGGTCATCATGGATCGCTATCAGATACCGAGATCACCTTCTGCAAACGTAGTCATCGTCATTGTTCATCCTGAAGGAATGCTGATCCTGGATCACCCCAACCCGTGGTGAAATGAGGCAGAGACGCCTCGACTACTTTTTAATATAATTATACATTTGATGCTAAGAACCAGTTGCGCTGGTGTTCAAGGTTTAAAAGACATAGTTGAGCAATAGTCGCCTCTTCTGGGGCCCCAGGTTCAAATATCGACCTCAAAATGACCCTCTGTGGTGTCAAGAAAATAAACAAAAAAGATACAAAAAAATCATTATTACACTTAAGAGCTTCTTTTCAGCATGGAATATATAATATTTTTTAATTTAATAACTATTGATACCAATACATTTATATATAGCTTCATGGCCTGGAATGTGAATATATTGAATTAATTGTCATTATTTTAATTTGTTTTATACATTTTTATTTCCTTTTTCTAATACTTTACGTCAAAACATCTTCATCCTTTTCTCATCTTATTTAAGGGAGATTTAAGATAAGGAAACCTTTTATTTTTGAAAGTTGAAGTTTCTTAATCAACTCAAATGAAATTCAGCCCCTAAATATTTCTGCAGCAAACAAATTCACTTCTGACTTTGGATAAATCCACTAATAGAACATTTGTTAGGTTTTATTTTTTGTAAGAAGCAAAAATACCCAAATACAGTTAAGTTAAATGAGCCCTCAACTTAAATATTTCAACTGCTGAACGTTCTTGTGATATTTGAGTCAAAGTCAACCTGTATTTTCTGGTGTTACTGCCTGGAAAATCCTTGAAATATCAATAATAATGACTGCAAATCAAAACACAATATAATATCACATTATGTCCTCTACAGTAATCCAGATTTCTCTTAAAAAATGCAACAAAAACCACAACTCTTTTCGCTCTGCTGTGCCGTTCAAGTGCCAAATTTATCTTCTCTGCAGCTCGTTCATTTCAATAGACTCAGACCGATGCTTCCTGTCTTAAATTCTGTAAACATAAAGATGCTTATTTGGGCCTAAGATGGTGAGCAGCAGCAGCAGACTCGCTTTCCTTCTTTTTTTAACTGACAACATAAGAAGAGGTTTTAAATAAGTCGATTCAAAGCGTCTGTCATATCATATATTTCATCTAGATTTGCTCAGTACACCTGCAGACGAGGTCATCTCCAAACACACACGGATGTAGATGACGCACACCATCAACTTGTTCTTTGTCTTCCATTCAGCACTCGTTTGATTTATACCTTCCTCACAGTTGCCAGCGAGAAGAGTGACAGTAATATGATGTTTCCCGCCCACGCTGAAACAACGCTCACAGTTTGTGTAATTGTTTGCAGCGTTCTTTCTTTCCCACAAAATAGACAATAGTTTGGTTTATAGAAGGGAATGTCAGTTCCGAGCCAATGACTTTACGGCTTCTTGTACCGTTGTTTGTCGTCTGGAAGCATGAAAACATGTTGGAAATGAACATTTTAGTCACCAAAAAACAGTTTTTTTGCCTCTAAAGGTTATATACAATTAAAAATCCATTCAGAAAGAATAAATCAAAAAGAAAGAAAACTAATTCAGATAATAAAAAATGTTGAAATAAGATGTAAAAGACAAATTGACTATATAAATAATAATAAAAAGGTTGGACAAACACAACCAATAGGAAGACAAAAAGCTTTTTGCTTCTAAAGGCTTTTTTTTTTATAAAAATGAGTCAAAAAGTAAATCCATTCAGAAAAAGAAATAAACAGAAAATTTAATACAAATAATTAAAAAGCAAATAGTTCAATAATATGTTAAACGATAAATAGAATATATAAATAAAATAAAATAAAATACAGTTTGACACAAACGTAATCAGAGTATTTTGTTTAAATAGATCAAAAAACATGTTTGAAATGAACATTTTATTAACCAAAAAAAGTTTTTTGCTTCTAGAGGTTTATATAAAAATATAAAATATATACAAAAGGTAAATCCATAAGATAAATATAAATATAAAATAAAATAAAAAACATAATCACTATTTTCTGTTTTTTAAATAGATGAAAATAAATAATGTTTTTTGCGCCTAAAGGTTTATATTAAAATATAAAAAATAGTCAAATAGTAAATCCATAAGATAAATATAAAATATAAAATAATTAAACAAATAATTAGGATTTTCTGTTTTTTAGCTTTTTAGTTTCTAAATGTTTATACAAAGTGACTCCCTACATCAAAATGTAATCGGAAAAAAACTTTAAAAATAACGGTGCAATAATATGTTTAACGATCAATAAACAATCTAAAAAATAAACAATTATAATAAAGTTGGAAATGTTACACCGACATGTTTTCTTTTTCAAAAAGAGGAAAAAACCTGTTTTTTGCTTCTAAAGGTTTAAATATAACTCAATTTAATACCAATAATAATTATTGAATACATGTTTACATTTTTCAAAACAATACATGTTAATATATCAATTAAATGAATATAGCTTTAATTGTAATAAATAAAAAAATAAATAAGATGTTGCTCATGTTGTAACTTCAACATTACAATAAAAACACTTATCAAGCATTACATAAGGAAAGTCAATGAACCGTGCATTGTGCTATCCCTCAGTTTAGAGTTTCACTGAGGCGTGTACAGACTTGTGATATTCCTGGGTGTGAATGACAGTTTGTCGGGGAGAAGAAAAACCTCAAAAAAAAAAAAAAAAGGGGTGAACTTGACCACTTTGCCAATTTACATTTAGTGGGAGTTTCCTTTTGTCGGCTCATTTAGCACTCCTCAGATGTTGGTGTGAACAAATCAACATTTAGATAGTGTACTAATGTGCCGCTGAGAAGGCCCCTCTGAAGACGGCGACCTTTGATATGACCCCCCGCCACTCACCCTGTCCGCAGCTTAGCCCCACCAGCAGGGGAAAGACAATCCAAACCATTTGCCCCCCGCGGAGATCAAAGCCCCGGGGGCCCCCCCGTCCTCTTCATTCTATTACCGAGGACTCCACCTTTGCAAAGTCAGCACACAAATGAGATTGTGCATCTTCTCCGAGTGTTTTTGAAAGGAGGGAAAACAAGTCGAGACATTAAAGAGCTGGGATGATGATGGAGGGGCGGGGTCCGGGGGGGGGGGTTGGTCGGGGGGGGTGTCATCAATGGAAGTGCCGAGTGGCGCAAAGAGGCTGATTAGGGCCCGATGACTGTTAGTGGGACAATGGCGGAGCCAGCGGGGACATAACTGTGTGATTGTCTGATAGGAAGCTTCCCCTGCGGAGCAAAGCTCCGCCAGTACACACCACCTGAAGCCTTTGAAGGTCGCGCTGAGCACATATTTGCTCACGTCTCACAGGACAAGCCGCGGCTCTCTGAAGAGGGATCTACAAAACACCTTATCTATGTGGATTTGCCTAATGTAGAAGCGTTAGTGGAGTCGTGGGGCTGATGCTTCCGAGGGCAAAGTGCAGCCCGGGTTCATCTCACTGATCTCTGAAGATAACAGTTTAAAATGGTCTTTATTTACAGTTTGTGTGAACATAATTATTCATGTTTGCATTTCAGTTCCATTCATTTAAAATCCATGTTTCATTTTGATGAAACACTTTTAGTTGGCTATTCATTTAGGATTTAACAGATACATACATTCATTAAAACTTATTTTTGACATTGTTTAGCTTCACTTGAATGTTGTCAAAAGTAAACTTTACATCATTGCTCATTAAAATCATTATTACGTGGATTTTGTTGATCTGAATCTTCTTAACCCATGTGTTGTCTCTGGGTCAATGTGACCCGTTGTCCAGAAAAAACAAATGTGTTTTAGGTATACATTGTGCTGTCTCTTGGTCAAGGTGACCCGATCTCCCAAAAAAAAATGTGTTTGAGGTATACCTTGTGTTGTCTCTGGGTCAATGTGACCAGGTGTCCAGAAAAAAACAAATGTGCTTGTGGTATAGCTTGTGTTGTTTCTGGGTCAAGGTGACCGATCTCCCGAAAACAAATGTGCTTGTGGTATCCCTTGTTTTTCCTCTTGGTTAAGGTGACCCAGTTGGCGGAAAACAAAAGTGTTTGTGGTATCCCTTGTGTTGTTTCTGGGTCAAGGTGAAAGACCTCCACCACTGCATATGTATTTATGTAAGTAAGTAAGTCATTTGTATTTATATAGCGCTTTTCCAAACCAGGAAGCCAGGGAGGTCGTTGATCAGACAACACGCTATAAATGTTCACTGTTATGCTGATGACCCTCAACTGTATTTGTCAATGAAGCCAGATAAGAGAAACAGCTAACACAACTTCCTGTGTTACAAATATCAAGTCCTGGATGACCCTGAATGTCCTTCTACTGAACTCAGGAAAAAAAGTTAGTTATTTATCTACTTACTGATTCTTTTAGTAACAAATAGTAGTTTTTTCCCTCACTTTAAATATAATAAATACAGTTTTCGAAAATTGCATTTTTCTGGATGTTGACTGAACGCGACACGGTTCCTCCTGCTGCACGATGTTCTCTGTTGAGTGATGATATAAGAAAGCAGGCTTTTACACATGAAAACGGAGGCATGCGGTCTCCTCGCCAAATATATCATTTTCGCTCAAGCAGTCATCAAGTGCTCAGATTGAGTGTGATTTGACCGCTTTCATAAGCATGTGTAAGACCGTCTGTTAGTTTTCCAGCAGCTCTCTTGCGCTATATTATATTTTCTTACGTCTTTTGAAGACTTTGAATAATGAGTAAATTATATGTGTCAAGCAGCTTTGCGCAATGTGGTTGTGGCTGAGGGAGACTTTACATAGCCGTCCGGAGGCGAGCCGGAGCTCTGGCCACTGTCCTAGTCCTGAGGCCGCCAGCCCGAAAGCTCCTGGACCGACCATAATGAAGAGACAGCATTTTTTTTTTTTACTCTCACTCTGCTTCATCTGCTCGCTCGCAGAGCATAATATTGTTTGTACAAACAATGAGGAGCTTGTTTGCTGTGGATCAGTGTTTTAAAAAAAAATCCACCTGAAGGACAGAGATGTCCCAACAAAGTGCTCCCTAGCGTCAAAACACCAGCAGAAAAAATGAAAATAACAAGGACTCGTGGAGGCTTTTCTGAACATGGGTCATTATGGTCACGTATCCCTTCACTTTGACTTTCATGTCGCATCAGCCTAACAAGCATAATACACCACTTTTTTCCCCCCGGCTCACACTTTTCCAAGTCCGAGCGTTTACAGCTGACTTTCCTTCATGTGGTTCGAGGGACTTAAACATGGCATGACATCATCACGCAGGGACTGGGACCGTGTCGGCAGCAGATGGATGGAACACCACGAGGGATCGTAGCCGCCGCTCCCCCGGTGACCAAACCGTTCCATCCTTCCTAACAAAAGACTCACTGAGGCCTCTGAACACCGCACTGGGCTCCCAAAACAACACAAAACACAAGATGTTAACACACAACTAGTGTTGTTGATGATTCAGGATCAAATTTGTTACCTGTAGAATTTGTGTTTCGTCCATCTCAGGATCCCTTAAATATTAAAAAAGAAGTATAAAATGTACTTTAAAAGTTAAAAATGGATGTTTTATTGCCTTTGAACTCATAAATCTACCCTTTTTTATGACATATATAAAATATACCCCATGATTCAGGTCAGACAAAGTATTAGCTTGACATATAAATTAAAAATATATATGAATAAAGTATGCCCTTGGTGCTATACCATTTTCAAGTTTAATTTCTATATCCAATAAATCTGATTTTTAACCCAGAACGAAGCAAAGCATTTTTTAAGTAAGTGTAAAATATTTTTTATAAGTCAGCTATTTGGAAAAGAAAACACAAGAGTACATCAACAAGTATGTCAAAGAACAGAGATACAGTCACTAGTACACAAACTTAAACAAAACGAACCTAATAAATTGATTTTTTTTTTAACATTTTTATTGAGTTTTGTTTTGGGACAAAAAATGTACAATACAAACATAACATCGGGAAATCACGAGAGTAGGCTGTGCGATTTTCCCTGTGATGAAAAAAAAACTTTGAAAGCTGCAAAAGAGTCAAATCTAGCTTCGATAATTTGGACTTTTATCTACATTTTAAAGTTTGAATGGCGTCTCTACATGAAAAAATGCCAGAGCAGGAGATGTTTGGAAAAACAACTTTTTTGACCTTGTCCCATTCATTCCTTATGGTAAGATTATCGCAGAAAAATTTAAATTCTGGTGATAAAAATAATAACAGGTTGGTCCCGATCGAGCCGCACGTTTTAATGTATTTTTTGTTTGTAATCGCTCAACGGTCCAGGGCGTGAAAAGTGCCAAAAACGGAAGGAGGATGAATAATCAGAAAGCAATAACAATAGTGGGCGGTGCTCACCTGTTAACGTATTTAAGAAGTCATTTGATGACCACATCATACTTTGTAGAAGTAATTCTGAAGAAAAAAGTGTTGACTCATGGCCCTAAAAAATAATTGCTGAATACAAACCACAGAATAAAATCAAAACGAGGATCAAAGTGAAAACTACAGTCGTATCTAATGAAGCAGTCATGGGGAAAAAATGAGTGGGAAGGTCGACAATCCACTAAAAAGTTACATCAATTTCACTTGAATACATCTGAGGTCGAGTGGACGATGAATGGAAGCCACTTCAGACATGATGGCAGCAACAATATTAGATCAACAAGTTGTTGTTTAAACGAAAGTGTGGAAAAGGAAAGAAGGAACCATAGAAACATGAATGACATCAGAGCGAATAATTGTTCTTCTATAAACAAATCAGTTGGAATTGAAACCTGAGATCTGGTCGGACCACAAACGCACCACCACGACTACTGTGAAAAGCTTTGTTTCCTCCACGTTGACATCATCTCGCCCGCTCCCTCCACCTGCTCGCTCGCACACAAACACTTTGTGTTGAGTGAGTCGTTATTTGAGTGGAGATTATTTCCCAAGTGCGGGGAGATTTCCCGTGATTGCTCAATCAGGCAGATTGTCATCCCTCCCAGATGAATGGTGAGCATTGTGCATCTGAGCGCGGCGTTGGCTGCCAGCATCCAAGAAGCCTCTGACACCTCCCAGTGAAACCGTGTTTATAGAAGAGCTTGATCTTGATCTCAACACACTCGCCGCAAAAAGTGCGGAATCTCCTTTCATCTGATAAATCATGGGCACGATGCTGTCATCCGTGATGGTTGACGTGATTAATTCGAGGAATGAACATCAAGTGTTTTTGGCAACAGTGATAAAAGAACAAGGTAAAAAAAATGATTGTTACACAAGATAAGAGTTCAGTTATAACTTGTAATATTAACCCCATTTAAAGGAAGAATATATACAAGTTGATGATTAAAAAAAGTGCTGTCGAGAGATTAATTCATCTTGTTCTGTAATTAATTTATTAAATCTAGTTTAAAAAAATTATATATATTACCACATGACATAAATAATTTGCATATTACACATAACTTTCAGTGTTGTTCAGTAAAGAAATTTTAACACTAATGAGTTTCAAAATAAACTTTAGAAGGTAAAATACTTGAGGATTACAATGTAAAATGACTGAAATGTGAAATGATTAAAAAAGTAGGAGTTTAGAGTACATTTCCATTTTTTTTTGCGTTTTCTTCTGCTTTTAATCGTTGATATTTTGGGTAATTAAATGGATTGCATAGGATAGAAAAACTAAGCCTGGGCTTCAGCCTATTCTCTTTTCGGTTGTTTTGAGTTCTCTGTGAGAAAATGTTGAATGGATGACTGTATGGTAATAATTTCCAACTGATTGCACGTAAGTTTTTTTATATTGTAACTGAAAAAAATTAATTCATTAATTCCTAAAATGCTTACACGGTATTAATAAATAAACACAATGATCACCTTAATGACCACAATACATTGATAAAGACAGTATTAGGTAAGATTAACAACAATTTTCAATCTTAATATATATTTTAATTCACAGTAATCTGTTTATAATTGTTTAAAAAAAATTGATTGATTTTTATTTTGTTTTTATAAAACAAAGATTGTGTATGACTTGAAGTGTTTGATTTCTGAAAAAGTTGATTATAGCTTTTTTTCAAAGCTATGATTGTACGAGTATAAAAAATTAAAAATATTTAACTTTCAAAATGTTAGTTAGTTTAGAATTACCGTGAAACTATCCAGTGAATAGATATTTAGTTTATCGTACAAATCTTCAGAGAAGGAGGGATGCAGTGTTGCAATGTTGTTTCCACTTCTGCTCAGTGTGAAAACATATTTGAGCGAAAAATTGTGAGTCATTCTTCAGGTATGACAACAGCAAAAGATGATGGTTTAGATGCTGGCATGTGCTCTTATCCAAATTTTCCTCGGAAGGGCGTGTGTGGGTGTGTGTGTGTGAGTGTGTGTGTGCGTCTGTGTGTGTGGACATAGAAATAAGTGTTAGTATATGAGTAATAGAGTGAGCATGTTGGGGCACGCTTATATGTGTGTCTGCTTGTTGTTGTTACAGAAAACCTTGCTTCTCTCTCTGAGACACACACACACTGCTGTGGTTGTCATTGGCTTGGATACATGCCTGTGGCCTGTGTGAGTCTGAGGTTGGTGTAACGATGACAGACTCACACACACACACACACTTAGATTCCAGGACCCCCACAGACATGAGGACTTGGCTCCGATGGTGGTTTTATTTGACAATGTTCCACTTTGGTCCAAATTGTTGTAAAGAGAAAAAACAACTGAAAAACCTTGACATTTATTGAAATAAGCTTGAATTGTGTTGTTATTAAAACAATATCATGGTTGCGTCTCTTGGAGCAGATTTGTGCAGCCCGGGGGCCATTTTCGGCCATTTAAAAGACCTCATGCGGCCCGCCGTCTCTAGTTTAAAATGTACTATTCAGCCAGAAAATGCAAAATACGCCTAATTTTTAGTTGTAAAAAATAAAACTTGAAGGAAAAACACTTTATCATGAGATTCGATTAGTCAAATAAAAACACCACAAAATAATAATAATAATAACTTGGTAAAGGCAAAGACACTTTACAAGAAGGATAAACACACACACACACACACAATTTGACAGGGAGGAAAATTGAAGTTTTGATGCTAATCCATAAACAATAAAAGCACTTTTTTTCCGTCTGTCCTGGACTAAGTTGTAGATGCATATGGTTGCAGATAAACTGTAGGAGCTTTTATTTTGAAGTTCTGAATGAGATAACTGTTGGTATCTCAATCTTTTCTCAGTGCTGTAAACACAACATGTTTTTTTTTGTGGTGTCATTACAGAATAAAATAATGAAAAAACATAACACACAAAATAAGAGAAAGTAGAAAAACAGCACCAAGGCAACTGATGTTACATTTCACATTTGGCCGCCACTTATTTTCACTTTAATCAAATTTTGATCCTCCTCGAAAAAGGTTTTGACAAACCTTTTACTCTCTCAACATGTCTCGTGGGACTTTAAGTAGCAGAATCACAGCATCAACACTCTGGCTAACTGTCACAAAAAAAGTCTCTTTTCATCATCAATGGGGTCCTTATCATCATCATCTATATGTATCACATGAGTGGAGCTGGCACGCGTGAAGGATGTCGCCGAGCTACCTTCCACCTCCTGATGCCTGGATCTGTAAACAAAGACATTACCTGAGTCACAACGCCAGGGCCTTGATGTTGCTTTTTCATTTAACCGGGGTATCGGGCTGAAAGGACGGTAATCTTCCTGCCATCTTTTAATCTAAACAGCTGTAATTACAGGCGCTGAGGTGTATTTGGGGCGGATACATAGCTTTCACATTAGAGCACTTATTATTCAACAGCCAGGAAACCGCGTCAGTCTCTCCATACGGAACCAAAATACTTTTTTTGCTTTCAAGTTATACCACCTCAACGTCCCGTGAACTCATGTGTAGATTGAAGAAGGTGAAGTAATTAGAGGCCGCGGCGTAGATAGCTAGCTATCCGGCCCGTGTAACATGAAGGCAGGCGAGATATAATTAAAAACTAGCCATTCAGACCAAAGGTTTAGGCGGCAGAGAATTTAACAGGACAAACACTTCTTACTTTGTTATTACCATTTCCCGGTTATCATTTGATTAAAAACAAAAAAAAAGGGCAGCATCCTGTCCTGCGTTTAATGTTCTCAGAGCGATGTAACCTTGATGATCTCAGCAGGCTGTTTGGCGCCTCGGAGATGTTGTTGCTGACACGTACGTAAACATTTCCCACTGTGATGCTCTTAATAAACCACTTTACTGCCTCATTTCCATATGAATGTCTCATTTGAGGAGAGACTTTGAAATCCAAATGCTTTCTTTTTTTCTTTTTCTTTTACAGCGTCAGGACAACAGGAGTCGACTGAAAACGATCCTGAGTTAAAGTCAGGACAGAGTTGTTGATAAAAGGTGTGACAACCAGGAGTAGATGTTAGTCTTACATCTCAAGTGAGCTTCAGGTAACCTGGTAACCAACCATACATTTTTAATCCTTTAATTCCCAGCAAATTTAACAAATACTTTGTTTTTTTAATAGAATGACGAGCAAACAATTGTTTCAAATAAATTTAAAAAAAAAACATTTTTAATTTAAGTGATTACTAATGTTTAATTTAATGCTGGTATCACTTTTAAGTCACTAGTTTAAAGCGTAGTATGACCGAGTAACCGCTATAAGACGATTCACAGACTCACAATCTTGCAGGTAAAGAGGTTTTTTTAGGGGACAAATCGCTCCACAGGAAGTCAAAGTGAACCAGGAACTCTATAAACCTTTTTGTTTATTCCTCTACAGCAACTAAATTTAATAATATGCGTGAACAATAACTACTTATCACTTTAAACCACTGGTCCTCAACCCCAGGCCATACAGAAAGAAAGAAAGAAATATATATATATTTTATATGACTGCCTAAAAGGATTTTTATTTAGAAAACAAATAACAGATTTTCTTCTGAAATAACATAAGTGTGTGAATCCTGACTAGGTGAAAAAGACTGAAACACAAAAAGTTCTGAGTCCTCATTCCGTATAAATAATGCTCAAACACAAACATGCTCACACATTGGCACAAAGTCTCTAAAAGCTAGAAGACACACACTTACAGAACACCATCAAAAGCGTACAATCAAATATAAATAGGTGCAAATACACAAAGCTAGTCCAGCGCTCTTATTGATTCAGAGTAATGATGTTTTTTCATACATTTAATTGCAGTTTTTTGCATTGTGTATTGAATTTTTTACTTTTTTTCTATCTAAAAATCGGTCCGCAGTACAGAAGAGGCTAAGGACCCCTGCTTTAAACCATCATTTCTTACAAACATTTCTTACAAACACAAGTCAAAATGTTTATTTTCTAAAATAAACTTTCAAATATGATGACACATTGTGTGTTTTAATCAATCCTGGTCTTACCCAGCGTCACACTGTGACACAAAATGCTACAAAGTATGCAATCACATACTTTAAGCACACACTATGTGTACTTATCCAGGATGTTGTTGCTCAAGTTACTCCTACAACTCATAAAATATATACACAAAAGTCCACCACTAAAGTAGCGGTGTTTTTGGTTTAGATGTCGTTGATTCTCATTATAAAGCAACACAAAAGTCATTAAGTCATAAATCAAGGGTCTCAAACACCATGATCGAGAAACTTTAAAGTAAATATTTACTGTAAATGTTTTAAAGTAAAATGAGATGTGAAATGAAAACAAAATGTTCAAGACAGACTCTCGATAAAGTTGAATTCCGAAATAAGATCCATTGTTGTTGTCAGCCAGAAAAGAGAGCGAGAGGTCAGGTTGATAGAGTGGCGTTTAATAAAAACAAATATATTCACATTTTCCATATAGATCATTTCTTATAAAACAATATATGTAACACATGTACAATGCATGCAGCACCACATCCGTGTAATACTGGTGTTGACACGTCTCCATTGTCCACTAAGTGCCACCTCCACGTAACTATGTACAAAACAGTAATTTACTGCAATAACTGAGACTTGAAGTTCCATAAAAAGAGAAACAAAGCAGCTCCGACGACTTGAATCGATCTGGCCAAGAACTCTGAAGTGTCACTTCCTAACTTCCGACTCCACACCGGGAATCGGATCAGTCTGTGTTGCACTGTTGCATCCCTCGGGGTGTATCGCCTTTCCCCGGGAATGGTTTATATCCTTCCTGGTGCTGTGATGGTGTCAGCGAGTATCTCAGGAAAGAATGTCTTCGGTGTCTTGTGTGTGTGTGTGTCTGTGTCTGTGTGTGTATGTGTGTGTGTCAGCATCTTTTGGTTGTGTGTCCCAAGTCAGCGTCTCTGACAGGTGTGTAGGTTCCGGGCTGCAGTCCTGCTGACTATGTGGTCTCGCTCTCCCTTCTCCGGTCTGCAGGCCAGACCGTCGCCGCAGTCGCAGCGCTGGAACAGCTCCAGTCCGTGGGTGCCTTTCCTGCGGTGGCGGGTGCACACCTGGCCCTCGGTCAGCACCGGCTTGCAGATGCGGGACCAGAAGTGTCTGGCGCAGCAGAGGCCTTCGGAACAGTCTGTGGACCTCAGGCAGGTATCTCCCTCTTGACCTGAGAACAAGAAGAAAATAATTATTTAACCATCACGATTAAAATCTTAGATTCATTCATTATCCAGTTGGTAACTCACCTTTGACTGAATGAGGCTGGTGATGGACAGTTGGGGGCCTCTTGAAATGATGCTCCATGGTGTTGTTGTGAATGTGCCACCCTGGCTCAGCTCCATCCGCGTCATTGGCCTGACAGACACCTGGAATCAGGAGAGAAGTTGCGTTATTTTGGTGTCATTTACGCACACGTTTTATCATTTAAAAAAAAAAAAAGAACATCCGCTCACCGTTGCTGCAGCGGTTCCCTGCGCAACACATCGAGTCCCTTGCGCATCTTTTCCTGGTCTTACGGCAGGGCAGACAGGCTCCCCGGGAGTCGTTGCAGAACTCATCTGCTCCACACTCTTCATCCTCGGTGCAAAAGCCCAATTGCTGCGTAAAAGAAGACAATCACGTCAGGAAAAAACGTCTCGAGAAGGCGTGCGTAAAAACGCCGTTACGCACGGAGAGGGTTCATACCTGCAAGGTGTCCGCCGGAGATTTGTGAGCGATGCTGCCCGCAGGAGAGGTGCGAGGGCTCGGGCTGACACTAGCGGTGCCCCCTTTGGCACCGGCACCAACCGGGGGGCTCTTGATCAGGTTGGAGTTCTTTAAAAGCGTCGCTGCGTAAACTTCTCCAAAGTATCCAAACAGCGAGAGATAAAGAGCCATGAAGCATCGCGCCGAGAGCATCATGATGAGTGACAGCAATCCCTGGATGGAGTGGAGGAGAAAGAAAAGAAAAGTCCAAAAGTTTTTCTCGAAATCCACAAGTTTCCCAGAGGAGCGATGCTTGGAGGACTAGTGCCCCAGCAGTCCCGGGATCATCTCTTTATACTTGCGGGCCTGTTTGTCTTCCCGCCCCCTCTCTGTGCACAACAAAGGCGGAGGCAGGAATTTCAAAGAGAGACCCACTGTACGGAAATGGCCACCTATTCTGTATCCACCACGTTTTACTCTGTTTTTTTTTTGTAATGATAATGATTTACAAACTTCCATTATTTTATTCTTATTATGGTAACTGCATGTATGAGTGAGCGAGGGGCCACAAATAAATAAATCATCAATTAACGTCCAACTGTTATAATAAATGTATATTTAAAGTTAAATAAAAAGCGTTGGAATTTTCTTTTTTAAAATGTTTTAAATGTAGAATAAGTTTCGAGATAAAGCTCACAGATAATATTTGGATATAGAACATTCCATGGATCATCTTGTGTATGTTTATTAAACACATAGTTTATCAAATGTTTTAAAAGTAAATTATATTAAATTATAATTAAATTATATTTTAATTGCTTAAGTTTAGCACTTTTTCAATCACTTGTCGATTGTTTTAATATATATTTGAAACTTTTGCTGACTCCCAAAAGTATTTCACTTCTTTCTTTTTCCATCATATAATGAAAGAAATGCAATTGCTTATTTTGTGTTTTATCTTGTTGCATTATTTAAATATGTACTGTCACCACCAAAACAACACTGGCAATAAAAATGTCCGATTCTGATTATTTATTTATTTTATTCTTGCAGATATTCCTAAAAAGGAAACTTAAAATATGGCATTTAAAATTGAACGAGAGATACTGTAGTGTCATATATAATGCTTTGTTGTAACATCACCTAGTCTGTCAGTTGTGTAGTTAACATTTGTTTTTTGGTGTGTGTTTTATTTCACACAGCACAATAGCTGGCGTGATTCATCACAAACTCCATCAGGGGCGAAGCTGTTTGGTGTGTTGTCCTCTGACATTTAAAGCCCCTTTGGCTGCGAGGACTTGCGATTGAAGTCACTTGCGTCGATTAACCGGCTGCTTCATTTGATCCCTGTGATGGCAAAGGCAGCAATTATCCTCCCAAGTGTGCTTGCTTACACCAGAGGCGGACATCAATGTGTAGGATATGCAGACCATTAAGGGGTGTGAAAAGTTTACCGAATTAATAGACTTCCGTGGCGAGGCCTTTCAGGCTCGACTGGCACTTTGAGATTAAAGGAAGCTCTGATGTGTCCTGAAGCCCGGTGACCCTGCACTGGAGGGATCTTTGGCCAGGAGGAGTGTATTTGACAGGAAATTTGTCAGCCACGCCAAATCATGACGCCGTTTATCCACTTAACAGGTGATCAAAGAGAGGAATCCAAAGCGTATTGAAGGTAGACTTGCTGTGATAAGACGCTCGGATGATGATGAAACTGATTCAAAGTTGGCGTAATAGGAGGATTTCCACCTAGAAATCTGAGTTTATTTTAAGAGGAGACGATGTAAAGTGACGAACAAGTGGTTTAAGATAATAATTATCTTTTAAAAAAGTAATAATTCTGCTGCGTTTTTATCTTAAGTATATTAAAATAGTCTAAATCTAATCGGACTTTCTTGCTTTTACGCACGAAAATAAGTATTTTATTTCCCAATTAACGAGACATTAGGGATCCAACCTACATTTTTCTTTCAGTATACTTTCTTATATGTGGTTTATGTTCGACAAATTGTCCTTTTAAAATAAACTGAACTGAACAAACAAGCAAATAAAGGATAACGTTTGATCAAAGGGAAAAAAATGTTGACTCAAGTTTTTTTTTTAAGCTGATGAAGTCTTTTGTTTTTAATTCCTGAACACGGATGGTATTTAAATCAATTTAAATGACATTAGTCCTGTAGTTATTTTCTATTTGGCACTCTGTGGCGACATGTGGAAACGTCTTTATTTCACTTTGGAATGGAATTCGACTTGGAAAAATAAGCCTCGCTGGCCAAAACGAAACCTTCCATCCAACCAAACACTCATTTGAGTGTTATTGTCATTAGAAAAGTGTGTGTGTTTAAGATGCACATGGAAATCTTTTAAACTGCATTTAAATAATGTTTCCACATAATGATGATTTTGACACAAAACTACTACTGTTGGCAGGATGCGCCGTGCGTAATGGAGACTTGGAGCTCCCCTTCTCTCGCTCCGCTTCAGGGACTTTGACGTCACCTGCGGGTCCGGGAGCGTGCATGTGTGCATCCAGACACCACGTCCGTGCACACCTGACGCGCACAAAGTGTCGCTTTTATCTGCACGTCAGCGTTGGCGAAGGTGAAGCTCCTTTGATCCGCTTTGATCTCAAGTGTCACTGCGTTGTTGTGGCTCAACGCTTTCTCATGTCCCCCCCCCCCAAAAAAAACTGCGAATACAGACGCTGAATCATCCTCGCTAAGTGGATGACATGAGCCTGAAAAAAAAAGACTGATCAGGACGTGGGACGACTTTTTTTTCACATCGAGCCCGAGCCGTGCGTCTGGATGATCTGCAGCGGTCTCTGGTGGCGGTCTGTAGTACTACATAGGTGATTATCTTCCCTCTTTAACCTGAATATCCATTTAAAACCCTCACATATGCAGTTAGATCATAATAAAGTGTGGATTTATGCTCATAAAATAGTGCCAAAAAAGCAGGAGAATCAACCTAGAATTACCTTGTTAACTTGTATTGCCCTTTCAAAAAGAAGATTTACCTCTAATAAGGTTTAGACAAGTATGACTTTTAACTTATTTTACTACTTATAATAATTGACCCGTCTGTGTTGTACTGCTGTTCACTTCATTTTCTGAGGATACTGTGTTGTTCTCAGTTTTATCTTGACCTTTAAAGTATATACTTTATTGAATATTGTTTCGATTGTTTAAGCTCATTGTGACCCTGGTCTGGAAAAGCGCTCTATAAATACAAATTACTTTCTTACTTACTTATATTTTTTATTGAGTTTTGTTTTGATTGTTGGTCTGGAAAAGCACTCTACAAATATAATTGGCTTACTTGTAAGTATGTGACTGATCCAGACCTGGCTCCTGCAAAGGTTTGAGGGATGCCATCTTCTTTGGCTTTGATGTCATTTAAAAACAAAAACAAACAGTGTCTTTGTGATAGCCAGAACCAAAGGTTTGACATGGTGCCTTGCAAAACTGCCTGATCAATATTTTTACATGAATAAACTCTTTTGTGGTTTAACATAAATATTAATAATGTAAATTTGGTTTACAAAAAAAATAAAATATTAAATGTATATGTTGGATGCTAATCCTATTTCAGAAACATTTATCAGAATCAGAAACTTGTAAACACAACAACATTTTTTGTGTGTGCTGGCATTGCATAAAATAATAAATAGTATGAAAATTAAATAATGAATATACATTTAATAAAATTCATTACATTTTATTAAATCATACTCCAGACACTATTGCTTAAATCTTCATGTCCTTAATTTTGTCCTCTTAGTCACTTTATATAACTTATATTCTAAATGATAATATTATTATAATTGCTGATGTGTTTGTGTGTGTTTTAAAATTGTCTGTTAAACTATATGTAGAGCTCACTTCATTGATCTTCAGAAAAAAAAATTAACTTCATTTCTAGAAAAAAATAAAATAAACAGACCTAAAATCCTTAAAAATAAAAATGTTAGGCACAAAGAACAATAATCTGTACATAGACCTTTAATGGCTCGACCTCTATACGTAGGTCAACGCTATGACTGAACATCAAACAGGACTTAAATGTAAAAAAGATAGATATTTAATGTAAATCATCAAAAGTGTGTTTATGGTGATTAACCTCAATTTACATGGTCACCACTAGAGGGGATGGATGAAGGTTGGATGCTCGATATGATCCGTTTGAACAAACGGTGAAAGTGTCTACACGTCCATTAATGTTGTATTTACTAACTTTTTATACCAGAGAATACTATTCTTGAACCACATGTGTGATGAGGATTATATAAATTGTATCTGTATGTATGTATTTGGTTTGGTATTGCATAGATCCTTAATTTTCATCTAATTTTATTTGTATTTCTTTTATTTTAATTTGTCATTTGTGATCATTTTCATGTCAACAATAATGGCTACACATCTGGATCGAAAGACTCACAAAAACACAAATGCAGAAATGTATATATTTTCTATATTAATTTTCAAATATGTTTTTTCATTGAATTTCGAGTTCGCTGTTGAGAAGCCGTGGAAGCCAGTTCTGAATCTCTACTGCCACCTGCTGTACCATCGCGGTCATATGAATTTGCCTGTATATGACGTCACTGTTTTAGTAGCTAAAGCAAGGTTTTGATGTTGGCTAGTCACAAGAGTTCTTGATCAGATTATTTAGATAAATAAAGCCATGAAAAAGAGACAAACAGCACTGAAAAGTATTGTTTTTACTCTATAATTTTAAAAATCTTACACTCTGCAAAATCAATTTACAGCAGGAAAAAACAAAACAAAGACACAAGGCAAACATGTGGTAACATTTTTTTGTTAGAATGCGGTCGATATAAGACTGAAAACCAGTGGGTTGTAAAGTGGGTTACATAAGGCTGTGTGATAAACATGATCTGCCCTTGACACAGTGCACTTCGCACACCGTCTTCTGACTGCAGTTCGTCTGGATTTGAAGAGTGAAACCCAAGCTCATGTAGCTTCATCGTCTGAAGGATTGTCACCAGCGATAAACAAAATCCACGTCCACACTACCATGTTTGAACTTTCAAAACAAATCACTCATCCGTTGAGAGGTTTGAGTCATAGAGCGACTGCTAGCTAACTCCATTTTCAGTGAAGAACTTGTGAATTTATTCAAGAACCAATATCACTAGAACCGTCTTCATGGTAACTAATACTTGGTTCTTGCACAACTTTTTCACAGTTTTCAGTTGACAAAACTCTCTTGCAAAACATCTAAGGCAAGTAAAATATTCTTTTTCATCACTTCCAAATACTAATGTCATGAATTTAATCAATTAAGTCAATCAAGTTTCCATTACTGTATTTTTAAACAACTTATGGCACATTCTGGGTTATTAATTTGCTTTTTTCTATGCATATTTTAAGAATCAATTTAACTTTGATTAATTGGCTTCATTGACATCATTATTTTATATTGAAAACCTATTTTTTCTGCTTTCCAAGCTTTAAAATCATACCAAACTTTTATTAAATCGGGGAAATATTAAGCAATTTATGACGCTTTGAAAGTGTAATTTAACGAAAAGATCACACCCTAATGTATTGAAGCCTTTTGTCTTTTAAAGGAGGTTGACCAGAAGTTAGTTCAATTTCACCGTTTTTAATTAATCCATAACTTTCTTTACATTTATCACAGGAAAGTGATACTTATATCACTGGAATCGTCTTTATAAGACCTGTCTAATAATTCTGGTTTCAGATAAATCAATTAATCTTTAAACCTTTGCACACTAGATGGCAATATTATCTAATAAAGACAAATCCTATATTAAATATTCCCATCTTTGGTCTTCAATTGAAATCACTTGTGTTAACAAAATACATTTCTTCATCTTCAGGAAGAGCTAAAGAAGCTTCTCTTAAATCCTAATAATCTTTGTTGTTTAAAGAAAAGGTTGACATTGTTTTAAGTTGGTGTTTTTTTTCAACCTTCACTTTATACGACGAACCTGGATTTATACAACCGGGCTTTGAGTTGTAAAACTCAAAAATAGTAGTGTGGACGTAAAAGTTCTTGTTTTTTTTAAGTGAAACACTCAAACTGCAAATCATTCCTACCCTCTCTTAAAATCCACTGTCGGACCTGAAGTGTCTCGGCAGAGAGAAAAGCACGTCCTTGCAGCCGTCGCACTCGTGAAACGTCTCAAGTACCGACGATTCAATACATATTTCTTCAAAATCATGGATCAGGAAAAGCAGCCGTCTACAGATTTGAGGTGTTTATGTGTTCATGCAGCATCAATAAGGTCAGACGATGGATTTTTTTTTCTTCTTTTATGCCATTGAAATAAGGCACTTACACTTCTTCTGATTTTATACTCTGATTTATGAAGGCGACGATGCTGGCAGACAAACGACACACTTAACCACCCTTGGCGGGTAGTTTTGGAAGTTTTGAATGAAAAGCGGTTCATGTTCTAAGAAAGAAAAAATGATGGTTCATTTTCAAATATAAGAAATGTTGCTTTTTTTGAAGCCATGATTTTATTCAATCTAAGTAGTTTAAGCTTCGTCTCATTATAAAAATGACTCGTAGGAGAAGAAACTTCATAAATAAAGTTTAGGGGATTTCATGTTTTTTATGTTTGTGTTTCTTATGTGTTTAAAATCTTGAACAAGACTTTTTCTTAAGGGCAACTCTTGCCTTGGTTGAAAAAAAGTAGCAGTTTTTATGCAGCCTATGTTTCAAATTGTATTCTATAACTAGATGATTAAAGAATACTCATTTTAAAATTAAACTTCTTTTTTTTTAAGTCACAATGAAACAGGCTTTTAACAACAAGTTCCCATGAATTGAAGCTGCTTAGTGTTGATGCTAATTCTAAATACTGAAAAATCTCCTCCTCATTGTCTCAATTTCAACAAATCCTGTCATTTCAACTTCTGAATGAGACGTCACTATTAACAATACGGTCACTGTTCTTTGGCTCTATTTTGAAAGAAAGTTTGAAAACCCCTGGAGTATTTTTGGTAAATTAAGTAGAGGCCCCATTGCTGATTCAAAAGTGCATTATTTTCCCGATAATTTCCCACAATCCCCCCCCGGAAGAACTGGAATAGATTTACTGGAATTCTGGGCTTCACTCCATTGGTTTAGTGAAACCTAAACTTAGCAAAAAAAAATCCCCAAAAGAGTTTTAGACGGAAGTTGTTTTTTCATTAATTTATGATGAGCAAGATATCCCAAAACTTCAAGGTCATAAGTGAGACAGTATTTTTAAGTTAATGGTTGAAAGATTGATGATTTTGCTGATGAAGGCCAAGCACATTAAGAGCTTTGAGCACAAGGACGGTGTCCAATAAAGTGGCCCAAACTATTCTTCTTCGATGAGAGTTTTCAGCAGCGTCCTAAGAAAGAAAATGCCTGATTTTTAAAAAAAATGTTAAGAAGTTGAAAGTAGGCAGTCCTTGAGATTTGTTTTTTATGCTTCTCCTGCCAATGTGATATATTGATGCCATTATGAAATGTATTTAGCGTGTCTTAAAGCAGCACTAAGTATCAATTTGATATTGTTTTTTGTTCATATTTACTGTAATTACTGGTCACGACTGAGTAAGACTTTGTATTGTTATTTTTAACGATACGTAACAGTTAGAAGGTGGAGCAGCTGATGGCAGATGATTAAGGGTTAAGGATACATTTAAAGATGAATTATCGGAACTCAAAATTCTGAATTCTTCATTGAAATTGAAAAATTAAATAAGAGTAAAAAGTGACAAGATTTGAAGGGGGGAATTCATTCCAACTCTAGAAACTAGTTATTTAATTTGAATATGTTTGTGGTCTCACAGAGGAAGATATTGTATGTATTGAATAATTCAATCTGTATTATTCGTTTCTTTGTATGGAAGTTCCATGTTGTATTTGGTGTGTCCTTGAAGATTTTCATTTAAAGATTACGGTATCTATAAATTAGTTGGATATAATCAGAATAAAATCATGGCTTGAAAAAATGAACAAGTGGTCACCCATTTAAGATAAACAACAAGACCATAAAACAACCATAAATAAAGCAGTCGGATCAAAAGTTCTCAACAAAAGGCAGTCAAATACAAAACAAGTAAATCAAGCACGAACCACGATACAAAAACAATAACCAGTACTGTTATACCACCACTTGTCAAAATGTATCAACAACAGCACCAAGGACATTGAAAAAAAAAAAAACGTCTTCACAGTCGGGTCAGAACTGTACAGAAGCCAAAGGATTTGGTTCAGAATGAGTTAAGGGTTGAAAGGTGCAGGTTTGGGGGGTTTAACAAGTTTACCGAGTGCACGGTGATTGTGCTTTTTTAAAGTTGTTAAACATGTTCTGAGCCAACCCGAACATGTGAGGATGAAAACGATAGAAGAGTCAGCAACATTCATGTTAGTCTAGAGCACTTGATGCCACGTATGTGTGTTCACCGTGATGAGGCTGCAGCAGAACCAGTAACCCTCGCACAAGTCAACAAACAACAGGTTTAAATAAATCAACGTCGTCCAATTTTTTGTTTCGTTTTCAAAAAAAAAAGCCCAGAACCAGAGATATCCATCCATCCATCCATCGGCTTAACATTGAGAACACTTGGCTCTTTTTTGTGTGTGTGTGTGTGTGTGTGTGTGTGTGTGTGCGTGTGTCCCTGCACTTTCTTTGCCATGTCAGCCGAGTGTAAGACAACAACTGAAGAAGTGCTACAGCTGTCCCCACTAGAAGAAACGCTTCGTCCAGAGCCACAGTGAAATAAAGGCATATCGGTGACCCGGCGGGTTTTTCGAAACCCTCTCCCCTTCCGCCCGCCCCCCAACCCCCCCATCAGTCCGTCTCTCACACCGTTAATTGAAAATGTAGTTTTGCTTCTACGTCGCAACCGCAGCACGACCGTCTCAGGCAACTGAAAGGTTAGTTCCTTTTGGTTTTGCTTCCGAAAAAAAAGGCGGAGAGAGAGAGCGTTCAAAAATCGTTGTCCCAGCCGGAGTTATCGTCCGGGGGCGGGTCCTCGTTGTCCTCTGGGAAGCTGTCGAAGTTACTGGTGTCCACTGCTGATGAGACCTGAGGACGGAAGTTCACATCAATGACGATATAAAAGAAGAAAATTCCTTTATTTAAAACTTACATTTGGGATAATTGGAGGCGTCAACGTCCCCTTCTTTAGTCCCTCCCAGTTAAAGCCTTCAAACCATCTAAAGAAAACATGAGTTCAAAGGGTTAAGTTCATAAATGTTTTATATTTTTCATGTAGTTGACTCACTTGTGCTTTTGAATATCTTTCACTCCATTTTTCAAGTTTCCTAGTCGCTCAGAAGGATTATCCCTGCAGCAGAAAGTAACATTAGTCAACCCCAGAAGCACTCGTCACACAGTACTGCAACAGTTATCGGTCTTATTGTCACACTCTTGGTCTTCAGTGGAATTTGTTTTTAATCCTTTTTTCACATTTATTTATACATCATCACCAGTGACAAATAGAAGTGATGGTCGGATGAAGCTTTATGAAGCAGTGTCATTATTTTGTATAGTAATAGTCCACTAGATGGCGGTCTCTGTGCTATTTTTATAGCAAAAACTCTGAGCTGCTCTCATAGAAGAACTCACATTTCCCTGATCCTGAAAACTCTGCATTGGCTGCCAGTTTCTTTTAGGATCAATCGCTTTGTGACCCTGGTCTAGTAAAGGCGCTTTACAAATAACTATAACTTTCTTTCTACTTTTCCTTTGCTTTGAACAACTGATCTGATGAACATTACATAATTTTTTGAAGATGGCACCACCTACTGACCTTCTAACACATGACACTGTTTCATGAAGCTTCATCAGCCAATCACTTACAAATAAAGAATAAAAGGACGATCATCAGAAGTAATAGAGATAATATAGTGCCTTGTTGTGAGACTGTGTTTTTGCGTGAAGCTATAAACTGTAATCTTTTCTAAATAGAAGCACATATTTAAATCTGGTTTCAATTAAAATAATCTGATTAGATTTAATTTGACTTTCATTGAAGTCTAGAAAAAAATCTTACTTCCAAATACACAAAGAAAAAATAAGACCCAACTGCTTGTAAACAGTAAAAAAAAAAAGAAAGAAAGAAGACATTCTGATAAAGAACAGCATTAGGATGTTTCATTTCGACATTATCTTAGAATTTAAGTTTTTTTTTCTAGACTTGACACGTGAATCTGGCTTATCTTTAGGTAAAATGAAATATGTTTAATCCAAGATAAGACGTAAAAACGAACATTTCAGTTTTGTTGTTGTGGTAAATATAGTATTAAATCTATCCTACAACGATAGCATGTGTCTTTGCTTTATATTATCAACAAAAAATGAATAATCACTTATCATTAAATTTCTAAATAAACCACTGCTACATATTCCATTGTGTGGACATTCTCACTGAAAAAATAAATTATATATATACTGTATATACTGTATATACTGTATATATATATATTTAGTAGTTTTGACCCTGCTTTATGGTACAAATGGGACAAATATCTACAAATAAACCAGCATTGTGTTATAATATCTGAGATAAATATCACATTAATATTGACCCAGCATCCACAATAGTATCCACGATAATACCGTTTGAATTGGCTGTTAAAGAAGCTCGTTCAACTTGTTCAATTAGCTCATTAATAATATCCTTTGAAACCTTGACTCGTAATAATGCTTGATTTAAGTTGAGAGTTGTACAATTGAATTTATAAAATGGATACAAAACAAACATTCGGTAAGATTCAATGGAACCCTTGTAAAAATCAATTTATAAACCTTACATTTTGTAAAGGACAATCATTTAAATAAAATAAACAATTAAGGAAAACAATACCAAACGAGACACAGTTACCATGACGATCCATCAGTTTTCATTGACAGACAGTTTTCCATGTATCCAAACCTCTGTAACTCTCTATAATATGTATCAATGAAAATGTTTCCCACCCACCTGCATAGCTTCTTGATTAGATTGGCAGCATTTTTGGTGATTTTCTTTGGGAATTCGATCATGTCGATGCCTCTCAGGATGATGTTGTAGGTCTTCATGGGGTCAGGACCAGAGAAAGGAGGACTGAGGGACCGAGACAGAGGAGTGGATCAGTCACCAACATCCTCATGAGGTTATTTAAAGGGATAATTCAAGTTTCTACTCACCCTTGTGTCAACTAAAGGATTATTTTCAGAGTATTTGGATGTTTTTAAGTGTCTTTTTGGATGAAGATGAAGACGAAGACAACTGAGCTCAAGTCGCTACATTAAAATGAACAAACATTTTTGTCTATAACTCTAAAAAGGAACAGATTACTCTGAAAATAATCCAAACCCTTAGTCGACATGAGGGTGAGTAGAAAATAAGGGAAATTTGAATTTTAGGGGAACTATCACTTGGAATGTCATTAATTTCTGTACCTTCCAGTCAAAAGCTCAAACATGAGGATTCCTAGTGACCAGTAATCTGCAGAGATGTCATGGCCTTTGTTGAGGATGATCTCTGGTGCTACATACTCCGGCGTCCCACAGAAGGTCCACGTCTTCTTCCCGAACCCGATTTTCTTGGCAAAGCCGAAGTCAACCTGAAAGAAAAATGACAAAAAGTTCATCTAAAAAAATCCAGTCGCTCACAGAGGTGGTCGTCAATCAAGGATCTCAATGCAGATGATGGATTTATTTGACCTTGAAACTCAAAACATTACTCACCAGTTTGGCGTATCCTCTGTGGTCCAATATAAGGTTTTCGGGTTTGAGGTCTCTGTAGATGATGCCTTTGGAATGCAGGTAAGCAAAAGCCTCCACCACACACGCCGTGTAAAACCTGGTGGTTGAGTCTTCAAAAGAGCCGCTGCGTACATTGACGGCGGGATTGTTAACCAATGAAAAAGTCATCACAAATAAATGTTCCAACAAGTAAGGATAGGGAGAAAGGTGCGACAATTACACATGTAACTGATTGAGCTGGGAATATTATATATGATATATATATAAATATATAAGAAAGAGTTCCAGTAAAACACATTCCCCATTTAAAGCAGCAATGTGTTGGATTGAAAACATTGTTTCTGGCTCCCCCCAGTGTCTGAACAGTGTGTCTGCAATGTCAGTTGTCACATACCACGTGAGAATAAGTTTACAAATCAAGATTCTTGTTGTGTCAGCTACTGGTTTTATCTCTAGAGTCACAACTCTTCATATAAAACCCCCCCCCCATCTCTGAGGTACTGCTGTAAAGTAAAGGTTTGGTGGTCACATGACCCTCACAGTCGTCTAGACAAATTTACGTAGTGAAGAGCATTGTTAAAAATAACAGCTATAGTTTTACTTACCTGTGACTGTTAAATAAAACCAATAATTACAAAAAACAGAGTAAAATTACAATACTAGTGCTGCTTTAAGATGCACTAAATAAATACACCTCAAAATAGCATCAATAACAAAAGCCACAAGAAAAACATTTTTTTTAAGTAAAGCAAACACATTTTTGGCTTGTTTATTTATTTTTAAATAAAGTCAAACATGTTGGTGTATTTAAGAGCACCCCGTTCTTACCTAATACTTTCATATTCAGTGGCTAGGAATTTATTTTTTACTTTACTGTAGAGCTTTTGCAATTTTATTTTGTTACCATTACAAATAAAACGCTCACAAACACACATCCTGCGTGCTTACTTAAAAACATATACTTGAAAGGCCAAGAAAATTATGTCACAACACGATCTGGAGCTTGTAATGCATTTGTGTCTTCTCGTTTAGACTATTGTAACAGTTAATTTTCACGTCTTAACAAGAAGGAGCTGTCTCGCCTGCAGTTAATACAAAACTCTGCAGCAAGAATTCTGAGCTGCTCTAGTAGAAGAACTCACATTTTCCCTATCCTTAAAACTCTTCAATGGCTGCCAGTTTCTTCCAGGATCATTTTTAAAATTCTGTTTCTTACTTTATTTGTTTTTCAGGTTCACTTTTCTATATTCAAAACCAAATCTATCAACAGTAATCCTCATTTAGCCTTAGTGTTTTTATTGTGAAACCTTTTCGTTCCACTAACAAAGTGCTTATCCAATCACAGGACACAACATGTTCATGTCAATTGACTGAATTCAGTTGTGGACCCAGCATGAAAACAAGACTCATAAAACTCACCGGTCTCTGAGGATGGTCCACAGTTCTCCTCCCAAACACGCTTCCATCAACATGTAGAGGTACTTGCTGTCTTTGAATGTTCTATAGAGTCTGAAAAAAAAACATGTCATTCAAATGATGTCATCTTCTCCCTCCACAGGTGGAGCTACAATGACTCGACGAAGGTCATGTACCTGACAATGAAGTCGGAGTGGGCCTCCTGCATGATGAGTTTCTCAGAGCGGATGTGCTCCTGCTGCCTCGTGTCCACGATGTGTCTCTTCTTTAGGATTTTCATGGCGAAGGTTTTGTTCTCGTCGCTCTTCAGCTGAACCTACACGGTGAGAATAAAAGGTCAGATGTCACGTCTTCCTGCTTGAGAAGAACAAGGCGTTCACGAGGCCTCAACGCACCAGCTCAACACGTCCGAAGCCGCCGACCCCCAGCGTGTCGATGATGTTGAAGTCGGCAAGATTGAGATTGAAGAAAAAGGCGTTCTCCGCTTCGTACCTGAGGAAGGGAAGGATTAGAGCGTGAGGGGGGGGGGAATCTCATCTGTTTGCAAATCTCCAGCCGCTCCACTCAAAGTCATTAATCAACGTCTGATTGAGGACGTGACGGGCATGGAAATGTGAGGCAGGAGAACAAACACAAACACTCTACAGTTCCATGTGTGATCTTCTTTAGTTATTGTTGAGACCTGACACTTTCACTGGGCTTTAGCCAGAACCGAGCTTGTCCAGATCACACTGGGTCACTTGGAACACAGACAAACGTGATGTTGCTCCGTCCCAAAATATATTTAGAGAACATGACTACTACCTGTTTATTACCTGTCAACAGCTACTTGTCAAACCATGTACAGTGCAGACCCAGACACGTCGTCATTTGGCTGTGTTTATTTGCCTTATAGTAGATGTAAAAGTACTCATATAGAAATGCTTTGTGTCCATAATGCCTTTTTTATAATTTATGTAGCATCTATACATTTTTTGGATTTGTTATCAGCAGTTTTCAGTTAACCTTTTTTTCCTCATGCTTTTGGTCCATCAGAACAGTATGCTTTATTATTCATCTATTTATATCATATATGATGTGCATAATAAGAAATTCCCCCTTTTTTTTTAATTTAAAGGTAAATAGAAAACATTATTTCCACCATTTTGTTTTATTAATTATTTATATAATATTCTTTATTATTTATATATTCATATAATATATGATGTGTATAATAACATTTTGAACTTTTATTAAGAAGTTAATCGAAAAGCTATATTATATTTAACTAAATATTTTTGATATATTTACATAATATTTGATGTGTATAATAACATATTGCCCCTTAAGAAAACCTTTTTTATTTACTTAAGTTAATAGACAATATTATTTCCACGGATATTCTGGTAATCCATTTTTTTTACTAAACATTTTATTTAATATTCTTTATTTTTAATACATTTACATAATATATAATGTGTATAATAAAATATTGCCCCTGGATAAAACTTTTTGTTTATTTAGTAGTAGATCGAAAACATTATTTCCATCCATTTGTCTGTGTGGTACATATATAATATACGGAAATACTTTTTTCTGAAGTTTCCCGCAAACAAACAAAATACAAAACCACACAAAAAGTATGAATATAAATATAATAATATATATTTAAAATTCTAGTTATAATTTCATATATTGACTTTAGGCTCACTAAGGCCAGGTAATGACAAAATAAATTCAGATAGAAGGACAAAAACAAAGTGTCCATGACACTGACGGAGCTGCTGCTGTATCGTTCCAATCTCTGTTTATTTTTTGCAGAGGTGTCATGTATACTTCAGTTACATGAGAGGTAATCCAACTCAACACCTGGAAGAAGGCCCAGAGAAATCCCCAAATCCCAAAATGCTCTCTGCTTAAGGAGGGATCGACAGCGAGAGGACATGAGTTGCATTTCATGAGACCGGATTATCCAAAGGTCATTGTGGCTGAACTCACCACCGTCACAAACTTGATACACACATTCTCAAATTAAAAACTTGCTTGGTGTATTAAAAAAGATAAGTAAATAAAAAAGGCTTCAAAGGTAGTCGCGAAAGCGACTTTTAAAATAAATTAATTGTAGATAAAAGTGATATTGTTGGGTGTAATAATATAGAACGACCGCGAGATGGAGACATCGCCCTTTCAGGCACGCAAGTGTGAAGCACTTGTTACTGCACAGCACGTTTCAATGTCGAAGAAAGATGACGTACAGTAGAATCCACAGATCAGTTTTAGGCTAAACAAAGCCTGACATAAACGTCTCAACTGAGCCATCAAAACAATAAAGAATGATCCTTGTCTTATCGGCTAAAGAGGTAGGTAAAAAAAAAATCAACACAGGCAAATTTTTAACATATAAAAGTGACATTGATGTAAGAATAAAGTAAAAAAAACAAATATATATAATTTTTTATTCGATGTCAACATGCACCTTATCTTTATACTTTCAATTGAATGTCCATCTTTATTATGAAACTGTTTCAATGAGCAACAATTTAAGTGATTGATGGAAGTAAAGGAGGAAAATTATGCATATTTAAAAGATGTTTTAATTACTCATTCATCAATGATGACAACGATGAGACTTACAAAGAAGAGGAAATGTGGTTTTCATTGACGCTATTTGGAACCAGTTATGAAGATGGAAACTCAACTAAAAATAAATCATTTTTTCGTGTTTAAAAAAAACGAGTGTACTTTGATTTTCCTTTATTAAATGAATGCCAGGTTTATATCCCTTTGAAGAGCAAATGTTTTTGTGAAAAACAAGAATCTTCTTTACTCACTTTTCACAATAATCTTCACCCCTAAAATTGTTAAATTAAGATAAAATAATCCCTGTAATTTCATTTAGTTTCCTCAACCTGCCCATCAAGACAGCCCTTGAGGTCACACCAGTGGCCGATGCGGGAAACAGGGAACTTGATACTGAGACTCAGGCCCCCGTTGGGATTGGAACCATACATCCACTCTAAATAGCAGGCTAAAACCATGACCTTGAATGAATTTAAACGCTCAGCGTCGACTGCGTCAAGCGAGTGTGAAGCCCACAGGCGGAGATTTTGGGGCTTAGGTGTCTTGATCATGTCCTTTGATACGTTCGTTTCACAACCTCAGGGGTCACAGATATTTTCCAGTGGGATTCAAGTTTGCATATAATCAAATCCTCTCTTAAGATGTATTTAAAAATATCCATATTATGAGGTCCAGTTTCAGATCAGATAAATACATTCCTGGCTTCTTCCTTCTGTGAACTGGGTGACGTTGTAATTACCAGCGAGTGTTACTTAAATTAGCAACATATAGCTCAGCCTTCTTGCTCCGGGGTCAATCCTCCACGACCGTACGGGTCATGATCCTCTAGTGGGAGATGATCAGTGGACTAGATGAGATCATGAAGTGATGTAACACACAAGTGGTCATTTGTTGTTCGGCTTCACCACTCGCCGCTTTGGGAATTTCCGAGCTCAGGAAATGTTGCAACGGAGCCAAATGGTTAGACAACAGTCCAGAGTGGTGGAACAACACAACATATATTTACTGATCCATGTCGTAGTAGAACTCTCTCGACAGGAGTCTATGAAGAACAAACCAGATTTTATTTTACAACATATTTTTTCACTGTTTTGTTTTTTTTGATTGAACACATGATTGATCTCAGTTGTAGGACTCTTGTCTTTTCAGATTGGGATAATATTCTAATGATCTTTATTGCAGTTTATTGTTGTTTGTATTTATTTATTATCTATTTTAAATCTTATTGTGTGAATGCTGAAGGCAACTTAATCCAACACTTTTGTCTACTACTTTGACTTCTACTACTTCTACTACTACTACTATTCTGCTACTACTCCTACTAATATTAATCTACTACTTTGACTTCTACTACTTCTACTACTACTACTATTCTGCTAATACTTCTACTAATATTATTCTACTACTTTGACTTCTACTACTTCTACTACTACTACTACTCTGCTACTACTCCTACTACTATTATTCTACTACTATGTCTTCTACTACTTCTACTACTACTGCTATTCTGCTACTACTTCTACTACTATTATTCTACTACTTTGACTGCTATTACTTCTACTACTACTGCTATTCTGCTACTACTCCTACTACTATTATTCTACTACTTTGTCTTCTACTACTTCTACTACTACTGCTATTATGCTACTACTTCTACTACTATTATTCTACTACTTTGACTTCCTCTACTTCTACTACTACTACTATTATGCTACTACTTCTACTGCTATTATTCTACTACTTTGAATTCTACTACTTTTACTACTACAACTATTCTGCTACTACTCCTACTACTATTATTCTTCTACTTTGTCTGCTACTACTTCTACTACTACTTCTATTATGCTACTACTTCTACTACTATTATTCTACTACTTTGACTTCTACTACTTCTACTACTACTACTATTCTGCTACTACTCCTACTACTATTATTCTTCTACTTTGTCTGCTACTACTTCTACTACTACTTCTATTATGCTACTAATTCTACTACTATTATTCTACTACTTTGTCTTCTACTACTACTACTATTCTGCTACTACTATTATTCTACTACTTTGACTTCTACTACTTCTACTACTACTTCTATTATGCTACTACTTCTACTACTATTATTCTACTACTTTGTCTTCTACTACTTCTACTACTACTACTATTCTGCTACTACTTCTACTACCATTAGTCTACTACTTTGAATTCTACTACTTTTACTACTACAACTATTCTTCTACTACTTCTACTACTATTATTCTACTACTTTGACTACTACTATCTCTACTACTACTTCTGCTACTTCAAATTATACTTCTACTACTTTTACTCTTACTACATCTACTCCAACCTCTACTACTACTTCTACTTCTACTACTAATTAAACGACTTATTCTACTTCTACTACTACTTCATCTACCAAAAACTCTACTACCATTTTCTTCTTTTTCTCCTTCTTTCTTTTCATCTTTGTGTCTTCTACTCATGCTTCTTCACTTTATTTCACATCAGTCTTTCTCCTTTCAATGGTTTTCACCCATTTTTACTTTCAATACTAATACTTTCAAGCATGTCAGGTCACAGATTCAGCATTCACACTGCATTTTCTTATGGAAATGCAATTCTTCTAGTTTATTTTTTCTGTTTTATTTTTTTTTTGTCGCATAATAACAAAAAAATAAATATAAAAATACTTGAATGTTTTACATTCTGGATTGTAATGTCGTCACAAACTTTACTGAATAGTTCAGTAATTAGAATGGATTTAGGATCCACAATCATTGTCTATCGAGTCAAAGACCCTCCGAAAACCCTTCACTTGCAAACAAAACCTTGACTTCCCGACCTTGTAAAATGGGATTTATTGGACAGACAGATGAACAGTGACTCTGATAAGAGAGCAGATGAAGGTTCAAGAGATGTTTGAAGTTTCTCTGGTTGAAAACAAAAAGCTGACTTTGGCTCAAGTCAAAGATTTCTTAAGATCAGATCTCGCAGCAGGAAGTGAGTGAAGAAAATACCTGTCAGCCTAACAAAGCAGGCTTTGTTAAAGCCCTGCTGCGTGGTTGTAACCACTGAGACCAATTAAGAAGTGTGACTCATCCTCACAACACAGACGAGTGATGTCAGTTCGGAGGTTTATAGAAGCAAAAGCATGTTTTTAAGTTGAGTAAGAAACAGCTCGGTGGTACATTTAAGAACATCCAAATCCCCCCCCGACTGTTGATGCCTTTAGTGGAGATTTAAAAGCAGCGTAGCAGCTCCTCACTGCACGCACTGTTGATCAGCTGATTGACAGGAGGCTCATCCAATCACCTGTCCAGATTTTTACTCACAAAACACCTGCCCATTCCCAAACCACATCCAAGGTCGGCTGCATCCGCACAGATGGTTCTGTGTAACAAACCATCTGTGCGGATCAGGTTTAATGGCGAGAGCCAGCAAGAGAAGCTCCACTCACATGCCGGGGGCTCACACACACACACACACACACACACACACACACACACACACACACACACACGTGTATGTGCGCACAAACACACCACGCAGAGGGACACAAACACGTCACACACACAAACTCACACAAAAATGTACAAACACACACACACACCCCCACACACACGTATATGCGCACAAACACTCCACGCAGAGAGACACACACACATCACACACACACAAACTTACACAAGCATGTACAAACACACGCACACAAAAGCACACACAAACAAACTCACACAATCATGCACGCACACACACGCACACATGCACACAAACACACGCACACACAAACAAACTCACACAATCATGTGCGCACACAGACACAAACATGCGAACACACAAACACAGACACAAGCATGCACAAACAAACTCGCACAATTATGCGCACGCAAACACAGACACAAAAAATCATGCACACACACACAAACACACACACACTTACACACACATAATCAACCACACCCGCACATACACAAACACAAACACATGCATGCACATACACACAAACACACATGCATACAAATGCATGCACACACACACAAACACACATTAATACACAAACACACACGCATACACACGCATGCACACACACACAAACACACACACACATGCATGCACATTCACGCACACACAAACACATGCACCAGACACACACACAAACACGTACTCACACACACCTACACCTACACACACGCACACACACACACACGCGCACACCTACACACACACACACACACACACACCAACTCACATGGACGTGATGCCTGACAAAGTCAAGAAGCTCAAAAAAAGAGAGTCTGAGTTTTGCTTCTCTTTTCTTCAGAGGTTAATGTTTCAAATGATAGCCGGAGAAACAGTAGTTCATCTGCATAAAATCTATTAAACGTTACAACCGGGTGGCGCTGAAGCCCCGCCGTGAAACTCTCCGTATCACACAGAGCCATCTTGAAAGGTGTAATAATCTATACAGGCCGTCTGAATATCAGAGGAAAGGTTATTCAATCACAGCTCTCTTCTCTCCACTCGGTCTTTGTCGAGCCGAGAGATGGATGTTTTGTTCTACTTGATAATTCAGCTCAGTCGTCTCACTTAAACACACATCATCCCCGTCTTTTATCCAGCAACCTCCAAACTTGTTCTGCTTCGGTGACAAGTCGCCTCTGATTCGAGCTTGTGAGTTCAGGTTCAGGGGAGTTCATTAGGACTCAATAGTAGTTGAATTATTTTCTTTCAGAGTGTATTGAACACTTTTTTTTGTAACTAATCTGCTCTACAGCAGTATATGTATATCATATGTAGTACTGAGAAACTTTTTTAATTAACCAGAAGATAAAACCCAAAAACTGACACAAAAAAAGTCTTTATCTCCAAATCGGTCATTGCAGTTCCACTATTCTGACACTTGGGGGAGCCAAAAAACCTTTTTGAAACCCACTGGATTTTTCCTTTAAAGCGATAGTTCACCCCAAATTTAAATGTCACTCATTTTCTACTCACCTTCATGTCGACTAAGAGTTGGGATTATTTTCAGAGTAATCGGTTCCTTTTTAGAGTTATAGACAAAAATGTTTGTTCATTTTAATGTAGCGACTGGAGCTCAGTTGTCTACATCTTCATCTTTGTCAAAAAAAAACTACTTAAAAACATCCAAATACCTCCATACTGCTCGTCTTTTGTTCGTTTTTTTTTAGCTGAAGCTACAAAGGCCATCATCTTAAATCTTGCTGATGCGCTCTGACACTTGATTAAGGACAGACTTCAAGCGGGATCTGAGAAGCTGTTCCGCCACAAACAAACTTAAAATATAAAGATTTTCTTCTAAACATTTCCTCTTGTCGAGGCTTCAATTCAAGATGGACGTTACAGACGAGCAGTATGGAGGTATTTGGATGTTTTTAAGTGTCTTTTTGGACAAAGATGAAGACGAAGACCACTGAGCTATAGTCACTACATTAAAATAAACATACATTTTTTGTCTAAAAGTCTGAAAAACGAACTGATTACTCTGAAAAGAATCCCACAAGTATGAACTATTGAATTAGTTATGGCCCTTTATCTAAGGTTGAAGTATGACATCCTTTCACATCCTTCTAAGGAACTAACACCTCTGAGGTTCATTCCATTTCTCTTCGTCATCTTTTCCTCTTTGAATACCTCAGTGACCTTATATTATTCTTCCCTCATACTTTCGTATTAGGTTATATTGGTTGCGCTTGATGGATCTACTGACTCCTTTAAGAAACATCTTAAGACGTTTCTATTTGTTCAGGCTTTTCCTTGATTTTATGGAACTCCTGTTGTGTTATCAGTTTTATCTTGACCTTTAAAGTATATACTTTATTGAATATTGTTTTGATTGTTTAAGCGCTTTGTGACCCTGGTCTGGAAAAGCGCTATATAAATAAAAATTACTTACTTACTTACTTACTAATATGTTTCTGCCAGTTGTTCTCTCTTGTGCCTTTAACGTATGAGCACTTCTAAATCTAGCTCTTAAATGTGCTTAAAATGACAATGTATCATTATCTTGATGTGCATGTACAGTAGAGTACCATCAGGAAGGACAGAAACAGGAAGTGAGTCTGGCTGGTCGTAGGAACAGTTTCTCTTACTTTGCTTTGGCGTCAGCGTCCTCGTGGCCTTTATTGGAAACGTCCTCCAGACCTCCAATCAGATGCTTGAACGAGCTGAAACAGAGGAAAGGGTTGCCGGTCAGACACCACAGAAGAGGTACAGGAAGCCTGACTCGTGTCACCACAGCCGCCGGTCACCATGAAATATTCATCCGTCTGCTTCTAAAATCACTCAGTCCATGAGAGCATCCGCCGACTCAGCGGGAGAGATCAAAGGCAGGTGTTAACGGGCGAGGGAGCGTGGCTTACATTTCCGAACCAAAAACTATATTTCAAATCCAGTATCTCGTCGACATCGGAGACGGGGTCGTCCGTTGCCAGGTTGCCGCGGTAACGACGTCAACAGAGGTTCCCAGACATTCCTCCGAAGCCGGGATGGAGATATGATTTATCCATCCTGTCCTGGTGATGTCACGGCCAGGACTGTGCCCTGTATGACTCACACGCTCACTTTCATAAGACGTGTAATCCTTGGATGGTACCACCTTATCTTAACCTTAAGGCCCGGCTGTCAGGCTCAATCACGCACACGGTTCAAAATTCCATGTAGTTTGAATCGAAGCCAAAGCAAAATTACATTTATTGTTACATTTAGTGAATTCCCTCCTGTCTGTATCACCATTTCAAGAAGTTTCCAAATACATTTTGGAAAATCATTATTGCTGAATGCGAAATAATTGATATAATTTCGAATACAAAGCGGATTTTCACAAGCCATGGACTCAACATTCTAGTTTACTTTATATAAATGTTATTTTTTAAAGTTCTTACTGACTCAATATAGTAATTGAAGTGCCCAACTTGGCCTTGAATTTATAGTCATTTTATTTATACAATGCTATACTATAAATCAAATCCCAAAAAAAACTGAAAATATTATTTGGTTATGATTTCTTTCATAAATAATGTTTTTTATATCTTGACTTTTTTTCTATTACTTTTTTCTGTAGAACGTGGAAATGTGTGGCTTTCTAGAAAAACAATAAATTTTTACTACCATCGTCTAACTTTTTCTGTTACAAACTGACCCCGGACCCCCATCTGAGGAGGGAAAAGTTTAGTTGCCCTCACAGGAAAAACACATTTTTCACCAATAATCCAACTAGTTTCTACTATAATCAAACTATTTTTGACTATAATCAAACATTTTTTTAAATTATAATCAATTTTCAACAATAATCAAACATTTTTAAACTATTATCAAACAATTTTCAACAATAATCAAACAATTTTCAACTATAATATAACAATTTTTAACTCTAATCAGGAAATTTTCAACTTTAATCAAACAATTATTAACTATAATCAAACAATTTTCAATTATAATCAAACAAAATTAACTATAATCAAACAATTATCAACTATAATCAAACAATATCAACTATAATCAAACAAAATTAACTATAATCAAACAATTTTCAACTATAATTAAACAATTATCAACTATAATCAAACAATATTAACTATAATCAAACAATTTTCAACTATAATTAAACAATTATCAACTATAATCAAACAATATTAACTATAATCAAACAATTTTCAACTATAATCAAATATTAAATTCACTTGTATGGCTACTAACTGCTGCCCCTGCACCTTGGTCCATTGAGAACTAGCAACAAAAACTTGATACAAATAAAGACCCATAATGTTCTGCAACAGTTAAAGGAAAAAGTATAAATACTATACTTTAGAAATCCTTTTGTTATTCACATTTAAAGACAACTTGTTCCCGAGGCAACCTGTTTATCTGCTCGTGTGTTTAGTGCACTGAGCCAACTATTAAAAAGATAGACAGAATAAAAGCCGTCCAACGTTCCTGCCTTGAGCCTGGATAACATTTTTTTAATGACTTCATCGTAAAACAGCTTCAAGCCTGTTTCACTGATTCAAGACCAGTTGCTTGTTTATTCAAAGCCTTCCCCACGGTCTGATCTCCCCTCCATTCAAACCTCCCGCAATTATCCTAATCTCATCTCAAATAAAGCCCGTGTCATTTCCATGCAACACAAGACACACAGACAACAAAGAGACATAAAAAAGGATGTGGTGGATATAACTTGTGTGACAGGAGAACACTTTGATTTACAACAGTTACGACGTGTTTGACAGGCGGAGTTAATCACCTGTGCTGAATGACTCACTCAATATTCCTTCTGTTCATCGCGAGGATGTTGCGTTTATGCCTGTCGTGTTGACAGAGGCCTCGGGGAGGCCAGGAGTAAGCTGATACAATCTACGGGCTGTGACAAACATCCGCTCTAGACGTGTGAACGTTGCCTACAGATTTAGTGTTTACAAATAGTCGGCTGAACATGAAGTCTTTTGTAAATCTGCTAGAAATGTGTGTGTGTCGGTGTGTGTGTGTGCACACTCTCTACCACTTCTCTTTTTTATTTTTTTTGTATTTTATATCACCCTTTGTCATTTAAATGTTTGTTATTTCTCTTAAAAGGACAACTAATGTCAGAACTTGACTCTCCTGACTCACTCTCATGTTTCAAATGTTGAAGTCTTCCTCTCCAAGTTTCAGTAAGTCTCATCCTGACCACGTTCATTAGTTTATAAAGTTCTCCCCCGTCTAGAATCTCAACGAACGAGAGGTTATGAGAGTCCATTATGACGTAATAATGGCTTCACTCCTCCTCCAGCCAGCTGTAATCACGCCCCGCTTTGTTTATACAATGAGTCCCTTGGAGGTGGGATCCGCCGGGATTGATGACGCGCAGTGATTAACCCCGATGTTTTTACCAATCCCAGCAGAGTCGGCGTGGTTATGGCAAACAAGAATTAATCTCCAGAAACAATAAAGTTGTCAAATTTCATAGGAGTCTGAATAAAATAAAATAAGTATAATTTAAAGTTCAACTAATGTGTTGATTTAAGTGTGTCTTCAATAGATGTTGGACTCTATTGTATCATCAGTATGTGTCTGTTTGTCCCACTGAAAACACTTTCTGGAGATGAAATCTTGTTTACCGTAACCCCGCCCCCTTTAAATATCTCCATTTATCCAATTCATTGACCATATAACGACTGTCACAAGTTTAAATCACTTCAACAACGATTTTTTGACTTTGATCTTGATCTTTTTTTTATGGTCGAAAATATGCAAATGAAGTGTTAAATATGAACCCTCGTAAACTTGCATCAACACTCGCCGCTAATGGTGATTAAAAGCGTGTTGTTAAAAAATCTCGGGGTAAACACAGCACTTAAAAAATCTGCCTCATTAACCCTGATGGACCGTAATGAGCAAAGTTTTCGAGGCACTTTCACGCAGCTGCGCACGATAAGAGGCCAAACTTGAGGAGATTTCACATATTTCAAGAAAAAAAACGAGTATTTGAAAGTACTCACTCTCTGTCAATCACCAGGCAGGTGACCGCTTCGGCCGCGATGACGTTGGCCGTCCTGATGTCCTCCCTGGATAAAAAAAAACACACGAGAAAGCAGACGATCAGACCAAAGGCGAAGGAGAACCGGGATCATGACTCACTTCTGCCAGGGCGACGCATTAGCACTAAAAGCAATAAACCAGACAGATTTAGGAAAATGATTGACATTACGCTTTCTGAAACGGGACGTCCTCGTCTTCCGAGGAGGTCCCCCAGTCGCACGAGTCCTCCGAGTCCGTCGCCCAAGACTCCATCCCCCTCAAAAGTTTGTCTCTTTGTCTTTTAAAACATAAGTTCCTTCAACTGGATGACAATATTTCCCCCGAAGCTCTTGTCAGCTACTCCGGCCCGACACGAAAAACCCAAACACATGCCCGCTCTCGCCGACCACTCCGAGTAAAGGTCGCAGCTGGCGGGGTCGGGACACACTCTGAAAGGCGAGGAGGAAAGGATGTGCTTTGGATTTATTAACCCGGGACGATTCCGACGAGCATGGCACCCCCAGCATTTTCATTCAACCGCCCCGTAATCTCTGATGACCCGCACCTCTTAACTCAACGCACACGCCACCTGTTGGTCAGGCTCGAAACCTCTCATGCTGGCGCTCTGACTGACTGTATAAATAACTGACAGGTCATTAAGCGGCAGATTTCCCAGTACAAAGACAAAGTGTATTGATGAGAGGATGACAGGAGTTCTCCTCCAGATGATTGACTGTGGCGCGGGAGTGCACGAGAGTGCTTGTGGGATGAATTTAAGGGGTGATTATTCAAATATTCAGGAGCTGAGAGGGGGATTTATGTCTCCGAGTGCTGTTGAGGAACAAATATTTGTGATGTGTCAGCCCTGATTTAATAGGATGAAGAGTTGCTTTGTGCTTTCTAGAGCAACGAATTTTCACTGACTATTCTTCGTCTTACTTTTGCCTAATGTGGAACTAATGCAACTAATGTGTTGATTTAAGTGTTTCTTAAATAGATGTTGGACTCTATTGTATCATCAGTATGTGTCTGTTTGTACAAAACTCTCTTTTCATTTAAATCTACATCAGAAAATGTTAACTGTACTCAAACTATTTTCCACTGTAATCAAACATTTTTAAACTATAATCAAACAATTTTTAACTATTATAAAACAATTTTCAACTACAAACAAACCATTTTTAACTATAATCAAGCGATTTTCAATTGTAATCAAAAACAAATCAAATACTGTATAATCAAAATAATTTCAACTATAATCAAAGAATTTCTTAACTGTAATCAAACTATTTTCAACTATAATCAAACTATTTTCAACTATAATCAAATAATTTTCAACCATAATCAAGCAATTTTCAATTATAATCACACCATTTTAAATAAAATCAAACATTTTCCAAATATAATAAAACTATTCTCAACTATAATCAAACATTTTCAACTATAATCAAACTATTTTCAACTATAATCAAACAATTTTCAACAATAATCTAATAATTTTTAACTGTGATTAAACTATTTTCAATTATAATCAAATAATTTTCAACCATAATCAAGCAATTTTCAATTATAATCACACCATTTTTAAATAAAATCAAACATTTTCCAAATATAATAAAACTATTCTCAACTATAATCAAACCATTTTCAACTAAAATCAATCAATTTTCAACTATAATCAAACTATTTTCAACTATAATCAAACTATTTTCAACTACAATCAAACTATTTTCAACTATAATCAAACAATTTTCAACTATAATCAAACAATTTTCAACTATAATCAATCAATTTTCAACTATAATCAAACAATTTTCAACTATAATCAATCAATTTTCAACTATAATAAAACTATTCTCAACTATAATCAAACCATTTTCAACTAAAATCAATCAATTTTCAACTATAATCAAACTATTTTCAACTATAATCAAATAATTGTCAACTGTGATTAAACTATTTTCAACTATAATGAAAAATTTTCAACTATAACAAAGCAATTTTTAACTATAATCAAAACATTTTTAAACTGTAATCAAACAATTTTCAACTTACATATACATCTCCCTTCTTTTAATAAACAAAAGTCTCTGTTATTGCACGCTGGGACCCATAGATCAATCTAAAATAGATTTTTGGATCAGGAGAAATCAGGTCTCAATCAGTTCTACTCGGCCATTAAACTAAAATTACAATACAATAATTTGATTCAGGATTATGTGAAGTATGTGCAAGAGGTCAGTCTGCTCATCACTACATCTGCTAAGGACATTATGTTTTTAGTTTATGGTTTTATTTTGAGGAAAACTATGGGAGAACAAGCTTGTTTTTTCTGGAATTATGAATATTTCATTCACTTGTATGGCTACTAACTGCTGCTGCTGCACCTTGGTCCATTGAGAACTAGCAACAAAAACTTCAACAATCAAGACCCATATTGATCTGCAATAGTTCAAGCTCTCAATCTAGTATTTACTCCTTCAACACAGTAGTGTTTTTTTTTCTACTATAAATCAGAAATGCTTGAAGAGTTTGCAGCGACAGATGTTTATTTAATGGTGGATAACATCTGTCGCTGTCAATCATTTGAAGCGTTACTCACTGTCTGGCAGCAGAGATGGACTGTCAGAGTCACGACAAGTGTCTTCTTCACTCTGTCAGAGTGTGTTGTGCGAGCAAGTTGCACCACAGATGTTTCCAGAATACTGCAAGTAGTCTACGAGACAGTACTTCAGAAAAATATTACATGAAAAATGTGACACAGTTGTGTTGTTGTTGTGTTGTTAGCTAGGATGCTGTTGCTGGGAGGGGAGTGTGTGTGGATGATGATAATAATTCATCTCTTAAGAGGATTGTCGTTAGTTTGTTTGTGTACAAACACAGGATTATCGACTTAATTCTATAACCACTTGAACAAAGAGGAGTGAGAACCTAAATGAAGATGTCCTCTTCTATTTGTCATGTATATAAAGACCACATTACTGGATACTGCTGGTGTGTATTTGCTTAGTAAAATCACATTATTTTAAAGAAAAATGCCAATTTTAAAACATTTTCCTTGTTTACTTCAATCTCATCTTCTCCTTTATATCGGTTTAGAGTATATCTGTTACTTTTTACACTCTTGTATTCTTCAAATTATACCCAATTATTTTTGAATACATCATATATGTACAATCTTGGAATTATAATCACTAATGATCAACTATAATATATCAATTTTCCACTGCAACCAACAACTTCTCAATTTTCAACTATAATCAAACTATTTTCAACTATAATAAAACAATTTTCAACTATAATAAAACAATTTTCAACTATAATAAAACAATTTTCAACTATAATCAAACAATTTTCAACTATAATAAAACAATTTTCAACTATAATAAAACAATTTTCAACCATAATCAAGCAATTTTTCAACTATAATCAAGCAATTTTTCAACTGTAATAAAACATTTTTCAATTATAATCAAATCATTGTCAACTATAATTAAACAATTTTCAACTATAATCAAACAATTTTCAAATATCAACGATCAAACAATTTTCAACTATAATCAAACAATTTTCAAACTATAATAAAAACAATTTTCAACTATAATAAAAAAAAAATTCAACTATAATCAAATCATTTTCAACTATAATCAAACAATTTTCAACTATAATCAAATATTTTTCAACAATAATCAAACATTTTCAATTATGATCAAACAATTTTCAACTGTAATCAAACATTTTTAAATAGTTTGTCAACATTTTTCAACTATAAACAATAAAGTTTTTATTATCAAAGACAAACAACAACAAATAAAAAATATGGTTAGATTTAAATGTAGATTTTGGAAGAAATTAATTAAATCGTATTGTTTTATCATCTGTTCATCAGCAGTTATAAACCAGTATAAACCACAGTCCTGCAGCACTTGATGCACACGAGTGTTTGTCTTAGTTACTCTCCATGGCAACACAATCCTTCAGGCCGTATAGAAATACTTGTTATGTAACGGCAGAAGAGACCTTGAGGCTTTCAGGTCGGAACGCTGATGCTCATTACACCTCTATTGTGATTTTTATGAGCGGCATAATGCGTCGCAGAGAGCCGGCCTCAAGTCATCCACCGAGCTAAAGATGGACGAGCACTTGTTAATTGAAGTGCGAGAGGAAACAAGCACTCGCTCAACAGGTGCCGCACATGCAGTGGAATGACGTCCAGGCTGGTGTGAGCTGCCAGTGGACGAGCTGAGCTGCTAATCTGACAGTGATCTGGGAGGAACCCAGTGTCTGTTGTAAATAGCTGGCAGAACGATGGAAGGACAAAGAGATGAGGCTTCTTATGTAATCGCTGGTCCTGAGAAAGTGATTCAGAACTGGTGTTGTTCACCGTGTTTGGACGTGATTTTTGGGTTGACAATCAAACCTGCAGTTGAATTGTGTTTTTATTTTGTGGGTTTTTTATGTGGTTTTTTAATATATTTGTCGAGTGCATTTGGGGGTATTTTTCTTTTTTTTTTTTAAATGTATTATTATTTTAAGGTTGTGATAGACAAAACAAAAATAATTATAATTTATCTCAATTTTTCATTCATTTTTCATTTTTCTAATACTTTCCTTTGACTCCTGCTTTATTAAAGTAGTTATTGATCCTTTAGGAAATTAAACACTAAAATAAATATTTGACATATTCTCCTCTCTGGTATTAAATGATTGTTTTATTGTGATTAATTCACTACTTTTATTAGAGAAAAGAAACATACTATTGTATTGATTTGATATTTATTGACAATCATTCTTAAAAACTGCAACTTTTTACTGTTTTACATCAAATATATGACAAGTTTATGATCCAAATAGTACATTTATTTAGGGAAAATATAGAAAATAAAGAATTTTTCATTGCTAAAATCCAATTGATTGTTTACATTTTGTCTTTTTTTTTGAAGAATAAATGAAGGATTTTTTTCAATAATATTTTTATTCATTACATGTTTCTCACTAAATTTTCCATGTCTTTGTCCAATGATATTTGAGCAGAAACCTGTTTAGGGCATTTTATTTATTTAGATAATAGTAAGTAAGTAAGTAAAGGTTATTTCTAAAGCGTCTTTCTAGACCAGGGTCACAAAGTGCTTCAACATCAAAAACAATACACAGTTAAAATATATACTTTAAAAGTAAGTAAGTAATATTTATTTATATAGCGCTTTTCTAGACCAGGGTCACAAAGCGCTTAAACAATCAAAACAATACTCAAAAAAGTACATACTTAAAAGATCAAGATAATACTGAGAACAATACTTTAAAAGGCCAAGTCATTGAAGAGCCTGCACAAATAAAGGATCGGGAAATGTGAGTTCTTCTACTAGAGCGGGTCAGATTTCTTTCTGCAGAGTTTTGTATGAATTGATAATGCTAATTGTCATCTGACTTTTGGAATATAAAACCATCTAATTTTGATATTTATTTATGACACAATAAAAGCATGAAGTCGTTGAATCGGTGTATTTTTAAACCCGGTTTTGACAGATCAGTTTATCAAGAACTTAAAGGACAGTGAGGCTAATGCTACACTCTCTCCCTGGTGAACACGTATCAACTCAGTGGCTTCTACTCCCCGGTGACGTCACTGGAGGGACTGTATTTGAGCTCTTGTGATCAAAGCCACCTCTCCACGCCGACAAAGCTTCCTTTCAGGAGGTGCTATTGACACGTCGCTCTGCTGCTAACTGAGGAGCTCGAGAGGCCTCTGATTAAAAAGCCTCTTCCTAAGATTATTGTTTTCAGTTTGTGAGACGTACACACGTCCAGCATCAAAGTGATGATTCAATTACACAATAATGCAACAATAGGATTAAGAGTCCCACTGGTATAACAATAAGTGATCAAAGGAAGAACGCTCACTTCTCAAACAAATACACGACTAAAGACTCTCAATTGGAGACACAAACAAAGTGATTGATGGCAGGTTTGGTTTCAGGGCACAAGCAAGGGATGAATCTTTTTCTCCCTCTTTCTTCGTGTCATGTGAACAAAAGCTTTTCTCGCCGGAACAATCGACTCCAGCCTCTGCCGGGGGAGCGATGCCTCTCTCATGTTTCGTGTCGCCTCGTCCCTCTTTCATGTCTTTTGGTCATTAGCTGTGACATACTGGGGGTCCATGTAAGTCCAACCATCTGTGCACATCCAGCTGTTACAGCAACACATCATTCAGTCGGTCGCTCTCGCTCAGCCTCGAGGGGATCACTTGATACATGACGGCGATACGTTGTAATCAGCTCATGAATTGCTTCTTTTTTTATTACAGAAATATGCAGTTTTTTTCCTACCAAAACCTGCTTTTAAATTCCTTTTAATTCCAGAAAACATTGTTATTTTGTTTCTAAATAAAGATCTAAATAAAAAATGTATGTATATATATTTATTTTCATCTCTTATTTCACGTATATTGTAAAATTATTTTTTTGTGTTTTGTTTACAAACTTGGTGATACAAGTTTCTGATTTTGATTTCCGTTAAGTATGCTTTACAGTCACAGACCACAAGATGGCGACATCTTCAATCTTTACGTTTCCTGAATGACAGTGCTCAGAATGAAGTCCCTCGTTTTTTGGTTCCAAACTTGAAATTTAAAGTTATTATTAGAAACTAAACGAAAAAAAAACGCAGAGCTTATTCATGTGTTAAATGTCACGAAAGTCTATTTTTATAACTTTTTCCTAACTTCTTAGAAACTAGTGTAAAAAAACAAACAGCACGATAACATTTAGTTAAAATAACAAAATAAATGTAGCGGCATTAAGAACAGACCTCTCTTTGCTCAACTGCTCCTCCTGTCTTGACGCTGAAACTTTCTACCTTTGGAAAATTGTGTCAATATCACTTTAAATGGTTTATTTTTCTTATTTTTGAGTGATTTGGCCACATGTTGAAGTAGAGATGGAAACTTGAGCAGCCATTGAACGAATGACTTTTGTAAATACAGCTGAAGCTCTTCATCCATCATCCCTGTTATCAACACTTTCTCAAGATTTTATTCAACTATAACGGCTTTTCAGTAGTTTTTGCCAACAGACAAACATGAAAGTCTAATGACCTCCTTGGCAGAGGTTATCATTTTAAGTGTTTATTGAATCAATGTCTGTTTGTTTTCTATTCAACACCTGAAAGCAATATTACCTCGAAACTCTAAAATGAATGTTATTGAATGACAAAAGTCTATATTTATTTCATTATTATGATTTTTTCTTTGAGTATTAACTTCAGTCTCATATATTCCTAAAACATTGACAAATATGTAAAGAGTACATTCATAATCATTTCGTCAAATGTTAAAGAAATTATTACATGACACAAATAAATTTAAGGACACGGATGAAGTCATGAATAAATAAATGTAATAACAGATGTTAATAAGAAGTAAATATTCTGCTCAGTAAAACAGAAAATCAATCAAATAAACTTTTCTTCTCTCTGTTCATATAGAATCTAAGAAAAAATCAGCTGAATATTGTTTGAATACAGTTAAAAACTGTAGGATTACAGTTGAAAGTTTTAGTGTGTGTTTTATATTTGACTAAAATTCTGTATGATTTCAAGTATTTAATTGTATAAAACACCAAAAAATAAATCGATATCGATTTAAAGAGGAGATAAAAAAAAAAAAGACTTCACGGTGATCCACAAGATCCTCTTGTGCGTAAAGACTGGATCTAAATCCGAGTGTTGATGCTTCTCCTTCTACTGGTGCGGCTCCAGGTGAACCTTTAACTCCATTACTCATTATTGACGAGACGCTGATCAAACCACTCGCTCCATCCACCGTCTATCAACACTTATTCTCCAGGTAAGCTGTAGCGGCAATTTATTCCCAACGAACCCATCGATCCAGTCCAGCTATATCTGTACCATGAAGGACGTCGCTGAGGTGACCCTGCTGTGCTTCTTGGGCGTTCAGCTGAGACGAACAGAGGGGGAGGTGAGCTGCTTAAACAAAGGTGGGAGTGATAGTGAAGAAGACAGTGGTCGCATTTCTCTAAACTAAATGAGAAACCGTGTGAGACACAACACACATGTGATATATGTTCATTCTCCATTGAATCGCACATAAAACAACTAGTTTCTTTCTGGAATGACTTTTTAAGACGGATTGAGTTTAAAGAATGTGTTTAATGTCAGCTTGAGGAGCGATGAAGGTAAAATATTGGTTTAGGTTTCGCAGCTAGAGTTCATCATTCTTGATGGTGCGTAAATGCTTCTTCAGAGTCACGGCACTTGTCAGGGGAAGTGAGTGGCGGCTAAAATGTGGTCTGAGCTCGTGGGTGATTGATAAGAAATGTAAAAAGAATAAAGGCGGGCTGTGACTGAAATAATTAGACCAGGAAGTGGGCGACTGTGACAGAGAGAGTAGGGGGTGGGAGTTAAATTGAAAGAGGCAGTTTTTTTCTTTTTCTTTTTTTTTCCTTTCTTACCCTTGCAGTGCCTTCTCTCCGAACCAGTCTCCCTTCCCGAGGCTACGCAGGTAGACAGGTTCCCCGTTGGGCGGGTCCTCCCTCGTCACGTTGACCTGTGGAGATGAAGACGGGCGGTCAGTATGGACGATGACAAGCATTAAGTGTGTCAACAAAAGAAGACAGAAATAACAAGAGTGCATTTCCAGAAGAAAATGCAGTGTGAATGCTGACCCTGCTGTGGAATTAGTATTAAAAGTAGAAATAGTAGTAGAAGTAGTAGTGGTTAAAGTTAAATTAGAAGAAGTGGAATTAGTAGTAAAAGTAGAAGTAGTAGAAAAATAAAAGTAGTAGTAGAATTAGTAGTAAAAATAGAAATAGTATTAGTAACAGTAGTAGAAGAAGTAGTGGAAGTATTAGTGGAATTAGTAGTTAAAGTAGAAGTAGTAGAACATTAAAAGTAGTAGTAGAATTAGTAGTACAAATAGAAATTGTAGTAATTATAGTAGTAGAAGAAGTAGTGGAAGTATTAGTGGAATTAGTAGTTAAAGTATAAGAAGTGGAATTAGTAGTAAAAGTAGAAGTAGTAGAAATGTAAAAGTAGTAGTAAAATTTGTAGTAAAAATAGAAATAGTAGTAGTATTAGTAGTAGAAGTAGTAGTCGAAGTATTGGTGGAATTAGTAGTTAAAGTAGAATAAGTGGAATAAGTGGTAAAAGCAGAAGTAGTAGAAAAATAAAAGTAGTAGTAGAATTAGTAGTAAAAATAGAAATAGTATTAGTCACAGTAGTAGAAGAAGTAGTGGAAGTATTAGTGGAATTAGCAGTTAAAGTAGAAGAAGTGGAATTAGTAGTAAAAGTAGAAGTAGAAGAAAATTAAAAGTAGTAGGTGAATTAGTAGTAAAAATAGAAATTGTAGTAGTAATAGTAGTAGAAGAAGTAGTGGAAGTATTAGTGGAATTAGTAGTTAAAGTAGAAGTAGTAGAAATGTAAAAGTAGTAGTAGAATTAGTAGTAAAAATAGAAATAGTTGTAGTATTAGTAGTAGAAGTAGTAGAAGTAGTAGTGGAAGTATTAGTAGAATTAGTAGATGAAGTAGAAGTGTAATTAGAAGTAAAAGTAGAATTAGTAGAAAAGTAGAAGTAGTAGAGATGTAAAAGTAGTAAAATTAGTAGTAGAAGTAGAAGTCGTAGAAAAGTAGAAGTAGTAGAATTGTAAAAGTAGAAAAAATAGTAGTAAAAGTAGAAGTAGTAGGTCAAAGTGGAAGGAGTTGAATCATGAGTTGGAGATTTTCCCCATTGAAATAAATGGGGTAGAAAAAATAGGAATAAAAGAAAGACTGGAAGAGATAAAAGAAAGCTAGAACACATCCCACATTTCAGAAACGAGCTGAATTGATAAAAGTTTGAACGGTTCAAATCGGATAAAATTTGTGGGAGGAGAAAGAAGTCAGAAGAAAACAGGATCTCAATTGTGTGAATGCTGGGTAGCATTCACACAATTATTCATCAAATCCAATGGGGATTCAGCAGTGGCTTCTCAGACAAGAGTGACACATCTCTCTCGGTGAGATGTTCGGGTACAAACAGGCGGCCGAGTCTGGGGGGTGGGTCGCGGCGGATCACTTCATTGGCCGGATGACATGTGAGTGACGGCTCTGTGCCATGATTGAAGAGCGCGAGTCTTTGAGGATCGTGGAAGCGGCACTTGAGTCGATTGCGAAGTTGCAGGAGGAAGTGAGCAGTGACGGCGTGCAGAGTAAAAGCTTCTCCGATCCACCAAGAGTCGGGAGCGCTTGAATCTGTTCCACTGGAGCAACGATCCCGCTCTGACTCATAGGTACGTCATCCTCATCTTCATCTGTCTTCCATGCCTCATCATTTCCTTACGGACTCCATGTTTAACAGTTAAAGCACATGTTATAATTACCTTCATTTTCTTTTTGGTCGTTTTACTCACAGATTGACAAACATTATGATAATATAAACTCCTTGACAGAGGTAATAATTACAGAGCATTACATTTATTTAGTTTTTGGGCCCTAAAGAAACATCACTAGTTTTGTCAAAAATACATTCTAATTGATCAATACTAAAAAGTTTTGTTACAATTGAGATTTTTAAAAAATTGACCAAAAAAATTAGAACGTGATTTTAGACATTCACCATATTTTTTCTTGGATTCTCAAGAAAAAATTACTTTCTGTTGTGTTAGATATAAAACTGACTAATGTTAACTAATTCTACCTTTGACTTGTTTTAATTTACTTAAATAACTTGTTACAGTTCTTTCTTTCTAGACTTCATTTTCTGCCTTTTTTGCTTCTTTTTTATTTTAACCTTGTGTATTTTTGTCTCCCAAGATAAATTGAAAAAAAACCTGTTTATATCTTAAACTTATTTCTGATTTAGAAAACTGCATAAAATGAAATAAAATACATGAAATGTTGATTTAAGTTTATTTAATTTATAATATCATGGCCTAAACAACACTTAACATTCTCATTTCCAGCTTTGACTTTGTTCTCACTATTTTTGGGTTGTTTAAGTATATTTTGTGAAGTTTTCCCAACATATTACGCCTCTTTTTATTCATCTCTTCTATTTTTTTGGGTTTGAAACTTTTGAGAGGTTTGTACGTGATGTAAAGATGTGAAGCTCTTTTAACCAGGTCTGGCATCGTCTCCACACATCAAAGTTCACATTTAGTAAAGCGTGTGAAGCATTTACATGAATATTTTGCTGAATGAGGAAGAGCGTGGGAAACATATTCATCACTCCAGTTTATAAAAACTTTGCTCGAATGTTTAATAATGCCGTTAAATTTAAGTAAGTAAGTAAGTAAGTAAAGCTTATTTGTAAAGCGCCTTTCTAGTTCAGGGGGCAGTGCTTTAACAATCAAAAACAATACACAATTAAAATATATACTTTAAAAGGCCAAGACAACATAGGACAAACACAGGAGTCCCAGAAAATCAGGGAAAACCCTGCACAAATAAAAAGGTCTTAAGTAGATCATCAAACACAGAAGATTATTACAAAGCTTAGGAGCAAAAGCCTGGAAGGATTTATCTCCTCTGGTCCGGAAGCGTGTTCAGGAACCATCAGTAGATTCTGATCCACAGACCTCAGAGCCCGAGCTGGGGTGTAAGTCTGGATCAGATCACTGTTGTAAGGAGGAGTCTGACCATGAATAGATCTGAAAGTAAGAACCAGAATTTTGAAGTTGATCCTGAAAGAAACTGGCAGCCAGTGAAGAGTTTTAAGGATCGGGGAAATGTGAGTTCTTCTACTAGAGCGGGTAAGAATTCTCGCTGCAGAGTTTTGTATTAACTGCAGGCGAGACAGATCCTTCTTGTTAAGACATGAAAACAAACTATTACAATAGTCCAGACGAGAAGAAACAAACGCATGGATTACAAGCTCCAGATCATGTTCCGACAACATTTTCCTAAGTTTAGAGATTTTTCTCAGTTGAAGGAAACAGTTTCTGGTCAGTTTTCTGCAGTGTCGAACAAGAGACATGTCTTTATCAAATACAACACCCAGGTTTCTCAGGCTCAGTTTAACAGACTGACCTAAGTCACCCAAGTACTGACTCAACCCTGGAACCTTATCATCAGGAGCAATCACCAGTGTTTCAGTTTTGTCCACATTTAGCTGTAGAGTGTTTAGAGTGTGACACGAAAATAAACTGTTACAATAGTCTAAATAGGAAGCAAGTGCTGTATATGGTCAGTGGTGTGACCCACATGTATAATCATGTATCCAAACATTGAGTAATAAACTTTTAAATAAAGTTGGATACAGAATATTGTGTTGAAAATTTTAAAAGGAAAAGAAGAGCATTTACTGGAGCTGAAGGTCTGTAGAAATCTGGAATATTAAAAAAGTAGCTCAGGCAGAAGCAAAAACCTTCTTGACCTAGGTGAGGATGAAAAGAAATAAGTTGTTTAGCAACAGCTCGACAAGTCTCCACACAGGAGGCTGAGGTGAGTCCATGTGATCCACGGCTGTGACTCAGAAAAAATTTGACAGAGATCAAGAACCATCGTTATTGAAAACTTTAGCTGTGTCTTTCATGAGTTTTATAAAATAAAATGTTTTGGTGACAATTTTATCAAGATGTGATTTAACCTCAGCTCTTATTTTCTTTAAAAAAAAATCCTGATGATGATGGAAAACATTCTTCTATTATGCAAACGAGTTTAGAAAACTCTCATACATAATAATGGCTTCACTCAGCTGTAATCACACCCCCTTTGTTTATACAACGAGTCCCCTGGAGGTGGAGACTTCCGGGAGTGACAAACCATGTTTGATCAATCACAGCAGAGTGAAACAAGGAGCTCCGCTGCACAGACTGAGCTCTATTCAGATCTCACTGACACATTAATAAAGAATGGCGAGCGGCCAAACTCTTTTCTTTTTTTTTGCTGCATATAAGAGTAATCTTGTTCTCGGAGTCATGACCCAGACTTCATCAGCGCAGATAACAGTGAGTAATAATAACTGATATGTCATCCAGATGAGACCAAATCTCCTTTAATGAAACGGCAAGAATAGAAATGAAGTTTGAACTTTAGATGAATCACCGGCCGACTTGAATTTGACTCGTTATGCTCAATATAAACATCTTCTAACATTATGTGACACTATATTTCAATGTTCAAACTTAAGACTTTAAACTCCTAAAGACAGAATCAAACTCTCCCAGTCGCTCCTCATAATACATTTGAGGGTAAAACCAACATTCTTGTTCAAGTATTTGAGGTTATTTCACGGGCTGAGGCAGTTTAAAGGTTCTTCAAAGCTTAAAGCATAAAGAAGTTGTGTGAGCCTTCACTAAGTAGAGTGAGCTCGAACGCACCACGGGATTCTTCTGCTGCAGTGAGTTGACTTCTTACTTGAGATGGTCCGAAGTCCAGTAAACCCTGAACACTGAAACTTTTTGAACGACTCAATTCATCCTTTTGAATGAAATAATATCGTTTATAACCAGCCAACTCTTATTTGTATACTTAAGAATTAGGAAACGGAACAGTTACTTTTGTATTTACTGGCTAAAATACCTGAGATTTTTAGGAATGAAAAATACATTAAAAAAAACAAATAACCCAAAAAAAAAGAGAGGGGGAGAAGAGAAGAGAGTAAACCCGGGTGGATAATGGTCCTTATAATTGCCAAAAGAATCTGAAATTATTAATTATTATTAAATTATTATTTAACGTGTACTAACATGTTATAGACATTTATTTAGTTAATTTAATTAGGTTTTTTAATTTATTTTATTGTCTTAGCAAGTGACAAATGGAAAACAATAAATTCTATATTGGAAACTGTTCATAAATATACTTGCTTTTGAGACACTGTGAGGAAAAAATATAGTAAAATTGTAATTATACAATAGTAACTTCTTTTTTTAGAGCAACTGAAAACACTCCTGTTTTTCTGAAGATTAAATCTTGGTCACCATAGCCACACCCACTCTGCTGTGATTGGTCAAACATCAAGGTTTGCCACCACTTGTCATCAATCCCGGAAGTCTCCACCTCTAGGGACTCGTTGTATAAACAAAGCGAGGTGTGATTACAGAGGAGGAGTGAAGCTATTATTATAATAATGAACTCTGCTCTAGTAACCTCTCATTCGCCAAGATTTCAGATGTGGGAGAACTTAACAAAGTCATAACTTCAAAACATGATGAGGGACTTACAGCATCTTGGAGAGGAAGATTCAACATTTGAAACATGGGAGTGAGTCAAGAGAGTTGGGTTTTCACATTGGTTGACCTTTCATCAACCAGCAGGACAAAACATGAAATTGTTTGTGACACAATAGCCGAGCTTCTATAGAAGGTGGAAAACAAGTACCTATTTTTTTTGGAGCCATATAGTGAAAAAACAGTAGAGTGGGTAATATTGAGAAGGTCAAGTGTGTGTCGTGCAAAAATGAGAATGGCCTCATGTCAGCCGACAGCCCTGAATATTGTGTGCAGGTGTGTTCTCTCACCCTGTGAATCTGCTGCTTCACCAGAAAAATACAGACTACATGCAGCAGCACGGACACCTAGATACATTTGAAAATATATTCAAAATGGATTTAATTTGGCAGGTTCATAAATTACTTTATACAGTTTAACAAGAAAAATTGACAGTCTGAGTCAAAGTCAGGTCCAAGTCTCTCTTCATCAATTTAAAAATGCAATTAAAATAGTTTATGTAGCAATAAGAATCCCAATTAGTTCCATAAATGTGAACTTTTCATTTGACTGTATATTGGACAGCACTGTATCGATTTGATATATATATATATATATATTTTTGGCTTGCAAGTCATATTTTAAGTGTTACCATATTGTTTTTAGGTTTCAAGTTCAATAATGAGTGTGTTAAATGAAATAATTCCATTTTTAAGATTAACTAGCAAATATTCACGCTTTTTACTCATTTTTCTGTTGCAATTGTTGGCAACCGTCATTACGTTCTCCGCAGCTCAATAAACAGTGAAATCCCTGCGATGACTAAGGACAAGAGGATACAGTCAACTCCAGCAGCTTTGGGTTTTATTATAATTCATTGTATTTTTATTTTACTAATCTTTTTTTGTTTCATTCGTATAATTTCATTTGTTTTTATTTTGTAATGCCACCACAAAAAATTCCTGTGTTCTTTTTAAAAAACAAAAGTTTTCTGATTCTGATATTTTCGTTTCAAAACAAATTAAATCAGTTACAACTTCGTCAAGAGTAATGTGTATCTGTAAATTCTGCTACACAAGAATCAAGTACTCAACAATACTACAAATATAACCTTGTTCCCAACAGTATCACAATATATATTGCAAGATATGGTATCGTTACCCCTGTATCGTGATACGAATCGTATGGCTAGAATCTCTCCAGACATCCCTATATAACAGTGCAGTTGTGCCAAGGATATAACATTTGCTGACAGAAGGCAATGGGCTTTTTATAACATGGTCATAATATAACAATGACAGTATTAAGAGAAGGAAAATATCATTAAGTTTCTCAATTCTGCAACAGGTCTTCTTGCTCAACTAGTTCTTCAACTAGATTATTGTTTTAGGGAGTGGCTGCTCTCGTAATATTAGCATCTTCTCCAGACCAGCACAGACACTGTGAAGCCAAAGCTCACAGTTTATGTGCTCTCACTGACGATTGGCTGCGACTGGACTCCTCGCACAATTCTGTTGGAATTAATATTATCACGGCATCCAAGTCGGTACTGTGTGACATGTTTGTCCCTGCTGCTTGAGAAATGCTGCAGGGCCACGACCATGTCATTGCCCAGATACATGAATATGTGATGATCCATTTGTTCATGTCTGAAATGAAACTGAAGCTCAAATGTCCTATTTTTTTGTGTTGATGTCAAACATATTTATGAATTATCATTAATCAGCTCCCACATTAACATAACTAATCCACCTCTTTTATTTAAAATACTTTTTCAATTCAGTATATGTCATTTTTAAAGTTGCAAAATTATAACTACAGTTCACAACTGGTTTTAAATTTATAATAAAAAAAACATATATGTAATACAATTGAAAATAAAACACAATATTAGTTTGCGTATCCTTAATTATGTTACAGTTAACTTTAATAACTATCCTAAGGTAGAATTAAGTTATGTTGTACTGAATGATAATGTTAATGTTAATTAAATATACAAGACAAATTTGTTTGCTGGGAAAACCATCATAAAATCAAAACAGTTTAGGGATCAAAGGATTAACTCAAGAAAAAAAAAAGCTTAAAAAAGCTAGAAAACTTCATATAAGAAGAAGCATTGTGTGCGTTGGTAAGCAATTATCAGGTAGTTTATGTTTGAATAGAAGATAACGTGTATCTCAGTTCAAAGAAGCAGAGCTTTCATCGTCTGGAACAAATTAATGATGAGAAAACCTTTGATTTTTGTTTTATATGAATCAGAGCAAAAGCCAGTGAAGATGCCAAAGAGCTGAAATAAAAGTGAGTCAATTCTAATGTCCAGGTGTCTCCACTGACCTCTGAAGACGACGGGAAGACTCTGTCTGACAACTTTCTTTCAAGCTAGGTGTCTCTGAGCTTTCATGTTGTTATTAGCAACATTTTGTCAGTCGTGCTCTCACCTTTCCCTTGCTGATGATGAAGAAGGTGTCTCCTCTCGCTCCTTGTCTGATGATGTACTGCCCGTCTTCATAATGGGTCTGTCAAGGAGAGAGCGGGTGTTATTTCTCAGACCAAGAATCAGAGATGTTGAAAAGAAACAGACTTGAATTGTGACTTGAGGCTGCAAACGTCCTGTGAATATGAATATATCAGCAACAAAAAAAAAAAAGTCTGCTCGGTGTCAATTGAATTCTACATCAGCATGTCCAGCATGCGCTTACACACTTCATGCTGTCGCCGTCACATTCTCGGGTTAAAAAAAAACTTAAAGCGTACGTTTCTGTCGGGGAGTAGTGAAGTGCTAGCTGAGATGTGACACAACTTGAAATGATGTGAAGGAGATGGTGTCAGAAAGAGACGGCGGTACCTCGGTCTCCTCCACGAAAAGTGGGACAAGCGGTCCCTAATGAACGCGGACGGCAAGCGAACACGTCCAATCTTAGGTTTCTATTTCTGAGCTTTAACATTTTCTGCAGCGCGTGTGAAACGAAAAGAAGAAAAAAAAAAAATCGGGAGAATATTGCGGTCTTGTAGATTCTGTTGAACAACATTTCAATGCCGTTTTTCCACAGGGATTCAAGGTCATCAATTTCCATTTCAGCGTCGCCTTATAATAGTCAAGGTTGTCACAGGAAGAGCTAAGAGCACTTTCTATAAAGGTTGAATGTACATTATGAAGACATGCATTCATAGGGCTTAATAGAAAAACAGTTTTCTCAAAATTGATTTTATATATATATATATATATATATACATGTCCCAGCGATATACATGTGCCAGTAAACTGCTCCCATTGAAACACAGTGTAACAGTGATTCAAAACTTCCTATTTGAAAGCAGAAACCTTGAGCAGAACCAGACTAAGTGTTGACAGAGGGATGGAGGAAAGGGAGAAGGAGAACAAAGGGAAGGAAGAGAGGAGAGTATAGAGTGGGGCAGCAGAGTACATTTATGTTTAATAAGAACTTTTACACCTGAATAAGCTTTAAAAAGCCTATTAATGTTTTTTTATTTAATATTTTTATTCATTTATATGACATTTTATGGTAATTGTTCTTATTTTATTAAAATGTATCGTGTTTTATTTAATTAATGTCGTTTAATTTCATCCGTTTTGTTTTATTTTGATATTCTGTTATGTCACCACAACACATGGCAGTGTTGTCACAACACTGGCAATGAAAGTGAATGAGATCTCCAGAGGGATTCATACAGTTTATCCATCTATCTATATATGTATGAATATATTTATTATGATGAACGACTGGCTAACATGCTGCTTATAAATATATGAATAAGTTATTTGATGTTTATCACCTACATACATTATGTGTCCATTGCTAAATATGCATGCTGATAACATAAGCTATAGTGAGCAATCCAAGCAATAGCTTGTGTTTTTAATATTTTAGATATTAAATTACAATAGCAAGATGTAAAACACAAGAGCAAAACCTTTTATCCATGAGCTGCACTTTAAAGCAGCAACACCAATTTAAATAACAAATATAAATAGATCTCTTAAACAAATGAAAGGCTTTAATGGTGGAAAAATAGCTTTAATGGTGTTTATCAAAAAGATTTCTGGAAAACTTTAGATATAAGCAGAATGTTGTTCATTAAACATTGTGGTCGGATTCTGAAGTGTACTTTGAGACACAAAGTATCTTCTTCACTTAATACTAAAAAGCAACTCGGACAGTAAAACCCTCCTTGTGTCATAAAGCTGCAGAGCTATCACGGGAAGTTCACACTGATTATACCTCTTCAGTCTGGCGTCCATTAAAAGGTGATATTTAGTGTGAAGGTATAACACTTACACATCTGACCCCAGCCAACTCAAGCTTCTGCCACTCTAGTTCTTTCATTGTTTTTCAGGAAATAATTCCAACAAATGTATAATAAATCAACAATTTATTTTAAAATCTGATTAGACCTAGCAACGGTCTCGAAAAAAAATAAATTGTATTATGAGAAAAATAAAAGCTTATTTGCTTATAAACAGCAAAAAAAATCAAAAAGGTTGAGAAAAACAGAATAAAAAACATTAATAATTGAGTTAATTGTATTATCAAATGAGTATTGCTTTTAAAATCGAAACAAGAAAATGTTTGTTTTCTCATTGGCAGCATTTTTAAATAAGCAATATAATTTAATCTTTATATCTTAAAATACTATTTACCAGTGAACTAGCTGACAATTTAGTCAAATTATACAGATTTGACTTAAATTAAGAAATAAACCCTTACTTTAACTTCTTTTCTGCTGTGTGAGTAAATGAAAATGAGTCTGATAAAAGCTCCCCGCTGGACTATATTTAAACACCAAGCAACATTCTGAAAATGCTTAATCACACTTTCAGTGATACGTGATGATGTGTTGGCGGCACTAAATTATGCTGCAGGAAGCATCAAACACATGCAGATGGTTGGTGGATGCAATATTGAGATGTATCTAAAAATACACACGGTTGCGAGTGTGAACCAGGAGCCTTCTGCAAGAACACTGTGAGGTTTCAAAATATCATATCAATTGTTATATTCAAAGCCCTTCAACACCTTATCTTGACTTATCTTAACCAACGTCAAGATCACAGTGTAATGATGTTTTAATGATAATAATTACACTGTAAAATCTAGATATATCAAAGGTTTGTATAGGAAAACTTCAAGAGTACTGAGCTGGGATGAAGAGTCCTAAATATGTATTTATATATAGGTAATGTGTGCCATCGGATTTTTCTTCTTCATTAAATTTATTTTAGTGCTTGAAATTTAACTGTGTTTTAATGCTTTAAAAATTCTGTGTCTGGAATTTATATTCAAAATCAGATGGCACACATTTACTTCCATTTCCAACGGTAACACAACTTTAGAGAATGTGTGTTTTGTTTTTGTAGCAGATCAATATTAGATGTTTAATCTCTAGATTATTGAGTCATGAAAGAAACAAATCAAATGGAAAATTTCTAAAAAAAATGTTTGACTATATTAGAAAAAAGAAAGACTTCCTTTTAGAAGGCAGAAACCACGACCAGAACCAGACTCAGTGTTGCCACAGGGATGGAGAAAAAGGATAAAGTGAGAGAATAGAGGAGTGAGAATAGAGTCCAGGGAGTGTCATAGAGAAAATGTAGAATTGATTTTCTCCTTTAAATCCAACACAAAAGTTAGAGAAGAAAACCTAAACTTTATTTCCCATTTAATAAGAGCTTTTAAACCTGGTTACGCTTTACAAAACCAGTAAGGGCTAACATTTTTAGATGTCACTTGAACAAGTGACAAATAAAAAAAGAAAAGGTCTCATTCGTTTAATGAGACCTTTTCTAATCTGAGGTTCTATGCTTATAAGTCTTGGTGAAAGAAACCCAAACATAAAACATTTTCTCTTCCTCAAATATCCCTTTCTTATAATTTCAACCTAACTTCTCTTTTCTTGTTTTCTACCCTGACTCTCCTTGATGCATCTGCTTTTCTCAAATACTTGAAGGAACATCTGCAGACTCTGAGATGATAAAAAACAAGGTCCATTGTTTGACAATATCGACTACTATTGAATCCTTCTTCTATTGCAAAAAAAACCTGAAGATCACTTTCTTTGCTTTTGCCTGTTTAACTTGCTTCGGTCAGGAAAACAGCGAAGAAAATCTGAAATGTAACACTGAGAACGCTTCTCTCTGCAGCCATGATGAACAAAACAATGCTGGTTGTGGTAAATTAAAGACAAATCAACTGTCACCTTCACATCCAGTCCACAGACACAGCACTTATTGTGGTCGACATCCTCTAAAACGCTCCCACATCTGGCGAGCGGCTCTGACTTGTGCAGCCTTTTGTGCTGCAGCTGTCACTCTCTCGTCAGAAGTCTCTCTTCTTACCTCCTCGAGTACGTCGGCGAGCTTGCTGAGAATATCTTCCTGCAGGCTGTGGAACGTCGGGACACTGTGGGAGAAAAAGAAGAGTGTCTAGTGATAAAAGGATTTTTGCACCTTACAACAATATGTTCGCTCTGATGAATCATGAGATCACCAGTGTTCTGTGGCCGTTGACCCGCACTGTAGTACACTTTATTAATAATTCAGCAAGAAAAACATCTGAGAGACGAACCCTCGTGTGATGCTAGCGCTGTTATCAACCCACTAAACAAAACTGACCCAATGTTTATCAAGGAGGAGGAAGAAATAGCTGCCGAACAAAAGGGCTTATCTGCTTCACATCTCCCTCCTCGCTGCGTCTTCCTCCTCCCCTCCTCATTTTCCATGCTTTATTAAAATAATCTGACCCATCTCGTCTCCCAGAGCCAGACCCCCGCTTCTGTTTTCATTCTTGTTTTGTTTGCTTTCCCGGCAGAGTCACAAGCTAACCGGCTATGAAGGCAGTTGATTACCCTCGCACCCTGAAGCCACCGCGCTGGTGACACACAAACAGCAGAGCAATTATTAGTCCAGTTCAGATTCATCAACTTAATCCGTTTACGGGAAAATGAACAAGTCATACCGAGGCGCATGGGTGGAGGGGTGATTTCCCCTAATTGGACCTTATCTTATCAAACCTGAGAGTGATGTGGCCACTACTGAATAGTCATTGGGGGGGATCCTGGGAAAGTGAATTCTAAAACATGCATGTTGTTGAGAAATACAGTGAATTGGCGTGCAGGGATACCAGGGATTTCCGGAGGGCCGGGCAGTGCGATAAAAATAAGAAGAAAGGGGAATCAAAAGTCTTTTGCAACAGCGTTTTGATCCACTCAGAGGCCCGGGTTGGGCAGCTGTTGTTGTAGCTACACTATACCTGTGTTTACGTATCACCGCCTGCACTGATAGCCAATCAAATTCCTTCTAAATATTGACTGATGATGATGTTGTTGTATTAGTTAACTAGCGTAATAACAATACTAATCTTTTATTTAGATTGAAAATTATCCAACTGTTGACCAAGGAGACCACCACCCTTTCACCCGCCTTTATTTTAGTTAAAGGGTTCTCATTATTACAAATACATTGTTTCTTTATTTATTCTTTAATCTTGTGAAATCCTCATGCTATTAGACTGTATAATTCAGAATTTGGGGGCAGAAGCAGAGTGAAAAGACGATGTATTCTATGCTAATCTTTGTATCCTTTTCTTTGCGTTATTTCCTTGGATCTATGTGCTTTATATTTGCACTTTGTCATCCTTTGCACTTTTTGTTTTTTTATTAAACAATCACTTGCTGTGTACTGGAAACCCAATTTCCTGAAGGAGATCTCCAGAGGGATTAATAAAGTCTATCTAATTTAATCTCGATTTGTATATCAAATGTATCCTCTCTGACATCAGATTTATAATTTTTTATCACAGGAATGTTTTGAAATAAATGAATTATGTCTAAAAAATTGATTTAATCTTGTCTGTTAGGGGCTGGTAACGATGAAATCCTCGGCTTTAATGAAAAATGGACGCTTGGGTCACAAAGATGTTTTGGCGAAATATGATGAAGCGAAATGTGATTTAGAAAACAGTTCTGAAGAAACAACATCGGTGACACGACTAGAATACATTCTCCCTTCTACTTTCTGTTCATTAGTTTAATTGTTTTAGGCAGTGAGGCGTGTGTGGTTTTACTCCCTGAACCCTAAATCCTGTCAATGGAATATTTAGAAGCTGTAATGAGTAATGAAGTAAACCTTAGGTTTTGGTCAAGAGAGAAGAGAAAAATATTACCAGAGGAAAAGGTCTTTCATTTATCACATTTAACACATTCCAAGCACTTTCTGGACTCTTTATTACTGCTGAAACTTCTAGTATTATTCGTTTTATTCACATTGATTTCTTCATCACAAAATCTCAATTTAAAGGCAAAAAATATTCTTAAAAATGTTCTTATCTTATCTGACTGGAAAAAGAATCCAGTATATATTTAAAACGTGATATTTAGACTGCAATCTGGTAAACGATTGCTATTTGAACTAAATATGTTGTTAATTTCTATCTCTTTTATATAGTTGTAATTACATGTTTTAGATTTACTGTGTTTCCATAGCATGACATGTCTGATGGGTCAAATACATTGTTTATATTTGTTTATTCTCATTTATTTATATTTTATTTGCTGAGACTTTGAAGAACATGACACTAAAATATCTATAATATTACTTAATATGTGAAATTATTGTGTCGGTTAACTAGCAAAAATTTGGAAACATGTCCCTGTTCGCCTTTTAATTTTACAGTGACTTATTTAACGGTTTACTATACAATCATTTATAAATGAAATATAGGATTGAAAATTGGAACAGAAGCTGACAGAAGGTACATCAGAGTGTTAGTTTGAACTCTTATGTCACACTCGATCAACAGACACAGTTAGGAACAATCCAACGGCCTGAATGAATTTTGGTTCTCAATTATTTTCTACAATTTCAGCCGTAATTGGAAACACCTCCGGAAATGTGTGCATGATTAGATGACGTGCCGTCATGTCTCTGCTTCCTATAGTAAAATTTCAGAGCAGATGTCTTTCCAGTCTCTGCCTGGAGCTACGGTTTTATAAACATGAAAAAAAACAACACTCTTGCGGTTTCGATTTGTCAGTTTCCATCAAAGGTCCTCCTACACTATGTGAGAACTAATAATTGAACAGTACTGACAGAGCAGTGGGATGACTGACAGCTACATTTTTGCCTTAAGAATTTTAATAATGCCTTTTGGAAACATGCAAGTCTAAATAAGTGTGAGGAAAGGCTGTAGGAACATTTATGAAATGATCTGTTGGATTGTTATTTCAGAGGCAATCGCTGCCATATTATCATACGCTCAATAGTAATTTTTGTGTCACATGTAAAATCCAAAGCTTTTAGACAAGAAACGAGGAGAATGATTAAGGGAAAGTCTTCTCCTAATCACAACGTGTCTTCTTTGTTGGACAAAGTGTTGTCAATCTCCATAATTTTTCCTGTTTTCTTCACATGCAAATCATTTTATTTGGTATTATAAAATACATATCTATTCAAACGTAATATCTATGTCTTTTTTTAAGTATTTTGCTTGAACAAATTATTAAAAACATAACATTCACGGTTGATTTAGCAATTCAGAGATCCATTGAAGGACTAAAAAAATAATAAAAAATAATTGTATAACTAACAACATAAAAACACAGATAAAAACGAATATTGAGAACCTCAAGAACAGCATCATTATTAACATTAATGAAAAAACAACAACCACAAAACAACCCCCTTTTTTCATATTTTAATATTTTAGACACAGCCGGTACTCTCCCAATAATTCCATTATTATATACGCTAGATTTTCCATAGACTGGCATCACCTCAAATACAGTTCTGCCTGGTGTTATTCTGAGAGTTTTCTGTTACTTTGTGTTTGATGGGTTTGATTATTGACGTTGCTCATTTCCTTCCTTTTAGCGATTTGTGTCCGGGTCCTGTATATCCTTAGTATTCCTTTTGGACTATTTGAGATATAATATTTATCTTCCACCATCTGGTGGACTTAATAAATAGTGTGTTTTGTGTGTATTTTATCAATTAACTATTTACATAATTAGTCCTGCTTAAAATCAAAAGTTTCAATATATTGACTTCCTATAAGCTATTTAACATAGTTTTTCTTCTCTTCTAGTTTTCTCCTTCGGAAACATATCATCAACAAGGTTATTTCCAAGGCAAGTTAGTGGACAAAAAGGTAAAGTATATTTTTACCAAAAAATGTATTAAAATATTTAAAACATCTGCAACCTCTAAAAAACATGTGACGGGTGAACTTATGAATAATGAATATTGTCACATATACTTGATTCTGCTCTTAAAAACTCTCCCGCCTCCGGCGCCACCTACTTCCTCTACGTGTCGCTGCATCTTTTAGCCTTGCAGCTGTCAGTTCCTGCTCTTTATTTAACGCACGTCATCGGATTCTTTATCTCAGCACTGAAAGGTGGCACGCATCGATAGCGTCGTGTCTTCAGGAGTTTTAACATTCTTACTATGTTATGAAGGTGAAAAATCAAATTATTTTCCGTTCTCTTTTTTTTCATCTAATTTCTTTGATGAATTCAAAAACTCGAGTTATTAAATACACTACTAGATTATATACATATACAGTTGAAACCAGAAGTTTACATACACTGTATAAAAAGACACATTTTTTTTGTCATTGTCTGACATGAAATAAAAATACATGTTTTCTGTTTTAGGTCAATTAGGATAATTATTTCTATTTGCTAAATGCCAGAATAATGACCAAGATAATTTTTTAGACACATTTTTTTTAACATACAGCTCCTTAGTATTTGGTACCATTGCCTTTAAACTGTATACATTTGGGTCGAATGTTTTGGATATCCTTTCACATTTGAAATTTGGCCCATTCCTCCTGACGGAACTGGTATAACTGAGCCAAGTTTGTAGGCCGTCTTAGTCACACATGCCTTTTTTAACTTCGCCATACATTTTCAATAGGGTTAAGGTCAGGGCTTTGTGAAGGCCACTCCAAAACACTGACTTTGTTATCCTTAGGCCACTCAGTAACCAGTTTGGCAGCTTCGGGTCATTGTCCATTTGGAAGACCCATTTGCGCCCAAGCTTCAACTTCAATGGCTGATGTCTTGAGATGTTGCTTCAGTAGTTCTACATAATGTTATTTTCTCATGATGCAATCTATTTCGTGAAGTGCACCAGTCCCTCCTGCAGCAAAACAACCCCACAACATGATGCTGCCACCCCTGTATTTCACAGTTGGGATGGTGTTATCAGGCTTGCAAGGTTCCGACTTTTGCCTTCAAAGTAACGATGGTCATTATGGCCAAAAAGTTACATTTTTGTTTCGTCAGACCACAGGACATGTCTCCAAAAATTAAGATCTTTGTCCATGTGTACATTTGAAAACTGTAATCTGGCTTTTTTATGTTATGTGATGGTAGTACCGGTAGTAATGGTTTCCTCCTGGCAGAGTCACGCCGGTACAGTATTCGTTTCACTGTGATCAAGATCTTCAGCTGTTGTTCTTCGGTTGATTTGCACATTTCAGACCAAATCAAATCATTCGTCTCTGGGACACAGAACCGTCTCCTTCCTGGGCGATATGATGGCTTGACATGGTGTTTATACTTGCGTATAATAGTCTGAAAAGATGATCTTGGCACCTTTAGGCATCTAGAAATTGCACCTAAGGATGAACCAGACTTATGAAAGTCCACAATTCTCTTTCTGACGTCTTGGCAGATTTCTTTTGACCTTACCATGATATTTTCACTAAGAAGCAGTGAGGTTCAGGTGTGCCTTAAAATGCATCCACCGGTGTGAATAAAATCCACTCATATGTTGTCAATAAACCTATCAGAAGCTTTCAATGACATGACATCATAATCTGGGCTTTTCCAATTAGTTTAAAGTTACAGTAACCTTAGTGTATGTAAACTTATGACTTTCAAGAAAATTGTAAAAATAATTATTTAAAAGATTATCTTGGTCTTTATTCTGGCATTTAGCAAATATAAATAATTTTGATTACCCTAATTGACATAAAACAGGAAACGTTTATTTTGATTTCATGTCAAAAAATGAAAAAAAAAAAAAACGTGTACGTGTCTTTTTATACAGTGTTTGTAAACTTCTGGTTTAAACTGTATATAGTATATACAGACAAAGAACAAAGACATAAAATGCATTTTACACCCATGGGACTAAATCAAACATAATTGTATATCATTTACAGTAACAAAAAGTGAAAATATATCTCTTTTTTAGAAATGTATTTCCATTTTCACCACTTTATCATTCCACAATTTTTGGCCTTATGGTTTAACATTTTGTTTACGTCAGCCCAAAGAATCCAGATGGGAAGATTCGGCGAAATATCTTCCTCTGAGCCGTCTCCGTCTGTGCCTCTTTAAACAACTCCATCAATGGTGACAGTCTGTGATTCTGATCACAGCCATTCATGACCGAACACACCACAGGCAGATTAATGATCTCAGACGATAGAAAAATAAACGTTTGAAAATGACTCGGAATAAGCTTCCATGTGGGATTTGGGGGGGGAAAAAAAGCTGTGTGAAAGTGGCATTTCCGAAGAGCTTTCATTAATTTAATTGGCTCCATAAAAGCAGGAAAAGGTTTAAAAAAGAAAAGAGATGAAAAGTGCAAAAGAATTCGGCACCTTCCTGCATCTTCATCTGCTTTTGTCTTTTGATTAGCGTTTGATTATTAATGCCGACACTTCACCGAAAATCCTTTCAAGTAAGGATATGCTGCTCTGGATATTTTCGGACCTCTGCCGTGCAAAAAGGATTTTCTATATGATTCAGTGGTTTATATTGGATTATGTAACATATTATGGGATATGTGAGTGGGAGGGTGGTTTGATGAAATGTCTTTCCGGTGTGCGAAAAAAAACATCCCTACCTCTTTAGAAACTCCATGTACTCCGTGTGCTTGATGAGCCCAGTTCTCATCATGATTGTCTGGAAACATTGTCGGTCGATGGCCCATAGTTTCACGTTTGTCAGAGCTGCAATGGAAGAAAGCAGTGTCATGAAAGAGCCTTCAGCCCCGGGCGATCAGAATAATAGATCAGCTACCGTACATAGATGCATAATAAATGACCTGCATTGTTCGTAAAAGTGAATTTTATATGCGGCTCGTTATCAAGCCGGATATGTGAGGAGAATCCCGGCCGTCTCTTGGCATCTTTGCATGATCAAGCGAGCGGTCGTAGTCGGTCAGAACATGTGACACCATTCATGAAAGTTAGCCGTGGAAGAACCCTTTGAAAGTTAAACAGAGAAAACCTCTGGGTAAACCAGAACTGCTGAGGACGACAATGATGGTTGACCTGCTTATTCAACACAGTTTGGTCGACCAACACAGGATAAACGATCAAGATTGTGAACAGTTTGTGGATTTCGGAACAACAATTTACCATCTTGACAACCAAAAGCTGTAGAAAAACGTTTTTAAATGTGTTTTTCCTCTTGTAAATGTGTCTACTGAGAGCATTCCAATCATGTGTAATAGGGAGTAAAAATCTAGTTTGCATGGTGATCGAAACTCATTTGTAAAAATAAATTAAAGACAATTTGAAATGCAGAAGTGGTTCTTAATTTTTTACAAAATATTAGATTTTATTCTTATTTTGTTTTCATTCTTGCTGTTTGGATTTACAGATGTTACCCTATTTTGTGTAAAAACAAAAAAAAAAAGAGAGAGAAGGAGATAGAGAGCAAATAGGTAGTTTAAAATCTTGTAAAGAAGACAGAAGGACACATGCGTGATAACTAAATTCAAATGCACGGTTAAAAGCAGAAAAGTGTTGGAAGACTTTTTATACAATGTGAGGTTTTTGTGAAGCCAAAACAACTAGAGTTAGGACCAAGGACAGCTCTCAAAGTTTGCGCTTTGAACTGAAACTAATGTGTTAATTTAAGTGTCTTTTAATTGATCTTGTACCTCTATTGTACTCAGCAGTCTGTTTGTACAAAACTCTTTTTTAATTAAAAAAAAAAAAGTGAATTTACATTAGAAAAATGTGCTTAAGCCACGGCCACTGAAAACACTTCCTGGAAATGGAATCCGGTTTACCATAACCATGCCTAATCTGCTGCAATGATTGGTCAAGCATCAAGGTTTGTCTCTGTGCCTCATCAAATCCCAAAAGTCTCCACTTCCAAGGGACTTGTTTTATAAACAAAGCAGGGTGTGATTACAGCAACAGATAACAGGAAGACTTCAACATATATTTTTAACCTCTTAACCGCTGTGTGATCAGCAAGAGCCAATTGTCCGTCCTCACCACAAAAATACACATACACATGTACAAATACAGAAAATTATATTTATCTTAACTAACTTACCACAATAACTCAGTCAGGGCAGGTCCAGTAGTGAGTCCATATACATTTTGTTTGTGTTAGACTGAAGAAGATACTCTTCATGCAAAAATTGCTCACAATATATAGTATGTAAACATTCAGATAATTTTTTCTACAAACAAAATGTTAAATCAGGTGTTAACAAATGGATTATTCTTCACAGCAAGTGTACTGACTCTAGTACACATACTTTTCTGATGCAAACCCATCCAAGTGTTCTCATGTTATGTAGGTCTTAGAACACCTTGAGTTAATCTGCGCCTCAGTAAAAAGAAACAAAATGTGACCAGAACAGGCTCCAACTAAATTGTTTTTCTGAGCCTAATGATGAGAGAAAAAAAATGCCAGAAAAGTTAACACAAAAAAGTTTCGACTCATTACAGCTTCAAAAAACATTGTCTGGTTGAATTACTTTAATTCGAACTGTGTCGGTTAACTAGCAAACTGGGTCTGAGCCGGCCACGGAACACAGTTGTTGTCGTCTTAATAAGCTCCTGGACCTTTGCCTCTTGTCTCATTGTTAAACTGCATAAACAACAAAGAAGCACGATGGACAAAATAGAAATAATTGCTCCCCTAGTGGCTGAAATCTACACAAGCTGACGTGTCACTCTAATCCTACAAAGTAAACAATGGCAAACTAAAGTGGACTGCAGGCAGGCGTGTTGACAACCGAAGCAACAAACTAAATTACAATAAACATTCATCGGATTTAAGGATTTATTTTAATAATAATAAAAGCTTAAACAACTGAGTTACAGGGTGACTCAGCTTAGTTTATTTACAACAACATGATTATTGAAAATGTTCAGAATTCTTTCTGAATATTTAAACAACCCATGTAACATAAACAGAGAAGAAATAAACATCAATATGGATAATTGCAAACGCAAAATAGCAAAGACATTTTTATTATGTCATTTGTAAAGGTGTTGTAATAAAAGTTTCACTCAAGTGCTTCTGCCTCATTCAAATGTTCCATGTAGCTTCTGACTCATTTGTCCTTTTAGACCTGGCCTTAAATCTTTTCTTTTTCGGCTTTAAATGTGCGTTATGTAATGTTATAATATCACAACCATTAATGACATGTATTATACGGTTCATGCTTTCTTTATGATATGTTTTATCTTTCAATTATCCAGCAACATCCACAGCCAAAGTCTGGATGATGTTTGCTGTCTGCCCGCCTCTCAATACAGCACAAGCTTATCAAATATGAATGCAGTTGCGATATAATGTGCTGTAATGTGTATCAGATGTGACTTGATGGATTGCCTGTCTGTTACTAGGAGGCTGCATGATCGTATATTGTCGCCAACGTGTCCACATGGCTTCACAATGACCTTGGTTGGGAAAGTATGGCTTGTTTTCCTTATGATTTCGTGGACCAACAATACACTTTTAAGGGGGTATCTCTGTATATCCAGGGTAGTTTTGTCTTTAACCCAAGTTACTCATTTCACTACAGATATATAGTAACTGTCACATGTTTTAAATGTTGAAGTCTTCCTCTCCATTTTTTGAAGTTATTACTTTATAAAGTTCTCCCCCATCTGAAATCTTGGCGAACGAGAGGTTACGAGAGTCCATTATGATGTAATAATGCTTCACTCCTCCTCCAGCCAGCTGTAACCACGCCCCGCTTTGTTAATACAACAAGCTCCTTGGAGGTGGAGACCTTCTGGGTATTGATGACGTGCGATGACAAACCCCGATGTTTGACCAATCACAGCAGAGTGGGTGTGGTTATGGTAAACAAGATGAATCTCCAGAAAAAAAAAGTGGGGTTTAAGCACATTCTCGAATGAAAAGAGATTTTTTTTACAAATGAGTACATTAGAGGTCAAAGATCTATTCTAGAAACACTTAAATCAACACGTTAGTTGCACTTCAATGATTTCTCTTCCTCATCCCAATGGTGGAAAGATTTTTCAGCTCAAGATTTAAAGTAGGTTTAGGAGTAAAATATTTATTTTTTCCTCAGAGTAAAACCTTACAGCACTAGAGGATAATGTTAAATTGTTATTTCTCTCTTAAGTCTGATCCAACTGTGCTCTCCTCTGAGACGAGGTATGAGGTAAGCAGGTGATGTTTTGACTCGGCTGTGTGTATATTACCAAGTCAAAACACCTCAAGAATATGATACTAACAGAAGGGAAGGCAAAGCAACAGATTTCCACAAACGCGCCTTTCCAGCGCATCAACAGTGTGGCAGCCCACTAGAAAAAAAAGGACCATGGCTCTGGGGAAATGCCCTCATTAAACAGCCTGACATTCTTTTTAGAGACTTTCCCTTTGAGCCCGAGCCACAAACACAACGTTTGTCACATAAGAGTCTCACAGAACGGTGTATGAAAGTACCACGTTCAAAGCAAGAGAAACAATAAAAAAGGCATTTCAAGGGATAATACCAGCACCGGAATGTATTTATAAGTATTTTGTTCTTACAGTTGTGTAAATAGTGTTGCGTGTATGTTCATTCAAGTGAATAAAGAGTCTTAAAAAAACGTTCCTAAATCCAGATATCACTCTAGAACGGAATTGAAAGTGACCTGTTGTATGAGATTAACCTTGAAAACATCCATATTGAGTGACGTATACATCAATAAAAAGCATGTCTGGCATCGTTGGATTGGATTGTGTCATGTTAAACCACAGAAGCAGTCACTATGCCATACGTAAAAAAAAAAAAGTACCCCAGAGATATTATCATATCAGTTGACCTCAAGTGTGGGAGGTGAGGCGTACCGTGTTCTGGCAAGAAGTGGGTGTAGAGGGCACTGGGAAATAAGCTATGTAGGAAGCCTGCAGCGCACCACGGTAGGTAAATGCATTAGTCAGAGGTTTGACTAAATTGCAGTGAGACTAAGGGAGCTAGTTATCTGCTGGTGGAGCTGCAGATGAATGTTTTAATGCCTCCAGCAAGATGGCCATTAGCTTCACAGGTTTTTTGCGGAGGCCCATAACGCTCCGGGCAGTGCTGTTGTCTCGGAAAGGATGAGAGGAATGGCAGGGAAGTAAGTCGTTGCTTCGGCGGGAGGATAATTTGGGCTTTGAGAACATGCAGTGGATGACGGAGGAGAAACATTAAGACCCACAAGTGTATGCTGGAGGCAGGAAAGTGAAACACTTTAATGACATCCAATGGAGAGGCTTGAAAGACGCAACCTCAAAGAAGGAGCTCATTGTCTCAAGTCGAGTTTAATTTGAATCAATTCCTGTAATACACTGAAATTTATGTGAATTTAAATTTAGATATTTGCAGAATACTTGTTGCGTTGTAGTAGATGAATGAGCTTGGATTTTGATAGCCGGCGGGTGACTCACCACCCGAGAGATGGTATTAGTAATGACATTCAACTGAAAGACACTTAACTGATCCAGAGACCCTGAGATATTCACAAGTAGTCCTCATCTATTCCTCTGATTTCCCTATTGGCTTCCTTATTGCCTGATGGGACACGAGAACCTTCCAAATTATGGAACTCAAAACCACTAAACGGTTCTAGTGTGAGTCTCTAGTAGACGACTGGACCCATTTAGACAACAAGTGCCTTGCCTTCTGGCTCAGCTCTTAATCATAATCATAAGAGAACTCTTATGCAACACTAGCACTCAACTTCTGCTGTTAATTCCCTTTGTTCCAGGGATTTAAAGGCTTGTTTTTTCAGACACAATATCATCATTAAATCACGTTAAGTCACAGTGGATGAAGCCTCGCAGCATAAAGGTCACATGATTGGTTCCAGATAGACACAACTCCTGGATCCTTTCAATGTGGAGGTCGTCTGTATTCCCTGTGCTTGTGAGAACTCTTATTTCCTCCCCCCTATTGCCAAGGATGGGTTGAGCAGAAGACAATGATAGAGGCATTAAATCATTTTAAAATATGTGACCATTTATAGATAAATAACATATATAGTAGGTCGACATAGTAATGGTTTCATATCCATGTGTGGCATCTTGTCGTGTGCGATTCCTTGTGTGCCTCATTGTCATCTCCTATCATTTGCGATGGAATGTGCTCACATACCAAACATGATTGTGATGCACAAAGGCTTCTTTTTTTTTTAGCACTGTGACATTACTATATATCTGTAGTGAAATGAGTAACTTGGGTTTAAGACAAAATTACCCTACATATACAGAGATACCCCCGAAAAAGAGTATTGTAGGTCCGTGAAATCATGAAGAAAACAAGCCATACTTTCCCAACCAAGGTCATTGTGAAGCCATGTGGACGCATTGGCGACAATATACCATCATGCAGCCTCCTAGTAACAGACAGGCAATCCATCAAATCACATCTGATACACATTACAGCACATTATAACACAACTGCATTCATATTTGATAAGCTTGTGCTGTATTGACAGGACTCATCTTTCCCTGGTGTCACATGTTGCCGTTTGTTTTTTAGAGACAGGCAGACAGCAAACATCATCCAGACTCAAGTGGCAGAAAAAGGTTTGGCTGTGGATGTTGTTCTACAGCGTTCAAGGGTGTATCGTCTCGCCAGCGTTAGAATGTGGCGTTTGCAGGGGCTGGCACATTTACATAAATGATGACACTCTGCTGACTTGTGCTGAAATTCACAGACCAACATTTCCATAAAGAATGAGCTACCACGGGAACTTATTATTATCATCTGCAGCAACATCTACCAGCATTTAAAGTATTTAATTGCGTCCAGTAATTAACAACAATAGATCAATGTGATTCCTACAGAGGAGTTCAGCAACAGTTTTCAGACAAATAGCTGCTGTAGGAAACTGAGAAATGACATAACAAGAGTGAAAAGTGAAAAGCTAAGATATACAGTATCTGCAGTGGAGTTTGTCCTTCGTTTTTTCATCGTTTTCTAGCCTGCATGAAAAGGCTTGTTGACCTTGACCACGTCTGCCATCTGAATGAGGATAAACATTTGAATTGTAGTTCCTTTAACATCACCTCGGAAAATATATATATATATATATATATATATATTGTGAAAACAAATTTCATTTTTTTCTAGCTATGGCCATTTCGCAATAACGACTCCCAGAACTGCAACGTGTGGCTCTTACTAACAAAACATAATATTTCATGTACACTTTCTCTTCATAAATTTGAAACAACAATGTCCACTTTGCTTTACTTTCAACTCAATAAACGCTGGAAAACTATCGTTCCAAAAATGCTTTTCAACACCACTGTTCTACTCTCACTCCCTTTCAGTGAACTCATCATGGAAGCTAAAGAGTTATAGACAAAAATGTATGTTCATTTTAATGTAGCGACTGGAGCTTAGTTGTCTTCGTCTTCATCTTCGTCCAAAACAAGACTTAAAAACATCTAAATACCTCCATACTGCTCGTCTGTAACATAAATGAACCCATTGGAACACAATGTAAGGTTTCCACTGATTGCCCATTAGCTTTCGCTTAAACAAGCTTAAAATATAGACTTATTCAACTTTTTCTGTACAATTCCTCATGTCAAGGCTTCAATACAAGATGGACGATTCAGACGAGCAGTATGGAGGTATTTGGATGTTTTTAAGTGTCTTTTTGGACAAAGATGAAGACAACTGAGCTCCAGTCGCCACATTAAAATGAACAAACATTTTTTTGTATAATTTAAAAAAGGAACAGATTACTTTGAAAATAATCCCAACCCTTAGTTGACATGAGAGTAGAAAATGAGTGAAATGTCAATTTTATCACTCAAGTGTCCTGTTTATGTTTCTGATGCAGATCATATATTAAAACATATTAGCTAAAATCAAAAAGATAATCATTTTTTATTATGAAGACAGTAATCTACAACATATGTGTGTTACATAAAAAATCCATTCATCCATTTTGCATGATGCAAGTAAAGCTCCTTTTCTGAATGTTATTGCATATGTATGTTTTCCTGATGTGCCGTACTCTTGTGAAAGCACACAGAGGATATAACCATATGTTTTGATCTTCCTGCGGTTCATGCATATTTAATAAGGAAGTAAAGCCCGCCATCGAAAAACATGAACAAATTTGTTTTCATTTAGTCCGAGGAACATCTTTCCACGTACCTTTTCCGCAACGTTTCACTGTAATGAGGTCATTAAAATGTAGCGGGAAATGAAAATAAATACTCCACATTCCTCACTTTAAGAGTGCGCTTGCCTGTGAATTATCATTTAAGTACTTTTAGATGATTAACCCGAGGTTGTCGAGCTCGGGGGGGAAGAAGCATCTCTCAGTAATTAGTGGAATCAGCCACCATAAGAATCCACACTCGTGACGTATTGTGCTCCTTTTGATTCGAGTCTCAAGACATCTAAATGGAATGCGCTCGACTGGTCTGCACCTGTAATGTATTACGCAAACACACATCTGTGCCGAATTCAAATTGCTCTGTCACCGCTCTTGTTTTGGAAAAGGGGTTGAAGAATGCAATTCCAGCGACGGCTGCGGAGAGGAAGAGTTAAATCTCGTTCGCCCCAAAGCCATTAATAACAACGCTGCCAAGTCTAATTACACCGAGAGGCAATCACACCTGGAGCATGAGGAGATGGGGACAGGTCATTTGCACCGGCGTGTCACCGGGAGACCAAAACATTCACGGGAATCACTTGTTGACTATCCTCGACAACAGGAAGGAAATCAACAGGTTAAAAGCGACGGGTGGCATAGACAGTTGTGTCCTTAATCTTGATATTACGGGAACCCAGATCTCGCCTTTTGACAGGGACTATCCCCCCAAAAAATCTTCTGCAGCTTAGGTAGAAGACTGACGGTTCCCGGCCAACCGAGACCAATAGTCCCTTCAACATGTTCTGGAGTCAGTTGAAGACATTGCTATCCCCCGGTCCGTCCTGTTCCTCTAACAGGAAATCTCAGCCCTTCTTGTGAAATATGTATTTGTATGCCATATTTTACCCCTGTCACAACAAAAGTGTACACAATCCGTTTATGAAGCTTGTCCTATGAAAAAAAGGCACCTTCCTACGTTTTTTCAATTCTGTTTTCACTTCATAAAAATCCCCCTTTCCATTTCACGGAATGAGCTTCATAAAAAATACTCTGGCTCTCCAGAGACAAGCTCGTTCTGACACATGACATCGCTGGAAAAATTTTAATCCAACCTTGTGAACTTTCGACCACAAGAAGATGAATTGTGTGTCTTCACCAAGTGAGCTACAAAGACCTAAGACGGCTTCGACGAAACGCACTAACACAGGTTGATCTGACCGTCAGTCCTCCTGAAATCCTTTAACATCAGAAACTGTGAGCTTTTGGAGACCCCTGACTTCAAAACAAAGTTTCCGGATTGGCTGGAAAAAAACTAAATCGATGTGCTAGTTCTTCTATGTCGTCACCTGGTCGTATTATTGGCTTAATATTCATGTAACACGGTACGTTTTTGGTATTGTCTGGTGGTACTATTATACATTTAATTTAATGTTGTCATTGAATTTAAAATATTAAATTTAAAAGACTACAAATTTTTAAATGTTTGATTTAAAGCAGAGCGCAGTGGTAAGAGCGATCGTTTCACAGCAAAAAGGTTTCTGTTTGTTCTCCCCGTGTTTCCTGGGTTTACTCTGGGAATTCCAGTTTCCTCTCATGGTCCAAGAACAAAAACAAGAGGTTGATTGGGAACTTGAATGAACAAATTAATAAATTTAAAAGGCTACCCATAAAAATAGAAATAAGTTGAATATAGAAAGTGCATTTTTGGATTTTGTTGTAAGCATATCAACTTCCATTTGAAAAAAAAAAAAGAACTTTGAAAATATTCAAGAATAACTAGACACTAGACAAATTGTTAAATTCTATTTTAATAAAACAGATGTTTCAGTCAACCTTTCAATTTAGAAATGGTTGAATTCAAATATTCAAAAAATTATTTTCCAACAACATTTTAGTTAAAGAAATTCAGAATTTCAACATTTTACATTTTAAATTCAATCATTAAATATTCCTATGATCAAGTTCCATAGCAGCAACTCGAATAAAAGTGCAAACTGAGCTTTCCTGCTCTTATTTGTCTCTTATTTTTCTTTAAAAAAAATGAAGAGGCGAAAAGAATACTGGTCAGATTGGTCTGAATCCATGATCGATTTGAGTCCATCCTCCGACACCTCCAAAAATAGCACAACATACTGTAATTTTTCTACAAACAATGACTCACCCCCTGATTGGAGGGAGCTTTTCATAGACAACAATAAAAGGAATGACATCATGCAATCTCAGAGATGCCTGCCACTGATCCTGCCGGCGGAAATGCTAAAAGACAAACAAAGTAAACAGATGTCCATCATATTGGAAGTAAAACGGAGGGATGGATGAGTTGGTGGATGGATGGATAAACGAATGAACCCTCTCTGTCTCTTACTTATCTTGTCTGTCACAACATAGAAAAAAAAACACGAGATACATTACAAATCCTGTTTTACTGGGTAGTTGTAAACATCGCCATTTATTAGCAAGGAGCGCAAAGACTTGGAGACGTAGCTGCTTGAGAAATATCGAGTTCAATGTCAGCCCACCATCCTCCCACCACGGAACTCTCACCCACACACATTCTGCAGCAAACAAAGAACAGCATACGACTGAGTCTAATTTCTTTTACAGAAGAACGCATAGGAATATCTGAACTTGTATCTATCTTCTCCTGCAGCAAGACATTTAATGATCATCTATATTTGGCATTTAGATAAACTGTACCAATCATACAAGTGGAGAAAAAACAGATCTCTCGAGTCCAAGATAGCATCTTCTCTTAACATTGAATTCTGAAACTTCCTGTCGGAGACTGGCTAAGAATAGATGTATCTTAAAACACTTCTGGAGATGAAAAGTTCCTCAGCACTCATCTGTTTCCATTGACTATATGTTTGAGTGGTCTTCATAAACCCACAGCTGTGAAAAGGTGGGCATCGCTGGCTTAAAAAATAGATCCTGTTAGATGGTTTTCCACATAGACGTCATGGTGCTCATGTGTGGAATTATTTCTGCACATATTAAGTACTTCTCGCTCTATGGCGTGTGAAGTTGTTCTCTGAACAGTTGTGCCGACAGAAGGGTTCTGAAAGATGAATGAAAAGCACAACTTGACCAAAAGAAAATAAATAAATAATGCATTCAAAATGTGCTCACAAGTTAGGCTGGAAGAGTAATTTGAGACATAGTCCCTTTCATTTATAATGTATCAGGAAATGGTTCTTCAACAGGCTACATGCTAGTAGTTAATAAACACCTTGATTCTTGTTTTAAAAAACTGATGCAGTGATTTTGATTAGATGGTCTGATGAAGCTTCATGAAGAAGTGTCATGTTGTTTAGAGGTCGGTAGGTGGCGCCATCAGTTCTAAAAATGATGTGATGTTTCATTAGTGCAGAGTCCGCCATCTAGTGGGCTCTGAAAATAATGACACTGCTTAATGAAGCTTCACTCGACCATCACTAGTGGTGATGTAGCAGTGCAGTTTTCCCTTAATTGTGAGTGAGACCCTAGAAATTAAACTCGTCCATCCGAGGAAGGATCTATTCTTTAACCTAAAGGTAAAAACCCAAGCGAAGATAACCATAATGTCGGATTCTGAAGATATGATTTTCATTCACCTTCCAAGCTTTACAGCGAGAAAGGGCAACTTATGTAAAAATCAAACTCTTCTGACTACATGTTTCAAATGTTAAGGTCCTCATCATGACCATGTTTTTAAGTTATCACTTTATAAAGTCTTATTAAGTCTGAAATATCAGCGAACGAGAGGTTACAAGAGCGGAGTCTTTTATGACATGACAATAGCTTCACTCCTCCTCCAGCCATCTGTAATCATGCCCCGCTTTGTTTATACAGTGAGTCCCTTGGGGGTGAAGACTTCCGAGATTGAGGACGCGCAGTGACAAACACCGATTTTAGGCCAATCACAGCTAAGTGGTTGTGGTTATGGTATAATAGATTTGATCTTAAAAAACACAATGTGTTTACAGTGGGCGTACATTTTCTAATGTAAATATTTCAATGAAAAGAGAGTTTTGTACAAACAGACAAATACTGATGAGTACAATAGAGTCCAACATCTATTCAACACAATAGTTGCCACATAAGGTGTTCCTCTAAGGCGGCTATCCAAGAGAAGATGCTCAGCTCACTGAACCGTGAAATGATGTCCATGACAATTGTGAACAGAACCCTCCAGCACACAACAAGGGCGGTGAAACGTAAGCAAAATGCCGCCCCTGACACCTATGTGGTCCCTATTATCACGAGCGTCACCGTCAAATGACTCTTCACCTGCATCACGGGGGGACATTTTTACTCTCTTCACAACCTTTGATTAGTATTGACCACCACGGAAGAGTAAGTCGGAACAAAAAGACGGCAGGTAGTGCACCCAAGTCGTGAAAGATGACAATTACAAGCTGAAATTAGTTTTATCGGCAGGTGCGGAGAGAGTGAGAAGCTTAGTGAGGCAGAGTTGAACTAAGGATTCTCTGCACAAAGAATTAAGGAGATTCAGGTACGTTTTTAAGATGCTGCATATCTGGGAGTAAATGCAGGTGACATCACAGGCTGAAGAAGGTGTACGATTGGGAGTAAAGGAATCGTGAGCTAGCCGAGAATGAATATTTATGTAAAAGTTGATTCCCTCATTCTCGTGTTGGCAAGAGAGGTGAAATGCCTGAAAGAATATTCGCACCGACTTCTTGAATGCGTGAGAATTATCGCGGTGGGTCTAGTTTGGCACAACAGGGTTTTTTTTTTTCCCTTCCCTGGCGTGTGCTTCTGTCCGTGTTATACATTTCCAAGGATGAGTTCCACTTATCTCAGAGGGGTTCTCGGGCCAAAACTTTCTTGTTGCTTTTTTAGAAGTCTGCCGTTCCTTCTGGTGGATATTTAATAATTAAGCATTTTTCTGTTCCAGTCAGCACAATACTCCCACATAACAGCTCCATGTTTACCAGTTAGTACAGCTCTGAGCTTCAGCGGTTTATTCTCAACTCCCTTTACATTATACAATTGTGTTCCTTTATTTCCCTGCACCACTCCATTGCCTTTTCTAACGGCTGTACTCTCATCCTGGCTAATTCCCTGTGATGCCCACTCGAAACGTTTCCCTTCCCTCAACAGTTCGCACAGGGATATATCTTTAAGAGGCAATTCTCAAAGTTTTATGTCAAGATGGGCTTCTTATTCGAGGCTAATTATATTTAACAAATGTCTCCATTAAGAGGATCGTTTAAAGGGCAACTCCTTGGAAAACCCAACTTTCCCGACTCACTCACATGTTTCAAATGTTGAAGTCTTCCTCTCCAAGATGCAGTAAGTCCCTCATCATGACCATGTTGTAGGTAACGAAAGCAAAGTTCATTATGACGTAATAATGGTGTACAACAATGTATACAACACATTTTCTAATGTAAATATTTCAATGTAAAGAGAGTTTTGTACAAACAGACACATACTGATGAGTACAATAGATGTCTAACATCTGTTTAAGACGCACTTAAATCAACACATTAGTTGCTCTTTAAGACTATCAGGATTGGATCGAAATTTACTTTTTTTTTTTTTTACTGGATTCTGTTTGAGGGCATATTGAGGAAGTGCATTTTGCTTTAAACATTAACATTTTATTATATCTTTTAGCACTTTTTATCTTGTTTGTTTGTAAGAAATGCTACTCGAAAATAATTGATTTTTTTGTAAACTAAGGGTTGGGATTATTTTCAGAGTAATCTGTTCCTTTTTAGAGTTATAGATAAAAATGTTTGTTTATTTTAATGTAGCGACCAGTGGTCACTCATCTTTATCTTTGTCTCTAAAGTCCATCTTGTTGAAGCCTTGACATTAGGAATTGTTCAGAAAAAATTATACAAGTTTATAGTTTAAGCTTTTTTTTTAGTATAAGATCTCAGGCGAGCAGCGTAAATCTTGCACACTTATACTTGACAATGTGTTTTAATGAAGATAAACTTGTAGCTGAGCTCAGAGTCTAGGAGCTAGAGTGTCTTTTTGGACGAAGATGAAGACAAAGACAACTGAGCTCCAGTCTCTACATTAAAATGAACAAACACTTTTGTCTTTAACTCTAAAAAGGAACAGATTACTCTTAAAATAATCCCAGCGCTTAGTCAACATGAGGGTGTATAGAAAATGAGTGAAATTTGAGTTTGTTGTGAACTATCCCTTTAAGTAGAATAACAAATTGCAATCAAAGTAGAAAAAAAAAGGTTTACTGAGTCAAACCACAGGGGGATGCAATCATTAGGTCAAACAGAGTCTATTCATTAGCAGATTTGAAGAGCTCAGTAAATGAAAGCGAGATTTAATATGTATTAAACTAGTCATTACAAACTCAAATTTGCATAAATGAAGAACATAATAGACAGAAAATTGGCTGTAAAACCACAATGCACTACATACTCATTAGCAAATAATATTGATATTGTTGGCGACAGGTCTATTTTAATCAAAGATTATGCGGTTTCAAGAACAAGACATCGGGAGGTAACAATTGTGCACTACTAAAGAACATACAAATTAAAGACATGCAACTTTGATAACTCATGATAGTTAGATCGGAATTTTTAATTTAAAAAAAGGTTTATTTTAAGGGGTTAAAAATGTATAATCTTGACGTATTTCCACGTTTGTGTGTTTCAATTGGTCTCAAATAACAAAGGCAGAACAATCCTTTACTTCAAAAACACATGCCAGTATAACCTTCATTTCACCGAGGAGGTATAGATAAGCAGGATGGAAGAAGAAGAACCCAGGAGGAGTTGACAGCTACTTGAAGGCTCACATTCTTATGGTTTTAAAGTGTTAATATGGGAGACTCTAGGATGATTGTGAACAAACTATCTTTTTCTTTCAGTCAATTGTTGACTGAACATGTTTTAAATGTTTTGAATTATCCTTCGTTCTTTCATTGAAATCAAAGATTCAATAAAGGTAGAGATGTCTTGAAGAATAAGAAGATTTGGATTTTTGAATTAGACAAACCTTTAGGAGCAAAGAAGAAAAGAGAAATAGTTTCTAATGTGGAACAGACGATGGAAGCGACATTCTAGGAAGTTGAACAGACGGTGAGATGACAGTTTGTAGTCCTTGTTGGTTTTAACTTGACTGAGACCGTTGGTGCTGAACCTGTCAAACATCACCTGTTCAGAGTGTTCCTAAACAAGTACGAGTCAGATGATGGACATTTTGCCATGTTTTCTAAATGTCAATTTTATTTTTCAGTGAGTTTCTTAGAAGGAAAATCTTGTCGAAGCATTTATGGATCCCCAGTCGATACGTTTGATATAGTGTAGCTCGACCATATGGAGGATCTAAAGGGTACACAGAAGCCAGAGTGTTAAGATCTCAGCTTGTTCCGCCCTGTTACGAATACACTTCACTTTCTCTTCTTCTACCTCCTTCTTGTCACGCTCTCTTTCTTTCAACGAGGATACCATTATTAAGACCGAATTACACGCCAGATCTCTTCCTCTACCTTAATCTATCTAATATGTGTGGCTTTGATCCTGTCACACTTCAAATGAAGGCAGAACCGAGAGTGTCCATTATCTCATTGTCACACACGTGACGTAAACATGTGTGTCTGTTCATCTACAAGTGCATCCTGTCAATCGGTACATCGGTTAAGTACAATCATCTGTACGATCGTTTAGGAACAAGTTTGGTCTAAACGAGTGGGAAAATGTGTTTGAATTAACGCTCTAGTGTGTTTCACACATTCCACAGACACAAGCATAAAAAATTGTTAAAAACAGAAAATGATAAAGAGAAAGAAAAACAATTATATAAAGGTCTGCCTGGTATTTTGTACTTATTTTAATAGGTATAACACTGATGCTGACACAGAAGCACAAATACAATTATAGCTGGGCAGAAGTAAATCGAATTATACAGATAATTCACATGCCAGAATGAAAAGCCAATGGGTTTTATTAAGTCTTGTAAATTAATCTTTTTAAATTGAATTAAAGTTTGTATTTTACTGTGTAGATCTGTGCATTTGTTTGATTGACGGATCGTCCATGAAATAACTTTTGTAAAAAAAATAAGGAATTTGTCTGACAGATCTTTTCCTGCAGGTTTACTCTTAATTTTCTGGTCCTATAGATAAAATATTTTTTGTCATAAATAGATTCCAGGGAGAGGAAAACAATCCATCGTTCCCTTTTTAACACAATTGGCTTCAGGAGACATGTTTTTATTGTTGGTCGTTTAATAGGAAATGATTAATCTTTACGTTTCCGTCTGAAATGCAGGAAAATGGAATGTGCTCTTCAGCTCTCAGAGTTATTTTTAGTCATGGGTTCAGGTTTAATCAGCTTGTATCTGCTGACGTCACCGTCTCTATCTCTCACCGTCATCCCTCACAATAACATTCAACTGATTATTGATTTCTGCAGCTTCTAAAAAATCATGCCAAGCTTGTCAATCAAGTGTGAAACTACCAGTTACAGACCATCAGATGGACATTTTATCAGACGCTCTGTCGATCGAAGCTCTCCCTCTGTGGTAATTTCCTCATAGTGTGTTGAGAAAGATTATTTCCCCCTGTATCTACCTCGATTTTATTTCCTTTTTCATCACCACTCTTGGGTCGGAAACAATTCGTCACCACTTAACTCAGCTGGGGGTCATTTTCATTTAGCTTTTGAAAAACACATGTTTATCTTGTTTTATATGGACAACATTTAAAATGTTAAAACAAACAAATTTAACGTATGAATTGAATACTATATTTGTACATTAAAAAATGTGAATATTTTCTTAATTAATGGTTTGATATTCTTAGTTAAAAAATAAATGTAATAAATGAAATATTTTCTTACTCAAAGCCATTTAAATTAAATATAAAAATAATTGTATAAATCAAAAGGCAATACCAAAAAAAAAACAAGCAACTTTTAGCGAATCACGCAACGCAGGTATTTTCCTGGCAATGTTTCAACTTTATTTCGACATCTGCGGTATCAAAAAGATTACATCCTATCTCACGTTCAATCTGTGGTTTCTGATGTCAGAGGATTTCAGCCGGAATGATGTCATGCTCTGACGGTTCTACCAATCCGTCTGTTTGCCAAAGGCTCGACCACCAAGTTCCTTATCTCATTTAAAATATTTGATATGTTCAATTTATCCATTCAATATTCTGACGGCACTTCCTTAACATGAATCCAAAACAGATGCTGTGTTGCTTTAGAGGCAGAAAGAAGATAAGAGAAGCAGCCATGATAAAACAAAACATGGAGGCACTTGGATAAAACTTCAGAGATATCCAACAAGAGCCCAAATATGATGGTGATGTAAAGAAGGAAAATAGAAAGAGAAGAAGAAGAGAATGGACATTGGCTTTGATAGTTACAATCACTTGCCATTCTTTTTAAGATGTGCATTTTCACTAATTAGGATTTTTACAAAAGGTAAGAACTAACTTTTAAGTCACTTGACATGATGAAGTGTAACATTTTAGCATTTAAAGTTCAACTAATGTGTTGATTTAAGTGTGTCTTAAATAGATGTTGGACTCCATTGTACTCATCAGTATGTGTCTATTTGTACAAAACTCTCTTTTCATTGAAATATTAACATTAGAAAATGTGCTTAAGCCCCGCCCACTGAAAACACTTTCTGGATATGACATTTTGTCACCACACGTCATCATCCGGGAACCTCCATGGGACTTGTTGTACGAACAAAGTGGGGCAGGAATAAAGCTGGCTGGAGGAGTGAAGCCATTATGTCATTATGGACTCGTAACCTCTTGTTCGCCCAGATTTCAGACGGGGGAGAACTTTATAAAGTAATAAGTTCAAAACATGGTCACATTGCTCTTTTAATATATAACTATAAGATTTTATGCATTGATTTCTACTGTCAAATAAAGACATTTTGCCTGAGAAATTAGAGGGGAAAAAAAGGAAATATTTGGAAATTAACAATCCAGCATAGAGTGGATAGACAAATGATAATCTTCAGCAATCAGAGTTCTTCTATTCCAGATCTTTAACTAGAGTCTTCCTTCGTGGTCTCATCCATGAACCTAATCAGTTGTCTACCTTTTCCTTGTACCTCCATTCGTTGTCTTATATATACCCAGTCTGCAAGAAAGTACAAGTACATTATACAACTTCTGGGTTCATTGAGAAACATCCGGTTCCCACTCACATCTATTCAGGGTATTTTGAGCGTAGGAAACGGAGGAAGAATAAAAACGGTTTAGAAATAAAAACATGAAAGACCGCCAAAGCCTTTGATGAGCCGGACAATTCTACCTGCTCATTTTCCTTTCTGAATTTTTCAAGCACAGCCAGCTGGAATAGAGGATAAGCAGCACACAATTGGATCAGATGTGGTGGTTAGTCAATGTTTCACGGTTTAGCAACAGGATGAGAGAAGACATCAACCATTGAGCTTGAGTCATGATACATATTTTGACTAGTATTCTATGTTCATTTTTTCCTAATTTAAATAATCAAACTTCACCATTGTGTAACAATATCTTCTCTGAGATAAAGAAAGAACCCAAAGGAAAGAGGTTTCAGGGACTTTAAATCTGCCATAAAATGTATTATTTGTCAAACCATTGTTCTACTCCCGCATCCTCCAAACTCTCATGTGGTCTTATTAAATGCCATCCAAGATTCTACACAAAGATATGGTCCATCATTCAAGAGTCCCCAATGTGAAATAATTGTCCCCCATTATCGGCTTTATTTTCACACAGCGCTATCATCATAAAATGTTTCAATAAAAGCTTTTGTTTGAGGATTCACCCGCGGAGGTGTCTTAGTAGCTGCTTCTATTTTTGTCCTGTCACAAACACAAGCTTCTCTCTGGGTGTTTTAACCTTTTAAGCCATTCTGAGCCCGACAAGAGGCCCTTAGCTTCAGGCTCGCTCCTGAGCTCCAACTGGGAGCCGGAGGGACGGCGGCAGCAGGTGGCCCCGGGACGCAGGCACTCATTAAAACAACACCTATGACACTTGCTACCCAAGGAGAATTTTAACTTTTTTTTCCTTCCAAGAAAAAGAAAGAGTTATGAGCCAAACATTCAAACTGAGCCTGAGAAAACAGACATGACTTCAAACGGCTGGGATACCCTGCCACCAACACTGCACCATCGCATTCATGCAGCTCTCAGGCAACGCTGTTACCGTGGCAACCAGGAAAACAGAAGAATTTCTTCTTCACCACTTTTGTCCCGGTGGAATTCAACCATTCTTTTTGTCTGACTTCTATATGTCCCGGTTCCTGCTTTTGTCAAAATGAAAGAGGTGCAGATAATTCACAAGTATCCCCCCAGAAAAATGAGGTTTATTTCAGCCAATCATCACTAGGTTTGTTTGCTGTGATCTCTTTGTCGACCTGTATTCATCTCCACGTTTAATTGCTCATTGGGATTTTCCATTATCCCATTTTTGTGTTTTGCATTTGTATCAATCTCATCATCTCACACGCCTTTTCATTTCTGACTCAATCTCCCTCCCCTATAATTAAACAAAACAGACACATGTTGGAAAAACAGACAGAAAAATGCCTTTTGTTTTTTCAACAAGCCCTTTTTCTTTGGCTCGCTTGATTAGCAGGACTTCGACCAAACAACTTCAAAACGAAAGATGGTAATCAAACCGGTAACTTGTTTGTTTCATCTAAAAAAATCGATTTAAAAAATAGTTTTTGGTTGGGTTTTTTTAAATCATGTTGCGCTTACATCTTTTTGAATCACCTCACTTCAAAGCCAACGTTAACTTTTTGTTTTATTTGTGATGATGAATGGCAGCAATAATTAACTTCCAAAGACCTTAGGATTTGGAACGAACAGAAATAAAATAACTATCTTAGCGATTAATGAAATCTTGGCATGCTGCAAGAATAAATCCAGAAGTATCTTTATTTTAATAATAACTGGTTCATTGAACATCCATATTTGCAAAGTAATTGGGAGACTGATCAGTGTAGGAGAAAGAAAATAGTTATTGCACAGTATTATTTCAACAAATGAAGCTTTCCAGCGAAAATAGAAGTGTGTTTAACTTGTATCCGGAGTATTAATCTTAGCTTTAAGAGTTTGATTAATACTTAGTCTGTTACTAGCAACCTGTTAAGGTCTGGTTGGGTTAAACAACTTTTAACAACCTTCCGGATTTCTATCTTTCTGACAAAGAATTAGATTGTTATTGCCTCCCCTCTACAACAATTAACTTTAGATTAGCTTTAGCTCATTTAAATAAATATTAAATGAGTGTTTTATATAATTAAATAAATTATTAAATGAATGATGATCATTTGTCATTATTTTATATTATTAAATGAATATTACATATGTATTTTATTTCCTTAAACATACAGCTGAAACCAGAAGTGTGTCAAGAATGTGTGGTTGGAATTACTGCTGTGATTTGGATCCCTAACAGGGATTGTATTGTTGTGGGAGTGTTGTTCTGTGTAGAATTTTAATGGGACTCATAACAACATTTAACGGTTAATTGAATGTACTGGTTATGATTTATGGAATTTCATATTAGAGTGAGTTCAATTTCTAGAGTGTGCTCACCATATTTTTGAGTCTATAGGGCAACATTCCATGCGATTGTGTCTTCTTGTTTAGACTATTGTAACAGTTTATTTTCGTGTCTAAACAAGAAGGAGCTGTCTTGCCTGCAGTTAAATAAAAATCTGCAGCGGGAATTCTGACCTGCTCCAGTAGAAGAACTCACATTTCCCTGATACTTAAAACTCTTCACTGGCTTCAAGTTTCTTTCAGGATCAACTTTAAAATTCTGGTTCTTACTTTCAAAGCTATCCATGGTCAGGCTCCTCCTTCCTTCAGTGATCTGATCCAGCCTTACACCCCAGCTCGGGTTCAGAGGTCTGTGGATAAGAATCTGCTGATGGTTCCTGAACACGCTTCCGGACCAGAGGAAAGAAATCCTTCCAGGCTGTTGCTCCTAAGCTTTGGAATAATCTTCCTCTCCCTCTGTGTTTGATGGAGTCTACTGACTCCTTCAAGAAACATCTTAAGAGATTTTTATTTGTGCAGGCTTTTCTCTGATTTTCTGGGACTCCTATGTTTGTCTTATGTGTCTTGGTCTTTTGGGGCATGTATTTAAGTATGTATGTATATTGTTTTTGTTAAAGTGCTTTGTGACCATGGTCTAGAAAGACCCTTTATAAATAAACTTTACATCACTTCACTTTACTTCACATTTATAGAAATAAAACATGTTGGGAACCCTAAAAATTACCATTCCAAAATCGGTAAATATACCATAATAAGTATTATATTGTAGGTCAATTGTAACTCAAAATACACACAAATTAAATGTATATCTCTGTGTTTGAAAACAAAAAAATGAGCTTTTTTTTCTATAAACATTGGCTTCTGTCTTGCAGAATGTCATTTCAGCCCATGTCAATACAACACCTGCTGTGGGTAAAAAAAAGCATCTTCTGCTCACACAAGTCGTTCTTCCTGGGCGTGATGAGTGATAGACATTCTCCTGGTGTACGAACTTGCGTCTTGTTGTTCAATAGATTAGAGAATCCCACTTTTGCAAGTCCACTCCTCTGCCGCTGATATTCTAGTATATAAAGAAATCCTTTTTTTTCCCATGATGCCGCACTCAAAACCATTTGGCATTTGCCTTTTTTGTGTATAAACCCATTGATTTGTTTTTGACTGCTTCCTGGTGAGATTCATTTCAAGTAGATCAGGAGATTCCTGCGATCATGACACACACCTTCACACACCTGGACACACATACTCCATGACACACACTTTCTGTCTTCAGGGTTGATTAGCTCGACGATTGTTTGTCTCCTCCCTGCAGAAAGTCCTCTCACCAGCTGTGCCACGACTATAGCAATTGTAATTTTTCTCAAGTGTTTTCCCTTCAACTTCATACCCAGTGGTTTCCTCTATTTTTCTGCAAAATTTTCATCCACCAGCTCAGGTAGATTCATGCGATATAAGATAGAAAATAAATAAAATGTCACACGTTTTAGAGGCAAGATATAAACTCTTACTAGTCAATCAAACCCCCGACACACGCCTCACTTGGATTTGATGTTTAAAAAAAATGTAATCATATTTATCAAAAGATTACTTGACATCTGTTTGAAGAACACAATAGTAGAATAACTACTGGGCGAGTGTTTCAAATGGTCCATGTCTTCTTTTTTTTTATAAATATAGAAAACAAAATATGTTTCAATATTAGGTGACAGATTAATTGGAAAATATTTGCTGAAAAAAAAAAAGAAACATCTCAGCTTCAAACAGTCCGACTACTCCTGTAGTGACTATAATTGTTGGAAAAGTGCTTAAACCACTTATTGGATTTTGATTAAATCACCAGAGCTCAGTGGAGTCTCTATAATGATCAATGGGGGCTTTTGCCACAGCTATGAATAAGATCATCGGTCTGATTGTGTCAGGGGTGACTGGCACTGATGTCACCGTCAAAGGGAGGACCGGACCCGGAAAGATGCTGGGATTCCAGAATGGTTATTAAGAGATGGTGTGATCTCCACGCTCGGAGAATTATCACAATTGGACTCCAGATGTTTTCCTGCTGCTTGTAATTCAAATTAATCCATAATGATCAGCCTCCATATCTATTGGAAAACAGCCTTTTTTTTTCTCCAGACAGAAGCTTTCTTCTTGCTCAAGTTGTGTTAACTGGAATCACTGCTGGAGAGATTGATTGGCGGCTTTCTTTTCCCCAACTTCTGAAGGAGGTTTTCTATGAAGTCAAAGCTGCCAGAGTTGATGGTGAGATTTCCATCGCCAGCTGTAACACTGTCGCCTTTATGAGGTTCTGCTTTTCTTTCTGTTCATCTCCCATTGTAGATACAGATTGTAGATATAGATGTCGGACTTTTTCCTTTAAAATCTGCTTTTTAATTAAAGACTTTTTCCTCTTTGACCATGATGAATTGTTTCAGCACAAAGTACTACGTGACGAACTGAAGACAGACTGATGTGTATCTCTTTTTCGCCATTACCAGTTTGAGGCTTTTGCCGTAAAACACCTCCATTAAACTCGAGGCCCGGGGGGAAAATATAGCCCGCCAAGTCATTTAATGTGGCCCAGATGGTTGGTTCATATCTAAGTAGATTATTGTTCATGTTGATATAATGAACGATAAAGATGCTTTTTTTAAGGTTAAATGAGTGATTGAGATGATTGATTCATCCTAGATAGATGTTCAATACGAGTAAAACTGATGTTGAAGAAAAGACATTTACTTAGTGTTTGGTACAGAAGGACCAAGGTAGACACAATTCAGATATATCGAGCTATCGAGACTAAAAAGACAATATCGGACTCATACCTTACTTCATGGGTGGGCAATTATAATTCTTCAAGGGCCACATTCATTTATGTGAATGTTGTTAGGGGCCGTCAAGCAAAAAGAAAGAAGAGAAAATCCCTAAAAAAATGATTTGCATTCTTCATTAAGCCATGACATTTATTAAGCTAAATAAGATGCAATTTCATTCTTGTATATATTAGTTATTTTCAAAACATTTCTTCAACTAACTTTAAAAAAGTTGTTCTCTAGTCTAAAGATGCATTGTGACAGGGGTGGGATGGGGTGAGCTCATCAGAAGCTCACCCAGGGTGATTAAAGTCTATGAGTGAATGAAGTAGAGTTTTACTCTACTTTTTTTTTTTACTTAATTCAATCTTGAAGAAATGTGTGACAAGATAGCCACAGGCTTCAATACCCGCACTTACCACCATACCAACAAAAAACTAAAAGTTTTTTGTTTTGTGTCAAAAAACATTCATCAAATTTGATTTTAACTTTTTCTTTCAGCGTTGAGCTAGAGTTATAAGACTTTATGCCTCTATATCACTTTAAAGGTCACCAACGTTGATTTACTGTTAAGGTACACACACATAATGGAGAATATCTAGAAATACAGAAAATAACTGAGGAATGAATGTAACAAACTTTTTTATGGGTAAATTATTTGAGGTCAAGCAGATATACACACATAGACTCACACCAATATATGTTAACATCTATTATATCTATTATATATATTGTAAATCTTGTTATTAAGGTGTTATAAGAACACAAAGTAAAAGTATTGAGTGTTATGAATAGATTATGGTTGGTCTTGTGGTGGTGTCAGGCCTGCAGACTCTTGGTCTTGTACGTATGGATGGATGTTTTTGTCCATTCAAATTTACTTTAATTTATTAATGTCCCTACTTTATTGTGTTATAAAGTCATTTATTTAAGCCAAAAACCTTGAATCCTGTTTTCAAGATTCGAATATATATATATTTTCTAAAACTTCTTGAAGCCTCTGTTACTTTAATGGCAGAAAATACAATTGTTTTCTCGAGAATGTGACACACTGACACCAAAATGGTGCAATTTCAAACAGAATTGTATCCCAGTGATTTGTCAGGTTTGATAAAGGAAAAGTGACATTTAAATTTAACAAAAGAGATTCTGGGTTTTTTTGGGCAACTGACCACTGCATAGAAATGCCTCTTCTTTTTAAACGCACCAATTCTTGCTCGCCTTCTTTAAGGCGGCTCATTTTTTTGTCACTCTTGTTTCACATTCATCACCTCCTCCTTTGTCTCTCACTCCCACCCATTTGTTCCCGTCGCCTCTTGTGTTGCTGTTTAAGCCACACTGAGAATAAATGTATAAATTCAACGTTCAAGAGGATTTTCTTTTGTTTGTTCAATTTCTCATCCATTACTTGGGATGACCTCATGTCAACAGCTAACATCTTTGGAGGCCATTTTTCCAGACGTAAAGTGTTTGAATCCTGAAGCTAAATATAACCTTGTGATGGATGGATCTTGTCAAAGACGAGAGCAGGGCCTTGAAGTAAGTGCTCTTTCCCAAAAAGCAAGAAAGTTACTTACAAGGATCTATTTCATTTGACGGCGTAAGTGCTGACGTATGCGAGAGTTAACGCAGAAGAGCAGAGGGAATACAGGGATAAAAATCAATACATATTTTTTAAATAGCTTTACAGCAAAACACATCTGTGCCTCATTAAATACAATTTTATTATTTGGATGTTAGGGAGCAGACGTGTTTGTATCTAAATAGTTATTGAACAAACCAGAAAAAGGGTAATTGCAGAAAATCTTCTTAACTATTTTTCACTTAACTGAATTATTTCAATTTAACAGTATCCAGAGGAGGTTTTTTTATGATTTATTACAAAGTGCAGATTGATTTTGAAACACTGGCAGGCATGACATTGATTAATACGGAATTATTTCTAGAAGAGTTATTAAGATTTTCTTGCCCCCAAGATAATAATAATAATAATAAAACCCATATCAGTTTAAGACATAAAAGTTAGGGCTGACACACTCATTCATCAGCCACACTTTGTCATAAATAAAGTACTTTTTTTATTTCCAACCTTTACCCCAAAACAAAAAAAATCACATCCACAGAATTTGAAGAGATATTACCATGTTTGGCCAGGAGCAAGGCTGCAGAGAAGATGAAGCTCCATTACAAATGGAAAAAAATGAACATATAAAAGAATATTAAAAAGGCTCTAAAACGAGGGTCGTGGCATAATTATTGGAGCTAGCACTGAACATCTAAGTGCTGTGTACTTTGCTGAAGAGTGCAAAAAAGGTAAAAGCATTTTTTTTTTAAATAGTATCTTTTGAAACATCTCTGGTCATTTCATATCTGCATATTTTGTTTCAAATGTTGAAGTCTTCCTCTCCAAGATGCAGTAAGTCCCTCATCACGACCATGTTTTGAACTTTTTACTCTATATATCTGAGATCTCGGCGAACAAGAGGTTACGAGAGAAGAGTCCATTATGATGTAATAATGGCTTCACTCCTCCTCCGCTTTGTTTATACAACGAGTCTCTTGGAGGTGGCGACTTCTGAGATTATCGACGTGCTGTGACAAACTTTGATGTTTGACCAATCACAGCAGAGTGGGTGTGGTTATGGTAAACAAGATTTAATCTCCAGAAAAACAGTTTTTTCAGTGGGCTGCGTTTAAACACATTTTTGTAAGTATTTAAATGAAAAGAGAGTTTTGTACAAACCGACATACTGATGAGTACAATAGCGGTCAAGATCTATTTAAGAAACACTTAAATCAACACATTAGTTGGCCTTGAACAATATTTTAGCATTAATATCATCTTGCCTGTTAAAAACTACAGTACAGAACCCATGAAATAGATTATCTTTGGACCCACACTCCCCATTTAGAGCAGCTGCCTCTTCCAAATCCTACAAAGCTGTCCCACTTGCATGATACAGCCAATCATGTCCTTAACAGACAGGATATGAGTCGAGGAAGCGCAGCTGTGACTGTCCAATTTGGCAATGACATGACCAATGGCTGCTCTAGCCAGCAAAGACCCACCAGGGATGGCCCACAAAAGCAGGAGAGGAACCACTCCAAGGTTTCAATGCATTGTTCATTGACAGGTCTAGAGAGGTCGAGCACACAACCCTGTACATGTGAGAAATCTTTGTTAATGTTAATATTACCTAATAATATTCAATGTGGTTTATTAGCAAGATAAAATACAAATTAATTTCACATTTGGCAAAATCCCAGGTCTTTTATCTAGAGGCATATCCTGGACAGCTAAATGATGTAACAGGTGAACAGGATATTACTGATGGGAAATAACTTTTTGAACTTTTTTTTATTATTTAATCAAGAATTGTAAGATTAATTCTCTACAGCATGAAATAATCCTTTCCATATCTATCCTGGAAATCTTGAGGATCCCAATCTCCTTTGAGGGCCACATAAATGTTCCCTTCTCTGATGGGGGGCCGAAGTCAGTTTGATGTTTATTGTAACCATCGCAGAAAAAATCTATTGTTTTCCACACATAACCTAATAAACCTTTCTGATACAGTATGGAGGTAATTGGATGTTTTTAATTGTCTTTTTGGACGAAGATGAAGACGAAGATAACTGAGCTCCAGTCGCTACATTAAAATGAACAAACATTTGTGTCTATAACTCTAAAAAGGAACATATTACTGTAAAAATAACTCTAAGGCAACATATGGGTAAGTAGAAAATAAGTTTGGGTGAACTATCACTTTAATAAACCTTCACATAAAATTCTGGAAATAAATAAAACACTTTTATAAAATTAATAATATTTTTAAAAAAAACAGAAAAAAGGCCTCGCATTTTGGTATCTTATAAACTAAGAGAGCAAAAAATGTAGGTAGGGGTCAAATATAACAACAAAAAAAGTGTGAAAAGCTCTTACTTACCCACTTACTTACGGTGATATTATTTGCTACACAAATAAATAATGTACCCCGTAAAAAAGGGTGGTACCATATTTTTTCACATACTGTATAAGAAAAAAATAATCCAAATCGACTCTTGTTCAGGGGGGCAGGTCAAATGTGGAGATTTGGGAACCACTGTTTTAAAAGAAAGGGGTTCAGGTAGGTATCTACTGTATAACAGTCAATATTTTTGAAAATAATACATGTAAAAATATTAAAAACGTATTCAAATATATATTTATATATATATATATATATATATATATATATTGTCTTTCCTCTTTCCACATTCTTCTCCCAACATTGCTTTAAACATAGCAAGCTCATCCTCTCCATCAGCTGAACAACTTTATCAGTCTCCCTCTTTTTCCATCCACTAACTCCAAATAGACACAAGGAAAGAAAGTTTGGGAGCCCTGCTTGTCATTTTTACCGTTGTCAACCACTCCTGCATTCTCTTCTTCACCTCCCGGGATCGCCGTCCATTTCAAAAGTGGTACAAGCAATACATTCCTCTTAATTTTGAGAATTTTTCTTCATAGATTTATTATGATAGAGGGTTTGCTTTTTGTTTTTTATAACAAATACATGTATTTATATACTTAGTACATCAAGAGCACAGTCAATTTCGAATAAAGTCTGCCCAAAAACTGAATATTTATCCTTTTTGTCAATAAAAATCAAACTAGAGAATAGAAAATCTTAAGAAAAAATACCTCAAAACGAAGCTGTTCTTTCCATCTTCTTTAAGTACATTTTTTAAAACTATTTTTAAATATTAAGCATGTGGGAGAAACAAGACGTCTCTCTTTACAAGACGTTGTGATTAATTGTTTTTCCCGGATGACAAGAAAAGCCCAGAGTCCCTTATCGTGAGGTTTTAATGACGGCACCTCGCAGTGAGCGCGACCACCTCCAGAACCATTTACCACCCCACTGACATGCCCCCTTCAGCAATCATGTCAATACCATGTCAGTGGAAGCAGGAGACAGCTGTCGCCTCCTTCAACTCGAGTTGTTTTAATAACTCTGCCCTTCATTATGACTCTTAACAGGGACAACATAGGGTTAAAATCAAGGACGCTGTTGAATTCATGCAACTGTGAGCAGGTTTAATGTGTTAATTTTGTGAAGATGTAATTGGAATTCACTTCTTCACTACGGATGTTTCCTTCAACGAGCAGTTTGATTGGTTTCTTGGACGCACAGTAACTCGTCCCTGCATGTCAGGTCGATTTAAATAAACTAGATTCCTCACGCCACATAAAGTTTCAAACAAATAAATACATGGTCAGAAATGACCATGTGACCACCTAAGGCTGGGAAACACACTTCTGCGCGACGAGGGTTACCTCATTTGTTCCATGCCGTGTTTTTTTATTGAGCGTCTCAGTGACATTCGAACATAAACATGATAGGGAAAACACGCGAATATACAAAAAAAAGGACAGACTCTCCGACGCCAGGTGGGAAGGAGAATCTTTTATATCCCGCAAGAGTTGGCTCATTTTCCCCTGGGCATCTGTTGCTATAGCAACAAGGGGCTGGGAGTTCTGAGGTTGGCCGGTCAGTACGAGGGGGATCAGGAGAATTGAAAGAGGTCAGTTAACGGCTCACAACCTCTATTCCTTCATACGCCATTTTGAATTGATACTGATGCCGAAGAGACCCTTAGACTCACAGATTCAACCAGGGATCGATGAAGAATAACTTGGTCAATATTTCCGATGAAAACAGTCATGAATAATGTACGTTTTAAGCCTTGAGTTCTAGGAAATGGTCAGTTCAAAATGACAACCTTGGCCAACAGGTTCTGATGGGCATCACTGTAAATTAAGTTATTTTGCTTTTAAGTTAAAGGTCTTCGCTTACAAAGGAGTGATTGATGCTAAAGTCAATATGACACCAACATTTTATTTAAGAGCAAGAAAGAAGAATTTTGAAGATGGTTCTTCTCCATCCTTGATCTTTTTTCAAAGGAATTGTACAGATGTTCAAGACAATTATTTAGGTCAGCATCATGAGCTCAAGAATAGAAGCAGGCTTTACTAGAATAGCACTCAGAGGTCACAACCTCTGCCTAGCAGTTCATTTCTACATACTTTGTTTTTCTTGTGATAGTTCACCCAAACTTATTATTTACTCACCCTCCTATTGACTAAGGTTTGGGATTATTTTCAGAGTAATCTGTTCCTTTTTCGAGTTATAGACAAAAATGTTTGTTCATTTTAATGTAGTAACTGGAGCTCAGTTGTCTTCGTCCGAAAAGACGATTAAAACATCCAAATACCTCCGTACTGCTCGTCTGTATTGCCATCTTGAATTGAAGTCTTAATATCACTAGCGCTTCCAATCCACTCTACATTTGAAGAGATTGCAATATGTACTTGACGTACTTGTCTGTGTAGCATATCAGTCTTTTAGCATCTACTACAAACAAGCTCAAACTATAGACTTGTTTCCGTTTTTACGGGACAATTTCTCTTTAATACAAGAGGGGCGTTACAGACAAATGAAATTTGGTTGAACGACCCTGTAATTTAATATTATTTCTGTTCATATATTTCATCAACAGAATTCAGTACATATTTTTACCAATTGAAATATAGGGAAAAGCAACAAGTTCAATCTAAAAAGTATCAAAGGTGATACAGAATTCGCTCACACAATGCATACAGTCGACGATGAATAGATGTTTGAGTCCATGCTCACTTCACCGACAAAACATTTAAATATTTCTGGATCTGGATGATAGTTCAATGTATATTTGCACATTCATTGTTTGGCCTGGTACAGTTCAAGACGAAGGTAAAGACCAAAGACACATTAAAGGCAAAAGACAACTGACTTGCTAGGGAAGCTAAATGCTAGCAGACCTTTTTAAACTCTTCCTGGTAAACAACAAAAAAACGGTTTTAACATCAACATCGAGGACTCAGCCATCCAAATCAATGGTCTACATCTCTTCTTTGTTGACTGATCCCTACTTCCAGGACTACCTAAATCCTGCTACACGTTCAATTGTTGCTGAATGTACGAGTCTGTGACATAAATAGAGAAATTAAACGCTGACAGCATTACATCGTGTTTGTAACGTGTTGTTTACGTAGGTTGTGTAGAGAGAGTAGCAGCTGCTTTTAATGGCCTTATGTTTACATGAACTCATCTGCTTCAAGTTCTCTCTTACTCAACCTACTTTTCCATCCTAAGATTTACAACATTTTCCCGACTTCCTGCCTCACATAAACACCTATTATTCATCGTGACACGCTCTGATAGTGCGCAGGTTCGCAAATGTTCCGACCCATTCATTTCTCAGCGTCCTCTCTGATGTGATTCGCCGGATTACTCAGACGTGAACGAGCGGCACCCATAAACCTCGGACGTCTTCCACGATGACAACATTTGAGGCCCTTCACTGAAGTGTGCCGAACATGTCCTCGCCCGAACCCTCTTGAAACGGTTAAGTCCATTCATAAGGTCGGAACAGACTCTTCTGAATCAACTTGAGAATCCAGATCTCAGAGTCTCCGTTTAAGATAATATCATGTTTAAGTGACGGCATCTTACTTTTGACTGTGGCGGTCCTGGTGCAGTTGTAGAGAATAGCCAGCTCTCCAAAAACCTTTCCTGGACCCATAGTGCAGAGTTTCATGGTCTCCTTTGTCACCTCCACTTTTCCATCTAAAGAAAAAAAAGACACACAAAAAGCAATAATGTTATTCAAATTGCACATTTATTTTTCTTTTCTCGTTGGTTTCTCGTGGGTGTGAGCCCTCAATATGTGCAGCAAACAGAGACTCAGTTAAAAAATGGAGTGGATGATATCAGTGTTGAGGGTTTCTGCTTCATTTTGGGGAGCACCCAGCCAGATTACTCTGCTCAACTCAGTGGGCTAGAAAAAAAAATAATAATGTGCTGTATCGACAGCTACTGGCTCTGAGCAAGTCATGTGCAGAGACCTGTAAAATAAGTCTCGAGCTACACCAACATGTCTAAACTCACCCATAAAACGTTTGTTATTTACTCTTATTTTGCATTTAAAGGAAAACTAATGTGTTTGTAAAGTGTGTCTTAAATGGATCTTGGACCTCTATTGTATCATCAGTATGTATCTGTTTGTGCAAAACTCTCTTTTCATTTAAATATTTACATTAGAAAATGTGCTTAAGTCCCGCCCACTGAAAACCTCTGTTTTCAGTGGAGATTCAATCGTGTTTACCATAACCACACCCACTCTGTTGTGATTGGTCAAGCAACAAGTAATAAGTTCAAAACATGGTCATGATGAGAGACTTACTGCATCTTGGAGAGGAAGATTCAACATTTTAAATATGTGAGTGAGTCAGAAAAGTGTTTTACATCTTCTGACTCCTTCAAGAAATTTCTTGCATTTTCAGTTCTCAAGATTTTTTTTAGAACTCTTTTTTTATAAAATCAAACTCACCTAACTATTAAGTTAAATCCTCCTGAGGATTTTATGAAAATCAGTTAATATTTTGTTCAAAATGGCCAATTTTTTTTTCTAGCAAATCTGGTCACAGCTTTGATTCAGTTTGCAGGAATCTTTGCCTTTTTCATTACCATGACTAAGTGTTAAGTTGCAGAGCAGATAAGCAAATTCATATGTTGACTGTGATTCATATGTTAAACATACTTAAAGCTACATGTGAAAATGGAGATGAATCAACAGATTTTCATAGCTTAGGTCTTACATTTATGAAGTCATACAGTTTAGTGTCACTAAACTAACTTATAATTATATGTTTTATCTATTTTTATTTAGCTTAGATGAGGCTGAAGCACATGAAGTCCATCATTCTGTTCAAACAGGACTTACAGTTTACAGTTGGAAACAGTTTCTCTGCTATAACTTTGGCTTGATTTCAGTGCTAGAAACTTTACTTTTCTACATGATGCTGCAAAAATAAATTGAAGTCATTGTGGAGGTTCAAGGGAATACGAACAGATTTGTTCTCGCAGGGTACTTGACAGGTGGCGCCAACATCTTTATTAAACACTTTCATTGTAATGCACGAGCGGTGGCAACACTTTATTAGTCCGGTATAAAAAAAAAACATTTCTTTGAACATAGAGTGGAATATTAATCGTTCCAGCAACTTTAAACTGACCCGAGATGAGCAAGAAGTACTTCAACAGGCTACATGAATAAATCCATGAAAATACCAACAGGTTTCAAATTAATTTTTGTGTGATGGTGATCATCCTTCTATTCACATCATAAGAGGATACTCTTCATCTATTTTTCAGCACATCCGTGAACCTCATATTCATCCTTCTATTGTTATTATAGTTCTGGGTATCTCTTTTTTTCTCCCTCCGCTCTTCAATCATCCACAAAAAGTTTGCTGCTCTCTCTTTTCTAAACACTTCCACACTTTAACGCCAATGTTTTCTGGACCTCCTCCATCATCATCCTCTTCAGAACCTGAACGCACCACCTCGTAGTGTCTCTCGTCTAATCGTCTTTGCTACTGGATCATTTTTAACATCAACATTAAATTTTGGAGCAACGTCCTTTTGAGTCGACTTGGGCCCTAAAGACAGAGTTTAAGTACCCTGGGTGAGTGTACTCATCAACTATTTCTTCCCCCTCTTCCTCTCCTTCCCCTTCTCTGTCCTGCTCTGTGTATCCGATGTTTAGTTACTCTTCGAGCTCCTTTGGCGATAATGGCGGTTGTTTGAAGTGTAGCTTGTTAGCTGGATCGGAGGTCAAGCTCATTGAACTAGAGGGCCTTCTCCGCTCTATTGAAACTAAAGCGTTAGCTAGACAGTATGAGTTCTCCAGCTAGCTAAGCTCTCCTCCAGCAATTCCCGGTTAACCAGGGTCAATGGGTGACTGTTCGTGGGAGGAATAGTTCAAGTAAGATAATCACTGATGATGGCATTGACACCCGATTCTGCCTAGTATGATCCTCCTTGGACTCTTCTGCCCTACTCTATACTCTCCTCTTTTTTCTCATTGTATCCTCCCTCACTCTTTTCTCCATCCATCTGTCTGACACTAACCGCCCGGACCATATCCAGCCTCCCAGTCGGACACAGCAGGAGGCTGGTTCTGCTTGAGGTTTCTGCCTGCTAAAAGCGATTTTCCCTCGCCATTGTCATGCTGTGATTCACTCATTGTTGATTCGCTGGGATCGGTTTATATTTTCTCCAATATAGTCTTATGTCCGATTCTCACGGGATAAGTATTACCTGTGGACCTCTGGTCATTTGTAATAATTACGGATAATGTCTGAGTTTTAATCCTGTGTGAATGCGCCATGTCTGTGATTTTATAATGTAATAATTACGCCGCAAATCACCTACTTTAATTCACCAAACACAGACGTCGGGTGATGATACTAATCCGATGTGAATCCGAATGCCTGTGTTTGTAATTCTGAATGCACTCGCCATTGTGTTTTATTTTGAAGGGGTTAAAAAGGAAGCAGATTGCGTTTGTTGTTGTTGGGGTGTGTTCCACATGACGAAAGTAAAGAAGTTGTGCGCGCAGCACAGCTACAAACTTAAGTTCGAGCCTCGTTGCTTCCCGCACGAATACACTTGGATACACTGCTGTAATAGACTGCGTCTCTTCTGTAAGAATAATGTTGGGGCAAATTTATATGCAGGGCAGCGCTCTCACTGTTGAGCGTCTGCACAAGTTGAGAAACGAAAGAAAATAAACGCTTGTCTAGGTAATGTCAGTAAAAATGACTAGTTTACAGACGTCGCTTATCCCGTGTAAATGCACTTAAAATAACATAGAGGGGGGTAATTTACAAAAAACTGCCCCAGGTAATACTTATCCCGTGCGAATAGGGCTTAACTTAAACTGTTAAGTTTCTTTGTTATGATATGACACTTAATGAAATTGAATGAATTATTAATAGAATTATTTAATTTAATTTAATAGATAAGCTTCATAGAACAAGATCTGTCTCCTAGTTTACTTTTATTTCCCTGATGATTCACCAAACGCTTACTTTGCGGTTTCCTTTAGCACTTAGGTATTTTTTTTCCTTATCACCCAGAGTTTGTGCTCCTCAACGTCAACCTTCGTAACAATGCTCATGAAGATGTTCTGATCCTGACCTTCAAACTTCAGATGTGATTGGGACTCTTATGTTAACAGCATTAGGAGGTACATTTAGCCACAAATTAAAACTGAAGTAACAATTAATGAGAGTCTGTTTGAACAGCAACAACCTTCTAAAGTACTTTTATCAAATTGGCATACGCTAATTTACATAATCGTCTTGAAATTCAATAAAGAAGCATCACTTGAGTCAGACGATGCTTACTTTGCATCTGCGCTCTAATTCGTGAAGGGTTTATGTCATTTCAGTTTAGAATGAAGATATCAGTGGATATTCCAAATGGATTTCTGGTATCGTTGGAACGCCGGCTCTGACATTATTCTTTCTGTGGATGCAGTTCGATTCGAGACACGGCTGATCTTCTCTTGTTGTACAATAGTTAATCCATATTATCCTCAGAGACTTGGATGAGAGCATAAGCTCGTACAGTCGATGTGTCTGGACAGTCACACAGGAAATCAAAAGAAACCCCGCGTCAGATGCATCCATCAGATTCCATACGTGAGCTCATGACTGTGAGCTTTGTCTGCTGCCATGATCAGGACAATGTGCAGCTTCTGAACTCGCGTGCTGGAGTTCATGTAAGGACAGAGGGATGAGTTATGAAAAGCTTGAGCTCTGACAAACACTATCAATTTCCTGTGGAGAGTGATTAACTTTGAGGTCTCTGGAAGGTGAATGATTGTTATTGAGGGAATTACAAGCCAGTTTAAAGCACTTGCTCGCAAGATGAATTATTCATTTTTCAATGTTGTTTTGGATCAAAGTAAGGATGCAGACTTTGATTTTGGAATGTAATTTCGGTTGTTTTAGTATTCAAAACAATTGTTTAAAACTCTCATAATAAGATGTAATTATTGCTTTCGATTCATATTTGTTTGCTTAGCTTGAAATTGTATTATTAAGATCTGGAATTCAATTAGACAGTTTCATACAATAAAAACCTACATTAATGTTTCATTGAATTCTCCTGCTATAATGTTTTTATATATAAAAAAACTTGTTTAGAAGTTGGGTAGATTTATTGTTTAAATAAATATAAAATAGAATCAAGCTAGAATAGCAAAGCAAAACAGATTTAATGAAGCTTGGAATACTCTTTTTTAATGTGACATTTTAGAACTCTGTGTCATTAATACCGACGTGTAATTAAATCAAATTATACCAAAGCTCGTAAAATTGCCACATTTCCTTGTTAAATATCTTGAAAAGGCAAAATGGCAGAAAATGGAGAAAACATCTATAATTAGGATTTCAGCGTTTCTCAGCATGTGTGAACCTCCCGAGGCGATGCAGCTAATGGCGGATCATTTGAATTCACACAGAGCTGTGCCTTTATATAGCCCGAGCTTCAGGACGGACCTCTGAGCTGCCCGGCCTACACCCTACTTTCATCCCATTTTGGCAGAATTTGAAATGAAAAGGCAGCTGTTGACTTGCTGTGAGCTGGGAGTTGAACCAATGTATCCATAAAAAGCAGTAAAACCAAGTGAATTTCTCCAGCAGAAATTATTAATTTGATCTAGTTTGTAAGTTACACTTACAGCAGCTGAAATAAGTAAGTGTATATTCATGTCAAATAAAGAACATTCTGTTTACAAATAAAGCATTTAAATCAAAATTCAAAGTAAAAATAAATTGACCAAAAATTGCCGCTCCTGGGCCAATACAATTGTATATTTAATGTTTGAACTAGCCTTAAAATCATTTAAATGTCAACAAATACATCCAGTTATTTTATTTATTTTATTAGTATTTATGATATATGGCACAATAATTAAAATGTTAATTAAAAGTTGTATTGTCTTTAGTCTGTTCATTAAACAAATAATGTTTAATGTACTAAAATTGATTTGTAATTCAAAGGTAATTTAATAAACAAGCCAATAATAGTGCTCAGAATTAATTTAATGTGTGAGGTTTGTATGACTCACTGTGACCTGTTGTGCTGCAGGGAGTGAGATCATCGAGAACGTTCCCTTGGTTCGCGGCAGACTAGAATAACGCAGCCGCCAATTTTTTTATTAAATCTTCACAGTAATGAAGCTTTCGAGAAGCAAGAATGTATTTGATATGAGTTACTTTCAATTTAACTTTTATATATATATAACTTTTACTTGCTCCTGTAATAAAATAGACCATATATTTGAAAGTATTCAGCTGATAATGCAGTCGAACTAAAATATAATGCAGACGTAAGATTGTGTTGCACAATGAAGTGAGAAACTAATAAATCGTGTGTATTGTGTGACCGTGTATTTCCATTTGTTCAGGGCTGTAGTATTAAATCCAAGATGAATCTAGTGAGGACACACTGGAAAGGTCACTAATCCATCTAATGAGTCACACATCTATGCATAATTGAGAGTCAGTAATTACACAGAAAATGTGTTTTCAGGAACATAACAAAGGATAAACTGGTAAAAATTTAAAAATTAAAAAAAATATTTTAGTAATAGAAGCCTGTTTGCATTGCTGTTGCATTTTTTTTATTTTAAAATATGAAATGTGTTCTAATTATGAAAATGTTTCAATTTAATATTGGAAATAATAATAGCTTTTTTTGTTTGTTTAAATCTGAGATTCGAAGAATTTAGATTCTTGATTAAAGTTGTGGGTGTCATGTCCTGTTTTATTTTAAAAAGCTCCTGATAGTTTCTACATCACTTGTTTCCTGAGCCTGTTGCTGCACCTGATCAACTCATATTTCCCAGCAACAGGAGCCAGCGTGTAAAAATAAGAAATAATTATATATAATTATTAATATAATTAACTTTGGTTGTTGTTTTAGGTTTACCTTGCGCCAGTGTCAACCTTGTGCTGTGTTAGTTATTAGCTGTGTTTTTTTTCCCTGCTCTCTTTGAGTTTTCAGTTTCAATCAGTTTATCCTCTGCTGGTTTATGGTGCGCTTTTAGTTGGACTGTAAGATGGATACTTTAAATTCTAGACCGTTCTACATGGATCTTGTTTTTGTTTCATAATAGTTAGTGCGTTAAAAATGTGTTTGTAAACTCTGCTTTTGTCAGCTGTCTGGTGATTCCTAACCTGGGGGGCTCCTATAAAATATAAAAAATGTGCAGATGTAGATTTATGTTTACAACAAGTTTCATTTACAACACGTTGAAATAAGAAACAAGTATTTTTCTTAAAGGGCAACAAAAACCCAACTTCTCTGATTCACTCATGTTTCAAATGTTAAAGTCTTCCTCTCCAAGATGCAGTAAGTCCCTCATATTGACCATGTTTTGAACTTATTACTTTATAAAGTTCTCCCCTGTCTGAAATCTCAGCGAACAAGAGGTTACGAGAGCGGAGTCCATTATGACGTAATTATGCTTAACTCCTCCTCCCGCAAACTGTAATCATACCCTAATTTGTTTATACAAAAAGAGAGTTTTGAATAAAGAGACACATTCTGATGAGTACAATAGAGGTCCAAGATATATTATAATTTTAGCCACAGGAGTTCAAGTACTGTAGTTTCTCATTTCCAGAATGAAGCTATAAATATCAATCAGGTCATGGGTCACATGTAGAGTAATGTTCTCGTCTTCTCGCCACACTGCGACTGTGTTTTTTAAGCAGCACAAATTGCACATGAAGAAACAGGATGTGGGGGAGTTGAAATCCCAGCGAGGCTAACACACAAAGCAGTGCCTCATCCTAATGGGTCTTGTTCCTCCACCACCGCTCCTGGGTCAGATTACCCAGCCTTCCCACTAGACCCCCACCGTTGAGCTGCAACTACATGAAGCAGAACCGTATCCACATCCCACTGGCCAGAAATGGGTCGTTACCTCTGAATTGTTTTTGTTAGTGGAACAAAGCTTGGGATAAATTGAGGGCGACTCGTGTTCAACGCAGTTTGATTTTTGTTTGGAGCATATTGAAGAGCGACTGAAAGAAAAAATAGATCATAGCTACTTTGTAAAAATGATTCAAGTTATTCAAAAACTTTACTGAAATGTTTCTGCAATCTTTCACAAAACAAATCACTTCTAAGCATTTATTCCAAGTGTTTTCTAAAGGGCAGAACGAGTCAGAAGGTAAAAGCTGGAGGAAACAAATAGAGAGAAAAAAGCTAGAGTCAGAGGAAGAGAGGCTTCAACACGAACAAACCTTTTGATTTTTTTGATCAGAAAACTCTGAAAAAGATCAACACAGCGAGCTTGAATTTCAACTTGTGACCTGAGGTGAACTCCAGCAACAGGTGAACACGACCGCAGCTTTAATGCACCGCAGGTTTGTTGTAATGTCCATGACTCCTAAAACCTCTCATCATCCGTCCACCTCATTGCATCTGATGGGACATGACATAAAACTGAATGAATTCACTGCATCCATGAATGACTTTAGTCATATTTGTGCCTGAGTGTTTTTCAAGGACGCAAGTGAGTGCCCCGAATAGTGGTTTGGGTTTTATTCCAAATAAATACTCCATCAAGCTAAATGTCTGTCATTCATCACTCTTTAGCTCAGATGTGTGGAGTTATTTTCTTAGATTTATTAGTGTGCAAAACTATAAACTATAAATTAGTGATCAAACGACCTCCAAAAATGTTGCTAAAACAAATTGAACCAACATTTTATTATATTTTTCTGTGGGATTATTTAAGAATATTTTCCACTTTCAACCCTTTAAATCAGCCTGAGATGCCTGAAAGTAACCAAAATATAAATTAGGTGAATCAATACATATCGATTCATACTCATGCACCATATTGACCCTGACCTTTTCAACACTCGTCTTTAAGAGAAAAGGAATAAAATATAGTTTTTTCAATCCAATATTCCCAAACATTTGGATCAATCTAGCATAATTGGTGAGTTTGAGGTCAACTATGAGCCTTTATTTGACCTTTGTTGTTTTCATTTTGTTGTTTTTGAGCTCACCATGACAAGACGTTGGTAGTGATGACTCTGCTGTATTTTTCACCAGCTTTAACATAAGCTTTACAACGTGTCATACTTTCAAGCTGCTTTGTTTGAGACACTCATCATTTCTCCAAATTTTAGACCTGAATATTTTTCTAAATCACAGTCAACATGTATTCAAATTAGCTTCATAAAAACCAATCTCGCTCCACACCTATTTATAGACAACTCTCACACAATTTAGTACAAACATAATACTGACATAACATATGGCATACTTTGGAAATGTTTAAGAAATATTGTTTTTTAATTAGGGCAAAAAATATATATTTTGGTTCCCATTCTTTAAAGGGTTAGTTCAACCAAAAATCAAACTTCACTCATTTTCTACTCATTTCGATTTTTTTCAGAGTAATATGTTGCTTTTTAGAGTTAAAGACAAATATGTTTGTTCATTTTAATGTAGCGACTGGAGCTCAGTTGTTTTCGTCTTCATCTTCGTCCAAAAAGACACTTAAAAACATCCAAATACCTCCATACTGCTCGTCTCTAACGTCCATCTTGTATTGAAGCCTCGACGTGCAGAAGCTTAAAGGCTAACATGCTACAAAGAGAGGAAGTACTCTGGGTAATTATCCCAAGCGCATACAGACATACATTTTTGTTTATAACTCTAAAAAGGAACAGATTTCTCTGAAAATAATCCCAACCCTTAGTCGACATGAGGGTGAGTAGAAAATGAATGATTTACAATTTTGGGTGAACTATCACTTTAAGTACCATCCATGCAACATTTACAGAATTTATTGCTATTGATAACATCTATCTATAACTACATGTACATCCAGGTGAGCATATCTATGCTAGTTTCAAATATATGTGCGTGTGTGTGTTTGTGTGTGCATTTGTGTGATTGTATCCTCACAGAAAGCTACTTATATTTTGTCTTTCTCCAGCTCAAACACTGACATTGACTGTCGTCGTCAATGTGGATTTTATGCCTCAATATTTGGTCCGTTGTTTTTTTTTTAAAGACATTCCTGCTTTTTGGTTTCCATGGTGACACCATGAGGCTACACGACGAGCAGCTGCTGTCTCTTCCTTTCCACTAATGTGTTTTTATTTATTTGGATGTCAATAATTAATGGCTGTGGGGAATGAGGGCCATGTGACCAGAGAGGATGTAGGAAGTTAGGTTGACGGTGGGAAAAAGTCAGAAGAGGGAATCAGGTTAATGACGGATAAAAAAGGTGAATCTATCAGCAGCATCAACTTCAATCAACATCAAATAAGCTCCCATTGAAATCCTCAACACACTGGTGTGGCAAATGAACACACTTTGTTTGTTGATCACTGCAGATCGATACCTTCAGCAAGCAGCGCTGATAACCATCGATCTGTCGTTCACATAAAGTTAATCTATAATACATATTAATGGGCTTGATAATTGTCTTGGCAGAGCACACTGCAGGCATCATTATACACTTCATTATTCTTGAGAAATGAAGCATCGCGGCCACTCTTGAGAGCAGACGCTGGTTCTAAAAGCCTATTTGGTGTTTTCTCCATTTGGTCCATCCATGTTGTCACAATAACACCCGGAGAAACAAACATTCAAACCGAGGCAGCAACAAAAACACGGAGCAGCTCAATACCTTAGGAAGTATAAGCTTTTTTCTTTTTTTTCAGTATTCCAAGAATGGCTGTTATGAGACTCGCTCACATGAATGTTGCGTCTGTGAGCTGAACAAACATACAGTGTTTATAAAAGTGCAGAATCAAATTGAAATTTCATGCAAAGGCCAGCAGACCTTATTTCAGAGTCAGCTGCTGTTTGTCAGAAGCAAAAAGAAGAGTTTGTTTCATTTTAGCATTTCTTTAATCACATGTTAAAGTTCACTTGCAGTGTTGAGAAAGTTCACTCTCTAGTTCAAACCTAAATTCATAGTTCACCATTCAAAATATTAAACTATTTTCAAAGCTCCAAAACTGAACTAGTTAATAGTTCTTTATTTAAGTTATGTTGCTGCAAGCTAATGTTGTCAGTATTGCCACAGACAGGTCTTTTAACGTTGAGATGATTTTGTATCTTTATCGAACCAGGGTTTACTTTAGGGGAGCATTTTTCTTTTCTTGCTTTATCACTTTGTTGTGTCTATTCGAGTGGTGGGCAGTTCAGTTTCCCCAGTAGCCAAATTTTAGAAGCTGTCAGGGACCACCAAGCAAAAATAAAAGAGTGAACGATTGTTTATTTAGGTTCACCCTAATAAAAACAGTCAAAAGTCCTAAAACAAAAACTTTAATGTTGAATTAAAAGACTAGTAATGAATAATAGAAATAAAGACAATGTCAAATTGTTAGTTTCTACTTGTAAGGGCCACATAAATATAGTCAAAAGGCCGCATGTGGCCCCCGTGAAACGGCAGAGTCTGTACAAGTCTGCAAAAAAGATTAGAGTATCAGTAGCAGAAAGGCATTTGTATAAAAGTCAACCATTGGCCGGCTTTCTTATATCCGTTAAAAGTGCTATGATCTTCCTTGGAGTTCTATTAAAGAACTGTTTAGAAGACATTAAAAGAAAGATGTGTTTCCCAGAGTTGCCCTTTAAGTTTGTTAAGTCCAGAGTTTAAGAAGAAGGAAAAAAGGAAAGAAGTAAGAATGTAATCTTGAACTTAATGAGGCTCCACCTGCCCTGACAGCCTTTTTTAAATTCGGCTTCTGGGTAAACTGAACTGCCCACCACTGGAAAAGACACAACAAAGTGATGAGGCAACAAAAGGAAAATGCTGCCCTAATGTAAACTATGGTTCAACAGGGATACAAAATCGTCTGTGGCAATGCTGACAACAATAGATGGCAGCAATATATATAAATAAAGAACTATCAACTAGTTACATTTTGGGGCTTTGAAAATAGTTCAATATTTTTGAATAGTGCATACAGAGGGATCAATAAAGTCTACCTATCTATCTATCTATCTATCTATTTATCTACAGTATCTATCAATCTATTTAAAGGCATTTCGCTGTGTGATCGATTGATTAAGTTTCAGCACCACAGCGATGAACAGCTCCGACTAAGACCTTCTTAGAACGCGTCTTTGTCTTGGTCTTAGGTTTCTCCTAAGAAGGCAAAATGGTGCTCCTTCTTAGCCAAATCCTTCTTAAGATCCTTCTTACATCCTTAAGAATGATCCAATCTGAGAAACTCAAAATGACTCAGCAATAGAGTTATTCAGAAGATGAATAGTAAAGAAAGCATGAATTCAACCTAAATAAAATATGAACAAGTTAAATTATGATTTTCTTCAATTCTTATATGAAATAATGACTGTAACTCCAAATCGTCTAAAGTTTAATTCAAAGTCAGTTCAACACTTAAGGAAGGAAAGGAGAAAGAGAAAAGAAAAGTTAAAGAATGAAAGGTTAGAATTCAGCTTTTATCGCTGCCTTGTCATGAACAACTGCTGTTGTAGTTATTCATGCTCTGTTTTGACAAGCTGAAGGCGTCTTTTTGAACATATGCCATTTCAACACCGGAGCCAAATAAAGCTGAATGAAATGAAAAGAGGCAAGAGCTGCGGGAGAAGATATAGAGACATGAAATCATGAGAGTCATGAAGGAATAGTGACAAATGAAGAAAAGACATTCTGTCTGGGAAATAGAGGCGTAAAAAATGGAAAATATATATATATTTTTTTTTAAGATAAGTTGTAGGTTGTCAAAACAACTGAAAGATGAATAATATGTTCAAATTAATAATTGTTCATAGTTTGAGGTTTTTAGTTGTAGTTCATGACAAAAAAAAGTCAATTTTTAAAGAACATTTTCAATTTCTTTTTTTTAAATGTGTTTAAAAGGTTTTTTGATTATTTCTAACCAAGAAATGTTGTTGTCGAAAGCACTGGAAGACTTTTCAAAAATTCTAGAGACTGTTATCTTAACCTGATGAATGACACATTATATGCAACTATTCATATAAAACTTTTAATTTAGTAGGTAAGTAATTATTATTTGTAAAGGGGCAACCAAGCGCTTAAACAATCAAAACAATACACAGTTAAAATACATGCTTTAAAAGGTCAAGACAACACTGTGACAAACACAGCAGCCCCAAGGAAATGAAGCAAAAGCCTGCACAAATAAAAAGTGTCTTAAGATGCTTCTTGAAGGAGTCAGTAGATCCATCAAACACAGAGAGAGAGGAAGATCATTCCAAAGCTTAGGAGCAACAGTCTGGAAGGATTTCTCTCCTCTGGTCCTGAACCGTGTGCGTGGAACCATCAGTAGATTATGATCCACAGACCTCAGAGCCCGAGCTGGGGTGTAAGGCTGGATCAGATCACTGATGTAAGGAGGAGCCTGACCATGAATAGATCTGAAAGTAAAACCAGAATTTTAAAATTGATCTAATGCAAGTTTTAATTATCGTAAAAAATGTTCCCTACTAGAGAAGGTCAGAATTCTCGCTCTAGATTTTTGTATTAAATATAGGCGAGACAGCCCCTTTTTTTTTAATACACGAAAATAAACTCTTACAATGGTCTAAACGAGCAGAGACGTTGATGTTAGTTTGCGTTTAAGGGGTTTCATACACCTGCCATTAAGAGTTAAGTGTACCCACGGAGAAAATCTACTTTCCCTTTACCATCAAATCTTAACAAAACTGATTACATCCCTGCTTGTGCCTGCTTGCTTCGGACCTAGAATAACAGTTCTTTAGCTGACAGGGAGATTGATGGCCCGTGCAGGGAGCAGTTTAAATTGTCATTTTGGTATTCACGTCTTCTTATTAACAGTTTGATAAACGGTGGCTTTTTTTGCCAACTTAATTAGACCCTTTCAAGAAGAATGGAAGAATGGAATAAACTCTAATCATTCACTAAAAAGTGATTCTTATGATATAAAAAAGGTATATTGAAGCGATATACTCCATTCATAAGGCATGTTTCATGCTACGATGCTAAGTTAAGACAATTTTAACGGAATATTATGCTTGCTAACCTAGCTCGTCGCTAACAGCTAACAGGGCAAGCCGCATTTATGACTTACCCGTACCACTTTGTTTAGGAAAACACAAGTGAAAATGTGCATTCCGAAAATTAAAAATGATGTTCTATTCTCAAATATCTGAAGCAACTGTTATTAAATCTTGATCATTTCATTGATAAACGTTATCCTTGCCTGATATTTTCAGTGAGAGTCACCAGAGAGAGTTTTTGAGCAGGAAAATGGAATATATGGTTGCCATGGTGATAATCTGCTGGTTGGCACGAATGCAGAAGCTTCCAAACTCTGGCTGGTGAATGGTTGTGGCTCAAAGTCAAATTACTTCCCCAATGGCGAAAGAACACACTTTGTATTGAGCGACTACTGGAAACAGGCAGGTGAACATGAAAGGAGGTTTTCTGTCGTCTGTTACGCGGCTCACTGATTATGACACAAAGAAATTGATGACGCTTCAAGCTACTTAAACTATGTCAGCAAATTACTTTTTTTGGGGCCAAAATGAATTGGAAAAACTCCAGCTTCTTGAAAGAGACCGCGGCGTTTGACTTGCATGTTAAGTTACAAGTTATTTGTCGGGAGCGTTTGTAATTGAAAAGGAAGAGAAAGGGACTCAATAAAAAAGAAGTTTAAAGGGTAAAAGTCTTGTGCTCGTGCTTCATCTCTCTTACACTGATGGATACACCGGCCTTTCACATATTGACTATCATCTCAGAGACTATCAATACAATTAGAGCCAGGACATCATCAGCTCCTTGCACAATTAATGTTTGATATTTACTTCTAACATCCTAACAAGTTGGAGTGCGAAGCCATTTAATCTCATGTTATAATGCATGTGTAAGTTTTAAGAGCTGGACATCATACTTTTGTTGTCTGATAAGCTTTTTTTGCACACTGTCGAACCTTACCTTGTTTAGTTACTGTTGAAAATGGTTTGATAACAGTTGAAAATTGTTTGTTTAAAATGGATAATTGTTGGATTACAGACGGAAAATTGTTTAATTACTGTTGAAAAGTGTTTGATTGTAGTTGAAAAGTGTTTGATTAGGATTGAAAATTGTTTGATTGTTTAATGTAAATTGCGTTTATCCCTTTTGGAAATTGTCTTATTCCATTTGAAAATTGTGTGATAACAGTTGAAAATTGTTTGATTTGAGATGAAAATGGTTTTATTACTGTTCAAAACGGTTTGATTGTAGTTGGAAATTCTATAATTGTACATATATGAGGTATAAATAAAAAGAGTTTGACTGTATAAACCAATGTTATGGAAAAGAATAGAACTTTACTTTGAAATGATGACTGCAACTCCAGACAGTCTAAAGTTTCACCTAAAGGTTAGTCTTCAATCATTTGAAGACTTCATTCCAAAGGGGAAAATAAAAAGAAAAGCAAACAATGAAAGGTTGTAAATTCAGCTTTTATCATTGTCTTGTCACAAACAACTGGTGTTGTCATTCTTCATGCTCTGTTTGGACATTTTATTAAAACTAAATCGGTTACATTGGCTTAATGTAATGTAATGTAAGTATTCATTTTGTTCTGGTTACTATTGTCCTTAGCAGAACCGATGCCATTATATTAGTATGTGTCTGTTGGTAACGTCAGAAAATGTACTTAAGCCCCGCCCACTGAAAACACCTTTATTTCTCTGGACACAAAATCTAGTTTACCATAGCCACGACCACTCTGCTGTGATTAGTCAATCATCAAGGTTTGTCACCTTGCGTAATCAATCCCAAGAATCCCGACCTCCAAGGGACTCGTTGTATAAACAAAGTGGGCCATGATTACAGATGGCTGGACGAGGAGTGAAGCCATGATTACGTCATAATGTACTCGTAACCTCTCATTCGCTGAGATGTAAGACGCGGAGAACTTTTTAATTTCATTGTAATAATCTATAAAAATATATAAGATCTACACTATTCTACCCTCTTTTCTTGCTAGTGTGAGCAGCACACCCAGAATGATGTTCAGTTACCAACTGGATTTTCCGTGAATGAGTGTTTTGTGCCTCCTTGTAGCAGAGCAGATTATTTGGGCTCTATCGTGTTTCCTCAGGCTGAACCGCCGCAAACACAGCTTATCCAGTCGCAGCAGACCCGCAGCACACCTCTCACGGCAAACCCACGTTTTCCTAAAGTTCAAAGCAAAACCAGAAAGTTTGGATTCGGCTCCTCCTTCATCAGGCTTTACGCTCCAACCGTGGAGTCGTCCACAGAGAGGTATCCGTCTCAAGGTTGTCTCCAAAATTTGAAGCTCATCATCTCCCTCTCTGAGGGGGTCGCGGGCACACTAAACATGATCAATTCTTACTCAGCCTTTGAAAAAATGAAGCACATATAAGCAGGGAGAAGACGGGGAGGGGAAAACTGGCATAAATAAAAGAATGAAATTGAGGTGAGATGGACTGATAGGTGCGGAGGAAGACAGTGAGGAAAACAGGAAGTGATGAGCAGGTGAGACAAGGGGACAGATTGGGGTCAAACTCAGTAAAATGTGGAGTGATAGAGGCGAACGTGTCTGGTCGGACTGGAGTTTGAGGAGATAACTTGCACCAACACGTGTATGTGAGAGAGAGAGAACAGGAACTCGAGGGGGAAATGAGAATAGGTGCAACAGAGAGTGTTTTCATGCTGTGTTCAGGGCAGATGGTGCGACGCCTAATGCTGGCGTGATTTTCACGGGCACTATTTGCACATAAATAACACATTAGCAAAAGTTATTGTCTTCTTGTCGCGCCCTGATTGGACGATTGAATCGACGCAAAAAATCTAATTAGAACAGGAAGTCAATGTTCTTTTATGAAATCCCTTCAGCTATTCATCAACATGAATCTCCATAGGTCATTCATTTGATGCAAATCATTCACCGCCAAACTTCTCGGGGATCGTACGCAATAATTGACATTTGGCGCCAGAAGACGATATTAATGTTGTCGCCCGTGAAGTGGAGAGAAAACAGGCGGGTACTGCAAATGTAATTCTATGTTCAGAGATTAGTGGAGAAATCAATATCTTCTCGCAACACTTGACACGGCGGCGACGGGGAAAAGAACTGCCAGAACGCGCATTCCATTCAATACTCCAGCTAATAGTTTCACTTTCTTGTTTCTCTCCTATCAAGTGTTTGAGCGGCGACTGGAGTGGGAAGGTAAAGGGGGTAACCACCTGGTTTGTTTTCAAATGTGTGTGAGGTTTAAATGTCAAACCAATTATGGAACCCTCACCTTTTTTCCCTCGCTGAGGGCGGTCATTAAACTCGGGAGAACCAATCCAACACTTTATATATGATAGCATCACTCAAAGAAAAACATCGGCACGTGAGACTCTCTGGTGTGGCTGAAACTGAGTTCGCTGTGATGTGTTTTCAACAAAAGAGGGGTGACGGAGCTTCAAGAGCAGGTTAAAACACACTATTAACCCAGAATTGGCTCCTGCGCCCGGCTTTCAATCGAGCATCAATGGCGGAGAGACAATTCCATCCATCCAGAACCACTCGAATGAGCGTTTCCTTCGCTGACTTTGAAGCAACAATTCATATCGCGCATTAGTTAAGTTGCCTGGCAACCATCGGGGGGCTTGTGTGCGCTCACGTTTCCACAACCAAACACGTTCTCACATCCAATAAATATGCGAATAAATCACAATAATTAGGAGGATCTGCAGATCAACGGTGAGAAGAAGCGACGATGATTACAGCCTTACATGTGTTCCTCAGCAAGGTGATCATCGGAATATGTTGTGGTAGGATTTCTCAAAAAGGTTCAACTTGGTGGGAACTGTGAGGTTTTAGTTTGCTCTAAGGATCAGGTATGTATGCGTCGTTCGAGGGACTGTGACTTTCCAGGGTGTCCACCACCTCTTCACCCAAGTTGTCTGTGACAGAAAGGAATAGATTCATTACATATTAAGATGTTGATCTCTGTTTTAACTTACATTATATTAATGACCTCCACCAAGGAGGTTATCACTGGAATTTGGTAAAAACCAATGGCTTTTTTTTTATACATAGAATTCATTCAATGGCCAGAAAAGTCTGGATATAGATATTTTTGGACATTTAATAAAGTATATCTGATATTAAAAATGGCTCTATTTACAGATGTTTTTTAACAGGAGTTATACAAACCAATATAATGAAACATGATGTAATACATATAGAGTAGATGCTCGAGACAAGTGAAATAATAATATAATTCTGGATCAATAATAATGACTGTATATAAGGAGTGTTTATTGGCAAGAATCTGGCGATATGATACGTATCACGATACAGGACCAACAATACGATATATTGTGATTCTGTAGGAACAAGGATATATTTGGAGTACTGTCGAATACTTGAATCTGGTGTTGCAGAATTTACAGACCACATGACTCTTGACAAAGTCGCAACTACTTTTACTTAGATTTTGCAGGATTTCATTGTTCTTTTAGCAGCAAAGGCTTAATGAATAAAGCCATCTAGTGGCCGGAAGTTGAATTTTAATGTTAATTGTAAATATAAAATGTAATTATTTAATTTTAACACACTTTATTGAACTGCAAACCACAAAGGAACTATGGAAAATATGGTTTGAAAGCTAAAAAGAACATAGATCAATAATCAATACAGTGATGTCAAATATAAATACAGTATTGTGATAAATGTATGTGCCGTATCAATATTTTCTAACACCCCTACTGTACATGTCTTGATTCAGGGTTAACGGGTAAATCAACAGATGCTATTCTGCTACAGTCTTGCACTACAAGCTTTTTCAACAACAGTAATTTCTTACACAACCGGGAACGAAAAAAAACCAACTGTCACCTTCTTTTCAAAAGACTTACAACCCGTTTCAAGGTATAATTCCACCTGACGGTGAAATGAGATTTACGCTCACAGCAACTGTCAAGGAAAGTCAAAATTTTCTCGGTAGGTTAAATGTTATTACATTGTCACCTTTGAAACGTTAAAGTTCCTTATCTCTCCAACAATAGAAAAAAAAAAAAACAGAAGGCATTTGTCTTTTTTCAATTGCAGCTACTTCCTGAATGCTTGCAGGTTATGTCACCCAGTCATTCTGAGTAATTCTCTAAAAAGACTTCCTCTTATTTCAATACTTCTCCCTTTTCTATCTTACTGTCAAATACTATTCCTCAGCTCAGAGTTCTAAAAAATGATTTCATCTTATTCAATTCCTTTAAATATTAAAACAAATTAAAAATGTCCTAAACTTGTCAGAACTCTCTGTTTATACACCTATTTGCCATAACACTTCTTTTAAACCAGGACAGATGGATCCAGTGTTCAGTGACTGGTCTGAGAGAGGTTTATGTTCCTTCAAAGATTTGTATTTTAGCGGTAGATTTGCTTCTTTTGCTCAATTGCAGTCAAAGTTCAATTTGCCGAGCTCTCACTGGTTCAGATATCTTCAAATCCGGAACTTTGTCAGCAAATCATTTCAGTCTTTCGAGCGTTTGCCAAAAGAACATACTTTTCATCATACAATGAGGAAATCCTCCACCTCAAACCATTTAATTTCACTACTTGTGTCTCTATTTTACAAGGCGGTCCCTTCGTCGCACATTAAAGAGTCGTGGGAAAAAGATTTGGGCGAGAAAATATCAGACGATGTGTGGACGAGGGGATTGAGCCGGATTAAACTCTGTTCGATAAATGCAAAGCTTCAATTAATTCAATTTAAGGTCGCTCATAGACTCCACTATTCCAAAACAAGGCTAAACAGAATCTTCCCTGCCATTCCATCCTCATGTGATCGCTGTTCAACGTCAGAGGGTTCACTCGGACATATGTTCTGGTCTTGCTGCAGGTTAAGATCTTATTGGTTGGAGTTTTTCAATTTTTTCTCTAAAGCATACAAGGTGAATGTGATCCAGACCGGTGCTTTGGTTGTTTTGGGATGTTCTGAATCAACCTCTAATCTATCCAGCACTCAGCAACAAGCTCTAGCTTTCTCTCTGGTTGTTGCAAAGAGAGTGATCCTGAGTGAATGGAAATCACCATCTCCACCTTCCTTCAAAAAATGGCTCAATGATATGGTTTCTCTCCTGTATCTGGAACAAATTAGATACACAATGTCTAATTTACACTTGAAATTTGTCAAGATCTGGGGACCGTTTCTGGACGCTATCAGGAAATGACAATGAAGCATAAGCCACCTATTGTTGCTGTTCCTTTAGAGGGAGTTCTGTGAACTCTCTGACCTCCTTGTAAATTTTTTTTTTTTTCTGCAGCATTGAAAATGTTAACTTTTTTTTTTTTTCTCTTTTGTGGTCTGGCACTTGGTTTTTCTTGTTTTGATGTTTCTTATTGTCCTGTTGGTTTTATTTTTTCTGTCCTTTACATATATAATATAATTGTGTTGTTCTCGGTGTTGTCTTGATCTTTGAAGTATGTACTGTTTTGAGTATTGTTTTGATTGTTAAAGCGCTTTGTGACCCTGGTCTCGAAAAGCGCTATATAAATATATATTACTTACTTACTTACTTACTAATTTACTATATATATATTTTTTTTTTTTGTTTGTTTGTTACTCTGTACTGTCTTTTTTTGTCTGAAATGAAAATAAAATTTGTAAAAAAAAAAAAGACTTCCTCTTACGTCACTACATATTCACGGGAAGTGCGAAAGTTTTGACGGCATTCATTATCTCTGATTGTAGATATTACCAGAACAGAGCTTTTAGACCAGTGGTGTCTCTCATCTCTGGTTTAGCTTGTGCGTATTCATGAAGCCCACAGTTCTTCAATTCTTTGTATTCATCTGGTGGTTGTTCCCAGTAGAGCAAGTACAGCATTCATAAATCCTTACAAGTAGGCAAACGTAGTAAATGTAAAAAATTTCCGGAATCAATTTCCAGGTGGTGTTTTGGTTGCCAGCCTCGACGGGAGGCGTACCAGGTGACAGACGTGATAAGGAGCCGAGTAACTGCTGAAGGGAATTAAGGCATGATAAAAGACGCCGTAGAATGAAGTGCAAACAAGCGCCTGCGCTGATCCACCTTGTTTAGATTTGATTAAACATCCATACAAACAAATCAAAGTAGCACTTACGCACACACACACGCTTCCGTCCACCCGCGTGACCTCAAGGAAGATCATAAAGCATTAAAATGCATTTATCACTTCCCTCTTATGTGACGATGAGAGGCTGAGGACACGGCAGGTAAACATGGGTATTCATTGATATTCAACAGGAAAGAGCATAAAGGAGGATCTTAAAGGCCCCATAGTACCTACTGATCTCAACACAATTGAACATTTAAGACAATTTTATCTTCATAATATCTACTTTTATAGCAAAAGTAAAGTATATTCAGGCATGTCGTAGTTCTGCAATTACACCCTGCATTGACAGGAGCGTCGAATATTGCAGCCTGTCAAATGAACTGTCAAGCATTTGGAGGTTGACATGACTCATAGTGTCCCATTAGCACTTTCTCTCTCGGCACGTTTTTCTCCTTGTACAGTCTGTACCTGAAGTCAAAGAGACATTGAGGTCAAAAAGCTCGTTCTCCCCAAAATTAATTTTCTGATTGTTCAATGTCATAATGACGAGCAACCTTCCAGATTTATTTCTTGCGAGACATTATTTTTATAATCAATTATGTTCCATGAAGATTTATCCACTTTTGGATACATTTATAATAACTCTTCATTTAAGGGATAATATGCAACAATAACCAGTTTCAAGCCTTGTCTTATCCCAGGGTCAAGGTGACCCAGGGGCCGGAAACAATGTGTTTGTTGTGGGATACCACAAAGAGACAAAAACACAAGCGTTAAAAGCACACATGCACATACAGAAACATTCCATATGATGCAAAATTTGGTCAATATTCTGTATCACTTCACTTAAGCGCTTTACTAAAGTGGGCCTGAAAATCATTTATTATAAAGCTGCCAACAAAAAAAAAAACATGCTGTGAAAACAGCCCGGATAATCAATTGTTCCAGGAAGCCACGTGAAAAATTGGACTCTTTGTCGAGACGGGGAAATGAGCAAAAAAGAAACAAAAAGAGAAAATGATTTATGTCATAAATATCTGGAAAGGTCTGATTTTATGACCACGCAAAATGTATAAAGAAATACATGAATTAAGAAGCTTGAATTAAATACACATTTTTGTTTTAATTATATAGATTGACCAAATAAATCGTGATCATAACATTTACCTTTGACCCTTGTGTGTGCTATCTCTTGACCCAGAGACAACCCAAAAGATACCTCAAACACATTTGTTTTTTGGGCCACCGGGTCACCTTGACCCTGAGATAAAAACAAGAGTTCATGACTCTGTGTTGCGTATAAATTAAAAATATCATGTTTACGTGTCAACAAAACTGTTGTTAGCATCCAAGCATGCAGTTGTGCGTCATTCATTGACAGATCTTTCTGTTGGGATTTTTAAGATTGAGTGATTTATATAATGTATTCATGTTTAATCAATTATTTATTGTAGATGAATGGGTGGGCGTGAGCCGAAGTGAGGGAAAAAAGGGGGGGAAGCTCCGTTTTATTTAATAAATGGAACAGAAGTTGGCAGCGATCTCAAAGGATGTTATTCTCCTTGACAAACATTTGCGTCTCCTGACCTTCCTTAATTCACTGCCACCTAACTTAATGACTCTAGAAACCTCAGAGAAGCGGAATACTTAATATCAAACACAATCCTCTCGTGTGCGACTGAACTTCCTGCGACGGATCCCAAAAACAAGATCCGAGGTCACAGTTGTCCACAGTTGTTTGTCTCCATCTGTCAACACTGAAGAGACCTGACGAGGTGTTGCTCCCCCTGTCAGACCTCAGGTGACCACACAAGGGTTTGTGTTGGATTTCATTTTGGTTATAACGCGACTACATGGAAAAATCCTTTGACTCATCTTGGGGGAACATCGAGAAATTCCCAGGATAAACGAGGGAGATAATCCCTCCAGCCAGTTTTCCCCGGAGAGCCTCCTGCTGGCTGCAAAGAAATGGGAAAGGAGTCGATGTGGAGCTCATCAGATTCTAGGAAATCTAAACTAGTTCCCTTCAGTGTTTGGAGAAGATGGTATCAGATTTAGATCCACTGATCCTCCTCCTGCCCACCATTCGAAACATCAACTTGAAAAATGTTTTTGTAATCCGAGTAAGTATACAAAAATAAACTAAAAACTATTTTGGATAATTGCCGCATAAATCCAGAGCGACACAAAAGCAAAATACAGCTGAGAAATCATCATAACAGGATCTCGAAGTGAAGCACGTGATAGTAATTGGATGTGAAACGAAGTATTACCATCATTAGCCACCTGAAGTGTCCCGCCGGTGATGGATGCGGTCGCTGCAGAAATGAGAGCTTTTGTCTGCGTAGCGATTGTTTCATTGTGAGGGGGACATTTAGGACGCCGCCATAATCCCACTAAATATTCACACCGATGAGTGCTGCCACAGTTTGTATCAGCATCATCATAATTCATCATGATCTAGCAGGTGCGTCTGTAGCTAAAGCTTACTATCTGACTAAAGGTGCTTTTTCAAGGCAGACTGGTTTAAATATAGAAAGATTTGACCACACAACTTATAAAAAAACATGTCCTTGTGAATGTGTCAGTTTATGCTAACTAGAGTTGGGTAAAATAATGTAGTTAATAGTTATGCATAATTGCAGGTTTGAAACAACTCAAGACAAGCGGCTAAGTGGTTGTAGAAATACGTCCAACCTTAGAACACACAAGGCGTCGAACCCCGCTAATGCTAGCTTGCGACAACAAGCCGTCTGGGACATAACACTGACTCTAAAGGGCAACCTAAAAGCTAACTCACTCACATGTTTCAAAAGTTAATCTTCCTCTCCATGATTCAGTAAGAAAGTAACTTTTGAAGTTATTACTTTATAAAGTTCTCCCCAGTCTGAAATCTCAGCAAATGAGAGGTTACAAGAGTCCATTATGATGTAATAATGGCTTCACTCCTCCTCCAGCAAGCTGTAATCAAGCCCCTCTTTGTTTATACTACGAGTCCCTTGGAGATGGAGACTTCTGAGATTGATGACACTGCGTGACGAACCTCAATGGTTGACGAATCACAGCAGAGTGGGTGTGGCTATGGTAAACAAGTTTGAATCTCCATAATAATTAAGTGTTGTCAGTGGGCGAGGCTTAAGCACATTTTCTAAAGTAAATATTTCAATGAAAAGAGAGTTTTGTGCAAACAGACTCATACTGATGATACAATATAGTCCAAGATCTATTTAAGACACACTTAAATCAACACATAAGTTTCCCTTTTACAGCTGATTCTCCACAGACCATCAGGATAACAGACATTAAATCCCCCGTTGTGTCATGTATGTCATGTTTTAAGAAAATCGGAAGGAAGAAAGTTATGCCAAGGATGTATGAACGTGTGAATGAAAATGCAGTCAGTAGTAAGACTTGCTAAAACCACTTTCCATCAATAAGAATCTCTCTCTCCTTGATAACAAAGTCAAAGGACTTTGTCTAAAGTTGTATGTCAATCTTTTATTTATTCAATAATGTTGTTGCAACTACACTTGTTACAGTCAAAGTTGAAATTGTCCAATTGACAACCAGTTGTTAAAGTTGAGGAGAAAAAATACATTGATACACATATAAGTCAGTTTCATTATTCCAGAGCAGTTTCTGTATTGGATCAAAATGTATCTATTGAGAACCTTTTGAATCGTTATCAAAACAATTTGGGAAACTGGCCATGATACCCAGCCCTAATTCTGACTCATATAAACATCATCATCACATGTGAAAGATCCACCTGCCAAGTCTAATTAAGCAAGAATTCATGTATATTTTTAGGAAAATCTCAAGCTCGCAGAGGTTTGTGACGTGGCTCTGCCTCATCACATCAATATAAATTTAAACGCTAGCAGACCGGGAAGTTTCCTCGGGTCCTTCTCCAGACGCTGCTGCCACCTTAGGCTTCAGAATTGAACGTTTGTTTGTATGCAAAACAAGTCAGAGGCGAGGAACAGAAGCGAGACCCTTCAAAGAGAATCAAGCACGAAGAGAAGAAGTATTAACTGACGACTAATATTCGAAAGCTACCCCAAAGGAAATGAACACATGAAGTAATTGAAAAACATGGTCTTAGTAGGATATGAGCGCTCTTGAATTGAAACATAATCCCAATTACACAGCAGCTCTTCCCTCAATCATCGCCTGAAAGGAAATCACAAAGCCCCTCAACAATTATTTCTCTTACAGATTTGTATCTTTCTTTTCTTCTCGTCTGTTGCACTCGAGAGAAAGCCATTCATCATGTCACTCTGACACTTGCTCATTGGTGACTGAGCATAACGAGTCAACCCCCGGCACAATAATCTTTCAATGGCCTCCCTCCGAGGTGCGAGATAAGAGTTCACCCCACAAAGCCAAAACATGTGAAGCTTCAGGCAGATGAAACAGACGGCGTTTAAAGGTTCCGAAGGAGTATCGGTGGAGACGATGGCATTCTTGCCAAGGCTGGAACAAGCACATCAGAAAAGCTGTTTATTTAACAACATCTCAGCTCAATGGGGTTTCACTGATGTGTTGTCAATGAGTAAAGTTTTAAAAGGGAATTTGATCATGCTATTCCGTAGCAAGCACTCAGGCAAAGCATACTTCCTCCAAAGGTCTTGTTTCTTCACAAAAACTCCAAAAATCTACAACATGCAAGAACTTATATTTGGACATAGACCTTTTCCTCAATGTAGCCACATTTAAGTATTTTTTTTTTTTTTTGCGATTTGATTGTATGCAGTTTTATAAAGTATATACATTTTCCAGTAGTAGCATCTGCTAGAAGCCATACACTGTTAAACCAACTGTTTTCAATTAACTGTTCCATCTCCAATGATCAATGTTTCCTGAAAATATAATTTATTTATATTAAGAAACGTGCACCAATAGACTGACAAAATATATATAAACTCCTTTGCAGAGGTAATTAAAATTGCCGCTTCCACATGCACGTTTATTTGTTGAAGCATCTTATTAAGTTATTGTCAATTGAGCGTATTAGCAGCCGTAAACCTCCCCACGTAAACCTCCTCCCGCTCTCCTGAGGGAATACTGATGAGATGTAATTCCCTCCATCGTGTCCTGGTTCTGCCTCTGGTCATCCTAATGGGACATGCTGAGAATACATCACCAGGGAGGCGTCATCCTGACATGGAGGAGCAGCTCTTCAACTTTAAATCTGGACGGAATAATCCAACTTGCCTACAGGAGATTCTCAGGGTGAGGGTTGGCGGCGTACATCGGCTGCTACGACCAAATACCTCTGCTTTTTTTTCCCCACCTTATCGCCAAACAATCCTACACTCGTGTGTCTAAGACACGTCCCTCATCCTTTTCTTTATCTTTCCTGTAATCTACGGAGGGTTTTCTATTGTGTTCATGGATTTGGATGACATGATCTCCTTTCTAAGCTTCTTAACAATGACTTAAGAAGAATCACATGTTCGCATCATCTGCAGAAGTTCATGAAAAAAAATGTTTTATCAAAGTTTTATTTGACAAGCACATTTTAAAAAATCTGTCCTCTTTCTCCTGTTATGACTCATATAGATCATGTACGATGATTGACGTAGAAATGAACAGAACATGTATGAATTTACGTCAGACACCGTCTTGGGAGCTCACTTCATTTACTAAATGTGTCAGTTAAAATATACATGCTAGTAGTTTTTAGTTTGAATTAATTTAATAGCTAGTTGTATACAGTATATCATGGTGTTTGTGACTCATTAACTTGAGTCGATTAATTAAGCGTCACTCTGGAATCACGTTGTTTGGTATTAGCGACTCGCTGTTCTGGTGTTCAGAGGCTTTTTTTCAAGATGTTTTAATTTAAAAATTAATTATTCAAGGAGCTACAAACCAAGTTGCTTTTTGGAAAAACTGAGTCTAGTAGTCCTGCCTTACAGTCAGTTTTTGATCCCTAACCTCAAAACAGCCTCAAAGCTGGTCAGCTCACCACCCAACCAATGATTGCTACTTGAAGAAGATGTCTGCCTGATGACTTCCTTCCTCCAAATGAAATGGAAAGCGTGATTGGAACGTGACATCCTCCATCAAATGGTGAAAGGAAGATTTGAGGCAAAAGAGAAGCAGGTGAGTGATGAGAGACAAGCAGCAAACAGCAAGAGCACATGTATGAGAAATAGGAGGCAGTATCGGAGATACTGTGTACAGATATCGATACCTTTACTTCGATACTGATTCCTGAACAAAACTTATTACCTGTTTTCAGACCAAAATAATAAATGATGATTCATTTCCATAGCAAATGAACACTTGCTAACACGTGAAGAAATAATCTGATGTTCACTGCTTTAGTTCGTTTTTTATAGGAAAAATCCACATATTATGAAGTTTTGATCACGCGTGGGTAACAAAAATTCGGACCAAAAAGTATTTCGATCAGTGCCACATAAAAACATAAAGTTCGATACCCAGATCTAAGGACTAGTTCATGATGTTCTTGAAACCACTGACAAAGTTTCTCACACCATGAACTTGAAAACTGGTACAAGATGAGTCTATGAGAATGCGTATCGGAGGACTGAACTGAGATGGACATGATACGTACTTTCTTCTTGAGATACTTCATGTACAAACATATGGTCAAGATTAATAGTACTTACGTAACGTCAACTTCACCACAGTCAAGTATCAACAACCTTTTGTTAAGGCTACATATGCTTTTTCCTCAGAAGATGACTCCCAAACATGAAGATTAAGTTGTACCTCCCGTTACATTATTGAGTTTCACCCCAGTGGTCAAACATATAAAGCATTATCTCCAACCACCATGGACATGTTTAATTTCGTCATTAATTTCACGGACCGGCACACAGATAAGAACAACAACAACAAAAACAGCAAGCTTAGCAAAAGCAAATTCAACAAACCCTCCTGTAAAACAACCACATTTTCTTTTAAACTCTTTGATTATTATTTGATTATTTTTGTCTGTTACAAAAAGTAATTTCATCATATACAGTTAAAGTCATTTGGGAAAAATTTGCTTTTTCCGAAATGTCGTTGAAATAAAACTATAGTAACTGCGATCAATAATGGCATTCCCACTGGTAAACGGTAATAACCTTTGAATGTCATGTTTGTGCAGAGTTCCATGAGCGCCGAGCTTATTGCTTCCCCGAGATCCCACGTGGCTCCTAAAGATGGGGCATTACAACAATTGTGTGTCAAGAGAAAATATTTGACAATTTCATAGAGGATCGAAGCTGGAACAGAGCTTCATCTGTTCCACGACATAAGTCCTCAGGACAATGTGAATATCCACATTCCCATAACAATCCGTTGTGTGACGGTGAGAGTGACAGCAGTCATTTCCCCGGAGGTCACAGCTGCTTTCAAGGCTCGATCAAGTCTAAAGGGCTCTTCACACACCCCTTAAGTGTCGGGTCGGACATGGATCACGAGGAAAAACATCCTTATGAACGTCGCCCCAAAATCTCCTCTGTGTCTCGAGGACCCAGAATCACCAGTGAGCTCATAAAGAACCCTCTTGTAGTCGCGAGCAGAACAGCTAATTTTTCAGCTTAATGAAAAGGCTCCTTCTTCTGTCATCTGGTATAACAGCTCTCTAAAACTGTGTGATAGAGTCATTTGTCAGCTCCACATGTCCATTAAGTACTTAAAGTGATAGTTTATCCAAAAATTCCAATTTCTTTTTTTCTACTCGTCCTCATGTCGACTAAGGGTTGGGATTATTTTAAGAGTAATCTGTTCCTTTTAATAGTTATAGACAAAAATGTTTGTTCATTTTAATGTAGCGACCGGAGCTCATTTGTCTTTGTCTTCATCCAAAAAGACACTTAAAAACATCCAAATACCTCCATACTGCTCGTCTGTAACGTCCATCAGGTATTAAAAGATCAACTTGATAAATTCTTCTGAAAAAAAAACTTTAAAAATAAATCTAGTTTTTCAGACTGTGTAGCAGAAGTAAAACTTTGAGCATCCAATGTATTTCAAGGAACAGCTTGACCTGAGAGATTGGGAGCTTCCGCAACAAACTTCAGACTCATTACATTTTTTTCTGAGCAATTCCTCATGGCTTCAGTACAAGATGTACTTTACAGAAGAGCAGTATGGAGGTATTTGAATGTTTCTAAATTTTCTTCTTTTTTTTTGGAATAAGATGAAGACAACTGAGCTCCAGTCGCCACATTAATATGAAAATACATTTTTGTCTATAACTCTAATAAGGAACATATTACTCTGACAATAATCCCATTAGTGGGTGAAGTATCATTTTAAGTGGTCTTGGTTTTGTTGTCACAGCAATCCTTGCTGCCCTTAGCACGTAATGAAGAAGAAGGGATGACGCCAGTTGAAACCATAAGGGGATGAGTGACTCATAGAGCATCACAAAACGCTATTTGAGCTTTAGCTCCACTCTCCACAGAAGCCCTCCAGTATTGCCCTTTCATGACTCCCCCCCACCTCTTGCTCTTCATTTGAACTGTCATGAAAAGATAAACCTGTGTTTGTTACCTTCCATGACGTACACCAGTGAGCCCACATCGCCTTCCTTGATGATGCAGCTGTCTTTGCCGTACTCCACCGGGTACATGCAGTCTACGATCTCCTGGATCTGCGAGAGCTCCAAGTTCTTCATGAAGTCATTGTCTAGGATGGCCTCTTTGATCAGATCCTTGGACCTGAAAGAAGGAATTTGAATTAGATCAGAGTAACCACCGTTAAAATTAGAACAACAGGTTGAGGAAAGTCAACACGCAACAGAGAATTCACAGCAACAAAGATAATTAGAAAAAACATAACAAATCAATAAAACAATTTCCGTTATTCAACAATTGCTTTGACATTTTTCTCACATCATTACACAGTACAGAACGATGTTCCCATGCTAGGAATAGATCACAGGGCATAATTATGAATGCGCTTACTCACCATTTGATAACCAGTGCTGTTAGCTTAAAAGCTAGCAATATTTTTGAGCAATACTACAAACATTGGGTAAACAGAATTCTTACCAAGATCGATTTATTTTTAATATTTTGATGTATCAGTTAAAGTAATTTTATACAGTTTTTTTGCTGGTTCTTGAACATGGCATTTTGCATTAGCTTCATCAGTACTACTCTGTGGTGGTTTGTCCTGCAAAACCTTCCTAAATCCAGACCTGTTTCTTGTCCCTTCATTAATATTGTCAGAATGTGTCGTTGAAATACATTCAGCGTACGACATATAAACACAGACTTTCACACGCTTGAAGAAGTAAGAAGTATTTTCATTTAACGCTGACCTTGAGAAGTCTTAAAGATTGTTCACCCAAAATTCGAATTTCCTTCATTTTCTTGTGTGTTGGGACTTATTTCAGAAAGATTTGTTCATTTTTACAGTTATAGACAAAAATGTATGTTCATTTTAACGTAGCGACTGGAGCTCAGTTGTCTTCGTCTTCATCTTCGTCCAAAAACACATTTTTAAACCTCCAAACACCTCCATACTGCTCGTCTGTAACGTCCCTCTTGTATTGAAGCCTCGACACCTTAATGAGTCGGAATATTTTAAAGTTTGTTTAAGCTGCTCCCTGGCGTCTTTTCTTGTTCAAACACATTGCAAGTGTCATTGCACATGCACAAGATTTACGTTGATGGCCTAGCAGCATTCTCTAAAAACAAGCATAAAACATAGACCGTTATTTTGGAACAATTCCTCATGTTGATGCTTTAATACAAGAGGGACGTTATAGACGAGCAGTATGGAGGTATTTGGATGTTTTTAAGTGTCTTTCTGGTGATGAAGACGAAGACAACTGAGCTCCAGTCGCTACATTAAAATTAACATACATTTTTGCCTATTACCATTTCCTATAAAAGGAATAGATTACTATTAAACCCAACCCTGAGGCTGAGTAGAAATATGAATTTTTAATTTTGGTTAAACTATCACTTTAATTGGGTCATGTGTTAATAGTCAAAGGTTCAGAGTCGACCGTCTAGCTCCACTGAGAAACTCGGATGGAGAATAAAAGGCAGATCCAGGACCAAAATGGAGACAATATATTTTCTCAGTATGTTTCCTAAGTCAACAGGTACAGGAATTTGTGAGTCTGTGACTTTAAGAAAGAGGAATGCTGATGTAATGTTCTTAAAAATCATTATTGCGACCTCAGTGCTTATCCTCCAGATAAGAAAGTACGTTTATAAAGCATACCTCATTTGACGGATGGAATACATTGAGGAATACAAATAAGAAGCTAAAAATCCATTTCAAGGGAAGCGGGAAAATAAATGACAATAACTCTAAAGGCGTCTGATTGCTTTCATATATCGTTAAGAGCACAAATTAGACCGGAAAGTGTTGATGGCCTTCCACAGGTAGGTATTTTCTTAGACACTACATGCGAAGACGGAGCGATAGTTTTCATTAACGGCAAAGTAAACGTGTAGTCGCCAAGGTGCTTATGAAAGGAGCTCTTTGTCAGAGAGGCACCGGAGCTCTATTATTAAGTCAGATTTAATTTGAATTACTGAGGAACCGTGGGATTCTTTGATCGCGACGGGTGAAATGTTTGAAATGCAGATTCAGATAACAGAGATGCAGGGTCACCAGAGCCCAGACCAAAGGTGTACTAAACCACTTTCATCAAGAAGTTTAATTGTTGAACTGTTTTAAGAAGAGTAGGAAATGCATATTGCCGAGCATCAACAGTTGATGTCGTGGAAGACGTTAAAAGTGGCTCTTATTAAAACCTATTTAACATTACCTGTGCCAAAAAAAAACTTCATATTTTCCTACACATTAAAGTTATAGTAAATTATCCATATGAGACAGAAGGGAGGTAAAGTGCAGGCAGAGTGGATGTCTTTTTGTTTTGTTTTTCATTAGGGTGAAAATCTGGTTGTATTTCAAAATAAAACACCTCCAGACTCTTATAATCAATACAAAATGAATTGAACTGAATTTGAACCTCTCTCTGTGCAACCTGGTAACAAATGCCTTACGAAGCAGTACCGGGCCACGGCCCAGTTGCATTCAACGTTAGTGAGAAATGCCATGATGTACAATTGAGAGACACCAGGACTGGCACAAAGTAGAAATTACAGTGTAACAGATGGAGAGTAGAGGTGTGGAGGTTTAGAGGCAACTCCTGATAGGAATTGCTGTATGAATAAAAGGAGTTGGGAAAATAAGATATGGCGATAAAACATGTTATACATTATAATTAAAATACAAATGACACTAAAAATGTATTTATTCAAGGCAGAGTTGTCCAAATGTATTCGTCGGAGGGCCACGTTCGATGCAGTCAAAACAACCGAGGGTCAAATTAAAGAGAGTATCTCATTAAGAACTTCCAAATAAAAGATTTTTTAAATTATTTTCAGTTCTTAGGAATTAGCTTTGACACTTATCCTGTTGACTTTGTGGTGTTTCCTTATGATATAGTCATAAAAAGCTTGTGCAACATTTAAAACAAAAATATATGATAAGGATTAAAAATATTTAACATTCTCTGGTTAAATAATGTAATTGAATCTTCTAAAGGGCCACAAAAAGGTATCTGTAAGCGGGAAAGAAGCATGAGGCAAACATATGAAAGTGATTATGTAAGTCAATGTGAGGATTATTAACAATTAACGCCCTGACATCTAGAGTCACTGTGCAAAGTGATTCAAGCCTAATCACTTATTAATCCTCTCCAGTCTTGAAGGAGTTTGTCTGTAATCACTTGTTATTTCTAGCATTTCTGAAACAAATACTTCATGAATTTTTCATAAACCTTGCACTTTTAAACAAGCCACTGTTTTGAATGAATGGTAAATTAGACTGTTGGGGGGAAAAAAAGTCATTCTTAGTGGCTGTTAATTGATACATTTTCGAGAGGCCTGTGAATGAATCGGGACACTGTAATTACACCAAGGCAACAGTGATCCTCTGCTCCTTGAACATTTTCTTCCCCATTAAGTCCGACTTATTTGCCAAAGTTCTCAGAGGTGTGTTCTGATGGAGTGTCAAGCTGGCAAACCGGGTTAATATTATGTATCAGGGTTAATCCAACAAGGAGTCCTCTTCATAGCGACCGCAGATCTTGCAGAAAACCCTTCTACCCCCTGCTGTCGCCAGGCTGACGGATTCAAGCGTGCTTCTTCGCGCACTTCTTCCTTTGTGCCCTTTTTAGAATTGGATTTTTTGGAGGCGCCGGGCTCCTGCTGATCATCAGAGGAATGTAAAGCACAAAAGGACAAATAACATTGAAGGCATTTATGAGTCAGCGCTCTGACAGAGGTCCCTCAGAGAACCATCAGAAGCAGCTCCAACAAACCACCCAACTATCCAAACAAAACTTCAAGCGCTGACTGGTATTTATTACTTGTTTGGATTTTTGTGCCAAGAAGTGGGCTGTCATTTTAAAAACAGAACAAGTAAACACCTCTAAAGTCTTTTTGTGTGGCACTTTGCAGAGTTTAAATATTTGTATTTGACTTTATAAATGGCTGAAAAGGTCAGAAAGCAAAGAACGCGACTAAAGATGCTTTTTGAATAAAGGAAACCAAGATACAGCTTTAAATCCTTTTATCAAATATAAATTTTAAGAATGAACTCAGAGCTAGATTTGAAACAAAAGTACAAAAATGGATGAAAAATAATGGTTTGATTCTGACTATGAAAATACTGGACAAACGATTCACGTCAAATCATTTTAAATGTTTATCTGTAAAACCTGGTATAGCCTCTGTCTAAAAAAAAGACAATTAAAGATACTCAAAGTGATATAAAAACTATACATGATGGAAATAGTTCCATCTCTTTACCAGCAAATACAATTTAAAAATAAAAAAGACAGACAAAACCGTATAATTCTCAATGTTGTTCCTTAAAATCAAATTTTCCTTCAATCTTAAGCTTGAAATTGGATAAAGAAAACATAATCAAATGTCTTCTTTGAGACAAAATCCAACGTCAATCCCGAAGTTTCCACACACTGTGTCTGCTTCTTCTCACTGTCAGACTTTACACAAGACAGAGCGGTCGGGATCTCAAAAACAAAAAAGGCAGCCAGGATGATGTTGAACGTCCTCATTAGAGGTTTGACTTCATGCTCCTCAAACTCTGAACATGCTGCATGTGGGAAACTGACAGGGAAAGATGGAGGTGCTTCCTGTATTCCAGAGGTTCTCACAAGTCCAGATGGGATTGTAAACCATTTCCTTTTCCTTCACATGGTTTGACTTTTAACGGATGACGTTCAACATGTGGAGGGCCTCACTTTCCCTCAGGACAACCATGGCGAACGTCCAGCCTGAGGGCCTGTTATGGCTCTATAGAACACGTTCCATACAAACTCCATACAAAAATATATAGGATACCCTGAATTTTGAAAATTAAAATTATTTTAAATATAAATGTAATTCTCAAGACTACAGTTGGAAACAGACTAACTCTCTTTAAATTAAAACTCAAAGATTCACAGAAAAGAAGAGAAAGTTCTATTGATTTGTTTCAGGACAACAATGATAATTTTGTCAAACAAGGGAGAACATGTATTCCATTGTTTCTTGCTAAAACACCACTTTTTGGTTCCATTAGTAGATAAAGTTTGGGGTAGACATGTACTTTCATAAAATATTGCTGAGTGCAGCAACAGACAAAGTGGGAACAAAACTGAACCTCAGAGCAACTGAAAAATACATGTCATCATGTTTTCCCTGAGAGCTGAACAGCGTGTAAAATAGAGAAGAAAGGATGATATCAAGACAGGCAAAGTCTTTTGACAATTGCATTTCTGACTAACTGTGAATTTTCAAATTATTCATTGTCTTTTGTAGAACTATCTGTACTATGGAGAAGTGATGGTGTAGCGATGTTCAAGTGTTTTTAAACAAACATTTAAGCCGTTCCTCTGTGGTTAAACATAAACCAGTATAATTTATTTTACATATGGAAGATGAAAAGTATGAATGTTGCAGATAAATCCTCAGCAGCATCGAGATCTGACCACTGGCAGGTAGTGGCCAGACACTGGCAGTATGTGGCCATTAGTGGCAATTTGTGCGGCGAGTCTCTGGCATATCCCGACATTCGCTTGGATTACAGATACACCTCCCTTGACTAATTGCTAATAATGGCGGGGCCACATCCTCTTAGAAAAACTTTCACTTCCACCATGGAGTCATGATGAATACAAAATAAAAGTACATAGTAAAATTCAGCTTCGTATTCGCTTATGTTAGTGTACGAATGTTAGTCCACGCAGTTTTCACATTTTCTCTATGTTTTGCACTTAATATTAAATAAATAGATATTAAAATTGGGTTCCATTGGTAAATATGAAAATAGTGTACATACTGTACTAGCGGCAAATGTTAGGGGGTGGGATGATCCACTTAGGATAAATAATAATAATAATCATTTTGGAGCATACAAGCTTCATGGCCATCAGTTTAAAAATGATGTGATGTTTCATTAGAACAGTTGTTCAAAACAAAGGAAAATAGTGCAGAGACCGCCATCTAGTGGACTATATAATGAGACTGCTTCATGAAGCTTCATCAGACCGTCACACCCAGTGAGTCGAGAGAGGCGTATCTGAGATCCAAGCGAGACGTCAGAGACACGCCACACAGCCGCTGCTTCTCTAAAAAGTTGCTCTCAAATAATTGAAAACAGAATAACAGCTCTAATTCAGGACGGTTTATTTTCAATCAGGAATGTAAGTCCACAAAAACCGCTGAATCCAACCTCTATCTTGTTTATTAAATACTCCTCGTTGACCCTGTTTATGAGCACCAGCCCCCCAAGAGGTTACTCACTACTGACTTGATATCATCTAGAGGCAACATTGAGCAACCAGAGCCTTATAAAAACATCAGCGCTGCGCTCCTTCGTGAGGATGATGTATAAGCCTCCATCCGTTTCAGCTGATTTGAGGCTGAGCCACTTCAGCTTTCCTTAAAAGGAGAAAATATGCTGGTTTCCCGGAGAAAAAAGGAGAAGGGCGGCTGTCAAAGTGGGAGAGACCAGCAGGAATATGGTGGAAAGTAATGGATGTTTGAGGAATCCTACACCAACCCCCTGGTTAAGAAGATGAAGTGAGTGAGAATTTAAGAAAAGATAAACATCGAGTCTAATCTTACAGACGCTATTGCTTCACTTCAAAGTCGAGAAAATATGAAAACACCAAAATAGTTTCCATTCAAACTGTTGAATTCAGAAAAAGTTTAGGGTTTTATGAAGGGCATTTAAAAGTTATTTATTATTGTGTCTTCTCTGCTTATTGTTTTATTTCTGTGAGCAAAAAAACTTCCTCAAAAACTTACACAGTGTAGCCACAAAAACAACTTGGTGGACAACATAGCTGATGTCAGGTCAATGTCCACTGAACCAAATCCAGTTGGAATTTTAAATTCCTAAGTTGGAAACTGGCCTCTAAATATGATTGTTTTCAATGGTGAAGTTGAATTTAAGTCTCTTAAATGTAAGATATGGTTAAATAATATGCATATTGTTAAATTTAATGTAATAATATACATATAATCTAACTATCAACAATTAATAATGTTTTTTTTTTCATTATAAAGACATCATTAGAACAATTCACAAGACAATAATTAAGTATTAGATAAAAAAAATTTAAGCTTTCCCTTTTTTTCACTTATTTTAAGTTAGATTTTTGCGATCAAACTGACACATGCTTAACATTTAACATGTTCTATTTAACCAATATATCGCAGTATGCCATTTAAAGTGCTTTAGCTGGACATCACATCCTCTCCTTCACCTATTTTGTTAAAGTATTTAAACCATATCATAAAAATGAAACAAGACGACAGATGAATTATCGAAAAGTAAAACCTTACTGCAAACCTCGGGCTTATTGGATTTATGGAGAACAACTGCCAATATCAAGATGTGTGTAATTATTGAGCAGTTTCTCCTCCTCAGGCAAAATGTGGTAAATTAAGTTTAACTTACTCTGAAAAGTCAAAAAGTATTAAAAAAAATTATTCAGAAGGATAGTACATTAGGGCAGGACGACAAATCCATCAATGTTTTAAACAGACAAACAAGTTGTCTTGAGAAGAACAGACACAAATTAAGGGCCAAAGATTTGAAAAGAACTCATAATCATCCATTGCTGTCATATTCCAGAACAACAACTTACCCAGAGTGCCAGGAAACACAAGGTGTTTAGTGCCCAGACACAATGGTTAAGGTCAGGAAGGCTGAACGCTGAACCACCACTGAACAAGGCACATAAGTTGGAATGTCAAGACTGGTTCACGAAACATCTGATGACGGATTGTTCAAAGCTTTTATGAATCATATGAATATTTGTTATCGTCTCAGAAGTTATTAAAGGTGAGCTAGTTGGACCTCCTTGGGTTGAAAATGGACTCAAAATAAATTCCCAAACCTACAGAACAATTTGAGAAAAAACTATCCACAGGTAGCCATACAGTGAAAAGTCTGAACTTCCAAAGAAGACTATTATGTATTGTCAACATACTCCTTTGCATGGCTTTCCAGTAAAGGCCTTAAACCCTATTGAGAACCTTTCGACCCTCTTTAAACAGAAGATTTAAAGTTACAATTTCATGACACAATGTCATAAGAAAGCCAAAACCACAACTTGACTTCCTTAAACTTTCAAGTTAAAGGTTTACTAACATTTTGGATTAACCTGGAGCACTATAATCGTTCAATAATGAATCCCTTCAAAAATACAACTAGCTTAATAATTGTGCACACTAGAATTCTAGAAGTGCAAGTCACATTGGAGTAACAACATTTATTTATGACTCATTATTGAATGATCTATGAATTTGCCATTTATATAAGGGGTCATAATTGTATGGCTTACTTGTGTTAATCTCCATTTATATCATAGCAACAGTTAGTAATGGGTTGATGAAGCTTAAGGAAACAGCTGATGTATCTTGATGCAGACATAACATAAGAAATTGTTTTTTCTCGTGCTAGTTCTTCCAGGAGTGACTCAAACTAAAACCACTGCTCCTCCACATCAAAAGAGGTTGAGCCGGACTGACTTTATCTTTCGTCTCACCAGGGAACGCATCGGTATTCCCCCTTAAAAAAATCTGGAGGAGGATTCTGAGGAGAGAAAAGTCTGGGCTGGGACCTGGCTTTAAATGACTGCCTCAGATTTAAACAAGCGTTTCGATGAAAATGACTTTTGTGAAGACTTCTTTCAGGGATGTACCAACGATGGTACAACGGCTTATTTGTGAGGCACAACTTCATAAGAAAATGATTTACTTTACGTCACTTCAGCTCTTTGAACTTGGATTATTTTTAATAAATTACTTTGAGGCTCATAACTTCTGCCATCTTCAAGTTTCCTTATTGTCAGTACACAGCATTTAGAAAATTCAGAAGAGAAGAGGTAAAGTACAAAGTGACATAGTTAATCTGGACTACTTTTACTGCAAATTGAGTTTTCGATAGAAAGACAGCACAGTGGTGCCAAAAAAGCTTTGAGAATACAGACATATATAAGACATTTATTCGTAGGAGTATATTTAATAGAATAAGGAGCCTCTGAGTCTAACATAATTCTCGAGGTGTGGCGGACAAGACATGAGTCGGAAAAAAAAAAAAACAGGACAGACTTTGAAGTCTCTGAGAGGCTTTCTACTGATGAGAGGGAGGACATTTTTAGTTCTTTCACTTGCGGTGTACATTTTAAAACCACACAAAACTGAAGTCAAATTTAAATCGACTCTGGACAGTTCTTTTTGAACTTACACTTAAGACATCAATGAGCAATTTAAACTTCAACCATAAACTTGACGGGCAACACAATAAAAGGAGCTTAGGAAAAGATTTAACCTCATGAGATCTTTCCTCTCGGCTCCTCGCGAGAATCAATAACACACCTGGCATCACTGGTTCACCAGTATTTATCTTGCTCAAGATACGAAACAAAAGCTGGAGTTTAGGGATTTAATTACGTGTTTCTAATGTGACATCAAGTCATTTTAGGTTCTTTGTATCAATAAACTATACTATAACAATAGCTGCACTAAATATGTGTGCAAATAAACATATTTTTATGATCTATTTAAAGAAGATTTACACAATTCAAGGAAACCATGCATCATTTCTCAACTGAGAGCGCCACCTACTGAGCTCAGAAAAGGATGACACTGTTTCATGAAACCTCTTAGGTACATGACAAACATCGATTTAAGGTAAATGAACATGATATGAGTTGTTAAATCAAAACAGGCATCGCGAACGATAAGGTTTTGATTCGTAGATTAAACAACATGACAAGGTGGTCACTGGTGTAGAGAAGCTTGTTTGGTTTGGACCAGAGTAATGTGGACGAAGAGTCATGAAAGAATTACTGTTATGACGAGTTACATTTATTTATGTACTTTTGTGACCGAGCTCTGTGCAACAGCGATCTCCTCCAATATTTATGGTAGAGAATTATTGAATATTTTTAAATTACAGCGCTCTTTTAATTATATATATTTATATAACCATCTTTACTGCCACATTTTAAAATAAATGGACCTGATTACATTCATTTATAGTAAGCAAAGATTGAGAAAAGTCTGCATTTTACTAAAGATAATATGACTTAAAGTTCATGGTACTGATGTACACCTTGAACCACCTTGAGAGGGTAGAAACAACTCTTTAAAATTCTTATAATCTTCTGACAGAGATGCTAGGAATGTTATTTTTCACCCACTATCCAATAAGATGTTTAATTTTCTAAATAATTAATAACTTTAATGATCTGAAAGTGTTCTCTGCAGGGAGGTGTTTGTGTACTTCACCTCACGGCTCTGACAAGTCTAACAAAGATGAACGATAAACAATAAATAAGCACCTTCGTCTCTAATCTTATTCCAGGAAATCCTTGCCGCTTTGACGACAGCTATAATGACATTTACACCCGGCACGTCTGACAGGATTTGCCACAGGGATATTTTTTTTATTATTCTAGCAGAAACACATTGGCATGAAGTCGAGTGAAACATCCATGTATTGATGTCACCATCTGTGAGTGAAATAGTTGTATGGGTGAGTAGAATTAAAAGCGGTGGATACATAGGAAGAGAAGGAGCGAGCAGAGGAGGAGCAACACAAATCAAAAAAATGTAAACACGCCGAGACTGTTTAGACTCTCGGAATCACAGCTTGTATATACTGGCGTGGAAACGTTACACAGAGAGTCTCTGCAAGTCTCTGAAGTCACACCACAGCTTAATGCAATTAGCTCCCAAGCATTTGATATTTTTTTTATATCTGATAACAGTCGGCTCGAGTGCGAGGATTGTATTCCCACGACTCGTCTCGCAGTCTAATTGGAATGTTTGTTTTGATGGTTAGCACCCCTTTCGGAGCTCGCTAATGTGACAAGTTTCCAGCTCCCCGCTGAAACTATTGATGCAAAGTGTTAACGGGCATTAAGGTCGGTTTTTTTTACTTTATAAAGTGAAAAGTTTATCCAAGTACAGGTATTTGTGTGTGTGTGTGTTTTTTTGGGGGTGAGCTCAGAGTGCCCGTAGGACTCAGACGCCATGGCAACCCCACACAGCTGTTAAGCTACAGGCAAACCTTTGCAAGTTTTAAGAATCTTGTGCAAGATTTGCAAAATTACAATAAAAATAACAGCTTCCTTCCTCAAAAGGTCTTTTATAATAATAATAATAATAATACATTTTATTTAAAGGCGCCTTTCTTGGCAATGAATACATACATGAAACATTTAAAACACAACAATAAAATATGTATAAATAAAAAGTAGCTTATCTTACTGGTCATATTGTATACACCACTCAGTTGATTGATGATGTCTTAATAAGACAAGAAGTTGTTTCTGGACTAAATTATCAAATGATCTCAACCCTATTATATTGCATTTGTATGTACATTTTTGTCTTTTTTGACTTAAATTTGGAAGCTGTTCTATATAACTTGAGAAAGACTGAATTAAAAAATGTTCTAAATTATGCATTATTTACATATATATATAAATATATTTATATATATGCTGTATTATGGTAATGTCTACAATAAATAAAAGTGTTTTTTCTGATTCCAAATTGTGAACTGTCGCTCTAGGATGCAGGGATGCGCACAAGTGATCCACAGGTGAACTACCTGCTTCCTCAGCCTCAGCACTAAACCATGACCGACGGATGAATGACGCGAACCCTTGAACAAGGGAGAAGCGGATCGACACCTACTGTGGGCTCTTGGGGTAGAAGGGCAGCGTGACATGGCTGAGATCCTGGATGTCGAAGGCGGTGGGCTCGGCGGAGATCGCCTGCCTCTTGGTCCGCTGGTGCTCGTGGATCTCGTTCTGCTTGTGGACCTGCTGGGTCGCCGGCTTGATGACGGACCGGTACTTGTCCAGCTCGGTCTGCAGCCTCTGGATCAGCTCGTCCTTCTGGTCCAGCTCCAGCTCCAGCTCGTCTATGAGCGCGTCTCTCTGCCGGAGCTCCTCGATCTTCTCCTGCAGCGCGTACTGGAGGTCACGCAAGGTCCCCATTTTTTGAAACCCCAAGTTTGATCCGGATCTTCTCGCCTGTGCCGCGCGGATGGGGAACTTTCCCCGGGCATGAACCGCGTGAGACGCGCGGGATTCTCTCTCTCTCTCTCGCTCCTTGGGGGGGGATTCCTGGATGGCAGCAAAGGTATGCTACGGTAGATCCCGCGAAAGTGATTCCCTTTTTCCTTTTTCACAATCGAGCAAAGTTTCCTCTCCTCTCCTCTCCTCTCCTCTCCTCCCTCCTTCTCTCGCGTCTTGGTGCGTCAAGCGCGCGCGCGGCGAGGGGGGGCGCCTACAGGAATCTGCGCCACAGTGCAAGTCTTGTCGGTCCAAAAACCACGCTCGTGGACTCGTGGAAACGTCACGGGTAAACCGTGGAAACATGTCATCTCGCAGCCCCCCCCCCCCCCCCCGAGGGCAAAAGAACGCGCAGGATCTTTAATGGGACTTTGATGGAAACTTAATGGACCAACATGTTAAATTAGAATGTACATTTACACTTTAAAACTGGCTCAGCGTGTGAGTTAGATAAGGGAATGTTTTTTACGCTTTCATATAGAAGGGTCTTTCTACAAATATTGGAGATTCATACAGTTTTATTTGTACGTTTATATATGAAACTAACCTAAAGCACAACTCTTCCTCTCCAAGATGCCAAGATGTCCCTTATCATGATGATGTTTTTAAGTTATTACTTTATAAATTCCCCCCCGCTGAAAATCTCAACGAACGAGAGGTTCTCGGACTCCATTATGATGGCTTCACTCCTCCTCCAGCCAGTTGTAATCAAAACTTGCTTTGTTTATACAACGAGTCCCTTGTGGCAAACTTTGACTTTTGACCAATCACAGCAGAGTGGTAAACAAAATGTTACTAGCGTTTTTTCAGTGGGCGGGGCTTAAGCACATTTTCTAATGTAAGTAAGTAAGCAAGTAAGTAATTTTTATTTATATAACGCTTTTCCAGACCAGGGTCACAAAGCGCTTAAACAATCAAAACAATATTCAATAAAGTATATCCTTTAAAGGGCAAGAAAAAACTGAAAACAGGAGTTCCAGAAAATCAAGGAAAAGCCTGAACAAATAAAAACTTCTTAGATCCATCAAGTAGATCCATCAAGCGCATACTGATGAGTACAATAAAGGTCAATATCTATTAAGGAGACACTTAAATCCACACATTAGTTGACCATTAATTCTATGTTTTTTTAAATAAAATGTATCATTATTTAATACAGATGTATAACCATCCCACAATCTACATCCCACCTTTGTTATGCTTACACACTCTAGCTATTACAATGACACTGTTTCTTTACGAGACATAACAGTCAAACCCTCACAGGTGCCAATGTCTATTATAAAGACAAAAAAGCTTTATTGCCAGTCATGTAAGAACAAAAGAGGCTATTTTCGTGTAATAGCGAGACAAACACAGAGGCAGCCAATTACGGCGCCTATTGTTTAAAATAAATGAATGAATCATTTAAATATGAAATAATTTGCTCTATTAAAAATGACACCTTTTTCCACAATAACAACTTTAATATTATCAGGGATTCATGATTTAAATGGGAAAATATGTTTGTGAAGGTTGTACATGTCTGAAAATGAAAATGGGTCCAGATGGAAACATATGTTTTTATATAGACCGCATATGATTTAGACGGACGACAAAGCTCACAAAAAAAAGATATATAGGCCGGTGTAAAAAATGCGGTGAGGAGAAATGTGCAGTTTTATGCAAAATAGATATGGAGGGGTGAGAGGGAATAACAGCCCCTGATCAAACATGATTTAGAGATAACTTAAAAGAGAGAGATCCGGTTTGAGGAGAAGTGGATAGTGCGGGGTTGTTTTTTTTTAAAGATTGTCGCTCTACAACTGAGAGAACTTCAATGGCACTACATCCTCAGACCCGAGGGAAGAATTGAGTGTCCAGAGCACATGTTTTCATGTATACAAAGAGAGCTTTTAGTCCACTCATGCTGACAAGTGGCTCGCCCAGTTTCATCCAAATGTCATTGTCACTAAGTAATGTGCTCCTTGTGGTATAAACACATACCAGTTTTCCCCAATGATTCAACAGCAAAATGTAAATAATAGCCACAACTAAAAATAAAATACGGTCCATAACTTATTGTATTACTTTGTTTAAAGCAGCACTTTGTAACATGTTGACGTCGTTATTATCATTTTGAAAATATCCATTGTAATAATGGTTTAATATTGAACAGTCATGAATCAGTAGAAATATCGAACTTTTACTTTTGCGATTTATCTGGACGACCTGACAGGAGAGTCTGTGAGTGACAGGATTTTCAAACAAAGTACTTGAAAAAGATCATGCTGATACTAACTAGTAAAGTTGGTCATATTTAGTCATCATTCATATTGTCGAGTTATATACTGTAGCTTGAACTTATACTAACTCTCTTAACTAGCTATATATTTACAAAATAAAGATATGTAAAACAGCATTAACTGTGTGAAATTAATCATTTAATGTTGAATTAAATGTAATTTTAGTGCTTTATATGTCTTATATATATATACGTCTTAAATCTGCATCACAAAACAAAATCAATGTTTGAGCAGCCCTTGTTGAACACAGTGAATTATTTTAATCTGTCATTGTTATTCAAATTATGCATCACGACTCAGGATACTTTAAGCAGCTTTTGTATACCAATTAATGTGCCTGCAAAGATGATGCTCAAACTTTCTATTGTGCACCAGTGATGTGTACTTGTTGCCGGGAAACAAGCGCCAAGATTTTTAGATTGTACTCTTTCCTGCTTCATTTTGTTTCATCGCACAACCACTTGCATCAAAAAGACAGTTTGCAATTAGCAGGTGTTTTGTGTGTAAAGTTGGGATCAGTATCTGCGGTTAACCAAATCTTTGTTAAGCTACTTGGGGGTTTTTTTTCCACAGCGGATGACAACGACAGGCGTTTACTCAAGGTGCCAAAGGCTTTGCATTGTAATCTTGCAGACTGTCACACACCAGTAGCAGAAAATGTGAAGATCACGACGGTGCAGCTGATCCACATTCCCAATCTAAATTGTGTGTGTCGACTCGGAGCGCCACTGGTGTCCCTCCACATTATTCCAATGAGTCATCTAAGGCTCAGGGAACACTGCTAGGGTCTTGTGTGCCCCGGACAAATTCAGAAGAGGATAAACTGCCAAGGACAATCTGATAGGAAGGAGAGTTAGTCAGGCTAAAAACAGCAATTATATGCTGGGAGTGAGAACACTGGGCACGCAGGGAGGCCAAAAAAAGCACACAGCCAAGAGGAAGGGAGATGCATTTCTCTTTTTTTCATAATTTAAAAACATCTACCTCCCAGTATAAGCATGTAAATAACTGAAACAAGAGCAAGTTGGAGTCTAAACAAAGACCACAGCTGCCCTCTAGTGGTTGATTAAGGGACCATCTATGCAAGAGACGCTTAATGACATCATGCAAACCTGAGATTGATAGATTTTTAGACACCGGAAGCAAAAGCTGCTTTACATAAATATCACATAAATATCAGGTTCAGTGCAGAATGAAAATCAAACATTCCTAATCCAGGGTCTAGTTTTAAAAAGACTGTCTTTAAAAACGTGATCATTTTTATGTCATTATTTGTTTCGAAATAATGTGATTCATTTTATTTAATTTAATAAAGAAATTGGATATTATTTTATTCCTTTATTTTAGTAGAACATGTTAAGCCCACCTAATGGCGCATAGACAAGTAACAGAAGGTGTGAGTCATCCATTAACTGGATCATTATTTATTCATAGAGTACCAAAATGTATTTTTACTTCCGAATTTAAAATGCCATGTCAAACTTATTTTTGGCATTCCTCTATGAGGGTGTGTCTGACGTCTCATTTTATGTTTCTGGTTTTAATGTTTTCACCAATATGAACTTCCCAGTAGCCTTTTTTTATTGTTTGCTATAAAACAAAGTCATTATTTTATGAAGCATAAAAAACCAAGTAGATGTTCTATGGTAGTCTGGAAACTGTGATCTTGAAATCATAGCCTTAAAGTCTGTATAATCTTTTTTTTTAACCTGACATTTTGTCAATGAAACAGCTTGTTTACGCTTCAAAATCTGTCTTCAAAGGTATAATATTTCCTGTAAGTAAGAAATCTGTCATATACTTTTGAGTCATTACATCCTGACATCCATTGTACATGTTTGAATAATAAAATGAACAAATTAGAGGATATATTTCAAATTAAGAAACACTTTGTGGTACTATTCAAGTCCACCAATCAATATCTGCTTGATGACGAAACACAACACCATGTGGCAACTATAGTTACAAATTCCAAATGTCAATAAGATTGAGATTATATAAAACAACTCAAATTACATGACAAAAAATCCGTGTTAAAACAAGCAACAAAAAAGAATGCAATAATAGATACTATTCCAATCAAAATAAATGTTTTATCTCTATTTATCGTCATCTGACGGCCAATGATGTTGAATGAACTCATGGCCTCTTCGAACCCCGGAGCACAGCTCAGTAGAATATTTGCCAGCTCTGATCATCAAAAGGCTCTCGCTGTCCTTCAAAGCACCTCTGCGATTTAGATTTCACCTCTCTAACCATCCAGCTCAGCCCTTTTCCTATACAGATCAATAGAAACCGGATCCATTGCTCTATGGTGCGGTAATCCGATGAGTGGGGCGGGACACTGACTGGAGTCCTGACTCTAATGGTTGGGGGTCACAGTCTCGGACCCTGCTGTGGTCAGGTTGGCAGATGGCACGACACAAAGAGGAACTTGTAGCAAAGTTATTGGGCTTTTTTTAAAAGTCACGGTGTCGACAAAACAAAACCTTATTTGTATTTTAATTCGCTGTCTCTCAGGGCTCAGCGGTGTCTGAAGGTACACAGAACACCAATTAGCGAGTGCAAATGAAGCTCCATCCTGTCTCAAGATTATTAATGCAAATGAAGACGGGTAAATGTCTCGCCATTTTAATAAAGTTAACCCCACTGTCAGCACCATCTTAATGGGGAGAGCAGAATGTGTGTGTGTGTTTTCACCTCATATAAGCCCAATGTTTTTCAGTCTAGAAATGTTGCCTGACAAACATGTTGCTGCTCTTTGGACTCACAGAGAATAGGGAAGAGGAGCGGTATAATCCATCTTTTGTAATAAGGATGGAACTGCAGGGGCCTGAGGGATACAAATAATAGGATGTCGGCAAACACTTGCCCTTTACTGAAGGCATCAGTCGACAGAAGGAAGAGAAGTTGTGACGAAAACATTTGTGGACACCACTATTTAAATACCAAAAAATATCTGTGGTTATTCCTTCAGCTGACAAAGTTATTTCAGGTATTTCTTATCTTTTATTTGGCAAATATTGCCAAATATAATGAAAAGTACAACCATTTTTATCGATAAAATGTGCACTTGTAAATTTCAAAATTGCACTGCCTATTTTAATAAATGTTAAACAGTCCCAATTCTGAAGGTAATATTGCTTCAAGAGACAATAAATGTTCTAATAGTTTTCCTTAAATATTTATACTGCCTAAATGTTAAATCCTGCAACAACACTAAGGAGTTTTTCTCGAGCAGCGCCACCTAGTGATTCGCACTTTTAAATTTCTAAAACAAGTGTCAGCAGGATCATCATCCAGTCTCTCAACAACTTATAAACACTCATAAAACAATTGTTTGTTCTTACGTTTGTTGAAGGTTCGCTCAGGTGAAGGTGATTTCCTGTTTACAATTCTACACGCATGCGCACTGCACTTAATTGGTAACGTTACAACCAATCACAGCAGTCGCTTTTTAAAATTTTCAAAACTCTATTTTTGTAGGTCAAAGATTAATTTAAGACACTTAAATCACGACATTTGTCACTCTTTAAACAACAAATAACTCCTGAGGGATCAATAAAGTTCTACCTAATAGTTGGTATTGATAAAAAAGTTAGTTTAGTATGTAGACGAAAATTAAAAATAAACTGGGTGATCACACATATATTTCGAACAGTAATAGGAACTTTTGGCATTTAAGAATTATACTTTTGGATATTTTATTCCCCATTTTGTTCCGTGTTGTATTTAATTCTTAAATTGTATTAAGATTAAGATTATAAAAGACAACTCAATTACATGACAAAAAATCCTTGTTAAAACTAGCAACAAAAAAGATTCTTAATTCTTAAATTATACATTAATTACTTTTGTCAGGAAACTAAAAGTACAGACAGCTAAAAAAAAAAAAAAGTGGAAAATAAATAAAAGCTATTCTTTAGAAGTTCTTTTTCTCTAAATAAGTAAGATGAAAGCTATCACCAGAAGCTGGTGTCTAGGTGTTAAAACACTTTGAAGTGAGCAAGGAAAAAGGTGGTGAAAGAAGCATATGGCCAAAAAACACAGTGTTTTCTAATGGAGTATTAAATATCCTCAGACATGCACTTCGGGTCCTGAGCGTCCAGCTACTAAAAGCCAATAATGCATCGCACTTCCTCTCGCTGGACTCCTGTGGGAGCTTCCATGATGGATCTGATCAATTAGAAGCCCCTTTTTTCTTTTTTTTTCTTTCCTGAAGCTGCGTCATCGGCCCCTAAGAATGAAACTGCTGCTCCATTCATGAACAAACCGCCCTCGTTCAGAAAGACCCGAACATGTGGGCGACCAAAAAAAAAAAAAACCTCAGGTGTGACTCGGCACAGGAAGTTGTAAATCACAGCTGAGAAAACACACGAGGATGTGTCAAAAATAAGTCATCTTACCAGTCAGACTTGGCATATTTCCGAAAAGCCTGTCTTGACAGGTCCTGGTGCGTCTGGGGTTCGGCTGAGATCCCCTGCGCCCGCCGGGTTCTGGGTCCGAGAAGTTGCGCGCTGGGCAGAACCGACTGACATTTGTGGAGTTTTCTCTTCAGCTCGTGGATCTCGTCCTCCCGGTCCGCCAGCCGCCTCTCCAGGTCCCGGATCCGCTCCTCTTTGAGCAGCAGGATCTTGGCAAAGTCGTCCTCCAGGTCGCTCATGTTTGGGAGAAAAAAAACAAAATCCGAAACTTTACACGAAAAAAAAAGAGGAGACGATCCGAGGTTTTGGATCCACGAGATTCCTTGTCTTTTTTGGGGGGGGGGCGAGCGTCGTTCAGCGACGAGGAGCGCACGATGGATGGAGGGATCCAGATCCAGAGTCCGCCGAGCCTCCCGGGAGCCGCTGAGGAGCTTTCATTGAGAAACCAATGACAGCAGCTCTTCCTTCAAACTGGCCACGAAACTCACGCACTTTCCACCGCCTCTCTCGCGCGCGCCAGCTGTCCACTGTGTGTCTGTCTGTAGGAGCCACTCATAGACCAGTCCCAGGAAGTGACCCCGGTGACGACTGGTGTCGGAGATCGACTTTTTTTATATATATATATATATGTGGTCCGAGGACGTGAAGCGTGAAGTGATTTCTATATGTGCCAGCAGACCCGAGCCCCGTATATGCTTGTTTGCTTCAGGCTCCTTCAGCTCCATTTATTCATCATCACGACAGATCTGAAACATACAGAGAGTAAAAAGTAGTTGTGAACACAGTTTCACCCTATTTTAACATTTAAAATATCTTATCATTATAATCAAAAATATGTTATAATTATTTATTATTCTTCAGATGCACAATGACAGCACATTCCTCCGCCAAGGGGGCTCATTTCCCATGACCTTATGAAAACGTAACAACGTTAAGAAAAATACATTTTGTAACGCAGAAGTTATATTAGTGATTCTTTTTTTTCCAGACACTTTAAAGTGGGACCAGAAGCCATAAAAGTGAACACAACACACAATCGATTCCTATTTTTCTTGTTCCATATAAACATGTGATGAAAGATAAATTCATATTTTTACATATAAATTAGTTATTTTGCTGACAGATAGATGGATAAACATGACACCTCGTTTATTTTTTCATAATCAATCATCATTAATATTTGAAATTCCTATAAAATATATTGTATGATATTTAAGTAAAAACCCAACTCTCCTGACTCACTCACATGTTGCAAATGTAAGTAAGTAAGTAAGTAAGTAAGTAAGTAAGTAATCTTTATTTATAGAGTGCTTTTCCAGACCAGGGTCACAAAGCCCTTAAACAATCAAAGCAATATTCAATAAAGTATATACTTTAAAGTTGAAGTCTTCTCTCCAAGATGCAGTAAGTCCCTCATCATGACCATGTTTTGAACTTATTACTTTATAAAGTTCACCCCTGTTTGAAATCTGGGCGAATGAGAGGTTATTAGAGCGAGTCGATTATGACATAATAATGGCTTCACTCTTCCTCCAGCCAGCTGTAATCATGTCCTACTTTTTTATACAACCAGTCCCTTGGAGGTGGAGGCTTCAAGGATTGATGACGCATGGTGACAAACCTCGATACTTGACCAATCACAGCAGAGCGGGCGTGGTAATGATAAACAAGAAAAATGTTTTGAATATTTCAAATATAAAATTTCTATGTTGTATTATTTTTTTTTTTTAATTATTACATTACATTATATATATATAACATATTACATTTTTTACATTTCCTGTGTTGTGTTATTTTAATGATGTAAAGATAGATAAACATGATGACTTTTTGTCTTTAGTTATCAATAAATGACATCACACACTGCGGGAGTGACAGTGGGTAAACTGTACATACTAGTCCTTTTGAATTGATGATCTTAGTGATGTTGAAGTTGTTAATTATGCTATTGTTTTGTTGTTAGCGATATTTTTCCTTGTTGTTGTTTATGTTTCTGTCCATGTTTTTCGTTATGTTCTGTTAATAATACTGTCGGTTTTGGTTCTGATATTATTTATGTTGTTGTTGATGTTGTTAGTATTATTGTTTTTTAAATTGTATTTGCCATTTTAATTTATCTTCCTGGGCTATTAGAGGACTTCTAATATAACTTTTATTTACAATTTTAAAGTTAAAACCTCATTACAACACAGAACAAAAATGTGGAATACAATAACTAAAAATATTTTTTAATTGTAAAATGTGTGTAAAATATCTTTCGGGATCTATATTGATCACTCAGTTTACAATTTATTGATGAACCCTTTATCAATACCAACTATTACTAGTATCAATAACTTAGTTGTTGGATGGGGTTTAAAGGGGAACTAGTGTTGATTTAAGTGTGTCTTAAATTTATTTTGGACTCTATTGTATCATCAGTATGTGTCTGTTTGTACAAAACTCTCTTTTCATTGAAATATTTACATTAGAAAATGTGCTTAAGCCCCGCCCACTGAAAACACTTTGTTTTTCTGGAGATTAAATCTGGTTTACCATACACACACAAACTCTGCTGTGATTGTCACTGTGCATCATCAATCCTGAAAGTCTCCACCTCCAAGGTAGTCGTTGTATAAACAAAGCGGGGCTTAATTACAGCTGGCTGGCGGAGGATTGAAGCTATTGTTACATCATAATGGACTCCGCTCTTGTAACCTCTAGTTTGCCCAGATTTCAAGGGAGAGCTTCATAAAGTACTTCAAACTCAAAACATGGTCAATATATTTCTCTTTTGACTTAAAAATAAACCAAAACGGCAACAGTTGGTTCATGTTTCCTGCCTGCTGAAAGCGCGTCTGCGCGAGGAATAGAAAGACGAGTATAAACGACACGTCAGCCCTCGACTCCGCTTCTCACTTTCATCTTCAACGGAGAGGTAATGGATCATCGTTTCTCAGGCATTTCAATTAATCTCCGAAAACCAGCTCCAACGTTTCATTCTCCTGACTTTCAATCTGTTTCAAGTCCATGAATTCATTGAGGGGGAAAAAGGAAGCTTGTGTGTAAGCGCCAGGGGACGTTTCATTATTCCGAGTTAAAAATAGGGTGAGAGATGTTCCATCTGCTGGCGTAGTTCAACAAACCTCACCTTCTTTTTCTATCGCTTCTCATTCCTCCGCCCATCTTTTAGCAGTTGCTAGAAGGTCATAAGGGTGTATTTACAGTTTGATTACATTTATTTTTTAAGAGCCAAACAAATGTGCTGTGGTTTTATCTGGTGTTAAACAAGAGATGATCTTAGGAAAACATGCTGCAGAAGAAAGAAAACAAGTTGACGTCCGCAGCCATTGTAGAAAAAAAAAAAGAGTGATTAATTATGTATACAGCGGATTGTATGGCGGTAATGACAGTGTTGAATTAAGTGTCACCTTCACTGACCCTTCATCTCAGAAGGATCTATTTCAAGAACATGTCCTTCAAATGCGGAGAAAACATCATCCATTTTCATCAAGAAAACCCCCTTGATCCGGTCGTAGGAGCGCCAAGGACAACACTTGAAGTTTGTTTACCCTCGCGTTACGTCAGCGGCGCCATGACGTCATCCCAGCTTGACATGACCTCCGCGCCGCCGTCATGTTAACAGAGTGTGAAAAGATGCGCTGCTGGTTCAGACCTGGGTTAGTCACGGTTCAGCTCCCGTGGAGTTCACGCTGAAACTGTGCACGAATCGTACGTGACAATGATGATGATGGTTGCAGAACGAAGAAGTAGCATTTTTTAATTTAAGAGACGCTTCCTGTTGCTGGTTCAACTGAGTTTCAATTTCATTGCTGTCAAAGATTAAATTAAGTGTAGAGTGGAAGCATTCTTTACTGTATTACTTTAAATCTCCTGCACAGCAACTGAATAATTGTGTGAATGCTGAAGGCAAAGAGACACTTTTGCTCTTATGACCTAAATGTTGTACCGCATCTCCTGCTACAAATTTGATCCGAATTTAACTAATTAAACTTTTATCAATTCGGCACATTTTTATCAATGTTCTAGCTTTCTTTTATCTCTTCAACTGTTTCTTCTATTCCTCTTTTTCTTCCCTTTTTTCCCCATTCATTTGAATGGGAAAACTCTTCAACTCATGTTTCAACTCCTTCCACTTTGACCTTCATGTACATTCATCTAATCACACCTAGAAACTTCATTCAACATTTGTCTACTTACTACTAATACTACTACTACTACTACTACTACTACTTGTACTAAGAATTCCCCTTCTACTACTAATTTTACTACTAATTCTACTACTAATTCTACTACTGAGTTTACTAATTCTACTTCTACTACTAATTCTACTTCTACTACTAATTCTACTTCAAATACTGATTCTACATCTACTATTAATTCTTCTTCTACTGTTAATTTTACTACTACTTCAACTACTAATTCTACTACTAATTCTACTACTGCTATTACTAATTCTACTTCTACTACTAATTCTATTTCAAATACTGATTCTACTTCTACTACTAATTCTACTTTAAATACTGATTCTACTTCTACTACTACTTCTACTACTACTTCTTCTATTTCTACTACTAATTATACTACTGCTTTTAATACTTATGAATGAATGAATGTTGTTTATTCATTCATTCATTCATTCATAATTAGTAAAAGCAGAAGAATAATTACTACTTCTTCTATTTCTACTACTAAATATACTAATTATTTTACTACTTATACTTGTACTATTAATTATACTACTAGTGTTACTACTTATAAATCTACTTTTACTACTAAATGTACTACTAATACTTTTACAACTAATTGTAGTTCCACTCCAGCTAATACTACTTCTTCTACTCCCACTTCTACTTCTACTACAAATTCTACTGTATATTCTACTTCTACAACAAATTCTACTACTTTTTTCTTCTTCTTCTTCTCGTTCCTCTTTTTCTTCTTCTCCTTTGTATTCTTTTATTTCTTCGCATCCTTTTTCAGTTTATTTCAACGTCTTCACATCAGTCTTTTTCCTTCATGCATCATTTCAACTGTTTCCACACATTTTTTATTTGAATACTAATTCAATACTTTCAAGCATTTCAGTTTACAGATTCAGCATTCACACTGTATTTTCTTCTGAAAATGCAAGTCTTCTAGTTAAGTATATCATCCTTCAATGACTTAAACCGACCTATTGGATAAATTAGTCTTCATTCTCTAAATAATTATCTGACTCTTTTAATCTTCCAGATTACTAGAGGTAGATTACTACATCCATCGGCCACCATTTTGATTCTCCCGTATCTTTAGACGAACCAGCAAGTCGCCCCCCTTTTTTGATGCGACTTGAAGACTTGAAAGTCGTTTTGTTATCAGAAAAGTGTTTCCAATTATCAGCTGCTCTTATGACCCAGGGCAACTCAGAACACGTATCAAAATAGTGACACCTTCTAGTGCAAGGATGGTAATTGAATAAACTCAAGGGCCACATTATATACCGTGACTTTGTGAGGGGCCAGTCCATTCAAATAAAATGATGGGAAAAATACTTCTAAAAAGTAAAGAGAAAAAAAGAGAATTAAAAAACTGAAAGTAAACCTAAGCTTGCCAATAAGATATTTAAAAAAGATATATTATAAAAATGAGAAATTATGAGATGATTAGAAAAATGTTTTTTAATACGATTTTAAATATGATCTCAACATTTAAAAAGTCAAGGAGTTTTCACAAAAAGACCAATAAGAATTCCCAAGAAAATAACTTCATAAGGTTATTTTTCAAATTTATATAATAATAAAATATATATATATATATATATATATATATATATATATATATATCATATGTATATATATATATATATATATATATATATATATCATATGTGGGTACTCTGGTTTCCTCCCACAGTCCAAAAACGTGGGTAAATGGTGCATAGGTTTGAGTGTGTGTGTGAATGATTGTCTTTGTTTGTCCTGTGAAAGACTGCCGTCCCCCGAGGTAGCTGGGATAGGCTACCCATAAGGGAGTAAGCAGTAGAAAATGAATGAATGAACTGCACTTTGCGCATGTCTGTGTGTAACTGATATAGAACTACGCTCGTATTCCTCTTTAAGGTATTGTATTTCCCATGAACTAGAATCAATACAGAACTACTCTGGAGACTTCAGGGGAGAGTCTGAAGAAAGTGGGTGGAACTTTTTCATTCTAATCGGTTGAAGTGAATTTTGAGGCACTGGGTGGATGACGAGGGGCAAACCCAGCATCAATTTTAGTGAATACATCTGATTGAAACTCCGCAGGATTTCTCAGTCACGTGCGGTGAGAGTGCAGACGTGCATCCCGGCAGCAGATGAGCAGTTAAAGATAAGTGATGTGCGAGTGAACTCGAAGCCTGGACCGCTTTGTCTTCTCTGCGTTTCAGCTCCAGCCTGGTGCCCCGCCGACTGCCTGAGGGACAGATCAGCTTACAAGGGAGGATGAGGGCAGACATTAGTCACTGGTTTCCTGTAATACACTCTCTCACACATGCGTACACACACATGCGAGGAAGTATTAGCGAGCGGCGTCCTGGGTATAGACAGACATAAGCCTTCGCATCATTATCACCCACGCCTTCGAGATCTATCCAACCATTCACAAAGTAGCAAATCCCGGCATCGGCGGCGTCACGTTCGGAGATGAAGAGGAGGGGTTTTTTTTTGTCTCACGCATGGCGCCCCCCTGGGCTTGTGTTGAGCTTGATACATATGCATGTGTTGTCTCCACCGCGCACTCTTGGCACCGGAAGGTTTGTTTGAACGTCAAGTCGATGGCCATGGGTGGGGATTCTGCCGGGGACTCTTTGGAAAATGTAACCATCTGTCAGCCTGTATCAATATAACAGGAACGTAATTGGTCCTTATGGCGGCGCGGTCATTAAGGAGATCGCGGCAACTGTAGGGCGACCATTCAGACGATTGCAAAGAGGGTTTTCGACAGCATGAGAGACTAGAGAAAATAATTTCGCAGATACATTTTAGATGAGGACATAAAGTGGCCCCACACACTTACTGTTGATGTGTCAGAATAAATGACCAATCTCTGGGACAGATGTAGAGGATGATTGGTGTTTGAGTGTCAACCATCTCAGGGACGACTCTGTCCAGTAAACCTAATCACGCTAAATAAAAAATGTAAAAAAAAAATATTTAAAACATACACGACCCCAAGACGATTGAGGAACCTGTTCCAGGTATTTGTGATTATCTGTGTCGCTCCTATAGAGAGAGAGAAGGATAAAAAGGTAGGGAATATAGAAAGAAAAACACAACAGAAAGCGTAAAGGTATTTTAGAAAATGAATAACAACTTTAATTAACATAATGAACACAAAATAATAATTGAATTCTACCTTAATTGTGTCCCGTGTCTGGGTTCATAACTTGCTAGGCTAGTTAACAAAATGCTGCTGTGGATTTAGGTTGAGTAGGAGAACAGATCGTTGGAAAGATTCATTTCAAGGATGATGATGTCACTTCAACTGGCTTCTCTTGATGTGAGGAAACTTATTTAAAGTGACTTGGTGTGACGTATTTATAGATCCGATTTAGTCTGTGAATGTGTGTGTTTGTGTTTACGTGTTTGTGCGTGTGTTTGTGGGTAAGCATGTGCGTGTGTGTTTTTGCACTTGTGTGCGTGCATGTGCACTTTTGTGTGGACGGTAGTGTGTGGGTGTGTGTGGGGATGTGTGTGTGTGTGCATGTGTGTGTGTGTTTGTGTGCATGCATATACGGTGTGTGTGCTTGTGTGTGGGTGCATGTGGGGAAGTATGTGTGTGCATGCATGTGCTTGTGTGTGTGTGCTTGTGTTTAGGTGTGTGTGGGGATGAAAGTGCACGTGTGTGCATGTGTGTGTGCGCACTGTGTTTGTGCACGTGTGTGTGTGCATGCGTGTGTGTGAGAGTAGGTGTGTGCATGTGTGCCTTTGTGTGTGTGTCTTGCTGTGGGTGTGTGTAGGGTATATGAGTGTGTGTGCATGTGTGTGTAAATGTATGTGTATGTGTACATTTGTGTCTCTTTGTGTGTATCTGTGTGTCTGTATGATGTGTGTGTTTGTGTGTTTGTGTGTGATCGATGTCGAGACATATATGAGGTTTGTTGGAAGTGCTCAAGGAGGCTCCTTGTCTCCTCAGAAGTGTCTCCTGCAGTGGACGCCATCTTTCCCGGGTGCATCCCTCAGAGACACCAGCAGCTGCCGTCCCACATCAGAGAAGACGCCAGAGGACTGGTCAAGGAGCTTCTGCCTCTCCTGTGAATCCTGATCTCCGGGCATCACGTAGACGAGGCCTCCTATTGTAACAGGATACGTGGAGCACGTGCCTCGCACGAGAGATGGATGGAACCAGAGCTCAGGAAATTGACTTAGCAATAATGATACTTCCTCCGCGCTTCACCGCATCAGTACCGCCAGGATCAGATAGGTGAGCACAAAAGTATGGACTGCTTTTGTTGTAGCACGGATCTGTGACAATTGGTCCCAATATTGATTCATCTCTCCAGCCCCGGGGAAATGTCCGTCATAAACGCCTGCAAGTGGGAAATAAAAGGCAGCAGAACGTTGATATCATCGGCAGACGTACACCAGAGATGAGTCAGAACAAGTCCACCGGAACTGTTGAAACATGCAGACGTTTACATTCCTCCTTCAGGAACTGTATTTACTTGAATGAATCAAATCAGATTTATTCACTTAAATTGATGCTGGGTTTGCCCCTTGTCATCCACCCAGTGCCTCAATATTCACTTTAACGTAATAGTGGAGAAGTTGATCATGGAAGACAATTAGAATTTAAATGCACTTTCTTCAGACTCTCCCCTGAAGTCTTCAGAGTAATTCTGTGTTGATTCTAAGTGTATAATTGAAGTTATGAAAGGGTTAATAAAACATCCCATAGTGTTACATAGTAATCCATGGGCAGCACTGAAGTAGAATGATTGATAATGTTGGAGTTCTTGATCCTGACAACCCTTTTTCTCGGTCTCGTTTTTTTTCCCATGATTTAGTCAATATAGAGATGCAAGCCAATCATCTATCTTCACTATAATATATGTCACTGTGACAAAAACACAGCGTTTGTTTGTTACATAACACACGTAATAGTTCACCCAAATTCTCTACTCACCCTCATGTAGACTAAGGTTCATTTTTAGAGTTAGAAACAAAAATGTTTGTTCATTTTAGTGTAGCGACTGGAAATGAGTTGTCTTAGTCTCCAAACATATATTTATAAAACTAAATGAATGCCCTGATTTATTGTTTTTTTTATGTTTAAAAAAGGGTTTGTAAACCACTGTATTTACTTTAAACTGTATCGTCTTATCTCTCAACTAAATCTTATATTTTATGATTTTAGCAGAAATTATTAAGCAAAACTTAAATTACATGTTGAGTTTCAGCCCCACAATAGATTCAATCATTAAAATATATTTATGGATTTATTTTTTCCAAAACCTCAATAATAACGTTGCTAAATAAAATAAAAGTGTAATTTTTGATATTATATAATTAAGAATTACATTAACTTACTTATATAACACACATTACATAATTTCCATACACACCATGTTAATCTTAAAAAGAAATGATAACAACGTTGTTGGTTTGTGATCCTGTCTGACGTGAAGATTCACAGTCTGAGTTTGGTCGAGCTATGAGAGGTGAGTGCAGGGGTCAGAGGTCAAGACTGGAATGTCTTCTTCCCGTCATCTCCCAGGTGTCTGGGCCAAACAAGGCTGTTAAAAATTCTCTAACCCTCGTAACGCGACCTGAAGGAGTCAAAACAAGCATAAGCGAGATTTTGCTATGTGTGTGGAGAAACTGCAGTTCCGCATTTAAATGCAAATCCAAATATTGGCTGAAACTTTGAACAGCTTGCTGATATATAGAGGCCGAGCTGGAGAATGGTTGGGAAACACGCCTCCTTCCCACGCGAACGCACACGCAATCGGTGGGTGTTAACAATATTCACATCCTCTTCGCGTATCTACAAGGTGAGAAAATGAATTTCGTTTTTTATCAAGCTCTCTTTAGTCAAGAGCTTAAAATAACCTGCAGGCGGGTCTGGATTAACAAGTGTGTCATCAATTATGGGTTTCAAACATAAAACCGCCCGCAGGTAGTTGATGAACGACACGCCAAACATCCTCCACGGGGGCGTCTGAGAAGTGCAATAAACGCTTTTCCGATCATAAACCACTTATAGAAGTCATTTAAAGGGCCAGTGTTTGAAGGAATTAGTGGCGCTGTCTGTCTGTCTGTCTGTCTGTCTGTCTGTCTGTCTGTCTGTCCGTCCGTCCGTCCGTCCGTCCGTCCGTCCGTCCATCCGCCCGCCCGCCCGCCCGCCCGCCCGCCCGTCCGTCCGTCCGTCCGTCCGTCCATCCATCCATCCATCCATCCATCCATCCATCCATCCATCCATCCATCCATCCATCCATCCATCCATCCATCCATCCATCCATCCATCCATCCATCCATCCATCCATCCATCCATCCATCCATCCATCCATCTATCTATCTATCTATCTATCTACCTACCTATCTATCTATCTATCTATCTATCTATCTATCTATCCGTCTGTCTGTCTGTCTGTCTGTCTGTCTGTCTGTCTGTCTGTCTGTCTTTCTGTCTATCTATCCATCTATCCATCTATCTATCGATCCATCTACTATCCATAATCCATCTATCCATCCATCCATCCATCCATTATCCAATGAAACTTTTGTTTCATCACTGCCATTAATGAGAATTAATTTAATAAAATATGAAGAAAAAAATTGGACAGTCAGGAATTGATAACAATCCATTGAAGAGTGGGATGAAAAACGAAGTGTATAATATCCATATGGAGGTCATTATCAGTATTTTACTGAGATATACAAATGAAACAGGTGAGAATAAACATGTATTTACTAAAAGTGCTCGGAAAAAATATCTAAGAAAATAAACATTTGAGGTAAATACTAGTAATATTCACTTGTTTTCTTTAATATTTGTTTTTTTATTTGACAATTTTGCAGATATTCCTGCCATTCCAACCACAATATTGGTTTATTTACATGTTTTTGTGTTTTATTTATTGTCAATTTGTCTGTCTGCGGGGCTCCGACACACATGGTTGCCAGAGCGGATGGTGGAGTTGTTATTTATTCATACTTTTAATACACGTTGAGATTTTTGACTCATCCTCTCTTACACCGTGGGATGTTTTAAATCACTTTTTTCGCTGTTGTTTATTAAAATGGAAAAACATTTTGTGAGATAATTGGTAGAGCAGATAGAAGGAGATCATGAATGACCGTTAAAGACTACGACGTCTGATGAGAAATGTGTGATTTTAGCTGAATTCAGGTCATGAAACAGACGTACCAGAGATTTGACTTTCATGTCTAACAGGAGAAGACAGGGGGTCCGTCCCTCGGAAGAAAAATGAGCAGAGAGAAAGAATCAGCTGTTGTTCTCCCGTCTGTTCCGCTGACATGCTCAGCTGGAATTTTGGAAATCATATTTTCTTCTAAAAATTGTTTCCCTGCTAGCTTGATTTCTTCACTCCCACCAATTCCAGGGTGTCGGAGACGTGTCTGCCTCACACCGTCTCCGACGCTGTAACACTGTTGCGAAGACAAGACAGCTGTGATATTGTCATTATAGAAGAATTCACCGTTTCCCCCTCCATCCCCTTTGTGTTTGTTTTGAACAATCCAAACAGCCATGAGTGGATATTAAGAAACGGCAGCGCAGATTGTGTCCATGTGAGGAGATGACCTCAACTATAACAAAAGCAGGGTGAAGAGATTCTATTTACACATGTTTGTAAACACACAGGAGGCTTGAAGGGCAGATGGATTTGTCCAAATGAAGCACCGTGCAGAGACTGCGAGGTAATGTATCCATGCATCTGAAAAAAGTCTGGATGAGATATAAAGGAAAGAACTGCAGGAAAAAGGATTGCATAAGGTTGCTCAATACTAGTGAAACGATCCATCCATGCAGCAATATCGTTTAACCAACTCTCAAACTGAGATTGTTCCATTCTACTCTTGTGGACACTTAATTTAAGTGTGTCTTAAATAGATTTTGGACCTCTATTGTACTCATCAGTATGTGTCTGTTTGTACAAAACTCTTTCATTGAAATATTTACATTAGAAAATGTGCCTAGGCCCCGAAAACTCTTTTTTTTTTCTGGAGATTAAATCTTGTGTACCATAACCACACCCACTCTGCTGTGATTGGTCAAGCATCAAGGTTTGTCACTGCGCATAATCATTCTAGGAAGACTCCACCTCCAAAGGACTCATTGTATAAACAAAGCAGAATGTGATTAAGGAAGGCTGAAGGAGGAATGAAAACATTATTACATCGTAATGGACTCTTGTAACCTCTCATTCACTGAGATTTCAGACGGGGGAGAACTTAATAAAGTAATAAGTTCAAAACATGGTCATGATGAGGGACTTACTGCATCTTGGAGAGCAAGACTTCAACATTTGAAGTGAGTCGGGAGAGTTGAGTTTTCACATGGATGTTGCAGGTGCAGTTTTACACTGCCACATATTTTACCCTTGTATTCCTCCATCTTTGTTTATCAACTATTGATAGCTAACACTCTTTTTTGAATGTTTTTTGGGGGAAATTTCCCTTTTAAATTAAATGTATCAAAAGAGAAAAGAGCTTGTGTAATCTGGTGATATAATCTGGTCTCAGAAAAAAGTCCAACTGTTGCTTAAAACGAGGGTGACGTGGCTGATCATGAGGGCAGAGAGAAGAGGCTTTGACCTTCATTACTCGGCTCGGACTGACCTGCAGATAATGTTGAATTGTATTAGAGTTATATAAGCATCGAAGAATCCTCATCCTGACAACAAACAGATCTTCCCTCCAGCTGGCCTCTCCACGCAAGCCGCCGAGCTAATATGTCGGAGACCAAGTGTAATTGATGCCTGCGAGTGAAGCGGAGTGACCTCGGCGATGTCTCTCCGCACACAAACACTGCTCTCGGCACCTTCGGCTTGTTTGGGGTCAACCGAGCGGGTGTTTGAAAAGATCCTCGTCGAGGATTTAAGCCGACCAGGGGCCTCGACTCTGATAAAAACATGTGGCGGGCGATTCTTGCATAAAGAGCCACCTGAGTGATGAGTCACGCCGTCTCTGAGAGACATACAAGCTGTTATCAGGCTGTTTGTGAGGAATGTGTTTAATGGAAGTTGGTGAGAGTGAGCCTGAACCCCCCTGTACCCCCCCCCCCCTTCCAGTGTAAATCGTACCATATGGAGGATATACTGTGAAATTCAGGCAGTTCAAGAAAATATAGGACATGACTCTGAGGCCCAGTGGCTTCTGTTGGAATGATCAGGTTTAAGATGTTGGCTTTCTTTAAGTGGCTCTTAAAATACGGTTAATCCTCGTAAAGATTTTTACGAGACGGCTCCGTCCATTATTTACGTTCAGCAGACTCACGGAAGAAAGATGTTTAATCTGAGATGAAGTACAGTACAGTGGCTTACCTGCTTCTTTCGTGTACGTCCAATCTGTGCATGTTTCCTTCAGGTATTTCGGTGTACACCTTAAATCAAAAACAAGGTTTTTATTGTCGCCAACATCAAGAGAAAAACGAATAATTAGGGACAAAACTTTTACTTTTCCACGGTCTAATCTGACTGAGGAATGTCCGAGGATCCTGATTTATGGTAAACGTATCTGGAGTTAGCTCGGGACAAATGTGTGATCGAAGAATAATTATTAAATTATACATACACCTACATGTACTTTAAATTTTTTAAATACATGATCCAAGCTGGAAATCTATGTCAGTAGCTTTCTGGAACTCCCAAAATGCAGTAGGAGCGAGCAAGAATGGGAGATAGCAAAGCAATTGAGCTCTCTTCACTATAGCGTGACAAATACTTCAAAAGATTGCTGGATCCAGGTGAAAAAAACGCCATAAGTTAATCTTTTTTTTTCTCTGATCATCTGTGTTAAAGTTTTGATATATTCTACTTGGAAATGGTGAATGACATTTGATGTTATTTTATTTTTACTAGTGGACTGAAGTTGAACAAACATAGGAAGTGGTAAATGACATGAATCAATTCTTGTGTATTTTATGCGTACAACTAAGCTAACTAGCTTAACATGCTCGCACTTTTCTTTTAGATTTTATTCAAGGTAATTTACAGCGGATTCGCTGAAATGGCAACAGCCATTGCTTACACTAGAGGTGTTAACGTCTACACATGTAAACACGTTTTTTTTCTCTCCTCTGAATAAATATCTCACCTATATGTACATGCAAGTAAAAAGGGGCTTCTGTTGGCCAATGAGGCATGTTTGTTTTGGTCATGTGATGAAGTAGTCCGACAGGAGACTGTTGTGTTATAAAAATGTATTAACAGCGATGCCTCACAACATTTGTCAAAAGATACAATAAGCACAGCAACTTTCTTTATACATAAGTGTATCTTGTATGTATACAGGATTTAAAATGTTCAGCAATTGCAAAAGAATTATACTGCTGATTCGCAGTATTATTAAGTCTCACAGAGTAATATTATGGTGCCTCGCGAAGTAATACTACCATGACTCGCAGAGTAATACTAAAGAACTTTGCGGAACAATACTATGACTTGGAAATTCATACTTTAGAGCCTAGCAGAGCAACTCTACAGTGACTTGCTTTGTAATACTACGGTAACAGGTGGAGTAATACTACATAGCCTCTAGGAGTTATACTACGATGACTAGCGGAGTAATACTAAAGAGCTTTGAGGAGTAATACTACGATGACTTGCAGAGTATTACTACGGTGACTCGTTGAGTAATACTATGTAGCTCGCAGAGTAATACTATACAGCCATGCAGAGTAATACTTTGGCGACTCACGGAGTTATACTATGTAGCCTTGCACAGTAATACTATGGAGCCTCCCAGAGTAATACTACGGTGACTCGCTGAGTAATACCACGGTGACAGGCGGAGTAATACTATGGAGCCAAGCGGAATAATACTACAGTGACAGGTGGAGTAATACTATGAAGCCTCGCGGAACAGTACTACGGTGACAGGCGGGGTAATACAATGGATAATTGCGGAGTAATACTATGGCGACTCTCAGAGTAATACTTCATAGCCTTGCACAGTAATACAATGGAGCCATGCTGTATAATACTATGTAGCCTTGTGGAGCAATACTACGTTGACTCGCACAGTAACACTATGGAACCTTGCGGAGCAATACTATGATGACTAAGGCAGTAATACTATGGAGCCTCATCTTTAGACTTTCATTTTTTGTGCATCACAACAAGCATTTACAAAAGTGAAAACCTAGAAAAATCCCTGATAACAGTTGACCCTTTGTAAAAGTATTTTCTCTTGAATATAATCAGCGTTTTTTTTCGTGATGGTGAATCAAATCCCCGTCATCTACCAGAGATGTGATCTCTCGCAGGATTCTTCGACTCTAGCAGGATGGACAGAGGTGTGTTTACATTTGACCAGAGAGGCCTCGTCCCTCTACAAGGAGACGACTGTCCTCTGACTTCTGCTAACATTTGCAAACATATTAACATAAACCTGAGTCGGGCACAAGCGCGTCAGTGTGTCACTGGCCTCATACGATTTGTTAGCTCGTCCAGAGAGGTGATAATGCAGGAGGAACCTCTCGAGGCTCCGAACCCCCGAATTCCTCCAGCACATGCCTTTCTCAGCGGGGGTCTCACATGCTTCTGCACAGCCAAGTAATGTGAAGTCATGGTCCCTCCGAACGTCTGCGGCCTGTCTGGAGAGCGGCTCCACAGCTCCCCCTTCGCTCGGACAGGCTCATAAATGACAACAGAGCTAAAGATAGAAACAGGCAGACAGAGGGACAGCCATAAATCAGCCGCCGACCCCGAGGGTCTGGACTGGAGAGGGGTACTCAGTTCATCCTCTCCTGCCATTATCCTGATCCCTCGTCTTGAAACCAAACCCCAAAGACAAGAAACACTAAAACCAGGACAATCAAAGGTTTAGTTTGCTCTTCCGTCATCGTCCAATCAATGATCAAATCTTTTCTCGCACCTTCATCAGGCCACGCCCCCCTCCCACTGGCCATGTGGACAAAGGTAGTGCACATTCCAGGCTCAGCTGGACAAGGGACAGGCCACCACCTGCAACAAACACCACAGGGGTTAATAATCCCACCACTCACTTACCGTCAGTCCGGCTGAAGGTGCCGTAAAAATAGTGCCGCAGACGACTTACTGGACCAGTTAGTGTATCCTGACACGTCAATACTGAGGCAAAACAGCTGAGGCCACATGACCTCATTGTAGGGATTTCGCAGAGGACTAAAGGAAACTAAAATACAAGAAAAACAGAATAATAATCAAAACCTTGAATTGTACAATTTGAAAAACAATAAACCTTTTAATCCCAACAAATGAAGAAATAAAGAAAGTCTATCACAGATGTCGTGTTTTTCCATCATTTTTTAGTGAATTCTCAGACTCTTTGTTTCTTTTTAAACGTTAAGATGTTTTTAAAATGATTAAATCTTTCGTTTCCATATTTTGTTATATATATTCGATTCAATATTGTTATTATTATACACATAAACACAGTATATTTTGGTTATTTTTAAGACCAGTAGATATCATGACTTGTGATGTTTTTTATTAAGTTGCTCTTCGGAAAGAAATATATACATTTTTGAACATTGAAAATAATCTTAAAAAAACAGATGGAAGTTTGTTGAAAGTAAATGCTTCAAGAAAAAGGGAAAACAAATACCATTTATTATTTTTCACTGGCCCAGGGGCTACATGCGGCCGTCTGTATGTGTTTATTGGGCCCTTATGTGTCAAACTGAGCACGTAGGAAATTGTGTTCTAACAATTTATTTTGCTTTATTTAAACTACTGATTCTGAATTGTATTTATTCACCACTATAATCATTTTCTAGACGTATTTATATTTACATGCATAATTTAACATAACTTAATATTCACTTCTTTGGTATTTTTTCAAAAACATGAAAAAAAGAAGATAAAATATATGCTTTATATTTACTTATTTGTAAATTTTTGTAAATTTTACATTGAAATGAACAAACATTTTTGACTATAACTCTAAAAAGATTACTCTGAAAATAATCCCAACCCTCAGTCGACATGAGGGTGAGTAGAAAATGAGTGAAGTTTGGATTTGGTCAGTATAATTTTAAAAAGTCTTACTTTTATATATATAACTTCTTAAGGTATTCGGTTTTCAATGTTTAATTAAAATAATTAAAATCAACAGTGACTGTTAAGGTCCACGTGAAGCTGATTCTTATTTCTTCCTCTATAGAAAAATCGTCTGCGAGGACGACGAGAATCTGCCGAGAAATGCAAAGTGCTTCCGTGTAACACCTCTTCATCCACTTTGTTATCTAATGCAGGCTATTTTCAGGTGATTGTTGTGGTTCTGTGTAATCTAATTAGAATGGATCTCCAGACAAAAGGCTGTGATTGACATGTGCTTGTGGTGGCAGGGAGGCAGGGGTGTATGTGAGGGGGGGGGGGGGTGGAAACACTTGTCTCAGCTGTCAAGTTTGGGTTCTCTCTCGGGAGAAGCGAGGGGAATAAAAGCTCACACATCTGTCGCATGTTTAAAGCTGCAGGAGCTGATGATGACTTTGATAACGCAACAGTTTTTACCGTTGCGTCACTCAGGTGGTCCGGTGAGAACCGTGTCTGATTTTTCTTGAGATGATCATCGCGTCTGCTTTGATGTTCGGAAGAAACTGCCGGTGAAAGGAGCTGATTAAGTGTCATTAGTATTAGCATCACAAAGATGATTAATATGGGTTGAGTGCGAGACCTTATCTAATATTGTTTTGTTGCTGGTTTGTTTTGCATTCACCGCCGCAGTTGTCTGGTTGCCTAGGATGCCATTTAAAAAACACATTTCACCTTTGTTAGAGCAGCCATTCATCTTTAGACATAAACACAAGTGAGAAACATCTCTTTTGCTTTTTTCACATCCAGGGCTCACATCTTAACCACCCCATCACTCACTCACATGTAGCAAATGTTAGAGTCTTTATCCTTCAAGATGCAGTAAGTCTCTCATCATGACCATGTTTTGAATCGATTACTTTATAAAGTCAATTTTTCTATCCATCCATCCATCCATCCATCCATCCATCCATCCATCCATCCATCCATCCATCCATCCATCCATCCATCCATCCATCCTTCCATCCATCCATCCATCCATCCATCCATCCATCCATCCATCCATCCGAAATCTCGGCGAACGAGAGGTTATGAGAGCAGAGTCTATCATGATGTAATAATGGCTTCACTCCTCCTCCAGCCAGCTGTAATCATACCTCGCTTTGTTTATACAACGATTCCTTTGGAGGTGGAGACTTCCAGGATTGTAACGCGCGGTGACAAACCTCGATGCTTGACCATTCACAGCAGAGTCGGTGTGGTTATGATAAACAAGATTTCATACATTTTTTCAGTGGGCGGGGCTTAAGCACATTTTCTAATGTTAATATTTAAGTGAAAAGAGAGTTTTTTACGGACACATACTGATGAGTACAATAGAGTCCAACATCTATTTAAGACACACTTAAATCAACACATTGGTTGAACTTTAAAGAAACAGTGTATTTGTAATAAACAGAGCATTAAAGCATTGCAGGCAGGATTTTAAAAAAGACAAAATTAGCATTAATAAACAATAATACATTTATTTTTTAAGAAAAATACTGATCATCAAGGTTGTAAAACTCATGCAAGGGGACGAAATTCTAAACTCAATCCAAAAATGAAATATAAGAGGCAATACTATACTCATCATGTAGGTAGGTAGGTAGGTAGAAATTTATTGATCGATCGATTGAAATCATTTTTTCCAAATTATCCACAGCAAATACAGCAATTTTTCATAAAAAATAATGAAAATAAAATAAGAACAAGAACAAAGAGAAATAAAGAGAAAGAACAAGATGATACAATCTAAGTCAAAAGACAAAGTGGCCATAAGTAATAATGTAGATGAATACAGGACTTTGTTAGGCTGTGAAAACAAGTAAAACATATTTAACTTTTCTCTTTTCTTCCCTTTCATCTGCATTTGCTAGATTAAATTAAAGAATTCTAAATTCAGAAGAGCACTTTTCCAATAATAAATGTTATTGCTAAACACTTTTGATCTTTTAAAATAGATATTGAAAGTTGTATTTAACTTCAATAAACAGCTGAGCGATGACTCAGGTGGAGGTCAGACGCTGCTGCTGCTGCTGCTGGAAAGCACTCCAGAGCCTCCGAGCTGCAGGCGTGATCAGCTCCAGTAAATCAAGCATGCAGGTCTCCATTACCAGCACTTCGGCCTCCGTCAAAAACAAATATTGATGGACACACAGGTCGGGGATGATGAGTGGAGGCCAGGAGAAAATACTGATGGCCTCTATTCCTGTCACATGACGCTCTAATGGTTTAGTTAAAAACTGACTGAGAGGAGTAGCAGCGAAAAGTTAAAATAAAAAATAAAAAATATGGTTCAATTTATTTTACTTGATTCATTTAAAACTGAATATCATTACACAATCTTCTTTAAAAAAAAAAAGAGGACACATTTAAAGATTAAAAACCTTCTGTTGGTGACATTACCTTTCTCACCTTTTTGACCTTTGTTCTTCTGTCGGAGCAGCCAAATGTCACGCTGCAGCGACAACGACACGACAGATCAAAAGGGTTTTTATCTTCCTTTCTCTGGTCTCTATTTTTAACAGTTAAATCCACAGTGAGTATTTTCCATCTCTGCAATTGTGGAACAATCTGAAGAAGACATAATCATGTTATGTGTGTTTATATATCTTTATCCGAGGGTTATGGAGAAAAGGCAGTGAGGTGCAGAACTCAATCTCTAATTGAAAAATGTATATTATTATATACAGTAGTTTCAGCTCCATAGCTATAGCAGTTTCAAACTTTCAAAGTGTAGGCTATTCGTTTTTAAGTTTTTATTATATATTTAATACAGATTTCCTAAAAAATATATGAATAAAAAACTAAAAGTCAGTCAAACGTTAAACAAGAAACCTCTAAAAGGATATTACATTTTATTGATTTAATAACAATCCATGTTGATGTACCCTGTATAATCACATGAGACAATATTGGACTAAACAATTAACTCTGTACATGTTCTGTCATTGCGAGAGTTTATTTTTGGTGATTGAATGAGTCATGAGTCTCTTCAGTTGATGCAATCTGAACCTTTTCTTTCTTTTATCCAGCGATCTTCCAAATGCAGGATCAGCTGTTTTGATTGACAGCTGGCTGATCCGTTTTAAATCTTTTTTTTGCGAGGTCAGTGTGAGAAAAAGAATCAGATGTCATCCGACTGAGTGGCCTTTATATGACTCCAGAGACGGATGGATGGAAGCGATTGAACTTTGTAACAGCATTGTTGGTTCGTATGTAACATACTGTACAATAAACAATTTGACAGCAATCGATCAATAAAGTTTTACCTTACCTTACCTTACATATGGAATAGCAGAATATTTAACTACAATAAAACAATTTTGAACTATAATTTTAATTTCTTGACAGAAATTTAGGGATCAGAGAAGTACTTTTCCTTTTATTCATGCCCTTGATTCATACTTTCCTACTTCACTGTACACAAGATTTACTTAACATTCTTAAATTGTTATTTTTATTTATTACCGATGCTACAGAATGCTGGCTTCGTCATGTGTGTGTCGTAAATCTGATATTATAGAAACCAAGTTTACTATGACAGGCTTCTTTTGCAAACACATCATACAAGATCTTCAAAGAACAATCTACTGTATGTGGAAAAAAATTAGTATTTGATCAAAGAAAAGAGTAACTCTTAAGTCATATTTTGGAAGTTTCAACGCAGTAAGATGTGAACCAGGTTTTGGTAGAAAAAGTTTACCATTCAAAAGGTATGGTTGGCCTTGAAAAATGTTCCCATAGTTTGCCTCAAAACGTTATTTTCAAGGTTATTTTGCAGCTCACCTCAAGGGATTTTGATGTCTCAAGATGCCAGACTTTCCCAGCCTTTCCTGAACTCTCCCCATTTGGGCTCATATTTTTTAAGGAAAATGATGTTTCTCTTCCAAGTCTAAACATAAAAACACTTCTAAAGAATCCGTGACCCGAGGCCTCACGACCACCCACTGACCGGGGCTAACACTCCAAGTATAGAAGTGAGGTGAGAGACCGTCAAGTTTGTTTTTGTCAACTCGTGAATCAAGTCGTTGTTGGGAAATGAAACACGGTTAAATCAACAATCGAGAGAAGAGCTTCACAGAGAGACTGGAATGACTGGCGGGTGAGCGGCCAGATTGGAAAACAGGTTGCACGGAGTACGACACCAGATAAGAGAGGCTGTTGTGAGTGCACGCCGCGTTAATTCAGCTCTCGACGATCCTGGAAAACTGAACATTCAATTAACTCGTGGAGCGTTATCTGTCCTCCGCACACCTTCATTTTGAAAACATAGAGGAGAACGTGTCTGGAGAGCTTCGGTTTAATGAAGTCTGCAGCCTACAGCAGGACCGTGTGGGAGTCTGGATCCTGGACCCAGGAACGCAGCCGCTCCAAGGTGCCAGCGAGTTCTCCAGCAGGGCGAGAGGCTGGAAATAGACTCACCCGTGGAACCTCGCGGAGACTTCTGATTCCTTCAGGATGATAAGTGTGTTGAAGGAAGTCCTTGACCTACATAAACGCTGCTGTGAGGAACGTTCACGAAGCAGAAGCATTAAAGTTCAGATGATCTTGAGAAGTTCTTACTTATTTTTCCATTACAGTCACATTATATACCGGCAGGAAATTTTGAGCATGTTTTCTGATCCCTTGACCCCGACGTCAGATATAGAAGGTGTTTGGATCAAAACAAGATGAAATACAGTTTCAAACAACTGTATTTATATTTCATTTTATATAAAACTGAATATAGATAAACAAGTAAATATTAAAACTAACTATTTTAAGGTAAGGTAAGGTAAAACTTTATTGATCCCTCAGGAGGTCTCCTTCGGGAAATTGTTTTTTACCAATAGCCAGCAATTTTTCATAAACAATACAAAGTAATAAATAAAAATAAAATAAGAAGAAGAACATAAAGACAAAGAACAAGAACAAGATGACACAATCATAAAGACAAAGAACAAGTAGTGAGAAAACAGAATAAATGTTTTAAAAATAAGGAAACGTATGAGAAATCATATGAAGAAAAAAATAAATATATGTTTAAATAAAATAAACAAGAAAAGAAAAGATCTAGAAACATGATTATTGGGCCGAGGGCAGGAACATAGACTGAATTTAATCAGTTTGGACTCAATTTAATCTAAACAAATTGGGGTGACAGCAGCAAGTCTTTCTCTAAGGGTCACGATTGTCATTCTATGCAACTCTGGTAGATCTGCCCATGAATAATACACACATATATAAATATATATATATACACACACAAATAATGCATAATTAAGAAGCATATTGTAATTTTTACAACACAAATGATTCGATAAAAATAAAAATAAATACTCTGCAATAAAGCCGTTTCTGATTCTGATCATTTTCTTCATGAACAATATGTAACACATCTTATTTGACTCACTGCCTCCACCTGCTGGCAGATGTCGTAAAATATATGACGTCATCTTTTTCCTCAGTGACACAGTGAAGGCGAATGACTTTATAGTAAAATATTTTATTCAAGAGCGTCCCACATAGCATCCTTTATCATATCTTACACATTTCAGACACAAACATAGGTAGAGGTTACTAAACACATACATACATGAAAACCTTTAAAAAAAAAAAAAAAGAAACAATAAATTACAGCATGATTGGCAGACCTTTACCCCCCACTTCAAGGTCACTAAATGTTTTCAAATATGGCCGAACGCGAGGATTACTTTGTGCTCTTCCATCTGTGAAATGATTGGACAACCGAAGCTTGACTTTGAAATTGGAACCATAGTATCGTGGGGCGTTCAAGTGTCTGAGAAGAAGAACTTTTCAGTCGAGTTGAGCAAGAAGAGAAAGAAACATGGGGATGAAATGTAGCAGCTGGTTTCAGTAAATAAAATAAAAAACAGACAGCGAGGTGTGATCAGAAACTTTGGCCCAAGAACCTGCACATCTGAGAACATTCTCCAAACAATCATATACTCGAGCTCAACATTTTGAAGTGAAATGTTCGGGACACAAAAATCAACCATGAAATCTTCAGACACCGGGGGAACCTTGACGCGGGAGTTTGTGGACGACGCGGCTGGTTTATTATTCAGAGAGCGGCTGGTAAAAAAAAAAAAAAAAAAAGTCATTTGAAACTTTAAAATAAAAAAAGTACAAATAACTACAACGGTTCATTAGCGCCGGTCAACACTGATAAAAGAAGGGTGGCGAATGGATCGTTTCGGAAGGATAAAACCGTTGTGAATGCACAATATAGTCATTATATTTCGACATTTTCAAGCCTCGAACACGAAAATATATTGCTAATCCTGGAGAGTAAAACAATTTTGAAAATCTTCCTCATGAAACAAATTTATTAAAGAAAATATAGCTTCTTCATAAAAATGCTGTTGCTCGTCTATACAAGACATTACGGTGCAGATCTCCGTCAGTAGGATTGTTGGAGCGGTCTGTACTGTAGCCTCTTGAAAAAGGCACCTTGACATGTGCGAGTTTTTTAGTGTCAAATTGTAGACTTGTAAAATCCACTCGCCACCCTGTCCTCAACGTCTCGTGCGCCGCCGTGAATAACAGTCTGAAGGTTTCCCAACGTTGTAAAGCAACCACGACAGTGTGACATCGCTGAGCTCCGGCAAATAAACTTGAAGATTTTTTTTTTTTGGGGGGGCGCGGGGGGGACCAATCTCCTCGGTAAGGCTGGTATTTATCGTTTGTACATTCATAGGAAGGAGACACGACGAAGCGGCACCAGGGGGCGCTGTGGCGTGCCGGCGGAGGGCAGAAGACGAGACACTTGAACCGTTTATAATTTTTTTTTTACAATCAATCTACGTAAAGGCACTATCAGACGATTATGCTCTCAAGTTATCCATCCTTGAAAGGTAAAAATCTAAAAATAGTTTGTTTTTTTTTCCGGTTGGACATCATTTACTTTTGAAAAATAAAGTTTTGCGTAAAAATTCTTTTTTTTTTTTGCAAGGAAAATTTTTACAAAAATGCAATCTTTTATACAAAAAGAGGAAAAACAAAGAAATGCATATGGCATTTTGGTTATTACACATTATTGACATGAGTCAAATTAATTCGTGACAACATGGAGAAGGTTTTTTTTGTGCAGGAGTTTAAATGCTTGACGCACGAGACCCACAGAGAAGAAACAAACCGAGAGAGTCGACGGAGAAACCTGCGTCACAGTGTTACCCACGTGGAGAGACGGAGAGATCTGTCACTACAGACAGGACAGCGCTACATCGAATGGTGCCTTCTAGTCCCCCTATAGTATAAAAACAGCACTTTTTGGAAGTCCGGGTCAGACCGACACCAGCGTCACAGGCTGTCCAACACTCTGTACCTCCAGCAGCGGTTCCACAGCGACTGCAGGAACACCGGCAGCTGGTACCTGCGGGGGACCACGCCGCTGACGTTCTCCTCGAAATACTCGAACAGTCTGTACCACCACACCCGCGAGAACAGGTTACTCTCCGACTTCTTCTTCAGCGACTGCAAGGAAGATGAGTGAGGCTTAGTGACCCGTAACATGAAGTTCAACACCTTTATAATGTTAATTAACCCTTTTTTCGTCATTTATTCTCTCATTACTATTGCTTAAAGCTTCCTTTAGAACTCACATAATATTATGTGAACCCCTGGGAAAGGTCATGCCCACCCCTGCCTTAGAAAGAATAAAACAAGTACAAAGAAACTGCCTAGTACTGCAAAGGAGCTCATTTTATATACATGTGTAAAAAACTGAATTCTGTCAAATCCAATTAACTTCTTTAATTTAAAGGGAAACTATTGTGTTGTGCTGGAAGACTGAAGACCATTATTGAGTCATAATGGACTCCGCTCTCGTAACCTCTTGTTCGCTGAGATTTCAGACGGAGGAGAACTTTATAAAGTAACAAGTTCAAAACAAGGTCATGATGAGAGACTTACTGACTAACAATCCCTGAAAATATTCCTGAAATACTGTTAAGCAGTAATTTCCCTAACAAACATATCCCATAAACTCTTTGGAAGAGGTAATAACAGTGAATTTTTGAGATTTGCAATCAAATTCACTTTTGTCAAGGATCTAAACCCCACTATTCATTCATACTATCTATAAGCTATTAATAAATGACTACACTTGCAAAAGGTAGTGATTGTAAATCTAGATGATGCTCGCTTGCGTCATAGTCTTATTTTAGTTTCCCTATATGTGCAGAAAAAGGACCTATTTTCAGTCCAGAAGACATGAGCAGCAAGACTGCGGAGTTCTGCTGATCATGCAATTTTCTGTCCTACACAAGTTATTTTAACAACCGTTCTCAAACCGTTTCTTACTCTACTCGCTTTTCCATTTCAAAAATCGCTTAAAAGAGAAATATCAAACTAACTTAGAGCCGACGATGACTGATCGCCATTTTTAATTGTCTAAAATGAAATGAACGTGTTGACGGATGGATTCCTGCGTTTCAATATTGTTCTCGAGGGTTACACTCACCTTCTGGTTGGCCATGGTGTGGTACCACCAGAAGAGGCGTGTGGTTATGAAGTAAGCCACAGCCACGTCCACGGTGTAGTGGTCATGAGCCAGGAGGACGCAGAAGATCCCGACAGCACTCAAGCTCCAGCAAACCCAGTGGTACACCCAGAACCTTCGGGGGGAGTCTGAGAGACGCATGGAAAGAGGAAGGACTTTTACAACAAAAAAAAAAAAATAGGGTCCAGGAAACAACCTCGATGTGACAGACTTCCTGACCATAGTTCTCCTTCTTTGTGTTAAAGAGTTGCTGGTTAGATACAAATACACTGGAAGAAGAACCAGAACATCTATAAACAAGCACATATAACTAGCCTGGTAAGAGCACGGCCCAGGGGCCACATGCAGGCCCTCCGACAGCATTATAAGGCCCTCAGACTGATCAGGCAGAAATATTTTGAATGATTTGTTTTTAATTAATCATTTATATGTAACCAATTTTGAAATTGAAGGTTGTTTTTTTTACAAGATTGTCATTGAATGGAATGAAAATACACTTATTTGAATTATACATTTTTTTCCGTAGTTCTATTTTTAAAAATGTATATAAACAAAAAAACAATATGGAACCAAATCGTTTTAAATGGTATATTGTTTATAACTCCCCAGGTTAATATTCAAGATCATTTATTGTATTGATTGGTACCGCACTCATTCAGTCGGGTGTTTTCAAAGAAATAATGAGGCTCTATTTCCTCATCTCATTCTTTTTAATGGCTTGATGGCTCCTCACAGCTGTCACAGTAAATAATGTGGCCCCTAGGGAAATTAGATCGGCCTGACACAAACAAGATTGTTTCCAGTGCTAGCACAACTCTACACCACTGGGAGGCGCTGTCCTTTCAGTCAGTCTAGTTTCTACTGTCATATAAAAATCTAGCCCACTTTTGAACCAGTCAAAGAACAGTTCACAAGTGGTTCCATTTGGAGACAAATGAAAAACAGAACGCAGAGGAACAAAAAGTTCAGTTGAGAAACAACTACGTCTTGAAACACTGAAACTAAAAAGTCAGCCCAACATTTCCACATGCTCTAATTTACTGGCACAGGCCTCAGAAAAGTTAAAGAGCAGAAAGATCATATTAATTCTGAAGCATTCGCAACACGCATTCAAAAATACTGGGATTTTTGTGGAAACACCAACAAAAACAAGATCTACTTACACTCCTTGATGAAGAGGTATGTTAGAGTCAACATGACAGTGTGGCCACTGTACAGATAATCTCCACACATGGTGTGAGAACCTGTGATGGACAGACCTCCGCCGGCAATCATCTTCATCACTCTGCTCACGTGACCCTCCCAGTTCCCTTGAAGCTGAAACCATCAGAAGACAATGTTATCATCACCAATTCCAGAACTAAGGTGTAATCTGGTCCATGACTGGATGCTTATCTCAGCCAAATACAAGTAGATGTCTGTGACTTGGATTAGATACGATGTATACGTTATTGATCTCAGAGATATATTTAAATTCAGTCTGAAATCTTCGCTCTGGCTCAATCCTCCCATTTTGCTCAACATTTATCTGAAGAAACCACAAAGTAAAACTGAACTTGTGACAAATTAAATAAGCCACACTTTGCACTATGAATGTATAAATAAACGGTAAAGACGGCTGCCTCCAGGTGGACAACTGTAGATGTGACACATCCTGGAAGTGTGACGTGTCCCCATGTCACGTGTGGGACACGCTTTCTTGCAGCGGCACAAATCATTTGTGGCATCTCTTTCTGAAGCAAGATCTGCGTTTTAATTCGAATAGTTATATATACCTGTGTAACTATCTGTATTCTAATTAAAATCCAATTAAACATGTTGTTTTCGTAAAAGAAATACATGTCCTACGTCACTTTGGGTCCAATATTGTAAAACTGCAAGTTAAAATTAAAAAGGTCTAATGTACTTAACATAGCTGCTTAACCACGAAGGCCTCAAAACAAATGTGTTTGTAGTATCCCTTGTGTTGCCACTGGGTCAGGATTAACGACCTCCACCACTACATATGAATTTCTGGAAGCCAGGGAGGTAGTTGACCTTGACCCACAACTCAAGGGATACCATGTCATTTTCAGGCCTTCGGGTCACCCTGACCCAGAGTTAAATCAAAGGTTTAAAGGTATGATACCAAACGAGACATGGTTAACATTGTTTAAGGTGAGATATTAAGGTAAGATAACAGATTAGGCAGTTATATCACGAACACTATACTTAAAAACAGAAGTTGTTCCATCAAACATCTGGACTTCATTGCAATGCCTTTCTGAAGCAAAAGCTCTTTTCTTCTAGTCTGGGCTCACAAATGTGTCCACGTGATTCTCCTTTATTCTGCCTTTATACATTAGATAAGCAAGTACGTGGAAAGTAAGACAGTCATACGACTGATAAGTGTCATTTCCCTCAAACATTTGCCCTTTTGCGGGAAACAAGTACCAGGATATCTTCTCTTAATCTTCTTCCAGAAAAATAATTTTCTAAGTATGGCTCTTGCGTCATCACGTTTGCATTTACAACTGCCAGCTAAGTAAACAACCATGCTTGAGAGGATCTCAACCTCTACAGCTGCATCCCCTCAGGGAGATGCTATCAAAGACAGGCCAAAATATAATAAACATGTAATAAGAGCAGAATCAGCAGTTGCTGTTCTGATCCTGAAAAAAGATATGTACCGGTCCATTTTGTGGACTAAGTGTGGCTAAAAATGGGATACTATAAAGGTAGGTCCTCTGTTTTATGAATGTGAATTAAGAAAATAAAATAATTATACCTTTGGAGAGCATTTGAAGTGCATCCCTGGAACAGGCAGAGTGGTGATGTACATTGTAATACAGCGGTACAGGTAGAGCGTGCCCACGATAAAAAAGAACCTCCTGCCCACTATGGACCTGCAACGAAATGAGAAATGAAGCTTCTCCAAGGAGACGCATGCTCAAGAGGACCTCACCTGTGTTTGAGGAGCAGCCACTGAACCAGCCAAAGTCCCACCAGCACAATACCGTTGACCTCGCAGATGGAGAAGGCCCACTCTATCCTGTTGAACAGGTCAAAGAATTTGTCTGGCAAAGGTGGCGTGTGTTCTTTTGGTGGGACCCTCTCGTGGACCACTGAAATGACGATCGTGGTGGTTACAAAACACACCACCGCATAGAGGAATGCGATGCCAGTTTTGCCACACTCTGATGGGAAAGGGGAACGCGGCGTCTCGCTCGAGGGGATAGGAATCTTGACCAGGTCCGTCGTTCCATTCCTGTAGGGCTTAATCGTTCCATTGGGCAATCCGCCGGCGTGTCCATTTGCGTGACCATTTTTATGGGCCTCGATGTGGTTTTCTAACCGCAGGGTCTCCAGATGTGTCAGCAACTGTTGTCCGCCGTCGGACGACACCAGGGAGAGCGGTGGATGCTGGAAATCTGCGTCGCCGAGTCTGAGCAAGGCGAGGCCATTCGTCTGATGCAGGGCATCCACGTACTCCGACATCCCTTCTTTGACCAACCAGTCGGTGACTTCCTTCGCTGACCATGTTGACACTTTCATCTTCGAAGCGACGAGGTCACCAGGATTGAATCTCCAGTGAACGGACGAGTGGCCTGGCAGCCCAGGGGGCAGTGAGCAGTCCGTGCCAGCTTTAGCGTTGGTCGAGCAGTGAACGGGGCACCCAAGGGGACCCCAGCCACCTTCCAAAAAGAGCTCAACTCTGAAAAATGAAACGGGAAAGTCTTTCGTTAGATTATTCTCATTTGAATACATATTAACGTTACACACAAATGTCTTTGTGTTACATGATTGGCTAAATGCAGATGGAGAATTTCCAAGAGTGAATATCTGGGACAACAAATCTACTGTTTTTTTCCTGTATTTCTTTACAACTTGCAATGCCAAATTATTTTTGAGACAAGAAACCCCTACTAAAAAGAAACTGGCATTGGAGTCGTAGGACTGGTTTTTAATTAAGCTGAGTAAACACTGATGTTTAAGTTAGAACCACTCACTTGCAAACCCAAGGTAAGACCATATTTGCTTAAACCTTCTACGCTTGTCAGATTAAACAGGGTAAAAAAAAAATCTTGTTTAAAGAAGTTAAACTCTAATCATGTGGTCAGACCCATTCTTACATTAAAGAGTTTTTATTATATTATAATAGATAATTCTCAAATAAATTACAGTATCAGTAACTTGTATTTTGTAGTAAACAACATGTGATCTTAGATAATAAATTACTCGTTTGCACTGCTTGGAATAAGCATTTTTCTTAACACAGAGTTCAAATAGGTTGTGAAATCGCAAACATTTCTGGTATACATAAAAGAGGAAATGAAAGGAAAATATTTTACAGACTTTGTGCTGCCCATTTCCTGAGCTTTTGAGAAGTAAACCATGTTTTTGAAAGGATCAAAACTCTTCACTGGAACGTTGTTAATTGCATAATACATTTCGTTATTGTCGTTATTTTTCACAATAGACTTAAACTCCAACTAAATACCAGAATTTACACATAGAATCTGATGCATCAATATAAAATTTACATTGAAAAACAAACTATTTCAATGTTAAAAGTATGCCCTTGACAAAACACTTTTATTTTTTAACAAAAGTTTCTTATGTGATAACCCCCATCATACAATAGATACAACCTTTGAACTAAAAAATGTTCAACTGTAACTTAAGGTTAATATAACTTTAAACTGAATGTTGTGCTTGGTAACTTAGCTAGTCAATTACAGTGCTAACTGCATTCTGTACACACATTATATTCTTTGATCCAATTTAAAAAAAAAAAAACTATAAAAACCCAACGTCAAATTGAGAGAAATCTATCATAAATGTATTTTCCCTCAAATAGAGTGTGTCAGGCCCATTACTGAACCAAGCAGATTCAGGTTCTTCACCTGTTAGTTTACATTAACAGTCATCAAACAAGTTTCAGTTTGTTTGTTTTGAACACGTTCGAGTCCTCCAAGCTTAGGGCAACAGTACTGTGGAGTGTGAGGAGATTTCACATCTGCTATGTATCATGAGTTGTTTACAGACGGCGATGTCTTAAGTGTACACAGGGTGGTCCTCCTCGAGCTTGGGGGAGTGCGAGTGTACGCTGGAGGCCGGTTTGATCTACAGTAGGGTGAGGCGGGGGGTAAACCAAGAGGACAGCGGAAGGAAAAACAGTCGGGGGGGAACCTATAAATCAAGAGGGAAGGTCAGCACCGAGTATGGAGCTCGCCGCTCCCCTGTACAGAGGGCTATCAGCCTGAGTCCACAGCAAATCCGCTCTACAAGCACATGTACATGTACAGGCCGACTGGACCCGCTGGCAAGACAACAAACGCCTCACCAGTACCTCATCTAAGGCCTCTGTTGATTTGATTTTGGAATATGAAACCAAAAACCCTAGAACTTCAAGCCAAACTGTCTGAAACCCTGAGAGCATTTGGCAACAGATACACTCCAGCTGAGCCTCTCAGAACTATTTGACCCAATAACCCCATAAATATAAAGTAGGTCCATACAGAGAGCACAACATAAACACTTTAACTTCAATGACGACACAGATGTTTACAGTAAGAAAAAAAAAAGAGAAGCAGAAAAGAACCAACACTTACAGCAATTTGTCAAGACGGAGCAGAGATTAACAATCACTAACTCAGCTGTGTACGAACGACCTTTGTTCCCTCAACCAGCTTACAGCATGATCCGTAAAGGAATAATCTTATTTTACTGATTTGGCAAGACAAATTCTAAGCCAGAAAAACACACTTCCCCAGGAATCACCTTAAATAAAGTAGCAAAAAAAAAGTAAATATAGTAAGTTTTTCCATTTATTTATAAAGCATATTCTCAATCCCGATATATCTATTTTCCCGAAGGAGATCTCCAGAGGCATTAATAGAGTCCATCTAATCTAATCCAAATGCTATTCTAAAAGCTTCCTTAAGAGTCCAGACTTGTACAGCAGAAACTAAACATTAGTCATGTCACACAATAAACACTTTTAAAGTTCAAAGTCATAAAGTAAGTTCCCAAAGTCATCACTAATAACAATAGTTTTGCATTACTCTAGCCAGACACCATTGTCATAAGAAAATGATATCATTACTTATTGGAAAAAAAGTCATACTTTTTCCACATTACATCATGGATTTGGTTGTTGTGACCATACCGGGCTGTCTTTATCCGGCTCAGAGGCTCTACGGACATCAAATGATCACAATGAAGGCAGACAAGTGATTCATCAAATCACTCGAACAACCGAGTCATCACTTCCACAAAACGCTGACATGGAAATGACTACTCCGTTTGAGGGATGACTAATATGCTCGCATGGAATCTTAATTCCAGACGATTGAGCTAGCATACACTGACACACAGACAAGCCATGAGATAAACATAAAAATAAAAAAAACAAATCATGAGCCCATAGACCACTCTAGGCAACGCTCAAAATGCAATTGCATAAAAACAAATGAGAAGAGCCACCTGTGCCGAACTCAAGGCTGAGGGGCCAAATTAAGCCCTACAACTTATTTAATGCGGACAAAAGACGTTCAAAAACCTACACTGTAAGCGCTAGATGACGTTCAATGGTCAAACAACTAAGTGAATATCTTAAATGAAACCAATATACCGATTTTTTTTTTTTTGTGCAGATCATATTTTATGCGTTACCATAATTATTTCCTGTTTTATACGACAATTAGGTATTTCAAAATAAAATGATTATACATATATTTTTAAATTTACAAGTGGCAGCCGTCATTACATCATCCAGATCTAAAAGGAACATTGAAATCTTGCAAGATCCAAGGCGATGACTGAGGATGAGAGGATAGAAACAGTAGATGTTTTGACAATATATTGATTATTAAACAAATGAAAGCGGTTATGACTTTGTCAAGAGCCATGTGGTCTGTAAATATTGCATCAACCGAGGAAAGCACTCAGGAAATACAACAGATATATCCTTGTTCCTACAGTCTCCCCATAAATTGCAAAATATCACATTTCTGCCCCTTTATTGTGACACAGATTATATCGAGAGATTGTTGGAAATTCAAACTCCTAATAATTAGCATTCTATTATATAAAAACAGAGACTGACGTCACACCCTGTTACCATCTGGAGGAGGTCTAGTTAAAGTCAATTTAATGAAAATCTATTTTGTTTGAACCACAACCTTTGATGATCAAATTCTAAAGATAAACTAATGGGAAATAATTATGGCATCTGATATATGCAGTGCATTACACATTTTTACTCAAGTAAGGACTTATTTTGTCGAGTATGTATACGAAATGCTCTTATTTTGACAATTTAATTCAATTTTAAGATGATCATCTCTGACTTCACAACTTGAATAACAGTCGTCAGTAAAGCAAAGTTTTGACCGTAATACAAGTAGCACAATGTGCGAACGGATGTAAGATTTACTGCTCTTTCGTCACAGTAGCACAATATTGAGCTACTAGGTGCCGCCGAACTAGCATGTAGGAAGCTTTCATTTTTAGCTTGACATCTGACCGGTAACTGAACACACCATCTATTGTCACGCACTTCCTCACAAAAGGCAGCTCCCAGGTTCAGTTCTTGCAACGCTGCTCGGCTTTCCAACAGAGCATAACTCAACGGAGCGAGAACACGCATACAACTGCATAAGTAAACACAGACTCCTTGGAGTGTCACAGGAAAAACAGTGTCACTTTTGAACCTTGATACTACATGTCCACCTGTAGGTAATCATTAAAAACATGATGAAAAAAACTGGTATCTTTAGATTAGTGAAAAGCAGGGGTTCAAGCTTATTTCAAATTACTTGCACGTTAGGTTAGTTTTACATGTGTGTGGACAAGATGACATTCAATAATAATTAATAATAGTTTTGAAACTACTTGCTTAAGAGTTAATATTGCATCTTTTTTTTTCTTTTTTGTCCAAATAAATTGAGACTTCTCTCGTGTTTGTTAAATATCTCTCTTATCCACAGTTTATAGAGAAAGATCATCCATAAAAATTGAATCAGACCATGGACTTTGGACTTTTTTTTTTTTTACCCATTCATTTGATTGGTTTGGATGATTTTTACTGCAACTAGTAAACCTCGGCTGCTCGACAATTAAAAAAAACATGTTTTTAATATCCAAATAGGAAGATAGCATTTGTCAGTTTAAATTTTAAAAAATGTTTTAATGGTGAAAAAAAAACGATGATTTAAAGGCTGGAATTCTATTTTAAACATTTTCCTACCCTTCCGGTCTAACGGTTTCTTTGGAATAGAGCAGCACGAAGCAGCCCTCATGACATTATCAGGCAAGATGCCACACAGGAAGACCAATTTGTCACACTGACACAAACACAACACAAAATCCTCAGCTCACTCTGCAGGCCCCAAGATTAGAGTGAAGAAAGAGTTTGTTTAGATAGTTAAAATATACATAGACTAATGCAAATGTAAAGTCATTTCACTTTAATGAAGAGGACAGGACATTGCTATGTGTAGCTTTGACATCCTAGACTTAAACCAGAAAATAAATGAGTACAAAGTTTCTGCATCAAATATTATACATAAGAGAAGGAAAAGTTAGTTCTTATTGGTGGCAGAAAGTATGTAAAGTCTATATTTGTAGTAATATTTGATATCAATGCAGAAGCTTAGAAAATCTTCATTGTTTTAAAAAAAAAAATGGAATCACTTTGACATTCTCATCAGATTTTCCGCCAACATTGTAAAAGCGAAGAGGAAACGTGACCTCGTAGAAGAGTGTTAAGGGACCACTCCTCTGACGGTTTCTGTGAAACTCCCCACAAGTGGCAGCTCATGTTGCTCATAAACTAGTGTGAAACATTGTGTGACCTCGCCTCCTACGGTTACCTTTGAGAGGGTAGGGAGTGCATGGCCGACAAACAATGCACATCTGCGATAAAAGGTCACCAATGGTGAAGCTTTTTTTAAATTGACGTCATTGTTCTTTCCTCCTCCTCATACGATATCCTTTTTGTGATATTCTCTCATTGTATGGTTTTTTAAAATATGGTGTCTTTTTTCAGTTCATTTATTTTCAGAAACAAACAATGACACGAGGACATGCTCTCACCTGTATCCCTTTACGTTACACACTCAAATACTCAGATTGAGGGAAATATTTGCACTGCATAGACACCTCAGTTAAAAAAAACAGATTAACAATTAACTTTGGCAGATAAGTAATTTCCTAATCAATATATCTAACCACAGTAAACAGTCATTTGGATATTCTGTGTCATCATTACTCATGAGCCCTGAGTGGTCAGTCATCCGCAATGTTTTGATTATGTTGGCAGACACTAAGCAGCACTAAATGAAAACTTCCAGGAATTTCGGAAAAATGTCTCTTAGCCAAGAATCAGAGGGAGGATGAGTAACCCGCTTGGAATGTTTTGCTTTTTAGGGCGATGTTGCCTTTCTAACGTTGCAAGATAATCTACCAAAAATATACAATTGTGACGGATGACAATTATTAATGATTTATTACAACCAAGGACAACTTTTGAATCGGGCACGTCTGAAAAATTGTCTAGCTATTTCCAAGCTACTGTATACTTGTTTTTATAAGAAGAAGAAAACTACCTTATAGTTTGAGGGGATCTATTCTGTTTTTCTATTGCTTATTTTCTGTATAACTGTATCTTGTTTCATTATTTTATTTGACTACTGCCAATACAAAAAAGTCCTATGTTGTGCCTACAACACCGGCCATAAAAGTTCCTGATTCTGAATCTGAAATGGTCTTGTCGGTTTACTTTCTCAGATTATTTTCTTTCCAATGCAGAACTATAATAAAAAAAAATGTATTGCCTCCTAATAATGGCCTCATACAGGTCCTCTTGCAAACATGCCAAGAACAGCTTTAAGGACAAAAAACATTCAGTATTAATAAGCCAAATCAACCATTGGACATGATTTTCTACAGCACGGCTAATAGCAAACATGAACCTGCAATGTAATGGGTCAGCTTCAATGAGTGTAGAGTAGATGTGAAGTAAGCCCGGCAGCCTGGAGGCTTGTATGCGTGTGTGTTGGGGAGGGGGGGGTGGATCATCAGTTAGCTAGCCACAACAGCTGACCACAGCAGCTCTCAAACTCAAACACACAACCTCCAACAAGTTCAGCTGACTTTTTGCACGATAATAAGAAAGAGTCGATGTGATATTTTTTTATAGCCTTAAAATTACATAACCATCCATCACGTGGAACTGCAAGTCAATTTGTGGTTTTAAGTTCGAGGCAACGGGCCAAAAAATAAACGAGTGATCCTAGAGAGTGATATCACAAGGGGAGGCTTTTAAGGAAGACCACAGTATATAGTCATGGAGACGTCTCTGGAGAACCAGCCTGATGACAAAACAACTGAAACGTGCTAATGAGCAAAGTAGCACCTGTGGCTTTAGGAGTCTCTGATTAGGACGTCAGATCCCGACGGTCTCGGAGGACGAGGCAGAACCGGCCTCCTCTCTTTGAACTACATGTGGCGCAGACACATTTGGAATATCTGAAAGAGCGCACAGAGACTTGCTGTCAACAGGGAGTAATCAGTGTGCAAGTCAGCTTTCATCCCGTCTTTAGACCGCGTCGGCAAAACGATCAACGATGGCATTGAAAATGAAGGTTATCCGAATCCAGGGGTGTCTTCACATCGACAAGATTGAAGCTTTGCAAAACATTATATAGGTAGACACGTTATATGTATTTGTTTAGGACTGAAATGCATGGGGCTGCTACACAAACTGTGTCAAGAACACAACATAACATCTGAGCTGCAGGACTGCTTGGCTTGATAATCCTTTGTAAACAGGTTTAAAACCTTCCCATTACACTCAAATTAAGTTATTCATTTGCATAGTGTGCTTTTGCATTTTAAAGGATGTGTTGTTGACAAAACAAAAAGTAAACTGCCATTTTGTTTAGACAAACAAGCTAATTTGTTTGATTATTTGATTTTTCATGCATGACTACAGGGGTTGACACCGATGACGACAGTCAAGTTAAGACTTGCCTTACCATGACATTTCTTTAATCAAATAGTTTCTGCTGCGTTTCTTTAAACAGACTCACAGAAAATTAAACATGGAATACCTAAAAACACTGCGTTTGTCATTGCCATTAGTAGCTATTAAAATAATGTATTAAATTAAATTCTCATCTTATCTTTACAAATTTGTTCAACTTGTAGGTTTATCACACATTCAAGTCATCAAGACATGAAGACAATAGGCTGCTATAATGCTTTGTTACACAACTATAGTTAAGCATCTTTAGGGAAAGTTTGTTTTCCCATGTTCCCCTTCTCTTTGTAACTTTACACATGGCGTCCTGGCTCAGTCATTGTTTCCAGTCGTTCTCTGTTACAACAGTGTCACTTAAAACTGCCTGTTACTTTCCCCAATCACGATAACTTGAGAAGGGTTGGGCAAATAGAGCTCGATATCAGTGAAAGTCATTGCATAATGCACTGTATAGCATATAACGGCGGTCAAATGCCTTTTCACTGACTCTGCAAAATGTAAATAGTCATAATCAAATAGACTTGCATGAAAAATGCATTTATACTGATTGCATGTTGGTTGAAGTAGATGCTTAAGTAACCCATGAATATGTTGATGGGATACTCTTAGTAATGGGTAAAAACCTTCTTTTTCTTTTTTTTTAAACACAAATTAGCATTTTCAGAACAGTCGTCTATGCTTCATATTCCTTATCTTGTATATATAAAGTTCATATGCCATAACGTTTTAAAATGTATATTGTTATTGCTCCATTCTGACATCTGGCCTGCATTCACATCGTTCTTAGGCTTATACATTGTGGTTTAATTGTGATACGCCATGAAAGCCGTCCTAAATTATTCATACTGCTTCAGACAGCATGGAAGTATTAAATAAAGGCAGATAGAGAAAAGTGATCAATAAAAAATAAACACAGAAATAAGGGAACAAAAAAATAATTAAAATAATAATAATAACAGTATGTGGAGATAAAACGCATGCAAAGAGAACAAAATATATACTTTAGCGCTATACAAATAAAAAATTACTTACTTACATTTTCTCTAGTTTGTAGCACCTTCATTTTTCAAAACATACTTGCCGTTGTTCTAAAGCCAAATGTTGACACCTACTATTGAAAAGTAAGTTTAAGAAATGTATACTACTGTGTTTCCACTAGCCAGCACAATAAACACTCACAATGTGTGTCAAATGTCGTTTTGAATGTGAACAAAAGAAATCTGAGGTGTAAAAAGCATTTCAATCAGAGCAAAATGTATGCAAGTATGTTCTCCACCATTTGTATCTTAAATAGAATTGATACTAGAATGAATGCTGCCAAAAAGAAAAAAAAAAGTCAAAACAAGTCGGAACAGGAGGATCACAGCAGAAGTAAACATGCCTCTCAAAGACAAAAAACACAAAGGTCACTTGAAAGAGCTCCTTGAAAAATTCCACACAGACTGAATGTCCTCACCACAAGGTACCGTTGTGAGGAGAAGCAATTTGTAATTCCATCTCAATTGCCTTCATTCATTCATTCATTCATTCATTCATTCATTCTAAATATTGGGTCATTACTCTTGAGTTTTCTTCTAGAATCTCTGCTGGCCTCTGTTTGCAAAACTGCATTATTAGGCCACAGGAAACTGGGACGTCATGTGAGTGCCAGTAAAATTTCATGCGTTTCCAATTATGGCCCAAACCTGATTAAAGTCATTACATATGGCTTCTCTGGAGGCAAAACGCAGATTGAATCAAATGATCGATTCTTATCAACTGGTACTTATGTTTTGAAACCACATTTGAGACAAACAAACACAGGCAACAGCATCCTGTCTCCAGCTGCAGTTGCAACACAATCTTTAATACTCCTTTCATACACAGTTGATTTAAAAACACCAATATATATAATCAGAATCTGGACAATATGAGAAAAGTCAGTATAGTAGAATTAGGCAAAGGGAATGTTATGCTATACATTTATAAATGGTGCGAGGCGAAAAACCATCCATTTCTACTTAATTCTATAACAAATAAAATAACTTTCAATTGTGCTTCCCTGGGACCTTATTTTAGCCTTGAAATAAAGTATTTAGGCTCTTTAAATGACAACTGGTAGCTATGTAGGAAAAGCATCAATCTAGTCAACTTAAATACAACTTAGTTATTGAAGCCGATTAACTTTTATCACCATACAACACCAACTTTTTACACCATTCTTTAACCAATCTTTTTCATAGACCCATTGTGTTTACTATGTTTGCTTTTCCTTCGATTCAATCCAAAAATATCGAAGACCTAGAAAAAACCTTTATACAATCTCAATCAAACTTAAGTGCAAATTATACAACAAGCACCAATTAAAAGCAGCATTCATTGAGCCACATTCAGTCATATTTGTGTAAACTAAGTTCTCGCTCACATGTTTGATTGTGCAACATTAACCCAACTTCTGCTTTAGACATTAGTTTGGTATTTGGCATCTCCTGCAAAATGCAGAGTTAATACTCTTTCGTTTTTCCAAATCTACTTTATGATCAAAATCTTTTACAAACAAACTTTCCCTCTCTGTTTTTCATGATCCAACTTCCTCCTCAGAAAACTATTTCTCCCAGGCCATTATCTCCTTGAAAAATTCTTCATCTGTTTTCAATCAACCCGTTTCTTTCATCTGTGATTGATTATTCTAGCTAAAGATTGACCAGAATTGTCCACTTTAGCATATAATGAATAAAAAAGAAACCAACAGTTGTTTCTGCAGTAGATGCTAACAAATGTTTTTGTGCGATTAGTCATACACTTGTAACCGCATTTAGAGATTAGTAGAACAAATAGGAAGCATTTTTATCTGGCAACAGAAACTAAAAAAATAGTAGAACATTACACTAAAGATATTGCAGGATAACCCAATATTATAACTTCCATGACAACATTTCATTTTTAGAAGAAACTTACATGAAAACGCCTTTCCTGAGAAACAGGAAGTTGGTGATCTCAGCCAGTGTCGGTTAATATGTTGGGATGTGGGATGACAGTTTTCCATGGTTGACTCAATCATAGCTTGGCTGACAGAAAATTCATTGTTTTCGCTAAAGGCCATATCCACATTGCCTCCCTTGTCAACTGTACCAGTTGATGGTCCGACATGTTTTGCTTTGGTCCGAACAATTGTGCTTGACGCTGCACTGACAATAAACCCCATTGATTCACTTTAACAATCCGTCTCTTCAACACTCAGCCATTTGTTTATGTCTGTGAAAAGTTGCTCTCTCACCAGTTCAGAAACAGAAATGTCCCTGTTCCCTCATTTATGCGTCTGTGAAAGTCTTTTAGACAATATTTTGCAGTCTGCAATTCTGTAAGAAAGTGAGTCACATTGTCTTGAGTAAACATTTAACCAGGAGTGCAATTTCTGAGGTGACAGGTGATCATATAAAATATAAAACTATGAATATAAATGTGTTCATTGTACAGTCTTATAAGCCCCACCAAAAGCAAGGGATTGTGTTATCAGGAAAGAATGTGCTTACCAAGTTTAAGTCAGCATTCTTGCACCTGACTGAGTCATAAATTACATCCAAAACTTCCTGGCCAAGCCCAACACTGAATTTGAATATCAAAGTCAGTGCTGAATATTAACACTGTCCCACCTGCAGCGGCAAACACTGACTCAGTGATGCTTCAGTATTGGTACTCCGATGATCCACCATGATGCCTTCAATAAAAACTGCTTTACTGATAACAAAGACAGTGTTGCAATTGTTTGATTGCCAAAATAAATAAATGTTTAAAAATGTAACATTTTACATTATACTGATCAAGCAAGGAGACAATAGAACACAAATGAAAAAGGAATGAAACATCGTTTAGTATCAAATAGGCAAGGACGAATAAACAACTGAAAGTAAATACTGACGCAACAGCTTATACATGTATGATGAAGCAATACATGGAAGACATCCTGGCTTTAAGTTGAGAGTATTAGGTGTGGTTGGATCTCACCCACAAGCAGTGAAACTTTATTACCTCCAGGTCATTCTTATAAGAAACAGGCTAAGGCAGAACTTATTTATCTTAACGTCAACACAGTTTTCTGTGGTGAACACCGAACAACGCTTTTGTCAATCAATGAGGACGCCATCAAAGGGTCTCCAGCTCTATGAAATATAATTTAAAAAATAGTTCTCCCAAAACGTTTAATGATGTCACAAAACTAGTTAAACCATGCTCCAGGTGGTAGCTCCATGTTTTTACAACAGTTTGTAGCGCTATTATGAAAACCTTGAGGTTATGTAAAATAAAATATTCAGTGCCATTTAAGGGTTTTAAATAAACATGTCATTGACAACACTGTCATTTAAAATGGTAATTAACTTTTCATTACAAAAAAGGTGGGTTTTCTTTGGTTGTAAAACAATCTTTGAGAGACGGGGTTGATTCACTTTTTCAATGGTGCTCACTAAAAGACACCAACGTATAAAATCATAATCTGTACGACACAGGAACAGTCAGTATAATAGAATTAGGCAAGGCAGGAAAATGTTGTGCTATATATTTGTAAAATCAGACGAGACTGATCTAACGCTATTTAATTCTATTTAAAAATAACTTAAATTCTTCTCTATTGGGACCTTATCTTAGCTTAAAAAGTATACAGATTGAGCATTATTTTGGCTCTTTAAATGACAAACTTACTGATGATTTTTTATAACCATACCAAGATTGATGTCATTGCAACAAATATAAGATTAAGAAGAGACACTACTTTTCTTAGAAGAACATACAGATACAGATCTTGCTTATCATAGCGATTCATTTTCACAGACACGCAAAAAGTTGGGGTGTCTTTTTATAAATAGTGAATTCTTAGAGATAAGAATGAACCTCTTCCAAAAAACAAAAATCACTATCAACCCCTGATTTTGGCACACAGCAATTATTTTATTTATTTATTTATTACATTAAAAAATGAGCATTTTCAGCCTGAAACCACGTGACCATGCGTCCTCAACATCTGTTTCAAGCGTATGCCCAAAGTTTCCTTCTCTAAAAATTTTGACAAGCACGTATGTTGGCTCTGACAAGTGTCCTGGAACAGAAACCAAAACTAAAAAAACACACATTCTAGCAGGTATAAGTCAATCGCACTCGTTGATATTAATAACATAACAGAAGAAGATGAGCCTGAGCTGCTGATGTGGACCTTCCACAGAAACGTTACTTGACACACCTTCGAAACGACAATGCGTCGGGTCGGCTCTTAGAAAAAAAAAAGCGGTGCTTCCACGTCCACGACAGCCGTTCCATCGTGTGGCTTAACAGCTTATACATCCCGGCTCACCTAAATATAGAAGCAAGCTGGCGTCTTCGGTGCTTTTTTTCCCCCGCTAGCTAGCTGCTGGGTTAGCTTGAATTTTGGCTACACCGTAGCGCGCGATTTTTTTGGCAACTGTTAGCTTAAATACCCCCTCGATTTGTGGCGAATGCTAACCCGCTACACCCTTAACTGTCAACGACTTAACCTTTTTAACTAGTTACTAAGTAAGCAATGAGGTCCATGTCGACAGAAAAACCTATCTTAAGGTGAATAACATCTCCATACTTTTTCAGCAGTTGATCGACACATGACGAGGGTCTACTGTTGTTGTTGTTTTTTTATGACAAATAAAAAATCTATAGGTGGAATAATAACTTACAGCTGTGGTCGTTGGATGATCCCCCCTCAGATTAACAGTGGTTGTGACCGCGCTGTGCCGAGGGTCTGGTGTTTTCACGGGGAGGCGGTTTGTAGCTGGTAACGCGGGGAGTACCCTCCATACCGTCACCCGTGCTGCCTTTAGGGACCGTCGGGAGAAAAATCACAACATCAACGTTTCGCTGTTCTGTGGAGGGAAATAACGCGTCGGGATCGAAGAGGAAAACATAAACTGGCGTTGGGTATAAACTTAATTTCGGGTATATTTATTGTTCATCTTTAAATATAAATATATTCGCGGTGGGTGGTGACACAATTTGTTGCTGTTCAGATTTGGGACAGGCAAGTGAATGCAACACATACGCAGAAAATGATGCGTTGGAAGCGCAGCTCACACCACGCAATAACATGTTTTAATATATAAATTGTATTTATTTTTGTTCTACATGCCATACTTTATTTCACGCAATAAGATCGGAAATAAATACTTAAAAATATTAGTATTAGTATTGTATAACTAATCATGACTTATTATGATTCCATTTACTGTATCTATGAACCAATTCAATTCAATTCAATATGATTTAAAGTGTCTTATCATAACAAATATATCTCAAGACAGTTGAAGTAAGACTATAGTGGAAAAAGGAAAAACAGATCCCAGCAATTCAATTCAACCAAGGCACCAAAGATGTAATTTGGAATCCGAATATTTTGTTGCCAGTGTTGTAAACATAACATATATTATATTTTGTATGGTGGGAGTACAGAAAAAAAAAGAATTAAATGAGAGAACACACAAATTATGTTGAATGGTATTTACCGCTGTCGCCCCTTCAGTTTTTTTAAACTATTTTTTTCCACACATTGTTATCTGGTAGTAAGGGCAGCAGCCAAATGACAACGGATGCATGCACAGCATTATTCTGAAAGGATTTAGAAATTAGATTATTTGTCAAGGGAAACATTCTTTTATTTTTCACTCAATCATGTTTAATTCTATTATAGTACAGTAATTAATTCCTCTGTAATAGTTTTCCGAGAAAAAAGGATGACAGTTACGAACCTGTGAATTCAAGATGGTTGGAAGAAAACCAAACCCAGTATTTAACTTATATCTTTTTAGCCATTGGACCTTTTTGATAAACAGTGATAAGAGCAAAATGATGTGTTCTCTTAAGTGGGGTAATAGAGTGATAGGGTAAGTCTTATCGGGTTGTTCTGATAAATTGGTTGGTTCATTGTTTGCTTAACGCATTGTTGAGATTTTTCACTGACAAAATTAAATTGATCAAAGATAAAATCTCTCCCCTTTTGTGTGGAACCCCTGCTGTCACTGAGCCTGTCTCCACCAAGTGGGCCTTCTTCAAGCCTGTAACTCTGGCTGATATTTCAGCACTTGTGACCAAGATGAAACCCTCCTCTTTCTCGTCCGACGTCCTTCCGTGTAGGCTCTTTATTAAAGTGTTCGTTGTAATTAGCCCCTAGGTAACCTTAATGGTAAACTTCTCCCTTTCCACAGGGGTTTTTCCCTATGCATTTAAACATGCCATTGTGAAGCCTTTACTCAAAAAGCCAGGTTTAGACCCGACTGACCTCAGTCATTTCTGAATCAGAGGACTGTTGTGTGGAGTCCTTCAAGGTTCTGTTTGGTTCTCTATTATTTTGGCTGTACTTGATTCCTCTGGGTCAAATCATTCAGAGATTTACTGAAGTTTCTTACCACATTTTTGCTGATGACATACAGCTCTACTGCTCATTTGATCCAACCGAGCCCCAAAAGCTGAACAGCTTAGTCAATTGTTTGCTAGAAATCAAACAATGGCTGAATGAAAACACTTTGCATCTAAATGTGGACAAAACTGAAACTCTGGTGATTGCTCCTGATGATAAGGTTCCAGGGTTGAGTCAGTACTTGGGTGACTTAGGCCAGTCTGTCAAACTTAGCCTGAGAAACCTGGGTGTTCTATTAGACAAAGACATGTCTCTAGTATAACACTGCAGAAAACTGACCAGAAACTGTTTCCATCATCTGAAAATAATCTCTTAATTTAGGAAAATGATGTCACAACACGATCTGGATTTTATAATCCATGTGTTTGTGTCTTCTCGTTTGGACTATTGTAACAGTTTATTTTCGTGTCTAAACAAGAAGGAGCTGCCTCGCCTGCAGTTGATACAAAACTCTGCAGCGAGAATTCTGACCCTTTCTAGTAGAATTAGTCACTTATTTCCCGATCCTTAAAACTCTTCACTGGCTGCCAGTTTATGTCAGGATAAATTTTAAAATTCTGGTTCTTACTTTCAGAGCTATTCATGGTCAGGCTCCTCCTCAGTGATCTGATCCAGCCTTACACCCCAGCTCGGGCTCTGAGGTCTGTGGATCAGAATCTACTGATGGTTCCTGAACACGCTTCCGGACCAGAGGAGAGAAATCCTTCCAGGCTGTTGCTCCTAAACTTTGGAACGATCTTCCTCTCCCTCTGTGTTTGATGGATCTACTGACTCATTCAAGAAACATCTTAAGACATTGTTATTTGTGCTTTTCCCTGGTTTTCCTGGGACTCCTGTGTTTGTCTTATGTGTCTTGGCCTTTTAAAGTATATATTTTAGCTGTATATTGTTTTTGATTGTTAAAGCGCTTTGTGGTCCTGTCTAGAAAGGCGCTTTAGAAATAACCTTTACTTACTTACTTACTTACTTATTATTCCCTGTGACTTTTGAATGACCTGTTTAGCTATATCTACTCAGCCCTTAGAGGTGTAATGAATATGAATTTTAATCAATCTTGTGCTATCAGTATCTCGAATGATGGAGGTGACATGAGTTATGAGTTATTATTATCGCCAGTTAATGTTAAAAAGCACATTCATGTCACCTCTGTACGTGTCAGTATATAACCCCAAAATAAAAAAAATAAAAAAGATATCCAATGACATGATTACAATTACACTTTAAAAGTTGGTTATCTACATGATGTTAGCATTAACAACATATTGTATAGCTAGTACTTTAAAATATAGCTTTAAAAGTACCCTGACAATGTCGACACTATATTTTGGCTTGTGAGAGGAGAAACAGCTAAATTCGTATTGAATACTATAGTTTTAATTACATACAAAACCTTTTGAACGAGGAAGGCTTGGGTTCAGATTTATTTAGGCTCAAAGGAACAGCATACTGCCCCCTGCTGACCCTTCTGCCTAAACAAGCTCTGAGAGAGAAGCCCCAATCCCTGGCACTGGTTGCTTCCGAGGCATCTGTAGTATCCGCCCCTTCAGAGGATGCCAGTAAATGTTGGCAGTTATCCGGAAATAAAAAAAAAACAGATCTCAACTCCTTTTCTACTGTGCCGCTCCGCTCTGACCCCCTGAGAGTTCACTGATAACGAATTTCCTATCAATGACCACTTCCTTCTAAGTTTCACAACTGTTCTCTGCCTCGTCATTATCAAGCCCTCAAGCCTTAGTTCAGTTTGTGATATCAAAAACATCAATATTGACCAACATTGTAATACTCGCCATCTATAAGAACATATACAGTTCTCAGCTATAAGAACCCCAAACCCTCTCAGCAAACACTCTTTTTCACTCATGAACAAAACACTACAACCACCATCCCTAGTTTTAAACTTCCCCCTAATGTAAAATCTTCGACATCATCCACAAATCCAAACCCATTCACTCTTCACTTTCCTCCGGTATTGTATCATTGTATCTTCGATCTTGGGCCTCTGTTGTACTCATCAGTACATTATGTCACAATAGACTCCGCTTTTGTAACCTCTCGTTCGCTAAAATGTCGTACTTTATAAAGTAATAAGTTCAAAACATGGTCATGATGATTTCAACATTTGAATGAGCGAGGAAAGGTGTTTTTTAAAATGAGTTGCCCTTCAAAAACAGTTAAAAAAATACTTCAATTTAATTTTAATATGTAGCTTAATCTATTTTTAAAGTTTGTAGGTTAACAGAACTATGAGCTTTGGGAAGAATGCTTATAATGTTAGGAAATTCAGGTCAACAATTTCAACTGGACTTTGCTCCACATCTAACTATCGGACAAACAAGGATTTCTAATGTTGGGAAATGAGTATCACTGTTGCTTTTTAGCTCATTCTCTGTCCCGGCAATGCCTTAATTTCTTTTTCCAAGTGTTCCCGTTCCTCATCGACTACTGTTGGTTACTGGATCAAATGACAACCGCTTAAATGTGAAACCACGACTAAAAAACTTAAATCTACATCTCAAATTGCCAAGAAATACATATTTTCAAGATCAAGTTCTTTTATTTGTCAAATATAAATGTATCAAGACATACAGCATAGATGAAATTGTGGTCCTCTCAGACCCACGATCCAAAACATGAAGTAGACAATTAATGCAAAATATGAATTAGACAATGAATTTGACGGCTTTTAAAAGACATGGAACAAGATAAGTAGTCAAGAGGATACAGGGGATATATGAGCAAGTCAAAGTAAGATCCAGACTAAGTGGATAAGATTGTTCAAAAAGGTGTAGCCGTTAACAAACATCTGGCTGTCAGACTGCCCTAGGGGTTCACTCGTGGCTTTCTGAGGAGAATCTTGACTCTGGACTTATAAACTTCATCACTAGCTCCAAACACAGATGCATTATCCGTATATTGTCCTTTCAAGCAGGACTGATGGACCTCTGGAATGTCAAAGGTACACTCTATATGATACTGACTTGTAGATAAAGATCTTAGTCACGCAGTAGATGATAACCGGATGAGTTTTTTGACTCAAGTTTATGCAGCAAGTTCTCACAACCAGTCAGCTGTGGCAGAAGTGGACAAGTTCAAACATGGACCAGCTATTCCCGAAATCCCGAACAACGTTATCTCATATGGTTAGTCAATATCAAAGACTCCCTTATCTAAAGCTATAACACATATGAAGGAGACAAGTTATTGTCAATGGTTACACTTCACTAAGAATCTGATGATAGAATCTATGATAATTTTAGAAAAATGGCTCCTAAAATTCATTAAAAACAAAATATATGAACTGAAAACTAATAGACTCAAGGACTCATTCATTCCTTGGGCTATTAGATCGTACAATTCTGAGTTTGGGGGCAGGAGTGGAGCGAAAGTATCTTGACATTCTGTTCTATGTTAATCTTTGTATCCTTTGTCTTTGTTGTTTTTCTATGATCTATGTTCTTTATCTTTAGACTTAGATTGTGTCATCTTTTAAGGATCGGAGAAATGTGAGTTCTTCTACTAGAGCGGGTCAGAATTCTTCTATGTCTGCCTATGAGCTTGCTATCAAGAGTTTGAACTCACCCTGATCCTGATTTATTGACGTATTGGATGCTCAGGAATTGATTGATGTGACAGACAGACAGACAGACAGACAGACATACAGACAGACAGAGATTTGATGTGGCCATCTGCCTCAGTTTTAAACTAGTTGAGGCAGGTTCATGATAGACTTCAGATTTAACTCAAACCCCATTAAACATTTTTATCATCACAACGATAATATCGTTCGTAACCAGCTTTTGGTGTGATACATTTGTGTCCTCCGCTTCAGTCTGTTCCATGGCGTGTTTAATCCAGTGAGCAAAGCAGCAGAAAGAAGCCTCTGAGTGAACTTTAACAAACCTTTCCACTGTTGTATCAGTTAGCTATCATGTGCTCTTTTCAACTTAGAGGGATTTTTCAAATCTGTCGATAGCTAATGTTTACAGTGGTGATAAGATTACAGGGAATGAGATTTCGCTGGAAAGTGTTGTATCTTTTCTAAAAAACAAATCAAATTTAAGTTAAAAATAGAATTGTTATAATGTTCTCTCGTGAACTAGATCATATTCAAAACTAAAAGTCATCTGTGTTGGCGTAAAGATGGTACTTTCATTGTAAATAGCATGTTTTTTCTACAAACGATGTGTTATGACGTTGAGTGATGTTAGGTGATAAGATTTCTGGAATAAATATTCTAATTAAATATATTTTATCTTTTTATTTGCTTCTGACTGTGAATAGAGTAAGATGTTAGACAGGTTATTAACTATATTTGATATTTTTTCTTTGAAATACAACTTTTGCTGGTTATTTCAATAATCTAAAAATAGGTAAAAGAAATAAAACAACAAAAATGATACAAATAGACAGTAACCTACACAAGGGGTGTGACCACAATAATAATAAAAAAAATCATGTTGTCACAAGACATTTGTCAGGGAGCAGTAATGCACATTTAATGCCCCTTCAAGAATTTGTTTTTTCTGTGACAGTGTTTTGGTTTAAAATAAAATGAGGCAACCAAGACAAATCTGTTCCTTGTATGTGGATACTGATTGAGGGTGGTCACTGAGACGCTGACATTTAGTATCAGGATGTTCTGTTCTATGTTAATCCTTGTATCCTTTGTCTTTGTTATTTTTCTTTGATCTATGTTCAACGAAAATCCTACACAAGTTATATCTAACCATAATCTGCCAACTTTCTTCCGGTTCTCTACAGTTGAGGGGGTGAAGACCTAGGATTGCAATAAGAAATCAACAAGCTTCCCTGAAAAAAGTTGTCAACGTGCTACAATGCCCCTCGTAGATGTGACTTTGAGAGAGAGAGTGTAGCTAAAACCTCAGGAGACCTCCTGAGGGATCAATAAAGTTTTACCTTATCTTACCTTTACCTTAAAACTCTTACTTGTAATAACAGTGCTTCAGATACTGGATATTTTTGATTTTATAAAATAAACAATTGACTATTTAACATTTTTTTATTTAATAATTTATTTTGAGAAATTGTATGTTCGTTAATAAAGAGATAAAATGGTATATTTTGTCGACCAATGGAAATAAATGAATTTAATTTATAGTTCAAAAATGAATGTTCTAAATTCCGTAGCCCTTTAAATATAAAAAATGTTGGTATAACATTGCCACCAGACAATAAACGAGTCCCAAGCTACTTGAACTTTCAGACGATCATCATCACATGACGAAAACCGAAGCCCTGGCCCGTCAATTTAGGTATTGTCCAGTTATATACAGACAATGAGTCAACTCTGTTTCAACATCTGGGCTCTCAAAAACCTCACATTACATCTTAAATTGTACAATTCTGAGTTTGGGGGCAGGAGTCGAGTAAAAGTATCAGGATGTTCTGTTCTATGTTAATCTTTGTATCCTTTGTTTTTGTTATTTTTCATTGATCTATGTTCTTTATCTTTAGACTTAGATTGTATCATCTTGTTATTTCTCTTTATTTCTCTCTCTTATTTTATTTGTATTTATTTTCATGAATAATTGCTCTACTGCTGTGGCTAATTGGAAAAAAAAACAATTTCCCGAAGGAGACCTCTTGAGGGATCAATAAAGTTCTACCTACCTACCTTGAATCCAACCTGTGGTTGCTAATGTCAGCAAAAATGCTGTCTTCCTCTGAAGGCCAAATCAAAACGGCCTGTTTGCCCGGAGTGCTACCCACAAAGTTTGTATATCTCAGATGGCAAAGACATACATCTTATCTTAAGGTGCCTTTCACAGAACAAGCTTCTTAAACAGGCCGTCTCCCCAAGGACGAGCTTACACTGACTCATGATACTCCTGAAAAAAAGCATTTTCTCCGGTAAACGTTCAAAAACCTGTTGTTCTGACCGTCTGAGCATGACAGCATTCCTTTTGAAATCCTGCGACACCAGAAATAACAGTTTGAAAGATTAATGTACGTTTTTTGAGACCCCAGACGTGATCGACAAGATTGGTAAAAAAGTTCAAGTAGTAGTAAATTCAACCTTGAGATATAAGTATATATTATTTAGTTCAAATATATATATATATAAAAAAACGTTAAAAATGCTTCACTGTCTGACCTGACATTACATCCTATAAACTCTTTAAAAAAAATCATTGGTTTGTAAATCATTTTTCATTTGAAAAACCAATTGTTTCCAATTTGCTGTTGTCCACTGGTATTTATTTAAAAACACTTAAATGAGTTTCACATCCACCAAGCACTTAAGTTGATTTTACTTTTATATGTATGCTTCACCAATTGAAAAAGGGACAAATGATTGAACAAATAAGGGAATGACGCTGTTTTCCTAAAAACACAGGCAGAAAAATGACTTTGTTTTTGCTGTTAAATTAATTATTACTGATGTAAAAAAGCACAAGGCTTTAATCCAAATGCCTATTTTCTTATGACAGACACTCTTCAACCTTATATAAATAATAAATGAATAAGGAATAACTACATTATCAACACTTTCAGATTCGGATCGGAATAACATTTGTTACACGGATATAGCGGCGCTTGTTTTTTTTCCTCGTCATCGGACCGCGTCTGTGTAAAACAAAAGCTTTCGGTCCCACATTGGTGACGTCACACACGACGAAAAACAACAACCAAACATGGCCACCTTTTTACGGATTCTCTACTTTGTTTGTTTTGCTTCCGTGGCCGAATCCTCGTTTTGTTTTCGCCAAGATGCGTGTCTCAACGACGATTTTAACATTCCAAAAATCGCTGCACGCTTCAGCACCAAAGTCAGGTACGAGGAAGTCAACCCGTGGCTTTTAACCGACATCCTCGCAGTGAACCGATCCGTCCTGCGTCCGCCATCTGCGCAGTGTCGAGAGATCCATCTGACCGCCGTCATAAGACATGGAACGAGATACCCGACGACCAAAAACGTCGTGAAGATGCAGAATGTGTACGATCTGGTCAAAAATAGCCCCACTGGAAAAGAGAGCTGGCAGCGTGAGATCCAGACGCAGTGGAAGATGTGGTACACCGAAGACATGGACGGTCGCCTGGTCCAGAAGGGTGTGGACGATCACAAACATCTGGCTGTCAGGCTGACCAAGTGGTTCCCCACGCTGCTGTCAGAAGAGAATCTTCGAGCTGGACTCGTCAAATTCATCACCAGCTCCAAACACAGATGCGTCAACAGCACGTTGTCTTTCCAAGCTGGCCTGGTCCAGCTGTGGGATGTCAAAGGTAACTTCTAGATGTTAGGTTAAATTGTTTCTTTTCCAAGTGATCCACAGCAAATAAAGCAATTTTTCAAACAAAGACAAAGGATACAAAGATTAACATAGAACAGAACATCATGATACTTTTACTCCACTCAAGTATTAGACAAAAATTCTCATAAAATACCTGAATATGACTCAGAAGACCTAAACTAAGACGCACGGTTGGATGTTTCGATATTAAAAATGTTACTTTGTTTTGGATTCACATTTTTAGTAACATCTTTTTTTTATTTCATTGTTAGTTTTTTTTTAATATATTTATTTTCACTAACCAATTTAAAATAGTTTTTTATATATAGTTTGTTATAGATTGTTGCTGTGGTGTGTTGAGGTGAGAATGTGTCCAGGAGGAGTTTGAACTCTTTTGTTGGCATGAAGCTGCACTCACTGGTGACAGTTTCTGAGAGGAGATCACTGAACAAACTACTGTCAGTCATGGATGATGACAGTCATCCTCTGAACACTGTCGTCAGTGAGCAGAGAAGCAGAATGTGTGCACGAATGCTCCTTCCCGGGTGCAACACTAATAGACTCAAGGACTCATTCATTCCTAGGGCTATTAAATTGTACAATTCTGAGTTTGGGGGCAGGAGTGGAGTGAAAGTATCAGGATGTTCTGTTCTGTTAGTCTTTGTATCCTTTGTCTTTGTTATTTTTCTATGATCTATGTTCTTTATCTTTAGACTTAGATTGTATCATCTTGTTCTTTCTCTATATTTCTCTTTGTTCTTGTTCTTATTTTTATTTTTATGAATAATTGCTGTATTGCTGTGTCTAATTGGAAAAAAACTATTACATTTTTATCAATAAATTTCCTAACCTAACCTATAAATGTATATAGAATACATGGTCTTAATAATGGTTTATCAATGACGATACAATCTTTTCATCTGCAGATATGGAACTTAACTACACGGTAAATAATGCCCTCATGAGGTTTTTTGAAAAGTGCCCGAAGTTTCTGGAGGAAGTTGACAACAACCCGGCAGCTTTTGAAGAAGTAGAGAAGTTCAAGAAGGGACCTGAGATGACGAGGGTGCTGGAGAAGATTGCTGACCGCCTCAACGTGCCATACAGCAACGTAACTGCTGGTTAGTAGTGTTATTTTTAGATTCAATAAGTTAAAGTAATAAATAAAATACATTTCCCTAATTTTTCACTTCACTCATGTTGACTAAGGGTTGGGATTATTTTCAGAGCAGCTGTTTTTTTTTGTTGACAATAATTTAATCACTTTAAATGTAGTTATAATCGTCTTCATCTTCGTTATAAATTACGCACTTAAAAACATCCAAATACCTCCATACTGCTCTTCTTTAACGACCATCTTGAATCGAAGCATCAACATGAGTATTGTTCGGAAAAACTAAAATAAGCCTATATTTTAATCCTCATGTCGAGGCTTCTATACAAGATGGTCGTTACAGACGAGCAGTATGGAGGTATTTGGATATTTTTTAAGTGTCTTTTTGGGCAAAGTCAACTGAGCTCCAGTCACTACATTAAAATGAACATACATTTTTTTTGTCTATAACTCTTAAAAGGAACAGATTAATCTGAAAATAATCCCAACCATTAGTCGACCTCAAGGTCTGTAGAAAATTAGTGAAATTTGATTTATAAATGGACATTATTATTATTATTTTGAGTGAACTATCTCTTTAAGGAAGAATGATATATGTGCAACACCAGATAACTTTGAAATAAGTCATTGCATCGGTTGTCCAGCAGGGTGCGCCATTACTTAATTTATTTTAAATATTCTGCAAGCAGAAGCAAAGCAGCATTTGTCCAAAAAAATCGTGCGTGTCGTCATCAGTCTCGGTTAATATCAAAACGATGATTATATTAAAAACATTTTTATTCCGTTGTGGTATCCTAGTAAGTTTCAACAAAGAATACATTTTTCTTGTCCTGTTATTCTCTAAACTCGCATATTCATTTATTTATTTTACTTGATTCTAAACCTTTAAAAAAACATGTAGCTGGAACACAAAAACTATCTGTCCTCCCTACACTATGATGATGTGTTTACATTGCCGTTAAAGTACAATAATAAGGTTTCAGTAGGAGTCCATGTAATGTAACGCTTAAAATGTGATTTATTAGGTTTGGAATTAAACCTTACCTTAGGGTGCTCCCTGGTGTCATTTATGTATTCATTTTCTATGCCACTGAATCCCTTATGGGGATTGCGTGAGGGGCTTGGGCCTATCCCAGCTTTGGGCAAGCGGTGGGGGACACCCTGGACAGAACAACAGTCTGTCACAGTGCACACAAAGACACACAACCAAACACAATCACAATCATACCTATGGACAATTTCCCAAAGTTCCCAATCAACCTCTGTATGTTTTCGGACTGTGGGAGGAAATCGGAGTGCCTGGAGTAAACACTCACAACACAGGAGGAACTTATAAACTTTGACCTTCATAAAAAAAGGAATTTATTCTATAATGCTTATTATTAGAGGTTAAAAGAGGTTAACCCTTTTTTTTTTATAACCTTTGATCCTTATATCCTACAGATATGGCTGAAGCTGCATTTTACACCTGTGCTTACGAGTTGGCCATCAAGAATTTGAACTCTCCGTGGTGTCAACTCATTGATGAGGTTGACGCTGAGGTAGGTGCTAATGCTGAAGCTAATCATTGATTATTATTTATTTGAGTTTAGAACGTAAGAGAAATTTAATTCTACTAGAGGAACAGTTATATGGGATTTTCGATTTGTTTGAAAGCCTAATCACAATTCAAGCAGTATGGGAATCATAATGGCTACTATTGTGATGATTTCGCTAGCATAAAGCTATTTTTAATGTGAATGTTTTATTACCATCAATTAACCTGAAGGATTATTTGACCAACATAAAAGTAAGTAAGTAAGTAATTTATATTTATAGAGTGCCTTTCCAGACCAGGGTCACAAAGCGCTTAAACAATCAAAACAATACTCAATAAAATATATACTTAAAAGGTCAAGATAACACCAAGAATAACACAGGAGTTCCAGAAAATCAAGGAAAAGCCTGCACAAATAAAATAAAATAAAAACTGTATTAGTCCTAATGCGCTAAAGGTAGGAAGGTAAAATGTTATTTTGTCTCTTAGTTGGATTCATATTTCAAGCTAAATTCAGGTTAGATGTCTATCTGGAAAAGGGACAATATATATGACCTCTTAACAAAAGGTCTCTGAGGTGCCTTGAAATGTTATACTACAGTAGATGAAAGATAACTTCAGACAAAAAATGTTTTTCATTCAACAGGTAATCGAGTTTGCAAATGACCTAAAACACTTTTGGAAACGGGGTTATGGCCACGAGATCAACAGCAAGTCAAGTTGCATCCTGTTCCACGATATATTCGCTCGTCTGGAGCAGGCCGCGAAAGAAAACAAGTGAGTAATCCTGATTATAAACAAGTATTATGTCTGTATTTTCTGCCTTTTGAATTTCAATTTAGAGTAAAAGATAACAATAGCCATTTCTAATTGCAGATGTAATCTTGTTTAGTTATTGCTAAGGTTTGATTATTATCAAACCTTAGCAATCATGCCACCACAAAACTTCCTCATGTTGTGTTTACAACACTGGCAATAAAGGTTACTGATTCTGATATAGCGTGTCTAGCCTACGGAAATCATTTGCTTTCCTATGAATAAACATTAGATATTAAAGAGGCTTTATTTAAGGGTTAAATGAAAAACTAAATCCACAACTATTTAGAATACAATAGAAGAATAATTTCATACAATGTTTTTTATTAAGGATCAAAAGTGAAATCATTCCATGACATTATAAAAGGTATCTAAAATTGTCTTTATCGTATATTGTTTATTCTGATACAATGTTTAAAGATTCTGAATATAAGTCATAAAAAAACAATATATACATTATTAAAGACACTTATAAATAATGTTTTTGAATGTTCTTTTACAGTGGTCCCTTGTTTGTCGTGGGGTATACGTTCTAAAAATGACCCGCGATAGACGAAATCAGCTCTATTTTATTACAATTTATTACAAATATTATACATGTTTTAAGGCCGTAAAACCCCTAACCACACACTTTAATATAGACTTTTCTCAGACGGGCATTAACTTTTTCTCACAGTTGTCTCTTATTTAAACACTCGTTCAAACAAGTTCAAACTTTCGCAGATTTAAAAAAAAAAAAAAAAACTTTGCTGCGGCAACCCCTCCTTTGTTGAAGTTCTCTGCGGCGTCGCCGACTCCTTTATGCGAGGATAACACGGCGTGCGATGTCCTCCGAAATATTGTTGATGTGGAGAAACTGGTGAGACAACATTCCCTCGATCCATTGCCCAATAGATAAAATATCCAGACGGTTATAGTTGTACAATCAGGACATCGAACACAATGCGCGTACAGGCTGTAAATAAGAAGCATTCAAAATGAAACTAAAAATATATATATATATTCAGTTAACCTGGTGTGTCATGCACTTGCTAGCAATCTTTAAAATAATCTTCTGACTTATTAGCTGAGCAATGATTTGGGTTTCAAGGTTGCAAGTTCATAGCACATTTTTCAAAATTGTCATGATTCACTTCACCTCAAAATACTTAATTTCATATATACCAGTTAAGCAGCTTTTGTGAACCTAATTAAACAAAGCATTTTTCATCAGCAAATGTTGAACTTTCGTTCTTAATCTCATCCGGATGTTTTTGTGTATTTCAGGCTGAATGAGCGCACCAGTGAGGCCGTGACTATCCAGGTCGGTCACGCAGAGACGGTGCTGCCCCTCCTCACCCTCCTCGGATTCTTCAAGGATCGAAACCCTCTCATATCCACCAACTTCGCCACGGAGCGAGATCGTACCTTTCGCTCCAGCTTCATGCTACCATATGCAGCAAACTTGGTATTCGTCCTGTACGACTGTGGAGATGGAGATTTGAGGATACAGGCGATGCTAAACGAGAAGCCCATTCCCTTCCCCGGCTTGGACAGCAGTCTGACAGCCATGCCGACTTTCAGCGATGTCAAAGGTCACTACAGGGAACTGCTAAAGGGTTGTGACTTTGAAACCGTGTGCAAGCTTTGAGAAGGCAAATTTGACCTTAAATTCTTTGATTAAATACCTCTTTAAATAGTTCAACAAAGAGATATGAGATGATAAGTGCCAATTCCTTCAAGCCAAAGATAATGTTGATATTTTAAAAAATTGATGTGTCCACTATTTTCAATTGGATATAATTTAAGCCTTAAATATTTTTCTATTTTTAAATGCTGTTTATGACTTGATAACTACACCTTGTTATCAATAAATCTATTCTAATAAAAACTTTTGTCTATTGTCATCATTTTTTACATTATTCATTAATCTGTCAGATACACCGAATCAATATTACAACAGATCAATGGACCACTTTGGACAGAACGTCGTGGGCTTAAAATGATGTTCATATCTTTTTTTCTGATTTATTTAATGAATTTCTATTCTGAATGGGTTTTTATAAGATTGAGTAAAATAGTGAAGAGAAGAAATTGGCAAAAATCAAGAACTTCATTATTAAATACCTTACAAAAATGTATTATTTGGTTTATAAATATCTTAAGAAAACATAAGAATATCTTAATTTTTTTTGGAAAGCATTTGTTGAACGTAGATAATGAAGGTTAACAGTAGTCTGTTGAATGTGAGAACCTTGGCACCAAAAAGGTATTTCCCACAGTTCACACACTAAGACATAACATCACATCCCTTAAAACCTGTATTATTCAGACATTGTATTTCAGATTATCTCTCATTTGTTTTGTACCGAGTACATAAGCATGCTGTAAACTGAATTGATGCATCTGAATATTTCAAATAAGCCCTAACCATTTATATACTAAGAATAAGAATAGGAGTAACGTGTTTTAAATATAATATGATGATATGATAACGTTTAAATATCGACATCGGATTCTAGATGTATTTTTAGAATTGCACATGTTGTGATAAAAAAAAATTTTTGGTCATTACATGTTGTAAACATGTTATTATCAATAACAAAATAAACAGAAAATAAAATATAATTACATTATTAAAAAGCTAAGGTCATTCAAAATCAAGACAGGATTCCAAATGGATATTATATTTTTGTTGTTTATTTATGATTTATTAAAGTAAAAACATGTTTAATAAAAACATAATAACAACAGCATTAGCTAATAACAATGTTAAGTGTGTAAGGGAAGAATGTAATGGAAGAGACCGCAGTTCACAATTATTATTTTTTTTAAAGAAAGAATTGAATTGATTGTGTAGTTAAAATAGTATCACTATATATCTACAAATAGGGTTGGTCAGATTTGGTTTTTAACTCTTGAGAGAAAGGCTTATACATGTAATTTAAAATATTTTTTCCATGCAAATAATATCCGATCAGAAATTATTATGAGTCAAACTGTTTAAATATCACACTTGTGGCACTTTTTGTACATTGTTTGACAAAAAAAGGGAAGCTATTACTGCTACTATACCTGGGGCAACAAACTAACTGGCCATATCTGAACACTAAACACACACACGTACAAACAAGGGGAGGAAACCTGAGTGCGAAAGTCAACATAACTTAATAAAATTGACTGTAAAACCTCAGTAAAAGCTTCCTTATTGTCATGCTAACTCAATGCTAGCTTGCTAGCTAGTCTTAAGTAACCTTAGGCGAGTAAAATGGAACAGAACTTGCGTGACAGAAGTGATAACAGAGCGAAAAATAAAGGAGAAAGTTTAATAAAAAACTCCCTGAACGCCGCAAAAGTTTTGGCTGGAACGACGTTCGTGTCTCCTCCTCCTCCTCGGGTTCTGCCGGGTTCTCTGCTCGGCCCCGCGGTTTCGTGATGCTCCAGCATTGGCTGGTCCAGTTTATGCAGATCCGCGGGTGTCGGGGGAGGACGGGGGCCGGGTCACAAGAATGCTACGTGTCTTGGAAGTCCCTTTTTAAACCCCCCTTACTCCTGTACACTTTTACCCGAAAGTTTTTTTTTTTTTCAAACTACCATTCAAGCGGCGGAGAGTCCTCCATCCAGAGCCGGCGTTTTGCAGCGGTCAGAGTCCGGAATTCAGCGGTGCAACCGGGGTAGTCTTCGAAAGAATGTCCGGGGTGAAAAAACTTCGCACGGTAAGTAGATGAGGAGATATGAGGAAAAAAGTAGTTGTCATCAGATTGTACACGAATGTTTGACAAGTTTTTCTAACAACAATAACAAGACTATTATGATCAGGGGGAACAAAAACTCATGAAAGATTTGTGATAGAAAGACAAGAAAAGCTTTTTAAAATCTTGACAACTCAACCCAGAACATTTCTTGGGTGTAACCTTATTTTTCTTATACTGTACAAGTTAAACATTCAATGTATATTTAAATACTGAACTAAGTCCAGAGTTCATGTAAGGCAAGAGCACTGGTTTATGCATTATATAAGTTGTTTGTTTTTTAAATACATTACTGGACAAATTGCTTGTTGTGTTTTATCTTATTTCAATCTTTTATTCTGTACTGCCACCACAAAAAAAATCCTATGAAAAGTTTCTAAATCCTAATTCTAAAAGAGTAATTGTACTATAATGTGGTGAAAACCAATGTAAGTGGATCATACCAAACTAGTGAGACACCTTAAAGCAATACATCACAGATAAACCATTGGAATTTTATTGAATAGTTTGTGGAATTGTGAGGAAGAAATTGTTGCTTCATTATTAGACAAGTCTTTCTGGAGAGTTTGTTAACAGTTTAACTATATAATTGGATAGATACTTGAAAGAAATTGTCAACAGATAGAAAACACCCACAAATAAAAGTATCAATTGTTGTTCGTGGCAGGTATGGAACTACACAAAACTATTTCCATAATTTACCAAATTATCCGACATTAAACATTAATATAATAAGCGATATGTTGTTAATTAATTGTATGTATATAAAATTCAATGTAAATGTTAATACTGTAGTAATTAAACTAAGTTACGTTATATTTAAATGGGATTACAGGACAAAAGTAATTTGTCCCATAATGTGGTGAAAACAAAAAACTTTTAGTGGATCATAATCACTGTCTTTGTTAAAACTATTGAAACACATATTAAATATACGCATAGATCATGAATAAACCATTAATTAAGGATGTTCTATTCAAACCTTTGTGATATTGTGATAAAAAATGTATTCTGTACAGCACACATAAAATGTTGTCAAAGTTGTTTTACTAGTGTACTTCTATAGAAAGAAGTTCTTACATTTCAGTACATGGAAAGTCTCACATGAATGAATTCACTAAACTTAAGCTGAATCTGAAACGTTCCTTTTAACATTCATTTGACTCGAACCTGTGTGCCCTGATCCAGGTGTGATGGTTAAAATGTTCTGAATAGATGGGTTGTGTAGTAACTCAGTCGCGTCAATCTTTCTCATTCATTACTTTTCTGCTGGAGGAGAGAAAGAAGTCACTGTTAACTGTGAACAGACTGAAGTTCTGCTGAGCAAGAGCTGGAATAAACTTTTATGGCTGTACTACTGCGTTCCTTATTCTGTTCAGAGGTGAAGTACTGCATTTGCAGAGTCACTTATTGATTCAAAGCCTTCTGTGTAACATTAGTTAGATATTAAATAGTTTGAGTGATTTATTAATCAGACATCAAACACTATTCGACAATAACTATGAATCAGACACACAATCAGAAACAATAAATGAATAAAGCTATAAACGAAGAGTATATCTGTTACATACCATAATAAATGGTATATGATGAGTGAAAACTAGTTGTGTTTGTTTGGAACAGATTCAAATTTTAGTATGAGGACAGGACAAGCCAGAACTAGTTGAGCTATAAACAATTTAACTTTTTGATAAAGTTTTTTGTAACATTTCATATAACTCAGTTTAACTCTACTTTTTTACATGTTTTCTTTAATGATGATAAAAAAAGAGTGTTAACTAATAAAATATTGATAATATTTAGTGTATTAAGAGATGAAACTCCAGCTTTCTCTTGATTTTAAAAAAAGCTTTCGAGCGAAAAAGGATGAAATAGCTGCACTGAGTGGTCATGAAAAAATTCAAATGCCAATAGACTCTTCTTTCTTTTGTACGAGTTGATGAACCAGATAGGACAGAGACTTTTAATAGTTCAAAACTGTCTTTGGATTTGGAGTTAAAAAATAAGACAAATAATAGAAATGAAAATTTCAAATGAAATTAACAATCTGTTACATCATCAGTCCGTCTTGAAGTAGAGCATATTTTGGAGTCGTTTCTAAATCCTAAGTTCTGACATGATCAAAAAAGCCATAGTCCAATATAAAGCTTTTACAAAAGTCACTGATAGTGCCTTAAGGAAGTTTAATTGATCATAGACTTGTAATAGAGCTGCAGTCACACTGTAGAAAAAGGTCAGATCTGTCCTGTGGAAGAATGTTGGACCCGTTGAAAATCATTTTATATATTTTTATAAGGAAACGACATCTACGCACTATCAATAAAGTTATACTAGTTGAACTTTACTCAAATACTGGTGTGCCAAAGTGAGTGAAACGTCTGTGGGTGAAAGTTGGATGTGTTCAAAGAGAAGGGAGTGGATTATCAGGCGTGTAGCACTGTTTAGTCTCTCTATCAATCCCACTAATCCATTTCCAAGAGCTAGTTGAGCCATTTTTATGAAGACATTTCTAACAAGACAAACCCTTTATTTCAATTACATATATTTTTTATAAACCATCTTACAAGATAACGGAGACAGCAGAGAGAAAATGAGAGGGTCTGGCACATGGAATGACTGAAGAGGAATGTTGAGATGAAGGGAGACTGGGTGCAACAGGAGACACCAGCAGCAGCAGTGCCACATCATCCCTGGTCAGCACACTGGCCACATTGTCCAGTCAATCCCGTCCCTTGCTTCATTCCTTCCCAGCCCTCCTTCGCCCGCCCTTCTAAAAGTGAACACAGGCCCTCTTACACTAGCCCACAAATCCTTAGCTTGCTCACTGAGGTAAAAAGATAACTTCAAGGAAACTGAATGGACTCTTCTTGAATTATTTGGGTTTGTAAAATATAGGTTTTAGGAAGTTAGGATCTCAAAGTGTACGGCGTTGATAATTATTTAGTGAAATGCCTTCAGTGGATTGAGCAGGAATAAAGATGTAGCTTCTAGAAGGTCACACCTACAATCTCTTTTTGCGGTTGTCTGGGAGCGCCACTCTCTAGTTTCTAACCTTGCTTTATTGTGTCCCAGGATCTTAACAGGTCCACCAATGTGGTCTATCAGGCCCACCATGTCAGCAGAAGCAAGAGAGGACAGGTCGTGGGCACCAGGGGAGGATTCAGAGGCTGCACCATTTGGCTCACTGGTAAACTTCATCAGACCTTATACTCACCACTGTTTCCGTTTTAATAATGGCTTCTGATTTTGTTGGAGTAAATGGATGAAGGTGCAGATATGTACATTAAACTATTAAAATTAAAGGGCTAGCCTGGTGGATTAGCGACCTGTGCCACAGCCTCACAGAAACATGTTTGTTTCCAGCTTGTGGAAAACCTTGGAGAGAACCTGTCACTGTGTAAATTGAATTAGTGCTTACATGGTCTTTATCTAGTTCTCCCGATTTCCTCTCCCTTTTTTTGCTAACCTCTGAGGAGAGCGCTGGACCCATGAATCAATCATACCATGGGTGGAAATCTTTAAGTAAACAACTTAAAGGGAGGATCAAACTGTCAATAACTGGAGGTTCAAGTCTGATATTGTCATTCTAAGGCTCAAGCTATCTTAATTATCTCTGTGTTTGTCCTCCTTCACCAAACACTCAAATACCTATCATTCATCATCAGCTTTCATTTGTTTTGGAAAAGTCTCTGTATAATTGTTTAGATTTATAATCCCTTTTCTTTATGTTATTTTGAACAATAGCATCTTTATAGGTTTTTCAATCGCTAAAAAGCACTTACCCATACTTCAGATACTTTTCCTAAACTCACAGCGCAGAATGAAATATAACTAGAATAACTAACAAAACACTGGAAATCTGACTCAAAATGAAATCATTTAGTCAAACAATAACACTTGTTCTCACTTCACAAGGTACATGCAAGTCAATCAAAGTACACCAGGTTTCAAAATAGTGACTATTTTTGACATTAAACAAACTGAATAGACTTTCATGTTTTAGTTTTCCAGCTTTTTGCATGCAAAAAAATGCCATCCACCGTTTTAACACTACATTTATTGGTTGGGAACTGTATGTCCACATGTAATGTTCATATTCAAAAGCTTTCCAGTACTAGCAAATCTGTTTTTTTTTGCCTTTACTGTTTACTACAGGAGGTACTGTAGAAATACTGGTTAAAATATAAAAGAACAGAAAAAGCTTAAACCTTCCACCTCCATGCAGAAAATAACTCCTCTATGGGGTTGAGGAAAGGTGAATAGGGTGGAAGGAAGAGACGTACCAGGGTTGGGTGGACTTCAAACCATGTTGTCATAGTTTGCGAATGATGGTAAGCCACATTGTCCCAGGTGATCACGAAGGTCTTCATATTTTCACCCTCCTGATCCTGCTCCTTAACCAGGAGCTGGTGGAGATCATTGAGAAAGGCAAGGAGGCGCTCGGTATATCCCTTTTTCCTCTTACATTCCGTCCACGTCGACGCCAGATGAAATCCTTCCTCATCTATGTATATGAATTCATGAGACGCCTGGTTGGCCCCCGATTCCATAACTCTCTGAAACAAAGTTTATGTCAATCTCATTTTTCTCGCGTCCATTTTCACTCTGTCAGGTCTGTCCGGCGCTGGTAAGACCACCATCGGCTTCGCCCTGGAGGAGTTCCTGGTTTCTCATGCCATTCCCTGCTACTCACTGGATGGAGACAACATCCGACACGGGCTGAACAAGAACTTGGGCTTTTCTGCTGAAGATCGTGAGGAGAACATTCGGCGTATAGCTGAGGTGGCCAAACTGTTTGCAGATGCTGGACTGGTGTGCGTCACCAGTTTCATCTCGCCTTTCAGCAAGGTCAGATCCTAAATGTGATTCTTAGATAGATAGGTAGATAAACTTTAGATCATTTTACTAACTTACTTTAATTTACTGTAAACTCTAGAAAGAATTTAGTAGAGTTTTATACCTGTCAGAAACAACAATTGATACTTGTGTCTATATAATTATAAACTATGTCTTACTGCAATATATAGTAATGGCTGATTGGTTGCTACAATACTGTCTTTAAATAGTACGTCTATGTTTCTATGTCATGAGTCATTGCCAGCCTTGCCTGGGCTGAAAATCATTATGGGGGCTGTTAAGGTCACCATCACTGAGAGGGTTGTTAAGAGGGATGGCGTATCTTATTCATTACAGTTTAAAAGCTTATATAAATGTTGTTAAAGTGATTGTTCACCCCCAAAAAATCACTCATTTTCTACTCACCCTCATGTCGACTAAGGATTGGTCTTATTTTTAGAGTAATGAATTATTTTTAGAGTTAAAGACAAAAAGGTTTGTTCATTTTAATGTAGTGACTTGTGCTCAGTTACCTTCTTCTTCATCTTTGTCCAAAAAACATCTAAATACCTCCATACTGCTCGTCTGTCCCTCTTGTATTTAAGTGCCGACATTGGAAATTGTTCCAAGAAAAATTAAACAAATATATTTTGTTTGTAGCAGAAGCTAAAATCGCTAACATGCTACACAGACAGCATACCTTCCAGGTAACTATCGCGAGCCTTGGTCGACATGAGGGTGAATAGAAAATAAGTGTGATACGAATTTTGGGTGAACTATCCCGTAAAATGAATGGTTGCTGCTTTATGGATTTTGATTAGTTATAAACAAGGGACCACTGTATATATTGTAATTTATTTCATTTAAGTTTTAGTTTGGAAAGGGTTTATTCATTTTCCGATACATAAACGTTACTTAAAAATCAGTTTTTCTGTACTGACCTTGAGCTGCAGTGACTTATCATGTCACATACTATACATCTATTGCCAAACAAAATGTATTTTAAATGGTTGACAAACATTGAAAGTAATGATAAACAAATGGTAAAAGCGAATATGCACGACAACTAACTAATGTGTTGTTTTACTTCAGGACCGGACTGAAGCTCGAACAATCCATGCACGTGCTGGACTTCCATTTTTTGAAGTGTTTGTTCACGCTTCTCTTGAAGTGTGTGAGAGCAGAGACGTGAAAGGACTTTACAAGAAGGCCCGTGCTGGAGAGATCAAAGGTCTGCATCGTTTTTCTTATACATCTGTTCCGTTCTCTAAGTAATGTTAGTCGTGACAAGCCCTTTACTGTTGTCTCGACAATGAAGAGGAAATCTTACACCACGTCAAAGACAATAACGCTTTACCTTGTTGTTGTTGTTGTTGCAGGGTTTACTGGGATCGACTCAGATTACGAGCGCCCTGAGGTTCCTGATCTGGTGCTCAAAACTGGTGAACTCACTGTGAACGAATGTCTTCAACAAGTGTTGGAGCTTCTTCAGGAACAGGTAACCACTCGCATTATGTCCACACAAAGTTCTTCTCTCAAACAGACCCGTGCTAGTTTCCCTTTCATCACATATAGATTAGGAAAAAAAAGAAATGTATGGCACCGTTAGACTTAAGTTTGTATTAATAATCCCTTTTTAAACAACTTGTTGAGGGTGTAAAATCGTTGTGTATTTTAAGGGTTGTAGTGTCTTTTGTGCAACATTAGTAAAGCATAATAAACATCCTGGAGGCAGATTACTACTAGGATGCTGGAGCAGCTCCTTGCCCAGTAAACCATGAGCATATATATGGAGCTGATTGTGTCCAACTACATTTGACATTATTTCATCATTAAAATACAAATTTAAAATATCTAAATCATCAGGTTTGGGAATTTAGATAATTTAGATAAGAGTATTGTTTTTGATTGTTTAAGCGCTTTGTGACCCTGGTCTGGAAAAGAGATCTACAAATAACCTTAACTTATTTACTTAAAAAACAGTTAAATAGAAAACAGAGGCAGGTTAAGTCTTGTTACAGACTAACTACAGATCAAAGTCAATACGAACAATGACGTCAAAAAGCAGTTTCATCAGCTCCACTGCTCACTTCCGTGGAAACTTTTCAACATTTCAAAACTACTGTATATCATAACAGGATCAGTAAGAGTGATGTCACTCTGATCATTGCATCATTCGGACATCTGCTCTCACAAATGGAAGTAAAGCCTTTAGGCAAAACATGTTAGTCTTTGTCATGACAGGCTCTGTGCCACTAAAATGCTTGTCGGTTTTGTTTAATCTGTGTGAGCGTAATTGTTTTTGCTTTCAATGAAATGTCACTAAATAAATAAGTAATAACTTAACTGGATGGTGAATAAAGCTTGTTGTTATAGATATAAATAAATATTTTTATTATGTCAGTGCTGCTCAGTTCTAGGGTCTGGACCCAAAAGGGAGTTTCTGCCCTTTCAAACATTAAGAAAGCTTTTATTTTGAAAGTCATACCTTCTTGTTTTCTTTGTAAAAGCTTGTCATTACAGACAAATAATAAATAAATAAGTAAGTAAAGGTTATTTGTAAAGCGCCTTTCTAGTCCAGGGTCACAAAGCGCTTTAACAATCAAAAACAAAACACAGCTAAAATATATACTTTAAAAGGCCAAGATACATAAGACAAACATGGGAGTCCCAGAAAATCAGGGAAAAGCCTGCAAAAATAAGAATGTCTTAAGATGTTTCTTGAAGGAGTCAGTAGATCCATCAAACACAGAGGGAGAGGAAGATCATTCCAAAGCTTAGGAGAAACAACCTGAAAGGATTTCTCTCCTCTGGTCTGGAACCGTGTTCAGGAACCATCAGTAGATTCTGATCCACAGAACTAAGAGCCCGAGCTGAGGTGTAAGGCTGGATCAGATCACTTACGTAAGGAGGAGCTTGACCATGAATAGATCTGAAAGTAAGAACCAGAATTTTAAAATTGATCCTGAAAGAAACTGGAAGCCAGTGGAGATGTTTTAAGGATCAGAGAAATGTGGGTTATTCTACTAGAGCGGGTCAGAATTCTTACTGCAGAGTTTTGTATTAACTACAGGCGAGACAGCTACTTATTTTTTAGACACGAAAATAAACTTCTAAACGAGAAGACACAAACGCATCGATTATAAACTTCAGCTCGTGTTGCGACATCATTTTCCTAAATTTAGAGATTTTTCTCAGTTGAAGTAAACAGCTTCTGGTCAGTTTTCTGCTGTGTTGAACTAGAGACATGTCTTTATCAAATACAACACCCAGGTTTTTCAAAAGTTCCAAAGAGTGATTGAGAACCCACTGAGCTAGATGCTATCCCTCTATTTGTGGTACTTATTATAACTCAAAATAAAGAGAAAGCTCCAGCAGAGATGAGATTAAAAATGAATAATTCATCTCATGACATTCAGCGTCGGGTGGATCAAACCCGGGATTTCAACACCATCATGCATCAAACCAACACCAGCAGCCCAACACTGACCATGTAAGTGGTCTCTGAACAGATGACGCGAGCCCCTGAAATCACCTGTCATCAATAATTTATTTCCACTAATGAGAAATAAATTTAATATTGATTTCCACTACATGCTTCATGAACATGTAATGGTCTGAGTGCCGAACACAAATCTATATCGTTGCCGGGACGAAGTCAAAGACGGTCAATCATGAATATTTTTCCTGGCAAATGTGTCGATAAAAGGATTGAAAGAAGACGTTTAAATGTGACTTTTTACACCTTTCATTTATTCTTTTCCAATATAAAGATACTCTTTATGTATAAGAAACGTTGTTGCACGTCCTGTATGTTTGTGTTAAACCGTTTAATTGGAGAGAAAAATTGTACAAATAAAGCCTGAATGATTCAACATACTGAGTGCAAACGCCACACGTATAAAGATACATCTGATTTTCGCTGCTCACCGCCAGAAGGCTTTAAAGGCAGCTTTATATGACTGTAAACTTCTCACTGTGTGCTGTAGATAGGGACATCATGTTTGTAGGTCCAAGGAGGTGTTGCCCCTTTCATTGACTTATTTAAAAAATATATTGAACACTGCACATGCATTTCTTAGCTAATGTAAATATCAACACGAAGCATATATATTTTTTTCCATCAATTTCTTTTATTCTTTTCAAACAACAATATACAGACACATACAGTTTCACAATAAAGTCACAAACTAAAAATTAAAATACAAAACAAAAGATTTACAAAAAATTAAAATAAAAACATATATCAAAAATAAAATAAAATGAGGGTGAAATAACATTTACATGAATAGATTCAAGCCCCAGAATATGATGTATCCATCATTTTTGTCCCAATTAACATAAAAAGGAAAATTAATGCTGTCCATTCGAATTATCCCAGGTCACGAAACCTCTTGCTCAGGTACTTCCATCATGTGAGAAATGTCTTTATTAATAAGGAAACTACAGAAGGGGCCCCACACATCATCAAAACATTGCTGTTTACCCTTGATGGTGTATTTGTATATTTTTTCCAGTGGCAGAGTTGATGTTAATTCTAACAACCATCTTCCAATATTTGGCTTGTCCACCTCCTTCCATGCTACTGCAATCACTCTTTTTGCCAACAATAGAGAAATATCAATGAATATTCTGTGTTTCTTTAGGATTGGACAACCAACAGGGTACAAACCTAATAGTAAAAGGTTTAGGTTCCAGATTTAATTTAATTCCCAACATTCCTTCGAGACTCAGTTGTACTTCCTTCCAAAATGTTTCTATTTTGGAGCATTGCCACAAACAGTGGAAGAGTGTGCCTTTTTCAGTTCCACACTTGACACAAACATCTGGGACAGTGCTGTTGAATGTATTAAGTTTGACTGGTGTCAAATAAGTACGCATTAGCCAGTTATATTGCAATTATTTAAGGCGTGTGTTGACCGTTTGTGACTGAGCTTTTGTGCAGGCCCGTTCCCATTCCACATCCGAGATAATGGCCTGTAGGTCTTCTCTCCAAGAATTTAGTCTGCTTGTTGAAGATTCTGGTGACTGAGCAACCAGTTAACACAAAGCATATTTACAGTCAGTTTGAAGAGGAACCATAACAAATTTGCTTTAAAAAAGGACGTCAATATGTGTTATTTTATCTAGAATATTGTGCCGAACGAGATCATGGAGGAGTTGAATGAACTTTTGGTACCAGTGAACAAGCTGGGTCTCGCTGTGGCCGATGCTAAAACTCTGCCCATCATCAGCATTAACAAGGTAACGTTCAGCAAGTTTTATTTTAACCTGATTTATTCATTCATGATGTTCATGTTCTTCCATGTACTTCCTGCCACAGCTGGATCTCCAGTGGGTCCAGGTGTTGTCCGAGGGCTGGGCCAGTCCTCTGAAGGGCTTCATGCGGGAGCGAGAGTACCTGCAGGTCCTACACTTTAATAACCTCTTGGATGGTGAGATAAAGCATATTGGCACATTATTTTAAGACACGTTTGTAACCATTTATATCCCCTTTTTTTAATGACCTAAGATGGAGCCATCAACTTGTCCGTTCCCATCGTTCTGCCTGTGAGCTCTGAGGTAAAGCAGGAGCTGGACGGCTGTGCTGCCGTTGCTCTGGAGTACCAGGGTTCCCGCGTGGCCATCCTTAGGAACCCCGAGTTTTTCCCACATCGCAAGGAGGAGAGATGTGCCAGACAGTGGGGCACCAACTGCCCTCAACATCCATATATCAAGGTATGATCCGAATCAAAGTCATGACCCGATCAACCCAAAGCAAATGTAATCGACTAACATAAGAAAACATATTTCACGTCAAGATATGTAATGACTTCTAACTAGGATAAGCAATTAAACTTAAAATAAATAACTTTAATTTACCACAGATGGTTATGGAAGGAGGCGACTGGCTCGTCGGTGGTGACTTGGAAGTCTTGGAGCGGATCAAGTGGGATGATGGACTGGACCAGTACCGTTTGACTCCTAAAGAACTCAAGCAGAAGTTCAAAGAGATGAATGCAGGTAGAATTACATTTGTTAATGCCAATAAATTAATAAAAATAATTTGAAAATCTGTCTTTAAACGATTTACAATTGGAATTCAATTATAGTCAAAAAAAAATGTTTGAAATATCGGATGAAAATACATTTTTAGACGATGATATTGTGACTTATTTAATGACGGATGTCAATTTCTTTTGTTCCACAGATGCCATATTTGCCTTTCAGCTGCGTAACCCTGTGCACAACGGCCACGCTCTGCTGATGAAAGACACCAAGCGTCGCCTGCTGGAGCGAGGTTACAAGAACCCCGTGCTCCTGCTGCACCCGCTCGGAGGCTGGACCAAAGACGACGACGTTCCTCTCGACTGGAGGATGAAGCAACACGCTGCGGTGCTGGAGGAAGGCGTCCTGGATCCAAAGAACACCCTCGTCGCCATATTTCCCTCGCCTATGATGTACGCGGGACCCACTGAGGCAAGTATCGGAGCCGATCAAAGATGATGAAATCAAGATGAGTTATAACCAGTGGTCGGAGTAACGCGTTGTTAAGTAACACATTACAGTAACTACGTTAGTTTTTGCAGTAACAAGTGCTGATACTAATTACTTTGTCACAAACTGTGATTTGAACAGATTTTACTTCAGCCTTCGTCTTACAGTTCAAATGTCTCACTTGTCAGAGCTACGTATCGAGGTTGATGGTGATCGTGACCTGCTTTGGTTGATCTTTATCATTTTTTATCCATACATTATGATAGATAGATAAACAACTTTCTTTGCACCTCTTTGACATCAATGATGCATTCAATGACAATGGTTTTGCTATGGTGCGTTCAAAAACGTATCATATTTAAAAACCGAAACAATAACACAACTATAACTGAACATTATCACTTTGAAAAAAATGAACACACTGAAAACTGACTTTCTGTCTGTCAGCCCCACAAGCTCTTTTTGTGAAGTTTGTTCGATTAGTTCACTGTTGTCAGCACTTTTACTTTTTTATTTCACAAGTTAGTTATTTTATATAAAACTTTTAGTTTTGTATTGTTTGTTATAATCCTTTAAATGTTGTTAAGTTTTACAGTGTTACTACATTTTATTGTCTTTATTTAATAGGTTTATGGTGAAATAAAAGTGGTGATTTTGTGTGTGTTAAAGTTCCTAGGCAAAAATCTGTATCTGTAATCTGTATTTGCCAAAAAAATGTGATCAATGCAACCTTATTTATTTTGTTTTATTTGTTTTTGTTTATTTCATTTATTGTTCTTACCTTTTCACTGGATTCACTAATAACAGCATCTAAACACTGGCCCGTACACTTGTTTAATTCACTTTGAAAACTAATGAGTAAATTGAAGTTACTGAGTTACTTTTTGTGGTAAATAGTCACTTTGAAAACTAATGAGTAAATTGAAGTTACTGAGTTACTTTTTGTGGTAAATAGTTACTTTGAAAACTATTGAGTAATTTAAAGTAACCGAATGTATTTTCCTAGGAACTTGTTATTTTGAAAAGTAGTAAGTAACTTGGATAATTTCCAAAGAAGTAACTAGTGATGTAACTGAGTTACTTTTTTTAAAAAGTAACTTACCCAACACTGGTATAATTTGTTATAGATATATAGATAGATAAATTTACCAGTAATAATAATAACTTGTTAACTTGTTTCAAAGATATTTCTGAACTGAACTGAACTGAACTGAACTGAACTGAATTAACCTAAGTAGGTGGTAGCAAAAACAATTGAATTTTTTAAACCAAAACACTGCCTAAATTTCATCACTTCCTGTCATAAAGTGACGTTAATTAGAGTTTGCTGGTACATGACCTATGAGAATTAGTTTGAAGATGCAGTAATAACATATTAACATGTCTGACGATCCTTCTACCAAAAGCAATAATACTCCAATAATCACATTTTAACATGGATGGTTGCAGGTTCAGTGGCACTGCAGGGCAAGAATGGTTGCCGGAGCCAACTTCTACATCGTCGGTAGGGACCCAGCTGGCATGCCTCATCCAGAGACCAAACAGGATCTGTATGATCCGACACATGGTAGGAAAGTCCTCACGATGGCCCCCGGGCTCACGTCTGTGGAGATCATCCCCTTCAGGGTCGCCGCGTACAACAAGTCCAAGCAGGCCATGGACTTTTATGAAAAAGAAAAGTGAGCCCTTAATTCAAAATCTTAAAAGAATCATGTTGGTCCTTTTCATAACTCAAGATATTTTTCTTCTTGTCAGACACGACGAGTTCGAGTTCATCTCTGGAACCAAAATGCGAAACATGGCGCGCAGCGGTGAAAACCCTCCGGATGGTTTCATGGCTCCCAAGGCCTGGAGGGTGCTGGTGGATTACTACAGCTCATTGCAGAAGGACAAATAATCTACATGAGAAAACATCAAGTATAGAATCACCTGAAGGAGGATTTTACATAATTTCCTGATTTTCTTTTCCTAGAATTGATTTACATTCTTTACTATGAAAAAGGTTAACACTGTTTTTAAACCTTGTCAAAATTGTGCCTTATCTAATCATTCCACACAAATAAATTGTATAATGCATATTAACTTAATGTATAGTTCTGCAATCAAGCATTGAATTGTTTTTTTCTGTTGATCATTTCAAAGGACATCCCATAAAAGGGAAATCATCTTTATATTTATTTCTCATTTCTATAGGAGGCATAAATACTTAAATGTATACTTTTTATTTGCTTTTCTATGACAACGCAGCCAGTATAGTTCCTGTAACGATGAAATAAAGTAATATACTGTAATACTTCTGTGTCTGTCTGATCAGCCAACAGCTCATTATTTTGATGGACATCTTTTCTAATGTATACAAAGAAATCATTTTCAGGGTCAAGTCGCAAACTACAGAATTAAAAGTGAGTTATTAATTAGTGATTGATTTATAACCCCATTCTGTGTAATGAGTTTGTTATTTTAATGCATTAACCTTTAGATTGTTATATAAAAGGTTGTCTTATTTTTGGCAGAGTTGTGCGGTTGTGCAATGACTCATATTATCTTTTGTCTGTGCAAGGTTCATTCTCAACCACAGGAGGTTAAAAGTTGACAGATTTAGCATTGCAGAGCTTCAATGAGAGATTAATGATGGACTTCCTCTCTAATGTTGGTATAGCCAAAGTAATAACAGATCAACTAGAAATATACATTAAACAATTGAATTAAGAAAAATCACAACTATATTACTGATTGCCATGGTTACACTTTTTCTATTTGTGACCAATACACATTAGATACAAATAAATACAATACAGATGATAACTTGATTAAGTACATTTAAGTAATGCATTTAATTAGTTTTAAGTAAACTATGTCGAGGTAATAAAATGAATACAGGACTATTGGAACATATAAATAAGTGAGCTAGCGTTAATATGTTAATACAGCTTCAATTTAAATAAAAAAATGATTAAATTACAAAAGTATTGTTAAATTAGATACAAAGTTATAAAATATTAAAACGTTATTACTCTAACAAATAAAATGACTAAATACTTAATTTAATTAAATCGTATAAGTAATTTAAAATCGTATCTGAATAATGTTTATATTATGTTTTAATACATCTACACAAAAAAAGCCCTCTATCAATATAAATATCAATTAAATAAATACATGTTGATGAAAGGTTTAGGTCTTACTGTGAGAGGTGAATTAAAAACACGGGATCCAGCGACCTCTAGTGCTGCATTGAGAGGTGTGGACTCAATAATGTTTCAAAACTGTTTAGATTTTTCTTGCTACGATTAAAACGTTTCACTTATTCCTTCGAATTGAAAAAAATACTTAGAAAAATACTTTTAAAAAAACACAAGTAATACTGTATTTACTTTTCATTTAAAATAAAATGTACTATACAACTATTATAATTATAATTATTATAACTGGATATTGAGTCTTTTACAACATAAATCTTCAAAATGTATTAAAAAAATGATTAAATAATCATTTTTACGCAATAATTAATACTTTAATTCGCTTTTGTCATGAAATCGTGAGTCATAGGCGCATTATCAGGTGACTAACAGTTAAAGTCATGATCGATTTTAAGATTCCTATTATGTAATATTTTTTCTTAAAGTCAAATGGATTCAAATCTTTCAATACTTTTTAATTCATATTAGTTTAAAGCTTAAGAAAAACATTAAGAATAGTTCCAACATTAACGTTAATATTACTAAATGTTCAACTACATATTTCAATCATAATCATATGTTTGTGTAATTTAAAGCTTCATTCTAATATGTTTTGTCTAAATATAAGTTGATTTAGTGTCACAATTAACACGAGTGCAATTGAACTAATTACGTCATTTAAATGTGAATGAACGGAGACATGGCGGAGACAATGTGAAAAAATATTAATAATGTATATTTTGTGTAATTGTTTAGATCATCAAATATATTTTTTTGCATTTTGAAAATAATGCGTGTTTGGATATCATTTCACGTTTTTAAAACCGCGTAAAGTGACATGATGTCAGAAACTTCCCTAATTACAGTCACACGTGATCATTTTGACAGAAGGGAGCGACGCATGCAGACTCACATTATCCTTCCGCTGGAAGCAAGAAATACCGCAGGTTCGTACGTTTACGCGCGTCGATCGCAAACAAAACCAACCCGGTGCCGACGACGATGTTAAATAAAATAATCTAAAGGTGCTCGGAGGTTCGCGACGCCCTCGGTTCGGACGAACGGGAGGGACTATATTCTCGCGGCGGCGGGATATTTGTTCTAAAAATCCTAGACTGCTCTACCTTCTTTTTTCCTTCGGTGGAGGCCATGATGGGAGCCTGAGAGTTCAGCTGGAGCGACGGCAGCAAGAAAAGATGATTCCCCGGGACGGAGCTGTCAAACGAATCCACGCATTCCTTTCCTTTGTATAGACCATATACATGTCGGTGGAGCCTGTCACTCTTCAAATGTGTTCTTGGCAATCAGTCGATGACAATGTTGAATCGTTAAGAGGCTTTTGGGTCGAAAACGGAGCTAGCACTAGCTTAGCTAGCGGGGCTAGCCTGGGTTGAAGTGACTTGGATACGAGAGGGGGTTCTGGAACCGGTGAGTTTTCACTTCTCTTTCGGCTGCGACTCCCACCACCGTCCTTTTTTTTTTTTTGGACCGCATTTGACATCGGGGGAGTTTTTAATTTTTTTTATTTTTGACGGGGCGACTGCATGAGTGGGGTTTTTTTGCGAAGCTCTTGGCAAGACCTGAATTGCAGGATTTGGAAAGTGGGGCCTGCACGGAGGAGCGGAGCAAAAAGGCCCGTCTTTATGTTTCAGAGTCTAATCCTGCCCGTCAGTGAGGACCCGACGACTGCGACACACGGCACCGGACAGTCGATATAGACTCGATAACCGTTTTTTTTTTTTTTTTTTTTTTTTTTTTTGGTCCACCTTAAAGACTCCCGTCGCCTGCTGCAATGGCTGCGATTATAAAAGAAATGGTCAGCCGGAACAAAAGGAGATATCAGGAGGATGGCTTCGACCTGGACTTAACATGTATCCTTCCATATTTCAACGTATTTTCTTTCTTTTTTTCAAATCCATTGATCGAATGCATCGATCCCTGGATTCTAAGAGCCGTACAACGGGAGTCATAGACGGAGCATGTTTGAAAAGATGCTGGATCTGTCAAATCACTTCGCTTGAAAATGTCGAATTACAGCTTCCTTTTTTCTCTCACAATGCATAACTAAATATAGCCGTTCCTTTTGTTGCATATCGTTTAAATCAATGGGTGACATTAATACCAGCAAGTGATGACGTCTTACAGCACATGAAAAGAGCATGTTCAATGGTAGAGCCTTGGTGTCCCTATTATTTGAATTGTATGCTTTTGTTGCTACTATTTTCAAATGCACATCTTAGAACTGCCCTATGGTATGGTGCTTAAAATCTTCTGTTGTGTCACTGACAGTTAAATTGGGGGGGAGGCATTCTAATTATTAAATATTTATAATTCTAAATGCTTATCTACAAAATAAGTTCTCATACGCTGCTAGGATGTTGCTAAATAATTTGTCTAAGGTCGTGCAAATATGTTCAGTTCCCTGAGGTAAGCTTGTGTAAGTGCTAAGTATGTAAATACAAGCTATGCTAGTTTATTAAATATGCACGTCTCCCAAAGTTAGCATGTGAATCCAAAATTGAAAGTGGTTTCTAACTGGCGCTTTTTTTTTTTTAAGTCACCCATTTGGTTATCATCTGATGCCGGTAATGGTGGACCTAGATCAATCTTTGTGTGATACTCGCTTGAATTGAAGTGTACTTGTGTATCGAGACAGGTAAACCCAATGTACCGGGAAGGAGAAAAAAAAAAAAGATAAACGTGTGACATCACAGTGTCGACATGTTGCATCAGGATGTGAAACTTCCTTTCCCAGATCATTCGTTTGTGATATTACGATCACAAAAGTGTGTCAGAGAAGAAAATGACAATGCAGTGAAATCCTTATCCTATGGAGAATTTAGCACAAATGGTGCCTTGAATGCATCTATCGAAGTGTTTAAGCTAATACCTTTTTATTTCTGCCGTGTATTAATGCCTAATTTATAGATTTTTCTTCGGTTGCTTCTCAAACTTTTTGGTTACGCACATTTTATTATGTGCGTTTGACTTGTGGATGCTGAAAAGGCATCACTAACATGATCAAATGCTACCAACTTGGTTAACATGTGGTACTTTCTGAGGGCTCTGTGTAGGAAGTTGACAAAGCATTTTCAGGTCTCTGATCTCTTCATGCTTGGGTTGGAAAATCTTGATGAACGTTTTTTGATCATCTGGCAAGATGTCTAAAAACAATATGGTCTTTCTACCGTTATGTAATCCAGTATCTTAGTTCTGGGAATTGCCCTTAAAATAGAGTTGCCCGTGATCTGGTATCGGTGTCGCTGTCTGAGAGCTCCCTCTCCTTCCCTGTCACTACCTCTCGTTTGCTGTTTTTCTTGACTACTCCCACTCTTAATTCTGCCTCCTTTGGCTTGCCCCCTTTCCTCTGCTCCTTTCCTGTCCTCCCCACCCCCTCCTTGCAAGGCACTCGCAGGTTCTCACTCACCCACTTTCCCCCCGCTCTTGCACTCAGTTGTGGATTTGGCGTATGCACAGAGCTGAGGCAGGACTGGCTTTAAAGAAAAAGGCGTTCCTGAAACGGCATTTTTCCCCCCCCCCCTCCTACTTGGACTTCCGTCCGGGGTCTTGAATGTGTATTTCCTCCCAGCTGCAGAGACCAAGCCCCCTATGCCCTGGACTTGGTCTCTCCTGGGACCATTGGAGCTTATAAAAAAAAAAAAAGCTTAGGCCACGTTTGCAGTCCTCTGTTCTAAATTTCTTTTTAATGATCATTTTTGGATTCCATCTACATGTCGGAGGTTAGAACTGTAAAGGTTTTCCGTTCCTCTGTGACGGTTGCTTATTTAGCTAGCTCTTTGTGCAGTTGGTTAATCTTTGCATAACTTAAATGCAGATGTAGCTTTCACCAATAACAGGATGTATGTCGTTGAACTTGTAATCAAAAGCTTCATATCTGACAAAACGTTTGCAACTTCCAATATTTCACAAGCTTGCTCATGACTCGAGTGCACCCAGATCTCCTGTATTTCCATTCTTTGTCTCTTCTTGAGCTGCGTTTTATTTGAGTGTCTCACTTTGATAGAATATTAAGGAAAATACCAACTCGTATGATTGAGGCTACGAAGAAATATAAATATTATTTGAGGCAGATGCTGTTAGACGTTATCAGATTATTACAATTTGGCCCTCAGTTGCTTGACATAACATGTTATTGATCTTTTATGTATATTATTGGCTAGCATGACTAACAATCACAAGCTAAGTAACATTTGCCCTGTGCATCTTGTGACTAGACTTGAATTGTTCCGTGAAGGCCAAGTCTAATGGATTGCAATACTGTTGTATGGAAAGTTTGTGGTGCTACTGAATTGTGTGTCACTTGAGTTATTGGTCACTATGAGACACAAATTTGTCCTTCGAGGGTTTGATGAGTGTTTAGTCTTTGATGTCTCAGAGCTGAGACACATGTGAATACACATGGTCTTGGTACAGTGCACATGCTTTTTTTAAATATTTAATTTGCATTGTCTTACCCCACGCCCGATTTGATTCTAAAGGTTATATAGATGTGTGTAGAAACTTGTGCATTCTGGCAATTGTTCTTGGCTTTTAAATAAGTACCAAATAATTGTCATTTCAAACCTTGAAGTTTGGATTTTAGACATAAAAATTGATTTGACTTCACAAAAGGCTGCTTGGAACCAAACTGCTAAATTAGATCTCACTATTGTTTGAATCTGTGGCGGACGTGTAACAAAGGTCGCCCTTTAGTCAGTGGTTAAAGTGTGAAATCTTGTTCGATGTAAGATACAGGTAGGCGGTTTCATGCGAGCAAGTCTCGAACAACCATTTCATTATTCTTTTTAACCTGCAACATGACGCTTATATTTGCCTTTAAGATCGCAAGACTTGACTGTGTGTAATTGGCTGTTGCACTTAAAAGCAGAAAGAAATGCAGACAATATTGTCCGGCTGGAGATTCTTTTATAGAGGGATCTGGTGGATCAAGCAACTGTTGCATTTAATATGCTGCAGTCATTCAACTTAATTAAAGCTCCATGCATTGGCTCCATAAAGAAAACTATCCAAAACATGTCTCCACTAGAATGAGGGATAATCTGAACATTTTTTTAATTTTTTTTTAATCTTCCTGATCAAACTTTTAGCTCTAAAAATACACCCAGGGCAGGGTGCAGCGACTCTCCTCGCTCAGCCACATGTGGGCCGGCTCGAGCAGGAGCACAGTTACTCTTGTCCTTTCTTCTCACTGTCAAGGCCATCTGTCACAACAACCAATCGCACACACATAAATCAGCCCTCTCTCTTCTGCGCTCTTGTCCACCCACTACTATAACGACACCCTCATATTGACATTGGCAAAAAAAACGTGTTCTCTATCCGCAGCGTACCTCCAAACTTCACGTACTTCCTGTGTCCTGTAATATTTTTGCTAATTTTAGATGTATTTTTTCCAAGGTTCATCTGTTCTTTATAAATGCACAACTTGTTAAATCTTTCTTTGTCCCTGCTGTGTGAATCCTTGACCCTGGTCCCAACAGATATATACCCCAACATCATAGCAATGGGCTTTCCAGCAGAGAGACTTGAGGGAGTGTACAGAAACAATATAGATGATGTAGTACGGTGAGTAAATTTCAGAATTTTGCTCTTATTTGAGCACAAATCAAATTGAAAAAACGTACTAAAAACTTGCCTCAAACTTCCTTCTAATGTTCGTTTTCTCCATTTTTTTCTCTCAACCAGGTTTTTGGATTCAAAACATAAAAACCATTACAAAATCTACAACCTGTAAGTGTTTTCTTTTTCCCTCACTCTGTCCACCAGCTTCCTCTGCTCATCACTGACCACTTTGTTCTTCCCGTTTCAGCTGTGCAGAAAGACACTACGATGCTGCCAAATTTAACTGCAGAGGTACGCCACTTCACACACTCACCAGTTCCTCTGGTGAAAAGTTTTTGTCTGAGTCAAAACACCTGATGACTCACTCCTGTCGTTAAAAAAAAAAATCTGACCAAATGTCCACTTTGTCCTTCTCCCCCGCCCTTCTGTCTGCTGACCCGCTGCCGGCGCCGTCTTCCTGTCGTCGTCTCCTTCCATCTCTGCACGTCTGCATGGCGTCACGCATCAGTTGCACAGTACCCCTTCGAAGACCACAACCCTCCTCAGCTGGAGCTAATTAAACCCTTTTGTGAAGACCTGGACCAGTGGCTCAGCGAGGACGACAATCACGTGGCGGCCATCCACTGTAAGGCGGGGAAGGGCCGCACCGGAGTCATGATCTGCGCTTATCTGCTTCATCGCGGCAAATTCCAGGAGGCCCAAGAAGCACTTGACTTTTACGGTGAAGTCAGGACAAGGGACAAGAAGGTGAGATGCTCTTAGATTGTCTTGTCATATTCTGGAGGTCAGGTTTGAGTTGAATCCAAAGTCGATGCAAAACCTGCGGATAGTTATGACCAATACCTAATGCACTAAACTGTTTGAAAAGAAACCAACTGCAGTCAAATCGACCTCATGGGACGCATTTGAAATGAATTATCCTGCCCCGCTTTGTTTATGTAAGGAGTACCTTGGAGGTGGAGACTTCCGGGATCGATGATGTGTGGTGACAAACCTAAATGCTTGACCAATCACAGCAGAGTGGGCGTGTTATGGTCAACAATATTTCATCTCCAGAAAAACGGTGGTTTTAATGGGCAGGGCTTAAGTACATTTTCTAATGTAAATATTTCAATAAAAACAAAAAGACACATACTGATGAGTACAATAGAGGTCCAAGTTCAGTTTAAGACACACTTAAATCATTACATTAGTTGCCCTTTAAACAAAGGTTATCGGAGGCCAGTATTTCTCAATGAAGTCTGTATTTCCCAGTTATATTTGGCTTTTAAAGAGAGCTTCATAAGTAAAAAAAAAAAACTATAGAAAGACTTGTGTGTTTTAAAGATGCCTTTGTCATAAAGTGTGATCACATACACAAGTTGGTTTTTGTCAAATTTACCTCTTTACCTCCACAGACGGCTTTTGATGCAAGACATTTATCAGAGTGGGTCGGCTCATTGTTAGTCATTACTGTTGTCTCCTAGCAGCTTTTTGTATGTTCTTGTTTGTTAGTTCATAGGTCTTGATGTGAAGTTATCTTCAGAACGGAGCAGCACAGAAGTTGAATCTCTCTAAGATGCTCTGTCTGTGTTTTCTTTCCAGGGAGTAACAATTCCCAGCCAGCGCCGCTATGTCTACTACTACAGCTACCTACTGAAGAACCAGCTTGAATACAAGCCTGTGGCGCTCCTCTTCCACAAAATGGTGTTTGAGACTCTCCCAATGTTCAGCGGGGGCACCTGCAGTGAGTCACTCTCCTGTTCAATTTCAACTTTACTTTTGGACGTAGGCATGTGCAGGAGCTCACTTTCAGCAAGAGTATAGGATGTGCTGTGCAGCGAGGTCGCTCTCTCCCACGCTACAGATCTGTAGAACACAGAAGGTCAAGCTGGTGGAGCTGCTTCGTCCTCAGTTAAAACCCATGTTTTCGCTGTAATATAGAAGGACCTTTTAACTGATATTCTGCTGCTTTCCATTAAGTAATTTGTCAATATTTCTCAAAATAAGGTCGAGCATGCAGTGTAAACAGAATTGGGTTTGTCCTGTGCCACCTGAACATCGTTTCTAAATATGAAGATCACAGAAGTTGCCTCGTGCGAATGAAAAGCACAAGACTACAGCATTTCTAAAGAGTTTTCTAATCTCATGAGGTTAGAGACACTGCAAAGTCAAAGAGGTTATTTGAGTATTTCTTGTGATTATTAGCTTCTGCAGGAGTGTTGCTAGAGCTGACTCACACCACAGAGTAATTACGTGCAGTTCAGACGGTAGAGGACTATGAACCCAGCATTAGGAAAGTGAACAGGAAATGACCATGTCTTTTTTTTGTTCTACTTCCCTGTCAGTTGGACACATGTTTAAGTTGTAACCTTAAATTGCAAACCTAAAATTAAACCTAAAGGTCTTTATTTATTTATTTTCCACATTATTGTGACGGTTGTTTTAATTTTTTCATCATCTTAAATCCATATTGTTTTTAAGTGTGAAATGTACCATAACTTCACTCTTCTGGTATTATTTCTGTGGCTTCTTTTACTTCTAACACCTAACTTTGCTGAATGATCTTTACTCTATTGATTCTTCTCTCTTTCTAACTTCCCCAAAACAGCCCTATTCTGAGTTTGACAACACACACACACACACACACACACACACTGGTCAATATGACGAAAAACAAATGCAATGTCTTTTCCTGACTGATGTACTTGACTAAGTGTTTTAAGGTGACAGTAAGATAATTAAACCATAGTAATCATTTAAGGAGTCCATACAAGTGGAAGGAACATCCAAATCTTTTCAGATTACAAACTGTCCAACAAAGCAAAAACGGCTGACATTTTATGTCCGAGTCAATGGCGACAAATGTTCCTTAATTGTTTTATAGGCCAATATTGGGAAAGTCTTGATGCGTAAAGGTCTTATTTATGTGTTTTCGTTCGCTCTAAAGGTCAAGGACAGCCAAGCTGGAGTTTCACATTCACATTGAGTCTGACCACCGATCTAAAGAAAATGTTTCTAATATTGAACCTTTTTAAAGTGGTTCTGATGTGTCACACACTGCTTAATGAAGACTTAAGTTGTCTCAGGTTGCTAATGCTAACTAAAAAGAATTTGATAAAAGCTCTACCTCAACACTAGTCGTATCTACTATATCTGTGTGTTATCTTGTGTTGGCGTTTAGAGTAGATGAGTAACGGCAACGTCATTTATGTTCCAGTGCAGTAAAATACCTCTACGATGTAGGTTTTTATCCAGGTTTGGCAATGATTCCAGGGAGTGGTAACGGTTATGACTTCCTCTCTTTATTTTGAAGCGTCGGTCATACTCGCTTCTTTATTGTGAAGGGCAACTTAATCACAAGAGCGGCCATTATTTACCCATAATAACCTCACCATAATCCATTAGTTGAGGTCTCGAGCTAAATCAAAGGCAAGGAATAATTTGCAACAACTCGACACACTATTTTATTTAATCCATTACATCCTACATTTCTCAACACAGGTCCATGTCTGCTTAAAACAATGTTTTATAAGATGTTGCGTTCTTGTGTTTGCCTGTCGTGCTGTCAACCCATAGACAGTCCAGCGAAAGACCGTGTTTGTGATCATCTGCTTCTTTCTCTCTAAGGGGACAGTACCGTTAAAAACAGGAGCGAGCCAACCCCTCAGGGCTTCAAGAAAGGGAATTGGCATTGGGGTAAATGAGCTTTTTAATCCTTAATATTTCACACGTTGTTTTGTACACGGTCCCCGAGACCCAGCGGGCAGGAGCCCCATGGCAGGGTTAGGACTAGTTCCTAGGTCTGTGGAGTCACGACCCCACACCACCCACCCTGACGGGAAGAACAAGAAAATGCTAAAAAAGAAAAAGTTTTGGAATGTTACACCGTTTCCAGTGCGTTTTTAGACTGTCTATCAGAATAGGGTCCTTTGGTTCTGGGTGTCTTTGGGTGTTTTTTAATTGTGTGGCCTGCTACCCCCCCCCCTCTAATTCTTAAATTTAATATCCAATGTCTCATTTTAAGGTTTCTAATGCTGCAGTGGAATGTAGTGCTGTTCCTTCGTGTAATAACGCTGGTGTTCTTTCTTTCTTTGTACTTACTCCCTCCTCACACACTCATCTCCTCATGTTGCCCTCCCACAACTTCTCACGCCATCACCCACCCTCCTTTCCCCTCTTTTGTGCAACGTCATGACCCTTTTTTTGAACAGATCCCCAGTTTTTCGTGTACCAACTGAAAGTGAAGATTCACACGTCGAACCCCACTCACACCCGGCGCGAGGACAAGCACATGTTTTTTGAATTCCCTCAGCCGCTGCCGGTTTGTGGAGACATCAAAGTGGAGTTCTTCCATAAACAGAATAAGATGATGAAGAAGGTCAGTTCACTTCTTTTTTCCACAATGCTGTTGTCCATTTCCTGTCGAAATCCAAACACTCGCCACATATTTTACTCTTATTTATTCCCTTGACTAGAACATTTGGTTATTTTAGATCACGGCACCGCAGCAATATACACGAAAATGGCAAATGTATTTGCAGCTATTCATCAGATCTGAGTTCTTAAGGGAGGAAATGTATTACTAATGTTAAGCAAAATGAATTTAATCTCTAAACTGTGCTCTGAAAATTGAGGAACCGGTTGTTATGAATTCACACTTACAAGATCCCATCTTTGGAAACTTCTTGTGTTTTTCATTTTGTGACAAACCGTAGTAATAAAAGGAACACGAGTTGTTCCAATTCTGCACAGGAAGATGCTAAAATAATCGTGTGTTCCTCATAACGACTCGGTTATCTTCTGCCGAACATGTTTTCTCACCATGTGCTGCAGAAAATCAATGTGGTAGTAAGATGTGTCCAGTATTTTTTTGAGAAGTCACTGAGCAGCCAAAACAAAAACTCTGTGGACTTAACAGGGTTCTTTGTAGTTCTCCAAGTGAAAAATAATCAAAAAATGTAAACATTAAAATGTATAAAATTAAAAGTGGTAAAGCTTTTGCAGTATGTGATGGGAGGTGAGCAGTAGGAGTGATTTTCACAAACTAGCACATTTTAATAGACAATATAAAATTATTTCGCTTGTTGACTATGCAAATTCAAACAGTCTGAGGTTGGAATATTTGACTATTGCCACTGATGCATCAGTGTCCCTGTTTGCATTGTTTTATTAGTTATTTTGTTAAGTTAAAATTATCACTACTCAAATCAGCCATAACATAATGACCTGTTAATTCTGAACATCCTCTTTCTGCAACTGAACCTGCTTCTGTTGTTTGTTTTTTTTGGACAAAGAATGAGGAAAATTGTCAATGGGATAATGGAAACGCCAGTAGATGTGTGAGGACGATTGTTATTGTGCTCATCTAACACTTGTTTCACACGGGATGCCATCTGCTGTATCATTTATCCAATTGTTTTCAAATGCTAAAAAAAGATATTGAACATTTAGATCAAGTAAAAGCCAGGCAATGATATTGTGTTAAAATAAAGTATAGGTGGAAATGGGGCCCTTGGCAGAGGTGTGTGCCGTCTGAGTGCTTTTCCAGTGCTTATTGTTTCCTGCTTTCCCCGACCAGGACAAGATGTTCCACTTCTGGGTCAACACCTTCTTCATCCCTGGACCAGAGGAGAGTGCAGACAAGATGGAAAATGGAGCGGTGAACAATGTGGAGAGCCAGCAGGGGGGTCCAGGCCAGGGCCAGCTGCAGAGCGCCGAGTGCAGGGACAGCTGCAGGGAGAGCGGCAGGGAAAGCGACAGGGACTACCTCATCCTGACGCTCACTAAGAACGACCTGGACAAGGCCAACAAAGATAAAGCTAACCGCTACTTCTCGCCAAACTTCAAGGTAAACGTTTCACTGTGGGAATGATGTGATGGGATGGTTGGGCTGGTAGTTGACTTTTTTTTTTTCTATTCCAGGTGAAGTTGTATTTTACGAAAACGGTGGAGGAGCCTTCGAATTCAGAGGCAAGCACTTCGACATCCGTCACCCCGGACGTTAGCGACAATGAGCCAGACCATTACAGATACTCTGACACCACTGACTCTGATCCGGAAAATGAACCTTTTGATGAAGAGCAGCACACACAAATTACAAAAGTGTGAACTCTTTTTAAAGAGGAAGAGAAGAAATTATTCACGAGAAAGAAAAAAGGAGAAAACTTGAATATAAAACTCAAAAGAAGAACCTTTGTCCCTTCCCTCCCCCAGACGGCAATAGAATATCATCATGTCAAATGCCAATTTTAGGGAAAAAAGATAAATATCCTGACCAATATATTGTTTTTTTTCTTTCTTTGTTTTTTTTTTTTTTTTCTTTGGCACGGCCATTTACCATGTGCAAAAGTATTGACACTCTTGCCCCATGGGAGAAGGTGCTGTAGCTATAAAAGGTGTTTTTATATATATATATATACATATGTATATGTATATACATATATACATCCATATATAAACAACTTTGTGTCAAAGACAATGGAAAGAGTACCACAATCAGGAGACGGGAGTTGAAGTGTGGGAGAAGTTAGAATGATACTAGGACTATGCTGCTCCTTCTCCTGTCTAAACCAAGGCCAGTGCTGCAGTCACTTTGTTTCACTCCCTCTCTTCTCCTCTTCCTCCTCCTCTCCCCCCCTCCCCCCTCTTTTCTCTCATCTTTTACTCTCCTATCCCCTCCATCCTCTCCTCCTTTACTGTGAATGCTTCTTGTGCTCTTTGCAGGCTGTCTCACGTGACTTTTGGCCTTTGTGCAGTGCAAACTGCATGCGGGCAGTGGGTTGGGGGTGGGCGGGGTTATGAAGAGGCTGTGATGATGTCTAAAGCATTGCCATTCCTGTTCCCACTGTGTATACGTTAAATTATGCAGAACAAGACACCCCATGTAATTGTTAATGTTTTTTTTATCCTAAGATAATAAAAATATAATACACAAAACAGCAGGGAGACAAGTGTTTGCAATAATGTCAACACTACATTTAAAGGACAATGGTGATTTGCATGTATTGGAATTGGCATCCATCCCTAATAAATGTATGCAATGTTGTCTTTTCTTAAGTAAACTAGCAATCTGTCTCATGCGTGGGGGCGTGTGGGGGGGGATCCCTAGTACATTGAGTCATGTTCTGAAATTACATCAGAGTATTATGTAATATAAGCGCAGCGAGAGAATATAAACGCTCACATTTTCCCTCTCGCCTCATATTTGTGCGGGTCTTTGAATCGTGAACCCATCCTTCCACGCCTTTTCTCACCGAAATTGTTTTCTGCTTTTGGACTTTTTTTGGCTGTCAGGGTTGCATCTTTTGACCAGCCTGGGCTAGAGTTTTTTTTTAAATTGTTTAGTGGCGAGAGGAAAGATGTGCATCGCCTTCTTCAAACCTGACACGGCCTTGAGTTTTTTACACCCGTGAGACGCACATGAGAACGAAGCCACGATGTGGTCGGCTCGAAAAAAACGGCCTGGAGATTGCTTGTGTGAAGAGAAGGTTGTTTGAAGGATGTAAGGGTGGATGTGGAACTGCTGTTCTTCAGTTTATGCTGATGTGGTCGGACTGAAAGTTGTTGAAACTGCTGCCTTTTTGTAGCAAATGTTTCTGCAACTTACTCTTATATGAAAGCTTCATGTGTAGTTGGTAAAAATGGCTGTAGTCGGGGAAGAAATTCAAACCTATAATAATAATTGTGCCTATTTACGTTTTTTAAAATTTAATCGTCCTCGACCAATCTAAGCATTCTCTGCTTGAAGTCAATGTTACTCTGATTTCTCTATGGCTGCTCTTGGGTTTCTCCTGGATTTTTCAACAAGGTAACACAATGTTTATTATGCACTCTGAGCTGTTTCTTGTTTCTTAAAAAAACAAAAAGTCCTGGCACATTATACCCATTGGTTGTGTGTGTTGAAAATGTTAAGGAAAGTCCATTCAAACCCATTTTCTCGCTGTAGAGAAGCATGTGGTGAATTCGCTGTTGCATGTTCTACCACATACTGTATGATTCCAGTGCTGCAGTGGAGGGTCAACATTTGTCTGGAGCTACACTCATCCATACGGCAACAATGATCGGAATTATCAACAGTCTAGGTGACAAATAGGTTTTCGGATCATGAAGACAAATGGATGGTTTGTACTTTGTGATCTGAAACCCATTCGTCACCTAAACTGTGGATAATTCTGACTTTGATCTTATTTCAGCCTACAAAGGATTGTTTTGTCACATTTTGCTGATTCCTTGGATTCTGGTGTTATGGTTATAAAGAGAATTTCGCAAAATTAAATTGGTTTGAGTGCCCAACTTAAGGCCCGGGGCCCAAATCCTGCCCTGCCAATTTACTATATCTGCCAAGTAAGAGATTAAGTGTTTCAGGTTTTTACATGTATACAAGTGCTATATAAAAATGGGACCTGGTACAACGGATATTAATTGGGATTCATGTCTGACGTGGTTTTATATTTTTGCCTGTCATATACAATGTAAATTGCTTAAAGGGCAACTAATGTGAAAATCCAACTTGTGACTCGCTCACATGTTTCAATGTTGAAGTCTTCCTCTCCAAGATGCAGTAAGTCCCTCATCATGACCATGTTTTGAACTTATTACTTTATTAAGTTCTCCCATATCTGAAATTTCGGTGAATGAGAGGTTACGAGAGTGGAGTCTATTAATAAGTAATGATGCCTTCACTCCTTCAGCCAGCTGTAATCCCGCCCACTTTGTTTGTACGAGTCTCTTAGAGGTTGAGACTTCTTGGATTAATGACATGCATTGACAAACCTTGACGTTTGACCAATCACAGAGTGGCTGTGGTTATGGTAAACAAGATTTCATCTCCCAAAATAAAAAGAGTTTTCAGTGGGCGGGGCTTAAGCACATTTTCTAAATTAATATTTCAATGAAAAGAGTTTTGTACAAACAGACACATACTGATGAGTACAATAGAGTCCAACATCTATTATTGACAGACTTAAATCAACACATTAGTTGCCCTTTGACTATTATAGGAAGACTGTGTAATTGTTGACATCTGTGATCTGTGTACCTTATCTTACTTGAGCACCGGCATCTTTAAAGGTCACCACTTCGACATGAACATTGGTCGACTTATGTCCAGACACAGGTGGCTATTGTTTCTTAGAATCACCTATTTTGTAACCCTTCTTGCTGTCATTCTTTGCTCTTCACTCAAACAACCCAAACAGGATTTTTTTGACGGGGAGTGTTTGATGAGGGGGTGAGCTGGGGGGGGTGAAATGTGGTGAAGCAGGTTGTCCTCACGTCTGTGTCGACCGCAGAACTTCCTGCTCTAAAAGGTCAGCCCTCCAAAATAGCAGGTGGATCCTGAGGTAAGGATTGTTATTGAAGGTTCAGCTGAGGGCCCTGAGCCGACTTCAAACAAATGGCAGCGGCTCAGCCGGGTGAGCCCACAGAAGTCAAGAGAGCTAAAATATCTGGCCATTAAGGAGCAAGTGAGGGACTTGCAGCAGCAGGTTCAGGAAGTAGCTGCGCTCTCGCAGGAAGTAACAGGATTAACCAGCATGTCACTGTGATATAGGCTGCGGCTCATCCCAGAGTCTCCTGATAAAGTATGAATTCGTTTTTAAATGTACGGACCATTTTTTTTCCTACAGCAGTTCCACCCCCAGTGGCAGCCCCATCACATAATCCCCTTCTGCTCTATTAAGAGCGTTGCCGTCTCTCTGGTGTTGATAGAGACATCAAAGCGGCGACGAATGAGACGGGCGGCGGTCGCTGGGGCCTCGGCTGTAATTGGCTGAGCTGGAGGAGGAGGAGGGGAGAGGCTGCAGGATGAATAATGAATGCACCGAGCAAAGGCAGCCAGACCCGGAGAGATGCCGGAGCTCTCCCAGGCCTTCGGTGGTGCTCCGCGAGTCTCTCGCCTCAGATCGCCCTCTTTCGCCTCCATCGCATCTAGAATGTTGAATATAAATGCACAGATTTGAGTCCAGGCTGGAGGTTTTCGAGAGACAGCTTTATGCCTCGACGCTTGGATTCTTTTAAAAGTCACTGATGTATTATAAATGCTCTCAAGTACTTCGTCTCGACTTCTTAACTTTTTTTTTGCTTTGATATGAACTTCTTTTTTTGTGGTTTCAAAGCCATATTTGAGTCACTTTATGGGTTTTTTCAAACTTGATATGGGTTTTAATGGTTCATCCATTTGTAGCAGGAGCGAGTGTCAAACTCTGTCACACAACAGTCGGAAATACAATCCAAGGTTTTTCTTTACAACAGGAAATATATGGTCTTATTACAATATCCATTTAGTTCAGACATGTGGGGGCTACATTTGGCGGTTTTGACTATTAATTTGGCCCTCATGGGGTCAACAATTATTTAGAAACTAACAATTTTAATTTGGAATTATTCCTTTTATTAATTATTAGTCTCTAAATATGCAACTTTTGTCCTCTGCCTTTGGTATTTATTGCCCTTAAAAAGAAGTGAACAATAATTTGCTTTTACGTGAGAGTTAAACAATATTAATAAACCTTTATAAAAAAAGAATACAATCATAATTTCAGGGTAATTAGATTGATTTACTTTTCTCTTCTTTTTTCCCTTGATGGCCCCTCAAAAAGTCCACTGTATAAAATGTAGCCACCACTTATTTAGTTCCTGGAGGTGCTAGCTAGCATAACAACATAGCACTTGTTAAACCAAAGCAAAAATTATATTTGGGGAAAAAAAAACTTTTATCTGAGACTAAAATTAAAATAAAATAATTCATAAAAAAATTAACAAGAATAATTGTAGCATATTTAGCATGAATTTTTTACTTTACTGTATAAAATGTAGCCACCACTTATTTAGTTCCTGCAGGCGCTAGCTAGCATAACAACATAGCACTTGTTAAGCCAAAGCAAAAATGATATTTGGGGGAAAAAAAGCTTTTATTTGAGACTAAAATTTAAATAAAAAAACTTTATAAAGTACTATCCAATAATAATTGTAGCATATTAAGCATGAATCTATTACTTTACTGTATAAAATGTAGCCACCACTTATTTAGTTCCTGGAGGTGCTAGCTAGCATAACAACATAGCACTTGTTAAACCAACGCAAAAATTATATTTGGGGAAAAAAAAACTTTTATCTGAGACTAAAATTAAAATAAAATAATTCATAAAAAAATGAACAAGAATAATTGTAGCATATTTAGCATGAATTTTTTACTTTACTGTATAAAATGTAGCCACCACTTATTTAGTTCCTGCAGGCGCTAGCTAGCATAACAACATAGCACTTGTTAAGCCAAAGCAAAAATGATATTTGGGGGAAAAAAAGCTTTTATTTGAGACTAAAATTTAAATAAAAAAACTTTATAAAGTACTATCCAATAATAATTGTAGCATATTAAGCATGAAACTATTACTTTACTGTATAAAATGTAGCCACCACTTATTTAGTTCCTGGAGGCGCTAGCTAGCATAACAACATAGTACTTGTTAAACCAAAGCAAAAATAGATATTTGGGGGGAAAAAATATATTTTTGAGACTAAAATGTACATGCTCAGCAGCAAATTTGAAAAGTTGTTTCACCAACTTCAACGTTTTTTAAAGATTCCCTAAATGTATGTTTCATCTCTGTTGGCTCATCGATTCTTCGGGCCCCTTGACTTTGATTCATCCAGGAACTCTTTGATTTGATGTATTTATAACGGCGAGAAATTGCCTAAATCCAAATGAGTACGTTTTTGTTCTGTAAATCCTTCTGATGGTCCACTTTAAAAAAAAAAAAAAAAAAAGATTTAAGAACAGCATTATGACGGTGTGGGGGGCTCGAGCAGGGGGGTCAGTCTGGCCTACAAAGAGAAGATAAACCCAAGCTGGTAACCCCATTTTCCTTCCATCTGTTGGTAGCAGTAGATCACGACTGCACTCACCAGAACCTGGCAACCCATCCCCCCTTTTTCTCTCCTCCACCCCCCCACACACAGCCCTGGTTCTCTGGCTGACTGCACAGCTGTGTTGCGTTTGGATTAGGCCAAGAATAAAACAGGAAGTAGAAATTAAACAAAAGCTTAAACACACACAAACACACACTCTCGCAGGCACTGTAAGATTCTGACGCTCGCCTCGACACACACACACAAATATGTGTGTACAAAGTCATGGGCTGCCTCCCACAGACTCACAAAAAAGCCAGCGAAGACCACAGGCGAATTATTTCTGTGTGCCTACACTGGAGCTGCACATATGGTGGTTTAACACGCCTCTCTGGTGGTCCGCTCGGTGCCTGATTTGAGGAAAAGCAGCAAATATTCCCGATCTGTTGAACAGCTGGACGGCTTCTGTCACAACACCAGTGGTACAATCATGGAACATGAGAATCTCTCTATCTGTCATCCATCCATCCATCCGTCTGTCTGGCATCCTATCATCCCTCCATCCGTCCACCCATTCATCGGTCTCTCTGTCTATCTATCTTCCCTCTATCCAACTCTATATTCGTCTATCTGGCTGTCTTTCTATCTTCCATCCAACAACTCATCTGTCTTCATATCACCACTCCATCCAACCATACATCCGTCTATCTTTCTGTCTTCCTATCTTCCATCCAATCATTCATCTTTCTCTATATCATCCCTCTATCTAGCCTTACATCCATCTATATGTCTTTCAGTCATTAATCTAACCATCCATTCATCTATCTGTCTTTCTATCATTCCTCCAATCATCCAACCATCTTTCTATCTGTCTTTCTATCATTCATCCAACCATCCATCCATCCATCCATCTATCTGTCTTTCTATCATTCATCTAAACAACCATCCATCTATCTATCTGTCTTTATATCATTCATCCAATCATCCAACCATTTTTCTGCCTTTCTATCATCCATCCATCCATCCATCCATCCATCCATCCATCCATCCATCCATCCATCCATCCATCCATCCATCCATCCATCCATCCATCCATCCATTCATCCATTCATCCATTCATCCATCTGTCTTTCTATCATTCATCCAACCAACCATCCATCTATCTATCTGTCTTTCTATCATTCATCCATCCATCCATCCATCCATCTATCTGTCTTTCTATCATTCATCTAAACAACCATCCATCCATCTATCTGTCTTTCTATCATTCATCAAATCATCCAACCATCTATCTGTCTTTCTATCATTCATCAAATCATCCAACCATCTATCTGTCTTTCTATCATTCATCAAATCATCCAACCATCTATCTGTCTTTCTATCAGTCATCAACCCATCCATCCATCTATCTGTCTTTCTATCATTCATCCAACCATCCATCCATCTATCTGTCTTTCGATCATACACCCAACTCTTTTTGTCTGTCTTTATACCATTCATCCAACCATCCATCCCTCTCTTAGTTCTTTGATCATCCATCCATATCTATTTGTCTATCTGTCTTTCTATCATTCATCCAACCATCCATCCATCTATCTGTCTTTCGATCATCCATCCAACTCTATTTTTCTGTCTTTCTATCATTCATTCATCCATCCATCCATCCATCTCTTAGTTCTTTGATCATCCATCCATATCTTTTTGTCTATCTGTCTTTCTATCAGTCATCCAACCTTTTCTCTGTTCGTCCGTCTGTCTTTCTATCATCCATTAAACCATCTAGTTGTCTATATACCTCCCCCCAATGACCAACCACCCGTCTACCTGTCTGTCCTTCTATCATTTTTCCAACCATCCATCCATCTCTTAGTCTTTCGATCATACACCCAACTCTATTTGTCTGTCTTTATACCATTCATCCAACCATCCATCCATCTCTTAGTTCTTTGATCATCCATCCATATCTATTTGTCTATCTGTCTTTCTATCATTCATCCAACCATCCATCCATCTATCTGTCTTTCTATCATTCATCCAACCACCCATTCATCGCTCTGTATGTCCATCTGTTTTTCAATCATCCATCAAACCATCTATTTGTCTTCATATCATCCCTCCATCGACCAACCATCTGTCGGCCTTTCATCTTTCATATATCGATTTGTTTGTTTTACCCTTTAGTGTTCAACACAACTATAATTTGACATATATTTTCCCAACAATTTTCCATTTTATCATATTCGTATTCCAAATGTTCATACTCATTGTACTCATTGGACTCAATATTTATTTATTTAAATTGCCCTTTGGCTTTCATCTTAACTACTTTCCCAAAATCAAGTTTTATAATATTTATATAATATTTTTTACAACTTACCTCATACATCTTACCTCATATAGGCATCCATTCATTCAGTTCATTCAAATGTTTTATACATGTATAAAAAAATGTTTTTTGTTGACCCAAACTGAAAGTAAAACTCATAAGGAGGGTCTATCTTGGTGGGGAAAAAAACACACTTTAGGGCTTCTCGTCATGAGCTGGACGGACTGTTAGAGAATCTTCGGTAAATGTTTTCAGATGTTTACTGTCAGAACTTGACTCACCTAATGAGTCACACACACTCCTCGCCTGTGTGTTTTTGTTGACATGGGGCATGCGCCGCAGTCTGCTGTGTTTATGTGTGTCCTCGTGAACACGATACACACATGGAAACAGTTACTGTTATGCTGTCACCACCAGCCCCTCCCCGCGTGCAACACACACACACACACACACACACCCACACACACACACACCTACACACACATCAATGCTATATATTGTATTGGAAGGCTGTCAAAATATCTGAAAGCACTAAAAACCAAAGCAAAAAGTCATCTGGTCGCCTCCTGTTGTATGTTATATATAGATTATATGGTTGTATGTTAATGAGCAACATCAATGTGCAGCACATGGAAGTGTGCAGTGGAAATACGCTGCAGGTTATTTGATCAGGTGCAAGAAACCTGAAGAGGATTTTAACCATCTGTCCTAAACTTCATGCAGTCCTAACGTGGAACTTTAAATATATAATTTAGACTTTTTTATTTCTTTTCTCAATAACAATACAATATAATCGTTCATGACAACCACTGCAGATGAATGTACAGGTTTATTTTAGGTTAACAAGCGTCTATTAGACTGTTTATTGGTTGAGCTGAGTGTGTGTGAATCAAATTATGATAAAAAAAAGGTGATGTTACAGACGGGTGTGACGACCAGGATGGTATCAAGCTTTAAAATTTCTGCCCGTATGTGTGTGTGTGTTGGGTGTGCGGCAATCTCGTTTTCAAATTACAACATATTTCATGAGGAAAAACCTGAGTTCCTATTGAAACATCATGTTTGTTGTGTTTGCATAATTGTGTGTTACACAATAGAAGCTACACTTTTTTTTACATACTGTGTAACAAGTGAAGGTTAATCAGATGGATCGTGACTCATACCTTTCGGATCGATGCTACTGATATAAACAACAGATACAAAAATAAATTGAAGCTCACATGTCTGTTTCTTGATTGTTGCCCATCATGTAAAATTGGATTTAAGATGTGAAACAAATCATTGCACATCTTTCATTACTCAAATTCAAAGTTTCCAAAAATAATATTTATAATTGTCTTTTTTGGATTCTTTTTGTGTCAAAAAGTCCACATTTCCTTTGAATATATTTATATTTTCTTTGGTGCTTTTTGTTTTTTTACTTTTTTCACTGAAAAATACTTTATAATAATTATTTATATAATTGTTTTTAGGGCAAACCATCATTGTGTTACATGCATTATATCAAGCTGTTCTTTCCTCTTTTTTTTTTAAATGGTCTCAAAAGGCGTTTCTGAGAAAAATAAACAACCAAAGTAGCAAAAAGAGTGAACTGTATACTTATATTTATTTTATTTGTGGCCTTAATGTGACACAGAAGCACCACAAACCCTAAAATGATTTAATTTCTGCAACTTAACGTGATGATGAGCTCAAGATGTGTGAAGGCTTCCAGGCTTTTTAATATGAAAGGATGTAAAAATTTGCGCCGCTTTAATACAATAAAATGACTATTTTCTCCAGTTTGAGTCAGCGGTGGGTTTGGAAGAGAGCCGGGAAAAGGCGGCGTGCGAAAGTGTCAGGGCGTGTCACAACCATTCACAGATGATTACGGGAAAAGATTCAGTGCACACACACTTTGACACGTATGAGGACAGAAACGTGCAGGAATATTCCTGACAGCTTGAGCCGAGCATCCATGCGTATAGGGTCTGTGGCCCCTATATCCTGCCGGAGCCTGAATGGAGCGTGCACACTTATCAGACTTTACTTTGACAGGCTTTGTTCCCTACCTGACTTTTACTGTGAAATCTTGAAGCTGGCGTAATCCTTCTCCTGAGCCTCCTCCTCACAGTGTCATCAGGAGGGTAATATGAGGCATACGGAGGCTGATGACAGTCCCTAATCCTCGCACTGATAACTGATACCCGTGCACTCCCTCATCCACGTCTCCCCACGAACACGCCGGGAACATGTAAGAAGCTCCGCTCAGCTGAGACTCATTATCCGGAAGACGGATGTAAATATTCTGATGGACAGATATCAGTGTTCGTGGTGATTTTCAGAGGAGGAAAAAGATGGTAAATCACATATTTAAGTTGAGGACTGAAGGCCAGATCTTGTCAGAAACACTTCTTTATTTTATGGCCCTTCGAAGTTAAAGTTGGTTGTTATAGTCAATAGTTTGTTGTACATTGAATGGAAACTTCATCTTTGTAGACCCACGAGTTGTGGTCCAGCTACTAGACCACGCTGTTTTGGTGGTAAACTTGTGCGCCGACATAGTAACCCATGTTGTTTATTTCTCCTAGCAACTTTTAAAAACAAAATTAAATTAAATAGTTGAAATATTTTTATCTCAATCCTAAATTTAAAGGGTAACTAATGTGTTGATTTAAGTGTGTCTTAAATAGATCTTGGACTCTATTGTACTCATCAGTATTGTCTGTTTGTACAAAACTGTCTTTTAATTTAAATATTTACATTAGAAAATGTGTTTAATCTCCGCCCACTGAAAAAAATTTCTGGAGATGAAATCTTGTTTACCATAACCACACCCACTCCGCTGAGATTAGTCAAGCATGGAGGTTTGTCACCACACGTCATCAATCCAGGACGTCTCCACATCCAAAGGGCTCATTGTATAAACAAAGCGGGGCGTGAATACAGGTGGCTGGAGGAGGAGTGAAGTTATTATTACGTCATCGTAACCTCGTAACCTCTCATTTGCCGAGATTTCATATGTGGGAGAACTTTAGAAAGTAACATGTTCAAAACATGGTCATGATGACGAACTTACTGCAACTTCTACATTTAAAATATGTGAGTGAGTCAGGAGAGTTGGGTTTTGACATTAGTTGCCCTTTAACATTTGTCAGCGTAAATGTAAAGTTTATGTTAAATGTTAAATTATCTTTATAACTACCAGTTGACAGTTCCTTTCGTGACCAGCACAAACTATAAATTTCATTCTGACATGAATTTATTCTGTCTATTTGGGTTGGAAAAGTAGGACTTGAAAGGTTTTCGATGGAAGAAAAACAGCTTCGGGGATGCACAAGCAGCTTCAGAAGTGCGAATAGAAAAGTTTTGGCTGAAGAATTTCATCTTCAGGGAATGCCACACAGAGGTACCTTGGTGCTCTAGGAAGCTCGGTGAATTCAATTATTAAACATGTTGTCGAGTACTTTTTTGGGGGAATCTGCCACAGAACAGGACAGTCCACTGAGCTGGCCACATTAATGTGCATTTTCCCAGCATGACCAGCAATAACAACACAAGCATTACCTAATCCTGAGAATGTGTACACACTCCACGGCCTGTTGCCTGTGCTCATCCTGGGAAATTAAAAAATCCTGAAACTTGTGTATGAAGAGTGAAGCACTCGTCTCATCATTCATCCAGGAACTTCTTCTTGACCTTGACGTCACACAACACAAAGCAATTGTCAGAAAGTATTGAAAGATAGATAGATAGATAGATAGATAGATAGATAGATAGATAGATAGATAGATAGATAGATAGATAGATAGATAGATAGATAGATAGATAGATAGATAGATAGATAGATAGATAGATAGATAGATAGATAGATAGATAGATAGATAGATAAATAGATAGATAGATAGATAGATAGATAGATAGATAGATAGATAGATAGATAGATAGATAGATAGATTGAAGTTATAAGAGTCAAAATGGTGGATTGGAGACGCCAAAAGTAGCCTTTTAATCAAGTTAAGTTACAATAAATAAACAGGTGTAAGTTAATGTATTGACTCATGATATTGTGAACTCAGCTATTCCACATCAGGATTTCTCAGTTTAACCATGAATAGTTGTTTTGGAAACTCTCTTGAGATCTCTTTTATAAGTGTACTTCAGACCTGATGTGTAATTGTTGTTATGTTGCGTTTGGATTGTGCATTTTTCATTGCATTTCAATATCTAACTTTCTGAAAAACCTCCTTCATGTTAGGGTAAAAACTTGTTTTTAGAGTTTGAGTCTCTGTAGGAGTGACAGAAGGTGCAAAGAGGAGAACATCACTCTTGTTTTTGCAATGATGCAGAACAAAAGGAAGGTGCAGGGAGAACAGGTAGAAGAATTTAGCTCCTTTATTTTCAGATAAGAGAGATGAAGAAGAGAGTGCATGCAGGGTGGAACAGAACAGAAGCAACCTCTGATGATAAATCCTGAAATACAAAGAATTATTGAGACAGAACACCAGGAAATTAGATTTAAAATGACAATTCTCAGGTAGTTTCAGAAGCAAATAGCTGTCATTAGGTTAAAAGAAAAACATCACGTGCATAAGTAATAATGTCTCCAACTCTACAAAGATTAATCTGTCAATATTTGTCACCAGAGACTTCATAGCCGAGCCCCGAAAAAACCCTCCGATTCAATTGAATTGAGCAATGGTCCGTTTTATTGCCTTTTTTTGCTTTCAAGTTCAACTTCTCATTTGCAAGAGGAAGTGCTCTCGCTTTATTTCTCCTTTCACAAGGGTGCAGTTGAGCTTTTTGGAATGTTTCAGCCCTCAGACTACTTCAATTTATATTGAGATGCTAAAAGCATCAAAGCAGACAATGATTCTGATTAAAGGAGCGAAGGGATGTAGTCCTTCATTTTAATTTGGCTTGTATAAATGATGCTCTTCAACAAACACCCTCGGATAAAGGAAGTAACGCTCCTTCTCAAGGGGTTTGTTAGAAACCCCCACTATCCAGGTACACACAAGCAGAAAGGGGGTTTAAACATTTTCAATATTCTTTAAATTATTACTCGACAAAAACATTTACATAATTTAACAAGATTACGTAATGTTGATAAACTGATCAAAAGTTTTCCAGTTTTGAGTTCATAGATGCATCTGTTTCTACCCATCCAGATTTTTTAGAGACTTTTAATCTTCTTAATGATCCGCATCAGTTTCACACTCTTCTGGCATCCAGTAGATGTTCATATATATGACCTTCTTCTGGCTGATCGTTCTCTGGCGCTCCTAGGTTCTTGTCACCGGGGTAACCTGGTGAAGGTGTGAACAAACAGCAGCTTTTGTCCTGGGACCAAACACAGTTGTCCGTTGTTTATTGAACATGCAAATAAACATTGCGTAAGAGGTGCCATCCCTTTTAACATCCCTCTCAGAAATGGTGACCGGGGTAGTTCCCATAGTACTTTGCTGCCCAGCCAACAAATCAAAGCCGTCAAATTCAAATCTCGCATCATTTTTGCAAAATGCAAATGGCGTATTGTAGCGACCAATCGTTCCTTTATTCATTCATTTTCTACCGCCTTATCTTATCGGGGTCGCGGTGAGACTGGAGCCTATCCCAGTTTCATTGGGCGAGAGGCAGGGGACACCCTGGACAGGACGCCAGTTTGTTTGCAGGGCACACAAAGACAGACAACCATTCACACACACATATACCTATACGGATACGATTTCCCTAAGTTCTGAATCAACCTCTGTATGTTTTTGGACTGTGGGAGGAAACCGCCATCACTAAATAGAGCAGTATGTAGAAAGGCATCATGGGAGTGTTTTGTTTGTACCATAAGTAAGGTGGCTGCGGTAATTACTGCCTCCCACTGAGTTCTTTGGTTGTGTTTAAGATGATCTGCCTCTAAAATAAATGACACGTTTTTTTAAAGTGTTTACATGACACGGAGCTTTGCCTTTCCTGACTATATATTGTGTCAATGTATCGAAACAACACACAACACTTTTTGCAAAAAGAAACTGAAAAGTCAACTGCGACACAGCGTCGTGGAAAACTAGACTCCCTACTTTACTATGTCTTTCTCAGGACCCCACATATCTCCATCATTGGTTCATTTTTTCACACCAAAGTAGGTCTATTTTTAGGTTAAACCCTCAAGAATCCAGATTTCTGGTATTACAGACCATGTGGATTTCAGCGAAGGTGGCGGGTTAGCATGGTCCATCCTCTCATTTAGAGCCTGCCAGTCAACCAGCCACTCAAGCAGCCCCTGAAACCAGCCGGCGAGAGCATTTTAAAGGGCCTGTGATTTGACAGACTCCCGTGAGGGGAGATTGGAGGGGTGGTGGTGGTGGTGGGGGGGATTAGGATTAGCAGCTGTTTCCCCTCAAACACTGGAGAAGATTCGCTCTAGCAGCACCACGCTGATGGCAAATTAATAGATGAATAGAACATGCGAGCGTCGTCTCAGATAATGTGCTAAAGCTCCCACTTTCACGAATAGCAAGGAAGGTGTCCTCTTCCTGAACCCGGCAGAGTGGATCTCCTGTCACACACATACTGAGTAGCAGCGAAGGGAATCGGCGGCATATTGTGGCTGTGAGAAAGGTTTAAAACATCATCACTTTAATCTGGGAGCACAAAGCCAGCTACAGATTACGCCGCTGCCTCTCAAGCGACTCTGATGCAGATCCGGTTTAGATGACCCCTGCTAACACCCTCAGAGACAGGGGCTTTTAACCCCAAACAAACACATGATAGCAAGCAGTCGCCCAAATGACGACAGACGTCGGCGCCCGTGAAACGCACATGCCGGGCCTCGCGGCGAAGACAATAGAGGTTGAGCACATCGGTTTATGTCGGTTCCACTCCCTCTTTAGCCTTTTGAGCCAGAAACCTATCGCCTAAACTGTTGCGTGGCTAACAGGTTTTGGGGGCAGAAGTGACAGTTGCTGGTGTGAGGAGACACACACACAGTCACATGGACGACCCGGAGCGAGGATGATGGAATAAAGGCTGTTTGTAAATCTGACAGATTTATTCACTTCCAAATTCAGTCACTGCAGAACACGTCGTCTTTGGTTATATCGCTGCCTTTCTTTCTTTTTTAACCTTTCCCTTATTGATTGTGTATTGAGAAATAATTATTCTATAATAATATCATAATTATATGAATCAAAATTGACTTTTATTTGTGTGCTATTATTTATATATTTCCATTCAAATATTCATTTTCTGCCTCTTGTTCCCTTGTGGGGGTCGCAGGAGAGCCTATCCCAGTTTCTTCGGGCGAGAGGTTGGGGACACCCTGGACAGGACGTCAGTTTGTCGGTAGGCACGCAAAGACATACACCCACTTATATCTACGGACAATTTCCCCGAGTTCCTAATCCCTCCTAGCGAGGAAGCAAACCTGCAACCTTTTTGCTGTGATGTGATTGCGCTAACAACTGAGCCACCGTGCAGCTAATGTTATTCGACTATTCTAAATTTTAGATCGGACAAAACCAAAAATACACTTGCGGTCAACAAGTATTAACAAATGTATTAAAAGTATTATTGATTATCATTCTTAATAATTAAACTACTTATCTTATCTACTGTTGCACTGCATAATTAGACTTGAGTCGTATTTCCAGTGGGAATCTGAACTTACTTTCACTGATAAGGTTAAAGTGATAGTTCGACCAAAGTTTAAAATGTTTTAGAGTTATAAAAGTACAAACAAATACTTCCGTACTGCTCGTCTGTAAATTGGAATTGTTTTGTCTATATTTTAAGACCATTTTTAGAGGAAGATCCCAGGGTATCAGCATAAATCTTGTGCGTTGATACATGCTATGTGTATCAATGAGGAAATACTTCAGGCAGGAGCTGAGAAAATGAGAGCTTCTTTTAAAAAAAAGAAAAAAAAATGTAGACTTATTTAAGAACATTTCCTCTTATTGATGCCTCGATACAAGATGGACGTCACAGACGTGCAGTCCCCTATAACTAAACCATGAACCCGATGTGGGCCACGAGGCCTTGAGTTTGATTTACATGGTTCGTTCCATTCTCACCATCTATCTTCCTCTCAGTGTTATATAAACAGTTTTAAATTAAATGGGTTAAAACTAGAAATTTTAGTTCAATCTCAAATCATACTGTGTGTGTCAAACTTTCGGTCTGGGAGACAAATCTGACCCACCAACTCATCTCGAGTGGCACCGAGTGATAACATTTTTGTTGTTGTTTTAAAATATCAACACAAGATAAATAAAAAACAAGTCGATACCATTAAGTAACATGACAAAATAATTTTTTGGTTTTAGCTGACATCAAGAATTTGCTGCTGATAGTGAATGTTTTCATTGAACTTTAATGAACTCTTGTTTAAAGCACATTGTTCTGGTTTCTTTTTTACTATCAGGTACTCGATTAATCCTCAATTTCTTGAAGTAAAACAGTGTCTAAAAGTGTCAATGTGTCCATGTGTTTATTTTTTATTGTATGAAGGGAAACATCAACCTAATTTCCTGGTGAGCGAACAAACACTAAACGGTGTAAATGCAAACTAGTCTGGTCTGAAATTGAGCTATTTAGAGTCAGCTTGTGGGTGGATTCTTATATAATTTGCACTCTGGTTGATTTATTTTTAATTACAGACGCTAGATTATTTAACGTTATCGACTGAACTTGAACTCAACCTTTGCGTAAGTGAGGGGTGGACGAGAATAGGAGGAGGGGAGGAATGCGGGGAGAAAAAAAAAGGATGTTAAAGAAGAGCGAGTTGGACAGTGGTTGGCCACAATACACTAGAGGCCGGAAGGATGAGTCAGAGAGGAGTCGCAAAAGGTTGAAGGAAGAAGGTAAAAAATTATGCGCCAGATCTGGAAACTCCTCGCCCAGTTTTTCGCCCCAATGTTTTATAGAGCCGCAAACTAATTGCCCCCCGCACCCCCCGCACTCCACTTAAATCATTTGTGTCTGTATGTGTCGAGCAGATCTTGCAGATTGCTTGTGCTTGACACACTTTACAATGGAAACCACTGAGACCGCACGGAAAATGTCCCCACACCCTTGAGTAACGGTATAAAAGTGTGCGAGTTGGTGAAAGGTGAAGAGAGAAAGAGTGAGCACACCCACGTGTTTCCTGTCTCCAAATAAAGACAAATGCCTCATGCTTGAATTGTTTGCTTGAGAAATCACACCGCGGCCGTCTTCTCATGGTGACTAACATTTCGGAGGCTCAAGCTTGATCGATACCATGCTTGTGCGGAAAAACACAACAGAGAAAAGGGAAATATATACAGTAAAACAGTAGAAATGCACCAGTTTACCATCACAGCTGCACTTAACAAAAGTAAGCTTCACACTTGAAGCTAATTTTACATTCTGTCTCGTTTTTTTTTATCTTGTAACTTCCTCTATATGTTCCACCGTGATGCTGGCTTGTGTTTCAAAACTAACCAAATGTGAATCATCACTTCCTTCCTTTTAATGCACAATGCAACTGCCACGTCTAAACAAAAAAGAAGATGTCTCGCCTGCAGTTAATACAAAACTCTGCAGCGAGAATTCTGACCTGACCTAGTAGAAGAACTCACATTTCTCCGATCCTTAAAACTCTAGCATTGGTTGCCAGTTTCTTTCAGGATCAATTAAAAAAATGCTGGTTCTTATTTTCAGAGTTATTCATGGTCAGGCTTCTCCTTACATCAGTGATCTGATCCAGCCTTACACCCCAGCTCGGGCTCTGAGGTCTGTGGATCAGAATCTACTGATGGTTCCGCGCACACGGTTCAGGACCAGAGGAGAGAAATCCTTCCAGGATGTTGCTCATAAGCTTTGGAACGATATTCTTCTCCCTCTGTGTTTGATGGATCTACTGATTCCTTTAAGAAGCATCTTAAGACATTCTTATTTCTGCAGGCTTTCCCCTGATTTTCTGGGACTCCTGGGTTTTTCTTATGTTGTCTTGGCCTTTTAGAGTTTTAAAATGTTTAGGTATTTTTAAATGTGTATTGCTTTTGATTGTTCAAGAGCCTTGTGACCCTGGTCCAGAGAGGCGCTTCACAAGTAACTATTACTTACTTACTTACGTCAGGAAGTGAGTGCACTTCGCTCTGCGGCCTGCTCGGGTCATGTACACGAGTGTGTGTGTTGGAGGCCCCTGGAAAAAAAAAAAAGCCCTCAACCTTTGGTGCCATCTGTCCGTGACAAGGCAGAAATGCAAATCAGAGGCAGTCAGATAATATGCCACGCTCGCTCTCTCCATTAGAGCAGCCTACAGAAATAAAGTAGGTCAGACAGACCAGCAGCCAGCTGTGTGTGTGTGTGTGTGTGTGTGTGTGTGTGTGTGTAATAAGGCACATGCGCTTCTCTTTGTGTGGGGAGACAGCTATACATGCCAGTGTGTTGGGGGATGGGTTTTCTAGTTAGAGTGTTCATAATATCCTTACTTGTGATGCTGCTCTAGTAACGTCTATGAGAAGAACGGCTTCACTCAGAGGTAAGTGACACGGCCAAGACGCCAGTGACAGAGAAAGGCTCTTATCTGAGGCTGGAATTAGACCACAGTCGCAGCACCGGCGATGGAGAGCGTATTAAACTCTGGAAAAAAACGAACCACCTGGGAGGGTGATGCAACGCAAAGGCAACACTGGCATAATGCAGACAGACGCGTCTTCCTCGCTCGTATCGCTGCGACGCCTCTGAATTATGAATGAAGACGCTCGCACCTCTTCGCGAGAAAAATGAAATTCTTTCTCTTCATGTTCACAATTAAACATTCGTTTCCTCAACGCCTTCAACCAAAGTCACGGTGCTGCCAAAAAAAACACATCATGGGAGAATGCCATTGAACTTCCTCGTGTCTGTGGTTTTGAAGGTGTGCTAGCATATGCTGCACTTTTGACCTCTATTTGGGTTCTTATCGTTGTCTGAACCTCTATTTTACACTAGCTAAAAGGTGAAAATGACTTAAATGTTCAGCGTCCAGGTGGTTTGTTTCCACCAGCGCTGAAATAACCAACCAATTTAGGGTGTGTATTTGCAAGAATCTGGCTATATGATACGTACCACGATTCATGGGCAACGATACAATGAATTGTGATACTGTAGAGACAACCATTTATGTGTAGTAGTGTCCAATAATTTCTTCTGGTATTGCAGAATTTACAGACCACATGACTCTTGACCAAGTCGTAAGTGCTTAAATTTGTTTTGAGACAAACATATGTATAAAAAACTGCTTTAAAGTCGGCTGCATCCTCAGTCAACGACGGGACCTCACGGGATTTCAATGTTCATTTAGCTCCGCTAATCATTTAGTGTCTGTAAGTTGAATTGCAACACAAAAATGAAACAAAAAAACCACATGAATATTTGAATATTTATCGTAAATAAATCAAATTATTCTGAACAATATACACATTATTGAACTATACACCATATTGATAAAGTATTGTGGAAAATAAACATTGCAATATATCTTCATATCAATATTTTCAAATTAATAAAATAAAATAAAAAATAAACTAATAAGTTTTTGGTAAGAGCCACCACAGTATCCATACATTACTGAGTAGCTATTGGAAACGTACTTCCTATAAAAGAGCTAACTGGGAACTCATAAGTCCCTTGTATGGATTTCAAAGGCTTCTGCACACTCGGCAGTAAGTATTGATGAAGGGCTGATGAAGCTTCATAAAGCAGTGTCTTATTACTTTGATAGCATTGTTGTTCAAGACTATTGATTATAGAGATCATAGCGCAGGCTGTGCCATCTAGTGGGCTTTGAAGAGAAGGACAGCGCTTCATGAAGTTTGACTAACCAATCGCTACCGGTAAGAACAAGCAGAAACCAGTAAAAAACGTACGAAACACAACATGCAATGATAACTGAATTTTGGGTCTTCATTTTTTTTGACTGTCTTGTTTCTACAGAACTAAAGTGGAAACCAAAGTCTCCTGACTTACTCCAAATGTTGAATCCTTTCTCTCCAAGATGGAGTAAGTTCCTCATCATGACCATGTTTTGAACTTATTACTTTATAAAGTTGTGCCCCATCTGAAATCTCAGCGAACAAGAGGTTACAAGAGCGTATTTCAACGAGTCCTTTGGAGGTGTATACTTCTGGGATTGATGACTCGTCGTGCAAACCGTTATGTTTGACTAATCCCAGCAGAGTGGGTGTGGTTATGGTAAACAAGATTTTAATCTACAGAAAAATGAAGAGTTTTTAGTGGGCGGGGCTAAAGCTAATTTTCTAACGTAAAAATTTGAATGAAGAGAGAGTTTTGTACACACAGACACATACTGATGAGTACAATAGAGGTCCATTCAAGACACACTCAAATCAACACATAAGTCGTCTTTTAATGTCAGTGTTATTAGCATATATACTACAAATCCCATGACGCACTGCAACAGTTGAGTTCTATAGAAGTCCTGGTTAAACACGGTCAGTTTGTAGAGCTGCCGTAGCTCATCATAAAGTGAAACATACAAAGCTCTGCCATCGTTTGTGAATCCGACCTTCGATGTATTCTCTTTGATAAAAGTCAGGCAAACGACGCTGAATAATGTATCACAGCACATCGTTCTATTTATAATGTTCAAACGCTTCCTTCTGCAGCGAACATTCTCCAGTTTATTTACTCTTCTGACTCATATCGGGCCCAGATCACGGCTCCGGTCACAAGGGACGGTCGATGGTTCTCATTTCCTGCACTTTGCTCCTCATTAACTGGACGACTCCACTCCAAAGAGACCGGCTGTCCTCCTGAGATGTCTGCGGAGCCTCTGCTGTTGTTTTCCCGTCCATGTATACCAACATTCTAGCGCGAGGCCTGTGTCCGCGCTCATGCGAGCGTGAGGCATGAAGCCGAGCTGGAAAGGGGACCTGAAAGAAAAGGTTACGATTTTCCAGGCTGGTGGGCGAGAGATTATAGTGTGTGTTGTTGTTGTTGTGTGCTTTGTTTAGTGTCAAAGTTTGAAACCGTCTGCAGCACAATTACCGCTGTGAGACTGAAGCGGTTTTAAAATGTTCCAAAGGGTGTTCTCAGGTTAAGTTGTAAACTCAGAATGAACGACTCAGATTTGGTCTCTGATGCTAATGTTGAAGTATAAACACATTTATGGGAGTCTATCGTGAAATGATTTGTTTCTCAGAAGCTTAATTTAGGAATGTTTGTTTAATAATAACGTCTTCCTTCAAGCAGCCTGTTGCACAAAATCATCGTGTAACAAGGTAAATCCAACTTTCATTCAAGTATTGCATTTTTAAAAGTATATATTTCTCAAGGAAAAAGAAGTTTCTAATAAAAAATGAACTTTGGCGTCTCCGTAAGACAACAGTTTATTACCAGGATTATTATCTTTTATCCTATTCGCATTTTTTCTCTTTGTTAATTGCTATATGAAACAAAATATTTAGAAATAAAGACTCACACGCACACACACACACACACACACACACACACACACACACACACACACACACACACACACACACACACACACACACACACACACACACACACACACACACACACACACACACACACACACACAGATCTTCATATAAAAGCATTTTTCCACTAGTTTATTGGTTTATTTTTTGAGTAAACTTGTCGGAAACGAGTGTCTTGACAAGAGTCACAGGAAAACGTTTCTTCAGAGAAAATACCATACATTTTCAATACAAAACATCTTTAAGATAGTAATTATCAATAGAACAGAAATCATATAAAATATAATAATTATTTTCATAATTATTTTTACAATATTAATGTATATATATAAAATAATCACAATTATTTTTTATTGTCAGTGATGTGTTCTACCAACTACGAATTTTCTTTGGTAAAGTAGTGGATCATTTTTTAAATATTTATATATTTACTTATATTATATGTATTATAACATTATTATTATTATCTTATTTGAGGCCCGGTAATAATTTCCTTGTGGGGTTGGCGATGACTGCAGTAGTACAAACATGAAACCATTATTTTTTTTCATCCTGAACATAGACAAACATACATTTTAAATATTTACATACTGCAGAAAGTGTGTAACATATGGCTAGTAATCTTTTGTTTTTGAGTCTTATCGTTACTATGAGGCGAAGAAACTGTTGTTGTAGCGGGAAGTTCTTGTTCGGATTGACTGTAGTCTCCTGCCCAAGGGGAGAAGAGAAGACCAGGGTAACAAGGGTGAGATATAATAATGGTTTAGCCTTTCATAAGGTTGCTGCTGACATTAGTGTCTCTAAATACCGCTAATGGCTACATTTATAAATATTGATCTTTAGCCTTTATTTTTAAATGTAATGTAGTATTATGTCCTTGTATATGACTGCATATATTTTTTTAATCACTTTCAATCATATATTTTTGACTAATTAAAAAGAGCTGAATAGAAAAATAGATATTTTGAGTACTTTATCAGAATATTCATAAAAACCGAGTCTCAAAAACTTATTTAGGTACATTCCCAGAAGATGGAATTTCTATAATAAAATACTTTAATACTTTTAATTAGTGAAGATTTAAAGCAATAGTTCCCCCATAATTCAAATTTCAATCATTTTCTACTCACCCTCATGTCGACTAAGGGTTGGGATTATTTTCAGAGTAATTTGTTTCTTTTTATAATTAAAATGTTTGTTCATTTTAATGTAGTGACTGGAATTCAGTCGTCTTCGTCTTTATCTTCGTCCAAAAAGACACTTATAAACAATCCAAATACCTCCATACTGCTCGACTGTAAGAACATGGGGGTATTTGGATGAGCAGGATCTCACTCGGAGTCGTAGGAGGACTGGATTCAGAGAAGACAATAGACGAGAAGTTGCACTGCTTAAGACACAAAAACATGTCAAATCCACTTTCCTTCAACAATCCTGTCATCTGCTTGTTTTCTTTCGAGGGATTTATTCGGTCCCTTCACTCCGTGTCTTACTCAACATAAATGTTCTCCAAAACACTTTGCTTTATTAAATTAACGACCTTGGCCGATGTTTGCACTTTGTAGAAGTCAAATGTGAATCACAGCTCTGGTTTTATGAGAGAAGTTGGGCGGATGACAGCCATAGAAAAGTGACACGTACTGCACAACTTCACCCACAGAGAGTGATGTCATTGAGCGAAAGACGTGTTTTTCATCTGATGAGTTTCAGAATACACTGGATTCATGGGACAGGTAGAGGACAAGACGAGGTGGGTCTATTTCTCATGGAACACAAAGAAGAAACCACGACTACTCTTCCCTTTATATAACTGGGATTCTCGTCAAAATGTTTTGAGAAAAGATTACGATGAACGTATTATGAACATGTTTTATTGATATTTAATTTACTCTGCCAAGGAGTGGCAGATTATTTATTTGGGTACTCGTTAAAAATAGACCTAAAGTAGAAGTCATTAAAATGTTAGTGCCGTTCTGTCATTCTATGTGGATTCACAAAGGATTTAGCATTGGCACTGAATGCTTATTTTTTTCCTGGAAACAGAATCTTGTTTACCATAATCACACCCACTCTGCTGTGATTGGTCAAGCAATAAGGTTTGTCACCGTGGGTCATCAATCCCGGAAGTCTCCACCTCCAAGGGACTTCATGGAGGAGTGAAGCCATTATTACATCATAATGCACTCCGCTTTTGTAACCTCTTGTTCGCTGAGATTTGAGACAGGGGAGAACTTTATAAAGTTCAAACCGTGGTCGTGATGAGGGACTTACTGCATCTTAGAGAGGAAGACTTCAACATTTGAAACATTACAAGTGAGTCAGCGAAGTTTAAAAAACTTAGTTCCCTATCAATATTTGTTTCTATAATTTCACTGTACTGTTCCTCATTTCTGAATTATTTAAGGGGCTCAGTCATCCACGAAGACTCGGTGTAGAGCTGCTTAAAGTAGTTGTGCTGCTTGTGTACGTCGCCGATATTATATCTTCCTCAACATTCTGCAGAGGAAACATCTTGTTAGTAAACGCTGACTGATGTGACTGGGTTTCAATACAGCCTGAGCTCAACTTCCTGTTTTGTAGAGAGCATTTTTGAAGTGTATCGGGGTGAGGTGAGGTAAACCTCCTGACACTGTCAGAACTGGATAAATCAATCCTGTATAAATAAAAACTTTTTCTCCTCCTTTGAGCACTTCAACTTGACGTGTCAGCATTTGCAGATTTTCACTTTCTTTAGTGAGACTTGTCACAGGGCTTGCATTGAAACGTCTACGCTACAGAAGTGAAGCGATTTCTGACTTGAAAGAGCAAAACAAATCGCTTTAGTAAAGCACTTTTAGCCGTCGCATTGGTCCATGATTATGGCCCGAAGGTCCTCATACTTTGGCTCTGTACAGTACAGAAGTGAGGAAGATGACACATTTTCTAAATTACCTGGAATGTTGGCATGCAGTAAAATCGTACCTTTGACCTCATTCAAGTCAACAATGCATCATATTCAAACAAATAAAACCGTGTTCCACCTATATATTTAAGAGACAAGACGTTTCTATTTGTTCAGGCTTTTCCTTGATTTTCTGGAACTCCTTATGTTGTGTTATCAGTTTTATCTTGCCCTTCAAAGTATATGCTTTATTGAATATTGCTTTGATTTTTTAAGCGCCTTGTGACCCTGGTCTGGAAAAGCACTATAAAAATAAAAATTAACTTAAAAACTTACTTACTTACTTACTTACTTACTTACTGTGTCACACCATCTTTATTGTTGCCTCAGTCTGGGTTTCAACCAACTGACTAATGGTAAGAAGAAGGTTAAGATAGTAAAAAAATAGCTTTAATATATTGTTGCGTAAACAAACAAACAAGAAACTACAGTATGTAACAGTATGTAGTCACTAAATATGTTATGAAAATAATGAAATAAACAAATGAAATTGGCGCCAATTTTTAAAAATTTTTAATTGATAGGAATTTTAATTTAAAAAAAATGTATTTACATTTATTCATTTAAGAATCCGTCACAGTGGGGTTGTTTTACATATCGGACAATGGCACCACCTGCTGGGCTTAATAGGAAGAGCGCTTAAATAATTTTATGTTCATAATAAATATACTTCAATAAATAATAAAGTTTCAGCTATAACGTTAATTATAAAGTATGTCTATTAAGTATTAAAATACGTTTTAGATTCAGTAAATTAGTTTTCGTTTCACAGAGAAGCTTAAAAGTTATTTTAACTATTTTACCGGCAGCCAATAGCGACCTCTCTTACTAAGGCCGAGGGAGTTAACATTTTTTGACGTGACCTTCATCGTATCGCTCGTCAGAGATAAGAATTTTCTTCTTAAACTTGAGACATTTACGGGAACAAACTACCTCGATGGCTTCTGATTTTGAAACATCTACACAGTTTTCTTCTGTTTTTGTTGCCTGCTTCTTCCTAACTTCATCGTAAGTCAAGTTTGGTTTCGGTTTCTCTATTTTTGAAGACAGTGAAGTCGCCTTCACCGATGACATTCGTTATATATTCTGTATAAACGCCATTTTCTTCTGTTCGGAGTGAAATAAAAGCAGAATTGTGACGTCGATCTTCTCAGGTGCTGTTGGACGACAGTGTCAGGGAACGAACACGTATGTTTGGACGGAGTTTACCAGATTGAACAGAACATCAATGGCCTCGAGACTTGTTGTCAATGTGCCCCAGGTGAGTGTGGGTGAGGGTTATATCCAATTGATATAGAGTGGATAATTTCTATAATATATATTTATTTAATTCAATATCAGTTAACATCAGTTTTAATATATATGTATGATTTGAATACAATCGTACTCAAAGTTTTAATTCAAGTATAGCACACACAATAAGAGATAAAAAATAAATGGAATTCTGTTTTATATCCTGAAATTTCTAAAGTATATATTTTATTTTTTTGTTAGTTACGTTTTTTTTATTACTGCTATTTTAGTTTCTGGTGTCATTATGTTGTCCTGATATTGTTGTTTTGTTACTGACTTCTACTTATCATTACTATTGTTATTATGGTCATTGATATTGTTGTTGTTGTAGTAGGTGTTGTTGTATAGTGTCATTTTTTAAATTCTGTTAAATATCCAATGTTTTTAGTAAGTAAGTAATTTTTATTTATATAGCGCTTTTCCAGACCAGGGTCACAAAGCGCTTAAACAATCAAAACAATATTCAATAAAGTATATACTTTAAAGGGCAAGATAAAACTGATAACACAACAGGAGTTCCAGATTGTAGTTCTACAAATTGTAGTCAGTTATTGATTCTAAAATGAAGTCTAATGTCTCAGTTTCTGTGACTAATACTCGAAGAGCTTCACATCCTCACAGTTGCCTGGAGTCCACCAGATGTACATACTTAGAGATTAATAATGAACACAGAGGAAGAAAGTCCTCCACATCAAAGAGTAGAAGATGAATAAGTAGATGACTGATGATTGTGATGTTTTAGCTCATTCATAAACAATGACTGTAGTTATAACTTTGTGATATAAATGGTTAATGGTCTTATCATTGTTGTCTGTGACTAAATGTTTGTGTAGGACAGCATCTGATATCTGACTGTACCAAAAGTGCAGCAGATCGTGAGTGTCAAATCTGTGATCGTGGATATTTCAACCCTTTCCCCAATCATGAGCTCAACTGCCATCGCTGTTCTTCCTGCTCTCACCCTAACGGTATTAAATCATCATCATCAACACTATTATCGTGGTCATTATCATGGTCATCATTATTATCGTGGTCATTATCATGGTCATCATTATTATCGTAGTCATTATCATGGTCATCATTATTATCGTGGTCATTATCATGGTCATCATTATTATCGTGGTCATTATCATGGTCATCATCCTCATAATTATCATCGTCATCATCATCATCATCATGACCATCATTATCATTGTGGTCATTATCATTATCACCGTCGCCATCATCGTCATCATTATCATCCTCATCATCGTCATCATCATCATCCTCGTCATTATCATCGTCATCATCATCGTCATCATCATCATCATCATCATCATCACCATGGCCATCATTATTATTGTGGTCACTATCATGGTCATCATCATCATCATTCTCATCGTTATCATCATCATCATCATCGTCATCATCATCATCATCATGGCCATCATTATTATTGTGGTCACTATCATGGTCATCATCATCATCATCCTCATCGTTATCATCATCATCATCATCATGGCCATCATTATTATTGTGGTCACTATCATGGTCATCATCAACATCATCCTCGTCATTATCATCATCATCATCATTATCATCCTCGTCATTATCATCATCATCATAGCCATCATTATTATTGTGTTCATTATCATCTCATCATCATCACTTTCCTCATCATCATCATAATTCTCACCATCATCCTCACCATCATTCTCACCATTCTCATCATCATCCTCCTCTTCCTTATCCTCTTCCTCATCATCATTCTCACCATCATAATCACTATTATAATCATCATCATCCTCATCATCACCATTATTCTCACCATCCGCATCATCATAATCCTCCCCATCATTCTCACATTAATTATCATCATCACCATCATCATTATCATCATCATCATAGCTATTGTTATTATTGTGGTTATTATCATGTCATCATTATCACTGCACATTGTCCTTTTAAAATAAACTGAACCTCATCATCACCATCGTTCTCATCATGGTCATCATCATCATCACCATCATCATCATCATCATCATCATCATCATCATCATCATCATCATCATCATCATCATCATCATCATCATCATCATCATCATCATCACCATCTTTCTCATCATCGTAATCATCATCCTCCTCTTCCTTATCCTCTTCCTCCTCATCATTCTCACCATTATAATCATCACCATCATCATCATCTTTATCTTTATTATCACCATCTTCTTCATCATCATAACCATCCTCATCCTCATCGTCTTCACCATCATCACACCAACATCATCATAATCACTAATATATTTTGATATTTCAGAAAACTTAGAGGAGGAAACCCCCTGCACTCCTGCAAAAGATGCGACGTGTCGCTGTAAGCAGAACCACTTTTGCCGCAGCAAAAAGGAAGAAAAATGTCTTCTCTGTCACCCATGCACAGAGTAGGTTAAACTTTTTCATTCATCTTTTAACTTGGTAAAATGGGTTTTGACCTTCTCTGTGCTCAGGTGTGGATCTGAAGGCATCAAACACAAGTGTTCTTTCCATAATGACACCATTTGCAATGAAAATGCTGGAGGTAATAAAGCAATATTGATTATTTGGATGGTTTCATGAATATCTTAACCCTTTTTTTTTCCACAGGAAGTAACACAACGATTATTGTAGCCGTACTGTTATCTCTTATTGTTGTAGGTGTTTTGGCTTTTGTTGCATACTGGTTGTGGAAGAAAAGACAGAGTAAGTACCACACAAGCGTCACTTTGTATTGGATCAGTCAGATATGATTGACAGTTCTCCAGTGCTTCGATTGCAAGTCCTCAAAACTGACATCACCTGCCTCAACATTCACTTTCGGACTAAATACTGACACATTAATGTTACACACACACATATATAATATCCATGAAATTATCTATAATCACACATGAAAGTAATTGCTGTTCTTGTTTCCCTTTTTGCGTTTCAAAATTCATAATAGAATGGACGAAGGTACATCGGTCCTATCATTTAGCTAAACTAGCATGTCTGCTAGTCAGTTTATTATGTCTATCATTTACATTTACACATACATATTTTGGTTCACATTTATCATGATCCATATTGAGCATGTCTTCTTGTTCATTCTAATCTTTGTTTCTTTCTTCAGTGAAAGGAAAATCTACGTCAAGTCATCCAGAAAGTGGCAATGAAACGGTACACTTTTGTTCAACTTCATTGATAAGGCTAATTCAAACGATCCACTGCATCCACAGAAAGCTAATCCAGATGCCAACTGTTGTATTTTTTAAGTCGTTTTATCTCTAAAATTTGTTCTTGCTCTGTTTTTGTAGGAGATGGAGACATTTATAAGTAAGTAACAAATGTTTACTCAAACTATATTATACATTTTAAAAGGGTCTAAGTCAACAGACTTAAGAAAGTTGAAACAAAACTAAAATTAAGTAATTAAAATGTATTTCACAAGTTATATTTAGAATTGAGACATTAATAATTTATAAAAAAGATATTGGTTAGTTCTCTGAAACCAACTGTTGGTTTAAACATTTTACCTTTTTTCTTCCACCTCTAGATCATATAATTATAAAGTAATAACCTCCAGTAGCAAGAATGATATTTGACATTTTCTATTCCAGATGTGGATCTGAGGAGACACTTACAGGACATCGTGGATGTGCTGGGATGGAGTGACATGCAAGACGTAGCACTGAAGTCTTCTGTCAATCAAACCGTTATCGATTTCTGTAAGAAGGACCACCAAGGTGACAGTCGAGAGCAGACCCGTGAGCTTCTGAAGACCTGGATCGAGCATCAGGGCATGGCAGCGTCGCAGAACCTGATCGAAACTCTTGAGAAGATGAATAAAAGGGGAAAAGTAGAGAAAATAAAAGTGCTGTTGAAGCCCCAGGATTAACTTTGACTTAGAACATTGTGAGGGAATATGTTTACATGGAGGTTCATGAGAAAATCTGAATAGACTAAATAGTCTAAAATACTCTCTTTAAAAATGATGTATTTTGCAAAATGATTTTAATATTGAGTAGCTTTGTGTAAAAAATAAATTGATGGAGGGGTTGTTGTATTTTATAGGAAGTTAATCTTAAATCATTTATTGTGATGATCATCATCAACTTTTTCTTATGTATGTTGGACAATAATTTTGACAGCATTTTAATTAGTATTCAGTATTACAACTGGGCCAAATGGACAAGCTTCTGACTTTGGTATTTTATATTTTTGTATAGCTAGATATTATATATTTGAATTGAAGGTATATTGATGTTTACTTAAACTAGATAGAAGCACAGTCACAACACTTTCAAATCAGACATCAGTATATCACATCAGCTTTTATACAATGACAAAACTGAGCAGTATTTTGACAGTGTGTGTTCAGTTATTAATTTAGGTTCAAAACGCTTTGTTATAAACCACTTATCCTTCCGTTCCTGTATTGATTTGTCTGTTTTCAGTGTTAAAAATGATGCAATAAATGTCATTGTATTCTCATTTTCAAAATAATACAAAACAACTTTTTTTCAATAATTTCCTCACGTACTTAAAGTCCCACGTGGATTGTTCCCCTCACCTACTTCTTTTACTCTTTAATACGTTATTTTATGAACCTTATTGCACAAAGCCTTAAAGGCAAGAATAGGGGTTCCAAGAAGGGGCGTGGTCTGTATCTATGGGCGGGGTTACATAGTCAGGAAGTGACGCTCAACTTTTCCTCGATGTTCCCCCTCGAGTTTGGCAGAGCAATGTTTGAGCACGGATCGACGACATGAAGTTTGTAAAAATGCACGGGATAGCTGGTTCACTTCAAGGTATATATATTTTCAACTTATTCCAGACTGTTATTTATTATTCTAGAGACGATGACGTTTACAAGCGCGCGGGACTCACGACGTCAGAGGTGATGCTCTGTGTTTACGACACGTTCTCATCTGGTTTTCTCCAAAATACTTCGAGAATACAGTATATATTGTCTTATAATGTGGCCAAGATTATGTGTATGAGTTATATATAATGTTTGTTGAGGACAACTTTCCACCAAAACTATTTTGTTGCCAGGGCAACTAAGACGATGACACATCACTCACGTTGAACTACACTAGAGTGTGTTTTCCCATTTAGTCGTTTTATTTTTTATTATATTTAAGATTGTGAAAAAAAAACTCTTATAAAAAGCTTTTAATTATGTTAGCTGTAATTAATCCAAGGGATTTTTTTTCATGACCATTACTCATTTTATTAATTCCGTTGTATATATATATATATATATATATATATATATATATATATATATATTTTTTTTTTAAGTAATCGTAGTACTTTTTAAACAATTTTAGATTTGTGAGTAAATAAATGTATTTTATATATCCAAATTAAAGTAAATGAGTTGTACTATTGCTGCCCGAGAGCCGCCATTACCGTTGGAATTTATTTTATTATTATTATTATTATTATTTAGTTGTTAATTATTTCCTAAAAAATAGAATAGTAATTATTTTTGGAACGCTGTATTTAATTGCACATTTAATTGCACAAATCAATTATTACATGTTTTGTATTATGAATTTGTCAAAATGATTGGTTAAAATATCATCAAAAAAACCCGAAATGACTTGTTGTTTTTTTGTGTTTGTTGATAGAAAATAATGAATCATTTACTCCATGTTGACAGCTTGTCATAAGGTCTAATAATTGACGAGTGTCTGCGTGTTTGCTTGGAAGTGAAACATACTGGAGAAGGTCCAGCTGAGTAAGTCATGGGACATTTTCCTGGCTCCTTCACCAACACTGTGCTCCTGGCACGTGCAATTTTGGTTTCATTTATTCCCCTGAAGACATTCTGAAACATTACCAGAGCTTTCCGCTGTAGCCACAGTCTTACGTGATTTCCCCTTTTTTCAAACTCTTCAATCTGCTGCAACAACAGACTTTCTTTAAACCAGAGGAGTTTTCTCAATCAACATGTATAATAACTGTTTTACTTTTTTAATGGTTAGGAAAGTCAAATCTAGTCTTTTGCTTCCTTCCTGATGTGTTGCAGAGTCTGATACTGGGTGTGTGCGTCATTCAGTGGAGCGCCAAATATAGAATGACACCCTGCTTCCTCTGATGGGTGGAGTGCTTTAAGAACAAGAGCTTACATACGTGCTATATTTCCATACTGACCAGAGGCTTCAACCTTCACTGAGTCAGAATGAAAATATTTTAATCATCTATGAGCACATAGTCTGCAGAAGTAAAAGTTTGTTCAAGTTTTAGTTCGACTTTCCAGTGTTCTTTAGGTGTTTCCGGGATTCTCTGAAAGGAAGATGCATTGTTCAGAAGCCCAAGGTTGCAAAAGAAGGATGTAGTTCTGTTTTTTTGACAATTGGATAAACAGTCTTACTTTTAAGGTCCATAGTGAAGAGGACAGTATTGGACTTTTAGCAGATGAAACACTCCTTTTTCCTACAACAGGTTCAGACTTTCCGCTCCAATGGGCTCTCTGGAAGATTTTGCCACCTAGTGTGAAACACAGTGTTTCGAAAACCCAGGTTTTCTTTGTAGTTGTTGTTAAAAATGGATGCACACTATTTTTTACTGATCATTTCTGCTTTAACTATAATCAATCATAAATAAACTATGGTCTTCAATGCGCAACTTTGAGTTGGCAAAGACTGAAGACTACAGTTGCGTTTATTTCCATAATGTAGAGTACTCTGAGTACTTTTTGAAGCTTCTAGGACAGAGCTAGGCGAAGTGTGTTTTGGCCCTTTGACTATATTTATGTGGCCCTCATGAGCTGAAAGATTAGGCGTAAATTTACTATTTAATTTTGTGTTTATTTCTATAATTCATTACTAGTCTCAAAATATGTCTTTAGGGTTTAATTCTTTCAGACTATTGCCCTATTGTAATTTTTATATACTAGAGTATTTTTTGGCCCTCAAAATATTTTGTGAATAAAAAATGGAATCAGATTCCTTTTTTTTTTATAAAGAAGGGATTTAAAGATAATGTATCAATTTCAGCATGCTCAGCCTCCTTTTTTTTTCACTCCTTTATTTTCGCTTGATGGCCCCTGAAAACGGCCATTGTATAAAATGAGGCCCCTAAGAAAATGGAATTGTACATCACAGTTGAATGAAAAACAGACACAACAAGAGCCTTGTTTGTTAACTTATGCATATGTGTACTGCGGCGTGACAGTAATTTTACGAGTTAAATTTTACACTGTTGCAATAACACTATACTAACTGTAGGGGGAACCTGAAGCGATTATTTAAAATCTCCCATAGTGCATTAGACTACAAGATATTTTTTCTTGACACATTCTTGACTAATATTATAATATGTTTTTTTCTTGTTTCAGGTTTTGTACTGCCATGTACATCTTCAACGTTTTTAAGCACAGAGGCCTGAAGACCCACAATGCAGGGGGCCATCGCCCGGGTGGGCATGGTCGTGGTTGCCGCCATACTCAACCATCCACTTCTCTTCCCAAACGAGAACACCACACTTCAGGACCAGGACGAGGAGCTGATCTCTCGCATGCAGGAGTACGAGGAGCGGCTGGAGCATCAGCATGCCAAGCTGGAGTCGGAGCTTCTACAGTTGGAGGCCAAACAGGTCCATGACGACGACGACGACGACGACGACTATAGTTGGTACCTTTGGAGCGCCGTGTCCTTCGTCATATTTTTCCTCATTGAAATGTGCCGGGTGGAGATCGCAGACGCGGAGGTCCAGACGTCCGAGGACGACGACTTGTTTACAGTTTGCGGGAGTGACGGCACAATGGTGCTCGATAAGAACATCCTGAGCACCTTCTTCGACGACTGCTCGTACACCTCGGGCCAGAGAGCTCAGGAGTTCGTCGAAGGGTTCGCAGATGACATGCTGGAGTCCATGAGGAGCGTGTGCGACCGAGACACGGACATGGAGGTCGGGGATTTTCTAGGCATCGGCAGCGTCTTCGAGTCACGGACGGTGTCCAAGTCCCTGACCTTTGATCTCATCGTGCCGTTCTGGCCCCCCGACGGGTTCGGCTTTCAGTTCCACCTGTGGTCCGATCCAACCCGGGACACTCCCCGCGACCTGCCGGCCTGCGGCGTGATCGAAGTGACCAGCGAAGAGGAGTGTCTCTGCGGTTCTGCCGACATGGGTGATGACATGCTGTGTCTTCTGCACAAGGAGAAAAAACCCGGTCCCCTGGTGGACCCCAGTCCCGATAAACTCCTTTGTACCAAGAACACTGCGTACCTGTCCAAGGACCAGGTCCTGAAGTGGTTTCAGATCTCCATCACAAAAGCCTGGGGGCGCATCTCGCACAAATACGACTTCGAGGTGTCCTTTAGAAACCTGGATGCAGCCGGCGCTTTAACGATCCGGTTTCCTTTAGGGAAGGTGGTCATGATGAACGTCATCCCTGCCGTGCAGTTGGAGGATACGGACGCCTTCTTCGTCTGCCATTTCCCTTCGGATTGTAGCTCTTTACCAGACCCTTACTGGCCCGTCTCCTTCGGCATCTACGAGAGGAATTTGCTCAATCATTTTGCCAAACATTTGCCACAACATTCCTGTCACCTGCACTGTCTTCAGATTCTCACGTTCCTTCACAGAAAACAAACTGGACTCACCGGCGAATGCCCTTTGACCAGCTACCACTGGAAAACCGCGGTTATGCACCTTCTGCTAAGTCGTCAACCATCCAACTGGGACCTTAACAACACGGAGCGACGTCTGCGGGATGTTCTCTCCTTTATGTGGCGGAGTCTTCGTGAGAAAAAACTCCATCATGTTCTGATCGGGAACCGAAAAGTGCCGGAAGATCTCCGGGTCCCTGAGGCGATTCAAAAGGCTCAGCCTGTGAATCTGTTCCGGTCTCTGGTGCTTCATGGAGACCTTCACGCCGCAGCGCTGAGGCACCTACAGGAGATGGTGAAGAACTCGACCGTGCTTCTTCAGGAGTTTGCTCCTCTGTACTCGAGTGTGAGTTTACGACATCGTCTGGATCAGAATCTAGATTAATCGGACACTTCCTGGACCAAATCCCAGCTTCCTGTTTCCTGGCGAAGCAAGTAATCATATTCTTCAGCCACTAACATGACTTTTAATTATATTTAAAATTATTTTACTATTTCGTTGGTGTGATTATGACAAAATGCAAAACATCACAATGTTCAATTACTTCAGGTTAGTAAGCAAGTAAGTAAGTAATTTTTATTTATATAGCGCTTTTCCAGACCAGGGTCACAAAGCGCTTAAACAATCAAAACAATATTCAATAAAGTATATACTTTAAAGGTCAAGATAAAACTGAGAACACAACAGGAGTAGACAGATTTACGAGTATGACGATTGATGCCTAAATTATATGACATTTATTAATAGCATATCAAGTACTTATAACTATTTGTATCTCAATAGTTGTCCCAAATATATTTTTTCATTAGGATTTACTGTATGTTACATTAGGAAACCATTGACATGCTGTTGAACTCATTAGCAGTGCAACAGAAACAGAAATGTCTTTAAATAGCTTTAAAGTATTTAATTTGTTTATGTTCCCATTTCTCCTCCTATTACTTCCCGAAACAGACGTTGCACTTTTCTTAATGTGCTGTTACGGATAAATGGCAGCTATTTCTATGCCTTTGATATTGAAATATTTAAGTGTTACATTTTGACAAGAACGTGGGAGATCAGGTATTATATATATATTTTTAAATTAAAACGCCTCAAGTGTTAAACACAATATCCAAAGCACTGATTTTTGTATGAACCCAATACTATGGTATTATTTCAAATATTAAATATTTTTTGTATTATTAAGTGTTATGGGAAATGAAAAAGACAACTAGGTCTTAGATGTTTTATTTTGACAAGGTCACAATGAACCACATTTATATTCTTTTAAGACACAAAAGCAGTAACTCAAAGTTTTTCCCCTTACATTTACGTTGCTGAATGTTTAAAATTGCCAGAAAGAAATTCAGTGTACAAGGGTGATGTGTCTCTACAGGCCGTAGTCGTAGTCGGCCTTTCCACCGAGCCAGCTGTCGACGAACCCCTGGAGAAGCTCGTCGGAGTGCATGGTGTCTTTGACGGCAGGCACTTCCTTCATGCTCTTGATCCACTTTCTCAGCCCAGGAGTTTTAACCAGGAATCTGCCATGACAAAGGGAATCAAACTGCTCAACACGTTTGTTTTCAATGACTCCCTGCAGTGTATTGTACAGCTCAACAAATTAAACATTGTATTTTTTATCTTGACCTTATGATAAGGAAGTCATTAATAAAGTATTATTTTTTTAATGTCCATCTTTGTCTACTCACTGTGTAAGTCCAAAGGATTTTTCTCTTTCAAACCAAGGCCACATCATGTAATCGATCATGCCCACGCGGTCTCCTGCAAAGAACTCCGTCTTCTTTTCCACCAGGTCCTGAAAAGCAAAACGGAGTTTAACCTGTGTTCGACAGAGCACTTTTTTTCAGGGTTCTCATAATTTAATCTTACGTTTTTGGTACCATTTCCTACGTTTAGGGACAATTTTTACCAAAAGGAAATACCGTTTCCTGCACAAAGTACACCCTGGTTTATACTGCATTTAGCCATCAAGAACAATATTGGCAATACAATTGTTTTATTAATTAACACTTATTAATTAAACTGAATTATGTTTTTCTTTATTTCATTTAATAATTCAATCTTTATTTATCCACATCTGTCTGTACATTTTTTGAATAACAGTAAATCAATTTTAATAAAAGTTTTGGGATTTGAAATTAATGTAAAATCTCAAGTATGATGAAAATTTAATTAAACAAAGAAAAAACAAAACAATTAAGGCCTAATTTATAGATTAGGGAATTCAATACTTTTTAAATATTCTGACTTAAGGTACGTGAGAACTAGATTTATGGCATGATCATTCTGACAGTTCATTTTTTAACCTAATAAAGAGAAAAACAACGATCATGTGATTAAAAAGGGAACGTTTTTCTACATGTTAGTCTTAAAAAATGAGATAATCCTAGGCCTAAGGTATTTTCTTCATCTCGCCACATCGATATTATTAATTCTTACTAATATTTATATTTATACTTTTTCTATACATCTCTCTGCTGTATTTTTTAACAGTTGCCGAGTAACGGAATTTCGTTGCCAGTTTCACTGCTGTGTTTTCTGTGCAATGACAATAAAAGCAAGTCTAAAGTCTAAAGTCTAAATGGAGGACATACTGTATATACCATTTTCCTTCTTGACGTCAATTTATAGCTTAAAGTGACAGGTTTGGGAGAGACATTGCACTAACCAACCTTTTCGAACGCCTCTAACTTCTTCTCCAGATCCACCTCCATTTCAGAAACATTGTCACCCTTTTTCCGGCCCATTGCAATCTTGTAGAACAACTGGACCACCTGGTATTAAAAGATACAAATGCTTGTCACAATAAAAATTCTACTTTTATATTTGTGTAAAAGCAGAACGTCGATATACCTTTGAGTAGTGCTCCAGCATCATCTTCTGCAATGCTTTCCCCAGTGGACAGGTGGGATAGAGGTTTTCACCTCCATACTGCTCGTCCAGGTACTCACAGGTGATTGGAGATTCATATATGATGTCTTCATTGTCCGTCTCCAGAACTGGTACCATTCCCAAAGGATTCTTCTTCAAAAACCATTCTGGTTTTTCGGCCAAATTAATGTTGATGACTTCGTGCCTAGATAAAAGACATCAATACAATGAACCACCAGAAAGTAACAAGCTCAGAGAGATGTGATAGAAAAATGTTACTGTACTTGATTCCCTTGGCTTTCAGCACCAATCTTGCTCTTTCAGCGTAAGGACAGAACCTCATGCTGTAGACTCGGATGAGACCTTTAGGAACACGGCAAGGTGCAGGTGAACCTAAAAAAAACATGAACAATTTATATATTATTATATACACACTACCTGGTCAATCTGCCGGTCATGTTACTTTTGCATATAAATATAAACTAACATATTTTAAAGCCATTTATGTTTAGCAATTTCTCCTCCTTTACCAATATATGTTGGCGGTAAATGCTGCTTTGATTCATATGCAAGTTGTTGTATTTTAGATTATTTATATATTTATTTGATTCGTTTTTCAGTGTCGGGCCAAAATGAGAGATTTTAAGTAAAGATATTATATATATATATACTGTATATATATAAATTAGAAACAAAGAAAAAACGACTCCTAACGTATTCATTGTCGAATAAATCCATACAGTATGTACAGTAATTCAAATAATTCAAACTTTATTTACAAATCGATCCCAACAAAAATATTTTATCAAATGCACAAATTAAAATATATCGAATCATTAAATATTTGAAATAAAAATAAAAACAAATATATTTAATGATAAATTCGGGATACAATTAAATAAGGATTTTTCTTTTTAGCGCGAGTTTATAACCTTCAGCTTCCGGTTTGACGACGACGGCGCAGGTGAGGAAAAGGTTCAACATTTTTTTTTTTTCTCGACGAATTACTTTAAAATATTAAATAAAACAAGTTTTAAAAGCCAGACATGCACAGTAACAGCTGCGTCGCTGACAGGAGACGATATGTATATTATAAAAAATAAGTAACATTTTACCTTTGGCGAGGCACTTCTCTGAAGCCATCTCTGCAGTGACGTCTTTTACGAGTCGTTGAGAAAAGAGAAAAGTCGAAGTGACTCTAGAAACGCCTTGTGCTTCATATAAGTATCTTTTTTTTTATTATTTCCGGAATCAAACCTTCGCTCAAGTCGACCAATGAAATTGAAACAGGCGGAGTCTGGAGAGTGTTGTGGTCTCCAAGGAGACAAACAACCCCCTCCTCCATCTCTTCTCTAACGCTCTATTTACTGTTTAAAAACGTCGTTAAATGTCAGTTTTGTTTGATAAAAATGGAAAAGACTGGAAGTTTAGAAATAAGGTATGACATTTTTCATGATTTTATGATACCCCTGAGATGCAAACACGACTTAAATATGTTCTTATTATCATTTCCAGGTGGATACAAGGCTCTACGAATCAAAAAATTGAGTTTGTTGACGACAAAACTATATGTTATTTATGTGGAAGTCACGTTTGTTTTCTCAATTTGGAGACGAGGCAGCGGAGTGTGCTTGAGAGCCCTGGAAGAGGTGCTGGTGCTTTGACTACAAGTGGCATCAGTGGTATCTTTGCTTTTGCTGAGTTAAAATTCCAGCCCTGCATCTTCATCTATTCATTCCACGATCTCAAACTCAAACAACAACTGAAAGGTAAAACAACGATCTTCCTCTCTCTTTGCGCTTGATGGATCTACTGAGTCCTTCAAGAAACATCTTAAGACATTTTTATTTGTGCAGGCTTTTCCTTGATTTTCTGGAACTCCTGTGTTGTTCTCGGTGTTATCTTGACCTTTAAAATATACATTTTATTAAATATAGTTTTGATTGTTTAAGCGCTTTGTGACCCTGGTCTGGAAAAGCGCTATATAAATACAAATGACTTACTTACTTACTTACAATGTTATTGATGGCAAGTTTAAACAACTACAAGTGTCAAATCAAATTTAAGATTTTATTAAAAAAAAACTTTAATATATTAATAAATAATGTTAGATTGGGTTAAGTTTTATTATACTTAATAAAATAAATGTTGGACAAGCAAAGTGCTAAATGAGGATGAAAAGAAGGTATAACAAGGTGCTCAAGACCAAGGAGACTTGCAGAGACTATCAGTGCATATAAAAAAAGATGAACAATGAGAACAATACTAACACCAAATAGATAAAACAATTATCATCCATCATACAAAATCCATAGAGACCAAATAGAAATTCTCAAATTTAAATCCAAACAAAACAGAAATAGATTTGTTCATGCAAGTTAAGTCAAGTAACTTTCCCATTATACATATTAAACATACTCTAAACATACATTTAGAACCATAAAGACATTTACAACTTAATATATACAAGTATTAGCATATTAAAATATAAAATATATTGTCAAAATTAAATATTTTTCAAGAAACAAAACACTCTTACTTAGAGCTTTCAGTAGATTGTCATTTGTGACATTTTTCTTCTTTAAAGAAAGTGTAAACATTTATTAAAAGCAAATTTTCTACTTCTCAGGAGGCGCCATATTGAATTACTCATTGTTAGCTTTAAGTGATGGAGGACCTTATCTGGCTGCTTGTTCCTCAGCGCCTGACTTTACAGTCACTATATGGTAAGAAGCTTCAACATATTACTGTGAAAATATATATGTATTAATAGTAATGTATTACTTTTAATAAATATATTTGTGTCAAGTTAAAATTCCAATGTTGAGTTTACTAATGTTCTGATTACTAATGTCACGATGACTTTGCATTATAGGAACTGGGAAAATGCAGAGTCACTATGCAGGCACACACAAAGCGGCAGCGACATCGTGTCATTGGTGTTCAACCCTTTGAACTGGTTTCAGTTCTGTGTTCTGGGCGCGTCGTTCATCACAGTCTGGAATATTGAAAAGAGTGTAAACACCCACATACTCAAACCCAGGTAGAACAAACATCGGAAAACTGAGATAAAAGGTGTTGATTACAGTCGACTGCCATCCAACCTTATTGTCGAAACCATTGTAGAGAAATAAACATTTATATCTCCTCCTTGAAAAGACATCCCATTAGAAACTAACATTTAAATGTAAATAGCAAGAGCTGTTAAGAGGTAAAAACATAAGGCAGAAACAAGTTGGGAAGTTAGATTCCCACATCTACTGTGACTGTTCATCAAGCCAAAAGTGAGAAGGGACTTATAAATGATTTTATATTATCGGAAAACTTAACATTAAGCAATAAAGAAGGACATTTTAAATTAAGCTTAAGCTATAATTTATATATAATTCCCCATTTTTTTTATTTAAATATCCTCTAGAAAGAGAAAACCTCTTTAAAATCTAATTTGTTTAACAAAAATGCTGTACTGAAACCCCCAAAAATCCCATGTTGTGTTTAGAACACTGGCAATAGAAGTTTCTGATTCTGGAAAAAAAAAAAATCTAATGCAAACAATGTTAAGTAGATAAAATAAATCTGAGTAAGCTATTGTTTGTTTATTGTATATTATTTAGTTTTAAATACATTCATTTTAGAAAAATGGGGTGGGGGTCCTTAAACAAAGTGATTTAATGACCATAATTTCCCTGTATCAGCCTTAAAAGGTTAAAGATACTTACTTCAACACAGCGAGGGAGATTTATGTTTGAACCCTGGGTATGTAAATCCAGCAAACCTCTATGTAAATATTGTGCTATTTCCATAAGTGTTTACATGTCTGCTAAACATTTGAAAATATTTCATCTGATATCTTGTAGGGATCAAAATGATCGGTCAAATCAGTATTTACACTAAGAATTACATAACCTGTTATTTCACGTGTCATCTCGCAGTGTTGTACAACTTCCTGAGGCAGATGGATCGTTTGTTGAAAGCAAGTTTCCTTCCTCTCGAAACGACAACATGGACTTCACCTACTTTGGACCAGACATGTCACCATCATCCATAGCAGGGGTTTCTAGAGATGACTCACAGAGTATTTGTGTACGTTTTTTAAAACAATATCATTTGACGTCTTTTGGAGGGAAATAATTGCTGTGTCATGTGTTTGCCTAGACCGAGCTCTCCTCCAAGTCCAGACTCACTCCTGTCTCCATCTGCTGGACAGCCTCGTCTGAGCTGTACGTGGGATGCATGGAAGGTTTCCTGCTGCTTGTTGATTCAGAATTCCTCACTGTGTCCCTCATCTTTAACCCCTCGAGTAAGCACACCTTCTCATTTAAATGCAGTGTTTTGATTGGAAGATGAGGGAAATAAATATTTTAATCTCATCTGGTCCATCTAACACAATCATACACAAACAATTAGATTTTTTCCTCATGTATAAAAACAAGATTTAGGAGATAGAAGACTGTTCTTATCATCTGTGCATCCATTTTCAGACTTTCTCAAACAAATATTTTCTTTCAATTAATTTAATTTAAAACAATTGTTTTGGTTCTTGATTGACTTTATTGTTGCGATGAGTAAAAATATTATTGTTGTCAATTTCTGGTAATTTATATTTTGGTTTACTGAATAAAGTTGTAGTTAATCTTTAATATTATTCTCATTATTTAGGTCCCGATGTAAATCCTGAATTGAAGCAGTGCAGTTTCCAAGCCTTATCTCTGCACAGAAATGGTTTAATTTCTCTTGGGAAGGTAAGTCAACAGAGAGATTGATATTATTTGATGATAAGAGGTTGGGATGCAGCTTGAGATATTTCTTATTTGCAAACTAAATGCGTCTTTCAGGACAACAAGGTGCACCGTCTGACCATTAAAGGATCTCAGGTTACTATCGCACAAACATGGGAGTTTGAAACTCCTATCTCGACCCTTGCCTTCTCCCCTGATTATGAAACTCTGCTCTTGGCTTCCAGCTTGGTGAGAAAATAAATGATTTGTGATTATAAGGCAGTAAATTATTAAACAATATGCAAACCTCTCGTCCACAGGGACAAATATACACAACCAACACAGGCCAGTCGGAGGTTGTGAAAGTGCTGGATGTTCTCAGAGGAAACTTTTTGGCAGCTGCTTTTTTGCAGTCCAATGAGAATATTTGTGTGGTAACTTATTTTTATCACTTGACATTTATATCTCAACCATAATTTACTCTCATATAAAGTTTATGCTCATAGTCGGTGAGGAAAGTGGGACGACTTCAGCTGTGGTCTGCAGATGGAATTTGTCTAAGTTCTCTGTCGCTCAATGTTCAGGTCAAAACATCCTTCATTATTTTTTTTTAAATATGTCCTTGAAATATTAAGATATTAAAAGTCTACTTGTCTTCAGGTGACAAGTCTAGCATGTTGTCCTATCGCAACATATGCAGCAGTGGGTACTGCTTCAGGACACGTCTTGCTGATAGACCTCAATGACCTTCAGCGGCCACGTTTGGTTCACAAGATTCGTTTGTATATTTCTCCAGTGCATCACATAATGCAAGTATTCTCCATCACTTGTTCATCAAAAGCAATGGTCAAGTCGTTACTGCCGTGTCATGTGACTAACAGGTAGAAAAGAAAACATGGAATCCCTAAAAGCACTTCGCTAGTAAATGTCATAGCTATTAATAACTTAAGAAGTGATTATTAAGAAAAGATGGAATCTATATATCGGCTCTTGAATGAAACTCTTATGAGCCTTTTTTTCTTCTTTATATTTGTCAAAACAAATTAACTACAAGTTTTACCACACATTCAAATCAACAAGAAACTAAAGTAAAAAGCTGCTATAATCCCTCCTTGTTGATGTGTTTTAAATGTATATTTAACCTCAACTCAAGTGGAATCTTCAAAGGAAATGTAGCTTTGTTAGAAAGTTTGGTGGTTAAAATATCTTAGTAGGTTTTTAAATAGGATTTCATTTCATATTTGCAGCTTTGATCAAACAGGCCACTTCCTGCTGACTGCAGCCAAGGAGCCAAATGTTTTTGTGCTAAATGCAAAAGCATCACGTACGTTTTCAGTCATCGGATATGCAGGTACACGGCACGAAACTCTTTCAAAGCTGTTCTCAAAGTATGAGAAAGTGCACCATTTTGATGCAAAGATAAAAGAAGGATAAATTATGTTGTTAACTACATGATTTATGTGCTTCTAGTTGTTGCCGGACCAGTTCTGTCATTGTCTGCTCGATGCTTTCCTGAGCATGGGCGGGTAGAAGTTCTCACTCTATGTAGTGGAGAGGAAAGCAAAACTCAGGAGAGCAGCTTTCTTACATTGTTCACTCTGTCAACCAGAGTCATTTCAGGTAAATATTAAAACTTCTTTCAGTTTAATAAAGGTCTGACTCATATCTCATTCAAAATACAAATTTACATCTACAGTTATCTTTATTATAACTTTGTATTATGCATGTTGGAGATTGATTATTATTCAACATATGTCATGAAATATTATAGTTCATAGTTCAATACTTCCTTGCATCTTTAAGGATTAATTAAAGTGTTTTAGTAAGTAAGTAAGTAATAGTTTTTTGTAAAGCGCCTTTCTAGACCAGGTTCACAAAGCGCTTTAACAATCATAATACAATTCACAGTTAAATTATATACTTTAAAAGATCAAGATACATAAGACAAACACAGGAGTTCCAGAAAATCATGGAAAAGCCTGCACAAATAAGGTTTGGTCAAGAATTTTGTAGATCTATATCTATAAAGGGCACTTGAGTCAGCTTGGTTACGCTTGGTTACGCTCTCAAAGGTGCTACATTGAGCTTATATGACAGCAATGAACGGCTCTGTGACAGATTCTTTGTTTTTGGCCTTATTTGTTCGCCAAAAACGGTCATGACCATACTACTTAACTGTTATTAGTGCTACAATAGCATCATCTTCTTCAACTCATTCCAAGGAAGATTTGAAACTATTACGAGCTCTGTAGTTCAAAATGTAAGCATTAAGCCATTTAGAAGTCAGAGGTCCTCCAAAGTTTTTGTCCTTCTTTTGGCCCTTAACAACTTCTATGTAACTTTTCCTAATCCATCGCACTTGGCAGAAAATCGACCCTAGCATGTTTAATGAAAGAAAAATATATTAAATATTATATACTTATATACAGTACTTTGCCTAGTAATGTAGTTCATTTCTGCCTTCTATTATTTAATATTACAATCAGATCTTGAATATATAAGGGGCATCATTTATCAGATTAAATGCCAATAAATAAATGGCAAAACCTTTAAATACGAGTCTTATAATTCTCCCTTTCCTGTCTATACTAAAGCTTAGACAATTATTTGACCGTTTACATGATACAATACAACAGAGACAATTATGTTGACAGTGACAAAGAAAGTGCACTGTCATCATTTATCTTCAAGGGTTGCTTCTTTTATCATGATGAATGGTTTTAACGACGCTTCACAAAAAAGCCAGTAGAACCTGAAAAGATTGCAACGGTTGAGATGTTGCCTCCCCTGCAAGTCACGCGTGATCAGATGACAACTAGACATGACTTGGCACAAAAATATGAAATGGCATCGGAGATGCATGGTGAAATAATAGATCGCACTCTCTTCCATGCTCCCTTGTTTTAAGGCCATCTATATTTCTCCTCCACTTTTAGATCAACAGCCAATAAAATATTTTGACATGTGTATATATATATATATATATATATATATATATATATATACACAGTTTAATTTATATTCAAGCCATATTATATTTATTAACTTGTTGATCTCCTTAATGACAATATTTATATATTGTAAGTATTTATATTGTTTAATAAACCTACACAAGGTGTAAACCATACCTGCTGTCATTCCAACATGCAAACCTTTGAGCTTCTTCTCTTCTTCCATGCAGGCTCTGTTAGAGTAGATCGACATGGTCGCCTTCCTGATGACGTATTGAACGTGTCGAACTACGAACTACCTCATCCTGTTTGCTCCTGTGTCCTTGGAGTCAATTCAGTTTTTGCTTATTGTCACTGTAGGAGAACACTTCAGTTTTTTCAGCTTCCACAGGTTTGGTTCTTGTCAGCTCAATTATCAATTCATTAAATTAAACTAGAGGTTGAAGTGTTGTGACGCTCTGCATTTACTTTCCCAGGAAACACAAAGCAGCGATCAGACGGTTGTGCTGGAGCTAACAAAGGAAGTGAAAGGTCAACCCCTGGGCCCAGCCACACTTGTACTTTCCCATGACCATGTGTGGTTAGCCTCGTTGGGCAGAGACGGCCTGCTGCAAATCAGCGAAACCTCCTCACTGGTATCTTTTAATAAGGGATCTTTAACTTTATTCAAGACTTTCATTTTGACATGTTTACATTTACAGGATCATCATGTGGACAAGCAGTGTCACTCCAGTCATCTCGAAGGGATTCAAAGTGTTTGTTTTTCAATGGATAGTCAGTCACTTCTCACTGCTGGCTTTAAAGATGGTTGCCTCGTCTGCTCTGAGTTCAGGTATTACACAGTGTGCAGAGATGAGCAGTAGAGGGCGCTGTTACTTTCACTATGACTCACGTCTGATTTAGTCCTGAAAACAAATGATTGTTATGACATTTTTCTCAAACATACAGTATGTCAAGTGATCAGTCATTTTTCTGATCTCCCTTTGTTTCCTGTTATCAAATGTTATGTTTAGATTTAACGAAGAACAAGCAGATGAAAAAAAATCCAACAAATTGAAAGAGCAATTCAGCGCAGAAGACTCTGTGATCATTGGTCTGCCTGAGTGGAAGTCTTTAGTTAATATGCAAGACAGCAGTCGGGTGAGTTTAAATATGTTCTCATATCATATTCCATTCAACACTGTCCCTACTTTACAAGCTCATCCGCAGCTCAATGTAATACACAAGAGATGCTGTTGTGTGGTTGAAGATGAGTCAGTGTCACATACTTCAGATTAGTCGAGTGTTTGTATAATGTAGCTCAGGAGAAAACAAGTTTATTTAGAGCCTTTTTGTTGATCTGAAATAAACACATGCCGAACTTCACGTGGCATCAATTTAATCACATTCAATTTAATTAATAAATATACAAATTATTTATTATTTAATTTTGATTTTGGTGCACTCAGGTTTCTTCCATTGCATTGTAAGATTGAGGGTTTTATCTGCTCCTAAAAAAGTGTTTATTATTGTAGCATTAAAATGAACAGCTTGATTTTTTTCTATTTTCATCTATAAAATAACTTAAACAGATAAAACTTAAACTTTAATATTACTAAAATAATTACACAAATAATGACGTTTTGCTTTTTTGGCTTTAAATTTTCACTAATTTATAATTTCCTCTTTTTTTAAAGCACATGGGCCAAATCTTAATTGAATGCAAATTCATTTTTTGCAGTCCACAACTTGGTTGAATGAGAATCAGAGTAGATTACTGTACTTGTTGATGTGGTGACCTATAAAGATTTCATCATAGATGCGCAAGAAAGAAGTGAGTGTGGATGTTACAGAGCATGACGACAGCGGTGATTCACATTCAAACCTCACCTGGCTGGAAAGTAGACACAATCTGGTCAGTACATTTAAAAAACAATGTCTTGAAAATTATTTTGTTTGTCAGTTAAATGATTGAACCTTAAAAACAAGTTAACTACTGTAAAAATGTCACAATTTCTCATTCTCAAAAACTATGACACGGTTCAGTAAGTAGAGGAAGCTTTAATCTTCTTGTTGACTTTAGATCTTACAGGAGGAGGATCAAAATTATTCCCTGAAAAAGGAAAACCTCAGGGAAAGACTCCAAGAGTTGCATGACGCAGTAAGTTGAAATAATTTGATTTAACAATGTTTACTTGGAAATATCCTGCAGAGAAACTGAATTTCCAGAGACAGAAAGATCGTCACAAACATTCTAACAAACCAACATCCCAATGTAAACACATGTTTCATAAATGAGTGTGACTCACATAATTACACCTTGCATGACCAGAGTCAGCCTTTTTTAGCTTAGATTTTTTAGCTTGATTTTGGACAATTTATTTAAAGCACTCATCTGAACTTGCAGGTCCAGGATATGATCAGTGAAAATGAGAATGTTCCTCAAATGGAAAGAATGGATCTTCTGCAGTTCAACTTAGATGTCAATGGTCAGAAGAAGGTGGAAGCACTTTTGGAAGAAGAAGTCGATCAGGTAGTTCTTACTAATGATAAGGTTGATGAGGTGAGTGAAGACATTGTATCATGAAACAGTGTTTACATTTTAAAAGGCCACTAGATGGCACTACATTTGAAAATAATGCCAGGTTTTTTATTGAATTAGGGGATAAGAGCCCAAGATTAAAAAGTAGAAAGTTACAAAAAAGATACACTGTATCATGATACGTGATGTGTAGTATTCACTACACAGTTGTTTAATGAGGCCTCATCAAGCCATCACTATTTCTTACGTTTGTAAGGGAAATAATGTTTAATGTTCATAAAAACACCGTTGATATATTGCAGGTGAAAACTAATATAAAGCAGCAAATTCAAGAAAGAGATAATCTGTGTGCAGACCTGAAGCGAGAACTCTGGGATTCCATGATGGTGAAACGTCGAGCTGTCAGGGTACAATGACACACTTAAAATCTGAAATGATATTTGATGAATATGAATTAAAATGAATTATTGTTAATGAAACCCTGCAGTCTTTTCACTCTGATCACGAAGTGAAGAACTTTGCTCTCAGAGAGCCAACAAAGGCAGAGTTGGAGGATCTTCGTCGAGTTGAAGTTATGAGATCGCTAGAAAAAGCTTACATTACGGTAAGAAACTACACTTAAAGTCTTTATTCAGTTTTATTGCAACGCCAAATTTAGTTGATTAATGTTTTAGATTAGACACCTACATGGCTTCTTAAAATATTAGTTATATTAAAGCTTGTATAGATTATATTATATTACAAGTAAAACAAACATTGAGTCATTGAAGCTGTGCCCAGAAAAAGTAAAAGTGATGTTATTAGTGAGATGGAAATTACAATTTCAACTTTTTATTTTTCGACTTTCAGAAACGGAAGAGTCACCAACAGAAAAATGACAACACCACCGACGAGAGTTCTAAAAAACAAGAAGAAAGAAGAGACGTGTTCGCGAGCAGCTACTCTGCTCAGCTGGAATGTTCTCACCCGGACTTGTATGATCAGTTCAGCGTATTAACCACAGACCAGAAGATCAATCAGATGGTTCTGCTGCAGGTGGGAACAACTGATCAGAGGTGTCAGTCCAAATGATTTATTGGACTGATATGTGTTTATTTAGTTATATGTAAAAATAGAATGTTAAGTTGTTCATACTAACGCAAAGTGATGGTTTATCTTCTTACAGATTTAGCTACAGTCTGTCCCGTAGATCTGACTACACCAATATACAAATATTTTAAATGTTTTCATTCATAGAAAAAGCTCAGACTGCTTGTTTTCCCTCCCTCGCAACAACAAGACAATGTCTTAGTGAAAATATTTTTCAACTTTCATTTGCAGGATGTGATACACAAAGTTAAGACAGCTTTCAACAATGAATTTGAATGCGTGCACAGACAGAAGGTGCAGCAAATCAACCATGTTAGAGACAGGAACAGGCAAATTAGGGAGATCATGGCGGAACTGGAGTTAAAAGAGGACCTTTGGGAGCCTGTGTTGACCGTCAGTGAGATTCCCGAGAGATTGTTCACTGTGGAGGATTCTGAGGTAACAACTGTCTCATAATGGCTACATAAGCAAACACATGATTGGAAAGAAAAAATGTTAAATTGTATTAACTTTTTTTATTTTGTTTAGATAGAAACAGTAAAGATTCTGAGCCCTGAGGAGCAAAGACAGGAAGAGGAGAGGAAGAGGCAGGAGGAGCAGAAACGTTTGACTGCAGAGGTTTGCTGATAATGGGCCTTCCTTTTTTTTTTTGCGTCTGTTTTTTTTAAACCTCCAAACAAAGTTGTATCCTGTGGATACAAAGCACAAGTCAAATGAACCATAATGTTTCTTTCAGAGTGATGGGTCCAGAGATAGGGCTCTTGAAGTCATGATGGCTGGAGTTCTGGAAGTTAAAACGCAGGGTTTCCTTAAACTGGTGAGTCAAAATTAAAAAATCTGAAGGAAATTAACTACTTAACTTCCCATAAGAACACATACATAGAAGAAATAAAGTTCAACTACCATCAAAGTTATTCACTTTCACAACTTCTTCTGAAGAACGTGAAAAAAACTTGGAAAGATAATCATTTTCTCTTTTTTTTTTAATCTATATTCCAGGTAGTAACTATAGAGTCTGTTTATGTTTCTTATTATTTATGATTTATTAAACAATCGTTACTGACTATACTATGGAGACATTAACTGTGAAAAGTAACTATTATAATAATCAAAACTGTATATAAAATGTGAATCTTTTTTTATCTTTAAAATGTAGGTAATAAATGTAAACTAATTGAGAAAGAATAGGTTCAGTGCATTGATTAAATAATAAGTAATAATTAAATCGTAATACTCATTCAATTAAGAGATAAAAACTTGATTCCATGTAATATAATCTTAAATTTATCAAATTTCTCAGATTAATTTAGAGCTAAAACAAGATTAAGTATTTAGATGGGAACCCAATTTGTGAACACAAATTAATTATATATAAAATAAAGTTAATATAAATTTGTGAAAAGATTAAGTGTCAAAGCTAAAATAAATGTTAATGTTAATGTTAAAGAAAAAAGAAAAAGGGGACAAAAAATCTCATTGTTTTTATTTTAATTTGAAGAAAAACTATTCTTTGACCTTGTTAAGTGTAAAAATTAATGAATTTGTCAACTTCCCTTCAATTTCATCCCGAGCTAAATTCTTTCACATTTTCCGTGTCAATTAAATTGTAGGAGCCATTGTGACGGCTCCATAGTTTCTTTTGAATCTACTCCACAGGAAATACCTCCGCCTGAGTTTGTTTTGACCAAACCTGACGTCCACTGGAGTGAAGAGGAGAAAAAGGTCTATAAAGAGTTTGAAAGGAAAACTCAAGTACTGTGCGAAGAGAAGGAGAAATACAAAAAGGTAGAGCAGCAAACTGATAGAACATGAATGAAAAAAACTAATTAATGAATGTGTGTGTCATTGCAGTGTCTTGAGACGGAGATGAAGAAGCTTCAGGCATCCACCGCTGACGCCGCTGAGAAGTTTGACAGAAGCTTGAAAAAGCTCTTTGAGATGAAAATTAAATGTCAAATGGCTGTTTATCAGGTGAGCTGGTGAAAGTACGTAACAACGCTCTTTTGTTAATAACAGCTAAGACACCTGTATCCTGTTTAACTTGGCAGGAGCAGCTCAAAATAATATGTCTCAAGCATTCAATCTATATTGATGGAGTGATGAGAGCATATGAAGTGGAGCTCACGCAGAAACTGGAACAAGTTCTGGCACAAAAGGTTAAAAAGACAACTTCTAATTATCTATGACACATAAGTGAATATTGTATTTAATTTGATTGCTTAAACAAGAATAAACACGTTCAACACAAATTTGGCTTCTGTAAAATATTATATAAAATCCTATAAATCAAAATATCTTCTGCCAGGAAAAATTGGGAAGCATCCTGAGTAAACACCAAGAAGAAGTGGAATTGTTTCGTGAATCATATGAAAGCCTGCTGGCTGAGGACAGGGTGAGTCAAATGGGGGATTATTTTGTGTGTTATCTTATATCATTCTTCTATTCTGTACTGCTACTACAAACGATTCATCTTTTAAAATCTATCCCCTTGTTTGGAGTTGGACAACTTTGGGGCAAGTACTGAAATTCAGTTGTGAGATCAGATTTTAAGATGATTTTACTCTAATCTTTCTTTTAAGATCCTTGACAAAGACTTTAGAAAAGAGTTTTTGGATTTGCCAAGACTTGTTGTCGACCATCTTTATAAACTGTTCAAAAAGAGACCGAGGTTTGTCAAAGATACTGGTACAAACTGTTAGGATAAACTGACAATGTTCCATCTCTGCACAGGGTTCAGAAATTAAGGACTGAAAACTGCTCCAAACCACTCAGAGAGCCGACTCTGTGTGCATCTCAAGGCCCTGATGCATTCGACAAAATTCTAAAGGCGATGGATGAGCTGGATGCTAAGGAGAATATGCCAGAAGGCTTGAACCCGTCAATCTGGGAGAGATTTTGTCTTGTGCGCCGGGCTAAAGCAGCCAGTGAGCAAAAGGTAACTTGAGGACAAAGACAGTTCAACACTGAAGATCTTACATTTGTAGGAGTGAAACGGCAACAGACAAAGTCTTTTACTCCAGTCCACGCACATGCTAACTAAATAAAAGCATTCCATTGAATCTGAGCTTTTGTTTTCCCTTTTGATGTTGTTTTTTGGATCCTGGCAGGTCAGAGTAAACGCTCTAACGATGGCAGAGATGCAAGCGTTCCTGCAAAAGAGGAATGAAGAAAATGTGATTGCTCAGCAACAGATCCAAACACTTAACAGTGAGCTTGAAAGGTAATAACGCTTCAAATTGTTTTGATGTTTTTGCTTTGTTGCAAGTAAGAATACAGTAGTAAGTATCGAATAAAAGGTTGAAACAACATCAAAATAGCATTAGCTTTAATAATTAAATATAAAGAAAACACATCTACATGGTTTCATGAAACAATCTGCATTATTATATCACTACAGAAATAATGCATAGTTGTAGACCTTATAACCCTTGTGTTATCTCAGGGTCAAGGTGACCCAAAGGCCTGAAATGTGTTTGTGGTATCCCCTGTGTTGTCTCTGGGCCTTGTGAACATATCTTCTAAAGATGAGACCAATCAGTTATTTTAAAGTAATACAACCTTCAAATGGTTTGTCAATTACATTTTTTTGCCCCATTACTTCGCATTTTTTAATGTTAGAATACTATTTGTGTTTTATAAGTTACAATTGTATCCTTTAAAATAAATATGTGTATGTATATGTATATGTATGTATATATATATATATATATATATATATATATAAAGAAGATAAATAGACGGCTGGATGCATACATGTTGTTCAACTTAACTTTCTTGCAGTTTACAAAAGACAAGAAATGTGCTCCAGATGGACACAATGGTCCAGGCCTTACTTAAACAAGGCCAGGTGGAGGTCTCCATCACAGAACTGGCCCCGGACTACAGAGATGCTGTTCTTCTCCACAGGAGTGTTGTTGAGGACCTCAACAGAAGCATCCAGGTCAGCTTGAGTCATTTTCAAATCAAATCATTAAGAACATTCAGGAGTGAAAAACTAGAACATTAGTGATGTAAATATGAAAATAATACACATATATGAGCAGATTCATGTGACATTAGGTTATGTACTGAGAATGATGTTTCAGTTTGATCCTAAATCTCGTTGTGTTTAATGAAAAAGTGTGTATTCATCACAATCAGACACTAGGTGAACAGAAAATTGCCACCATGGAGGAAACTAAAGAACTCCGCAAAGGCCTGATCAAAATGGAGTGGGAAAACAAGAAGAGGAGGATGCAGATAGAGGATTTGAAGAACAAGTCGAGGGACATTCAGATGCTTCGCCTCACAGAAGACCAAAAAGAGGTGATTGTCTCTACACCGTCCTTTGCGTGCAGAGAGCAGGTAACATCTGCTTTCAGGTTAACAGGGTGAACTTGTCATCATTTCAAGACGGTAGTACAGGTATTTCACTTTGGCAGCGTCAGGTGTTTTTCAGGCAGATAATTGAAGCCAGAGTTTAAAGAAAAAAAACCTCAAGCAAATAACTCCAAACACATTTTCCAAACAGACGCAACACTAAAATAATACAAGTGTTTCATGCAGTCATTATATATTGCCTGTCAGATCCAAGGCCCGGGGGTCAAATCCAGACTTTTGAGTCATGTAATGAGACCTGTGAGATTAAAGAATGTAAATCAACGAAGATTTATGTTCTTGTTGACCAATGAAGATCATGCTGTAAAATATAACCAAATGACAGATAATTCATGTAATCGATTATAATAATATATAATAATACATAAGGAACCCCATTATAATTGAATACTTGATGGAGGAAAACAATAAAACAATTGGGAAATGTTTGTGCTTCAGCTTTTTTTTATAATGAGGCAACATGTTTGCAAACAAACACTCAGATAATTACTCAAGTTTTATCAGGCTCTCGTTGAGTGTGTCAATTTTAGCAGGTTCGCTAAAAATTATATAGTCTGTTCTATAACCAGGGACTCAATAGGTTAAAATGCTTGAACTTCTTTTTTTCTGTGAACCACCACACTGGAAAACAACTTAATAGTTTCTTTATCTACAGTACATCTTAAACCTAATTCTACATCTACTACAGTTCTGGATTTATTTTTACAAGGAGTGGTTAGATGAAGTTTCCAGGTATTGTTTCAGATTTCTATTGGCAAAGGAAAATGGGAAGATCCAGTGCCAAGGATATAAACAGTATTATTAGTCATGAAATGTTTATGCCAAGTTTCCTTTTTTTTTAACATCTTTTTTACTTATCTTCATCGTAGTCATGTTAAAGGTGTAATCTGTGAGCTGGTTGCTGAAGGACCCATTAAGAAGATTTTGAAATAAAAGTTTGAACCCTCATCCAATGAGACATTTACGATCAGAAACTCCTGTGTTGATCCACAAAACATCTTTCTGAGGCACAGATGTTTCTTCAGCAAATATGCTATAACTTACTGGTGGAATTTGTGAAACAACTGCTCCTAGAGTAAAATCTTCCCGCATCGAAGTGTATTTATATACCCAACTGGAAACAAGGGGTACTTGTGATTAGAACGTTTCATCAAGTTGCATTCCACAAAAAAAAGAAAAAAAGTAGAGTAGCATGTACAAACTAGTTAAACTGTACTAATAAAACATTTACTACTAGAAGCTGGGGAAAAGAAACTGCCATGTTAAATGGAACAACAGCAAACATTTATTTCACACGCTCTTCTCTTTCTTTTTCCAGTATCTCAACAAAATTGACCGTGACAGTCGAGTGTCTAAGCAAGTCTCCACGCTGAAAAAAACCATAGAGTTCCACAAAAAGGTGAAATAAGACTCTAACCAAAACATTTATTGTATTTAATGTCAATGTTTGCTCATTTCAGGCTCATTTGAAAGCGGTTGACAAACGCCGACTGAGAATCAAAAAGCTCAACATGCAGGCAAGGAAGAAAGCCGAGGAGAACGCAGAGTTAGATCAACAGATACAAAACATGGAGGCGACTCTTTCAGAACTGAATCACGTCTGTGAAATGACAGGTATGTATATGGGGAACATATATTCTTTAACTTTACAGTAACCAAAATCTCATAATAGTAGCAAACTTTGGTTGTATTCTTAAATAACAGACTGATTATTTCTCCTTCGCATGTTTTGTCAGCTTTTGATGACGTCAATTCTACTGGAAAAAAAGAGCCATCAAGACAGACACTGAAGGGGATTCCCAAGGTTCAGATGGCGAAACTGCCTTTTCAGATTGGAATGGTGGACGCCAGCATGAATTTTCATTTGCTTTAACAACACATCTTTAGTTTTTTAACATAACAATAATGAACTGTGCATTCAACATGAACTTTCACTCTTAAATAAACTGTCACACAAAACAATGTGCTCAGTAAAAGTGCCGTTTTAAAATGTTTTTTTCCCCCTCAAACTTAAAGATATGTTTGAAGGTTATGTAGTGAAGTCCCCCGACGCTCGGTCAAAGTGCAGAAAATGGGGATCCAAACCAAAAAGATCCAAGAGGTCAGACAGCTCGGCTTTTTCTCCATTTATCGGGACGTGTGATTGCAGCTCGTACATGGCAGCCTGTGCACAACTTCGCCACTTGTCAATCAAGGTTTGCAGCTGCGTTAAATCATTCTAGAGGGAGAGAGAGAAGAGAAAATAAAATGTATTGCCTCAGAAATGTTTTCACTCGTCAGCATTTTCTCTTGAAATACCTTCGATCGGTACATTTTAACCATCTTGAGTCTGCGCAGAGTCTCCGTCTTGTCCTTGACCTCACGGTGGAGCTGCTCACGTCGACAAGTTGAGTTTTGTTCTTGAGGAATCTCCACAGATGACCCTTCTTTACTTGACTGTGCCATGTTGCTTTCTGCATCCTCAAGAGACATGATCGATGAAGACTTGTTGCCGTTCTCCGACTCTTTGGTATCCTGTCCATCTAATTCATCGACACAAAGACGCTTGGCCACAGAGGATGGAGCGATAAAGGAGCGCCTGGTTCTCTTCAGTCTTTCCTTTAGTGAGTTACTTAGCTACAAAATATTGAGACACACGTTTTAAATTATAAGATTACAAATATATACGTTTTAAATAGAGATAAACACATTACCTTCTCTTTATGTTCACGTTGACTTTGTTGCTCAGGTGAAAAACACACATTCTTTACTTTGGCATCAGGTGTGACCTCCATTATTTCACTCGTGTATTGACTGTAAACGCAACATTAGCTTAACATCGCATCACTGTTTGTAAACGTAAATCGACGCACCCACGCATAGACTCTACAGAAAAGTGAAGAAACGGTCTTGAAAGGCTATAAATTGTTTAACATGTAAGAAGAAAAATGGTTTTGTCGTGAAAACTTATCTGCAGCGAGGACAAAGTTTTGTTTTTCCGCATTCGGTGAGTCAAGAACCCCTCCAAAGCCTGTGATTGGATGCGAGGCGTGTGACGTCACCGGTAGAGCATGATGGGAGTCGCTGTTTTTGCAACTATACTACAGTTTTAAACTGCAGGTATGTGTTAAAAATGTATATAATTATATATTTAGTTTAAAATGTCTTTTCGCGAATATTTAGTATATTAATTTAGTGTTTTATTATTTTTACTGAGGCTTGGACGGTTAATTAAATATAACTTTATTTAGAGATTAATTGTATAACATTTTTCTAAATTATCTTTTTTATCTTTACACTTAGTGAGCGTTTTAGCGCGGGGCCCTCACATACATATTAAATATGTCCAATACTATAGTTTACTTACTTACTTACAATGTAACTCTATTTTACACATTTGACAAAACCTTGTCCATTTTTAAGGCCCATCAATATTTGAAAAAACCTCTGGTTAGAATCTCATTATTTTTGTACTATCTATGTGACATTGTTAAAGGGGTCTAGCCGTGGTATTTTTGTTTGTTGATATCCAATTTCAGCAGAGAATCTCTTTCAGTGACTGGTGTTTGTCCAGCTGGGTAACTGTTTTACTCTTGTTACCAGGGTTGAGTCATATCAGGAAGATGACTCACTTTTATTTTTATACCTTCCCGACTCATTTTTTTTGGGAAGTTAGTCTCGTGGTTAGTGCTGATATGACACAATTTAAAAATGCGGTTTGCAAAGAGAAAGTGGCGAAATAGCGCTGACTGACCAGACGTGAATTTGTCGGTCTGATGTTACACACTCAGGTGGAGATTGTGCTGCTGGGTGGTGGAAATTCAACGTGGTTAACTGGGGTAATTACTACATATGAGTCAGCAAAGGCTTTTTTTTTACTGCAATTGCTAAAGTAATTTTTGTTTGGATACATACAGTATGCTCTCTTAAAAAAAAACAGCTGCGGTTATGAGAGTGTGTGAAATCGTTGCCCACACACAAAGGTACCTCCTGTTCTGTTTTCTGAGATTCCAGCCGAACACATGTGTGATCAGGGCCGGGTCTAGACAGGCATGTATGAGGGGGCAGCCACAGATCTTGAGGGGGCATTGTGCTGTTACTTACTTACGTACATGTAAGTTTGAGGGGGCACAACATTTATTTGAGGGGGCCAGGCCCCCTCTTGCCCCTGCCTAGACCCGGCCCTGTGTGTGATGCCCATCTTGGCTTCGTTTCTCAGTGGAACTAGTTCAAAAATTCCAACGTTTTATAACCAAAGTGTCAAGTTATTTTTTTTCCAACCGTATGGTGCGCCACTTTGAAACACCCTGTACAATAAATACAGCTCTACTTTCGTTAAGAGTTCCAACAGAGCTGTAACAGGCCAGTTTATGACCTTTAAGAGCATTTTTACACACGGAGTTCCTTCTTTGGGAAGCTTTATTTTCTCGTCGGAAAAACTGAAGGGCACTGAGATGATACGTCTGTACAAGGACGAAGACACGAAGGCTCTAACACCACCCTTATTTAGACATAAAGAGGTCGCGTTGTTTTCAATGTTGAAAATTTTCATTCTCATTGTATTGTATCTATTTCTGCATCTATATTACCTGGTGCTTGACCATGAAGCAAAAGCGGAAGAAACAAATGAATAGTTATCATTATTTCCCTCAAGGCCAGTTACTCCCCTTGTCTTTTAGCTTCTTTTTCGTTCATGGGCCAAGAACAGATCATCCAAAAGAAATATCCTGTGAGTGTACGCAGTGTTCATAAACAGCCCAGAGATAAAGTAAAAACAGGAAATGACTACAATAAAAAGACTGAGAAAAGTTCAGATTCTTTTTGTTAGACTAGAAGATGAATTCAAGTGGTATGCTTTGTAAACAAATTGAGTTTATTATTGTAAAGTTAAATACTTCTGATCAAATGCTGATCCAGATGTTTGCTGAAGAATTTGAGATGTCAAAGCTTTCACTGATGTGTTTAGACGTCACTTAATCTCCATGAAGTCATGAGTAGGAGTCGAGATGATTAGATGATTTCAAAACGGCGGCTGTCTTGTTTACACACATCATGGGATTATCAGTGGGAACGACGTTCGGAGCTGGGCGAGGGGAAAGCCCATAAAGCCAGTCAACATTTCTCACAATCCGTTATTCACTCTTTGCACAGGGATGTGAGCGCAGCTATTTCTTCTCCCTCCTCGGAGCCATTTGCTTTCCATAATCTTGGCAGATCAGAGTCATGAGTCACATCGGGTGGGTGGATGTCTTGGCTGGGGCGTGGTGGGTGAGGGATCGGACTGCCACTTAAGTCTGCCAGAGACTGAATAAAAGCGTCTAATTTGGTTAAATACAGCATCTCGTCAAACGACTGGATCGCCAATTTCTAGCTTGTGTTTTAGCATTGTGCAACGTCGATGTTCCTCTATTCAAGGCCTGTTTGCATGTCGAGGACAATATTGGGAGCCTACTTTACGACCACCTATCGCTCAGCGTCTAGCGTTCATAAATTGACAGCATCTATCTTGGATCTTGGTCTAGAGTGAAGGGACAGTTCTGAAAATCTGTTGTTGTTAGCCAGTAGGTAGGGCTGTCATATTTAATTTTATCTTTGAAGGAAGTCCAGTAAAGAAGGGGGTTCCGGACAGACTTTAAACTATGCAGACGGAGATAAGAATCAAGAATCTTCATTCTGATTCATCCAGGCATGAGTCAGTCAGATCAGGGGTCCAAAACATTTTTTCACTGGTTTAACGTCGGCATTATATTTATGATGAACTTTAAGATAAAAACGCTTAAAATAAAATGGCAAAAGTTAATTAAAATTACATCTCAGCTTAATGCTGACTCAACAGGTGCCTGCACCGGTTTCCCTCCAACAAGATAATGTCGTATAACATTTGTGTGTCACTCATTTTTACTAGTTAACAGGTTTACTTTATAGTAAACTTGACTGAAACAAGCATCGTGTTGTTTCAATAGTCACAGGTTAACGTTACTTTAGAGAAAAGCTCGTCTTTTTTCAGAATAAAACACATTTCAGACATCAATCCAACAGAAATTATATATTTTATATATATTAAACTGTAGATCCCAGGGGCCCCATTTAATCTTTGTATTTTTAAGTCCCATATTAGTTCACAATGAAACATACATTTTAAAGATATTTTTACAAGCAAATGTATTAATATACTTTACATAAATAATATTTAACAATAGATGTTTCTACAGATATTAACATTTACAAAGAATATTTCAATATGTTGTAGTTAAAATTCGATGATATTAAATGATTGTAACGAAATACACTTTGTCTTCTTTATATATATATATATATATATATATATATATATATATATATCATGCTTTGGCTTAATTAGACTTGTTGAAATCTGTTTTCTGATCTTGTTTTTGCTCATATTGCTTTAAATTTTATTTTCAAATTATTTTCTTCATCTTTTCTTTGTACTCATAATGTGGTTAACTTCTGTAGTAATGTCACTTTTCACTGTGCAGTTATAACCATTTTACTCACAACTTAAAACCCACCTGTTGAAACTAGCTTAACCATTGTTATCTGATCAATATCTGATTATTTTTGAATCTGTGTCATTGTGTTTTATAATAAATCAAAGTATTGTTACTTGTACTTTGCTGTTAAAATCTAGCTATTTCATCTCCTCATCTTCATCTCCTCATCTTTAATCCTTTACTCAATCAAGCCAGTAAATCTTCTCATGATAAATATCTTGTGACACATATTTGGGCTGCTCTGTTCTGTAATATGGTAATAATGAAGCTTTTGGCCAAAAGACGAGAGATAACCTTGAAGCCCTTTTTTTTCATCACCTGACTGCATTTATCTCAAATTAGTTGTCAGACATCATTGTAGAGATATTCTCCTGAGCAAAGATACATTAATGTGTGTTGTACAAAACGAACTTTGTTCCTGACTCACTCACATATGAATCTTTCTCTCCAAGATATAGTAAGTCTCTCATGATGTTTTGAACTTTATAAAGTTCTCCCCCGTTTGAAATCTCGGCAAACGAGAGGTTACAAGAGCAGAGTCCATTATGACGTATTAATGGATTCACTCCTCCCCCAGCCAGCTGTAATCATGCCGTGCTTTGTTTATACAATGAGTCCCTTGGATTGATGATGTGAGGTTATAGATTTCGATGCTTGACCAATCGCAGCGGAGTGGGCGTGGTTATGATAAACAAGATTTAATCTCCAGAAAAGAAAGTGTTTTCAGTGGGCGGGAAGGTGCAGGCTTTTCCCTGATTTTCTGGGACTCCTGTGTTTGTCTTATGTGTCCTTGACCTTTTAAAGTATATATTTTAACTGTGTATTGTTTTTGAATGTTAAAGCACTTTATGTCCCTGGTCCAGAAAGGAGCTTTGTAAATTACTTACTTACTTACTGACTCCTTCAAGAAACATCTTAAGACATTTTTATTTGTTCAGGCTTTTCCTTGATTTTCTGGAACTCCTGTTGTGTTATCAGTTTTATCTTGATCTTTAAAGTATATACTTTATTGAATATTGTTTTAATTGTTTAAGCGCTTTGTGACCCTGGTCTGGAAAAGCGCTATATAAATAAAAATTACTTACTTACTTACTTAAAATAGAGGCCCAAGATCTATTCAAATCAACACATTAGTTTGCCTTTAAACAGAGGATTGCACAATCCTGCTGTTATTTAAATCTTCATTTTAAAACAACACTTTTATTTAAATTCATAAATACAGTGGAAGTTTCCTTCATCATACAATTAATTTATTTTCATTTATGGATTTCAATGCATAAAAAAATGACCAGAAATATGATTAGAAAAAGAAGAAGAAAAAAACATTGTTCAAAAGCACGTGTAGTTTGCTGGAAATAGATTGTTTAAAATCCCTGATTTAAAGTTCTAACATGTCAAACTGTCCACTACTCCCTCAAACAGTAGGTGGTTTTAAAAACGCCTCATAAAAACAGCAGCAGGATAGGTTGGAGGTGAGGCGTTCGAGTGTAACGTCCAGATGTGTTCCAACTGCTGCAGAATACTCCCCTGCACAGGAGGGGAAAGTACATTAAAAAAATAGCTAAAAAAATAAAACAGTTTAAAGGAGGCAAAACAAAAGAAAATCCCTCCTCCTAGATCGACCCACCACTTCCCAAACACTTTGGAGTGACTCCAGCAGTGCCAGAGCTCATCCCACCCCCGCCGTCGACAGATCAGACTTTTTTTTTCTTCCTCTATCTCCTTCAAACTTTCTTCTCCTCCACCTGTGGACCATCCACGGTTCTGGTGGGCGCGGCTCGGGCGGAAGCCCACACCTCTGACTTGACTTTCTGAGAGAAAGTTTAGAGATTCGGCACAAAGGGAGCGAGGAGTTTTTGGTAAATCCCACCGCGCAGCGTCACTTGAACGCATCACTCTCCCCCGCGGACGGAGATCACTTCAGTCCATCTCTGGAGTTTTTAAACTTCTGGTCGCCTTCTTAAAAACAGGTATGGATCTCTTAAAAGTTACATTTACTTTGTTTTTAAATGTAATGTTGATATCTGATCTCATGTGTACCTCTTTCTCTATGGATTTTTTGAAGACGGTGTGTTTGGGGTTGTTATGGGAAATAACTTTATTTCTTATTTCAATGTGTCAAATACTAAAGTGCTGTTATAAAGTCAGTGTGTTACCGGGATCTGTGGGTAGTTTTACATGCTGGGCTATTTACAACAGTCTAAATATACAGCAGGACCTGACCTAGCTGTCTGCTTTAGGTGACATCAGGCTTTTAAGTTATATTTACTTTTCAGATCAGTTGCTATGATGGGGAACCTTGAGAAACTTCGGGTCAAACTAACCCTACTTTTTTTTTTTTTTCAAATCAATGCAGACAAAACTTCTGCTGTACAGTGATGTTGAACGTCTGGCTGTAAGGGTGTGGTGACAAGATGATGTTCAAAAGCTTTGTTGTGATTGTGTATCCGCTTTTGTTCCCAAGAGAAGACCAAGTCTATTGATCTGAGCTGCTGGGATTTTATAATTTGTGTGCTTGCCTTTTGTGTATTTTCACTTGAACACAGGACTTTTGAATTCAACCAGGAGACAAATGGCTGCACAGTTAAAACACCGAAGAAAGAAGTACTTCTAAATAAAGTTCATTCAAAAAGTTTAACGGAAAATAAACAGCAGGGTTTTGCTAAATTTCCTTATTACTATTTGAATATGTCCTTCATAAGCATATACATAGTGATTTAAAATAATAATAATAAATCATTTAATAACTCTCAAAGTTGTTTTAGTTTCAAAGTAAAAACTCCAGTTTAATATAACTATAATAGAATAGAATAGAATAGAAAATGTTTATTCATCCCCAGAGGGGAAACACACTTTTACAACAGCAGCACAATTGAAAAGAAAGTGCAAGGAAAAAAAGAAATAATAAAAGAGATAATAAAATAAAACTATCTTAAAAATATACAAATTATGTACAATATCAGAAAATGAACACTATTAACAAAATAAAATAAAATAAAATAAAATAAAATAAAAATAAAATAAGAACAAAAAATAAAAACACACGAGAAGAAAAAACTAATAATAATCTTATTTTTATGATCGTGTATTTTTTTATTCTATTTATATTTATTTATATTATATAAGATGACTTGTCAAAAAGCGGTCATGTCCAGGAAGAAAACATTAAATATAAAGCAAACTAGATGATTAATACCAAATGTATTTTACAATATTATTATTTAAATAAAAATGTTATAGTTTATATATGATATATTTAAAACAAATTCAGTTAGTTTCCTCATAATCGTCCGCTGGTAACATTTTTGATGTATTAATCTTAACTATATTTTAAAAGGAGTAAATTTATTATTTTCTTAAAAAACGTTTTTTATCTTAAATGTTATTGTGTAATAAATGTGGATCAAGGATCAAGTTTGGAAAAAGAGGAACTCTGAGAAAATGGTTCTGTGGTGCAATCAGAATCTCGGACATTAAAAACATTTGCTAATAATGTTAAAATTAAATTAAAGCTGTTTATAAACAAGTAACAACTTTGTTTTGTTTTTATATGTCCTCCACTGACGCACTGGGGGAAATCGTTTTCCAAATGAAACCCCTTATTCTTCTGGTTTATCCCAAAAACCTTTAATTATAAAATGTAATTTTATAAAACTATAAATCAAAGCTATTTAATCATGTTTTCTGTCACGATTCTGTTGATAAACATTGAGCGTGTTTGTCTCATGCATTATTTCCTGTCGTCTGCTTCTGAAAACTACTCAAGGGAAATTAATCCGTTAAATGTAATCATGTGATATTTTCAGACTCTTTGGTATGAGATTGATGATGAGTCATGTATCCAGACAACAATTTGAATGTTTTTGGTTTGAGTGGAGACACACACGACCAACTGTTTATCATCTCGGCAGATAAGATGGTATGGACGAGTTAACAAGAGAGATGGACTTCTCACAAACCTTCTCAGAGCAAAAGGGTGAGACCTCTGTGTTTGTGTGTCTAAAATAATGTTTGTAGTGGGCAGTGATGACCTGATTCTAATCCACCATTTTTTTGAATTTCTAAGTATTTCATTGTGAATAGACTTGAAATCAGAAATAAAAAATATGATCCGCCAGCCGTTCCATGTCACATGATACTGTCTATTAGTGGTGTTAGAAAGTATTGATATGAAGTTATATCACAATATTCTTTTTCACGATACTGTATTGATATTCCACAGCACTGTATCAATTGTTAAAAAGTATATTTTATATATATATATATATATATATATATATATTTCATTATTAATACTTTTTAAAACATCTTGTTTTCGTTCTGGGCTTGCAAATCATATTTAATGTCTTACCATAGTTTGTTAATGGTTTACAGATCAATAATGTGTCTGTAAAATAGAATCTTTCCATAATTTACAATTATCATGAAAATTTTCACGGCGTTTGTTCATTTTTCTGTTGCAATTACGCTTCCAGCCGCTAGCAGTCAATCTGTCCTACTTTGCTTAATGAATATTGAAATTCCGCGAGATCCCGGCAATGACTGAGGACGAGAGGATACAGTGGACTCCACCAGCTTTTTTAAAGCTAATGTTTTGGACATATTTTGATTTGTGGTCTGTAAATTCTGCAACACCAGATTCAAGCGCTCGGACAATACTACAAATATATACCCTTGTTCCTACAATATTTTTTAATGTTACCCCAGTATCATGATACGTGTCGTATCACCAATCTCTTGCCAACACACACCCCTACCCTCTATATCTGATTATTGTTATTCATCAGCAGGTTAACTTCCACATTCAGACGTGGATATATTTACAAGATAACAAGACATGATTTGCTTTTCCTTGGTCGTGCTTGGCTCTCCTCCGCAGGGGCTTTCTCACCCACTAATGACACAGCATGCCTTGACCAGTCCTCACGTCTATTTCTGTATACAATTCTGAGCTTTACTTCCAGGTGTCACAATAAGTCACCCTCTGGTTTTAACGCCATCTGCCAAATCTGAATTTAACTTGAACATGTCTTGAGTGGTTCAGTGGCACAGGAGGGAGAAGTGTCTATAACCAGCTTTAAACTGTTGATAGAAAATTAAATATTAACGTAAAATCCTCTTTAAGACTCTTAGCGGTTCAGCTTGTTTTGTTGTTAGGAAACATTGGGAGCTGATCCAAAGTGAAATCCCCCCCATTAACTTAAGTCGCACCCATGAAGACACAGAAGTCCATAAAAGTATTGGTGGCCCAGAGGAAGTGGGGGAGTAGATCACTGTTACTGGATGATGACCTGCGTGTCAAGGAAAGAAGCGATGAGTAGTTCTGCAAACATCTATGCCGTACTTCTGTTCTGTCTGCTTAAATCATCTTGTGGTCCTGCTGTGAGGGCCTCGTTCTTTATTCAATAGTCCAGGATGTTGTTGGCAGCAGCCACTGTCACAAGTTCACATCTCTGGACAATTTAGTCAAATATCTTGAGGTGTTGACACTTGACGACTTGTTCAGATACTGTTGCTGTATTTAGAAGATGTGCCGAAAGGCTTCAGAAGTATGTGTCTGGAATTTATTATCAGACTTTTTAAACAATGCTCTGATGCTGTTATATATCAAAACAGAAAATATGTATTGTTGTCCAGATTACAACTGGATTTAAAAGTATTTTAGATGTATGTGAGATGTCAGTGAAATGAGGATCTTAAACCTCTGACAAGAATGTTGATGTTGACCTATAATTAAAAGATAAGAAACAGAAGTAATGGAAGTGGATCAAACGATTAACAAGTCAAACTGATGAAGGACATTTTTTTCCCACATGCTGTTCACATGGCAGGAGTAAAAGAACACTCAACACACATCATGTGGACATGACATGCATAAGTAAACACATGAAACATATAAATGAACACATTACGATCACATAAATGATCAGTTATTTAAGGTAAGTATTAACAAATAATAATGATAACATAATAGGTTATCATACGTTCACGTGACAAACATGTCTACATGTCTACATACTGTACATAAATGATCAAAGGACATAGCTTAAAAAAACATAAATAATAATAAGGTCATTGATAAATAAATAATATAATTTTAAATAGGCAGTACATATTCTTCTCAGTGAAATATCAAAGTATGAAAAAGGGGAAGATTTAAAAAGAACTGAAGGTACCAGCAAACTTTTATATTTATCCTCCATTGTTTTCTACAATTCCACATTTGTACATGTATGACGCATACAAAACTAAAACTTTGTATAAGTCGAAGTGTTCGAAAATTCACTACAGCTAAAAAATTTGATTGTAGTTGAAATTCTAAGATTCTACATGAATGATTATACAGAGCAAACATGTTTTAAATGGGTAGTTTTTTTAGCTATATATAAACGAATAGATATACTGAGACTAAAGGACAAGATGAGATTCAAACAAATAAATACATAATAGTAATTTTCTTTTTAAAAGGTGTTAAAACATTTTGGTCAATATTATCGTTGAATTTCAAAATTCACTCATTTACTCATCCCCATGTCGACTAAGGGTTGGGATTATTTTCAGAGTAATCCATATGTTTTGTGAGATATAGGACTGCATGACGGTCACAAAAGCACTCATTTACTTTGTCTAAAAAGACAGTGAAAAACATCCAAATACCTCCATACTGCTCGTCTGTAACGTCCCTCTTGTATTGAAGCCTTGACATGATGAATTAATTCGAAAAAAAACAACCAAGTCTATATCTTAAACTTGTTTTTAGCAGAAACTAAAAGGCTAACATGCTACACAGACAGGAAAAACTCTGGTTAAATATTTTATTTCAGTTCATGATCATCAAATGAACACACTTTTTTGTCTATAACTCCAAAAATAAACAGACTACTTATAATCCCAACTGGTCGACATGAGGGTGAGTAGAAAATGAGTGAATTTGAAATTTGGGTGAGCTATCGCTTAAGGAGGAGGAACCGACCAGTTATTGACAGATCGGTTTCAATCTCTTCAGGGGCATTAAAACATCCCATAATGAAGAAAGGTCAAACTGTGCACTTAAGAGTCCCTAGGTAAGGCCCTCTAAATAGACTGAACAAGAATGTTTCTGGGGGATCGACACCATCCTGATGGTATTTAAACAACCTGGCAACCCAGCCAGTTTATTATCTATGTATTTATCATGATGTCGGTGTACTGTAAATCAGTAAAATCATCAGTGCACGTTTCACTCACCACTCCAATGTCGCAGCTGTTTAGAAGCCTTAGACGGCATTAACACTGGAGTGATATCAAGGCACAGTTGCTGCATCACATCCATGAGACGATTAATGATTTCCATCTCGTCCATCAGTTGTGACAGAGACGAGGTCCTCGGGAAGGCTGGCTTCTCTACCACCAAGTGAGTCTGCTGCTATTGTCCCTCCGACCAAACCACCCCGCGGTAATTACAGCCCCGCGATCGCGGAGAAAGCATGAGTAACAACTTCTGTTTGTTTTGTCTTGTGTGTCTTCTGGTTGCTAGAGGGAACCGCCGGATCAAATCACAGGAATATGTCCAGTGGTGCCGGAGGGCTGGGCCTGGAGAAGAATGTCTTAACCCAGAGCAGCGGAGGAACTTACTTCTCCTCATGTGAGGGCAAATTTCCACTTCAACACATCTGCTGAGGTTTAGGCTCCTAATGTTGTAAATGAGTTCCAGACTCGCAAAAGGAACATTCCATCGCCACCATAGTGATAATCTCATTTTATAATCTTTTAAAATGAATCAACTCATTTTTACTGTTGTTTAGTTGATCAAATACTACCTGAAACACACACTGTTCCCTTGTATCATCTCTGAATGTTTCATATTTAAACTTAATATAAAGTAAATCTTATCAGATATTTAATTGTCATTATTAGTTCGTCATATATACGTATATAGATTAAGATGGAAGGCAAAAAAAGTTAATTTTATTTATTTTAAGATATTACCGAAACACTAGCGGTATCTTTTAAACTAATTTTGAAAAGTTCATGACTCATTATGTAAGAGAAATATTTTCTTTTATTCAGATACATGGAGAATTTGTCTATAATAAACAAATCATGTTTTTTACAACATGGAAAGAAATTTATTTTTAAAAAAGCAATTCAATAAAAACCCGCTTTAGCCGTGGATTTCATTGTGATCTGTTAAGTGTAAGACATAATTGAAGCGTTTATTGGTACAGTCAAAACAAGGTTGTGGGTTAGAATCCTGTCTTGGATGCTCTGACTGAGGGATATTTTTGACCGTGGGAAGATTTCTTCACACTGTGAAATGGATACGCTTCACATTAAGTTGTATATATGAAAATAGACTATCTGAAAATAAAAGAGCAAATTAAATTGATACGTTAGAATTCATCTTATATTAGATTTGTCATTATATAGCATATTTATTTTATTCTACAGTGTTGACATCAATCTGTTTAGAGCATTAAATTATAAATTAATAAGATAAATATATATATATATATATATTTATATTCAAGGATATAAAGATGAGTCGGCAAAATCTTTTTTAACCCTTGATGCCCGAAAACAAATGTGTTTGTGGTATCCCTTGTGTTGTCTCTGTTTCAAGGTGAACAACCTCCAACAAGGGATACCACAAACACAATTGTTTTCAGGCCTCTGGGTCACTTTGAACCTGAAAAATAGATTTCCTCGAGATATTTTTACAATCGTTATATAATCGTTACAATCTGAAATTTTGAAACAATGTTCATTCTATTATTACATTCATCTACAAAGTTCAAAGTTGTCACAACTTGCACCAGTTTGTTGTGACTTCCTTTGCACCATCTGACAATTATTATTCTGTTTTTCTGGACCAAAAGCTTCTTCGTTCATCAGCCAGAACCAAACACCACCCAAATCTCACTAATTCCCCTACCATCGAATTCAAAGAGCGGAAATAGACTCATAAAACCGGACTCGTGATTTTTGGCTCCTTCTGACTCACACACCCTCATTGTTGTCTTTGGATCACAGCTTGAAATGCAGAATTAAGGTTTTTTTTCGGAAAAACAGGAAAATGGACCAAAAAAAAGATGTTTTTGACCCCAGCTTCTGTAGGTGTGAACACCAGCAGCTACAGCTCGTCCTCCGGGGTGTACGTTGGCGGGGAGTCGTCGGGGGGAGGCGATGGCGGCGGGGGCAGCAGCTACTTGGACGCAGAAGGCTACGGCAGCGGGAGCGGCGCCGGAGGCGGCATCAGTTACGTGGCCAGCTCCGTGTCCAAGGTCAAGTCCGCCTCGTCGGGCGGCGCCAGGAGAACGCAGGCCTCGGGCTCGTCGGGAGGCCTTTCGCCAGGGTTCCGGGATCGGAAGCAGATAACCAGTCGTTCTGGAGGCTACGAGGGTGAGCTGATGAAAACCTGTGCCAGGAACAGAAGGTACCAGCCCGACGTTTATATTTCCATTGTCTTCTCCTCTTTCCAGGGAGTTCCAGTGCAAATTCCTCCCCAGAATTCTCACGCAAAGATTATGGAAACTATTGTAAGGCTGAAATTTATTGCATTATTCAGTCTTTGCTCCATAAAAACGCTCATTGTGTGTGTGTGTGTGTGTGTGCACGTGTTTCCCTTCTTCTTTGTCTGTTTCCTCTCAGGCTCCAGCAGCAGCCGAGGGCGGAGCGAGAGCAGAGGTATCAACTCATTTCCCGCCTCTGCCTTTTGTCCTCCCCTTTTGAAAACATCTTTTTTTTATTAATTAACCCATTTTCTCTCCTCGTTCTCAGACAGCGACATTCGAGTGCGGCTTCAGAGCGCCTCCCCTTCGGCTTCCAGATGTAAGAACCCCCGATTGTTACGCAATCTCCTCGTAAAAAGAAACAAAAGCACCTTTATTTGAGTCGACTGCTGCCAGAATCTTTTCAGATCCAGAAGCAGCTTCAGCCTCTATTTACAATCTACCATCTTCTGTCACATGACCTTTTTATGAAATCCTGATTTGAAACATGTGTTTCCCAGAGAGAAGAAGGAACTCTGAGAGTTGTGTTCAGTGGCTGGTTTGAGAGGGAAAAAAAAAAAGTCCTGGTCTGTGGTGGCACGTATGACTCATAGTTGTTGGCCAAAGTGTTCAACAGGTTTAAATGTCGCGCACTCATGTGCGCCCCCTGCTGAAACAAATCAGTAACTCAAGTTCAATTCAAAAAAACAACCCAAAAAAATGTTTTTGAAGTTTTGCTCTTTGTTGTGGTGGGAGGATGTGTTTAATGGGGGAATTTAATTCTAGCTGCGACAGAAACATCAGAGGCAATTTGGGGTTCAGAGTCTTACTCATGGACGACACAACACGACTCCGCAGGTATTCTGAAGTTTGAGCTGCATTGGCAACTGCAACCCTTTACTAAACATGCGTTACATGGCAGCTGTCTTTTGTTACTAGGGATAAAGAAAAAAAAAACTACATTCCTCTTGTAATCCCAACTCGGCTGGTGTCAGATAACCAGGATCATAAATGGATTAAGGACTATATATCCTCCTAAAACTCAATGGAAGTCCAATTACCAGCAACAATACATATGTCTATACAACATGCTAACAACTTGAACGTTTAAAGATGAATAATCCAAACTAGCCAGCATTTTATCATCTAGGATTATCTACTCAAAAGAAAACAAAAGTTGAGGATTACGCTAGTATGTTTGTTCAAGATCTAAATGAATGAAGCTACTAACTGTGGAGTACTCCTGTAGCAATATCACAGATTTTTTTCCACACAAAGTGTAAGAATGTTCAGCAGCATCAGAGACATTCGTCTGTTTTGCAGTTATTTAAATGATTACTCTATTACTTAACATCCTAAAAATAAAAATTTAAATAGCAGCAGCTGCCCCACTTGGCTCAAATAATTTCACGGTAACTGGGTGTCAGATTACTGAATTTAAGAAAGGATTAAGTATGTTTGTAGCTGAGAATATAAGTAAGTAAGTAAGTAATTTTTATTTGTTATTGTTATTTATATAGCACTTTTCCAGACCAGGGTCACAAAGCGCTTAAATAATCAAAACAATATTCAATAAAGTATATACTTTAAAGATGAAGATAAAACTGATACACAACAGGATAATATACTGATAACAATCCTGTAAGAATTCTAAACTATTTCAGGAAATGTATCTTGAGAATCATAGTTGGAGTAAATGTATAATAACAATTATATATTGAAATTGTACCAGATTATTTATTACGCTCAAGTAGTTTTTAATAAAATATTATCTAACCATGAGTCAAGTTTAACAAGCTATGTTTGCTGTGCATGAAAAGAGTGAGCAGGCCTTGTGGTGATATTTTTGTAAAGGTGTTGTTTGAAGTGTTGCTGATGGTTTTCTTTGTGGGATTTTGATCTTGAGGAATGAGATTAAGGATTAAGAAGATTAATGGGACGCACCCTTGGTCTCACCTTTAAAAACTATAATAGTGTTTTCCCAACGTGGCCGTTTGTATTGTTATTGTATTGTATTTATATTGTATAGTACGTTTTAAATAAATAATTTGAATACATATATAAATATAAGATGATTTCTAATTTGAATTTGGCAGCTAACATATTATTGAAATGAATGAATGAAAGGCGTCTGTTATCTGCATGTTTTCTGGTGTGCAGTGGGAAACCAGACACCTCTTGAACTTGCCATGGCCATGAAATGTGAACCCTAAAACTTAAAGGGGACAGTACAGGAAGTGACCTTTGACCCCCCCGGGCTTGTGGAGAAATGGCAGCATTGACTTTGACTCTGCTCAGGGGCCGAGCTGGAAGATGTGAAGAAGCTTCTGAAAGGACGATCAAACAGCGTCAGTCCCACCCGCTCCTCCGCCTCACTGCCGGTTCCAAAGAAGATCAGCGTGGAACCCAAAACCATCTCTGTGGGCACCCAGTCAGGTAGTCATGTTACAAGCACACACACACAGATACACACACACAGACACACAGTGTACATGCGCAGACTTGTTGTCTCCCCTCAGTGATATACGGGTCGGAGTGACATGAGCTACTACTGCATGGAAAGGCATCCACACTCCATGGTGGATTTTTTTTTTTCAACGATGCCCAGCACATTCCATCATCAATCTGCTTTATATCGTACCAGAATTACACATCTGGCAACACATCTGTTTGGCTGTTTGGTGTTTGCGTTCCCAGATGTAGAACGGAATCGTACATCTTTTATATCACGCAGAGGGTTTGGCTTTTCTGCTCCCAGGAAATGTGAGGAGTTATGTTCCTCTGGTCTGTGAGTCACATGTTTTTATCATGTGCTGGATGGTATTCAGAGCGTCTTTTCATCTCCGCCTGGTATCAGATAGAAGCTGGCAAAGATTTCAATTGTGTGCGAGCAAAAACTAATGTAAAAACCCAACTCTCCTGACTCACTCGCATGTTTCAAATGTTGAAGTCTTTCTCTAAAAAATTCAGTAAGTCCCTCATCATGACCATGTTTTAAACTTATTACTTTATAAAGTTCTCCCCCGTCTGAAATCCTGGCGAACGAAAGGTTACGAGTGTGGAGTCCATATTGACGTAATAATGGCTGTAATCACGCCCTGCTTTGTTTATACAACGAGTCCCTTGGCGGTGTAGACTTCCAGGATTGATGACGGGCGGTGACAAACCTTGTTGTTTGACCAATCACAGGAGAGAGGATGTGGTTATTGATCACGATTCATTCTCAGTAAAAAAACAAGTTTTTTTCAGTGATGGAGGTTATTTTCTAATGTAAATATTTCAATGAATAGAGAGTTTTGTACAAACAGACACATACTGATGAGTACAATAGAGTCCAACATCTATTTAAGACACACTTAAATCAACACATTAGTTTTCCTTTAAATAACAAGGACAAACACACACAAATATTTTATTATTAATATTTCAACGTTTTGCAATCATATTATATTGAACTTGTATTATATTATATCAATGAAGTTTTATTTAATCTAATATAAGTAAAATATATATGACAGAAAAATGTCGAAATAATAATAAAACATTTAAACGCATGTGTCAAAAGCAAGATTTATCGTCCTTCAATATTCTGATGTTACAGTGTCAGCATGTATTAAACTTGATTTTATGTTTGATTTGCGTTAACTTCAATGTAAATGTGAATATTGTGTTACAGTTTAGCATTTTCATCTTGTAGCAATTAGCTTCTTGGAAGCCGTAGGTTCGAACTCACTCATGTCACAATGTTTCTCAAGATTTTCCAGAGAGAGCAAAAACATAACATTCTCTCTCTCTGTCTGCAGTGACTTCAGCGTTTGACACTGGTACCAGATCAGCTGGTTTCAACACCATCGACTCGTACGGCGTCTACGATAACACTGGCCCAGTACAGTTTGATGCCGGAACCAAAGGCACCCAGTATGGTGGTGTCATCATCACGTCGGTGCAGCACGGCGTCAAGTCGGGCCCGTACGGCGGCAGCCTTAAGGCCGGACAGTACAGCACTGGACTGAGCCCGGGTCAGTACGATACTGGTCTCAGGTCTGGACAGTACAGCACCAGTTTGGGCTCAAGCCACTACGATATGGGAGCCAGGTCCGTGCAGTACGGCACTGGCGTGGGCTCAAGTCAGTACGATGGCACCGTCAAGTCCGGCCAGTATGAGACCGGGATGAAGTCGGGCCAATATGGAGGAAGTCTGAAAGTGGGGCAGTACAGCAGCGGCTTGACTTCTGGAGTCCAGGCTGCCAGTCTCAGATCAGTCCAGTTGGACTCTGCGCACGATGCTATGCTTCCAAACTTCTCGTGGTCCACGCTGCCGTCCAACTCCAACACTGTCGTGGCCGGCAACACCGGCAGCAGCTACACATACCAGAGCAACAACATGGGGACTTCAGTGCATCCTGGCCCAGGCTCACCCCCGTCCCTGTCAGGTGAGGTTTGAGCTGAAAAAATGTTATATACATACATCAAACAAATGTTTAATATCAGTTGTTTGATGCTGTATCATGATACAGTGTCTTCATTTTGAAAGGCCACTAGATGGCACTCTCTGCATTATAATCTTTTTCTCTACTGATTCTATCAAACCTGGCATCATTTTCAAACGGAGAGTGCCATCTAGTGGCCTTTAAAAATGAAGACACATCATGATACAGTGATGGGTTGATGATGCAGGTAATGATCGAGTCGTAAAAACAAACAACAGGGGACATCTGGGGCCCTTTGACCATATTTATGTGGCCCTCATGAACCCAGAGTGAAGCTGTGATCGTATATTCTTGAGAACAAGCAGTTTAAAAAAAAAAGTATATTTATTTATCTGTAATTATTTTACCTTTTTTCCATTATGAGGACATAAACAATTGTCATTCAGTACTTATTAATCTCTAAATATATAACTTTTTTTGTTTTAAAATAATATGAAAGAATATCGTCATCATTTATATTAATTTTGAATACAGTTTTTATTTTATTTCACACATCCATGTTTTGCCAATTATTTTTTAATGTAAATGTTTAAAGTATTAACAATGGAATATTATACAATGAAATACTAATTTTGTTGTATAATTTCGTAATAACAATTTAATTTATCCTTTAATCCTTGAATTCAATTGTTTCTATATTGAAAGGTAACATTTTCTACTTGTTTTTTTTTTTTAAATATTATAGAATTATTTTTCTAAATAATAGTTAAAAGGCTATGAATTGAAAAAAACATTTAGAATATTTATTTAACAATTATTGGAGTTCGATTTCAAAACTAAGTAACATTTATATACATACATTTGTTATATTATTTTTCAATAAAAGTGTTATGCTTAAAAAAAAAGAAAAAGTATTGATATTTTTTATTCAAAAATTCAATATTCTGATGACGGTGATATAATAGTCATAGTAATACTACTATAATACTATAGCTTCTTGTTGCTTTAAAAACTACTACAATACAATATTTAATATATTTTTGTTTTCCATATTTTATCCTTTTACTACTGAATCTTTTAAAATAATTTCTCTTCATCAAGTTTTACGGTGGTCCTTAACCAGTTCATGATCTCTTTCTGCAGTTTACGGCTTCCAGAACAATCTGGCGCCCGTCTCTGGTCAGCTGTTAGGCAGCAGTGGAGCCGGGGCTCAAACACAATCGGGAGGTGAGTCTCATGATGGTTTAAGAGAGTGAATGCATCCATCATAGATATGTCACAGCTGTCTTGGAATTCCAGCTTTCGGAGTTCAGAAAAACACGTCCAGTGCGGTCGGAGTCAGCGCCTCAGCAGTGTCCACAGGTGCGCAGCATGAGGGGCCACGATGTTTTACCTTATTCTGGATCCAGCCGTGATGAACAGACTTTGTGTGTCGACAGCCACCAGATCTCAAGCAGACGAGGGGTACAAGAAGGACTACATGTACGTGAGCTCGGACAAGGAGAACGTCTCCACCAGGAGGGAAGGAGAAGGCTTCATCTTAGCCAAGGACAGCGGCAAGCAGTTCAGCGGCGGCGTTCAACTGGGATCAGGTACTGAACACAGGATCTCTGGACAATCTTCTAACAGTGACCTGAACAGCTCCTGTGATGCTTTGCCGCCCAGCCAACCAATCACGTTTGTCAATCACTTTTGACTTGGCAACAAAGGCATAGAAAATAAAATACAGTATCGTAGCGAGCAATCAGCCGCCGCCTTACTTACCTACCAAATAGAGCAGTGTGTAGAAAGGCATCATGGGAGTTCACTGTTTTGTCACAGAGGTGCAGTTATTACATCCTAACACTCATTTCTGTGGTTGCGCTGTACAATAAACAACTTTTTTGTAACAGAGTGAACAATGACAAGGAATTTTGCTTAAAACAATATAGTCCAATATACAGTATAATGTCCAAATAAAAAATCTCCAAGGCCACTGAAGGTGAAAATATTACATAATTGGATTAAAAGTGTCTTAGGTGAACCCCTTATAGATCAGACATTGTACCCTCGGGTACCATCAAAGTATTCTGTGGGCGTGTTCTGAAAATATTTTGTGTTAAATAAACCATCGAATGACGCTTTCAATCTGGCAAAATCATTGGTAATAAACAAACAAAATCACCAAAATGGTAGGTCACCCCTGACATACAGTAGATGCCTATATTTTATTTAATATACAGACCTGAAATAATTTAGAGACAAACTGATGTATGTCATCTTTTTTCAGAGGAGACTAGTTATTGACTAGTTAACATATATACGTTACCTTTTTACCTGGCATTTGACCCACGTGACGATTAACATTTTAAACTTATTTTATTAATGTTTTTAAATATTATTATTAATGTTTTATTATTATTAATTATTTATATGACATTTCATGGCAATGTATCTTTTTTATTTGCATTTATTGTATTTTATTTAAAAAACCTTGTGTTATGACCCACAGACAACACAAGAGTTAATCTTTTTTATTATTTGATTTCTTTATTCTGCACTGACACCACAACAAATCCCTGTGTTGCGTTTACAACACTGGCAATACAAGTTTCTGATTATAAAATGGAGCGAATACTTACAAAGGGAGTCATTAAATTAGTCATTAAAACACAGATATTCAAGCCATAAAAATAAAATGGACAAATAGTGTATGTGTATTTTACGGGGAAAAGGTTTATAGTTCTCTATCAAATTGTCAGAACCTAAATCCATTAAATGAGACAATAGCAAACATGTTTTCCTAAATACGATGATATTCCCAGGCTCAGTATCCGGAGACTCCATCAAGAAGGAGAAGCTGATCTCGGCCTACACTGAGGCGTCGCAGCTGAAGACGGGCGGCGGTTACTGTGAGTGAGGAGACGTGATCAGACTTGGATTCAGGAACCTCTAAAATAATGAATCTGACTTTTTTCTAGATGGATCTTCAGGAGTCATGATGAAAGACAAAGCCACTTACGCAGGTATTTCTAGATCCTTCTAAATGTTTGTGATTAAATGGTTCACTGTGTTTCTCTCTGTGCTCAGAGATACACAGAGACAGTGGATTGTTCGGCGGAGGAGGATTCTGCTGCTGCTCCGATGCCTGTTGCTCCTGGTGGAAGTGGCTTCTGGGACTTCTGCTGCTCGGTCTTCTGCTGCTCGGACTCTTGTTCGGACTCATCGCGTTAGGTGAGTCTTTGTACTGGGAAACAAAAGTATGTTTTTGCTGGTACAGGACACGTCATTGCAGTTCCTGGAGGTGTTGTTGACCCTTATCTTCGCTCCACTCCCAAGAAACCTGATACTGAACGCTTTTCATTCACCGTCACCCAGACATTTTTACTTGCTGACATCATAGACCTCCGAGTGTGTTGTTCTCACAGCAAGAGTCTTGTCCCAGTGGCTTCATTAAATACATCGTTTTCTTGTCCATTTAACTCAAAGCTGCCGGGGGACAAATCTGGCTGCCAACTCATTTTGCAAGAGCATAAAAAATGTATAACTTGTATAACCATTTTTTTTTGCCAGCAGATACACAATAGATTTCTTTTATATCAAGCAGAGACAACAAATGTGAAAGTTTTCATCTAGAAGCCACATGAATGCTACAATTAAGATCATATTTATGATAAAAATGTACCTGAAATTGGACTAAATAACATAAATATTTGATTGTGTATGGATTACTTCATTCTGTCTTCTGTTAAACAAGCCACGTCTGTTACAAATGTAACTTATCCCAGATATGTCGTTTTTTAGAGGATGACTCGCTCATTGATAAGGAAAGAAATATAAGTTTCATTTTGTTCAGCCTGTGAATCAGATTGTTGTGAACATTTTCTCTCCCTGTGAGTTTTTCAATCTTGATCCGGTATAGCTAAAGGTACATTTGTTTAAAGATTAGAAAAATAAATGGTTATGAGTTTAATTTAAGAGCGGATGTTTGTTATCGTTTGTCCATGTTTTTAAATAATAGCCTCTTAAGTTCTTATAACAATAGCTATGACATTCTACTGACAAAAACTATGCTTTTAGGCATTCCATGCATCAGCTGAAACGTTTCAGGACATGACTCATGACATTAATTTGAGCAAGAAAAGACTAATTTCAGTCATATAAAAGCGTTACTATGAACGATGGAACATATTAGGATCTGGCTCCTCCTACTGTTAGAACAGCGCAATTACAACAGTGTGGTGAAATCCATAATATCTCCAGCCACTGTCAGCATTACTGAAGGAGAGAAACGCTCTTTATTGGTTGTTGTTCTCTTGCTGGAAACTTCTAAAAAGTTCTCAAGCCATAATGGAAATGAATAAAACCGCCGTCTCCAACTTGCTGCAGAAGAGATTATCTGGTCTAGAAAGGCGCTATATAAATAGAGATTATTATTATTATTATTATTATTATAAACGGGAGGTTTTGACTGTGAAATGTTCCTTCTGTTCCAGCTGAAGACGTGAGAAGTCTGAAAAAGCGTGTGGCCTCTCTGGAGTCCACGTCCTCCGTCTACTCTGCTGTATCTTCTGAAAGGAACTTCTACATGGGCGGAAAAGGAAACGGGGGCACTGATATAAACCTGATCACTGGCGGAGGCGGCACTGCGGGAACAGGTACAGGAGTAATCTTGGCTGGTGGAGGAGGCACGGGTTCCAGTGGAGGCGCAGGAACAGGATTCGTGGCAGGCGGTGGTGGTGGTGGTGCCGGTGGTGCCGGTGGTGCCGGGGGCTCAGATTCCAGAGCTGGAGCCGGAACTGGGGTTTTCGTAGCCGGTGGTGGAGGATCTTATGGAACGAACAACATCGACATCATTACTGGCACAGGAGCGGGTGGTGCCACAGATGTGGGTCTTGGGGTCGCTGGTGCAGGTGGCGGTGGCGCTGGCGGTACCAGCAGTGGTGGTACCAGCAGTGGCGGCACCAGCAGTGGTGGCAGCAGCAGCACCAGTGGAGGATCTAGTAGTGGGTCAAGCAGCACCAGCATTCGGACCAGCAGCTCAGAAAGTACCAGTTTCAGTGGTAGTGCTGGATCTGCTGGTGCCGGAGGGTCTAGAGGTGCCAGTGGGTCTGGTGGTACCACGTTCATCAGTGTAACTGGTCATGGGACAGATGGAAGTGGAGGATACATAAACACGGCGGACCTTCAAGTATTCCTTCACCGGATGATGAAATCAGAAATGCAGTCTCAGGCATTCAGAGGTAAAAACAAACTTACAGATATATGAAGTATAATCTAAAGTATCTATTGACACTGTTTACAAAAGACAACGTGTCAGGAGGTATAATGTGTAGCCATCTGTAGCCAGGAATTCCAATCTGTACTAGTATGATTACAGATCCTACTAGTACGGATTGGAATTCCAATCTGTACTAGTAGGATCTGTAATCATACTAGTACATTGTATGTACTAGTACAATCTAGTACAATCTAGCACATATTTGAATTCCAATCTGTACTAGAGTGTACTAGATTGTACTAGTACAGATTGCAATTCCTATCATAGATTTGAATTCCAATCTGTACTAGTATGATTCCAGATCATACTAGTTACCGAAATCAAAATGTTATGTTACGTTATTAAAAAGAACACTTTTAATACAAATCACAGAAATTACATTTTAATTAAATCATTAAATTATATTTAATTAATACAAAAAAGTCTTAATTTAATAAACGAGAGTTAATGTAACTGGTTACTTTTCCACCTCTAAAAGAAGACTAATAACTGTCCAATTCAATGACAAATATTATCTAACATGAATATTCCAGCAGAGGGCGACAAAGCTAAATTGAATCAGAACAGCGGTGCCTTCAAGTGCACGTGTATCTCAGGTTGAGAAACACACAACTGAATCAAACCTTTAATTTGATCCCACACATTAAACTTAAGAAGTTTTCTAAGGAAATATATCTGTAAAAGATAAAACTTAAATGGACATAAACTCACTCACAGTAAATAACTTGATTTAAGCCAATTTAATTTTTTGTTTCAACAGCATTTCTAGCATCTGAACGAGGACTACCTGGACCTAAAGGTACGGTTTACTATTTGTTTATCAAATCAGAAATATTCGCTTGTTATAAAACAAAATATTTACCTGTCTCAGGTGATAATGGACATCCGGGAACAGCAGGTCCTCCTGGTCCGATCGGGCATGAAGGCCCTGAAGGTCAAAAGGGTCAAAAGGGCAGTCAAGGTAAAAAAGAAAACGACTAAATTGATGTGAAATTAAGACAAAGAAGTTGACAAGATATTTTCCAAACAGGTGATCACGGACGGGAGGGACCACCAGGTCTCCGAGGTCGTGAGGGGACCACGGGTCCCAGAGGTGACCCGGGACCCTCGGGTGTTGGAATCAAAGGAGACAGAGGTGCCAGGGTTTAAAAAATCTGCAGCAGTAGGTCCTCATTTTATTGAATGATTTTCTGTCCAGGATCTCAAGGAGATGTCGGACCTCAAGGTTCTATCGGACCCGTCGGTCTCGCCGGCCAAAAAGGTAAATACAAAGATTTTTTTTATGAATGATTTTGCACAGTCAGCACTTTCCCTTTATTGATGAGGAAGAAAACATCCCATAATACTCCCACCACAATCCTACAATGTGAGGGTGTCTTGGTTGAAACTCAATAAAGGGATTAAGGGCAAGAAACTGAAAGAATATCTTTCATCCGTTTTGTTTTTTTCCAGGTGAACCCGGAGTCGCCGGAGTCTCAGGAACACCAGGTGAGTTGGTGTCGTCCGTGGAGTAGAAATAAAGTGTTTCAACCTCGTATCATTCCAGGTCAACCAGGATCTCAGGGTTTCCGCGGCGAAGCCGGAGCGCCGGGACAGAAAGGTCAGTGATGATGATTCTTCACTCGTGGTGATGCATGACTCAGATGTCCGCGACTGTTCCCTGCAGGTGACCGAGGACTGGCCGGAGCTCATGGCGTTAAAGGTTTATATTTTCATTCAAGCGCTAGTTAACGTGCTCCTGCGTGATTATAAACGACTGTGGCTCGTTTTTTTTAGGTGAAGCAGGGGATAAAGGGCTCAGAGGAGGCCCAGGTTTGTCATCAATATGTCACTATCTTCTTTCAGCACGTGAACCTCCTCAATATATCTTTCCCTATAACCAGCTTTGAGTTCTCTACCTTAACCTTAGCTACTGCTATCTTCACCCATGGCTATACTCCGGGTACTCCTTTCTTCTTCTCCCTCCACATAGCCCACATTTCCTTCCTTCTTTTTCCTGATGCACTCCAACTGACCACCTTTTTTTTTTCCTTTTCCGTCAGCACTTTTCTTCTACTCTTATTTCCTTCTTCAATATGTCACAATTTAACACCTGTGTTACTATTCAGGTGATCCTGGATCACCTGGTCCTGCTGGAGAGAAAGGATCAAAGGGGTCGACAGGTGAGTGACAAGATACAATGTACGCAAATATATATATATGTATTTATATATATCAACGGGTTTGGACAGAATCCAACTGTGACCAAACATGTCATCAGCCAGAAAGTAGTGATGATCTGGTAAAGCTTCATGAAACAGTGTCATGTTGTTTAGAGGTCAGTAGGTGGCGCCATCAGTTTAAAAAGTATGTGATGTTTCATTAGAACAGCTGTTCAAAACAAAGGAAAATAGTGCAGACGCCGCCATCTAGTGGGCTCTGAAAATAATGACTGAATTATTGTTATTTAAATATATTTAAATAGTTTGTTTTTAGTTTGGGGATTTAACGCTGAGTTTCTGGACATGGATTTAACTCAAGGAATTAAACAGAGACAGATTAGTAGTTCACAACTTTCAGTAACCCCCCATTTTATAGATACAAACATGAATATATAATCATCATGTTTATGTTAATGATTTATTATATTGATTAAGATACACAAAATCAAATAATTCGTAAAATAAATTATTGTTTTAAGTAATAGCAATTTTTTTTTTTTCATCAAAATTACGACGACTCAGTTGGATCGTTATGATTCTTCAGCACCATCTTGCGGTAGTTAAAGAGAATGACACAAAATGGCGGAAAATTGGCTCATATTAGAGTCAGACAGGAACAATTAAAGGTTTACCGTAAATTAAATATCATGTAATTTAAAGGAATAATGCATGAAAATGGATTAAAAAATGGCCTTTTATCACACCAAATAAAATATTGTTTTTTTTCAACTTCAATCAAATTAAGGTGATCAAGGACCTCTTGGAATTCGGGGTCCGCCCGGCACACATGGAGACACTGGAATTCCAGGTAAAGCTTTGCCAACATTCCCGCCTTGTTCTACGCAAACAGGAATCTGAGTTAACTTGTGTTTAACAGGGAAAGCTGGGCTTCAAGGGCCTCCAGGTAAAACCACTTTTTTTTGGTCTTGTCAATAAAGTCTGATTTATTTCTACTGTATTAATCTCTTTGACTTTACGATTGAAGGAATTCCTGGCAATCCTGGACAACCTGGTCCTAAAGGTACTGTCTTCTCATATCAGGTTCATCACTGATCGAATGAAATAAACTCATCATAAAACTACATTTTTCTCAGGTGAGATGGGCCAGGCCGGTCGAATCATCAACGCAGGTAATTCAGAAATAAAATGAATATTGAGATCTCACTAACGGCTGTGTTGCCTTGGCAACGTGGGATTTTCCAACTACCATTAAATATAATGTTAGAAGCTCCCATTTTAGCAGCTGTTCCTGCCTGTTTTGTCTTAATTTCTGCTTTTTTTTACATTCAAATCTTTTAGTCTTTAACCGTTTATTCTTTTGTTTTTCAGCCGGTCTTTCTAGTGTTGGAATCCCAGGACCACCAGGGCCGTCAGGACCTCCGGGACCTGCAGGACCTCCAGGTCTATCAGGTCAGATCTTCGTCCACTCATTTCATTGAGTTGGGAAGTCGTTAGTTTTTTTTTCTCACCTGGTTCTCTCCTCAGGTCCCATCGGTCCTGCAGGTCACCCCGGCCAGCCAGGTGAGTTGTCATTACTCAACTCGGTCCCGTCCAGACTCATCAAGCTTTTCTGTTCGAAGGTCTTAAAGGGGACCAGGGCGACTCGGGAATATCATCGTCCACGTCCGAGCGCTTCAGCTCCACCAGTGCTCAGAGTGAGTTTCAATCGTTCGTGTTCGACATCACTTCTTCTAGATCCATACAGGTCAATGAAACCTTCTTGATTCTTCTACTGCAGGGTATGGTTCCGGGGTAGGAGTAGCAGGTCCACCAGGCCCGCCCGGTCCACCTGGACGTCCAGGTAAGTGAAGAAAATCTTAAATCTGACTCAAAATTTTAGATTAAAAACGCAATCCTAACTGAAGAACATTTTAGGAGATTCAAGACAAGGACCGCCTGGACCTCCAGGGCCCCCCGGTCAGACCGGTAAGATTTATTTTACCACGAAATATCAAACACACGCCTCACTGTCCCGTTCTAGGTTATGGAAGACCAGGACCTAAAGGAGATAAGGGAGACTCTAGCTTCACATCTAGTTCCGGTATAACTAAAAAAAAATGGTTGAACCGATTGTTGAACCAGATTTTAAAACCTTGTCCTTCTTAGGCAGCACCGTCTACACTGGACCTCCGGGACCACCAGGGCCACAGGGACCTACAGGTATTTCGACTTCGAGGTCAATGTATATCTTTCGAATAATCACGTTAAAATCATGGCTGTTTCAGGTTCTCAAGGACCAAGAGGTTACCAAGGTAACGACTCCTACACAACTGACCGACCCTGACGACAATCACGGTTTATTAAGTTTTCCGTTTGTTTTAGGTGAACAAGGTCCGCCCGGAACACCAGGAAGATTGACAGGCTCTGGTACATTTGAATCCAACATCTTTCCTAAGAAATATTACTTCTTTGACCGTCTTTCTCTCCAATAGTTTCAACATATTCTGGAGGAGTTCAAGGACCTCCAGGACCCCCCGGACCACCAGGAGTCAAAGGTAACTACAAATCAGGAAATGCATTGTTTGTCAAAACTAATATTTTTTTCATTCATCAGGAGATCCTGGTATTCCCGGCTCTTCCCGAGGTAATTTCAAATCAAAATATAAATTTGTGCAAATGAGGGTTGGGGGCCCTTAAATTGTATTTATGTGGCCCTTTTTACTGATGACATTGTCTCATTAAAACCTACTAAAATTGGAGTATAAAAGGAAATTGAAATCACCCACCCCTGAATCAGAACATAACTTTCTTCTCTTCAGTGATCTCAGGTCCACCAGGCCCTCAGGGACCCCCTGGTCTTCCAGGTCAGACGGGTTCCTTCTCCTCCTCGACTGAGATGCGCCAGTATATCACAGACTACATCAGTGAGTCTCACTAGAAAGGTTGAAACTCGGGAACGATTGTTTTAAAACCGGATTTCCACAGGTAGAAGCAGACAAGGATTACCCGGACCTCCGGGACCACCCGGCCCACCAGGAACCCTCTCGGGCTCCATTGATGAAATCTCTGTTCGGGTCGTTGCGTACCTGCAGCGTGAGTCGATAGATACTGAACCACAGGACGCTTGACTTGTTCTGAACTATCTTTTCTTCTATTTTAGGCTCTGGTTCAAGCTTGAACCTCGGCATCCAGGGACCCCCCGGACCACCTGGTCCTCCTGGTTCTGGAGCCATGACCATCAACGCCCTCATCACCATGCTGCAGAGTCAGTCTACGAACAACTTTCTGTCCTCAAATGACTTTACGTGCTCATGTCTGTTGCCATGTTGTCCAGGAGATGACGTGAGGAGATACTTGACGGGACCACCAGGACCGCCCGGACCTCCTGGGGCTTCAGGGTCAATCTCAAGGACCTACAATGTGGAGGAAGTCGCAACTTACGTCTTCAAGATCATGACTGGTAGGACCCTAACTTGAAGATTTAAGAGGCCGTTAATCCAACCTTTGTTTCATTTGTAGACAGGGGAATAGCCCGAGGTCCACCAGGGCCACCTGGACTTCCTGGAACACCTGGTTCTGGAGGCAGTGCTCATGCCACGGCTGTGATCGACTACACGGTGCTGATAAGAAGTGAGATGTTATCTCAACACTGCGCTCCGAGATGGATTCACTAAGTCACCAATCTCTCCATCAGATCCAGAATTCCAATCCTGGATGACTTCTGCCGTTCAACAAGGCCACCAGGGTCCTCCAGGAGTACCCGGACAAGCAGGCCCACCTGGACCTCCTGGGCCCCCGGGGGCGTCTACAGCCACCGTTATTGGATCCGGAGGTCGCGGCTACAGTCTAGAGGAGGTCCAGCGTTACCTGCAGAGTAAGTTGTGACGTCATAGCTCTGCTCGATATCCAAGCTTTGCCATGTTGACGCTGCCATGTCTTCCAGGTTCCAGCTTCAGGGGCCTGCAAGGACCTCCCGGCCCTCCTGGACCACAGGGACCATCAGGTGGTTACGGTGGAACGATCACATACACGGGAAGCTCTCGTGACGCCATCCGAGCCGAACTCCACGACTACTTGAGCAGTAAGCCGGGGCCGGAGTCGTGGGATCGTCGCCCCTTTACTGGACCAGAACTGACGGACTTCTCTGTACGTCAGGTGACAGTGTTCGGAGAGTCTTCACGGGACCCCAGGGACCGCAAGGACAGAAAGGAGAGCCCGGTGAGTCGGGGTCGATCCAGACCTACACCCAGAGCCGAAGCTACTCGCAAGGCGACTCTCAGTCCAGCAGTCAGCGGATCAACGCTGGCGAGTTCTCTGGGACGCTGGACTTCTCCAGCGTGGCTCTGAAGGTCACAGACTACATCAAGAGTGAGTCCCCAGCTCCGGAAACCAACCGAACACCACATTAATTAAACTCTCCTCTAGACCAAGGCCTCTTGCAAGACTACTTAATCGATGGTCCGTGGCGGGATCAAGTCCGCGCAGTCCAAGGTCCGGCTGGTCCACCAGGACCCCCGGGGCCGCCCGGCTACAACAGAGTCATCGGCTCTTATGGCAACGTGACCGCTGACCTCATGCAGTTCTTCAAACGTGAGTCGTTCTGCTCTTGTTGACCACATTCCTTCACTCACACTCACGTCCTGCTCTACAGTCCACGGGACAGTCATCGGGCCTCCAGGAATACCAGGACAAAAAGGCGACAGAGGATACCCAGGACCCAGAGGAGAGAAAGGTACTCAACTATCTCACTTATCGGCAATCTATTGCAAAAAAATGTAAAGGACCCAGATTTGACCCCTGAGGAACGCCACTCAAATGTTTTTAATGATTCAGGTGATCCAGGAAGTCCGGGACTACCAGGTCTGCCTGGATCCTACACCATCCAAATACCCCAGCGAGTGCAGAAGAGAGACACAGGTAAGGCACTGGTCTAGTCTGTCATGACATAGACTAACTCTTTCACCGTTTGTGTCCTTTTGCAGGAAGAAAAAGTCTACGGCACCAGCAGAACCAGAACAGTGGCGGCTAATGTGCTCTATAGTCCGACTTCAACAAGCTTGTATGAAATATAAGCAGCTTTACATGCATCAGTCTTTACCTAACCAGCTTCAATAGACTTCTTTTTAGCTGCTGGTCAGTTCAAGACCGACTTTCAGTGTCAAACCTTTCTCACGAGACGCTTTAACGGAGAGAAAGTTTGTCCACAATTTGTTTTTTAAGAAGATGAGATTTTAAATGTCCTTTTAAAAGTCTGGTGTATTTTTTAATGATATTGTCGTGTCGTGTTGTGAGTCCAAAGCTGCAAAACCGTCATCGAAAAAGAGAAATTATCGAAAATATAATCCAGTTTTATCATTTGAAAGTGCACTTAAGTGTTTGTGTGTTTGTGTTCCTGGAAATTGTGTCACACTTTTTGAAAGAAATAAAACAAATCTATTTTTTTTGGACCCAAGAGTACAGACGAGTAATACGGTTGATGTTTTTATTGAAGTACAAGACAGCGTTTCATACATGTATCATGGAGTTGAGACTAAAACAGGAAGTGATAACGTAATAAAAATATGTTCAATCTTGAGTGTCGACAAATAAAAATAAAAAAAACGGCGTCTGTGAGAAGCTTGGACACGGACACAGCAGGAAATCATCATCTTACAGCATGTGGTTCCAAACAGCATCAGAAATATACATTTATAAAATCATCTTAAAATATCTGTAAATAAAGCTAAAATTTATTTTTCAAAATGCATCAGCTGCATATTCGTGTTAGCGCGCGTAAACTAAAACGGTCGCAAGGTTTATGTACAACACTGAATTATGTAATAACACAATCATTGTGTAGACATGCAGCTGCAGAGTTTGTATTAAACACCTTTTCACTGTGTGTTGATATGCGAGTGGTTTCTGAGAATCGCGAGTCATGAAGCTGCTTATGTGCGATTGTAGCCGTTAAACCTAAACACTGAACCACCTCAGTGTCGTTACTACACAACGTCATTATTGGAGTGTTTACAAGAAGTGTGTTATTACACAATGCATTGTCGCCTTTGTTGTGTTTCTTTTCATTGTTTTGTGTTGGTGTAACTGTGTTTCTCTTTGGGTTGGTATGTTTCTCTGTTAGGGTGACGTGTGTGTTCTTATGTGATTCTGTGTTGGGGTGGTATAAGTGTGTATCTATTTGGGTTGGCATTCATCTGTGTTGGGGTTGTGTTTTGCTTTTTTGGAGTGTTTTTCCGTGTTCGGTTTTCTGTGTGTGTGTCTCTATTGGGGTGGTGTGAGTGACTTTTTGTATTGGGGTGTTGTGAGTGCATTTTGTGTTGGGGTGGCGTGAGTGTGTTTCTATTTGGGTTGGCATACATCTGTGTTGGGGTTGTGTTTTGCTTTTTTGGAGTGTTTTTCCGTGTTAGGTTTTCTGTGTGTGTGTCTCTATTGGGGTGGTGTGCGTGATTTTTTGTATTGGGGTGTTGTGAGTGCATTTCTGTGTTGGGGTGGTGTGAGTGTATTTCTATTTGGGATGGCATGTGTCCGGTTGGGGTTGTGTTTTTTCTTTTTGTGGAGTGGTGTGAGTGCATGTCTGTGCTGTGATTATCTGTGTGAGTGTGTGTGTGTGTGTGTGTGTGTGTGTGTGTGTGTGTGTGTGTGTGTGTGTGTGTGTGTGTGTGTGTGTGTGTGTGTGTGTGTGTCGGGGTGGTATTTGTGTGTTTTCTCACACAGTCATTTGCATGTTTAACTACATTCCACTTGTTTCTGTTTGAGGACTTCAAACAATGAGCTCAGAGGACGACACAGCGAGACACTACATTTCCCAGGAGCCACCTCTGTCTCATTCGGCGTCATGAACTGCCGTCGCCATCTTGTGGTGAGCGATCGTAATGACATCAGGGAAAAAGCGTTAAGATTAGCAACCAAACGAGGCACTGTTGATCATTTAAAAACAAACAAATAAACTTCCCGCGTGATTGGCTTTTATAATCTGGAACAAACATAAAAGTGCATAACGTCCGTCGGTCAGGGAGAGTCTTTAGGCCTTTACTCACGTCACTGGAGTAGATGACGCTCCAGCAGACTAGACACCTGAGTTGTGCAGGTTGGGGATGGGGTAGAACTTGGACACTCGGCTCTGGGTGGTCGGGTTAAGGCATTCAGACTCGCCGCTCATCTTAAAGAAGACCTCCTGCTCCTGCTGCTTCCGGGTGAACTCCTCCTCCAGGGCCTGCAGGGGGCAGCAGAGTCAAGCCTCTGTGTGTAGACCAAGCAGGACTTCAGGGGTTTACCTTCTTCCTGGGCCGCAGCTTCTCCCTCCATTCCTTCATCTCCTGAGCGTGTTCGTCGTCCAGCTCCTTCAGCTTCTGAGTCTCGTGCTCGATCAGCAGGTGACACTTCTCGTTCTGCAACACACGCCAGTGTCAGTCTATGTATGTACAATGTTTTTATGACATGTTTACACTTACACATGTTTCTACGTTGTCATGATACGTTGACACTACGTGTTTATATGTTGTCATGACATGTTTAAACTGTATGTTTATATTTCATAATGACATGTTTAAACTGTATGTTTATATTTGAAATGACATGTTTACACTTCATGTTTCTATGTTGTCATGATACGTTGACACTACGTGTTTATATGTTGTCATGACATGTTTAAACTGTATGTTTATATTTCATAATGACATGTTTAAACTGTATGTTTATATTTGAAATGACATGTTTACACTTCATGTTTCTATGTTGTCATGATACGTTGACACTACGTGTTTATATGTTGTCATGACATGTTTAAACTGTATGTTTATATTTGTCATGACATGTTTACACTTCATGTTTCTATGTTGTCATGATACGTTGACACTACGTGTTTATATGTTGTCATGACATGTTTAAACTGTATGTTTATATTTCATAATGACATGTTTAAACTGTATGTTTATATTTGAAATGACATGTTTACACTTCATGTTTCTATGTTGTCATGATATGTTGACACTACATGTTTGTATGTTGTCATGACATGTTTACACAAAATGTTTATATTTCGTCATGACATGTTTACACTAAATGTTTATATCTCGTCATGACATGTTTGAACTGAATGTTTAAATTTCGTCATGACATGTTTACACTACATGTTTATATGTCGTCATAACATGTTTAAAACTGCATATTCATATGTTGTCATGACATATTTCTATGTTGTCATATCATATTAACACGTTTATATGTTGTCATGACATGTTTAAACTGCATGTTAATGTGTTGTCATGACATGTTTACACAAGGCCTTGACCACGACTCCCTGCACACGACAGGAAGGTTCACAACTTTAAACTGTTGTCATTTTGTCTGCACGTGTGTTACCTGAAGCTGCTGCAGCTCACGGATGTTGGAGTCACATTGCAGCTGCAGGTCTCTCATCTGGTTCTCATGTTTCTGGTGCTGATGGAGTCTCTCGCTCTTCTGCCTCTTGTCCTCCTGAGCGCCGAACTGGACCACAAAAAAACGATGTGAAGATGACACCTGAGGCTCTTAAATGGTGCGACTGAATTCTTGTGTACCTGCTTGATCCGCTCGCGCTCGTTCTCCGGAGTGACGATGGCGGTGGCGTTGATGCGAAGGCTCTTCTTGAACATGGCCATGCGGGTCTTGGCCTCGCCCCGCTGGATCTTTGGGAGACGCACCCTCTCCTGGGTTTGTTTGTTCTTCATCTCCTCCACCAGTCGCTGGTTGTAGCGCTGCATCTGCTCCATTTCCTGACACACACACACACACACACACACACAAGTCAGTCCTAGCTCGACCAGACTCCGACTCTTCTCACCTTCTCGTGTCTCTTCAGCAGCTGGTGTCTCTGCATGAAATACTGGTCCTTCAGCTGCTGCTTGAGCTGCTGGTGCTTCTCCTGCAGGTGGCGCTCTTCCAGCTCCCACATGGCTGCTTCCCGAGCTGCACGAACAGAAGGCGTGTGGAAGCACACGAGGCGCTGATGAGTGTTATTGTGACGGACACGTCGTGACTCGTCTCCTCAGACGTGTCCCAGTTCAAAGAATCATGTGAGTGAGTTCACATCTTTCTACCGAACCGTTTCCATCTTTCAATTCATATTTCACACCTCAGGTTTACATCTTTAATTATCTCAGACTTATTATGATCCTTATTTTACATGAATAAATGTACAACAACTAAAGTGTCCACGATTTGACGTATATTAAAGGTTTGTTTTCTGAACAGAGATCATTGAACTTGGATTCTTAGTCGTATTCTGTGCTGGTACATTCCACTGTTAGCAAATAGCATAGCAAGTAAGATATTTTTGGTTTATAATTAGCCTCATTTAAAAAAAATCGAATTAAACTAACACCATTTCACTAACAGATCGAACCAGCCTGCTTCGGATCTTGGCTCCTGGGAGTGTTTGACTGATGTTGTTTGATTTCTACAGCAGTTAAAGACACGCTGTCTATGTAATAGCCAGAACATGCAAACCTCAGGCAATCTCTGTGTCAAAAACTAGATCACAAATCCAGATAATCGTATGTATTTTCATTCATTAGACAGAGACTGACTGTACATTTAAAAAAACATATTTAATATGTGCCTTAAGAAGTCTAAGCTTTGAATTCATAGGTTAATTGTATATGTATTTTATATTTATATGTATAAATAATTTTGAACTAATTGATACTTTTTTTTTAAATGACCAACATGCAGGATGTATAAAGACACTTAAGCATGTATTGTGTAACACTTTTACACAACATATAAAACATGAAGAGTTTTGATTCTAAAAAATAATAATAATAATGCGACTAGTAACCAATTCAAACGTGCTTTCGTTAGCGTCAGTAAAGAGGAGCGAACACAAAAATGCAAGTCTTGTAGAATGATGTTTTGATTGATTGCGTGTCATACCTCTCATCAGCTGCTGCTTGTGGTTCAGACAGTCTCGCTCTATCGTGGCGATCTCCATTTTGTGCTGCTGGATGATCTTCTTCAGAGCTCCGTCCAGCTCCTGCTGCTGCTTCTGCAGGAACTCCTGCTCCTGTGGAGGCCACGCAGAGGAGCGACGGTGAGACCGAGGGAGGGTGGACTCAAGTCTTAAGTGGATTACATCGACAGATCACATCACTGCACGTCAAGAGAGTCAACGGTAAAGAGAGAGAGACTAGAGGTCGATGTGCGACAACATCCACATTGAAAACACCCTGTTGGTGAATTCAACACTCAACAGATTCACTTTGGCAAGAATGAAACATAGAAACACAGATAAAGTCCTGCTGACATGTTGATCCTGGAGAGCTACACCGGAAAGACAAAAATCGCACCATTGACTCTACTTGTCACAGAAACAAAAACAACTTGCTAGGCGTTTATTTATTTAACATCAGATGTTTACGTTCGACTTGTTTTGAGGATTGCAAGTCAACAAACTCACCTTTTCAGATAAACACCAGTTTAGCAGTTTTTCTTTACATTAGAATCAATGAACGACTTACATTACCAACATTCTGGAATAGCAATTATTTAACTAAGGGTTCGTCCCATTAATCTCCTTTATCCTTAATCTCTTTCAGTAAAATCTTTGCTACAGAGCGTAAACTGTACTAATACTCAAAAGTTTAGGAATAAGGATAAAGAAATAATTTAAAAAAAAGAAACAGCCAGAGATACTGATACAAGAATAAGTGGTTGAAAATGAAAATGAAGGATTAATCGAGATCCAAAAGTCACATGTCGTAATCTTTCTAGCAGTAGTTTAAAAATGCAACAACGTCAAAATTACATCCTAACGTCTCACTAGTCACATTTAAAAAAGTAGGTCCTCGGGGGGTCTAAAGTGAGAGGATAGTCAAAATAGTGGTTTCGAAAGAAAGAATATCGAACTCTGGTTCTTTTGTGTCACCAACCTTCAGTAGCACATGTATACAAGTATTGAAACATGCTTCTTCTTTCAGTGCAAAGTTTTGATACCTATGTGTGATCAATAATGGGTGGATTTTTCTGAAGAAAGCCTAATTGTTAATAGTGAGAAAGGCAGTGAACATCCTTGATGATTGATTTGTCACTTGTTAGCAAGTTTTGTTTTGCACTGGAAATTCTTTTTTTTTTTTCTTCAGGATGAAGCTATTGAAAGATGTTACTCAAAATGTGTACCATTTGTAATGTCATGATCTTTTTTTTTTGAATTTGTCTTATAACATTGGTATTGAGAAAGCAATAGTTCAGGAAGCGATAACGAAGTAAAGTTATCGGTATCGAATAGTTTGCCCAGTCCTAATGAGGGCATTAAAATAACTGATGATCATAATATATCTGCACTCTGAAACCTATTAGGATTTAAAATATCTGTGAAAAGGCAAAATCAAGACCTTTTTTCATTTTGAACTCCAATTCCACTCAGTTTTTCAAATGAAAAGTCCTACAACTGCTAGTGATATTGTATGCATGCGTTTCCCACTCAGTTTTTCACATTAAAAGTCCTACAACTGCTAATTATATTATATGCATGGACTGGTGATCTGACGTCGTTTCTAAGCCAGATGACGTGGCATATTTGTGAAGCGCAAACAGAAGAGCCAAGAAGAGAGATCACGACACAGCACGGCAACACTCAAAGAAACACCCATGACGACATGGATCCTGAGACGCCACAGACATCCTGCCACTTTGCACACTTCTAGTCAGAGAAACAAAGCACGGTGGTGTGAGGGGATGAGGCGTGGTGGTGGGTGGTGCTTGGGGGGGGGACTTACATCCTGCATCTGAGCGTTGAAGAGTGCACACGAGGACAACTGAAAAGACTGAATCATAACCTGGGCCACTGCCTGCGGGGAAGAGCACACACTCGCCCGGATCAGCCACAGGGAGCACACATCAGGCTGAGGGTGGTACACACACACACACTTCACAGAAGAGGGGGGCTGCTTCCATTTTAATGACACGGTGTCGAGTTTGAGTCGTGCAGCACATTCTGAATTAATGTCACGAGGAAATCCACAAATTGTTGTTAGTCTGTGGCTCATGCCCGACAGCCAGTTCAACCCTGCAGTTCTCTACTCATGCCGCTTCAAAGAGTTTTCACGGACACACACATGTTGTGAAACAAAGGCTGAGTCAGAGGGAGAGAGAGACAAAAGAGTGAAGGGAGGAGGTGATGGTTTACCTCGGCCGTTTTGAGGAGCGACAGGTCCTTCTTTACACTTTTCATGAGCTCTTTTCTCATGTGTTTGGGGGACTGGTCGACTTCCTGTTTGGCCTAGAGTGTTTTTTTTTGTTGCACACGTGTTTACTGCTGAAACCCTGAGAGGCACGCTTGCTATTATTGTACCAGACATGCACGGCCCAGTTTGAGAGGAGAGGAAGAGCACCCAGAATCAGACTCAAAAGTATGCATGCTTGATATTCATGACATGTCGAGTTGATTGCCGACAGCAGGGCTGCACAATAAAGAGCTAAGTGATCATTTTATACTGATAAAGAAACTACGCCATCTCTTTCTTATATAATCATAATCATGGATGTTGAGGTTTGAAGCGTGTTATTCATTATGTTATATTTCTATTCTGATATTTAAACACATAAATAAATAAGATTTGCACAGTGGCTGGTTTCGTTTACATGCCAGTAATAAAAATATGAACATCATCGTTTAAATGCATTTTATTTCCTTTTTTGTATTTAGGTATGTTATAAATCAAATCTGTTCCTTTTTACAGACTATATTTCTTAACACATAAGAATATAAAAACTACATTATTTATAATAACATAAATAAATACATTTAAAATTTAAATACGACCCTCAACATCATTAAGACTGAAGGTGAAACGGGAATTACAGAAAAAAAAATCAGTTTAAAAAAAAGTTACAGTGATAACCTTTTTTTTCTATTATACAATCACTTTGAAGTCACTCAAAATACTTTACTAACTAGTAATAACTAGATTAATTGACATCATCACATTAAATGTCCTCTGTCTGTGAGCAGAATAATGTAGACAAACTGCTCTTAATTTAAATAATGTTGATGATGGGACAAAGTACGGTCTGTAATACCATTTGGATCTAATAATCTTTTGAAGGATTTGTCACTATCCTTTTGGTGATGCTTCTGCCACCTGCTGTCACATTTAGGCAATTTACATTTGAGCGTTATAAATATAAAAAAGCTAAAACAGTTTTAAAGCTTATTATACAGTTAAACAGATGTAGGACAGTTATATTGGGTGAAAATAATAACATGGATGGGAATTAATGGTGATATAGATATTCTTTTTCATTTAAAATATGGGTGGGAATGAGCCGTTTGACAGAGGTCTCTAAATATTACAGATGTCTAACATACATGTCTCAGTTATTAAAGTGTTCCTGCTGTAAATAAATCACAGCTGATGAAAACAGATTAATCTTAAATGTTAAAAGCATGAAATACAACACACCGTAAATTTCAACAGAAGAGATGCATTATGGGTGGTGTTTTTGTATGAGCTTGTGCCTTTCTAAAACTAAATATTCATAAAATAAATATAAAAGTCATTAAAAATGAAAAATATATATTTTAGTGACACTGTTTCTTTTAAGATTTTAGACGCACAGCAGTGTATTATTTATAAAAATCTCATGAAGCATTTCATAAACAGATTTTACTGAAATAAAAAAATAGAAATGTATTTATATTTCAAGGAAACAAGTGGATTTTTCTTCTTCCTACATATTAATCAACATGTATTGTCGTTGATACTGTGCAGCCCTGGTAGAGGAACGATAAGGAAAGTAAAAAAGGTAAAAGATTCATAGTTCTCCTGAATTCGTTCACATTCGTCCAGCAGCCAGAGAGAAGATTATCAGCGCAGACAGAGTGACTGATCTGGAATCAGCTTGCAGCTATCAGCTCTTATTTTAAGACCTTTGAATGATGGCTGCATTCCTCGTCAGTCACTCTGTTCAAAAATACACCTTAAATCAGTGCCCAACACCTCTTCATAGAATCTTCCCAAATCAACCACCATTTATGCAAGGCACACACACTCACACAAGGGGACATGGTTATTCAAATACATCAACAGTTTAAATACACAATAAACATTTGATTCACAATTATTCTGAGTAACCACGACAAGAGTGCTGCGATAGAGCAAAAGACAAAAAACACATGTGTAAAGGAAACGTGTTTGGTAGAATTTTGTTTGCTCGTTTCAGACACTACAGTCATTATAAATAGGTCAATAGTTAATAGTTATGCATCAATTAAAGTGATGTAGGATGATTGTGTTTTATTGAACAAGTGACAAGGTTCTTGAACGTACCAATGTGGTGAGAGGATTGTCATTTATTTACCATGTTAGTAACAGTATCGAGCGTTAGTGAATACTGACTAGATGCAGTCAAGTGTGCTTGTGTGCTCCATTTTATATTGGATATTCTAAACTAAAGTAATGCATTTGACATATTTTATCAGGTTTGTCGGATCATTGAAGAGGAAATAGCCTATTAACAATACTAAACAGAAAGGTTTATATATTTAATTTAATGTATTCATTGGCTGCTAAGAAAACATTTCCTCACACATGTCTTTCTGAAAGCTTCATTAAAGGGCAACTAACGAATTTAACCTCTTGTACTCATCGATTATGATTATGATCGTGTTTGTGCAAAACTCTTTAAATTACATTATAAAAGAAATTATAAAAAGTCCCACCCACTGCAAAAACTTCAATTTTCCGGAGATTAAATCTTGTTTACCCTGATACACACCAACTCTGCTGTGATTGGTCAAGCAACGCAGTTTGTCACCGCACCTCATCAATCCCTGAAGTCTCCGCCTCTAAGGGACTTGTTGTATAAACAAAGCGGGGCATGATTACAGCTGGCTGGAGGGGGAGTGAAGGCTATATTACGTCATAATAGACTCCACTCTCGTTCGCTGAGATTTCAGACGGGGGAGAACTTTATAAATTGGTAACTTTAAAACATGGTCGTGATGAGGGACTTACTGCATCTTGGAGAGGAAGACTTCAACATTTGAAACAAGTGAAGTCAGGAAAGTTTTTTTTTTTTACATTAGTTGCCCTTTAACTGATACGAACACATCGAAAACACCCTTTAATCCGCCCAGAAAGCAGAAAGGAAAAAGCCACTCAAAGCCTATTTCTCTTATTTTGTTATGTAGATAAACAAGCTCAGCAACACACAAGGAGAGGAATCATGGAAACAAAAACATCTTGAACGCAGCATGTGCCGTCATTAACACAAGAAAAGCAGCAGAGCTCGCCCAAGTGTGAAAAATGCCTGACACAACACAGACCAAGAGACATTAAGCAGATTATTGCTCCAAAAAGCAGCAGTTCAGCCCCTACAAACAACCCGATTTCAAAAGTAATGATCATGCATGTACCTCTTTTTTGCGATTCTTCAGCATGTTCTGGAACTTCGACAGCTCCTTGTCCTGGTCGCCTTTGATGCGTTTGGCTTCATCCCGGAGGCGGCTGGTGTGATCCTGCTCCAGTCGCTCGATGGTCTGCTTCTGCTTCTTCTCCAGGTTCTCAACCTCTTGATCATATTGTCTTTTCTTCGCCTGGTTACCACATTCGCAAAATTAAGGGGCATGAATTTAGATGTACTTTTGGCTAATACAAATATTTCATACCTCATTTTAAACTAGATTTAACAGATCTTCTCACAATTGTTTCTTATATTGCGTTTGATTTATTTATGTAAAAATAAATCTTCATTGTACTATATTATTTTTTAAAAGCTGGAGCCAAATGTGTAAATTACAACAACAGCCATTAGTGAAGCCCAATTCCTGCCAGCCTCAGCTCCATCATATTTATATCGTCTTTTGTTTCCAGGACTGACTTGAAACAAAACTGTGGTATGAACTGGCAGAGTGACTCACGGTGGTTTCCTGTTCAAACCGCCGACAGATCTGCTCTCTCTGCTGCTGCAGCTTGTTACTGAGTTGTTGCTGAGCTCGCTGCTCCTCTTTTTGCAGGAGGCGCAGCTCCCTCAGCTCCTGCCGCCTGCAGACAATACAAAAGGAGGAAAATGAAAAAAAAAACTATCACCAATCAACTATCGGGTTTAATGCTCATACACAACAGATAAAATCCATCTTAAACGAATGTTTCATTATGTTGATTTGTACTGATGACAGGATAAATAATAGTGTCATTATTTTCTTGAGTGTTCATAGTTCTAATTTAAAAGCACAATGTTCCGTGGACACTGCCAGATTGGAAATGGCTAGGCACTGTGGGATTGCAGGGCTATAAATGGAAAGAATTAGGGCACTCTCTAAACTTGGATCATTAACAACAGTGGAATTTAAAACCGACCCACCTCAGGAACCTCATCTCCTCACTTTTGGCATCGTTGTCAGTGACAATCTTTGATGTGGTCACACTGACTTCTACTCCGTCCACCATAAACTTACGAGTCTTCTTCAGGGTCTTCTTGTGGCGTCTGGCTTCCTGAAAGAAAAATATTAACTTATTTATCAGAATTCTTTGAAATCCGAATGGTGCCAACAGATCACCACTGACAGACCTACCTGTACAGACAAGGAGCCCCCCTCTCTGCTCTTGGACAGGAAGCTGGATATGGACAGATTGAGGTCGAGGCTGTTGCTATCAGCGGCAGAGCTGCTGCCAGAGTCTGAGTCTTTCTCGACATCTCGTTTAATCACAGCTGGACTTTCCTGCTCCGTCTTCATGTCGGATTCACTTTCCGGCTCAGAAACGGACTTCTGGACTGTGCTCTCCTCCTCCTTCTCATCTTCCTTCACAGGGACATCCACAGCAGGAATCACTTGATCCAAAACCTCAGAGGCGTCTTTGGCTTCATCACACACTCCATTCGTGGACTCGGTTGGTACTCGATCAGAAACAACCTCCTCCTTGGCCTGATTCTCTGGCACAGCCTCTTCTGCTTCCTCTGACTTTTGGTCATTCGTCCCACTTTTCTGGTCTGTCTCAGCATCCAACTTGACTGCAACTTCAGTTGTAGACTCGTCCAACTCAGACTTCTTTTCCGTTTCTCCGTTAACCTTTACTTGTTCATCAACTTCCTTTGATTCAGATTCCTTAATGTCATCAGCGACTACAACTACATCTGCAACATTAATAGTTTCTGATACCGCATCTTCTTTCTCCTCCTGTTCCGATTGGGACTTTTCCAGTTCCTTCTCTGGCTGCTCGACTGTTTCTTTTGTTTCTTGCTCCACTTCAGGCACCTGCATGTTCGACTCACTTGCTTCTTCCCCAGAGGCAACTTCTTCTATTGGTTTTATAACTTCCAAATCTTGTGGTGTCTCACTTTCTTCTTGCTTCTTTTCCTCATCCATTGCAGGGACTTGGGACGAGGCAGTCATGCCTTCAACTTCACCGTTTTCTTGTGGAGCGTCTGCAGGTGGGACGGAATCTTTGGGAGACTCGATCAGCCCCGAGGCCAGGTCTTCATTACTGGCGTCAGACACCTCGTTGAGTTTCTGCTCCTCGTTCTTGTCCACATCACTCGTCCCCAGTCCTTCATCTGAGAGCTTATCGGAGATCCCGTCCTCGGCCTCCGTCTTTTCTTTGACAGACTCCAGTGTTGATGCAGCTGCCGGAACTTTGTCGTCCTCTGAACTGGTCACACTTGCATCTGATGGTGCCCGCTTGTGTCCAGGAGTGGCCTGATGCAGCAAACAGAATCAATGAAACGGCTCAAAAATAAGATGTAGAATTAATTTACGATTGCTTACCGCAGGCGTGTCGGGCTCCTCGTCATCTTCTTCCTCTTTGCTGTCCTCAATTTCTTCAGTGACCTCAGCCTTTGCCTCGGCAATGAGCTCCCGGAGAGGTTTACTGTCCGTTACACTGATCACAAATGGATGCTGGCCAGGCAGAGAAGACAACAATGAGATTAACAAAAAGCTAATTCTGGTACCCACAGTCTCAGTTAATGCAAAGAAATCTCTTTACTTACCTGAGCTTGTTTTTAAATATATATTTTGATATATTAAAATTGCCATCCGGTTAGGATAGAATAAAGAACCATGAAGGGAACTCTGGGGAGAGGTCAAATACATACCTGGAGAAGTTGTGCTATACTCCATCTATTGTCCACATTCTTATCAAGACATTTCCGCAGGAAGTCGTTGAACTCATGTGACCTTGAGGAGAATATCAAGAAAGCAGTTTTTGTTATGTGGGACTTCACTGTCAAACACTATGTAGAGTGAATTAGAAAGAGTAACAATCCAAGCAATGTTTCAAAACCAAAGGCCTCAAGGCCAAATCTGGTACTTAAGTCATTTTATGAGCCCCACAACAGATGTAAATAGTCCGAGTTGACTTAAACAAGCCAATACAAAATAACAACATGACTAATTATAGGATGCTTGATCTGGAACATGAAGGTGACATTATTTTTTTACAGACCCTTGACCCTTGGTTCTGGTGCATGTTTAACTTTGTTGCCTAAAATGACTCTTATAGCCCAACAGCAGACCAATTATTATTTATTAAAATCTCTAACTCAACACTTTAGTCAACTGGGCCAGTGGTCTTCAACCACTAAATACACACAGAAAGAAAAAATAATTTATATAATTTCAGTTCAATTGCTTTTTACAGTCTGATGGTGTTTTGCTTTGAAAAAAGGTCGCATTGACGTAACATTAGCCTTAGACTGAAAGACTGAAAGAAGCATCTTGTCAGACAAGTTTACTCAAAAGATTTTTTTCTTTTTTTAAATATGCGACTTGCACACAACATCTTTAACAATTAAAATCGTTAGGGCCTGTGACTTGGTCTGTGTGCTGGAGTGAGACACCCCTGATCCGAACATTCCAGTGAACATCAAACTCATTATCAGATACTCACCATCGAGACGGCTGCATGAGAGTGGGTGGCTCAGACTTGGCTATTTTCAGCAACACCCTCATGGGATTCATCTCGTGGTTGGGTGGCTCGATTTCGGCCAGCTCTATCAGGGTGACCCCGAGGGACCAGATGTCGGCCTTGTAGTCGTACGGGCGGTCCTTGGAAGTTTCGCACATCACAACCTCTGGTGCCATCCTGCAGAGAAAAGGAGTGTAAGGGTTTGTGAGATTGTGCATTAACATCAGATTGTACTTAGTCTAATGTGTGACTCACCAGTATGGAGTACCAATGAATGAATCTCGCCTTTGTAATGTCTTGGTATTTTTAGCAGATACCCCGAAGTCAGCTAAAATTAGAAATTAGTGTAAATAAAATCATGAAAATGGATTTTTGTCACTTCATGTAAAGTTATTATGTTTACACATATAATAATACTTAACAACAATAACATTTGCTCATCAAACCTCACTTAAAAATAATAGTGATTGTAATATACAATTATAAATCTAGTATTTCATTTCTCTTCCTGTAATCACGTGAATTAAAAACATACATAATTGTTTCTGAAAAAGAAACAATTATGCAAAGAGGCACAACTAGTTTCAATCCATCATTTCCTCTAATACCACTTGATAATTCCCGTTTACCAGGTCCAACGTTGACCCCCAGCCCACGGACAGTGATTCATCACAACAGCAGCTAAGGATTTCACAGTAGCAGCATTTTTCAAATGTTACACAACACTTTGCGTCATTGATGCCAGCACATAAAAGTACAAGAAAAACACCATTATATTTTTTAGCTTAAGCATCTCTCAGTCAGGAGTGACCTTAAATGACCTTTTACCACTTACCGAGTTTCACATCTCCCTCCAAGGAAAGAAGGATGTTTCCAGCTTTGAGGTCTCTGTGGATGACTTTAATGTCATGCAGGTAGCTTAAGGCCTCCAGGGTCTGCCGGCACACTGCACGGATTTGGGGTTCGGTCAGGGGTCTCTCCAGTTCTACGACACAAAAACGGCACTGAGTCATGCTTTCTACGAGATCATGCGGTGCAAGTCTAACTATTCAGCCTTCAGCACAACTTAGTTGCCAATAGCGACTGAATGACAACACTCCACCCGTGCAAACGCCAGCATGTATGACTGGAAGTCTGTTGGAGGACATTTGTTATGGTTGAGTCACACAGCAGAGAAGCGCACGAGCTGGAATGTTGTCTACAGACCACGAAAATGAAAACTTTTAACTTTTAGATATCATATTTTGCTCAAGATTCAGAACAGTCAGGAGAAAATTGTTTGACCAAAAGCTGAATTTATTGTGTTTGTGTTAAAATAACAAACTATCTCCAAAGTCTGAGCCATTATGTTTTTGACGAAAACTTGTGCCATTGTCGTATGATGACAACAATGCTATAATTTGGGATTTGATGTTGTGAAATATTTGCGTTCCAGGATTGTAATTGGTGATTTAAAAGATGGTAGAGCGACCTTCTTCATATGTTTTCGAAAGGTAAATTAGTCTTTGTATTGAAATCTTATAAAAGGCAGATTTTCACCTCCTTCTGTCTGCGCTACATCAATATGAATGATGCACACTCTTCTGGTTGCCTATAGCAACAACACATCTATGATTGGAAATCTTTAAGAGGAAATGTGCTACGGTTGAGTCACATTTCAGTTATAATAGTTCACACATAACAAGGGTGTTCCTTAAACCTCCAAAATAACATAAAGGAGCAACAGGCTTCATAACTGGACAAACCACTCACTTAATATCATAATAATTACACTTAAGCAACGTCTAAACCAAATGAGGAAAAGTGGAAAAAACAGCAGCAGGGAACATGAAGGGTTGGAACTTAGGAGCAAGCACAAGTTTTTTTGGTTTCAGCAAACTCACCAAGCATGATGGCATCCACTGCACCACCCGCGCAGAACTCAATGAGAATCTGCAATGGCAAATGGACAAAATTTAAACCATATGTCGCCTCCACTGTAGTAGAAGTTGATACAGCAAAAGAGAAAACGTGTGTGGTTAGGTTATGTAGACAAAATAAAAAATAAAGGGCCAGGGGATGTTTATCAACATACAAATGTGTTCAGTTACAGTGACGAACCACAATGAATGTATCAATTTCAACATGAATCAATATGTTTCAGATCCACACAGCAATAATAACGTGAGGTCATTTTTGCTGGCTTACCAGAGCTTTGTAATCGACATTGTCATTTGTAAATGTTGAATTTAAACAACGATATTGGCTTGCAGCACGTTTCTCAGAAGCCCCTGGTGTCAAATGATTGTTTAAAATCAATCAGAGCTACAAGAGATCACTACAGTCAATACGATGGATTTACTACAATCTTAAAAGGCCTTCACTTTTACGGTATTTGCATTCATATAAATATAAAAAAAACAACCAAGATATTTATAAAATTTTAGATCCTATACAGTGGCAACTTAATTCATTATTCTTGTGCATACAAATTATATCAATTCATTAGTGAACATTGTTTGTTAATTCTTCAAACTAAAGGCGGTTACACTTTTATCACGCAGCTAAATAAAGGCCACAGGGATTATCTGCATGCAGCACTGAATAATTTACACACACTTTCTCCAGCCTCCAAAAGCTCTCCATTATCTACTATAGATGTGGCCAGTCCACAGGAGAGGGTCACATGATACCACCTGCTAAGACTTGAAGGATGGGAGAGGCCAATTCTTGCACCCAGGGAGAGATACACTTACAAGATGCACTTTGAAACCTGGCTAGACCAATTCAACTTGATTAGTGATTTACAGTTAAAAGCGGGCAATAAAACCAGTCGGAATTGTACCACATCTGCTGACGTATAAATGTGTACAGCAGTGTATTCAAACACTGTATTCTTTCAGGGTGTGTGAATCACACAGCGGAGTAGAACTCAAAGTTGTAAATGGTTCACGGTGGTGCGTGACTAGATGGCAGCGCTTGTCGCTCTGAATTCAAATCACAAGCAACAAGAAACGAAAAAAAAAAAAAGTTACATCACCGAAAGTGCGTACTTACCCACAGCTTCCCTTCAAAGTAAAAGGCATCTAGCAGTTTCACAATGTGATGATGGTTGCATGAGGCCAAGATCTCTATCTCCACCATGTAGTCTTCCAACTCATCCTCCGTTTTTGTGTCGATGACTTTGGCCGCAGCAAGCGTCTTATTCTGTCTGTTTTGTGCCTAAAAAAAACAATGGGTAATGTAGAGAGGGCTCGGACAATACACATTTATTAGAAGAATGTGGGAGAACAAATGCAGGGAACTTCAAAAGTTTACGCTGTACATTTAAATTCAACTGGAACAATCAGTTTGGTTTATCAAGAGTGAAAATTTCAGAGCCAAAGGAATTATAACACAAAAGAATGTTGAGCTAATATAGCTTCGCCTGACATAACTTCCTGTTAAGCCTTCGCTTTCTACAATCTAGTCCACACAGATCTGTTAGTAACTCACTTCCTCTTCTTGCTTTCCTCTTTTTTTTGTCTTACCTACTCTGAAAATTGCACCATAAAAAATAAAATGCAAAAAATAAAATTATATGGTTGAAAATGTGGAAGATCTATCAATATTGTTGGATCAACTTAGATTCAGACACATAGTATAAAGTATGATGGTAAACATTGTAGGTGGAAAGGAAATGTCAGCCTCAATGTGTAGGATGAACCTTTATAGTCCAAGGGCAGAGTTAAACGGAAAAGAAAAGGGAGTTATGAGTTGAATACCGTCAAGTACGTCATACGCTATGTGTACTCTTTGGACCTGGCACAAATCCACACAGACACACACCCTGTTCTCATCTCTTTGAAGTGATAACCGTCTGTTTATTTGTTTAGACTCCCTCAATGAAGTCACTTGTATTTGCTTTGAAGTGGTGTAAAACACAATGATATGACGATAATTTATTAAAATTAAAAGTGAGAAGAAAATGGTTTGACTTTTATTTCAGGTAAGTGCATGAAGAATGATAAATAAACTACACTATGAAGGAATCAGTTGGAGATCAGATATTTCTTGGATCAAAATATTTGCCAAATTTGACTGTTAGTTGTCTTTACAGAAAACTAGTAGCGTTTGTTGCTTTGGGTTCATTCTGGAAAATATTCTAGCTTGATTGATAAAAAAGATTCCAGGAAGAAAAGAGATAAAATGGATCATATCTACGTAGTTGTGGATACAGTATTTCTGAAATAAGTGTTCAGCAGTGCTAGACCCTGCGAGCAAATACTTTTGTATAATTGCAATTTGTATGAACATTATCATTGTTGTCCACAAATCCAGAATAATATATTGGGTGAACCTAAAAACTGTGCATCAGCAAAAATAATCCAAGGTAATTTTCTTCTTGCAGATTTCATCACATACACCAGTGTCCTTGAAATAATCATAGGTTCAGGTCAGGAATCCAAGCCCATGTGTTCATGACAATATTATCTGATGAATGTTACTTGATATCTAAATAGGACTTGAGTCGACACATTTGATCTAGAATAACTCCCGGGGTTAAGATCCTGCAGCATTGATTATCTACTACCATTCAAGTGTAATATATCATTTCATACAACATTTTCGGTCAACTCAGAAGGGTCACATGATTCCTTATCTGAAGAAGGAAATGTGACTTTTTTTTCTGAGAGTAGTAAAGGACTATGTGTCAACCAAATGATTTCATGCTTTCATTTTCACAGTTCGCGCAAACTTGTCAGCAATAGTTGTACAACCAGATATTCCATGATGACTATTATTAAACCAGTGTGCAACAAAATCTTAAACAAATCAAACCTTTGCACACATGGATGTTAGAAAGTGAAATGACAGTCATCATCCTTATATTGCAGGATGCTTAAATGAATAATAATGATAGTTATTACTTTGTAATAATATATTGTGTGACCATATTGTCAAACTCATAGGTTAACGCCTTAAAACGAAGAGTAATAAAGTTTTTAACGTGTGAACATGAAGTGACACACACTGGATGTTATTCAGGACTACAACAACCACACCTACTGCAACCGATTGTAATAATAAAACGACATGACAGCGACTTATGAAAACAAAACTGGGCGTTAAAGACTTTAGTAAATACTTTGATATCATGCCAGTCAACTGCCACAAACCAACATTGTTTGCATCAATTATTTACCTTAAACACTTTTCCAAAGGCTCCATCTCCAAGTTCTCCTATGATCTCCCAAAATTCCTCGGGGTTCACGTCTCTGTGTACATGTTCGTACTGCTTCTTCTTCCTATCGGGCCCGAGCTTAAAGATCTTGCGAAAATTGAAAAAGGACATTTTTCTTTCCTTTTCGGTTACAGTTCCGCCAAAGCGACGTAGCGGCTCCTCCTGACTGGAAGCTACCGGAGTGACATGACTGTCGACGGAGGTGCTAATGTCGCCATTCCACTCCGAGGATGTCAATATTAACTTGACGGCAGTTATTACCAGTCATACCGTAGCTAGCGATGCTCGGGGGGTTCAGTAAGTAGTTCGTCTTATCCTCCCTCTCCGCGTCGGACTCTTAGAAAAAGAAATAAAAAGAGAAGCTGACTAACAAAACATGGAGTTTAACGTTAGCATGAGAGGGTTAGCTTTGCAAAACAAGTCAATCGGAAGGAGCTCGTGGCTCAGTTAGCTGACCACTGAAGTTAGCGGACCAGCGTCAAGTGGACCAAAGTTATGCTCGCAGCCGGAAGCGAGCGTTTCAAAATAAAACGCGGAACCCACGCCACATTTGGATTTAGCCTGTATAATGGACACATACGCCTTTATTCTGTGACGACTTTAAAAAACCTTTTCCGGACACGCTATTTCAATTGGCGAAAGCCATCCGTTTTAAAACTCCGACAACTCAACGTATTCGTTTTATTTTGGAGAAACAGATCTTGCCGTATTTGCATTGTGGAACTTGATTCACCTGATTGGCTGTATCGGTTTCCTGAATCTCCTCCGGCAGGACGCACTTCGCCTTCACTGCGCATGCTCGTGACGTAAACCTATCTCATTATAATAATAACAACTTTACTTACTCTTTTTTATTATTATAATTGTTGCGATACGAACTGTTTTAGTTAAAAGTTCAGGGCAAGTCAATATAATATTTGAAGAAAGAAACAAGTAGGTGTAATGTAGGGATTCATGTACTTAGACAAAATTAAAATTGAAGTCAAAAAATTTAAGTAAGTAAGTAAGTATGAGTTAAATTGTTATTTTAATGTACCTGAGGACGTTATATACAACAGGTTTAAGTTTATAATAGTTCATCAAGTCTCCACGTGAAGGAGCTCCAACCACCAGGTGGCAGCACATACGTATGTTTTGGAAAGAGGCGCTGGTCCATTTAAAAGAAGAAACAATCAACTATTCTTGTGCAACAATTATATTAAACCATAAATGTTCGAGTTGAAAAAGGTTTGCATGAACTCGAAGTACATTTAATCGCCACAATCGTGTTACTTTTGGCGACTTTTGGAGCCGCCGTCGTGCACATGGTCCAGCCCTCCTGTGGGAGGAGAAGAAGTCCACTTTTATTGCGTTGTCATGTTTTACAAGGAGTTCAGAAGCGCTCGGTCGCTGCATGGATGCTCCTGGGGGAAAAAAAGAGTTTCTGTCACTTTTAAACACTTGGATCACTTTTTTTTAAAAGTCTATTTAATTGATGTAGTGTCCATGGGTAGCATTTAAAACGGAAGGAAATCTGTGAAGATGCAGCTCCGAACGGTGCTGGACGTGAACGTTGTGGATGTTCAGAAGAGGAGGAATCCCTCCAAACACTATGTGAGTTTGGACTCGTATTTATTCTAGGTTTCAAGTGTCTTTTTGTCTTGGTTTGATAGTTGCTCTGCTAAATGTCCTACTTTGTTTTGTTGTATTGACCTATCAGTTCATTATGCACTAAAATACTTAAAAATTTCTTCATAGTTCTTACCTAATAAACTATAGATTAAGGCAATTTAAATTAATGCATTTTAAAATATGTTTATATTGCGAAAATAACAGTTTTAATTCCAGCCTTAATCATTTTTGGGTTACTTTTTAGGCTTTGAATCCAATAAATCAACCTAGATGTGAGACGTATTGCATTTAATTACAAAAACAAAAATCCATGTTTTTTTTTTAATACTCTTCCTAAATTGTTGATGTAAACATACTTATTATCGAATGCCAATGTATTCTGTGACTGTGTGGTGTTTTAAGGTCTTATAGCACACAGAACCCTGGACACACACATCCTGCTTGGGAAACATCCAAAGAAGGTCACCGGTTCAAGTCCTAAGCAGAAGCTTGAACCCCCTCAACTTTTCATTCGTGTGTTCAACAGCAACAGCTGAAGTCACGACCTCAAAGCTGTGCCATTCTCTACCTAATTTACATCCCTACTTCGTGTGAACAATACCAACACTCTGAAATAATTAAAAACATTCTCAAAACAAAAAAAACAACTGTGGAGAGAGCTAGTTGTTTTTATCCAGAGAGTGGTTTATGGTGGTCTCGGTTATTTTTCTCTACACTCCACGAAAAACAAAAAAAACAGTTGGATTCTTCAGAACTCTCTCTTTTGATAGAGAACAGAATGTCATGGCTGCAGCCATAAAACACATTCCAAATGTACTAAAAGATGTTTGTTCGCCTCCAAGATTGAAGTGGTCCCTTTGAACTCAAACTTTGCTTTGAAAGCCATCTTGAGACACATGTAAGAGAAAATCCACACACCACTACAGTCAATTTGACATATTTTTTTCCCAAATGGAAGATGTTTGTATGTTTGTTCAGGCCACTTGCTGTGACTCAGTCACAGCAAGCAAGTTTTCAAGCAAGTATATAAATAAGACAAGGGATATGTTCCTGCAACAGTATCAGATATTTGACTACAAATGTGACATTTGTTTCCAGAGGCCTTTAGCTCCAACAATGTAAGTTCTATTGAAATTAAATGACTATTATATTTTGAAATAATGTACAACACCAAATGCATGAATAACAGAACCAGTGTCCATAAAACGCCTACAGAATAATGCCACCGTTGAATAAATCCATTATTATTTGTGATTGATTGATAAACTTCTAAGCTAGACTTACCTTTAAAATGTGTTTATTTTTTCAGGACTTCATTGTGTATCTTATGGTTATTATGTGAATTTCAGAATATCAGAAAATCCCTGCAAATGTCAATATACCTATGACTTATTTTGTCCAAATATCTTCCTTAAAAATTAGAGGAAAGGTCACAAGTGAAACCGTGTTTCTAGTTTCATACCATCCTGTTAATGGAAATGGTATTTCATGATGACCGTGGCCTTGGCCATCCTCAGCAGGATGATGCACCTGCCACAAATGGAAACCTTTTGGAAAAGGAAGGATGAACATAAGTTCAGCATGTTGACACATTGCAGTCCAACATCTGTCCTTCCATCCACATACAAGTACAAGTCAGTAATTAAAGCTGTTGTTAGTAAGTTTTATTTGTAAAGCGCCTTTCACAGACAAGGTCACAAGGCGCTTAAACAACAAAACAGTACACAGTTAAAAGTACATACAAGTTTAGGCAACTAAATAATACATACATGGGCAAAGTGTGGCCCGGGATGGCACAAGCGGCCCACTTTAAATGGCCCTTGCAACATCTAAGTCAAATTATAATACTGATAAGAAAGTTAAGCCTCATCTATGAATGTTTTCTGGCTCCAAATTAAATGTTTTTGCTCATAATCTAGTTGACAACATTGTTACCACTTAAAAAAACACTTTTATTTATCAATTTACATTGAAAATATGTATATAAAATGAAATTATGTACAATCAAATAACCTTCTAACTTGGTTTTTTATCATATCAAAGCTATTTTTCATTTTATATCTTTATGTTGGAGTCTTTGGTCACATGTATGCATGTGTTTTTTGGTAAAATGTAGTGGTTAGCGTTATAAATCCCCTGACTTGACAATGTGAAGTGCCACGAGACTCTTCTCAGCTGGGCTGCAAAAAAAATCAATTAGTCCATCAGGTAAAATTGGATTAATTAACCTGAGAGTTGGGATCAATTGCATGATCCGTCTCCAGCTGAGGGGAGTCTCTAGCCGGAGGGCACGGATAATCCCCGGGGATCTGGGGCCGGAGGTTAGGGAAGTCCCCAAGAGAAAAGGAGAGGAGGGGGAAAAAAAAGAATTAAATCTCATTATCTATGAGCTAAGCAACTGGAAATGCTTATCCGGTCTGCCAGAGGAAAGAAGCAACCCTTTGTCTTTAGTCCCCTCTGAGCAAGTTAAACTTCCTTCCAGGGGTTGCTGTGCACTTGAACCTGGCTGCTAATCCGTGTTTACACACAATGATGTAAGGAGACCGTTGAATAAATGAAATGTATTCCCAGTTCACTAGTACAAGTATCTTTATGCTTAGTCACAGATCCTCTTTCTTTTTTGGAATGGGATTTCATTGTTATGCAAACCCCACTGTCAGTTCCAGTAAGAGACAGCAGTCATGCAGCGTTTTAGTCACAAGTCCCAACAATGGCCGAGTAAGTGTTTGCTTAACCAGTGTTTTTCCACCCTTCAATTGCCCTTCAAGTATATGTTAAGGTAACAACTAACGTGGAGTTTCCAACAAATGTTGTGACTCAACAATGATGTTGATGACTAAACAGTCATTTTTGGGAATTCTAAATTAACATGAAGAAGTGACGATGTGAAGATATTATTGTTGGCAAACAAAAGTATTGTTGCATTAAGAGTGACCTACTCACCACATTGTTAGTCACTTTTTAGTCATGGCACATATTTTATGTTAGAAAAAATATAAAATACATAAACATTCTCTGTTCTCAATCATTTTTACATCAATATAAACTAGATCTCTCGTTTTTGTCCAAATAACTTTCAAAGTGATGATTGAGCATAAACAAGGGCAAGTTATAATCAAATATACTCTGCTTCTTGAGCATAAATGAGTCAAAATATGCATGGGCAGCAGTATTTCTGTGTAGACCACATGCGCCAAACTTATCCACGCTGTTGCATCGCTATCAATTGCAGTGTTTACAAAATCTTTGGTATCAAGACTTGCCACTTTTAGCCAGTGTTTGCATATGTGCCGGTGTCTGATACAGTCGGAAAACAGACAATTTTCCACAACACCCATTTTCATGGCACAGTCGTTGGTAATCACTGCATTAAACCTTAATACAATAAACAAGTAAAGCACTCAAAAAGTGCATTTTTCCGCCAAGGAACTAATTGGAATTTGATTTGAACAACCAGCTGGTTTTCCATTGGCTTCAGTGACCACATACTATCAGATTTTTTAGTTTCCCACCTTAAAACGACTCACTCGTGACTAAGAAATCAGTCACCGGCGTTCTTCTTCAGGCAGGGCACAAACCTAACCACGGTCTCTGTTCTTGTGAGCATATTTCCCAATAACTAGTGACTGTTCACATCCTGCCGCCGGGTACAATTTTAGCCTATAATTAACTTACTCAATGGTCTATTGAATTATTGGTATCAGCCTAGATAGATCATGCAAATCTAGTTGTTATCAAGTAGAAGTCTACTTCATCAAGGCAAAAATGTTACACACAAACAATAAACAGGTTTCCTCGCGATTAAAAGCTGAGATAGTGTTTATGGGGATTTTGATTATATTTCTCTTCCTTGTAATTTAGGTTAAGAGTAATTTTATTAACATAATTAAAGAGATAACCTTTTCCTGCCATCTGTCATCGCAAACGCAGTTTTCTGCAATTAATGTTTACACCCACAAGTCTTTAACTACTTACTCTTCCTCCTGCATCACCAGCACATGTGGGAACAGTTCCTCTGTAAACAATCAGCCCCATGTGTCTGAATAGAACAGCGTTTTTATGCAGCCATCTGTTTCCGAGAAAAGTTGTTTTGTTGCACATTTATTGTTATTTTTTTTAACTGGGGGAAACTCTATCGGATTTTGTTTTGTTGCGTAGATTTTTCCCTTTCTTCTCTAGTGTAATACATTGTTAACGAAATGGAAATACTCGTTTCTTTTCCAGAAAATACCTTGTAATATGTCTTTCACAACAAATGAATTAGTGGAATGCTTTCATGCCCATCTATAAACGGAAGCAGCGTATTTTAAAACTGCTTGTAATGACTTGAAATCCATTGGGCCGACCATTAACCCCCGATGGCTGACAAACGCACCAACCTTAAATGAGTTTGTTTGACCTTTTAATGGCCTTCTAAAGTTAAGACTGAGGGGAATGCACTTAGGCTTAATAGAGCTGCAGTGCTGCTGTGGTTTGTTTGACAAAGTGACTTTGTCCCTAATGTGTTTGGTCTTGTCTTTCTAGGTGTATCTTATCAACGTCTCCTACTCTGACTCCACTTCACATGTTATCTACAGGAGATACAGTAAATTCTTTGACCTGCAGGTATGTAGCACTTCTTGAATTTGTTTTGACTGTAGATAGAAGATCTCAAAGATATCAGAAGATGTTGCATATGTTAATCCTACTTTTTATTGTAGACTATCTCTGTTTTAAATGACCACAATAATACAAAACCTCAGAAAACCCTTTGTTTGCCCCTAATTCATCTAAAAATCCCATTTACATTTGTTTTAAATCAACTTAAATGCTAGCCTGAATGTAGTGGCCTGTTTTGATCTGCCCCTTATCGGCGATCATACGGCTCCAAATATAAAAGGGTGATCTAAAGATGATCATATAAAATAAGTAGTTGGGATTTCACATGAATTTAACTTGTTTTTAGCCTTTTTGTTGATCACATTGATGCTGCTCTGTAGATGCTTGGATTTTTGGCTCCAACAACTTTCTCCTAGTTCTCACAAGCAAGTGATTTATTTGTTTAAAGAAACTGCAATAACAGTAAAGGACCACTGGGACGTTGCTTCGTTTATTTCAGAAATAAACACACTTATTAAACACGATAGAAATTACTCTGCACAATAAAATGCATTTATAGACGTGGTTCTCTATTCCTGTTCCAGAGGCTAGTACTGTCCACCTACATAAGTTATTTGGCATCACAAAATATTTTTTAAAATACTTTATTTCTGTTCTATTGATTGCAATGTTTTCTGTTTTTAAAAACCTGTAATCTTGTGAGAATGAGTGAGACACAATCTCTATATAATTTTTTTCAAACTGTTTTTTTTTTTTTTTGGAGTTTGGTCTGTTGTATTGTATTGTAGTGTAAGTACTATTTCGGTCCGCCTGATGGATGACGTCAAACTCAAATTACTTTTCAAAAACGTTTTAATTTAGTAAACAGAACTTTAACTGAGCGATTGAAAACGTCAACATTTATGCTAACGAAAAGAACACCTTTGTCAATCGGATCATTTTCCAAGCATCCGTCCGTCACTTCCTGTTCTGAAAACTTTCACCCTAACGGAATGTGTCCGGACTAAATGTGACGATAATGCTGATTTTGTTACTTGTTACTGTACAATGCAATATAAACATTCACGTAAATAACATGGATTACCAAATAAATAGCTGTTCTAAGTACGAAATGAAAACTAGTGAAATGTATTGATTACTCGTAAGTTTAATACGAGCTACAGAGATTTCCTCAGTTGTAGGGTGAAAGCATCGTGTGTCGTTTAGATTTTGATAATATTCATGTTTTGTGTGATCCGAGGTGTCCTCTAATCCCTCGAAATTTCGTTCACTCGTGAAAAAAGCTTATAAAAAGACGCTGGGGTTTGCGACGTGTAACGTCATCATGTGGAAAGTGCCTGGAGTGCCCTGAATTATTAGACGCTGGTATTGAGCAATAACTTGAACATCTTACGAAAGACTTTTTCCATCCCAATTTTTTTTTTTACATTTTTAATTTGTTAGTGAGAATCAATTTTGTTCCAGGGTGATTTGGGATTCAAATCTAGCCCATTTCTCATGAAGAGCTCTGAAGATTTGAGAGACGACCAAGAGAACAGCTGGCTTTCATTTGTTTATGAATCTTGTGTCATAAATGTAAGCGTTTGTACTTTTCCTACTGTAGTGGCGTTTAAAAATATGTGGAATAACATGCTCACGCAGCCATAGCGAGATAAGATTATAAAGTATAAAAGACGACCTCACCAACACTGTGACGGCAGTGACCACGTTGGAGCGCCGGCTCTTTGTTCTTCAGTCTCTTGATAATAGTGAGGAAACTTCTGTCCTCGTCTGCCTGAAAGAAACCGAGTTTCTCTTTTCACTCTGTAAACATTAATCTTGCTCATGGATCCCTGGTGTAGGTGTTGTTTTTGGGTGGTGGGGCTCTGCGAAGAAAAACAGTCTGCAGCTGTACATGCAAAAAAGGGTGAGATAGGAATACTGTTTTTTAAATGAAAAAAAAATATCATAAAAACGATTCAATTGGATCATTTATTTCGATTTTGTGAAACAAGGCAGCAGTCACTTCCAAAAAAGATATTTTAACTTTAAAAAAGGTGACTCATCTCAATACATTTAAGTCAATAGCTACTTGATTGTCTTCATTATTTTAGTACAGAAATTGTTCAAAACCAAGTACTCATTGATATAAAATTAGTATTTGTACCTTTTTGATGGAGTAACATGGAAATATGACTGATTTAAAGTCGAAAAAGAGCGAATAGTTGTAGTCCCACAGATGCATCTAAAATAAGTGGCTGGTTTTCTGTCTGCCACTGACACCTACATCGTCCAAATATTTTATTTTTTTCAGAAGCACAATTGCTGCTTTTATGCTCCTTAAATGCTGGCTAGGAAGAACTTGAAATGCTTTCAGCCTGACAAAGTATCCTCATGATCTCATCCAAGAAACAAAAGACAAGTCAGATTAAAAAAAAAAAAAACCCTATTCATACCATAAAATGTAACACTACTTTATTACAAAGAAAATTCCAGATGTTCTGATGGCGTTCTTAACGTTGTCTTCTTAGAGATTTTGGGAGATTTGGGAAAACTGCATTAGCACAATTTCTATTCTTATATAATTTAAAGCAAAATCGGGTTTATTTGCCTAAATAGGTTGCTTTTGGTTAAAGAATATCAGACATGGGTGACAGTGCTCTATATTTTTGGAACCTTGACATGCAAAGTTTAGTCTGAGTGCATCTGAATTATATGGTTTGCGCCCAACTGCAAACACATTCCTATTATTATAGCGGTATGCAATGATCCAGTGAACTCTCTGCATCTGGTTGTATAAATGAGTTCATAAAAAGTTTCTGATTCTGGTAAATAGCTTTTATTACATTTATTATAAAAACAACCTAGAGTATGTGTCTATTTAGAATAAAGGTGGTGAACAATTTAAATGTTTGTTGTAGTAATTCAATTTAAACATCACCTAAAAAGTGATATCTCAGGCTTTCAACTTGCATAACTGTCAATACGGCCACCCAAGGTTTTTTTTCCTGGAGGACTGAACAAATATTAGTCAGATTCACTGGTATAGCCCCGGCACACTCGTACAGATTTGAACAGATTTCTCAGTGGAATATATGATTTATTTGGGGTCTTATCCAAGGAAAGGTTTCCTATGCCAAAACTATGCGGCACAAGGCTGCAGTGATGAGTTCACTGAGAGGAAGTGAGACGAAGATGGAGCAATGTTTGAGTGTGCGTTACAAGGGCAAGTGTCCAGTTAGAAAACAAGTCTGAAGGTTATTCTCTAATAATTAAAAGGCTATTTTGGGAGTTCTGTTAATCCTTTTGAGTGCAAGGCCAATTCAAAACCCTATCCTGGCGATCAGTGAGGGTGAGACTATCTGAAACAGGGGTCTTAAACTCAACAAACAGGCAGATCCAGAGGTCAATACTAGTGTAGACTGGGACCGGATAAATCTGATGTCATATTTTGTTGTTTAATAATTTATGGATCTTTGGGTGGTTTGGGCCATTTTAACCAAAATTTATTTGATCTATCTGTTCCAACTTAACAATATAATCAAAGCTATATATATATATATGTATGTATGTGTATATGTATACAGTGTATGTGATAACATTTGAGGTGATTAACTTGTTCCTTAACCATCTGATGTTGAAAAAAAGTTATTTGCTGTGCCTGCATTCATAAAAACCTACAAATGGAGGGCTGCAGAATATCATGTCAGAGGCTGAAAATGACCCATGGTACGTAATTTTGAGATCCCTGATCTAGACAGAAAGATTGTAACACACCTGGAAATTGCACTTATTAATTGTATGCAAAATGGTTCAATCTCAAATTGAAAAACAAAGATCCTTTTTCTATTTTACCTATTGTAAAATAAAAGTTTAAATCTTGGTGAAAAGGACAAAAGCACTAAATTATACAGATCAACACATCACTCCCTTATCTTATTTAGTATCATAGAACACTGCTGAGTTGTATCTCTATGGAGGTATCCAAGCAGCACATGTTCGACATCAGCATGTTTGGTCAGTGTGTCAGACAGAGTTTACCCTCGGAGAGAAGCAACTAAGGTTTTTTCTCTCTTCCACACCCTTTCAGCCACAGTGGACCGAACACACGAGTGCGTGCATTCCAGAGGAGAATTTGTGGAGTTTGCAAGTTGGCCTTGCTTTTCCTTCTGCAAATATTGTAATCGCAACAAGCCTTTGTTCAAAACAAACTAACTTTTACAGATGATTCCATAAAAGCGTCAGCTGCACCATAATCCATATGTAGTAAACAACTTTAAAGTTCATGTCCACACGTCAGGCCGAGGTGGAAGCAGATTCTTCGCCCACATGGGCATTCTTCCAAACTCCTCCTCTTTGAGATTCTTTCAGCAGCAGCTTCTTTGTTTCTTAGAGAATTGTCTCTTTGTGTGTTTATGTCTTCCCACCGCCAACAGTTGAACTAAATTGACCCATCATGGTCTTCATCAATACAGTCTATCAGTCTATAGAAATGTGTGTGTCCAGTATTAAATGACAATAAACTTCTCTCTTCCTTTTTCAATATGCTAAGGTGGTGGAAAGCAAAATTGTTGGTTTCGTCCAAGTTCAGACTATGATTAACATATAGTCCATTTTATTTCTCCTCTGTTCTGGACGCACCATTGTAGATTTTTGCTCTTTCAAGGCTTCCAAGTAAAATGGAACTTTATAAAAGTTCGGTTTGAGTTGAGTGACTAACACACCTGCTCTTGCAGTTGTAAGTGGATCCATACAAGCCCCTCAGGATGATGTCACCGTTGTTTTTGGATGAGGAATCTCAGATTCCAGCTGAGGTTGTTTTTGTTAAAGGTGTTGAGTGAACACTCCCATCATTGAGGGAGAATACAGCTTCGTCCTACTGGGAAAATGGATGAGAAACACAATACCCGAGACATTTTCTTTGTTAGACAAACTGACCCACTAAAACAAAAAAGGAAGATGCAATGGATATTCAGGCTTTATTTATAAAAAACAAAGTATATTAAATGAGGTAGATAAGCTTGGTGATAGTTTTTTGTCTTTTAAATACTGATTTAATGGTTATGATTGTGACACTTTAATTTATTATTTATTTTATATATTGATTATTTTGCAATGTTATTATTAAATTTATTAGTGTTTGTAATGTATTTATGCATATTTAAGAATAAAGAAGAGTAATTATGAATGTCTAAAGCTATTTGTATTTAATGTTAATTTGTCCTTTTTATATTTAAAAAAATCAGAGTAGAGTAAGTAAGTAAGTAAGTAAGTAATATATATTTATATAGCGCTTTTCGAGACCAGGGTCACAAAGCGCTTTAACAATCAAAACAATACTCAAAACAGTACATACTTCAAAGATCAAGACAACACCGAGAACAACACAGGAGTTCGAGAAATTCAAGGAAAAGCCTGCACAAATAGAAACGTCTTAAGATGTTTCTTAAAGGAGTCAGTAGACTCCATCAAGCGCAAAGAGAGAGGAAGATTGTTCCAAAGCTTAGGAGCAACAGCCTGAAAAGATTTCTCTCCTCTGGTCCTGAGCCGTGTGCGTGGAACCATAAGTAGATTCTGATCCACAGGATGTAAGGATGTAGAGGGAGAAACGTCAATGACTAAGTTGATATAAAAACTCCTGGAGCTACAAATTCAGAAGAAATCCAGACCATGTGATAAGAATATTGGTTTTATCTTCATCATCATTTCTGAAAGGCTAAAAATAGAACTCATGACTTCTTTGACATTTGCATGAACAGAAAAACCATACTTGTAAACATGCTTTTGTCCATTTTGGCCCACAAGCTAGTTGTGGTCAACCAGTACTATTTTCTCCACTCAGCATTCTGCCGAACGTTTTACGCTGAGTGTTGGCTTTAGAAGGCCGACAATATTGTCTTCACTCTTTGAAGGAAAACCATTTCTCCTGAGCTGCCTGTATTTTTTAGAGTGAGTGGGTGAACGCTGGTCTCGGAGAATAGCTCGATGCTGAAACGACGAAACCACAAGAAGAGAAACCGCTTTCTGCTGGCCCAGAAAGAGCCGGTCCAGCTCTGAACTGGGTTTTTCCACCTGGTGATTTCTGGCTTTGACTGGACCAGGATGTTCTTGCCTCCCATCCCCTCCCTGTTGTTAATGCTTGACACTTAAGTTTGACTGTGACACATCTGGAGCAAAGCAAAACGAGCTAAAGACACATTAGTGGTATCACCCTGGGAAGGTCTTTTGTTGAATTATTCAGAGAGGGGAACACTTAAATCCATTATCCTTACCACTGACCAACCTTGACACGAAACACATTTTCATTTCAAGTTTTGATTATTACTTTAAGAAAAGGCATGAATCCAATGGATGAAAAAGAATGTTTTAAATAGTAACTTTACTAGATCGGATCATTTTTTTAATTTTGACTTTTCTTTAATCACCATTTACAGTTGAAAGATCTTAATTCAACATTAGTTTCAATGAAATGCATGCAGATTTGCAGCCGATAATTACTTTCTTTTAACTGAATGTTTCTAGCAAAACAAAAATTCAAAACAACTTGGGCAAATCTAAAAAACAAAATCAGCTACCAGGTATAAAAAAAACAGATACTGAGTTTGCGATCTTAAATGGCACAGTTGGTTTAAAACTCGAAATACAAAATGTAACATTTTTCTAGTAAAAATGCTTCATAGATGAATCACAAAAAGAGTGGGTCCTTTGCTGTTTCTATATTATAGGCTGTTACAGGAAGAAGATGACATTAGCATGATGTCATCATCCATCTCCATAAAGCTTTCTTTGTTCCCATTTCCCACCATTTACCCTATTTTATAACGAACATCTTCCTTATGCCCTCACATCTCGACAAAGGATCGGATGGCTGCTAATGTGTGACTTTTTGATGAAGTTTTTTTCTTCCTCTGGATAAGTGTGGCTGATGTAAAACTGTGTGTTGCTCCGACGATCAAAGTAACTCATTTCACGACACAGTAGCTTCTCACACGAGGCGTAATTACAGCAGCGATTGAAGCCGTGTACCATGACCAGTCCTTTCTTTGAAAATCTGTCGGCTTTTTTTGTGTGTTTGTTCCATTTACCTTCCCATGATGATAAGAAAAAATAAATAATTTTAATGATCTGGAGGAGGAAAATCACGGGTTGTGAATTCTAACATTCTTTTCCTTCTTCACAGATGAGAATCCTGGATAAATTCCCAATAGAAGGAGGGCAGAAGGATCCGAAAAAGCGGATCATTCCATTTCTACCAGGTGATTTATATGATTTGCCTCATGTTTTTTTTTACAGAGATGTTTAGTGTTCGAGGCAGAGGCTCAGCAGAGTGGGATCTTTCTAATCTGATAAAGTGATTGTGGGTCAAACCGGCAGAAGGAAGTCAAGAGATCCTTTGTTAGTCAAGCTCTGCTGCTCAAGTCTGACTGCTGGTGTTTTGATCTCTCTGTCGGCCGTAAGAAACCCCCGACACACACCAAAGGCTCACTTCTTCACTGTTTATGTACATTTTGACTTAGAATTTGACCCAAAGAGAATGAACCCTTTACCTTTATTCCATTCCCACTTCCGGCATGAATCTGGATTCAAGAGAGAGAAATTATGATCAGGTTCAAGACTCCATATGAGTAGAATAGAGAGGGAGTTTGAGATGCCACTATCTGATCAATAATCTGTTGTTTCTAACCTTGCACCATTTTAGTGAAACACTTCTTCATACAACTTTATTAAACAGCAACTAATGTTTGATGTAAGTGTTTCTTAAATTGGTCTTGGACCTCTAAAAAAGTCGGAATCTTCTAATGACAACCTTGATCTTTACTTTACTTTTGATGTAGTTGTTTTTATTCATCTGACACTATTGTATAATTCATTTATTCAGCAACTCAGCAGTCATTTGAGCTATAACTAGTCAACTTTGGCTTAAAATTTCAAAAGATTCTTTCATTTTTGTTGAAGGTAAAGTCTTGTTTCGGCGAAGTCATATCCGAGATGTTGCCGTGAGACGACTGAAGCACTTGGACAACTATTGCAAAGTAAGAGACAATCTGGAATCATTGCATGTTGTGTTTTAAATGGCCTCCTCTACTAATTACATATTTGCAAGTCTCAATTGTATTATTTACACTTTTACAAATGGGTTAAAATTGATGTAATCTCACATGTGTTCTGATTTAAACTGTTACAGTATATCATTATACAATAAAGTTAAGTTTTTATGTTTATGACATTTTTAAAATGTTTTAATATGCTGATGAACTAGAAAAATAATAACACTTTTTTTTCAAGAATTCACTTTGTCAATAGTTAGTTATGGAGCCTCCCACATGACATGGTTAAAATTCATAGCTAGCTTGCTAGAGCATGCGATTCAGGACCACAAGTCCTGAGTTTGATCCCTGACTTGGCATTCTCATTTTTACGTGGTTATTTTTGAAAACCTATTGTGGCGGCTGCAGTAGCAGACTATGTTTCTTTCTTTTCGTTCACAGTTGAGGCATATCTATATATATATTTTTTGCATTAGCCATAATTAAAGACAATATTTTGAGAAAAAACTAAACATAGAAAAACTCAGAGTAATCGGTAACTCATTTTTTTTCAATCATCATTTAAAATCTCTCATATATGACACCAGAGAGTGTATTCTGACGAAGTAGTACCTCAGTATTTTATGCTTTGTTGGATTAGAGGAGAGATATTACAGACCATGATGTTGTCAAGGCCTGTTTAAGTGTCTTTTTCTTCTAAGTAAGTAAGTAATATTTATTTATATAGCGCTTAAGGAATTCAGAATATACATTAAACTTGGTTAGAAGCACGTACAAAAAATTCTACCCTCAAAATGTTGGGGTTTCAGTTGGTAACCCTTAACAAAGGTTTTATGTGCACATGTAATAACATCTGGGTAAACGAACCAAGCGCACCTTCACTAGAAACCGAACCCTGTATACATTAACTTGGATGGAAAGATAGATAAAACTTTATTGATCCCACTGGAGATCTCCTTTGGGAAATTGTTTTTCCAGTCATCACACAGCGACACGGATGATAGATGAATAAAAAACAAGAACAAGAACAAAGTTTCTATAAAAGAAAGTGCAAGATGACACAATCTAAGTCTAAAGATAAAGAACATGGATCAAAGAAAAAATAACAAAGACAAAGGATACAAGATTAACATGGAATATCATCTTTTCGCTCAACTCCTGCCCCCAAACTCTGAATTAAACAGACTAATAGCAGCAAGTCCCTGAGTCTATTAGTGATGCATCTGGGAAGGAGCATTCGTGCACTCCATCTGAAGTATTTCACAATAAAATAATCAGCAAATAGTGTATCTCCTATACAATGTAGTCTGTTATAGTTGTGTATAAATATTCCGATTTAACAAATACAATGCAATATATCTCTTCTATTCTAACAAATTGTAGAAAAACTAAGGTAGTACATTCTTTAGAATAAACTCTTGGGTGTCAATAATGTGAGAGTATAAATCATTTTTCAAAGGTTCCTTAAATAATATCTCTTATTATGGCCAAAATATATAAATAATGCGTTAACATAAAGAAGTCATGGGAGTACAAGTTTACTTCTCTAGCAGTAACACAAAATAACAAATAAAGGAATAAGTAAAAATGAAAATGCCATATGACGACTCGTAAAAATTAACAATTTGTGAACAATTTGTGGTATGATAGTTTAGAATTATCATTATAATTTCTGAATGCCAGTCTTGCATCGTGTTTGACAGGCACTGTTTTTGAAACAGTATCTTAAGGCCCCTCATACGTTGGACTGTTTGTAGTTTTAGACGGCAACATTTATCTCCGGGTCCCAGCCTCAACAGGAAAGGAACCGCTCTATCTGCACCGGTCATTTCCTGTCACAAATGTAAATAGGCCGCTGATGAAGGAAGCGAGGGAAATGGAGGGCAGCGAGAGGTGAAGTCCAGAAAGCAGAAAAAGAAGCCGTATGGATGGTTACCTGACTCTTCACTGTGATTCTAAGAGAGGGAATGTAGGGCAGGTGAGCTGCCAAGTGTGGCAGCCGGTTCGAGTTAGAAGAACTTAACTTTGTATGCCGTGAAGGAGAGAAGCTAACAGACACACCCAACCTACTGAGGACAGTTTTCCTCTATAAGAATGTTTCTTATAACCATCTAACATTCTTCTGGATACAGAGTTGAATCTTTACCTTATCTGTCTCAGGGTCCAACAACATACTTCACATAACTGCTCATCAGAAACATGCATTTTCACCAAACCTTCTGTCTCCCACAGGCCCTTCTGAAACTTCCCTCCCCCATCTCCACGAGTGAGGAGGTTCTGAAGTTCTTTGAAACCAATGCAGAAGATCTCAACCCCCCCAACGAGTGAGTTCAATTCAAATAATGAACGTTTGTTTAAATCATGGCCAAATCTGGCCTATGGAATCATTTTAAATGACCCGCCATAGGGTTGGATAGAAGTAGATTAATGTAAATATTATGACCTACAAAGAGACCAGTGTTTAAGATAAGAAAAGGAAAATGTATTTCATATATCGACAATAATACCAGGACTTCCAGTACCGGTAAACCTCTTGTTGAAGGATGGGATTTCGTTGGGAGCGTTCAATGCTAATTTGGATGGATTCTGCCTTCGGAGAATGAAAAGATCTTTTTTTTTTTCGGCTTGGAACATGGATTGTTTAAATATTTCTGTCCCTAGTGTATTTGAGTTTGACATGAGTGCCTTCAGCATTTGACCCTGTCCTGATAATTCTATTGAGATCAACATTTATGTAGTTGAACTCATCATACTTTATATATTTACATTTCAGATGAAACATATGTTATCTTTTTATCTTATTACATGACATCTGATACAACCAAACTAAAGATCTTGCACGGATGTTTGCCCGGAAACGCTGCCTTTAATTAATAATGATTTCTTTGAGGTGACATCTGATCCCAGAACTAATGCCGAGAGGATCAGAGGTGTCACTAGAGTTCAGGGAAGTTGAGGACTCACAGCAGAGGAGGATCCTGTCTCGCTCGTTTGTCATTCTCTCTTCAAAACAATCTCGATGGGATCTTATCCGTCACCTCTGACTGTTCTCTGTCCATGTTTTAACCTTTTTTTTTAAACTTTAAAACAGAATCATCCTGGCAGGGAAAAACCTCAAAGCTCCTTCTAGACGGTTCAATGATAATCCCATTTCAAAGAAAGATGCTCCTCCTCTTGTATCGGGTAGTCGTAAATTGAGAAGCATGGTCTTTCCAGACCACTTCAGAAGACATTTAAGGATGATGTTTAAGCTGCATGTCCTCCCTGTTGGCAAACCATTGTCATAAATAATGCTGCCTCTGGAAAATCTCATTGCATCATAAGTAGATTAAGTAAGGTTTATTTTATTTAAAATATCTGCTTTTCCGTCACATGATGTTGAAACTTAAGTCCGACCATGTATAGGTCAGGGAGTGGGAAAGATGTTTTTGTTATTTTTTGAGAGCTTTGTGCTTTGATTTTATGTTACTGAAAAAAAAAATGGCAATGATAGGTCTGACATTCAGCATAAAATCCTGCAGAATTAGTATAATCATAATCATAATAATGATGGAAACTTTTATTCACCAGTAATACTTGAAAGTTAAAAAAAAAGAGGCCCCTTGAATACGTATCTTTTTCTGCCCTCTAGTGGTCACACATGAGAAATGAAGATCATTATTTTTATTATAAGCTGTTCTAGGGGTTGCCAGTAGAGGGAGCTGTAGTTTCATCCTAGAATTTTAGGTCCTTTTTATTTCTTTACACGTAAAATGTGGTACCTATTTTAAGACACGATCCTCACATATTACCCAATACACACACCCACACACGCACACCCACACACATTTATTCTGTTCTTCATGTCTCACCTGAGAGGGATAGAAACGTCATCTCAAATTTACATATGGACAGAGAATTTGGGGCTCAGCAGGGGGGACTCTGCAGCTGAAGAAGAGCAGAATGAACCTTAAAATGTGAAGTGTCATCATTTTGCTCCTAAACTTACCCGGTCACAGTAACGTTGTGACTTTGACGGATGATCAAAGTAAAAAACGGAGAGTTCATTTTTCAAAAAGCCTCTCTGACAGTCCCTGGATTTCATGTGTGCTGATTGGAATACATTCCCTTCCCTGTCCACAGATTTATTTTATCCTTCCATATGCATGACCCTGCAAATGACCTTCCTCGAAAGAGACGTTTTCCAAATACATCCGTCTATCATTTCACAGATTAAGGCGGATCCGCATGTTTAGCACTCGTCCATGCCGGTTTGATTATGAACTCCATAACTTTCATGTCACTTGTGTCTTTAAACATCTCCTTAAAACACGGAGCAGAGTCTTAAACATGTTTCAATGTTTGGGGAAAAGCTTCTTCTCCTTCACAGCTATTAAGAGTTTAATAGGTGGAAACTGCACAGAGCCAGGACTGTGAAGCTTCCCTGGGGAAGAATATTATTCCTGCTCTGGGCTGTAGCGGTCACAAGCAAACAGGACGGGTCAGACTGCTGTAATATGACGTACAGACAGAAGCTTTGTGCTGTCTTTGACTGTCCCTCAGAGGTCGATCCTCCTCAAACCCCATTACATCTAACCTCAGTATTTAAAGGGATTTCAGATGAATAATATTAATAAAAAATAACCACTATTATTAGTATGATAATAGGATAAGTTCATTTTAATTCAAAATTTTGTTAATCTTGTAACAATTTACTTGTAAAATTTTTAATTTTTAATTTATTTGTTCTTGAAAATTAGACATTTATAATACATCAATTTCTTTTTATTTATTCTTCATTGTTTTAAACTAATATTGTTTAAATTGTTACCTTGTTTTTTCAGCCTAATATTGAATTTACTTTTTTACTTTTTATTTTGTTTTGAACTTTTAACACATCTTTTATTTTTTGGTTCACGTTAATATTCCTAAATTACAACAACACCTTTATAACTTTTATTTTGTAAAATTGTAATGTGTTTGTACTTTACTTTTGTTGCATATTTGATTTAGCAGTTTAAAAAACCTTTATAACATTAAAACAAATGCATAAGGCTTGATTCTGTGAAGCTTTTTTCGCGTTAGTCAGCTTCTATGTATATTTTAGAACCCACTCTGCCTCCCTCCCCATGTCCATGGGTCACGTCCAGCACACATTCTCTTCAAGGGTTTGGCTGGCATGGTTGCCCACCATATCTGAGTGGTCACTGAACGAGCTTTAACCCGTCCGGATCTTGTCGTGAAACTCACTGACTATGCCTCTCTGGTGTTGCTTCTTTTTCAGAGACTGTGGCGGCTCTGGCAGACGAAAGTCAGGTAAGAAAATGACACTCAATGTCTTATTTAAAATTCTTTTATGTAGAAACATTGGATCAGGTTTTGAGGAACTTAATTGTGCTGAAGCTCCGGTGAGAGACTTTTGTGTTTCATCTTTTAAATTGAGTTTGATGACATTTTTGGAGAGATTGAAGTGTAGATGGAGGGAGGGGCTCGGCTGAGTGGCGTAGGAGGAAGTGGGACGAGTATCAGAGAACAGCTGTGTGGAGTTTTTTACAAATGCTGTCTTGGAATACCCACATGCATTTCTCAATTATGTCATGCAGTTGCACTGTCGGTTCTCCTGCTATCGCAGGAGAGACATAAACTTCAAGGCTGTTGGCCAGTTTTGGAGAAAAGAAATGAAAAAAAAAATGACCCCAAACTAATTTCATTATGTGTTCCATTATGGTATTGAGGATTTACGCAACTGAAATTTCCAGCTTCCCAGACTCATGGAAAAATGAGTCTGAAATCATCATGTGACTGTGTTAACACCTCACACTTTATAGGCCATAATTCCAGCTATTATGTTTTTAACTTTTTGTGACATAGCAAGACTGAATGAACAACATAAAAAAAGAAGTATATTTTATGGTTTTATAGTAAAGTTTAGACATAGTTCCAGCCCAAACTATTTTCCGTTACTTTTCTCATACGTGACATCGACGTTCTGCCAGCCAACTTATTTAATGTGGCCCGCAGGAGATTAAAAGAAATGAAATTGGATGAAAAAAAAGAAAATAATTTAAAGTGCATACAAAACTAGGTCACCTCCAACGTCAATGTGTTTCCTCGCATGAAGATCTGAAATACCCACAATAAATCTGTTTTTCTCAATAAATGATGAGGATTAAATGGAAGACTGGAAGGCAGATGTGTGGAGAAAAAGTTTCTTATGTTATAAAGGGAAGTTCAAGGACGAAGATTGACATATTGTGACTCTAAACGCAGAAATGTTCCTTTTCTTTTTCAAGGAGGATCAATCACAGATCACTCAATAAAAGGAATCTGTATTTCATAACAAAAGTAGTTTCAAATTCTGATTAACATGCAAATATTTACTGTTTTTTTTATTTATGGATTGCAATTAAATTTAGGACCACTATTCGGCAGTGATGACTGAGGACGAGAGGATACAATCAACCCATGTTTTGCTATGTTTTGGTTTTAAAAAAAGGGAAAGTAGTTACGACTTCATTAAGAGTCTGTAAATTCTGCAACTCCAGAGTCAAATACTCGGACAATACTACAACTATAGCCTTGTTCCTACAGTATCGCAATAGATTGCAATATATTGTATTGTTGCTTTTGTACCGTGAGATATGTATCACCAGATTCTTGCCACTCGGGAATAATAGTGATAATATTTTATACTTTTTTCTGATTTTATTTTCATGCATGCATCTGTTTTTTATTATCGAGGGACCGGCAGAAAATAATCAATTAAAAAAGGTCGGTGTCGTGACAGTGGAAAGTTGCTAGTGCAAGTATGTGTGTGTCTGCAGCTGCCGTTATATGTCATCATGACATTTCCCCGGTCACATGACAAAGGCCGAAAAGTCCTGGCTGTAGCTGCCAACATTCTTCAAAAGCAGAAAACATAGAAAAGAAGTTGTGGCCGCCGGAGTAAGGTTACCTCGGTATTGATCCATCCATCACTGAGGTCCACGCTCAAGGCCGCCAGTGGTCGTCGCTGATGAGAGATGAATGTTTCTCTTCTAAAGAGCGCAGCAGATAAAGTCATGCGAGCCTGTGGTGAATTTGTGCTGCAGTTGCATCTTAGGGTTTCCATAATTACACGGTGCTGGTCCATCAGCTGAGCCCCTTCCCTAAACAGCGGAATAATTGGCTTCACTACGGAGCTGAACGCGGTAAGAAGTTCAACCAGGTTTCCGTTTACCTGCCACCATGACGGATGCTCTGATTTCAAATGAAACCCAACGATGGATGGTCACAGTCGGAGTTGATGAAACGCACCCGATCGACATCTTAAATCTCCGACATGATGAGTGTGATGTCATCGTTTTATCTGCAACATCGCACTTATTCGTCTTATTTACGCGTTAATTGCAGCACTACATTACTGTCATCTTATCGCTCTCTATGAATGACTCGTGTTGAATTTGTTGATTTAATTATCTCTTAAATAGATCTTGGACCTCTATTTTACTCATCAGTATGTGTCAGTTTCTAAAAAACTCTCTTTTCATTGAAATATTTACATTAGAAAATATGCTTAAGCCCTGACCGCAGAAAACACTTGTTTTTTCTAATCATAAAATCTTGTTTACTATAAACCACACCCACTCTGTGGGTCAAGCATCAAGTTTTGTCACTGGCTGGAGGAGTGAAGCCATTACTTCATAATGAACTCCGCTCTCGTAACCTCTTGTTTTGTCGTGATTTCAGACGGGGGAGAACTTTATAAAGTAATGAGTTCAAAACATGGTCATGATGAGAGACTTACTGCATCTTGGAGAGAAAGACTTCAACATTTGAAACATGTGAGTGAGTCAGGAAAGTTGGGTTTTGACATTAGTTGCCCTTTAATAGATATTCATTTAAAACAATTTAAATAAATAACGGCCGGGAAGGGAAAAAGAAAACCTAAATCAAAATAGAATGAAAACAAAAGCTAGACATTGATAGTTGTCATCACATCTACTGCTTATTTAAATGAGTGTTCACTAAAGCCAGCATTGAAAACATACTTGATCGGGTTCCAGCTTTAAATATGAACTTGGCTGAAGATTTCGTTTTTAAGAAAATAATCTATAAATAATCATCATATGTTGTCATCAGGCCACGACCACACTAGAGAGCAAAACATCATTTGATGAATTGTAATGTGAAGACTCCATTATAAGAAAAGATAAGATAATAATAGCTGTTTTGTCATACAGAAGGATAGATGTAAGGTTTGAGGATTTATATACACCCCCAGAATACAAACTTCATTTATACTTTTTATCTGCTGTAAGGTCTTCAATAATTGCAGTGCATTGTGGGACTTGTAGTGAGCAGTTGGGTGCATTTTTACAAACAGGCCAACTATTATTGATATCTTGACGTAATTATAAATATCATTTAGCTTTACATTTCTGGGTGACTTTAAGGTCACATTTATTTGACAAGAGCGAACAACTTCAGGTCTGGTCAGGATGTATACAATTGCTTATTTTACGGTAAATGAGAGGTTTAATGATAAACAATATTATTCTGTGATGGTGGGTGTCTGTTGTTTGAGATGATCAGTGTCCAGTGTGGACTTTGGGAAGTGTGATGTGCAGGGGGAGTGAGTGGGAGTGAAGAGAAACTCAGTGCTCGGGGGTGTAGTCATGTGAAAAGCAGATGGAGTGGAGAGAAGGTCTACGTGGCAAGTGGAAACCATTTCAGTGTTCACCATGGACTGAGGGAGTGTGTTTATATGTGCTGCCTTGCTGTCTTTATTTGAGCTGCAGGTCTCGGGAGACCTATAGGGTGTGTGTGTGTGTGTGTGTGTGTGTGTGTGTGGGGGTGTGTGTGTAGGTGTGTGTGTGTGTACATGAGGTGATGTCTTTGTGGGTGTTTGCACACTCCATGTGGGCTCGCATGTGTGTGTTTGAGGACGCACAGGGGTTAACCAGTGCACGGATTAGTTGAAGAGGTCCGTGCGTTTGTTTGTGTTTGCAGATGGATACGATTTTAAATTGGCAGAGGAAATCATTAAGGCAACTGAGTACTCATTCAACAACAAAAGACCATTTTAGCAGTTTCAATGGACACTCATTGACGGATGGGGCTTTTAAGATAGACTCCTATACAGCGATGAGCCCCGCAGGAGCAGAAAGATGGATTTTGTTGCTATAAAACCCCATGAATCACTTTTAATTTATGTCCTTGCTACTGTGAGAGGTGACATTTATATGTGGAAACTGTGGAGCCTTTATTATTCAGTGTATGGTAACCCACATGTGTCATATAGGGACTAGCATAAATATTAATTTGAACTGACCTTTCTGTAACATCTACTGACCACATCAGAGTCGACCGCAAATGTTCAAGTCAACTCCTACAGTGTCAACAGTCAAAACAAGTGTCACAAGGTTGTATTTTCGGTAGTTCAGACGATCCTACTTCTTCAGAAGTATCTGAGCCAGCTTTATTTGTTCAGGACCAGTCTCAACACTTTGAGCTATAGTATCTGACCATATGGGTCTGCCTTCACTCCTGACATACATCTCATGAATCATTGCGGCTCATAAGTGTAAGTCCAGTGTGGAGTATTTTCTTCTAAAGGCAGCGTTTGATAGTCTGGAAACGCTCTACACGAGCTGCAGTTTTCATGGCAACAAACTGTGTCAGCAGGTGGTCCAAACATTTAGCTTATTTTTCACCAGTCTCATCTTTAGAAGTGAAACAGACCTTGATTAGATGCATGGATGGATGGATGGATACTTTATTGATCCCCAGAAGAGAAATTATTTTGTCCAGCAGCAATAACGCGTCCATCCATACAAACATTTATAAATACCTGAAAAACCATCAAATAAAAAAAATATATACATACAAAAAGACCTAAAGAATAATTCAAAAGTTGCCTGTAAAAAGTGCATGTCAAACATGAGCGAGAGATCTGTTGTAACATCTAATAGCAGAAGGAACAAAGGACATCTTTAAACGTTCCGTTCTGCAGTGCATGGAGAGGAGCCTGTTGCTGAGGTTACTTTTCTGAGCAAAGTCTCCAGATGCTCTGCATAAGAGCCTTCATCCTTTTCTTCAGCACTGCTCCCATAGAATCCATATCTTTCCCCATCAACCAAATATATTTACCAAGATGACCTAACATTTCTCCTGGTCCTGGGATCTTTTGCGGCAACTAGTGACGTCATATTATGAATAGTCACATATCAGTATTTTTGCAATAGTCTATATGCTGATATTGTCATTAGTATTTTTCTATTCCAACATCAAAAGATACAATTACAAAGATACAAAGTAAAAAAATACATTTTAGGCAACATCACACATCTGTCTTGAACTACCTACTTTTTTTTTGTGAAGCCCCACTTTTGTTTACACAAATTTACATTGTCCGATAAGAGAATACCTCCGTTTAAGTTAATCTGACGGAACAGAAAATAAATTATCAGGCTTTTATTGTTAGAGGAAAAAAACAATACTAACGTATATGTTTATGCTATGAGGTTTCATTGAACAGTTCTGTTTTTTTTAGCTCAGTATGTGCGGCTCTTATTTAAAAGATTATAAAGATTAAATGTTTGTTTGAATAAGTGATTCAGCTTTTAAGGAGAGATCGTCTAATGGCCTTCCAAAATAACGACACTTTTTCATGAAACAGCCCATCAATAATACAAAAATCATCCATCCATCCATTGTCTAGCGATTAGTCCCTTACGGGCTTGTGGTAAAATAAATTCTCAATAATAAATTGTAACCTTCATCGTCATTAGAATAGATTTTCAGATTTTCTGTCATTTCATTCATTCATGCTAAATTAAAACATGAAAACACACACACACACACATACAGCTTTAAATGTTGTTGCTATTGGTTAATCCTGTTTTTGAAAATGAATTTCAAAATCAAACCATTCAATAGTTCCAAGAATTATTTTGCATTATAAAACAAGGTTTTTATGGGAAAATCAAAAATGTAGAACCCAATCCAAAACCTAATAAATACAAATGTGCAACTTCTTAACCGACAACTTCAAAACAAAGCATCCAATGAAACCGGCGATGACTTGCGCTTCATGATTTGATATTGAAAGTGAATTAAATCTAACTGTCAGCACATTTTTATAGTCAACACTTTATATTCAGTAAACATGCCATTACATTCTTATGTTGCATTTTCAGTTTGTTTGTTAGTTACAAAGTATAATCAGAAATCTACCAGATGTTGAGGAAAATGTAGTATTTTCTAATAAATTACATAATGTGTCCAACTTTTGAATTGTGACAATACATGATGAGACGTAAAGCATTTGTTTGTGGATTTCCTGGACTCCCCCGAGGCCCGCATACTGATTCACTGACATGAATACATCTGTAGTACATTCACCACGAGTATCTCTCTCGGTTCCAGCTGCACATCTGCTGTCCATGAGCCAAAGAAACGCTCTCTCCTTGCCAAAGCTTAACCCAATTCAGAGCCAATGATCGAAATTACGGCACCAAAGATGCATCCAGTAAACTTGCAAGCGAGTAACCCCCACCGCCCCCCTCCTCCGAAGTCATAAATCTGTCGTTAACAAATCCTCCATATAAACATACATATTTGACCCTATGTTTCCTCCTGCCGCGATGAATCATTGCAAAGTTCTAGACTGTCATCATCGTTGGATGGAGCCGATGAAGGCTGGGAGAGGACGGGTGTGGTGGAGGGGGGTGTGTTGGATTCAGTCTGGACACTTGGGAATTGAAGGGAGGGAGAAGGAAGCACATGGATAAATCCAAGTGTGGAGAGACATAAACATAAAGTCTCTAATAGGGCGTAAGCCAAGAACCTAATGCTTTTCTTTACAAAGCTCATAAATGCGTAACATCTCCACTCTGTTTACTTTTATATCGGCCATATAATTTCACACGTACATGTCTATAAATCATCACTTACTCTGAGCACCCAAGTTATAGTGTTACTCAGTGCTGCTTCATTAAGTTTTACATATAAACCTACAATTTACCTCTGCCGTTACAGCCCGTTTGACATCATGTTCGACCCTCACTAAAGTTATCGACCATGCTGCATTTAATTCTTGCATGAAAGGTCTATTAGTACTGATGACACCGGCTCTCCAGACGCCTCTTAGAGTGAACTAGAACTTTCTTATTAAAATACACAAACAATGAAAAAATTCTGATGCAGGCTTTTTTTCACAATGCAACAATCTCTTTACCTTTCCCTCAGTCTTTATTGTACTTTATTAAGTTTATGCTTAACTGTTTCTTTTACCTGTGTAACACACAGAAGACATTGCCGAACAAATGAAATAATTTTCAGGGTGTTTTATTATCATAGTTTTAAACAAATACTAGCAACTCTCAATAATGATAATAATCAGTTACATACTGAGACTTTTATAAGTCCAAGTTGGGTTTATTTGATCGAGTTGAGGGTCTGTCCAGATGAGTATCAGATTAATCATCAAACTGTGATTATAACTTTAAATAAAAGCTTTAATTTATTCAAAGGGCAACTTGCATGAAAACCCAACTTTCCTGACTTGCTCGAAAATGTTCAAATTTCCTCCGGGAGACTTCCGGGATTGATGACACCCAGTGACAAACATCAATGCTTGACCAATCACAGCAGAGTGGGCGTGTTATGGGAAACGAGATTTCGTTTCCTGAAAAACAGTGTTTTCAGTGGGCAGGTCTTAAACAGATTTTGTAATGTAAATATTTCAATGAAAAGAGAGTTTTTTTTACAAACGGAGAAATACTGATGAGTGCAATAGTACAAGATCAATTTAAGAGACACTTAAATCATCACATTAGTTGCTCTATAAGTCCTCTTCTGATCGTAAATTAATTAAAAAGTCATATGTAGTTTGTTTAGTCAATGAGTGAATTGTAACTCAAAGTACATGTGTTCAAAAGTTTTATTATACTTTATGAATCTGTGATGACAACACAGATACAGTGAGAGAGAACCAGTCTCTTTTTTTTTATCATGATACAGTGTCATATAGTTTAGGCCACTAGAGGTCACTCTCTGATTTATAATATTTGGCTGTTACTTACTAGTTCTATGACACCTACCATTGTTTTTCAAAGTAAGAGTGCCATTTAGTGGCCTTTCAAAATGAAAGAAGTTGATACAGTGTCATCACTACACAGCTGTTTCATGATGCCCTATTGTTCCATCAATACTGGTTGGTCAGAATTCCTGCTGCTTGTTGTCAATCTGGTAAATCCCACTTGTGACGTCTTTAGATGCCTTTAATGGTGTTCAGTACCAAAGGGGTTCCTGGCTTTTTTTGTACTACTGCTTTTTTTTCCCGATACAGTATCTCTTTGTAAACCTCTGTGGTCTACAAATGGGTCACAATCACTTCACTCCTGGTCCCAAATATATAGAGTGAAGTGAACCTTCATAAATCAAGTCCGTCCTCATAAAATGCAGTGATAAAAGTAGGGATAAAAACGCTGTAATTCAATTTTTCAATTCTTTGCTTTGATTTAAAACAGGCTTCTCAGTCTGACTGCTGTAATCCAGTGTCAGACATTTTGGCTGTGAGTTTACCTCCATGCTTTATAAAAGCACGATCGGACTGTTGCTGGTGTTATTGCTGCTAATATTTGAAGAAATCCCATTTACCATGAGGATTCAATTAGGTTTCATTTTGTCAAGTCACAAAAGATAATGCATGTATGTAAGAAATGCTATTTCCAAGTGATTTTTTTTAGAATATTTGTGATGAATATTAATGAAAATAGTATTATACGTGTACACGAGTGAACATTGGTACATGAATATAATCTTTGTACGTTATTATTATTACAATAGTTTATATTCTGTAGTTTATTGTGGTGAGCTCTAGATCATCGACACTTTGCACACGAATACAGAGACATGACAAATGAGCCACTGTTGTTTGTGTTTTAAAAGTTTTATACGGAAAAGTGAATTCTTCAAGGATATGAAACGTTACTTGCCAGCCTCCATCTTTCCCTCAAAGAATATGATGAGCTGCCATATGTTGTAAAATGCTGCCGCCTCAGGTAGCAAATCTGACTTTCTTTAAGAGAAGGTGGGTCGTTAGAACTTTGAGCCAAAACAGGGAAAGGTTGCAGCTTCCAGTATTCCACATCTTTTTAGAATTAAAAGACCTGCAAAGAAAAGGCTTTTACCTAGATTTAATGATTTTGTTTCTTCTCGGTCAGACCCTGAATCCTTAAATGCATACTTTTATTAGATTACCTTTACTTTAATTTGTATTTTTTCCTCATTTTTATTAGTTTAATTGGCTTTGTGATTCCACAGCCATATTTAAGGCATTTAAAAGGTGAAATCACCGAAATGGCATCCAAGAATATTAGAAGAAATAATTAGGGTCAACTTTAAAAAAAAAATTTCAATGCTTTCATGTGTAAGCAGTGAGTCTTGACTCCAGTTCTTGTTTTAATATCGGCATTTAAAGGGATTACGTGTTACAATTATAATCTTCTAAAGCATGGGTCACCAACATGATGCCCACAGACACCAAATAAGTTGCCCTTGGGCCGGTTAAGCATTATAGGCTTATTAGCAGTTTTGAAATGTTTAGTCTCCCTCTCAAAGATGCAGTAAATCCCACATCATGGGACTTTATCAAGTTTCCCCCTCTCTGAAATCTTGGCAAATGAGCGGTTATAGGAGCGGAGTCCATTATGATTTATTAATGGGCTTTGATACTCCTGCAACAGCAAAGAACACCTGCTTCTTTGCTGCTTAAGTCGCTTGGAGGTGGGGACTTCTGGGATTAATGACGTATGGTGACAAACCTCAATGCTTGACCAATCACAGCAGAGTGGGCGTAGTTCGGGTAAACAAGATTTAATCTCCAAACAAATAAAGCGTTATCAGTGGGCGGGGCTTAGGCACATTTTCTATTATAAATATTTCAAGGAAAAGGGAGTTTTGTACAAACGGACACATACTAATGTGTACAATAGAAGTCTAAGATCTATTTAAGACAAACTTAAATCAACTGATTAGTGGCAGTTTAAGTTTCTTTTTTTGTTTCCTTTCTTGTTCCCATATTGGTTATTATTAAAATCATAAATGTGATTAGTGTTTTATAGAAATATAATTTATCATCCATAATAATATGTAAGTATTTATTAGGTTTTTTAAAAGTGTGTAATACTCTGATGGTAGCCCTTTGGGACACACACTGCCCTTGGAGTACCTCCCAGTTGCAAAAAGGTTGGTGACCCCTTTCCAAACAAAAACAAAGACCATATTGTATTAATACGTTTTTTTTTTTCCTAGACCTCAAAGTTAAATTATTGTCCACTTAAAATGAAACTGCCAAAGCGGCGCTTGGAAATAAATAAATAACGCTGTGTCATTACCATGTTAATGTGTAGTTATAATTTAAAGTGTGTAAAAGTAAATTCAAACTAAGTCACTGCTGGAACTCCAAGGGTTAACCACGTGAAAGACTTTCTATTCGCTGAGCTGCACGCCGGAGTCAGAGCTCTAGTGTTTCATGTAGACGGAGGGCCATGCCTCTGAGCACAACTCCAGCCCCTTCATCTGTTTCTATTTAAGACCTCTGGTGCCGACTTATGATTGGTGTACACAACCCCCTACTCTTCCTCCAGCTCCAGCCCCAGCTGAGGAGAAGGAGGCTTTTTAGCAGATGGTTTATTTTCCAAGGGAAACCATTTCTTTCTCCCACTCTACTGTCCTCAGCTCACTTTTCTGTCACTTCTTCAGCTCTTTTTTCGAACCCAAAGGCCTTTAGTGACTGTCCTTGCTGGCTTTGCTGACCTAGATTTGACAGGCTCTGACTATCAGGATGAGGTCAACTCTGTGAGACGGGATGAAAGTTTGCTGTTGGATCGTCGTCTAGCATCTCTCTCGGCCCTTGGTGCCGGGCTGGCGGGAGATGCATCTCTATGGCCAGGCTCTTGGGAAGATGCACTGAACACCGTGAACATTGTGATTGGCTGAGCTCTGCAGAAATATTGGCCTATGGCACAACGAGCGCCCGGCAGCCGCTCCCGAGGACCTATGGCTGGCAGTTGGCTGACGGCATGTTTTTTTCCTTCAACCCCAGGACTGGACGCCTCGGACCCGATGCTTCTGGAACAATATGTGGTGGTGGCAAACTATGAGAAACAGGAGCCGGCCGAGATCAGCCTGCAAGCGGGCGAGGTGGTCGACGTGATCGAGAAGAGCGAGAGTGGTGAGTTTTCAAAACAAAAGCTTCTTAAGATATTGTTTTCATGATGCCATACCCTTCGCCTTATCTTACCTCCTTTGTCCACAATCCTTCAAGCCCCATCTGGAGGCTGAGTTTGGCCCGCAGTCACCCCTGTTTTCCCACTGTTGGTTTAGGCCAAAGGCCAGAATGTTGCCTGTAGCAGGAGGAATGTCTTCCAGACTCGTATTAATTATTCCACCTACGGAAAAGCAAGCAAGTCGTGAGGGATTCGCAAATGCCATCTGCAGAGTCGTTAGTCAGCTGTTTAACCTCTAGGAAAGTTTACTAGATAGTGCTGAGATCATGTCTTAGGCTTTGGCCAAGTATTGAAACTGTTAGTCAGCTCAAAGGGGTTCACATCAGAAATAATATCATTTTTTATTCTTGTTGAAAGAGCATGTACATGTATTTTACAAAACAAACAATTCTCGTTACTGCTTATAAAATAATTGATGATGGAAAATCAGTGTCACAAATAAACAATTTTTCAGTATTTTTAGGAAAACTAACTGCTGCAGTGCATCATGGGACACTTGAAGATTATCGTATGCTAAATTGAATGTAATAAAAAATCATATGTTCCATCGATTTTGAATGGGACACCAAGGTACCAAAGCTTTTCCACCTGAGAAAGGTTGAAAAAATAAAATTCAATCAAATTTCACTCATTTTCAATCACCCTCATGTCGAGTGTTGGGATTATTTTAGTAATCCATCTCCTTTTGGAGTTATAGGCAAAACAGTATGTTCATTTGTTGCTTAAAAATATCCAAATACCTCAATACTTTTTTTCTGTCTTCTCTTGTCCCAGAGTAGACAGTTGTCTGGAAGCTTTCGCCATATTTAGTAGTTTTTCAGTCTGTGTAGCATATTAGCCTTTTAGCCTCTGCTACAAACAAGCTTAAAATATGGACATAAATATTGTGTATTTTTATTCAAACAAAGACTTCAATACAAGATTGATGTTACAGATGAGCAGTCTGTTTGGACCGTCAAATGAAAATATATTTCCACTGTATATATATATACTGTATATATTTCAGATGTATTACTAACTGGATTATGCTATGATGCTAGGACAGGAAATTGCTGTTGCTTGTATGTTTGGTCAATAATACTACATTCTATTCAGCATCTCGGCGTATTCAAAAATGAGAAGGACCTTTAGAGTGAAGGCGTGTAATTGGGTTTGACGTCCAGCTTTAATGGTGTGCTGAGACAGTAAAACATTAATGGGACTCATGTGTTCTTCAGAGGGAAAAGTGCTTGAAGAGGAAACGTTGACCAGGGAGGCAGGTTGACTTGGGTTTCAAGTGTGTGTGTGTGTGTGTGTGTGTGTGTGTGTGTGTGTGTTGGAGAATTCCATGTTGGCCTAAAGGAAGAAGGTCTATGGAGGAGGACAACTTTGATGTGTCACGTTTCCCACCCTGAGGTCCATGTATTTGTTTTAACTCGTGCTCCAGTAGGACTTTAACACGATGGGGAGCCACAGCAAGGCGGATATCCCAAAAACCTTGAAGTCCTCTTATATACGAGTGCTATTTCATTGGTGCATGTTGGAACCCAGATTCTCCCAAGTCTTGTGCTTTTAAGTTGAGCCCCCCGTACTTTCTTAGCATAACAGTTCGCTGTTGATGATCCATGGAGTATTTCAATCCCTGGAACTGCTGGTTTTCAGGTCTCCAGCTTTCATATAATATTATGTTTCCAAAGTTGTTTTCCTTTTTGAGTCATTGTGTGACTTAGCGGGTGACTGCCCACTATTATTTTAGTAACTTTGAAAACCTTAGAAGTTATATTTTGACGAGTTTATGATATCTTTGTCCACCTACCTGAAAGATAACTTGTTATTTTCGTAAGAGTACAACTATTTATTAAAGTCACATTTTTAACATCACAACCGGAAAAATCTAATTCAAAGAGATTGCAAAATCCTTCCCACTTTCAACACATTTTTTTTTTGATATTCTAGTTTGTAACAGATGATAGCATAAACAAGTTTTGCACTTTGGAAGATTCTGACAGAACCATATTATAAATAATGTTATTGCCAAACCACTACTGTGTCTGAACGAAAAGTTCAGATTGCTCAAAGTATTCTGATATTTAAAAATTAATAATATAACTTTATTATAATTTAAACTTTTGGTTTTAACTGAAAACTTAATATTTTATGAGGTGGAGGAGCTGCTCATTTTTAGTTTGAACTCGCTTTAAGGGTAATTAAGCTTTTAGACGATCCATTAAAAACAGAAGAAGTCGTAAAATGTGCCCTTCTGATGATTTAATTATGTAAAATGTCACGTTTGAAATCCCATTATCATAAAATATCTACCTTTTCTGTGCTCTATTAAGAGACTTACTTTCATATTGCTTTTTTTCATACATATAAATATAGTTTGTACCACTTGAGCATAGGATGTTTTCAAATGCTTTAGATCAATTACAAGGACAAGGGAAATGGAAGCAAAGTCTGTGTAATGAAGAACAGTTATTTTGGACTGTCTGACTGTTTTAAAAATAGACCTGAACCCACAGCCAAACTTGTTGGCATTAGATGGTCTTTTCTTGAATCATGGATTCCAGTGTGTGTAACTTTTATAAAAGTTACTTGTAGTCTTGTTGTCTGTTCAGCCAGAAGGATTCAATTTCTGCTGCTCAAGAGGCTTTAGGGATAAACATTTTACTTTTTTCATTTCCAGTCCTGGATTGTTGAATGGAAAAATGGACATTTTGAACTTCCTTTTGTAAATCTAGTATAATTTAGTTAAAGATAAGTTTGGGTGATGAGTTTCCAACCCCACCGAGTCCCCAGCTGCATTATTTAGGCTTTACCTTACCTTGGATTAGGTAATCTGTGTATGCAGACCATGAATCTAGGTCAGACATATAAGAAAGTTGAACTTTCCATTTTTCCTACTTGCTGACTCAAGCCAGGACTGTTTTTCCACGGAAATGACTTGAAGACATAATTTATGTCAAAGTCTTCTCAGGTTCTTACTGTACTGTTGGTTCTGATTCCTTAAATAACAGTTTGTGTTTTTATTCTCAAAGACATATATGTAGCAAACATGTTAAAGAGTTGACAGTATTCAGAATGATTCGGTTAATGGTGTCTCAAATATTTCCATGCTTTTCACTGGTTCTAATCATTATCACAGGTCTTTAATTTGTCTATGTAATGAGAGTTTGACAAGAGATTATGTGATCCAAAGCCAGAACAAGTAGCACAGGAGACCGTCGGAGAAAATGGAAAAAGTAATTTCCTGCCAAAGTTAGCGGTTCAGAGGTTGGTTGGTTCAGTGTAATGGCTTAATGGATCCTGCAGGATGCCTCCTGGGTTTACAACAAGATGTTTCAGACAACGATCTTATCTCCGCTCAAAGGTTTGATCTTTTCCCCGTTCATTTCATGGTACTGGTTCTTCGAGGGCAGAAGGAACGATGTTGTTGTCCAGTCCAGCAGAGCCAATCCAACACCCCCCACCCCCCCTGGACCTGCCCACTTTCAACATGTCTCCTTTCCAAGTCCGGCCGTTATGAATTACATAGTAACGTTGAGCCCATGAAACCCCCTGGCATCAGTGATGTACAGTGTGTGTTACATTGCTCTTTTCCACCCACATCATTTAAGCAGGGTGGAGTCCAGAAAGAACCTTCACACTGCTCTCTAGCAATGTCTTAATGCCATATTTAAAAAAAAACAAAAAACTTTTCGTCCAGTTTATAAAATGTAGTACACAAATAGTCAGCAATGTCTCTCAACTTCATTTAACTCAAAAATATACTGAGGCTTGAATGAATGATTGAATGATGCTTTACATGATCAATTTAGATGGCAAGTAGGTAAACAAACCTATTCCGATATTTGTATTAAAAATAACTGAAAAATCGTCAGGTAATGACCCATAAAATCATCTAGCGCTGAAAGAGACAGATGGACGGTGTTCATTAATAGATTGACCAAGTAGCGGGTCTCTTTTTAGTGCTTAAAAATATGAAGCCCTCAAGTTCTCAAGTAGTTTCACAGATATGGTCATTAAAGAATTATTAACTAATAAAATACTCTTACAAACTAAAAACTTATGTGTTTATTTAGGTTTGTCCTAAATGGATCTTGGACCTCTATTGTACGCAATATGTGTCTGTTTGTACAAAACTCTCTTTTCATTGAAATATTTTTCTGGAGATAAAATCTTGTTTACCATAACCACACCCACTCTGATGTGATTGGTCTACCGGAAGAGGAGTGAAGCCATTATTAAGTCATAATGGAATCCTCTCTTGAAACCCCTTGTTCGCCTAGATTTAAGACAAGGGGAGAACTTTATAAAGGAATAAGTTCAAAACATGGTCATGATGTGAGACTTACTGCATCTTGGAGAGGAAGATTCAACATCTGAAACATGCGAGTGAGTCAGGAGAGTTGGGTTTTCACATTAGTTTCCCTTTAAATATTTATTAGCTTAGAAAATAATCTAAATATCCAGTCTGCTTGGGAAAATCACTCTCAAAATCTCTTCATTAATGTATGCATCCTCATGTTTACAAATACAAATTACTTACTTACTTACTATAATTAAAACAGTATTTGTAGCATCAAACCTTTCTTTGGTTTTTTAGAAAGTTAATAAATAATATATACATTCCGAAATTATTTAAATTCAACTCATTAGGTAGATAATTTCTATATGTGAATTGTTTCAATTAATAGGCACGTAAAACACCCACCATGTTCCTCCTGCAGTGGATCCATCAGCTTCTTTCCTAAAGCCAAAAGTTCATTCAGGCTCCTTTTAACCTCATAACTCTGTTTGAAAACTCTGTTTGGTATTTGCAGCTTCAGCAGAACCCAGGATTCTTATATTAAGGATGAAAAACCCATAACTCTTGTCCGTGGACCACTAATGTCATGATCCAGAAGTCTTGCCAAGTGTCAAATATCTTTTTTTTTTTTTCCAACCGAGAGGTAGAAGACACAGATGGAAGACACATTATCCTCTCGCAGAATCCTCTGCACGTTTCTAAGCCGACTACAGGAAGAATTACAGGCATCAAGTAAAATAGAATCTTAACTGTGCGACGTGTGTAGTCTTAAGAATAGATGATACAACCGGAGCCAGAAATCAGCTCATGAAACTGAAAGGTGCCTTTTTTTTCGTGTGTGAAAAGCAGGCTTTCATAGACTGAACGGTCACTGTGTCTCCGAATCAGTGGGAACACAAACTGCAGGCCTTCGTAGTAGACCATAAGACGACCCTTTCACAGGCACTGAAGGTAGTTCCTTAGGTCAACATTCCATCTTTGAAAGTCTTTCTGTGTCGTTTTAACACCACCCCCCCACACCCCCCCGTTACCAGAGCCACCCAGGTAATTGAAACCCAGTGTTTTCTAGAACCTGGAAGTGTGCTAATGCAGTCCCCCTGACGTGTTGATACTGGATCTACTGTTAATAAATACAGAAGCTGGAAATGAATGGAGTTTTCTCGGGACCCACTCAACAGTGGTGTCATATATCCACAGGACTGCTGAGCCAATGCATTCCTTTTCATTTCAGGGTTTTTACAGAAAAAAAAGTCTGCTGTTGCTGTGGAATCTTAGCTTTACTTATCCACTCAAGACTTGTTTGTTGGTTCTTCCAAAGCTTGGTTTTCATGAGGTTCTGGTCCGTACTGCCACTCTGAAATAATACAGTCTGCGGTGTGAAACATAAACTCACACTTGAGCGAATACTGTTTGTCCTTGTAAACCGTAGGTCACCTCTTGGGTTATGGCCAACGTTGACCCTCTGTGAAGCAGACTGTATTTATGTGGCCCTCATGAGCTGAGAATGATATGATTGAGCTGATAATGTGTCTGACGGCTCGATTACAATCTGACTGTTCGTCCGTAAAAATGTACTCACTTGAAACTGAAGTTGTACGAAGCAAGTATGGCAAACTTCTTCCTTAACAAGCATAATATTTTAAGAACTATTTGCGTCATATTAAATATAAAAGCCTATGGTAGGCCACAAAACAGTATTTATTGGCAAAGGAAATGTATCAAGGGCTGATCAGTGGATTTATATTTAATAATATGCTGATCAATGCTCTAGTAAAATGGGCTTTTTTAAGATGTTATTGATATTTATCTCAGGATTTGTAAAATTAATCACACCACTGTTTAAAGGGGAGTATTCACTATGGTCTAATGAAGTTTCATGAAGCAGTGTCATATTGTTTAGAGGTCAGTAGGTGGCGTCATCGGTTAAAAACTGATGTGATGTTCCATTGGAACAGTTGTTCAAAACAAAGGAAAATAGTGCAGAGATGTCTGTGTAGTGTGCTTTTTGGAAATAATGACACTGCTTTATGAAGCTTCATCAGACCCTGGACAAAATACTGCAGTTATTTTTTGGACCTTGGATTAATAATTAAGTTAGGAGAATAAAGTTCTATCATAAACACAAGTTAACAATAACATTAAACTTAAAACCCATAGTAGTTTTTTGTTGATTTATGTCATTTTTTATTCTGCTGTATACAGGATAACCCGTATTTGTTTGTTACAGTTTTGACTATCTATCTTTTTTGTTCAAAATGTTATGTTTCAAAGTAAAAGATGCTCTTTCAAAATCCCATAACTCGGATGATATTATTTAAACTTGGGCGTGTTGTTTATTTCCATCCTAATTAGAAGGTTCTGTAAAAATTAGTTTGATTGATTGTTTGGAGAAACTCATTTATTTACCAAGATGTGTCTTCCATTTTAAAAATCTGATTACAATTATTGATTCAGTTTTCACCTCCCTACATGTGTTTGAGACGTAATGACTTCTCTGAGTCCAGATCAACACCAGAGCTGTTGCTGCTTCGTGTGACATTTCCTTTATGATCAAACTGGTTTATGCTTTCAAAGAGATAATTGTTTATCTCTTGGAAGTTCCTCCAGTTGTGATTTCTGCCTGGATATCTTCACATCATCAATCTTGAAGTGGTTTTCTTCCACTCTTTGACACACACATCTGAAAGCACTGGTTAGATAACTTGGCGAGGACCTGCGGCAAAAAAAACATTTGGGAATATCCTGCAGAAAAAAAAAGTGCACTCTGCAACAAACATGGTCAATGAGGTGTGTGTCAGTGTGACTGTCAAGTGTGAAGAAGTCTGCTTGACCCGAACAGATCTGAAACATATGTTGGAGATTCTTTTAGGTTTCGGGGCTTCAGGAATTGATGGTTTAAGTGTGACATTCTCAGATCTGATTGATGTGCCGAAATAATTTTGTCCACATACTGTAGGAACGATCTCCCTCCTCTACCCAAAAACTGTATAAGTTCAGTTTCTGGTTGCAGCTGACAATCTGTTGTTGATTACTGTAAACTGGAGCGAGGGTCTTAAAGCTGATGCACTTTCCAGATGGCAGGTAGGGAAACAAACAGTTCGGTGAGCTACCATTTTAGAACGGTGTGTAAGAATATATGGTAAGTGACACAACAGCGATGGCTACATGAGAAGAAATTTCCCGTCGCGCATTTCTCACACACTCCGATCTCAGAAGCATTTTTTACATCTGGCTGTGGTAACAGACGAGCTCTATCAGCTGCAGTGATTTTATTTTTCCACAATAATTGTTGTTCCAAACCGTGTTGGATACTTTTTATTAAAGCTGACGTCGTTTTTCGAATGGTTCAAATACTTAAGTAGAAGCAGAGTTGCGTACTTTTCCGATAGATGTGTGGAAAAGTCATTGATCATCATCAATCATGTGACGAAGTGACAGAAAAGAAAACATGGAATGCCAAAAAGAACTGTTTTTGTCAGTACAATGTCATAGCTATCAGCGTAGGAACTCTGTACGATAGAATGTCTAGATATGAGATCTTAAATTAAACTCTTGTCATTTTATATTTTAATTGCATGTCTTAGATAGGAAAGGTTTACATTCTCTCAGTGCACTAACTTTTAACAGAATGTCAAGACAAATGTTTCCTCCCAGTCTTCTCATCCGTAAGCTCAAGTTTGACATGTGTGGCTGAATCCACTTGTGAGGTTGTGTTACAAGAGAGCGCCACCACAGACCTGTGGCTTCAGCTATTGTCCGAAGTGACTGCTGACTCTCAAAAAACTATACTGTTTTTTTCTGCACATTTCACCCCATTTTCAACTACAAAACTGACATTCAAAAGAATACATGTCGAATTAAAACCACATACAATGATGCACAAGTAGATAAAGTAGCAGCCAAGAAGGTTATAATCAGTGGAATAAGTACACACATGTGTGGTACAAAATACATTAAGTGATGTACATTTAAACTCTGGCCTCATCCTTATCTGCACATATAATTCTTTCCTAACAGATTCAGGGAGGAGTCACTTCCTACAATCTTGTATACATTTTCCCTCAGTTACGTTTACAGAGTTTTTGAAACCTGATAAGGAGTGGATGAATGTGTATAATCATTGCTGCAAGATACTGTTTTCTGAGTCATTTCTTTAAATCAGTTTTTGATGGTAGCCAGATGATTCAAAAAATGATATTAGCCAGGAAAACTGTAACCCTTTTAGTTGAGATTTCCAACTCACATCTTTGTCATCACTGCGATGGGTCAACTGGCAAGTCATCTATGAACATTTGGTACAAATTTATGTTCCTTTTTAGAGTTATAGACAAAAATGTTTGTTCATTTTAATGTAGCGACTAGAGTTCAGTTGTCTATGTCTTCATCTTCATCCAAAAAGACACTTTAAAGCATCCAAATACCTCCATGCTGCTCGTCTGTAATGACCATCCTCTATTGAAGCCTTTACAAAGGGAATTCTTTGAAAAAACTTAAACAAGTCTATATGTTAAGCTTGTTTGTAGCAGAAGCTTAAAGGCTAACATGCTACACAGACAGGAAACACTCCAGGTAAATATGCCGAGGACTACTTTGGAAACACTTGCGATATTTACCCGGAAAATTACTTTTTTTCCAGAAAAAATCCTCATATGGAGTCTTCAACACCATTTGATGTGTACACAAGAGGTCAAATATGTTAACAAGAATTGTTATCTACTGTGATGGTTTTCACTAATTTCATTGAAAGATCCTTCATGTATCACATTTTCTTTCCGAGCCTGTTTATTTCTTTTCCTTCTGATATTATGTCGTTATAATTGTTAAAATCTGTCTTTGGATAAACACTCGTTTCCTTTTGAAATGAGAGTTGATCTAGATTGCAATTGCTTCCAAAAGTGCAGTCATCACCTCATTTCTAGATCACTGGACTCAGCCTAAGCACCTGCCACATGGTTGATGGTAGAAAATCCAGCTCTCAACTTCAATGAGCTCATATATTTACTCAGGCCTGTAGAAGTGACAACACATCCTTGCTGCCGAAACTCAGACGTTGAGCCAAGTTCTCGCCATCTAAGAGCATTCCAGCTCGTCTGTCTCATGCTTGTTTAGCCAACGTGTCAGTGTGATGAAGGGAAAATGACATTAAGCCCACATTGGTGTGAAAATGGCAGTTGCAGCTGTAGGGATTCTTTATTTATTTTTTAAATAAATTGCCAGAGAAGTTCTTGGTCTTTGTGCCAAAGTCACCTATCCAGCAGAAGTGGAACAAAACTATATTTAGGATGTAGGTATGTTTTTGAAGCTCTGGTTTGATGTTTAAGAGGGCCCAAAAGCTGCCTCAAGTACTCCACATGTTCAGCAGTTGTTAACAGCCTGTTTGGTTCTGAGCAGGTGTACGGAAGGTTTTAAAGGCTTTTGGCTGGAAAACATCTGGTATCTTCAATCAAATGTTGTGAGAGCAGAGAGAGTTGGTGTAGAAACAATGTTGAATAGTAGAATGGCCACCCTAAAGGGTGATATCATGCCAAAATCGCTGCGAATAGAATCTGTACTCTGACAAAAATCACCATATGTTATTCTATTTAAATTAAATTAAATACATATAAAACAATTTAATATAAACTTCTGCTTTTTCTAACAGTCCTTCCTTAGCATGTAGAAACTTGGCAATTTAGTTTTCGTATGTTTTTATTTTTTGTTTTGTTTTGTACTTTGAAAGTTATCTTATTTCACATTGATGCAAACAGTTAAAGAAAGCATGAAAAGGCATTTAAATAGATCATATGGAAAACCTTATCAGAGATAAATTAATAACAGTTAAGACACTGGCGTTCCTCCAGGCAGCGGCCTCTCTCCCCTGCAGCTCAGTCTGTTTCTGTTACCTGAGTCAATCTTCTTAAATCTGGCTACGATTCAAAAGATCATAAATTCCTCATTTTCCTCTTTGCGTTGTCTGTGAAGCATCTGGAAAAGTAGCTCGGTCTGAGAAATGAACTTATGTTAGGAGGTTGATGTTTCTGGCCATTAATGATTATTTGTTTGCAGTTCAAACAAGATATTGTTGCTCTAGGATTCAACTGATCTACTGCGTGTTCATCTGTCCACATCTCTGTTGAACAAACTCATTTAGCTCAGTCTGATTTATTGATATAGGCTCAGTCAGATACCACGCTCTTTATGTGAGCACTGAGACGATTACACGGCTTGTTACATCCTTGAGTCTCGGCCAATGTGGCGGACGCAGCCAAACGCTGACAACAGAAATGTGCTCGGAGCCAAACTCTGACTGTACATTTGTTGTTGCTGTGTAATGTAGCAGAGGCATTGAGAGAAGCTATAGTTTCTTAGACGCATCAGAAGTGTGCCCTATGCACCAAAAACCTGTTTTTTCTATTTTGAATTTTATTTTACAATAGAAGTTTGAACCATCTGTGAAAGTACCATGGAACCATCCAATCCTCTTTATAGGTACTCCAGGCAGCTGTCGCCGTATCATATTTCCGTTACCACAACAAATACCAGATGTGTGGCGCACCCCTTATAGGGCGAGTTTTGTGCCAGTGTTGCCACTTAGATGCCTGACATAGTGCTGTATGGTGTCATCGTGTGTTGTGACTTAAATGAGGGAACCAGTGATACATGTTGGCTAAAAGCTGCCTGATGATGATACTATAGTCTCTTGTTACAGTGTGCTTAGGATATTTTCTTTTTCTGTCATTCCTTTTTGTAAAATCTATAAGAGATCATCTCATTTTATATCCTTGAATCCTTGAAAATTATCACTATAGTGATAGTTCAACCAAAATTATAATTTTCTACTCATAAATTTCAAAATGTTAGTTCATTTTGAGTGACTGGAGCTCAGTTGTCTTCTTCTTCATCTTCGTCCAAAGAGACAAACTTTAAAACATCCAAATACCTCCATACTGTTCGTCTGTAACGTCCCTCTTGTATCGAAGCCTCAACATTAGAAAAAAAATATATCCATTTTGAAATTAAAAATGAAAGCTCAAGATTTTTTTATTTTACTTGTGAGTTCTCATTCAACAAAGAAACAGAAAACTAATCTTAAACAGACAACAACTTTAAGTTTGGTTTCCCAAAGATACCTTTAGAAATAAAGTCTATTTTCAACATCTTTAAAACAATTCTCAAACATATGAAGAGCTCAAATCAGACTTAGTTTTAACTTGCGGTCAATTTCCTGCTACATGAATTTGAAATATGGAAGTCGCTTCAATTTACATGAAAAAAAACTAAAAAAAGTTTAAGCGGAAAAAGCACGACCACTAGAACTCTGAATCACATACAGGTCATTGGTCCAATACCAAACAAAGGGACATAAAGGGCCCTGGTTGTCAAATTCTTCTTGCCGGGGAGCTGAGGGTAACCCTAAAGCTATGTTCAATGTAGGCACCAGACTACTGAGCTCATGAGTCCTTCAATGAATCCCGACCCTTATGAGTATTACTGAAGAGGATTCGTGTTTTACTGAAATTAGTTTTAGTTTATTATTTTTGAAATAGCTTCTGAATCCACATCAAACTGTGATCGCCTTCCTTTATCCCATTAAATCCGGCGCTGTGTTGTGGTTTCAATCATGTAAGGCAAACACACATTTTACCACTTTTTCAAATATTTAGATAAAGCCAGTCTCTGTAGATCAGTAAAGCCAAAAGTCTGGTCCAGATCTGGGATATCTCTAGCGTTTTTACAAAACAATTGAGGGTCGACCTCTAAATAAACGTTATTCAACCTTTTTTTCCTTTTCTTTTTCACTATTTTTCTTTAAAAAAAAGTTTTAAACTAATTAAACAATACCTGCTAAAAGAACCAAAGGTGTTTTTTTAAGGGACACAAAGAACGTTATCTTTACTTTTAGAACTCACTAGGTGGCGACCTTAGTTCAATGATAATGATGATAAATTAGGGATTTAGAGCCATATAAAGGGTACTGTTTCAAGAAACCTCATCATTAATCTGCATGTGTTCATGTCCTCTCAACTGATGGTTGACCTTGTTGTCCACAGGTTGGTGGTTCATCAGCACCGCGGAGGAGCAGGGTTGGGTCCCGGCTACTTATCTAAACTCAAACAGTGGCACCCGAGACGACCTGGAACTCGGCGCCTCGAAAACTGGGGAAGGTAAATCATGAGAAGCTCTGCTGCCGCCCACCGCTGTAGAACAAACAAACACACTTTGTCTCAGGACCCACACACAGATTCCACCTCTGTGATCTGTGACGGGACGCAGCAAAGTTTCCTCGCTTTAATCAGAACTTTTCCTGCCCGTCCAAAGCAAGCATGAACAGAGTGTGGATTCAGACCTCGGTAAATAGAAAGGAGGCGTCCCGGGAGAGGCCGGACCACAAGCGGAGGTGCAGCAGTTGACGCACACTGAGTCTCTGTGGAGCAGACGTACAGTAGAGTTACTTGACCACCATCAGGCCGGAGACACGTGTCTTTTTCAGCGATGATGAAGTCCAACATCAGTTATTTATTAGCTGGTGATAAACATGCAGCTCTTCAAACCTAATGAAACATGACGGAAAAAAAGGCTACAATGTAATCTTTATTAGTAAATCATTTCAGCTCGAGTTCTTTCAGTAAAACATACATAATTACTGTGTAAACATTCTAATTTTTATTTTGAACCGGTTCCAGTCATCTGTAAACATCCTAACTCAAAACATGTCAAAACATGTCAACACATGTCAACACATTTTCATAAAATGTTTGTGATGATCTGTAGTTTAATGTGCATTTTGGAAGGTTTTGCTACATACTTGTGTGGCTTCTCATTGTATCTGTTCATGCACTGAGATCTGATCAAAACTAGCGAAACATTTATAGCGAAGACTTTATAAAAGACAATCGATTCTCTATAATAACTATACATTCATGGTACCATGTTGATTGATGCCGAAATGGTTAAAGAGCAAATAGGTGATCATGATCATGTTTTGAACTTATTACTTTATAAAGTTCTCCCCCGTCTGAAATGTCAGCGAATGTGCGGTTACAAGAGAGAAGTCCATTATGATGTAATAACTCCTTCAGCCAGCTGTAATCTCGCCTGCTTTGTTTATAGAACGAGTCCCTTGGAGGTGGAGACTTCCGGGACAGAGCTTGAGCGCATATTCTAATGTATATATTTCAATAAAAAGAGAGTTTTGTACAAACAGACACATACTGATGAGTACAGTGGACTCCAAGATCTATTTAAGAAACACTTAAATCAACACTTTAGTTGCTCTTTGAGAACTGTTTTTACCGTGAGCCAATACAATACTTAAATCAATAAATGTTCTTTATTAGTTAAAACAATTTGCAGATTAATTAGATCAGTTTAACTGTATGTTCCACCGGTGACTATCAAGTTTATTTGAGTTGATTGACAGAATCTGTGGAGTGATCAGGATTACGATATATATATATATATATATATATAACACTCCCTTTTTTACCTTTAAGTTAAAATGTAATTAATTTAAAAAAAAAAAACAAGCCAAAACTGATTATTTGAAATCTATGTTGGAGCGTAGACTGTTGCAGTGCATCATAGAACCCGACAGAAGTAAATATATTAAAACTTTTTTTTTATTTTCCTATTATTATGGTCCCTTGTGTTATCTCAGGGTCAAGTTGACCCGAAGGCCTGAAAACAAATGTGTTTGTGGTATCTTCAGAATAAAAAGACGAGACGCCACCATCACATTTGTTTTCGGGGCTCCGGCTCACCTTGACCCTTATATAACACATGGATTAAAGAAAATTACAAAGTTTCATTTTTTAAATTAAATATATACTGTATATTGGCTGGTCAAATCATCATTCCAGTGCATTCTCCTTCACCTTTTACAAGTTCTGGACGCAGTAAAATGTGATGCTGCGTTGTTATTATGGACCCCACAAACCGGAGGCATGGAAATAATCACATTGTTTATTAAACCACCCTCTGGACTTTCCGACACCCGGGCCAAAACATTTTATAATAATTGTGTGCTGACACAATGGGAGTCAGTATTCGTGTGCTGCTGCGAGGTTTATGATTTAATGATGCAGCAGAATGTCTGCGCATTATTTTTACCTCCTGTATGGACTTGAGGGAGCAGGATGCTATCAGACCACACACACACACACACACAGACGCACACATACCAGAATGTAAACATCACACAGACAGTCACAACAGACCTGCCTGTGCTGATGGTGATAGCAGCAGTCTTGGGGAACCTGTCAGTTTAATAAGTGTTTGTATGTGTAGTCGGTCACAGGAATGGCATGACACTCGTAAAAACACATCTTCTTCTTGTCAGCTGTGTCCAGACAGGTAAAAAAAAACGTACATATTTTCCAGATAATTGGAGAGGGCAAGTAGTTCAAGATGTGATCTGACAAAAGCACCTGGTCCGGGTTAAAACTGGGTCACCAAAGATATAAAAATAGACTTATTGGTTTATAAACAGCTTTGTTTTTTCATGATGAATAAGTTTTCCGATAACTGTTTTTCTGCTCATCCTCAGCAGTTGTTGATAAATGAGCCGACAAACACAGTCGTCATTCTCAGCTGCTCATTATCTGACAGCAATGTGCGTCCCAGATGCTGCACGAGGGACGAGGGAAACCGTCATCATAATTACAAGCCACAGACACCATGTCTCGGTTTAACACTTCCTCTCCTCCACTCGTCCAGCAGCTTAACCTCGACTGTTGTTTTGCTTCATGTGTCCTCTTTTCATCGTTGCATCTCTGCCAATCATGTGCTACACAACCTCAGAACAATCTCACAAGCCACAAGGAAGTAGTCAGTAGAATATCGCATGAAACATTAATTTTATTTAATATAAAGCTGAAAATAACTTTGAAGAATACATATTAATAAGATATAAAATGTTGTGTATACATATACAGTATATGTATAAATAATATGTATAAATATGCTTTATCACAAAAATATATATATATATATATATTTTAATTAGAACAAAATGGCAAAAATGTAATATTTTAACCCTGATAGCTGCATTGGCAGAGTATTTGGTAGGATATTATGAAAAGTAATACCATAAAGGTGGCCAAAAGATGGTCACACCTCACTAAAATGTAATTTAATTTAATGTAGATTATTGTTGCCAAATATGCTTCAGAAGTTGTTTTAAAACTGCCACGTCTGATAACTCATAATGGTTTCTCTATGGAGCCTCAATCGCCTGAATTTACCTTCCAAAGCTCATCTGTTCTGTCGTTATCATCCTGATCTTGATGTTCTTCTCTGGAATGTCAAATTCGTCCAGAAATGTGGATCCAACAACCAGGATTTTTCCTGAGCTTGTGTAGCAGATCAAAGGCAGACTCATTCATGTCATTTGTGTGTAACATTTGTGTGTAACGTTTCTCTCATTAATCCCCTCCTCATTGTCCGCTCATCGTTTGTGTCCGTCAGTTACTAAGCGACATAAGTCTCACCTGAAGCGACTGGACCGGAGATGGACGCTGGGCGGGGTCATCAGCCGGCAGCAGAGCCGAGGTGAAACGATTCAGCAACACCTTCATCCACTCACTTGCTTTATGGTCACTCTTCCTTTTCATACACTCAAACGTCAACATTCTTGTCTTGTTGTCATCGTTTCAGCCAATCATGAGCTTCAACTAACCACTAACTGAAGTGTTGTTTTGATTCCGATCTTCTCTGGAGTCTTCCGAAATATGTCTATTGTTTTATAAGTTGGTGTAAGATCACAGAAAATGAGAATTTCTTAACCTCCAAAAAGTTTTTTTTCTGATTTAGAAGGTGTAAGAAAATGTTTGGTTAAAATTTATGGAAGTTATTATGCAACAATGAGGAGAATTTACACACAATTTAAAAGACGAGAAAATTGATTCCTTTTTAAACGTCTGTGTGTATGTGTAATTGTGCATCAATGGCTGCAGTTATTTTAATGAGTAGACATTGGGTATGTGATGGAACAAGGGTCAAGTTCAACAATATATAAATTGTTTATTATTATATGAACAACAAACCTGTAACCTGATGATCTAAACTAAAAATAATTATATTAACTTTAAATTATACAATGAACATTTACCAAATAAGGAAATATGTTCATACTATGGAATTATTAACTACTATTATTACTATTTATAAAGTCAATTTTAAACAATTTTATACAATACTGCTATAGTGTAAAAAGGTATTAAGTCGGATTAATAATAAATAAAGACAAAACAGAGTTATTATTTCATTTCTCTATAATATATTATCATATAAAAAGAGGAAACATAATACAAAGTAGAAAATCCTTTAAGCCCAAACACAATGTGAAATAGCAATAAATACTTCAGATGTGAAGTAAAATAAATAAATAAATAAATGAAAGGGATTCTTCTCTAAAGCCCTGTTGATCATCAGAGCGATGACGAGCGATACTGTGGGGACATGTTTTCTTCGACGGAGAAAAAAAACAAAACACGTTTTATCTCCATCCAAAGCTGAATTACACTTCATAAATAAGCCAGAGTGTTTCAGATATAACAAAACACAACATGCCAAAAACAATCTGCTCCGAATTACAGTTCGAACTCAGCCATCAATAACCTGTCGCTCGGCCAGCAGGATAATGTTTGTGCTGCTTTCAAGAAACATTCATGGGTCTAACTTAAGATTAGGGCAATCTTATTAAATAGGTGGCAGATAAGGACACACTTCTGTCATCCTACTGCTCACGCTATCAGAGGGGGAGTCGTGACGGGAGAGAAAGCCGATAGGTGCTTAAGTTCATCCCAAAAACTTGAGCTTGGCAGGAGCGCTCTGCGGCGTGGAAGTGTTTCCACACAAGGACTCACAGGGCTCAGTCGAATCCTGCTTTGTGTTCTTTCTCCTCGGTATTAAAAAAAATATTGTGCTGACTGGACAAGAATACTTTTATAACTGTGATGCTGGCGATGCTCGTCGAGGTTTACGTCAAATCAGAATCAGACTTTCCCTGTTTTTGCACAACTGGAAGTGCTGAAGGATCATTTTTCTTCCAACATTTAAACAAAAGCAAAACCCATCTGCAAAATATTTAAATAATTTAGTCGTAATCTAGTGTTTTGAAGACTAAGTCTTCATAGAGCTGTGTGTTGGCAGGAATCTGGTGATACCTATCACGATGCAGGGGCAACAATACGATATATTTTAATGGGTTGTAATACTTTAGGAACAATGAATTATCGTCTGAATACTTGACTCTGGTGTTGCAGAATTTACAGTCCACATGACTCTTAATTAAGTTGTCTCTGCTTTCATATGTTTGAATCCAAAATATGTTCAAACTCCAGCTTTAAAAGCTGCTGCAGTCGACTGTATCCTCTAGTCCTCAGTCATCGCTTGGATCTTGCAGGATTTCAATGTTCATCTAGCTGCGGAGGACATAATTACTGCTGCCACCTAGAGGCCAAAAGTTTAATTGCAACCGAAAAACGAGCATGGTCAAATATTGATACAATATCATAGAAAATAATATTTTGATATATTTCACTTATATTTCTTACAGCTTCTTCGGTTTTTATCTACAGAGATAACGGGGACTGACAAGGGTTTGCTCAACCTGGTATTTTGACTCATGAACCAGATAAGGAAATAAACATGTTTATGTTCACCTTGTTTCCACAAAGGTTTAACAAGAGAATAAAACAAACGCCTCTTTTCCTCCGAGGCTCTTGTGTTTGGACAAGAAAAATGACCTTAATGACAGGAATTTTTAGTTTTGCCCTCGTGTTGACATATAAATCAGCATGGAGCCTCAGCCCTCCATTATCTGCTGAGTCGGTGGATATTTACAGCCACAGGGCTCGGTCAGGACACTGACTCACCTCCTGCAGACGTCACGGTATTCAGCTCTAACAGTCTTGGACACATTGTTGGATGTAAACATCTTCCAAGAGCGAGGCGGGTCACTTGAGGACGGAGCCAGTCCCAGCTGAGGTTGCACAACATTCTCATCTATTTGGACGACTTTTCCGACGTTCAAACATCTCAGCTCCGAAGACACAAAAATAAATGGAAACATGATGCTTTGCCGGAGCAGAGTCTTCTCGTGTCACATGAGGGAAATCAGAAAGTTTTCAAGTCGACAACTTCATGTTGAGCGTCAACAAAATACCTTGATAAATATTCACAGCATTCACTTTTCTGACATGTTTCACAAGTTTGATTTCTCCCATCTTAGACTGTGACTCTGACTCAACTTCTTAAGTGCATTTCTCTATATTTACATCAATAACCTCTGACTAGCGACTTAGGATCTTATTAAATAATTCAATCTTAACTCACTTTATCATTTAATAAACTCAAATATTCTTAGAGTTTAAAATGTCATTTACTATTATTAAATTCTCACAATTTTAATTTGTGACTGAAATAGAAACAATTGGATATTATATCAACTAATCTGTTCGGCTGTAAATTTCCCTGACTAATCACTGAATATAGATTTAAATTTAGTCATATTACTCATTTTTTAGTCTAACTACAAGTCAATTTAATTATATTGCTCTATATGTTGTCTTGATATCTAAATATTTAATTAAATCTCAAAATATTGACTTATTTTATCAACTTTTTCTCATTAGAATCTCAAACTTTTATCCAAGTATATCAATATTTTGACTTTTGATACCGTTATTCTCCTTTTTTCTTTTCATAATCCGTCAATATTTAGAAGTAGCATTACATTATTTTCACTTCATTTTCTATATTTCTTGTCTAAATATTGGAACTTGCTAGCGGAATATTTCTGAAAATATTTAGGGTTTTGAGTTTTATTTTGACTGAATGATTCCATGCCTGGGTAATAGATTTTGGAAAGACAATTTATGGTTATTAGGGCTCATTATAAAGATTTATATAACATAATTTTGTTCCTCAGAGGAGAAGTATGTGGCGGTGCAGCCGTACGCCAGCCAGGGCAAAGATGAGATGACGTTCGAGAAGGGAGCAATCGTTGAGGTGATCCAGAAGAACCTGGAGGGCTGGTGGTTCATCAGGTAGGTTTGACGGTAGATGGGTGGAGCCGTCGTGGTGTTGACTTACGTGTTGAATGCACCCACAGGTACCAGGATAAGGAGGGCTGGGCTCCGGCCTCTTACCTGAAAAAGATGAAGGACGATCTCGCGCCTAGAAAAAAACCCGCCGCCGGTCCAGTCGAGATCATCGGCAACATCATGGAGATCAGCAACCTGCTCAACAAGAAGAGCGAGAAGGATGCTCCGTCAGAAGAAGTGTCGGAGAGCCCCCAGGTGGCCAGGAAGGAGATCAGTCTGCCGATCCCTCGGGCCGATGCTAGTCCTGCTGGCTCAGGGCCGGAAGGAAAAGCCAAAGTAGAACAACCTTCCCCAGTAGCTCGCATCGCACCGCACAGAGTGGAGATCGGTGAGTTTGACTCACGGAGAATGACTTCTTTGTTATAGCAAAACTAACTGGGAAATCTCCAAGCTAACATTGAGCTACATTTGCACCTTCAGATTTAACTAGAAACACAAGACAAAACACAAAAACGTAGTCAGTATAACATCAATTTTGTTTATTTTGTCCTCTTAAGGTTCACCTGTTCTGAGGCAAAAACCTCCTCCTCGCAGAGATGCTACTCTGGTATGTTTACTTCAATGCTAACATCTACTAATTCCCTTGCAGTACCTATCTCAACATGAACAATTCAGTTGTTAAAACACATTTGTTGTCTCTGCAGGGGCTGCAGCTTCCCTCTCCACCAGAGCCCCCTACGGTCGAAGCAGAGTACTACACCATTGCAGAATTCCAGTCTTGCATATCTGATGGCATCAGTTTCAATGGAGGACAGAAAGCAGAGGTAAGTGTTTCGATATTTTTATTCACTATACATATTTACCATTTATCCTCGTACAGGTGATCGAGAAGAACTCCGGTGGATGGTGGTATGTCCAGATCGGTGAGCGGGAGGGATGGGCTCCATGTTCTTTCATCGATAAACGCAAAAAGCCCAACCTGAATCGCAGAACCAGCACATTGTGCCGCCCGAAGGTTCCACCTCCGGCCCCTCCTGTCAAAAAGACGGACTCGGTGGAAACCGCTCCCCCCAGCAGCCCTGGGTCTGAAGCTCCGGAGTCACCGGCGTCTTCAGGGAGACCCGTGTACGAAGAGCCCGAGTATGACGTTCCCGCCATTGGCGATCTGGATTTGGAGTCTGAGTTCGAGTTCTTACGAGGTGAAGCATCCTTGGTTGACGGGAAGATTGAGGACGCTTGCTCGGAGAAAGGGTCCTTCTTGTCCTCCAAGCCTTCCCCGGCATCTTCACTCCACAGCGCCTCGTTCAGGATGGGAGAGTCTTCTGAGGACGGCCATGAGGGGGAGGTTGAAGAGGAGTGCATCTACGAGAACGATGGCTTCCGACCCTTCAGAGAGACCCCTGAGCGTCAGCCCAGCAGGGAGTCTAATTCTTCAAAGACGGAACCTGAGAAGTCAGTGAATCCCAAATCAGGTGGTTGGAGATCTGCGGGTAACAAGCTCAAGATCGCCTTAAACGGCAGCTCCCCGTCAACCAAAGCTGAAGATGGGTCTAGTCCTAAATCCGCCTCTGCTGAGTCCACCCCAGACCTGATTAGACCAAAGAAAGACCAGGAGGACAGCAAAGCACCTCTGGTAGCAAGGTCTTCTTCTAAATTGAAGCCAGTGGTCAGGCCTAAACCACAAATGGCCAAGACGTCCAGTGCAGAGAAGATGGACATCAGCACCTTGAGGAGACAGTTGAGACCCACAGGGCAGCTTAAGAATGGCAAAGCCAAAGGCGAGGACTCTGAGACCGCCTCCGTCATCTCCTCAGAGGATTCCTTCTCCTCTCAGAGCACCTCGTCCGATTTCTCATCCATCTACTCCAAAGGCAGCCGGGGAGACTCTGACCTAGAGGGCTGTGTTGTTTACCGCACAACAGATCTTTACGAGAAGGTCCAGGACTCTGAGATCAGCTTCCCTGCAGGAGTCGAGGTGGAGGTGGTGGAGAAGCAGGAGAGCGGTTGGTGGTACATCCGCTGGGGTGATGCTGAGGGTTGGGCTCCCACCTACTACCTTGAAGCTGTCCGAGCACAAGAAGACGTTGCTGGGTCAGAGTCTGATGGAACCCCGACCAGACTCGGTAGCCTAAGTAAGTCCAACAGCCTTGAGAAGAACGAACAAAGAGTCCAAGTCATGAACAACATCAACCAGAGCCTGAAGAAGGTCACCCCGCCTATCCCATCCAAGCCGCCGGGAGGACTATCCAAACCCAACTTCTTCTCCTCGAGAAAGCAATCCAGCGCCAAACAGCAGCAGGTGGTCCGTCCTCAGTCCGTCTTCATATCGGCCCCCATCAGGGACAGTCCAAGTCCAGGTAGCTCTCTCAGAAGGAACGAATCGTTGAACTCCTCCGACCAACCACGAGCCAGCCCCACGGTGCGTCGTAACGCCTCGTTTGGTGCCGTGACCCGAAGCCTCGCACCGAACAACATAACCCTACCCATCAGGACCAGGTCTGGCACCGGGAGCTCAGAATCGCTGGGCCTCGGCTCGGCAAACATGTTCCACGTGTCCGCTGTGAAAGCCAAACCGCACATCATCCACAACAACCTGAGAGAGATCTACGTCTCGATCGCAGATTACCACGGCGACGAAGAAACAATGGGGTTCCCCGAGGGGACGAGTCTGGAGGTTCTCGAGAGAAACCCAAACGGCTGGTGGTACTGCAAGGTTCTGGACAATGGCCGGCCCAGGAAAGGTTGGGTTCCTTCCAATTACCTTGAGAAGAAGCACTAACCCTCATGTGTGGAGCTGGATGAACTCTGCACTCCTGACTTTCTGGACTCAATTTGGTACCTTTTGGAAAACAGCCAAAACCCCAAAACTAGTTTACAGCCATGTAACGATGTAAGAGCGTAATAGATATTTCATGTTGTGTCTTTCTAAGTTTGTGATGTCATTTCTTTAAAAAACCCTTTGAAGATTGTTGCATGTTTAATTATTAATGACAACGCCTTGAGCAGTTAACGTTTGCCTTGAATATTATCTGTTTCCAAAGCTACTATGTCTGATGCCACCTGTATACGGAACCGTTATTACATGTTTCTGAACGATGTTTGAGCATAATGAGCGACTTTCAGTCATCAAAGAAAACATTTCAATAAGGTCTGAGAACTCTTTAAATCCAACATATGTTGCCATTTTTTTTTTTTTAGAAAGTTTGGACCTAGAGGTCTTGTTCACGAGTGAGAGGATGGAGAATGAATAGAATAAATGTGAGGTTCGGGATCTTTCTCTTCACCTGGTACCATCGTTTTTGTTAGAAATCCTTGAAATGTTTTAGTTTCGCAGCTGCACAGAATATCTAAACTCGCAGATACAAGAGAGAATTTTTCACTCGCATTATACTAAGGACTGCCCAGAATCAAAATTAGGTGGTAAAATTGGAATATATCACTTTATCTGACGGATACATTTTGAAGTTGATTATGAATATATGTATATATATTTTTTAAACTGGAAAGGAAGTTAAGAGGAAACTACATCCATCATTGGTCCACACCAAGATGGAGTTGTAAAAGTAGATTGGTCTGGAAAAGCGCTATATAAATACAAATTACTTACTTACTTACTTAAAAGCCTTTGAGACTAAGACTAAGATAGTTTCTAACATGGATACAATAAGTGAATTTAACGTCTTTGTATTTTTCTATGGGTTATTGTCATTTCCCTGTTTTTCTAGTCCATCACCCCGAAAATGTACTGAGTGATGTTCATTCAGCAACAAGTTATTTTTTAAGGATATGCAGATGACATCTATATTTTCTCTACCCCACAAACAGGATGTGTACTGCATCATTTTCAATGGTTTACAATGGTTCTGTTTACATGTCCGACACTTTACATCGCTGTTTCTGTAGAACAGCAGAATATCTGATAGATAAATTTCTTGGAAGTAATACGTGAAACTCGGGAGCTCAGAGTAGAGTAACTGCAAGTTATATTCTGTAAGGATCCGTCGATTCCAAAAGAAAAATCAAGATCAGTTTTTTTTTTTATGGTGGGCGTCAGAGGTGGGATGTCGTTCAGGAGCTTGAGATGTACGGGTGTGAAATCGTTGTGAAGAGTAGACGGCAATATTGTATGTTGGGTCATATTTCAAAATTGTAGAAGAAAAAATGTATTCAAAATAAATGTAAGAAAATGTGAAACAACAACTTAATACGTACGTTTATCATAAGAACTTCTGACATTGTGCTCAAGAGTATTCAGACATGTACAAATAATTGTAGTGTAAAGTGGCATTGGATTTAAAATGGTGCTGTTTGTTTGCATGTTTTGTTTTTTTTACATTTTTTAATCTTTATATTGTCACTTTTGTGAAATATTTTACACATTTATTTTGTAACAAAATCCAAACCAAACAACTCATCAGCAAAGATCGTACTTTCTTTCTTAAACGCTATAACAAGTCCTATTGTTGTTTAACTTTAGCAACTTTTCCAAGTTAAACTGTATTTATTCATTTCCTTAAAACAATCTCAATATGTAATTATTATTTGCATTCCTTCTTTATACCTGTCGTTTTCCCGAGTAATCATTTGAGTCCGCTCGTCCAATAACCATTAAGAATTTCTGCTGGGCAGTAAATTTGTCTTCACGTTGCAGTATTAAAGAGATGCTAACTATGTTCAAGTGCCGGAGAATGAATAAATGCACTTTCAAACAATCTTGTTTTTTATTTCATTAGGGGAAATGTTGTTTCTGCTACAGCGTCACAACAAGACAGCCTTCCAGTTCGATCCAGATGTTCCACCACGAGTCAATTCTGGTGTGGATGTGCTGTTTCCTTTGTGTACACAAGTTTCCTCCTGCTGTCTATTAACAGAGATTTTGTCACTTGGTGACACAAAAATTGTCTATAGGTTTGAGTGGTTGTGTGTCCTATTTTGGACTGGTGACTTCAACCCAGCGTGATTAACTGATTAAACCTATAGTGCAACCTGTGGAGGGCAGAGCATGCATGAAGTAGAATAGAGATTGTATATGATGATTTAGATTAAAGGGCAACTAATGTGTTGATTTAAGTGTGTCTTAAATTAATCTTGGACCTCTATTGTACTCATCAGTATGTGTCTGTTTGTACAAAACTCACTTTTCATTAGACTATTCACATTAAAAAAAGACCTTAAACTCCGCCCACTGAAAACACTACCAACTCTGCTGTGATTGGTCAAACATCGAGGCTTGTCATGCAGCTTAATCAATCCAGGAAGTCTCCACCTGCAAGGGTATTGTGTAAACAAAGAATCAAGTGCTGTGTCTCAAATCGCATACTAGCGTACTAAAAGTTAGTATTTTTAGTACGTTAGTGCGTCTCAATTCTTAGTATGCGAAATTTAGTGCGCCATCCACACTAAATTGGCATACTAACACGCCCACAAAACTGAGCATGGTTCGATGGACACTAACCACACTAAACGTCCGCCATCTTAATGACGTTTAAAACGGAAGTTACGTCATATATAAATGCATATATATTCATATACTTACAGGTGCATTTTCAGCAGCAGTAGGAGGATAAACACGTCTTCGCTGCTGATACCAGCTTAAATATCTTGCGAATATTTTGATTCTCATATTTTTGCTTTATTTCTTTTTCCAAACTTGCAAAACGTGCTGCCAGCAGGTGGCGATAGCGTTCAAACAGCTGGTTGAAACATCATTAAATAGAAGTAGAAGAAGAAGCTGTCATGTGATTTCCGGTTAGTGTGTAGCAGCCGTGTTTGATTTGAGACATACTATCTGTGGAGAATTTGCGTACTAGTTAGTACGTACACTAAACTGATGCATACTAACTTCTAGCATACTAACAGTAGTATGCGATTTGAGACACAGCAAAGGTGTTGCTGTAGGAGAAGTGAAGGAATTATAATGACTTAATAGACTCCGCTCTCGTGACCTATCGTTCTGCGATACTTTACACGTGGAAGAATTTATAAAGTAATTACTTCAAAACATGGCCATGATGAGGGACTTAGGAGGAAGTCTTCCATAATGAGTGATGAAGCTTCATGAACCTCTGAAGCCTTCCATCCGAGTAGTCGGTCCTTGGGCCAAAGCTTTATGCGGCTTAATTTGCTCTACTGCGCCACCAAGTGGACAATAAATGTAGAGCTCTGACATCATTTGTGCTTAAATTATTCTGATAATTAACAAAAAACTTTTCTTGAATTCTTCTTGAATGATGCGTCCCTTAAGTCAATACTTCTGCCATTATGGAAATGAATGCAACTGCCACCTCCAAGTGCCATGCAAAGCCAAATAAGCCATATAAAAAACATACTTATTGCTGCTGAACTACTGTATTTCACCATGTTTGAACTTGCTATCGAGTCTTTACGACCTTTATATAAGGCTAACTATATCTGTTGCAGGAGTGTGATTATCTGCTGTGTTAATTGGAAGTTAATGTGGCGTATAATCAACAATAGCAAGAGATGTCTTCGCAGGTGATAATTACTCTGTTGGTTTATTAAAGCTCTGCTGCCTTCACCGGGCAAACACTTTAGTAACTTCAGGTAACAAACCTGTCAGAATGAAAACACTCCCTACTTCGTAGCGGCTCAGTTCAAGTGCCGGCAGCGGCAGAATCAGCAAGACGAGCAAAGATACCCTCGATGTGACTGGAAATGTTTAGACATGTTTGGATTTCTCGAATCACCGTCAACAACAGAAGGTCGGTTTACTGGTCCGGTTTTACGGGCTCGCTCGACAAATTGAAACAGATGGGAGTTCTTCTGCAGTTTGCTGACACTCACAGGTTTTTGGAAGATAAAGAAAGTACTTAAAGCTCGGTTCTGTTGGACTCATTCATGAATCAATGATGCTAAGAAATAGAAGCTTGCACAAACAGTACGTGACTAGAATGAGAGGCGTCTAGTCCATCCCAGACATGTTTTGTTAATACTTCATTCATTCATTGTCTACCGCTTTATCCCTTACTAGGGACGCAGGGAGACTGGAGCCTATCCCGTTATCATAGGGCGAGAGGCAGGGGACACCCTGGACAGGACACCAGTCTGTCCCAGGGCACACAAAGACAGACCACCATTCACACACACTCTCATACCTATTGACAATAGCCCAAAGTTATCAATCCACCTCTGTATGTTTTTGAACTGTGGGAGGAAACCGGAGTGCCCAGAGTAAAACCATGCAACACTGGGAGAACATACAAACTCCACAAAGAAAGGCCTGGAATCGAACCAGCAACCTTCTTGCTCGGAAGCGACCGCGCTAACCACTCCGTGCGCCTTTGTTTTGTTAATACTTTTATAGTTATATTTCAATTTTATTTTTTATATAACACATTTTGTATATTTGCACAGCCTTTTTTAATAATTACACATTGTAATATCCCTACAACAGATCAATTTTCTCTTTTTTTTTGTCCTTGTTTGCTTACATTTTCTTTTATTGTTTTTAGTTTTAACATTATATTCAAATTATTTTCCCTCATTGTCCCTGATAAACAGCCCCTCTTGGCAGTGACGGTGTAAAGAAAATGTCAAGTGGTCGACACTGTTAATATTATGATACAATGGAATGTAGTTAGTTATTGTTAATAATAATTATTATTAATTATTTTATTATTAATATTTCATCGCATGGTATTGTCTCTTTCTATTTTTAATTTAATGTATTTCATTACTCTCTTAACATTTCATTCGTTTATTCACTACTGCCTCCACAAAAAACTTCAGTGTTGTGTTTACAATTAACATTCTGATTCAGTAGATAGAGTCCCGGCACTCACCACTGGGTGGCAGCAGAGCTCAGCGTGTTGTCCTCTGACAGACTAAAAAAACCTTCTGACTTCTCAATGAATCAAGACAATAATTACAATCAAAAGTGACTCTGATCACTTGATTCATTATGGAGCTTTTAATTCTTGATTGTCTCTGAAAACTAAATTGGTATAAGAAGGTTAATTTTTTGGAGAAGCATTTGGAGTAAGCATGTGAAAAACACACCTGAGTCAGGTTCAACTGGAGGTCTTCATGGAAAGTTGACTTGAGTGAGATGGAGCTGCCTCACGTCACTTCCTGCCGCCTGGTTCTTGTCGTGAGGCTGGTTCGAGGTGACGCTGCATTAGAATCCAGGCTCAGTAAATAACTGATGATGTTCAAAACCCGGGCCAGGACCACATACCTCAGATCCAAACACGTTCTCCTGGAGTTATAGTCGTTTACTAAAAGCTCTTTGTTATTCCTCTAGTAGACGATGTTAAACAAGAGAACTCACCTCGACCCCTTTTTTTGAGTCGGAACAGCTTGATGCGTTGTTTCCAGCAACACATGAAGCTTTTATCTTTTTTTAGTTGTTGCACTAAACACCTCGTAACCACATAGTCAAGTGAAGAACATGCATCAACACATAATATTACTTTATTATTGCACATAATAAAGTATCAGTTGTTCTGTGCCCCAAAATTCACTTGTTTTTTTTATCACCCACCAAGAGTTGGGATTATTTTCTGAGTAATCTGTTCATTTTTAAAGTTATAGACAAAAATGTTTGTTCATTTTAATGTAGCGACTGGTACCTCCATACTGTTTGTCTATAACGTCCCTCTTGTGTTGAAGCATCAAAAATATTTTTAGCTTGTTTGTAGCCAAAGCTAAAATGCTAACACACTAAGATACTATTTCGGTCCGGGAACCTTATACTTGACGACCGCAAACCTCTTTTTAAAAGCTTTTTTTATGAGTGAACGGAACTTGAACTGAGCGATTAGAAAACACTTGTACCACACGTTAATTATTTATATAAACAAAAAGACCCATGTGACTTTCACGCCGACTGAATGTGCCCGGGCTACTACGCCGCGGATTGGCTGAACCGTGCCCCATGGTCATTTTTATTAGTATTTAATACATTTCAACAGTTTTATAATCAGAACGGCTATCTGTTTCAGTATTTCCAGTTTGTCACTTGAATGTTCATATTGCAGTGTACGGTTAAAATTGTGTGATCTAAGTCAAACCCGTTCAGCCAATCAGAGGCGCCGTCACACCAGGAAGTGACAAATGGACGGATGCTTGGAAAATGATCCGGTGTCATACATGGTCTTACTTTTATAATGTTTAAGAAAGTCTCCTTCAGCCACTGTTAAAGTCCTGCTAAAAAATAAGAACGTTTTAGAAATATGATGGTAACCCATAGCGGCAACCTGTAGAGGGCAGAGCATGCATGAAGTAGAATAAAACGAAATATATAAATACCATCACATAAATAGGTGCTGGTATCTTTTCAACTGTTTTGACTAGATTTATTCTATTTAAACTTCAATTGTTTTAAACTATTTAAATCACATTTAAAGGTGAGTAGTAGTGTAAGGTAAGGTAAAACTTTATTAATCCCTCAGGAGATCTCCTTCGGGAAATTGTTTAAGATCGTATTCATATTCGTGTGTGCGAGTAACAGCAGATGTTAAAACTTGTCTAGTGTCAATTTTAATTTTTCAGGTATAATCATGATTGACGCTGCTTTTAAATGAGCAATTTGTGCTGTTTATCTCCATGTATTACACACAGAAGATGATGACACACACGTTGTCATTTATAATCTCGTGAGTCTGTTTAGTCTAGGGGTTAATATGGAACTAACTACTTGTTCTTGTTCAAACTGGATTTTAAAGCTACTCTTCCAGAAACATAATTATGAGAATATCTTCCAGTTGCAGCTGTAAAAGCAGAGAATGAAAAGCAGCCATTAAAACAGAAATAAATGATGACCACATGGATGTGAAGGAAAATTCGGACTTTATTGAACAAACGCAACAACATTATCAAATCTAAGCATTTAATATAGAAGAAAAAGAGAAATCCTGACCCAGTTTGTTATTGAATGAAATGGTTTTGTCCTTTAAAAGTAACTCGACGATCAGTTTTATTTGGTCACATGTGTTTGTTACAAATTACCACAAAGTCTGTACTTTACTCAAGAGAATATGCTTATATTTCTTGCAAGAGGTTATGAAATGGAGGCCATTTCACAGAATAAATAAGGTTCTATATTCCAAGGTAAGGATGATGATCCCAGTAAGTTAGCTAGGTAGCTAAGCTAGCATCACACTGTAGATACACAGAAGCTCTCGAGGGAGGCAGCTAGCATGGCTATTTTCCAGAGTACAAACATTTGCTTGCAATGTTAGAGTCGAAAAAAAAATAAAAAGACCTTAATGACAATAAAATATATACAACAATCAAAATACAAGATCAACAGCAACAACTCTGAATAGTAGGTCTTGCGAAATAAATACACCTCACCGTTTAGTTTTAGCAAACAACACCGCCATTTTGTATCAAAAAGGACTCACAACACGTCACTTGCCAGGCCATATTTGGTCAACATTTGAAAACAAAAGCAAAGTAGAAATGTCCAAAGTCGCAGCACTCATGAAACACGATAGAATTCCAGTATTATTAACATGTGTCTGAAATCATCACAGATTTTTTTATAACAGAAATCCTTCCCTTGATGCGCAGATATGACAATATATGCAGTGACACGTACAACTACAAGTTGTTTACGTTACGATAAGAGGAAATCATTTGGATTCTAGTCTGATTTTAAATTGATATTTCCACTAGTGATACTCATTAAAGTGCAGGTGAAGTTTGAACCAACTAATTTAGTGAAATATAACAGGATATTTATTTCAATTGCAGTAACCTAATCATTCATAAATGTCATGATTTTCATTCGTTCTAAGCCAGAGGAAGTGAAGACATTCTCCAAGCATGGCTGTTATGTAGTCATTTTAAAGTGGAGGTTTCAGGATCACATACTGCTCGAAAACCACTCAACTCCGACTAAGTGCCTCGTAGGTGTGTGGACGCGGAGCTTTCGGATGTGAACAGACCGGAAAACATCATGTTTGGAGGTTTTTAGAATGAAGAACTCATGGTGGAGTTCAGTGGACTCTCATGACCTCACACTGCTGCCACTGAAATGTGATTAATGTCATCATCAGCTTTAATCTCCGGCAGAAACGACAATAACTGACGATACTTGGCACATGAAATACGTCGAGAATATAGTCGCTTAAGGGATGATATTAGAAGTCTGAGACGATCACGTTTTACAGAGTGGTGAATGAAAGAGCAAATTAAAGGGGCCAAAAGTATTTACAGTTGCATGTAATACACCATGAGCATGTTGAATATAAGATAATTGGGCAGTGAGTCCACGACCATGAATACCATTATGCACTACAACAGTCCAAGATCTTCTGACATGTGCTGATGTAATCTTGAGTTAAAGTGTGTAAAAGAGTCGGTTCTCCCAAAATTCAAATGTCCCTCATTTTTTACTCACCCTCTTGTTGAATAAGGGTTGGGATTATTTTCAGAGTAACCTGTTCCTTTTTAGAGTTATAGACAAAAATGTTTGTTCATTTTAATGTAGTGACTGGACCTCAGTTGTCTTCGTCTTTATCTTCGTCCAAAAAGACACTTAAAAACATCCAAATACCTCCTTACTGCTCGTCTGTAACGTCCATCTTGTATGGAAACCTCGACATGAGAAAGTGTTTAGCAAAAAACTTCAACAAGACTATATTTTAGGACCGTTGGCAGCAGAAGTTTAAACAATAACATACTACACAATCAGGAAATGTGCCAGGTAAATGTCTACACTACTGTCTACTGGGCGGCCTTGCGATATTTACCCGGAGTACTTCTTGTTTGTTAAGCATATATTTGTTAAAAACTTTGCTACAAACAGTCTTAGAATATATAATTGTTTACGTTTTTCCGAAAAATGTCCTCTCGTTGAGCTTGATCTTGTAATACAAGATGGACGTTACAGACGAGCAGTATGGAGGTACTTTGGAGGTAAGTTTTTGGACGAAGACGAAGACAACTGAGCTCCAGTCTCTACATTAAAATGAACAAACATTTTTCCTATAACTCTAAAAAGGAATAGTTTACTCTGAAAATAATCCCAACTCTTAGTCGACTTGAGGGTGAGTAGAAATATAAGTATAGTTTGGGTGAACTATGAAGTTCCTTGTGGTCATTTCTGAAAGTGAATGGTCGATATTTCCAACCAGACTTGTTTGATCCTCCTCGTTGAAAGAGGGAATGTTGGATGAAATGGATTTTTAAAAAAGCATCACCGAGCTCAAATGGAATTCTCACTAACAAGGATCTTGTGAAACAAGTCTACAAAAACAACATTTCCCCCCCCCACACAATTAGCCGCCCTTGATGAAGTATTTGTTTCTTTAAAAATCACGAACGGAAACTTTGAACCGCGAACGTCTTAAAGTTCTCGGGCTGCTATCTCAGCCTTGAAAATGACTTGGTGAAATTTCCACGAGTCCAAAACAAACAATAAACAGATGAAAATGGCTTCTTAACAAGTCAAAGATGAAGGCGTCACATTAGTGGAGATGTCCTTGGAGTTTGCTTTTAACCAAAGTACTGATATGCAAATACATTTCCTGGACACTTAGAGAAGGAAGGAGACTGTGTCTGCACTCCATCATCACTGTTCTAACGTTGAAGTTGCGACAGGAGGCAAAACGCATCTGTGACTGATTGTCTTTTTATGACTTTTCTCTTATAATGAAGAAGTTCGTCCCCTCATGTGCTCTTTGTTTTCATTAAAAAATACTTGACTACCCGCAAATCCTTATGTGGGTGTCACGACTTCTACCAGGAAGTGGGACACCCGATGTGTCACAGATAATGTGTCTCACTAAAAAACGTGTTTATACTTCTGTTTTAAGAGCTGTTTTTTTTTTTTTTCCTCCCGGAGTTTTTGGCCGTCACGAGGCTCCGGTTCCGGGGAGGCCCCAGATGTAGGTGTTTGCAAGGGATGTAGTTAGGATGTCGCACTGATGAGGACCGTCCACCAGGGAGGACGAGGTGTCGGACACAGGATGCGCTGAATGATTATAGTACGCCCTGAGAATGCTTGTTATTTTTCTCCGGAAGAGATCTTGTTATTTGGAAGAATCCAGTACAGAACGAATAAATACAGAATCTGTTTTACCATATTGTCACATACGCGGTGCAAAATATTTTTTGAAATGTATCGATATATATTTTTAATTTTTAAGACCTAAATTTGTGTGTTTGTTTTCTGTTTTAATGAGTAATTAATATATTGATAGCTTATAGATGTAGCATTCGTGTTAGCCTATTATGCTATTTCTTATTCTTACCTTCCTCCCTTCTTCACATACTCTTTCTCCTTTTACAGTGTCAACTAGGTTCAATCCACAGTCTTTTTCTTTGCAGTTCTTTACGTTATATTTCTATAGTATATATATTTTAATGATCTTTTTTGTTTGTTTGTATTCTACTTCATTTTTTAGGGGATAAGTTGTAGAAGTAATTTAATTAATCGTCCGATAAAATTAACTTTTTGATGTTCTACATATATTTTGGTTTACAGTGTTTTCATTTTTTTCAGCCATATATACGTATTCCCCCTAACGATGTATACACAATTATTTAGTCAATTAAATACATATCAGTTGAGCTTCAGTTCAGCGATAATTTAATTAAATTCCCTGATAATATAATTTCTACCGCAATTCTTTCCCCTTTTTTCCTCAAACTTCCTGCAATATTTTATCTATAAATATGAGTATATAACACATGTCACAGTTCTTATCTTTTACGATTGAATTTAAGAGAAAATAAACTAATTAGAAAACATTTGACTAGTTACTCTTTTTTCATATACGTCTTAAAATGGCCATGAATTCTGTGAATGATAATTAAAGGTTGACTTAACCTGTATTAGTGCAAAGATCACAACTTAAACTTCTTCATCTCTTCATCTCACATGTCAACACAGGCTTCATGTTTCTTTCTTCATTCCTTGTGTTATTAATAAATCATTTCATTAATAATAACGAAATAAGATTGTTTAGTGTTGCGATGTTGTTGGATGTACAATAACCAGGCGTTTGTCGGCTCATATAAACAGAAGAAATACGCATTAGTACCTTATTCCCATTGAGCCCAAAAAAGTCCGACAACACCTCCAGGATCGAGTCCGAAAACTGTCCTTGAGAGTACCTGAGACGTGACACCTGATCCTGGAGCTCACGTGCTCCTGTAGGTCTTGATGATGTCTTTGATGGAGCTCCTGCAGATGGGGCAGCAGGCGTTGGACATCTTCTTCAGCTTGAGTCCGCAGGTGTAGCAGAGACACATGTGTCCGCAGGCGTACAGCACCGTGTCCACCATGTTCTCGTAGCAAATGGCGCACTCGTCGCTGAGCGAGGTGGAGCGGGACAGGAAGTTGGGCGACTCCGGGAGGCTGGAGAACGGAGAGCTGGGCGTCGTCCCTGAGAAGACGACAGAAGATGGAACAGAAGTTTAGTTACAAAAACATAACAATAACTTGGATTCTTCTAAATCTAAGTTCCTGATGAAACTCTCTGGACAAAAGGGTGAACGAACCTGTAGAAGTCAGAGCCGTGTGGTTGGAGCTGAGGTTGATGGTAAATGCTTTGTCCTTGTTTGGGTCGGTGGGGCCGCAGCAAAGCATTGTGGGAGAGATGGGGGAGCATGGGGACGACGGGCTTCGCTGGTCTGAGTTTGGAGATGAGCCTGACGAGAGAGGAGCGTCACAAATTAGTTTGTCCTGTTTGTAGTTTTCATAATTCACTCTAGTGTTAACTTTGATACTAATTATGTTTGTGCTAAAAACTATTTTATAAAATTTTGTTATTTCAGTTTTGGTGACTCGTAATGTGCTAGCGACGCCAACAACACAAACATCTTTAAAGTGCTACTAATGTATTGATTTAAGTGTGCCTTAAAAAGATCTTGGACTTTATTGTATCATCCGTTTGTGTCTGTTTGTACAAAACTCTCTCTTCATTGAAACATTTACATTAGAAAATATGCTAAAGTCCCGCCCACTGAAAACACTGTTTCTCGAGATAAAATATTTTTGTTTGTCACGTGTGTTATATCCCAGAAGTCTCCACCTCCAAGGGACTCGTTGTATAAACAAAGCGGGCATAATAAAGCAGGCTGGAGAAGAAGTGAAGCCATTATTACGTCATAATGGACTTCGCTCTTGTAACCTCTCGTTCGCCAAGATTTCAGACGGGGGAGAACTTTATAAAGTAATAAGTGCAAAACATTGTCACGATGAAGGACTAACTTCAACGTTTGAAACATGTAAGTGAGTCAAAAACGTTTCTGACCTGTTTGACATCAGTTTGCCTTTTAGCCTCAAGGAATTAAGATTCTTGATTAATTTGGCAGCAGTCAGCATTATGAGATAGAAGGTTGACTCACCAACGGTAGCACAAGTCTGGACCTGAACACTGAAATAGAAGCTTGCTCTTAACTTATTAACTATTGGCCAACCAGGTAAGCACTCATCTAAGAGTATAATATATTTGATCAATATAGTTAGATATATTTTTGAGTGTTTGGCACTGGCGCTACAGAACTTACTTGCTTAGACTCATCAACTAGTGATCTCCTGATAAAGCTTCATGAAGCAGTGTCATTATATCAGAGTCCACTAGATGGCGGACTCTGCACTATTTTCCTTTGTTTCGGACAACATCATTTGTAAACTGATGGCGCCACCTACTGACCTCTACACAACCTGACACTGCTTCATGAAGCTTCATCAGCCAATCAACATTCAAATGTCTTATTTTTCAACATTTTCTGTTTAAAAAAAATGGAAATATGTTTTTTGCTCAGAGATAATCATTGTTCTTTACAAATTTATTTGGAAGATCATTTCAAACTTCAAATGTTCACGTGGCCCTGTGACATTGACAGGTTAAATTTCTATTTCCAATAAGAGACTGACGGTAACACAAACGTAGAGCGACAGAATGACAGAATATGAATTTATGTACGACACGTCCTCAAAAGCCTGACACTATGTCCTCATCTATCTCAGCAGTCGTGGCGGCTTCAAAATAACAGCCCGAACCACTGTTGATAGCTCACTCTGACCCTCAAAGTCCTTATAAGCTGTATGAAAATTATTTTTAGACGGTAATGGCAGGTATGAGTTTGTGATCCTGACGAGCCGCGAGCGAGCCAGGAGTACGTCCTGACATTCATCCCCTAAATGACGAGATGAAAATTGACGGGGACAAAGTGACCATGTGAGAAACGACGCCATCCCATCTGCTCGGCTTCACAGGTCTGACAGCGACCGGCCACAGCAGATTGTCACTTGCATCAGTGGCTAAGTGTCTCCATGGCAACGCGGCGGCGTGAATCTGCTGCGTGTGGGCGAGCAGACACGTCACAGCTGGAGTGGCTAATGACTTGGAGAACATTCACTCTCCGGAGTATCGGGAGTGGAATTGAGATGTGAGGGCGGGTGAGAAAATGAAGGAGCAGAGCGACGGGCCGTGGGACGCTGTGTTCAGGGAGTGGACCGTGGGTGGGAAATCTCAGCTTCCTCAATCTTCGTCTATTAATATTTTAATAATGTACATGAGTGTTGTTACAGAGAGGTTTTTGATACGTGCTTTAAGATAAGAAACGCTTTAGTCCATAGTGATGGGCTGATGAAGCTTCATGAAACAGTGTTGTGTTGTTTAGAGGTCAGTAGGTGGCGCCATCAGTTTGAAAACGATGTAATGTTTCATTGGGAAAGTTGTTCAAAACAAAGGAAACTAGTGCAGAGACCGCCATCTAGTGGACTCTGAAAAAAATGACACTGCTTCATGAAGCTTTATCAGATCAATTCTAGTATTCAATCTTGTCATCATCAAAGAGACGAACATGAATTACTTTGTAATAAACAAACAACGTGTTGCTATTTCGTCTGATGTGCGCGAAATTCATCCCAATAAGTTATATTTTATTGATCAAAAGAACTAAAAATGTGGATAAGTTGCCACAATTTTAGATTCAACACTGACTAAAACCCTAAAAAATGGTCAAACTTTTCTTTATAAATGTTGATAAATAATTGTGAAATTCCACACATAAAAAAAGGAAACGCTGAATAATAGGGAAGCGTATAAGACTTGTTTTTGCTCGAGAGAGAGTCTCACGTTATAAGGCTAAAAATAGCTTTTAATAATTAAAAGGGAAACTTTTGTTTTTTATAAAGTTTTTCCAACAATAGACCAAGGCTAAGCTTTGGTGGCTTCTATGATTAAATGTGTCATCCATGACCAATATACTGTAGTTTAAGGGCTAATATTTGCCTGAACACTACTTTGTTTATGCTTAACAAACACTAACTTAGAAAAAGAGGCAAATAATCAACATTTAATGTTCGTTGGAACTTAAATACCAGATTATGTACGCGTTACTGGTAGGTGTGTAAACTTGTCAAACAGGCATAACTCATACGCTGCATACTCAATGATAAAGGAAATAAAGTAGAAAAAAAAGCTACATTTTAAATTTCATATTTTATGATCTAAATCGATGAGGTTTTTTTTAATGAATAATGAAATATTCTATGTTCTTATTAAACATGACTAAGAACATTAGATTTACATTCAATCATTTACAGCACTTTAATTACCAGTGCACACATTTGTTTTAGACATTGTTTAAGGGCTCATAAAATGGACCCATTTCTTAGAATGAGCCATCAGTAACATATGGAGGTCCTAATGTAAATAAGGAGCTTGTGTTGACGCTATTAAAGGTTCCTTTATACTAAAGATGTCACAGCAGACGGATGTTTCGACTGAGACCGTCATTAAGACAGAGAGTCACGTGCAGAGATCGTAAAGAGCAAAGTCGTCTGTCTACTTTTGTCTGAGATTCTCTTTTAAATGACATAAAAAGCAAGAATTGGTGGTTTGTTTTCAAGTCTTGCTGCTTTTTGAAGACTTGCAAAAGAGTGGAAATCATTGTTGACAAAGCTGATCCTTGTAGAACAACAAAAGCAACATTTATATGCAAATTTGTCAACAAACAGGTGGATGTTAACACAAACAGCAAAGCAGCTCAGCAAAAGAAAGCGTTTTAAAACTAAAAGTATTCGACCTATGGAGTTCAAAGAGTTTTTATCCTTTCATCTTAAACTCATGATCTTTTTCTTTTCTTCCCTGATCTTTTGTTGTTTGCAACAAAATAAAAACAGGTGTGTTTTTTTGTATTTTGTTTCATATGATGAACCCTCCATCGCTACAGTTCTCAACCAAAGTGGGTGCTGTTGCTTAAAAACCAAGCAAACCGAGTAAAGCTGTGAGAATTGTTGCCAGTTTTGTGCCTGAACGAGTTCGTCGAACGATAGTTCATGACCGTACATGAACTAGAACGTAGTGTATTTTGCCTGGTGAATGCTTCGGTGAGCGCGTTCATTCAGGTGTCTGTGAACTGTCTCCGTTCATCTTTGTTTGGTAGGTTGATTTCTACAGAGCCTTACAGACAGTAACAACATTCAAAATACCAGGACCGCGAACGCACCACTGTTACTGTGGACTGAATAGACAGAAATGCTGCTCGGATTCAAACCTGGTTCTTTAGGGTTCAAAATAATATGCTTGGATCATGAACTCTTCAGGTATTTAATTAAAACATCTTTTTTAGTTATGAGTGTGTGTTTATGGTTGTGTGTCTTTGTGTTCCCTGCGACAGACTGGGGTCCTGTCCAGGGTGTCCCCTGCTTCTCGTCTGCTGAAGCTGGGATAGGCTCCAGCCCCCCCCGGCAACACCCATAAAATATTAAGATTAAATTAAGTTTATGAATAAATATTTTCTTCTGTATTTCACAACAACACATACAGTTACTCTATTGTTTTTACAACACTGACAATACATTTTTTTCCTGATATGACAATTAAATAATTTGAAAAAGGTTTAATAATTGGGGACTCTGGTTATACATATATAATAAGAGATTGTAGAAACATATAAATATTTAAAGAATCTGGTGAACTAGTTCCTTATTGGAGTGGTAGACTTATGGACACTTTGAATTATAAACTATGAACTGAACCAGTTCATTTTAAAATTGGTTAACTGAAGTTTGAACTAGTTCACATAGAAAGTTGACTTTCCCAACACTGGTTATAGCATATAGACCCACCTAGAATCCTGAGTTGGTTGAGGGAGCTGTGAAGACTGAAGAACACCCAGAGAGGCCTGGAGTTGTCCACACACAGCTGCATCCCTGCACTGATGCCGTTGTGGCTCACGATGACCTCCCCCTCGGAGTTCACCACGAACCCCAAGATGTCGCCGCTCTGAAGAGGCACCGCCACGCGACAAACGGCCCAGAACTCCTTGCGGTCCACGAGAGACTCCGGGTTGGACGGCAGGTCGCTGGGCTTGAGCGCCGCGGGGTTGCAGGAGGTGACGCCGTAGGAGAGGCAGCCGGGCCGGGCCACGCCGGCGTTGACCTTGACGAAGACGGTCTCCGAGGAACACACCGGTCGACTGGTGAAGGCCAAAGTTCGGTCGTCACCGCGCTGGTGGTGGTCTCTTCGCGCCACCGTGTATTTGTCCAACATGGTGACGTGAACGCCGTGGACGGAGTGGAAGTGCAGGTCCGTGTCCATATGGCTTGGTAGCAGAGAGCACTGCTGGGAGTTCTGGGAGTTCTGAGGAACATGGCAGGAAGAAGAACTCAAAGACTGCTCCTCCTCTTCGGTCTCTAGATTCCTCTCTTGTTGCTGCTGGCTCAGATCACACAGGCTGATGGAGAGACGAGGGTCTTCTCTGCTCTGCTGGACGGAGTAGAGTCTTCTGACCGTGAAGGGACGAGTGTGAACGTAATCTGGACTGATCATCTCACTGTCTGTGGAGAGAATCCAAGTATTAGCAGCTAATAATCCTTACATTTTCCATAATACAGATTGATCTTATATTTGACGTCCTTTGTTGAATTTTTACACAGAACAAACTGTGAACATAAATACGATTATAAAAGAAAATACATCTGAAAAAAAGTTTTTTCGATTAAAATACAAGGGAATAAAATGTCTTCTTTTTGCAAGTAGTTAAACATTTTGGTTGTATTTAACCTGGTATAAATGTTTTGTTTTTTTCCTCAGCCATGAAAACATTATTGCATTACAATTAAAACTGTAATCGTGACATAATGTGATTATTTCATTCAATGCAGCTTTTATATTACAACTTTCAGACTTTTTCCTGATTATATTTCACATTTTATTTCATGTCATATTATACTGGGATAAACAATAATAACAATATTGTGATGTGATACTCGTTTTAGTTAATTCATATGTATTTCACCAAACCCATCATGAAAACCTTAATTAATTAAACAATTCATATTTTTGGAATCAATTGAGATCGTTTATTTTCATACTTTTCATGATTTACTTCTTTCAAATTGTCATTATTCTTTTGAAGCATGGTTTAAATCATGGTTGATTATACGACACTGGTTAGTAAAGGAGTGTTTTAAAGCCGCAGCACATAAGATTTCAATCATGTAACCACAACTGTAAAGGCTTCCCCTTTTAAATTCCTGAAAAGATCCAAACGTTTCTTAAAAATACTGTTCAAGATCACCCTTTTTTTCATGTACTATCCCTGGTGGTAAAAAATCACATTACATTGTAAACAAGAACGGTTGAAGCAGCAACTTTAGCCATAAGGCATGTTTAGTGTATTTTAAAATACAATGACGAGAAAAAAAATCAACATTAGAATTACGACTCTTGAAGTAACAGTACAGGAAACCGCAATGATAAGAATGAGTAACTGCAGAAGTCTGCGTATCCTATCTGTTGAATATCGCATTAATTGTTCAAAAGATCATTTCTTGAAAGCATTCTGCAGACTCTGCTTCGCTGCAGGCAGATCTTTGTTAACCCATAATGCAGTTTAGCGAAAGCAAGGCGAGCTTGTTAGTGCAGTGGTCTGGAGGCAAACTCAATAACAGTGACGACATTAAATCAAAACTCCATTTAGTATTCTCCACATGTGCAATCGTGCTTTGTTTTATATTCACCTCAAGTACATGAACCCATCAGTGTAAACACATTGTAGATTCTGTCTCCTCTAATTTAAAACATGTTCCTCCTAATGTAATCTCTGCGTGGAGAAAGGAGCGTGTGGAAGTACAACACGGACAAACACTCCTTCTTTATGCTCTGAATCAGACCATGGAGCTGCAGGCCTGCGGGCCACATTACACTACTCATTATACTGCATATACTGACATTATATTATTGGAATTATCGGGAAGGGACACTGCTCTGGTTCTCTTGGATCTAACATTAGCCTTTGACCTTTGATCACCATTTTCCTAGTGAGAAGACTGAGGGATGAAGTGGGACTGTCTGGGTCTGTGTTACAGTGCTTTGTTAAAGGCTTTCTGGGCGCAGTTTTAGTGTATCTGCCAATCAAATAAGGTCTGAATCAACGGATCTGTTGTGTGGAGTCCCTCAAGGTTCTGTGTGCGTCCTTTATTATTTTTGCTGTACTTGATTCCCCTGGGTGAAATCAGTCGGAGATTTCCTGATGTTTCTTACCACATTTTTGCTGATGACATCCAGCTCTACTGCTCTTTTGATCCAACTGAGCCCCAGAGGCTGAACAGCTTAGTCAATTGTTTGCTAGAAATCAAACAATGGCTGAGTGAAAACACTTTGCACTTAAATGTGGACGAAACTGTAATTCTGGTTATTGGGCCTGATGATAAGATTCCAGGGTTAAGTCAGTACTTGGGTGACTTGGGTCAGGTCTGTCAAATGAGCCTGAGAAACCTGGGTGTTGTATTTGACAGAAACATGTCTCTAGTGCAAAACTGCAGAAAACTGACCAGAAACTGTTTCCTTCAACTGAGAAAATCTCTAAACTTAGGAAAATTACGTCACAAGACGATCTGGAGCTTATAATCAATGTGTTTGTGTCTTCTCGTTTAGACAATTGTAACAGTTTATTTTTGTGTCTAAACAAGAAGGATCTGTCTCGCCTGCAGCTAATACAAAACTCTGCAGCAAGAATTCAGAGCAGCTCTAGTAGAAGAACTCAGATTTCTCCGATCCTTAAAACTCTTGGATCGGCTGCAAGTTTCTTTCAGGATAACATTTTTAAATTCTGGTTTTTACTTTCAGATCTATTCATGGTCAGGCTCCTCCTTACATCAGTGATGTGATCCAGCCTTACAGCCCAGCTCGGGCTCTGAGGTCTGTGGATCAGAATCTACTGACGGTTCCACACACACGGTTCAGGACTAGAGGAGAGAAATCCTTGCAGGCTTTTGCTCCTAAGCTTTGCAACGATCTTCCTCTCTCTTTGTGTTTGGATGTTTGGATCTACTGACTCTTTCAAGAAGCATCTTAAGACATTTTTAATTGTGCAGGATCCTGTGTTTGTCTTATGTGTCTTTATCTTTTAAGTATATATTTTAACTGTGTATTGTTTGTGATTGTTTAAGTGCTTTAGGACCGTGGTCTAGAAAGGCACTCTAGAAATAACCATTACCTACATACTTACACTTATACAGGTTTATGTAACATTGAACTAAAGGCGATGGACATGTAGCTGAAGAAGACCATAAAAACGTCCTCCCACTCTGTCTACAGTGAGATTTGTCTTCAGCTAAAACCAGCACAGGTGCTTGAAGGCATGGGTCAAAGTTCAATTTTCTGTTGAAGAGACATACAGTACCAGAGATGTTATTGACTCAGTGATGTAGTTAAACAATTCCCCACTGTTGCACTGCAGCTTCTAGACAAGTTGACTGGAGAAAAGAGATGAAAGTAGAAACAAAAGGCAACCAAGAGTCAAGAAGACATGTTCAAAGGGAGACCTGTAGCACCGCTTGACGGAAAATTCCCCTTCAGTTAGATTGTATCTCAAACGATTCCTCTGGAGTAAATAATCAGATTTTCTTTTTTAAATTCTCTCCAAAACGGTTCCGAGAAATATCCCCGGGATTACAGTGACGGGTTACCATACTTACCACGGAGCACATCAATCTGTTGTGAATGCAACAGGTATTTTAGTGGAGCTTACAAGAAAAGCTTTTGGTCACATCGTACCTCTCACATATTATTTTGGGAACAGCAGTCGAGAGAAGGATTGCAAATCCTAGGAACTCTTAAAAGTTTTCCCATTGTGTAAGTAGGAAGACGGATCTGGGATCTTTATATACAGTACAGGTCAAAAGTTTGGACAGCTTTTCATTCAAAGTGTTTTCTTTATTTTCATGACTATTTAGATTAGTGCTCCCCATACTAAGCTCCCCTGAACAACACCAGAGCCTCATTTTGATTCATTTTTTAGGGGGTAAATTATTTTTTTAGAGTAGCTAAATAAAGATCAAGGCTGTTTTTTATATATATTCTTCAACCATCTCCTTTTTTTTTTGCTCACTAAGGTCTGGTTTCAAATATATCAACATTTTAGGGCCTAAAGTAATATGACTTTACTATATTTGGTTATTATATTTTTGTGGCTTTTTCTTGTGAAGAATTCCGAGAGTGTTATTTGTTTTTTATTTATTCCACAAATGGTAATTTTATTTATTTTCTGCCTTTTTTTTCCTGGTGAAGAATCCAGAAAAGGGTCATTTGGTGATCTGTGGCTTTCTTGAAAACTACATTTGTACATTTAGGCACCCCTGTGATGGTTCTTTTTTGTTACAAACTGCCCCCAATTAGAGAAGGGAAAAGTTACGCGGCCCTCACAGGAAAAAGTTTGGTGACCCCTGGTTTAGATTATTGATTATCCTTCATGGTTTCAAGGCATCGAAACCATGAAGGAATTAGAATTATGGATTCAAAAAACAAATTTGAAATAACTGAAAACATGGCTTATACCTAGTTTCTGAAAAGTAGACTTAGCTTTTTCATTTGCTGTTTATCAAATCAAAGAAGGGCCCTGCGTTACAGTACACTGTAAGACAGTGCACTAACTTGTCCAGTGCTCAAATTCCCATAGGGTAGTACTGTCTCAAACTGTCTACACACACTACACACAGAAATTACTCGACAGCTTCTTCCTCTAATACTTTTTAGCGCTGATTGCAACCAGCCATTAAAACCGTATCGCTGACACAGCGCTTTTTTGACAAATTGAAATAAGTTAATAAGTTGTGTTTCATTTTGTTATTACTGTTGTTGTGTTGTTTTATGGTAAAATTAGCTAGTAGCTTCCGTTTAGCGTCATCTACGTCACTAAGATGGCGTTAATGGTGGAAAGTGTTCATAGATCCACACTAAATTATCTGGCTATTTGAGTGCACCAATTGAGTGCTCATTATGCACTACATTTTTGCTCACTGCTCATTGGGACGCACTTGTGCACTCAAAATATTAAGTGTAAGGGCAGAAGTGCACGATTTGGGACACACCCCAGAATACAAGAGGTAGTCACCTGACATGGTTTTCACTTCACAGGTGGGTCTTGTCTGGGTTACATTCGGGTATTTATTTACTTTACATGAGTTGTGTTGTGCAGAAGTCAGGTTGAAAGACAGGCTTATTTGACGACTGTTAGAATTCATATATATTTATTATAAAAAGAACCAATCAACGAGAATAGAAACAAGGGACATTCATTACTTTAAAAAATGTAGGTCAGCCAGACCAGAGAAATGCAAAAAGCCTGTTAGGTTGACTGTACCGTCTGGACTGTACTTGAATTTTAGATTTGGCCGATAACATATCTTAAACCGTTTTAAAATCGACCTCAACTGTTGCATGGAGTCTATCAAAACGTGAGCGCGTCTTCTAGTGCTCAGCTCTTAACTCTTGCTTATTTACATAGTGACCTCCAGTTGGGTCACGTGTTAGCATGTCTAGCTAAGCCTCTCTGGAGCGCCGAGAGTGGAAGGCATCCTGAAAGTGCATCACATGTCCGTCCTCGTCGTCTCCCGCGCTCATAAATACCCTTTTCTAATTCTGCCGACTGTAAAATAGCAGCCACATGGGATCATCGTCGCAAGACCAACAACAATGCCGTGTGTGTTTGTGTGTAGACAGTTGGTCGCAAACATCGGCCGCAGTGTCGCTTTCTCTGGGATGTTCGCCAAATTTAACACAAGCTAAAATTAGCCTGATTGGACATCTGAGTCGAGGATGATGGCTTAATCCACCAGGGTTTTCCCTCTTGGGAAGCAGGCGGGGAGCGATGGGGCGCGAGGAACGAGGACAGGGTGAAAAATAGGGTGAGCGTGGACGCTCTGGAAGAGGGAATACCTCGCCAGCTTTATCACACAAAGGCAGCGCATCTCCGGCCAGACGCTGATAAACTGCTTGAACTCAATTACTTCCTCAGTCAAGAGTGCCCCCAAGCAAGCATGAGACCCATAAGAATAGCAGTCTTATCGCCCCGAAAGGTAAAGTTAGCCGACTTGGGGACACAAGAGATAACTTGTTTTCTCGCTGTTACAATTTCCTGTAGTCGTTGTTTGGGACGTGGTCAGAAGTGAACAGGGACCTGAGTAACCAAACATGAATGCCTACAATAACAAAATGGATCTCAACATTTGCAGAGTTGTTTATTTTTATTCTAATCTAGGTATAAAAAAACATTAGAGGGGAATGTTCCTCTGATATATAACTGATCCTTTTGTTGGTGTGTAGTCCGGAGCCAAGTCAAATAATGACTGGATAATAATCAGTCCTGTTAGGGAGGAAGTCAACGACCAAGACAAACACTTTAAGATTAATATTCAAGATGCAACCAGCCGGAGCAATCATGATTATTGCCTTTTGTAGTTGAAACATAGAGAGAAAACACCCATGTGTCATATACTTCATTTAGCATGACAAATGAGAAGAGCACAAATACAGCTCAGATTTCTGCCAAGCAGCTCATTTTCAACTCAAAACAGATCGATTACAGCAGCATGCCAGGTAAATGGTTGCATTAACTTCTGTCTGAACAGCGAAGTGTTCCTTTAAAACAAAACAACCTTTAAAAGGAGGATAATCAATAATAATAACTCGAAATAATATAAGTTCAGAACTAATCTAAACTTCAAAAATCAGCATTTCTCCATGTGTTTTCTGTGTATTACTTCCTCAAGTGATGGACTTTTCAGTTATAGTGAATAGTATTAATAGTATTCATTTCAGTATTTTTTGCAACCAGACAGATGGATAACAAAAGGGTTACAGTAAGATATAATGTCTATAATAGTAGCATTATGGCTTTGAAAAAAGTAGATAAAAAAAACAATTAAATAAAGTTGAAGAGAATTTAGAACAATGTTGTCATGTTGAATTCATATCTAGATATTTTTTTACAGAGCTAATATCTCTAGAGCGACACTGAAATCAGCAACAAACAAAAAAGACCTAAAACTACGACATGAAGTAACAATATCCACAAACAAAATGTCTCGCCAAGTTTAACACAAACACGGCCCATAAAAACATCCAACGCCTTTTTTAAAAGGTCTTTATAAGAACCTGTTTCCCTGTTGATTGATCTAAATGCCAGTCTTGCTCAAACAGGTACAGACTAGCTTTTCATGCCTTCAATAATGTCAGGATGATCAAACATGGCTTTTATTCAAACTGCTAATCGTATCTCAGTTCTCCAGAGGCTCTTCAATGGAACATAATGAGAATTAATGATACGTTTGAAACGTGAAAGTTCAAGTGTTTGAAGCCTCTGGATTTCAGCAGAAGCTCTAAATCGACTTCTTTTGCAGGAGAACAAGGAGATACTGATTAAGTGCTCAGCTGTATTGGACACGTAAATAAAGTCCTTTCTGTGTCGCTGGAGCGAGAGCCCCTCAGAGAGAAGTGTAAACAAAAGGAACACAATCCAGACTGACAGCTCTCTTCAGGGTCAGCACTTGACCCCTCTGCTTCTGCTTTCATTAGGAGACAATCTCGACCTCTCGTTGAACGTTAATACGTCGCGGAATGTTAAGAACACACGCCCACAGCAGAGTGCGCGGTATAAACATCTCTGTGTGTTTTGGGTTTACCCTCAGTGATAAAAAACGGAATATCCCAACTGGAAAAACCTGTTCCTTGCAAATTCAACATGGCGGATATGAGTGAAAAAAGTAGTCAGTTTAACTGCCAAAGCAAACAGTAAAGCTCCACCTGATCCTACAACAGATCTACCTCTGTTCCTTTTATAGACCTAAACTGGAAAGATGTCCATCCTGCAAGAGTTCAGTTTACTCCTTAACCCACTGGAACCGGATTAGGAGGCTTTCGGGGTCGGCCGTACAAGGTCGGCTGCAGCAGTTGTGCATGCATGTGTTAAAGGATTTACATAGAGTATCCCGGCCCACGGGGGTCGATTCGGGCCACTGTACGGAACGAGAGAGTGAAGTCATTGTCATGAGAAAGGAAGTTGAGAGGAGGGCCGTCCAAAAATGTAGCGTGCTTATCAAAGATTGAAACAAGAGGGAGCTCCGGGGGTGATGAGCTATTTAAGAGCGTCTCCAGTGAAGATACGCTTGTAAGAATAACTGGACTCTGTGTGGACTCTCGGTCATCATGACATACTATACATCCGTTGTTTTTTTGATCCTCATACTTTAAATGCACACTTCTACTTGGCAAAATACAATAATTGCACCTTGTAACTCTGCTACAAAATACATAAAAAATATGCTTTGTGTTTATGATTGTGTGTTCCTTTTGGGGTTTTCTTTCCTTTAACCTTAAACAGATTCATATTAAGAGTTTTTTTTATATAATCCAAAGAAATCAACTAACACACGAGACATTATAATGATTTATATAAAGTGTCAAGCCATTTTTAAATGACCTGCAACAGCTTTAAATATCTGTAAAAGGGCCAAAATTCAGTTTAATGCTCATTTAAAGTATATTAAAAAAAGTATATTATAACAATTTCCAGAAAGCATAGACTTCAAATAAAGATATTTTTGAGAAATAATAAAAAATAGGAACAAGTACAATAGATGAGGAATGGGGAAAGCAGGTTTCCATTTTTGCTCTAAGGAGAATAAAAAAATGTTTTTTGCTGACTCGGCCTGACGGAGGATAAATCATGCATTTTGACAATAACAACAAAGATGTTATAACACAGTGGTTCCGCAACTCCTTGTCCGGGGACTGATACCGTTACTAGAACGCATGAAAATTTAAAATAATTTACATAATTTCTGTTCCGTTGATAACCGTCTTAAATGTGTTTTGTTTCGAAAATAGATGGTATTTCTACTGAAGTAACATTAGTCTGTGACTTGTTTAAGTTTACTCAAAAAATAAGGCTGTAAAAAAAATGTTTTATGAAGGTCGGTCCGTGAATATAATGCCCACATTAAACCTGTCCACTGTGGGGACCCCTGCTTTAAAAAGAAATTGCGTTTTTGTTTGGCGACTAGGTTGAAACTCTGGCATTCTTATTTTAAACCTCAACACTATCATTTATTTTTCCCTTGCTTATTGTTTAACTATGCCAACATTTCACCTTAAAACTACATTAATAGAAATTATTTTAACTATTTATGGTTTATACCCTTGTGTTACCTCTGGGTCAAGGTGACCCGGTGGCCCGAAAAAACAAATGTGTTTGTGGTATCCCTTGTGTTATCTCTGGGTCAAGGTGAACGACCTCCATCACTCGTATGTATTGCTGGAATCCAAGGAGGTCGTTCACCTTGACCCGGGGACAACACAAGGGATATACAAACACATTTGTTTTCGTGTCACCTTGACCCACACAAGGGTTAATGTCCACACCGTCCCAGTTTCTCTCTTGAGCCGTTCGGAAAATGCCCCCCTGAGAGTGAAATGGCACCAGGATAAATATAATGCTTTGATATCTGATATTTCACGTTCTTTTCTAGGTTCACAAGTTGTTTATTCGACACATCATCATCATTGAGTCTGTGATTTGGTGCCAGGTATTTTCGGAGGTCTGGACCTCAACCATGGAAAGGAAATTGATCCTGATGCGACGAATAACAAGAGTGACGCGACACTAAACACCTCGAGGGAGTCACAAGGACACCAGGCGTTAATGAGCCAAATTGAAACCTTATATCATTGTACACTAATTTTCCCACGTAACCTTTCGACTAGATGTGATGTTTTTTTGGGCTCTTGTATCTATGTAGACACGTTTTTCTAATTAAAAATAAATGTTCTTGTTTTGGTCAGTGATTAAGACGACACATCTGCCAGACAAACAAAGCAAAGCTCACTCATCTGACTGTTGTTAGATTTCTCTCTGAAGGTCTCCCCCTGCTCAGCCCAGTGCCCGAAACCTGACAAGCTCCATTACATTTTCCTTTTTTTTGATTCACTGCGAATCTGTTAGTCGCCGTTTGCGGTGATTAAAGCGCTCTGAAGCTCATCAGCATGTCCAGAAGCTCTCATATGGACCTGCAGAGTTCTATCCAAACATGAAACATGGCATCTCTTGACACTAATCCTTCAGTGATGACAACAAGCTTGTAAACAATGCTTTAAAGACATCAATTGAAAATAGAATGCAGCAAAGTACTGTACATACACTCAAACATTTATATTGTTTATTATTTTGTCTGTTATTTTTTGTGGCTTCGACCGAAATGCTTCGCTAGTACCGAGATTTGTAATATGCTTTCTTTTAGTAGTAGTTAAGGTATCGGTATGGACGATGTTTGATTGATACCCAGTCCTTTTTATATAAAATAATTATTATTATTGTAATTGTATTATGTAATATTTTACTAAAATCCAAACAAAGGTATATAACAATGCTTTAATGACATGCTTTTTTGGCTGTTGATGCTTCTTAGCATTCGGCTAGCTTTAGGTTAAATTGCTGTCGTTCTTTTAAAGCGTCAATAATACGTATATATATATATCTTTTTACTAATTCATATACATATGTATATATAAGATCAATAGTTTTATCTATCTATATTAAACTTTTTTTGTGTTCATGGAAGTGTGATTAAATCATAGTTGCAAGAACTCTGCTGGTTATTTAAAATTATGAATATTTCTTTAGCTAAATGACGTTAATAAACGTTATAACGGACAGACTGGATCAAAATTAAACTGAGAATTTGTTCATATTTGTGTGTTTTTATTTTGAATATGAAAATAGTTTTCAAGAAGTATTAGTAAATTAGGATCAATTTAGATTATTTTCCCAATATTAATAGCATCAAGTTAACTGGCTTTTTTCTGATATCATGAATTTGTACATTGACTTCAACCCCTATTAAAATAATTAAGATGTATATTAAAATAAGTAAGATGTATATCAAAAGAAATAAGATGTATATAAATGTTTTTTTGTCTGTATAAGGCACTCGTTAAACCTGTAAAATATATTTCATCTAGAAACCCTTGCTTCAGTGAAGGGCACAGGCAGAACAAAAAAACACATACAATAGTTTTTGTGTAATAAAACAGGTTGAAATAGAACAAAGTGATGAGCTGGAAATCATATGATCCAGAAAGAAAAGGCTTTGAGCGCTTCAGATCATTGGGCAACATTTTCACCCGTCTTTAATCGCAATATTGCTTTTGTAAAAGATCAAAAGTCTAATCTTCAAAAGTGCACACATTGTACAAAGACTGTTACAAGTGAAAAAATGTCCTTACTCACAGGAGCAATTCAAATCAAGCGCACTCCAAGCGAGCATTCCAGAGTAGCCATGTCATCAAACAGATGTTATATTTCCCATGATGCCTTTGTGCGACCATTGAGGCTGTCGTGGCCATTTTCCCGAGAACACAAAAGGTCGTTTTCTTTCAGTTCACAACCCTTTAGGCAGTAAACCTCTGATCTCACGAGAAGGGAAAATAGTTATTTTGTGTCTCAGTCTCTTAGTCTTTTTGTTAAGTAAGTAAATAAGTAAGGCTTGAGACCCTCTTTATATCTTTGCACTTAACTTTGAGAAATGTTTGATAGCAATATTGCTTAAAATAAACAACACAACTTGAGACCACTGCAATGACACATCGCTGTCAATAATCCCCAATAAGACTAAGGGTAGTGTAATTGTAAATATTGTTTATAATGCAAAAACAAAAGTAATAAAAAAAGAGTCTTTCAATCTGCTGTGAGTGGAATTTAAAGGAAGGTTACTCATGATACTACAATTGATATTTGTTCCATTTTGTGTTCTTGTGTGAATAGTTGAGAAAGTAGGCTATATTTAAAGCGGTTTTAGGGTAACTAATGTGTTGATTTAAGTGTGTCTTAAATAGATGTTGGACTCTAGTGTACTCATCAGTACAGAAAACTCTCTTTCTATTGAAATATTTACATTAGAAATTACAATTGCATTTAAATCCACTGAAAGAATGTTGTTTTCTATAGAGCTAAAATCTTTTTACCACATCCACTCTGCTATGATTGGTGAAAGATCAAGGTTTGTCCTGGCCTGTTATCCATCCCGGAAGTCTCCACCTTTAAGGGACTTGTTGTATAAACAAAGCCTGGTGTGATTACAGCTGGTTGGAGGGGGAGTAAAGCCATTCTCTCCTCATAATGGACTCTCATAACCTCTCGTTCGGCCATATTTCAGACGGGGTAGAACTTTATAAAGTAATAACTTCAGAACATGGAGAGGATGACTTTAATTTAAAAAAACAAAGAAGTGAGTCAGGAGAGTTGGGTTTTCACATTAGTCTCCTTTAACATATTTGTCATATTATCAAATAGATGTCTTCAAAAACCTTTTCAAATAAGGAACAAATCCCATGTTTCAGAAAGCTCTACAGTAAATATTGAAAAATTATTTCAGATACCCTCAAAAGTTTGAAAGTGTATTGTACACAATGAAATTTGTCTGAGAAACATCCATCATGCTCTTTGAAAAGTTAAGAGCTGGACCATAATGGCCTCCAGGACCGACAGTAATGTTGGGAGCTTTATTAGCCTCCTGGAGGACACCTTGGTGCAGGATTCATAATTTTGGGGAGAGGACTTGGAAGTGTCTATTATCAAGTGAAAATATCCAGTCCTCTGACAAGTCGAACATTTCTGAAGATTAATCTGAGAGATTAGCATATAGAGAGGTAATATAGCATGAAAGAGGGAGCAGACAAGAGTGAAATGGAGGGACAGTGTGTAGCAAGATTCATGGGTTACTGTAATTCTGCCAAAAAAAAAAGAAATAAAAAAAATCACTCAATGTTTATAATATGGAGACATTAGCGTCTTGTTGCTTTTCTCACTCAGCGCTCTTGTTTTCGTCTTTGCCTTTGGCAGCAGACTGACGTTTGACAGATGACTTTGCATAGTGTTATTACCATCCTGGATTTTCAGCTTATTGTTGTTGGGAGGATTATGGACGTATGCAGCGAAGCGGAAGTCAAACACAATCGCACAATGCCGATTTGTAGTACTTTGGGGTAATTACACCCTTCATGCATATCGCGCCGCCTCCATCAATCAAAATTACCGGAATAGTTTAGCTCCTCTGAGTGCTCTAATAAAACCCCAGACACAACTGAGACGTCATCTCAATATGTTTTTTAAAGATTTACAAGTTAACTTCTTCTTCTCCGATAAAATTCCGACACATCCTTCAATTCTGCCTGAACAGTCAGATTTATCTCTCTGACCTCACTACATTTAAAAAAAAACAAAAAACGTTGGAATCCAAACGGCAAAATCTCGTCAAACAAAATCCCCATTACTGGTGTTGACAAGTCAAACAATAAGCAGGATCTGAAAGCGAGTGAGGTGCTCCGATACTGAACCAAAAATAGACACAAAGAAAGGAAAGTGCAGCACAATCGTGGCGTATATACAAAATAGAGAGGTTGAGTTGCCTGCAGCTATCTCTTCATCTGCTGACAAAACAGGTAGGAGTCAAACCAACAGCCTTTTTTCCAACCGCTGAGAGACACACTTCAGTTGGAAAAATTGTTCATAGCAAGTTTTCCTCTGGAGGCAAATCTTTCATAGCGAGCAGCAGGAAAAAGCGTTGATGCGCTTGTGGTTAGTCAACGTGATAGTTCACCCAGATTTCACCAATTTTCCTTCTGACCCTACCGTCGACTAAGGGTTGAGATTATTTTCAGAGCAATCTGTTACTTTTACGAGTTATAAGCAAAAATCAATGTTCATTTTAATGAAGTCAGTCATTTAGCCAGTCTAGTGGAGGCTCTTGTAATATTTATTCCTGAAAAAAATCCTCATGTTGAGGCTTCAATACAACATGGATGTTACAGACGAACAGTTTGGAGGTATTTAGATGTTTTTAAGTGTCTTTTTGGAAGAAGATGAAGACGAAGACAACTGAGCTCCAGTCGCTACATTAAAATGAACAAACATTTTCGTCTATAACTTCCTAAAAGGAACAGATTACTCGGAAAATAATCCCAACCCTTAGTCGACATGAGGGTGAGTAGAAAATGAGTGAATTTAGATTTAGAGTTTAAATTGAATAATTATGATGTTTAATTGTTGGTCCAACCAGTTCCAATCCTGAAGATATGTATTTAAAGCATGTTTTTGCCTCTGCTTATATTCTACAATTTGAATATTTAGCTTCAAGCTTTGTTACTGTTGTAGTGAGACTGTTTTACTATCAGTGATCTACTGACTTCTCTGGCTTGTGTCCAGCGTATGTCAATTCACTATTTGAATGGACCTGCCCAAGGATCAAATGAACTGAGTCACTAAGCTCCTTTAAGTCTACTAAAATACCACTTAAATTAAGTGGCTTTGGCTTGTCTATTTGACCTACTTTGACAATATTTAACTTACAGTACCTCGTGAGGTTGAGTCAAATGTTGTCTTAATTCTCATGTGAAGTTCACTTTGTTGAGTTTGAAGGGCAACTAATGTATTGAGGTTTGTCACCAAGCGTCATATATCCTGGAAGTCTCCACCTCCAAGAGACTCTTTGTATAAAAACAGATGGGAGTGATTACGAAATAATCCCTCTCGTAACTTGTCATTCGTTGAGATTTCAGATGGGGAATAACTTAAAAAAGTGTTAAGTTTAAAACATTGTCATGATGAGAGACCTACTGCATCTTGGAGAGGAAGACTTCAACATTTGAAACATGTGATCTACAACTAGTCTTGTTGTAAGAATCCATGTAAAATGTACATTTTTCTAACTTCCTGCTGTTTCCCTGAATGTATTCTTGTTCATTGATGTCTGCTGAAGCATCATAAAAAACTCAATAAATCCAAATCAAGCCAGTTTGTGCCGAAAGAAGCCCTCCAGTTGTTTTTTTCATTTACCGTATCCACAGATTTCTTTTTCACAAATTGATTTTGTTCAGGTCATACACCCTCTGTTATCATTAACCTTCTCACACAATTTCTTAAAAAAGAATATTGATAGTAAATGCAAATCTACTATCATTTAAACTTCAACATTTTTATTTTATAATTTACATTTTGTCCAATAAAAAGAGCCTGATTCAGCACTAAATTGTAACCCTGATACTGCCTGAAAAAAAACAATACTTCAAATATGTATAGACAAAGCCAAAAACCCTTTCCAGAAGAAAATAATGACACAAAGGCCACAACTCAGAGCAGGTTTGTCTCAAAAGAGGAAATATGTTGTTGACATTTAAAGGCCAGTGGATATAAAAAGTGCTTTAAGCTCTGAAGTCACGTCCAGACTTATTATTGATCAGCTTCACCACAGAGCGCAAAATGCACCTTTGAAATAATAATAAAAAGGGAATTTATCTCTGCTTTAAAAGGTTTGTTAGATTCTAATTACACATCCTACTAGAATTTCACCCTTAATTAACACTATATGGTCATTCATTTAGAGTTGTTTCTTTATATATTGTTATATTATCACAATAGTTTAAATAAAACAAATGCTTCGGGGGAAACACTATGATTAACGATACAGCCACTATTACCTAAATCAGATTTGTCAAACTCAAGCTATTTTTTTTTAAGTTGCCCAAGCTTAGAGACAAAATGTAATGCTGGTGCAGAAAGAAATAAGATATGTAAATGAAAATCTGGAAATTTAAAATAAATCAAGAAAAGTGATGCAGATTAGACTAGTCTGTTTCTCTTTGGCTATAAAGTGAGTTAAATATGAAACAGAAAAAGAGTAGTTTGTATTTTTTAACTAGATTAAAAGATAGATTTGTATAAAAAATACTGCTCATAAATGATCAGTTGAAGACTTTATACTCTAAAGAGAATGACTTTAACCAGGTCTGCCCAATTTCAAAAAATGTCAAGTGGCGGGAAAATGTAGATGTATATGATTACGTCTTCCATTTCATGACAGCTGTGGCGTCATAAACCTGTCATCTTTGAAAAGGCCATATGACTAAGACGGTTGAAATATGATTATTAAATTATTTAAAAAAAAAAAGTCTACTTTATTTTGTGGGATAATAACTCACATTCTTTATAAGATCTCTGGCAGTCATTGATAGAAATGTATTGATTTATAGCATCATTAACCTGTCCCCGTTGACAATGACATGTATGCAAAACAGCTAAATTATTATGTTTTAATTGTCATTTTCTGGATGGATGGATAAACTGAATGACAAACGTGCATTTTAAATTTGGAAATGAGGAATTACAAGGCAGACTAAGCTGATTCAATGCTCTTACTTTGAAAGTGTATTTCCTACTACTTGTTGGTGTTTTAGGAAATGATCTCAACGTGAAGTTGGTGATAACTTGTTGCTGAAAGTAAAGCAATTATTCGGATGCTTTTTCAATTTAAGTGCGGCTCATGATGGGAGAAACTACGAATAGCTTGACTGACGAATGATGTCAGTGCTGTTGTGTTAAAATGTTATTATAAGTTAAAATGACCTGATGTCTCTGTGTTGTGTGTAGAAGTGCTCTAACGAAAATATCTTGCTTGGTTAAGATTGCAGTGTGCCTTCCGTGGTTGGACAGATTAACAAAAAAAGGGCCAAAGTTTATTATCATGAAATAAATGAATATAGAGTATTGACCTGGTAAATATAAGCTTGATCAATGTCAAGTGTGTCGTGAGAATGGCTCAAGTTGCGAGACTGTCACTCAAACCTTAACTGTGATGATCAAGGTCTTTTTTTTAATCTTTTATAAAGAAGCATGAAAGTGATTTGTGGGACATGCCAGGACTAATATCTTTCCCGCCCGACATATATTTAGGCCAATGATATTAAAGATCACCTTGTCTCGCGGTGCCTCTCGAACTGTTGTCTCTGTCTCTCGAGGTGGAAACACTTGTGACATCCCGCCTGGTGTCTGCTCGCCTCCAGCACCGTGATGCTCCACAACGCTAATATATCGCAAAGTCGTGTAGCGAGATGATTGATGTCACCGCCGTCGTCTTAATCACCTGAGAGCGACACAGCCGCGCCGCAATCTGTCAGACATTTTGGATTTTCTCTAATGACTAGAGTGAGACGGGCTGCAGATGATGTTAGCTGACGCCGGTCTAACGGATCACTAGCGCTCTGGCAGTGATTAAGTGACTCATCTGCATCCAGTCAACAAACTCCCACTGGAGGATCTTGCATCCATCAAAAGATAGTGTTGGCTTCTCTTGCTTATCTAACTTGGAGAACATCCATCATACCTGTTGGGGACGATGGATGATGCCGGCTTGTTCCAGAGCTCAACCGGTGAACAAAGTTTGCTGCTGTACATAATGAGAATATTTTGATGTAGCATCCCGCCTTCCAAACAATAAACCTGTCCCATGTGTATTTCACTTTAAACCAAATTTGTTTCCCATTTATGATTTACCAAAATACATCCGCCCAACAATCAGAGGTACAAAACTAATCTGTCCCTTACAGTAAGTTAAAGTGATAGTTCAGACGATAATTCAATTTCACTCATTTTCTACTCACCCTCATGTCGACTAAGGGTTGGGATTATTAGTGAGTAAAAGTTCCTTTTTAGAGTAATAGACAAAGATGTGTGTTCATTTTAATGTAGCAACTTATTATTCTGATTATTTATACATATATATAAATCAGTGAGTGTATGACACCTGTCAATCATTTGTATCAGATTCACCCATAAATGCATGACCAGGAATGCTCCATACAAAACAAAATGGCATGTAGTTAAAGGGCAACTAATGTGAAAAGCCATTTTTCTTTCATGTTTCAAATGTTGAAGTCTTCCTCTCCAAAATGCAGTAAGTCCCTCATCATGACCATGTTTTTTAATTTATAAAGTTCTCCCCCGTCTGAAATCTCAGCGAATGAGAGCTTACGAGAGTTGAGTCCATTATGACGTAATAATGGCTTCACTTCTTCTCCAGCCAGCTGTAATCATGCCCGCTTTGTTTATACAACGAGTCCCTTAGCGGTGGAGACTGCTGGGATTTATGATGCGCAGTGACAAACCTCAATGCTTGACCAATCCGGCAGAGTGGGAGTGGTTATTGTTAACAAGGTATTATCCCTTTCAGTGGGCGGGGCTTAAGCACATTTTCTAATGTCAATATTTCAATGCAAAGACCGTTTTGTACAAACAAACATATTGATGAATACAATAGAGTCCAACATCTATTTAAGTCACACTTACATCAACACATTAGTTGCCCTTCAAATACCTGTTTTTCTTGGAAATACAACAGCTATGAATAAAGCTTGAGGAACTTAAGAACACACATGTTTTGATCATAGACTTAAAGAAGCATTTCCAGTGCCGAACAGCTAACCTACATAACACCACAGATGCTGCGCAGCAAAGCATAAAAAGTCGAGCCGGGCACTTTTATTGATGGCTGCAGCACTCGCGCGGTGATGTAAGACGTCTTTCGTAAACTGCATGTCCTGCATTGTTGGTCCGAGCTAGCCTGAGGCACCGTCAGAGTCCTGCTTCGTACTCTTACGCAACAGCATCTCGGCTTTCAGTCATCCTGCTGATCTCGGGATCACCTGTGACTCAGTATGTGCTGACCGAGCTGAGCCAAAGTCTCCAGATGAAAGCATCCGCCGCTCTCGAATTAGAACCTTCGAGCAACAAGAAAGGAGTTTGAGGGACGTAACTCAGGGGAGGCGGCACAGTTGCGATGGCAGCGTTGCATTTCGGCTTTGATGAAAGATTCATACGACATGTAAGGCCCGGAATATTGAACACAGTGGGTGGGCGGGCGGCAGGATGAATAAGCCCAGTTTAACTAATAAGTTCTATCATCATTAGTCATTGATTATTAATTAGAGTGTTGGTATTTTAATGCAGAGTTTAATATCATTAAGGAGAGTTTGTGTCTTTAGGGCTTACTTAATAATGAGAACTTTACCCTCCTGACACCCCAATGTTTCCCATATACAAATCATGACAGAAAAAATAAAAGGTAGTCAAACGGATGTATTATCGTTAAGTCTATGCATATTTTGAAGTCATGTAATACATTTTTAAATCAGGTTTTTGTCTTCATTTTATTCTTAATTTGAATGTTAGGTACAATGTATTATTATTATCATTATTATTATTACAACTAAAATTCTTATTTTTACAAATATGAGCTTAATTTAAAAGCTAAAGTTTCTCATCTTCAACATGAAACAAATAACGTATTTTTTAATCCCTTCGACATTTGACATGGCTCCTTGTTAATAAAAACTTAAGTACGTACATTAATAAACACACTGCTTTTAGGCATTCCATGGTTTCTTTTCAGCACATGGTACACACATGTACTGTATCTTTATCTTTAGACTTAGATTGTGTCATCTTGTTCTTTTTCTTTATTTCTCTTTGTTCTTGTTCTTATTTTATTTTTATTTATTTTTTATCAGAGCATTCATGGTTGTGTGTTCTGTAACCATTAAGATTTAAAGATTTGTCAATTTCTTCTATTTGTTTAAATAGAATATGTTTAATAAACTTAAGTTAATGTAGGTGTTGATATAAATGATATAAATACTAGCTTTACGCCATATAAACCCAGATATCTCTTTTAATTAAATTAAATTACAGTTTATTTAAAGTTACAAGTCATAACACACTTTACAGTTTACTAACTACACTATATATATATGACTTCCTTTTAACAGGCAGAAACCTTGAGCAGAACAAGACTCGGTGTGAGTGGCCTTCTGCTGTGCCAGGCTGGGAGAGTGAAATAAAACAGGGGGATGACGATTAAAGAAGACAATATGTGAATTTTGTTTGTTTGTGAACATGATAAAATTAGCTCCTTAGAGGAGGTATGTTCTCTTATAGTGCTTTAATGGTTATAGCGGCTTTTGTGAAGTTTCGGTCGACTAACTTTTCCCTGGAATTGGACCAAAGAATACAATTAAAAATAAGTACTTCATAGTTCATAGTTCTTAAGATTGGATGAATATTCTGCTATTGATAACATGATTAAATATATCTGGAAAAAGTTCATAGCATCTGTTACAATCAGTCAACAATCTACTCTCTGGTTGTTTGTCGAAGAAGAATAGCGTCAGGGACGAGTGCTGACCACTGCGTCGGCCTCTTTTACATTTAATCCATGAAATATTTAGAGCACAGCAGTTATTCCAAACAGGACATGATCACATGTTGCTTTAAATACAGGAGTGACAGCTGAGTCATCTGACAAGGAAGGTCGCAGCAGCTTTCAGGAAAGTCGCTTGTTTTTAGGGGAAAGCACATTTCAACCTTCTCTGTCTCAACTGAGAAAAATGCCTTTTTTTTTTCTCTTTTTTTTTTTCCAAACACCAGTCTGGGCTGCTTATCTGGAAGCGAAATCAAGGTCACTCAAGCGAGCTATTCCCTCCACTTCACAAAGCTTATTCACAGCTCCGTGCTCCATTTGTTTCCTCCACTAAAAACAACTGGTAATTCCCACCTGGAGATTGTGTGATAATTTCACAACAGGTGAAATCTGGCTCAGTCAGCTGGAGCAGCATTAGCTCCAGTCCCTGATCTGACCGTCATTAGGAGTGGAAAAAAAAACGCAGCCTTCTGGTGGATGAAACGTGGTGCCAACTCAAAGCACCAGGCTTTGATGAGTCCGCCTGTGGTAGGGGGGAACGCAGTCGACTGCCAACTCGACACCATAGAGATCCACGTAACTCTTGATTGACGACTCTCTCGGAAAGCAAAGTGATTCAGCGGAGAAATAAATGTTGCTAATCATTGACACATCTGCTTATCTCAGGGTTGAACATAATTGCTGCGTCTTAATCACCATTTCAATTTGATGAAGTTCATGGAGAAGTTTGAGTCATTCCCCTTACAACTCATATTTCCTCTCACAGTGAGACCACTAGATTGCAGTATGTACACTCTTACTTCGTAGAATCCATCCGACGCTTATAGAACGGAGGTTGAGCCGGCAGCTTTGGGGGAGTCGAGGTCCCAGTTGAGTGCCGGATCACACTGGGGCACCTAATAAATATAGGGGACCTCTTGCGTCGCCTATATTTAATGGTGTGTTCCACTTTCAAAACTCATAGAGGGATGAAATAACACCCAAGTCAGCCGTTGCTCGAGTTTCAATTGCATCCCGGATGAATAGCTTCAAAGGAATAAGTGTGTCCCTAACATCCTATATGTATTCCCACGCCGGGGACTGAATTCTAAACTAGATATCCTGCAGTTCTTCTGTCAAAATATATGATAGCAACAATATGTTACACTCAAGTTGACGTTTGATATTAGATAAAAAATGTTTTTTTTTGCAAAATGGGAATTCCATGTACTGTATGTCTGGTGTATGTGTGTTCACCAACCTGAAAGCATGTTTAATTTCCCGGAAAACAATAAACAAACTTCTTGTTCTCACAAAATTGTATTTTCAGTTCAAACACTTTAAAGGGCAACTCATTATTAAACCCAACTCTCCTGACTCACTCACAAGTCCTCCTCTACAAGATGCAGTAAGTCCCTCATCATGACCATGTTTTCAACTTATTACTTAATAGTTCTCCCACGTCTTAAATCTCAGCGAATGAGAGGTTACGCGAGCGGAAGCCGATTATCATGTAATCATGGACTTCACTCCTCCTACAGCCAGCTGTAATCACGCTCTACTTTATTTATACAACAAGTCCCTTGGAGGTGGAGACTTCCAGGGTTAATGACATGCAGTGACAAACCTCAATGCATGGTTATGTTAAACACAATTTGATCTTCAGAAAAACTAGTATTTAATACCAGTTTACGCTGGTCCAAAACCTTTATCACAGTTTTTAGGAACCAATATAATGTTACAATGTTCAATAATTCATCTGAAAAATAATAATCATTTTTGTTTGTGCTTGAAATAGAACAAAGTGTTGTCTTTTTTTTATTCCTACTTAATTTTAAAGTGCAACTAATGTGAGGTTCTACCCCGTCTGAACTCTCGCAAACAAGGGGTTACGAGAGCAGAGTTCATTATGACATAATAATGGTCTTCATTCCTCCTCCAATCAGCTGTAATCACGCCCCGCTTTGTTTGTACAACGACTCCCTTGGAGGGGGAGACTTCTGGGATTGATATTTAGTGACACATCTTGAAAATAAGATAGTAAAACAAGATTTATATCCAGAAAAGATCATTGTTTAGGGAGGCGGAGCTTAAGCACATTTTCTAATATAAATATTTCAATGAAAGAGTTTTGTACAAACAGACACATACTGATGAGTAAAATAGAGTCCAACATCTATTTAAGACACACTTAAATCAACACTTTACGACTTGTGAAAAGTGTAATAAAGTAAATCCAATCAGAAGTTGAGCTTCTGTGTTTAAAGTGATCTCAGGGCTAGACTGAGTGAGCAGAAAAGGTGAGAAAATTACATTTTATTCACACCACCATCCATTTATTTACCGAGTGACTTTTTCAATGTTGTCTATTCATTCCGGTGCATTCCAAAGAGTATTTTGTATAAGAAAGTTTCATTCATTGGTTGTGTGAGAGTGTAAGAAACTAGAGGAACCTCTCCTGCCTCTCTGTTGAGGATGAACTATTATTAACTGCATCACTGACTACAAAAAAGGTGTGTCATGTCCACATGTTGAGGATCACTCAAACACAAGTGACACAACGGCGGTCACTTGAAGTGGACGTCAGACTTGGATCTCGGAAGTGAGACATTCCACGGCCCTTGACTGTCTTTCGAAATAAAAAAACAAAACAGACGTGCCATTACCTGACATCATCCCTCCTCTTGTTTGCCCTGAATAAGGGTGACCAACACACGACCACTTGTGCTTCGACAAGAGCCGCCGCTACTCATGGCGGCCCGGGCCAGTGAACCCAAGATAGCGGCACTATGGCGCTGGATACCACATGGCCCATCAACAGATAGCACGCCTCTTGCTGTCAACCACGCCACCAGAAACAAGGTTAAATGGCCCTATCTCCACAAAATAGGAGCCTAATCTATTTTTATTAAAAGAGCTGACAGCTTGTATTCCGGGACGAGACTGAGCGCAGTTGTTGGAAATTATTATAAATCGACACAAGAAGTTCTGTTTTCTTTCGGGAAAAAAAAACAAATGGAGGCAGCTGTGTGTGATGCATGACACAATTCATAAAAGTACCAGTTTATCAAGTGTAATTGAAAACACAAGCAATATTCCGCTAATGGCTACACGGACCTGCTTTTGCTCTTTGATCTCAGAAAGTCTTAAAGATAGTTCCCTCAGCTGGCGATAATGTATTTCATTCATTTATGACTTTGATCCTGGTCATAATAAAAGAAAAAACAAAAAAACTTTGGTCATTAGTTTTCAGGGTTGCTCAGACTGGAAGACAGAGTCACTCAGTGTAGTACTGACAACACATGAACACAAACTCGCTAAATAAGATGGATTACACTGAATAAAAACCCTTGTTTCTTTCTTAAAACTTTGGTACTAGCAGCTCAGTAACAGTAATACATACGCTTTATATTATTTTGAGTAATTAGGAATAAAAACGCTGGATTTAAGAAAAAGAAAATGTAAAATTCTACATAACCTTCTAGCCAGGAGAAACTTTTAACCTTTAATGCCCTTGAGAAACAGAAATTAAGTCAAATAAAGTTGTATTATTTCTTCTAAACAATGCTGCATTTTCTACAGGTTGAAGATCATATTTGTAAATATATTACATCCATTTTGTCATTGACAATATTCCCTAAGTAAATCTTACTTTTATCACTTTAAATTGTATTAAGTTGTGACTTCTTCGATCCATCTCTTATTACCAAACTGTTCAGCCCAAGCCTGATGGGACGAGCTGTCGATAATATTTCTTATAAAATCTCCAGAAAAATAGTCTCATCAAATATTATCATGAAATTGAAAGACGTGCCAGAGCTTGGGTCATTTCTCAAATAGAACGATTTTTTTCTTTCATTCGACCACTGCGGCAGCTTCATTTGTTGCCACTTACCTTCACTCCCTCAATCCCACTTCCCAGAAATATCCTGAATTCAGAAAGCGTCACCGTTTCTCAGAAGTTCACGACCAAACGCAGCGTGACTCACCGAGCAGCTGGATGCCCCTGGTGAGCCCGTAGACGTCGATGAGAGCCCATAAAGGTTCCGAGGCCTGGACTCCGCTGAAGAACAGCATGGGGCTGGACTCGTTGATCCTGTAGAACACGCGACCTTTCTTGTCCACCCAGAAGGAGACGATGTTCCCCTCGTTTGACAGCTCCTCCGGCAGGGCCTTGGCCCAGAAGCCGCTCTGCAAGACCAGATCGGGGCAGGCGTACTTGGGCAGCGTGTCGGGATTGATCCTGGAGGGGTCTTTGGACGTGAAACCAATACGCAGAGCTCCACTCCAGCAGCTCTGCTTCTTTGTGATCTGCAGAGGACAGACGGACACACTTGAAACACGCATTTGTAGCACGTCTTCCAACTGTTGTGTTTATTTCTTAAGCCAGAAGTGTTACATTGATAGGTTGCCTTTCGATAATCGTTAAATTAAGTCATGTTTCAATGTCATCTACACGTTTTAATGATTTACAGAATTATATTTAGAATAAGTTGGCATTTTGTAACAAAAATCTTCATTAGTTTAACTATAATAATGATACTTTATGCTCTCAAAAACGTATAATTTGTTATGGGGTCAATTTTATTTTGGTTTTATTTTGGTCTCTCACTTCCTGTTCTCTCCTCTTCCATTTCCTGCAGTCAACTAATAGCACACAGCTGGACCTTGTCAGCGATCAAGATGCCAACTTCAACCATCTGAGTCCAGACCTGTGTCCCAGATCAAAGATTTTCCTTTCGCTGGTGCGTAGTCGTTTCTCTTGCTTCTTTTTTCTGTGGATTATTCATTTGGATGTTTGTGTTTTGCCTTTTTTGCCCAAGTACCCGAGTGCTTTAGTTAATTCCTTTAAGTGAGTGTTTTGACTTGTGTTTTCTCTTTCCTTTTGTTCCCCCGTTTTATTTCCCGGTTTGATGGACACTTTGTTTTTTGGGCATTTGGACAATTAGAGATTTTGGACTCTGGTTTTCTTTGTATAAGTATTTGTATTGCTCTGACTTGTTATTTATTAAATTTGTCTTTTTTTCCTTTTTTTTAACCATATATACTATTTATTTTTTCTCCCTCTTCATAAAGTGATAATTCTTAAAAAAAAATTTAAAACATTTTTAACGGTAGGAAATCAAATAATATTATGAAAAGAGTAATGCTGTGAAATTTGTCTGTTCAGTGGTTTTAAGGATTATTCTCTATTAAAAGATAGTTTTTTTTGCCTGAGGTGGGAACATTCGTACAAATCAAATAAGAGACATTCTTATAAAATACTATAATTGTAGTATAATTTATTTTGATGGATTTCTCTCCGAACAAACACAAAAAAGTCATTTCTTCCACAGCTAGAAGCTGCTACACTACGAAGACCCGAAAGCAAAATGGGTTGCATTACTGTAACTTTTTAAGTGTGTGAGCACATAATGTGACTGCGTTTCACAAGCCGCCACTTCTTGGTCCAGTTCTAAAAGTTTGCATCACTCTCTCAATTTCCAGACATGGAGGGACTTTTGGATGAAGTGGGAGCTGGTTCTGAGCTGCAGATTGAGCCCACACAAAGAGAGGGAGCCAAGATAGCGAGAAAACTAAACAATGGAGCGAAAGATGTGGGATGAAGAAAGAAACAGTGAGAAAATTGAAAACAGCAAAAATAAAGCAACGTTCGGATGAAAAGGGAAGAAAACAAAGAGTCCTGAATGAGCGTCGTCCTCACCTTTAGGCGAACCTGTTCATAAACGGCCACCGGTCTGTTGCCGAAGGTGATGGCGTTGCAGAAGCTGCCGTGTCTCTTGACCGTCCTCTGGGACATGTCCATGACGATCTGCGAGCCCTTGGTGCTGGGATGGAAGAGCAGCGGGAAGGATGAGAGACCCACACATGGCTGGATGGGAAGACAGCGTTTCTGCTTGTGGTGACATCGGCTGGACGCGGCAGGGAAAGGCGCGTTTATGGAATCTAGGGTTGAGAAAGGAAAAGAGCAAAATTGAGGTCAACTTAAAATGCATCTTTATCACAGCATTTTAAGGACCATCTACCCCACCTTTTACAGTCATAATTAGAATTAAATGGGAAGAAATATAGAAGTAGATCAGTGCCATCACAATATTGAATGGTTGAATTTAACATTTCATATTTTTTAAATGTATTTTTTTTAACCATTTTATATTTTCGTTTAATAATTTAATTCAATATTTTAATTATTTCCAAACTGATTCCAAAAAAAATTACACATGGAGTTTGAAATTGTAATTCCAATATTTCCAAAATACACTTTATAGGTTCAATATTTTTAATTTCATGGCGTTTCAAATTCAGAGTAAATACCAGCCAGTGCGTCAATGTTGTCACCTGATCGTCTCTGCGTCACATGATTGGATGAACGTTCAAGTAGGTTTAATCTTGTTATACCAGCTTTTATATTGAATTTGAAAGTCTTCAAACTGTTTTTATATTGAATTTAAAGGCTCCAAATTAAAAAAAAGAAAATTGAATCTATTCATTATTATTATTGGAATTAGAATATCCAACTCAAAATGTTGTTGTTTTTTTATTCAGTTATTCAAAAGCAAAAAACAATTCAACTATACAATTAAAATAAATTCAACATTTTAATATATAAATGATTGAGCAATCAGTAAAAAAAATATTTTTAGATGCCCAAACATCCCAAAGTCATAGATCAAGGATTGTCAAAGGTATCTATGAATCCTAACGGACGTTTCTAAATAGTTATTTTCAATAAAATAACAATAAACATGTTTATCTTATCTTAAATAAAAAATGTTCATGTCATCTGTGATTAATCATTCAAATATGTTCAAATCATTTCTTACACAATCCACAATTTGTTGCAGAGCAAGTTCCCAAAATAAAGACCCATCAGAGAATGAGTGAGTCACAAGTTTCTGCATTTTTCCCACGACAAGAACTATCTTCCCACTGTTGATGTCTCCAACACACCTAAAAGACATTTGTTTTTCATCATTTTTCCTTCTTCTGTGAGATCAGAGAGGAATTTTTCACTCCCTTTTCATTAACAGGACTTCTTCTCATTCCGGTCTCTTTGGGTCTTGACGCCAAGGTCAGTGTGGTGTTCGGGAGGACGTTTGTTTCCAGACATTGGGTTCTCATTAAATGTCCAGGAAGATGACTTGGAGTTGATTGATGGCGAGGAGAAAATGTCATCATGCGTGTCCTCTGCACGGTGACATTTCAAGGTTTTTCCTGGGTAATCTACCAATCCGGAAGACGGGAACCCAAATGAATTATTCAGTCACTATTGACTTATTTAAACATCTAAGTATAGAAATTGCATTGAGGTCACATGGCAGCTCTGTGGCCTTAAACATGCCCAGCTCTTCAAATAGCATATCATGTTTGTTTTTTTAAATTCTGACAGAACATATGCAAAGTTTTTTTTTCTTTCTTTTTATCATAATTTAAATAAAAGAACATTTTAAAACATTTGATGTTTATTATTTAGTTATGAATACACCTTAATCCAACACTATATTTGTTTTCTAGTATATTTATCTTTTTTTCAGATTGTATTTTCCTTTATATAATCAAAAATCTCATTTTTCTACTATTATTCTTTTGGTTTAGTCATATTCAAGTGTTATGTCATTGTCGTATATCAAGTGAACACAATCAGTTATTTTCACTGATAACAAGAACTAGTTTCCTGTTGTTTTTGTTTCCAACACTCCTATGAGACACTTGTTTTTCATTATTGTTTCCTCCTCCTTCCATGGAAATCAGAGGAATTTTTTACTCCTTTTCATGAGCAAAAATAATTGCTAATATATATCGATTTTTTTCTTCTCCTTTTAATTGAAATATATAACATTTGATTCATTATTATCTAGTTATTTAACAATATATTGGTACTGTATCTATTGTTTTTTCTGGTGAACTTTGCTTTGCAAATGATATTTTCCTTTATATAATCCCACACTCTTTTCTATTATTTTATTGGTTTAGTCATATTCAAGTATTATGTTATTGTGGTTTATTACGTGAACACAATAATTTATGTTCACTGACCTGCTCAACAACAGGTCAGTATTTTAATAAATTGCCTCAGAAGCTCATGTTAATGAATATTGAGTGATCTTGAGAGGTTACAATGTTTAAATTGGGAAGAATACCAAGTGTCAGGAGTGTTAACAAATAATCATTTTAACTCTAAAGGTTTTTTAAATGGTTTGTTTGGATTCCCAACGTATGAAAAAACATGAGCTATAAATGTATTTTGGATTGATATTCATCAAGGCAACAATCGTCTATTCAACCAACACTGAGTCCTTCTTCCTCTACAACAACGGCCTTTAATAAAGTGGTGACAAGTCTTCGACCATATTGCCACCGTTATGTCATGTCGTGCGTTGCGTCTCCGGGAAATACAAAAAAGGATTGTCCAGAGTTCCTCAGCAGACACTGCTCAATAGACGTTCGTGTGACGTCACAAAACGGTATGTGGTCAAAACCTTGAGACACCACAACGATTCATCTTGTGTCCCACGGGACAAATATAGCTCATGAGAAAACTCAGAGATTCAGATAAAATGAAGGAATTTGATGATGAGTAAATTGGCGTTTAAATTGATGCAAAAACCACCATTCAACTACTTTTCAAGTACAACTATAATACTGAAATATAACTATGTAAAAGGCATATATTTAATATTAATCATTGTTTTTATTATTTTGTAAACAGGAAGTGTATTTTTCCAAGTATACATTTTCTCTATATTCACATTTCAGAGGCATAATATGAACAACTAGTATCTACATTGTTATTTATTTTCTCTAAGTAGTCATTTTAGGATTTTAAATATCATTGATATCATTGAGAATTAAGTATTATTTACACACAACCCAGTATAAACCATTGGAAAATGGTCCGTCCAGTTTGAGCAAAACAAATTGTGATAATCATCCAACCAGTCTCTTTCCTCTTATCATTTCTTAACATCTTTTTCTTAATTTTTATCTCATGGTTTGTTACAAACGGACAGTTTAGTCCCCGATAAATCCATTTCTTAGTGGTGTAATAAAAGTGTTTTTATCAAATATTTTACCGCGAAGCTTCGTCCCCAGAAGACAGAGGTCTTTCGAGGTAAACCTTTGAGTGATATCTAATACATTTGATATGTATCATTGGCTCCGAGGACTGTAGCCTCAGCCTCCGCGAAACCAGCGAGCGAGGGATAACTTGGGAGGAGAAGAATTTAGTTTGGCACAAAAAGGGATCAGTTGATCGGCTCAGGAGGGACGGACGTAAGGATGCGACACACATCAATCACGGGAGTCTTTGAGTGGTAGAAGCAACACTTTGAGAGTCAAAAGAAGCAGAGCTGGAGGCGGATGCACTGTCAACATCAATTATCCGGCTGGAGGTCACAGAGGTCAACAAACTTCACAGCGGGATTAGCCTAAGGAAGTGATGAGATCTGTCCCGAAATGCTGAGAGCTCTCCGGGTGCCATCGCGGCTGTCATGGCTGAGATGTTTTAATATTGCATGAAAGACTGTGTTCAAGCTGAATATATATCCACGAAAACCCGACCCAGTCAGATTAGGTTAATATGTACCTTCGTCGGTAACACTTTAGAAAAGATATTACGTTTATAAGCCACTTATTTATATGTGTATTAACAGAAAGTGAGTCAATTTTTAACCATCATAAAGTACTAACCTTGTTCATTGTGACTATATTTTACCCTTAATAGTATGATATTAAGAATTTCACTTTGAACAACACCTTAATTACTGATTATAAACAGCTAATAAAGATGTAATTAAAGAATAAGTTTGGTTACACTAGCTTCTCTGTATTACCATTCATTCGGTATAAGTACCACGAGGGAAGTAATTCACTATTAATAATAGTCTTTAATGTACAAAAAAAAATCACAACCAACAAAGTATCAAGGTCATTTTTATTAATCAAAAATTAATATTTGTAATTGTGAATACTATTCTAAAGTGGCAGCATGTTCGTACTAGTATTTGACAGATATAAGAGTCAAAAAGTGTCCGTTCTACTAGGGCAAATTACTACTGTACTACTACTACTACTGTAGCTAAGGGGCACTTATCTACAATAGTATTAACAGCATCCTAATAACAATACATATTCACAATTACAAACACTTATTTTCGGAGATTAGGATGCTATTGCTACTAGTACAGTTTTGCTTTTTTACTGCAAAAGTATTATTAATAGTGAATTATTTCTCTGGTATGCACAGTCACAGTGAACAAGGTGAGTAAGTACTTTATAATGGTTAATGAGTGAATCATGTGTTGTTATTACATATAAATAAGTAGCTTGTTAATAGCTGTTCCCTAAAGTGTTAGCTCATCGTCAATAAACAACTTGTTCATGTGTATTAGCAGCATATTAACCAGTTATGAAGTAGTAAATTACCTTTAAGCATCAGGTTTAGTATAACTGTATTCAATATAAGTAAGAGTAAGCTCTTAATACAAGTTAATCGGTTAATGAATGGGAAAAAGGTTTTCCTGTGTAAACATGTCTCAGTTGATCTTTTTTTCTAGTGAGTATCTTGATGCTATTTTCACAGTAAAATGTAAAACATGCACTTTTACTAGACCAAGAATACATTATTTACTCTACATACTTTCAATTTTTAGAGTCTAAAATGAGTCTTGTTTTGTAAAAAATAAATGGGTAGAGTCACTCAGACATCTCTTGACACGTCAAGACACTTGTCTCAGGCTTTAAATAAAACCCATCATTCATTGAGGTTCTTTGCAAAGAGGAAAAGGCAAACTTAGGAGCCATAAGATGAGCTTGTCTCGTCTTGAAAATTAATTAGAAACTGGTTTGTGGTGCAGAAATGGTTGAGAACCCGAGCACTTGGCTTAACTTTTCCGACTACACGAAAGAACTGGAACATTCCTCGTCCGACATACGAGGATCGTGTTTCATTTCGTGGTGTTAGTTTTCACATCGGGACAAGGAAGTCAAGGTGAGACGGTCGCTCGGTAGACTTTCCCTTTAGTGAAATTCGATCATGACATAAGTGGCAAGGAAGGGAAAGGGAGGCTTTGTCGGTACAAGTCGGGATGATTAAGATTGCGCTTCGTTGAGTTTTTAAAAAAGCTGACACGGGTGTCGACACAGAGCAGAGACGCTCGAGCGATGAGGATGTTGTTTATCATATACTGCTGCGATATGTAAACAGTCCCATGGTTTAGTGTGAATAAACACCTATTGGGAACATTTCTACACCTTCATGCAGTGTGAAGGAACATCTTAAGTATACTGAGGATCTGGAAAAGATATTCCTAAATGAGTTCGGTATTTAAGTCACTTTAATAGTCCACCATCATTCCTTCTCTTCTACTGCATCTTTTATTAGTGATTAAAAGCATCATGGGAATTTTAGGCACGAGGAACATTTTCATATATGCGGCCCACTCTTTATCAGGATCAATCGGGGCAGAAACATGTGACTCGTTCTCTGTTTAGGGAGCTCAAGATCTCGAGCATCAACACATGCTAAACTGTTGCCAGAATTGGACGATTTATCAAATTCAATCTTCGGTACTTTCTCCACCACATGTCCTGCTTACAGATAAAAGCGTATTGTCACGAGTTGTTTGTCTTGCTCAAAGGCATTTTGGCAGTTCGGATAAAGAATGTAGTTTCTGTTGAACTAAAGGTGTGTGTTTTATACACGATGGGAAGGAATATGTATGAGTAAAAGGGGGATAACTGGTTTGAAAAGCTTTGATTGTTGCAGTGCATTGTGGTGCTTGTATTAGTGTTGAGGTTCTCGGTGCAGACCGGCTGTACCATAGTTTATCTAGAGCTCCGTGAGGCCTGTGAATCCCTTGACAGGCCTGCTTATATTGTAGACTAGATGGGACAGAAATAAAACGGTGAAAATTATGTGGTAATTACCGCTCATTTCCAAATGGACAGTTGCCAGTTCCATCAAAATAAAGGAAACACAACGAGACTCCAGTTGCATTCTTACAGCCGGATGTTTGCCTAAAACCAGAACCAGGTCACTGAGTAATCAACAGCATCTGATGCTAAAAAAGCTTCTTCAACTGAAGCCAAAATAAACAATAAACACTGTATCCCTTCATGATGAGTTTACGATGTGCCAAAATAAAAACTTGTTATCTGTCATATGAGATGCTCAAAGTTGAATTCCTTCATCCATATACTTTAACAAACGAGGCCAGACGGTACAGTTATTTCTGCCATGTATTGTCATGCTTCCTTTTGTATAATCACTTCCTGTTTTCTTCCTTGTCTCCAGGTGTTCGACCAGTGGGAAAGATCAATGTTATTCATGTGTATGGTAATTGGCCGCATTTTCTTATTATTTTATTCAGTGTTTTCCTTGGATTTTTTATCTTTTCTTCTGTCCCCAGTGCCTAAGTTTAGTTGTTGTTTGTTCCTGCGAGTGTTTTGACCTCCTTATTTTCTTTTTTCTTTTGTGATCTCTTTCGTTTTCCTGTTTTATTCCCCGGTTCAGTGGACACACTTTTGGAGATTCTGTGAGATATCGGACTCCTAGTGTGTATGTGATTGTGGACTCTTTTTGCTTGTGTGGGTGGAAAAATAAATAAAAATCGATACACCGATATAAATCGATAACTTTGTTCATGTTATCATATCACTATTCAACAGCACTATATCGATTTTTTTGGTTTAAAATATTTATATATATATATATATGTATATATGTCTCTTTTTATCATAGTTATATGATGGTTTATATTTCAAAAAAGCATGTGTAAAATAAAATACAATGAAACTTACATTGAACATGCAAATACTCGCACAATCATTCAGAATTACAATAAGAAAACTTAGTATTATTATATATTATATATTCAGTATATTATACTCAGTTTGCTGCCGGTGTTGCTAATACAACATAGGAATTATTTTTGTGGTGTCAGTTCAGAATAACAGAATGAAATAAGATAACAGAACCAGGCACCGAGGAAGCCATTCTGCAGCCTAATTAATGTTGGTGTTACAATTGAATTTCCATCAGTTAGATGGCAACATTCGTTACGTCTTCAGCAGATAAAGAAACAATGAAAACATCCCCAAACGAAAATCGAGGACAGTATACAGCAGGCCCCAGCTGCTTTTGAAAAAGCAAAACTTTGGACATTTTTGGGATTTCATCTTCATCATCATCAATCATCTTAACTGAAACAAACTGAAGTCAACTCAAAAGCAAAAAACATAATATTCACTCTCTTGTACATTCCTTGTTCTCTTTCTTCACCACACGACACAATCAACTGCCATTTTTTTTTAATGCTGGGAGACCAGTGCTGTGTCTCAAATCGCATACTAATCTTAGTATGCTAGAAGTTAGTATGCATCAGTTTAGTATGCATACTAACTAGTACGCAAATTCTCCGCAGATAGTATGTCTCAAATCAAACCCTGAAGCTACACACTAACCGGAAATCACATGACAGCTTCTTCTTCTACTTCTATTTAACGATGTTTCAAGCAGCTGTTTGATCACTATCGCCGACACCTGCTGGCAGCACGTATTGCAACTTTGGAAAAAGAAATAAAGAAAAAATATGAGAATCTAAATAATCGCGAGATATTTAAGCTGGTATCAGCAGCGAAGACGTGTTTATCCTCCTACTGCTGCTGAAAATACACATTTAAGTATATGCATATATATGCATTTATATATGACGTAACTTCCGTTTAAAACGTCACTAAAATGGCAGCTGTTTAGTATGGTTAGTGTCCATCGAACCATGCTAGTTTTGTGGGCGTGTTAGTATGCCAATTTAGTATGCATGGCGCACTAAATTTCGCATACTAAGAATTGAGACACACTAACGTACTAAAAATACTAACTTTTAGTACGCTAGTATGCGATTTGAGACACAGCACAGGAGCAGAATCCACCTGGACTGAACCAAACCACAGGGGAACTCCAATTTGTAACATGAAAAGATTAACATACATAACATAAACTTTTGTTTAATCAAAACATGTCAATTACACCAACTTTCATGCAAACATCTGCAGTTGTTGTTTTTCATTTAAATAAAATGCCTTTGTGTATTTACACGTTTGGCTTTAGCTATTTTATTTAATTTGTGGATTTCAATTCGATAAAAAGGAAATGTTTATAAAATAAATTATACTGAATAATAGACATGTTAAAGTTCTCCTGTTTGCTGTCGCTAGTTTATCAGAATCAGACTTTATTGACAATAATGTAAGAACAAAACGGGGGTTTCTCTGGCTTTTATTCCAGCTAGTGAAGTAGATACTGTTGGATTTAATCGCAAGATTAGTTGAGTGAAACGGGGGAAAAAAAACCCCTTTAACATCAAAGATCCGTGTCGTCTCAACAATACCTCCATACATGCTTGCGTCCATACATTAAGTCCAGTGACTTGGAGCAAATATGTGGTATTGACTGTTGTAAATGAGTTGCTCGCTCTGACCTTGGTTCCAGCTCTTGAGCTCAATCTTTAGGCCCGATGACTTTCCACTGAAGAAAGGTTTAATCTCCGTGGCCGTTGTTGAACGGAGAGAAGCGAGACCTACATATTTGAGCCGGACAGACGTCCACCAGTTTGACGGAGATTAGAGATTTACAGTCCCATGTCCTCCACAAAGCGCGTCCTGTCAGCTGGCCAAGAATTTCTAGTAGTAACAACATTGTTATTCTACACCCCATCACAAGGTGAACACTGGGAGGGAATTATGGGTAAAATACACTGGAGTCTTTTGGTCTATCTGATGACTAGGTAGTGGAGAAAATTCCATTAACCCACTGGAGATAAACACATGTTTATGATTGATGTCATTTGAGATAAAATGCACTGAAAACCGTTTAACTTGTGCAGGAAATGTTTCTGCACAAATTGACATTTAATGTTGTGCATTTGTTAACGCGCACCCACACTGCTTCTCGGTTACGTCACGCATCCTCACACACCCACACTTTGGCATCAATCCACGTGTCCACCAGTGGGTGCTCGACTATTTCCTTCCGCCAGAAGTGAAACCAAAATAAAACAAACGGTTCAAAGACTGAATAAAGATGAGAAATGGATTCTGAGCTGTCTGTTGTTTGTTTGGCATCTTGCGGATGGATTCAACTCTCGCTTTTGTGAAAGAGCTTGAAACTTGACCTTCTATGTAGAGCGTTTCATTTGTGCTTGAACTTACTTTCATCAGTTCTGAACCGTTTGGATGCAAATCTCTTCATCTATTGTCAGACATGGGGAGGAAACGCTTATGAAAAAACACTTGGTTTCAAAAATAAACAAGGTATTTAAAGAACATCAAAGGAACCAAATTAAAAACGTATTTATAAAGAGTTAGCATGACCACAGTAATTAGCCATCCTTGTTATGCAAGTAACTAAAGGTTATTTGTAAAGCGCCTTTCTAGACCAAGACTGGATCAGATCACTGATGGAAGGAGGAGCCTGGCTATGAATAGTTGAAAGTAAGAATCATAATTTTAAATTGATCCTGAAAGAAACTGTCAGCCAGTGAAGAGTTTTAAGGATTGGGGAAATGTGAGTTCTTCTACAAGAGCCGGTCAGAATATATTCACCATCCATAATCATTTTATTGCTTAATAACACAATAAAAATAAATTGTTAGGTTTTTCAGTTTTTGCTGCTAATGCTTATTAGATAATAAGCTGCAATTGTGCATTTCTGATTTAAGTTTAAAAAAAAAGAAAAAAGAATACAACTTTATATCTCGGCACAGTTTAAGAGTAGTTTTCATAGTACTAATATACAAATATAGAATGATATAAACATTTAAATAAAGTAAACAAAGTGTAATACTGCCACCTAGAAAAAGTATATTTCACCTTAAAACACTTGTTGGCGCCGCAACTGAAGTTCTGAAACTTTATTGAATATGAATGAGGGAGCATTTATAAAACCTTGGATTTTTATTGTATGTCCATCAATCGAAATGCAACTAAAATAAGAAAAGAAAAAGGCTGAATAACAAAGTTTGGATTTTTTTGTTTTCTAACTTGTCCAAATAATTTAACTGAATAGAATCATGTGCAGCCGATTTATTTAATTCAATGGCGTTTATAAATATAAACCATCTTTTTTAAATTCAAGTTTGACATTTAAACTAGTGCATGGAAGCGACATATGGTGCTGGTTCTTACCGTAGAAGGTGTTCCTGGTGATCTGACCTCCCATGGCTGAATGCAAGGTGAGGTGCGTTCACGTCCCCCTTCGAACTACCGGTGGATTTTCAAGTTGCGCCGCGGCGACATCTCAACACTGAAGCGGATCCTTCCGTCCAAATCCTCGTTGAATGTCAGCAGCAGCAGGAGGAGGAAGATGAAGATGAGGAGGAGGAGGAGGATGATGTCCAAACACACAGAGACATGAAGCCGCAGAGAAGACAGATCGTCCAGTCCGAGCAGACACGCTGCAATTAACATAGAAGGTGGTGATGGAGGAGGAGCTTCACTGCCGACACTCAACACACAGAGCAACACACACCGACACACTTTATTATACTCTTATTATACCGGTGTTATTACTAGTAGTATCATCATTAGAATACACTATACACAGTCATTATTGTACATTCAATACAAACTGTTGTGTAGGTCAACAAATAAAGCGGTAAAAGAAGTAGTTACAATATTTAAAATAATTATTGTGAATTGTGTGAAACAAACTTTGAAAGACATGTTTTACATTTTCGGGAAGTGGATAGTGTTTTTTTTTAGGTCATGTTTATAATGATACTAATAAAAAAAAAAACAATAACAAGTTGAATGGCAAGTAAAATACAATGACAAATTGTCATTATCGGTAAAGAGTACCATTGTGAAAAATGAAATTATAGATATGAGTTTGTTTTATTGATTTAAACAAATTGAAAACAATTAAAAATATATAATTGATAAAAAATACTATGTATAATTAAATATATATATATTTGTTTCTATTTGATTTATTTATGTTTTATGTTGCACTATATATATTTAACCCTTGTGTTATCTCTGGGTCAAGGTGACCCAAATGTGTATGAGGCACTAATGTGTTTCTGGTGTTTGTAGTATCCCTTGTATCTTTGGGTCACCTTGACCCTGATATTAAACGAGGTATATTTATATATTAATCTCATTTTTCTGCAATATGTTTGCAGTTATTCAAAGTTATTACATTCGGGACTTTTTCTTTTTTTTTTACTTTGTGTTTCCACCTTTACTTAATGATCTTTGCTCTCTTTGTAATCATCTGTATTTTTGTAGTTTAAATTAACCCTTAATTCACACGCTAATACAATACATCTTGTGGTCAAGGCTTAATACAAATGCAAACAATTATAGAGAATAATTAATAAGCAGTATGTATATATATATATATAGATACAGATACAGATATTTTTTCTTTTCAATAATTGATTTTTTTCTTTGAGCTATTATTCAACTTGTTTACAAGTCTAGATACAAAACCTTCATGTTATAAAAGTAGTACCTCAAAGCTAAACGAGCTGTGACTAATAAAGAAATAAATGATTTCATTTAGTCAGTACCATGAGTCACATCCCACGTTTAAACAAAGCTAATGAACCTTGTGTCAATCTTCAAAACCCATTAATACAATTGAACTAGACCAGCTATGATGAACCGGCTGAGTAATCGAATAACTGAATCAATATTTAAACTTGCAATCTTCGCAGGAATGAAAAGATAACACTACATTTCAAATGCATGCAACTATGCATTTATATGTATTTATTTATATGAAATTAATCTTTAATAGCTTAAGCTTGGCCTTTAAAAACCTGCAGACTTATAGTTGGAATTGAACACAATTCACTTGGTTCAGATGATCCAGGAACTGACCACGTCTTTGTTCAACTCCTCGTTTTTAGCGCTTGCACAATGTTGGCCGACGGAACCGTGAGACCCCGCGTTGGCTTCAGTAGCATCAGCTATATTCTCCCTGTTTACACAAACTGATTGCGGCGAACTCCGGTGTCTGAAAGCAATTTCCAACAAGGCTGAAACCATACGACTGAGGTTTTTTTTTTTTTTTATCCTACATTTTCACAACGTTTGATTTGTCAAACAAATCGGAGAGAAGTTTATGGCTCCGACCCTGCAGCTCACGGTCACAATTAATAAACCCTGACATGTCATCTGATCACTGGGCCGTCACTATTGATTGGATTTAAAAATGGTTCATGTTGATGTTCGGGTCTGTAGGGCCATATGAGAAACCATGGTGTGTTTGACTTATTTACTGAAGGATTAAAAAAAACAGCATGATGTTGTTGATGCGCCACCACATTTATCACTTTTAATAAATATCAGCAGGATATTTTGGAGGTTTTAAACAGTGGGGAGTTAATGTTGCAGCTGTGTTTCATAAACAGTGTTTTTATTGAAGCTGGCGCCTGTATTTTAATTAACCTTATGAAAATCTACATTATATCACAGGTATGCAAAATAAATGGTATGCATCGATTTGTATAAGCAGCCTTGTTGATGTGGTTGTGTGTGTGTGTATCATTTGACTAGCCGACAGAAAGCACCTTTTTTTGACGTACCTATTAATGTAAGTGGTTCTCATCAAGAAAAAAAGGAAATTCTAGATTTTATGAGCCATATTTGTCAAAAGAAATGTAGCTTTAGTAGTTTAGTTGCACCAGACAATCAACAAAATGTTGAAGAAAAAAAGCTTCTATTATCATTTTTGTACACTTGACTGTATATTCATGACTTAGAAAACATTATTTCTTTTAACATGTTGAGCAGAATCTTCCATAAAAATAATACTTAATACTAAGATGATAGACGTCTTAAACATTAAATGAAGGAGTAAAGAATAGTGTCATAATTTTACATATTTTTGTTTGTTTATATTTTGACTCCTTTAAGAAACATCTTAAGACGTTTCTATTTGTTCAGTCTTTTCCTTGATTTTCTGGAATTCCTGTTGTGTTATCAGTTTTATCTTGATCTTTAAAATATATACTTTATTGAATATTGTTTTGATTGTTTAAGCGCTTTGTGACCCTGGTCTGGAAAAGCGCTATACAAATAAGAATGACTTACTTACTTACTTACTTAAAAGTACAACGTGATATGTTGAGTTAAGACGAAAGCCTTAGAGATCATATAGCATCATAGAGCAAATGCTCTTCTCAAAAGTGATTCATGTAAAAATTACACAATCTGTGCAGCGAGAATCAAACCATTAAAAAAATTATAGGACATCAGCATGTTCAGACTTGCTTGAATCATGGAGAGATGACCTTTGTTGCCATCTTGGTGCATCAGGTTTCTTTAGAAAAGCATTGTTCGGTAAATTTAAAAAAAGAAATAAAATGGCATAAAAAGGGACGTAGTAACGAAAACACAAATATTTATAGTGCAAACATGTGTAGACATTGATCAACATCAGAGGAAATCTACACACCTTTTCTCCTGTAGGCGTCACAGAAGTTGTTGTTTTCACTACGCAAGCTGTAGAAGTCCACTGTCGCACACTCGGTACAGGTGCTCGACGTACGGCTGGAGTACTCACAGAAATACTTCTATATTTTCATTGTTTCCCTACATCCAGGTGACCTCATCAGTTTCATAAACAGACACCTTACACCCCAGCTCGGGCTCTGAGGTCTGTGGATCAGAATCTACTGATGGTTCCTCGGCACACGGTTTCAGGACCAGAGGAGAGAAATCCTTCCAAACTGTTGCTCCTAAGCTTTGGAACGATCTTTATCTCTCTCTGTGTTTGATGAAGTCTACTGACTCCTTCAATAAACATCTTATCTTATTTTTATTTGTGCAGGTTGTTCCTTGATTTTCAGGAATTCCTGTGTTTTTCTCGGTTCTCTTGACCTTTTAAGCATTTGTTTTATTGAGTGTTGTTATGATTGTTTATTCGCTTTGTGACCCTGGTCTGGAAAAGCGATCTATAAATATAAATGACTTACTTCTATGCTGACTTTCATATCTCATCGTAATGTGGCTTTGATGATTCATTACATTTAAAGTAACACGCTCTTTTAACATGTGCAAAGTCTACTGGAATATATAGAACATAGTTTTGATATATTCAAAATTAACATGGACATCATCGCTCCATTAAAAACATACAGAAATAAAAAGAGAAAATGAAGGAAAAATATTAAGAGAATTGGCAAAAATGTTGGAGAGTGAGATGGCCATATAGAATGTAATAAAGAACTTGAGCAATAAGAAACACTACAAGAACCCGAAAAGAGAAAAAACCACAATTTTCTGATTTGGACACACAGGATTGAACAGTACACTTTTAAAAATAAAGATGCACAGGTTGGGAAATTGTGAAAACCCAGAAATGTTATAGATGTATAGTGTAATATGGTGAAGAGAGGGAAACATAAACTAGTGATTAAAGGAAGTTGAAGATTATTTTAATTCCAGCGAAAAATGTTTAAATTTGGTACTGCATTATTTGTAAAGAAATTTGTAAATGCGGAGAAAAAGTTCTAATAGCCTATTTATTTACGTAGTATTAAATGAGAATAAATTACATTTTGATACACACTCCAAACCAGTAGGTGGCGGTAATGCACCAATAGGTTATATTGTTATATATACCACCATAAAGAAGAAAAAGGTTCCTGTTACTTGTTACAAAAGACTCTGGAAATGAATAGCTTTGTTTAAATTGTTGTAACAAGTTGTAACTTGTAATGAAAAGTAAGAGGAAAAGGTACAAAATAAAACGGTTGCTGTCAGAAACAATTCTAAATCAGTTTCATGGTTTTACTCTGAGCTCATCGAGGCCATAAAAAAATTCAGTAAAAGTGCCATATGGGGCCCTTGGGTTTCGCCAAGATCTGTGTCATGGACATGGATGAAGTGTCTCTGACCCATAATGTTCCTCCTCCATCCATAATGGACATCGTCATGGTGACCAACTGTTAGGTAAGAATACTAACTCGGAGCTGAAACAGAACAGACACCAGATTTAGTTCAAAGTCATAAGTATTTACTTGTATACAAGTGAGAAAGTACACAATTCTTACAAGGTTGGCATGTCTGAATTATTTCTGAGGCACCAAATGTTAAGATTGCTGTTATATCTACATCCACCTTCCATAAGCTGTGAATTATTTTACTCCAAAGGTTCTATTCAACAACACACTTGGATGATAAGTACCCTCAAGGTCACAGGTGGCGTTTACATTTTAGAGTCCAGTTCCTGACACCGAGACAAAAATCCCCCACATTCCTTTCTCACACATAAAGCAGACAAACAATATCACCATTGATTGAAGTAAATTTGATAAACATCCTTTCATTCAACACTTTTCCATCATTTCTTTTTATCAATAATTACAAATCCTAGAACGATAGTTCCAAATATTTCATCGTCCAAATACTTGACTTTTCAGTAATGGAGCCGTTATTCGTGCTTCTTCTTCGTTTAAGGCGTCGTCATATGGTTCCGTCCACTAGAAAAGATCTACTGTGTTTGGCAGTTGTCAAGCGTTCAGAGAGACGTTAGGACAAGGTCTATCCTTAAACTGCGACATCCTTAGTGGACAAACTTTTCCTAAGGTAGTCGATGGTAGGGATGGTCACATAGCGTGGAGCATCTGCAGCATCCTAGAAGAATGAAACGTAGCACTGTGACAAGAACTGACAAAAATATTCTCTTCATATAACCTCCCTACTACCAAACCACTTGATAAAGGCATCAGAAAACCAGTCAGTCGTCCCACTGGCCTTCTTCAGTTCTTCAGAGAATGCCTTCAAACCTTGGAGCCCCCTAGTGATGGATCCATTAGGTGCAACCCTATTGGTACTTAGTGTTGTTTCTTCTTTGGAGTCCTTAGCATGTGATGTCTTCCTTCTTCCACAACAACAAGAAACATGAGGGCTGATAACGCCAGTAGCTTGTTCTTCTTCCTGCTATCCAGGAATTCTCTTTCGCGTAAATACAACAACGACCCTTCTTGACTACTTTCTCAAAACAATGACAAACGACAGCTTGCTCTGTTTGTTATGGTCAAATAGTTAGGTTCATTTCGGTTTTCGCTGTTTTGTGGCGTCAACACAGATGAGCGCCGCACGCTGTCATGGGGGAGCATTACGTCTCGCTCATGGGCAGAATGTACACTACAGTCGACTTCAATGATGGTCCTGGCAATTATATCCGTCTTTTAGTTCTAAATGCCATTTTTTTCTACTTTTTTATATACAGCGTCAACTATTTCTAGTGCCGTATACAATACCAAGGACAAGTTCAATCAGTGCAAACTGTCCTGTCATTCTTTCAGGAAGGATTGGTCTTAACTTCAAATCTCCTCTTAGCCAAAATAGATCCGTGAGTGATGTGTTCATTTCCTTGGTGCATTCAAAGTTTTTACAAATGACTGCTGAGTTTACTCTTGTACCATTCTACAACCACTAGATGGAGATATTTTCTTCACAGGGAACAAAGGACTATTACAAGGTGTGTCATTGCATGAAATGATGACTCCTTTTTTAATAAGTCTGCGATTAATACCTTTTTCAGCAGCTGGTTTTAACGGATATTGCTTTTGACAAGGTCTGTGGTCTGAATTCTAAGTTATCTCAACAAGTAGGGCTCCCTACCTAGTATTTGAGCTGCTGTGGCTCTTGTTGTCCAGGACAATGAAACTTTACTGTATCAGCCACATCTGCTCACTCCATACATATCAGGTACTGACAACTGCACGCTTCAAATAGCACTAGCTATATGGTCCAGTTCCTTTCAACTTGAATCCTCTTGTTGCCATAGTGACACATGGGGCAAATTTTCATCTAGGTTCAGTCCTTTAGCTTCTTCAGTTAACATTACTGTTGCTTATGCATAACCTTGATCTGTCCAGACAAGGTCTTTTGAAACAACTTTAATGGCACATGTTTTTCTATGATCATTAGAAGATCTATTGTTACTTATGTTGGACCTGAGTCCAGTAAAAAAAATCAGTTCAGGATTCATGCTTTCTTGATGAACTGCTACTGTCTCAAACCATAGTTTTATCATGACGTGTCTTCCCAGTGGATTAAATGTAACAACATCTCATAGCACTACTGAGTTCATGATGGTTTTATCCGTCACTGGATCATAAATTTCTACTTCTTTAGATCATGATCTTGATTCAACTGTGGTCACACCATTAGCTTATACTACTACTTTCTGTTACTTTTTGGAATCTCTAAACTTTCTTGTAGTCTCATCCCTGTTCTCAACAACTTGTTCTTCAATCTCATCATTTTATCACTGAGTTGCAATGCAGAGTTGACTAAATTCTGTATAGTTTCAGACTCTTCTTCATCAATGGTTGGTCATGCAGTAGTATTTTGCTCACAATATGTTGCCATGTGTCCCGGTTTGTGGCAAATAGTAAGTTAGTAATTATTATTTGTAAAGCACCTTTCTCAAACCAGGGTCACAAAGTGCTTAAATAAAAAACATTACACATTACATTACATTACATTGCAGCCAGTTTAGAGTTTTAAGGATCTGGAAAATGTGAGTTCTCCTACTAGAGCGGGTCAGAATTCTCGCTGCAGAGTTTTGTATTAACTGCAGGCAAGACAATAAAAAGAACACTCCCATATTTTCCTTTCCCTCTATTTTAATATCTCCCATGAGAGGAGTTGCACCTAAATATACCACCGCTTTTGGCTAAATAAAAAAATCTGTTCATCATAATCAGTTCCCACAACAAATAATTTGATTGATGAATTCCTTCATTTTATTTATCACATTTTCTCTGCATGTTTAGCATAGTCAAGGACTTGATTGATAGTGGAGTTCAGGGTGTTTTTTTTTCCACAAAGTTTCTGATTTCAATTATTGCAGCCTCTAAGAAAACCAAGTTTCAGCTGCTGAGTGTATGGATTCTCTCAGAGTATTAATAGATTTACTGTATTAATGTCACCAAGTTATTTTTAATCAAATGTAGCTTTAAATCTATCAAACCACTGTTCAACCAGTTCAGCTTTCTCTGAAGTCAATTTGCTTGTCGTCTGGTTTGTGCAGAGATTCTGTCCATAAGATTATTTACTTACTAATAATAAAAAAAAGAATATTTTCCAATGCCATCCAGCCCAAGAGTGTGCAGCTCCTTCCATGTTTGGAGCTGGATCTCTGGCAGCTGCAGGAGTCTGGTGGGGTCTGCTGGCGTCTGGCCTCTCGGAACATCTTGACTTCCTCAATAGCGGCAACACTCGTGCTTTCTTTAGGGATGCCGTTTCTGAACAAAAACACCATTCAGCTCACAGTTTGGACTCTTGCCGCCGAGGCCATATGCAAAACATTACAAAGGAACACCAGATTATCGTTAGGTCCTCCAGAGAGGGGCGTCGGCTGAAAATGGAGAACGGATTTATATCAACATTGCAATGAAAAGGTTGGAGGAAAACCATAACTATCAGAGCTGACATTGTTCTTTTGTTACTTATTTGATGATGAATCACTTTAGCTAGTTTTGAGACTTTTAGAACAGTTATCTAAAACTGACAGTTCCTGAAATGCATGTCAAAATAAAGGCTTTATATTAATTGTTATACCTTTTATTCATCACACACACTGAGGAAATACTTTTGACTTTCAACAGTTTTTTTTTTTTTTACATTTCTACTTGTTTGATATATTTTCACTTATTTATTTTCACCTCATCATATAGCCCAAACCCCCCAAATATTATTTTTTCTCCCATTATATTTTTAACTAAAACTATAAGAATATTTTTGAATGAAAACGTTTTTATTGAAGCATTTTGCTTGAACTGAAATATGTTTTTTTAAATACTCCTTTTAAATAATAAAGGAACAAATCTACCTTCATACTCTTATTTTATCAACCAAATATTACAACAAGTATTCTTGTGTCTATTGAGTCTTTTTTAATACATGTTTACCAAAAACTGGCGAATTTTGTGTCTGGTCTGTTTTTTCGAAATAAGTGTTATTTATACAAGTATATTTAAAAGGAAAAATGGATCCAAAAAAAACTTTTTTTTTTTACATTTACACTTGTTTGATAAAGTTTATTTTGAATCCACGATGGTCAAAACTTGGGGGCATTTATGTTTAATCGTTTGTTTTACGTACGAAAGTACGTACAAATGTTTAAAATAATAAAATTGATGTCCTTGACACTACACTTAAGAATTGCATTTTAACACCGCCGTGTAACGCGTCTAAGTTCTGACTATTACAAAGACATTGTTTTCTTTAAGTTACAAAAAGTGCTAAGTGATACATTAAAAATGACTTCCGTTTTTAATTTTCGTTGAATTATTACTTAAACAATCACGTCAGCTTAACCATTAAAATGTACTCTGTTATTTTATTGACAAAATAATCCAAACTTAATGATAAACTTGTTAGCTTAGTTGCTTGAAGTCTGTAAATTACCCATTAAATATGAGATCTATAAATCATAATTTTCCTAATCCATTGTATGAAGTCATTTTGAAAATGCACTCTTGCACAACTTGTATTCTGGCTTCTCGCTTCACATGCCTCATGGATCTTTCTGCAAATATTTTTTAGAATTTTGGGGGGAATCTGAGTAACAATCTTGGACTGCCTGGTCCCCTGGAGTGATGAAAACATTTTCTAAAACTCATATTCAAACCCAGAAAGTCAGCAGAGGTTCATGTTTAACAATATTTTTCTTTATCTAATAGCAGTCAATGTTAATATAACAGTGTGGTCATGTGACTAAGAGCTGACTCAAGATAAATGCTTCTCATCTCAACAAGCTTAATGGCTGAGCTGCAGAACGTTGGCTCATGCTGGTCATTTTTCTTTTTCAATTCTGCAGTCTTTGAGATTCAAAAGTTATTTTTAAAGACAGGATCAAACCTGAGTCACCATTTTTTACAAACAATCCCCTATCTATGACTCTTTGTGTTGATGATGAAATCTGTCTTGTCATGTTGTGGCTCAGAAGGAGATAATTAGTGTATAAATCATCAAACTTGTCGACGGAGACGTCCCTCCACTTTTCTTTTGTCTCAGCTTCTGTTTAACTAATGGACGCAACGCTTTGCTGACGAAGAGCTAACGTAAGCGAGACGACGTTGACATGAAGGAGTGTTGCTTCATCTCCTGTCAGAGGAGGAAGAATCGTGTCGATGTTCTTTACATGGCTTGTAGTATCTCATTTTTCATGGAAATATTTACATTAGAAAATGTACTTGAGCCCTGCCCACTGAAAACACTTTGTTTTTCTGGAGATGAAATCGTATTTACCATAACCACATCCACTCTGCTGTGATTGGTCATGCATCAAGGTTTGTCACTGTGTGTCATCAATCCTGGAAATCTCCATCTTCAAGGGACTTGTTGTATAAACAAAGCGGGCATGATTACAGCTGGAGAAGAAGTGAAGACATTATTCATCTAGCCGTCTTCGCTCTCGTAACCTCTTGTTTGCCGAGTTCAAAACTTGGTCATGATAAGAGACTTAATGCATCTTGGAGAGGAAGACTTCAACATTTGAAACATGTGAGTGAGTCAGGAGAGTTGGGTTTTAACATTAGTTGACCTTTAAGAAAAATACTTAATTGATCCTACAAATGATTTGTAAGTACATGACATCAAGGGAGAACACAATATTAATAATGGTACTGCTGTTTTTAACTGTATAATAATCATAAATCAATAGATATGGGGATATTTTCTGTTTCAGTAGTACGTATATACTCGTCATGATCAACCATTTCCTTCATAATTCAATTAATAAAACCAAGAAAAATCACCATCTGACAACCTCATTATACTATGCTCTGAAAAGTCGTTTTCTCAAAAGCGGTTACAAGGCAAAAATGTCTGCAAGGACGCGGTAGGCCAGGACAAAATGAGTGGCTTCTGGAAAGAGAAACTAAATAAATCAAGCATCACCTCCAGCCTGACATGAGGAGACATGACCCACGAGGCTAGCTTGGCCAAATCAAGTGACATTAATGATGTCGGAAGTGAGCGGCCAACTCAAGTACACAAGATTTTGGGAAAAATAAATGTTGCAAATAATAATTACCTGAAAAGACAAGGTTATTAATCTTGTAACATTTGATCAAGAAATGTGTTTTAAATAAAACATAATCCAACGGTAATTCTAATAAGATTATATTCTAAAATATTGAAAAATTAAATATCCTTGAAAAAACCTACATATAAATGTAAAGTATCTGGATTTTTAATGCATCTCAATAGCCTGAAATCAAGGATTTACGCGTTCACTATGTAGTCAATTGTAGTAAAAGTTGTGGGAACCTTTTCTGAGTTTCCCTTGGGGAGGGTCTCAAGGCGTGAACTGAGCAGATGAGAAGATAAAACCTGATAATGAGGAGTTTCCCCATCTGGGTTGGGATTGTTAATCTCTTTAGAAGCACATCGATTTTTTTCATCTCCAATCTTTATTGTGGGAAAACGTGATGGACGAGCTGGTGCCGCGCGCGACTCTCAGCCTTGGAATAAATGTACCGTCACGTATGATTATTGACAATGGCGTCACTTAATGGCTTCCTAAAGACGCTTGCAGAGGCGGAAACTAGATCATACCGCAGTCTTTTCATCTTCCAAACAAACGAGTTCAATGACAATCCCCTTAAAAGGTTGACTCTTGTGGTCAGTTGAGGATGTTATCCTTCACTCATCACTGTGGAAATACACATAGTCTGTCCTCTGAGGCGGTACAGGTATTCGTCGGCACGACAATTCTCAGAGGAGACCCTATAGAAGTCTATTTTGTGTCTCCTCCTCGTCTGCCTTTCTCCTGTGTCCTGCTGCCCGTGACCCACAAATCGATCCCAGCCACAATGAAGCGTGTCTCGATTCCTAAAAAGCATCATTTGTGGACGCTGTTCTTTTCTCCTGGTGGCCATAAACCAAAATAAAAGCACTATATTTTATGATTTAATTCACTATTGTGTGGAAGTCAAATGCTAGTTTTCTAATATCTTTAAAAAGATAATCTTGTCTTTGCCGTTTCCTTTGAGGGAGAACGAAATGTCCTTGACTTAGACTTAAAGCAAAGGGCCACGTGCAGCCATTTGACTGTTTTTGCAGCCATTTGACTGTTTTTGGTCATTGTAAGTAGTAATGGTCAGATGAAGCTTCATGAAGCACTATCATGTTGTTTAGAGGTCAGTAGGTGGCGCCAAACCTTTTAAATATGATGTGATGTTTCAATAGAACAGTTGTTTAAAACAAAAGAAAATAGTGCAGAGAATGCCATCTAGTGGACTCTGAAGATAATGACACTGCTTCATGAAGCTTCATCAGACCAATAATGAAAATGTTTCTTCAAATTTTAAGAATCTTTACTTCATATATTATTTATAATAATAACAAATAAAATGTTCCATGTACAACATGAATGTAAAGAGCATTTTGGACAATATTACTATTTTATAGTTATATTTGCATGTTCTGCACATATTTATTTATGATTTATATTTAAAAAGAAAATGCATGTTGGATAAAATAATATAAATTAAAATAAAAAAATTAAAAAAATTGCATTTTAATGTTCATACTAATCATAAACATAGATTATCTTGAATATTTCTTTTTCATAGAGTCAACAACTCAAAAGTTTGTCAAAATAAAACTCCTGTTTATGTTGTTGTGAGGCTCACACGACACTGTGGTTGCCAACGTTTTTCAATTGAAATCAATCAGTCTGTGGTTCAGAAAAGCATGTGACCTGAAGTGACTTCATCTTTCTTTTCCTTGATTTTCTTTTCCTCTGGCTTTCATTGTTGGTGTTTAAAAGATGCTGTAGCAGATTAACAGTTGATCAAGCTGTTCTTTTGGATAAACAAGATATTATTGGTCAGATGACCCGGAGATAACACAAGGGATACCAAAAACGCATTTTAAATTTCAGTTTTACTAGAACAGTGAGTCTTTACTACAGCCATCACTACTTCTGACGCCCGTGTAACATGAACAAAGGCAGAGGGTCTGAAGGTTTTAACTATTGTTATGTTTTTGTGCGAGGTACGACTGGGAACGCCCGCTCAGCAGATGTTTACCAGCTTGTTTCGGCAAAAAACCCGAGCACTGAGGCAGAAACTTTTAATACATGTAAAGGAACCGGGTCCAGCGAAAAGTCTCATTCTGGCTGCGCTGAGCTGTTACGGTCCTCTGGCTCCGTACGAGCGATGTGAAAAAGTGAAACGAGAACCTTCTGGAGACGACCTCAAACCACGTCAGCCCTGCGGTGCGATGATGCAATCCAGCTGTTTACAGTCCTTCTACTGTTGTTAACACAGAATTATAAACTGTTTACTCGCTCGCCAATATAGAGCCAGTAAAGCAAGTCCAGCTTGTTGGAATGTGAGCCGGGGCAGCGTAAACCAGCCATGAATAAGGAGGGTTTGTTACCAACAGTGACAGTTGTGATCAATAAATAGAGAAGGTGGTCCATGCAGCGGAGATGTAGGTCATACTTGAGCTGCCCGACAATAATACATAATGATGTAATGACACTCGAGACCTTCTCGCTAACAATGGCAACATACATTTGCCTGTTCAAGGTTATGTAACGTAAAGTGTTTATAGACATATGTACATATATATACACACTTGTATAATACTTTTGGCTGAACTCCATGTTTCAATAATGACTCGTTTAATCATTCTTACCTCACTCTGAACCATCTTCCAACTGAATTACTGACAGAAATTACTTCATAATGTATAACATAAAAAGGACTACTTTGATATGTATATTTTTTCATTTTTATTTTTATAATCTGGTTTCTGGTACAAAACACATCATTATTGTATTTAATCTAAAGCGGATTTTTTTAGTTACTAAGCGATAAAGCACAATAAAAACAGATGTGTATGTGTGACGATACTAACTTACAATACCACCTAAAAAAAACAATAAAATATGTGTTATGTTAAGATGATGCATCTGTATTTTGAAATAAATTTTGACAAAAATAATTATATAAAATATAGTTGATTGTAATATAAGTATCGAGTGTTAAAGATAAATAAATACACTACCTCTAAAATTTAAATATAAATGACAGTGGGACATTTAACATATTGACACTCATTTAACGTTTTTTTTATTTTTATTTTACAGTTATATCTGCATGTTCTGCAAATATTTCTATATGATTCTTATTCTAAGAAAATGCATGGTGGATCAAACAATATTAAGTATAATAATGTTTTTTTTTCTTTAATGTTCATAATTAATAATCATAAATCATTATCTTGAATATTACTTTATCTATACTAAGAGAGAAACAACTAAGGAACTAATAAAGTTTGGTTAAGAACCAGTTTTTGTTGGCTTGAGGCTTAAATTTGACAGTTACAGTTATATTTGCATTTTCTCTTTTTTTAATTTCAAGTCAATTTTCAATGACTTGAACGAATACGGTTTTACAAAATAAAACGTTATATCACCGTTTATGTGGGGGTGAGGCTACAACTACATGTGAAAAATCGTGTCTTCTAAAGAAATGTGACAAAACAATCCCAGATGTAAAAGAAAAACGAAAATCTCAATGATTGAAAAATTATGTAAGTCGTGCTTTTTGTGCTTAACTCATTGTTTTTGAGTGTTTAAGATAATTAACCCTTGTGTTATCTCAGGGTCAATGTTACCCGAAGGCCCCCAAAACAAAGCGTTTGTGGTATCCCTTGTGTTGTCTCCACCACTGTATATGTATTTCTGGAAGCGAGGAAGGTCATTCACCTTGACCCAGAGACAACACAAGGGATACTATATTATTAAAGTATGAATCAGAAGTCGAGATAATTTAAAATATTATTAAAAAAACAACAAAAAAATATTCATTTTTCCCTTCTGGCCTCATGAGAGCTCGACACATTCAGACGAGTGACCCACTTTCTGCAGAAGAACATATTTGATATATTGTATAAAATATTTATTATTCTACCTCAAATATTTCTGCTTCACCCGGAAAATGTTTATCTCTATAATATGATTCTCCTCGTAATGATATTTGTTATTCCACTGTGTGTGTTTCTCACACAAAACACATCCCAGACACTCTTCTATGCTGTGTATACAAGCCCTTAGTACTTGGACGATCTGATACTATTCAGTTGAAAATAAGACGTATTTACAACTGAGTACTATCAGATCGTCCAATTTCCAACGGCTTGTATACACAGCGTGGAAGATGTGTATTAAATCAAAATAGACAGAGAAATGCAAGCGAAGGATTGATGGAGCGAGATAGTTGACATGCTTACTGAAAGAAGACAGTGGCTCAGAAAATACAAGAAAAAATGTAAACACATAATATTAAATATCTTCAACCGTTTGTATGAATGTTTTTTTCATGTTCGTGGCCGAGTTAATTTCATCTGAGCCAGCTCTGACTCTCAAGAAAGCATCTGTTATTCGATTACCCGGATTTTTTTCTATAATATATAATATATCTATGATCTATAATCTCAGTAATTTCTAAATGTTGTGGTTATTTTTTCTTAATTTAAACATACACTGAACATTATGCATAAACAAAAAATTCATTCTTAAACATTAAAAGAAAAGTTCCAACAAGGATTTTTTTTTCTATCCCAGGAGCTGAACCACTTCCTCGTAAGATTTACAACTGGGAGGAAACCATGGGGCAGATCCAGGACTTCTGTATTTCCCTGGAAGAGCTTGAAAAGTATTCCAAGGATGAGAGAGTCTGGACCTCTTTGCTCTGGCTGCTGCCCCCCCGACCCGACTTGAAGACAGGTAAGACATGAATATATATATCTTTTAAAGATACAATACACAAAAGAGAGAGAAAAAAAGAGAAAAGAAAGGTTGAATAAATAATATGTTTGAGACAAAATATCTTGAACAAGAAAGTTCAAGTATTTTTTGATCTAAGGTAAGGTAAAGGTAAGGTAAAACTTTATTAAAAAATGTTTTTTTTCCAATAGCCAGCAATTTTTCATAAACAATAAAAAAGAATACATAAAAAATAAAATATGACTATTATAATTGACATCACTGTGACTTCACTCACTAAAGTTTAAATATGATGCTCTTTTAAAATAAAACACAACTACAAGAAAAAGATCCGACTTGTGTAAAGTGACTCATTGATAACCACAAGGATTGGTTACGATATTGACTTTCAGCTCATTGAAGATCCGCGGCGGTCGACCTCAGGCGACTCCTGACGTCTGCCAAGATATTCAAATAAAAACGTTTGTTCTACAATTCGTTTCCTCACCTACAACAAAGGCAAAGGCAGGCTGTGACAAGGAAGCTCCTCCTTTTTTACCCGTCGTCGTTGGAGGATCTGCTCGAGGATCTGCTGGGAGTAAACATCACAGGATGAAAAGCATGTTTGTCTAGACACGCCCTTAATGTCGTGAGATGAGCTGGTTTTTGCAAATAGAATGAAAATGACTTTAACGTAAAATGAAAAGAGCTTGTTTCTCTTCTTCTTTTATTGAGCTGTATTACAATTCTGACCCAAGGGCCTGTAAACAAATGTGTTTCTGATATACCTTGTGTTATCACTGGTTCAAGGTGACCCGAAAGCCTGAAAACAAATGTTTTTTGTGGTATCCCTTCCGTTATTTTTGGGTCAAGGTGACCCGAAGCCTCAATACAAATGTGTTTGTTGTGTCCCTTGTGTTATCTCTGGGTCAAAATGACCTGAAAGCCTGAAAACAAATGTGATTGTGGTATCCCTTGTGTTGTCTCTGGGACAAAGTGACCCGAAGGCCTGACAAACAAATTTGCTTGTGGTATTCCTTGTGTTATCTCTGGGTCAAAGGACCTGAAGGCCTGAAACAAATGTGCTTAGTGGTATTCCTTGTGTTGTCTGTGTGACAAAGTGACCCAAAGGCCTGAAAACAAATTTGCTTGTGGTATTCCTTGTGTTATCACTGGTTTAAAGTGACCTTAAGGTCTAAAAACAAATGTGTTTGTGGTATCCCTTGTGTTCTTTGGGTCAAGGTGATTGTATACGTTAAAAAGAATCCCCACGATTAAATAAAAATCTTCTCAAAAATCTTCAAAATTAAAACAACTTCTTCGAATCTACTTAAATGGAAATAATACATATTGATGGATATTTAAATTTTTAAAGCAACAACTATAGTTCAGCATCCTTGATCTTCTTGCCAAACTAATAATTCATCTTTTAATTTGTTTTATTTGTATTTATTTGTTAGTACTGTGGCAAATGACACTTAGTCTGTATGTGTGTGAGAGTTTGTATCTTCATATGGTCTTTGTGATGGACTGGCAGCCTGTCCAGAGTCACCCCAAGTAGCTGGGATAGCTATCAGTTTGAACCTGTGACAGGAGAAAGTAGAAGAAAAATTCAACTATTTTTTAATTTTATTTATCTTTTTTTTCATTATTAGTCTCTGTGATATCTTATATATGGTCCACCAGATCATTTCTCTTTTATTCATGTTAAAATATGACTGTAATATAAAATATATTATTAATGTAATATTAATTGTTCAAATTATTCAATAAATCAATAATACTTTTCCTGCTCCTATTTCGTTTTTGTTCATCATTATCCATGTATTATTTTAACAATTTATTTACACTCTAAAAGTTCTTATTTTTCAACAAAACATTTTTGTTAACATTGCAGTTTCAAAACTTTTTGTCCTCGTCTGACCTGCACCGGATCCAAATAACACGATGACGATGTTTCCACTCGACATAAATTTCAGGGGGAAGCAGCAGCATGAAGTTGAGGCTAATGGAGAACACACACACGTGATAACACACACGTGAACACACACACACACACGCACACAAAACAAGCGTGCCATCTCTGCGACAGGTTTACAAGAGCTCCGGTACACAAACCATCACCGAGGTTCTGCTGGTGAATATTGCTGGAAAGTCCTTTTTTATAAGAAGGAGACGTTTATTGCGACGCAGGATTTACACCCGAGCCAGGCGTGTGTGTGAGGACGGCCAGCGAGTGTGTCAACAAGTTGGCGAAGTCGGCGGCTGTAGCTGTGACTCATCAAGACTCTGTGACAGAAACAAACTATTTCGCCAGATGTTTCTTGATTCAGCCATACTTCATGCAGTATTCCTTGAACAGATTTATACCTGAATCACCCTCTAAATATCACGTTTGTTGGATGTGCACTTACCTTTAGTAGTACCAGAGTTTCCCCTTTTGTTTGTCTTGCAGGTAACTCCCTGTTTATCTTTTACTTCATCCAGTCATCTAGTGATCACTACTACCATTTTGTCAGGTTTTAAGATAGTTTTTTTTTACTTTAAACTGTACGCTCTTCTCTTCTCTCTCCATCTCCCGTCTTCACTTCACACTGAGTCTGGTTCTGCTTGAGGTTTCTGCCTGTGAAAGGAAATTTTTCCTCGCCACTGTCCCTCAATGAGATTGGCTGGTACCAGTTTTTCTCTTCTCTTACATAGTGTTACTGAAACTGTAAAGTTTCTTGAGATAAACCTGCTAAGATTTAACAATTCAATTAATAAAATAGTTGTTTTCATCATGGTCATCCAATTGACCTTGAGTTACGATCATTGAAGTGTAAATGCTCAGAACAGTTGGTGAGATCTTGACTCCGGACGTCCCCATGATGCATCACTGAAGTCCGTACAGTACGTTCCACGGAAAAGGGCTTTTATTTCCAAAGCTGCTGTGCATAACCAGATGAGCGATGCTTCCCTGCTTGCTATTGATTCCTGCTTGTCACAAACAGATGCTCTGGCGCAGGCTGTGACTCACAATCATATTAACTGACAACAAGGTGAAGGCCGTGTTACTCCTGAATGACAGCTGCACCGCTCTGGATACAAATGAGCTCGTGTCTCTTCATGTCTCCTCTCTTGTCCTCCCTTCACACCTGCTCTGGAGTCATTTTGTGGTTTTTATCTTCGATCTTATTGTTCATTTTTAAATTCTATACGTCTTATGTTTATACTTGTATATTCTTGTGTGTATTATGGGATGTCATTTGAAGCTGTGCAGAACCTCCTCGACCAGATTTCCAGGCTGTTCTGCCTGTTGTCTCAGATCTTTCCAAACAGATGCTCCATCAAATCCTTTTATATTTGGCTGAGCAACTCCACTTGTACGTCGTCATGCAGGCCATCATGCACACGCACGTACTCACACACGCACGTACTCACACAAACGCAAACTTACAAAACACGCACTTACACACAGAAGCACCTAGACATGTGCACCCACACACAAACAAGCACAAAACGCATGCACACAACACACATACACCCACCCACATGCAATAGCATGCACATTTATTAGCAAACACACACACACACACATTTAGTGATGCCCTTATTCAAAAACACACATGCACAAACAGACACATGCATAAACACACACGCAATCACATCCTCACACTTTTATTAACACACACACATTTTTTAACGCACACAAACACAAACATGCTAACACACATTTATTGAAACACGCATCCACAAACACAGATTTATTGATGCACGAACATGCACGCACAAACAGACACATGCACAAACACACACGCAAACACACACATTTTTTAACACACACACACACACAAATGCACAAACACGCACATGTACCTGCACACACAAATGCCCAAACACACACAAACACATTTATTTACACACGCACGACCACACACACACCTACACACACATTTATTAACACACACAAACACACACATACGCACAAACACACACACATACGCACAAACACACACACAGAATTTTATGACCACACACACAAACAGGCTAACACATATTTATTGACACACACAAACACTCTGACACATATTTATCAACACGCACAAACACACACAACTACACACCCATTTATTAACAGACGCACAAACACGCTAACACATATTTATCAACACGCACACAAACATGCCAACACACATTTTTTTAACACACATACGTCCACATCCACATCCACACATTTTTTAACAGAAATGTATTAACACACACACACATGCACAAACACACACATTTATTAACACAATCACACATGCACACACACACAATTATTAACACACACACACACATGTTACTGACTCAATGCCTCATCTTCAACTCCGGGGTCTCGGGGTACATATTCATCATTGTGGGGCACCTTAGAAATGCTTCCAAGACACACAGAAGCAAAACCTTTATCACACACACACACATACCTCTGCGGATAATTTGAAGTTTTGAATTCAAGGAAACTTCCCTCTGGTCAAAACTCTACTAATCTTGTGGGAGACATGGAGGCCGAGTGCGTCTGAGTTATGGTGTCATGACTGTCCTCGCCCGGCTCGCTGTAAATGCCAACGCTCAGAGGACGTATCTTGGGATGCACCGTCGATGCTCAAGTAGTCGTCGTGCCCTCTCCTGGTTACTCGAGCTCCAAAGTTCTGAGCCTGCTCTTGGCTCAGCTCTTTACCCCCCCCTCGGACTAACACATGGCTAATGAGTAGTGATGCTTTGGTCAATGGAGGTTCTGAAGTGCAGGTTCTGTAGGTTCTGTTGCAACAATCCGCTCCAGCCCGTATATCAGCTGCTGTGTGTGTGTGTGTGTGTGTGTAAGACCTTTTTAACATCACGCTCCGACTGTATCCTCGACACAGTCCGTCTTCCGCACATCTGTCTTTACTCACTCTGTTGCACTGACATCATCTCTACACACACACACACCATCTCCCTGTTAGACACTTCTGGAGCATGCAGATGGAAGTGTGGTGGAGGGACTGGGGGGGGGTAGTAAATAAATCAAATCAACAACAGGCATCTGTTCCACTGACAGTAATCCAGGATGCAGGAGCACAGAAGGTCGATGCAAAAGAGGAAGCATGATTTTGTTTTAATTCTTGCAGCCTAATTATCTCGGGAGGAAGATAAGAAAACAGATGAAAAGTTCTAGTTCTCGAAACATCTCCTTCCACATCCGCTCATGTGTCTCATTCCCTGGGCAGCCAAAGTATCCGTCACTCCGCCTCCAAACTGTCATCCCATGCTGACTCTCCGCTTTGTTCTTCCCGAAATAAAACCTTGAATTTTCAAAATCACTCCGTCTTTCTTCAACAGTGTAGCTCCAAGGTCCACAGTTTTGTCTTTTAACGTGTCGTACATGGGGGATAACCATAACATGCTAGCATAGTTAGCATTAGCAATTGTAAACTTTTGCAGTTGACCAGAATTGAGATTCTCCCGTCTCTTTTTTTGCAAACATATTGATTGTTCAGTTGAAATATTAAAAGCAGTATAAGTTGAGGGCTAAACAACATGTTTATTTATCTCAAAGGAAGTAGGATTTCAATTTTGATTTATTTTTTGTATTCTTTGAGCCTCAATTTAACTTATTTATGTCTGTGTTTGTTGTGGTTCTCTTTCCTTCAACATCAGTTTTACTCTTATTTTAAGTCTGTACAATTCAGAATCTGTGTCCCTTATCTTATATTAAACACTGGCATTTTGGGCCATTTGCTATCTCTCCACCCCTTATTTTCCTTCTCTTGTTCATGAGTCTGGTTTTGCCAAGTTTTCTGCCTATTAACGGATGTCTTTCTTCGCTTCTCTCTTCTTATTTTCATTCGTTGGAACCTATTTTTTTTATCTTCTCTTCCATAATGTGAGGTGATATTCTTTTTATGAGTGTGGGAAGATCAAAACTATCATCAGATATTATTGTTTTTGTAGCTTTGATTCTGTAATTCACACAGAACAGATTTCAAAGATAAAATAAAGCATTAAATTGTTCTAAATGGGCTGGGATTTACATTAAAACCTCACAAATAAAAATGTTAATTTACAAAAATATAAATCTAATTTCTCAAATACTAAAACAACTCAAACACACACAAACTGAGATTTATTTTTCCTAAAGTCTCATATGTTCACTGGTAGCTTGGTTTTCCTTGGACATGCAGAAGGTCTTAACTAACTTAACTAAAAGACAAGTTTAATCAAGTTTTTATGTTAAGAATTTGCAATATATAACAAGAGGACTAAGGGAAACTAATTATCAGTTGTATGAAGTTTTCATTGTTGGATTCAAACCATTGTTTTTGTTCTTAAAACTGGACTTAACAACTGGTTTGACATTTAACCAGTTCTCCTCTACAGTTTTGTTTGGTCTTAATAAACCAGTCAACTTACCTCCCTAAACTTTTAAGATAAAATAAAAAAGGTGAACATAAAGTTCTCGGGTCACTGAGTCACATTTCAAATACCCTGTATTGAAGTTCAAGTTGGGACCCTGTTGGAAGTTTTCCCAGGAGATTACAAAAAACTTTAATCATTGTTTTCCCAATAAATATCTAAAATGTAAAAATTATCTCCTTGAACACGGGGACCACGTTAACTCAGATTTGATTATGAAGTCAACAGTTTTTCTCTGTCAGTTAATGAGATCGGCCCCTCTTGGATCGAAATTAAACAATAGAACCGATGTTCCCGTGGTCGCCCGTCCACATCCACTCTCCTCCACTTTATCAGCACACAATTAGTTTCTGTCCTTTCAATACATGCATATTAAAACTGCTGCAAATTAACTTTTCAGCTTATCCTGTGCTGCGGAGTGTGGAGTCGCTCGGCTGTATCTTTTATTTTGTAATTATTTCCTTCAGATGGACTCAAATTTGGTATCAGATGGAGGTGACAGTGATTCAGTTGTTTATCTCCCGTAGGAGGAGAACAAAGAAAATAGATTTGTTTTCGCTGAATCTGGAATGAACGCATTATGGCTTGAAAAATGAAGGGGAGAAGGAGAAAATGGATAAAAAAGGCACAATGTTAAAAAACAAGACATTAGCAAAAAATGTTCTAAGTTATTTTATGCATTTCTTTAAATACTCCAAAATTTAAGATGCATAAATACAAATGTATTAAAGCTTATTTTATACATAACATTATATATCTGAGATTAGAGGTAAATGTGAACGTAAACTATAAAAGCATATAATAAAAATTTTAAATTTTAAAGCACATTTGAGTTTGTAGTACTTTTTTTTCATGAAAAAATTAAAAATATATAATTATTATTTTATTTTTTTAAACATTTACATAAACATACTTTAATGAAATGTGCTAGAATTAATTCAAGATAAAATGTATTTATTTAACCTTATAATCCTAATATGTGCATTTCTTTTATTGACAACATAAAAATACATAAACACACTGCTGCATAGAATTCCATATTCCTACGACAATACACATAAAAATTTAGGAAAACTGTTTCAAGTTTCAGTTATTGAAGATAATAACACATTAAAAAACAAACAGATTAAACAATGTTACATGAAGTGCAAAGAGTTAAAAATAGAAACAAATGGACGTTAAAAGTATAGAATGTGAGAAAAAAAAGTTCTTATTTTAACAACATACATTGTATATTTAAAATTAAAACCGTGTTTTACAGGTGTTTTTCCTTTACTGTACTTTTTCATCCACTTTGTTTTTCATCGGACGCTTAATCAGCCCACATTAAAAGTCAGTTGCTCTCAATGATATAGCCCCCTCTAGTGTATAAAGAAACAATCACTGAGGAAGTTAAACATATTCAACTGGTTGAGTTGATTTTGATTTGCATTAAAGCAGATGTGTGTTTCTTTTCTTTTCCCTCCAGTAACAAATACCGCGTGAGTCTAGGTTTGTGTCGTGACTTTTCATCTCGTCAGGTCCACCTGTCACTCAGCAGCTCCATCGTGACATCTGATCCTCGCATCATCCCAGACATGGACCGACTGAAACCACCAGGGGTCACTGTGAAACAACCCAGCCATTAGTGAATTAACAGGGGAGTCATGAGACTTATTTCTCCAGCTGTAGCTGTTTGTTGCTCTGTTACTAAAAATTTAATTCAGAACAAACAAGTCTGTTTGCCCCCCCTCTCTTCCCCTGCACACCTCCCTCCTCCGCTGGTTTGCCCTTGTACCACTTTTACTCGTTTCTCCGTCTTTCTTTTTCCTCATCGAGCGACGCTTATGTTGTCTGGAAAATGCTAATCTGCTGTGCACTGGCAACTCCCTGGGTGAAGATCATTTATTAAAAGCATAGTTGGGAGGGTTTATGGTAATGAAGTCAAATCAAAGCAAGTTCTCCCTCGGTTTAGCCCCCCCCCTGCATACATTGTGATTTTAAGAGCTTCATTTTCCCAGACTCGTCTCCCTCACATGGCCATGCAATCACAGGGATATGGCGATCGACGTGGTGGGAATTACCCCAGGTTTGATTCCATCTTATCCTATCCCTCCTTCATTCATGTTCCAAAGAGACCCTGTGAAATATCGTGACACCATCAGTTCCGATACATCGAAGATCCCTTCATAGTTTCTTAAGTTACACTTAACTCAATTCCTGTCTGTATGTCCTTCCGTAATGGCCTGATAAGGTAAAATAAAACAGTATCCTCATTTTCCAAGTCAGGCCAGGGGGCTATATGTGGCACGTCAAGATACATTTGTGGCCACAAGAGCTTCAAAAAGCATAAAAAAATGATCAACTTCCTGTCAGTGACTTGACCAGCTCAAGAGGCTGTAAAAACGTTATGTAGGTAAATATGCAGAATTTATCCAAAGTTATTGTTAATACAAAATAAAAAAATAAAAATGAAAAAAAATCTGATGACTATTTAATGGCTAAAATGTTTTATTCAATGGAAACTGATTGATTTAAATGTTTCTTAAATAGATGTTGGACTCTATTGTACTCATAAGTATGTGTCTGTTTGTACAAAACTCGCTTTTCATTGAAATATTTACATTAGAAAATGTGCTTAAGCCCCGCCCACTTCGTTTTTCTAGGAAATAAATCTTGTTTAAACCATAACCACACGCACTCTTTTGTGATTGGACAAACATCGAGTTTTGTCACTGCACATCATCAATGCCGGAGGTCTCCACCTCCAGGGGACTTGTTGTATAAACAAAGCGGGGTGTGATTACAGCTGGCTGGAGGAGGAGTGAAGCAATTATTATGTCATAATGGACTCTACTCTCGTAACCTCTCATTCGCCGAGATTTCAGACGTGGGAGAACTTAATAAAGTATTAACTTTAAAACATGGTCATTATGGGGGACTTACTGCATCTTGGAGAGGAAGACTTCAACATTTGAAACATGTGTGTGAGTCAGGAGAGTTGAGTTTTGACATTAGTTATCCTTTAACTATGATACCAAGAGCACTACATGTATCTTGCCATGTTTTATTTAAAGTAAACTCGTAATTTGACTATACATTACGATCTAATTGTGAAAAAAGTGGTTTAAAGGAAGTATCTAAAGCCTCTTTACGAAAAGCTTTTAGCTTTATTGAATAAATCAGGTGTTTCCACTTCTATTTTCACTGGCACAATTTAGATTTTTGCAAATCTCCAAGCGTGATGGAGAATAAAACATCTTTCATTACCTGACCGTCAATCCTGTCGGAGCATAAACTTTTAAATGATTTTGTGATTGAGTTCAGGGCGGCTTCTACGCCGACCCTCGGTTGCTGATGTGAAACGAGCGTTTGTGGTTCATTGTCCGCGAGTGCGAGTGTTCAAAACCGGTTCTCGATGACTCCTCGATGTATTAATAGTGCACTTATACCTGTGCTCCCACCGACAGATGAGGTGATTAGACGGACGAGAAAAAGAGTTTTAATGCCACTTGTAAATCGTGTCGGCCATGGCTCCGGTCCCACTTGAAAGCCGGCTTTTCTGTCTCGTGTATTTATGTTTATTTATCTTGGCTCAGCGTTGTAATTTCTTTCTGCCACTATGACGGCTCGCTTGTCTGCTGAAAAGAGGAAGATTCATTTCCCGTTGAGTGGATTGACAGATTTGTTAGAAGGAAAAGATGGATAATATCCGCTCTGGCCAAAGGCTGCCATGAAGTAGTCTGACACAGACACTGATTAAGCCTCTTGAGATCTGAAAGGATTGTGGGTCTTAGTTGAGAGAGTAAAAAGAGAAACACGGGGAAAAAAAAGAACAGAGTGATGCGCCGCAGCCTAAAGAACAAAAGTGCAAATTGGATGGGATGAGATGCAAGTGTCCTGTGGGTGTGCTGGCTTTTTAAGAAGCATGGTGAGCAGGTCGGGCCGGCAATCAGTCGTGCTTCCTTAAATCCCGACCATTAGGTGTCGAAGTGAATGGATAAACAGATCTAAGATCAACATGTGGGGGAAAACGACGTGGAGGTTAGTGCTCCACATTGTTTGTGGGCGGTTTAAAATTGAGCCTCTTGCTCTTAATTTTGCAAAGATTCACCGTGCAGAACCCGAGGAGCTCATTATGCAACACCCCAGCGCGCACACAGCAACGCCGGTTAAAGTTACAATAATTGGAAGATGCAGCTTTGAAGCAGAAACAACAATGAACAAGTTGTTCTGTGAGTCGGGATTTAGTGCAAACGGCAAGAGAATCACTCGAGTTATAATCATTTAAAAACGCCATTTACAAAACTTGATATTAATTTAATTCAGGTTAGTTATCTGTGGTCAAACTCTTTAAACTTGCCAAAATGTGTGCAGTAAAAAAAATCACTTGTGCATCCTGTCTTTATTTGAAGTCCTGCTGTCTCTTGAAAAAATGAATCATGAGCAAAGCAGTAAAATGTGTTTAAAACATTGTAGATTATATACAAAAATTGTGACGATACCACAAGAAACACAATTCAAAAACAGTATTTGATTATTAAATTTGATCATAAAAGACTTATCTCATGCTACTCAGTATATATAAAAAATAAAAACATGTAAAGGAATGAAAGCAAATAAATTATATAAAAAAGTATTTGACCGAGAAAACATGCAAAATAAATAATACATAAAGGCGTATCATAAAATTAAATTTTAGTAAAAATCAAATAATGTGAAAACCCAACCCATATTGTGAAGTTATTACTTTACAAAGATCTCCCCAGTCTGAAATCTCAGCGAACGAGAGGTTACGAGAGCAGAGTCCATTATGATGTAATAATGGCACTCCTTCAGCCAGCTGTAATCATGCCCTGCTTTGTTTATACAACAAGTCCCTTGGAAGTGGAGATTTCCAGGGATGAAGTTAGTGGGTGTGGTAGGTGGGCAGGCCTTAAAAACATGTAAACATTTTAATAAATAGAGGGTTTTGTACAAATATACACATACTGATGAGTACAATAGAGTCCAAAATCTATTTAAGAAACTCTTGAATCATCACTTAAATAAAACTTCCCAATAATACATTCTCAGTAGTTCCTTCAGTGACTGTTTTTAATTGGTTACCCTTGCATGAGGATTTATTCGACTCAATCGCGATGAGTTCAACGCCTGACTCTTGACTTCACCCTGTGACCTGTAGTCGACCTGCTGCCACGCTCGCTCAGATGCCGGGGCCAACCTTGTGTATTCCATATTTATATTTGGAGAGTAAATTAAATAAGGAGGTCAAAGATCAAGTCACCTTGCAGTCAAATGTGCAGCTTGGGCGTCCTTGTGTTGGTTACTAAATATGAGTGTTTGCGTTTGGCATTTTCACCACACAATATGTAGTTATCTAATTATTGATGAACACAGTTGGTTTCAGACCTGATGTAAACAGAGAACTTGTATAATACAAATGTGCAATTAAACGTCGAAATAAATGGGGGAAAATTATTCAATATGTTTTTTAAAGGAAAAAAACAACATTGTTTGCCTTTTATGCTTAATAATAGAACCGCGTTACATAAATTATAATTTTTTTGCATTTTTGCCATTTTATTTCATTAACATCGATTGAATACTAACCAAATTAAATGTTAAAACATTAAAAAATACAAATTAAATCCTTGCAATCGCCAACCATCTCCTCCAATCAGCCTGCTTACTTGAAAATAGAACTCTTTTCAAGGTTTTAAGTTTCTTTTCTCACAGTGACCTCAATATCTTTGTTTTACAGTTTATCTCAGTTTTTCAGGTCAATGAGCAAGTATTTTCTCTATATTCAAAACCAAATCTATCAGTTCTAAAGTGCTTATCCAATCACAGGAAATGACAAGAACATGTCAATTCACTGTAAGTTGTGTCTATCCAATCACAGGACACCTTTATGTCACTTTACTTTACAAGATCTACCTTTCTGAAACATTATATGATAAATGTCAGTGACATCACTAGCTAACTGAAACATGATTGGGTAAAAACCCTACCATCATATTTGACACTTGAAACACACTTGCCGAGTGAATATAATATAACATTATGAGCAACATACATTTACTTTTCTTAGTACGTTGAGTCCAGGAGAGAATCCTGGCGCCTCAAACTGTGTGGCACAGGTCAGTATTGGCACCATATACTGCTGCTTCCAGTCTATTAAATTGTACCTTATAGTAAATATAATGTGAGCAAACACATTCCCTGCCAACATCAAATGACCACAGAAAGGCTTGCTTGTGTGATACATACATTTTTTTCTTTTGTAATCCAAGTTCATTGACAGTAGTGTGCCATAAAAAAAGGCCAATCCTGACCTTCTGTATCCACTAGAAGGCACATAAGGAACGAACCGGCCCATTTCAATGGTTAATACCATAGTATACCTTGCTAGTACTGGGTTGCCTCCAGAACTGCCGTAATCCTTCATGGCATAGATTCAACAAGGTACTGGAAACATTCCTCAGAGTTTGGTCCATACTGACATGATCTCCCATGACGTGTAATCCTGCTGGAAATAGCCATCAAGAGACGGTACACTGTGGTCATAAAGGGATGGACATGGTCAGCAACAATACTCCAGGTCTGCCTAATAAAGTGGCCGGTGAGTGTATATGATGTCAACAGGAAGTACGTAGAAAAAAGTAATCTAGATGCAAACAAATAAAGTTAAATAATAGGTTTATTAGATGGTTTATAAAGATGCACTTTATTAATCTAGCTGTATTTCCACAATTTGTTTTAGTTGTTTACACATTCATCCCCCAGAGACTCATGGACAAAGGATATGCTAATCCTCCTGTTAGAAAAAGCCGCATTGACATGATTAAGTAGCTACATTTTCCGTCCAAATCTCACCTAGCGATTCTTTAGCAGCCGCAACATCAGTGTTCACTCGACTGTTCACTCGGACCAACTGCCATATTGATTAAATGTTTTCGGCAACGGAAACCCAGCCAGGCTTTACAAATGACTTCGCCGAAGAGAGAAAAGACTTAATCTAAGTTGCATTTCACAGTCTTAGCGCCGTTGTCACTATCGTTAATTAAGACCCCTCTTAAAAGACAGCTTTTTTTTTCCATTGAAAATCTCCTTACATTTTTCAATAAGCTGGGTTTTTATGAACACGGAGAAGGCATTTTGGTGTTGTGCCTTAGAGGTATATGTGGGAGTTGGTTGAGGATTTGGGTGATACTGAAATGGTCCAATGTTACAGCCAATGGTGCCTCAGGTTTGCAGCGTCTTGTTGGGCCAGTTGGAAGTCATGAAAGGTACTACTTTATAAGAAAATGAGTCGTATCAAAAGTACAATTCCAAAGTAGTACCATCCCAAAATACACTGGCACACCACTTACCTAGTGTGTATCGACAGTGGGTTGACTATGTGCGTGCAGATGTAGGACAATGGGAGTCCACCCTAGTCATTTATCTCTGTGTGCAAGAAGATAGAACATCAAAAGACAACAGAAAGTAGTAACTCAAATAAATAGCATATCAACCTAAACCAACCACACAAAACTGCAGCCATGAGAGAGCGAAAGCATGGTATACCAGGAGTATCCATCCAAGGTGAAGAGAAGACATTGACTACAGGGTTGGGGTGATGAAAATCAGAAACTAGGTGGGCCAGTCTGAGCCGGTGGGAAAGGACAGTCGGTAGAGGGAGACAAAGAAACACAAACACAACCGGACAAACCTCAGGTAGACCTACCAACTCATCTGGACGATAACCAAAACACTGTATCGCTCGATTCTACAAACCATTCAGCCCCTATAAGACGACTTATACAGAGTACAAATTGAGTTGCACATTCGTAAATCGAGTTACGCATTTGAGGATTACTGTACAGATACAGGTATATATTTGCAAACCCTTTCACGCATTTACTAAGCTTTAGCAACAATAGCCCCATATATAGCGAGTTCAACATTTGTATTCATTATAAGTGTTTATTAAACTTATACATGGTTTAAAATGTTTGTAAAGGAATTCATAATGCTAGAGCTTGACATGTTGCTTCTATTTAAGAGTTTCTCCTTCACAGCTATAATCATAAAGTGTTACTTCCTTTTACAGACTGTCACAACTTCCTGTTTTTGTGCTTTTTGAATTTTAAATCATAAAGACAATCAGATGATTCTTTCTGGGTCACTTCAGATTCAGCCGACGAGGGAATCACTTGAGAACATGTGAACATTTAGATTGACTGTAAACGTAATCAGCAGAAAAAAAAAAAAGAAGTAGACGGCATTAGATTTGCTAATCCGAGGCAGGAAGTGAGAGAGAGCGACTCCCGAGGACAGCCCAGCTTTCCCTGGCATCTTCCTGCCGGCTCACCCAGCAGGGACAGAAATATCCCTCATGTGAAGAAAAGAGCCGTTTGCCAGTTGTAAAGTCTAATTACAATATTAATTGATCGGAGGGCGAGAAAGAGAACCTCGAAAATAAATTAATTCCAGTTCACTCGCCTATTTGCATATTCTCTCCCAACACTGTCCATATGTTCTACAAAAGCTTCAGCGTTCAAGTATGGAATATTGATTGTTGGCTGGACCCCTGTTGATATAGTTGCTCAGAATGAGCCCTACATTAATGGTGTACGCAATTCAATAATGTCTCAGCCTGGATGAAAGCAGCGTCCCATAAAAACCATCAGAGGGCAATCGATGTGCTTTCATCCCCAGGACGGAAATTGCACTCATATGGCTCAGACTCCATGAAGGTCCCCGTCCAAACGCTAAATCATTAACATCAAGCTCGCGGGAAAGAAATCAAAATGTCAGCCGGTTCTCTGGCAATCTCTGGGCAGATGAGTATGTTATTGCCTTCACGTCTTCCACCATCTTCTCCTCCTCGCGTCTAATCCAGACGTCTGCAGGTGAGTAATTAGTGAGTCCAGTCGTCGCCGTTTGGAGAAGGTAAAAAACCTTATTGAGCTCCATGTCAATTATTTCTGATAGGCCTCATTACCTTTGCACTCGTACCCTAGAGGTGCACGGAGGTGTTGTGCTCCGACTCCCAAAAAATGAAAGAAAACTGTTTCTGGATAGACAGAACGTAGTTGATTAGTCATTAGAGCAGAATAAACCAAACTTCTTTAAAGAGGGCAAAAGACGACGAGGTGAAATCTACCAAAACCTCCTTTAAAATGCACTAATTAAAAGTACTTCCAAAGAACGTGACAAATTGTTATCATGTTTAAAATGTCAAAATTTTAGGTGCAAATATCTCCAACTCATTTTCCACAAAGCTATATTTGAAACCCTTCATGGGAATTAAATGAAAACAATATTTCACAATGATTAATATCTATTTAGAGCCATTTTACAAAGGGCAGTTAATCTGAGAGACTTTTTAAAGTTCCCAGAGGTTGAAACCAGTAAATGAAACAACCAGAAAGTGTTTCTTGTTTTATAAACCGATGCACATGCTATATTTGGCCATGGTGCAATAGAGAAGCGAGGTTATTGCAGCTACACGGTTCTCACACTAGGGGGAGCCAGAAATAATATTTAAAATCTTATTTTCTGAAGCTGAAACTAATGCAACTACTTTATATGTTCTACTTTTTTAACTAATGTGTTGATTTAAGTGTGTCTTAAATAGATGTGTCTCTTTTCATTGAAATATTTTTCATTAGAAAATTTACTTAAGCCCCGCCCACTGAATACACTTGGTCTTTCCAGAGATGAAATCTTGTTTACCATAACCACAGTGATTCTGCTGTTATAGGCCAAACATCAGTATTTGTCACTGCGCGTCATCAATCCTGGAAGTCTCCACCTCCGAGGGACTTGTTGTATAAACAAAGCAGGGCATGATTATAGCTGGCTGAAGCCATTATTAAGCCCTGATGGACTCCACTCTTGTAACCTCTCGTTTGCCAAGATTTCAGACGGTGGAAAACTTTATAAAAACTTGAAACATGTGAAGGAGTCCAGGAAGTCACATTAGTCGCCCTTTAAGAAGTGCCAATTTCCAAACCATAAAGTGAACGTTTCAAACTCTTCATCATAATCATTAGTGCGTCCAATAAAAGTTATATTTCACAGCAATTACTATCTTAAATGTTGTTTTAAGGTGAAAAAAACTGACAAATTATGAGATTGTTAGTCACTGAACTCACATAATAAATACATTCTTATCTTCATGAAGATTTTAGTGCAGTTTCTAGTTCAAGCTTGAAAGTGATCACAATAAAACAATTATTTGTAACACACTCTTCCTCTTTTTTTGGGGCACACCATTTGGACTCCCTCTCTGCCTAATCTCAACAATTCCTTGTTATAAATGCTTTACCAGCTTTCAAACAGTTATTTTTGGGGAAATGTTAATACGTTTCTGCATTGAAGGTCTCAATGGAAATCTGCATCATTTTCTATGAGACACAAATTGTTGTCATGGTTTTCCTTGATGCTCCAGTTTCCTCTTGCGGACTTAAAATATGAATGTACAGTAACTATGTTAATAGGAAAGAGGAAATAGTTCAAGATCACAACAAGGTTGGGTGAACTATTTTTGTTTGCGCGGAGCTATAAAGAAAGATCGTGTTTGACTTACTTGTTAAGTCTTCTTATGATTGATGATTTCCAGCATTTAAAGTCCATCGTTTCACCATATTCACATGGGTTACGCATCAGAGTGTGTCTGCACTCTATGTAACATGTTACACCATGATGGACTTCTCGATGGCGAGTGATAATGAGGGTTGAGAGTGTGAAACCCAATTAGTCACATTTATCATCATTCCTGCTCTTGGCGAGTGTGTGAGCTCAAGTTCCTGCAGCAGCGTCGTATAGCAACAAAAGCAATTAGCATTTTGATGTAGAAAAAGAAAACTTGGCGTGGTGATGAAGTAAAAAAAACAAAACAGACCGGAATACAAGTATTTTCCATGGTTACTCCTAATGACTGTTTAACTGTATTTTGAAAATTGGGGACTTCTGAGACTATAATATATATATATATATATATATATATATATATATATATATATATATATATATATATATATTCTGAAATAATTTCTACCCTTAGTCAACATGAGGTTGAGTAGAAAATAAGTCAATTTTGGGTGAAAGAACACTTTATGAAAACTAAATCCATTCAAAATATCTGTGTATTTTTTAACTTTTCGGCATCATTAAAACTCTTTAAATAAGAGGTGGGTCAGGAAGTCAAAACAAAATGGTTAAAAAATATTATATTTATAAAAATACCACTCTTCCCCTAAAAAACTGAAAGAATATAGAAAATATAGTTTATTTATGAAACAAATTAAACAAATATGAAGTCCATTTCTTTTTTCTTTGCTGTACCTTTTAGAATCTCGAGTTTATATAAGAAAGTCATTCATTCAGAGGGCACTATTGTGATCTTCCTAGTGAAAAAAGTCTGTAAGTCATCATAAAAATGGTCATTAATATGATGCGTTTCCCAGGATGCAATGCAACATCCCTTTCTTTGCAAACACACACATCAGCAGGGAGAGATACAATTGTTTTTTTTGACATTAATCAGTCTTGGCATGTTCTTATTTTCAAAGCCGGAGTATTTTCCTCCACACCGGGAGCAACTAAATGGAAATTCGGTTGAATCACTTTCAGCCTGCGACTCCGCCGCCCGGGTCAATGGCCTCGTGGACTCGGCTGAGAACACAGGAGAGGCAGCCGAGCCGATGGAGACGGATCAAACGGCTTGATCTGTAAAAGACACCGACTTCAGACACAAATTGACTGAAGGTGCGTGTGATGCCTCTCGACCGCTCGTGTGACTCCGCCGGTCCTTTTTTTTTTCAAGTCGCCGCAGCCTAGTTCTTCTAGATGAGATTCATGACATCCTGGTTATTCATTACAAATATCCTGCATCTGTCGCTAACGTTCTGATGAAGCAGAAGGACCTTTTCGCCCCAAACACTCGCCGTGATGGTGATGGAAGTTCTTCGCTATTAGAAGGTTTCACTCTCGCTACACTCTCGACGACTGATTGAACAGCAGCGCGAGCGCTCTGTTGCCAGCAGCTCGTCTTGTATCGCTAGATTATTTACTTCCACTCACACAGCTGCTCTGCTTTACATAAGGTTAAATGAACATTATGTTGCCTGCAGGAAATTCTTCTCTTTCCCCTCAAACATCCACAGTTCATCCATTCATCCTCGTGTACATTAGTTTATTTACTAGTACCATTTACATTAAAGGCCAACTCATTTACAACTAGTTTCAAATGTTAAAGTTCTCTCCAAGATGCAGTAAGTTCCTCATCATGACCATGTTTTTAACTTATTAATTTATAAAGTTCTCCCTGTCTGAAATCTGAGCGAACAAGAGGTTACGGGAGCAGAGTCCATTATGATGTAATAATGGCAGCACTCCTCCAGCCAGCTGTAATCACACCCCGCTTTGTTTATACAATGAGTCCCTTAGAGGTGGAGACTTCCTGGTGGACCCAGGGTAACAAACCTCGATGCTTGACCAATCACAGCAGACTGGGTGTGGTTTTGGTAAACAAGATTTAATCACCAGAAAAAGTTTTGTAATGTAAATATTTTAATGAAAGAGGAGTTTTTCTTTACATGTATCGATTGATACATTCTATTTTTTCATTTTAAATACCATTAATAGCTATAAGATTCATGGGACATCACGTACTACAGCTGTCTCCTCCAGATAGTGACAAATTCTTCAAAAGATGTGTTGATCCAGATGATTATCTGGAATACCATCAAATTGTAGCCTATTCCCTGTTCTGCTGACATTATTTGAGTCACTTTGATGAGTTCATTTCTTTCTCTTTAACCATTTTTTGTGTGTTTGTATGTTTCTCATCCTTTTTTGTAAAGTGTCCCAAAAAGCGCTAAATTGTCTTAAAAAAATGTTTTTGCCAAGTTTTTATAATTAATTCAACTTAATTATTTCAATATGTCTATGTCTTAAATTATTTAAAAATAAACATTTAATGATTGATAGGTGTAACAGTTCATTTTAGCTTTTTCATGATATTTCAGTAATTAAATATTAAATTAAATAAAGTATGTTAGAAATATATGTAAATATTTATATAAATATACTTCCTTATTGTTCATGTTTAAAGATTGTGTGCCTATAATCTCCATATAGGATGCTTACTAACACATTTTTCATTCTTTTTTTTAATTCTTTTGATTCAAATGTATTGTCTAAAATGACTTATGAACCAGATTAAAGTCATTATTGTTGGTGCTTAGACGTTTGTTTTCCACTGAGGCCTTGTGGGTCGATTTCATTTGCACTCATGAAGTCTAATTAAAATTTGCTTTTAATCTGGGAGATCAATTTTTTTTTCCGTTGAAATCTCTCATTGATTTTTGGCCTGTTGGAGATTTTCTTTTATTCTGGATCAGTCGGGCAGAGAAGCTCAGTCGGTGTGAGGACGAAATTAAACATGTCACGACTGGTTCAACGATTTCTGCGTTAAATATTTGAAACATTAATTCAATCTCAGTTGTCCTTTTCTAAAAGATTTCTACCAACACACGAGCTTCCCCTGGACAATTTAAAAGCAGTCAATCAATATAAGCCATTTTCTCCAGGAGTCAAGGAGCTTTACCCGATTTTGGTCTGACAATGTGAATTTGTCAAATGTTTTTGTGCTGAATTTATGTTCATTTATTCACACATGCTATCATTTCAAAGGATTGCATTCTTCATCATGTTGGATTTGGTCCTTTATAAAGTTACAAATGGTCTGTGAAACACGTTTATATCTGTTTCCTGTTTTTTTTAAAGGCAGTCACATCCACATCTTACCCACAATGCACTGTGACAATTCTAGCTCTTTAAGAGAAAACCTTGTTCAAAAAGTTTGATTGAAGTCCCATGTTAAATTAGCAACAAACACATTTAATCACTGTGGCATTTTGAAAATAAAAAGAGATGTACAGTAAAAATCTGGTTCATTGATTTTAAAAACAACCTTTCGATGTTTTCTTGCTATTCTAAAGTTAATGTTTTTTTTTGAAGTGACTTCCCAGCCAGCAAGGGGCATGTCTAAAACCCTTGCAGAAGCCAAGTAATCAAGCAGATACAAAAATATTAAAGATATTATTAGTAGAGATAATAATAATTATCCATTAGGAGCAAATGATAAATACCATGACGACCCAAACTCCTGATTCGAGATGTAAAACAAAACAAAGAACTAAAACAGACAGAAAAGAGGTGAACGTAAGGTCAGAACAAAAACAGGCTTTTTTCTTTCTCCGGAATTATGCATAGAGGAAAAAAAGAGAACGTCTCACTAAGACTATTAGATGAACTGGCAGAGCAAAAGGGTAAAAGCTGGCTTTTTTTTTGTCCAGACTAATGAGACAAAAACAAAATAAGCAATGGGAAGATGTTCAGAATGTTACAATGAAGCTAACATTTAGATGTTGTAAAGCACTTTTTTTTTCTCCACTACGAAACAATCATAACATGTGACCTACTATTAACATATTGTGTTAATTAAATACCAGAAAACAAGATAATATAGGAATTAAGACTAGCGAAGCATTTAGGATTAGCATCTTATAAGCCTATTTTATATCTCATTAATTTTCCGCGAAGACCAAAACCAAAATAATAGTTGAATCATTAAAAATAACACGTCCAAAACTCAGTTTTTCCAATTCAATAAATGATAATTAATTTTATTCATAAGGTGCTTTTCAAAACAGACAAGGACACCATACAGACCGATTTAAAAACAGTGAGAAAGACACTTGTATAAATGTGTAGAATATTCCTGGATACTCTTATAGGTAGTGATGGGCTGATGAAGCTTCGTGAAACAGTGTCATGTTGAGGTCAGTAGGTGGCGCCATTAGTTTAAAAATGATTATCATAAGATATATAATGATATATATCATTAAAATGGTTGCAAAATATTACAGATACCGCCATCTAGTGGGCTTCGAAAATAATGACACTGCTTCATGAAGCTTCATCAAACCATCACTACTTAAAAGAGAGTAGAAATCCGTAATTGTGAGACCAACATTTTGTACTATAAGAAAGGCACAATTTCTCAAAGTAATTTTTTTCTGTAGACCAGGCATGTTTTTCAGTGAGGAGGCTTACTAAATTATATAAAAGATTCAAATAATTTAATGTGAAGGGCACACAAAATGCAGCTTCTTTCAGTTATAAAATTCCTACTTACGGCCCAAATGGCTGAAAGCAGTTCTTTTAAACACAATGGTGGGAGTAGGCTGCGACCCACCAGTCGGCTCCCCATCATCTGAGATTGAAGCCCTAGCCACAGGCTAACACTCATCCATGGGAGTGTAGACTGGAGAACCTATTTTCAAGTGTACGCTCAATTCTTCTAGATGTTTCTGGTGTGATATAAAGTCAGTTGGGGGGAGTGTTAATATTCAAGGACCAGGTTGGGGTTCAGCTTCTCTACACCGAAGCGGGAGGCAGAATGTATTAGTCAAATGAGCAAAGCAATTACGAAATATGCGTGCGAAAGGCCGAGAGCACAAGTCTGATGAAAGTCTGTCATTGTCCTGTCGGCTGGTTTTAGCATTGTCACTTTAATTGGTGATTTCCAGCTCATTCTGCACCCAAAATACACCAACAGCGGGGGAAAGTTTCTAGGACATTTCAGAAAAGATTGTTCCCTTCTAAGTTGGTCGCATACACAAGCGCGCAGACACACACTCCCCGACACACACGCAGGGAAGTCATTGAAATAGAGTAGTCTGACTGAGCCTTGTGTGGGCTCAGTGACAGCGTTGATTAAACATTAAGGAAGAGATATAATGCCATTTTGCCATTGTGAGTTATCCAACATCTTTGTACTATCATTTCATCTTTGCCCTTGAACTCAAACACATCGTCGAGTGACAGGAGAGAAAGAATAATGACGATGAATTATGCATATGTGAGAACTTCATTCATTCATCTCTAACCAACTTTGGAAGTTGGCGTATATTTGAGGGGCTTGTGAGTGTTATTTGTCACACGGCTGACAGGAACACTGCGGCGGGTATTTGTAAAGGAGGGCTGAGTGCTGTGCTAAACAAAAGCGCCGCTTCTGACCCGGTTTCAGCCCACCTTCATCCACATGTTTGGAGGGCGATCAAGAACGCACAAAAGACAGAAATGACAGGATTTGACCGTGTTTTATTTTGTAGAAACATCGGAAGAAATTACTTTCTCCACATGACAGGGTGACTTTCCTGACTCACACACATGTTTCAAATGTTGGAGTTTTCCTCTCCAAGATGCAGTAAGTCTCTCATCGGGACCATGTTTTGAAGGTTACTTAATTACTTTATAAAGTTCTCCCCCGTCTGAAATCTCGGCGAACGAGAGTCCATTATCACGTAATAATGGCTTCACTCCTCCTCCAGCCAGCTGTAATTATGCCCGCTTTGTTTATACAATCAGTCCCTTGGAGGTGGATACTTTTGGGTTTGATGACATGTGGTGACAAACCTTGATGCTGACCAATCACAGCAGAGTGGGTGTGGTTATGGTAAACAAGATCTCAGAAAAACAAAGTATTTTCAGGGGGCGGGGCTTAATCACATTTTCTAATGTAAATAACTCACTTGCAGAAGCGAAAACTAACCAATAATATCTTCTAATGTTTTGTAGATCCAGATATAACTATTAGTTTCTTGACCAATGGTTGATTAAGGACATCGACACTAATGACAACGAACCTGGATTGTGTATTCGATTAAAAATTGAAAGTTAAAATGACAAATCAAAAAAAACAAAAACAGGTTTTTTGATAAAAGCAGGAAAATAGTTCTCAAGTGGAAATGGATGGACAGCTACACACACTAATGTGGGAGGTTCAAGTGGTGAAGAAGGTTAGAATAAAGGAAAACAATTTTTGCCATGGCCCCCCCCTAATTTTTTCAATTAAAACACAAAGATATCTTTTTTAAAGATACACTGATATTTTCTCTTAAAAATCTGTGATTTATTTTACATTAAAGTGGGTGACAACTCCACTAGAAATGTATGTAGTTAGTGTCAAGAAATCCATTAGGCCGAAGCATCAGGTCACATGCTTGCCTGACATTCAGCACCTCAATAGATTTTAAGGATTAGCACTATTTTAACTCGAATAACTGTACTTGAAAATAAAAATTTAAACAAAGCATATTGTGGTCATGATGAAAAATGATTGTACCAGCTGTTTTCTTTTTTAACTCATTAAGAATATTCTGTTTTTGTTTGAGGTGAAGCAAATTTTAACTTGGTTCTGAGTTCATAATCACGCATGCTTATGTTTGAAGATGACGGTTCAGCTCAGATTACGATTAATAATGAATGGTTCTACATGTTGCTAAAACTGTGGGTGGTCGGAGTATCTGAAAAACGTTGTTCTGTTCAGAGATCAGTGAAGTACGTGGAACAGTATATTGCTGAGTTATTAAAAAAGCAGCAGACGTGTGTGACAAAGTACTAGCAGCCTCACCTGTCCAACTCCTCACTTCATTCAAATCATTCAAGTCTAAAATCACAGTTTTCTCATTTGGGATTCATTCAGAGTTCAACTCCCGCTTAGGTTGTACACGTAACACTTTCATTTTGACAAAGTTATTGCTTTTGGAATATGTGTAATTTTCACTGCTGGGCTTTTTGAATATCCTGAATTTCTTATCACAAGCCACTGCCCTTTGATATCATGAACTTGGATGAGTGCTATGAAAGGTACCGTGGTGTACTTGCACCAAAGGCTGCTGGGTAATTGATAATGTTTCAGCACCGATACCTCGAGATTGTTTCTGGAAGATATTTAACTTTTCCTGTCGTCTGCGGTTTACAGGATCACTAGAGTGTAATTACCACTCACAGCAAGACCTAAAGCTCCACAAGCTGTATTGTTGCGTCTCCGTTTAGACAGTTTTACTTTCTTTGCCTTATCATATTTAATTAAAACATGATCACAATAATCTGTGTTTCTTTGGAGGCAGAAATGCTTGTTCATATGACGTCAGCTCACTTTAATTAATCCGGAACAAAACACTTAAAATCATCCAAATACCTTCATACTGCTCGTCTGTAATGTTCATCTTGTATTGAAGCCTCAACATGAGGAATTGTTCTGAATAAAAGTTTAATAAGTCTATATATTTTAAGCTTGTTTGTAGAATTGGGCGAGAACTCTGACTGTTAGCGGGTTGTCAGACATGAATTGTGCATTCTAAAATGTCCATCAACCGTCAATTTCATAGTGAATGAATTATTCTGTCCGTCAACATCGCAAGATATATTTTGGTGACATTTCAATGTAAAATACTTGAGCGAGAAGATATACGATGGGTCAATAAAACTGGCCAAAGACAATTTATGGTCTCGTTTCGACTCTTGCGACTTTCGTTCTGTTCTAGCTTTCTCATGTTAAATAATAACAAAAGACAAGATACTCATTCATTGATTTATTATAAGGGGGATATTCAATACCACAATTCAATTACTTATATAGTTATAATCATTAGTTATAATCATTAGCTTAACAACAGTGTTTCGCAGTTGTGGTTTTACTCAATTGAGTCACACAGGACAACATAATGAATATTTACTTTCACCTTTAGTGACTATTTGTGTATATGTATGGTTGAAATAAAAAAGAAAAGAGGAAAGACAGAACAGAAAAAAGAAGAGAAACGCAAGCGCACCTTACGTAGCAGGAGTATCGAAAAGAGAAAGAAAAAAAAACACTTCAAGACTCTAGTCTACCAAAAATTCAAACCTCCCTTATTTTTTTCTCACCCTCATGTCGACTAAGGGTTGGGAATGTTTTCAGAGTAATCTGTTTCTTTTTAGAGTTATAGACAACATTTTTTGTTCATTTTAATGTAGTTACTGGGGCTCAGTTGTCTTCATCTTTGTCCAAAATGACACTTAAAAACATCCAAATACCTCCGTACTGCTCGTTTGCAACGTCCATCTTGTATTTTAGCCTCGGTGATAAGAATTTTTCCGGAAAAATTAAAACACGTCTATATTTTACTTGTTTGCTGCATATTTCTAAATAATAACAAGCAAAACAGACCGGAAGTACTTCAGGTAATATCGCTAGCACTTAGTCAGTGTAGACAGTAGACTTTAAACGTTCTTGAAACTCTCGCGATATTTACCGGGAGTTTTAGCCAACTATAATACATATCTGAGCTCTATCCACACCTCACTTGGCAGTAGTGATGAGATGATGAGGCCTCATTATACAGCTGTGTTGTCACAATACCAACATTTCAGTAGTTGATACCAATACCCGTACAATTTTGCAAAACTACTTGGAGACTTTTAGATATCATGGAAAAAAATAAGCCTTTCTTTGAAGTACAAAACTTGTCTTCTATATGTGCAGATAATTAACATTACCAACTTACATTATACATTCCAACAGTGGTGATGAGAAGAATAAAAAAAATGGAACATTTTCGTCTTGTAAGTGCAAAAAATAACAAAACCTTCAACTATTATTAATCCCATTAGTGCTGATGTGCAGCCTTCAAGTATAAAAACAACACACATTTTCACATTTTCTTTGCCTTTTAGTATTTCCAAAATTGAATCCGACTGGCAGGTTTATCAATTAGACGGGCTGTTTTATCTTGTTTTGAAGACAGCAGAGTTTCTTCTTCACACACATATACTGCGCCAATTGGTTCCGCCAAGCACATGTGTATTAGTTACTTACTGTTCCAAAAGAAAGCTGGTATCGTTTTTGTTTTTTTTATGGTAGTGATGTGCTGTGTCTCAAATCGCATACTTGCGTACTAAAAGATATTATTTTTAGTGCTTAAGTGTGTCTCAATTCTTAGTATGCGAAATTTAGTGCACCATGCACACTAAATTGGCGTACTAAAACGCCCACAAAACTGAGCATGGTTCGATGGACACTATCTACCCTAAACGGCTCCATCTCAGTGAAGTTGTAAACGGAAGTTACGTCATATATAAATGCATATATATGCTTATACTTACAGGTGCATTTTCAGCAGCAGTAGAAGGATGAGACGTCTTCGGTGCTGATACCAGCTTATATATCTCGTGAATATTTCGACTCTCATATTTTTTCTTTATTTCTTTTTCCAAACTTGTAAAACGTGCTGCCAGCAGGTGGCGATAGCGTTCAAACAGCTGGTTGCAACATCGTTAAATAGAAGTAGAAGAAGAAGCTGTCGCGTCATTTCCGGTTAGTGCGTAGCGGCAGTGTTTGATTTGAAACATACTATCTGTGGAGAATTTGCGTACTAGTTAATACGTACACTATCCTGATGCATACCAACTTCTAGGATACTAAGAGAAGTATGTGATTTGAGACACAGCAATGGTCTGTTGAAGCTTCATTAGGCAGTGTCATTATTTTCATAGTCCACTAGATGGCGGACTCTGCACTATTTTCCTTTGTTTTGAACAACTGTTTCAATAAAACATCACATCATTTTTAAACTGATGGCGCCACCTACTGACCTCTAAACAACATGACACTGTTTCATGAAGCTTTATCAGCTTCATCATGACTGAATTGTTACCAAAGTATAGGTTCTTGTTCTTGACAACCCCATGTGTAGTAGCACGACATAGTGTCTTCCACATTGGTTACAAGTTTTAATTGAATCATTGTATTATAGCCAAAGTTTATAAAGAAGAGAGTGCCATCAAAATAGAGACACTGTATCATGATACAGTTTTTTCACTACATTTACTTGGTAGTAAGAGCTCAACGACCCTCTCTAGGTGATAACAACCCTCACAAGGCCGAGTACCCTGATGGTTTTCTACCCACCTCTTGATCCCAACACCTCCCTGTTGTTCTCTGTCCTGCCCTTAGCAAGATCAGACCAGCTTATTTGGAACTGACGAAGCCTCAGGGTCGAGAGATGAAACATCTTCATAGAGATTCAGTTGACTCACTTTGGAACCCCTTGGATAACCAAGACCTGGATGAATGGGAACCTACATGGATATCTAAGGTTTTGTCTGCATTTCCAAGTGGGAGGAAGGTCTTAGGTAGAGATATTTTCCCTGGAGAGACGATGAGGAATGTGTGTGGGTATTGGGAATTCTGGACAAGTGGATGGATAATTGATGGATGCAATTGGACTAAATTTATGAAATAAAAAATATTTTACAGGCAAAGCTGTTTTTATCGTTCTTAGTTATTCTTTATTGTTATTAAAATCAAAGTTTTTCTACCCTAAAAACTTCCGACGCGCTCATCGTCCACGTGTCTTTCTCTGCATCACACTTACAACGAATGGCTTTTTCGAGCAAATGTTCTGTCGATGTAATTTTAAAAAGCTCTGCAGCCATAAAGTTATAGACCATGTAATAGAAACCGGGTCCATTCTAACCTTGAGACTGATTATGAGCACAAGTATGATGTCGCCGCGCACGACAACATCGGAGACGCTGTTATTTTAATTTTCTTGTGCAGAGGGAGGGCTTCGCTTGATGAAGGTGCTATCACTCCTAATAAGAGGAATAATTATCGCAACAGCATATACACAAGCCCTCTATTAGATTAAGGCCAACTTTAATGGAGTCGCAGCAAGAGTGGGAGTGCTGCTTTAATCGACTTGGTTACCAGATGACACGCAGAGGAACACGTCACAAAGAATGAGGGATGTCGGAAACTTTTTTTTTTTTTGTTAGCACCCCCCTCCTCCTCCCCCCTTTTTCTTCTCCTCAAGGTTTTATTTGTCCAGACTAATCGCTGCTGTCTTCTTCATCTGACTGGAGTGTCATATAAGTGGCCGGCACATTTTGTTTGCTTCTTGCCATCCATAATACATCGAGTCTAAATCCTGCTGGCGTGTGCAGGAACAGAGAGGGAGAGCGGGAGACGGACTGGGGGGGGAAACAGAGGTGGCTTGCTAATGGTGTGAGGCGTAAAGGCTCAGAACAAAGTGGCAGAAATACATACACATAAGCCCGGACGAGCCGTGAGGCCAAGGCGCCGTGCTCCGCTAAGTTGAGAAGTGGAGATTTCTAGGGTTTGGGAGCTTAGAAGGGCTTAAAGTAAAGTTTGATCTACCCGGGCTTCACTGTTGTTGGAATAAACTGTCTAAATCGGGCTCACCTGGCTACAAGGTCAACCAAAACCACATTTGAATTTCATCCAAGCCCTTTGCTTAGATCATTCCAAGTTACTTTAACAACACTTGTTTTACCTTGTTTGTATTTGTCTTTTTGGTCCATCTGTTCGAATAAATAACTCAAAACACAAAGTACTAACAAGTATCGTTACATATTTTGGTTGTTCGGAATTACCTTCTGGGGCAGGAACATTTTAAAGGTTTTTCTTTACTCTTTTGGGTTGTTGGAAAATATCGATATTGTGATATTATTTTTCACGTTACTGTATGGATATTTGACAGCACTGTATCCATTTTTTTTCTTCAAAAATGTTTCTTGCAGCAGTCATTAAGGCCCCCACAGCTGAATAATTATTAAAATCCCAGGTATGACTGAGGACGAGAGGATGCATTCAATGTTTAAAGCTCAAAGTCGCTGAAAGCAGTTATCACTTCGTCAAGAGTCATGTGGTCTGAAAATTCTGCAAAATTAAAGGAAAGTTCTTGGGCAATTATACAAATATATCTTTCTTACAGTACTGCAATATATTACATTATTGTACACCCCCTGTATATCTCTTGTGGTCAAATGATTTTTTGAAAAAAGATAACTTTTTATATAGACAAAGTATTAATCTATAACACAGATGTGGATTTATACGAACACGTTTATACTAACAAAAGGTTTATTTTCATCTAAAGTTTCACCAAAATGTGTGCAGTGATTCCAAGGTGGTTCCTGTAAGTTGTACAGTAAGTCAACATCCTTTTTTGATACAGGATGGCAACAGTAAACCAGCACAAATAAGTATAAAAAGAGTTGTGTTTACCATTTATTTGTAAAGTGAGATTATATGTTTTGTGCTTGAAAACCATTTTAAAATGATTAAAGCCTAAACAGGCTTCTAAGTGAAACACACAAACTGCTGAAGTTCCTGAAATCTATATTGATTCGGTTTGTATTTTGGCAGCTAACTTCTTCATGCATTTCATTTTCTTGTATCAAATCCAAGCCAGCATGTTTTCAAGTTAGCCTCAAGTCTTCCTGGTCTACTACACGCTTCGCTGCTCCACGCACTCTTTAATATTTACAAGATTTAACGAAAACTTTGAGCCATTTTTACCCCAAGTATTTGCTAATGTCATCTGTTTTTCAGAGATTACTCCAATAAACAAAAAGTTTGCACCGCTGAAAACAAAGAAATTCATTTTTATTCCAGTATTTAATTCCAACTTTCAGGCTGCATATCTTGCGGCAACATTTTATGCAAAAAGCTGCTGCTCAGAAAAAGAAACCACACATCTTCATTTTTTTATTCTGGAATTGGACAGCAGTGAAATGATAAACAGGTGTGCGCTTTGAGATTATTGAGTCTATATTGAGCTATTTGGCCGTGAAAGTTACTTGAATTTACTCTTTCCACCCAGTTATTGAATTTTGCACAAACTTAGAATATTCAGATATTTATGACAAATGTTTTAATTACTTGTTAAGTTAAAAAAAGACAAGGTTTTTTGATCCAGAAATGTTGCTCTGATTAATTAAAAACATTGCGAGTAACCTGGCGCCATAGTAGTTCATAGTGCTCCTGTTATGAGAGACAAGACCCCCCTGCAGCCTCACATCAACCAGGACTTTATTCTCACATTTGGGAGCCTCTGGCAAACAGTCTTGACATGTGGAGTTTGATAATCCTCTCTGTGAGGGAACAGCAAGCCGTTTGGTTTTTGCTGAGCAGATTGGATGAGTTGGTTTTTTAACACATTTTACCATATCCAGGTGAAATCTGGGCCTCTTGTAGTAGCTCTCGAACTGAAATTTGGCATTTATTTACTGGAATCAAGCGGAAAACCAGGAGCAGTTGCTTAAGTCTGACTAGAAGAGGAATGGAAGACCATGGAAGAGAAACTTAATCTTAAAATAAGATAATAACTGGACGTTGAATTGAAACTTCTTTCAGAGTAATGTGTTCCTTTTTAGAGTTATTGACAAAAATGTTTGTTCATTTTAATGTAGCGAGTGGAGCTCAGTTGTCTTCATCTTCATCTACGTCCAAAAAGACACTTTAAAAAATCCAAATACCTTCATACTGCTTGTCTGTAACATCCATCTTGTATTGAAGCCTCAAAATGTATGTAATTATTCTGAAAAAACTTAACTAACTATGTGTATTTTACTTTGTTTGCATCGGAAGCTCTCAGTCTCTCAACTGTTGCCTGAAGTTTGATTCTCTATATTTGCACTTTGTCATCTTTTTTCCCTTTGTTATTTTTATTTGCACTTTGTTCTTTTTATTTGACCTTTGTTCTTGCTCTGCTTTTATGAAATTTGATGTACCTTCTATTTTCTGGAAACCTAATTTCCCGAAAGAGATCTCGAGAAGGATTGATAAAGTCAATCTAATCTGTCTTTCCTCATTGAAACATTTGGATGTTTTGAAGTTTTTTTTTGACAAAGACAACAACAACGGAGCTCCAGTCGCTACACATTAAAATGAACACACATTTTTGCCAAGAACTCTAAAACGTTAATAATCCCAACCCTCAGTCGACATCAGGGTGAGTAGAAAACGAGTGAAGTACGGCTGAACTAATGTCTTTTAAATATGCTTTTAACAACAAAGAACGGGTTTATCAACAACATGGAGGACACAATCTTCCAGATCAATGGTCCACAGCTCTGTGCAATCTAATTAATTACACAAAGCTGAAAGCTGAAAACTGAAAAATATATTAATAATGATTTAATAATGAGATTGAAAAATGTCTGGGAATCAAGGCAGAGCGAGAGATGGAAGGTCGCTACAGATCTGATGTTGTTAAATTCGAACAGCCTCTATAAACAGTGTGAAGCTGCTTTGTGGCGGAAACATGTCAGAAATTCTATAAAACTGTACTGGTGTGGTCGAAGAAGAAATGGGTTCAAGGATCAAGTCTGTGTTTCATGACAAGATTTTTAGGACGGTCAATAATGATCCGAATCATGTTTGGGTTTAAACGCTCTGATGACTAGTTCAACACTAAGGTTGCTGGACTGGAAATATTATTTTTTAAATAAAAAGTTTTGTCAAAAAACCTTGATCTGAAAATCAGCAGAATCAACAACATGAACATTTATCACTTTAATTAGGAAGTTTTCTCTTTATAAAATAAATGTTATTATTTTGCTTCAATGAATATTGGTGGCGTTTCAAGGTAATGATGCTGATTATTAGCAATATTAGCATTTGTCGCATAGAAGATTATTTTGTCTTTCTGAAATTGCATCTATGTGTTAACAGTTTTTAAGGCAAAAAATAAAGGACTATTAACTAGAAATATATCTTTTTTTTACTTAAAATTTTCTGCAGAATAAAGACTGCTTTGTAGGTGAAGACTAGGAATCATGGGAGAATGGACGGACATGATTGAATAACAGAATATCTGGGAGAGAAGTCGCGACACACTAAGGATTGAGAATAACTATTGTTGGTTTAATGTCTAATTACAATGTTAACCAGAGGTTTGAATGACATTTGTATTCCTGATGGGTCAGTTTCAGCAAAAAAAAAAAAGAATCCATCAGCGTTAATCCCATTTAATTTAGACTTTTGTTTCTGCCTGTGATTGAATTTGACATCTCTTGCGTGAAATAACACAATGAAAAGCTCATTTATTCTCTTTTCCACAAACTAGTTTCCAGCACGGCAACAGAGAGTCCATGCGTTGAGGAGTTGGGATGTTTCTTCTGGGCATAAATGTGAGTTTTTCCAGGGGGGCTTGTTTTCTTAAAGCGACTCTAATGACCAACCACTACGCGAAGCCGTGCGTGACATGAACGAACCACGTCTCGACCGTGTAGATCGGCTCTATTTGGAATCCAGAACCGGTCAGAATCCCATATACACAATAGGTTTGCTCATCTTTTCTACACCTCAGATCCCAGATATGTCCAAAGGCATAAACCTTTGAGATGATAGAGCTGTCAAACGACACATGAAAGCCGACTGAGATCAAAGGGTATTTAAAAAAAAAAAAATCTCTTAGTCGGGCAGAAATGATAGCTGGTGTATCATGAAGTTTTCAGCGAGCTGAATAATAACACCTTTTCAGAGGGTTGTTTTTTAAATGGCAATGTTTTCCAATCATTTTTTTCAGGCTTTAAAACCTCAATTTGGACCGGCTGAATGACAAAAAAAAGAGGAAGGATACAGAAATGAGAGTGACTGAACTGGAATAGAAGTGTCGCAGGGAGAAGATGGATTCCTGTGCTCTCAGTGGAAGGCTGTCATAGCGTTCCTCAGCAGCTGTTCTGAGAGCAGCTTGGATTCGTCGGAAATATGTCACATACACCTCCGTCGCTCTGTGCCAGCCCAGGCAGGAGTCCCACCTAACTGTGTCACATTTCCATCTCATTGTGGTGAAAGCTTCCCCGGCAGTGAGGAGAGCAGTTTTTGAGGAGCCCGGGCACTGGGTGGGGGGTGCGATTCTTTAATTTAGGCTCAGAGGAAAAGCCTTAAGCCACCATCTTGCTGTGGAAGGAAAGCACAGCGTGTAGCCCCGCAGCCTCTGCATTAACCTCTGAAATCGCTCGCTTCCATCGCAGCACCTACATCAGCGTGAGGCTGATGAGATCCTGCAATAGGTGTGATAGCGCGCCCTGCTTTACAAGTGTTTGCTCCGTAACAATCCTCCAGTTTACCTCCCAAAGTGCTTTGAGGAAATGTAAAGCGTCTGAGATAACAAGAGTTAGTGGTTAAAGGGGATGTGTAGAGTAAAAGCCGTGTCATCCCCGATAAGACTCAGCCTCTAGCCCAACAGGAGGCAGTTTTAACTTTGAAAATTTAAACGCCTTCAAGACTTTTACTCCGCGTTTGTACACTGAGCCTGAAAATCCTCTCTCTTGCTCTGCTAACTCATTGTGGAAATGCTGGTCAAGCTTCAGTTTAAATGTGATGTTTCACTTATTCATATCTTTTCTTTCATGTCGTGCACAACTCCAGGTGCAAATTCGGCAATGGGTCAAAATGTATCAAACAAAAGCAGTTTGTTTATAGGAGACTTTATGACAAATAACATTTGTCTGATCAACTTCCATTAAATGGCACCTAATGTTAAAACCCAACTCTCCTGTCTCACTAAAATGTTTCAAATGTTGCAGTTTTTCTCCCAAAGATGCAGTAAGTTCCTCATCATGACCGTGTTTTGAATTTATAACTTTATAAAGTTCATCCCATCTGAATTCTAGGCAAATGAGAGGTTACGAGAGCGGATTAAATGATGACATAATAATGGCTTCACTCTTCCTCCAGCCAGCTGTAATCACACCCCGCTTTGTTTATACAACGAGTCCCTTGGAGATGGAGACTCCCGTGATTGATGACGCGTGGTGTAGAAACTTGATGTTTGACCAATCACAGCAGAGTGAGGTTATGGTAAACGAGATTTACTCTTGAAAAAAAAAAAAATGTTTTCAGTGGGCGGGGCTTAAGTACATTTTCTAATGTAAATATTTCCATGAAAAGAGAGTTTTGTACAAACAAAAACATACTGATGAGTACAATAGAGGTCCAAGATCTATTTAAGACACACTTAAATCCACCCTTTAAAAAAAGTAAAACAGATAAAAATCTTGCTACTGGAATTGTTATGTTTCATAAAAATAAAAATAAACATTTTCATCATCTTTGCGGTTTATTTTAAGAACAGCACTAAAAGTGAAATTTTATTGTGTTGTGTTTTAGGTTTGTGTGATACAAAGGGTCGCCTAACTAAAGGGATTTCTGTTAAAAATCAAATATTGCCAAGTACTTTTTCAGAGATCTCAGACGACTCTGTGAAGTGATTTTTACTGAATCCTGATACGTTGAGATATTCACGTCTAAGCAAGACTTTTTAGATGTACAGGTGGAAGGACAGGAAGACTTGTATAATCAGTGTTGAACTAGTTCATTTAACAATAGTTCATTGAATGATAGTTCATTAACCATGATTTGGAGGAACAGGAACTGAACAGTGAACTTTTGAACAATTTCAATTACTGAACTAGTTAATTTTAAAATTGGTGAACTAAACCTTGAACTAGTTCACATAGAAAGTGAACTTTCCCAACACTGTACATAATCGCCTTATTTTGTAGAATCTTCTAATTTGATCAATGATGCTTGATAAATTATTTAAAAAATGCTGAAACATTTGTCCACTTTATCAATACAATTCTATCAATTGATTGGTGTGTTATGATCCGACACCAAGACTGGCATATAATTAATCTAGATGGTCCATTAGCTGCTAAAAACCTCCAAATATATGTGCAGCATACTGAGTTAACTTCCTGTCCCTTCTACATTGAAAAAGACTTCAATTTACTCATACTCAGGGATTTTGGAGATTGGATTCCTCACCTGCACGTTTGGCTAGCTTGGATTTTCCAATTTAAAATAATTGAAAGTGAGACAGAATTGAACACTGATTATCCCTTTCAAACAGATTCCCACTGTTTAATTCACTCCTAAATTAACATGCAAATACACAACCGGCTAATGAAGAGCATTATTAGCATTTGCTCAAAGACTTTTTTTTCTCCAAAATAAGGTGTCGAAACATTTTGTTGGTTTAAAGACCAGATAATAAGATTTCACCATGGACCAGAGTGGTAATTTAGGGGTTCTTATAGACTGTTTATTGATTTTTTATATATAAAATACATAAAATATGTCATAAATAACTTATTGAAACTATTAAAGAATGGTTCAAATTGCTTTAATACTTATTTTTATGATGTCAAAATGCATGTTTATTCAATATTACCACACCAAAGATATGTATATATATTTTAGACACATGTCCAAAGAACATTTTTCTTTGAAAAATGTACAAAGAGTCATGTAAACGTTGAACAATCGCTGGTGAAGTTAAAAGCTGTGTAAACACTGAGTCACAAAAATGACTAATGGTAACCGCAGCGGTGGTAACTATCCAGGCTAGGTTTGGAATCGGCTGGAAGGCGAAGTTGTCGCTTCTCGGCTCAAGGACGCAGGTCCTCGTCTCCCCACACTGGTTTATTAATGGCGTGGGTGGATGTGCTCGGAGACACCGGGGGTGTTCACGGACGGCCAAAGAAAGAAGGTAAATGGAGGAGGACCCGGGAGGGTTGGCTGTGTTGAGGGGGAGGAGACGGACCTCCAGATTGGCAGATATTGGATGACCTTACGATTTGAATACGTTTTAGTGCCAGCGAGAAATGTGTGATGGACTCTACATTTACTCCTCGTTCTCACTCCTAAGGGGCCAAACTCTTTAAATGGTCGAGGTCAGAAAAAAAAAAGTGTGTCAGATTATTATCGTTTCATTCTTTAACGCTCCGTCTATATTAACTGTCCCTCTGTTGGTTCTGTTGATCATCTCTTATCTTATCTTTAACACTGCCATTTTTATAAGTCACTTTATTAATATGATGGTGTAATCTGAGCCATCCATCCAGCAGGCCACATCAAATGACTTGTTAAGCCAGATTCGGTTTGACACAGACTTTTCTGGGTAAAGTTAAGCTTAAACTTAAACTCATTAACTATCCCTCACCCTCTAAAATAATAAGAAATCCTAAATTGTCTAGAAACTGACTGGTTTAATAAAAAATGTCTTTGTAATCAGAATCAGAAAAATGTAAGAGAAAAAGGTAGAACAAAAGTAAGAGTAAAAGTTGGGAACAAAGGTTAGAACAAAAGTAAGAGTAAAAGTAAGAACAAAAGCAAGAGTAAAAATAAGAGATAAAGCAAGAGTTAAAGTAAGAGTAAAAGTTAAAACAAAAATAAGTGTAAAAGTAAGAGTAAGATTAAGGGTACTCTTACCCTGAATAGCAAGCATAAAAGTAGGAGTAAAAGTAAGAACAAAGTTAAGTGTAAAAGTAAGAGTGAGGGTAAGAGTTAATGTTAGAACAAAAGTAAGACTAAAAGTTATAGTAAAAGTAAGAGTAAGAGTAAGTAAAATCAAGACTAAGAGTTATTTTATGTAAGAGGTTAATTAATAGTTTTAAAAAGGATACAATAAATAAATAAATGAACATCTGGTTCAAATATAAAGAACATCTTATTCTTATCTGTGGTGCTCAACATCACAAAACTGTTATCCAAAGTTCTTCAATGAACAGTTTTGATTATTCAAAGTTTATATTGTTGTTGATTATACATTTTTAAAATATGTTTTATTTCAAAAAAGGTTTTTCCCATGTTAGCATCAGTCAAATAAACATGTGAGTTTTGACATGTCAGCTTTTCTCAAATAATATTTCAGAAAAATAGTAAATCACAAACTATCTTGTTCAAGGGCTGATGTTGATTCAACATTATTATTATTATTAAAGGTCAACTAATGTGTTGATTTAAGTGTGTCTTAAATAGATGTTGGACTCAATTGTACTCATCAGTATGTGTCTGTTTGTACAAAACTCTTTTCATTGAAATATTGACATTAGAAAATGCTTAGTTTCTGTAGAGATGAAATCTTGTTTACCATAACCACACTCACGCTGCTGTGATTGGTCTATAATGGAGGTTTGTCACCGCGCATCATCAATCCCCGAAGTCTCTACCTTCAAGGGACTCATTGTATAAACAAAGCGAGCCGTGTTTACTTTAATAATGGACTCAGCATTCTTAACCTCTCGTCCGCCGAGATTTCAGATGGGGGAGAACTTTCTAAAGTAATAAGTTCAAAACATGGTCATGATGAGGGACTTACTGCATCTTGAAGAGGAAGACTTCTACATTTGAAACATGTTTTTAAGTCTCGAGAGTTGGTTGACCTTTAATGTTTTTTTTTGTTTTTTTTGCAGGTTGTGACATTTTACTTTTGTTGTTTCTATCTTTAGGCATTTTTCCGTGAAAATAATACCAACATTAAACTGGTCCACGGTGAAAAAAGGTTGACGACCCCTGCTTTTAAGTACATTTTTATGCGAAAATAGGTGTATGTTCTGTGAAACAAACCCATCTGACTTCTCTGTCGAACATATTTTACCATCTAGGATGAACTGCTCGTGTACTTCGAGCAACGTCTTTGTCTTTTGAAAGGTGATGAAATGTCCTAAGAAGTCCAGTCCAGGTGTTACTTGAGTCTAAAGTGTAATTCGGGTGTCAGTGAGGACTTTGCCGTCATGTTTAATTCATATGCTTCACCAGGACTTCACGTCAACACCTCAAGATTGAGTCAGCAGTGTGTGCTCCTCTTCTCTAATGAAGTCCTCCTCTTTTCTCTCTCTTTCTCCTCTTTAATTCCTCTCCACATTCTCCGTAAATTTCCTACGAATGGCCCAGAGAACCCGAGAAGTTCAATAAAACCATCTCAAAGTATTTAACGGCGAGATTTACAGTGAGGCCAGTAAATCTACGCCCTGTAGCCGTGACTTTGAGATGTGTCTCATGCAATTCATTACCTTCACTCCTGCACCTTGCATGATAATCGTGACAGCGAGGACGTTAGTGCCGACACCTTTGATTCCACTGATCATGACAGACCAATCTATACTAATCTGTCTTTGTTTGGATGTTCAGTATAGCCTCACTTTATCCCACCACTCTTTTTAGAAAACCATTACTGTTTTCGTCCTTGATACTTTTACTGCTTTTACAAAAGAATGACAGACAGAGATATTTAATGTTTAAAAGCTGACATCCAGCATGAAACAAGTATTCAGTTTTCAGTGCAGATCAATGGAAAATGTTACAATATTTAAGTACACATTTTTTATGTGTGGAGTTTGTTTGTTCTCCCCATGATGCGTGTGTTTACTCTGGGCACTCTGGTTTCCTCACGGAGTCCAAAAACATACACATTGATTGGGGTAATTGTCCGTAGATATAAGTGTGTGTGAATGGTTGTGTGTCTTTGTGTCTCCTGCGACAGACTGGCTTCCCGTCCAGGGTGTCCCCCGCCTCTCGCCTGACAAAAAAGGGATGGACACCAGCCCTTCTGCGACCCCTATAAGGGAAAAAGTGGCAGTGAATGGATGAATAAATACACATTATTTAAATTATATCACTAAAAATGAACTGCCAAACAATCTATTGATGTTGCTCTTGTTTAGTTGAAACTACTGTTCGGACGGTTTGGTGTTTGAGCCACATTGGTTTTCCAAAATGTGACTGAAAAAAGAAAGGTATTTGAGTGTAATTGATACAATGAAAGCCACAGCAGAGGCAGTAATTTATTTACAGTGTTGCCACATTATACACTGATGTCGTAAGGGTCCTATGAAATAAAACAATACATATTTTTGAGTTTAGACATTTTTGGCTCAATGTGAAGTTGCTCATTTTTTTTTCTGCGTTCATTTGACACTGCCTACCTAGAAATGATAACCCCCCAAAAATATATTACAATTATATTCTTTTCAGAGCTATTCATGGTCAGGCTCCTCCTTACATCACTGATCTGATCCAGCCTTACACCCCAGCTCGGGCTCTGAGGTCTGTGGATCAGAATCTACTTATGGTTCCACGCACACGGCTCAGGACCAGAGGAGAGAAATCTTTTCAGGCTGTTGCTCCTAAGCTTTGGAACGATCTTCCTCTCTCTTTGCGCTTGATGGAGTCTACTGACTCCTTTAAGAAACACCTTAAGACGTTTCTATTTGTTCAGGCTTTTCCTTGAATTTCTCGAACTCCTGTGTTGTTCTCAGTATTATCTTGATCTTTAAAGTATGTACTTTTTTTGAGTATTGTTTTGATTGTCTAAGCGCTTTGTGACCCTGGTCTCGAAAAGCGCTATATAAATAAATATTACTTACTTACTTACTTACTTCAGCCGGCATGAAACGGTACCTAAAAAAATCATTTGCTTCATCACTGCTATGATCTATCATTGCTTTAATCCAGAATAGATCCAGACAGAATTCACGAGGAAAGTCCGATCCCGATTGACATGAAGACAGATGGAAGTAAATGTTCGATAACATAGACGGATTGTCATCTGGAGGAGTCGTATCCATGTTTAATGATTTCTGCTGAGCCGTAGAAGATCCGTAGCTTGAGCCCCGGCTCTTCACCTGGATGCGTCCGCTTTCTTTCATTTGTCCAGTCATGTATAACTTGCTGTGTTTAGTTTCCATTTTTCTAATTCTTCCACCGTGTGAGTTTTGTAGATGTACGATGCATCTTCATGAAGGTCCGTGTGACGTATTGTGCTTTTGACGGATGGAAACCAAAATAATTTCTCACACCGCGGCACGCTGCCTCGGCGTAGATTTTTGAGTAACAGCTGTGATCGGACTTGAGCCTCGCTTTCTCAGTCGTTTTCCCCCTCGGCTGTCCAAAAAAGAACCACCTTGGATTTCAGGCTGTCTCTGACTTCAAAAAGGGCGAGATGGGAACGAGAGTGCAAGTGAAGACACAGCAAGCGGGGGGGAGTCCACGAGAAGGGAGGGGTGAGAATGGACTTAAAAGGAACATGGAAGGAGACCAAGAAATGGAAGGATTGTGTGTGTATATGTGTGTGTGTGCGATGCTCTCGCTTGGTCAAAATAAACACAATAAAAGACAAGAAAAAAACAAGTTAAAGGCAAATAATAAAAAAAGCCTCAAAGGTTTTAAACAGTATTGACTTTCCTTTCAGTTAGAGTGGAAAAAAACTAAAGGGAAACTGATGATGGTCGGACAGAACTCTGAGCTAAGCTAAAGTGTAAATGTCAGACATCCATAATGGGGGAGAAATGTCTTTCCTCTGGCTTGTCTTGTCAGCATAAAATATAACGAGACCGTAAAGCGAAGCAACCGTTACTCGTTTATTATGTTGTAGAAAGAACGACGCTGGAAATTTCCTCTTTAATTTCCTCGCCAAGTCGTCATTCCGGACACGTACTGGGAGCGCGTTACAATTCGTCATGACCCTGTAAATCTACAGAGCGCCGTACGCAAACCGAGCCGCGAGACTCGTCAGATTTCAGAAGTGATTTTCACCGCTTCGACCGAGGACTTCCACCCGTTGCACAACACGCTCAAAGAAAGCAAAGGCTAGATTGGAACTGCATCATCTTCCACTTATAGATCCGTCTTCCATTGACTGGACTGGGTGCAGTTCAGGTAGTGGTCAGCAAGAAACTCAATGTAATCTCTCAAACCCCTTTTCCCCGCCTCTTGATGGATCTTCCTGCTGGACTGAGCTTTAATAGGTTAAAAAGGCTACGTGGAGTTATCTTGAAATAATTAGTTACTTGTCGATATCTATGAGTAAGTGGCCACTGCAAGCTTTAGAATCATAAAAACGACGTACAACAGTGAATAGCTGACGAGAAGATATGTTGATTTATTGGTGAAAATTAATAAAATGTTACATAAAACAAGTCCAGATGTCGAAATTATGGACTTTTACTCTGTTATGTCCAAACTTTTGATGGTTCGAACCTTTGTTAAGTCATAAATCAATGACTTAATGTTAGTTTTAATGAGAATAAAGGGAGTCACTCGCATAAGAATTGCGTAGGTAACATCTGGTGCAACAACATCAAAAAAAAAAAACTGAAAAAACAACAAAAGTACATAAAATCACAGGTTTCGCTACCCAAAGTCGATTTTGAATCCCTGGAAATAATGGAAGTTGGTTCTCAGAAGTGAGTCTAAACAGTTTTGTGATCATATTATTTGGATTATATTTGAGTTAATGCTGACATACATTCGACTGTCAGTCATGCTTCTTTCTTACATCCCATTATTTTCTTCCACTCCTCCACTCAGGAGTTTGACGACTGTCATCTTTAGCGCCGTGGCGTTGTTAGAGAAGGGACACCAGCCAGTGGAACTTGTCAGTCCATCACCAGCCCTGACAGTCACACATATTCCTCACCAGGTGTGTCAATTTCACTTTTTGCATTTCATCCAACAGCGAGTGGGAGTCGTGAAAGAACTTCTGCAGAGTGGAACTTGTAAAGCAGCGTGAAGAGGCCCACTGGTTCTGTCAGCCTTCAATCCCATTGGCAATTACCAAACAACCCTAAAAACAGGGACATTTATTTATCTGGGTTTTACGGCAATGCTGGAATGAAAACAGAAAAATATTTGCTCTTAAAATCAAATGAATCACAAAAAAAGTATAACTCTGAATACTGCAGACAAACAAGGTCAGATGTTCAGGGATGTTTCAACGTGAGTGGCTTTATGTTCAATATGCACCAGACTATTTATTTTGGCAAACAGATTCTATTTGATCATTTTATTCTTTCTAGTCCGTGTAATTCTCTCAGGCTTTATAACAATGAACAGCAGGATTGTCCCGCTAACAGTCACCGTAAATTAGACACACATTGAGTGCTCACCGTGATCACAGAATAATTATGATTATTAAAGTAGGAAAATAGTTGACAAAGAGGACTTTTATGTTTTGAAGAATGCAGTTGTCTGTGAAATTATTTTTTCTTCCAACTCTGAATAACAAACTTTTAAACATTGAAACAAAATATAAATATTTTTTTTCACTTCTGGTAGTATTATTTTTAAAGCTGAGGGAAAAATGTAAATTGACCTTAACGGTCGTGAAAGGACGCCTACGAATGTAAATGTATTTTATTTCTTCTTCTTAAAAGTTGACATTAGTGTTTATGGTTTTACTTGTGGATTATTTTGGTAACCCTTGTATTATCTCTGGTCTAAGGTGACCCTGAAGGTCCAAAAACAAATGTGTTTTTGATATCCCCTTTCTTTTCTCCAGGTCAAGGTGAATGACCTCTCTGGCTTCCAGAAATACATATACAGTGGTTAAGGTCATTGACCTTGACCTGGAGGCATCATAAGGGATACCAAAAGCACATTTGTTTTCAGGCCTTTGGGTCACCTTGACCCTGTGATAACACAAGGCTTAAAACCTGGTACATCATTTGGAGAAGGTTCATAGGTGACAACAAATTGCTTTACCTTAATAGTATCATGATACACAGGAAAACAACACAGATATAAGTGTATTTTTTAAATAATAAAAGGCAAAACAAATGATAAGAGGAGAGTCAAGCAAAACAGATGCTCTTCTTCAAGAAATTGATCTCACCAAACAAGTATTGATGTAATGATGACCTGCAAATTACTCTATAACGATCCACTCACCCCCCTGTTGCAAAGGTCAAGAGGTCACCAATTTGGATCCAGATTCCCAAAATTTAAATACTAGCAGATAACTGGATCTCACAATAACTGCTTGAAAAAAATAGTTATCTCAGGGTCAAGCTGTCCAAAAGGCCCGAAAACAAATTTGTTTGTGTTATCCCTTGTGTTGTCTCTGAATCAAGATGAACAACCTCCCTGGCCTCCAGAAATACATATGCAGTGGTGGAGGTCTTTGTTGACCCCAAGATACCACAAGAGTCAATGACCATTATATTACGCACAAGCATTTTCTTTTAATTTAATTACTACGGAAAAACTTCATGGATGACTTTAAGTTTTAAGAACAGGCACAAAAGGGACCTCTTGATGTGAAGTTTTTTTGTTTACTTTTATCTATTTCAGTTTCTTTTAGCTACAAATATCTCTCCTATACACTTCTCTATGCAAAATAAGACCAGTTTAAAAGGAGCAAGTCTAGTTTCTTTTAAGAAAAGAAGAACACAAATTATTATGGTGACAACTAAATCCTCTTGAACCAAAGAAGAACAAACTATCTCCTGAATAAGTAAAGTTGTCTTTCAGATCAATGAAATCATTCGTAAGGCGCCTTTTACCTCAGACAGACAACAGAAGAGTTGTGAAATTTATGACTGCAAATGCTCCAGCAAGTCTAAGGACAAATTATTTATTAGATTTGGGATCTTACTACAATGGATCTCTTAATTCTTAAATTCCTAAAAATCCATTAAAATCTGTACATGTACAGTTTCTATTTGTGTTCATTTAATTTTGTGCATGCTTCGAGGTTACTATGATTTATCAAAGCTTCTGTATGAACCACATAATCATCTATGTTTTGTATTTAAGAGCAAAAACATTCTCCGATCCGACAGCAGAAACACAAAAGATGACCTTGCACCGTCATTCCTAAAACGAACGTGATGAGGTGAGCAGCAGCTGCTGCAGACAAAGTAAACTGCATTGATATGGCGACGGGCTTGCGTCTCATTCTCATTCTTGGTGTACAGGAAAAAGGCAGCAAAACAAAGACTTCAAAGAGATTATACTGATTCCGCGGCAGGCGAAGGTGTACTCTCTGAGATGGGGCCACTTTATTGCGCTGGCAAATTGTCCTTAACTGTTCCTCCTACTGTGATTCTGAAACGCCGTTCTTTCATCTGGATGATGAAGGAGGCACAAAATAAGTGTTTTGCCATCTGCAATAAAAGAAAGTTTGTCTTTTAATGGCGATGGTTTAGTGGAGTGGGGAGCGCACCTTGCTGTTAGTCCCCCGCCTGCGAGTGCACTGTCTGTGAGGTGGCCATAATGGTTCCTGCTGGAGCCGCCGCGTTGGCTCCGCTGGGATCACTCAAGTGTTGGAACTAACAAGCCCGCCATGCAGACAGCAGAAGCACAAATGAGTTTTTGTCCTGAATACTTTAGAGTTATGTTGTTAAGGAAGACCGCAGAGTGATAGGGGTGATCACATGTCGACTGTTGGTTGTATAACCTGGATTGAACTTGATTTCTCATTTGGTAGCATGACAATTTGACCATCATGTTTATTTCCATTTATTTTCACCAATGATGCTCATATTGACCGATTCACTTCGATATTACTATACATTTATAGAGCATTATAGAAGATTCTGTGATGGTTTATAATCATCAAGTTATTACCAAGTATATTAAGTGTTATAAGTGTTGAAATAATACATTATAAATCCAGTCATAAATTACTATTACTATATTATAATGTCATCTAGTTTAAATACTAAAAAAAACCCAATGTATTGTAAAAACATTTTTTATAGAAAGAAATCTTGTCTTATATCTGAAATAACAAAAAAACATTTTTTTCAAATTATTATACTTCAATATACTTAATTATAAGTTCTGAGATACGTTATGAGTAGTGATGGTCAGATGAAGCTTCATGAAGCAGTGTCATGTTGTTTAGAGGTCAGTAGGTGGCGCCATCAGTTTAAAAATGATGTGATGTTTCATTAGAAACCTTGTTCAAAACAAAGGAAAATAGTGCTGAGACCACCATCTAGTAGGCTCTCAAAATAATGATGCTTCATGAAGCTTCATCACTAGTTATGAGTTAATAATTAGTAATTGTGTCTTTTCTTGGTTTATAATATTTGGCTCTTACCAATTTCCCTAAGGGATTAATAAAGTTTATATATCGATCCATCTAATCTTCTAATTTAAAGAAACCTGTTAACCTGTTAAATCTAAGAGTGCCATCTAGTGGCCTTTCAATATGATGTATCATGATTCTCTGTCTTCACTTAATCACGTTATCACTTAATAACACGCAGACTTCATTGCCATTTATTGTTTGTTATCAATCCGTAGACGGAGAAGCAGTAAAAGAAGGGACTTGAAAAAGGATGTATTCTTGTCTTTTCAATCAGGAATACCGAGAAATCCCTCGTGACGTTTCTCCCACTAGAGCCCGACATACATGCAAAAGAAAAAGAAGAAAAGTGAGTGCTCCAATTATATTATTTATGAGCAACAGTGTTGCAATGTGAAAATAAGTAACAGTTCATAATGATTTAACTTCCTCATTGTTTATATTGATTTTGTACGATCATCCCTTCAAATATAGCCTTTGTTGACCTTAACATCTGACTTTTTTGCATAAAAATGATGACATTTTAGTAGATTTTAGGGTTTAATTTATGAAAAATAGGTTTAATCTTGGAGAGTGGAGTCAATGAAAATGTTGGATGAAGCTTGTTTTAAAGCTTGTTTGTAGTAGAATCTTTAGAGCCAACATCCTACAAATACTAGGAAGTACTATGGATGTTACAGACGAGCAGTTTGGAGGTATTTGGATGTTTTTAAGTTTTTTTTTAGGATGAAGATGAAGATGTCGAAACTGAGCTCCAGTTGCTACATTAAAATAAACAAACATTTTTTTCTTTAACTCTAAAAAAGAACAGATTACTTTGATAAATAATCACAACCCTTAGTCGACATGAGGGTAATTAGAAAATGAGTGAAATCACTTTACGTAACAAGATACTTATTCAGATGGGAAAGCAGAAAGAGAATATTTATTGCATTTTTTTTTTTTTAGTATTCATAATCAAGAAATAAATTGAATATATCTTAATATCCATTTCAGGGTAAGGTACGTGTGGCTGGCTGCTGATAGCATTAATATATTTATATTTATAATATTTTGAAGCTAAAAGTGCGATAATTGTGATTCTTTTACACTCTGCAAAAATAATATTAATGTTTATTAAAAGTCTTTTATCATTTACACTAGTAAAGAGAATAAAAATGAGTTTCAGTCACAATCTCTCATCTTTATTTGTTTTTACTAAATAAAGCTCACATCTTCATTCTCTCTCCATTACACTGGACATGTAAGTAAGTCATTCTTTTTTATTTATTTGTATAGCGCTTTTCCAGACCAGGGTCACAAAGCGCTTAAACAATCAAAACAATATTCAATAAAGTATATACTTAAAAGATCAAGATAAAACTGATAATACAACAGGAGTTCCAGAAAATCAAGGAAAAGCCTGAACACAAGCACATAAGGGCTCACCAATATAAGAGGGATTTTGACTCCTTTCCCACCTACAAAGAAAGAGTCAACAGCACTGCCATGGCCATTTTTACAAGGTTAGTTCAGATTAGAAGCCGCGGACGGAGGAGACTCCTCCTTCCTTCATGGCCTGTCAGAGTGTGTTTAGGAGCAACCCACTTCATTTGAGCAGCATAATGGGTAAACAGACTGTGATCAGTCCAATTACCCCCTCATCGTAGAGGCGTTCTGGCGGGGAATGGCCTGCGGAGAGAGTGAGCTGTCTCGCGTGCAGGAAGAGCTGCAACAGTAGCACCTGCTGCCCGAAGCTCTCACTTGTACGAATCTCAATTTGTTTGTACAGGCGTGCCAGAAAACGGTGACCAAGAAGCGAGCCCTCGGAGGAGAGCGGCACAGGCCAGCCTTCTGCTGCTGTGTTTTCGACCCGAGCCCCGGATCTGAAGGTGCTGTTCTCAGCAATGAACTGGCATCAATGTCAATGTTTCCTGCTCGACACTTTTTAGCTCGCAGCCCTTCAAGGACGGCAAAATGTTCCCTTTTTTTCACACTCAACATTTCGCTTCACACCTTCGCTGCTTGATTTTTTTTCCTGTTGTGGCCCAGGGTTCAGCTCCACTTTCCCCCCATATTTTAGGATTTATGTCCACTTTTCTTGTTAACTTTTTAACGTCTTCAGGGTCATGAATGTTTTAACTAAAATTGAAGGGTTCAATCAAGGTTGTATGATCCAAACAGCATTACTTTTTATCAATGTTTGAATAAATGTACTCCTTGTAGTGTTACTTTAAATCAGTATCTTCTTAGATTTGTTTTATTTTTAAAGGACAATTAATGATAAACCCAACTCTCTTGCCTCACTCGCATGTTTCAAATGTTGAAGTCTTCCTCTCCAAGATACATTAAGTCCCTCATCATGACCATGTTTTGAAGTTATTACTTTATAAAGTTCTCCACCGTCTGAAATCCCGGCGAACAAGAGGTTACGAGAGCCAGCTGTAATCATGGCCCGCTTTGTTTATACAACAAGTCTTGGAGGTGGAGGCTTCTGGGATTGATGACACGCTGTGACAAACCTTGATGTTTGCCAATCACAGCAGATTGGGCGTAGTTATGGTAAACAAGATTTAATATTTGTGGTATTTTCAGTGGGCGGGGCTTAAGATCATTTTCTAATGTAAATATTTCAATGAAAAGAGAGTTTTGTACAAACAGACACATACTGATGAGTACAATAGAGTCCAACATCTATTTAAGACACACTTAAATCAATAAATAAGGTGCCCTTTATATGTTTTCAATGAGATTTTACATGAAGCAATTATTACACTTCGAAGCTGATTTACTAAAAAATTGTTTTGATGAATAATACTTAAATCTATTTATGGACGTAAAGTATTTTTAAATGGCTGTAGCCATGCACTTCCTCCATGCAAACATATATGATGGAGTTATTTCATTAAAACTTCTTTAAGCAGGTCCAACACGAGAGCCCGTCAACCCCTCTGATACCATTTGCTGTTGGGTGTTATTCAAACAGATTAAAAATAGATAAACAGTGTTATAAATCATTAAGCTCTCATTTATTGAAATAACAACAGCTAAGTGCCTCCTCACGTTATACTCCTTGTTGACGGCACAGACATTGTGACACGAAAAGCACGCTGGATTTCCTCTGGCATTTACTTCGTGAAGATATTTCCAGTCCATTCGTTTTGAAATAATTGTTGAGTCTGTTTACTTAAGTTTACTCTCGCCTTGAGAGAGCCATGTTTAATTGACGTCCTACGGATAGGTTGTTGTAACAACGTGGTCAATTTCAGTGGCAAAAGTTTCAGTACTGCATTCTTGTTGAGACTGGACTGGATTCTTTGAAATTTCATTGACATTTTGTTTTTCAAATGTTTAATTAGATTTGATTGGATGATGGATTTTCGTGTGCTTCCAATACGACTTAAATGTGTCATTTTAACCATATAATCAAGGCTATATAAGTGATAACATTTGATGTGATGATCTTTATTTCTTAACCATCTGATCAGCAAGTCAACGCACACATAAAACTGAGATGGGTGCGACTTGGACATCCGAAATCAGGGGTGTAAAACTTTATCACAAAAGGGGACAAAAAACTGTCAGTAGTCCTCTGACTTAAATTTTGCTTTTTCATTCTTCGAGGCACAAAGAATCTCAGTTATCTCTGTGATTGTCCTCCTTCACCAAACCAAAAATACATTCCTTCAACATCAGTTTTACTCTTACTAACATCCATCATCTCCCTTATCTTACCCAACTAGAATCTTACAGGTGACCATTTCAACAGGAACATAAATCCAACATTTATTTTAAGCCAAGCTTCTGGAAAGGCTGCAAAAAACGACACAGGATACAGCTCCCGGGCCTTTATTCTGGCACGTGTGTCCTTATAAAAACTCCTGCTATGACTGTGAAACCTGTGTTACCTCAAGCATCGTCGCTTTGTTTCATGGATCTCATAGCCTATCATTTGGTTAATACACAGGGAAGTGATATAAAGCAGGAGTGAGTCACTCTGAGTGTTCGCTTTTGACGTCATAAACAGAAGAGAGGCTTCATATATTCCTTCTTTGAAGCTGAAAAAAAAATTTGCAAATTGAAGTAGGAAATGAAGAGTTTAATTTTGCTATTAGGGATTATATGAATTTGTTGTTGTCTTCATGAATTATTAATTTCAATGATTGTAAAATAAAAAAAAGTAGTCCCTCGGTGATTAACACAATTATCGTCAAGTGCTGAGGAACTTCACCAGAGATACTACTTTACTCTTAAAATATTAACCGACCAGTTAACGCCTTTTTTTTTTTATTATTGTGTCAGCATTAAAACTGCTTCGCTATAAATATAAGCTCAGCATCATCCACCGCATGCTGTCTTGTTGTGTGTGTTTGTGTGCTCCTGGTGCTTCACACGCAACGATTCTACATCTGGTCGGATTCTTGATCCTTTTTTTACCGTGATCAAGAGATTCTTGTCAACCTTGAGGCGAGGATTCTCTTAATGGCTCTCCCCTGAGCTGCTGCTCATGCAGATGCATATTGTGTTTTAGCCGCCGCAATTTCAAATAAATAACCATTTTGTGTTTTCACAAGGTTGTGTTTTTTTTTTCTTCTTCAAAGCCTGTAAGGTCGTGTGTTCTCCATGCGGCTGCTACGCTAATTGAAAACACAGCATTTCAAATAGTGATTTGGTAGTAAAAAGACCTTCTTTTTTTTCCCTGGAATGTACAAAGCAGATAAATCAGTTATAAGGGGAGCTGCTAAGTTTAGATCAGACACGTTTGGGGGTGTGTGGCTCCAGAAGTCATGAATATGTCAGATACATATCATTGGAGAATGACTTCAAAGCTCGTGCTGGGGTCGAAACCCCGGCACCTCATGTTCGGGGTAGAAACGATGATATCACAGGGAGTCCTCGTGTAGAGTACTGACCCTCGGTGCACATCACTTCCCCGTCTGGATCATCTGAACTGTCAGCAGGATCATCAGACATTCCCGAATATCCTCTCACACATGCACACAGATGACAAGTGTCGGAGGTTGTTGAGTGATGAAGGGAAATGATGTTTTCTTGTCACGATGCTATGATAGGAAGTGGGTTTGTGTATGTGTGTCCGAGATGACTGTCCTGTGTATGTTTCTATTAACCTTTTTTTCATCAATATGTCTTTACATGTTGATTCAAACATATACAACGCATACAAATCAGACATATTTTCAAATTTGATATAGTTCATCATTTTACAAACACAGACTCACACAAAAATGAGAAAACAACACAATATATTACTTGATGTTCTACAGTAGAAATGCAAACAAGGATTTAGTCTCACAGATGTGTTATGTAGTTTAATATAACTATAACACACATGTTCTCACACACACACACACTCACACATACAGACACACACAAGCACAGATAGACACACACAAGCACAGATAGACACACACAATCACAGATAGACACACACATGCACATACACACACTCACACGTACAAACACGCATATATGCAAACACACACTCAAACATACAAACATACTAACATGCAGACACACACAAACATGCACACACACAAATATGCAAACAAACAAACACACACACTCATGCACGTGCACACACATACGTTCTCAAACACATGCACACACGCACTCACATGCACTCACAAACACACATGCACATAAACAAACACACAACCAGTCTTTACCTTCACAATGACATATCATTATCATCCACTAAACTTTACTAAACTTTTCTTCCCATAATGCAACACAATGATTTCACAGATCAAAACATGCAAATAGACATTAATGTAAATTATTGAGACCAAAACATTTCTCATCGCAGTAAAACATTTTCTATAAATACTAAAACTATTATGTTTTGACGATTCACGATCTCTCGCAAAAATCTAAACTGTTAATTTTAAGTTTCAAAACATGACATTTTACAGTAAAAAACAACCTTAGACGATTCAGTAGTTCATGGATAATTGAAATGCCTGGAAGGTCCTACACAAAATCAGCTGCTTAATATTTATTCAAGATACAAATGATTTAAAACCCTCCTATTTATTCATTGACTTTAAAGAAAGATGATACAATTGTTAATATATTTTCATTAAAAGTCATATTTTCAAAATAAATAGCATTATTTATAATCTATACTTCAGGAGCCAAGGTCTCAAGCAGGTAACACACTTATTTTCACTTTTTATACTTAGAATGAGTCTGTTTAGCTTAACCTGTCCACAACGCATGTTTAACTGACAGATTACTTTTAATTCATTGTTTTTGTTAAATTGTGACATTTCAAATGTAAAGTTAAGTGGATCATTGCTAGCGTACATAGCCTGTAACAGTGCTAGCTGCAACACCTTTACCTGAACGTGTAACACTTACAGACCAACATCTATATAAAGATTCCAATAAACATGTACTTTTTCTTACATTAACTTGAGGATCGTTTGATGACAAACATTAAACGTTTTTAAATAAATGTCACTCTGTGTTAAAGGGTGGTAAAGATGGCTCAATGAATAAATCTCTGGCAAAGTGAAAACGATAATATAAATGTGGTTTTTATACGTCTAGTAAAATGTGAAGATATTTTTTAATAAATGTGAATTGCCACGGGATTCTTAGACACAAACAAGTGAAGTTTGTACGCATATAAATATACAGCTTAAAGCGTTTATGCATAAAACCGTGGCTTTACATAAACATATAAACAAGAAGAAAAAAAAAAGTGAGCAGAAACATATTGAAGTCTCACTCCTGCAGTCTCCTCTCCATCCTCTCTGACGCACCTCCCCACTGCTCCTCACTTTGACAAATTCCTGGACGTGAGCAGGTCTGCAGACTCTTCTTCACACCGCTGATGGTTCCGTGAATATTTTTTAACAAGTCATTTCCACATTTTTCAACCTTTTTTTTTTCCCACCACCTGACCTCTCTCTCGGAGCACACAATGGGACTCCGGTCGTTTGGGAGTTTTTCTCTTTTGTCTTTGGCGCTGCAGTTTTACTTTCAGCACAAGTTTTTGTCAGAAGCGGATATAAGTTTCACAGCAGACAGGAGGTTGAGAGTGGATTTTACGCGCACGGATCTGTCGTTTAAAGGCGGATCGGCGGACGACTATAAAGTTTTACGCGCAGTTGACGCACCGAGATCTGGAAACCATCGCGGATCGGCTGAAAAGTCTGGGACATTTTCGGAGCCGCCGCGTCCAGTCAGAGCCAAGCGCGCCGACAGTGTGGATACGAGCAGAGAGTCGCTCCTGGAGGGGGTCCAGGGTCCGACCCACTACAGATCCGAGTACAGGCGCGATGACGCCAAGGGTTCGAACCAAAGACAGAACGAGCCGCATCTGGACACGTCGACTTTTGCGCTGGCGGGCGACTCGGCGCACAACCAGGCGATGGTGCACTGGTCCGGACACAACAGCAGCGTGAGTCGAAACACTCACAACTTTGTGTTTACACAAGATACACACACATCTAATCTCACTATCTTTTTCTTTATATATATATATATATATATTACATCCACTTTTTAGCGCTGGCATCATTTTACGCGCGGATATGGTCGCGCGCGTAACGGATGATCATGACGCGTGTGAGCAAAAAACACAACTTCAGACCCAAACAGATAATATAAAAAAAAACACACAACTGCTGAGAAATATGAAGAAAGATTAGTTGCAATCTCGACTCCGAAAAGTATGTGAGCACTTTTGATGTACAGTTCGGAAAGCGCACGCAATAAACACACGCTCTTTACACACAACACGATGGAATGTCTCATTCACAAACACAACATTCTCACACGACACAAACTATTCCCCCCCCCCCAAAAAAATGCATGCTGCCACTCAAAAAAAGCGACACAATCCCTAATATGCACACCCACAGACATATTCACCTGCTCCAGTCTATTATAATATTTAATTTCACACTAATGTTCAATTTATGCAACTCAGGATTCAATTTGGGGTTTCTGCCTCTGGACTGTTGCTGCGTCTATTATTTGTCTGAAGGAATAATTCTTCACCTTAAACTGTAATTTGACTTTCAATTAAAGATTTAACCCCTGCAGGTGAGTTTGTTTGACCCCCATCCTGGCGTGAATACATATTTTTTTTTACTCCTGCAATCCTAAAGCATTAATAATTTATGAAGTAATCAAGTGCGACCACCAGGAAGGTGCAGCTGGTTTCATTAAAATAATTGTGTCCGACCCGGACTGGCACGTGAAGCTGATGAGACACCGTCTGACCTTTTTGGCAAATGGAAGTGCACCTCCATCGTTGACATTTGACGCTCACCTACTCTGTCACCTAATTGCCGGGGTGAGTGCGGTGTTGCGATATGTTTGGGGGTGGGCATGATGCAAAACGTTCCAAGTCTGCTCCGCCGACTGACAAGATGTTGCAGTATGGACTGAAACCCCCCCCCCACCCCCCCTCCTTCACAGTTAGGTCTGCACACATGCTTGACTGGGGGGAGATTTTTATCTTCTACTTAATATGTTCCGCATACACAAGTGATACGAGCTACAGCAGTTATCACTCGCATCTTCCTTTGAACACAAAAACAAGGTTGGCAAGGATTTGTGTGTCACCAATGGTACCTTGGAAGCAGCTACACAGATGTGTGTGTCAGATAAACAATCTTAATCTAAAGCTACTGTTGTTTACAGATGTTGTTTGCTGGTATTGGAGAGTCTTTTGTTTGACGTTGTGTTGCAATAATGCCACAGGAGTCGCACACAGTTTTATGAAGGCTGTTCAAAATGCAATTGAATGGTTCTCTACATATACACATGAGGCCCGAGGGCCATATTTGGACCACCAACTCCTCTGACCTCTGCTGGTGTTGTTTTAATTTATTTTCTTGTTTCTGAATTTCTTGTTTTCCAAGTACATAATAAAAAGAAAAAAGAAAAATTCAAAACTGAACTAAAGTAATTTTCTTTATTTTTGCATCATGGACAATTTAATCTTCAAAGGGGCCACATTATAATCATTATTATTTTTGTAAAGGGATTTGATTGATTTATGATTATTTGTATAACAAATAAACTGGAATTAAATGGGTTTTAAAAGTTGTTTTTTTTTACTTAATTGAGGGGGGAAATTATACTGAGATGTAAATAAGAAGTAAAAAAAACAAAAGCTAAACAGAAACAAAACCTTATTTTTTTTAATTTCACATCATCCATAGTATAAACATTTTTAAATAAATCGCAAAATTCTATCAGATAAGATTTGAACTCTTGCAAAGGAAATAAAGTTTAATGATAATGTATAATTAAATTACATTACATTTAAAAAGCTTTGCAAAAATATAAAAACAATTATTAATATTTTTAAGTCACAACATTTCTATGTCATTGTTTCACAACAATTCCACTAGGGCCACATACATACAGACAAACGGCTGCTGCTGGCCCCCAGGCCATACTTTGGATGTACAATTATCCATTAAATCTTAATATCTTATGTATTCAGATGATACATAGATGATCTGCAAATAAAACAATTTTTTGTGAAAACAAGAATAAATGGTGAATACAAACATATCAGCTGACATGATACACTGACTTCATTTAACACCGTGACTCAAGTGTATATATATCTTTTAGCTGGAGAAGAAAAACACAAAATAATTTGGAGTCTGCATTTACTTACTGTCAGAATTGCTGGAGTAGGATTGCAAGAGAGAATATTTTGTTGCATAATGTTGTCACTGAAACTCTACAATTTGGCTTCAAAACTGCAGAATTTTAAGTTAAGTTTACACACGCCTTGAAGGGAAAGTTAAGTATAAACTTCTGATTATATTATTGATATCTGATTCTAATTGTGATTGTCTTTAATGTTTGTGATGTAAGAGATATAGTCTCTTCCTTCTTCTTCTTTGTGAACAGATTCTCAGTTGCCTCTCAGTAAATGCCGTATTGTATTTCAAATCCTTACATTGATTGTTTTTTGAGTCTTCTCTCACCACACCTCAATAAATCTCCTCCACACTATTTTTTTTATTTAAACACCATTTGTTTTTTTATTCACTCGTGTTGCTCGACAGATAGTGGTCGATCACTGCATGACGGCTGATTTTTATCCTCAAATTCAAACGATGATGATTTCTGCTTAAAAAAAAAATCAGTATAAAATGATCTCATATCACCCAACCATGTTCCAACTGTGGAATGTTATCGCTAAATAAATTAAAAAAGTGTTACATCTGGTTTCAAATTGACTTCACTGGTGCATCTCGAGGTTTTCTGAGAGGCTGGTTCATGTCGATGTAAACAACAGTTCAGTCATACTAGAGATGTACTGATTCCACCTTTATGACCCCAATAATGGTACGTGGGTTTTGAGTATCGACACATACTGATCAGGATCTGATACTAAAATATTAACTGTTCCATCCTACTGTGAATAAACATCAATTATGCTTGTAATACAAAGCAAAAAATAAAAATAATTTCTTACCAGCATTTGACAAAAAAAAAGAAAATACAGTAAGATTGTAAACTTTGTTTACCCTATGACCTACTAAAAAAGAAGACGGTCTGTGCAACAGAAGTGATTGTAACAACATACTTTATCAAAGTGACAATTCGGAACATAGTGCAAACCCTGCACCTGTCAAGTTTATTAAGTGAACACAAACATTGCAGAACTAAACAAAAAAAGCACTTTTTCTAGAATAAAGATGAGGATGGTGTCAACATTTCATGTGACTTTTGTTCATTAGTATTGTGTAGTCAAGATGTAAGAACGTACTTAAATGCTTAAATAATTGAACATTGTTTTTTATAGCAATAAAACCAAAAAGAATATTAATATTGTTAAAAACAACAAAATGAAAAAATGAAAAATGGTGTCAAAGCATGACCTGGAGCTTATAATCAATGCATTTTTGTCTTCTCGTTTAGACTATTGTAACAGTTTATTTTCGTGTCTAAACAATGTGATGTGATCCAGCCTTACACCCCAGCTCGGGCTCTGAGGTCTGTGGATCAGAATCTACTGATGGATTCTTCAAAGCTGTTGCTCCTAAGCTTCAGAACCATCTTCTTCTCCCTCTGCGTTTGATGGAGTCTACTGACTCTAAGAAGCATTTTAAGACCTTCTATTTGTGCAAGCTTTTTCTTAATTTCCTTGGGGCTGTTGTGTTCGTCTCTGTGTTGTCTTGACCTTTTATTGCATGTATTTTAATTGGGTGATGTTTTTTTAAACCTTTTAAGCGCTTTGTGACCCTGATCTGAGAAAGGCGCTTCACAAATAATAATTACTTAATTACTTACTTACAAAACGCTTGTAAACAAGTCAAATCAAAGCAGATTTATAGTCTTCCCTCCTTTAAATTAGGTTTTGCAAATAAATGCTCAACACACTCAAATATAATCACATATTAGAACAACACATATTATGCAAACAAATAAAATAAACTAGTCTGAATCTTATTCACAAAAGCTTAGTTTGAGGGACCTCAGAACGCAGAGGAAGTCTCGTCAACTTTCAATCGTGATCCTTTCAAATACAATTCTAATACATGAAAAACTCTCAGTTATTACATTAGTAACAAAGAATAATGTGCGATGCTTTTTTTGTTGAATGTGCAGTGAGTTTTCTATTGCAACCCCTTAAATTCAGATCGTCATCTGTACCTGATCGACACGATTTTAGGTAAGGTAAGGTAAGGTAAAACTTTATTGATCCCTCAGGAGGTCTCCTATGGGAAATTGTTTTTTTTCCAATAGCCAGCAATTTTTCATAAACAATAAAAAATAAAAAATAAAATTAGAAGAAGAACATAAAGAGAAAGAAGAAGATGACACATTCTAAGTCTAAAGATAAAGACAAAGAACATAGATCAAAGAAAAACAACAAAGACAAAGGATACAAAGACTAACATAGAACAGAACATCCAGATACTTTCACTCCACTCCTGCCCCCGAACTCAGAATTGTACAATTTAATAGCCCGAGAAATGAATGAGTCCCTGAGTCTATTTGTTTTGCACCTGGGTAGGAGCATTCGTTGGTTAGTTAAGTTGGTTAGTAAGCCATTTGAAGCGGTTATGACGTGAACAAAACATGTATTTCGAGTATTATTCATCATTGATCATCCTGAAGTCATTTGGATTTAGCGGAGTGTTCGCTGACGTCACAAATGCTGAGCACTGTTGCGGTTCATTTTACCAGTAAAAAACACTAACTATTTATTGATTTGAAACTTCCGGCAAACTAATCTACTTTGTATTATCAATCTTTTTGTTCGATCTGCTAACATTCTTTGACGTGGAGCTTCTTTATACCGATTCCCGTTACCAGGATCGGATCGGTGTTCAGTTGGATCCTAGTTTTAATTGACAAATGGCTGATACATTAATATCGTATAGTGCACTGACCCAATGGGCAGACCTTGTGACAAAAAAAGGAGCCGATTGGTTCATCTTCTAATTTGTTGGGGGCTGGTTCAATCATCTGCCCACATTACCTCTGCCATAGCCCTGTAGGGTGCGATCCATGTATAATAGGCTATGTCTATGATTTTAATGCCTCTGACGGTCAGTTATATAATGCAATGATAGACTTCTTTCTCATCTATTTCTCTCATTCTTCTCTCTAGCTGTCAAAATCACTAGAAACTTCAGCAAGGCATGCTTCTCTTTAAATTTTAAATACATATATCTCTCTGTCGAGCTGGAATATGAAAACTGTGCGGCAACAAGAATCCAACATTCCCCCTGAGCTTTCCATCTCCTTGATATCGTCACGACATCCAGGCTTTTGTTCGGTTAAACACAGCTCGCAGCGTCATTACTGATGGACTCCTCAATGAGACCAGATTCTGGATTTATGCGGCCCGGACGGCGGCTACAGTCCCCAAAAGCGTGCCTGGAACGGCAGGGAATAAATTGATGCCATTTTACGACTAGGTGATACAGCCCCGACTATATTAGATGTAAATGACTGATAATAAATTCAATCTAAAGGGGATGTTTGAAGGGAAATTACTTGCTTCCTTTGGTCTTAGCTATGTCCATCGAATATTCACGTCAGGACATTTTCGCCTCTGATCTGACCAAGAAGTTAAATCGCAGCAGCTTGTGAGAGCGAAGCAATATGAAGGTGTTTAACGCTTTATTTTTTCTAATTCATAGTCCTAAGATGCCGCAGTCGTCACTCTCCGGCTGTTCTATACATTGATCGGGGCTTGTTCATGGAGAAAATGTGTGCTGCGTGAGATCTTAAATTCATGCTTCTTAACCACATGCAGGATTGATTCGTCTGCACATATCTTAAATTCTCCGGACAGGCCCTTAAGTGATCAAGTCGTGTTGGAAAATGTATATTGATGTGAGCAAGTGGTGAAGAAAATACTGCCTGTATTTGACTTTATATTCACTCTCTGTCGAGTCACTTGGAACGGCCCAACGTAGCCGGGGGTGCGTCTGTTTCATTTGGTTTGTAAAACACAAACATGCTGCACACTCGCACTGGGATCCATCCCTCGTCCTCCTGAAGGCGGGAGTCTTAGTGTGCGAAGCCAACTGACTGTCGATGATCTGGGAATTATTGGCACCTGACTGAGATTTGTGATTCCTGATTGACTGTTTGTTACCAAACTAGGACATGTCTGAGCGTCATCCATATTCAAATATTAAACAGAGAAAAGAATAAACCAACAAATATCCGATCATTCATTTAATCAGTACTACTTTATCTTTCAACTATTTCTAACCATTTATTTATTATTCAATAGTGCTGTTAAAAATACCTTAAAGGGCAACTAATGTGAAAACCCTGACTCACTCACATGTTTTAAATGTTGAAGTCTTTCTCTCCAAGATGCAGTAAGTCTCTCATCATGACCATGTTTTGAACTTATTACTTTATAAAGATCTCCCCCGTCTGAAATCTTGGCGAATGAGAGGTTACGAGATTGGAGTCCATTATGATGTAATAATGGCTTCAATCCTCCTCCTTCCAGCTGTAATCACGGCCGCTTTGTTTATACAATGAGTCCCTGGACTGTAGAAACTTCCCGGATTGATGACGCTTTGTGACAAACGTCCATGTTTGACTCGGAATAGGAGAGATTATGGTAAATAATAATAATAATTTAACATTTACTAATGTTAGAATTTCAATGAAAAGAGAGTTTTGTACAAACAGACACATACTGATGAGTACAAAAGAGTCCAATATCTATTTAAGACACACTTAAATCAACACATTAGTTTCCCTTTAACACATGTTTAAATCATCATATTCAAGAACACAACAAACACGGGGTGTGTTTCTTCCTGTAAAGATTTCTGGTCCCGCTGTCATAGATGTCTGACAGAGAAGTTAGATGTACTTCCTTGATTCTCTCAGCATGATTCTCTCCAGAGATTTCCTGTCAGGCTGAGACTTGCTCCTGCACCACACCACGTGGCCTTGGTTAAGATGTTCTCTACAGAATATCTGCAGGTTGAATTTCTTTAGTGCCTTTTTCAGAAGGTCATTGATGTTGGTGCTCCATGTGAAGTCCTGACTGTATCAATCTACGCTTTTCTTTTTCAAGAATCCGTATAAAATATAAATGTGTCTGTGTCGCCAGGTATTGGAGTTCACCCAAAATTCAAACTTCACTTGTTTCCTACTCACCCTTTTTAGAGAAAAAGACACAAATGTATGTTCATTTTGATGTAGCGACTGGAACTTAAAACATCCTTGAATCCTCAACCCTTAGTCGAAATGAGGGTGAGTAGAAAATAAGTCAAATTTGATTTTTTTTGTGAAATAACCCTTGACGATTAAAAAAAAAGAGAAGTATATTATAATATGGAAGAAGATCACTGTACCTGGACACTTGACCTTTTCAACATATTTTTGTGAATCACGCTACTTGGAAATTGAAGTAATTGTTTTTCAAAATCCTAGATCAGGGTGCACGAGTTTGCATAGAGAAAACCTGTAGGCTGTGTTTAGCTATGTTTTAATTTCATTGATTTAATAGCAAATTTAAAGGAAAAAAGAAAGAGTTTTGTATATGATTTTATAATCACTATAAGAAATATTTGGGGTTAAATTAATCAACACAAGACTTCTTTCATTGAATTTATATTCATTTTCCCCAAATATATATAATTTTTTTATTTACATATTTTCATTTTACGTTAGCTTTTACAGAATAATTACCATGTTTTGTTTGTTCTCAGAGTAATTTTTGGTTCAATTTATGAACATTATCTTTTTCACTCCATAATTATCTTTCAATTATACAACACACGGGGTAGTATTACACATTTTATTCCTGTTAAATCAACATCTAAAACTAAATTCATGAATAAAGTAAGTATTCTTTAAATGCCAGAATAGGACTGTGAATATATGCTTGAACCTAATAATGACATAGTTTGATTCTAAGCATATTTGGACGACAGCGATGTGGAGTATAATCCAAATAAAATTAACTTTCAATTTGCACTAATGTGTTCTTCTGCTGTGATTGGTTGACAGCATAATTACGCTGCGGTGAGAAGTGATTGAGCAGTTTTCTCGGGAGACTCGCGACGGTTCAATTCCCAGGATTAAAGTTAATGAACGTCTATATTGACGTTACATCTTGGTCTCTCCGACTGCTGAAATTATACTTCCAGAAGGATTAAACGAAGTCAATAAGCTGGTGGGTTCGCGCCTGGTCATCTCTATCTGCAGCCGTGTTGATGAGAGCAGCTGTTCTGAGAGCTGAGGAGTCAAATCTCAGTTTTCTCTCCCTGGCTTGGTCTGAGGTGACGCGAGTCAAACCAATCTGTCAGCGTCGTAACGTTTTTTTTTTCTGCCGCAGCCGACTGGAAGTCAGACAAGCCTCCTGGGCCGCGTTGTCGGCATACTCAATCAGAATCAGGCAGTTATTGTTGCACATAATCTCGCTGGTATAAATAGATAGTAAAGAAGAGAAAACGTGGAGCCTGGGGGGACACCTGTGATGAAAAACCGCTTCATTAGCCGACAGCGTTTCCATTTAACATGCCAGGCCGGCTTGAATACACAGCCTTTGATCCATAAAAATCAAATGGAATAAGTTCCCAATACACAGAGGTGTTTGACCAAAGTTTGTGGGTGTTACGAGCTGATGAAAAGTACACGGAAAAAGCCTTTAATGTTTTTAAGTGAGAAAAAACGTTTGACAGAATTTTCTGATGTGACTTTTGACCTTTCTCTGTCATGATAAGCCATGAATAATTTGTGGATTGGCTGCGTTTGGACTCCTCAATGTGTCATCATAGTCCAAAAATGAATTAAATGTTGAATTATTCTACTCAGATGTTTGCCACGTCCCAGCTGAGTAAAAATCGATTCAATTGTTCTTTTAGATGGATGGATGGATGAATTGATGGATGGATAGGATTGCTAATCCCTCTGGGCATCTCCTTCAGGAAATTTGGTTTCCAGTTCACAGTAGATGATAATTTCATAAGAACAAGAACAAAGTGCAAAGGATGACAAAGTGCAAATATAAAGATAACAATAAAACCTATTTTATGAATGTATCTTTTGTTAGATGTTATCTAAATTTTCTAGAAATCCTACAACATCTTATTTTTCACTGTAGTACTGAATTGTTTTTCTTAATAATAAGACTCTCACTTATCTTTGGATTCATGTTGTTGTTGATTCAAGTGGATTATCAAAGTACATTTTGACGAATATTTCATCAACTTTTTTTTAAAGCTTCTCATGAATGTCTTTTATTTAATTTCAATTTTCTTTTTTTTTTAGAAAAGTGAAAAAAATGTATATAGATATATATATATATATATCTATATATATATATAGGTATATAGAGTGATTTATAGGCATTATTTTTGTTATTTTCAATCAGTCTGTATAGACAAGAGAGCTCTAGACCACTTTGCCTAAAATGAACAAATTCATCACTAGGTATTATTCATGGCATATATGAGTAAAATGTACATTATTTTCTTACAAGTTAATTTATGGTGTGATAAATGAGCTGAGCCAGAAGCTGAAGCTCTAGATTCCCTGAATGATTTATGGTCATGAAGACACAGTGTGCTGAAATTAATGTCTTTTATCATTTTTTTTTTTTTTTTTAATTCTGCCAAACGAAAATATACATCCTGAACACGAAAATGTTAATGTTTATCATTACTTATTGATCTAAAAGTGTTGGTAATACACAGATGTATTTTTAAGTATTTCATTGGAATTTGTATCTGTCAGCGAACATTCAGATTAAACTGAATATGGAGAACCTGTTTCACATCCTCATTCACCTCAACAGGTAATATTATTATTATAACATGAAATAATAAATTATAAGAATCTAAATGTTCAATGAAATGTGTTCAATAGAAAAATGCATTTTCCGACGTGACAGCCTGAAAAAATGCGAGGAAGCTGTGATCATCAGTATTGTGTAGTGACAATATGTGTGTTCTGAAAATGAGAGTCGATAGAAGTACAGAAAACATGGAGCTCGGTAATAAAAGCAACTAATGTGACAGCTTTAGTATCAGAAACTGTGCTGTTTCTGAAAGAAACGATAGAGATGTATTAGAAAAAAAAGATCACAATATGAAAATAACATTTCAAAGCAGATGTTTAGAAATGTCTTAGAATTGTCAAATATTTTTTACAGAAAATGAAAACATTGAGCATTGGAATTAAACACATTTTTCAAAATATGAACTGATGTGAAACCCTGTTTTATCAAAATTAGAATCACCGATACGAACATACGGACGCTCCAGATGTCAACTCATAAATCCTTCCTCTCGTGATCATAAGAAGCTGATGGAAGGCAGAGTGGACCCGATATCTTGTGAGGCTTGATGGGTACATTTTAAGGAACTTCTGTGGTATATTTTAGAGACAGAAGCCTTTCTGTTCCAGTCATAATTTAGTTGGAGATCCCAGTTTTTACTCTGAGGACTTTCATCTTGGGCCATGAATCATTTGTGCTGGGAGACCATAATGCATCCCATCAACATCGGCTCTCAGCACTTCCTCAGCACTTAAACTGCAGTTGTGTCCCGCAAAGTGCTTTTTAAGTAGCAAACAGAGTTCGCCATCAGTTGTCTACGTGAGGATGTTGTCATCACTTGATTTCACTCCGTCTTACTCGCCTCGCACACACACACACACACACCTTCCCGTCCCAATCACAGAGCGGTCGGCATGTCTGACGGATTTGCAAGTAATTAATTAGTTTCATATCTGTCGCGGAGAGAGAGTGACAAACTATATCTGTGATTAGTTTATGAAGGCAAATTTATGCATTTTCTGATTGAGGATGTATAAAAAAAAAGCCTATATTCAAATTAGAGAAGTGCTTGGTTAAGTGCCATTTGAGAGAGAGGCCTAATATTGTGCGTCTTGATGAACATGTTTTTTAAAATGTCACCTCTTATGCTATCAGCTCTGCTAAGTGCTCCTGGTTTAGTAACGATACATGTCGAGATTCACTTACTGGCGCCGGCGAAGCGGCCGATGAAGTGTCAGTCTAGTTAATGACTTGTTTGACTCGGCGGTTTGCTGGGACAGGAGCGCATTAGTTGTGTTGGAAAATTATCTTTTTGGCAGCTAATGTGAGACAAAGTTCCACCTGAAGCGCCACATGCAGCAAACAAGGAGCGGGTTTTGAACCGGCCTCCATTTACAAGAAGTCACTTAAATAAGGGTTCGAGAACCGTTTGTTTCTTCAGAGGTAAAACCAACTTTTCATGTTGATAAACATTAATATCAATGAATGCATCAGGAGGGTCTTTTTGACCCAGTTATATTTTACACTTTTCAGTCGCACTTTCTATTATTTATAATACATTAGGCACCCATTCCAATGACACCATGCATTCATAAGGCTTTAAAATAAAAAAAAGTTTATAATCATATAAAACAACTTGTTAACATCTTTATGATGTATTGTAAATCGTAGGAATATTATTACATACTGAAAAGATGTAAAAATGTACTTAAAAAAGTGTTATTTGTAATAGCAATGACATTATTACCAATTACCAAACCTTTATTTGTATAATTAATTTATATATTAAATAAAATAAATACAAAACAATAAAAGATAGATAGATAAAAAATAGTAGTTCCAAAGGGAGAAGATTAGCTTCATCTTATTAACTATCCTTTTCACTTGTTCACTTTCACTATTTGGTAATATAGCTACACGAATATCCGTTTAAATACATACAGTGCATATAAAAACATATATCAATATATAACATGAATATGTACAGTATACATAGATATAATTATAAAAATGAAATGATATTACAAACATATTTACAAACATATCAAAAATAAAGAAACATGAGATACAATTTCTTCTTGTTATAAGAAGATATCCCTTTCTGTAGGTTTTTGTCTAGACAAAGAAACACATATATGGCAAAAATACAGAGTAATATTAAGTATGTAATCATTTGTAATCAAGAATTTGGTTTTATTTTGAATAAAAGCAGAGCAAGTTTTGTTCATATGTATTTACGTCCACCAGTTTTGAGTAGATTTTATGATCCAATATCACACCGAGAAATGTACTGAATGCACTCAGGAACAAACTGTAAACATTTTTTTTTAATTTATATGTTTAATTATTATTATTATTATTATTATTTATGTGGAAATCGGGGCCTAATATCCAAAAGGAAAAAGTGACAACCATATATAAATCAATGATATTGGTGTCTTGAAGTGTGATATCGATATTAATGCAACATTTTTTTTTCTTTCATCTAAAAATGTGGGTACTGTAGGGGAGGTACAGGGGTTTAGATGAGGAAAACGATGCTATAATTTTCTTTCGTTTAGTTCCGCGCTTCGGTGCCGAAATAATCGGAGAAAAATGTTACCTATAACGCTCAGTTTTGCATGACTTGCATCGGTTTCCCACGAAACTGATTGACATCAGAGAGGAGCCGCCGGCGCGTCGCGATATCACCAAATCAATAATAAATCCCACCTCTTTGAACACGCACACACAACAGTTAATAAATGACCTGACCCTAACAACGTATCTCATTAGCATACGGTGAAAACGGACATGTTTACACTTGTTTTGAAGTTCCGCAATCTTATAAAAACGCTGCAAACCACTGAGACGAGATGAAAAGTATTGACAATATGTTGCTTTAGCAAAGGTTGTTGAAAGAGTTGAGTGGCTACAGACTGAAACACTCGTTTGAGTAAGCACTCATACGTTAGTCGGCAAGATGCGTCCCCATAGCAACCGAGCCTAGCAAGCTGCACCGCACAGCTCACACAAAGACCGAGCCGTAAAACACAACGAGACATAGAAGTACAAATTGACAACTTTACATAATGTGACACTGATTGGTCTAAGTGTGTATTTAATAAATGCTTGATTTATACAATAAAAAATGATAAATTAGAGCACATTTTCATTTGCATCATAGCATTTAATTATATGTTTGCAATTTGACCTTAAAATACAAATAATGTTACGTGGAAAGATACATTTTGAACAAAAGGGCTGTGAGTGGAAAAAACTGGCTTTTATATGGAAATATTTTCAACCATTCTATCCTTTTATGCATTAACGTGCTTTAACATCAAAGAAAAAAAAAGAAAAAAAAGAATCAGCTGAAGCACATCTGTGTAGGTTTTCAGTCAGCTCCGTGAGGTTCACCACTTCTGACAGACCGGAATTGAAACTCTACTCATGTATGAAATTCATACTCGGAAGAGCAGAAGTTCAGAAAATGGCAGCTCTTTGTTTAAAGTATATGACGAGCAGAAAAAAAACAAATTTCTTACTGCATCTGTGTGTAGAAGCAGTTCAGGATATTTAACCTTCTTCTGGTCCAGTTTTTATTTGTATTTTTCTCTTATTGTATTCATGTGTGTTCGACAAAACCTCCAAGGAAGTATTTTTCTGTTGTTATTCTCCTCTGGTTTTATTTCATTTTTGATATATTTGAAGATGTACATCCTCCTGATCGACTGCTTCGGGCTGTATGACTGATGAATGTTTGATTGTTTGCCCCTTTTTTTTTCCTGGATTGGATCAGGGTTTTGCATAATTCAGCACAATCTCGGTTGGGATTGATCTCTGGCTCCTCAGTGACAATTTCAGGACAAATTACAAAGGAAGGATGCAAGTGTATCCAGAGCACGATTCCGTATGAATATTCAATTAACGCTACGTTGAAAAGATTGCATTAGGGGTTAATAGAGCAAATCAGGAGGAGGTGGTGTACATTTGTTTAATCCAGCAGTTTATTAATTTATTCCTGCCTGGCTGCAAACCCGGAACAAAGTGCTTTTGTTGTCTCACACACAGGAGCGAGGGATGTGAACCGGTGTCTTGAGCACCAGAAGTGCGGTACTGAACACCCACTAATGTTGGCACAAGTCATCAGCGGCACTCTTATCTGCGCCAGACAGTTTGGTATTTTAAGCGGAGGGAATTGGTCCTTCAAAGAACCTGGTGATGAATGAAAAACGCAAGAAGGTTATGAACAAATAAATGATTTGTTTGGGCACACCTCCACTTGTGTTATTGTAATTATGCAAACACAACGGAATGGGAAATAAGCCTGCCGGTCGGATTATTCAAAATCAAGGCTCTTCATTCACTACAGGATCAGATGTTTTTTTTAATTGCCTTCTTGGACTTGCAAGTATCTCGGTACCTTCTCTTCTAGAACGGTAATCAGGTTGACCCAGAATCCGAAAGCAATAGATGCCCACACAAAACAAGACAAAGTGGGATGGGAATTTTGGCAAACCTTAAACACAAAAGTTCACTTCAACACCTTCTTCTGACCTCAGAGGAACTGAAGCATGGATTCTGTTTTCTCTTCAAAGCACTGAGAGAAGTTTTTGGTTTTTATGAGGAAATTAAAGAAGATCATCAAGAGTTCTGTGAGGCAGGGTTCCTGTGTTTCACATTTAATGTACCAGCTTCAAATCTGAGCTCTTGATGAGCAAAAGGAAATCAGAGGAGGACCATGAATGCTGTTTTTTTTTCCCCCTTAATTCAGTGGACAATCCGGGATTATCCTTTTCTTCTTCAGTCACCATTTGGTTCCACCACAGCTCCTGGCTCCCAGCAAAGACTCCAGCAGGGCGAGCCGGATCTGCTGCGTGCCAAATATTCACAGATAGAAGACTTCTTATGAGATGCTAAGAAGCCGCCTGAATGCTTTTTTATAGTTGGAATAGGAGCGTTTATTTGAAGCCAGACAAACAAAAAAAGGCCTGGAAGGAATGAAACTGTCTATTTATAATCTATGAATTGGTTTCTAGGTGGTTAACTAGTCTAAATTTAGTGGTTTCATACTGAGCTCAGAGCAGATGGCTGGTTTATTGCGGTAACTGACTTTGAATTTGAAATAAATAACCTTGGAATTTCAGTAGATGTTTCAAGACAGTTTCTGTTTGTGCTCAATCTGGGATAAAAAAAAAGTAGTTTAGGAAACTATTTTTCTCTTAATAGTAAAAATATGTTTAGGGAGAGCTGGCAGCCAAATTGTTTTTCTGTCCCACTGGTAGAAATTTAAGGGTTCAGGCATATCCCACGTGGACTATTTAGGGCTATCAATTCACAGGGAAAAGTGGCCCGGGAGTCTTTGACTGATCAGCCCACTTCATGTGCAGCGTGGGAAGCCATCAGGACGGCAACCACTTCCCTGCACCTTGATGAAAAAACAGCATTGTTTTGGACTTTTATCATGACCTAAAGCCTTAGAGGGCAACCAATGTGAAAACCCAACTATCCTGATTTACTGACGTTTCAAATTTTGAAGTCTATCTCTCCGAGATGCAGTAAGTTCCTCGTTATCACCATGTTTTGAACTTATTACTTTATATTTTTATATTTTATATTTATATTTACCCATCTGAAATCTGGGCGAACGAGAGGTTACGAGAGTCCTTTATGACATAATAATGGCTACACTCCTCCTCCAACCAGCTGTACTCACTCCCCCTTTGTTTATACAATGAGTCTCTTGGAGGTGAAGACTTCCAGGAGTGATGACTCGAGGTGACAAACCTTAATGCTAGACCAATGAAAGTAGAGTGTGTGTGGCTATGGTAAACAAGATTTTAGCTCCAAAAAAAAAAGTGTTTTTAGTAGGCGGGGCTTATGCATGTTTACTAATGTAAATGAAAAGACAGTTTTGTACAAACAGAAACATACTGATGGGTACAATTGAGGTCCAAGATGGGCGAGAGGTTGAGAAGCAAGATCATTCCAGGAGATGCTTGAAGTAGAACCAACGTTTAGGTGGCTTGGGCATTTGATTAGGATGCCTCCAGGACCCCTCGCTGGTGAGGTGTTCAGGGCATGTCCCACCGGTAAGAAATCACGAGGCAGACCCAGGACATGCTGAAGAGACTTCGCCTCCCAGCTGGTCTGGGAACGATTTGTGGTCCTCTGCAAGGAGCTAGATGATGTGGCTGGGGCGAGGAAAGTCTGGGCCTCAATTTTTGGTCCTTGATTGATTATGAGAGTTCTGGGCATCACTGTCCTCACTGGAGTCTGCAACATATATATAACCATATATATTGTGTGACAATATACATAGAGTTAAAGACATGAGATAAAAGTTACTTCCTGAAGCCCTGGTTTAAACAATTAGGTCATGTTTAAATAGTTAGTTATAAATCATTCACTAATATAAGGATTGGTGAGTTGGTTAGTCACATAGTCAAAGGTCTCAATTCTGCATCAAAAGCTTCTTTTCTAGCGCAGTAAGAGCAGTGTGATTGACATCCGACAGCTGTGTCGGCTTTAGAAATGGGTGGGACTTACCACGTGGATGGAATTGTCCATGTACTCTCCGTGTCTCATAAAACTGTCGACACCGTCGTAACTGTTTCACTTTCTTTCAGATGATATTCATCCCAAACTTTCCTTCTTCGTGAAAGAAACTCAACTTTCTGACTATAATAGAGCGATTGTCTTAAAAGTCAGTGAGTTTCTTTTTTCAAATCATCCTCCCACCAGTGAAAGATTTCATTGAGAATCTAAGAGAGCGACTGTACTTCTTCTCCGTTTATGTCTCATTAATGTCTTCAAAATGTTTTCTTTTTGTCAAGGTTTCTGGATGTAACTCGCAACACTGCGTCATATTAAGCACTAAATGAGATGCTTATATAGCTTATATGAGTCTTGTCCTTGTGTCTGGAGTGTTGGGGAAGCGTTCTTAAAGCACATTAGGTCCAAATGAATGATGTTTTTTCAAGGCTGGAAAGACAACAGCGGAAGCGAAATGATGTTTGTGTTATCGCCTCTCACTGGAGAGACGTTTGCGGTGAAAAACCTCATGCATTCGACCCGTTTCATTAATTCTCACATGACGGACTCAATTGAATCCCTGAAACCTCTCAAGCCGGGGAGAATCAAGGCTATCTGACCGCAGTCATCGGGATTCATTGAGATGTGCAAACATACGAATGGCAGGCTAATGCATCGGGGACACTTTAGCGGGGGTTATTTGATGAAAGCAGCGTTCCCCGAGTGCGCTTTCACCCATAAAAAAGTACAAACAATCAATTTGGTCTCCAGATAAGATGAGGACTGAGTAAGACCTTCCTCTCCATCTCACCATTTCTTATCAAAAAAGTGCTGGTCTGCTAAGTGCTCCACTTTGAAGCCTTCCTCATGGAGCCATAATCAGAGAGATTCTACTTGCTGCGCTTCGTGATTTCGTGATTTCGTCTATTAATCCCAGAAGAAATTTATGCAGATTTGCCACTAATACAGTAGTTTTTTTTTTTCTTTGCAGGTATTCGCAGACGATAACTTCTAATATATGCCCGAATAGATTAATCTGCAAGGCTTTGATATTTTAATGGATGCAAACACTTGTTGTTTTCAAAGACACGACGTAATGAAGATGAATATTGAATGTCGTTTGCTCCGTCATTCAGTAAACATGGTCTGAAGGAGAATCTTTTCACGAGGGTTCTTTTCCAAGTTAGCGCCGCAGAAGCTTTGAAAATAAACTCTGTTTAGCTGTCAAGAAAAAAAACGTGTTATAATGAATAAAGTATTGTAACTTTAAAAAAAAATCATGCAGTATTTATTTCTTATCTTGTCTTTGCTATTAATTTAACTACTACAAAATAGTGTCAGAAATAGGTTGTTTGAAGGGAAACTCATTTGTTGAGTGCAATTGTTCTTGATCTTGTGTCTGTATTTTTAATTGAAATATTTACTTTAGGAAATGTGCTTAAGCTCCGCCCAATGAAAAAGGTTTTCTGTAAATTAAATCGTGACCACACCCACTTTGCTGTGATTGGTCAAACATGGAGGTTTGTCACTGTGCGTCATCAATCCCGGAGGTCTCCCCCTCCATGGGACTCCTTGTATAAACAAAGTGGGCGTGATCACAGCTGGCTGGAGGAGGAGTGAAGCCATTATTATATCATAATGGACTCTGCATTCGTAGCCTCTAGTTCGCTGAGATTTCAGACTGGGGAGAACTTTATAAAGTAATAAGTTAAAAACATGGTGAGGGACTTACTGCATCTTGGAGAGGAAGACTTCATATTTTAAACATGCGAGTGAGTCAGGAAATTGCCGAAGATTTCTAAGCAGATATTAAAGATGTAAAAGATACATAAACATGTCATTAGTAAACATAAGCACTAGTAGATTAAGACAAAAAGAACTAGAAACAGAAAGTCTTTTGACATTGGATGAGAAATGATCATGACAATATAAACATGTTGGATGATGAAATGCTTAAACCTGATCAACATTTTTGTTCTTTTAGCAAAAAAATACAATAAAATATTCAATAATTTATCCATTAACTTGAGCTTCCTCTCTTGTTGACCCACATATATATATTTTTTCCAATATTTCTGTCAATGTTAGTAATTAAAAAGTCTTACATTGGCAATTAAATAAAAAAAGAAAAGAAGAATCAAGTTGTTGGACTTCATTTTTAAGCTGAAAAAATATGTCCTCCCACATACTTTCAGTCTGACAAGTCCGTCTTTTAAAACTTCGGCGACGCGGATGAATATTTTATGTTATTACCGCCAATTACGTTTGAAATCGGCTCATAAACACGGTCGCACATTAGAGAGTGTTTTTTGTTCGCAACCTGCTTTATTTGAGACGTGTTTTCTTATCACCAGAGGTGGAAAAGAAAAGTAGTCGTCCACAACAGATCAGTGAAATATAAAAGACATTAATTAACCAGTTGACTTTAAGAAAAGCGTTTGTGAAAATCGCTCAAATGGCTTTTTGCTGCCTCTGGCTTCTGTGTTTCTTCCGTTAAATGAATTTGAGCTTTTAATGAGTTTACTGACAAATGGCACTGCTTTTATTTAGTGTGTCTCCCCGGACTGCTTTAGATTGAGTGAATTAAATGCAGCATTGTGAAGTCCAGACTTGCTTTTCTTGTTGTGAGATTTTTGGGCTTTTCAAACACAGCCTGTTGTTTTCTATTCACACTTCGATTGCTGCTCTACCTTCGCTGGATTGCTGACATGTTGAGGAAAGTTGTTGATAAGTGCAGACGGACAAGATGGAACAAGTCTTATGTAGTTTCTCTTTTTCAGAAAACAGTCTTGTATATAATCAGTAGAAGATTTATTTTAAATTAAAAGTACTGATACTTATAATAATACTGATACTTATAATAACAACAATACGGATACTTATAATAATACTGATACTTTTAATAACACTAATACTGATACTGATAATAATACTGATACTTATAATAATACAGATACTGATCATAATACTGATACTTATAATAATACTGATACTTATAATAATACAGATACTGATCATAATACTGATACTTATAATAATACTGATACTTAAAATAATACTGATACTTATAATAATACTGATACTTATAATAACAGCAATACTGATACTGATAATAATACTGATACTTATAATAATACCGATACTGATCATAATACTGATACTTATAATAGTACTGATACTTAAAATAATACTGATACTTATAATAACACTTATACTGATACTTATGATAACACTAATACTGATACTGATACTATTATTTATACTTATAATAATACTGATACTTAAAATAATACTGATACTGATCATAATACTGATACTTATAATAGTACTGATACTTAAAATAATACTGATACTTATAATAATACTGATACTTATTATAATACTGATACTGATATTAAAAATGATAGTTATAATAATACTAATACTTACTGATAAAATACTGATGCTAATTATAATACTGATACCGATACTAATACTGAAACTTCTAATAATACTGATACTTCTAATAACACTGATACTGGTACTGATAATAATATTGATACTGATAAAAATATTGATACTAATGATACTAATGACAATAACAATAATATTACAATGTGATTGCACTACATTTATTTATACATATAATTTAATAGTTTTTAGCAATTGAAATATAAGTGGAGCTAATGGAAGTAGGGTTCAAGAGACTTATAGATGGAGACATCATTTTCTGAATTTTCAATCTTGAATTTTTTTATTATGGTGTAAGTCAGTCGACAAGAACAGATGAAAAACGTAACCAGGAAAAATGGTTCTGTACGGCTGTTGCTCAGCTGATGTTTATTTATGAGTTTGAAAATGTTAAAATCATTAAGCTGTGAACTCTTTAGGGGGCATGAAAGGTAAATAAAACAGTGACACATGCACAAGTTGTTTATCACCCAACATCACTCGCAGCAACAGTTCTGCGGGCAGAGGTGAGCTGAGGTGGGGGATTCGGGAGAGGGGGTGCCACGGAAATCAATTTAAACTTGCCCTCCATCGGGTTGCAAAACAGTATGAGCTCTGAATGAGTGCTTGATTTAATAACAATAAAACAATGTTGTTTCCCTCCTGAGTGGCAAAGATCTGATGCTCAGAGCCATTGTTGATTTTATAATTCTGTCACTCACCATCCAATTAGCCGGATATAATATTTGAGGGGGGTCTTTTTAATGATGCTTACTGGGGTTTAAATGAGCAACAGGTTATATCGGACATGAAGCGTTCGGAGAAAAGTGTAGATTTGCTCAAACACTCCATTTGGTTTTATTAATAGTCATATTGCGGTGCAGATTCGGGGGATGATTCATGCCTAAATTGCTCTCCGAGAATATTTTCCGCTGCCCACAAATGCAGAAATGAAACACCTCTCCATCCCACAGAAGTACTTTACCGTTAAAGCTTCGAAACGGATCATTTCAAATTGTTGGTTTCACACGTTTGTTTACATTTTTCACAATTAGAAAAAATGTATATTGTTTATATGCGTTACTTTCTGAAACCTCCTGTATTAGTGGAAAACGTAGTGACCATTGCAGTATTTTAGAATTAAAAACACGAAAACATTGAACTAACAAAGTAAACATTGCGTATGTGTTGCCAACAACCCTCTCAGTAATAGGCACCTGAACAGCTACTATAATGCTTTGCCGCCTAGCCAACAAATCACTAATGTTCATCCCTTCTGACTTAATGCACTTAAATACAGTATTTAGAGACTAGTTAGCCATCACTAAGTAGAGCAATGTATAGAGAGACATCATGGGAGTTTATTTCTCTTTTGTTGGCACCATAACTAAGGTAGCTGTGGAAGCTGAATTACACTGTGACGAGGGATTCACTGTATTGGTGATCAATACTGACCTCATGTTAACTGGAACATGAAAGATGACAAACCTAAAGCTTAGAAACATTTTCAAACAACTGTCAAAGAATTCAACATGTTGGACTTATTTAAAGGGCAACTCTAGTGTTAATTTCAGTGTTGCTAAAATTGGTCTTTTGTTCATTTAATGAAATTTTCAGCTTGTTTCGAGCTAGTTTTTCATGAAATATACAGTATATTAGATATAAGATGTCAGCTCAGACAGAAGTGGAAGATTAAGATTACAAAAGTTTAACTAAATAATCATAATATATACAAAAAGGTACAAACTATTTAAAACTAATAGTATAAATAACAATAATAATATGTGATGCTGAATTCCATGCAGCTCAACATGTTATGTTAGATGTATAATTTCCCTTTTTAACGTTAAATGATTAGCTGGAAAACTTTAGGCTACGTTACTGAGCAGACAGGTCCTGTTTGCAGGAACACAATTCTATACATGTGAAGAATAAAAAAAACAAAAAACAGGAGCAATATTATTCATTTCAGTCATGATATTCAGATAATAACAAACAAAACGCCACAAGATAAATAACTGCTGGTCCAAATTGGCCACTATGATCATTTTAAAACAGCTTTTGGTCGATCACAAATCATAACCAGGACACCAGAGATGTAAAGATCAAAGGAAACAGTATTGACATATTGTTTTTGTCTAATTTCGTGTCATTATAAAACGTATTTCCCTTTTCGACGAACAAACTACTTGAAGACCATCTCTGTTCTCACAGTCACTGCAAACTGTTTATCTTCAGAGTGAGCTAAACGGAGAGACAATTTCCTCGTGCAGAAGCTTGAGAAAACAGACAGTGGGTGGTCATAATTATACCTCATATATTCTTCTCCCTGAACCCACAAAATTGTTCTTGTTGCAATGAACGTTGGATATTTACTGCTCGCAGTGAAACAATTGCTTACGGGAAAATCAATTCGTACATTTTTTTAAGCGTGTTGTTTTGGCGTTTTCACCCCCACATTATTGTCTCTAAATATTTATAAATGAGTTAAATGTTAAATGTTATTTACATAAACAATCTAAAGTCCTTCACAAATCTTCACACAAATTGTAGCAACAGATGCTTCTAAATATATATTTCATATACAAGTTGCAGGAGGAAACACAATGCGATGGAGGAGCGGCAGATATTGGACATCTAAGAAATGAGAAAAGGGAAAAGAAAGGCTGGATAAAAGGATGACTAAACTCAAGTCCTCTGAGGGCGAGAGCCACTCTGAAAAATGATTGGTTGACTTTCCCGAGGCAAAGCTCTCTTTACTCACATCAATAAAACATAAACATGAATAAATGCACTGCTCCGGGCCTTCCAGGGTCCTTACTTAATTTCATGTATGCTTGTGAGCGATGATATGCATGGGAAATTGTATTTACCTGCAAGGCTTGAAATCATTCCGGAAGCCATTTTGTGTTTGTTTGTTGCCTGAATTTCCATAAATGTAGCTGCCACGCCAAAAGCTCTTCACGTTGAGGTTTTTTATTTTTAAGATTTCTTGGTGCAACTTCTGCCCCTTATGTCTCCTGTTCTCCATATTGGTCGTGTCATTTGCATACATAGTAGTCATTCCCAGTTGACCGGGGTTCGTCAATAGTGTTCCAGACATGAGAACATATAGTCCTCGCTGATGTACTCATGATGTCTCCACTTAGGGACAAATCATGCAGACAGTCATGCGCCTAACTAGTGCGCCGGTCCCAGAGGTAGATCTTCATTGAGCCGATTGAACGGGTCACATTTTGTTAATGAGCGAGCGGCAGTAACACAATTCCCTGCACACGGACTTCATTTGAAAAAAATCATATCGTCAATCTGTCTTCATTTAGTCTTGAGTCTTTCCATGTGAAATTGTAATTGTTTTAACAATTGTTCTTGTATTAGCTCTAATTAAACATAATATACACTTAAAAAACAACTAACAATATATATATATATATATATATATATATATATTCATCCCAAACAGGTTTAATAAAAAACACAAATAAATATATATGTTTCAATGCATGACTCAATTCATTTTTACATCCCTTTTATATTTAAATACATATCGTATTAGTTTGAATGCAAATGATTATTATATATTATTATTATGATTAATCAAGGATTATTAAAGGGATAATTCACCCACAATTCAAATTTCACTCATTTTCTTCTCACCCTCATGTCGACTAAGGGTTTGGATTATTTACAGAGTAATCTGTTCCTCTTTAGAGTTAAAGGCAAAAATGTTTGTTCATTTTAATGTAGTGACTGGAGCTTAGTTGTTTTCTTCTTCATCTTCATCACAAAAGACGGTTAAAAACATCCAAATACCTCCATACTGCTCGTCTGTAACGTCACTATTGTAGTGAAGCCTTGACTAGAGGAATTGTAAAAAAAAATTATTTTAAGTTTGTTTGTAGTTAGGGTTGCCAATCCTCCTGTATTCAGAAATATAAGTATGTGTCCCGTATTGACTTTAAAAGGGACGCACTTTGTCCCGTATTACAGGGAGTCAAATAGTCTGTAAAATGTCGATAAAATTAATGAACAACAGTGCCCTTTTTTTTGAAAAGTTACGGTCATGTTCCTTGCACCGCGCCTGCTCATTGTGAGCCTCAAATATGACTTGTCTTGCTCAGAGTTTTACTCTGTAACAGTCAAAGACAAAGTGCTCCTCACAGCAGCAGGATCTCAGAGGAAATATAAATGGAAAAAATAGGCTGTCTCCACATAATAGGTATTGAGCTGTTTATAACATGATGAATCTTCTGCTCATTATTTATTGTTTTATATTTATTTATACAGCTTTAAGTTAAGTAGGTACAGTTTCTGTTTGAGAGTTATTTATTTTGATAAGTTTATCTTGTTATTTGTCATAACATCATTTTTGGATAATAACTTTTTTGTTGTGTTTATATCATGGGAAAATATGCATCTTATTCAACTCAGGTTTAAATAGTTGAAAAATTGTTTCACCCACAAAACGAGCTAAAACAATCACTAACGGAAAGTTTTTTCAGGCAGTTGGCAACCCTATTTGTAATGGACGTTATTAGTCTCTCAACTTCTGCCTGACGTCTTTCCTAAAACACATTGCAAGTCTCAGTGCGCATGATTTAGGCTGATGGCCTGGTAGCTAGCGTAGCTGCGTCCGCTAAAAACAAGCTTAAAATAAAGAATTATTGATACATTTTCTGCACAATTTCTAATGCTGAGGTTTCAACTCAATATGGACGTTACAGACAAGCAGTTTGGAGGTATTTGGATGTTTTTAAGTGTCTTCTGAGTAGATGAAGAAGAAAACAACTGAGCTCCAGTTGCTACATTAAAATGAACACACATTTGTGTCTATAACTCTAAAAAGGAACAGATTACTCTGACAATAATCCCAACCCTTAGTTGACATGAGGGCGAGTAGAAAATAGGTGAAATTTGACTTTTGGGTGAAATATCCATTAAATGGATAGCATTGAAGATTGTATCCACACCCAGAGTGTTTAAATGTCCTTTAAAGAATGTTTATGAAAGAGAGTCAATCTAACAGGTTCAGTTTCACTCTTAAACTATTCATGATGTTCCGAGTCATGGTTGGCGAAGGACTAGAAGAGAGACGAATGATCGGAGCTTTGGGTTTTTCTCTTGTATCTATTTTTCAAAGAAGGCAATTAGTCCGAAACATCACAGCCATTTAACTGAGTCCTTACACCAAATTGATTCCGACTCCAGCGCCGGCCCTCGCAGACGTGGCGCATTTACTTATGCAAATGCTTATCTCTGCGTTTGATTGGTTAATTAACCTGCACCGCCGATAGTCCCGGGCTTCCACTGTGTCGTTTGATAGCCGACTTGTGGGTCAATTGGGTTTTTAACATTTTCAAAGCCAACTTAAAGGCACGTCTTTGTTCCGCAGAGCCTCGCGTCGCGTTCTCCTGTTTAATGACTCGTACTGCGGGTCCCACAAGGTTAATGTCTTTAAACCGACTGTAATTGAGCTTTTGACCTCGCTTTCAGGCATCTTAAAAAATGTCATAATATGCCTTGTTTCTCCTGCTTGATTGCTATTCCATCTCCTCCCTTCCAGCTCTGCTGAAAACCCACTGCCCCCTCTTTTGGAGGCTGAATTATGAGCGTCCCCATGGGAAGTCATTTATAATACCATTGGTGTGACAATAATGGGTTTGCACACCATTTTCACTGTGCCCCATGCACCTTGGCGGGCTATTATGGACCACCACTTTTTTTTTTTTTTTCTGTCCCCGCACACAATCTCCAACCATTCCAAGCAAATGCAAACAGTGGGTTCGGACTTCTGCCAGTGATTACAATACAACATCTTTGATCCACCACCCAGTGTTGTTGTTGTTGTTGTTGTTGTTGTTGTCGTCTCTGTTGCCCACAAAGTGGAGCCGAAAGCGTGACAAAAGGTAGGATAAAAGAAAACGGCGTAGACAGATTGATGCATTACAACCACTGTTTCTTCTCCTTGTTCACTGAACAATTATGTTCAGATTCCGTTGTCATGTAGCCATCATTCCACATGAGGTAGAGACACCTTCTGCCAGCCGATGGGCTTTCTTCTCCTATTTCACCGGCAGAATGACATCTCATGACAACCTCAGGAATCGCTTTTCTTTGGAAGAGCACGTTATACACGGCTGCATCTATTCCACCTACCATTGTTTTTTTTTTACTTTTTTTTTCATCTAGTTATACAAGAAACAACAGGTAAACATTCAAAACAGTGTGGTTTCAAAACTGCAATTCCAGCCGCCCTCGCCCCCCACCTGCACTCTCAAGCCCCATCTTTGCAGATAGATAGCTGCTCTTTCATGCCCCTCCAGCTGCTCTCTCAATGTCCTATTTTTCAGACAGTTTTTTGAAATTTCCAAATGATATTAGCAAGAAGGTTGTGGGTTTTATTTCAGCTTGAGGCAACTTTCATCCTTTCTTTTGGGAGTTTGTATGTTCCATCTTGTTTGCGTGGGTTTACTCCCATACTTCAAAAACACATTGAGGTTCACTAGGTAGATGATTGTGCCATGTGGAAGCCTGGGACTTGTTTAAAGGGCAACTAATGTATTATTTAAGTGTGTAATTGTACAAATATTTTGAAAAACTTCTTACTTTGTATCGCACCTCTGAATTGGGCCACCTAAGGTCCAAATTACAATATTTGAAATGCTTAAAAAGGTATTTAATTGTAAAGTTGAAATGAATATCTGAATATATTACTTAGTGTTTTTTGAATCAGTTACAACAACTGAATAAAAAATGTGACAACGTTATAAATGCAGATTTTCACTTTAGCTTTTACAGGAGGATCGTCAAAGACCCAGAAGCAGATACAGTCAAACAAATGAGAGTAAACAGTGGTCCCTCGTGTATCGCGGGGGATACGTTCTAAAAATAATCCGCGAAGTAATCAGCTTTATTTGATAATTTGATTTGACAGTGTTTTACAAAACTGAAACTCTGGTTATTGCTCCTGATGATAAGGTTCCAGAGTCAGAACTTAGGTGACTTAGGTCAGTCTGTCAAAGTGAGCCTGAGAAACCTGGGTGTTGTATTTGATAAAGACATGTCTCTAGTTCAACACAGCAGAAAACGGTTTCCTTCAACTGAGAAAAATCTCTAAACTTAGGAAAATGTTGTCACAACATGATCTGTAGCTTATAATCCATGTGTTTGTGTCTTCTCGCCTGGACTATTACAACAGTCTGTTTTCATGTCTTGATAAGGAGTGTCTCGCCTGCAGTTGATTCCAGTTTCTTTAAGGATCAACTTTAAAATTCTAGTTCTTACTTTCAGATCTATTCATGGTCATGCTCCTCCTTACATCACTGATCTGATCCAGACTTACACCCCAGCTCGGGCTCTGAGGTCTGTGGATCAGAATCTACTGATGGTTCCTCGCACACGGTTCTGGACCAGAGGAGAGAAATCCTTCCAGGCTGTTGCTCCTAAGCTTTGGAACGATCTTCCTCTCCCTCTGTGTTTGATGGAGTCTACTGACTCCTTCAAGAAGCATCTTAAAACTGTCTTATTCGTGCAGGCTTTTCCCTGATTTTCTGGGACTGCTGTGTTTTTCTCTGTTATATTGATGGAGTATTTTTTTGATTGTTAAAGCGCTTTGTGACCCTGGTCTAGAAAACCGCTATATAAATACAAATTACTTACTTACTTATTTTTTACAATTATTATACATGGTTTAAGGCCTTAAAACCCCAAACCACACACTTTTATACACTTTTCTTTCTTTTGGCTTGACTGGTTTATTTTGGAAGCAGGACCACCGGACATCTCGATTACACAAACACATGCAGCTGCTTCGCTCGCCTTCTCACATTCACAACAAATGCACGCGCACATGCCCCCGACTACACAGCATTCACAACTAATAATCCCACCTTATTAAGGAGGAACACCTGCTGGTAACACTCAGCTAATCAGGACGCATAACACAATGGGCGTAATACTGTGCGCTGTAAAAAAAATCATGCAAAATTACACTGAAAAAAATCCACGAAACAGCAAGACCGCGATAGGTGAACCGCGATATAGTCACTGTCTATAATAAATCAAATACACAAAGGGTAAATCTAAGTCCAGACATGGGCAAATAAAATCCAGAACACAGGAGATAGCAGCACAACTGGAACAGAACTCAGACCTGCAAACAAAAAAGAGAGAAAAACTTACTATAACAAAACAAAACAGCGTCAGGAACAGTCGGGAATATACAAAGTTCAAGTGAAGGTGGCGATCAGAGTTGTGCCAAACCTTGTCAGGCGACTGACCTGCGATGTTTAGAAGGAGGAAGAGACCGCAAGAAATCCAACTCAGCCATGCAACTGGGTCCTGCAGAAAGGTCTGAAAACAAAACAGGATTGAATTTAACCAAAATAAAACACACTGTACAATAATCATGACATTAAGAAAACCTTATAGAGACAAATATCTCAGAATAAGAAACATTTAAACTTTCAGAAGGCTATAATTACTCTTTTTTTTAATCACATAATTGTTTTCTATCCTGGGGGTGTATTGCTAAACTATTTATAAAACACTGTGAATACATTTCAGATTAAAGGTCCTAATATTGTAACGATATCAACTGTTTACATTTCTTTTCTTTCTAGGTGATCCTGATATTGACAAAGTTGTTTGATTTCAACCTGGGGGCTGTAACTGAGAGCTCGCTCTGGAGGTAAGTCTTTTTTTTTTAATCATCTAAATTGAAAGGTAATCGAATCATTGGAGGATTTTATAAAAATAGGAAGCTCTAAAAACGCTATTATATTCATACCGGGAGCCGTCTGCAGTAAGCGTGATTTATGGTGCACCTCTTAGCACCGATATGAGAAACCAAGTTACACCAGATGAAGTATATTTTAATAAAGCAATCCTAAGTAGTTCACGATGAAGCTCTGTTACTCCGCAGACTTACAAAAGTGGAGCGACCTTTTAGAAAAGTCCATTTTCCGCCCGTCATCTGTTTCTATTTTTATGAAGGCTATTTTTGAAGCACACAATCAGATGAAATATCCAACCGATTCTTTGATTCTCGGCCCCTTGAAACTTCCTGATGGGGTTTTTGATTGATGGTCCGATGTAACCTTTTGTTTCATAAGCAATTGACATGCAATTGCTACTGTATAGCCGCAGTAATGGCATTGAAGGGTGAGTAACTGTGGCCTGTCAGGTCATAAATAAGAATTGAATTCATTAAGGATTATAAAATCGAGACCAATCCTTGCGCCTCTCTCTCTCTCTCCCTAACCTCTCACATCGCCTGTGGAGAACTCATTTCGTTTTGAAACACACGTGGAAAAAGAGACCATCAGCCGGCCGTGCAGAGATTTCAAATTAATATCTGTTTCACCAGCGGCGCTGCTTAGATTTACACCTGACTTGACACGTTTTGAAATCCCATATTGTGTACAGAAGGTCTTCCATCATCAAGATGTCTACTTAACTACGGGACCACAAAGTACATTTGAGTGGACCGCAGGGGATAAATGCTGGAGAGATAATTTCAGTTATGAAAAAAATCTAATGATGCTCATGCTGTTGCTCCAGTGACTTGAAGGATTGTTCACCCAGAAATCAAATTTCACTCATTTTCTACTCACCCTCATGTCGACTCAGGGTTGGCATTATTTTCAGAGTAATCTGTTTTTTAGAGTTATAGACAAAAATGTATGTTGATCTTAGTGAAGTCATCTTTGTGAAAAATTACGCACTTAAAAACATCCATATACCTCCATCAATTCCATCATGAACATTTGTTTTTGTCTATAACTCTAAATAGGAACAGATTAATCCCAACCCTTAGTCAACATGAGGGTGAGTGGAAAATGAGTGAAATTTTGAATTTGAATTTTGGGTGTACTGTCACTTTAAAGCAACTAAAGAACAGTATTGTGGAACCTCTATTGCCACATACAGCATGTACAGTACTTTACAAAACCAGATAAAGTTTTGTTGTGTAAGTTTCTGGTTTTATCTTCTGGTAAGTTGAAAAATTCTTTCAATACTGCATATGAAAACATACACTATCCAGGCGGGTCTATTAGACGAAGTTACGGAATCATGATCACCTTTAGAGATTCTTACTGAGTCATGACTGATGAATATTTAACCATAATAACAGAAAATAAACAGGAAAAATGTTATGTAGTGCTGCTTTAACACTTAGTTAAAGGTAGGTGACCAGAAGGCCCCCCCAAAAAGTTTTTGTGCTATCCCTTTTGTTGTCTCTGAGTCAAGTTGAACAACATTCCTGGCTTCCAGAAACACACATGCAGTGGTGGAGGTCATTCACTTTTACCCAGAGACAACACAAGGGTTATCAACATGGGAAATACACTTACACCATGAGAGAGTGTCCAGTTTTAATCCTTGCAACCATCCGGCACAAGGTTATTTAAAACACCTGTAGCAAACTTGAATCTCTCCAGAATGTAAAGAAAGCGAAATTCCTCGGAATCTTGACGGTGGCCTTGGATGCCCATTAATCACTGGGGGAATACGGCATTGAATGAAGTCCTTGAGATCCTCATTGGTAGGAAAGCTGCCGATGAAAACCCAACAAAATAATGAAGATCACGCTTCATATCGAAGAAGCACAAATAAACAATCTTTAATTCCAATATTTTGGAGCCAAACAGAAAATTGTCAAGACTTAAAACAGATAGACTGACCTTGAAGTGTTAACCTACCGCTGTGTTTAACAAGCTCAACTGTCAAGAATGAATCTGAAATCCTTAGAAATAATGAAGCAACAGAGACGTTATTATCACCCTCCGTGTGCGGTCAAGCCGATTGTAAAGCCACCTGGGAATCGTTACGATATAGAAGGACTTCCTCTGTTAAACAAATCATTTTTTTAAAGATGTATTTAGTCAGGAATACCATCGTGTCCAGGGCCAAGTCTTTGAAAACAATGTCAACAACTCGCAAGGCAATCCAGATGAATGCAGGGACAATGATGGCAGACGTGGCGTATCTATCCAATTATGCAGCAAAATTACATTAAGTTGCACTCAGGTGGAGGAGAGAGCGAGGGCTGGATGTCGGTGGTGCAGAGGAATACGAGGATTGGGATTACAAACACATCTAACCTTGTCTGATTTATTGACATGAAAGCAAGAAGCCGCTTCGGTGTGCGTGTCGTAAATTCAATACATTTTAATTAATCTGAATATTAGGTTTCAGCACCATCAAGTAATTGTTTCACATGGTGTGTGTGTGTGTTGCGGGTCATTGTCACGTCAGCTGCAGGAACGCCCAATACAGATTAATTGTATTTTTAAAATATATTTTTTAACTTGACGTGTTGATTCAAACTGTGGAAATGTGCAAGTATGAGTGATTGGCTGAATTGTTTGAGTAATAACTCTTTTTAATTTGGGCTAAGATGAAACAAATTTTGTTGAAAAACACTCTTTCAGACTCCCTGCATACTCTTAAACTAGTCAACACTCTATGACAGAATCCAACAGAGTTCTGTGCGTCATATAACTTCAATTCACTTTTTTATAATGGCAGAAAAAATAACGGAGAGAGTGAAAAACAGCTTTCAGTTTAACGAGATCCTGCGTCAGAAATGTTCTCTCTAGATTGGATGAGGATTTAGGTAGGAAAAAGGAAAAGGAAAGAAAGAAACCAGAAAACACCTTTAAAATTATCCATAAAAGTGACCGGAAGAACAAGATCTCAAGTTCAAGCAGCCAATAATGAGATTGAATTGAGACTACAGTTGAGCCTTGGATGTAGCTCAACCATTTTCCTGGTCTGGTTCTGCTTCAAGATGCTATGCTCTTCATCGAGGCTTCAGTAATGGTTAGTCTCCTGAGGCTATTAGCCAAGCCTGGTTACAAGAATGATCATGTATTCATAGAACATGGGTTACATTCCGATAACCACAGGGGTTTAACCTGCATGTCCCACTAGCAGGTGGTCCAGGGGCAGGCCCAGGTCCTGCTGGAAAGCTTTTTGTCATTAGGACACGTTGATATTCCTGGAGAAGTCCTCGAGGAGTTTTTCATGAAGCTGTTAACCTAAAGAAAAGACAAATAATAGAAGCACCAGCGATTAAAATTAACGGAGCATCATTAGCTTCTACAAAAGTTACAAGAGAATCTGACCCATAATATACCCTGAAGATACAACAGTATCTCTGCAAGTGCTTTTTGTGTTCCATTATCAGACCTATTCTCTGATGTAGCTGGGATATAATGTACTAATATTGTAACTACAATCACACGTATGAATTATGAGTACACAAATATACAATAATTAAGGAAATGTATAAAAAGGTAACAGAAAACCAGTATCTAGTCCAAATATTATTCAAGTAAAATGTGATTTGAAAGGCAAAATGGTTGGATTGATGAAATGAAGTCTACCTGCATTACTGTGGAGTTCAAAAAAGCATGTGGAGTGATTGGATTACAGTTATTGATCCTGTAATTTCCCAGAATTCATGTAAAGTGAGTTTGACGGACAAGGTTCCATATCCTAAATGATGTGACTCCTACTATTCATACTACTCACAAAAGGACTAGAGTAGGATTTGAGTGTCATGTTGCGCTGAGTGAAAGACATATCTTCATTTTTAAAATTAAAAGTAAAAACGGATGTTTTATCTATAAAACAAATTGCTTCTAATTGGTTTATATTGCATTGTTTCATTTGTGAGTTACTAGATTCAGGCACTGAGGACCAAATGAAAAACTCAAAGCGTGAAACTTGGACGGTCTACACTTGCTACTACTAGTTTCCCTAAAACCGGCAACAGCTAGGGACCTGCAAATAAGTCGACGCCTTGAATGTTAACACCACTGATGTACACCTCAGCTGTTATTAGCGGAGGATTCACCATGAAAGGTCAGCGGCATAATTTCTCTCCTTCCACAAGAACATCAATTTGTGCTCGCGCAACATTCGGAGTGGTCATGGCACATGTTCCCCAAGAAGCTCTACTTTTCTGAAGAGGGTTTTGCTGTTGACAGTTTTGACCTTTACTGTACAACATGTTAAAGGAAATGTCCACACCTGCTGCCTCACCTCTTCACAGAAAGGTCTGCTCTCACAGTTTTAATTCTACATGAGTCACTCGGAGATGAGGATGACATGCTCTTAAGATCGTCCCTGGAGATGTCCATGTAGAAAGAACTTTTTAAGCGTAGTCTGGCTTTAGTATTAAGAAATATCTGTACAACAATATATACAGTATAGTTTAGAAAAAAGTCCAAAATGTTCCATCCAAATTGATTCATTGAGTTATAATTTTGAAAGAGATTCATGGAGATGCTGTTCTGCCAGCATTTCCCTTCTACATTTGAAAGTATTTCAAGGTCAACGACATCTTCTCTCGTCCTACCACTCAAGTGTTGACACGACTTATAAAGTTGAACTTTCTTTTCCATAATTATATGTTGAATATCTTTGGATATGTTACTATGATAAGGTGTAAAATAAAACGAATAAATAAAGCATTTGTTGCATATACACATGGATTTAACCCTTGTGGGTCGAGGAGGTCGTTCACCGGGTCACCCTTGACCCAGAGACAACACAAGGGTTAAAGATAAATTCAGCTAAATCAATTTTTTTAATGCGCAGGTCTGTGGACTATGGAAGCACCTACATCAAACTCAACGACAAAGTGGGATCAAGGACTGTTTTAAGTTACCTGTACGTCTGCCCGACGAACAAACAAAAGGTCAGAGTCTCTTTGTCCTGCGTCTTGTTCATGTGACGTCAAATGTCTGCTTGGAAAAAAAAAAAAAAAGGTCTTTCTGTCTCTGTTTAATATCATCTTCCTTTTGCCCGCTGCTCTTTACTCTAGATAATGATGCTTAGCGATCCCGAGGTAGAGAGCGCCGTCCTCATCAGCTCAGATGAAGGGGCGAGCTTTGAGAAACATCCCATTAACTTCAACATCCTGAGTCTGCTCTTCCACCCGGCGCAGGAGAACTGGATACTCGCTTACAGCCACGACAGCAAGGTAACATCCAAGTGAGGTTTGATGCACAAATCCTGCAGCAACCGCCTGAATTCGAAGCACAATTAGGAGTTCCAACGTTTAATCAGGAAACCTGACTGTCTTTCAGCACTTAAATCTAGTTTAGTTTAGTTTCAGCACTTTAATAGGTCAAAGTCAATCTAACTTATTCTGTGTTGCCTTCAAGAGATTTATATTCATAATCATATATATATTATATTTGTGAGGATAATTCTCAACAATAACACTTAACTATGCCAAATTATATTCATATTTATTATTAGTTAAATATAGTGTCATGTAACTTATTAACAAAGGACTAGCACATTCTATATAAGGGTCTGTAAAAAGGCGCCTTACAAATAAAATGAATTCTTATTTTAATAAATGTTTTATAACTATATACGCTCACTCGAAACATCATTAAGATTATTTATATATGTTGGGTTTTATTTCTCTGAACTTGATTTAAATTTGCTATTGCTTGAACAGTGATTAAAAAATAAATAAAAAATGATAATACTAGATATTGTAATATTTTATACCGATCTTAATGGCTTATGGACTCGCTATAAAATGTCTTGAAAGTGACCATGTAGACCAGGGGCCAGCTATTTCAGCCCTCTGATGTGGCTTACTGAGTTTTTTGAAAATAAGTAAGTATAAATGTGGGAATACTTTTTAAATGTCTCATAGCGTTTCTCCAATTATGCTTGAAAAAGAGCACTTTTTTTACCTTTTATTTAACCAAAACTGTTACTGTAAGACGTAACTTCGCTGATATAAGAACAACATTAGTTCTTCACGGTCATTAGCAGGACTCTGACTCCTCGCCTTCACCTGTCTCACTCTTAAAGGAACAGTAACATGCAAACCAACGAGCGTTATAATATTTTACTTCAGTTGTCAAATTTGTGCAGACCTAATGTCCTATTATTTTTGTACTCTCCAATTTTGAATTGATAGTAATAATAATATTATAATAATGATGATAAAATTATTATGATGTATATTAATGTATATATAACCCTTCAGAGTCACATAGTGCTTTACATAAAAAATGGGAAAACAACAACGAACAACTGCAGTAAATATAGAGTAAAAATCCTTTTTATGATAATTATCAATGCTTAAAGTGATAGTTAATATTCAAATTGCACATATTTTCCACTAACCCTCATGTCAAATAAGGGTTGGTATTATTCAAATAATTTTAATAGTAAAAATAATAATTAAACTTATTATCTTCTCTTACCCCTCTTTATCATCTGAGTTAGTGCATTTATTTGGTTTAAAATTCCATTTTCTTTCGTTTATTATGGTAATATAGGAGAAGATGATCAGTTTAATCAGCTTTTGCCAGAAAAAATGATTTTATTATTTATTTAATAAATAAAATGTCACTCTTCTGAGACAGGAAACCAAAAAAAAGTCAGACTCAGACGGTGTTTTGAAACACAGATAGAGCTATAACATGAATTGCCTTTGGGATTGTTGCAGGAGCGAAAATGATGATGAAGGATGATAAACGTGAATTATATTGAGGATGTTACAATTCCTCGCTCTGTGAGAGAACGTTGTTTGGAGGAACTAAATGGATCTACAAATGGCAAGAAATATTAATCGGTGCCTGTGAAGACAAATCCAGTGTAGAGACAGTGTGTTGAGAAATGCTGCTCTGTCCATTCAATTCTTGTTCAAGTGAGATAAATGTCGCTCTTTTTTTTTTTTCTTCTTCTATTCGTTTCTGTTCTCGCAGCTCTACAGCTCACTGGATTTCGGCAAGAGGTGGCAGCTCGTTCATGACAACGTGATGCCGGGACGCTTCTACTGGTATGACGATGAGAAGTGGAGATTGATCGGGAACTGTAGCGTCATGTGCTGATGATCGCTGTCGGACTTCACGTGTCTAAAAAAAACATATTCGCCGAGACGAGCCACAACATTCACATCACGTCCCACCAGAGGAACATTGTCCCTCTTTTTCTGATCGCACATTTTGTTGTCTTTTAGTGATCTCAGCTGTTGGACAGTAAATACCGACGTGAGCGCATTTAGGGCTTGTTTGTCTCTGTATCTGTCAACTCAACTGTGTTTTTATATCATTTCTTTTTTTTTCTCTTCTCCACTGAGAAAGAGAGGACGACAGTTGGAGGACATCATCTGAAAAACAAACCAATTGAAAAATATGAATAGCCCAGTGGGCTATCATGGCTAGTGACAAAAGCATTTTTCTTGCTTTTGAAAAAATATGCACACATTCTCTCAGTAATTTCTTTGAAAACTACTTGCGACAAACAAACAGACGCTGGAAAATATTCAGGGAAAAGCTTTCTTCTGGTTTCTATTTGATGACTGCTTAAAGGGCAACGGGTTTTGATTCAGGTGTCTCTTAAATTGATCTTGGTGTTGATATTTCTGTTTGTACAAAACTCTCTTTTCATTTAAACATTTTCATTAGAAAATAATCGTATGCCCCGCCCACTGAAAAACACTGTTTTCTGGATATGAAAGCGTGTTTACTGTAACCACACCCACTCTGTTGTGATTGGTCAATCATTGTCACCCCGCGTCATCAATCCCAGAAGTCTTCACCTCCAAGGAACTTGTTTTATGAAGAGAGCGGGGCGTTAAATAATCCATTATAACGTCATAATGGACTCTGCTCTCGTAACCTCTCGTTCGCCGAGATTTTAGACGGGGGAGAACTTTATAAAGTAATACGTTAAAAACATCATCATGATGAGAGACTTGGAGAGGATGACTTCAACATTTGGAACATGGGAGTGAGTCAGGAAAGTTGGAGTTTCACATTAGTTGCCCTTCAATATTGTGATATATTCTCAAAAAAAAAGTGTTTTCAACACTCATCCACGTCTCTCTTATTTTCTCTTTTCTCTCACCACTTCTCTCTATATTCCCTCCTTCTGATCTTTCAAGGGCGGTAATGGGGCTGGACAGAGAATCTGATGTGGTCCACATCGAGACGCGCATCGCAAAAGGCCGTGAGTGCTGCAGTCTACTCCGCCGCCGAACACCGGGACCCACAGGGCCCTTTGCCTCTCATTTAGAGCGAGGTCACTGCGAAGATGAGACCGGCTCGGTTGTTCAGATTGGTCCCTGAAGTCTGAGTAAAGCAGAATGGGTGTCTCCTGACAAAAACAGGGAGTTTTAGCGGGTTGATGGATGTTGCTTCTTCTTAATCTATCCCTTGTGCCGAATAGACGAATTCTATCTCCACCTTCTCAACAGAGTGATGCATTCAGCCAGAAGGAAGTGCTCTCAAAGTTGGAGTGGAAAACACAGAAACACTCTTACGAATCATTTAATGTAAATCGACTTCTTATGGCAATGGTCAATTTAATACACTCACTAAACACTTTAGTGAAATAGTCTGGCATTTTAGAGTGACACAAACGTGATCTTTCATTTAAGAAGCAGACAAATGTTATTTTCCAATAATTGAAATTCCATTAGCACATTCCAGGCTCCGAAATTTTAATTAAAAAGTAAGAAATGTCATTTTTCGTGAGCTAGCTAGCATATTTGTATGATAATCTGACCGTCTGTCTGCCATCAATTATCCTCCAGAAGGCCAAAGGCAGAATAATTTAATCATATTTTGAACTTGTAGTCGGCCTGCCACAGCCATCTGCTGGAGTCTTTTTTGAACCCGAGAGTATATATTTTTGCACGACAAATTATCGTCATTGTTGATTTTGTTTATTCCAAGTCATTAGTCTTGCTATTTATAACTGGTGTGTCATCATTTATCTTAAAATACAATAGATTTTGGGTCTCTGGTACAATCCTACACTGGTTTTAATGCTTAGGTATGAGTAACTTTTAACAACTTAACATTTAAGTGCATACCATAATTTCTTAATATATGTATTCAGATCATATTGCAGTAACAACTGATGATGTGTGATCTTCCGTAATCCTCGCTTATGTAGAAACAAAACCACACCATTCAGGTGAAGTACTGTTATTCTTGATGTAAACCACTTTGTTATCAAGTTTGTTGAATCTGCCCACATTGGAAGTTAACAAACCCGTTGATCCAAAGCACATTGGTGCAGTATGTCGTGCCAAAGATTGTGCCCGCAGGCACGTAGTGCGTGACTTCCTACTCCAGAGTCATTGTTGCAAACCAGTGAGCCAGCAAATGCTTGGTGTTGTGACAAATACCTCAACATATCAGGAGGAAATTCAAAGTATTCCTGTGTACTACTTACTATCAACGTTTATTTGACTTATTTAACACTGTGGACATATTTGTTTAGGCTTACATTAAAATAGGGTAATACTTTTAACCTTTGTGTTGTATTGGAGTCAAGGGGACACGAAAACAAATGTGTTTGAGGAATCCCTTGTGTTGTCTCTGGTTGAAAGTGTTCTCACATTTGACCCTGAGCTAACACACGGGTTAGAAGATTATTTCCCTCCGTTGCTACAGTCACATATCTATTAAATTCAATTTAGTTTAAAGTTTTAATATTAACTCAGGAAACTTAAATAACACTATTTATTTATATTTGTTCAAAGAAAGACAAAGATGGCTCTTTAGTTTGCCCCTTTTTCTCTTTCTGGTCCTCACTTAATAATAATAATAATATATATATACATATACATAATAACAAATACTTCATTCAAGATAAAAATGAATGCAACCGCCATTTCCGCTGCCATAAAGAAGTTAAAGAATAAATCAGGATTACAAAATATAAACCGAAAAATAAACAACGTCAAAAATGCTACATTTAATAGGATCCAAAAACAGATTGAATTTACTCTTCTTGAGTTGATGCCACTCTAGTTTGTTGAGGCCGTGACATTGATTTTTGCTGGACCGTCACAGCATGTCCACTATTTAAGTTTACTTCAAAATAACCAATTATCCACTTGCCTACATCAGGAACAGCTACTCTATAGGTATCATTAATTTAAAAGTTGTTTTCTTTCCTTCTTTCTCAGACGATTTAATATCAATATAGCTGTTTGACAGGTTGTATTTAATCTAAGTGTAATGACTGTGTGGATTAATAGTGTTAGCCACATTGTGGCTTGTCGTTTCTGTGACAGATTAAACAAGAGTGCTCTATTTCTCCCTACTCTCTATTGTCTTCACTTCTCACTCATTCTGCGGGCGCCGTAAACTTTCCCCTTGACACTTTAATGATGTGTTGATGGGAATTGCTTTACCTCCACAAATAGTCTATTAAGATAATGTCCCTTTTTTCTTCGATCGGAGTTGTTGGTTCATAAGCAGCTCCGGGGATACGGCATGATGTCGGGAACGCTTTAAACATGTTGTTTTGTGTTGCAATGTTGTGTAAGCATGTGTCTGCTTGTATCACAAGTGTGGTTTCTGATCAAGAAAAAGGTGGTTTTGACTAAAAAAGGCAAGAATTAAAGCAATATTATTGGTGTTTAGTAATTGTTGGTTCAATTTAATTGTTCTACACATAAGCTACATAAGCTGAGCCTGTGCACTTAGATTCTTGACAGTCTTAATTTATATATATTTTTTAATTTCTAATTTATTTCTTTGCTCCGTTTTAGGTGCTCAGTATGTAAAATGCCGAGCTCAGCGGTGCTCAGAGGCCAACAAGCAGTACCTCTTCCCTGGATACGTAGACACTAACTCACTGGTTGTCCAGGATGAATATGTTTTCACGCAGGTTTGAAAATGAAATATATTGGCGTCAACATTTTTGTCATATCTGTTGTTACCATTCTTCACCACACGTTTCACAAGTCCATCCATCCTCGTCCGTCATCGTGGCGGCACTCACAGTTTTGTGTCGACGAAGAGCAACTTTATCCTTTTCATCCTCGAAAATGTGTTTGTTAGCAGCGAAGATGTAACGAAGAACTAGCTTAGTGTTCTTTTTAAAACTTTAATTTGATCTCAATTAGACTGCATTAGTCAGGTTCATTATTAGAAATGTAATTTTAAGACGTCCTCTTCTGTCATTTCTTCTGCCCACAGTTGAGTGATTTTTTTCTCCCTGTTGGTCAGTGATTCATTCACTTCCTGTAAATAGAAGTAAATACTGTATGTTCCATCAGACTTTGAATATGAAAGTCTTACACAGACTTCTTACCATCAAAATACGACTTTGAATTTCAAAAACTGTCAAATCTGAAGCAGTGTTGGTTTTTGTTGTCTATAGTTGTTTCAATGCCTTAATAAATTCATCTGGAAACATTATTTAATGTCAACAATTAATTGAAAAAAAAAAAATGTAAAAGATTCCAATGTTAATAAATTCAGTGCAAGAAATGAGGTGTTAAGATCAATCAGAATTGATTTCTTCTTCTTGGTTGCCATTATATTAACACTGAATTTCTCCACAGCAAATGTCTTACCTTAAGTTTATTTACATTAAATTTTTGTTTGATTTAATTTTGAAATATCTTTTTTTTGTATCATTAATTGTTTACACTGAATACTTTTTACACTTTCATTTTTTCATGCATTTCATTTTTTCTTTTTAATGGTTTTTGAAATCGAAAGTTCGATTTTGATGCTGCAAAAACTTAGTGTCAGAATTTCATACTCCAAGAAAAAGCTATTTACTTCCATAACCTTCCAGGTGTCTGTGCAAAATGACTTTCCTTGACTTGTAATCATTTTTTTCTTTATAAGACTAAATAATGTTTTTTACATACTGTATGTGCTTTTCCTCATTTATACAGTTGTTTTTTTTTTTACAGATAGTTCCTATCTATTTTCATATGACTTGTTAGTTACCTTTGCCAAGGAGGTTATGTAATTGACATTTCAAATGCTAGAAAAAAAAACATTTTTTCATGTAAATATTCTCTTGCTATAAAGTACCAGGGTCACAAAGCGCTTAAACAATCAAAACAATACTCAATAAAGTATATACTTTAAAGGTCAAGATAACACTGATAAAACAACAGGAGTTCCAGATAATTAAGAAAAAGCCTGAACAAATGAAAACGTCTTAAGATGTTTCTTGAAAGAGACAATAGACTCCATCAAGCGCAAAGAGAGAGGAAGATCGTTCCAAAGCTTACTAGAAAAGCGCTTTACAAATAAAAATTACTTACTTACTTACAGCCGATGTCGATGGAAATGAGCTGCTTGTCAGAAGACTGCTCTTTTACAGTGCTTTTCTGGACGACGAGTCAACTGTCAGAACAGATCATTTTAATTTATTGTAAAGTAAACTTGTTATCTAGCTAATTCTTCTCACCCCAGAGTATTTATATTTGCCTTAAATTTTAATGCAGGCGACAACATGAAGTATAAAAAAAGAAAATTGCATAATTATTTTTGGTCAAAGGACACTTACTTACTGGTGGTGATACACAGTTTTTGAACGACAGAATTCATTTTAAAATTAAATCAAGCACTAATGTGTTATAAAGAAATCCATATATATATATATATATATATATATATATGTATATATATATACACACACTGGGCCTATCGTCTGTACCTTCTGTCTGATGATCTCCTATGATGCTTTGTTGCATGATACTTTCTATAGTTAAATTACTTGCATTAAATGTACAGACTTTGTTTTTTAACATTTAAATCCACGTTCAACCTGCAGTAGATCACTCAACATTCCAAAACAAGGAGCAGCAAAACACTGTATTTTGCAACAGTGCTATCATATCAATTCAAGATAAATATTCAGCGATGTTAGTCGAATGTCTGCTGTGGCAACAGCATCTGTGAAAATCTTTAAAACGAAATTAGGGTTATCGAATGGTTCGATATGGAGCATAACTTTAGTGGTGACCCAGTTTCATCCAATCCAAAAACTTGATTGGAACGGCAGACGTGTGAGAATGCAACTACATACCAAGCGAAAAAATAAGTCACAGCGTGAGTCAGAAATGGTGATTGAATAAAATGCTCAAATTGCATTTAGCTGAGATGAGATTGACCGCAGAGGCGAAGGCAGATATGAGGAAGATGGCGGTGAAAATAACTGGACACTGGAGTGTCGGCGCGGGGCCGCCGTGGCACAGATGACTTTCTAGTGACTTTCATTGCTCAGGGCAGTTGGATTTAACTTGACAAAGAGTAATGAGGTTATCGATTGGGCGACAACGAAATAAGCAGTCTTCAACACCTCCAAAGTCTCTTGGGAGAGAAGGAACAGCCAAGTGCAACATCCTCAAAATGTGGCCTGGGAAAATGCAACTCATTGATTTTCCATAGATTATTCCATTTGAGCCCTAATGTAGTGTGTTGGGGGACAAACACCATCCTTCTAGTTGATTAGAAAATAGGCAAGCGTGCAACCGAACGACACCTTTATGTGGCTAGAGAAGCATTAAGATCTTCAAGATAGACCTGGCATTGTTTAAATGAAGAGTCATTTGGATTATTACTACCGTTTCTCTCTGTGGTGCAGCTGATATTTCTGTTGCTTTGACATCTCCTGTCACATATGTCTTGTGTCAACACCACCGCATCCCAGTGACTCCCATAAATATTCACGCTCACGCTGGAGTTAAATATATATATGACATTTAATATACAGCACATACTGAGATATTTATTTTTCCTCGGCAGGTAACCAAGTCGGGGCGTGCTAGCTACTACGTGTCCTACATGAGAGAGACCTTCAAGCGGATGAAACTACCAAAATACTGCCTTCCAAAGGTAATTGCAAGTAAAACCCAGCGTGATTTATTGGTGTGTTCTTTTAGTGATCGTGCACAATGAGTGACTTTGAAGAATGACGAGATGTTCTAATCCTATTAAGATGGCAGAAACATGATGGTCTTCGATGTGGGCTGTAATATTTCAACTCATTGATCCTGGCTCTTTCTTTTAATTATAAAAAATAGATTTTTCTTCTTTTCCTGGTTTGAGGTCAGATATGTTAAAGTGATCGTTCACCCAAAATTCAAATGTCTCTTATTTTCTAATCACCTTCATGTCGACTAAGGGTTGGGATTATTTTCAGAGCAATCTGTTCCTTTTTAGAGTTATAGACAAAAATGTTTGTTCAATTTAATGTAGCCACTGGAGCTCAGTTGTCTTCGTCTTCATCTATCCAAAAAGACACTTAAAAACATCCAAATACCTCCATACTGCTCGTCTGTAATGTCCATCTTGTATTGAAGCCTCGACATTAGGAATTGTTTGGAAAAACAACTCTATATTTTAAGATTGTTTGTAGCAGAAGCTAAAAGGCCAACATGCTACAAATACAGGAAACACTAAATTTCATGATAGTCTACTCTATATACTTGGACGAAGAGGGACTTTCAAGACTAGCAGTATGGAGGTATTTGGATGTTTTTAAGTGTCTTTTTGGACAAAGATGAAGACAAAGACAACTGAGCTCCAGTCGCTACATTAAAATGAACAAACATGTTTGTCTATAACTCTAAAAAGACTCAGATTACTTTGAAAATAATTCCAACCCTTAGTCGACATGAGGGTGAGTAGAAAATGAGTAAATTTGGGCAAACTAAGAACTGAACCAACATTTTAAGCTCTTTATTATTTATAGGTTGAGGTACATTTATAAATAGTTAGAGGAAGATTGAGGATATATGTTTCCATAATGACTATTCTACATAGCCCACTGGCTTGAGAAAGGGTGAGGTGCTCTGTCATCAGGATGAAACTCAAAGCCCAACCTCCCCATCCAGAGTAGTCAGTTGAAATGTCTCAACAACCTATTTAGGCCTTCATTTTCGGGGGGAAGCTACAGGGCAGACCCAGGACACTTACATATCTATGTCTGTTTGTGGATGTGGATTGGAGTCAAATACCGAAATATATGTATTACACCCCCCGCACCCCTCTCTCTATTCTAGGACATGCACATCATCAGCACCGACGAGAAACAAGTTTTTGCTGCCGTCCAGGAATGGAACCAAAACCTGACGTACAGTCTTTACATCTCTGACTCTACTGGAGTTTACTTCACATTATCACTGGAGAATCTGAGGACTAGTCGAGGACCAACGGGGAATCTACTGGTGGACATCTACAAGGTGCGGGACACATTTGACTTTGGTTGAAAGTTATTTGAGGTAAATGTGTTTTGTTGATGTGATGAATCGACGTCTGATCTGATTGACAGGTCGAAGGGATCAACGGGATGTATCTGGCCAACAAACTGTTGGACAACCACGTCAAGACGTTCATCTCGTACAACAAAGGGCAAACCTGGTCACTGTTGCCGGCACCAGCCACCGACGTCGCGGGGAACAACCTGCACTGTGTTCTGGTGAGGACGAAGTGAATGTATAATTGGATTTAAGGGGAAACGAGCGCTTGACATACATCATTCATCACCTTGACCATAACTACATTAGGAGCCTAATTAATGCCAGTCGCCACCTTGTTCGTCCTTTTATCCTGCAAGCTTCCTAGAAGTCGAATAAAAAAAGGGTTTGAAACATTACCTTACCCGTTGCATCATAATTTGTCATTATGTCCTACTTCCTGTGTCCAGATTTTCCATTAACCTCCATGATTTTCTCTTCGGAAATTAACTCATCTCGGACTAATGAATATTAGATCACCCTGGATTATACATATGCTTGTATTCTTATTCAACACCTGCTCGTCTGATTATATCTCTTACAACTTTTTGAGAACTTCCCAGATTTTAGTGAGTCTCACAAAGGACCATGATGCACTCGCCTCTCCCTGACCCCTCGTCAAGTCGAGCTCTTGGAGTCCTATTGATGTTTTTAAATTCCTCTTTCATCTGGCGGATGAGTGCAAAAGATTTGAATCAATTTAGCAGTTTTATCAGCGCATCTTAGAGAATTTTAATTACGTGCCTTGTTTGCGTTGGAACCAAAGAATTGAAATGCCCTCCATGTCCGCTCAGCCGTTTCTCTTTCTGGCAGCGGAGTGAGAGAAACAAAGTATCTTTGTTTCATAAATGGTCTGTGAAAATGTTGGCACTTTTCTCACAGTGGGACGTTTGGAAGCACAGCCAATTATAATAGCTGCTTTAAAGATTTCTCTGATACACATTGTCTCAAGCTGTGCTACATTGGATTTCGTTTTTTTTTTTTTTTTGTTGACAGCCATTTTGTTCGCTGCATCTTCATCTGGAAATGTCAGAGAACCCCTACACTTCTGGACCGGTAACCAGCAAAAAGGCTGTACCTGGAATTATCATCGCAACAGGTATCAAGTAAAATGTTATTCTTCAGACAAAACCCTGAACTGATACTACTTTTATTTTTGCACATTTTAACACCTTTAAGATGATAACAGTGTCGTGTTGTTTAGAGGTCAGTAGGTGGCGCAATCCGTTTAGAAATAATGTGGTGTTTCATTAGAACAGTTAACATGCTAACATGCTAACAACACCGTCCGTCAACTTTAACTAACATGAATAAACTCTCGTCCAGAAACAGTGATCATACTAAAGGAAAATAGTGCAGAGACCGCCATCTAGTGGACTCTGAAAACAATGACACTGCTTCATGAAGCTTCATCAAACCATCAATACTTTTAGGTGTGTTTAATCCTTTTTTTTAAGTAGAAACAAATTCAAACTGTCGACAATCTGAGAGTAGATTTTTCGTAACGATACAGAACTGATGTTGATTGGTTGAAACCTCAAGTGCTTCAGTCAGTCGAAAAGAAAAGTCCATAATGGCAACGCTCCAGGTACTGTTGAGATCTGTGCCCTGTTGACACATCATTTCAACACGGGGAAGATGTTTAGGACGGTGCCAAGAGAGCAGCAGACTCTTTTCTTGTCCATCCCCATTAATCTGGAAAGACTACAATGACATCAGACAAAGGGTAAAATAAACGTTGACTCGAACGTGGACGGAATTCAACTTGTATTTCCCTCATCGTCTCAAACATCTGACTGATTCTGATCCAGTTATTACATTTATTTCTGAGCAGTAAACAATTTTTCGACAGAATTATTTAAAATTATTGGAACAAAATGACAAAAATACACTACTGTAATACACTAAGATCAATATATTTATTTATTTGTGGTAATGCTTGACTCTGTATGCTGAAAAGTCAATCATAAATTGAATATTGAAATGATTTTTTCTCCCAAAAACAATAACTAAATTAATTAAAAAACATTTTACTACAATGATTGAAAAGGATTTTTTTTTTTCTTGCCCGACTTTTTTTTAACCCTTGGGTTGTCTCCGAGGCAAGATGAACGACCTCCCTGGCTTCCATAAATACATATGCATTTGTGGAGGTTGTTCACCTTGACCCAGAGACAACACAAGGGACACCACAAACACATTTGTTTTTGGGTCACTTTGACCCTAGGATAAGATAAGGGTTGATTGCCTATTCTTAATTCACACTTTTAGGACTTAATCAGACAAAACTTACATTTAAATTTACATTTTATTTGAAGTTTTCATCAATGCATACATAGCTAACAATGCTTGGTCTTCAAATTGTCTGATTCTCACTGATTAAAATGGTTTTGAGTTGAAAAATATTCTGCAACTCAAGATGATTTCCTGCTACTGTTGATACTGACTGATGTGAAACAGTCGATTTGCTTCTGTCTTGTCATGAACACAGAGATCCTCAATTAGACAAACAGTTTTGTTGCTTAAATGGTTTTATTTGTTACGAGTTGGAACTTTATGTTGCTAGGAGATGATCTGTGACATCCATGCACTGGTGTGTCTAAAATAGATGTGTTCCATTAAGAAACGCCACTTTCAAATTAGAAAAGCTTTCAGCAGGTTAAAGAGCCATTTTGTTAATGATCCAATGTATTTTTACATTTGGCCCTTGGGCCTGTTACGAACTGAAACTCTTGATAAGCTATTATAAAACTGATTTGATGCCGGCAGTTTCGGGAGGAAACCCCCCCTGACACTTGTGAATAATTGACTAACTGTAATGTATCTGCCGCCAAGCAACTGGAAAGCTTTTAGAGAAGTTTTGTACCCAGAGACTCCTAGATCTGAAACAATTTCCTGGAGAGTTTTGGCATTTGTACGATACAATTGAGGGAGATATTCAACTAGCATCCCTCAGTTCAGAAGTAAGAGTGGAATTAACATTAATACATTCTACTTTTCATAGTGACAAAACATGTTGGGAAGAGTTTTAGTCGGAACACTCGTCATTTAAGGGTGTCCTTCTACATAGAATAGTCAATTTGATCTTCACAAGGTCACGAAACTAATCACACAGTGTCCTCTTTCCGTCGTTGAAATATTATACCTTCCATCTCATATTTTAGTTATATTTAGTTTAAGTTATAAATGTGTCCTCTGCAGGAAAATAAGGACACACAGTTTCAAGCACCATTTTTTTGCCTTCATAGTAATTGTGTATTTTCGTCTCAGCCGCGAGTCTTTGCTATGCAAATACCCAAAGAAAGATGCATTCATGTTTTTTTAACACAGGGAATATTGGAAAGGAGCTGTCCTCCACCAACCTTGGGATGTTTATCACGTCAGATGCAGGAAACAGCTGGAGACAGGTGAGGACCACATGTGTTAGCCCTGTTATTTCAAAAGATTCATTTCTTTTTGATGAAAGTTGAGCCGTTTGTGTGTCTTTTATTCCAGATCTTTGATGAGGAACACAATATTTGGTTTCTTGACAATGGAGGAGCTTTGCTGGCAGTCTTCCGTGCTCCAACGCCAATTCGCCACCTGTGGTAGGTTCAGGATCAGAACTTTGGTCGGTAATAAATGAAGAATCTGAAAACAAAAGGATTAATACCGGATAAAGATTGATTGATTTAGACAAATGGAATACATACCTTATTTTAAAGATTAAGTGGCCCATGTAAGCATCATTTAGTCAAAAATATTTTTAATAAAGTCACTTGAGAATTATTTTTTTTATCTGAATTGTAAGAAAAGTGGTGTATCATTTAAGTGTAAGTATTAATATAAGACACTTGCAGATCAATATAAGATTAAGAAACTTCTTCATGATAAAAATATGATAAACTTGCAGATAAAACAAAAGTTTTACACATTGTTTTAACTTTCCTCTTGTAAAAACAAAAAGATATAACTAAATGTCAATAAGAAAAAAAACAACAATCATGACACAAAAATAAACTTTGTTCGGTAGTGATGGGATGCTAATGATAGAGCTGTGTTGGGAAGACACTGTCAATTTGAAAATAATGCCAGGTTTCATTTAATTATTGGATTAGTGCATAACATTATAAAGAAGAGAGTGCCATCTAGTGGCCTTTCAAATTGAAGACACTGTATCATGACCACACAGCTCATCAACCCGTCATCACGCGGTATAATAAGTTAAATATATGAGTTCATCACTTAAAAGTATATGAGTATGAAAACTATATTTTAAGCAAAATTCAAGATTTTATGACTAAATGAGAATTAAAAGACATATTCTAAATCATTATTTAACAATAAACATTTTATAATGACACATTTATATTACATACTCTTACAATAATTAAATATTAAACACTTATATAGAAAAAAAACCTTCATCATTGCCATTTGGTTTTTTTTCTGAATTTTATGAAACATTATGTAATGATTTTACAGTTGTATTATTATAATTATTAAGGGTTTCAGATTTTGACTCAAAGATATGTTTTAAAATATTTCTCAGTAGTTCATGGACCTGTCAGGCACTTTCCCACAGTTCTGTGGTTGACATCGTAATTACTGATCCATGAATGCGGGTGAAATTACCAGAGTTGAAATTCCATGTTTTTCCAGCAGGGTGGGTGTCGTATGTGGTTTTTGATTACATTTAATGTTACAGATGGACCAAGTCTGAATAATCGTGCTGGTATGTGTCTCGGCCTGAATGCAATCCCTGACAAGAAGTGTGTGTTATGGCTCCGTGCTTGATGGTTTGAGTGCTTTTATGTAAATCAGAGTAGAAATATGAGACTGAGGATGCCCTCATAAGTCCCTGGTACTGCTGGAGCTCTGTAACAATATCTACTTTGATGTCCCTGTGCAGTGCAGCCCTGTCAAAAGTGATTAAGCTCAGAGAAGGGTGATTTGAAAACCTCCGAATCTGTTTTTAGTGCCGGCAACTGAGCAATTTATCTCCTTCCTGTTGTTTTGTCACCTTCCAAAAATGTTCCTGTACCTGGCAACATTTGTTCAATTGTTAGCCCTATTTGTGAGACAATTTCTCACAGAGTGTCTGTGGAGTTTTCACCTTCAGCGGACAATAAAATGCTCAGAAGAAACATCCTGTGTTGCTGTTAAAGACCATTCTAAGCGATACAGCGCGTCAAGCCTGTTGATAATGAACGATGGAGACGGATACTGTTTTTCTGTCATCACTCCAGGATCAGTCTGGATGAAGGAAAGAAATGGGATCGCCACAGTTTCTCTTTGACACCTCTGTATGTGGATGGCGTTTTGATGGAGCCAGAATCTGACAATCATATTATCACGTAAGTAAAGCTAGTTACCGTCAGAGGGGTGCCAGTGTTCACTTTCTTTCTCACAGTGAAAGCCACAGTTCTTGATGTTATTGTTTTAGTGTCATGATATTAACTTAGGAAATAATGATCTGTTGTCTCAAACCACTGAAACACGAAAGAGTTTCATCACCAGTTGGGATTCATAAGGTAACTTACAGTTCTTGAATAGACTGATGCAGAAATCTTTCCTCCAGTTTCTGTCGTTGCAGTTCATTAGATAAGTTGTGTCTCCGCCTGGCAGAGCGTGCTGTGTGTGCACCACAGATAATGTTTGGCCGGAAACTTTCTTTAAAGACGGTCTTATCGGCCTTTTTTCTTTTTTTTTTACTAAAGTCCAAAAGCCACCTGTCAAAGTATCTCAGTGCTAACGCGAGCAAAAACTGCACAGCCAGTCATCGCAAAAACCGGTTAGTTATCAGTAGGATGAGTGACACAACCGGACGTAGCAGGAGTATTTCAAGAGTCGTATGCACGGAAGGAAGTAATGAGCCGCACAACAGCTGTGAGACCCTGGAAGAGTCTCTGCTGACGGTTACAGGAAGAGGGAATGTATAAAACTATATGATGAATCGTTAAATTTGATGATGTTTTCATAGCGTTACATCCTGCAAGTCATTGTCTGAACATATTTTGAAGAGGTGAAGAGGTTTATTGTTGCACCAAAAGTGAGCCTTCGGCTGTTTCTGTTTCTAAAACTCGGCTAAAAACACCTTTTTAAACTGTAACTCTTGTTCTTTAGTCTCCATGTTTTTGTTATTTCCTTCAAATAACCTTTTAAACTTTGTACTTCTCTTAAAACTTTAAAAACTCACTGTTGTTTTTTATCTGTCTGTCCTTGTGTGTTCTGAAAGGTGCCTTTGTAAATTAAACTAATTATTATTATTATTATTATTAGCTGCGAAAGAGCCCAATGACCGGGCTCCGTAGAGATTCCAAACAAGGACCAATCTTTAACGCAAATCGCTGATGGTTGCAATAAACCTACAAGCCCGAACTACAATCTACAAGAAATTTCCAAAATGTCGACAAATGAATCTTCCTGTAGTATGATTCCTAAAATATGAAAAAGATTGGCTCCATGTCTAAAACTCAAACACACAAGGGGCTGAACTGAAAAACACAGTAAAAGTCAATGTTGGAATATTGACTTTAGCTTTAGGAAACTAGACTCTTCCCAGTTAAATATTTTATTACGATTTCCTACTAAACCAGAGAATACAATAATCGATACCATCATGCTTTCTGACCCATCAGACAGAAGGTCCCACTTTATATTGGGTCTTATCTAATCACTTTGCACAACATCCACATCTGGCATTAGCACAGAATGGGGAAGCGGACCATCAAACCTTGATAGAGCTCGAAACCCAGGGTAAGATTTTTGTAAAAGGTCCATTCATCCTCTATATGCGCCAGACTTTCACTGCTTCACTTCAAGGACTAGGGAACTAAAGTGTTTTTTTTTTTTTCACTTTTCTCTTGGAGAAGGTTGATACTTCAAAAATTCAAGGATGCAGCCCCAACCTCACAGTCGCTCTGGATACGGGAAGAAATACGAGATGCACAATAATTGGTTCGGAAAGAAATTCAAGTAAATGAATATTGTAGTTATAGTTTGATTACCAAGGTGAAACAGGTTTTTTTTCCTCAACTATTCTTTATCATAAAAAGTATTTCAGGTGTATTTTCCTTTTGTAAACACATTAAAGTGATGGTAGGGGATAAAGGTATAGGATTTTATCTATATTTTTATAAAAATGTTTGTATTTTTACTTTTTTTTTGTGGTTGTTTGTCTTTTATCATTTAAGGACAACAACGGTCAAATCATGTTTCAAATGTTGAAGTCTTTCTCTCCAAGATGCAGTAAGTCTCTCATCATGGCCATGTTTTGAACTTTATAAAGTTCTCCCCCGTCTGAAATCTCAGCGAACGATAGGTTACAAGAGCGGAGTCCATTATGACATAATAATGGCTTTAAATATATCAATTTAAGAGACACTTAAATCATCACATTAGTTGCCCTTTAACAAAAGTTGAATACAAATAATATCAAGTTCGAGTTGCTTTTTTTTTCAAATATACATGTATCAAGACATACAGCATACTATTTAACAGAAGCAAGAGACAGGATTTACTTGAGGCTGATTTATTTTAGTGTCCTTTTCAAAATACCATAGTCACTCTGGTTTTTCATACTGAAGCACGTACTCACATCTGCGTCTGAATCATTTATTGAATTTCTTCCATTTAGTAATTGAAAGTCTCCAGATTGACGTTTATAACCTCCTCACCTACTCAACAACAAAACCTCCTCTGTAGATCAGGTGAACAGCGCTCATGGGTAATGATGGAGCTTTTGACATGAGCGCTACATTTGGTTCTCGGCCCCGTGTGTATTCAAGTCTTCAATAGGACAAAAAAAAAAGATTATGCTGGCCTGATTTGCTCCCCGGGCCTTGAGATTGACGCTGGTGAAACTAAACCTTAGCTGATGAGCAAGTTTTAGGGAGAGGCTAATTTACCAAGAGCTCCTTTGGTTTTCATTGCCTGCTTTAATTTGGATTTTTTAACAACCAAGTAAGTTGTGTCTTAACACAAACGAAAACTGAACCATAGTAAAAAAAACAAGAAAACTTGAATTAAATATTTCTTTGTCGAGTTTGGACCCCTCTCTGTTCCACGTTCTTCACATGTATCCATTAAATTCTCTTCAATTTCCTCCTGCGGTTCAAAACAATCATCCAGGTCAAATGGAAACTCCAATTGGGAGTGTAGAAGAAACCGTATGGCGTTGCATTATGGGAGGTGGAAGAGGAAGCAAGAATGACTTTTTCTTTAATTTGTTCCGAAAAAGAACCACAGAAGGGAAGGCTGGATGAGTCGCATCAAACTTTTTGACAATTTTACCAATGATTGTGTTGATTCTTTTAGGTTCTTTGGACACTTTGGCCACAGGTCTGAGTGGCAACTGATCAAAATCGATTACAAAGGACTTTTTAGCCGACGGTGCATGGACGGAGATTATCAGACGTGGTACCTGCACAACAAGGTAAGAATATCAATTTTCTTTCTTTCTCAAAACGTGGACTGATTCAATCTCTAACTCGTTTTGACAGGGCGAGTTGTGCGTGATGGGCGAGAAGCAGATCTACATGAAGCGGCGCCCTGGGAACCGATGCATGTTGTCACAGTACTACTCACGCATCTATTCGTCCGAGCCCTGTGACTGCACGTCCTATGATTTCGAGTGGTAAATCCTATGAGAACATTTCCTAATTCAGTGTAACATCCATAACAATTCCCCATTTAAATGACATAAACCTCATTTTTTTCCACAATAATATGACTATTGACAAGCTCTTAAAGTGATGGTTCAGCCAAATTCAAATTTCACTCATTTTCTTCTAACCTTCAGTTTTGATTATTTTCACAGTAGTCTGTTCCTTTTTAGAGTCATAGACAAAAATGTTTGTTCATTTTAACGAAGCAACTGGAGCTCAGTTGTCTTCATCTAAAATTACACTTAAAAACATCCAAATACCTCCATACTGCTCGTCTGTAACGTCCATCTTGTATTGAAGCCTCGAGATGAAGAATCGTTCTGAATAAACTTAAATAAATCTATATTTTAAGTTTGTTTGTACTAGAAGTTTTTCAGTTCTTGCCTGACGTCTTTCCTCATTGAAACACATTGCGAGTGTCAGTGCGCAAGATTTAGTCTGCTAGCCTAGCGTTGTCCTTTAAAAACAAGCCTTAAATATAGATTTGTTACAAACACGCAGTATGGAGGTATTTGGGTGTCTTTTTGGACGACCATGAAGCCTGATTGGTAGCGTCTGGCAAAAACAAGCTTAAAAAACAATAATTTAATTTTTTTCCTGAACAACCTTTCATGTCGAGGCTTCAATACAAGATAGACGTTACAGATGAGCAGCTTGGAGGTATTTGTATGTTTTTAAGAGTCTTATTGGACGAAGATGAAGATGAAGACAACTGAGCTCCAGTCGCTACATTAAAATGAACAAACATTTTTGTCTATAATTGTAAAAAGAAACAGATTTCTCTGAAAATAATCCCAAACCCTTAATGAACATGAGGGTGAGTAGAACATGGTTGAAATTTTGATTGAATTTTGAGTAAACTATCACTTTAAAACGCTTACAATCCTGGCGGCCAGTAAGACGCTCTCATCCAGTCTAATTATAGACAGAAAAATGTAGATGGAGGATGAAAACATTACATCAATGCCCCTCTATTTGCATCCTGTCAGGCGACTTATTAGAATTCAATTAATAATTAATTCCTAAATGAATTTTAAATGTCTTTTTTCCGTCTGTCTGAAATTCTCTTTGATCTTGCTTGTCTGACGATCATGTCTTTCGTTAGGGCCTTAAAATGTGCCAATGAGCCCCCCCCCTGCTTAATATTCCCCTCCACTACAAACGCTTAAATAAAAAGATAAAAGATTGTTTTGGTGGTGGTCTTTATAATTTAATGAACTGTCGTTGTTTTTTTTCTCTTTCCTTTGGCAGTGACTATGGGTGGGAGCGCCAAGCGGATGGAAAGTGTTCCCCGGCTTTTTGGTTTAATCCAAATAGTGCGGCTAAAAGCTGCAGCAGCAGCCAGAGCTTCCTTAACAGCACAGGGTAAGTGGTCCTCAATGCACAATCCATCACCGACCAATATTTTTCCATCCCGGCTTGTTTGTTTTAACGTCCAAGACATAAATTCTCCACCAGTTTAACGTGTCAGGAAAACAAGGCTGGCGAAAATGCGACTTAAAAAGAAAAAAACAGACTAAATTCCTGTGGCATCAAAATTGGCTTTGACAGCACAAAGAATGTTTACACTTGAAAAGACACTAAATTGGAGGAATTTAATTGTGCTAAAACCCACGGGCGGTTTACAAACATGAAGAGGGAACTACAATGGATTTTGGAATTGATACAAATTGTTACCAACAGCTGGGAGAGAAATTGACCAAATTTGGCAGGTGGAGGAAAACAGAAGCATGACGGTTGTGATCAAAGTTTTATGACGCAGCAAGACGACTTTTATTCCACGAACAAAAGACATAAACAAGAGAAATATGACTTCTTCCCTTTGGAGATCCTCAGCTTTGAACTGGCAAAAAAAAAGGAAAAGCTGAATGACTGAAACTTCTTATACTGAGTCGGTGAAAAGCGACCAGTGTTGGGGTTATTCTCTTTTCCTTCTAGTTTTAAACTGGAATTAATTGTAATGAGAATTTAAAGAACTTGATAAATAAAAAAGAGACAAAACAAAAACTAAACAAAAGTCTATTTAAACATAATTTTTATTGTCGAATAAATCTCATTTTGTGTGCTTGAAGTTTGACGGTAGCATAAGCATTTTCCTTTATTTCTCTGAAAAAAAGCTTATGTATCGTAGGTTTTAAAAAGGTGTGTCTTCTAGGTATCGTAAGGTTTTGTCCAACAACTGTAAGGAGAGCGGGAAGAACATTTACTCCCCAAGGAGGCAACCGTGTCAACCGAGACCTCCAAGAGGTCTTCGCTTGACCACCGGTCACGGAGAGCTCAGCGCAGATGTTGGGACCAACGTTACCTTCATGGTCTACCTCGATGATGTGAGTAAATTCAGGCATTAAAGCTGCATTCTGTGAGAATGTTTGTGACTGAGAAACTTTTGCTTTAAGTGAATACAGGTTCTGTTTTCTGTAGTTGTCTAGACAAGGAACGATTAAAGTATAATCAAATGTTGTAGCAAGGAATATGTATTAATCAAGTGTTATCATAAAAAAGGCCACAACATATTTTAAATTATTATTTTTAAATCCCAATTCAAGCAGTGTGATGTAAATACAATTAGGGGAAATAACTCTTGGTAGAACATTGTGTATATATAAATAATAAAACTCTGATTATTCAGTAAATATTGAGAGTACAAAATTCTACCAAAGATGACAAATGGAAAAAAAATAAAAATTGAAATTGTAGAAAAATTTATCCAGGGTTAAACTTATATTTTTTATTTAGTGAACATAGGTTGTGTTCTGTTGTTGGCTAGACAAGGACACATCTATTAATAAATATTCGATAGAGGGAATATGTAATCAATCAAGTATTATCATTAAAAAAAAAAAAATGACAACCTTTTTTAATCATTATTTTTAAAAACCAATTTAAGCATTGTTGATGTAAATAAAAAAAAGTTAAAGTACTAACTTCCTTACGTATACAAAAGAACGTTATGTATGGTGTATACAAAAATTAAAACTATGTTTATTAAATAAATATTCAAGGGAAAAACATACTCCAAAGAAAAAAGAAAAATGGAAATTTAGTAGAAAAGAAAATTCCGAATTTAGAGAATTTGATGTAAATAAAATGAGCAAAAAGAACTTTTGATAAAACATCCTAACGTATACAAAATAACTGTGTGCAATAAAAAATTAAACTACCACTATTTGGTAGTTATTAAGGCAGAAAACACAGGAATTACGTAGAACAATGACAATATAATCAAATTTTGCAGGGAGGAATATTTAGGCAACAACATTATTTTCAAATCCGAATTAAAGTAATTGTATGTGAATACAACAAGTCAAATAACTATGGATACAATATCTTGACGTATACAAAATAACTTTATTTATATACACACATCTCAACTATGTTTATTTAGTACATATTGAGGGACAAAAATACTCCCAAACAGGAGAAATCTAATATAAAATTTCCTCTTGTGAGACTAATAAAGGAAAATCTAAATTTAAATGTAAAAATGAATAATGTAAGTTAAGTAGAAGTAGAAGTTAAGCAGTATATATCTTGTGTAAAATGAATAACAACAAACACAAAATAATCAATTTGAATTTTTCGTTAAATTAGATAAGTTACATGTTTTACCTCATTAGGGCCACAAATAAAATCAGATTTGGCCCCACAGGTTTGGTTCAAATCAACAAGGAAAGGTACTAGATTTAGCAAATCCTGGTAAAAGGTCATGGAAGGAAAACCTCCCTCTTCAACCCTGTTGTAAGTTACTTTTATAACAAAAATTGATTAAACTCTGGATCAATTGTAATCCACTAGTCAAAGAAGACTGACGTCTGTCTTTTTTATTAAACCAATTTATATACTACAGATGCCACAACAACCTTGACCTGTCCAGGTCATCCTTCCCATTAATTCACCATAAACGCAAAGTTATCCTTGCCATGTTATTTGAGCATGCTAACGCACAAACATTTTCCAATTAGCGCATGCCGGCTCATTAGTATTGCTAATGAACACTAAACACACACTTTATCTCCAGCTGATGGGAATGACACTGACTTAATTTAGTCTCATAAAGCAGGATTACCACCTAAATTGCTCCAGTTTATCCCAAGGGAAACTCTTATTTATTGGTTTTTGGTTCCATAAACTGGAGATGTAATAAAGTGAGAAACAGTTCTTTCAATAAAAGCTTCTTTAGGTGCAATAAACCAAGTCTGCAACTTGATTGTAAAATACTTTCCAAACACCTGACACGCTGTTGAAATATGTATAATTCCAAAGAATGATGGTCTCATAATCCAAGGGTAATATCTGTCAGGGTGTGTGGAAAAATGTGATTAACAGTGTGGAAAAAATGTTTATTCAATTATAAAGCTAGCAGGTGTTCCACGCTGGAAATGAACTGTCACTACAGCGAGTCCTTTGTGACCGAGAAAAACGTCGCTTTCCAGGATCTGCTGCGAAGCCACGTGCGCCACTTTGAGCGTATGTGCCTAGATGGTGTAAATAATGAAGGAGGATGAGTAGAAAAAGGGTGAAATCTTTATTTAATGGATGATATATTGCATCAGAAGATGGGGTATGAGATAAAAGTTGAATGTCTTAAAGGCTCATGTTGAATAAATGACATGCTTGTGGAGGAAATGCAGGGTAATTATGGACTCTGGCACCAGACTGACCCCGGTGCTTTTAATAAGACATTAGTTACGCCTGTGCTGTATTCAGAGTCGGTGAGAAGACCCTCAAGACCTGAATCTGTGGACACAATAACTGTTTGAACAGCGGAGAGAACAATGCTCAAAGCTACATTACACTCACGCTAAATCTGTTGTTCCAGATTTGAACGTATATTTGAATAAAACTGAATGATGTTTTAACATTTTAAGATGGTATAAACCATTGAATGAAAGCGATGCTCTCACTATCAACCGTGTTTAACCATTTATTCTCATGATGAAAGGCTCTTCGCTGAGTTTGGAAAGTTGTTGAACACAGTCATAAATCACTGTCCCATCGATGATGAGGCTGAAGGACATAAAAGCTGTTTAAAGAAAGAAATATATATATATGAAACTGTAAATCTTTACACGTTCGTCTGTTTACACAGACTGCCGAGACCAAAAATGAGGGTAAACAGAGTCCCAGCCAAAGTTCAGCTGATAAGTACAGGATTTACTCTGGTATTAAAGTTGGTATTTACGGCTGAGGTTGTGCGTGACTGTGAGGATCTCAATAAATATATCTTTTCATTGCCTCAGCAGTTTTCATTACAGTGTTCTTTTGTGAGGTGAATGCAATAATCTTACATTTGGACAGAGTACAGTTTTTCATGAAATGTTCTTTTTGGCCGGAGCCTCGTAATTCTTTTCATTTCTCATCCCAAAAAGATTCCATTGAAGGATTAGAGATAAAATAAAAAAAAACATTTGGTGACACTTTCTATGTAGTTCTCAAGTAAAACATGTTATAAACACAACCATAAGACATTATCATGTATGTATAAGGACTTATACAATACATTCTGATGGTTTATAACAATCTTTATGAACTTATAACATGGTTGACTAAGTATTATAAGTGGTGGTTGATAAGGTCTCCTATTAAAGTGGGAACACTGTCTGATGTTATTATATAAATATAATGAGATTTCATTCTGAACAGCTGTTCCAATAATAAATCACTAAATACAGTTTTATTTTTAATTACAAAATATAATGTTCACGCTTTACTTAAAGCTCATAAAATTATTATTGACTGTAGTATTTAAAACATTCTGAACGTTTTTTTTATAATGCATTATTTCCACCACTATAGTGGTTATTAAACCTTCTGATTAGTTGCTATAGATTAGGGGTCACGAACTTCTCCATTATCACATTAATAGTCCTTTAATAATTACCAATGATGCAACGAGAAAGAAAACACAAAATATTATACATACATTATACATGATAACATTGTTATTGAATAATCATATTTTTTATATTTTTATTTTCATACAGTATATTTTGGGCAGCATGTTGGTGACCCCTGCTTTAGATGATAATAAACCCTTATAACACCTTCTATGAATCCTAATAAATATTGTGATATTTATATTTTAATCTATTTGCTAGCATCACTTCATGTAGTCAGACATTGTGCTTATTGTTAGCTCTTAGATATATAAATGCAAAATTGTCTGAGATTCAGCACCTCTATGTCTTATATACAAAAGTGAATCAGCAAAGTCAAACGACTTATCAGTTTTTAACTCAAAAGACTTTTCAAAACAGGAAGTCGTATTCCTCAGTCACAGCTTCATAAGGATCTATTTTTAGGATGATGAAATAAATGTATTTTACTTTTGAAAACGCCTCTTATTTTTCCTGTAACGATTTTACTAACATTACTGCTTTACATTGTATTTATCCATATTACATTTAATAGGATTTAAAGTGTAATTATTAGTGTCTTTTGATATACAAATTAAAATAAACTGAATGGGACAGCAGGTGGATTTTTCCTAAATGTTCTTCAGTCCAGATGAAAAGGTTTAATGACCCACTCTCGAAATTACCCAAAAATGTAATTTAAATCCGTTTTTGAATTTTGCCTTCCATTGCTAAAAGATAAACACGGACTACCGAATGACCTCCTTGGCAGCGGTAATAATGAGCAAAGCAACATGTCGTCAAAGGTCCTATTTCATATTTAATCCCCAAATACAAAAGAGGGCCCAAGGAAAACAAAAACATGTTCCAAGGTTACTGCCGTGTTTGAGCAAGCGTTGATTGTTGCAGGGTCCAGAAGATCGAAGGGGATTCTGAGGATGTGGAAGCTTGACTCCAAGCCAGTGAAGATTGATGAGGGTGAGGGTGGTGGGCTGGCGAGTTCTGGTGTGGGTGAGAATCATAGCAGCTGGGTTCAGAACAAACTGGAGCTTGTCCAGTTTGTTGCTTGATGCTCTGCTGTAATTCTAACACCAATTGGCGAACAGATGTTTGTGTGGGTGAGTCTGGAGCTGCGGATTATTATTTTTCACTCACTTTGAAAAGGGGAGAAGAAAATTAATATAAGATTATAAATTAAGACATTTAAAACATCAATTAAGATGGTGCATCTTGAATTAAAAGTCAAATCCATCAGTCTACACAGAATTTATCTCACTTTGTGTTTGTGTGCGTGTGCACAGGTGTTCGGTATGAAGTCATTATTTTTACTATTTGTTTAGTATATTGGACCAAAAAAACGCTTTAAATGGCAGTCATTTTCATCATATATATTTAAAGAGTATAGTTGTTATTTTAACATTTTTGCAGTGTGAATAAATGACGTCTGTATGTAAAACTAAAGCCAAAAATTGGGCTGTGTTCAAAGGCACCTTACACATACCAGAAAAATCCTGGATTATTCTGTATTTTATTTGAAGACATTCTTCATTTATTTTTTCATTTTTCTTTACAATGTAGAACATTTTATTTTGGAGAACAACATGCTTCTTAAAAACTTTAAATATCCCTATTTTTTTTTACTTTTTATTTCATTTGAATACTGTTGAAAAATGAACTATTTTACAAAACTGGTTTCGCTCAATAATTGTCCTTTTTTTTCACTTTTCTTTAACAGTATTTTTAATCATTAGTATTTGTGGAAAAACTTTGAACGAAAGAAAATCAACTTTTTTCATTAGGTTTCTCGTTTTACTTACTAGAAAAATGGATCTTAGTTTGTATAACTTTCTTCAACTTCAAAGTCCTTTTTTAACCCTAGTTTTTCTATCCTCGGTTGAGTTTGTGTCTGCTTTGATTCCTTTTTCACCCCAAAAATCTTCCTGACACAGATTTTAGAGACTCTGGGGCTGCAGACTAAGTGGACAGAGCATGCTCTAATAGAGTAGGAATGAATCCGTTGCTCTAACTGGTCCTGACAGGTGCCATGTCTCTCAATCTGTAGGGGGACTCACTCAGGACCAACATCCAGCTGGACTTCGGGGACGGCATCCGGATCATCTACTCCAACATGAGCAGGACCGATGACGGCATACGTCACATCTACCGAGCGACTGGGATTTACAGAGTGACAGTCGTTGCGGAAAACAGCCATGGATCAGACAGCAGCATGCTGTTTTTACACATCACCAGTACGTGAGACGGAACATCATAACTTATGTCTGCTGCGTGAACTCGTAGCATAAATCAAATGAATGCTGATTCATGTGTGTGTCTGTGGCTGCTTGATTTATGACGCGCACAAATCTACACGTAGCACCTTCGCACAGAGCTTTACCATTACCGGCTTCAATCACGTTGATTTAATAGAATTCTGGGGGATATAGAGTGTTCACAACATTTCCTCGTACGCTTCAGAAGTGTAATTAAAGAAGACTTTAACCTTGTCAGCAATTAACACAACTTAGTAGAGGAGAGATTCTTATGTTACCAAAACAAATCTTTATATTTTTCCTCTCTTCACTTATGAACAGAAAACTGAGAGGAAGATTTGCTTTTTATGTTTGCGCACCAGATTTTCTCCCAATTGGAGGCCAAATGGCCGTAAAGTATATCTATTCATGCGACTCAAATAAGTCTGTTGTGCAAGGATACTCTTTAACTATTATACCACCAAACTATTGTATTTAATAACTGTGCACAAAGTGCCGCAAATGTTAGGTTTTCCGAATGGCTATTTCTGTGAAATGGGAAATTCGAACCCATTAGTGACCGCCAGAAACCTTTACCGTCCACCCCACTTACTTTGGGGTTGAGGAATATTTTTAGCAACGAAGGCTCTATCTCGATTCCCCATTGAAATTGCGATTTTGAAAACTGTGGCGGCCCTTGGGCTTGAGGCAGCACGCTGGCCCTAGCCCTAGCCCTAGCCCTAACTGTAACCCTAACCCTAACCCTAGCCCTTACCCTAACTCTAACCCTAACCCTAGCCCTAGCCCTAGCCCTAGCCCTAACCCTAACCCTAACCATAGCCCCAAATCCTAGCCCTAGCCCTAGCACTAGCACTAGCCTTAGCCCTAGCCCTAGCCCTTGCCCTAGCCCTAGCCCTAACCCTAACTCTAACTCTAACTCTAACTCTAACTCTAGCCCTAACCCTAACCCTAACCCTAGCACTAGCACTAGCACTAGCCCTAACCCTAACCCTGGCCCTAACCCTATCCCTAGATCTAACCCACCTACCCATTGACCCTTCTGCTTACCCAACTTAACTCTTACGCCATGCTCTCTCTCTGACTCTAAAGCGACAGATTAAAGACTGAAATCTAGTGGAGTCTGAAAAAAGGCTTTGTGAGGCTCGTCAACACATCGTGACACATAAGTAGATACCAGTGAACATCCTCTCATGTCTCTCAGGTTCTTGGTTCCTTTAATATGTAGCCTGAGATGCAAACATGTTGTGTTGTTTCAGAAAATGCTTACAAAGACACGCACACGACTCCCACCGGATCAAAGCTACACACGAACTGCATGCTGCTCATTAGCTCTCCATTAATAAATGCATGACGTCCGTGCACGTGTTTTAATTTATGGATTTAAAAAAAAAGAGTCAACAAAGTCCATCAGTTCTGACAGGATTCACAACAAGCCTGGTCTCGCAAGAACCAAATCCCCTCGTGATTAAATCAGCTCTCTCTACAGAAGAAAAAGTATGGTTGACCTTTTGACTTGCCCTCATGAGGTCAGTGAAATGCGTTAGTGAAAACACATTGTAGAAAATGCTACAAACATCTATTTATTTTTTGCAGTACTTGTTCAGCTTTAAAATGAGTCCAGTGATATTTTTGTCCAAAGTTAAAATATGATTTATATTCAAATAGAATTCATGTAAAATAAATAATTTAAACTAAAATACAATTATATGTACAGTGTATTAATTATAGGTAGTAATATCCTTGTTACAGAATTTAATTTGTTAAAAGTTTCCTTATTTAACCCGTGTTATCTCAGGGTCAAGGTGATCCGAAGGCCCAAAAACAAATGTGTTTGTGGTATCCCTGGTGTTGTCCCCCGGGTCAAGTGAGCGTCCTCAGCCACTACAAATTAATTTTCGGAAGCCTTGGAGGTCATTCATCTTGACCCAGAAACAACACAAGGGATACCACAAACACATTTGTTTTCTAGGACCTTTGGGTCACCCTGAGATAACAGAAGGGTTAAGCTTTCCTTCTTTCTATTGGCTTGAAGGTCCCTGGCAACAGTCAAAGTTTGTAGATTTGTGTTAAATGTATCACTCCGGAGGAGTTCAGGAAATCGATACATTCATTTTTATTTAACTTATCTTGTCAACAGGTTCCACAAATCTTGTTTAAGAGCAAAATGTTGTCAAAATAAGTGGATTGAAGTTCTAGGAATGTCCATTTGTGACATAATAGGGTGTTTATGGAGGAGGGACAGCCTTCAAAAGAGCTAGAGGAGGTATCTGGGAGACACAAACAAGGTCCTGTTGGAGATAATGGTTGCATTGATCGTGGCTTTGTTCTGACTTGGATTACATGTTGTCATGAAGTGCAAATCTAAAGTTAAAATTAGAGGAAAATAGGTCAGATTTGATAATGTGTTTCTAATCACATGACGGGGAAATAATTAAATCACACTTTAAACTAATACATGAAGTTACTATTTCAATTCGTTTTTTACTCCAAACTGTCTCTTGTTCATGGTTTGCATAAGACAAAAGTGTGTTACACATTCACATTTTAGATATGTGAACATGAACAAATACAACAATCTAATTATAAACTTATTATTATATAAACATTAAATAAATAAAATAATGATCCCAAAGTGAAGGTTTACTTTTTAGAGCATGTTATCCTGATTGTAACTTCAAGAATCAAAAAAGTTTCTTTTTTAGTGCACAATGTGGAATAAACAAATTATGAAATAAACACTCAAACAATGTAAAGGAAATATAAATAAAAAAATATATATATCATTTAAAAAAAATGTGGTAAACCATAGATTTTTAACTTGTATTATGTTTGTTTTAAGATGATGAATATATTTAAGAAATTATACTCATAATTGACAACAGGTAATATAAAAATAGTTTTTAAAAATTACTTGAGAAAAATAACTTAAGAAAATACTTTTAAAAGTCTATCCAAATTGATACTTTTCCCATTATTTCTACATTTAACTTAATCCAAAGATTTGTTCTGGTCAATAAGAGTAACAAAAGTAGTTGTTTTTTTATTTTGTTTTAATGTTTTTTTATGGCTATAGAAAAATCCTTAAATAGGATTACACTGTTTACCATCGTCTTGAGCGCACCAGCAGACCGCCCGAATAATATTTTAATGCTGTTATTTTCCCACGGGTTAAGAAATTGACTCCCCGCTGGCGAAAATCAAATTCAGCACCGATGCATGAACCTCATTCCTCTCATGGATAGTCACGTCTTTTCTCATTCTCTTTTCAAGATGGCTGTATTACCGCTTTGCCTTTTAGACTCAGAAAAATGCGAACGACACCTGCAGCTAAATGTGCTTCAGCTTTAATTATAATAAAAAAAAAAAAGCAGCTGAACTAGTGTGTTGATGTCTGTGTTGCCGCCTCAGGTCCAGTGGAGCGTGTATATCTCTCCGCTCCTATAGTAGCCGTCCGGGGGAAGGTGGCTAATCTGACAGCGGTGGTTTGGCCGAGCCACACTAGAACTTTGACCTTCTTCTGGTGGTTTGACAACAGCTCCGAGGTGAGGCACTTGTTCTCTACCTAACACATTTCTGTTTCGCGGCAGACCGCCTTGAGTTTTCCAGCATCTTAATTCACCAGGTTGATTGTGTTCACTGCGGCGCCTCATTATACAGTATGTCAAGGGCTGCTGGTGCTTCTTAGTCTTCTATATTCAGCTGACAAGATGCTTTGCTTTTTTGCTCCGTCTTAATTCTCCATTTTTTACCTTTTGAAAATGCAGCCCATTATAACCTTGGAGGGAAGCATCTCGTACACATTTCCAAAAGAAGGGAAAAACAAGGTCACGGTCCAGGTTGCATCTGGGAGCACCGTAATGCAGGACTCAAAAGAAATCACAGTTAAAGGTGAGTCGAGGAGACGATCTTCAAAGAACTTTAATTGGTGTGATGCGGATAACATGAATATGCAAAAAAATGCTATCTCTGGCTCCCGGCCCGAGCTGCAAACAGCACCGCGCCGGTGTCAGAGCGGACTCGGCTAATGAATAAAATGTCACGGCGTGTGCGCACGGAGCAATCGGAAGGGGCAATTAACTTCAAGGTGTATGTTTGCAAATGGGAAAAGACAAAACTGTGCGTCAGAGTAATCAGAAATGAAACCAGAAGTAGCGTTTATCTTCCGAACTGACAAGGCCCCTTCTTCCCTCAGAGTTCTTCAGGTCGCTGCTGTTGTCGTTCTCGCCGGCTCTTGACGAACACAATCCTGACATCCCAGAGTGGAGGGAGGATATAGGCCGCGTGGTGCAGACAGCTCTGTCACAGGTACATCAAATCCCTGTTGCCCCGTACATCGTGAGACCCACGGGTGGCGTTCAGGGTCGCTACTGCTTGACTCTCGCCGAAGAAGAAGTATCAGTCATGACGTGTTATGATACAAAAAAAAGTTATTTCTAGTGAGAATATGACACAGATTCTTGAGCCACTCCAGATTAAGAGACTCCCAGTTCCACGTAGCAATTTAGTAACTTTTTTTGTTTATATTTTTTGTATTTTAGTCTTTAGTTTGTAAAGCATCTTTGTCTATCTTAAAAAGTAGTGATGGGCCAATGAAGCTTCATGAAACAGTGTCATGTTGTTTAGAGGTCAGTAGGTGGCGCCATCAGTTTAAAAAATAATGTGATTTTTCATTGGAACAGTTGTTCAAAACAAAGGAAAATAGTGCTGTGACCGCCATCTTTTGGACTCTGAAAATAATGACACTGCTTCATGAAGCTTCATCGGACCATCACTACTAAAAAGTTCTCCATAAATACAACATATTGTTATTAATTTAAAAGCTTAGATTTGTGATGCTTTTTTTAAAAGACCATTATTATAAATAACATTGCAGTAAGTCCATTAGTTCCGAGACATCCTATCCACTTCTAACAACAACAAAAAATCCTGTTATGATTGTTAGAAGAAACCAGCAGATGCTCGGGTCAATAATTGAGGAAAAGAATTTGCCTCTGGACTGAAGCAACATTTCTATTCATTTGAGAGGTTAATAAAAGATTGACTGCAGTGGAAAAAACTTTATATATAAATATATATATATATAACTTCCAGTCTGATCGAGTCATCAGTTTGTTTTGGTTCGACTCATTTCTGTTGCTCCTGCAGGTGTCAGGTGTTCCTGGAGAGCAGCTGCTGGTGTGTCTCTACCCGGGACTTCCCACCACAGCTGAGCTCTTCATCCTGCCTGATGCCAACACTTCGCATGAGAAGAAGAAGAAGTCTGAGGAGGCGCTGGCCAGAGTAAGAAAAAACAATTACCGGAATACATTATATTTAACTTTAATTTGTTTTGTAAATCAAAATAAAACGTGTTTTTCTTCACTTTCAAACATTCAAAATACACCAAAGAAATCTTGGTGGTTGATGCGTTTAGTGAAGACACTGTATTATGATTAAGAGACAAAGATTTCAAATAACAGAATGCCATTTATCTTCTAAATGAAGACACTGCATCATGATACAGTGTCTGCACTAAACAGCTGTATCATGATCATCAACCCATTACTACCTAAAGTGCTAGTGACTAATCAGTTATGATAAGTATTTATTCTAAAAAGATTAACAGACTGCAAAACTACAAATTAGAATTTATTTAATGATGAATTAGTATTGTGTTTTACTTCCCAGCCACCATAGTTTAGCTATTCAAGTACAAAAGAACATCAGTTTGAGAAGAATCTCTTAAAATAAATGAAGGTATTCTTGTTATTTATTTGTTGTTTATCACCGGTCAGGGAAGCACTTTGGAAAAAATCTCATATTATTAAAGTTGTGTTTTTAATAACTTCAATAAACTAACTCCAAAGTTGAGTAAGATGGTAAAAGATCTCATTTTATTTAGGTTGTTTTTTTTAAATAACTTTAACTCCAAAGTTGAGTTAGCATTGTAGGCTAGCAGCTTCAGTTATGGATGTCAAGTGCAATGTCAGATACATTTTGTACTCTGTGGTGACCTATGATTAGCTTTACAAAAATTAACTCTTAATTTTGAGTCATGTATATAAATATACATATCTACCTAACCTAACCTAAATGTAGTAGGTGTAGTACGACATATGGTGTTTTTATGCTAACTAAGCTTAGGAGCTACGAATACATTTGAAGTTTTGTAGTTTGTTGGTTATCACTGAATTAATGTGTATTTGTTTTAATATGTCAGTACTAAAAACACAATTGTTAATTAATGTAATAAATATTATTTTAGAAAGCGAAGGGTGAAGTGATGCTACAGAACTGACTTTTGTTGTCGTCTCCCTTTGAATTCAAACGCAGATATCGGACATTTTCGTCACGGCTCTGAACCAAGGCTTGATCCAGTTTGAGCTGAAAGTCAACACCCGCGTCGTTGTGTACATGACTCAGCAGACACTGGGTGAGTTTGCCCTCAAAAACTTCCATAGATGGAAAATCGTTGGAAATTGTATTGCTGCTGAAAGGAAACAAAGCATCAATTGTCGGCTTATCTGATGCGTAAAAACCTGCTCGGTGCGTGGTTGATGTGCACGAGATAAACCACATCTTTTTTTTTTCCAGATGATTTGACATTGAGTTCTGTTCAAAGGATCAAAAACCAAAAAACGTGTGAGATTCATCTGTATATAACAGGATTTAAATCGCTTTCCGTGGATTGGTTCTGTAGGACAGTACTTCTCCGGGAATGATCCGATCAATGACGTGATTGACAAAGAGGGCAATTGGTATGCGTCCAGGAAAACTGCAGGGTCACCGCGGCATTTGCATATCGCGAAAACGTGTCGATCAAGCCAGCGTGGCTTTACCCTTTTCATCCACCAACGGATCTGTCTTCATTCGCGTCTTCACACAAAGGTCTGGGTTGCCTTTAAAATGATCCGGGAAAGGTCAAAGACTTCATAGGATTCAGTGTGACGGAGGGGGGGGGGATAAAGATGGGCGGCGGGGTGAAATACTTTGAATATTGCATTTCAGCGTTTATAAAGACATGACTATGCATAAGCCAGTCATCTCGTCAGGACCCGCGGGACAACCGGTGGACCTCCAAAAAGGTTTCTTTTCAATGCCCTGAGGGGAAAACACAGAGAGTGCATCTCTTCAAACACTGACTGCAACTGTAACATGACAGTGGGTAATAAAAGTGATAGAAAGAGTCAGGGTTAGGGTCAGTTCACGCTTTCTTTTCTGCTACTTTCTTTCTCTTCAGCTCCGCTGGTGGACTCCAACGCCATCCACAGCGGGTCGGCTATGCTCATGCTGCTCTCCGTGGTGTTTGTCGGCATAGTGGCGTTTTTCATCTACAAGTTTAAAAGGTTGGAGTCGTCAACTATTCATCGCTCTTCCATTTCTGGTCCAGTATTGAAGCATTTCATGTGTTTTTCGTGTTCAGGAAAATCCCCTGGATCCACGTGCAGACGGAGGACACTCACGAGAAAGAGCCTGAAGTGATCAGCACCGTCGGTCAGAATGACAACATGACAAAAGTCAAGTTGGGCGAATTCCCGTCACAGAAAGAGCTGGTGGAGGAGCTGGAGGCCCGGAGCAGAGGTGAGTCTGGTCTGTCATGTCAATCAATGTCAATAAATCAAATGCCAAGATAGAAAAATAAACAAACTCCTTTTAGTGATCATCAAACAAACATTAAAATAGTGTAAATTTTCCTGTTTATATTTAGCTTTTCCATTTCTTTCCCCATTTTTCTTATCAAGATTATTTTTACACAGTTTTACATCTTTAATAGTGTGTAATTTTGTGTGTGTGTAATTTACTTTTCTCTTTCCTTTATGTTTATCCTTTGTTTAATATATAACGTAACCATCTGTATGATTTTGTTTGTGTTAAATTGACTTTTAAATGTTATAATAATACAATTATGGTTAAAAGGGTTTCCAGAGTAATTTCTTTTCTATAAAATAAATGGGTCTGATTTTTTTTGATTAAAGTATTATAACTAGATATTATTCCAATGGCCTATTTCTTCTCTTTCTTATTAAGCTGTGTTTTATTCTACCTCCTGCAATGAAAAATCTTTGTAACATGTAAACAATAGCTATGTATTAATGGTGTGTGTTCTGTATCACGATACAGGAACAATGATACTATATATTGCAATACTGTGGTAACAAGGATATATTTCTCGTATTGTAGTATTTACTCTGGTGTTACAGAATTTACAGACCACATGACTCTTGACTGCTTTTATTTGTTTTGAAACCAAAATATTCCCAAATATCAGCTTTAAAATCTGCTGGAATTGACTGTATCCTCTCATCCTCAGTCAACGCCTTTGTTCCTTTAGCTGCTGAGGATGTAATGACTGCTGCTCTATAATAGAAGAGAGATAATCGCAAAACAAAAATGAACAAACGCTGTGAATATTTGCATGGTAATAGTAATTAACATCTGTGTTGAATTATTTCAAAAGGCCAAAAAGTAAATAAAAAAAATATATTGGTTTTCATTTTTGTTATTTAAAACCAATGATATAGTGCTGTTGAATATTAATAAACAGAAAATAAAAATCATGATTTATCACACAATAACATCCCTATTATTTATAGCTGAAATCTCTGGTCCAGTTTCTTTCAGTTTTTGAAAAATGTCATGTTATTTTATTAATTTTGTGTGCACAAAATATGATCTTTTATTTCATAAATTGTACTTTTTGTTTTTGTTTCCCCTTCTCTTGTTTAACTTAATTTTTTATAAGATAATAGAAATACTTAAATTTCGACCTCTATTTAATTTATCGTTTTTGTAACAGCTAGAAATATGGGGAGTTAATGTAGAATTTTATATGAATTAATTTTTCTCAGAATAAATATCATCTTAACTCTTCATGTAGCTTCATGAAATACTCTACAAATCCTTTTTTGCATTTTTTTAATCTTTCTTTGGGGGGAGTTTCTGCATTCTGTCTGCTATGAAAAGCTTCCACTTTGCAATGTCAAGTAAACAAAAGACAATTTGTACAATATGTTGCAGCAGATTCAGTTTGGTTCTTTGGCAACTTCCACTATCCGTCCTCGTTCACACACACAGATGGCGGCAAGTGTTCTTCTTCTCTCATGTAATTAAGTATCAGTCTCTCAAGGACACTTCAGCACAGTTGGTGGTGGAATTTAAAAACACTCTTCCAGTTAATTTTGATTAATCGAATTAGCGCTTGACTCTTGTGTGTCTGCCAAACGCGGCGTGAAATATACAACGGAATATATGTTGCGAAAGACGTACGATATTTTCCTACATGATGAGACGGGGAGTCGTTTGCTTGGTCCTGCGCCGACCAGAGATTCATTAAAAGCACGCATGTGTAACTCGTTGGTGACAAGAGAGAAAGAGGCTGAAGTGGAACTTGACAACTTGACTGAACCAGAGAGAGTTGGCTGCCTGGGGAGGGAAGGAGAGAGGGGTGGGAGGGAGGGAAAGGAGAGAGGATATAATGAACTACAGTTTCTCAAAACAGAATAATAATATCTAAACAAAACATGCAGACAGGAAACAGGACCACTGCTGCATTATACATCGGCGACAGTGAGCCGAACCAAACTGTTATTGACAGTGATAACAATGTCCAAAAATAGGAGATGCAGACGACTAGTCGAAAACAACATCGACTCCCGGAAAAATACCATTCGCTTTTAAGCAAAACCAACATTTTTTTATTCCATTTAGCAAGTGAACACAAAGTTATCTGGGCTTGTAGTACACTACACCAGTGGTCAAGTCAGCATATTTCACAGTTCTCTTCTGAATCTTACCTGTCAAGTCTTTACTGATGTGATGTCAACAACCTGAGAATGTCTAGAGTGCTCAGTGTGAGCTCGTAGATACTCCGGCTTGATTTAAGAACTCCCTGCGGCTTTAAAAACTATAATAACTTCATTACTTGAGAATTTTCTTGCTCTTATATTTGACAAATCTAATTTAATATGGCAGAACACAACAACAAAAATGTCACACAGTTTAGACAAGCAACTACTTGATGACCTTCTGGTTCTTTTGTCCCTTTTTACTGAACCTATAAATAACTGTAAGTAGAATATTTAATTGTGGATCAACCTGTCGTGTCATCAACTCTGTAGGACTCGAACTGAAGTCTCTGGTGTTTATTGTAGCAGCAACATTGACCCGCTGAAATCAAAGTAGATAAATGTGCATGTCGATATGAAGATATCAGTGTTTCAGATGAGATATTGATGTCAGCACTTATACAGAGGTGTTTAAGATATATTATAAAGAATGAATAGACAATATCACATGCAATTCCTAAGACCTAGTTTTTTCAAAGAATTTTGACCACTTGTGTGATGGACTTTGGAAAAGTACTTCCACTTTAGATTAATTTTATGAATTAAAATTACATATTGTTAATTTCAATGTATAAGTATTATTTGGTCATGATTCTCAATTATACCCCAAAAATACAGATATAAATAAAATTCTATGTTGGACAAATTAAAAGAAAATCCTTATATTGATCATCCACCAAACATTTAAATCGTATGTATTCATTTTCCTGTTTATTAATTTTCAGCTTTTCCATTTCTTATACTTTCCTTCAGTCGGACAGAACGGAAAGTAACACATTTTGCTTTTCAAAATTATTTATTATCAAGGAAGAAGATAAAGTTTGTTTTTTTTGCCCCTGTCTTGATCTTAGGCTCAATACACTTAGTTTCCTAGTTTCCTACATAAATGCTATATTAACAACAGGACGTCACGAAGACGAATCCAATTACGATGCCATAGACGTCATAAAGCATCTATAAGATTGAGTGTTCACCTTGAGAGGAGTGAAGAATAAAAGATGTCTGCTCCTGTTTGTATCAACAGGCGGTGAAATTTTATGAATATCTACTTGATATAATGTAATCTCGCTGTTTAAACTCTTTATTAAACTGCTTCTCCCGAACACTAATTCTCTCCGAGTATTCAAAAGTGGCTCCGCGGCTCGTATTTCATCAGAAGTTGGCAAGAAACGAGATTAATGAAGTCGAAAAGTTATTCAGAGTCCTGTTGAGGGGGGAGGAGGGGGAGGGGAGGAGGGCAAGACAACATGGCGGCCCGGCCTCATATTTCAACTGGTTAGAATATTCCTCTTAAAAAAAGAAAGTGCTTACACTTAGAGTCTGAGTCGTGTCAGTCCCTCTGAAGAATTTGTGAGCGGATCTACATTTCTCTCTCCACTCGTGATCAGCAGTTTGGATTGCGACACTTCTCCGTGACACGGGGGATGATGAACGAGCTGCCGAGGTTGTGAACGTCGGAAAATCGCAGGAGCTAATCCCACACGACTCACTGCTATTTATTTTACATCTCCCTCCTCTTGAAACCGAGCTCGGCGCGGAAGTCTAAATCATGTAAATGCGGCTTCCATCTCATAAATCGGTCGGGCGCTCGGACCCTGGCGTCGGAGGTGCTTTCAAGGGTTAACGGCTAAACGACGGAGTGACTCAGATGTTCTTGTTTTTTTTCGAGCTACTCTCTTGAAAGTTTCAGAATCATTACTGGCTTCTTTCTCTGCTCGATGCACTCAACATGTCCCTGTCGAGACAAGATGCACTCCCCCCCCACCCCCACCCCCTCCCAAAATACTCAGCAACTAATTCAGATGCCTCAAAAACGTGCTTGATCTGGCGGTAATAGGAAGATTAAAGCAGACAAGATTGAAGTGCGAGTGCTTCAGTTGATGTTTTAAGGCGTTAATTACATCACCCATAAATCAGCGGCGTGTCAGGGAAAGTCAGGATTCTGCGTACGAGGTGCGCTGAGAGATATTTTTCACAGATTAGCATCAAACATGCTGTTCATCATGTTCTGGAAGATCATGTTAGGAGATAAATACAGATTGGTAGCAGTGTTTAAAAGACAAGGTTTTAAGGTTGGTGCAGAATTCACTGTGTAGAATGAAATCAATGTTTGTCTGGACCGGATTGAAATGATGATATTTATCACGTGAAAAAGAGGAATTCTTCAAACAGGAATATGGTTCTTTGTGGGTCATCAATCAGACTAAATCTGCTGCTCGTAGATGTTCAATAGATTTTTATTTTCTATTGTTTTTGATGGTTTATCTGAATTTAATAACTACAAATTGTTACTTTGATCTTTTATTGATGGTTTTTTAGGTATAAATGATTTCAAGTGTCAGATTAAAAACTGACATAACACTTTAAACCATGTTGAGAAATCAGATCTTGGTTCAAAGACACATTTTAATTTTAATTACAAGAGGAAGGACCCGCATTTGTTTGTTCATTTTAATGTAGCGACTGGAGCTCAGTTGTCTTCGTCTTCATCTTCATCCAAAAAGACACTTTAAAACATCCAAATACCTCCATACTGCTCGCCTATAACCTCCATCCTGTAGTGAAGCCTCGACATGAGGAATTGTTCCGAAAAAAAAGGAACAAGTCTTTATTTTATCATCGTTTTTAGAACAAGATTCCAGGCCATCAGCATAAATCTTGCCACTTGGGATTTGTTGAGGGTAAACTTGTGGCTGGGAGACTGGGGGCATTAAAATGAACAAACATATAAGCCTATAACTCTAAAAAAAGTATTTCAAACTACCTCTTTAACCGTAAAGCTTATATGTGTAACATGTATGTTAAATGTTTTTATGTATAAATTATGAACACAGGGAAAACATACATTTAAAATTATAAATCACTCGTGTATTTGTTCATCAAAAGCTTTATAAAAAAGTTTTTATTTAATCTTTTGCTTAACGTTTTGTATGTCTTTGGACTCATAAGTTTAACATTTTTTTTGTATATTTTCTCATTCTGGAATACATATCTGACGTGTCCCTTTTGTTTTTTTCCAGCGGGGATCGGAAGAAACATGGAGAGAATTGTTACAAGAGAGTTTCCGAACTGTACAAACGTCTAAGACATGTTCCTTGTCCCAGGTACTAATTCTTGTGCTTTACTTGTGTTGCCTTTTTCTTTCATGAGCTCCTATCTCGGTTTTACAGTTGTGAGTCCAATACAGGTTTTATTTTCTAAATTTCTAGATATATATATGGACGATACCACTTGGTGCTGGTTATAATATTTTGTGATTATTCAACTGCATCATAATATGTGTGGTCTTATGAATATGTTACATTTTATCAGACGACAGTGTACAGTTTTTCTTTAGGTTAGATAATGTCTTAAGAAGCACATGACTCTATCAACAATGTTAAAATATAAAAAAAGACCTGTTTGTCAAAACAAAAATAATATAATAAAGTGTTTAAATCCTGTTATTTCTTAATCTTTAGAAAGAGATGTACATATATTTATGATTTAAAAGTTGGTCACAAACTTTCTCTTCAGTTGTCAATAATCAAAGTGTTATTCAGCTCTTTTGGTGACAACAAGTCTATAAAATAAAAGCATCGCTTCAAATACTCAACACACTAATGGAGATTTAACGGAGAGATCAATATCGAGTGTTTAAGGGATGTTCCGGCTAAAAGGAAAGTTTCACACAGATCCTTCCTTGTGTGTGTGTTTGTTTCATCTTTTTTCTTTTTGGACCTCCATTATAAAGATTGTATGTCAAGATAAATACTTTTAAAAACACGCATTATGTTGAGGAATATGTCAGAGTTACAAAAGAAAAGGTCAAAGTCAGTTGAAAAATAAAGAAATATATTTTAAAAAACAGCAGAATATTGACTGCTGTATTAATGGAATAGGCCTGTGGCGGAAACAATTTTGAGGAAAAAGCTTTTATAAGAGATACAAAGTGTCCACCAATATTTGATTTATAGATTGACATTCTTGTTCGTAGCTTCTAAGTCATTTTATTTTGATTAAAATTAGTGATAAGTTTTGTGCGAGTTGATTTATTTAAACAAAAAATACGTTTTTAAATCTGACGACTAAATGTTGCAACTAGTATTTAGTCTTAAGAGGTCAATTGATGAATTGAATAAAGAATATAATTCAACAAGTATATATGATGTTCCTACAGAATCTGTCGACAAAAAAATAAACAAAATTATTAAACAGAAGAAAATATGGGTTGCCTTAAATGTGTTAATGACTACATTGTAAACAGGGTAAAGTTATAGTTTAATCACCAATAATCATTTTTGTACTAATAATATAACAATCTCAATCAAATAAAAAAAATGTTCACCCTTTTCACCTATAGCTAACGCATTTAGCAACCTAGCCTCTCTGATGAATTGTGAGTAAAACTATTTCAAAAATATTAATCTAATAATGACTGATGATTTACTGCGAAGCTCCACCAATCAAAGGACGAGCTATGCAGTTGTGTTACATTGTACTGACTGTTTTATTTAAGTAATGACGGTTACTAAATACAAACATATATTGCAAATATGATAGTAATGAGCAAAATTGAACTGTAGTTCAATGGTTGTGTCGTTTTGTGTTGATTCCTGCAGTCATAATGATAATTTATGTATAAACACAATCAATTCAGACCTACAGGACATTTTTGTGTCACATTTTTAAGATTTATTTATCACTTTTCTATTGAGTTTTTTGTTCCACTGCTCAAAATTCAAAAATTCATTTTATTTTTTTGATCCTTTATTTAATTGTCTTAATGACATTTTATTATCTCATCTAAAAAATATAATCAATTAAAGCACTGTAGTGAAATTCAAACACCTAAACTGGTGCCTCTCAAATCCTTTTGTGGAAAAATCATGTTAAACATAAACTGTGTTTGGTGGTCAGTGTTGCAGGTTTTTCTCGGTGATTTAATGAATCAGCAACTTTCACCTGTGTTTAATCATTTACTGCAGCCGGAGATGGATTCTTGAGTGTTTTTGTTTTTTAAAAATCATGTACTTAATGAAGAAAACTACTTATTTCCCAAATGCCCTGTCATATCCCCCTCGTCTGTACCCTGTTTTGAACCTCCTTTAATCTCTCTCTATTACTAAAATATTAGAACTTCCTCCATTCTTTCTCCTATCGTCTCATATGTATTATGTCTTTCCTTTTATTCCCTCAATTCAAATCACCATTAAATCCCAAAACATCATCATCCATGCAATCAATAATGGTTTAAGAGCTGACTTTGGACATTAAAATTACTCAGTTTACACAAGATTTGTTTTTATTAAAGTCTATCGATCTACCTTCCACTACTGTTCCAAGGTCGGGTCGTGGGGGCAGCATCTGGAGCGAAGAGGCCCAGACTTTCCTCTATCCCCGAACATTTTCTAAATATTCTGAGGCATTTCCTGGACAAGCAGGAGTCATTTTATCTCCATTCTGTCCTGGGTTTGCCCAGAGGTCTCCTCCCAGTTAGGCATGTGCCAGGAACACCCCCTGCAGGGAAGCATCCCAAAAAGTGTCTTCTAAATGACCAAGCTCACCTTGTCTCTGGGTCATCTTGACCCTGAGATAACACAAGGGATACCATGTTTCTGGATTTTGGGTCACCTTGACCCCGAGATACCACAAGGGTTAAAGTTACTGATGTTAAAAATTAAAACGTAGAGCTGGAACATTAAAATATTTCTTAATGAGGGAATATCTTTCGACAAATTGAATTAATTAAAGTTAATTTAGTGAAAATATTTAGTGATGACTTTGATGATTTAAGTGCTGAGACTCAAAAATGAACATTGTTACCTTTAAAAAATGATTGTGTATTGATTTCGCACAATTAACGTTTTCTTTGACCTTCTGGATGCTGAAGTTGGTTTTGGCTGGAAATCTTGTATATAAGAAAATAGAAAACACACTTGTAGATTCATGGCACTTGTAAATGAAAACACCTGACAAATGAACAATGTGATTCCTCAACATCAAGTCGGATTGTCTTTCTGTTTCTTTGTGGCATGCCCTGTATAATTTATATTAGGGTGAGCTACACATAAAGCAGTGTTTTTCTTGCGCCTCACACGATACATTGATTAAAGTAATCATTAAAAAAAAAACACTTGTCAATGGTCTTGGTGTGCGATTACCTCCGAGTTGTGCATGAATAACTGTAATATTGTTCAGTTTTGTCAAGACTATTTAACCATTTGGCTTCATATTTCCTACTGTGAACAAAGTGGCATTTTGAAATTGTTTGAAATAAATGTATTTTTATATGGATTTATGGTTTTCTCGTCACATCACCCCAAACAGCATGCCAGCGGTCTCACAAAACATACGTCCCCGACTTGTCTTTGAGTTTCTTTCTGCAGCTTCAAAGTTGTTCACCGCTTGAAGGTTTAAAGTGTTGTCTGTAGTTATTTAAACAAGACGTGAAACCAAACACCGGTTAGCAAAAAGACTAGTCCTGATGTTAATGTAATTTTCTTAAACTATTAAATAACTTATTTAATCCAGGTTATGATTAAGACTGGTGTAGATGAAGATCATTTACACAACATGTACATAATAATGATGAGTTGATGAAGCTTCATGAAGCAATATACTATTGAAACTAAATCTCGTACAAATAGGACTTTGGTTAATCCCTCTATCACAGGGCTGGGCAATTGAATGTCTTCAAGGGCCACATATAATTCTGTGAATATTTTTAGTGGCTGTCGAGCAAAAAGAAAGACGAAAAAATCCCCCCAAAAAAGGACATTCGTCATTAGGCCGTGACATGTATTAAGCTAAATAAGCTGCAATTTAATTCTTGTATATATGATTTTTTTTCAAAACATTTCTTCAACTAACTTTAAAAAATTATTTTGAGGGATTAATATATAGTCAAAGAATTACACACAAAAAGGAGGGAAAAAGTAAATAGGTGAAAATGTTATGAATAATAAATACAAAACGCACTTTTTAAATGCATTAGAACCATTTATACATGATCATACTTTGGCATAAATACAATCAAAAGGGCCGCATGTGGCCCAGGCCTGCTCTATCACCATGTTTATGTTCATTAAAGCCATTTCATTCAGGAAACAGAAAATAAAAAATTGACTCTTAAAGTAAGAGCGGATTTTGGTTAACTGACTGAACCATGTTATTAATACAAGCTGTGTCTATCCATACCTGGATAAATGTGGACCACGTCAACACAGGACTCGCCCAATCGTTTTTCTGTAAACAAAAATAATGGATAATGTGTCCAGAGACACATTATAGAATGTTTTCAGGATCAAGGACTAAATAAATTACTTCAAAACTTCCAGTTCAAACCAACATCTAGTTTAAATATATTTCTATTGACTATTCATACATCCTGATGGGGTTCACCAAGTACTAAAAGAAACATTTCGAATGGATTGGGAGTGAATAATAAATGATGTATTATTTTTCCTGTTTTCAAATTACAACTCAAATGGACCGTACATACACTTCCTTACAACCAACAAAACACTTTTCACTAAAGATGTTGTTTAACCAGGATAGCTACTTATCGTTCCCATGATCCATGAATTAGCTGAGAACTAGTCGTGTTAACATCATTAAAGTTCTTCAACAAAATGTTTTACGTGTCATTTTTTTTACAGAACGAAAGTACATGAATGAATTTCGGTCTTCAAACCACAAACTCTTAATTGTAGACTCAAAATCCTGGATTTAGGATAAAGCTGAAAGGAATAGGATCCAGAAACATGAGGCAGAACCGGATTTATCTGATTATTTTGAGAAACCAGAAATGTATTTGTTTTAGTTTTGTTTTTTTCCAAGTTTATCTTGTGGTTTCAGAGTCAAAACTGTCACAGTAGACAAAAGAAAAAGAGGAAGACTTGATGGTAACAGCCACAGATAAATGGTTGGAAATTAAATATAGTTTGTCTTAGTCTGAGATTAGAAAGCTCTTAGGGTAGCAGACGCCACACTCAAGTGTGATAATGTCCATGTGAGACAGAAGCTCCATTAAGTTGCCACATACAGATGTTTTCCACTTAGCAAGAACAATTACAGAGTCTTTAAAGTGGACAATCTGACGACGGAGTGAAAAACAAGACGTGTCTTTAAAATGGAGGGGAAATTGTAGCATTTGAGGACACTCACACAAAGTGCCCGCAAATACACAAACCTGGGTCTGTTTTGCATCTTTTTTGTCTCAGCACATGGAGCCACTTTATATACCGCTCGGCAATCTGCATCAGTCCAGCAGTCGTCGGCGCCCCCCAGGAGTCCCACTCCTGGCTCCCGCTCCGAATTAACACCGAGGCCTCTCCGGAGCCGCCCAGGGATGTTCGGCCCGAGCACAATCAAATTGAACAGTGACGATCATTAATGGATGATTGGCCGCGTCCACAAGCCGTAATGCAGCGTTCAGCGAGAGGAAACACGCTCATCAATTCCACATTGTGGCTAACACAATGATGCCGGGGGTTATCGTGGCGGGACATTTTTCATGCAAGGTGCCACTCAGCGAGGGAGTGTCTCGCCCGAGTCAGTGTGTACGTGCGGCTGTGTCGATTTCCCGGGGAGGAGATAATTAATTTGTGGCGCAGCAGGATAGCCGAGGATCGACTCCATTAGAGTCTCCGCAGGCAACTGGTACTTTCTATTGTCCCCCCGTGCTGCTCCACTGTGTCCCACAAATGACTGAGCAACAGATTAAACACACAAAACAGCTTGAAAGTAATAGTTGGTCTTGCATTTTTTTTTTCCTTAAATATTTTATCTACAAACTTACTTCATTTATCAAATGAGGAAGACATCTTTAAAGGGCACCTAATTTATTGATATAAGTGTCTCTTAAATTGTTCTAGGACCGCTATTATACTCATCAGTATGTTTCTTTTTGCACTAAACTAAACACCTCCACCAGAGTGACGTCAGAATGTTTCATTTAAACCATAATCTCGTTTGGTGAGATTTCAGACGGGAGAGAACTTTATTAAGTAATAACTTCAAAATGGAGCAACATCATGATGAATGACCTACTGCATTTTGAAATGGACAACATTTTGAAATGGACGAAATGGAGAGTTTTCCCCTTAAAGCGATGGATCGCACAAAACTAATTTTTACTCACTTTGACTAAAAGTTGAGATGATTTTCAGAGTACTCCTTTTTTAAAATCGCGTAGCGACTGGAGCTTGTCTTCGTCTTCATCTTTGTCCAAAAAGACACTTCAAAACATCCAAATACCTCCATACTGCTCATCTGTAATGTCCATCCTGTATTGAAGCATCGACAGCGTAGACAGTAGACTAAAGCGTTTGCGAAATCTACTAAGAGTACTTCCTGTCTGTGTAGCATGTTAGCCTAGCAGTGTCCGCTATAAAAAACATCTTAAAATTTAGACTAATTTGGGTATTTCCAGAAAAAATATAACTAGAAGGAAACAGATTACTTTGAAAATAATCCCAACCCTTGGTCGAGGGTGAGTAGAAAAATGTTTTTTTGGTGAACTACCACCATTTTCCTTCCTGTTGTGCGACATTGATCGCTTCATCTACAAAAAAATAAATGTCCACAGGGGGTTTCTAGCCAATCGGCTGCCGTGTACATTTAACAGGTAGAAAAGCCAAATGGTAACTCTCTGGGACTTCAAGAGCACATACCATTGCATTCACATGCATATATTTATTTTACAATGTTTTTACCCACTTTTGTTGCCCCACTTTAAGAAACTTCTTAAGACGTTTTTATTTGTTCTGGCTTTTCCTTGATTTTCTGGAACTCCGGTTGTGTTGTCAGTTTTATCTTGACCTTTAAAGTATTTACTTTATTGAATATTGTTTTGATTGTTTAAGCGCTTTGTGACCCTGGTCTGGAAAAGCGCTATATAAATAAAAATTACTTATTTACTTACTTACTTACATTTATAGTGATCGTTGTGCAATAGAGTTTTAATTTCCTCCTTACCTCTGGTCGAGGCCAGTCATTATGCAAAATCATCAATACAAGAAGCGGAAATTCTATCAGTTTCAAAGCTGATGTTAATTGTTTGAAAATAAAAGCTATTTGTGTTACTGTCGAGTTGTCACGACAGCGAGGAGCATCATTCTTTCCTCTACAATGCCAGCTCAAGAATTGGGTCGAGGTGAACGGTGATCCGTTCTGAACAGACACTTAAAGACACAATGAGTTGTATGTCTCTGCTTTATTCTGCAGCCATGTTTATGCCTGAAAGATCAAATGAAAAACACACTCACTGAATAATCACAGCACTTTTCAAATTAATCGGTTTGCTACAACGAAAGGGCACATTTTTTTTTTTTTTTTTTACACTTGATCCTGCTGTATACATTTTTAAAAAATGTCATTAAAAATCATGCAAACTTTTTGTATTCACATATTGATTATTGACGGCTGATTTACAGGATTTTAAGGGGACGGTGTGGAAATTAAGTCTCTCTTGTTTCTGGCACATGATCCAGACAACGCTGGGGGGGAAAAAAAACAAAGTTTGATGAGGAACAGTGGTGAAACCAATGAGGCTGACCACAGCTCGGTGCGTGGGCTGAGCATTGTTTTCAGAAGACGCGTCTATCCTTGTCCCTCGCAGCAAACTAGACGTACAAATGCAGTCCTCGCAGTCCTCAGGGGGCGACGCCAACCAAACTCCTGCATTAGTCGTGACAGACATGTTTCGACGCATCTAATATCGTCCCCATAATCGCAGATAAACAGCCCAAAAACAAAAGCAATATTTAAACATAACCTCCAAACCAACAGATTTCCCATGAGACCCGGCGCAGAATCACTGATGTGTTTTTTTTTTCAATAACATGGAAGAAAAACAGCTGGAAATACTTCTAGAACACTTATTTGCAGCGCAGCCTTGAGAAATGTACACTTTGGTCATGAACAAGCGTTTGTACTTGAAAACAACAAACAGCAGTAGGAAAACAACATCGTACAGGATAAAGAATACAAGTACTCACATCAACAAGAAGGATGCTGTGATATTATTCAATACGCATGATTGACATAAGGATGGAGGATTTGGAAAGTTTATTGGGCCATAAAAGGCATTAATATGTGGTAATTTTATTACTAATTCAATTACTGAATTACTCTGAGCTACACTGAATAGAAGGCAGCAGATTGATTTAAAGAAGAAATGAACTGAAGGTGCAGCAGAACATGAGGTAGCAGTGATGAAATCAAAGGTCGTGATAGAAATTAAAAAAAAGGTCAACTTTGTGGAATAAGATGAGATAAAAGATACAAGGGGATAATTTAATGATATTTGTGAGGTACAGTCGGGAATGTTTAGTAAAAGTTGTAATTACACAACTTTAACTAAAATTTGATATAGGTCATTTTTTATTTTTAAGGACGACATGATGGACAGCCTCTGAATATTTAGGTATTTTTCAGAAGTTTTAAAGCTGTAAAAGTATTTAAAAAACACTTTCATGATTAAGTTTGAGGTATATATTCATTTTTATATATTCATTTCTTTAAGGTTCCGGAGATGTTTTAAATGTTTTTAAATATTGTCGTAATATACTCTCATGTCGACCAAGAGCTGGGATTATTTTCAAAGTAATCTGTTCCTTTGAAGGGTTATAGAGAAAAATGTTTTTTCATTTTAATGTAGCGACTGGAAATTTAAAACATAAACTAAAAACATCCAAATAGAACAGAAATTATACGAATATTTTATAATAATTTTCTGGGAGGCCCTGTAACAAATGTGTACTAGTCTCTGGACCGTGGGTCATCACTGATGTAAAGCACAATTTGATGACCTTGTAATATGTTAGGGATTAAGTCAATTATTTATATGTGATGAGGTTTGAATTTTCATTGAATTTAGTTGTGTTGTTTTGGATGATGGATTTGTTTTTCTCCCTCTGCAACATCATCAATCCTTAACTTCTTGACTTCAAATTCCGGATATACTTAAAATGTCTCGTGAAGTAAAAGATGTCAATAAAGTAACTAAAAGTGGATTTTATCTACTGGACCTTCTTCAAGATAAAGCCATAGATTGTTTTCATGGAAGGCTTAACCAAGACCTTTGAAGATGCACTTTTCCAATTTATGGCCCCTTTAAAGCTTCCAATGTGAGTTTAGTTTCTTGGCACCTTTCAGGTCGCCAAACAAGAGCGATTACATCTCCTCTTATTTTTGTTATGACATTTTGAGCGACAAGACTCCAGGCTTGATGCAACGCGCAGATCTGCGACAAGGAACCGTCCCTCATCTCCTGGATATTGCCGGCTTTCATTTGATGTGTTTCTCATGATAAGATTTAGTGATTCCGCAAAACTTAATGAGTTCTCCGTGCTGTCTAACTCCAATATTTTCCAATAAATAAATTTCACAAACACAAGCCTGAAGAGCAGAAACAGGGATTGTTGTAGAGAACATATTTGTACAACAGTTCTGTTTGACAGTCCCACATGTGAACAGCTCAGACTTTTTCATCATGGATATATTATTTACATAAAAAGATCAATGTCCTTGCAAAAATACAAGTATTCCATTCAAAAAAGTGTTTGTTTTTTTCTTCTCATGTCGCACATAGAAATCTGTACAGTCTCCTCAGAGGAATTAGGCAGCACAGTGTAAGCTGGTCCATCCATGCATGGGTAGCAAAACACTCGAGACCATCCATTGTGACCGCGCCTCCACAGCTTGCTGGAAGTAACTGCCAAAGAAGATGTATTGCTTTCGAGTCGGTCATAGACTCTCAACATTAAAACACATGGGGCGCTTCATCTGGGAGCTTGACGTCTGTGTGAGATGGCAGGTAGCCTGGCCAGGGAGAAGAAAGCAGAGAGAGACAAAAGTAGAATTTTATGTACCTGTTTACATCAAACACATTCATCTCAACGGGGTCTCAATTGTGCTGCTGCAGCAGCAGGTAAATCAACGGCGAACTTGTAGATGTTTCTTAATGAAAATGCTTTCAACGCACCACTGTTTTTTCTGATGTGCTAATTATTTTATCGGATATAATAACTCATTGTGACATTTTCACCACTCCAGCTGCTTCACTTCAGTGTAAATATACAAATGGCTGCTGTTGAGAAACGCTGAGGGGAAAACACATAAATACAGCTTCCATAAAATAACCTGTACTGTTGTGGCTCTTAATCCTGGAGTAAGAGACGAAATAGACTTCAACTTTAATTTGTTAAAATGACCGTTATTTACTCCCGTAGTTTTTTTAAAGTAGTTTTCTGTCACATCCTTTTTTATTTTTTTTAAAATTATGATCCAACCTATTATTTTGAAGTGTTAGTTTTTATAATGCACATCTCATAGCCTATTTCTCATAACGATTCCACAGCTGTCAACCATTTCGCTTTTTCATTAGAAGGTACAACTCAAAAATTGCAGTTAAAAGGGTTATTCAATAACACATGAGATGGGATTTCTATGGGGTGCAGCTGCAGGTCCAGGATAAATACAGAAGACTTGACACATGAAATAAACAAATAAAAGTTCCTATTTCTATTTATTTAGTAAACAAACAGTTCATAAAAGTCAGTTGAAATTCCTTCTGATGATGGCGGCCGGCCGCATTTACAAGGGTCATCTAAAAGGGAATTTATATATTTTTCCGTCAAAAAGTTAATTTAAAGTTTCATTCAGTTTTCGTCCTCCTTATTACTGTCCAAAAAGTCACATCCAAATACCTCCATTCTGCTCATCTGTAACATCCATCTTGTATTGAAGCCTCGACAAGAGGAATTGTTCGGCAAAAAAAAAACAAGTCTATATTTTAAGCTCATTGTAACAGAAGCTAAAAGGCTAACATGCTAAACAGACAGGAACTACTCTGGGTAAATATTGCAAGAGCTTCCAGTGTACTGTCTATACTGGTTCACTCGGTTATATAATTATTTTTATGCCAAAGCAAGTCTAACGCTTAAACAAGTCATTGATTCACACTGATGGCGGTAGGCCGCAACGCAGCATGCCATCCGAGCCATCAGAAGCAGTGGGTGTTTAAGTGTCTTGCTCAGGGATGCATTGACACAAACATCAGGAGTTAGGATCGAATTTACCCCATGACCACTATCACCACAATCTGAGCTAATACCACCCCAGTCGGCCCAATAATCAACTGGGCCACTGGTGGAATGCATTAGTTTTGAACTTCAATCACACTGGGACACAAGTGGCCCTGATGAGATCCTAATCAGTATATAAAACGACAGAGAAGCTCTTGTCAAGAGCAATGTTCAAATAATAGCTGGAGAGTTTACATTTACAGGCGTTTACATAGCTCTGCTTCACCCAGTCTGGAGGCAACTTGCTGTTTACTCCAGGCACTCCGGTTTCTGCCCACATTCCAAAAACACACAAAGGTTGATTGGTAACTTTATCCTTATATATGAATGTGTGTGTGAATAGTTGTGTGTCTTTGTGTGCGCTGAGACGGACTGGTGTTAGGTTTAGAATGTCGCATAGGTAGGTTAATCCATGATCTTAGTTTCATACGCTTAATGATGAATGTCAGCTGGGTGTTGACAATTTGAGAAAGACATGTCTCGAGTAAAACACTGCAAAAAAACTGAACAAAAACTTATGTCAAAACACGATTTGGAGTTTATAATCCATGTGTTTGTGTCTTCTCGTTTAGACTATTGTTACAGTTTATATCAGTGTCTAAACAAGAAGGAGCTGTCTCGCCTGCAGTTAATTCCAAACTCTGAATTCTGACCTCCTCTAGTAGAAGAACTCACATTTCCCTGATCCTAAATACTGGCTGCAAGTTTCTTTTAGAATCAATTTGAAAATTCCAGTTGTTACTTTCAGATCTATTCATGGTCAGACTCCTCCTTCCATCAGTGATCTGATCCAGCCTTACACCCCAGCTCTGGCTCTAAGGGCTGTGGATCAGAATCTACCGATGGTTCCTGAACACGCTACCAGACCAGAGGAGAGAAATCCTTCCAGGCTGTTGCTCCTAAGCTTTGGAACGAGATTCTGCTCTCTCTGTGTTTGATGGATCTACTGAATCCTTCAAGAAGCATCTTAAGACTTTCTTATTTGTTCAGGCTTTTCCATGATTTCCTTGGGGCTTTTTCTATCTCTATGTTGTCTTGACCTTTTAAAGTATATATTTAAACTGTGTATTGTTTTGATTGTTTAAGCGCTTTCTGACCCTGGTCTTAAAGAGGCGCTTTACAAATAACTATTACTTACCTACTTGTTGATTGATTTCCTCTGGTAATGAAGTGTTGCTTTAACTTACTATATTAAGGTTGATGTCATAAGTATGTTTGATTCTTTATCATTCTCGAACCCTGGTGTCAGATTGATGCTATTATAAGGTGTATTTAATTAAGTTGAAGATGACAGATTGCATTATTGTGTAGGTTTAGTTCTTATTGTTTACCGCGGTGGTCAAAATTATGAATGTCTTGAAGTAAAGATTACCAATCACGAGAAAGTCAATGTGTTGCATTGACAAGTGAATGTAGGTTTGGACAAAAGAATGCCGGCAGCTGTGAGAAAACCACAAACTCAGCAGTACCTCTACTTTTTATATCAAGCTGCACATCCACACGGTCCAGCGCGGTCAGCTTGTTCCCCTCAGGGTTTGGGCCTTCTATGGAGGTCACTGTTGGGATGACCTCTTGTTCTTTATCAGGCTGCTCCACAGTGTACGTGTTCATGCCCGGGATCTTCCTGCGGAAATGAATGCGAAAGGTTCTTCTTTCTCTCTCGGAAACACAAAGTCAAGTCTCACCCACTAAACATAATGTGTTGCCAGATATTTTTAACAGTTAAGGAAAGCAGAGCGTTGCTTGAAAACTGGGATCTGGAGCACTTTGCATTCCACTGGGTATTGCACTCCCACTTTCATATTGTTCACCTCAGTTTTCAATCAATTTTTCATCCCCTTAGATGCATTCCCAATTCTGCTTAAAATGTCCTCTCGCATCCTGCATTTCTAATTTCGGACGGCCCCTCCTGTCACTTCGACATCCCGAGCACTTCTCAATATATGAATATTGCCACCTGAAAGTTCAAGTGAAGTCATGTTTAACTTTTAATGAGAGGAATTCCACAAAATACCAAACGTCTGGGATGTTTTCCAGTGATCGACGCCGGGATTATCCGCAGCAGAGGATGCTATTTACTGTATGCCCTCACTGTATAATGTATGTTGTCTCTGGACTTATCTTCTCAACCTTTCCTGCCTTCCTTGCAGAGGATGCCTCACCTTGAATGTCTGTGTTTAGCATTTCCTAAAGGTCAGCGTTCACGTCTTCAGATAGATGAATATTGATAACTGCAGGACTCTGACACCCCTTCGACTCTCAGGGAGAATTGATTAGCCTGTCGTTCCCTCTAATATTCCGCAGATTGAGACAGACGGGGATTGTCTTATTCCTGCAGCTATTATTGTGACGGCGACCACCATAACTCAGTCCGAACGCCTCTTAAAAGATCACCAGAGAGTCGCTTCCTATAGCAGATAATGTACGGAGAAACAAAACACGCCTCAGATCTGTTCACGTGTATGGTAATGTATTCACCCATGCATCTTCTCTGGCTTATCTTGTAGAGTTATGGTGTGTGTGGTTAATGTAGGTCAAAAGAGATCATAAAACACTGTTGTATCTGCACAGAAGTCCTTTATCTTTATGGTGAGTTTTTTATCAGGTTAATTCATCTTAACTTTTTTTATTCAAATCGATGTACTACAGTTTAAAAGCAGTTTGCCACATGTTCTCTGACAAAATATATCAAACTTGTCTTTCAATGCTTGATCAAACACAGGGCTGCTAAAAGAGAATTTACACAGTATTTGATGATTAACAGTCGTGGGTGATGGTTGGTCTGGTGACGCTTCAGTTTTCACAACCGTTAAAACTTTTTGATTCTATTTGTTTATCCGTTGGGTAACCAAAAATAAATATATTAAAGTTCACCCAAAATTCAAACTTCACTAATTTTCTACTCACCCTCATGTCGACTAGTCATGTCGAGTAATCTGTTCCTTTTTAGAGTTATAGACAAAAAAGTTTGTTCATTTTCATGTAGGGACTGGAGCTCAGTTGTCTTCGCCTTCATCTTTGTCCAAAAAAAACAACTGAAAATCATCCAAATACCTCCAACCTGCTCGTTGGTAACGTCTTGTATTGAAGCCTAAATATAAGTGTTCGTAATAAACTTAAATAAGTCGATATTTGTTTGTAAAGGGAGATCCAGGTCGTTCAGCTCGAGCTACAAGTTAACCGTCATTCAAACTCATTTCAATTACAAAATCGTTGATAGCATAGTAGTTTCAGCTAAAAAAAAAACAAGCTAAAAATACATACTTGTTTAATTTTTTGATAAAAACGAAGACAACTGAGCTCCAGTTGCTAAATTAAAATGAACAAACATTTTTGTCTATAACTCTAAAAAGGAACAGATTACTCTGAAAATAATCCCAACCCTTAGTCGACATGAGGGTGAGTAGAAAAGGGATTGAAATTTCAATTTTAGGTGAACTATCACTTTTCTATTAGCGTAAAACAATTGAAATACCGCTCAATGCAGGTAAAATCTGATGTCTTTTATATGTGAATGTATCTTTAGTCTTGGTGAAAAACTGCTCGCTTTTTCACTCGCTCCAATTCCCACTACTCATCTATATATGAAGAAAAATTATTCATGTAATATTCCTCTTTAAATAGCCTACACAGAAAAAGAGTTGTATGGTTAGTTTTTCGTGAATTAATTTCAACTATAATCATGCGTCTTCTTAAGTTGCCTTTTCCAACCTGAAGTGGAACTGAAAATAGATCTTTGAATCCAATTATGGGCACCCCTTATGTTTGTACGATACCTTTTGAATTTGAATATGACAAAGATGACGAGTCCCATCACGATGACTGCCACCAGCATTATAATGGCAGTGAGGCTGTAACTGCTTTCACTGGCGTCCACTAGAGGAGCTGTTGAGACAGAAGAAGAGCATAAGAGTCAGTCATTGATAATCTTGTGTGAAAAGGTTAAAACCAAAAAACTCAAGGTATGTTTTTGTCTTGAAGGAAACTCTCAACAATATAACAACGGCTAAACATGACTTTTGTTGACATATTTAATGATTAATTTATTAATTTATGAAGTTGCTGGTTCTGAATAAAAACAAGTACATAGGTTAGACATCATCAAGTTTCTGCTTCTGACAGCTTAATGTGTTTTTGTTTTACTATGAAGTGATGGTTCATCAGTGAATAAAATTATGGTTTTAGGTTTCATTGTATTATTTCTCTTTTTTTCTTCCTTAAATGTGGTTTTGTTACTTGTCTTCTAAACAAGACGAAGCTGTCTCGCCTGCAAGCAATACAAAACTCTGCAGCGAGAATTCTGACCTGCTCTAGTAGGAGAACTCACATTTCCCCGATCCTTAAAACTCTTCACTGACTGCCAGTTTCTTTCAGGATCCATTTCGTAATTCTGGTTCTTACTTTCAAAGCTATCCATGGTCAGGCTCCTCCTTACATCAGTGATCTGATCCAGCCTTACACCCCAGCTCGGGCTCTGAGGTCTGTGGATCAGAATCTACTGATGGTTCCTGAACACGCTTCCGGACCAGAGGAGAGAAATCTTTCCAGGCTTTTGCTCCTAAGCTTTGAAATGGTCTCCCTCTCCCTCTGGGTTTGATGGATTCAAATACTGATACTGGCCTTCTGATCCTTCAAAAACCACCTTAAAATATTTTTATTTTTATAGGCTTTTCCCTTATTTTCTGGGACTCCTGTGTTTGTCTTATGTTGTCTTGCCCTTTAAGATTTTTTAATTCAGCATGTATTTTTAACTGTGCATTACTTTTGATTGTTGAGCGCTTTGTGAGCCTGGTTTAGAAAGGCGCTTTACAAATAACTATTACTACTAATACTACTACTACATATATATGTACAAAAAAAACAATAATGTTATCTCATTTTATCATTTTTTTTACATTTTTTCCACTATAATGGCCCCTCTGGAATGTTGTATATCACTTGATATTTAACTCTAAATAAGCTTGAGGAAGGATCATTTCTGCTTTCTCTTAAAAGTTAACACAGTTAAACAACATTTTTTTCTGACACTCTTTAAAATAACCTTGACTAGCATTTGTATGATGTAAGTAAAGTCGAGCTTCCAGTACCTGTCAACAGTGGTTTTAAGGGAAGGTAAGAAAGGCTCTGACAAATGGGGACGTGGGAGGCAAAAACGCTTATTTTTCGCGCTGATGTCTGGAGGTCTCAAAGTGTGAGAGCAGGTGCACAGGTGTGTCGGAGTGTACGATAAGATGCTGAGACAGTTGGGTGCCCGAGACGACCTGGTCCAGCAGTGTTGCGTCTCCGGACTGAACCATGAAGGAAAGTGAGTTTGTGTCCATTCATTACAGTTCAGTAACTGGACAATGGTCTGAAGATTCTTTTCAGATTCACTTATATCCAAGAACTGGCTTTTGGCAGGAAGACGACGCACAGGTTTTTTTCAAACTGATCGTTGTTTAAAAAAATAATTAGGTGTGTGAAGAAGTCATTTTAAAATTGTGTCAATATTTACAGTATACCTAAAAAACTGTTGGCATCTATTTGTGACCCGTGGGAGGCAGTAATGAGCATACTCTTCTAAAAAGGAGAAGGAAAGTTTAAGCAGGTATTACACTGTTAGTTCACCCAAAATTCAAATGTCACTCATTTTCTACTCACACTCATGTCGACTGAGAGTTGGGATTATTTTCAGAATAATCTGTTCCTTTTTAGAGTTGTAGACAAAACTATTTTGCGACTGAGGCTCAGTTGTCTTCGTCCAAAAAAACCTGTTTAAAAAGTGTTAAAGCCTCAACATTGCGTTCGTTCAAACGAAAACTAAACATAACTTTCATTTAAACCAGTTTTTAAGGGGAAGATCCATCCATACATCAATGTAAATCTTTGCACTTTCACACTGACAAGTGTTTCAATGAGGAAAGACTGATTGATGAATCAGCTCAGGCTGAGAGACTGATAACTTCCGCTGCAGGAAATCTTAAAATATAGATTTATTTCATTATTTTCTGGGCGATTTTCTCATGTCGAGGCTTTTAATACAAGAAGGACGTTACAGACGAGCAGTATGGAGATATTTGGATGTTTTTAAATGTCTTTTTGGACGAAGATGAAGACAACTGAGCTCCAGTTGTACAATAAAATGAACATGCATTTTTGTCTATAACTCTAAAAAGAATTAGATTACTTTGAAAATAATCCCAACCTTTAGTCGACATGAGGGTGAGTAGAAAACCAGTTAAATCTTAACAGATTTATAGATTGTTTGGGCTGTTTAAATTGTAAATAACAACATAATGTTAACAGAATAATAACCTTTAGTTTTATTGTGTTGGAAAATGTCTAAAAAGTTCACCCTTGTGTTATCTCAGGGTCAAGGTGACCCGAAGGCCTGAAAACAAATATGTTTGAGGTATCCATTGTGTTACCTAAGGGTCAATGGGTGCCCCAAACACATTTGTTTTTGGGGCCTTCGGGTCACCTTGACCCTGAGACAACACAAAGTTTAAAGAGTTAAAATTTCTGCTTATGGATGTATTCAAACTTTGCTTTTTAATGGGAGTTAATAGAGATGTTGAAACAACAGGAAAGCATGTGACCATACGCTCCATCACTGTTTTATTCCCGATTTATCGAAAATACAAGATAGTATTTTGAAGAAGAGACAGGGAAACCAAACAAAAATATATACTGGTTAATATACTGTATATATTGTTTGTCAGAGTAAAACTAAAGTGTTATAAACATTTCTAGCTGCAGGAAAGGGACCTCACTGCTCGGCTCTTGAGAAGCGCAGGTCTAGACTGAAAGTGAAAGTCACCAAAATGATTTGCGTGGGGAGGATGAGTTCATTAACTGGGATATTGCCGGAATATTTGCTGTTGTCTGGCTTTGTTACTCCTCTGAATGGAGTTTGAAAAGCGCTCCTTGTGCAAGGTCAGAGTTATAAGTGAGTCCTGAGCTGATCATTTAGGGAGAAAAGATACATATAATATGTCATATATATTATACGGTATAAGAAAACTCTTTGGTATAGAAGTTTTGATAAAGTCATGTGGATTATAAATGACGTTTTCCAATCCAGGGACTCTCACATGACCAGCGTCCTTAAGACTTCCTTGGCAGACTCACCCGGCGACAGACGCGTGGCGTAGACGTTCACCTGCACTCCAGGCTTGAGTGTGAACTGGACGAGGTCCTGGTTCAGAGCACTTAGCAGAACCTGCGAGAGCTGCGAGGAGGGAGTGACAGAGCAGAGGAGAGACTGTCAAGCTCGGCAGCAATATTCCTGCCGTCATCAATATTTCAGACGCCATCATTTCATCCAGAAGCTTGAATTATGAATCAAAATTTCTTTTTTTTTTTGCTTCCTTCTAAAGAGGAGCAAATGTTGATATGACACGAGGAACCGAGCATCAGCTGATAGAAACACCTTCAAGAAGAGTCGTGTTGTCCCCAAGGCCGCAAACTTTTTTTTTTTCCAAAAGAATTCGAGGGAGGTACAAGAAATAATAACGTAGCCATTAGCTCACACCTACACAAGGCTGTCGGTTTGAGTTCTTAAACACTCTCCACTAATTCCATCTCAAATCTTTCCAGCAGTTAAAATTAGACTCATGAACGCAGTGTGAATAATTACTTTTGTTCTGGTGGCGTATCAGGGTCAGTAAATCTATTACACATTTTAATAAGCTCCACCACACACACACACACACACACACACACACACGTGAGCCATTAATATGTTCACACGGCAACTGCAGATGAAAAGAGTGAAGTGATGATTTATGACCCTATTGTCTGTGTGCAGGTGATCAGAAGGGCTTCAGATAAATACGTCCCTTTAATTCTCCATCCACCGGTTTGTCTGCTTTCTTGATGGCACCAATTACAAGATGCATCAGTGTAATTAAATACCTATTAAGTCTGAGAGTGAGCCAGAGACATTATTTTTGACGTTTGTTGGATCACATGTCTTCACTTTCATACAGCCTTCAGCTCAGGACAAAACAGTCTCTTTTTTTCCCCCACAATTTTGATTTAAAAGAAGTGTCTTTGCCCGGAACTGTCATACAAATGGGAGAGTTTAGCATCACCGCAAAAGTACCTGCGCTTTTACACGGGAGGACAGTGCCCTCTAGCGGTCAAGTTATCAACGACCAGACCAGCCTAAAACAATGTTTATTAGAATCAGAAACTTTAATCGCCAGTGTTGAAATAAAATAACGCACAAAATAAGCAATAGAAAAACGGAACCAAGAACTAATAAATCGAGTAGAAACTATTGCATGTACCACTTGACTAACTGACAGAAAATAAAACATGGAATGTCTAAAAGCCGTGTGTTTGTCAGTATAATGTGACAGTTATTGATGTAAGAACTGAACAGGTTACTATACATTAAAAACGTAAAATTTGTCTTGAGTAATTTGTATTTTTGAACTACAAATCAACATTAAGTTGAACCAGAAATTCAGAATAAAAAAAGAAACTGAAGAATACAAGTTACTATAATCCTTTGTTATTAGACTTTATATTCATGCATTGTGTAAATATAATTATGATGACAAAGATAGTCATTTTGATTAATAAATAATAATTAGTATTATTAATATTAATATTATTATGAACTGCAATTTTGGTATAGTTTTTAATATTTCTTATTCCAGTAGTTTAATTTAATGATGATCTCTGACTAACTAAAGTGTAATTAATTTAATAAATATCGTGTTTAAAATCGGGTTAAAACTCAGGTGAGTTCCATAGAAGTGAAATGAGCAGTTGATTTATGATCAATAATATACATTAGTGGTTCTCAACTGGTCTGGCTTTAAGAGAACACCCTCTTCCAGAATTACAAATAAAAACAAACAAAAAAAAATGAATTTGAAGTGAATTTCTTATTTTATTGTATGAACAAGTGGCTTCAACTTTAAAAATCTAAATTATTTACTCCCTTACTTATACACTAGAACCCTATGAGTAACTTTTAGATGGAGAGGATTTTAGTGTCACGCCCAGGAATTAAAACCCAGTTGGATTAACTTCTCTTCTCTTTTTTAAACAAATATATTTCGAGCACACCACAATATAAGCAATACTTTTAATATTAAAGCAATATTAAAGTTATCATTGAACTTAAAGTAAGTAAGTAAGTAATATTTATTTATATAGCGCGCAATACGTTAAGAGCAATACGTTAACCGACTGTCATGTTGTTCTCACTTGTTGTGTGCAGTTGTGTATTTATCACACTGCTGCATGTAAATATATGCACGAGGTCTCGAGACTTGGCAGACACCAGCGATCCATCACAATGAGCATCATGTCCACATCCATTCTTGTCCAAGAAAACTTTAGGTGGCGATAGAGTGCGAACTTTTTTAATCAGGCTGCATTGATAACTCTTGTTTCCCATCACACATTATGATTTAGTGCCACAGCCTCCACAGGCGAGATGCCAACCTTCTCCTCAAATTGAATCTTACATTTTGGAAGTTAAAATATGACTTCTAGGCGTCAGGAGCCGCAGGATGAAGCCATTGGTAGTGACCCTTAGAGCGGCCTCTGTCTGTGGTGACCATGTACGTTTGACCTTAAAACAACTTGAACTAGGTAAGAAAAAAATGGACATAATAGCTCAATAAATTTAAAGTATGTTCTTGGAGATACAACACTGCCATCTAGTGTAACATTATTGTAAGTGGCCTTATGAAAACTTAATTTATGATACAAATGTATTCTCATCCAAGTACTGCAAAGATAATGCTGGACATTCAAATTAAACTAAATTAGTAAAAGTAAAAAAAAAAAAAATGTTTAGGTCAGTAGAATATTAAATTAATTTAGGGCAAAAATATTTCCAGAGTACAAAAAAAGGAATAAATATGTCAATCAAATAAAAATGGTAAAAAGTCAGAAAATATTTATGTATAATACAAGGGAAATACGACACAACACTTTTAAAAATGTAAATATATATAACTATGCAACTAACATCAGACTGTTGAATGAAATATTACTTAACAATATTTAATATATTATGTATTTATTCTATTTATAACACTATTTTTAACTTATTCATATTTATATTTATACTTTTTATATAAACATTCACTCTGCTGTGTTTTTTAACGGTTGCCAAGCAACGACATTTCTTAGCCAGTTTCACTGCTGTGTTTTCTGTGCAGTGACAATTAAAGAAAGTCTAAAGTCTAAAGTCCAAAGTTTAAGGCTATGAGTTAAAAACATCATACTGTGTCTATAAACAGCAAAATATATAGAGTGCAAAAAGGAAAGAAAAGAAAAGGTAAACAGTTAAAAACTAGTCATAATGTAAAATGAAATTGGACTCATAAATAAATAAAAAGTGAAATAACAAAACAAGATACCAAAAAATGTCATATAATGAAAAATAAACTTTATTTCGAACTTTAAAAAAAAGAAGAAGAAAAAAAAGTAAATTGTAATTGTAAATCATTTGTACATACAGAATAATATATACAATTATATATATGATATTGTAATGGCATACAAACATTTAAAATGTAAAAAGAAATTTCAGAAAAAAATGGATTAATAAAATAAATAAATCATAAGAACAGACCCAACACCACGTCATTCATAAATAATATAATAAATGGTAACATGGGTGTATTTGTTCTGCATCCATCAAAGTGGGCTCTACCTGATCCAAGTTGGCCGACTTTTCCCCGACGACTCCTCCGCCCGGCTTCCTCTCCGGCACAATGAAGATCTCGGCGGTGGTGGGTAACCCTGGAAGCACCGTCACCAGGAGCTGCTCCTCGTTTATTCCCGTGACCTTCAGTCACGACCACAACAACAACAACAACAACATCTCATTAGAAAAACTTGGTGCCTTTTCTCTGTGACTCTCCCTAATAACTCGTCTTTTGGACTCATTTATCGTTTTCTTACAATTCCATTGTCTGTCGGAAGAGGATGCACACGTCACCTGGAATATTCAAACTCCCTCTGACAGACCCCGGTAAAGGCCAGGGCTTTTAGTGCTTTCTTCCGTAACCAGAGGTCTGCTGTCAGTGCTAACCTCCCAAGTATCTGACAAGACTGAAGGTCAAAGTGAATGTTTCATACTGAGGGGCTACTGTAGGATCTATTTAGAGCTCACATCTAGGTCTTTTACATAACCTGCTGCCTTTCAGACGCGGTGACAACATGCGAGAGGGATGACTTGAGCGAACATCCTTCTCCGTTGGCGCGCGGCTTCAGAGAGCAAATGTTAACTGTCATAACAGTCGGCCTGCCCTTTAATGCATCCGCCGAGTTCCGTCAAAAGAGCTCTAATGATTTTGGGTGATGTGCCATGTCAGGCCTTGCCCGGCTGACGACTAATTACGCCGCGGTCGAGGTTAAAGACACTACAAGTGTCGGGGGTGGAAGTCTCGACATGAAGCGACGTCCTTATATTGCTCTAAAGCAGGAGCGGGGAATGCGACCGGCTGGCACCGGGTTTTTTTTTTTTTTCTCTCCTCTTTCCGCTGCCAAGCTGCTAATTGCCGCGATATGAAAGTGGTAATTTGTGAAATTCCCTCCAATGATGTTTTCTAATGGCTTTGGATTCCTCACCTGAGCGATGGAGCGCGTCACCACTCTGCCAATGTCGCCCCGCCACTCCGAAACACCCGGATTCATCTCGTCCAGGTTGGAGGAGAACGCCAGCAGGTGGGACTGGAAATAATCTGACGGGAATATTCAAGAAAGAGTTTGACAAACTTTCATGAAACTGCTTCGTGGTGAAGACGCCGTATCATGATACTTTAATAAGAACGGCCACTAGATGGTGCTCTCGGCTTTATAATCTTTAGCTCTGATCCACTCATTGAATGAAACCTGGCATTGTTTTCAACCTTAGAGTGACATCTAGTGGCCTTTCAAAGGGAAGTATTATGATACAGTTTCTTAATTTTCATTTACATTAAAAAAAACAAAACGGAGAAAGATAGTTTTACCATAAACTGAAATAGACATGTTGTCCCAAAGAAACACACACACCTGCACGCACACACACCTACAGACACACACAAGCATACACACACAGACACACACACATACACACAGCCACCCACACACACCTACACACACCCACACACATCAACAGCCACACACACACATATACACACCTACACCCAAATGCACATACACACACACACACACACACCTAAAGAAACACACATGTATAAAAACACACACACACACATTCCTACACTTACACACACACCAACCCATACACACACACATATACACCCACAGACACATACACACACATATATACAGTCAAATATAAAATGAATAATTAAAAAAAAAATGTCATATAATGCCACAATATATAATATATAATAATAATGTAATTATGCAAACACATACGTAAAAATACACACACATGCATATATATATAGAGATATATAGATATATTCTTTTTTTTGTACTTTAAATATATCACAATATTTATAGTACAAAATGTAAGAAAAGAAAATGTAAATATTTATAATAATTAAAAATACATTGATTAACATGAAAAGTGAAAAAACTAAACACGATGCCAAATTGAAGTATCATGATACAGTATCTTAATTTTAAAAGGCAACTGACAGGTGTTTCATGAGACCTCATCGACACATCACTACTAGATACGTATTTTTTACTTCATTTAGTAAAAGTAAAAACAGGAAGTGACTTTATCATCAGTTGCTTGCTCAAAAGAGAAACAGACAAACAAACAGCAAAACACAATATACGTCACAATTACAGTAGAATTTTTCAAACAGTGCTCATGATCCTGTAACGATTCCTGCTAAGATTCTTCCCTGAGTCGGACAAGAAAGCTCGTCTCAAACACGTTTTCTCTGACGACCTCCCACTGAGCAACTCAGTCTTCATCTCATTCAGAGGCAAATGTTTTAACAGGCTTCAAACACTCAAAATGTTGTTATTTTCACAAGACCGGTCATAATTTAGTTGTATTCAACAGTCAACATACAATATTCAGGGTAAGGGTTGTCACGCCGGGGCCACAACTCCAGATTTAAAAGTCTCCTCGCTGCTGAATATTCCAGTCAACCGTCAGTGGTTCTGTAGCACAGTTAAAGTAACCAGAGCATAAGAGGGGCCACGTGAGGTCGCCAACATCCTGAGTCAACCACCACAGAGCTGCAAACTTGGCCTTCATGTTAGTTCATGTGGGCTTCAGAAAATGTGCTTCTGTCAACTCGGTGCATGTGTGTTCTCTGGAGGGACGTGTAGCACTTTTCTACCTCGCAACAGGAGGTCAAAAGGTTGGCACGAGGATGGTACTTGTCTGAAGTCGAGACAATGTTTCAACCACTTAATAGATTTCAAAACATGCAGAGGTTTGTCTTATGTTACTAATATACCTCTAGAACAGGGGTAGGGAACCTGGTCCAGAAAGAGCCGCAGTGGGGGCAGGTTTTTGTTCCAACCGATCAAGCATGTACAGTTTAACCAATGAGGTTTCAGCTGAACAAGCAACACCAGACTGACAATCAACTGATTACACTCCTAAGACACCTGATTGGATAAAATGTGTCCTCTTGAATGGTTGGAACGAAAACCTGCACCCACTGCGGCTCTTTCTGGACCAGGTTCCCTACCCCTGCTCTAGAATATAACATTGAAGAAGTGAAAGTGTTATCGCACTCAATTAGGGAAGTAGTAGTGATGTGCTGATGAAGCGTCATGAAGCAGTGCCTTATTGTTTAGAGGTCAGTAGGTGGCGCCATCAGTTAAAAAATGATGTGACGTTTCATTAGAACAGTTCAAAACAGGAAAATACTGCAGAGACCGCCATCTAGTGGACTCTGAAAATAATGACACTGCTTCATGAAGCTTCATCAAACCATCACTAAGGAGTAGTTAAATACTAGTTCACGTAACTAAATTTAAACAGAAAACAAAAAACTAGAAACTGAATGTGATGCGAGTCAGTACCTTCCTTCATCGCGGAAACACTTCATACCTGAGGTGATCTAAAGGTTAGCCTGCTTTTAGTTGAATTATATTTGAATTAAATCCAACTAGATGCTTTTAGCGATCACATAAAATGACATTTACACTTCTTTATATGTATATATTAAACAATATTAATTAAATGATGTATATTTTAAAACTAAATAATCTCTGATAATCATAGACATGGGGGAGGTGGGCTGTGGCTGTTGGGGACGGTCTACAGTTCAAAGATTGGGGGCCGTTCCCGGACGGCTGCAGCCCCATTACCCCCGCCCTGCCCGCACAGCCGTGGCCCCCCTGTGGCCCGGGGGACTCTCACCGGGGGACCTGAGCCGGTGCCTGGCCATTGCTCCCCCGGGCTCATGCGGTGGCACTCGACCCGGCTACTGGCCGTGTCCGCAGGGTATTGGGGGGGGCTCCGCCGCCGCTGCTGTGGTGGATCCCTATCTCCTTGACTCGGTCCCCTGCTATGGACTTGGTGGCAGCCTGACGGTCTGGGGGTCTTCAGTGGCCCGGCCTGGCCCCGGGGCCCTATCCCCTGACTTGTTCTTCTGGCTGTCCCTCTGCCTCCATGCCTGCGCCTGGTGCCTCCCTCTCTCTGCTTCCTCGGTCGTCCTCGCCTGTGCTTGCCCTCTCACGCCCCCGGTGGTGGTCCGCCTTCTCGCTGGTGTTTGGGGTCGGCTCTGGTGGTTATCTCGCCTGCCGGGTCCTGGTCTCCCGCGGGTTCCTGCCGCGGCTTGGGCCCCTGTGTCTGGATCCTGCTGTGCTAGGTATGTGCCCTCTGGCCTGGCTATTTCAACCCCCCCCCCCCCCCCCTCTATATAACTTCACCCGTCACCAGAGTCTGTATACCTGTGTATTGTATACATTTGTCCCAAACCCACACCTTTTTATTTCTCTCCCGGAGCCCCAGGGATCCACCTCCAGAGCTGCTGCTGATCCAGGGATCCACCTCCAGAGCTGCTGCTGATCCAGGATCTCCACCACGTCATCAGATCCCGAGTTCTCTCCAGCACCCCCATGGACCCTCCTACACTCTCCTCTTTTCTCTCACTATATCCTCCCTCACTCCTCTCCTTATCCATCTGTCTACCCCCCCATCCTTCCTCCCAGCCGGTCAAAGCGGCAGGCCGTCAACAATGAGTCTGGTTCCGCTCGAGGTTTCTGCCTTCTAAAGGGAAGTTTTTCCTCGCCATTGCTCACTGTACAGCTCACTGTACAGTGTTTTGTTTCTTGCTCTTTGTTGAATTGCTGGGATCTATTTTTCCTTAATCAACTGTAGTCTTATTTCAACTGTATAGTGTCTTGACATAACTTTGTTATGATAAGACACTTTAAATAAAATTGAATTGAATTGAATTGAATTGAATTAAATCATTTGTATATGTCACACACATCAGAAAAAAGTGCAAAATTATTTGAAATGATATGTTAAATAATATAAGAGCATAGTTTAAGTGTATTTAATTATTTCAGAAAAAATAATAAATCTAATTAAAGTATTACATATTTTTTTCTTTGTTTTTTTTTCACATTTGGTGAGAACAAATAAATATGGATATGAAACTATTGTTATTGTACTACTCTTTTAGGCCACTAAGGGCGCTGTAACTCCACCATACACCAGACACTAATGTTTTGGGTTTTATTTCCACAGATTTACTTTATAAATCACGCCACACTTTTCTCCCGGGGCATCTACCAGTTTGTGCGAGTGTATCAGTTTCTGTGCTTCGTCCTCGAGGATTTTTTTCCCTTTGACTCAGATTTCAGAAATAACTCGTGGCCTTTACAGAGACGGTGGGAGAAATCCCATGACTGAAATCACAGAAGACCTAAAAGGATCTTTCATTTACGACATTTTTAGACGCAGCGTAACATGGAATAACCCGCGAGGAATTGAAATGGGGTCTCAATGAAAGGCATTCCTTATCTATTCCTATCTATGTCAACATGTGATGGATTGATTCGGTTTCACAGTGAGACGTTTCCAGTGGAAGTTGTGAATGTGTATTTATCCCACTTATCATTATTGTTTATGGTTTTTATTGATTTAAAAATAGCTACTTTATTCTTCTTCTTCTTTACGCTGAAGATATTTCTCAATGAATTTGCCTGTATGCTTGGGTTCGTTGTCCTGCTGCAGAACACATTTTGTGCCAATCATACGTATATACCTGATGGTATTGCATGATGGATAAGTATCTGTATTTCTCAGCATTAATACCATTAATCCAGACCAAATCTTAAACTCCATTTGAAGAAATGCAGCCCCAAACTTGCAAGGAACCTCCACCAGATTTCTCTGTTGCATGTAGACACTCATTATTGTACGGCTCTCCAGCCCTCCGGCGTACAAACTTCTGCTACAGCCAAATATTACAAATGTTGATTCATCAGTCCAGAGCACCTGCTGCCATTTTTCTGCCAGTTCCTATTTTTTCGTGAATAGTTGAGTCGCTTGGCCTTGTTTCCATGTTGGAGGAATGACTTTTTGGCTGCAACTCTTCCATGAAATACCACTTCTGGCCACACTTCTCCGACAGTAGATGTGTGTACCTGTGGCACCCACTGGTTTCTGTCTCTCTCGAACATCTTACGATTTCAAGGGGAAATAAGCTTGATGTGTCTTTCATCTGCTGCACTAAGTTTCTTTGGCCGACCACTGCGTCTACGATCCTCAATGTTACCCGTTTCATTGTGCTTCTTCAAAAAACAGCATATCTTGAAACCCCAATCTGCTTTGAAATCTTTGTCTGGGAGAAACCTGGCTGATGTAAGAACTACCTTGTATCTTGTTGCTGTGCTCAGTCCTGCCATGGTGACATAAAAACTGTCTTCCTCAACCTCAGCTTGGTAGCAGAGTTTGTTCCTCACACAGTTTTAAGCTCCTACACATCTGTATCTTTATCACTCAATGACTGTGTTTCAACCTACTTGTGAAATTGATGATCATTAGCATCTGTTTGGTATAATTTGTAGATCATACACCTCATTATAATCCTACGAAACACCTGACTTTGTGCAAAAGTACCTTTAAGAATTGATGCAGGTTTGATGCTTTTGTTCGCTCACTTTGCATTTTGTAAAATGATTAAAACAATAATATATTCTTTATATTTTTGAAAGCAATCTTAGTTTGAAGCATTTTTTTTTCACACCTGCATACAACTTTTGCAAAGTACTGTATATATATATTTTTTTCTTTTTTAAAAACATATATATATACAGTATATATATATACAAATACAAATGTACTTTCCCATCATTTAAGTAAATAATCTTATCTTACTTTATAAAATTATGCTTTGAATATTTTGTTTTGTATTAACTTTGCTGGGAAACAGATAATACATTCTTTTTTTTTTTTTTGGATTTTGCGTTAAAATAAAAAAATAAAATAAAAATAACATTTGTATTAAATTACATATTTAATTCTGAATGCAGGAAAAATTGCAGATGAATAAGATGTTAAAATGAAACTGATTTAATAAAATATTTAAAACAAGTAATAATGTCTACGTAATGTTTTATTGTAAAATATATATTTTTTAAGCCCATTACAGAGATAATTTATTAATTGAATTTCTTATTCACTGATGCGATCAACCAGTTAAAGTTAAAACTCAAATGTAAAAAAACATATATATATATTTTTTTACCATAAACTGAAATAGACATCTGGTCCTGGAGGACGTTGTTCCCGACAGCTGCCTGAACCGTCACGGTGAAAATTCCAACTTTGTTGAAGGTAACAGACGTTCCACCTTCCAGAGTGACGAGTGGCTACAACAACAAAAAAAAGACAGAATTAATAAGAAAACAACAACAAATAAGTCATTTAAAAGGAATTTTACCTCCGTTTTATTTTCAAACCACCAGTAGTAAGTCACCGTTCCAACGTTCTGCGGCTTCAACACAGTGGTCAAGTTCACGGCTTTATTCTTGACGGCAACTGAAGAAGAAGCCAGCTGGACTTGTTCGAGTTGACCTTTCGGAGACGAAACACTGGATTCACACATTTTGCTAAAATAACTTAATGGTTCCCGACTGGTGCTTTAAACAGTTGTGAAGGAGTGTGACACGGAGAAGTGTGGCTCGGAAGAAGAAGTGGACGTCGGAGGAACATCAGCGCGGCAGTATTTTTCTCTGCCATGAAAATGTCGCTGTGGGAATCTTTTGTAATGAGCTGAATTCAAGCTGACCGGAGACACTGTGCATCAACAAGGAAATAGAAAAAATACTGTCAGATTCTACACCCACGCCGGAGGAGGTGGTATTTGGAACCAACTTATTGGATGGAGCTGAACTTTAATGAGCCAATTTCAAGTTCCAGTGGAGCTAAGAGTGTGGAAATCTAGAGAGGGAAGTGCATTTTTACGTCTCAGGTTCTGAGAACCAGTTAAAGATAAGTGTTATTTTTCCTTTCTCTGTCATAAATGCAGCAATTAATCTTTCTATTGGGACCGAAGATGAAACTCACAGTGAGTCAAGTCAATCGGAAAACATGAGTCAGACGGACAAAATCAGAAAAAACACATATCCTAAGATAGATAGTAGTTCTTTAAATCATTTTTGTTTTCTCCAGGATGATATAAAATTGTCCGACATTGTGACTAATTAGATTTCATTTTAATCCTGTTCTCTTTATATTACATGATGTCCTTCCTAAACAAAATTAATTTTCAGATTTTTAAAACCAATATGCTTTCTAAGAACATGTGAAACAGATCAGTTAAACTAAATTAAAATGAAGGATCAGATGATTCACTTTTTTGTGGTGTTGCCATCTGTGCTTACACATCCTTTAAATGATTTATCACTCTCTGTGGTGCAGAAGAAGCTCCCTTCCTTGTCTGTGTTGTGATGTTTTATCTTGTATATACTAATTCCTACAAATAAAAGTGTTTCCCCACCAACTGTTTTGCTAACTCTACAAGATCTTCTAAAGCTAGCTCAAAAATAAATACAAAGAAATACATCACTTAGGAATCCATCTTACATTTTAAGTATTCGGATCAGCTTTTAAAAATGAAACGGTTAACACTCACAAGACACGTGCAGGTAGAGCATCACTCGATTATATCCCAGAGTGTTCCGTGCCACAGCAGAGACCAGGTAGATGCCGACTTTATCGTAAACGTGCTTCACCCCGTCTTCAATGGAGCTGATGTTCACGTACGAGATGGCGGTCCCGTCACCGAAGTCCACCGTGATGCTGGTGGTGGAGCCGAGACCCTTCAATTTGAAACATTTCCCATGAATTAAATCAGAACATCTGAAAACATTATTCTCCTAACCCCTGTGTTGTCTTTGGTTCAAGGTGAACGACCTGCACAACTGCATAAGTATTTCTGGAAGCCTGGGAGGTTGTTCACCTTGAACAACACGTGATATGTGATACCAAAAATACATTTATTTTCGGGCCTCCGGGTCACCTTGACCCCGATATAACACAAGGGTTAAATAAGTATTTTAATTATTTTTTTAAAAACAAGATAATAATTGAGGTTATTTATTAAAATAAATTAAGATACATATTTTGATCAATAATCAAATTGGTAATTAGGTAAATATTTAGATACATCAATTCTATTATAAATCCAATAAATATTCAGATAAATAATTATATACTTAATCAGTCAATAATCGGATAAATAATCTGTCAATAATCAAATCAATAATCACAAAAATAATGTGATAAATAGTCACAGGAATAATCATATAAACAATTAGTCAATAATCAAATCAATTATCAAATAAATAATCAGTCAATAATCAAATCAATAATCAGTCAATAATCAAATCAATAATCACATAGATAATTAGATATATAATCAGATCAATGATCAGATCAATAATCAAATAAATAATCACAGAAATAATCAGATAAACTATCGGTCAATAATAAAATCAATAATCAAATAAATAATCACAGAAATAATCATATAAACTATCGGTCAATAATAAAATCAAATAAATAAATACATCTATAATCAGATGAATAATCAGATAAACAATCACATAATCAATCAGATCAATAATCAAATAAATAATCAGTCAATAATCAAATCAATAATCAAATCAATAATCAGTCAATAATCAAATCAATAATCACATAAATAATTAGATATATAATCAGATCAATGATCAGATCAATAATAAAATAAAAAATCACAAAAATAATCATATAAACTGTCAGTCCATAATAAAATCAATAATCAAATAAATAAATACATCTATAATCAGATGAATAATCACATAAACAATCAGATAAATAATCAGATAGATAGATAGATAGATGGATAGATAGATAGATAGATAGATAGATAGATGGATAGATAATAGAGATACATTTTCTTCTCTCGATGCAAACTATTCTACTTTGAGTGTCTCTCTGAGGACTGAGCTCTTCATCATATCTCATAAAAGTAGAGAAAACTCTCTTCTGTCCTTGTCGCACCCACCCGCCAATCTCTCGCTCCATCTTTCCCTCGTGAACCTCGTGAACAAGATGCAAAGGCACAAGTGCTTTACTGCGCCGGAAGAATATAAAATAACTTTTTCAAAAGCGTTCGTCTTTGAACATGTTTCCATGAAAGACTTTGAAAGTGTCAGATTCTGTCAGTATTATTTTGAGGCAAATTTCAGAGTGCTTTAGACAACATGCATTAAAGGCTCTTCCTATTGTCTTTTCCAGCTGATGAACGCGGGATAGAGAAAGAGACATTCTTAAAATTGAGATAAAGGAAAATAAATAAAAAAAGTCAGTTTTTTCTGTTTACAAACAAACATATTCTGATTTATTTCTTACCTCTTCCAGAAACACAAGGAAAGTGACATTCTTGTCGAGTGTTGCCACCAATGTCCCTTCACTGGTGAACAGCTGGAGGCCCCGCGGGGGCCAGCTGGGACACTTCTGTCGCTTCGGACTGTACTTGAGCAGACTGCCATCCGTGCAGTTGTTGGACAACCCTTTCCGATACCTGAAAAACAAGACACGCAGGCGTAGGTGTCGCACGGCATCGTAATAAAAGTGATTCATGAAGACGCTAGTGAAGGACGTACCCCGTGGTGTTGAGGAAACTGTCCCCCGTGATGCAGTCTCTAGACATGGGTGAGGGAACGAACCAAAATGCCGGACTGCATCTCCCGTCTTTCTGCCTCTCAAACCCATAGTCGCTGAAAAATAATACAATTAAAATAGGGATTATTAGCATTAAAATCATTTGAATAAAGCAAAGTACTTGTGGGTTTGAGCTCAAACACTTTACAGCTATAGTTGAAGGCGTCACATTTCTATGATCAGAAAAAAAGGAATAGGAATGTGAAACAAAACACTGTAACTTGATAGGTTTCGTGCCTTTTTAATTCACACACTGTGAAGAAGAATCAAGAGTCTGAGCCGAATGACAGTGTAAAGTGAAGCAGAACCTCTGAAGCTCTGACATGGTTACACGAAAGACGTGAACACGGATCAAACTAATTATTTCTGAATGAATATTTGTATTAAACCTCCATATTCGTGTGATATGAACACATTATGTGTGGATCAGTAACAAGCAAATCACTTCCTTCCCTTTAACTGAAGCTAATAACCCTGCTCTTTAATAGAGTTCCTCATTTTTAAAACAAGATATCATTAATAGACGTCCCGGTTGCCGCTACAGATCTCAGCGAAATGATGAAATCTTCGGTGCTGCTGGGGCCGAAAAACCACTCACCACTCAAAGTCGGCCTCAGTGCACGGGCAGAAGTCCGATGTCTGGGAAACGTACTGATCCCTCGCCTTGATGCATCGCGCGTCTTCTTTGAGCTTTTGGTAGAATCTCTTCATTCCCATGATGCAAACTTGGCCCTGTAATGTAAAATGCAGCATGAATGATTCAACACAGCATGAGTCTATTATGTGGCTGAGTTTAATCAGCCGCTAAATCAACATGAATTAGTTAACATGAATTCTGAGTAACCTGGTCGTGTAACTGCCATGTTTGATAATCTTCAGCAGCGCAGCGATGTTGGAAGATGGAGCGAAAGTCGATTTTGACAAGTTGCCACTCAGATCTGTGGCTAAAATGCCCGAATATCCTGCATGAAGGAGGGAGGAAAGAAGTTTAGTCAAAGCCTTTAAGTAGCTTACGTAACACGCTAAACTCTTTATCTTTTGTTAAGATGGATTTTAATATATTCACTGAGATTTTAGTCTTCAAATTTAAGGAGATTGAAGAAAAATAAAGCACAAGGCTTTGACTTTTTAATATGAGGCCACCACAAGTGAGTGTTCAGGTGAAAAACTTTTTTATTTTGATGTAATATTTTGTAGTAATTGTCAATATATACATAAAAAGTTATTCATTATGTCAAAATTAAATGACATTTAAATACATATTAAATAACAATTTCAGCTCCTTTTAACACAAGACCAATAATCAACCAGAACATTTCTTTGAATTCATTTGTTTTAAAATGTATTTTTTTATACAAGCAACACAGGAATGTCAGCAATTTTTTTTCTCAATATCAATCTTCTAATTTCACATCTTTTCCAATCAAAATTACTTTTTCTATGAAGTTTAAGGTTACAAAGAAAATTAACAATTAATATTGTTAACGTTCTTGTTCACCATATTTGTCAGACACTTTATTTCAACATATTTTTTCGAGAGCATGTAGTTGATTCAAAAGTCTCCAATATTTTAGACTGATATTCTTACTCTCCTCTTTAAAGGTTTTGAAAAGAAGATAATACCATAAGGTTTTCTTGATGACAGTCCCTGAACTCTGATCACGCCATCGTTCAATTCTATTCACATCAATACAGTTTGTAGTTGATCAAGGATTTGTGAGGCCGAGGCCAAGTTGGTTGTCAAATTTAAACTTACTCTCTATTATTGAAGCTGTTCAATCAAATACTAACACTATTGAGACTGAGCTTCACAAAATCTATCAAATTATTATACAATTTTAATTATAACGGTTCAAAACAGCGGGTTTTCTATAAAACATGATTAAATCGGTTTGATAAATTACTTCGATAAATCATCCCATATATGTAAAATCATGTAAAAATTCCCGCTAGAAAAAACAAAGACTAAAAATAAATAATTCACAATAAAAAGGGCTATAATACAGCCAATATACAACTAATACGATCTCATGGTATTAAATAGCACATAGATAAGAGTTCTGTGTCTTTTTGGGACTGGATCTTTTTTATTTACATTATTCATTAATTTATTCATTTTCTTTAATCCCATATGTGGTTGTGAGGGGGCTGGAGCCTATAGTTTGAGTGTGTTATCAAATTTGCTTAGCCACAGGAATTACATTAATCATCGCTTGTGTTTTAAAACTTGGTCGTAGTTGAAAATGCAATGAATCTCGCAAATGGCACTTCTTAACTCAGAGAAGACATTAGGGAAAAACATGCTTCATTAAAGAGCAATAATGAAACGTAATGCAGTCTGTGTTTTGACTGTTTTTAACTTTACCTCTCGGATAATCAATAACTCACGATGGACTATAAGTTGTGACTAAAACAGCCCTTACTTCAGAGTAAAAATGGGACATTTGATGAGAAGATTCTGTATTAAACTCTCCTTGCAAGTAAAATTGTTGTGACTTTAAACCAACCATATTTCTGACATAATTCTCACTTGTTATCATGTCATTCTTCATATTTGATAAAGTAGCAGCCGGAGAAGTATTCCCTGCCGGGAAACAGGTGCAAACAAACAAACAAATAAAAAACCTCTAAGTGACTCGACGCCCTGCGGCACTTAAGTGATTTACTCGGACAAACCTTACAAACATAAAGAGACGGGACTGACACATCTCTGTTCCTTACGTCATAATGGGGGTGTCCTCTCCTGGCTCCCCCAGCACACCGTCGACGTAAAGCGGTGAGGAGGTGAAGCTATATTTGTCCCAGTTTCTGCCCTCATCAAAACTCAGCCTAGGGGGAGAGCAATAGTTAGAACACAGACAGACCAGACTCAAATAGAAGGCAGGAAAGCATTCTCTCTACTTCCTTTGAAGACTCAGCTTCCAAAAACACATCCATGGAGCGTCTTACCAAACGTGTCTAATTGGTAGAGGTGTGTGTCGGATGGCCACTAGAGATCCTCCTTGATTCAGGAAAAACACGCTGTACTCTTCCTGAAAAACCTGCAGAAGGAAGCAGCCTAGCTTAATCGCAGCAGGACAGAGGTGACAGTCGAAAGTTTAAAAGCATCTTTATTTTTAACAGAAGACCTGACAACAAACACTTTTGGGTGCCGTGTGCCTGCGGCGAAAAAGCGATGTACTACCTTTGGTCTTGTTCTTTTTACAGATCAGACACATCTTAGTGCAAGGCTCCTCTTCAAATCTCATTATTATTTATACATGCTTTTATTCTTTTTCCTAAATAGACCTTGTTTGTGACTCAAGCATCTGACACCCGAAGAGTTCTGAAAGCTGTCGTTGAATCACTCGCTTCCGGTTTCGGCTGACAGCTGACACAATTTAAACATATGTTGGAATCATATACATCTTTCAGCTTCCTTGTCCTGTTCCACCTTTAAGTGCTTAACCACCAGTTGATTCATTCATTGATCCATCAAGCGACCTGTTACTTTCACCCAAAAACCTCCTTCAGCTTTTCTTGGTGAACATCGAAGCATTACCAAGTCATTAAAGAGCCTCCTAGTCCGTCACAGGGCCTCTTACTAGATAGACATACCTGGAATATCGTAACAGGAATGAGTCCTGTAGGCCTTCTGAAAAGGTTTTCCATCACTCATGAATAAAACTCCAAGATGCCTGAATCCCTCCACCTAAGGATCTCTCCAGCCACCTGGATATGACGTTCCACCCTATTATCCACTGAGAGTCATGGTCTCAATTAGGTAGAATCCTTGACACAGAATCTTCAGCCCCTTCAAGGTTTGGATGCCTATCGCTACCACAAACCCTCCCGCTAGAGGATCCAGTACCCCTCACTCCTCAAGTACCCTCCACTGAACCTCAATGAAACCTTGTTTAATTCTACAGTAATTGATTATTATCAAAACTAGGGATGGGTACGGATTATCGTTAACATTATAGCCAACTGTCAACGGATTCTCCTGGCAAAGCCTCTATTGAATTAACGAAAATATGTATGGTGTGGTGTTCCACAAGGGTCTGTTCTTATCCCGATCATATTCACAATCTATTTGATTCCACCTGGCAATGTGATTAAAAAACAGTAAATCCTGTATTACAGATATTTAGTTTGTTCTGCCGAAATCTGAGATTTTTTCTACTTTGTCAATCTGTAGCTAACGATAGAAACTTTCTTAATGGACTCATCGTTTAATTCACACATTAAATAAATCTCACAGACTGAATTATTATTCATACATGCTTTTATTCATTGTTCTTAGTAGACCTTGTTCGTGACACAAGCTACTGATACGAGAAGAGTTTTGAAAGCTATCGTTGAATCACTCGTTTCCTATTCAGCTGATATCTGACATTTTTATTTGTGCAGGCTTTTTTTTGCTTTGTGACCCTGGTCTAGAAAGGCGCTTTACAAATAACCTTTACTTACTTACTAATATATACTTATGTTGGATTCATATACATTTTCTAGAATTATTGTTTTGTTCCACTTGTTTTAGGTGCTGTGAAGCTTGATGGAGTCAATAGAACCTCCAAAATGCATTGATCCTATTCTAAATCTCGTTTACCATACCCACACCCACTCTTCTGTGAATGCTGGTCAAGCATTTGTTCTTTCTACTGCGCTTAATAAATTGTGGAAGTCTCAACCTCTATTGGACTCGTTTTATAAACAAAACAGGGTGTGATTACAGCTGGCTGGAGGAGCAGTGAAGTTCATCATAATGTTATGGGACACAGCACAAGTCTGAGCTTGCTGGAGGAGTTCGGTACTTACACAGAGCTCTGTCTTCATGTCTCTCTTGAGTGCACATCACCTGTACAGATCTAACTCACAATCTCCCACAGAGACCTTCTGCTCCACCTGTTTTATTTCAGCACCCCCGGAGCATTCTGTTAGATCCATGATCTCCTACAACTCGCCTAGTGATAGTGACACAGTATCCAGGATCTTTTCCCTGTCAGGACAACTGCCGCCCTAAACTCCCTGTCTTTCCGTTCTTCCTTCTCTTTTTTGTTTTCCTCTACCCGTCGACGTCAGCAGGAGGCCTTCAAGAGGTATCAAAAATCCAAGAGAATTGTTAGTCCACCTTATAGGAATGGAGCTAAATGTGTCTCTGAGCCCAGCAAAGAAGGAAATAAAACTGAAAAGAATCCTAGCCTTAATAAAAACATTATCTTTCATATCAGCAGAATTGAAATCCACATATTTTTTTTACCTCTTTCCAGGTGTTTCCAGCATCAGATGTGATGTAGATGCTGAGATTAGCGCTGGTCAATTCTGGCCCAACAACTCCTGCACACAAAAGCAATGGAATCAACTGCATATTTACATTGCAAATAATCCTGTAGCTTCAAACACAATCCAAAAAGAGGATGTGATATTTAATCAAGGATTGCATAGGTTGAGGTGAAAATCCAATAATCCCCTCACCTGATGCTATGATAATTCCTGGTGCCGTGTCTTTGCTTACGATGTTACCGGAGGTGTAAGGATTCTCCGATACATGGAGGTGCAGATGTAACGAGCAGTGCGGCTGACAAAGACACGTTTTAGATGTAGATTCAGAGAGTGAGAATTAAATTCACACCACTATGTCACACAAATGTAAAAGGCTTATCTTCCGTGGGTGGTGAAGGCTTTTGCTTAAAATCTAAATAACCAAAAGTATTTTCGTGTCAGTGGCCCATTTACCTGCTCACAAAAGATCCTGTTTCCTTGGAGATCAGCGGTTGGTGCCTGCAGAAGCCGCCAGTCTCTTCCTTTGTTGTACGTGATATAAGTTTTCACTTGGTTCTCTACAACTTTATTTGACAGGAAGACTCCTTTAATCCCAGCAACCTGCAAACATAAGAGACACCGTGTGAAAGGGAGAAAAAAACAAAAAAAAGGATGGGGGAAAAAAAGGCTATAAATTATTCAAACTTAAGCAAAGCTGAAGGCCTAGTTCGGGGAGAAAGAGATGTCTGAAAGTGATAGTTTCTCTGACAGGGAGCACTATTTTGGACCATCTGTAAAATAATAACAACATATGGTGCAGCCCACAGATATTTCCCGTATCTGTGTGGACGACGGTAGAGTCTTTCATGTGGAACTATCGCAGCTCTCTGCAACTAATGGAACAGGGAACAATCCACGTCCTCTATGATAATTGCTTTATTCTGTTTCTTGATAGAGACTAACGACTAGTACATGTAGACTCAGGTGTGTGTCTGAAATATATAAATAATACAAGCCTGGCTGCGAAGATGAGAGTAATTGGAAGTGATGCGTACTGCCTCATCCCACCACATCTGCCACTATAAATACAGGGTACCATGTTCAACATAGTGAAATAATGCTGGTTTTGGGCTGACGAGAAAAAGTCGAGACAGCGGCTAACGAAAACAAGCTAGTGCATGTTTTTGATTACAATGCAAAGCTTTTGAGCACCTCAACAGCTGGTGCTTTAATTCTGTCTAAGAAATTGTACTATCCAAGACATTTTCCATCCCAAAAATGGTTGGAAAAAGAAGAGAATTCTGGAGAATTTAGGCTTCAACTCTCTGGAGCTGTGGATAACTAGCAAATAAACTGATGGATGATAATGTAAGTCAACCTCTCTGCTTCAAATCCAGGTCCAATTATACAACTCATTTGTGACATTTGCTTCCACAGTAATGGAGGTTGTGTTATAAATTGAAATTGATTGAATAAAATTTACATTTTGCATCAAAAAACAATAAACTTCGGGGGTGTGGGTTCTGCCAGATGTTTCGAGCTTCCTGTGGAAACCCCTTATGGGAAATACCAACACACACATTTGCAAAGCAAAATTGATGTTGAATAATATTGATGAACCAGGAATTAATTTTCAGGGAAATCACTTTGCATTATTAGTAACGTAGACGGGTACTGTGTTCATGAAATATCTTAAGGAATAGGTTTGGGATTTCAAATGATATATAACGCAACTGTTTTCGAGACTTTTAAAGCGTTTTCAATACAGTTTCCATTTTATTTATAATTAATTTCTGAGTTTTAAAAGTGGGATTAGGGTTAGGGTTACACATATAAGTGTTCAGCACAACATACACAATTGTGAGAGTCTGCTGGCGTATATCCTCAACCTAGTCTGCTAACGGCAATTTGTCTTATACCTTGCCCTAAGAACTTGCAGTGACAAGAGCACCGCCGCGCACCACATAAAAACACACTTAAAAACAAGGATGCTGCAGTCCTGAGTGCTTTTGATTGCTTTTAATGTTTCATTCAGCTTGTTTGCTGTCCTCGCTCCTGTATTTTTTTTATTCTGTTAACGATTTCTGCTGAATCTTTTAAAATCTTTTAAAATTCTGAAAGTTTACTAGATCAGTTTTAAGTGTAAACTGTAAGGACTATAGTTGGTTGAATTTGTTTAAATTAGGATAAAGTGCAACATTGATTTTAACACTAATTATATTTTACAAGTCAGAGAGTTTATGAGGTGATTATTTCTAGCATTTATCTTAACCTGCGGCGGTCGGAGAAACCAGGAAAGTGATTTAGTGTGAGTTAGCGTGGTGGAAGAGAAGCATATGGAGGCAGCTGCACCCACACAACAAGTTCCCGGTCACTCTCTACCTCGTAGAGCTCGATCATGATGTTGCCCTCTGGTCCTCTGCTGCTCACAACGCTCTCCAGCATCGTGGTGAAGAACAGCCCTCGGGACTCGGACATGTACAGGTTGTACGAGTCGTTCTGATGCCAGTCTTGGATGGCCGTGACTACTTGGTTGTCGTCGGTGCTGATTATCTGTAGATCCTGAACCACAGAGAGCGAAAAAACGAATTTCAAGACAAACTCAATACCCCATAGTCGGCATCTGAAGTGGGTAAGTGATATTTCCAAGGACATTTTAGTGGGTCGGAAAAGATGGAGGAATGGAAATGAACACATTCACAAAGATACTTCAGGCAATACACCCCTGCTGCTAAGAACAATCTCTTATGTGGCCAACCATCCTGCTGTGCCATTATACAGATTTCATTGGCGAAAACACAGTTTGGTTCAAGTATAAATGAACTCTCTTGCAAATATGGATCCGTACATACCAGGATACGTCTCACGCTGACACAGGTGGGTACGTAAAGAGCTCTATTTCTGGAAATAACATGACATGCAGACAGTTCTCGGCATGCTAGAATAAAATAATGAAGCTTGTCAAACAACATGTAGAAGGCAGCTCACAGAAAGGGGGCGTCGTAGACGATCATGTAAAATGTGCAGGTGTCTTCAGGAAATATAATACTGAATACAGTCCAGGTAATTTTTTCAAGCACCACGCAGAGAAAACTAGTTGCGGTCATTTGTATCTGACATGATCTTTTTTTAGTCACTTTTCAAAGCTTTACCTTTTGGCTCAGCTCAATAGAGACCCATCTTTATTTTAATGGTGAACAAGAAAGCAAGATACAATAGTTGAACTCCTTCGTCTAGTATATGTTTTTTATTTGTGTTTACATTATTTGATTTCTATATTGTTGAAGGTGTAGGGGTAATGGATGAAGATCTAGACCAAGTAAGATAATTTGTAAATTCGTTTGATATATAATTTGATATATTATTTCAATGAAATTATGACAACTTAATCCCATGTTGCAAAAGTCTTCCTCTTCAAGATGCAGTAAGTCTCTCATCATGACCATGTTTTGAAGTTATTACTTTATAAAGTTCTCCCCCATCTGAAATCTCAGCAAACAAGAGGTTGCGAGAGTGGAGTCCATTATGATCTTGATGCTTGACCAATAACAGCAGAGTGGACATGGTTTTATGGTTAACAAGATTTCAGCTCCATTAAAACATTCAGTGGGCGGGGCTTAAGCACATTGTCTAATGTAAATATTTCAATGAACAGAAAGTTTTATACAAACAGACACATACTGATGAGTCCAACATCTATTTAAGTCATACTTAAATCAACACAATAGTTTAGCATTAAGGCCATTAAAATGTGATTTTTATATGTATTATGATTATTCTAAATATTATAAGAATAAAAAACTGTGTGTGTCAGTTAATATAACTGGGTATGACAACTATCTCAACACATTTGTCAATATCAGGACAATATTACGTGGTTAGGAGGAAATAATAGGATGAATTCAATTTATGAATCTTTTATTGACTCACCTTGGGCAGCGTGTACTTGGGAAGTTTCATGGGGTAGAAGGAATGTCTTTTATAGGACACATAATGTACAGATCGGCCTCCGATTGGCACCTGGAAAAGCAATAAAACCAACAAGTCCGTTATACACGCCTCACAGCGTTCCGTCTGTTGAATTGAACCAGTAAAACCATGACCTAAATATAGGTTTGCACCTCATGAGAATGTCAAGGAGTTGTATTTACACACAGGTCTGTGATTTAAATTTCATAGCACATTTTTCCCGCTGTAATGACCACTCATCTTTAATGAAAAACATGCCTGTACATTAAGATGCAATTGAATGCAGGACTTTAATTGCATTTTAATGACGCCAGACCTTGCAATTAAAACCCACCTGGATGAAAACGTATTCATCCTGCACCACCAGGGAGTTTGGGATGATAAATCCCGGGAACGGCCTGCCCTTGTTTCCATCTGAGCAATTCTGAAGTTTACAAGTTATATACTGTGACCCTGTAGGGTGAGAGAGAAGAGCGCTGAAATTATAACAAGGACGGAAACAAAAAACCTTCTGGAGAGCCTAATCAAGGTTGCTTATGTTGTGTAGTAAGTGAACCATGGAAGGGAAAGTTTGGAGGCTAATCCTTATTCCTACTTATAGACAAAGTAGAGAAAGCTGTCCCAATTTGTTAGTGTCAGCCAAATGAGGCGGTCTCTCCAGGGACGCAGCATTAACACACAAGGCTTTATGGAAGTGCCCCCCCGTCTGCTCTGTGGCCAAGAAAAAAAAAAAAAAAAAAGCCATGTCGCAGACTGGCCCTTGAAAAATGAATAAACTGGATCACACACTGAGACTACTGCTCTAAAAAAAAAGGGCACGTTTTGTAATGAACTGCGAATTTACGGGTGAAAAAAAGGAAAGATCAAGATTATTAAAATAACCCCAGACTGTCCAGAGATTAATAACTAATCTTATGAATAATGGCTAATGAATATAGGAATACTCAAGTAATAGATAAAGATAAAAAATGTAAGTCTGTTAATCATTTAAAAGTCTTTATTTATTTATTAAATTACCCTTGAAGGAAGTTTACAAAGTACACTTCTTGAATCGCCCACATGCAGTGGGGGAGGGGGTTCATCATACCGGGAGCAAGATTTTTTTCAATCTATTCTGAAATTCGAATTATTTGTTTTTCAAAGGTCAACTGATGTGAAAACCCATCTCTCCTCGCTCACTTATCTGTTCCAAATGTTGAAGATACATTAAGTCCCTCATCATGACCACGTTTTGAAGTTATTACTTTATAAATTTCTCCCCTGTCTGAAATCTCGGCGAACGAGAGGTTACGAGAGTGGAGTCCATTATGACATAGTAATGGCTTCACTCCTCCTCCAGCCAGCTGTAATCACGCACCGCTTTGTTTATACAAAGTCTATAATCCCTTCGAGCTGGAGACTTTCAGGATTGATGACGCAGGGTGACAAACCTTGATGCTTGACCAATCACAGCAGAGTGGCCGTGGTTATGGTACATTCTATTTAGGCTCCAGAAAACCACTAGTTTTTAGCGGGCGTGGCTTAAGCTTATTTTCTAATGTAATTATTTTAATTAAATGAGAGTATTGTGCAAACAGACAGTGATAGAAGACAAGCAGAGAGTGAAAGTAAGTAAGTAAAGCTTTATAGGCGAGACCTCAGTATATCTATCAGAGGAAGACTTCTGAGATATAGGGATGGTTTGTATAGAGTAGAAGAAGAAGATAATGGCAACAAACAAACTGTGTATGTTGTAATGTAGTCATGTAAAACAAACATATGACTAAAGAGGACACACCAAAAGCTATACATTTTATCTGAATTAACTTACTTTGTGTCAATTTTGAATCTACATGTTAGTTCTTTACGTTATTCTGATGCTGGTTGCAACACTGAAATACTCACGGCCCTCAGATACACTGATCTCCAGGTGGATCATCCCCTGATCTTTATCCAAACCCAATCTGGACCTGAAACATAGCAAAAACAATCGATGATTTCTATGTCTCTCTCTTATATTTGTACAACCATTTTAGCTCGTGGCTCAACCAGTCATGTGACTCATGTTTCAAACCTCTGACTGATCTGATGCATGCTGGTTATTTAAAGTTGTTGTATATCAAGCAAAGCAGACATTTCCCTGACCCCGATTTAGAATTAAGCTGAAAATAATCGGTATTACGTGCTCGTCTGGCCAGTTGCGTGAAAAAATGTAAACTGGATCAAAAAGATTCAGGTTTGAAAATCTCATTTTCTGCCTTCCAGGAGCTTGTATTCTGTTTTACTTTTATGAAAGTAGTTTGAAGAAACATTGGATTGGATCACCCTTATCCAGATACACAGTTTTTAAGATGACCAAATCATTTTGCGTTTTGCTTTTTTAGTCCAAATACATAAGATAAAATACATTGTGGACATTTTGATAAAGTCTTAAATTTAAAAAAAGAATGGTCTGATAGATATTTAGGTAAAGCCCTTGAGGAAAATAGTTAACAAGGACGTTCAGGGTTAAAAATTATTATGAAAGGTTTATCTCTGATTATGTTTTCAAAATTGGTATACATTGACAGAGATTTTGCAAATGCCATGTTTTAACTATGATAACTCTGGGTGTTTACTAGACTTCAAGATCACTTTTATTTTTACTTCACTATACTGGAAGAATTAATTGGTATCATACGTCTCCATTATGTACTTCCTCACTGCACCAGTTGAGCAAATTAAATGCAAACTATATAAAAAAAACTATATAAACAAAATGATGCAAATTGATTATTTCACCAGTTTTCAAATTTTGATAGATTTTCTTCCTGAAATCCAACTTGAAATCCTAAAACTCTTCCAAGTTATTAAGATCCTATTGAAAGATTTTAATCAACTCATACAGAAGGTTTATTTTCTGATTAAAACTAGGACTGGAACGAACAATCTAATCCAAATTCAGAATCCTGAACACGAAACATGTTTTGAAGATTTGATACAATCCAAAAACCAATATCAGATCACATTACTTTTAAAGAACTCGCCCCTGCGTGATCAGAAAACTAATATTTTTTACCCCTGCATACCTCCTATGCAGCTGGAAATATCCCACTTTTTATGTCCCTAAATTGAACTGTCTTAAAAAAGACACATTTAACAGAAAATGTTTGTAAAACTGATCAATAGCAGTGAGAGATGCAATTTTAACCAATTTATTTATTTCAAATACATTCTAAAATAGTTATTTATTTGAACTACAATCATTATTATCCATTGTTGTACATTATTATTTATTAAAATATTAGTTTATTCTGCTGACACCATGAAGAGTGGACATCCACGTTGGCCGACTAACAGGGCGACTTCTTCTTTTTAAGGTTCCAGGGTCAAGTCAGTACTTGGGTCTGTCAAACTGAGCCTCACACACCTGGGTGTTGTATTTGACAAAGACATGTATCTTGTTCAGCACTGCAGAAAACTGACCAAAAACTGTTTTGCTTCAACTGAGAAAAATCTCTAAACTCTGGAAAATGATGTCACAACATGATCTGGAGCTTATATCCATGTGTTTATGTCTTCTTGTCTGGACTTTTGTAACAGTTTGTTTTCATGTCTAAACAAGAAGGAGCTGTCTCGTCTGCAGTTGATACAAAACTCTGCAGCGAGAATTCTGACCAGCTCTAGTAGAAGAACTCACATTTCCCTAATCCTTAAAACTCTTCACTGGCTGCCAGATTCTTTTAGGATCCATTTTAAAATTCTGGTCAGTGATCTGATCCAGCCTTACACCCCAGCTCAGGGATCAGAAAGGCAAAAGGCGCTTTACAAATAACATTTACTTACTTAACTTACTTTTTACCTTGTTCAATATGTTTGAAAAGAAGTGGATACTGGCTCTGCATTAGTTTATAAATATTATTTAAAAAAAATTGTTTAAAAAAATGAATATTCATTATAGGCTTCATTAGTTTTTAGTTAAAACAAAAAAAATGGTTTTGTTTAAATTATTTGATTTTATTGCTTAATTAGTAATTCAATTAATTAGGATTTCCATTCTTGATTTTGTTTTAAACAATGAATTTGGCATATAATATATAACCTTTTCATTTCTTAATTGTTACTTTTTTGGTCCTGCCAATGTGATCTGTTCTGTGGCACTATACGGATGATAGTTTAGCATTTTAAAATTGTCGTTTTGTAATCAGACTTGTCTTTGATTTGTTGTTTCATAAATGATGCGATCATGGGTGAGTGAAGGGAAATGACAATTTCACTGCCATCAATCATCTTCATTCAGCAGATGTTTCATATAAACCCTTTATCAACAGGTCGTGTTTCATCTTTAAGTATTCATATTTTTTACTTTGAATTAAAATCCATGTGCACAGTTGTTCTTCAGGTCAGGTCAATCCTAGACACCGATGAAGACAAAAATCTGCTCAAGGATGATGTTTAAGTCGGGTGAAAAACTGAGCTGCACAGAAGAAGTATTCTTTGGTAACCACGTGGCACAGCAATCTTAGGACTTAATTGTTCAGAGTTGCTGTCCATTAGGACAGGGTTACGCAACCTTTTGTTGTACCGCGGACCGGTTACATGTCAGGATTATATTCACGGACCGACATTCAGATAGAAAAAAAAGTAAAAAATACAATAGCATGAACTGCAAAATAAACTACAATTAAGTGCAAGAAAAAACACCATAACGCTGACTCACCAAGGATTGGTTACGACACGATATTTCTATGATAGATCTATGTAAGTAAGTAAGTAAGTCATTTTTATTTGTATAGCACTTTTCCAGACCAGGATCACAAAGCGCTTAATCAATCGAATGTATGTTTGATTGTATGCCAACGATGTTGTTCTGTACGTGTGTGTTTAACCATTATTTCACTAGTCAAGAGTCAACCGCTGATGTTATTTCAAAGAAAATCAATTTTCTTTTTCTAAATGAAAGTGATAATAAATGGAACAATATACAGCTATGTTCAGAATAATAGCAGTCCAACATGACTAATCAGATAAATCACTTTTTTAGGTATAAAACATAATTATTAATGGAAAATAATACACCAGCAGGTGTAGTAAAGTCAGAGGAACCAACATACCCAACTTTAATGATATGAATACTCCTGGGTCTGTGTAATTGACTAATTAAGTAAAAGGGGCGTGTTCAAAAAATAGCAGTGTGGAGTTCAATCAGTGACATCATTCATTATGTGAAAGAAACAGGTTTCAATCAGGTGGCCCTTATTTAAGGATGAAGCACATGTTGTGCATGCAATTCTCTGTGAAAACTGATGAAAGATGGGTCGTGCCAAACATTGTTCAGAAGATATTTTTCTTGTGCGGCCCGGCAACAACTATTTCACGGACTGGTACTCTCGTCCCTGTACCGGAAGTCGTTACCTTCCCGATCACATGACGGGATAATTAAAAGATTTTGGGTCGTGATCTTGACCGTCCTCTGACCTTCTACATGGGTGTCATTTTGAAATAAAAATCTATAAACGGTGCATGACCTCAGCTGGACTTTATGGTTAAGGTGTATTAAGCCATTTCACTGGGAGGCTCCGGGTGACCACTTGTTGTATTAATAGCCGCTGTTGTGACAGACGATGGCTTCTTTCTTCACATTCTCCGTGGAGCGTCTGAACTCTAATATAAAGACCCCTTCCCTCTCCGCCCCCCCACCACCCCGCCCTGCTTCCCTCAGCACTCTGTAATTGCCTCTCAGTTCCATCTCTTTTAATGGACTTTCTGTCAAATACTTCATCCAATTCTATCAGCAAACAGCAGCTCACTTTGCTCTTAAATAAAGGCCCCGCTGATGTTACTCTGTTCCCGCGATAACTAGCACACACACCTCAGTGCGTCTTCAGCCGGCATATTTTTCTGGGTAAATCACGTTGAGGAATCAGTGCGCGGCGAGGAAAGTAATTCTTTCATCGAGAACGCGGAGTAAATTTACTGGCTTGCCTCAGCAGACTTATTTCCGAAAGCGACAAAACACATTTTTAATATGAAGAATTGAACATTACTTTCCATATCGCTGTAGTTCAGCTGGCATTAGCTAGAGCCCTGGTTCTCCCGACGTTTTTTTTTTTTTCGTCTAAAAATACACCAAACTATTCATAAGTATTCAGGAATGTTAATAAGACACTAAGCGTTTGCTAACAAGTGTTTAATTGTGTCGGAAGGAAGACGTTCGACACTGTTCGCCACAGAAGAGAAAGAGTGATGATGTGGTGCGTCAGCACTGTTCCGACTATATTTCATGAGCAGAATGCCTTCCACCCATCAAATATTTATAGGCGTGTGTAAACTAGACGCTTTAAAATAAGGAAAAAGAAAAGAAGAAGGAGGAACCATCCATTATTTATCGACGTATGATCTGCCTACTCAAATCTGAGACTCTCCAGTGCTTGCGATAAAAGGACAGACGAAGACGAAAAGGCTTTCATTTGTCGGCTGATACGAATCAAGCTGTAGCACTTTCATTTTGTAATTTAATTTGAAGGAACAAAAAGTTTGATTGAAGAGATTAAGATTAAAAATCTCTTCTTTTTTTTTTACAGTTTGATTCATTTACAATCACTGCACTATTGATAGGTGCCGCTGACGCTCGAGTCAAGAACGTACGACGTAATGAGGTGTTTTTGAAGTTATAATACAGATGTGATTGTCTCGTGTGCAAATAGAAACAACACACGCATGATCTGCTCTATTATCTTTGAATAATGAGCCAGAAATGTTTATTTACCCAACAGTAAGTAGGATGTTGTTTTCTCATTCAAACTATATTAAATATCTCTGTGTTCGTCCTTCTCTAAACAAATTACTTCAGCTTTAACATCAGTTTTACTATTTTTGTTGACATCCATTGTATCTGTGTCTTATCTTATCTTAAACATTGGCATCTTTATAGGTCACCAAATCAACATATACAATAATCTACGTTGATTTTTCCACACTATATTTTTAAAATATCCTTCATCAGTCATCATTATTGTCTGTAAACATTTGTGAAATAACACATTTATTTAAAATAATATAGTAAAAAAAACTGTATTTAATATCTGTAATATATATTATAAGATTTTTTAAATATATATTGTTATACAGTGATCACCATTTATTTAATTTTTATTTATTGTGTTTTATTGAATTAATCCCTTCTTATTTAATTCATAATATTTCCTTTTTATATTCAGTAATGCCACCACAATAATTCCTGTGGGGTTTTTTTACACTGGCAATACATGTTTTTATATTCTGAAAAGTAATTATAAAGGTAATTTAAGTCTACACAGGTGTCTGTTTTTGGAGGTGAGACTGATGTCTTTCTTTAAACAACATTTAATGGCTCGAAAACTAAATTATGTTTTGGTAATATATTTGTTTACAAGTGATTTAACACATTTCTGTAGTAAAATGATATCATTCCACTTACACAGGGAAAATTAAATCACCTGAAGATTTAACAACGTTTTTCAGTGAATTCATCATTTTTAAACTGAAGTTACTCTTTCTTGCAGTCAATCCATCAAACAAATCAACAGCATTTTAATCTAGTGATCGTAAACAAGATGGCGTGATGTAATTAATTTGCCATACAGACGTCGGCATCAATAGTTTGTTTTGGGTCCGTCGGTGTCGGAGTCTGAAGAATGTGTCGGAGCCGTGAGCACAAATCATCCATCATCATCAGATATGGAAAGTGAGGTCACACCCAATCTGTTAAAGCACGTGAGCCAGGGAGGGAAATCGATGCAAATGAACTCGAGGTCTGACAAGTGTCCGCGTCGCGAAGACAAACACTCCGTGACGAGATGAAGGAGCGACTCACCAGTAGAATCTGTTGGGGACGACGCGCTCGTGGACTGTTTGCCATCTTCGGCCGAACTCCACGGACACGTAGAGCTGAGAACGTGAGACTGGGAGTTAGACAGTGTATTGCAATGGGATTACACTATACATCATATACCATAAATAATATATATACAAAGGATATGAAATAAAGACTAATCTTTACAAAAATATTTAAATAAAAACAATAATTAAACATAAGGATATATAACAGGTGAATTGAAATCATCAAAATATTTCCACTCATACACAATAATTGCATAATAGTTTTATTAATACCTATAATGAACGTTTACAGCAGTCCAACAAAATATTTTACAAAAAAAATGGGAAAAATCATGTTAATAATGATTTAAGTTGACTTATTATCGAAAATATTAAAAATATTTTAGGAAAAAAAACTAGGAAATATGAGTAAATATGTTTTGTTCTATATATTTATAATAGTTTAAATGTTTAATCAGCATTATCTCATTTCAAATTTGTACCATGTTTAAAGTTTAAACTGAACTATTTTTTTTCTAAACTGTTTCCATTTAAATGGTTATTAAATGGTCACAAATGAACAGTAATACAATAAAATAACTACTAGATGTTGAAAATATTACTTGAAATAATTGACAAAAAGTTAAAAAATAAAACAAAATTCTACAATTCCTCGATTAAATGTGGCAATAGTTCAAATGAATCATCAGCAATGTTTAAAACTAAAAACTAGTTGTTTTCAAATCTGTTTCTATTAAATGATCACAAATGTACAGTAGAAGAACTGCCAGATATTAAAAATATTACTTTTATGGGACAAAACCTTTCACTTTTAAAAACATTTCTATTATTCAAAATATTTGCCTTGAATCAAAATAAAGTGTGTGTGATGGAAGTGGCAAACGTGTTAAACAAAAAGAATACATTTTGTTTAATTTGGGTTTTCCAATAAAATATTTGGGAGTGAAACATGGTTACAAACCTAAGAGTAGAATTGCAGGAAATATAAAATTGCTTCTCTTGCTTTTAGAGTTAAAAAAATAAAGCTCAACTAAGAATCAATGTAAGAGCCTTGAGAGGAAACGGTAATTTGACCAACTTACTCATCTAAAAAAGATACAAAACAAACACTGATTCATAATTGATTTGATGATTTCACCCCCCCCTCTGGGCGCCAGGCAGAGAATCATTTGCCTTATTTTAGCTCCAGGGCTCGACGGTGAACTGAAATATCCAAGAAATGATTTGCAGATTTAAGTACTTTCATGACATTCATTTGGCAGGTTCATAGTAAACAGCGTTTCAAAGTGTGGCTGATCCAAACACGTTGGGCACATATAAAACAACCACTAATATAGTAGAGAGAGTTGTAGAGATGTTGCGTCGCTGCTTAACAGAGAAACGCATACATCTTATTATGCAAATTGATCTTGTTAAAAAAAAAAAAAGAAAAAAGCTTTTTGTAGAAACTCAGCAGGAATCCGCTCTAATTGGGATTGTAAAATAAATAGTTTCACCGTCATCGTGCAATTTTCTCCCCGCAAAGCCATTACGTCTCACTATTGTCCTGGAATTGAACTGTTGTCCGGCGTCATTTTGCCATAATGTCGAACAACATGCAGTTAAAGCCGCAGGCTTCGCGAGGATTAGGCCCATCATTCTGACTTATCATAGAGCTCAGGACTTTTAAAGACGATCAATACTTGGAAAACGAAACCCACCTTAAAAATGATAAAAGAAAAAGATTAGATTTTGCTTAAAAGGAAATTACAGAGCAACCCGCAGGCAAAAACTTGTCTGAGGTGTCTTTATTCTGACCGGTCGGGCAGCTTTCATCTTCCTCGCCGCTCCATTTATCTCACTTCTCAGACCTTAACTGGGTTTTCACTCGGAAAATCAAGTCTTGCAATAGCCGGCTGGGGAGGTGGAGGTTGATGTCTGTGCCGTTGAGCAGTGCGGACAATGAGTTCTCGCGGTGTAATGAAGAGCTCGTGTGAGTTTATGTTGGCAATAGTGGGAGACACGGTGTGTGTTTTTGTGCGTTTCCATGTGTTCTGTAGTGCGTCGATGTCGATTTTTGTTGACAAAATGAAAACCTTCAACTGACGTTTCCACTGCCTTATTACATGTGAAGCTGCATCATAGTGTATGAAGGTTGTTCACCAACATTTACACAACCTTGTCGATGAGTAGAGAAAGACATTTGAATCCAAAAACAACATTTGTTTCTTATCTTTGATTTAATAAACATACTCTCTTCTTTTATTTGTTTGTTATTTACTATTCATTTGTATTTTAATTTCCAAAGATCGTTCAAAATGCACTTAGAATATAGAACTATAAATATTTATTAAATCCTGAAAGTATTCATTAATTAATATAAGTTTTACGTAAACAATAATTTAATAATTTAAATGTTATTAAGAAATGTAAGAATGCCATAAAATACAAAATATGGAATCATATGAAAGAGACACATCAAAGAACAAGGAATCAGTTTCTTGGTAAAGTAATGTGTAAAAAGTAAGGTTAATATAGATACAATTATTTGTTTTTAATGACTGTAACATCCAATAATGTATTCAAAATAATTCACTGTATAAAGATACAAACTGGATAATTATTACTTATAGTATCTCAAAAGAAAAAATATATATTTAATAATAACATAATATAATACATATATATATCTATTAAGTATATATTGTATTAAATATGTTTTTTTTAAATAAAAAACATTATAGTAAACATTAGAAAGACTGGTGAATTTATATTAATTTAATTATTTTCACTCATACCTAATGATTACATACATTTTCTATCGTTATATAAATAAATATAATAAGAGTTTCCAGCAGTCAAAAATATTTAACAAAAGAAATGGAGAAAATAACGTTAATAATGATTATAGTGTTTTTTTTATTATTTGTTATCCTTCTTTTACCTCAGAGAGTTCTTGCAATAGGATGTATTTTTTTTAGAGACTGCTGATGCTGAAACTTGTGACATGTGGACATGAAGCCTGGTTGCTGTGAGTGACAGGCAGCAACGAACTATAGATAAAGTTTCAAATATCCTCCTATATTTCTGTAGTTGTTCTGACGCTCCATAAGGCGGGTGACAGTTATTTTGACAGCCATAACAATCGCGTGATCAGCAAATAAACACAGCAGCCCCTCAGCCCGATATTCCTTGTCAGATGTTTTCCCGACGTCAGATCCTTGTTACCTTTTGGTCGTGACTGTACGCCAGAATCCAGTCCTCCTGCTCCGGGTGAAACAGAAGACTGAGGATATCAAACGCTAAGGCATGTTTCTGGTAGGACGCCCCCTCGTCGAGGCTAATGAGCAGACTGTTCTCCACCTCCGGGTCGGTCAGTAACATGATCTGAGACGAGGGAAGAGATGAGGGAATCAACATCTTTGACAGCTTCCCCGCCGAAGGGCTCCATCCCGCCCGAGCTGCTCTCAAAAACGAGGTGCGTCTGGGTTGGTTGTTATTTTTTTTTTTTGAGATTGATATGCAGGATAATAACACCTGACATACACGACTAACAATCTCTGAAATATTCAATTTTTTCCAATAAATAATCAACCGCAGAAACATAAATAACCTGGCAGCATGAAACAATAAACCTCGCTCCATATTTTACATAAGCAGGGAATGAAAAATATAATTGCTGAAGTCAATTTACCGTTTGTTTTTATGATTTATGGGAGCAATAGGGAGAAAAAATAATCATAAAAAGTGACATAGGAATTGAGCGTTTTATCAGAAATATGTACATACTTTAATGTCATCCAATCAAAGTGCTCATGTGCGTCTCTTCAGACTATCAAGTATTTAAAGGAGAGCGTTGAGAGACTGTTAATAACTGGTTATTACATTTTATTTAATCATCAGCTTCAATATTTCAAATAGAATCTACATGTTTATCTCTTTATCAAGACTCATTAAGTCCATTTTTTCCCCATTTTTGTCCAAGACTTGTTGACTTTTCAAACACATTTTCACATTAAAACCCACTCGTTTATTTATTAATCCTTAAGATGTCGCAGCACACACTACAGTTTTAAAGCTCCTCATGTTGACGTCTCACACACACCTCGGCCAGATGTGTGTGAGACGTCAACATCATCTTTCTAATCTAGTCTAAAAGAGACTCTTTCTCTCAGATGTTCGTTTAACTTCCCTCCTTCTTTTATCTTTCCTCCTGCTTCACTATGACAACCTGTTAACGCTCGTCTTTAACGCCACCTTAAAAGTGTGATAATTGTCTGCTGAAGCTCCCTGCTGCTTTTGAAATACATGAATTTTTATAGCTTGTGAAAAATAAATGACTCTGTCTTTTGAAGTTATAAAGGCAATAAAAGATGTTTTTTTAATGTTTTGTGCTACTAATGTAGATAAGTCATCTTTAATGATATGATCTAACTAAATATGGAAGTAAATCAGTGTCATAAGTTTAAAGTGATAGTTCACCCAGAATTCAAATTTCACTCATTTTCTACTCACCCTCATGCCGACTAAGAGTTGGGATTATTTTCAGAGTAATCTGTTCCTTTTTAGAATTATAGATAAAAATGTATGTTCATTTTAATGTAGCGACTGGAGCTAAGTTTTCTTCGTCTTCATCTTCGTCCAAGAAGCAGTTGAAAACATCCAAAAACGTCCATACTGCTCGTCTGTAACGTCCCTCTTGTATTAAAGCCTTAACATTAGACTTGATAAAAAGTAACTAAGTATATACTTGTTTGTAGCAGAAGTTCTCAGTCTCTGAGGTCCTGCCTGACGTATTTTCCTCATTGAAACCCATTGCAATTTATTTACGTTGTTGGTTTAGCAGCTAGCCTAGCAACGTTCACCAAAAAACAAACTTAAAATAAACGCATTTCCGGAACAATTCCTCATGAAGAGGCTTCAATACAAGAGGGACGTTGCAAAAAAACAGTATGGATGTATTTTGATGTTTTTAAGTGCATTTTTTGGATGAAGACGACGATTAACTAACGCTAGTCGCTATGTTAGCATTGACTAACATTTTTGTCTATAACTCTAAAAAGGAACAGATTACTCTGAAAATAATCCAAACTCTTGGTCGAAATAAGGGTGAGTAGAAAGTGAGTGGAATTTCATCTTTGGGTGAACTATCACTGTAAGTGTCTTGTGGATCCAGATGGTAATCTTGGACCACCTAAGTTTTTTTTGACCCATCACTAGTGATGTTCTGATTAAGCTTCATAAAGCAGTGTCATTATTTCTAGTGTCCACTAGATGGCGGTCTCTGCACTATTTTCCCATGTTTTACACAACTGTTCTAATGAAACGTCACATCATTTTTAAACTGATGGCGCCACCTTCTGACCTCTAAACAAAATGACACTGTTTCATGAAGCTTCATCAGACCATCACCCTCCTGATATGCTTTAACAACTTTGGGGTTATTTTGACAAGAATCAACTAGTCTGTGGTGTAAAAAAAAAGTTTAAAAGAACTGACAAAGTACAAAGCAAAACTTACCTTCCTCTTGTTGTTGGGACTCACGTACAGATAACTCAAGATGGTCTTCAGCCCAACTTTCTCATTAAGTTTCACATACGTTGTCCCGTAATCAGTTGACCTAAAATTCAATTATAGCACAAAGTAGATAGACTTTTGAGTAGAAAAAGACGAGAGGCCAGACAACACCTTCTAGTTAAGATGCTGATAGTATCATTAGGCTTGTCAGGCAGGCGGAAAATTGCAACAGCAGAAGTCATGAGGCAATTTGCTAGATGAATGGAGATTCCTTTAATTATCAGAATAAACAGGAATGTCCTGTGTGGCGTGAGATGGTAACCATATTGTTGACGCTCTTGGCAGCAAATATTGCTGCGATAGTTGACAATATTAGGATTCATTAGTTTACAGAGGACATTCTATCATCAGCGTGAACAACAACAACAAACTGTACGCTTCATTGATATCAACAAATCAGTTTTCAGATGCTTTAGTGCTCATTTATGTCATCAAAAGAAACTAACATCGTACCTATATAAAAAAAAAAAAAAACATGCTTAATATGTACAAAGAAAACATCATGCAGCAATGTTCTTGCTACAAACGGTAGCAAAATTCTCTACAACAGGGGCTTGTTTCTCGGACAAACAAAACAAATAATGGAAATGGATCTTAAAGATTTACAGGAGACAACAAAACAAGAACAAATGCTTTCCTCTCCGGCTTTTAGTGTTGTTGTTTCACAGAGCGAGAAGAATGACGAGATGATAAAGAATAACGGAGACAGTAAATAACCTTGAGTCTCTGAAGATTAAATTTGTATTTGGAAATGCAACTTTATAGTTTATACAGTCGTTATTTCTTAACGAAAAACTTTCTTCTGTGGTAAAAAATTATTGTTTCTACAACTTTCTTTTGAGTTTTATAGCTTAATTCCCCTTTTCATAGCATAATTCCATTAACATAGTTAAAAAAAATGATAATTAAGCAAAAAAAAACTATCCTCTCCAAGATGAAGTAAGTTCCCCATCATGACAATGTTTTAAAGTTATTACTTTATAAAGTTTTCCCCCGTCTGAAAACTCAGCGAATGAGAGGTTACGAGAGCTGAGTCCATTATGATGTAATAATGGCTCCAGCCAACTGTAATCACGCCCCACTTTGTTTATACAATGAGTCCCTTGGAGTTGGAGACTTTCAAACCTCCATGATTGACTAAACACAGAAGATTGGTCGTGGTTAAAGTAGGCAAGAATGTATCTCCAGAAAAACAGGGTTTTTTAGTGGGCAGGGTTTAATTACATTTTCTAATGTAAATATTTAAATGAAAATAGAGTTTTGTAGAAACAGACACATACTGATGAGTACAATAGAGTCCAACATCCATTTAAGAGACTCTTAAATCATCATTAATTGCCCTTTAAACATAATTTTATAATGAAATAAATACAACCTTTAATTTCTCACCTTCTGACTATAAAAAATATATTTAATGTGGCATTCTTACCTCCATAATGAACTTTCTGTCACTCTCCCGGAATTGAAGTCGTAATACTTGGTCAACATCAGTATCACCTAAGAGACAGAGAATCACTTTAGATTGTGCTATACATACAAAGTCAGACGTGCAGCACATTGTTGTCTTTAACGCTCCCTCGTGAGTCGACTTTATTAAAACCCAAACCGAACCACGGTGCCTTGTCAGCGGCAGTAAAGCCATGCACACGCTCTCACCGGACCACCTTCTCATATATATGCTGCAATGATCTTTAAGCCCCACCGGACTTTGCGTGAATGCCGCTGCTCCTAGGCAATGACTAAATGAATAAATAAGTTGACGCTATCATTCACTGCTAACACAGACTGGCAGGCTGCATAAATATCAGCAGCGTTATTTCTTCCTTCCTTTGAAGAGCGCTATAAAAAATGTCATGCGTGTTTTACCGCACACACTGGTTCACATGATACGCATGACGAGTGCGCTTCTAGAGGCTGTGTAAATTAATCCCAATAACAATAAATCTCAAATGTATGATGCCGGAGACAGAATACGACACATGAGGGAAAACAGAGGAATGTCGGGAAAAGCCACCGAAGAGAAAGAAGATGCCTTGTTAAGAAAATGTGAAAACTTCAATTAACTGGTGTGACATTTTTTTTCTGTATTTTTATTGGAATGATACTTCTTTTTTTTAAATTTCATTTTCAATTCATTTAAATGTATTATTTATTTATCCAGAACAATTTCTATTATCAAAACACAAGAGAAAACGTGACATTATTATTTGAAAAACTCTAAATTATATTTATTTATTTGTTATCTGCCAAAAATGACTATGATTAACATTAACATTACGTTTTAAGGTTGTTTTTTTTTACGTAATATGGAAAGGCTTTTTCAAAAACATATTATTCAGAACAAATTGTTGCTAGAATTCAATTATTTATTTGGCATTTGATTGTCGAGACAGAATACGAGTAGATGCTCAGAAAGATCAACATCATTGAATTGTGAAAAAATTGTAATGAGTTTGAAGATTTATTTTAGTCAATTTAACAAATGTTGAAATGTTTAATTGGAAAGGAGATTAATATAATGAATACAATCTTAATATTTATTCCTCTAAGTATAAAAGCAAAGGATTTTGCAGATATTTCATCGGGAAAAAAACGTTTTTTATCATTATTCATCATTTATCATGATTATCATTTTCACATTGAGTCCCTCCACTAAACTGAGTCCAAATCCATTCAAAAAACTAAAAAAATTATAATATAAATAATCAATCACATCTTGAATTAACTGGTGTGACATTTTTTTTTTCTGTATTTTCATTGGAATTATCCTTCTTTTTTTTCATTTAAATGTCATTTTCAATTCAATGAAATGTATTATTTATTTATCCAGAATACATTTCTATTATCTAAATACAAGTGAAAATATGACATTATTATTATATTATTATATTATTATATCATCCAAATTTAATTATATTTATTTATTTGTTATCTTCCAATAATTACTGCGATTATCATTAACATTACGTTCTAATTTTTTTTCAATGTAATATGGAAAGGCTTATTTCTTTCTTCTTTTTTTTTAATGAGTTTGAAGATTTATTTTATTCTATTGAACAAATGTTGAAATTATATATATTAAATATAATGAATACAATCTTAATATTACTTCCTCTAAGTATAAAAGCAAAGGATTTTGCTGATATTTCATCAGGAAAAATAATATTGTTATCATTATTCTTTCACATTAAGTCCCTCCACTAAACTGAGTCCAAAACCATTCAAATAAATAAAAACAATCAATCACATGCTTCCTCACACAATCATACTCGAATAGAAATTAAACTTCATCCAGTTGTTTTGTTTGTCTTCCATCAATACATTATCATCCACTAGTTATTTATCCACTTTCTTGGAAGGCTTAATACATTTTACATCCAACCATTTAACTACAAATGTGTTGGTATAATCCCATCCCATAATCCCACAACAAATGCTTTCAACCATCAGCCAATATGTATTAGATCATTTTTGGTTGTTGTATTTTTGGATCATAAATATCTTGTTTCATTAATGAATTCATTAATTCATATATATATATATATATATATATATACACAGGAACGTGTCTCCAAAGTGGGGTGAATCTAGATCTCCAGCTCAACCACGGTAAGGCCCCTGAAAACCCCCTTCCGTCGGGGGAAGTTACCCTCGTGCCTCATGCAATTTGTCGTCCTTCAAGCAACTCAATCTGCATCAGTCCCAGGCCCCTCAAACTTGGGCCTCGGTGTCTCTTGGGTCCTTCACAGAGAGGTTCAATTGGAAATGGTGCACGCTGAGTAATACCATTTCAGTTCTGACACATTTGCAAGAAAAAGTCTTTCAAACCCTCCTCCTCTGTGTATGACATGGAGGGTCCAGGATCAGGAATTTTAAATCAGCAGTAAATGGTGTCAAGAGTGGGATGAACATGATAATATTTTTTTTTACATTGTTGAATCGTATTGTTTATTTTATTCATGCTCCATTTTTACAGGAAACCGGTTTTTCTATAGCAAAAATGAATGAAATTAACTCAACTATTGCTTCATGAAACAGTGCCATGTTGTTTAGAGGTCAGTAGGTGGCGCCATCAGTTAAAAAAGGATGTGACGTTTCATTAGAACAGTTGTTCAAAACAAAGGAAAATAGTGCAGAGATCACCATCCAGTTCATCAGACCATCCCTATTGATAATTGCATTTGGTGGTAAAGAAATACATTGAATTACACAATCCATCCAAACAAGAAGCTTTTATGATGTATTTAAGAAAAGATTTCGGTCAGAAACGATTGCTGAACCCAAATTATTTCATTTGTCTGCAATCACTGCAACTGAAACAATGAAACCCTTTCATCTGGGATTCCTAAGTGTTTCCACCAAATTAGAGGAAAATATTCTGATTAAACTCCTGTGGTAATTATTTTCAAACAAAGAACGCGCAGCAGATGCACATGAATATGTAAACCCTCAGAATTTATATTTTTTATTAACGTTTTTAGGGTCTATAATCTTTTGCATCGGCTTTAGAAAGAAGCTTTTTTTTTCCTCGCTGAAGTCTCCAAAGCATCATTGTTCGCATTGTTCCCTCCACCCTTTAGACAAATGAACACCCTTGTGACGCCCTGTTTGCACAGAGCAATCATAAAATCTGCTGATCACATCGCTCTCCTGGGTCTTTTCACAGCATCTTGTTCGGGTTTTTAATGTGTATTTTCCAATTATCATGTGTTATAAAGATAACAAGGATACTATTCATGAACAGAAAAGGAAACACATCATCTAAATGGATACAAAAGACTAAGGATCTGCCCCCTCACATATGTTGTCTTCGAGGATTTCATTAAAATCTAACAAGTACGACCCCCCGCCTCTCGCCAGATTCAAACTCATGAAGCCCATTGCTTCAGTGAACCAGAACTGTAAGAGACACGCTCGGTGCACACATGAGGCGCGTCCCAGTAACTCTCAGTTAAGTCCACCATTTGGTGGTAGAGCCATAATCAGAACCAGTTTCATCTGGGACGTCAATTAGCTCACACCCACGCCGTCTGCTCCGGCTTCAACCCAAAAGCAAATAGGAGAGAAAACATGGATTTATCTTGATTTAAATAATAAATAAACACACAAAGTACATAACAATCAATCGTTTATGTTTACTCTTGAGCGTCCTTGACATTGAAACACCACACGAGGTGTTCAGCAAAGCGTGGGTCGACTGAATAACCCTCAATGAATGAAAAGTACTTTCATTCTATGGCTTAATAATGAACACGTTTTGCACACAAAAAAAAAGAAATTCACCCTGTAATCACACTTACAGCGGTTTCCATAATTACTTCTGTGAAAAAGAAGCTGTAAATTGCAATAAATGCATCACCTTCCTTTGTATTTAACAACCTGCAGTTCTGGAAAGGTTTTAATGTCATTCAGATTCAACTGCTTCAACGGCAACAGTAATTCAGGGTTGAGAGTGTAGCTCAAGGTGCAGGTAACGGGAATTGAACTGGCTACCTTCCAATTGGAAGCCGACTCCTCTCCTCCCTCCTTCCATTTAACGCCCACGTGTTGATTCATTTACTTCTCACTTCTTCCCCTGGCGACGTGTTGGTCTCAGCATGAACTCGGAATATTTCTTTCTCTTCGGCGAAGGTATCGTTCTTAAATGAATGTTCAATATGTAATTAAATATCCCTGTAGACGCTCTTCTATTTTAAGGTTCCGGGCGACGTCCACAACTTTGATCATGATGGCAGCATTACTTTGGCTGTTTATGTATTTCCGCTTCAAGGAGGCTCAATGTTCTTGGCACAATAACCTCTGTGGCAGCACTTATGTTCGGAAAATAATTTTAAAATACTGCTGAGCTTTGCGTTCCCAGCTCTATCTCACTGACTAATCAAAATCAAGCAGGGACAAGGCTTTTCGTGCACTTTGCATACACTTAGTTTCACTTTGATAAACTATTTATTTTGCACCTGAATTGGATCTTCGTGTGACAGGAATGACTGATTAGAAACTTCATCATGAAAATGAAAAATCTCACTTGTTTCAGCATCATCTGTTAGATCATCTGTTCCTCTCTGGTCATAAATACATCAGTTTATACATTCATCCGATAATTCTAATCTTATTTTCCAACATTTTCAAACACATCAGTTCCTTTTTTTATTCATCGCAACCATCATCTATTATTTGGACTGTGGGAGTAAACCAGAAATCCCAGTGGGAAGCGAACATACTTGAGTATTCTAGCATATATTTTGAGTTTTATTAGTGATGGCAAAAAATTGTCGATATTTTTGTAGAATGAAGGTCCTCACAGTGCGAGGACTAAAGGTCGCCAAAGCATCAGCGAAACAAGTTGAAGAAAGAAATTGGCGGAATAAGATGTAGATGTATGGAACCAGTGTATGTGCTTAGAAATAATAAAATAGTGAAGCGGGTGTGTGGGCGTGTCTCGGTGATTTCTTCGAAAGTAGTTCTCTTCCTTGGGGCAGATTACGACGATTTTCCTGAGAAAGCTGGAAAGACTTTCCGGGATCGCTTCGTGGTGCGATTAGAAATAATGATGACTCTCAAATCTCTGCGTGTGTCTGAGCTCTGGTTAAGAAAAAAAGTGAAGCCACTTTTATATCACGATAAACATCATCAATCAACATCAAATTTAATAACATGTTGCACATTAATATGTAAATGGTGGAACTATATGTTTATTTATGTTTAAGGGTTTTTTTTCCATGTTTATTTTTGAACATATGTACCTAGACAAAAACCTAATATATGGAACCTTCCACCAATAATTCTGATTCTGGTTTAAGCCAATATTTCTCTTTTGAGGTGACATGTTGAACCAGGAATGGTGAGTCAGAAAAGGGAGAAATGTTGTAGTAGTGTCTTTGGGATTTGGGAGCTCAGGCAGAGCTAAAAAAAATAAAAAATAAAAAGACATGAAAAATGTGCTCTCACTTTATGTAACTACAGTACTAAAGAAACCCACAAGAGTCACATAGTCAACCAAAGGAAGACATTCACAGCAACCCACTGGAAGACCCCAACAGCCTGAATATATTTGCCCATTTTTTTTATAACAGGTAAAAATAATGTGAGTTGTTGAGTTTGAGAAAATGAATGTTTCATTTAAAATAGGTTATGAAATTCATTCACTTGTATGGCTTCATACCGCTGCTGTTCACATGCCCTGGTTTTGACTGCAGGTTTACATCGCTAAAGTTTTCTGGGTGGTCTTCTTATGTAAGGTATTTTAGTCTACTTCAAAGGATTGCAGGATGCAACATGTACATGAATAGAACAATACTTGCTTTAACAGTATTTCAAGTCCTACAATGCCATCCAAACGAATCAAACAGAAACATCACTAGATTAGCTCTTATTTGTCGTGCAGTTAACGTCATCATCATCATCATCATCATCATCATCACTGCTCATCAAATTCATCATCAATAATATTAATGTTGGGTAAAAAAAATGTAATTCATATGAAAGTGTTAATGGTACTTCAGGGGTTCAGATGTAAGCAAAGTACAAAAAACATACTTAGTAGATTTTCATTTCTGCAGGCGGGTCTGAAACCTAATACATGTGGTAAATAAAAGAACAGTGTATTCTTGCATTTTATCAAGATCATGGAGGTTAAAGTCCCCATTATTTTGTTGTAAGTTTAGGTGATGGAAAAATAGTGTGTGTTGTATGTTATTAAAAATTTGCCTAACCCCTGTGAAATATCTGGGTCAAGGTATATGCAGTGGTGGAGGTCGCTCACCTTGATCAAGAGACAACACAAGGTATACCTCAAACACATTTGTTTGTTTGTTGTTTGTCTTTTGGGTCACCTTGGTCCAGAGATAACACAAGGGTTATCTACTGGTATTTCAAAAAGGTGCACAAACCTTAGATAAGCAAACAGAAAGAAAACTATAACCTTTGTATGCGTTATTTAAGACCATCTGTAATTCATTGTAGTCTGTGATTTTCCGGTATTGAACTGTGTTCTCGCCTCTCAGATAATCAATAACTTACGATGGACTTAAAATTGTGGCCGAAACAGTTCTTACTTCAGAGTGAAAATCGGACATTGAAAGAGAAGGTTCTGTATTAAACTCTCCTTGCAATTAAAACTGATGTGATTTTAATGCAATTCTGATCTCTCTGATGTCTTTTCGTTGTCTAAGTCCCAGCCTTAAGTCACAATCCTAAACTGACATTTAGCAATTCAAAGACAGCAGATTACATGTCAAATTAATGTGTAACCGAACAACATCAAAACCTCACAACAAATCATCCAAAAAGAAAAGTCAACACTGCAGATAAGTGAGTAATAAGTGGAAGTTAACAGCTTGGGCGAGAAAGATTATAAATAAAGGACAATTTTTGTGACATTTGGTTTCAAGCATCTGTTTTCCAGAAATTAATGAAAAGATCTATTTCAGGCAGATTGTCCTTGTGGCCTCGTGGTAATGACATTCACAACAATATTAGTCGGAACAAGAAAAATTGAGCACAATGTCTGATCGCATATGTCCTGATTGTGTGTCTGATTTTTACAAGCTGCTCACAGGAAAATATCTGCACAGATGGTTTATCATTGACACTGAAGAGAAATGCTCTTGAAAGAAAAGTGGAGGAGGCAAACACAGTTCTGCATTATTCACCAGCAGCAAACATGACAACATCAAGTCTCTCCTCCTGAGCGCCATCAGATCTGATGCCTCTGATTGTTTGACATCTCTCAGCTATTATTACCCTCACGCAGCTTCCAGGTAAACAGGATTAGAGTGTTTCTTATCTCTTATTCTTGTTGGTCCTTCACTTTTCCTGAGTTACCACTTGGGATATCAGCGCCGCTTTATGAAATGCCAAACCCCACTACACCAAACCTGGGTCACTGGAAGTTCAGGGTTACAAAACACTGGCGGTTTCACCCTAATTCTGGTCTCCCGTGGAGCATGGCGATAGAAGTCGGAGGTAAATAATGGCTTGACAACAACACCAAAACAGCAGTCTTTGGAGACGGCCCCTGTCCCGAATGTTTTTAGACTCCTTTTACTTGGATGTGCAAAACACCCCTGAGTACTGCAAATGAAGTTCATTGACCTGCAATGTCTGTCGGGGCTCACAGCCAAGTCCAGAGGAGCAAATGGAACAGCAGGCATCTTTCAGCTACTCTGTCCCGAGTCATCCAGGTCCATGTTGGAGCTCGGTGTTATTTTGTTTAGATTTCTCAAACCACATGAATGTCTTACTTGTGTTCTCCACCATGGGGGTAAAATCAGTTAGACTAAGAGCTCAAACCTAAACCCTCACAGCGAGTTGAAACCCTGAATAACTAAAGTGGATTTATGAAAGAGCTTTGATTTATCCAAGATAACATGTTTTTGGTCTGTTTTTTTTCTCCATAAAATGCAAGTCTGTGCTTCTTCAAACAAGTCCAAAGGGCTGTCAAATAAAACTTAAATTTAAGCTTAAATTTCAACATAATTGCTTTGACCTTTTACTGGTTTTGAATGATGCTGATTTTTTAATGATAATAATAATAATAAATAAAGAATAATTAAAGAATATATATATATATTTCTTTCCCATCCTGTGTTGCCAATGCAAGTCAGCTTGTTCTTTTTATTTTACTTCATATTGGCTTCGCTAACATTCCTCATCCAACTGAGCTTGATGACTACATTATTAAGCAAGTTTCTTCACAATAAAAGCTGTTTTCTTTCTGTCTTGTTTTAAAGCTTTGGCAAATAAAAATTAACTAGAGAATAAGAAAATATTAAAATGATGTGTCATATTTGTTATGCTGTAGCCATTAACACAAATGTTAGTATCCTTGTTTCCTCACAGGCCAAACAAAATTTGTGTTTCTGTTTTGAACCAACCCTTCTTTAACGTCTAAACTGAATGTGAGAACGTCTCCATTAAAGACTGAATACTTATTATATATATATATATATATATATATATATATAAACCCGATTTGGCCTTGACGTTGACACGTTATTGACTCACCATGAGTTTGACAAAAGCACAACCATATATATGAAAGTATAATTTATTTCCCCTTACGAAGCTCGTCTCCTGAACATACATATCTATCAGTTCAGTCTTGCTGATATGTCGCAACGCAGCAAATTAATGCCGAATAAGCACCGTGAAAAAAAAGGTGTATTTTCTGTCGAACCTCTAAATGACGATATCTGCTGCTCTGTGAGTGATATCAGACGAGAGTGAATCTTCAAAGACCTTCTAGGTCTCCGAGTGTGTTGAAATGAATTTGATTATCTCCCTTCTTTACACTGCCCATCTGTCATAAATAATTCCACCTCAGTATTGATTCAGACTGATGTTTACTTTAGCAATAACATCAGCGCCGCAAACTACGCTTCTAAGATTAGCCGCGGATGAAAGCGAGGGACGTCGATCTTGTCGTGCCCTAAATAATATTGTTCACGAGTCAGAGTCCGGAATGATCGTAGCTATTATTTGCGATGTGATGTCACCAGGAGTGGTGACTGACAGTCGCCACATGCCCTTCTCTCACAGCTGCAAGACTTCAGGCAAAATAGCCGGAGAAAGTACAACAGAGCGTTGGGAAGGAAGTTGAAAACATCTCAGGAGGATTACTTCAGGGACCTTGGAAAAGTGAGGTAAAAATGATACAGAGAGTTTCACCTCCCAAGGGAAGATATTCGATTTTTTTTAAATACACATTTGTATGAAGCAAAATTCAACTTTAAACATTTCGAAGACCTGCTAAAATGTACTTGGTTCTTAAATCATCTTAAAAGGTGATTATTTTAACAGTATAATCTTTCAGAGAATATATTTACAGACTAGGGCAAGTTTGAAAAACACTTTTTATCCAGATATAAAAGACTAAGAGGACGATCATGTGAGAAAGAAAAAATAATGTTGGTGATGCAATTCAACCAAATGCTCCACCAACCATGTTGTGTTCTGAAATAACAATTGTATTTTTTAATCATAATGATAAAACAAGCAGGGCAAAGTCAAGTAACAAATTAAGTATCGTGATTAGAGTGTTTCAGCTGCAAAGACAAGTGATGATGTCATATGTATTTTAATATTACATTAAAGTAAATATTTTTTACAGAAAAATATTTTACTGCCTTAATCTATGGCTTTTTTTGAAGGAATACTCACAATCCAGGAAGTACTATATGTCTGTTGTCAGTTAAATTCTGAACACATTTCCAACATATTGCATGTTCACGTTCTTAAAGGGTAACTAATGTGTTTATTTAAGTGTTTCTTAAATATATCTTGGACCTTTATTAGAAAATGTGCTTAAGCCTCGCCCACTGAAAACACTTCAATCTGGAGATGAATCTTGTTTAACCCATAACCCCACCCACTCTGCTGTGACTGGTCAAGATTCAAGGTTTGTCACTATGCATTATAAATCTGGGTAGTCTCAACCTACAACGGACTTGTTGTATAAACAAAACACTGTGTGATTACAGCTGGCTGGAGGAGGAGTGAAGCCATTATTACGTCATAATGGACTCCGCTCTGGTAACCTGTTGTTCGCCGAGATTTCAGACGCGGGAGAGAACTTTATAAAGTGAGTTTAGTCAGGAAAGTTGGATTTTGACATTAGTTGCTCTTTCACTGTTTTCAGTAAGTCTTCATGAAACGATAAACATGAAACATAACCTCCTTGGCAGGTGTAAAAATATACAAAACTAGAAACATAAATAAAGTTTTCTGTATAAGTGGCCATTTTGTTTGATTTACTCTATAGATATACCTCAAATAGGATCATTGAACTTTTTTATTCGGTTTTAAATAAGACATCCCTGCCTGATGACACATTCATGAACTTCTCTACCTCCGACTCTCTGTTTCTGATCAATTGAAAGTAGCTTGAAGGCATTTCAGCGAGTACAGTAAATTGAACAGCTTCACATTAAACTTTTCGCACCGCCGTCTCATTTAGCCTTTAATATAAAACGGATATGAAATCGGATCTTTAATTTGGTGTGGCTGGCATTTTACAGGCGCTCAGATCAGTTGTTATCAGTCATAACAGGGGTAAAATATTTATGACCTTCTGGTGAAATGGCCTTTACAAAGACAACAGAGCGAAACCTAATGGACACTGTCATGCACGGTAAAACGAGGCCTGGCAGTTTGGAAATTAGGAAGAATTATACCTCCCATCTGTACAGCAATTAACTTTATGCATTTACTTGGGAGGAATCCAGAATCGCAGGCAGATGTTGTTCAACACATTGTCGGCTCCGAAACTTTCTGAGGGATATTGAGGTTGTTGGGGCATCTGCAGTTAACGCTTCGCTAATATATTCACTTTGAAGGTTCTTCTATCACACGGGTGAGTCATGCAATAAATCTATGTGCACTTGCTGCTCTTAATAGACAATACACATACATGAAGTATTTCAGCAGCTCAGGGATTATCAATGGATTAGAATACATTTCGTGTGTGATCAGTGTTGTGAGAGTGACGGATATATTTTGCCTACTTGCAACTGTTATTTTTGGTCCATTTGAACAAAGCTTCAAGACCTAAGTTTATCTGAGTAGTAAAGACTTTTTTGCAGATTGAAATGTTGCATCCAAAAATTATCTTCTTATAATTCCACCTCAGTTCAACATTTGTCTCAATGTTGACACTTACGGCAGAAATACATTGTTACTGACCCTTTTCTGGCGGTCAGTCATGCCAACAGTAAACCTCATGAGAGCTCAATGTATAGGTTTTATTTAACATGAGCAATCAGTTTTAATATGTTTTAGTACATGCTATGTCTTATTTCCTGATAAGTGTTATTTTGCTTAGTTATTTCCTTTTCCGACCTCTGCTTTCTGTGGGTTTTTTTCTGCAGACCAGCGTCAGCTCGTTGCTATGCTCAAACCACCTGACACCCTTTTTTTGGACCACCCTTTTTTGATGAACTTTTATATGTTTTTTTGTTAGTAAATTGTTTTTGTGTTTTCTCTTTTTGTTCTTCCCTCAGTGGGTCTTGGCACCACTTCGTCTGATTTCTCTGTACTGCATTCTTCCACTCCTGGGACTCCTTGTTTAATAACTCATGAAATACTAACAAATCAGCTCCTCCATCTGTAAGGCTTAGAGAGGTGAGAATGTGTTTTAAGATTGCAGGTGCACAAAATTAGCTTTGTAGGATGAATACATTCTTGCGGCTATTCAGGACGTCAACTGTACTCTTCGTAGTTTACTCAAATATATCAGTAACAACAAAGAATAAAACGTTTGGAAGGAAAACAAATGAGGTCTTAACTTCGAGCTGGAATGTTTCATGGCTGAGTCTGCATAATCACCCCCAAACGGGAGGGAAGAGAAACACCAGATGCCGATGGGGAAGTGAGGTCCAGCCTCAGGTCAAGGTTCTCTCTGGGTAGTGAGTAAGGGATGGAGAGCAACAGATGGATCCGTTAAGACTTAGCAATAATGAGAACTTTGTTTTTCTGTGGTAAAGAGAGAAATGAGTCAGAAGGCTGAGCATAAGTTTCCTCCACAGGGTGCCCAGCCTTAGGTTTAGACATGAGGTCATCCAGGGCAAGAAGCCAACAGAGACAGTTAGAGCATCTTGTTAGTATGCCTGACTGGCAGTGGGAGCTCACCAAACGATGGCTCAGCGGCACTATACCGCTATCATTTAAGGAGAGTAAATTGCATTTCAAAAATCACTTAATTTTGTATTTATTTGATTTTACGCTGTAAATGTAAATACAGGTTTTATATGTCTCTGAAGCTGAAACCTTCAGGATTTATGCTTTTTTTATACTGTACTCAAGGTTGGTAGCACTCTTGACAAATCAGTGTTGAATGAACATTTCTTCATCAGATCTAATCAAGTCGATGACAACCTTGATTGTGAAGTTATCCTTGAGTCACATGGTGATATATATACGTTTAGGACATCCGTCACATGACTCTTATAACAGAAGATTTTCAAATGAGCAGTAATTGCAGATGTAAAAATACATGTATTTGAAGAGCGTGATTTGAGAAATAAAAAAAAAACGGTTTGACATCTCGAATGATGATGTGGAGTCTTTGATTAACGTTTTGGGGATTTTATCACGACTCTGGCTGCTGCCTCCCAGGGCTACTATTACACTTTTTCATAAAAGAGTCAATGAAAGTTTAAGCCAGATGATATTTCTCTACATGACTTTATTTGCAAATCTCCTGAGGCTACAGTCCCACTGACATCACTAGTATAAAGTGTGTTCCTGCAAAGGATCATGGGATCGATGACTCACAGACAACTTCAGAAGCTGAAATACTTATTCACAGTATTTAAAACTTTGCTGACTGGAAGGGAAAAAAGGGTGTTTTCTGTTCTTTTAAAAATACTTGTACAAGGGCTCTAGGACTGTTTTGGATACACTACTGAATCTGTCGTGTCTGTTTGGCAAAAAAAAAACTTTGTCCTGTATCTGAACTTTTGTTTCCTCGTCAGTCCGTATCCTTCTCTGCTCAACACAGTTGCCGGAGCTGGAGGCCTCGTGCACGGCTTCACTGAAGTGAATACAATTCTTCTCCCCACGTCATAAACTCAAATAGACACCTTTTGGGAGGATCACCGCGGAATGTATCGTTATGTGGGTCATGATCAAAGAAAGCTTTGTGTTTCTCTAAATGGTTGAGAAAATTTCAATAACAGCAACATCGCTAAGGATTGGTGGATTTCTGGGAATGTGCAGCATCGGCTATTTTTCTCCACCTTCACGCTCTTCCCATTTTATCGGTCGTAAACTTTAACGGAACACTAGATAAGACAGATTTTCCCATTATCTGGTTTACATTTGACCACTAATAACTTACACATCGTATCTGGTGATTGCTCCTGATGATAAGGTTCCAGGGTTGAGTCAGTACAAGACATGTCTCTTGTTCGACACTGCAGAAAACTGACCAGAAAGTTTCCTTCAACTGAGAAAAATCTCTAAACTTAGGAAAATGTTGTCGGAACATGATCTGGAGCTTGTAATCCATGTGTTTGTTTCTTCTCGTCTGGACTATTGTAACAGTTTGTTTTCATGCCTTAACAAGAAGGAGCTGTCTCGCCTGCAGTTGAATCAGAACTCTGCAGCGAGAATTCTGACCCGCTCAAGTAGAAGAACTCACATTTCTCCGGTCCTTAAAACTCTTCACTGGCTTCCAGTTTCTTTCAGGATCAACTTTAAAATTCTGGTTCCTACTTTCAGAGCTATTCATGGTCAGACTCCTCCTTACATCACTGATCTGATCCAGCTTTACACCCCATCTCGGGCTCTGAGGTCTTTGGATCAGAATCTACTTATGGTTCCACGCACACGGTTCAGGACCAGAGGAGAGAAATCTTTTCAGGCTGTTGCTCCTAAGCTTTGGAACGATCTTCCTCTCCCTCTGTGTTTGATGGAGTCTACTGACTCCTTTAAGAAACATCTTAAGACGTTTCTATTTGTTCAGGCTTTTCCTTGATTTTCTGGAACTCCTGTGTTGTTCTCATTATTATCTTGATCTTTAAAGTATGTACTTTTTTGAGTATTGTTTTGATTGTTTAAGGGCTTTGTGACCTGGTCTCGAAATGCGCTATATAAATAAATATTACTTACTTACTTACTTGCTTTTTTATATATATAAACGTATGAATTATCTGCGGTAAATGTATTGTCATGAACGTATTATCTGTCACATCTTAATTCTAAAAATACATTTATTTTATCAATATTTCCCTCGTCGAAAAAATGGAACTCATCTCCAACTGGATTACCTGACATCCAAGAGCAAGCACACCTTAATCCTCTTCAAATCTACAACCTTAAATGTAAAAGCAGTGATACGAACGTAATCATCATGTAAGAATAAATTGAGGATTAATGGAGACTCGGAGGCTTAGGTTTCGGGGATTACATCTTCGAAATGAAGCCTCAGGATAGAGGTTGGGGGGGATTGAGAAAGCTGTTATTGAGGGATGACCACCTGAGACAAATGAGAGGAGCAACGGAGCAACCGCCGAGATTCATTCCCACTCTCAGCCGCGTGATGATCTGGCCTTATCAGCTGTCGGAATTAAGTTGCCTCATCAATAAGACTGTCATCACATTTAGCTGCTGCAATTAACCAGATGGATGATTCTATAAAAGCAATTGTTGCAGGAGTTAGTGACTGGAATATTAATAAAAAATTTGCAAAGTGGCGTTTTAATTCATCGACGGTGTGTTTCAGGTGCGCTTGAGAGTTTCTGATGACAACATGATTATGAAATCAACAGCAATTTTATTTATTTCAAATTCAATTGACGCTCCAAAGTATGGAGGTAAATGTGTGTCATTGTACTTTAAATATACAATTTTTTCAATATATATATTTTACAATGCATGAAAAAAGTTAAAATGTAAAAAAGTGAATGTGTAAAAAGAAATTCAATGTATGCAAACAAATTAAATATTAATAAAAATTAAATGTAAGAAATTCGATGTGCAATCTGTCGAGTAGTATTTATCTATGTGTCGACTCCCTCCTTCTTCACGTGACCTTTGCGTGATGTCGAAGGCGTAATGTCAGGGATCAATTGCTTCTCCTTAGTTGTCCGTACCAAATTTGTTTACACAGAATTTCTTCAACTGCATTTATTTACATTTAATTTATTTTCCATTGAATTGTTTAGACTCAATATATATTTATTGTTATCAGTTTTACAAATCCATATGTGAAGTCCATGGCACTCATTTACTTCCAAACCACAGACACAAGAACTCGCCGCCTCAAATTAACGGCTTGTCTCGACTTAAACGTTCAGACTTTTCCAAGTCAATGAGAGGTTAATTGATTCAGAAACCTGACATACTTTGTTCCGGGGCTCTAAATGAATAAACATTTGGAGAAGTAGAACAGCTGAGTAGAAGACGGTGTCATCAAGTCAGCAGCGGCGCAATAAACTGCACACTAGTGAAACAAACAATGATGGATTATAAATAAACAATAACCTCCCGTCTCGTCGGCAGCCTCCCCTCAAACTTATATGGGACAGATTTAAAATCCCCGGCATAAATCCTGCGACACAACAACAAAACAACATGTACGTTACGAGCAGTTAGTTTAAAAACGCGTGATTAATTTTTATTTTTAACACATCCCTGAAATAACTCTCGTTAATATTGTGTTATGATGCTCTGGGAGGCGTGGCAGGGGAACAAATGAGGAGCAGAATCTTGTGAGGCAGCTTGTTAGAGCGAAGGTTCTCTGGATGTGTCGACTGTTTACCAGGTAACAAGAACGGCTGTGCTCTTTTCTAACTTTGACAGTTGGTGCACATATTCCATGTTCCTCAACCATTGATCTTGTAAGGTTGGTTTGATGTACACACAGTTTTAACTTCTGCTCCCACAGAGTCTTTTTAATTATAGAATGACGGCACCCCGCGGATTCTATCCAGTCGGACAGGTAATAAGAAGAAAGGTAAATGCGTAGCTGCTGTAATGGCTCGATTTAATGGAAAAACTAAATAAAAAATGCACCTTCAATGGTCTGGGGAAGGCAATCATGACAAATGTGATGTTGTTCGGTCTTGTGATCGATCTTAGACGATAATAAAGGAAGTAAAAACATGTCATTTATATAGTATGATGCGGAGAAAGAAAATGAAAATAAATCCATACGTCTCTTTTAATGACACAATACAACCAAAAAATGAAATCTGGCAACAAAAGCTCAATCCTGCTGAAATAAAAAAGTAATAAAACAAAATAATGGGACAAATATCATCTTGTATTCGACTACACATCACCACAGTACACACAAACTATATCTTAGTATAGTTTAAAGTCTGTTCTGCAGATGTCGTGACAGCTTTGGTATCTGAGATGTCAGTTCTGTGTGGCGGCGACATCATTGGATAAAGTTGGTCCTATATATATTTACAAATGCAAAAAAAACACAAAACTTTTTTCAACGGATAAATCAGTCGCCCACCACCCTCTGAATTCAAAATCTCTTTTTTACTTCCCACCAGCTACAAAACATCGCCAACAATGAAACACATTTTGGCATGACATCTCTTACCTCTGTTTTTGTCTCTACACGCATCTGTAATAGATCAGTCAAAAGATGAGGAATAAAATAAAGAAGATAACGATAGAAAATGTAGATAATAAAGGTAGATAGATGATGATGATGATAGACGAAGATGATGATGATGATGATGATGATAAATGATGGTAAGCGATGATGATAAACGATGATAATAAATGATGATAAATTATGGAGAAAATGATGATCAATGACAATGATAATGATGAAAAATCATTTATAAATGATGATGATGATAATGATGATAAATGACAAAGATAATGATGATAATTGATGATTATAATGATGATAAATTATGATGATAAATTATGATAAATGATGATGGTAAATTATGATAAATGGTGATAAATGATGATAGATGACGATGATGATACATGATGGAGATAATGATGATAAATAATGGAGATAATGATAATAAATGATAATGATAAATGATGGAGATAATGATGATAAATGATGATGATAAACAATGGAGATAATGATGACAAATGATGATGATAATGATGATTTTAATGATGATTATAATGATGATAAATTATGATGATCAATTATGATAAATGATGATGGTAAATTATGAAAAATGGTGTTAAATGATGATGATAAATTATGACAATTGATGATGATAATGATGATTAATGATGATGATAAATGATGATGATAAATTATGGAGATAATGATGATAAATGATGATGAACATAAATATAAATGATGATGATGATAATGACGATAAATGATGGCAATAATGATGATAAATGATGGAGATAGTGATGATAAATGATATATAATGATAATATATATATATATATATATATATATATATATATATATATATATATATATATATATAAAGGATATGATGATGATATACTGTGGTTGCGAGGGGCCTGTAGGGACCCCGGGGGAGAGGTCGTCATTCCATTGACAGACACGCAAATATTTGTGAACAATTAATGTTGTGTGAAGGTAGATCCTACATAAATGGTTGACGACTAAAACACTTGTGTGAGTACAAGGTTGCAATAATCTGTTATAAAAAGAAGAGAATAAATTAATCACACTTGGGGATTATTCACCAGAGAGATGGATGAGTTCTCATTTTGCAGCCGTGAGATATCAGATTGTAAATGGGAGGATGAGACTTTGATGGTCTTATGAGCACATAATTGCAATAGTCATGCTCAAATAATTATAGCCTTATTACAAGTAAGTTCTTTAAAGCGACTCTATCCTGCTCATTTCATAGCCTGTTAAAAACCAGGCTGAACACCTACGGAGCAGCTCAATATGATTTCTTCATAAATAGGCAATAGATTTCAAATTAAAGTAGTGTCATTAATTAATAGGGTTACGTGATGACTTTGCTGGAGCCTTGATGCATTTATGCGCCTCTCTTGGTTCATTTGAAGCCTTTTCAGAGGCGGTTAATGCTGAATGTTTAAATGTTTTAATTACCGATGATTCAGGAAATATACTTCGCTAGCGCTGTTTAGTGTCAGCATGCACCTCGTTTTGAAATATAAATAATATAAATCAAAATCTCTGGTATTAAGTGCAACATGTGTAAGAGGTGGTGGGCGGGTTACTACTAAAGTCTCTTGAAGCATTCACAAGATTTAAGCTGACAGAAATGTAACCATCTCTGCCTGAGCAATTTTGTTTTTGCTTCATTATTTCGGTTTTGCTGACAGTTCAGCAATTTGAAAATATCCAAAGCCCTACTAAAACGCTGTTTTTTCTGCAGACCAGCATTAGCTCGTTTATAAAAACTACCAGGAAACTCCCTGTTATTTTAGTACCACACTTTTTCTTGGACCATGTAATTTCCTGGCAGTTTTCTGCTGATTTGTAAATGCAAAAACAAAACAAAAAATGAATCTACTGTCTGATGAATCTCAAATCCTCTGAATTATTTTTTTACCTTCCAACTACTACAAAACATGACCAACAAAGAAGATGTTTTTGTATGACAGGCTTTTCCTCCCTTTTCGTCTCCACACGCATCGTTAACTGATCTGGATTCAGTTAAGTCTGAATGTGGTTTCTATATTTAATCTTTTATATATAATACTTTTTTATTAATTTATTTAGTTTTTGATTAATTGTATTCTCTTTTATGTTTTTCCTTGTTCAAGTCAAGACAGTATAAATTAAAATGACAACTTCACGTCAGATATATGTTATTATTAGGCACTTACAAATCAAATAGAAGAAAAGTTTGACATTTTAAGGTCAAATAAATATTTGTCAACCTTTACATCTGTTAATGTAAGAGAGTTTATAACAGCTTCATTCATTCATTGATTTAAAGCAGTTGATATTCCTTCTCTTTCGTTTGGCATCGTGTGATATGACTCACTGCATAAAAAGAATTTTAAATAAGTAGGATGCGAGCGGCAAAAGATGATTTGATTCTAATTACCGGAGAAGGTAAATGTCACGGAGGTAAAGAGAATAGTGGAGCGTGCATAGACAACCGAGCGCGGACGGTTCAAACACTAATAAGCCACTGACTTCCGTGGGTAAATATGAAACAAACAACCCAATGAAGCGAAATCAAAGACTCAAGGGGCGTCTATAGCAGCGATCACCTCTCCGTAGCATTACCACATTAAACAGCATTGTTTAGCATTTAATAAATAAATAAATGTCTGTGTTGTGATGGAGCAGCAGAAGCCAGCATGAGAGAGATTTCTACTGTACTTCAAACCCACCACGGTGGGACACGGAACGTACGGAGGCTTTTGTCTGCCACATCAATTTACAGCAGCTCATTAACAAAGGCAACTCTTCCTCGTGGACCAGATGTTGTGCAGAGCTCGAGTCGTTTGAAGTTCGGAGGTACCAGGTTTCCCACCGAGAGCAGGTCACTGTAATCATAAACTATAAAAGCCACGCTGCACTTTCAATGAAATGAAAATAAATGTTTTTTTATTAATGATTAAAGAGATTTGAAATCATCATTCTGAAAACCATCTCCTGTGAGTGCCTTTTTTTCCTTAAATCACTTGCATCATTTTCAGAGGCCGTGTTGCACTCACAGCCCCATGAGGGGCTATTAAACCATTTGTATTGTAAATAAGTTACGTAAAAAGGTTGAAAATAAAGTGTTAGTAGGATTAAACTAGAAATAAAACGATTTGACAAACAAATACATGGTCGGTTAAAACAGAGACAAAATAATCTGGAAGTATCAGCATAGTTTTAATATCTTAATAACTGGGGAATTTAAAGAGATATTTAAGTTTTAAAATGCTCTTTAAAGAGAAACTAATGTCAAAACCCAACTTTTCTGAAAAAAATCAAATGTTGATTCCTCCTTTATCTCAAGAAAAACCAAGAGTTGTCAGTGGGCGGGGCTGAAGCACATTTTCTAATATAAATATTTAAATGAAAAGAGAGTTTTGTACAAACAGACACATACTGATGAGTACAATAAAGGTCCAACATCTATTTAAGATAACACTCAAATCAACTAATAAGTTTCCCTTTTAAAAATGCCTGATAAATGATTGGCCAAAGAAAAAGCACAACAACGCTCCCAAGCCAAACGAAAAAATTAATAAAAATAAGAAATGTTGGTTATATTTTGCAACAAAAAAAAAAGCATTTTAAAAAGTAATTTGTACTCTAACCCTGGTGTCAAATATTAGGACAGTCTTTTCGGCAGCTGGGTCTGTAGCAGACAGATGTCTAGCAGCAAACTTGTTGATAAAAATCTGCATGTTGAGAAACTCATTGTCAGTCAGACAACAGCAGAGGAATCTTACACTGATTTATTTTGACCAACAAGAACTAATTTACGCTACAATACACACTCAGAATCTTTTATTTTAACACATTGTCTGCTACCATCTTTGATGGGCGTTTGGGGGCTCAAAAAAGCTCTGCAGGACAAATCCATCATGGTGTAAACAAAATGCTTCAAGTGATCTAAATAGCAGGAAGATCATTGAGTTTCCTGGTCTAAATATGTAAATTAAAGCACAACGTTAATGTCAGATTTTATCTCTGTGTTGACACAACAGCTGCAGCAGGAACCAGCAGTCAGACGTACTGGCAGATCCTCTTAAACATCCACCTTCATCTGTGAGCTTATGTTCCCGCCTAATTTGCGTCTTCGCCGTAAATCAAAGCCTGTGCTGGTTCAATCAGGAGGCCTCAGAAGCCTGCTGAGCCGCGAAGCTTCAGGCGCTCGATGAGATGATCAACACGAGCCAGAATTTGACAGCAAGGGGTAATTTCTGTCCGAGTGAGAAGTCACTCCACCTCCAGAAATGTGTTTGGTAAACAACCTCTTACTACTTCTTTGTAGTCGTTCTAGTTAAGTTACACTAGTGATTAGATCAGTATCCATGAGATTCATTGAGGAAGTGTCTGAAATCTTGGCGAACGAGAGGTTACGAGAGAGGAGTCCATTATGACGCAACAATGGGGTTCACTCCTCCTCTAGCCAACTGTAATTACGCCGGCTTTGTTTATACAACAAGTCCCTTGGAGGTGGAGGATTACTGGATTGATGACGTGTGGTGTGGTTATGGTCAACAAGATTTTATCTCCAGACGAACATTTTCGGTGGGCGGGGCTTAAGCACATTTTCTAATGTAAATATTTGAATGAAAAGAGAGTTTTGTACAAACAGACACATACTGATGAGTACAATAGAGTCCAACATCTATAAAAGACACATTAAAATCAACACATTAGTTGAACTTTAAAAAAAAATGAAAGTTTTTGCTTTGATGAAAGTCACCCTTAAAAGACTAAATCTCATTTTGATTAAACTAAAAAGTTTAGTTTCATGTTGACTTTTCACTGTTTGTGTGGTTTCCACTTTAAAAACTAACAAACAAGTCAGTCCTGATATATTAACAAATGTTTTATATCTGCTCTGTGCCGAAGGGAAAGAGTGAGACAGAGACCCAGGAGTGGACACAGGGTTAAACAAGTTGAGACTATTTTATAAATCATGGCAACATCTAAATATTCCAACCATGTCCATAAATAAAAAATGTGCAAACAAAGCCAGGGAAAGTACCAAAGGTTCTACAACAACAACAGCCGAACCAGCCGAGAAGTGGCTCAACTATCACCGGTTGCTCTGGTAAATAAAATAACATTACTTGGAATGGTTGAATAAAAAAAGAGCAAGAAAAGTCACAGAGAGAAAAGAGAGAAAAGAGAGAAAAATAAGAAGTGATTCACAGGCAAATACACAAACACAACAGTGACCATTCACCATACTGTTGGGACCATGACAATCTGGCGTTTGCCCTGCGGCTCAAACACCTCTTCACAAGTCAGCAGCAGGTGATCAGCGAAACCGCCGGCAGCTCTGAAGCTTTTAAGCTGCTTCACTGCAAAGTTTTTTTTTAACTGAACGAAGAACTGGAGTCAATAACAAGCTGGAAGGATTCACAGCATTGATTAGTTACTAAGGGGTGTCGATTTACACTTGAGCAGATGCCGGGAGCTTCTTATTTGTGAATGTTTTATTTTTGTTTTCTGTAATCTACACCAATGGTCCACCAACCGTTTGGGCAGTGGCCCAGTGCTGGTCCGGCCAAGAAACAATAGATCATTTATATTGAATAAATATTACATTATAAGACGATCCTTTATTGGTCCCACTGTGGGTGAATTTAAGAGTTTTATAACTTGCGTTGCATTGATTATTAGTGTCTGAGGGGTTTTATTTAGAAAACGGTTAGGATTTTTTTAAGGCTGTGTCTCTGCACGTGTCAAGAAATGTTTGTTGGTCACATAAATAAAGCCTATAAACCGGTGGAGGCCCATCCTGCCTCCCACCTGGCTTTTTTTTAAATTTATTTCCTTATTGTAATATTTTTTGTAAATGTAATTTTAACATAATCATGAACAGTGATAGTTTCATAAGTTTGCAGAATTCAACACATTGATAAATTATATTAGCTTTAATGCAGTCACGTTCTGTTTTTAATTTTCGTAAAAGTAGCGGAGAAGCGTTTCTGATTAGGATTTGGGGCGTTAGAAAAAGTGACCCCTATAGTTGCGATATATAAAGGTTATTTTATGTTATTATTTCCGTTAGCTCACTTGGTACCGCGCACCATTTTTGAACTTCGAGGATGCTGGCTTGGTCTGTTCAATCCCAGATCCTGTTATTCTAATTTTATATACAGTTTGAATAAATGTATTGTGTATTTTTGTTGAGTGGGTAGAAAGAATGTCTGGTGCAGAGGACAGATTCTCAATAGTTTTGCTTTAATTTCTAAACCTTGATTTATCTCTTGTTCAAGGTGACCCCGAGGCCCGAAATAAAATGTGTTTACGGTATCTTCTCTTGACCCGGAGACAACACAAAGGATTCTAAAAACACATTTGTTTTCAGGCCTACGGGTCACCTTGACCAAGAGAAAACACATGGGTTAATATTGTGTAATTAAAATGTGTCTGTGTGTCCTTGTTGAGACAGAAATTGCAAACATTTATTATTAATCACTATTGGCTAGTAAAGTGTAATATTGTCTAAGTTTAAACACTAGTTTTGACTGTTTCTTTCATTGTCGATAAATGTACTGGTACAAAGAGTCAGACCTAGAACATTTATCACCAGCTACTACTGCTGAACTAGCAAAAACTGCCATAAAAAAAACTCACCTGATTACACAATTTATTGAAGATAAACGCAATAATTTAGTTTCAACACATTTGTTTCTCGTTCATCCAGTGTCAGATTTGAAACCCCCAAAGCACCACTGCAATGTCAGTTTACCAAACAAGAAACATGGTTGATGCTATCCTAGACTTTTTTTGTGCAGATTTGCAGTTAAGTTAAATAATGGCCAAGAAGACATCAGAAGCACATCACCATAATGGAGAAAAGTAAGAAGAAATAGGACACAAGAGGAATTTATGGTGAGAAACGTTTCAGGCATTATTGCTGCTATACGATTCTCTCTGCTGTAATATATTTATTTATCTGTCAGGCAGAGTTGAGGAAGCCGCAGAAACACCGTGAGCGCAGCTTGCCCGCACAAGAAAAGAAAAGCTCAGCAGGATTTCTTGGTGTCAGAGAATCCCTTCCCGGTGTCTTGGCGGAGCGGCGCTGAACACTGCGGGCGGTGCCACAGCCTTGTATTTGTCACAAAGACAAATTATTTTTCTGGTGCTTTACTCGGTTAAGTCAGAATGTCACGGTGTCTTCCTGGCCGCGCTTGTGAGTTCATCATAATGATGAAGAGGAATCGGTGCTGCTCCCCCCTCTACACTCTTCTTCCCACCCATGGCCTGTCCGTCAACGAGCAGGCTGGTGGAGGTCGGCGCTGACGGGTTGTCTGATCCGATAAGAACTCTGAATCCGGCCCGACCCCATGCGGCGCTACCGAACAACAACAGTGACGGGGACATAATAATCCAGTGTGAAATGGTGAAAAAGAGGTCGGGGTATGAAGTGGAGGGTCCTCAGTCTGAGCCCCGGAAGGTTCGCCACGGAGAGCATCAGCTTTACACCAGCAGAGTGCCACGACGCCGGCAGCATTCATCTGATTGGATCTCTCATCTATTGTGGCTTTAAGGCTCGAGACAGGTGGTGAAGACTAATCTGATGTGACATCTTTTAAAATAATACTGTAGGAAGGAAACTTGAAGAAGGAAACAAAGCCCTAACATAAGCTCTGGAACCACGTTTTTACAATTATTTTATTAAAATGTTGCGTCAAGACGAATCATTATAATCATTTTACATCTAATGTATCGACAATCAAGTTAAAAGACACAAGTTAGGATATATAAATTCCTTTCTTTATCTTTTTATGGTTGTGAAATGCCTATAAACTATATTTCAAAAATAACCACGCCGACCCAATATTGTTTCTCTAAACGTTTTCTAGTGATCCTAAAAGTGTTGGTTATTTTAATGCCGGTTCAGCAAGAGTTGTCTGGGGTCAACATGCAGCAGCTGATGGGTTATTATGAGGATGGCGACTTGCAAATACTTTTCAATCTCTTCAATGAATGAATGAATGCATCGATGAGAGTGACCGTTTACCTTCTGTCAAGTCGCCCTTGGACAAGGACGAAACTCATTGAAAATAATCACAAAATTCGAAAGTAGAACTCCTATATTTTAACAACCCATCTTGATTGACTGCTCAGGCCTCGATGTACATCATTTCAGCTGATCCGATAAGTGTTAGAAGAGAACAAACCGTTACAGTCGTTCATAATACTAGAGTTGTTATCAAACCATGGACCAGAGCTACAAAGGCACAATACAATCACACATATAGGTCTCTTATTGAGTCCACTGCACCTACTTTATGATTATCAGTTATTGATAATAATAATGGTTGAAAACGTGGACATATTCTTTAAAGACAACACGACCATAGCTTGGGCCATTTTTAATTAAAGTTAAATTAAACCATTTATTGCAGCTCTTTGCATAGACTTTTTTTTTCTTATTTTAATTTTCTCTCCGAGTCATTTTAAGGGCAACTAATGTGTTGATTTAATTGTGTCTTAAATATATCCTTGACTCTATTGTACTCATCAGGATGTGTCCTTTTGTACAAAACTCTCTTTTCATTGAAATATTTACTTAAGAAAATTATCTTAAGCCCCGCCCAGTGAAAACACTACATTTTTCTGGAGCTAAAATATTGTTCATCATAACCACAACCACTCTACTGTGATTGGTCAAGCATTGATGTTCGTCACCACAAGTCTCCAACTTCAAGGGACTTTTCACTGTCGGAACCTCTAGTTCGCCGAGAATTCAGACGGGCAAGAACTTTATAAAGTACTAACTTCAAAACATGGTCATGATGAGAGACTTACTGCATCTTGGAGAGGAAGACTTCAACATTTGAAACATGTGAGTGAGTCAGGAAAGTTGGGTTTTCACATGAGTTGCCTTTTAAAATAATGAATGTATTTGGAAATTGAGTTTAGTTGTCCTTTGATAATTTATGATTTATACTGATTGAGTTAAATCATGAACTCAGTTGGCAATTTTTGCACAATTAACATTTTTTCATAAATTAACTCTTCGTAAAAAAAATTGAAAAGCCAAGCATGGAAGACATCAAACATGTTGCAAAATGCATCTGAAATATTTTTATTTTACATTATTTATTTATTTTCATAAAAGTAGTCTCATAAGTTAAGTGTCAATTAAACATATTTTGATATCTTCAGACATGTCAGCAGAAAACTAAAATGAGCTATGTTTTCCCCATTCACAAGACCTTCTTATAGACAGATGACCTTTCCAGGAATTGTTCATCCACTCGGAAGTTTTATGGAAAGTTATGCATCAACGTGACACAAGAAAGAAATGCACTTTCACATTCCTGGCCAGCCTCCAACCTGCAGCTCCAACAGAAAGCTACGACAGGTTATGACACAGAGAGATAAAAGTAAAACAGTAAAATAAGAGTTTTAAAAAATCAACAAGAAATGGAACTGAAGAGCAGCTTTGAAAAGTTTAAAGTGTGATACAGATAAAAGCGAGTTTGTCTCTTCATTCGTTAGCTTAATGGATCGAACATGTATAAAATGTGATGAATGAGTGTCCTTATTTTTCTAAATCCTCTGTGAGAAGGCCTTCTTTATACAATTAGTGTTGGACTTATAAATGTGGTGAGTGGGAAGTACTGTAAGTAAGGATACTTTTAGTAAAAGGGTCTAAGAACACTAAAACATTTCTACCCTGTTGCTTCATGTATCCTCAAATAAGAGGAGTTATGAAAAGAAAAGTAGAAACATTACTGTCCAATAAAAAGGGAAGTTGTTCTGGCAGCATCCCGAGATGAGTAATAGTGTAGCCTCAGAAGACTGACTATGAATATATATTGAAGAAAATGTTATTTTATCACTGTCAGATGCTGATAAAGCATTTTTAAAATACTCAATAAAGAACAAACACGCTTTGTAACGGCAAGAGCAGGTTAAGAGTTATCAAACTATCCACAATTCACTCACTCAATTCTTCTCACCATCGTGTCAACTCAGGGTTGGGATTATTTTCATAGTAATCCTTTTTTGAGTTAAAGACAAGTATGTTTGTTCATTTTAATGTAGCGACGAATTGCAGCCATGAATCAGGCTGATGGACTAGTAGCTTTTGCCAAAAACAAACTTAATGTATAGATTTCTTTCTTCTTTTTTTTCGGAAGAATTTCTCATGTTGAGGCTTCAATACAAGATGGACCTTACAGACGAGCAGTATGGAGGTATTTCAATGTGTCTTTTTGGATGAGCTCTGTAGGTGGAGCCCTCAGTTTACATGAAGTTTCATTCGATTTAATTTCTTTAATAGATTATAATGTAGAAAGAGAGCCTTAGTCTAGTGGCCCCTCGAAACAAGGACATTTTTTCATGAAGCTTCGTTAACATGTCACTACCAAAAACTAAGTACCGTATTTTCTGCAATTTAAGGCGCACTTAAAAGCCTTTAAATTTTCTCAAAAAACGACAGTGCGCCTTATAATCCGGAGCGCCTTACATATGAACATAACCTGGTGGGTGACTTATTTACAAACACTTTCATGACTCTGCGCCGTCTGAGCCGACACACCGTGGGCGGGATTACGTCATTGCATCATCACGGGGTGGGATTTAAAATGCAAGTCACATCATAGCGGACGTCTATGGAGTGATATTACTGCCACCGGTTTGAGCGAGTGTGTCTTGGTTGTTGTACAGTCAAATTCACTCAGCTGCACGCTCAACCAGTCATACACGTGCGTTCAACATGTCATACACACGCGGTCTAGCGGTCATACACAACACCAGCTGTCATGCTCATGACACCAGTCTCGCGCGCTGCTGCTTGAAGCCTTTTAAACATCATTTCAAAATCGTTACCATGGGAGTGAACGGAGTTGTCAGAACACTTAATAAAGTTTGACTTTATCTGACTGTTTTGTGACATTCCCTTTAGCACAGCTTTATCTAGTGGATGCGGAACGCAACCCCAGTCAAACGTTTGACTGTATCTTTTATTCTATGCGCCTTATAATCCGGTGCGCCCTATTTGTGAAAACAGTTCTAAAATTGGCCATTCATTGATAGTGTGCCTTATAATCCGGTGCGCCTAATAGTGCGGAAAATACGGTATATGACTTTATCTGGGAGGAAGTACCGAAACTCATTTTCCGCAACTGATGTTTTCAAGTCACTAGCCATAGATTATGACCATCTATGAGTGCAGATTCTTCTTCATACTCACTAACTCATGAGAAAAACCCCAAAGAGAATTGATCTTCTTAACATGAATTCATTCATAAATATCCAACGTATTCCAGCTGAGACGAAAGAGATCCGACTCCAGGAGAAAATCCTCATCCCGTCCACTTCACACTTGGTTGAAAAACAAGTTCCAGTTGGTGGAGCCAACGGGAAGAAGCAGATGCATCATCCTGCCTCACAAATCAAAAACTATCTCCTCCCTGGCTGCACTGTGTCCACAAATGTAATGAACAATAAGAAACACTGCCAAATGTTTGTAGTTTCTTCCTTCATTGACAGATTTAGAACATTTCAACATTTATTTTCTAACTTATATTGCATATATTGGGTTAATTTGCACTATTAAGAGTATGGTAGGATTTCAGAAGGGCACTTGAAGGCGGCACAGACACCCTTCAGTGTGCAGTCTGCGAAGCATGTGCCGCTCTGATTACAGCGAACCATCTTTCAAAAGAAAATTCATGCACGCCTGCACATTGATTTATTGCCAAGTGAGCAACACGTGTGTCTGAAATAATTGTGAGCTTTCAAAACAAGAAGCGGTCAGAATCAATGCGAGTTCTGTTGTTGGCCTTTGTGTCTCTCTGTATGTCTTTGCTATCCCTCACATTTCTGTAGATCTCCAGGACCTGTGTGCAATAAAAACATGATTCATGACAGAAATTGTCAACTTCACAATCGAACAATGGATATTTTCGATAGCACCATTCAGACAGCAGTCTACAGACCTTGAGACGTAGGTTATTATGGCTTGACCGTGGTATAGAAATGTCAGGGAGACGGTGTGTACAATCTAGAACCGTGGTTCACAACACAAAAGTTCTTGGAGCCTTTTACGGATTAATTTATATTCATATGACAGATATATATTTTTATTAAAATGTAATAGCATGTGTTAATGTGTTTTTCGATTGTTTTATTTATTTTTTCATCACAATTAACCTGCAAAAATGTACAACTTGTGTCCGTGTTTGTGTTGCAATTAAACTTCCAGCTGCTAGAGGGCAGCGATCATTACATCCTTCGCATCCTTAATCAAACAAAAAAACAGAGTCAAACAATCAAAAGGAGTTAAAATTCAGTATCAACTAAGATTGTTGAGCAAATTATACAAGTGTGTTGCAATGTATTGTATCGGATTGTGAGTTGAACATATCATATTAAATCATGAGCTGAATATTTTGTACTAAAATTATGTTGTGAGGAGATTGCATCGTATTGAATCATATCGTAAGATGAATATGTTGTATCGTAACTTATAGTGAGCTGAATATATCCTATTGAATTGTATCGTGATTTGGACATATTTTATTGAGTCATATCGTGAGCTGAATATATCGTATTTATCGTATCATGAGTTGAATATATCGTATAAAATCGTATCAGGAACTGAATATATCGTATGAAATCGTATCACAAACTGAATATATCGTATGAAGTTGTAGCACGAGCTTAGTATATTGTATCAAATCATATTGTGAGCTGAATATTTTGTAGCAAAATCGTATGGTGAGTTGAATATATCGTAATTAATCGTTTTGTGAGCTAAATATTTTGTAGCAAAATCGTATCGTGAGTTGAATATATCGTAATTAATCGTTTTGTGGGCTGAATATTATGTAGCAGAATCGTATCCTGATCCGAAAATACTAAATTGAATTGTATCATAAGTATAATATATTGACAAGTCATACTGTGAACTGAATATTTTGTAGTAAAATCGTATCATGAGCTGATTATATCGTATCATATCATTAGATAAGTGTATCACTACAGCCCTAGTCTAAAAACACGGCAACAACGACCAGAAATAAGATTTCCACTTGATATACTTCATTCTTTTTAATTAAAAGAGTGATTTAGCAATGAGTAAGAATATAAATGAACCATCTAAAATGCCCAAACTATAAAATAAACAAAGAAAATTGAAAAATGAGGTAAAATAAGTCTAAACTTTTGTCTGTCAATTGGTTTATTTATCTTGACACCAAGGCACAAGGAGTTCTATAATTATCGTCTAAAAATGGTTGATTGATGCTTCATATTTCATCATGAATCAGTTTACGACTCTTTAGCTATTTTAATTCTGTTTCGGCCATTTTTTTTTTGGTGATTGAGTTTGACAACCTGGTCTATTTATTACGACAACCTCGGGCGGTGAAAGTGTGAAGTGTATTGGGCCCTGACATGGTTTCTTATTGTCTCAGCGCCGACGACGGAGATTCATGTTAATGTCAGGTGTCACTGATTGTTTGGATCTCGCCGGGATCCCAGAAAAACACATTTTAATAAAGAGGACCGTGGTGTCGCCTTGTGTGCGTCTCACCTCTCAAATATGTCACAACATCCTCTTGGAACAAGAAAGGAATGACTTGGTGCAACTGAAACCACAGCATGATATTTAAAAAATGCTTTATGAGTATTAAAATCATAATAATTTACCTGCCAGTGAACTTTAAACAAGTTATAACGCTATTTTACTGTCTATAAAGCTACCCTGCCTTCATTTTCTTCGTCGCCTATCTTAATATCCTTCCCGTACTTTACATTATTAACCCAACATAAAGTTTTTACTTTGTACTTGGAGCATCCACCGCCTTCCCTTCACCTACCCATCCCCCTCATTTTAATCCGACTACTGCTGCAACAACGGAATAGTGACAAAAATAAACATCCTGTATCCAATTAGGGAAACCAAACAGGAGAATCTAGAAATGGATCAACACTATGGAAATCCTATAAGGTGAGTTTTCTACAACTGCAGAATGAGGACATTTTCATAAGGAAAATCAAAGTGTGTCTTAAACACAAAAGTGAAACAAAAACAAAAGAAACAAAACGAGTAACTCAATGGCAGTATAGGTTGTAAATGGAAAAAGATGTGTATACATCATTAAAAGAAGTGCTGACTATTTGATACGGGTGATAGAACACTTGAAATAAAAAAACGAAAACTATTTGAAGGCCATTTCTGCCAACGTTGCTCACAGCATTCCACCTCTTGAAGAAGAAATATTGTATAAGACAAGCTGATACCTTGTTTTGTGAGGGACGGTTCGGAGCAAAGAACAAAGAAGACAAAACATCTTGCATGCCAGAAGGTTTGCTTGAAAAACCTGGTCGGCTTTTTTGAAGTTTTTTTTTCTTATTCTGGAAAGGAAAAATGCATCATGAAGCAAAGAAACTTGAAAGAAAATCCTGTTTTGCTCACAGCATCGCTGCTGTTCTTTGTATATCCCAGTTTTAAATCATTTCCTTCTCTTATAAATAAAGGACTATGCGCTCGATGCTTGAACTGACCAATGTGGGAAAAGCTATTGATTTCATCAAAGAGAACGTTCAACCTGAAACGCCGTTGAAGGCTTAACTCTTTCAAGTGTGTGTTTCCTGATTTGCAAGTTTGGAAAGACAAAGCGGTGCAAGAACCACAGGTTAACAACATAACTAAATGTTGCTTAAACCATGGCAAGACAAAATAAATGTCCTTAATAACATTTGGAAAAGCATTTAGCTGATAAATAATCGTATTCCAATGTTTTACTTCAAACTTCTTGTATAATTCAAGGCAGATCTGGGGACTGCTTTTTTCTCCTCCATATTGACCAGATTTATTTGAGACAGCGGTAAACACCATTAATGAAAAGGGAAAGGGACACCAGCCCATCATTCAGCCTAAGTATTAAATTCCCATGGAGGATTGATCACCAACACAACCGCCAACACAAACACACAGATGACTTTTAAGTGCTTTACTGTGTGCGTCAGAGACAGACAGTTCAGCACCCAGTCTGTGTGATCAAACTCCAGAACGTTCGTCGCTGGATTTACCATAAAAATGTGGCGAAATGTCTTCCTTTTATATTAACTTTAATATTGCTTAAACATGATGTTGTCTCTGGGTCAACGTGAACGACCTCCTTGGCTTCCGTAAATACATATGCAGTGGTGGAGGTCGTTCCCCTGACCCAGAGACAACACAAAGGATACCACGGATTATTTGTTTTCAGGCAACCGGGTCACCTTGACCCAGAAATAACACGAGCGTTAAGGTGTCTTTTTCATCTCCTCTGTACGACTTTCTTTCTGTTCAATTACATTTTAATGAATGCATGAATAAATAAAAACATTTAAAAACAAAAAATAAATCAGGTTTGTTTCCTCTAGTAGTTTAACAGATACAACTAAATGATTGAAGAGGTTTGTAAATCTGATGCTGCTCAAAAACAATAAACTTTCAAGACAAGAGGCTTTAAAATTGTTGTAAAAAAGCAGCATTCTTCACTGATTGAATATATTTAATACTTTATGTTTCATTGCTAATGCTTCTGCATTTCCTCCTGGTTTTAAAAAACCTTTTAGTAACCAGATTTCACTGTCTAATAGAAAGCACTCTTCATTCTTAACCAGTTGATAATGAACCTTCATTGGACTGCGTCTTATATTCAAAGTTTTCCCGAAAGCAATTTGCTAATTGTCACAGTACAAATCAGTGTATTTCACTAAAACGAGTCAGATTTGTTTCACGGTGGCGTTAAGCAATTAAGATAATCGCCGGCAAATCTATTTTTCGCATCAGCATAAGATTGTAAAAGGCAATCTGTGAAATTAGATTAAGCCATATTCTAATCATACTTTCCTCTCGATGTTTCAGTAAAACAAGGAGGTAATGTATGTGCTATGGTAGAGCTGGTCCCTGAGCAGCAGGGATCTTCATGTATCTCCATTACGACCTGCTTGGAGGTGCATTTTCAACTGATTACACGCTTGTCTTGAGTCAATGATGTTTAAAAGCAGCCGTCTGATAGATTCATGTGCCCATTAACGGAGAGAGTGAAGTAAAAAACCCTTTAATTTCCTATAAATTCTCCCTATTAAAAGGCTTTTGGTTGTACGATTAAGGGGTTTTCATTAGCAGGAGGCTAAATTAACTATTTAGTAAATGTCCTTTGGTCGTTTGCATCTGAAGCCGTTTTAGTTACGGGAGAGAATCTTGGTGGAAAAAAATCACACAGATATAGAGTTGAACACGTCACACACCCTATAGATACACCAACTGTGAAACTGTGAGGCTTCTTGACGAACAGATGCTAAATAATTGCACGAAAAGCCAACGATAGCAAGTGTGATCGCGCCCGTATGTGCGACTCACGAAAGCGCAGGAGCAACGTGAGAGAAATAGATTCTGTGGCTGGGAAAAAAAAGTCATTATTTCGCAGATCGTTTATATAAAGACGAGCCTGTTAATGATTTTTTTTTTAAATCAAATTGTATCCTTTTCGGGGGAATATTCAAAGTAATGAGATGATGCAAGTGTGCTGTCAGAAGTCGACACACACCCATGATAAGGCGTCAAAAGTGATTATCCAGCGACGGCTCATCCATCTTTTTTGGAAGATGTATATTTGATCTACTTATATTCACATCATCTATTCAACTCCATCGTCAACTTCCACGTGAGAAGCAGTTTATTTAGCTGCCGGTTTGTTTCCATTGATTTCAATGATCCACATTAGCTCAGGTGACAGATGCTGCTGGTCCGTGTGACTCTGAACTGCTGGTTTTCGCTTACTTGGAGTCACTTTATCTCAATGAGGGACCAGCGGGGGGGACTGGACGGATGGAGCGTGAGATCGGCAAGCAAACGAATGCAGTGTCACAGTCTTGAAGGGCAACTAATGTGTTTATTTAAGTGTTTCTTAAATTGATCTTGGACCTCCATTATATCATCAGTATGTGTCTGTTTTAACAAAACTTAATAAATGTATTTAAGCCCCATCCACTGAAAACGCTTCAATTTTCTTAAATTAAATCTTGTTTACTCCAACCTCTGCTGTGATTGGCCAATCATCAAGGTTTGTCACTGCGTGTCGTCAATCCCGGAGGTCTCCACCTCCAAGGGACTCTTGTATAAACAAAGCGGGGCGTATCTACAGCTGGCTGGAGGAGGAGTGAAGTCATTATTAAATCATAATGGACTCCGCTCTCGTAACCTCTTGTTCGCTAAGATTTTAGACAGGGGAGAACTTTATAAACTAAGAACTTTAAAACATGGCTATGATGAGGGACTTATTGCATATTGGAGAGGAAGACTTCAACATTTGAAACATGTGAGTGAGTCAAGAAAGTTGGGTTTTCACATTAGTTGCCCTTTAAGAAAGAGCCAAATCAAAAGGCGGATCAGGAATATTGTCGGGATGATGCCTAGATGACTCCTCAGGCATGTCCACCTGGGAGGAAGCCCAGGGACACACTAGAGAGAGATGATGACTCTCTGTTGACCTGGGAACACTTCTGTACTCGAACACTTGGAGGAGGTTTCTGAGGTTATCAAACCAGACTAAAAGGTAAAAAAAAGAAAGAAATTTTACCTCAGGAAATGCACAACCATCAACAACCCATCGGAAAAATATGCCCACAAGAATTCACTAAATAAAAAAGAACAATTAATTATAAGAAAATGAAGAAGGATGGAAAGGAAGCAGAAGTTTTACCGAGTCCCAAATACTTTTTTCTGTTACAAGGTTATTAGAGGAACTAGCTGTTTGTTGGGTTTTTTTTCCTGATGAAAACCTTTTAAAACCAACAATGACACGTACTGAAAGTATCAACGCCACATATATTTTTTAGCTTAAGTGGCTACGAAGGTTGTTTTGAATTGTGCCTCTTGTTTGAAATGAATATTATCATCATCATGTTTTGTTTTTTTTATAGGTCTTTGATGCAACTCAACAAAGACGAGATTGTTATGAAAGGACTGGTCAAACTAGGGGCCATCTTAGGTTGTTTTTTTAATTAGTTAAAATACAAGGCAAATGTATTTTAAATCATATTTTCATTATGAAGGTAGAACATTTTTGTTACCATAGGGACGTTGATGTTGCATGGATCAAAAGATATTATTTGTGACATTAATGTTACTTTTCTGTTTAAAGTGTGGTGTCAGCAACAAAAAAAAAGAATAATGGGTTGTTTCTCATTACTCTATTCAAATTAGTCAATGTTGTTCTGTATCAGCGTCTCCATTTGCATGTTACAAAACTAATTCGAAGTGTTTCTTAATCAGCCAGAAGTTGAATAATGCATGACTGGGGAATCTTTCTTTCCATCTCAATTCCTCAAGTGTCACTGTAACACTTTTAATTGGTGGAACAAAAATGGACAAATGCTCGTATTCGGTCGAGAATAGGGAGCACCTATGTTTCTTTTTCGGGTTTTGGCATTAGCAAACTCAACCAGTGGGTCAGCAAAAAAATACCCCCTGAATATATTTAGTCATGTTTGCATCTCTGCTTTCCAAATTCACAAGAAAGCATCCAAGGTCACGCTGTTATAGAGTGATTTTACTTTTAAATAGTTATATTTGCATTTCAGACACACAAACCTGTGCGGAATTTTCTTTTTTTCGTGGGGAAAGAAAATGCATATTTCCCATCGTAGTGACGTTACTGTTGGACCATCCATAGATAAAATCTACTGAAATATTTATAGAAGAGTAATTTCTTTAATTAACATTAAAAGTATCCAGATTAAATTGACTTGTTTTAACTGGTGAAAATCTCAAAAAAATAACAAAGGGGGTTGAAATTCCCCAATCATTTCAGAGGATATTGACAAGCCAGAAGACCACAAAATACCAAACCAAAATCAACTACACCCCTCCACGATTTATTTATTTGGATGCAAAATTTAGTACTACAAAGCGTTATAGCTCTCAATAACATCCATTCTGTTTTACAGCATAATCCTGCCAATTGGCTGGAGTCGTGAGAGATTTCAAACGTAATATATGAAAAATATTTCAAAAAGAATCGCACATGTATGATTAAAGTGGATGATTTCTCTTGATGATTTACCAATAATCAAGAGAAAATAAACCAAAACGATGTATGTTATCAGTTTCATGATTTAAACATGAAGAACTCACTGAATAATAGATGGATTCAAAAGTTTGTGAAGTACTTAATACCAACTGGATTTTGAGTAGCCTGCTTTGGGTTGAAGGGTTAAGCAAAGGCAGCTCATGTGAGTATTCTGAATATTAAAAATGGAATAAGGTTAAAATACTTTTGGAAAAGGTGCTGCTGTTTCAGTCGAACTGAATTTGCAATGCTGGGATTCAACTTCAAAATAGAGCCTCATGTGAATCTTTTCATATGTCTTTATTTTTGTATTTCTCACAGGAGTTATCTCTTCAAGTACCTCATTAAATATTTAAGTTTATACTGATTTTTTTTCTTTGACAGCCTCTCCCTCTTAAGTCAAAAATAGACAGTTATCGAGAAACTGCGTGTGAGCTCTTTATTAAAACTCGGAGAAACAGCTTATGGTTTCCATGCCGTCAATAGCATGAGTCAAAAAAACCTTTTAACTTAAAAGCCAACAGCAACTTTTATTAGTCAGTATCTGTGATCATCCTAAATCCACTTTAAATCATTCAAAATGTGCTTTAATGAATCAAAGCATTTAGATGCATAACTGGAATGTTTTCTTACAACATTATTTATCAATCGCATCATCTGTGTGTACCATGTGACCAACAGACCTAAAAGAATACATGGATATGCATAAAAGCACTTTTTTTGTCTTTACAATGTCATAGCTATTGATGTAAGAACTTAGATGGTAGTTATAAAGGAAACATGTGTGTATATATATTCATTTAAATTAAACTCTATAATTTTTTCTTTGTGTCTTTATATTATTTGTCCAAATAAATTAAGATTTCACTACACATTCAGATCAACAACAAACACATTTTTCAATGATTGATTTTACACAAAATATGATTCTCATCCATTGTTTATAAGCAAAAGCCACAAAAATGAGTCTAAAACGTATTATTCTAATTATCTATTAAATCATTATCTTTCATTTGGGCTTTTTAGCTCATTTTCTGTCTCTGAAATGTTTATTACATTTTAATTGCACAGTCCACCGCTGTCTGGAGCTCACTAAAAATATGGTGCTAAATGGACAACAACATCTAAATGCCAACATCCTCGCCGAGAGTGCAGATAAATCTCAAATTAAGATAGCATTTTCATGAACTTCAGTGCAAAACTGGCTCGTCGGGGGGGATGAAGAAGAAGCCCCACCTTGATTTATGAAAGACACACCAAGCTCTAACACGACATGTTCAATCGATTTTTCAATGTGGAAAAGCATCATTTATAGGTGATATAATGGCTTTCAAATATATTAAACATTATTTGTTCATTTTTACGTTTTGACTTTGCATACATTTAAAATGGTTTTAAGTTTAGAACGCCATTAAACACATTTTTAAATAACAATTAATGCAAGATGGATCAACCTTTTTTTTGGGTCATATAGTTAAAAAGAGCAGTTGCAAATAAAACATTGTCGCAGATTTAATTCATAAATGTCACAGATAAAGGGCAGATATCAACTTCTTTCTATTTCTAATGAACTCTCGATCCCGAGCTCGTCGAGTCCAAACTTCTCCAGCAACATCTTCATGATTCACTTCACACTGCGTCAAAACCGTGTCCGTGCGTAAAAACGCACCGGAGCGCGCGTCCCGTTATCCGGTACTCACGCTGCTGTTCTGACCGGACCAGTGGACCATCGCCTGGTTGTGCGCGGTGTCCCCGCTCAGCGCGAACGTGGAACTCGTCAACTCGAATTCCACCTGATCCAAATACGGCGCGTCATCCGCGGACCAGGTCCCCGCGCTCCTCCGCGCGCGTCTCACTGCGGCGTCCACGTGGAACCACGCGTCGTCCTCCTCCTCGGTGGAGTTCTGGACCCCAGAAAGTTTATCATCCCGGCTTCCTCCGTCGACGCTCTCCTGGACTTTGGGTGAACTTTCATCCGATTCCTCCGGTAATCCGACATATTCACCCAGATCCTCCAAATCCCACAGAGAGATGTCCCTGGCTCGGTCCAGGGGCTCCTGGCAGGATGGCACGCACCTTATCTCCGCTTCCACGGCCACGATGGAAGTTAGGTTCACGAGACAAATCCACTCGGAAAGGAGGAGAAATACGCACTGCTTCCGACGCGTCTCCATTCTACTTCAGTCTGGTTAAAAAAGCATCTTCTTTTTTTTTGTTCGCCTCTATCTGCTGGTCATCACCTGGAGGAGAGGAGGCTGTGGCGAGGAGGAGGAGGAGGAGGAGGAGGTGGAGGAGGAGGAGGAGCAGGGCACGAGCGATCCCAACTCTGTACCAGAGGAGGAGCTGGAGCCAAATGAGGAGAGAGTGTGAGAGGGAAGGGCTCCATCCTCGCTTCAACCTGGGTGGGGAAAACGAGCGTGAATGTAATTAAGTTCAATTTATACTTCTCAGCAGACGTTCTCCAGGGGTGCTTCTTTTTTTTTTTCTTTTTGGCCAGTGTGCCAGCAACTTCATGAAAGAGTCGAAGCCATCATCATCATCCATTAGGTGCTAACGTATAAAACGGTCCTCGCTTTCTCACTGAGGCTTGTGATGATTTTTGGTGTGTTTCGAGGATTAATGAGGCTCTTTACTCGCTTTTTGTAATCAATTAGTTCCAACAGCGCTTTGATTTTTTTGTTCATTTCTTATTGTATTCTGTGACTATTCTGTTTAAAAAGCCGGCAAGTTGGTGAATGGTGGTTTGTTTATTCAATATATTTTGATGAACTAATGTCAAAACCCTTGTTTCCTGAATCGCTCCCATGTTTCAAATTTTAAAGTCTTCCTCTCCAAGAGGCAATAAGTCCCTGATCATGACCATGTTTTGAACTTATTACTTTATACTGAAATCTCAGCGAACCAAAGGTTACAAGAGCAGAGTCCATTATGACGTAATAATGGCTTCACTCCTCCTTCATCCAGCTGTAATCATGCCCTGCTTTGTTTAAACAACGAGTCCATCGGAGGTGGAGAATTCCTGGATTGATGATGTGCAGTGACAACCCTCGATGTTTGACCCATCACACCAGAGTGAGCCTGGTTACAGTTAACAAGGTTTCATCTTCAAAAAAAAAAAAAGTGTTTTCTTTAAAAAGAACATTTATTTTGCATATCAATTATCCTCTGTTTTTCAACACAATTCTATGGTAGCCCTGAAGGGTAAATGACAAAAATATCAGTTACAAAAACACTATTACAAATTAACAAACTGAAACTAAATAAAAGTGTAATTGTTATTATTTTGGGGTTGTGCATCATGGCAACAGTAGAATTAGCTTCTCATAAACACATTCCATCACCTTCACTCTAGTAGTATTATGTTGTGGAATTCTTATGTTATTTGTATGGAGTTTAAATAAATATATGTAATTTTGTTACGGAAACTCCTGCGCTGATCAAGGGATTTCCATGTTGGTTACTGGTGCTTTTATCTTGATGCTAAAAGGCTACAACTGAATTCAATGGTTTTTTATAAATAAATAAAATACATTCATAGACTCCCTTTCACTCGCAAATTAAAGTGAGATTTTTTGCCTTTTTTTACAGACCTCTCACCATCTTTAATTATATAGTTTTAAGTGCGATGATACTTAAAGAAACAATGTCTTTGTAACAGTCTTTGATGTCGTAAAAGGGTGGTAAACAATTTCCCAAAGGAGACCTCCTGAGGGATCAATAAAGTTCTACCTAACCTAACCTATTTAAAACTGTGGGTCAGGCAGAAACATTTTAAATTTGAAAGATATAAAATATCATGGACATATTTATATATATTTACAATGACACAGCAACATTAATCAAGACGTTGACTTACAGTTTTTAACCTTTTCACCACATTTAGACACATTTTCAGTTGCTCTTGAATCGGACCAGCTTTGCAGAAGGACCCAGGTGCGGAAACATGTTCTTACATTAAATTCATCTCGCCGACTTAATGTTCAACCTTTGCTTACACGGGTCATAATGCCAAGACTTGGCAGCGCTTCACTGAATAGAATCACATTGTACCGAGGTCAAGGACTCCCTCGTGGGTGGCTGTAGACAGAGTTTGTTTGTCGGTTTTCTTTTGCTGACTGTGATTCAATCAAATAATCAATCGTGCTTCATTCTATGTTTGCAATTAATATTTAATATAATTTTGATCACAGATGTCTGATAATAAGATCCCATTTTTGACACATTCTACTGTATCTTTATATGTATGTAGGGTTATTTCGATCCATCAAATGTATTTGCTGAAGCACTGAAAGGATTTAAAACCAAAATAAATCAAACAAATCAATCACTTGAACTACACATGGCAACTAGATTTAGATTTTCTTTTTCTCTTTGGAAAATAATGAGTTCTCCCATTCTGGTCTAATATTTCCCAACACTTGGTCGATTGCCAGTTCAAAAACTTCTCTGCTACATCTGTGAACAACGCTGGCTGGACCGGGTTGATGGTTTGAATACAGATTCGGGTCAAGCAGTTGACGATGCACTTGTGCATTTGCTAACCTTTACCACCGAGCCAGCTGCAGAGTCAAAGATGTTTTAAAGGATTTTTGTCAAGGAACAAAACAGTTTATTGTTATTATTACTGTTCTTAATTGTGTCTGAGCCAGCAACACACATGTGTAATAGGTCAACTAATAAGTGGTTGCACGGTAATTGATTCATTTAAACCTACAAATAAATATTTTCTTTTTTTTGCAGATCTATTAATAAATACAACTGCTGATTAGAAAAGCGTTTTGAGTACATTTCTGTCTTGATGGCTTAATGTTTTTAATGAGACTTAATCAACAATGAAGGGTAATTTAAAGATCCTTCTTAATTTAATCCTGACTTAATTTAGCTTAATTTATGCTTCATCACGCTAAAGGTCTAACATTATGTTCCCTGATTAATTTCAATCAACCTTAGGTGTTGATCTAAGTGTGTCTTAAACTGATCTTGGACCTCTATTGTATCATCAGTATGTTTCTGTTTGTACAAAACTCTCTTTTCATTGAAATATTAACATTAGAAAATGTGCTTGAGCCCCGTCCGCTTTTGTTTTTCTGGGGCTAAAATCTTGTTTGCCAAAACCACGGCCACTCTGCTGTGATTGCTCAACCATGAGGTTTGTCACCGCGCATCCTCAATCAAGGAAGTCTCCACCTCCAAGGGGCTCGTTGTATAAACAAAACGGGGCGTAATTACAGCTGGCTGGAGGAGAAGTTAAGCTATTACTTCAACATAATTGAATCCACTCTCGGAACCTCTCGTTCGCCAAGATTTCAGACGGGGGAGAACTTTATAAAGTAATAAGGTCAAAACTTGGTTATGAAGAGGAACTTACTGCATCTTGGAGAGGAAGACTTTAACATTTGAAACAAATAAAGTCAGGAAGGTTGTTTTTTTTATATTAGTTGTCCGTTAAAAATAATTAAAGTTCTCAGAGTAATAGATTAATTTGGAATATATGGAAGAAAAGACGCATATGAGATAAATAAAATGTGCAACTAGCAAACAGATTATATTTCATACAATAAAGTGCAGCTAAAGCCAGATGTAAGTAGAAAAAGTTAAGTTTGAAAAAAGAAGAAGAAGCAGAAAGTTTTTTCTGCCTTAAGGTAAAAACACTGACATGAGCAATACACTGATAAACTTTGTAGAGAATGAAGAGTTTGTTGCAGTGGAAGTAAGATTAGTGGGTAAGTCTTCCTGTCCACGCGATAATCATTCAAAGCTAATTAAAAACTGGATATTGACATCAATTAAAGATAAATGTTTGCTAAAGGAGGTCAGCTTTCCTTCTGGAAGAGTGTCAGGTGATGTAAGAAAAGAAAAGGTCATGTCAGAGCTAAAAGTAGATCTTCTATCCAGTCCAGGCTGTTCTGTTTTTTTCAAACCTAGACTGAATATCACTTCCTGAACGTTTATGTCAAATCTTCACTTTTGCAGTTGAAGAAATAGCGTGTATTTTTACTTCTTCTGTCACTTGCTAAAAAGTTATTTTTCATTTTCAAGACATTTAAACGATATTTTTCATCCGCGTCCTAACAGTCATAATAAACAAGGGATAGTGTGAGAACAAGTAATGAGATGGAGACAAACCAGAGGTGTTTTTTTTTTCAGAGCAACATGAATCGCAAGCATGTGGCTGCTCTGCCATTGAAATAATTGCACACCTATTATTTCCCAGCATTGCAACATATTGTTTCATTTCTTTGGGATTTATTCCAGTAAGCTAATGGTAAACCATTAAGGCGAACAAGAGCCTGTCCAAACCCTGTGATTAGATTCTATTTCTGGGCAACATTTAGTCAATAGGATGAGGATGCTGTTGACTGGTGACTGATGCCGGAGAGACTCCTTATATTGAGCTGTGTTCTCTGCCGAGCTGCGACGTGATCCTGTTCCACATACGGGTCAACCGCACAGAGATGTCTTTCATTGGCAGCCATTAGTGATGCAGCGAGCAAGAGCTGTCTCAATCTGTTTCAGTTAGCCCCCACCAGACAAGGGGAAACCAGTCTATAATGCAGATTGATGGCTGACTTTGAATTTCAATCATGAGGAACATTGGCTAAAAAGCTTAAGTCTGCAGTGTAATGCAAATCCAACGCATCGCTCAACTATTTCAATGCAGACAAACAGAGATGTAGGGAAAACAATGCGAGTATTTAAGGCTGTCGCAGATGCATCTGCAGCGACTCCAAGGGTTTAGTCGAGCCATGGGTGACCGTGAACAGCCTGCTGAGGCTGTGACTGACTTGTTTTTAATTCACAGAATTGACTTTAAAGTCCAGATAAAATGGAATTTGTTTCCAAAACTACCTTCTCACCTGTGGGACCGATGTGAGCCCAAACTTTCCCAACAAAGTTCACCCCGATCGGAATATATATACTGCTGCTTAAACTGTTGTAGTAATATTTGAAGTAAGCATATGTAGTGACGTACGCAGTGCTTGGTCATCTCTCTACGGGGAATTTGGAATCCTGTAGTGTATTTGTACCTCAAAGTACGCTCACGCAAATACCTGAGATTCTTGGCTAAGCTATGACATGTTTTGCTAACATCACCAAATTACGGTACATAGTGGAGTACCGGTTAGCGCTACTGTCTCACCAGAAGTTTGATGGTTTACTTCCAGTTTGAGACAACCTGCACCCTTTTTCTGTCCATTCTTTATTTCCCTGTACTTGCCTAGGTTAACTCCCACAATCCAGAATTTTTAAATTGTCCATAGGTGTGAGTGTGCCGGTTACAGGCTGGCATTCCCTGCCTCTTGCCCTGAGAAGCTGGGCCATTGAAAATGAATGAATGAAGAATGTATGTTGGACTTTTTGGGTCAACTTTCATCAAACATGGAAAACAATAGCATGCCAACAGCAGATTACTCTACTGATTTAAAGCCATAGTTCACCCAAAGTACAAATTTCTCATTTTCTACTCACACTCGTGTCAACTAAGGGTTGGGATTATTTTCAGAGTAATCTGTTTCTTTTTAGAGTTATAGACAAACATGTTTTTTCATTTTAATGTAGCGACTGGAGCTCAGTTTCGTCTTCACCTTCGTCCAAAAAGACACTTAAAAACATCCAAATACCTCCATACTTCTCGTCGGTAACGTCCCTATTGTATTGAAGTCTTGACAAGTGGAATTGTTCCAAAAAAGCATAAATAAGTCTGTGTTTTAAGTTTGTTTGTAGCAGAAGTTATCATCCTCTCAGCTCAGACGTCTTTTCTCATACCTCAATTCCTCTTGTCAAGGCTTCAAAACAAGAGGGACGTTACAGACGGGCAGTATGGAGGTATTTGGATGTTTTTAAGTCTTTTTGGACGAAGATGAAGACGAAGACAACTGAGCTCCAGTCGCTACATTAAAATGTACTCACATCTTTGTATATAACTGTAAAAAGAAAAAGATTAGTCTAATCAAAAAAAAGAGCAACCTTTTGTCGACATGAGGGTGAGTAGAAAATAAGTGAAGTTTAGTATTTTGGGTGAAATAACTTGAAAGAATTTGTAATATTTTGAATAAAAAATTCATTTTAAGTGAGAGAGACAAGGTTTTGAAACAAACCTAGTCAGAACCATTTAAGTGTGGAGATATCTTTTATGTAGAAAACCCTTCAGAAGCTCTAATTAGGCTTATTTAAAAGCACATCCTACGCTGCTTCTCTCAAACCAAGGTCAGCCTGGGAGAAGTGTGAAAACCATTTGTGCTTAACACAAGTATGTGAGACTTTGAGAGAAGGTTAGCAGAATCATCTCAGAGAATGTCATCTTGACTTCCACACACACTTGAAGACCATAACAAGTCATTTAATGGCAAAATACAACAATGTACACTTTCTCGATGCCACACTTTAGTGTGTTAGCAACCTTCATAGATACAGGGAAGCAAGTTGTCATCACTTTTTCAGCGAATCGATTCACTTTCTGTCCATCAGTCCATCAATTCAATTGGAAATGGTTGTGGGTAATCATGTTTTCTTTATCCAACACAGCTTTGATTTAGATTTAGGAACTCTTTAACGAAAGACAACTCTGTGTGTAAGTATAAAAAGATTTGAGCGATAAATACCAAAGGTTTGAGACACAAGCTCTAGAATCCAGACGCGCAAACTCAATGGATTCTTGGTTTCTACTGGGTTGTGCATGAGAGTATTCCGCTGTCCCTCTGAGATCTTTACATTTATTGTTATGTTTACAATACTACTATAAAGAAATACAGTAGTCCCAAACGATTTGCGTATTCTAATGTGGTGTTTCTATTCTAAAAGTTGGATTTATTTCAAGCCTCATGTCCATTAAGTGGTCAGTGCCATCGGCACTTGCTGCTGCATGAATGACAAGATTGATGACGTGCGGTGACAAACAGCGATGATTGACCAATCCCAGCAGAGTGGGCTAAGAGTTTTCAGTGGGCGGGGCTTAAGTACATTTTCTACTGTAAATATTTCAATGAAAAGAGAGTTTTGTACAAACAGACACCCTCATGAGTATAATATAGTCCAACATCTATTTAATAAACACCTAATAAACATATTAGTTGAACTGAAAAATATAATGTAGGTTTTTAAGAGTGTATAAGCTGTGTCAGTTTTTGAAAGGGTTAAGAGTGCAAGGAGGGATTATGTGTTTATTCAAACAGTGAAACAGTCACTATGTCATTTATTGAGAAGGGTTTTCAAAACCTAAGCCCTGCAATAAACGAGAAACTACTGTATATATTTATCTAGTCTAATCAACATTATTTAGTAATTGATGAAACAAATGTTAGGCAGTAATATTGGTTGAAAATCATTAAATGGGTGTAATAAGCTGCCTGGGGGAGGTCTGGGTTCTGTTCCTAGTTATTACGGTGGTATTCAATAAAAATCACATCTCGTCAAGTTGTGTTTGTGTGCCAGCTTTTTTCTGTAGATGCTGCTTCACAGCTATTCCAGACTCTTTTATTGCACATATAAATTACTTTGGAGTGACTGAAGGCATGCCGACGACTGTAACTTTCCCATCAGCATGCAAAACAACATCCAATATTTATCATCACTATACGACTGTAATTCATTCATTTGACTGTATTTGCATTTGTGACTAATACAATAATAAAAGATATATTTTTACTTGTTTCTATTTCAGCCTAGAATGAATTTTTTTAGGTGGTTAGGGAGAAAGAAAATAACATTCAGAGTGAATAACGTTTGTTTTGTTTTTAAATGTAATCGTCCATGGACTATATTCTCACTTTTTAAGGTGACAGATTTGTGGACCGATGGCTTGTAGCACATTGGTGTGCACGATGGCAACTGAGGGGAATCATTGTCTTTCGACAGACAAGATTGCTGCTTTGCTGAACTGTCACACCGACTGAATACAAACTCCGTTTCTCTCCCACAGCTCAGGTCCCTGATGCAAACTTGTGAACAGACCCTGTGAAAAGATTAGCCCAAAAACATGACATCTGTTTTTGCTCTTTTGTTGTCCATATTTTAATGAAATTGAATAAAGGAGAGCAGCACGCTCTCGCGCATGTCATCCCTCTGCACGGGCTCGCTTTCATGGCTGCTTTGATTACTCCGGCATACGACGGTAAAACACTCACGACATTAGTCATGCAAACACTTCATTATCTCAAGCCTTCTAAGAGAGGTGATCGGCTCCATTATAGAAGTTTTACACGATAATATGTGGAACAAAAGCTACATAGACTTACCGCACTGCTATTCATGCTTTTGTTTTCTTTCTTTTCCGTTTATCTTACTATACTTGTTATTTGAATAGGTTATATATTTGCTCTTTTCCAGATCTAATGTCTGTATTTTACAAAGAACTATATATAAAAGGTATTTATTTCCTTGAACAAATGATTAGAGTGGCTTTTTTTTTATTTGTGGTACAACTTAAGGTACAATTGTCTGTAGATATATAAAGAAAGGAAGGAAAAAAAAAGCTCATTTCAATTTTAGATCTCATACCTAGACATTATCCATGCTTGTTAATAATACCCATTTCAGGTCTTACATCAATTGCTAATACATTGTACTGACACGTTTTCTTTTCCGTCTCTTTGTCACATGATTAACGCAGTAGTTAATGCTCATTTGATACACGTTCTTTTTTTATGAGTAAGGTCAGTCTATTTATAATTAATATTTTCACTAAGGGTGTAATATATAGAGCCCCAGAGGTGACATTAATGATATCGTCCTTTTAACTTGATATCAGTGATATTTGTATCTGGAGATATTTGTATCACATGAAATTCTTATGTAGTGTCTTCAGTATCTTATGATAGTCGTATCTCGTGATATTCTTATCTACTGTCATCAGTATCTTGTGATATTTGTATTTCGTCATATTCCTATCTAGTGTCTTCAGTATCTTGTGATATTTGTATCTTGTGATATTCATATCTTGTGATACTCCTGTGTAGTGTCTTCAGTATCTTGTGATATTTGTATCTCTTGATATTCTTATCTAGTGTCACAAGTATCTTGCGATATTCGCATCTCGTGATTTTCTTATCTAGTGTCATTAGTATCTCGTGATATACGTATCTCGTAATAATTGTGTCTCGCCTTATCAGTACTTCGAGATATTCGTAACTTGAGATATTTGATCTTAAATTTCATTTAAAGTGTCTTATCATAACAAAGTTGTATCTCAAGACGCTTTACAGTTTAAGTAATACTATAGTGGAGAAAGGAAAAACAGATCCGAGCAACTCAATAATGAGTTAAACACAGTGTGGCGTTGGAGAGGAAAAATGTCCTTTAAGAAGGCAGAAACCTACAGCAAAACCAGACTCATTGTTGACAGCCTCCTGCTGTGACCGGCTGGGATGAAGGATGAGGGTGTAGACAGATGGACGGAGAGAAGTGTGAGGGAGGATACAGTGAGAGAAATGAGGAGAGTATAGAAGAGTCCATGGAGGGGCTGGAGAGACCTCTGGATCCAATGACGTAATGGAGATCTTGGATCAACAGCAGCTCAGGAGGTGGAGCCCTGGGGCTCCGGTAGAGAAATAAAAAGTGTGGGTTTAAACTGCACAGTTGATGAATATAATGCAGAAAAGGAAGGATATACAGAGCTCGGTGTCTAAAACTCCTCCAGCAATCCAAACCTATAGCAGCTTAAGATAAACAGAAAGGGCTGATTCAGGCAGAGCCCTAGTCAGTCGTAATTATAGGCTTAATCGAAAAGTGAGTTTTAAGATTGTTTTTTAACAAAGAAAGGGTGTCTGCCCTCTGGACTAAAGCCAGAAGTTGGTTACACAGCAGAGGGGCTTGAAAACTGAAGGCCCTGGCTCCAAATCTACATTTGGAGATTTGTGGTATAACTAATAGGGATCGTAAGGTGCCAGAGGATTGATAAGTTTGGATTAGATCATTAATATATGTTGGTACTAGGCAATGTAAAGCTTTATAGATTAAGAGAAGGATTTTAAATTGCATTCTAAATTCTACTGGAAGCCAGTGTGTTCGCGCCTCTTAGTCTAAGTCAGGTTCTGAATGAGCTGAAGAGTTCTGAGAGACTTTTTAGAACATCCTGGCAGAAGAGAGTTACAATAGTCCAGCCTTGAGGTAACAAAAGCATGGATGTAATATATACTCATATTTCAACGCACCAATTCTCTTAACTTTACGGGAGCAGTGATATTTTCCAGTAGTGATGGGCACAACAGCTCAGAGTCTGGAACACCAAACGAAGGAGTCTTTTTTGAGTCATGTAGTTCATGTTCAGAACTGTATTCATTTAGTCGAGGCACTGGATTCATTAATTTGAGTGTGTGTGCGTTCGCTAGCTGGGATAATTTCTCAAATTTAAAAGAAAATGTTGCCTTTCTTTCAATGATGACAGTGGTGCTCCAGATGTCAATACCTTAATTTGCACAACAAAGACCGCAGGACAGAGATATAACAATTACTATAATTGTTAAATATAGACCCTTCTGCTCGTCTTCCCTCTGCTACTTAAGATGTCTTCTATCAACATAGCTATCTTCTTCTCTAAAAACCCATTACTACTGATAATTAATATAGCTGTTGAAGTAAACAAGGTAGGACAAATATTTGATAAAATGTAGTTAAGACACTCATTGTCCATGAAATTGAACTTCTCCTCGCTTTAGTGGAGCAGGTGATACTTCTGAGCATCATTAGACACTAATGTCTTCTGGCGCTATACCTATCAGGGTATTGTTATTTTTGATTGTATTTCATCAACATGAATACATTAATAAACATATCTATATAAAAATGTTTTTTCAATTCATGTTGATCATAGGAGAAGGAGTGGAGGAGTTGCACTTGCTTCAAATGTTGAAGTCTTCCTCTCCAAGATGTAAGTCCCTAATTATAAACCTGTTTTGTTTTGTTTAAAGTGATTACTTTATAAGTTCTCCCCCTTCTGAAATGTCAGCAAAGGAAAGGCTACGACAGTGAAGTCCATTTTGGCATAATTACAGCTTCACTTCTCTCCAGCCAACTGTAATCACGCCCCGCTTTGTTTATACAACAAGTCTCTTAGAGGTGGAGATTACGTGTGGTGACAAACCTTGATGTGTGACCAATCACAGCAGAGTGGGCGTGGTTATATTAAACAAGATTTAATCTCAAGAAAAATGAATTGTTTTCAGTAGGCGGGGATTAAGCACATTTTCTAACATAAACATTTCAATGAAAAGAAAGTTTTGTACAAGAATAAACAGACACATACTGATGATACAATTGAGGTCCAAGATCTATTTAAGACACACCTAAATCAACACATTAGTTGAACTTTAGAGTTTAAAACGGTCAGTTGATTATTGCAAATAAAACCTCACATTAAATAAATAAATAAAAGTGTAACATATAAATGTTCATGATAATAGTAATGCCTTATATTGTGGTCTGATGATCCATTTTAAGCCTATTTCAAGGTTGGACACCCGAGACTCTGACTTTTAATTAGGGCTGAACTCCCTTCGTATCCTCCGGGAGATGAAATCACCAATCAGATAATCATTCCAGTTAGATAATTTGTTAGCTCTGTGCAGCGCAAGGTCAAGTCTTCGGTTGAGAAAAGTCAGCTCCAGCACAGGAAGGTGCTGAATCTGGAAGTAACTCTTCGCCTCCGTTGTTTTAAAACACATTTCATGGTGTGAGTTTCTCATTGTTGATTTTTTTGTGTTACCGCATTAGCCCTTGTTTCTCTGACCTTGAGCTCAGCTTAGAAAAGCTTCCTAAAAGCATCACTTATATAGCTGAGATTTTTGTAATCATCCAGTTAATTCTGTCCATTAAACTGCCTGTTCTCCATCATGTTGATCTTCATTTCCAGTAAACATCGGTGGTCGGAGGATTAATCAAGGCAGCGCAGCGAAACAGTTTCACTTTGTCTCTGTGGTGTAGAGGGGGGGGGGGATTTTTGGCTTTTAATTTCCTGCTGTGTTACACAAATGTTAGCTCACAGAGCTATAAATAAGAGTGTCTGGTCACAGATAATAAACCACCTGCGACGATGAATCAACAAAATATAGTTGAAGGACAGAAGGCTTGTTCGTGTTTACTGATCCCAAGACTTGTCTCCACTCAAAATACAAACAACATTAACATTATCCAGAGAAAGAGTTTTGACCCTCAAGAGGTGAAATCTGAACCCGACCATGAAGCCTCACAGTCGACCTTCTGTCCCGGACAGGAAGAGATTTAATATGTAAGTGGAAGGAAGGAGAGGTTGCCTAATGTAAGAAGTGAATGAACGTCTATAAATTACGGTGATGAAGCATCGACAGAGAGAACAAATGGTCCGGCGGCTCCTGTGTTTACCCGAGCGTTGATTGATAGGTGTTGCTACAGAAGATTTGAGCTGTCAGCTGACAGCGAAATGCTGCAACACAGCTTCTGATGAAATTGAGAAGAAAGACAAACAAATAGATACAGGAGTTTATTTCTCTTTGGACGTGTTCATACGAACACAGATGAAAGGGAGCGAACATGCAAAATTTAATCTCAAGATTGTTTGCAAGATAACATTTGATTTCTGTTGCTCAAAAAAATCATTTTTGCAGAACATGTCAAACAAGTTTTCACTTTAATTATGTTTTCCATCAATAGAACAATGTTATTCATTCCCCTTTTTTTCTGGAAAAAGGTTAGATGTGAAGGTAAATTTAAAACAAGCTAATTAAGATGTATGTATTAAAACAGGGGTGGCCAGTTAAATTTCCCAAGAGGCCACATTACGAATGGAAAGTAAGATATCAACGAGTGTATATAGATGCATCAGACGGCAATGTTGGAATTGAAATGAAAACATAATTATTGGTTATTATTATGATTATGCTTATTATTTATTTTCTCCCATTTTGATGCACACAAATAAGTCATTCTTCTTTGTACTCTATAAAAGAATATAATTATTTAATGATTTCATAGAAATCAAAAACCTGTACAAAAATAGGAAAGAAAACAAATTTAAAAAGTTTTATAGTTTAGGTGTGATCTCAAAATAGGAACACCTGTAATTTCCAATGTCCTTGATTTTTAATACTGACTAGTTTGTAATGCCTTTCTGACAGTCCCTCCTAATAAAGTGGGTGTTGGTTGGCAAAATAAATGTTATTAAGCTGACTGTTTGTTTTCAACTCGACATCGTAAGCGATTCAGACCTGAGCGTAGAACTTGGCAGTCACACACACATCCAGCCGAGCTATAATTGTTCCTTAATGAATGTCTTTATTCATCTCGCTGCAGACGTTGGAGCTGGGCTCATGTCTGTAGTTTGCCAAGTTTACCAGCCATCTTGCAGAGATGTACTAAGAGCGCCAGTTATTTTTAAGAATGCGAGACACAAGACGTGTATGTTTGTATGGAGTTTGCGTGCCTGGTCGGTGTTTGCATGTTGGTCTGCCAAGCTTTGTGGAGCTAGAGAGTCGCCGGGGGAATAAACTCGCCATCTTGCAGTGCCACGGAACCAGCAGGATACTCTCACTTATAATTATTTAAAGTTAAACCATTAAGCACTTCACTTTCAGGGGAATTGAGAGGCAATTCCCAACAACACTGTCTCACCCAAAAAGTAGAAAAGAGGCCTTAAAGCTGTCAAGGTTATAGAAATGTGTTTGGTCTCTGTGGATCCGAGGATCTCCCTAAATGTCAGATGCTTTGGGATTGTGGCTTTGCCTAATTAAATTGTGATACTTTAATCAACCTGATTTGCTGTGGTTGTTTGCATGCTTCTAGAAAAGGCTGGCTCGCGTGTCAGTGTGTGTGGTCCACTGTGTGTACGATCCCTGCCATGGCGACTACATATACAAAGTAATTAATGAGAAGCTGCACTAGTTTAAAACCTGAACGTCTCCCAGTTCAACAGAGGCGTAGCGCTGAATGCAAAAGTGAGGAAGTTGAAGAGTGGACAAACTTTTGTTGAGCAAAAGTCTACAAGAATAAACAGAAAGTACTGAAACAGATGATTTAATTTTGATAACGATCAAGAGTTGGGCCTGGATTCTGGAAGCTTAGGCTTTAACAGCTGCTGCCACAGCTCTGTCCAGACCTAGCAAAAAAAAAAAAAACGTACGATCGTTATATATGTCACGCTTTGAGTGTGACGGGCTGGAGTCTACTGACTCGTTCAAGAAACATCTCAAGACATGTTTATTCGTGCCGGCTTTTCCTTGATTTTCTGAGACTCTTGTGTTGGTCTCGGTGTTGTCTTGACCTTTTAAGTTTTTATTTTACGCCACACTTGACCTTTCTTACCCTTATATTTCTAGCCGATCAAAAAAGGATCAGGACCACGCAATATTAACCAACCACAAGATAAGAAGGGTCTATAATTTCATTACAGCAACGCTCACACAACAACATCGTACTGCTGTCATAGCCCTCCTCAGTTTGGGTTTCATCAGTCATGAGCCACACTCAAATCTTGAGAGTTCTCGCTAAACTTTACGGTAAATTCCCAAAATGCCATTTGATAGGAGGAAATAAACGTTTGGCTTTGAAATCAAGAGCAGCACATCAGAGCAATGCTCTGTCTGCCTTGTAACCTTGTAATCCTTTATTATCACAGTCATAATTGTACTGTTTAAAATCCATGTTTGCTTATTTATTTTATTTTAAATAAATCCATTCATTTTTGCCATTTATATTGATTGTTTTAAATTTTAGATTTTCACCAATTTCATTGGTTTCAGATCATTTAAATTTGGCAGGTTTAAGATTTAAAATATAACAATTCCGTAAAATTTGAATGTATACTGTAGTTTTGGAGAAATTGATTGAAGTAAACCCTATTGTTTTAGTCAAAGATTAAATGTTTAAGATGCTATAAATCAATAATGATCCCAAATTACGGTCAATAACTGTCGCAGATCCCTTCTAGAAGATGTAGACTCTTAACCCAGAAATATATGAATGTAGATCTTTGGAGTAATAATAGTAAGTAAGTAAGTAAGTAATTCTTATTTGTATAGCGCTTTTCTAGACCAGGGTCACAAAGCGCTTAAACAATCAAAACAATATTCAATAAAGTATATATTTTAAAGATCAAGATAAAACTGAGAACACAACAGGAGTTCCAGAAAATCAAGGAAAAGCCTGAACAAATAGAAACGTCTTAAGATATTTCTTAAAGGAGTCAGAAGATTCCATCAAGCGCAAAGAGAGAGGAAGATTGTTCCAAAGCTTAGGAGCAACAGCCTGAAAAGATTTCTCTCCTCTGGTTCTGAACCGTGTGCGTGGGACCATAAATAGATTCTGATCCACAGACCTCAGAGCCCGAGCTGGGGTGTAAGGCTGGATCAGATCAGTGATGTAAGGAGGAGCCTGACCATGAATAGCTCTGAAAGTAAGAACCAGAATTTTAAAGTTTATCCTAAAAGAAACTGGAAGCCAGTGAATAGTTTTAAGGATCGGAGAAATGTGAGTTCTTCTACTAGAGCTGGTTAGAATTCTTGCTGCAGAGTTCTGAATCAACTGCAGGCGAGACGGCTCCTTCTTGTTAAGACATGAAAACAAGCTGTTACAATAGTCCAGACGAGAAGAAACAAACGCATGGATTAGAAGCTCCAAATCATGTTCCGACAACATTTTCCTAAGTTTAGAGATTTTTCTCAGTTGAAGGAAACAGGCTCAGTTTGACAGACTGACCTAAGTCACCCAAGTACTGACTCAACCCTGGAACCTTATCATCATGAGCAATCACCAGAGTTTCAGTTTTGTCCACATTTAGCTGTAGTGTTTTCACTCAACCATTGTTTGATTTCTAGCAAACAATTGACTAAGCTGTTCAGCTTCTCGGGCTCAGATGGATCAAAAGAGCAGTAGAGCTGGATTTCATCAGCAAAAATGTGATAAGAAACATCTGGAAATCTCTGAATGATTTTACCGAGGGGAATCAAGTACAGCAAAAACAATAAAGGACCCAGAACAGAACCTTGAGGGACTCCACACAACAGATCTGCCGATTCAGACCTCATTTGATTGGCAGATACAATAAAACTGCGCCCAGAAAGGTAAGACGAGAACCATTCTAACACAGACCCAGACAGTCCCACTTCATCCCTCAGCCTACTTAGCAGGATCTTGTGATCAACTGTGTCAAAGGCTGAGGACAGATCCAAGAGAACCAGAACAGTGGATTTACCAGAGTCAGCCGACATCATGATGTCACTGGACACTTTCAATAAAGCTGTCTCCGTAGAGTGATGTTTACGGAAGCCAGACTGAAAATACTCTCCAAAGCAGGTGTAACTGCAATGTTATGGAACCTCCGTTGCTGGTTTCCCAAAAGAGATTAAGTATTATGTCCAAGTTTTCAAAAAGTTCAAAAAGACTAAGTAATTCATGATGTCTCAGACACATTGCTGAAAAGACAGATGACTAGTCGCATATACCCAGATGCTAACCAACACTCCAAGTACACTATACAACTGTAGTGTAAGAACTATGATGATAATGTTTAAAGCAAAAAAAATCATACTATAATACTATATACTAAATACTTTTTAAAACAGCTTCATAAAAACATAGTCCTCGTTAAATTGCCACATTAAATGGCAGTTATTAAAATACAAACTTAGTCCTTTGAGCAACTAGTTTAACAAAATATCCCACCTTTAAGTTTTTATAAAGATTGGAAACAAGCTACTTGGGAGAGGTATGCGCCCTGTCAGCGCTTTTCCAGTCCTTTTTTCATCACCCTAGTTCAGGCCAGTAATCAATGTGTCAACATTTATGAATGTTCATCTTCTCGAGGTCTGTCTGAGTCGTACCACTCAGGCCCATTTACTTTAATGAAATCCTGAATGTTTTTGTACCGTCGTCTTATGCTTATGTGTTCATTTTAGATGTGCTGTAAGAAAATCTTTTGATACCTCAGGGTGGCCGTGGATGCTTCTTTTGCTAAGTCAAGCATATTAAGTGTCTGGATTTATGTGTTAAAAGTGTTTTTTTAGGAAGCATGAGAACTCCAGTGACATTCTAGTGGTCCAGAACATTTTAACAACATTAAAATATCCGAAGAAATGTTAAATTGTAAAATAGAAGATCTATAGTTTTGCACATTTCCTATATGCAATTATGACGGTGGTCTATTTGCCTGAAACCTTCAAGATGAGCACCGAAGGAACTCCTTGATGAAGTAGGTCAGGACAGCGTCTCGAGGCATATTGCTCCTTTTTTTTCTTCTTTTCTAGCCATTTCAAGATTGTTCACTTTATTGTGAATGTCTGGAGAGGAACTGCTGTTTCTCTCGCATGATGAAGGTCTGGAGGTGTCTCTCGTCACTGAAGTTTGGGCCACCAGAACCGACTCAGAATGCTTAAAGGGCAACTCATTTGTTGATTTAAATAGATGTTGGACCTCTATTGTACTCATCAGTATGTGTCTGTTTGTACAAAACTCTTTTCACTGAATATTTATAATAGAAAATGTCCTGAAGCCCCGTCCATCGAAAACACTTTGTTTTTCTGGAGATTAAATCTTGTTTACCATAACAACACCCACTCTTGCTCAAGCCTCGAGGTTTGTCACTGAGCATCATCAATCCTGGGAAGTCTGCGCCCCCATGGGACTTGTTGTATAAACAAAGCAGGCGTGATTACGACTGGCTGGAGGAGGATTCAGGCAGATTCAGGCGAAAGAAGTTACTATAAAGTAATAAGTTCAAAACATGGTCATGATGAAGGACTTACTGCATTTTGGAGAGGAAGGAAAGTTGGGTTTTTCACATTAGGATCTTATCTCTTTCCACAGACACACAGGGTATCTTAAGAGAATGGTTCTCAGCACTGGTATTGTCCAATGAGATGGAAAAACATTGATTTGTTCATCAACAGTACGGAGAGGACTTAATGTATAAGTCCCCTTACCTCATTTCTTTAATGAACTCTCAGTTGCCGTATAAAAAGAAATTGAAGTCATTATGTTCAGGGACCACTTTTGTGTTTCCTGTTTTTAAGACCTGCAGCATAAGTCTACACTCTTCAACACCGGGCTAAGTGAATTATGTAATAGCCAATATATATTCTAGATTACAGAGCAGAAAATAAGTGTAATGCAAATTTGGAGTCATTACGAAGCGCCTCTTTTCATTATAAATGTAAGTTTGTTATGTGGATTAATGATGCTAGTCAGTAGTAGCGCATAGAGACTTAAAAGTTTAAAGACCTCTCATCTGTCTGTTAAGTTGGGAAAACGATTTCACTTGCAGCCCGGACATGATTTTCCAGCCTCTGCCAGCCGAGAACCACATTCTCAAGGAGAACTCCCTTATCCCTTAGCCAAGGAGCTTATTTCATGTGAATTCAGAAAATAGCAAAAAATTACATCATAAAACAACTGCCATGATTCAAGAATCACAGTGGCTCAGGCCAACTCGAAACAATGTCAAACGCATAGAAAAATGTGTAACAATAGTCACATGGAAGTTTATTCAAACTGATTTAACTCAAAACTGGGTTTTCTAATGCTTTACTTTTCGTCAAATATTCAGGTGAAACTATAAAAAACCGAAAGACTTTAAGTGATAGTTCACCCAAACTTCACTCATTTTCTACTCATTTTCTACCCTCATGTCGACTAAGGGTTGGGATTGTGTTCAGAGTAATCTGTCTATTTTTAGAGTTATAGACAAAAATGTTTGTTAATTTTAATGTAGTGACTGGAGCTCAGTTGTCTTCGTCTTCATCTTATTCCAAAAAGACACTTAAAAACATCCAAATACCTCCATACTGCTCGTCTGTAACGTCCATCTTGTATTGAAGCCTAGACATTAGGAATTGTTCTGAAAAAACTTAAATATGTTTGTTTATTTTTAGTTTGTTAGTAGCTGAAGTATAAGTCTCTCGGTTTCTGCCTGACGTCTTTCCTCATTGAAACAAATTGTGTGTCAGTGTCAGTGCACATGCACAAGATTAATGCTGATGGCCCAGCAGCGTCCGTTAGGAAAAAAGCTTAAAATATAGACATGTTTATTTTTTTTGGGGACAATTCCTAATGTCAAGGCTTCAATACAAGATGGACGTTACAGACGAGCAGTATGGAGGTATTTCGATGTTTTTAAGTTTCAATGTTCATTTTGGACGACGATGAAGACAAAGACATCTGAGCTCCGGTTGTTACATTAAAATGAACATGCATTTTTGTCTATAACTCTTAAAAGGAACAAATTACTCTGATAATAATCCCAACACTTAGTCGACATGAGGGTGAGTAGAAAATGAGTGAAATTTGAATATTGGGTGAACTATCATTTTAACAATATTTTCCTTGTTTCATTGTCAACATTTCATGAACAATTTAGTGTCTTGAGTATAATTATGGAGAATATCTTTGCTGTTATATTGCTAACAAACCAACAGATAACAAAAAACATGTATTGCATGTTGGTTAAGCCTAAATAATTCCGTATAAGATTCATTTATCTGTCATAATAATTGGATTTGTTAATGTCAATGGTGTGCTGTGCAACATTTGAATAGAGCCTTCGTTAATAGACCGTTTCTGTGATTAATTTGAGCGAATCTAACATTAATTTGTGAAATAAATGCTTTGTGGTTTCAGGTCCTCCATGCCTTCTGTTGAGGGTGGAGGTTCCATTTATTCTCCCCAGCCTTTGTTCTACTTCAATTAGCCGCGTGGAGACAACCAGAAGGTTATTTATGCCGTGAAGTGGACAGAATGAAGTCCCAGACCAGGCTAGTCACGACTAATAAGGTCGGCAGTTGCTCACCTCTCCTCTCCGTTGGCCGAGACTTAAGAGACTTAAAAAAACATTCTGTTGGAAAACAAGGGTGCGGGAACTCCTACACACTCCATCAGCGATTCACAAAGTGTGTTATTCCACCCTTGTTTTCAAGAATGTCACTTTCTGAGTCGTGCGAAGGAGTGAGGCACCCTTCCAGACATCAATTATTAACCAAAGCTTACATATCGTAAGTTCACAGATCAAAACAGAATGCTTGTACGATACTAGAGGGCATCTTATAAATTTAGTGCCGCCAGAGAAACACAAAGGAAAAACAGAAGAGGTTAGATATGTGATATCTAACGTGAGCTTTGTAGCTTTAATGACAGGTACCCGATCCTGCAGACGAGCACTGTAGGGCATGTGAATCTATCTTTGTACTTTTCCATCACAAGCACAGTGGTTTCCACGACCACATAATAGGATTCCTCGGAAAAATGAATATTTGATGTTAGCGCTAGCAGGCTAAGATCGGTGGCATAAGAAGATTTGCATTCTAAACTGCCTGTCCTGCAGAAAATTCATCACATCACTGCGAGTCTAAAAACGCAACGTCATGCAGACCTATTAGGCTCGTACTACGAGCCCAGCCTTGAAACAAACCGCCCGTCACTCCCTTCCTCATTAGAGCGGAATTAGAAGTCTAAATGTTGCCCCTGTTCTCCTGCGCACCTGTCAGACAAGACACCATCATTCAGCTCAGACTATTTTTATACTCTGACAACTTTTTCGTGATGTTTTGCAAGAACCCCGAGGTGCTTCTGTGCAGTTAAGGTAGTGGTCCACATCCAGCACAACAAACATCAGGCAAGGACGGATAATGTCATCATCTCTCAACTAGAAGTCTGGACGTTCGCCTCCGGGGCGACCGCTTCAGGTTTTACAGCTTGATTCCAAATTTACTGGTTAAAATGCCGAAAAAAAAAAAAGATTACATAGACAAGCATCTATTGCTCAGGATGAAGAAGGTAGTTTGAAGAATCAAATCCAGAGGAAATCATTATAGTTGTAGCTTAATGATTGAACTCATTTTCATGTATATATATTCATTAAATCCACATTTAAACAATTTATTTTTTGGTTAAGTTTGACGTCTGTATCTGACGAGGTAGTTCTTCTCATGCATATTAAATATGTAATGTTGCAGGTATGGAGACAAGTGCAAAATAAAAAACCCGGGGCTGTAACATAAACCTTCACATCGGTGAATATAAAGCGGTTGCGTTCACTGCCAAAAAATTTTTTACCTCAAGGTACGATGTACAGCCAGAGTTTATTGTCATTTTTATAGTGGACATGGTTACTATACACCTTTATTCCTCCCACATTAGGGACAATTACACTATAACAGGTTTTTTAAGGTTAAGTTTAAATGGGTTTTATGTCCGAATAACCTGGAAATGATTTGTCAAGGGGTTCAAAAACAAAGGATGTGCTCCAGAGCTTTCACTTTTTATGGGGTGGCGCCATGAACATCATCCTTGTGTATCCTTTTTTTTTTCATTAGGCAAGACAAACCGATATTTGTTGTATTCGATTCTGCTGCCCTGACCACATGGTGGAACACAGCTAGAGCCGACACAGAGACATAAGCTCCTTTCACAGCACATTTTTGACACACGATCAATCCCCCATTAATCCTTCGTGTTTTGGGGTGGGTGGATCAACTACCCCGTTCTACATCTTAGGAGAACAGATGATGATGGTTTGTGGAAGCTATTTTGGAAGGGTTGTCTTTCGATGCTCTTAATTTTACTCTCTGATAGGGGCCCAAGTTTCCTGAGAAGAGCCAGATCTCAGGCTCAGGCCGGCTTGAATATGTTCTGAAGCATCTTCTCAAATCAATAGTTATTTTCAGAGAGCTGGATGTCGGACTCATGGGAGCTGTGGCCATAAACTTATTTGAATAGATATGAGAACAAGAAAACCTGCAATAAGCTCTGCCGTGTTCATTTCCTCACCACTTTTTATTGTTTCTGGTGTACTTTTGACTCACAAAACCCCAGTTTCTCCTTAAAATGGACCTTCGGAGAGAGTGAAGAAACGTATATCACTTCAGAAAATTGTAATCAAGTTATCTAAAAGTACTTTACAGTTTATAATACACTTCATAAAGGTGAGGAAAAACAGGTCCGAGTGAATCATTGCGAGCCTTTGGCAAAAGTGGTGAGGAGAAACTTCCTTTTAACAGGCAGAAACCTCAAGCAGAACCAGACCGAACAGTCTTGACCTGATCAATGGGAATGGAGATGGAGAGAAAAAAGGAGAGGCGAAAAACACAGCGTCTCTTTATAATTTATAATTAGTCCATAGGAACATTGGAAAACATGAACTGAAGATCGGAAAGAAGGAATTGAAATCCATGATCAAAAAATAAAAACGTTTTTGGAGTTACTCTTAAAGCTGCTGCACTCCAACTCTCTGTTGCTCTATGAGTTGACAGACTGAGTCAGGAAAATATGCCACGTCTCGCTGTGTGAACCGTTTACTCAGGAGATTTGCAGGGTCCGTGGACGTGGATATATTGACTAAAGCCGATGGAGAAAGGGTCTACAAGAAGGTGAACTTCCTGAGGATAAGTGAACTTTACTCTTAAGTCCATATTTGAGCGACCAACTTTTTCCATGATGTCAGCTTCTGCGACAAAATCTTTGATGTCGCCTGTCAATACTTTTGACACGTCACTCATGAGAAAAATCCGAACTTGTCTTCTGTAGAAGAACATGAGCACAATATACAGAAGTGCCTTTGGCTTTGTTTTTACTGCGCCTTGTTGTGCAAAACACCATAAAATGTACGTAAATAAACTGTTTTATTTTGTTCTTTTGTCAAGTTTGTTCCACATTTCAATCATTTCCTGCAACAGAACCCCCCTCTGCGAAGTCACAATGCTTTTACCTCTTTTGTCATTCACTTTCTCTCTGTAGTTCAATCCACAGCCTTCACTTCATCTCAACACAACTCAAAACAAAAGCACAGCTTGTCACAACAACGATGACGTCATCGACCAGCTCTACACCCAGAAAGTGTATATGGCCTTGGAGCGTTCTTCACAATGACAAAAAGTATTGAATGAGTAAACATGAAACAATTGTTTAAAAAAAAAAAAAAAACACCTCCACAAATCAACTCTTTTCTACACATATTTTGAATTTCTTAACCAAAATTGTTGCTTTACATTTATTTAATCAACCTTATTTAATTCATTTATGATAACTATCCGTTGTATATAGTTAATAGACATTGGTAACATGTTAATTGGTTAGTTATTAATGACTTGTTTATTATTTGTTTGTAAATCATTTATAAACGTAGGTTATAGATTAGAAAGCATTAATAAACAGTTGGTTATAAATTACTTAAAATATATTACTTACGTTATATAAAAATGCAAATAAAGTGCAATATACAATAGATAAGATAAGTTATAAAAGACTTGTTAACTGTATGTTAATGACTGATAACCATACTTAGTAAGATATAAATGAGTAAAAGATTATGATACAAATTAGTAGTAAATTATGACTTACTTGGTATGAGGTAATAGTTTATGTATGTAATTGGGATGGTATTCTAAAGTTGCTATCTTACAGCAAGTTGCTAAATATTTATTCATTTAGTGTATTAAGAATAGTTGCAACTCGCTAATTAACAGTTCACTAATGATCTATTAACTAGTTATAACAGATACATAATAGTCAAAGAACAGCTGCTCAAGCTACGGAAAAACATATCCGTAAAAACACATACATACAGATATAAGAATCTGTTATATTATGACAATTATATTATGAAAGTTATATTAGGAGTTAAGATGTTGGCCACACGGAAATGTATGTACATGTATAAAAAAATTAAATATTTCAGGGTAAAAAAAAAAGATGCTTGGAAATTTTGAACATGAATAATATAATAGTAGTTGACAACCTGAGAAATGATCAATGTTTTTGTTTTTCTCTAGTTTGGTTGTTTTTTTTAATCATTTTTGGGATAAATAATTAAAGGTAAAGTGATGTTTTTGTTTTGTGTAAAGATGTTTACTTGATGTTAACTTGACCGCCATCAATACTGTTACATCTCCTTTCTCTCCTGAGACAAATTGGGAATAATCGCTGACATTTAAAATCTATGCTTGTCAGAGCGGTCGTCTTTGCAGCTCATTATGTTGACACACATCTTTGAGGATTTGATATATTTTGATGAAAATAACTTGTTTTTTTTCACACATAAACAAAAAAAGGTAAACATGATTATGATTTTACAAAAGGTCACATCCCAGATCTCTTTAAAGTAATTGTATCTGGGTTCATAAAATAAGTAAATACTGTCAGGGTGAAAAATATAAGGTGATGACAATATATTAAAAAAAAACAACTAATAAACAACTGCGATGACACATCTTTTAAGCAAACTGAATCCATGATAACCTTTCCATTTTAAAAACCAACACACACTGAATAAGTTACCAAACATGAGTAAATGCTGAATTAAAAATATTTAGTTTAAAATATGTTGATTTATTCACATTTGACTGTCATGTAATCAACTAGACCAGGCGGACATAGACATAGTCACAAGATATTACCTGACTCTAAAAACAACGGCGTGTGTCAAAGGGAAAATTTGGGTGAAATTATCTTCACTCATTTTCTACTCACTCTCATGTGGACTAAGGGTTGGTATTATTTTCAGAGTAATCTGTTCCTTTTTATAGTTATAGACAAACATTTTCCTTTAAATGTAGCAACTGAAGCTCAGTTGTATTTGTCTAAAAAAAAAATACGTTTAAAAACAAATACCTTGAATGGAATTGAAAAATGTTAAAGTTTATGAGCGATAAAGAAGTGATCAAGGTCTCTCCTTTGTCCGTCCAATATTTTTGGTTTCGTTTTTTCCTTGACATTTGTTAATAGAGTTTCTTCAAAAGAAATCATTCTCTTCAAAATATGTTTTGGTATCTGAAAGCATGAACAATGGGATCATTGAAGTTAAAAACAAGACAAAGATCTTTTGATTCCACCGTGGATCATCTTCAATGAGGCGAGATAAAGTGTAGAAACTGAAAGTAAAATATTAGAGCTTGCTCTAAAGATAGTGTTGTACTTGTGAATAACCTCCAGTAAGTGTTACCTTGTGAATCTGATTTAACAACTAGAGCTGAAGCTGCAGAACCTGCTGTTGCTGCTGCTGCTGCTTCATTCCTAAGTCCATTCAACCGCAATTCTCCACCTGTCACCCTCTTCCTGGTGACACAAACAAACTGGAATCCTCCTAAAGGTACTGAAAGCTGATTTGCATTTCGTATCAACTTCCTTGGTCCGACGCCAGCGGAGAATAAAAAGCTGCGCTCCGGAGATATGGAGGCCCTGATTGAAACTGTAGACAGACTGGAGGCTTTCTTCGCTGCCTTCTATATAGAGATCTCATTAGTCGGAGAGACCTGTGTGCATTGTTCCAAGTCTGCCGAGTCAGCGAGGGAGCCACTCATCACTCGGCACGATCCAAACCCCGGCACATCTGGTCTGGCAGCTTCAGGGTGACCTGCACCAACACACACGGGCGGATGTGCACGTGGGGATCTTGGCACGACTCCGGTCTTGCACAAAGCGCAGCATAATCTCCCGGTTTTATTGTGAATGCTGCGCACAAGCTTGACAAAATGCATATTCAGAGCTTTATTATTTAGGTTTCTGACTGCAGAAATCGTTCGTGTTCAACTGGAATTAAAGTGTAGCCACGGGAAACTACATACGGAGGCCCTGAAGTGTAAAACTAAATTAGGAACTCAGTGAACAAATGAACACGAATGAGGGGGAAATATGGACAGATGGATAAATGCAGCTTTCCCCGAGTCATGATTGAATGAGAAAGAGCTGAGCCAAAAGGCCAAGCTCTTGGTCAACCTATGTTACTACTATCATCTATGTTCACTATTATCAGTTGAGAAGTTCCGGGAACCTTGGACAAGTCCTTGATGACTCTCTTGGGAGGTGCTCCTGGTATGTACAACTGGGAGGAGATGGACCCATGACCCAGGACAGGACCCTGGAGAATCTGCTTTGTCAATTGGTCTAAGAACTAATGTAAAAATACAGATTTGGTAAACAAAATTTATTTAGATCTTAATCATTGCTAGTGTTTAGAGTTTGACTTAGTCTGAGTTTGGAATCATATGTGTTTGAACATCTCAAAGGGACACAAACCTTATTTATTTAGATTAGCAAACAGGAAGAAAAGCATCCTTTGTGTGCTTCATTTAAGACCATCTGTAATTCATTCTAGTCTCCGTTTTTCCAGTTGTAAACTTTCTTCTCTCCTCTCGGACAATTAATAACTTAAAATGGAATATACGTTGTGGCTGAAATAGTTCTTACTTGAGAGAAAAATGGACATTCTAGGCTAAGGTTATGTATTAATCTCTCCTTGCAAGTAAAAGTATTGTGACTTCAAACTAATTCGGATCTCTTATGTCTATTCTTAGTCTAAATTCTAAGCTTTAAGTCAGATTAACTACCTGACAGAACACATTGATGTTCCCCCAGACTTGTCTAAATAGGTTTAAGATTTTCTATGACTATGACTATGCCACCTTTAAAAAATTATTTAACATATTGCTTTTCTTTAATCATAGCATTATGACATCAGCAGCCCAATCCATTTTGCAAACTAAGACATGCATCTCAAATTCTAAATCCATCCAAAATCCGATTTAGGCAGTAAAATATAACCATGATGAGTAACAAGAGGAAGTGACTTCTAAAGAAAAATCAAACATACATTTATAGTGTTTTTGTTTTTTTTATATTTTGGTATAAAAACATTGTATAAACTGTTTGTTTAGCCAGTGAACATGATTTTTTGTTTGGAAATCAGCCATTGAGTATTCGTATGACTTTACAGAATTCTATATAGCAGTGATTTGAAAGTACAATATTCTGAGTTACTGAGACGTCTTCAGACTTCAGATACAATTGGAAGATGGAAAAAAAGATGAATAGTATTTCGTAATAATCAATAGAAATAAAGTGCTTCAAACGCTCAATAGAGTCCAAGTCCTTGTAGATTGTGGTAGAAACTATTAAGAGCGGATGTGTTTGACTCAGTGGCTTCTGATACGTCGTGAAGATCCAGGCTACGGTTGATTGACTGGATGATGCAGTGAAGTCTTTTATGGTTTCCAGCAAACAATGCGGAAATTGTCAATATCCTCACTGATGTCGGCTCCGTGATCCATAGCGCTGGCTGCAGCAGGTGGTCCACTCAGCCTCACACGCTGACTGATGTTTTCATTTTACTGGTCCACCTGATCGCATTGTGTTGTTGTGTATTCGCACCTTAAATCTTTCATGTAAGCCGCGGCTTTATTTTATCTTTCTCTAAAAGAGAAATCTCCTGCAGAGTCCAACACCTGGAGCTAGCCTGAGAAATATGTACACTAGCTGTAGAACAGAAGAATAAACGTTAATAAGACTTGCAGAGTCAAAGTTTTAAAAGAGCATTTCAGATGCACCTTACAAGATGTACCTACACTCGTGTCAAGTTAGCATCAGATTTTAGCAGAAGCATCAAACACAAATAGAAAAGGGAAGTCATGTTGAGAGTGATGTGATGTTGACACGTTACTTGTATTATTTCACACAAATATAATAAAGAGAGTACAGGTCAAAAGTCTGGACACACATAAGAAGTTTTTTTATATACTTCGGTCTGGCTGACTTTCGTTTCTTAAATTGATGGCGGTCCCTCGTTTCTCTTAATTTAGCTGATTGGTTCTTGTCATAATATAATTCATTAACATATAACAGTCGTCCAATAAGGTGGTCGACTGTGTTTCAACCTGACTTCAGCACAACACAACTCATAACCTCAACTCCATTAAAACGTCAAGAAATTCCACAAAGTAACCAAGACGATGGTGAAGTGAAAACCAATGCCAGTTGACTACCTCTAGAATTCAGAAAGAAAAAGATAAAAGTCTACTTTGACTAAACTAGACTGTAAGACATGTTTTCTGTCATTTCAAATGTGTTTGTTGAGTCCATAACTCTACATGTATTCATCCGTCACCGCATGTCATAAATCTCGGAAGGCCCCCACGTTCAACGGACTCGTTCTTTAAACAAAGCGGGGTTTGATTACAACTGGTTGGGGGATAGGGTGAAGCCTATATTACGTCGTAATGGACTGTAAAATCTAGGCGAACTAAAATTTACGAGAGCAGACGGTGGAGAACTTTATAAAGTAATACATTCAAAACATGGTCATGATGAGGGACTTACCTTTAAGTTTTTTTATTTAGTTCACATCTTATTCTGGACACAACCTCCTCTTATTTCAACAACATCTTCACGCTTATGTTATTCTGGACCATGCTTGGAACTCAGAAACTTCTTTATGGTGTCTCTTCCTATAGTGCTTTTTTCAGCAAAATTTATGGAATAAAATGTAGGTAGACCAGACATTCTTCTGTTCTAATGCAAATCAGTAATTATTAACAGACAAATCTTACTTAGAACACCATATAACTTCACTAAATAATAAGTCAAGGTACAATTGTCTTAATGTCTTCAACAGACTTCATCATTTGAAACATGTGCGTGAGTCAAGAAAAGTTAATGTTTGTAGCGTTCAGAGTAACCATCTGGATCCATGATTCATTAGAAGATTCTCTATGGTGCTGAAGAATCTACAGCACAGGTTCTTGCTAACCCCTTTTAATATCTGAAATAAAAACAAGCTGTAGATTAAATTAAGAATGAGGTTTTTTGGTGAATCAGAGGATTATTTTAAAGCAAAACTTTGAGGGGAAAACAAACTCCCACACATGACCTTAAAGTCAGAGGTCAGATCAGGTGCCATTACAGAGTGCAACGCATGATTTGATGTGCGCCTACACTTAGCATGCGCACAACCCGGTAATAACTCTTCTGTGGGGGTCCCGCTCCCACGCCAACCCCGCTCCGCACCTCAGGGATACAAGTAGTTATTTGGCAGCATTCGCCCAACAATCCCGGAGCACAGAAGGCAATCGTTCTGTCAATCATCGACGGCTGGAGGTTTTCTTTGTTCAGTTGGACTCACGGTTTGAAAATGTGAGCTTCCTTTCATCCAGACCAGCCCTTCCCTGCCCGAGACTCAGATCTCCATTATAGACAGAGCTGCTCTGCACTGCAGCACGTTTGCCAAGTTGCTGCCGTGTGCACTTGCATATACAACGCTTTGGCATCAAGAATCTGGCGGAAAACATCAGCAGATTCCGAGAGACTTTGGTGAATATCTTATGAATGGGGGTGTGGGGGGGGGAGGGGTAGGAATAAAATAAATCTATTGCACAGGCACGAAGACGAGCTCTTATTGAGGGATGTCAGCGTGCGCTCCATCGACCCAGCACCGTCGCCACACTGAGCCACAGAAGAAAGTTGGACGCAGAATGGTGCAGAAAGACACACGCTGGCTCCTTGATTGAGTGGCCAACACAAAACTGACTTTATACAGCTGTCAATCAAAAATAAAAAGTCAGTCAATGATCGAGGAGTCAGCATTTACACGATTGAGTAATGATCTTAGTTTTCCCAAAACAACCAAGATTCTTTTATTAAAAATTGTTTTCAAAACATCAAGTAATTTTGATTTTTTTTAATTTGAAAGCAGTGGTAAGTAAGTAATTAAGTAATTTTTATTTATATATATTCAATAAAGTATATATTTTAAAGGGCAAGATAAAACTGATAACACAACAGGAGTTCCAGAAAATCAAGGAAAGGCCTGAACAAATATAAACGTCTTAAGATGTTTCTTAAAGGAGTCATCTATATCTATATAGATCTATATATATATATTTATATAGATAAATATAAGTGTATAGATAAATATCAGTTCATAATAAATACATCATCAACCACAACCATTTATTTTTGTGACTCAGATTCCAGTTCTGTTATTATATTATTATTCAAATACAATTATAATATTATTTTTTCGACGCGAATGTACTTTTTTATCATTGAATTTTGTTGCCCTTCCTCAAAAAAGGGGGAAACATAATCCTGTGAAAGATTACAATAGCATAAAAACTTAATAAATCATCAGTTTTTGCTGATATTCTTGTTCCATAATAGTTGAATCAAACTGTATTCCTCTGTAAATAAGTTTATCTGCAATAAATGCTGGGAGGTCAACATGAAAATGTGCTTTTCTTGGGCTTTTTTTTAATCGATTTAGCATACATAGTCTGATTTATCTGACCTCTGATCATTTCCTTTTTCATTTTGTCTTTTTAAGTAAGCAGTTAAAGTTTAAATCTGAAGTGATCAATGAATAAAGACATGTTTTTTATCAACACAAATTAAGTTGTGATACAGACCTTAGGCAAAAGCATTAAACCAGCCATCACCATAAGCATCAAATAACAAAGACTTTGACAGAACAAGTTTAATTGTATTTCTACACGTCTTTGATATAGTCGAGGTTGTTCTAGTCAAAAGCAGCACTTAGTCTGGTAGTTAGACGCGTCTCATAAAGTACTCATTTTGCATCAGTGGCAATAGTAATTGACACTTTGCATCCGTATTTATTTTCCAATAAATTGCAAAACTCATCCCATTAAAGTTTTAAATTAAACTTTATGAACTATTTGTTAGTTTTGTTTATTTCATCAGATAAATGTGTTTTTTTTTTTGTTTTTTTAAATTACATTTTTTTCCTACATATTACTAGTACTTTACTTAACTTTTCCAAATATAGGGTTACACAAATAATGTGATTTCGCTGTTGCGTTTTCTCGACTACTTGTGTAGCGTGTGGAGTGATAAATATACGCACAGATGGTTTTACAAAAGAGGGAAGGTATGGAGCGAGCAGACAGCTATAGGTGATGGAAAAATTACACTCAGTGTGAGGTACTGGAACACAATGTGTGCCTTCAAATATAGTCCAAATATTTAAATCCTCTTCTCCGAGTTGGAAACAAAACATTCTGGTCCCATAAATCATATTTCATCCTCTTGTCAGACGATAATTAATGCAGCCTCTGTAATTCTGGGAAAGTGAAGCAGCAGTGTCACTTTTGGTTTCTCCCTCTTCATTGTTGTTACATTTCATTTTTTTTCCAGCGGAGCTGTCTCACAAATGAAAGTGTCCGATGTGTGGCTTATCATCTGCAGCCAGTCAGACATTTTTGGGTGTTATTTAAGCTGATTGTACAGATGTGCAGCGAGGATTAGCGCCGCTCTGATCCCAACAATCATCATAAATTATTTATCATGCAGGTTTTCTCAGAAATAGAAACAGCGATGACTTAAAACAGCAGTTGAAGGGTTTCTCTGCTGCTCACTTGTGAGGGGGAAACAAAGAGCGTTAAAACACGATGAGTTGTGTTCGTGTATATTACTCCGACAAGTCATTTAGAAGGAAAGATTAATAGCTTAAAGTGAAGCTTATTAGCGTCACTCTCTGTGTTTGTGTGGAGAGCTCATGCTAATAAGGGTGCAAGAAAATATCATTATAACAATATATTTAAAAGAAGAAGTGTAACTTTTGAAATAACATTTCATTTTAATTTAAAGTAATATCATGGTTTATATTTCAATTGTGTGTGTATAAAAGACAATCATTCGATGTTTTATTTTAAAATTAACATTCAAATATTCAGGGTGAATAAGTTAAACTAAGTTAAGATTCATTGTTGATATTTTGAGAAGCACTTTCCTACGAGCACTTTCACATTTATTGAAGAAAGAGGTCAGAGCTCATTTATTTATTGTAAAAGCCAGAAAAAGTGATAAAAATATCGTTGTTCCTACAGTATCGCAAACATAAACGACCTCCCTGGCTTACGGAAAAAGATATACGGTGGTTAAGTTCGGTCACTCTGACCCAGGGACAAGCAAAGTTACCACAAACGCATTTGTTTTCTGGCAACCGGGTCACCTTGACCCAGAGATAACACAAGGGCAGTTTATTTCTCCCTTAAGCACAAACTTTAAATCAGTACTGACATTTCTTGGTGTTCATTCCCATCATATAGTATTTTTATATCCATGACTTTAAGTATTTCTCTTTGCCACGAGTGCAAATAAATTAAATGAATTCATCTCAAAGCATGAACTCTCTTCTCTCGAACCATGTCAGAGAATTAGTGAATAAAATCATTTTAAAAACAACATAAAATGTTCTCATTTTAATAGCTTTGATCACACGCTGGAGGTGAGACATTTGTAAAACAGATATCCTAAACTGCATTTTAAAAGTTAAGAGAAATAAAAGATTAGTATCTAAACAAGTGGATGTTTTATGTATTTAGATCAATTCCCTGAACCACAAAACATGGATCACATTTTGATCCAAATATGATTTGAACTGAAAAAATTTATTTCTGGAAGACAATTGAGTTAAATATATTTTTATTAAAGGATGGACAGTTATTTAATTAATAGCAGAGAATTTTTAGCTGATAAATATCACGATAAGGGTTAGCATTAGCATCACTAACAGCTCAGACAAAAAAAAGCTGCATTAATAATGGAACATTTTCATATGAGTCACAATTATCAGGATAATTTTATCTTAACTTATTCTCCTATATGTTTTATTAGCATTCATTTGACTGTGATTTCCTGTTAAACTAATTAATCATTTGTTGTATTGTTTGTTTTTGAATTATGTGTTAAGTTATTCCTAAAAAAGATGAATGTCTCTGGTAAGACAATAGAATAATTCATCATGGAATTGCACACAAAAGAATTAATCCCACAAAGAAATTGTGATTTATTGTTTTTTTCCTTCTCTAATGCGATTTTTGGGAGTGGTTTTTAAAACTCTAGATATTCACTGTGGCTTCAGATTCCACTTCAACAACTGTAAATTGTATTCCATGACTGTCGCAACACCTCAAAAGGAATCTGCTAATTGGGGAGATGCCGTCTATTCTCAGAAGTCAAAGAATAAAAAAAAAGGTTAAGAATAGAGTGTGAGACTTCCACGTCGTAGTCTTGACAGTCGTAGCACAAGTTAGCGCTGCTCCTCGGAGATTTGCCTCGGCGCGGATCTCACACAAAGGCTCGCAGAAACGTCTCTGTCGAGTTTTATAGGCGGAGAGGGAAAAGAGAGAGTTGTCAACGGCGTTGAGAAATATATTCTCTAACCCAATGTAGGTTCAAATTAATCTGTGTGAGAAGTGGCACTCTGACGTCAAGCGTCTATTTATGGAAGCATCAGTATTCATGCGAGCGCCGCGATCCGTATCCTTGTTGAACTGACACAAATTATTTGTTGCAATTTGTTTCCAGAAACGAAAACTAGCAAACAAAAACATGTCATAATTGAGCGAGGAGGATCTCACGCGGGAGAGGATCAGTGGCTGCTCAGAACATTAAGAGATGTTGCCGCTGCAGATTCAGCCGCTCGGTTTTCGTAACGTGGGATTTCTCAGGTTTTAGTGGACAATTCAGAGGAAGAGAAAACAAAGGTTAGAAAGGCTGTTTCGACAATAACGAGCTCTTACCAAACTACTTTTCTGGCTTTGGTACAAAATATATTGTTTATCTGGGAGTTTTAAGAAGGAATTTTAAGGCAGTCCTGGTGAGAAGGATTTGTTGACGGGTGGATTGGGACTTTCTTCGGTGTCGACTATTCATTTAGTCTTCAAGGAACTAGAAAAGAACAAGAACTTATTTCTAACTAAAAGTTAAATTTGTAACAATATTCCCTCGCTTGAGATTAAAAGTGCCACAAAATAAATAATCTTATTGAACCGTAGTGTGGCCAGATACTGACAATCTACAAATGTTCCATCCATTTGTGTTCTAACTCCTCCAAATGTAGTTCTTAAAGGAAATATTTGCATAGTTTTCCATGTGTTCTTGATGGTTTTTAAATAGTTAAAGGGCAACTAATGTGAAAACCCAACTTTCCTGACTCACTCACTTGATTTAAATGTTGAAGTCTTCCTCTCCAAGATACAGTAAGTCTCTCATCACGACCATGTTTTGAACTTATTACTTTATAAAGTTCTCCTCCGTCTGAAATCTGGGCGAACGAGAGGTTACAAGAGCTGAGTCCATTATGACGTATTAATGGCTCACTCATCCTCCTGCCAGCTGTAATCACGCCCTGCTTGGTTTATAAAACAAGTTTTCTTCTGGGATTGATGACACGTGGTGACAAACATCGATGTTTGACCAAATACAGCAGAGTAGACCATTCACACACACACTCATACTTACGAACAATTTCCTAATGTTCCCAATCAACCTCTGTATGTTTTTGGACTGTGGGAGGAAACAGGAGTGCCCAGAGTAAACCCTAGCATCATGGGGAGAACATGGAAAATCCACACAAAAAGGTCACAAGTTGGCTCCCTCCTGACCTTGCTGTGCGCCCCATACAGTTTATATTAACAGGCTGAAGTACCTAGCGTTGCTCTGGGATTTTTTTAAGATGAAAAAACGTGATAAATGTTTCAAATAAAAAATAAAAAGACCATATAATTTAGATTTAACATTGTTATTGCCCCTTGTTATTGTTCTATTAACATCCTTGCATGGACTTTAAAAGGTGCTATCATCATTTTTTTTTTTTATGTTTGTCTCCAAGTTGTCTTGACCTTTTAAATTATGTATTTTAACTGTTTTGTTTTGTTCTTTAAGCACCTTCTGACCCTGGTCTGAGAATGGCGCTTTAGAAATAATAATAACTCACTTACTTCCCTGTTAATGATCTTAAAGCATCATTGAAAGCAGCACCGACAGTACGTCAATAGGCTTCCATTAGATAATGGTGTGAAAACTTTTAAGTTTAGAAATATACAAAGCTCTGGATGAGAAGGAAACTTCCAAAGGAGAGAAAGTTTGAACACAAAAGAAATAGCTTTCATTTCAAACAAATAAATCAAATCTCAAGCTCAAAGGATGGCGCTCTCTTGTCAGCTAATTCACGCTTCAAATATTAATGAATGAAGTTGAAAGTCAAAAGCGAAATACTCATGGAAGAGAGTCGTCTTTTGAAACTTTTTAATGTGCAATAAAATCATTAGGGTAACCAAAGCACAGCTCTTCTTCTGGGAGGAAGTAAAAATTTCATGAGTCCCTCGACTGTTTTTTTTTTTGTCTTCTCTGTGGCACGATTTAGGATCATTAATACGGAATGTCGGCCACTCGGGTGTGCTTAGACGACGGGAAATCATGTCTGTGTTGTTTGACAGAGATTTCACGAAGACCTTTCGTAAATGAAACAAACTTTGATTGCACCTTGTACTTAACATTTTCGTGGAGGAAGACTGTCATGTTTTACCAGGGATGAATGGGAGGAAGAAAAAGTATTACCACTAAAACCACTTCACTTCACACCAAAATTCAACAATTTTTATATCCAGTAATTTTTCACTTACCATCCAGAAAAACCCCATTAATCCATTATATTTGTTATCAAAAACAAATCACTTATTCTACCATCGCTATCTTGGAAAAGGCAAATACAGAGTCCAATTACCAAAATCTCAACTGGACCATTTCTTGCTCCGGGCTCATCTTAACAGGAACAACCTTTCAGGCCAGAATCAGGTCAAATCGTATGACGGGAGAAAGTCTTACTGACGGTCTGCTTCTACCATCCTTACCTTCCCACACACAACAGCTTCAGTGTTTCCTCATCCCCCCTCTTTCTACATTTTTAAACATTTTGTCCTAATATACAGATTTAAAGGGATAGTTCAGTACTATTGCTGCTAATCCCTGACTTTTTGTAAAATATTATCAAATTCAATTCCTTTTTTAAATTGTATTGCTTAGAAGTAGAATTTGTAGTGTCCCCAATTTATTCACACTGCTATTTTATTTTTATGAACATAATCACTCGTAGAAACTCCTGTGACTAACAGACAGATTGAAACAAAACATTGAAAGCCTAAAAGCACTCTTTTTGTCAGTACAATAACAAAGCTTTTGATGTAAGAACTGTTTTTTATCAATACAATACCAGCTCCTAAAGTGATATTTCACCAAAACTTCAAATGGCTCATTTTCTACCCATCCTCATGTTGACTAAGGGTTGGGATTATTTTCACAGTAATTGGTTCCTTTTTAGAGTTATAGACTGTAAGGAAATTACAACTTTACTGTAATAAATCATCAAGATTTAACACACATTTCAAATAGGCACTTGATTAACTGATAATCTTACATATTTAATTCAAATTAAATAATCCTTTTCTTGCATTGCATTCACTGACTGCAACAACTCACAGCCTCAGGTCACAAAGCCTTGCACACACACAGAAAGATTAAACAATCCCAGATTCCGACAAGTCTGTGGGAACCTGTTTGAGAACTCACACTGAAAGACACAACAGGCCAGCAAGTCGCTGGGAACAGTTTCTCTCTAGAAAACAACAACCTTTGGTAAATTTCCACGACGACCACGTGCGGCGGCCATCTTAGAATCAAGTGTTTACAGTTACTGACCAATCCTACATGTACAATTGACTAGAGGCGTTAACCTGAATATTCTACTATAAAAGATCCACCATTTTGTGAGATCTTTGCGTTCTGGCATTCAAAGACGTCTGCGATAGATCTCTCTGCTTGCTAGCGCCCGTGTTCACATAAGTTTGTCTCTGACTTATCATAATTCACTAAACAAGCATTTTTCTTAAACTCATCCATGTGTCTGTCCTTCATTTTCCATCACCACGTACGAGGCTGGGGAGGGGTCGGTTCACCGGAACACAAAAATCTTTGTTCATTTTAATGTATCTACTGGAGCTCAGTGGACGAACTTCCTCCAAAAGCTATTAAAAAACATCCAAATACCTCCAAACTGCTTGTCTGTAACGTCCATCTTGTATTGAAGCCATATGATAAGAGTTCAAATTGTCTGTACGTCTGTGGCCGTCTGTGGCTGTCTGTGAATTTATGTGTAATTATAAGACAAAAGTTATTGTGTTAAAGGATATACATTAACAATAATTCCAGAAGATTTAATTTCATGTGTCTTTTGAGTTCATTTCAGAAACTTTTCCCTCACAAATCACTCTGTAGCGATATTTTGTTGGACACGTACAGCACACAGGATATTTATAAAATATCCTGTGTTTGTCTCGAAAGGGGCAAGGTGACCAACCTCATTAAAAGTAATGTATCAATGGTGAGGAAAAATCAATAGCTGCAACAATAGAATATAATTTGTGTGGATCTGGTGGTGACATCAGGGACATTTCCGTCAAGAGTGATATGATATAGCCATTAAAATGATTGAAGGTGGTCTTCAAAAGCTTCTGTTCGAATCCCACCGCGGCCAGCGGACATGAATCAACGCCGGGATACAGAAGTCGTGACCTTAATTCTTTTATTTAACCGTGTTCTTCTTTGATAATGACAATGACGGCCAATCGAAGGTGGAACATGAGCACGCCCGACTATAACTCACGAGCACATCGCGGCTGTATCTCTCCAGCTACATTCATTAGTGTTAACCGAAGGTTAAGATCTTCATGTTTCGCTGCGAAACGCCATCCTTTCAATGAAAGTTGAATCTAAGAACATGACTTCAAGCTTACGTAAGTTGATGAAACATGTCATATGATATTAAATCACAAAGGCAGCTTCAAGGAAGAAGAACTTAACACAAAACTTGACTTTATATTTCAGGCAACCAAAATGATATCCGATGAAATGTAGCTAATGGGATTGTTGGATTAACCTGCCTGCTACGATACAACACAAACCGGCAGGATGTCAAGAGTGTCTTCCCACACGAGTTCTTTGTATTATAAAATGAGAACCAGATAGATACACAGAAAGTCAAAGAAAGTCCACCAACAGTAAGAAATGATGCCAAAAGTATCAGCAAGAATTGAGTCGGAAACAACTTAACAATTAATATATAAATAATTCAAGATGAAAAAGTGCTTCTTTTTTCTTTTTTTTTTATAAAAGACCCTCTGAAGCAGGCAGTCAAGGTCACACCTCTGAAGTATTCAAAGAAGAGATAAAGTCCGACAGCATGGAGAGGGTGCTGAAGGCCGGCAGCTGGAAATCAGATTCTGAGAGCCTGAAAGGAGAGAACAATGAGAAAATACAAGGACAGGAATATATAAACTACAGCATAAACTGTTTATGTATTTGGAAGTATAATGCACAGTTATTAAACCAGGAGCCTGTTCTTAACCTCACGCAAGCTAGACAATTGAGGGATGCAAGGTTCAAGTCATCTTCAAGTTCGGTTGTAAAACATCAATGTTGATCAGTAAAGATTTATCCAGCATGTTGAGGAAACAGGCAGTTAATTGGTTGATACAGAAAAGGCAGTTTTTTTTTGGTAATGTTTGGATGGTAATGTATTTACACCCTAGATCTGGGTTATTAAACGTAAAGTTCACCCAAAATTCAAACTTCACTCATTTTCTACTCACCCTCATGTTGATTAAGAGTTGGGATTATTTTCAGAGTAATCTGTTCTTTTTTTAGTGTTATAGACAAAAATGTTTGTTCATTTTAATGTAGCGACTGTTGACGTTGTCTTCATCTTCGTCCAAAAAGACACTTCAAAACATCCAAATACCTCCAACCTGCTCTTCTGTAACGTCCATCTTGTGTTGAAGCCTCGACATGAGGAATTGTCCCAGAAAAAATTAAAGAAGTCTATATTTTAAACTTGTTTGTACCTAGTAAATTCACTTGCATTTGTGTCTATAACTCTAAAAAGGAACAGATTACTCACAATCCTTAGTTGACATGAGGTCGAGTAGAAATTTTAATTTTAACTTAACTTTAAGGCCCGCTGGCCAGATCCGGCCCTTCAAGCAATTTGCACTGGCCCACGGCCCATTCAGCCATAAATAATAAATCTGTTTTCAAGAAGATTTAACTATAGTTTCACTGATCTGCGGTACTTCTTCACACTGTGTCATTTTTCAGTAAAGGCTGCGTTTTCCGGGAAACCGATGAGCTCCGGTTTCGACACGAAACTCTCAGAGGGACGTAAAGTTAACATGGAAACAGAACATTACAGTAGTGCTAAATCATTTATAATATTGTGTACCCGTTTGCCTTACATCGTAAATGTAATAGTAGTAAAGAGGTTAACCGGCCGACACACACATCCTTCAGAAAATGTGTCATTGAATTTGCAAGTGATTGAAATTGGACTTTAAGTGCAGTCAGTGGATTGGACTTCCAACTACCATTATGATAGAACTTAAACAGCAAAGATAAGATAACCTTTAAATTTGATTACAAGTGTTTAAATGCCCTTTTAGTTACTCGGAGCGTGCCACAAGGGTCCATTTAAAGCCCACCCCTTTTAACATCAATATAAACGATGTACAACTACAATCACTGAAGCCATTGTTAAGTATTAGCCAAAGGCATTTCATATAGTTTGTTGTAGTTCTTTCAGAATTGGATCTTTCCCTTAATGCAGGCAAAACAAAAGCAATGTTCCTGTCCGATGGTAAAATTAGGGTGTACAACATTCCCCCGCTTGAAATAATCAATTCCCAAATGCTTTTTTTTTAAAAAACAGGTTCCTTGCAAGAAGGAGAGTTGTCGCCAATTCTTCCAGTACTCGACTACAGGGATCTTTTATATACACTTGCCCAACTTTGATCATTACATAGACTCTTTAATGCTTCTTCACGCTTCATAAGACACTGTAGTCCAATGTGACTGACGTTTGCGCAAAACTACCAAACGTGCTTAAGCCCCACCCACTGAAAACACTGTTTTTCCGGTGATGAAATCTTGTTAACCATAACCACGCCCACTTTGCTGCGATCGGGCAAGCATCAATGTGTGTCACCCTATGTCATCAATCTTGAAAGTCTCCACCTCCAGGCGTGATCACAGCTGGCTGGAGGAGGAGTGAAGCTAATATGACGTCATAATGGACTCCGCTCTCGTAACCTCTAGTTCGCTGAGACGAGGGAGAACTTTATAAAGTAATAACTTCGTAACATGGTCATGATGAGGGACTTACTGCCTCTTGGAGAGGAAGACTTCAACATTTGAAACATGTGAGTGAGGAGAGTTGGGATTGACATTAGTTGCCCTTTGAAACGTAGCGAAAGAAAGGGTCTTGTGAGAAAATCTGCGCCGGTCAAAGACCAGTCAAGTGAGAAAAGGTCAGAGGGCACAGACTGGCCAGGGGGAAGTTGAAGCGTAAGATGACAACTAGTACCGGTGCTGCCATCAGATAAGGTGAAAAGGTTGTCCAACGTAAAAACTGTTAATAGTGACAATGTGTTTGTTGTTTACTTGAATATGTATCTGCCGCCCAGAACTGTGTGTTGTTGAATGTTGGTCCCTGAATGCATGTGTTAGAAACCACTCATTAAAGTGCTCAGTTTAACACCTCTAGCAAGAGAAGGGAAAAGGGAAGGTGCTGTAGCAAAGAAATCCACACAGGAGACTTCGATATTATCGTTTTTACACCATTTCCCTGTTTGTGCTTTAATACAAGTGTCCATCATCAACTTCTTTTATTTTTTATGATGTTTTGTCCTTAAAGAGCGGCATAATGGAACCAAGAGAATCTGATTCATCAGCCTTAGAGAGCTAACACTGTTTTTAAAAAATGCAAACTGAGAGCTAGATTTAATTGAATAACATTTTAATATTTCCAGATTTATTTAACATCCACCTTAACCTCAATTAAATGTTGAAGTGACGTGACAATCTGCCACATGGAACGGATCACAACGATGTCCATGCAGTCACTTAAGGGTAAGTATGTTGTACAGAGAGACTTAAAGATAGCTGGTACCATGGTGGAATGAACACTTGGATAGGTAGTGTCAGAACACTAGCTACAACAGACTGATGAAACATGCAGAGGAGTTTCCTGCAGATGTTAAATGATGGAAGTCTTCTCTGAAAGTAAAATGTACTCGTAACTTTCTTGTATAAATCAGTCCATTCTACGGCGCAGCCACATGCCAAAGTACTTATAGTAATTAAACGCCTCAACCTCTTCGACACTGATGGACATTGAACATGGGTTTGTCCTGGACCTCCCAAAGTCTAAGACCAGCTCAGTGGTTTTTGAGGTGTTCGGCTGCAAGGTTGTTGTTCCCACTCCAGTCCTCAAATTCACATATCAGAATCCTTGTACTCATCCTAGTCACTGTCCTGGATGCAACCAACAATGGCAGTGTCATCCACTTACGTCTGGTGTGACTCAGCTGTAATGTAGTAAGTGAGGTAGCAGTAGGGTCTAGATCAGACCGGGGCAAAGTACAGCTCAGGGGCCACATTTATTTGGCCCGCATGAGGCGATCTTGTCTTCCTTTTATTCGTCCTTTTAATTGGAATATCTTTTATATTTTTCGTAGTAATTAAACTTTTTAAGCATTTAATGTATTTAATTTGAAATTGTAAAATAAATGAAAAATGCATTGGTTTTTTTTTCATAAGATTCTTTAAATAAAATGATAGAATCATATCCGTTCAAATTAAGTTAAGACTGAAGTTACTGCTCAGAAGTTTTTCCATCATATTCAATGTTTTATAAGTTCCTTTCTTCTTTTGGCTTGATGGTCCTATATAACAGTACAGTAAGTAATGTGGCCCCAAAGGAAAATTAAGATGTGCACCCCTAGTCTAGATGGTTTTCAATTAAAACTTGCGAATTCTAGGAACAGGCACCAACTGCAGGGTTTCTTGCATGTACTGAGTTTGAGGGGGATCTGCTCCAGTATCTTCGACAGCTTATGTCAATGCATATGGTCTCTAATAATTCACCTTGCTTGGGACACGAATGAAACAATGTTTTTCACTTTCCCCAGCTGGAGACAGAAGACCACTTTCAAAATATCAATTTTCATATAAGTTTGTTATTCCAAATCTTTGCTTTTATGTGCGAAACTGTAACCCCTGAGTGCAATATCAGAAGCCCCATAATTTAGAACCAAATAAGAAAATAAATCAAGAACCATTTTATTTCAAAAAGTAAAATCCCTTATTTTCCTTTTTGAGTGTTTAAGGCAATAGAAGCAAAGGTCTGTCCAGAGTGAAACTGGAACGTGTGGATGTCTAGAGCGAGACACGGAGGGTAAAAGGAGAAGATATCAATAAAGTATGATTATGATTGCATCTGCCGCTCTTGTCCCACTCAGAAGAAATATGTTTGTAACTTTCCTTTCAGCTCCATTTTAATGAGCAAACAATATTTCATTTTCAGTCCCTGAACTGTCAGCTACAAGGCCAACGGAAGTGTGAGAGGAGCGAAGCATGTTTACAGCGCCGCACGCTCGTGGTTTAATCCTCCGCTGTGTAAAACACGTGACCCTCTCTTTGATTCCGTCGTTAAAGTTGCATTCGCAGCATCTGTGCTTGGGTCGGACTTAAAGTTATTTTCAGGTTTTCCGCGGCCACCGGCTTTTCACTTTTTTATAACGTCGGCCTGATATCGAAGCAGTCTGCCATTTGGTAGAGACAAAGTGGAGGGAAAAAAAATGCTGGTAATCACAGGTTTTAGGGCCGTGATTGGACGACCAGCTTTTTTGGATTGCAACTCTCCACTTCTGGTCAACAGTTTGCTCCGAATAAGGATAGTTCCATTTTATCGATATCTATAATTTTGGGGAAATATCCCAGGTCCAGGTGAGTGAAAAGTAGGAGTTAAATGTTGACCTTTCTTTAGGCTGTCAGAAGAATATAAACGTTTTGGTATTCACTCATGACTCAACACCATTATATGAACCTTTAGAAACTTGAAGCGGAAATTGAGGTTTTAACTGCTAAATGATGCTTGAAGGCTGATGTTTTATTTTGTACATGTAACCTATGAGTCCAAAGAAACTTTAGCAAATCAAGAAGCGGAAAAGACTTAATTGTCTGAATATATGCTATGAAAGAATACATGAGTGATTTAAGGTTGTGCTTCAGGGGTTAGTGAATAAATGGTGAGCTGACAGGGTGGCTCTGAATTAACTATTATTTTTCTGAATTGTTCTCATTTATAATGGTCCCTTTTTTCAGACTGCAGTAGAAATTGTACCTTCAGCCGCTTTGGTTTCTTCTTATGAGAAGCACATTGTTAGACGAGACATCTTATTTTAAGGCTTTTGTTTTCAGTAAAAAAAAAAAAAAGGAAAATCGCCACTCAGAGAGCCTGATATTTGCAGCCTGAGTAGTATTCCTCTTTAGGTTATCAGACGAGAAAATAACCACACAAAAAAAAAGCAATTCCACCCAAGTTGTTCCGTGATTGCCTGTGTGAACACACTTAATCTTCACAAGATGTTTGTAGTTTCAGTCAAATGCTGGCCGGTGAGAGGACGTCATTCTAAAATATTCCAATTGAAAACTGCTTTTCATGTCGAAAATGTGAATTCCAAAAGACACGGCCCTGCTATATGAATAACACAGCGTGGTATTTCACATCACAAATGCTTTTGTTCCCCCTCAAAAAGACCAGCAAGATCAAACAAATAATGGCTCTCCACGGAGACATGAGGAAAGGTAGCCAAAAAAAGACACAGCTCCGACATATTCTAAGATAATTTCCATCCCATTTTTTAAAATTAGTTAGTCATTAGAAGTTTCATAGCCAACTTGTGTTATAAGAGATATCAAAGTATTACAGCCCTCAGTGGAGTGATCATCCACATCCTGGTCATTAAAAGTCAGAAGAAGCTACTTTTAATGGCATGTTCTCTTGTTATTCTGCTGAGAATAAATAGAAAGTGATTAGATCTTATCACCCACTGTTAGAAACGGTCGTCTGACCTAGAAAATCACCGCAAAAGTTTTCCAGAGTGTTGAACAATTTATTTGGAATCAACTCATTACGATATGCACTAACAAGGTTACGTCAGGTTTCTTTAGTCGGCTGTCCTGAAAGTTTCAGTCACAGCATTGGATTTCCCTGATATATGGTTGGACAGGAAAGAACCCGAGCCAAGTAACTAATGTTCAGAGTTTGGTTGAATTCCAGAGACGAGTATTGCCTCGTTAGACGGCCAAATGTTTTAATCTAAAGGAAATAAAGAAAGGATTTAAAAATGAAGGCATGTTTACGGAGATGATTTGTTGGAAGTTTTGAAACGATACCAAAATGTTTTCAGCTCGACTGCATTTCAGCTCTGGGCCATTTTACGCTGATAATATATTAGTGCGAACGCCCCACAGGAGCCATTTTAGTGCGCAATTTATATCACTCCATGCTGTGAGCTTTATGATCGATCGCTTTCACTGCCAAATTCAAAACTTTATTAGAAATAATTTACCTTATTGGAAGCAGAAGCTGTCCATCTTTCCATCCATGCACATCAGTACCAGGTAACGTGCTAACATATGCTAACCCTACCACAATGATTTTTACTTTGATCATTTTGTTAAATTAGCTGTTAAGTAAAACTGGCTGTTGTGATTTAAACTGTGTCAGTTTAATCAGGAAGATGAAAAAGATCAAAACTATGGTGTTAAAAATTTAAAAAAGACATGATTAACGGTGTTTTATATATAAAACAATTCAACATTTTTGCATTACGACACAGTACTCTTTGTCTTCATTTCCTTCTGCTTATCAGGGATCAGGTCGCGGGGGCAGCAGCTTCAGCAAGGAGGCTCCAGCTTTCCTCTCCCCGGCTACATTGTCTAGTTCTTCCTGGGACATCCAGTGTCTTCCCAGGCCGTCAGGAAGACACGGTCTCTCAAGCGTGTCCTGGTTCTCCTCTCTGATCTCCTACCATTGGGGCATGCCCTTAACCATTGTGTTGCCTCTGGGTCAAGGTGACCCGGTGGTCGAAAGCAAATGCGTTTTTGGTATCCCTTGTGTTTTCTGTGGGTCAAGGCAAATTATTAAGCCTTACATGGTCTAGCACCAACATACATTAAAGATTTAATCCAAACTTCCCAACCCTCTAGGACCTTACAATCCTTAAACTCTGATCTATTAGTTATACCACAAATCTCTAAATGTAAATTTGGAGCCAGGGCCTTCAGTTTTCAAGCCCCTCCTGCTGTCAAAAACAATCTTAAAACCTTACTTTTCGATAAAGCCTATAACTAACTTAACTGTTTATCTTAGCTGCTATAGGCTGAGAATGCTGGAGGAGTTTTAGACACACCGAGCTCTATATATCCTTCTTTTCTGCATTACATTCATCACCTGTGCAGTTTAAACCCACACCTTTTTATTTCTCTCCCGGAGCCCCAGAGCTCCACCTCCAGAGCTGCTGCTGATCCAGGATCTTCACCACGTCATCAGATCCCGAGTTCTCTCCAGCACCTCCATGGACTCTCCTACACTCTCCTCTTTTTTTCTAACTATATCCTCCCTCACTCTTCTCCTTATCCATCTGTCTACCCCCCATCCTTCCTTCCAGCCAGTCAAAGCGGCAGGCCGTCAACAATTCAATTAAATTAATAAAAATTAATTTAATTTAATTGAAATTACCAGAAATACATATGCCGTGGCGATGCTGATGCCGCCCCAATCTACCTTCCCATCTTACGCCCGGTTCTTTCCACAAGACCCCAAGATTCTTGGACACCTCCACCCAGGGCGGGGTACTAGCCGACTTACTATTGGCTGTGTAAACCTAGCTCTGACAACGCCTGTGCAAAGAACAGACAGCCCTTATCGGGGTATCTCATACCTCATTATCCTGGAGTACTGCCCGCAAGGTTGCCTGAGGAACGCAGTCAAACGCCTTCTCCTGATCCAAAAGAACACGTTGACAGGTTTGGCAAACTCTCATGCACCTTCCAGGATCCTGTCGAGATAAAGAGCTAATAAACAGTTCCATGACTCACGAAAACCACATTGCTTCTCCGGAGACACAGTAGTCTTTGGAGTTCAATTACCAAGATTCCTGGTTTCAATGCGCTATTTAGAGTTGTTTTTGAGAGGCTGGACCAAAGATTGCAGATCACTTACAAAGTCTATGTGCAAATCAGTTTATTGTATGTTGCTGGGCGGGTTTGGAGATCCACAAGCAAATGAAGCCATCGGACACAAATATCCCAAATGTCTCGAAAAATGTCTTCCCAGCTACAACAATGCAGTAGACCTATTCATCAGTAGCATCCTTGGACCACCAGTTAGTGAGCCAGGTCTCCAAAGATATTGATCTACCACATGTGTATCCAACAAACACTAAGGCAAATAATTGATAAGTAACAACCATGTCCAAGGATCCTATCAGGCATACTTAGTGGTATAGATCTTAATGTGACCTTGAAAGAGTGAAAATCCATTCACAGTCATAATTATATGACTTCAAAAATGTTCTTATGAAGTCCATCCATCTTAACATCCATTAATTGATCAAATACATTTGTATTTAATGATTTTGTGATGCAGGAATTATCTTTTTGTGAAAGTTGAAGGGAAAAAAAGTTGTTTGTCTCAATGTTTACATCCATAATTCAAATCCACAGGAACTATTTTGTCTTGTGTTGACCAATCAGAGAGTCCCAGCCTTTATCTTAAACTGCATTTCCCTGCAGACAAGTTTCAGATCAAGTTTTCTTTTATCACCAATATTGCAGAAAGAGAGTGAGAAAGAAGGAAATAGAGTTTCAAATAAAACGTTCAAGACAAAGCAACCCTTAAAACGATTAGCCAGCTGTGTTTGCAATAAGGAGATTTATGTTCCTTCCTCCTGTGATACGAGTATGATGAGGTGTTCATAATATCTTGATGAAAACATGGAAAGTAGTTTCTAATCCATTTAAATCCAGTTAGGGACCAGTTTTCTGAGTGAGAAGGAAAGAAATGTGCACGTTTAGCCTCATTTGGCCTCCGTGAACTCAGACAATGGCCTGTTTCAGAGACGACAAGACAAGAAAATGAAGATCAGAGCAGACTACATGCGTTTGATGCTCTCCCTGAACAAACAGCCGAGCTCCATTCTTCATTGCTTCCTCCTGTTTACTTTTCCCCTCTATTTCTTTTTTTGCAAAACTAGTAATTGCCTGGAGGGAATTTCAAGGCAGCTCAGCACTCTGCGAGTCGCATATCCATCTCTGTTCTTGGGGTAATTAGGGATGCGGGGTTACCTGAGGAGATACAGGCCCTTAAACAAGTCAGCTTTGGCAGTCGGTGACACAGTTTGGAAGCTAATATATGTCTGCGTCCGTGTGACAACGCGAGTGGGGAGGCTCTGTGATTAAACCCGATGCGTCTGAGGGCAGATTCAGGAGGGCTTTATTCTAACTGAACCGTCAAATTCCATTACAATTGTTTATGACTGAGGCATATTTTTCTTGTGTTTGAAGGGAGATTGTTGTTTTATCCTGCTGCTAATTTGATCATCCAGAAATAAATGACACTAAATATAGAATAGCAATTAGCGTCTTCGTCTGTCAGGGCTAAACTTTCAGACATTAATGTGGGGTCTGTTGTCGAGCTGATTAGGTGGAATACTGTCAATTTAACACGGAATATGGGTTCAAATTAATTGGGGGAAAAAGGGCCAAAATAAGGTTCTGCAAAGTCATTGTTTATAGCAAATAGGCGTATAGACTTTGGGGCAAAGAAAATGTCATATTGCACGGTTAGTTCTGTGTCTTACGGTGTCGAGGCTTGTGTCGAGTAATCAAGGATGATTTCACTGATGCTCTTATCGAGGCATGTGTTGGTGACATATGTGGTGACGTTCAAGGCCAGCTACGTGACCGGCTCAGGATGCACTTGTGGTTTACCTCGAAATTGGAAATATAGGCGACATCGAACCGCAGTAGATCTCCTCACATCTTCTGGATTTTGCTCATTTTTGAACGAGACTAAGCGACCAACCATTTGTACTTATGGAGCCTGCAAGAAAGAGTCATTTATCTTCTGTGTGGCAGCCTTTTGAGCTGATCTCTCCTAATAAGTATAATACATCTGTGATATTTTTTTTAAAGCAGGTGAATTAATCAAAGAAAAAAAAAACAGCTTCAGCACTGTTGAAAAGTTGCTATTTTTGAATAAAAATGCATAATTTTTTCCCCCAAACACAAGTAATTCTAGCAATTTTTTTTTTAATTATCAGAATCACTTAAGTACAAATGATGTCAGAGTCCACTTGATGGCGCACTAAAGCAAATAAAGCTTCATAAGGCTTTGTTCAGGGATGAGCTAGACTTCAGTGGTTCATGAGGCTTCATTACATAAACAATTTCCCAAAGGAGACCTCCAGAGGGATCAATAAAGTTCTGTCTATCTATCTTGTCGTGACTAAGCGGGTGAGACCTCACCACGTTTCCCTCAAATTCTTTATTATTTAGTCGGCATATACATGAGAGGAGAGCTCATTTACTCACCGTGTGGTCCAGGGGCAAACAGTTCAAGAACATTTTTACTTCCTGCTTTAACACCTGTATGAGGTGAGGTCACTACCATCTCTGGGTGGGAGATGTATATTGAGTTGCCATTTCAAAAGTCTAGTTTGATATCATGTCTTTCATTTCCAATTGCATATGTGTGCGATAAAAGTGGTTTCATTGAAATGTTTTTGATTGAATGTAAAATGTATTGTACGTGTTCTAATAGTTTAAGTGAAGAAATAAGAGTTCCCCTGCAGGATTGGTTCAGTCCAGGTAGATTCTGGTCCTGGTCTTAATATAAAAAAAGGCATCAGATTCAAGCTCATCACTAAAAACTGAACTAATGGACAGTCATATACTCATATGTACAAATACAACAAGCATAATTTAGAATCCAATTTGCAGGAATAACTAAAAGAAATCCTCTGGATACCGGCACATGTACGGTTAAGGGGTTATGACAAATTCCCAAGAAGCAACAATGAAAAGTTACATCTACATCATCCCTCCATTAAGTAGAACAGAAATAATAAATAATAAATTAAGCATAAAATAAAGGAAAATTGGCAAAAATTTTGGAAAGAGTATACTATACAGAATATAAAAAAACATTGGACACATGAGAAACACTAAAACAATAATATCAAGGTTAAGATTTGAACAGTACAGTACACTTCTTTCAAATAAAGAAGCACAGGTTGGGAAATTGGGAAAAACCAACTGCAATCTCAGATTTTTTTTTAAAAATAGTAAAGAAATTCGTAAATTTTGAGTATAAATTATAATCTTTAAACCTATTGGTAAATTAGAAGAAGTTAGAAGATTCCGATCCACAATCTACACCAGTAGGTGGCAGTAATGCACCTGTACGTTGTTTGCCAACTAAACAATAGACTTCCTTTCTTTTGACTACTTGACCCTTTGTTAGTCTGCCTACAACTCATTCATTCAGACCAGCCCTACGACTATATATACATAGAGTATGTGTGTATATATATAACTGTCACCCACTTTGTACATGGTCCAGGCTAATTTTCTATGCAGTTTTTCCATCTGGCCATCCTGAAATATTGCGGTAACATGAACCCACTCCACCCTCAGACAGTGCACCAACCATCGTGACACAACAAAGAAGGTAATTGCCGATCAGTGTCTAGAACTTTATGTCAGGACGCTGCGGAACATAACATGGTAATTTCGAAGCATATGGGCCATTAAATATTAAATTTAAGAAGTAATCTAGACCGGGACCAGGACCGTGTCTTCTCCTCCCTGCAGCTGTGCCGAGCACTAATGGTGCAGTCTGATTAACACTTCTACCTGGATCAGGAGTTTTGGTGTAAATGACCAAAGCGAGCCACTTGGTGAACGCTTGAATGACAGAGGCACAAAACCAGAATGGCATTCTGCAAAGACACTGGAATACAAAGCCTGCGTTCACCCCTGAGGGAGGCGCTTTGATTTATTTACAAACCATTGGGCTCCGTGCAAAGAAGCAGGATCGCGGCACACAAATAAAAGCAGCTGAAGTGAGAAGCACGATGTCGTCAACTGTGTTTCTTCCAGACGAGCAGCATCTTTTTTAGGTCCCAGAATATCTTCGTCATTGTCACCACCTGATGAAAGATGCAGGCAGGAGTTTTCTTTTCTCGTGCGTCGGACAGAAAAAGAAAAAATATCGCTTTTAGTTGGAGATTTTCTTAACTTTGCTGGAGCCTATGTGTATTTTTACATCTCTTTGTGTCTGAACCTAATGGTGTTTTTATGAATTATCACCGGAATAAAGATGCTTATAACTTCTAGCTTGTTTATAAACAATCGATGAGTTTAAATGTAAAATGTGAAAAAGGAAAGAAGCTTATAGGGCAACTAATGTGAAAACTCCAACTCTCTTGACTCACTCACATGCTTCAAATGTCTTCCCAAGATGCAGTAAGTCTTTCATCATGACCATGTTTCAAAGTTATTAATTTATAAAGTTCTCCCCCGTCTGAAAACTGGTCGAACGAGAGGTTACGAGAGCGAAGTCCATTATGACGTATTAATGGATTCACTCGTCCTCCAGCAAGCTGTAAACACGCCCTGCTTTGTTTATACAATGAGTCCCTTGAAGGTGGAGACTTTTGGGATTAATGACATGTGGTGACAAACCTGGATGCTTGACCAATCACAGCAGAGCGGGCGTGGTTATGGTAAACAAGATTTAATCTCCAGAAAACCTGAAATCTGAAAAGTGTTTTCAGTGGGCGGGGCTTAAACACATTTTTTCTAGTAAATATTTTAATGAAAAGGGAGTTTTGTAAAAAAAAAGACACATATTGATGAGTACAAAAGAGGTCCAAGATCTATTTAAGACACACATAAATCAACACATTAGTTGCCCTTTAAGATTCTACCTCAGATTAAGTTGAACACCAGCAGACATTTATTACGGCCACTTCAGTATTTCCGATATTTTCACCTCCTAAACAGGGTATCAGGGTATAAAAAGGGAACATAGATTGCGTGACAAATTACCTGCATCCTTAAAACTCAACCACAATGGCGACAGAAAAAAGTGCATGTATGCGCTGAAAAGAAAATGGTGAATGTTTCTCTGAATTCAGTTGAAGAGCAACTTAGATTCATCTACAGCTTCATTTGTGCATCAAACCATCGTGGGGTAATTTATTATCACTGTGTTCATTGTGTGTCAGGAACTAGAATCTTTAAGAATGCTAACTGGACACACACAGTTGATGTTGAGATTGAATTTGGGATTATATCACTGTCTCACTTTGAAGGCAATTACTAGGAAATCAGATATTTTTATCCCATTACACATTCTGTCTTCAATGCAGCAGATCAGAGGTATGAAACTCAATCACACAAGGGTCTCAACTGTGTACGTCATTCTCAGACGTGGGCTGAACAAAATGTATATTAACCAAACTGTCTTTGACGAGGAATTATGAGTCTGTTTTATTCTCTTCTCTTCTTTTTGCAGGCTCGATATATCTATTTGTTTGTCCTGCTTCGTTAAACATAAGAACATATTCCTTTACTTCAATATCAGGTTCACTCTTATTGGTCTTAGTTGACATCAATAATACATGTGTCTTATCTTATCTTAAACATTGGCGTTTTTATAGGTCACCATATTGACATTAACATTGATCAACTTTGAATTTAAACCATTTGCACAATGGTGGTCATAATGTTGTCACAGATAACTGTGTGTTTTAATTGGTTTCATCGTGCTCTACAAGCAGAAAACGTCATTCTCTTTGGAAATGCCGGATTTATACTTTGAAACCAGCCATGACTATTGATTTCAAGGTATTCACATGGATTCCATCAAGGTCAGAATTCATCTTTTTCACATGGATCCGCTCATCGTGTCATCGCTTTTCTCTACGAGTTCAGCAAGATCCTCACTCTACTGAATCCATACGTTTGTAAATCAATCCATTATTTCCGAGGGCTCTTCATCTTGGTTGTAAAAGGAGAGGGAGATCTATTTCCAGGTGACACACTTGCCATGAATAAAGATATCCAAAAATCCTTCCAACCCAGGAGATGCTTTTCGTTGCTTTGTAAAAAATCGGAGGGGGAAAAAACCATAAAGTTGTTTTGTTTTCCACAGCAAAAAAAGAGTCACACAGCAGATGGTACGTTTTTCTTTGAGGGTGTATTTTCAAAGCAATGTCGAGATACATTTTATATACAAACAACGTCAAACAATGAGACAGAAAGTTGGAATAAATCATATTTAATCATTTTAATGCATTTTTCTTTGTTCTTTTAATGAACATTGTACTAATTATTATGTCGTTTCCAGCTTTTATTTCAGCAATTACAGCACTTCTGCTTCTACACAAACGTCGAAAATAGCCATAAAGATGAGGTAATTTGATTTAAGAGAACACTAATAAAATGCAAAAACAGTGTGTCTGACATGCATCACCTTCTCAAATTGTATATTTTTGTCTCTCAGATGAAGCAGCCACATTTCTCCCCCCTGCTCTTGATTTCTGCAGCGAGCTGCCTCAGCCTGTCTAAAAAAGAAATGAAAGAGAGAATGTTGAAACATAAGTTTGACATTTGGCGTCGTCTTCTGTCGTCACGTTAACATCCACCACTAGATGGCAATGTAGCGCAGCATTATTCTATGGCAACTTCTTTTTGCCAACTTTTCCAATAGTTGTGTCTTTTTAAAACATTCTGTACATGAAATAATTCCTCCTCGACCAGCTCTTAACGTTTGACCTGACAAACAGTTTTTTTTTAATAGATATATATATATAAACCGGGTCACTGTGGGTGTGGTGTTATGGCTGCAGAGGTCTCAGGAAATGAATGTTTTATCAGCCTGTGGAAAGACAACAACAACAGAGCAGCAGAGTAGACGAGGGACTAGAGTTTAAATTTAACTCACCAACTGCTGCCAAGGAACTATAAAGTTCAGTAATATTATCTTGTTCAGGATATGAGTATTTTCGGTCACTGACGGCCATTGTTAAGGAGACCATGACATTTAAATCTAAGGTCAAACCTATTAGATATATTTGAACAAACCTGGCAGTTCCTGTCTTTAAGATTTTTAAATGTTTTTTCTAAATAATACTTTTACTATAATAGTACAATTGATTGATGGATGTCTGAGATAATGCTACAAATGCAAAGTAGATACATTAAAAAGTACGATCTTTTTTTCCGTAAAAGGAATAGATGTATTTTCTAATTTGCAATAATTTATAGTGTTTTTCTTTGTCTAACATTTTCCTTAACAGTACATTCCAGCCTTTGTAATGCTTGTGGTGAGGTAAAAAATTCAGTATTTGATTAGAGAAAACAAATCCAAAATCTCACATTCAAACTTAATCTTTTGTCTTCACTTTATCTGATAATTGTTGAGAAGCTGCGTATGGAAACCTTTACCATACCAACATAAAACAACCTCAAGGAGGATGAGCTGAACTAGCATAGAATGTTCATCACTGCAATATTGGGTTTTAGATTACATTTTAATTGATTTGTTTTCCCAAAAAATAACAATTACAAACAAATAAAACTTGAGAAAAGATTATTAAAGCAGCACTACGTAACATTTTGACTTTTGTGTACCACCAAACTGTGTTACAGCAGGTCAGAGTTAGTGTTTTTATTTGAAGTAATGAGGGACTTACCTACAAGTATATTTATCTTGCTTTATAAACAAATGTACATGTTATATGTGGCAACATGGCAACAGAGGTTTACCAACATTGAAGTTATACTGGGAGGAGCAAAACAAAGAATTGTTCATAATATCCCAGCAGATTGATGAAATTACTTTTCTTGATTTAAGATTTTTAAACCTTGTGTTGTCTCAGGGTCAAGTTGACCCGGATGCCCCGAAAACAAATGTATTTGAGGTGGTCAGAACTCGGGGCCGGAGACAGGAATTTTGAACAACTACTTTAATAACAAAAAGCGGAGGCAAAGGACAAAAAGACACAAAACATAGGCCACTGAACTGAACAAAAAACAAAACACAAGGATCAGGACTTGACAATAAAACCAGAAGGTGAGACGAAAAGTAAAATAAATTACATGACAGAGGTTTCCTTTGACCCAGAGGCAAAACAAGGGATACCACAAACACATTTGTTTGCGAGCCTCCGGGTCACCTTGACCTTGAGATAACACAAGGGTTAAAAAATGTCCCAAAACAGGAGATGACAACAATAAATGTTTTGGGAATACTAACCGAGAAGAACTTATAAACTTACTAGATACAAATCTAGGAAATATTTTTCCTCCATCTCAACATCTCTTGATCATCCTCTTCATCTCCACAAAACTTTACATCCAGAGTCTCTGCAACGCTGACACTTTTCAGGCAAATCTTTCCCGAGATTGACCAGGAGCCAGAGGTGTGAAGTTAAGAGCCGATCTGTTTCAATTTCCTCCCAGTTGATGGTAAAATACATTTTTGCCAGACAACACTTGTTGTAGCTCCTTTGCCGTATTTATATCTTTATGAAGTAAGTTTATGGCCAACCTTTATTTTATCCTGACAGTTACTGCTCGGCAAATCAGCGACGTTGAGCGCTGACCAGGGATGATTTAATGAGCGGAGAGAGAGAGACGGAGCGCCAGAGACGTAATGAGGCCCAACTCTTCTCAGTCATTTAAGGATTTGATAGAAGAAAAAAAATTCCAGGAGCAATAAGTCATTATTTTTTTCCGTACAGACTGACAGTTCCATGTCTGCAGTGACCTCTGCCACTTCTGATTCTCTCTCCCCAGACATAGCAGAGGAGAAAATATCTCAAAAACCAATTAAATATTTGCCTCAAATAGCTAAAAAGTCCTTGTCTGGAGTGGAAAAGTTGTTTTTATTAGCAATAACATACAAGAGAGACAGCTAATATATCTCTCCTTCACGTTTTTTCGTCTCTCACAGATGAAACTTCTATTATTGTTGCAAACTTATTTATGGGAAATCTATGTCTGGCACATCCTGCATCAGGATTTTGTTACAATTCATGAGTTTTATGGAGAATCAGTTTTATGGATACGAAAATGTTGGGCCGTTTCTTTACTGCATTTATCTATCTCTGATCCATTTTAATCTTTATCTCGACCGCTGGCCATGAACTCCGGGTGTTAACTGAAAGAGTAAGATCACGGATACAAATTGTTGTTTCCTTAGGCGGTTGTCTGGCGTCTCTCTTTCAGATAGGGAGCGTTTCGCCATCCGCCACAGTCTCTGCAGCATATTGTTTATTATCGCTGCTAGCTGCCTGATATTTTCCCCCCATTTTGCCCAATGTAGTAAAAGAAGTAAGAAATGGCAGTTATGTTTCAAATTGCTGTAAAAGAATGTTTCATAATTCATAGTAAGAGCTACAAGGGAAAGGTAATGTTTATATCATCCATTATTCTCTCAGGAAATAAAGTAATTTGTTTCTTAAAAGCTTGAATTCAGAATGATTTAATGCCTCCAATAACTTGAAAAAAACAGGTTGGAATAGATGTGATCGATAAGTCCCTAAGAGACACACAAGTTTTGATCTTTACATTCACTTGTTGTGGCAGAAATCTGAGTATATGGACCAGAAGACATAATCTCTCCAGCATGGCATTCCTGGACCACCTCATCAGCAGGGCTTGGAGGAGACATCCTGACAGGATACCACTCTTAACAAGCATATCTTCATGTATAGGAGCAGCTGCCCTAGACTGCACTCCTGCCAGATGACAGCAACATTGTTTTTCAACCTGGCTCCACATTGTATTCATGGGTTTTGAGTCTCGGAAACATGAAATCGTAACAGTCTCTGACTCTAACTGACTCTTAGGTCAATGGTGTTGGTTTTACTCAATCATGCCTGACATAGTCATCCTGAAGATTCTTATTGTGCAGCTGATAATTATCAAATGTATTAACCAAGTATGAAGACAATATTCTACAAATCATGGATCAAATGATTCTCTCGGCCTTGGTCTACAACCTGGACTGTCTCTGTCTTGTAGACTCTACATTAACCGATCTTGGGAAAGTCTTGGTGTTTGTTGCAAATCTACTTGGGAACCATGCTGAACTACTAAACTAACAAATACTAAACATCAAATAAATTGTTGCTATTTTTTATTTTTTCTGCAATGTTGATGTTGTTCTCCAGGAGTTTGTTTGCAAACTTTTATTCACATGTGCCACATTCTCTTATCGCTTTTCCTGCCAGTATTACATCCATTGCTTTTTAGTTATTGTCAAGTTTGTTTTATGGTTTATAGATCCCTTTGGAAAGAGGGGCACGTTATTTTTAAAGAAAATGTTTGTAATATATGAAGTTTTGTCACGAGTATCGCTGTAGTGTTCTACTAGACTACACCTTTAGCTCAGCTCTGTTTGAAAACAGAAGTGTCCTCTTAAATAAATATTGGAGCTCTATTGCTGTATCTGGTGTGCTTAAGCCCCGCCCACTGAGCATGCATTTTCTGGAGATTAAATCTTGTTTACCACACCCACTCTGCTTTGATTGGTCAAAACCAAAGTTTGTCCCCACGCTTCATCAATACAGGAAGTCTCCACCTCCAAGTGACTCATTGTATACAAAAAAGCGAGACTGGATTACGGCTGGCTGGAGAATGAGTGAAGCCATTATTACGTCATAATGGACTCTCGTAACCTCTCGTTCGCCGAGATTACAGACGGGGGAAAACTTTATAAAGTAATAAGTTCAAAACATGGTCATGATGAGTGACTTAGTGCATTTGAAACGTGGGTTAGTCAGGTTTTCACATTAGTAAGCCTTTATATTACATTTTCCACGTTAAATTTTTAATGTTGCACAGCTGTACTAAAGCACATTTCTAGTTGGTGGAACCCTTCACTGGAAATTGTGATTTAAAAAATCATTGAGATTCTGATGAGGTTTTGTGAAAGAGTGTCGTCATTTTAAGAGCTCAGCAGGTGGTACTCTCACTTGTGAAGTTTCATCAAATTTAAAGACCTGAAAATGAGGACTTGAAACCCATCACTACTTAACACATGGAACTGATCACGACGAGTGAGAAATGCTCTCGAAGACTGTCCTTTCAGAGACAGTGGCTATTAACACACTGTAAATCAGAATAAAACTCACTAATGTCTCTAAAATCCTATTGCTTTGTATGATCTACCAAATAACTTATTGCATAACGTGCCATTCTACTCTATTTGTGTGTCCCTTCTTTCATCGACGCCTCGTTCAAGTCTTTTAATTCGCTGTTTTTGTTAGTGTGGTCAGGTGGAAGAGTAACAAGAGTGAACCGCTTTTCTTTCTCACCGGCTGCATGTGGGAGGAGGTGATAGTGGGCAACATTCTCTCTGTGCTATGTTCCCTTCCCTTGCAGAATTTAGAACAGGAGGCTTGATATGCAGAGCGAAAATATCTCACTGAGATCCACAGAAGAGATTCAAGCTTTCCTTGCTTGGATCTGAAATGAAAGGCGAAAGTGAAACCAAGTGGATTATATGAGTAAATGTAGTTTTTATTACAGAACGTGTAGGAGGTGGATTCTTGTCCCTCCCATTTTTCAGTCCAAATCCTAAGGCTGGGTCTCCAGAACCTCTTTACTTTCCTGTGAGAATACGCAGCCACTGTCAGAGAGAGGGGCTGAGGGAGTTTGGGAGATCACAGACGAGGGGGAAACCAGATGACCCTCGACAGGCTGATAATGTAAACATTTCTGCTGCAACTGGTGGAACCCGTGGGAAGTGAAACCTGAAGAATTATCAAGCAGAGGAAGTGTCAAAGATCCCAACGTCATTGTAAGTTTCTTCTTTGTATTCTGCTTTTCAACACACGGGCTGATCCACTGGAGTGTAGATCAAAGGACACATGTTATAGTGAGGTTTTGGGGAGAATATTCTTGAAAACCTGAAGATATATTTTTGAATTCTTTAAGAGTTTTGACTTACATATTTTAACAAATCATATAAATTAATTAAAAACTGAATCTGTACAGATTCGTATTTTTTAAATGTATAATTATTATTAGTTTGTATAATTTAATTATATGTGTTGTTTTTTTATATTGCTATGAATTTATTTAATTATTATTTTATTTATTTAATTTTTTATTATTTTAGTTTACAACATATTTTCAGTAAAACTGTATTTTTAACGTATTTTTATTTTAATATATAATTTAATTCATCTTTTTTGTCAATGTTTAATTTATATATGTATCTATTATTTATTTATCTATATTTTATTTATTTAAATTATTCTTAACTGTGTATTTTTCTGCAAAAAACACTTTTCAAATATAAATTACTATTAAATACTCTTTTATTTTATTTTATTTTATTTTATTTTATTTTATTTTATTTTATTTTATTTTATTTTATTTTTATATTTTATTTTTACGATGTTTAATGTTGCACATATGTACCTAAACAAATTCCTAATCATTGGAACCTTCCACAAATAATGGCAATAAAAATAATTTGATACGACACCATTACAAATGGAGCACATAAATATTTAAAAATAACACTTATATATATACATAATATACATGATTCTATTAATTCCTGTCAGAACCGCATCTTCATCGTCTGCAGCTGCACTGACAACTCCAGATGTGAAGGCTCCAAACAGCTGTTTTCTATTAAAGTCAGCCTCCAGAAACATTAGTCTGAACAAGCGTTTGTTGACTTTAAATGTGGGCTCGGGGGCCGCCCTGGATTTCTTAATGTGTGCGTCTGCTGACGTGAGTTATGGGTGACCATTAAGTCCAAAAGACGGGTCATGACCCTGAACCTTTCACCGATCGCACATATTATACTTTCAAACATCGGAGGGTGGAGTTGAATTACATACGCTTCCGCTTTTTTTTCCTTTTCTCCTCTTTTTTTTTGCAAACAAATGTGGTTCACCAAATGTAACCAGCTATCTCAGTGACAACAACCAGAGTAATCAAACACATGGAGGGTTTTACAGTCAAGTTTTGACCACATCCTAACCATGAAACGACCACAACATGAAGGTCGTCCTGAGACGACCACAGACCCAACTCTGAGAAAATAAACTGCTTGTCCTTCCACTGGCTTGTGTGTGTGTTTGCATGATTAGGTGTGTGCTGATGTGGTTCTTCAGCTCAGGGCTCTGAAGGCACACATCCAAGTACAACAATGTAAATTGTTTTCAGGTTCAAAGTGAATTCTGTTTTTACCACCCACCCTGCTGTGGGAGTAGAGCAGAACCCATTTATAGTAAGTAGAGCGGTGATAACAAAAGCAATGATTTAAAGATACCTTCTACATTTACTTTGGCTTTTTAATGCAACACAACACGTCAGGATTATTTTCCTAGATCAAAGTGTAATACAGTGACGAGCGTTCATCCTTAACACCCAGTGGAACTTAAAAAAAAAAGTTTTCAAACAAACAATAACAACATGAAAAGACGTCAGAAAGTTTGTGTTTCTTGAGTGAGTCGTCGGTTCCAATGCGACCAGAGACGAAATCGGGGTCACCGGGCGGTGAGCTCTTCTGGGTGGCCTGGACTTTTCAAGAGATTTCAAAAAGGTTCAAATGAATCCTTGTGTTATCGCAACGCTCGAAAACAAATGTGTTTGTGGTATCCCTTCTGTTGTCTCTGGATCAAGGTGAACAACCTCCAACACCGCATATGTATTTCAGGAAATCAAAAAATTGTTTTCAGGCATCAGGGTCACCTTGACCCTGAGATAAAAACAAGGGTTAGATGTAATACCAAATCACGATGCTACACCAAAAACTACACTACAAACTTTTCTACCACTTCATGGGCAGCAGCTGCCATAGGGAGTTCCAGAATTCTACCTGGGTGACCCAGAATTATTCGTAGGCCAGCTGAGAGTCTCCCAATTGTGTCCTGGGTCTCATCCGTGGTCCCCTACTGGTGAGGCGTCCAGGTAGCATCCTAATGAGACCCAAACCACCTCAACTGAATCATTTTAATGGGAAGGAGGAGTAGCTCTACTACTAGCCTCTTCCTGATGACCGTGCTTCTATCTCTAAGGGAAAGCCTGGCCACCCTCCTGGGGAATATTAATTTGCCTTTTGGCTTAGATCTCTTTTTACCACCAAGGATTTGTGCACAGTCAATATAACTGCTGCAATCCACCTGTAGACCTCACAAAACATTCTTATCTCACTCTTGGAAAAGACCCCAAGAGGCCTGAAAACCATTGTGAAACACAGGGGTTAAGTAGGACTTAAAAAGTGCATTGAATCAGTGTTTTCGTAGCGGTATTGAGTAGCCCAGCTGACTCAATACGGTTTTGACCTCTTTAAATGTTTTTCCTTCGAAATACCTGATAATGACATGAAGTGCCTCGGTATTCATATGGACTTTGGGAAATTCTGGGCTTTTGTCAAGTTTTGTTAGCGAGGCTTTGTTAGCTATTTGCTATAAGTGGATTCGTGCTGGATTCAGTGGATCCATCTGATAAAAACCTTAGCTTCAGTGTTGAAAATAATTCTTGAAATATCAGCAGCTGATGTTTCATTATTCAGCTCATTTTTTCTTTAACTCCTTTTTAGTTTCAGAATGGGTGCATTTTTGGTCTTGCCAAGATTTTAAGCTTCTCGTCAACAGCACAACAACAACGGCTTTCCTTGGGTCTGTCCTTGAAATTGGGCCAAATTCAATAATTTGATCTTAAAGTCTGTTTGTTTTTTCTTTCCCACCAGACAGTTGGAAATCTCTGCCACAAGGTTCTTTTGGGAGAAGAGTTGCTTGTGAGATTATTTTTGCTGATGGAAAATATCCACTTCGTTTTACTTCATAGCATGAATACAGAAGAAATCACCGATTTCTATAGGATTATTTTGTCCTGGCATCCCTGGGGTCGGTCTCCCGGGGATCAATGAAAGATCTTTCAACTAATTCATATTTCTATTGTGCAGCGTTTTGTATCAGACTTATTCAACTGGGCACTTTGTGATGCAGCATTTTGATTTTATTTGAGCCAGAGCAGCGGGTCTATGACAAGACAAAGGCTGGCTTTTATCTGAAGACATCAATATCTTCAGCAGCAATTTGTATGAATGAAACTTTGACTAATAACTCTGGACATTTGCTCAATGCTCCAAGATAGACGGCCCTGAATGAAAAGTTCAAATAGTCAGCAAGAATGTGGGGCTGGCTGGGTGGGAAGATGTTCAGTGTGTGTGTGCGTGAGAGAGAGTGTGTGGATTGCATGTGGTTTCAATGGGAAATCTAGCAGAAAGAGGGAGGAAAGGTATCAAAGTTTGAGTGGGTCATACTGAGCTGCAGTGAGACGGTTCTGCTTTTCATTACATCAAACCATATGTCCACGGATCTGCTCCGCCCACCAGACTTCCTGGAATTGTTATGTCAGTCAGTAATCCAATCCTTCTCTCAGATACTCCCATAATCTCCCCCTTAAATTTGTGATATTAGCGTTCTTCTTCTGCCTGTGATTGCGAGCGTAAGAAGTCAAACAGAGCTGGTGAGAGTGAATTCTGGGAGTGAGTCACTCTTTGAAGAATTCATTTTCATGGTTTTGGTTGAGCTTAATCCAATTTCCCTACAATAGAAAAGTTCATTTTGGAATGGTTTGCTATGGTTGCGAGGCTTTCAGCCATGAATTTAGATCACCAGTAATACGATCCAGATCCTTTTCATACAGCTGCTTGTATTCAATGTACAGTTTCAATTGTTTCAATCTTACTTCGGTTGCTAGGTAAGGAAATAAATGTGACTGTGATGGTCTGATGAAGCTTCATGAAGCAGTGTCATTATTTTCAGTGTCCACTAGATGGCCGTATCTCCACTATTTTCCTTTGTTTTAATCTCTTTTAACTAATGGCGCCACCTACTGACCTTTAAACAACACAACACTGCCTTCCATCACTATTTAGTACCAATGGAATCTGTGCCTTATGTACTGGTGATGCAATGGTGTCATCATGCCAATGGGAAAATTTATTTTATCAAAATTTTGTCATGCTAGATTGGATAAGATAAGATTTATTTTTAAATCATTAATTTTTCGGGCACTGGGGAATGTATAGTTTCACCACAATGGAGCATATAATAGAGTGTTAAGTACCGTGTAACAATGTATTATAAAAAAAGAAATATTTAGAAATTAACTCTAAATAATACAAAATATTCAAAACAACTATCTATAGCGGTATGAATATATTATAATATAACATCACTAAATAAAGATTGAAGTTAATATAATTATAATTCATGGCAGGAATGTAGTCAGAGATCATTAAATGGAGAACATGAATAAAGTGATCCCATGTATGATCTCATCTTTATGCTGACAGGCGGCAGCGTGGCTAAATTAAGTTGTTTTGGGATTTGGCCAAGAAAACAACAAATGTTTATTTCGACTGAGTAACAACTTTTGACACTGCTTGTTCCTTTTTACACAAAGATTACTGACAAGTATAGTCAGTATATTCCCATGTTAAGTCGCTTTATTCAGAATAGTAAACATTTCTACATTTCCTTTTGTTTCTACCGTCAAACGTATTGCTTGCTGGTAGCGCTGTGTTTAGATGCAAGTTATATTCTATATATACTCTCTCCATACTTAATAAAACAAGTGACATTATAATCCTTTTTCAGATTTGAGTTGCAAACTGGAGTCAATAGAAGATGCTCACAAGGCAATTTGACATTACTGTGTAAAGAGGCTAGTACTTTGACATGTTAATGATTGTATTGTAAGTGTAATTATACAAGACATTAAATACACACTATCCTGAGCTATCAGGAGAGTTTTAAAAAATGCATTCTTTTTTAAACAATCTTGACCAACAGATTAAGCTTGAAGCAGGACTGATATGGTGTAGTTGAATAGTGCATGTTTACCATACTTTAAGGTACACATACAGTATATACATATATTGATGAGAACAAAAATGTTGCTCTTAAAAATAAACATGAAGCTTTATTAATGAAGTAGTACCTTCAGTGTGTACCATGTGACCAAGAGACAACAAGGAATGACTAAAAGCCTTGTTTTTGTCAGTACAATTTCATAGCTATGGATTTATTAAGTGATTATTATGAGGAAAACATGGAACATATTTAGATAGCAGGTCTTATAGAGCAACTAATGTTAAAACCCAACTCTCATCACTCACTTACAGGTTTCAAATATTGAAGTATTCCTCTTCCAGATGCAGTAAGTACCTCATCATGACCATGTTTTTAAGTTATTACTTTATAAAAATTCTCCCCTGTCTGAAATCTCGGCGAACGAGAGGTTACGAGAGCAGAGTCCATTATGACGTGATAATGGCTTCACTCGTCCTCCAGCCAGCTGTAATCACGCCCTGCTTTGTTTATACAATGAGTCCCTGACCTAGATACTTGACCAATCACAGCAGAGTGGGCTTGGTTAAACAGGATTTCATCTAGAGAAAAATGAAGCGTTTTAGGGGCTTAAGCACATATTTCTAATGTAAATATTTCAATTAAAATAGTTTTTGTACAAAACTGATGAGTACAATAGAAGTCCAAGATCTATTTAAGACACACTTAAATCCACACATTAAAAACGAGCCTTTGTCTTGTTATTATCTTTATATGTCTACAAGAAAATGTACTTTCACATATTCAGATCATTAATACACATAAGAAAACAATCTGTAATAATCATTTGTTACACAATGTTGCTTTAATGAAACTTAAGTGAACTTTTTAAGGAAAGAAATAGATAGATCATCCAGATTGGGTTCAAACACAGGAGGAAAGATGGATTGCTGGGAGAGAGAAAACCAAGCAGAAATTACAGTGAGGATTCCTAAGCGAGCTTCCTTTGTCCCGCCTAATACTAGCAGGCCTGGTGGGTGGAAAAGTGGAGTCACATGGTCACTTTTCTTTTTCTCCCACACAAACACACCCACCTCCTCTTCCTCCACCTCCTCATGCAGCCTCTCGCCTCACTCGTCCTCCACACCGCAGTCTGGGAGTTGTGCTGCCGCAACTCTTTATTGACCATGCTTTGCTGAAGCTCTTTTCCCAGCATCACTACATTTAAAAGAAGAAAACAAACAAAAGCTTTTTTTTTTTTTTTGGAGGACTTCGCGTCGCTTTGCAACTTTTCAAGGTAACTTTTTTTTGTTTGTGAACTTTACCTAGTGTGGGGAGTTTTGAAAGGCATCAAAACAATGATTTAACACTAATAGATACTTTCTTATGTTTGGTTTCGTTTAATTCCTTACGTTTGGAATTATATGTTGTGTTATTTCCTCAAGTATTTGGAGGGTAACGGCGAAGCCCCGCGGTGTGTTCCGCATGAATCCCTCCACCCCCACAGCCAGGTAGCACCCAGGATGCTAACAGCTATTTACTCTGAATTAACATTTAGCTGCTTTGTTTTGCCGGAAGGCAAACATTCACTGAGTTGGACACAAACAGGACACTAAAACTTGCAGTACTCGTGTATTACTTCCACCAATCTGCGTTTATTTAGTCAACTTATGTATGTTTCAATTCTATAAAATAGTAGCATTGTTTGCTATTATTAGCCCATATGCTAACCAACAGGGGAGTGACGTCATTGTTAAAAATGCAATAATATGCAAATATTGAATTCTCATATTGTCCTCTTAAAAAGTATTTTAAAGCTAAATTTGAACTATCCAGATGTTTGTATCAGGATTTGTTTAGCAGCTTCTTAGCTCAACAATAGTAATAATAATGTTATTATTTGTGCATTATTGATTATTCAGCAGTTATACATGTACAGTTATAAAATACATATTGAGGTCCATTTTGAGAAGTAAAATGTAGTAGAATTGCCCTAGCTCCCATCCATTTATTGCAGAGATCTAAAACTTTTCAAGTCCTAGACATGATATTCCACGGCCCTCCATTTGTTTTTTATAGTGCTCAAAATCGACATCCGAAAAATCTCCACCTGCTCGTCTGTTAGGTCCCTTTTGTTTTCACACAAGAAGAATTGTTCTAGAAAAAAATGTAAACGTCAATATTTTAAGCTTGTTTGTAGTAGAAGCTTTAAGGCAAACAGGTAACTTTCGCAATTGCTTCCAGTCTACTCTACTGTCTACTGGAAGCTCTCGTGATATTTACCCAGAGTACTTCGTGAGCACGTTATTGTTTAAACTTCTGAGGGTGAGTAGAAAATGAGTGAAGTTGGATTATTGTTTGAACTAACCATTTAAGGTACACATTCATCACATCAAATGTTAACATTTATATAGCTTTCTTTATATAGTAAAGATGGAACAGATAGTTTGAATAACGTTTGACTAAAACATTAAGCAACAAAATATAAAATCTGATTTTTCAAAGCCCCCCAGCCAGTTGAGTTTGAGACCCTTATTTATTGGAAATAAAAGCAGCATTTTTAAGAAGCATTTATTCTTACTAAACTTGATCTAAACATATCTTATTTAAAATTATTTTGGACTTTATGGATGTGCAATTATATATTTATTACGGTTAAACTAAGCACACACTTTTTTTTGTAACAAAGCTTTGATGAATGGTATAACCTATTTTTATCACGATTAAATCATGGATATTTGACAAGGGTTCCTAGAGAGACAACTTATTGTCAAACTTCAAAGAGATTACAGTTCGTTTAATTTGGTTATTATGATCTCAACTAAACGTCTATCGTGTATTTCATGATGAATTATATTCATTATACCTCAAGATACAGTTGATCAGTAGCCAGAAAGAAAATATTGACGGACTGAAATTTTAAAGCGAGTACATTGTCTGTAGATAAATACCTAAACTATTGTGGTGTTTCTATGGATATATCTCTAAGAATGCAGGAGAGAGAGATGTGAGCATCTGTACATGTATCTAACAAATGGATTCCTTCATGGCTTCTCCACGCTCATGTTAGAGTGAATGCATGTGTTTAGAGGAGTCAGATATCAGTGACTAACATTACGAAAATATTGGACCTTTGCTCGAGGAAGCTTCTTTTGCAGAGCACACGTTATAATCATCTCGGATCTGAAGGGCCAATTCTTGCGAAATTCCTAAATGGTTCTTCATAGTTGAGATTTGGTATCTTTCCAGAGAAACAATACGGCTTTAAATGAGAGAGTTTTCTTCTCTGCCGAGGCTGAGCGTACGCGTTGGCCTCGGGCACTTCGACGCATCACAAGACACGAGTGGCTTTTCAGCATCATTATTTTTGGATTATGGTTTGACCAGCTAACTGTCTCACAGATGCTGCCCACTAACTCGATTATGGAGTAAGAAGGACTTAAGAGCTTCTCTGTTCCAATGAGAAGCATATAGTTGCTGACAGTTGAATTTGGACCTGTAACATTATGGTTTGAAGCTGGCCGCTCATCTGCCTCTCGAGTTTAACGCTCGACTCGTCGCTCATGGCAATTTAAGAGTTCGCTCAATGCCAAATCCTTCTTCATGAAGCTCTCTGGTGAAATACTTCTTGGTAAGATTTGCCAGGAAACAGCAGCCGAACCCTTAACCTTGTCAAACAATCATCGAACAATTTTAAGAAGACTTTCAAGTGTAATGATGTGGTTGAATGTAACAAGGTCAAGCCTGACTTGTTGCAGTGCAGGAAGACTTTGAGGCTGATTCTCATTGAAAACCTCAGTAAGTCAATGAAGTGAATACAAGTCGCTGCAACAAGCTTTTTATTAACTAAAAAACATGCTTATTAAATTAGACTTCGGGTTATTATTATGAATAGTAATCAAACATTTATTTAAGTTTTTATTTGAATTGTTTTGTTTTATTATTTGCTACAGATCTTTGTGATAAAATGTTAAATCTATTAATTATAGACTTAAACAATCTATTTGGTTCTATCTAAAATGAGAAAAGATTCCAGGTGATTTTCATTGTTGCATCTGGTCCACTGTGACTTTAGATGCAGCATAAGCAGTACAGATCCATGAAACTTTATTAAATGTGTTTATTTCTGACCAGCAACAAACCATTTAATTTCCAACTAGATTTAAGAATCCCGGTGTCATACACTTAACCTTAGAATTAGTGTGCTGTTATGGCAGGAAAAGCCCAAAAAATGTCAAGACTCGGTTCATAACAATGATTAAAGTAATGCTGACCTAAGTGTTAAGTCCGCCAAGATCAACTAAATCATTTTATTTTGCACATTCAAATGAAACACAAAGCAACTTTAGGATAGTGTTCGCCTATCGTCTCCATCCCTGTAATTACATGAGTCACCAACACTGGTTGCCTTGGCAGCAGAACTATGAATCGTTCCCGATTTTTTTCGTTCTCTTTTACAGATTTAAAAGGTCCAAGTTGAGGGAATCATGAGTCTGGTGGAGATCAGGCCCTCGCCGGCGTCGCTGACCTTGCCCCTCTCCAGCAACAATGAAATCGAGCAGCTCCACAGCAGGACCATGTCACCAGACCTGAGGCAGGACTTCAACATGATGGAGGAGAAGAAGAGAGTGACCCAGATCCTGCAGAGCCCAGTATGTTGACTGCTGAGTATGAAGTGTCCTCCTACACACCGGCAGATATGAGTAATAGATGGTGCTTTTATGCGATTAGTCTGAGCTGTGGCTGTGCTTTTGCTGCTTTTTCTTAGTCGTGGTTCATTGTGCTATATAGGTACTTGCACATACAATAGATCTCAAAAAGAAAACAATATTTTGTGAAATTGCGGCTTCAACTTACCACATTCTCTTTTTTTTCTGAGTGGGAGTTCAATTTATAATCATTATCAGCAGGAACTCTACTTATTTTGCAATAGTGCAGCTAAAAGGTTCTTTCCACATAAGACCTGTTGCATAAATATTTGAAAATAAATCATTATAAATACATTTGGTGGTAACGCCTGTGTGTTCAAATGTCTATATAAGATTATATTTCCAAATGTTATCGTTTTAAAAGCTGAAAAAGGTCATACATATGAAGGGTGTCCCAAAAAATAGTTTATTTTCATGTTCTGCTATCAATGTATTGAAGTAACCCCCAATCTCAATGCGTGAGTTATTGTTTTTAATGTCATATACTAGCACTGTTTTAATTTGAGATCTGTAGAATTAATAATTTTACATACAAAATAAATCATATTATGGAAAGCTTTTTTGGGTAAATGCTGTAAAACAATAAATATGTAATTTAATATTCTTATTAAAACCGAAAATGTGTTAATGCATTTAAACCGTTAACAGTCACTTTGTGTGGTAGTTTGTTAAAAGTTTTGGGGTTGATGTCTAGATACACATTGCTTCTTGATTCCGTTGCATAGTTTGTTCAACAATACAAATAACTTGAGCTTGTGGGCTAATAATCTGCAAATCTGACTTTATTAAACAAAACAATATGACTCATCGCAGCTTTATTCCAGGGGGTTACTCATGTTTAATAGTTCATATCCCGTCAATATATATCTGAACCATCGTGCTTCCTGTCTTAAGAAAATAGTCATGCAGCAGTGCAGTTTACAACCAACGTTATAATTGTCTTCACACGTTAAATACACACGTGTGTTGAACTGAGACGAATCATCCATCTGTGTTCAAAACCCTGAATGTGATTAGAAAGGCTTTTCCTCCATGAAGACACGGTCAGTTAGCACAAACAGGTGCTATAAACACATGCCAGTGAAGTATCCAGAAATAAGACGAGCCCACACTCAGCTGTGATTGCATAACGGGTCCGACAACTTATCGCATCTCCATGGAAACGGTGGTCAGATAGAGCCGAGAGCAACACAAGAGAGGCTGACGTCTCTAGATTCACAGGGCTGATCTTAAACGGCGAGAAATCAGGTTTAGCATGACCCCCGCCTCCTTTGCCACATGCATACAAAAAGGTTTTTACTGGTCTTCACGGATTTGTGAAGCGTTTTTGTAAAGAAAGGTGTGACAGCATGCTGGGCTGCCAGACCATTCAACACGGTAGATGGATGTCTGTTGGAAAGTGAATCAGGATTTTAATTGGCATTCTTTTCTAAAAGGTCAGACAGCAGTGGTTTCTTAAGATCATTGCTAGGGTTGTTTATAATTCAATGTATCACTCCTAGCCTTCTAGAACTTGTACCCCCCCCTTGTTTGACTCTCTAACACTTTGTGGAAGTAACAACATTAGCAACAAACTGTGGTCGATCACATGATGGCGATCAGAAGCTGAACGATATCAACAGATGACGCTGTTGTTCTTCAGATGTTCAATTTAAGTGATTTCAGGATTTTTTTTCTGATCACCTTAGATTTCTGTTTACTACTAAGGTTATGTAGTTCATGTAAAAAATGTTTTATACTGTACAATCAGCAGCCCTTCACATTCTGAAGTCTATCTATATACAATATGGCCGTTAAAAAACCTTCCGTACTCAAACAATGTTTAAATATGTTTTACACTGAAAGGGTTAGTATAAAATTCAAACTCCACTAATTTTCTACTCACCCTCATGTCGACTAAGGGTTGGATTATTTTCAGAGTAATCTGTTTCTTTTTAGAATTATAGACAAACATGTTTGTTCTTTTTAATGTAGCAACCGGAGCTCCACTGTCTTTGTCTTCATCTTCGTCCAAAAAGACACTTAAAAACACCCAAATACCTCCATACTGCTCTTCTGTAACATCAATTATTTATTGAAGCCTCGACATGAGGAAGCAATTTAACATTACAGACAAGCAGTATGAAAGTATTTGAATGATTTAGTTTGTCATTTTGGACATAAAGACGAAGACAAAACAACAATACAAGAGCTCCCTACATTAAAATGAACATACATTTTTGTCTATAACTCCTAATTTTAACTTTAATTTTAAAGCTCCACCATGACCTCATGTAGGCCGTATTTTTCTCAGGTCTGATCTAGATTTAGTACCAACCCTGTGGAAACCATCTACCTTAAATTATGTAGCGGAATTGTTTGGTGTACAGTAGGAGAGGGGAGATTAAAAAAAGATTTATGTAAGAATGTAGATTTTTATCATCATGTAATTATGGTTTCCCTGTCTCTCTGCACGCCACCTAGAGGTGAAAGCAGCTAACCAACACACACTGAACACATTAGCTTTCATTTTCCCTGTTTATATGTTTTGTTGAAGTACAAAAATTCCACATTTATTTGAAAATATATAGTCACAACAATGATTTGCCTGGCAAAACCCCTTATAAACGCAGAGCATGACTCACACATAACAAGTTTTCTTATTACTTATTACTTTACACTGAGCTCCTGGGAAGCTAACAAAAGAGTAAAAAATGACGGCATGTGTGTGAAATGATGAATACATCCCCTGGTAATAATAGCCATTACCTACTATACTGTTCGTGCAGTTCATTGGCCACAACATCTTGTAAATGCAGTTTCATGAGGCGCTCAGTGGGTTTCCCACATTATGAACTTGGCATCAGCATGGGGCGGATAAAACATAACAACTCAATATTACTTTCTCTGACTTGATCTACTATATTTGTTATTATTCAGCACTAAAGAAACATTAATAAATCAATGCACCTATTTTTTTTCAGTGTGAAAGTCAATATCCCATCCAGATACTAAACTTGTTTTCTGATCACAGGTGTTTAAAGATGAGCTGGAGGGTCTGATTCAGGATCAGATGACGAAGGGCAACACTCCGACGGGTCTCCTGGCGCTGAGACAGATCGCTGACCTGGTCATGGCCAGCACTGTGGGAGGAGCCGGCCCCTTGACTTCACCTATCAGTGAGTCGCGGAGTGTGCTCGTGGCCAGATTATAATTCTGCATGTATACCCTGTGTCTGTCTGCATTATGCAAGCTGAGTCTCTTCATTGTCACGGGGCTGGATTCTTGGACTCTTGTGACTCTGAATAACCCTGAAGCGGCAGAAAAGACAGAAAGCTGTTGACAGTGTTGTTTCATTGACAAGGTTTCTAACAAGCAGCCCTCATGACCGATCTTGCTAATGGGTTCCAGCAGTTTGCCATGCTAATGTGATGCTCCGACCTCTTTGTCTCAAAGGTCAGATATAAGATGATGAATAGATCATTTTAAAGTTGATGGGCTATCTAAAAAAGTTAAATGTCACATCAGGAAGTCACTGATTTAGACTTGCTCTTTTCAAAGTGGCCATAAAAGATTGTGTCCCACACCATCGAATACCCTAATATGGTAGTATAAGCCAAAAATATCACTTCTAGCTGGAAATCCTCAGAAGACCATTCTCTCAAGGTTCAGCTGTAAAAACTTGCAGGGATGTTTTAACTTTGTATCCACTCTATCCAAACATCCTTTTAGTTGTTTAAAAAAATCTGTTTGGTGGAACAGAAATTTAAATTGTTTTCATGTCCTCTGGCAGCCTTAGGAATGGTGACTCCAGTTAATGACTTGTTTGGAATCGAGTCTCCATCTTTCGCCAAAGGGGAGAAACAGAGTCGCTGCAGGCTGGCCAGCCTCTACCGGCTTGTTGACCTCTACAGCTGGGCTCGTTTTACAAGTTCATACATCACAGTGAGTGCAACTCCAATGAAGCTGATTTAGATTAGAAACTATATTTGCTGGGCTTTTTTAATGTTGTTATAATCACCGTTTCTGATATTTATCTTTAAACAAACAATTGAACATCTGTATTTATAGATTAGTTTTTGGTCTGGTTCCCACAGTTTTTGTCAGAACTTTTGTCACTGAATATGGGCCACGTGACGCCCAGCAGTGCAGAGCCTTGATTTCTTGTTACAAAAAAAACGTATGATCTGTTGGATAATAATATGCTTTAACAAAGTTATCTTTTCAGTTAGTTTAATTCAAAAACTTCATTTCCTGATTCAGGTGCGCGTCAGTAAAGAGCAGGATCATGTGCTCATCGGTCCAAGAGGTCTGTCTTTCGCAGAGGTCACTGCTGCAAATTTGGTAAGTGAAACCGCCAATAACAACACTTACAACATGCGCCTCATGTGTCCTCATTTAAAAAGGAGGTTTTCAAAGAAGGAAAAAGTATTTTATTAAGTAAGTCTTTGTCTAATATTTGTATTGTCTCTCTGCAAGTCTAAATTAAACATTTGACTCTCTTATATCTGCTAAGCTATTTAACAAAATGATCCTCCACTTTCTTGGCATCCCAATAGGATTCCAGAGTGAGGAGACATATTATGCATAGAATTATATAAATACGTTTATAAATACGTTTAGATTAAATTTTTATTTGTGCTTACTCATCGTGGAAAATATGTTACATACAATGACACTTTTAGTGATGATACGTCAGAGCGTTGTGATTTAAGGCCTACTTCCTGTCTGTGTCTGGAGGGTGTCTGAATAAGAAGCATCTCCATAGTGAAGTATTTCAAAATCACAGACAGGGGTCACCTTTTACAACTTTAATGTTCAGCAACTTGACAGGCCGGAAAAAGGAAACAAGCCTGAACATTTTGTGTATGTGAGAAAACTAGAAAAAAGCTGTTGAGGATGTTGTTATGAGGTCACAGGTTTAAGGTTTCCACCAAAGATCAGAGGTCAAATCACATTCCTACCTAACTATGACAACACCTTTATGATCCAATGAGAGAGACTGAAGAGCTCTTCTCTATTGGTTTTCAATAGACGTTGCAGAAAGCTGACTCTTCTGTCTTTTTCTGACCTTATGGATCAGAGTCATATCTGCATTCAATTCCCACAATTAAATAAGTTTCATCGTATCAAAACAAACGGAATAATTATTGTTAAAAAACAAGACAAATTCAGACTCTTGCGTTTCTTCTGAGCGCCTCCGAATACACAAATGTATTAAACTTAATGATGCCTAATTACTCACTGGTGTTAATTCATGTAAGCTGTTGTCTGCGCTCGCAACAGACGGGCACTATGTCCTCTGTGTGCAACCTCACTCAAAAATATTTTCATTTGGTTCTAATGACCACAGTAATGGAGGACAAAAGGTTAATGAGTAAAATAATGCTTCACTTGTGTGTCTAAAGAGTCCACACTTGTGTTTACAGAGAAACATTTTTAGAATAGTTGTTTAAGAGGCAATAGTACTTGAAAATTGATTACCTGCTAAAAGAGTGTAAACTGCAAATTTGTGTTCGGTTTTGTAGGTGTGCCCTTTGTTATTAAGATTTTAGTCTTTTTTGGTAAATAATTCACATGTCAGTTAAAGGTAGTGGTGGATGGTCTGATGACGCTCCATGAAGCTGTGTCATTATTTTCAGAGCCCACTAGATGGCGATCTCTTCATTTGTTTCTGTTCTAATGAAACATCACATCGTTTTTAAACTGAAGGCGCCACCCTCTAAACAACATGACACTGCTTCATAAAGCTTCATCAGCACCAGTTAAAGGTTTTCACCCCCTGATTTAAGCTGAAATATTTCGGTTAAAAAAGAAATCATGATTTAAAGTAAAATATTTATGATGACACGTAAGATAATCTGTTTCGTAGGTGAAAGTGAACATGATCGGAGACGTAGTGGAACAGGGAGGCACAGATCTAGGCATCGACTACTTTGGATTCTCTCCTCACGCGGCCATTTATTCCATGCGCCCTGACGTCAGATGCATCATCCACATCCACACTCCTGCGACAGCTGCGGTGAGTTCTAAACACTCCTCATGAGCCTGAGCATGGTCTCGCACATTTTATTTTATTTTCGTCTGTACTTGGATTCTAGCATGTCTCAGACTGGTGCTGGTTTCTTCCCTGTCCATGCAGGTGTCTTCTATGAAATGTGGAATGCTGCCCATTTCCCAAGAGGCTTTGCTGCTGGGTGAAGTAAGCAGCTTTGGTTACCATGGCAGCCTGGATAATAAAGAGGAGAAAGTGGAGTTTCAGAAGGCGCTGGGCCCAACTGCCAAGGTAGTGTCAAAACAAAAGACTGCATTAGGGACAAACAGGCCCCACGGAAGCTTCTGGCTGTAAACCACAACACCTGATTACATTTATACGATATAACTGCGACTTATAAACCGTCAGAAATAGCATGAATGCTGGAGTTATTATAGAAATGTTGAGTACATTACCTGTCTATAAAACCACTCACAGGAAGAGAAGTGTTGCACAGACAAAGACATGTCAAAACAAACTCTTTTAAAAATATATATTTTTATGTTTGTGCAGTTGTACCGGTTCACTTCCTTCATTTAATAAAGGATATCTCACAAAACAGCAATAATCCAAATACTCCCACCACTGAATTCCTTCTTCTCCCTGTTATCTCAGAAGTGCGTCATGCTATCTGGCCAGTGTGTGAGTTGAGCTCTGGTCTCAGTGAGAGAAAACAGAGTGAAGAGGAAGATAAGGAGAAAAAGACCACATTTTCTAAACGTCTTTTCTGGTTGAGAGATGTTTGTAGAGCCTGACCATAAACTGCAACGTTTCGTGTGAAACTTAAGTTTTTAAAAACCTGACAAACGTTGCACTGGTTCATCGTTATTAAATAAAAAAAAGAAAAATCTAAATCGTAGCATCCCTAAAAGTAAGGGTGAAACAGAACTTTATGATCCAAGCAATGGACGATTACAACATTCATTGAAGCCCTCGTGTAACTTTTTTAGTGTCGATACATGCATATGCGTCATGTGGGGACGATCATAATGAAGCACAATAATTAATTCACAGATTAATTTCTGCACTCCTCATATGCTAATGATGCTGTGAGGTCACATTTGTCGAGCTTGTCAAATCCCTGAAGAGTTTAAGTCATGCCGGATTGACTTGTTGTAGATAGTAGTGAGCGAGTGCTGGTGGTCGTAATGTTTATGTGGGGCTGTAAAGAGGCTCAAGTGTTTTTTCTATGTTCCTCAGGTGATGATCCTTCGTAACCACGGGCTGCTCGCTCTCGGAGAAACAGTGGAGGAGGCTTTTCATTACGTCTACCATTCACAGCAAGCCTGTGAAGTTCAGGTATTCATCTCCATCCCAGACTTAGAACATGATCTTTCATACTCTTTCCTTAAAGAAGCTGCATATATTTTATTTTGTTTTCCAAGAAAATAATTGTTGTTGTTCCTTTTTTTTAAAAAATATATTCGTCTTCATCCCCGTCCAAAAAGATAAACTGAAAAACATCCAAATACCTCCATACCACTCGTCTGTAACGTCTCTCTTGTATCGAAGCCTCGGAGCAAGCTTAAAATATAGACTTATTTAATGTTTTTTCGGAACGATTCCTCATGTCGAGGCTTCATTCCAATATGGACGTTACAGACCAGTATCAATTGATTTCGAGTCGCTGACACGGTTTTACGGAAGGGAACCCAAGTGCATGTGAAACATCTCCAGCAGACAAATAAAAAATAGAAATATTTTTATATATATATATATATATTATACACACACACAATTTAATATTTAACCCAGTCTTACACAAAAAATCAAAGTCTCAAACAATCACTCTGAATAATCTTATAAATAAATAAGTCCAATATCTTACAAAATGTCCAAAAGTCCAAAGGCTGAAAAATCCACTGCCCCGGGAAATAAAACAGGAAAGAAAGAACAGAAAACCATGAGAAAACTGAGGCAAGAAGGCAAAAATACTAGTGTGTTTGGTCCGTTCCTCTCAGTTTCCACTTGATCTAATTGAATTCAAATTCATTTTAAAGTGAATCTTAGTTAATTATTCTGATTGTTTTCCGCAGGTTAAATATCGTTTTTTTCCCAACATAATTTTCTCATTTAAATAAATCCAGGGTTCATATGCTGCAGGTGATCAGCTCCAGCCGAGTGCCATCAGGCAGGTTCATGTGGGAGGAAAGGGAATTAAATATACAAAATAAAACCACAATAAAAGAGAAGCATGAGAGTCACCACATTAAAAAGAACATACATTTTTCTCTATAAATCTAAAAGGGACGGTTTAATCCTAACCCCTGGTCGACATAAGGGTGAGGAGAAAAGAGTGAATTTAGTTCATTCATATTCATATCATTTAATAATGCACAGTACTGTATTTACTTTGAGCCATATTCTGTCATTTCTGCCCAACAAAGTAATCTATTGCACTCATTAACCTCATCTTTATTCCACCTTCTAACTTAAGCAGCTTGAGCGAGGTGACAGCTATTTGCTGGATTTGAGGTCCAAATGATGTTCAGAGAGTTTTTTTTGTGATTTTAAACACCCGTAAAACTTAGATCTTCACCCCTACGTTCATTCATAAATGAAATATATCCTTCTAGTCCAACACTTTGAGGTGTACGCACTGCTTGAGTAAATGGTTTAAATGGTTTAAATGCAATGAACAGTCACTTCTGCGTGACAACAATAGCATCAACCAACTAATTGGGTTTCGTCCCGTTTCAGGTGAGTGCCCTGGGGTGTGCAGGTGGGCTGGACAACCTCATCCTCCTGGATAAAGAGAAGGTCAAACCCCTGACACAAGGAGTGGCCGCGGCTGGCGTGGAGATCAACAAGGAGTTCAAGTGGAAAGTGGGAGAAGCAGAGTTCGAGTCCCTGATGAGGATGCTGGACAACCTGGTTAGTGAACCCTGACACGTGATGCTCTCAGTTTCCTCCTCCAGCGTTTCCTCGGGAAGTGTCTGATTAGAACACACAATGAGAGGCGCAGAGTGTTTCGTTTCTGTCCTTCGACGTTTGATAAATGTGCGTTAATTCAACTACACGTCTAATAACAAAGAATCGGTGAGTCGTGCGCTAACAGAAAATGTAGGTTTTTCTAGTCAATAACTGGTTTGAGTGGGCCGCAGCTGTTTCAGCTCTGTGTGATTTGTCGAAGCCCACCCACCCTCTCCACCACAGCCACCAGCTGAGCCGTAAGAGCCACAACATCCACCACGTTGCTTTAAGACTCGGGCGTCTGATTGGAGGTGGGTGGAAGACGGCACGCTGTGGTGCGGGAATGAGACAATTGTTACCGAGAAGGAACTTCAAGGCACTTCAGTGGATTGAAAAATGAGTCTGCTGCTTTCTCAAAACAAACACATCGAAGAAGGAAACTCGGAGAGGCAACATAGTTACTGAGACCCACGGCTGTCACAGTGCTTTTGAGGCACCGACACATACGCTTTGGTAGAACCAAGAATTAAAACATTCTTTCAGTGCCAAGTTTCCTTGACAAACTTCAGAATTTGTGGATTTGTCTGAAGAAAAACTTATGATACAAAGAAAGTAAACATCATATTATTTGTTTGTTTTTTTTCTTTAAGAAAACTGGAGTTGAAATTTACCAAATCTGAAAAATTGATCTCAAGATATGTACTAAGTGTAATGTGAATTCCTTTTTAAAATAATTTATCTTTTACATTGTTAACGCAAAATATTACGTTCATGAACTGGTATCAAAGTAAAGATATCATTACCCGTATTAAAAAAATATGATTGTTACCCAGCTTTTATTTGATCTTATTAATCTATTTTTCATTTCATTCATATTATTTAAATGTTGTATTCTGTAATGCCACTACAACAGATTCCTGTGTTGTGTTTACAAGACTGGCAATAAAAGTTTTGCGATTGTAGTCCGTGATAATATGGGTGTAAAATGGAAGATGGAAATGATCCCTGATATGAGGAGTGACATCAGCTTTGATAGACTAATAATCATGTGCTACACGTGTCACATCATCATTGTTATTATTAATGGTCGTTATTTTATTCCTGTTGTTTGATCCGTCTGTTATCCAGTGGACTCACTCACTTGGCCTCTGTAAACAATTTCGCTCCATTCTTTAGTGAATAAGATGATGCAAAAAAAAAATGTATATAATTCTGCCGGACCTGAGGTTTAACCTTCAGTGCAAATGCTGAACCAATCCATTTATTCTACACAGATAATTTGGGCTGAACCCGAAACAAAAATGTTGCCACTGACTCGACAGCTCCTCAATCGTTGACAGTCAAACCCCAGCGAAGCGATGTTTTCCACAGCAGTCTTGTCACCGTCTGTGAGAAACTGCTGCTCGGGGTTGAAGCACCAAACTGCTGCGGCTGGAAGTTCTCCTTAGTGGCTTTTCTTGTTGTCTGTGTGCGACTTTGATGTATTGTTAACGCCGCGCTTCTTCTAGACTCAACTTCTGCGCTTTTTTTCCCCTCAGAAACCGGTCAAGTCTGCATGTTTGTTCGTTCACAGTTTAAATATTTACACACTGAGAGAGTCGTTTGTGCTGTGATGCAAATCTCACACACTTTTGTGTTGTTATTACTCCATGGGAGGAAATCAGAGTCTGGGTTTAAACGATTATAACATCTTGACCTTCCAGGGCTACAGAACCGGCCACTCTTACAGGAACCCGATCATCCGAGAGAAGCCCAGGTCCAAGAACGACGTGGAGATCCCTGCCACGGTGTCCGCTGTGCCACAGGAGGAGGACGAGTTGGGTCTGCGGAGCCCGTTTAAGTTTATGGCGCAGAAACAGCAGAGGGAGAGAACCCGCTGGCTCAACTCGCCAAACAGCTATTTGAGAGTCAATGTCCCCGAACAGTCGCCGAGCGGAGACGTCAGCCCCAGGACCAAGACTATGGTGTGTGGAATTTATGAAACATGACATTTAAAGAGCAGACACTGCGAATGATACTTTGCTTTAGATCAGGCTGCCCTCTAGTGTCTGGAACGGGAATTGCAATTTGAATTGTTTTGTTTTTTTTCTTCTCCCCTAAGTGGATGAAGTCTTCAGAACCGGGGAACAATGTTGGGACCCCAATAAAAATCGAAGACCCCAACCAGTTTGTGCCACTGAACACAGACCCCACAGAGGTTTTGCATAAAACAAATCGGGTAAGGAGGACCAGAATGTGTTGATGGGTAAAAACATGATGAGTGTGTGAGATCATTTGAGATCAATCGTTTCTAATAAAAAATACATTTCATTAATATATCATTAATAAATCAACATGTTTGAAAAAAAATGCATTAAAGCTATAGATAGTGAAACCATGAATAGAAACACTGCCATCAAGTGGCGGGAGTCTGTCAGTTGTCAAGGATGTAGTTTGATACCGAAAAAAACACCAAATGCATCTCGAGCTAAAAAAGGTCAAACAGGCTTTTACTTTGACACACAAAAGACATAAATATACTGTGAAAATAATTTAATTTCCTTCTTCAAATTTTAAATTCATCCCAAAATTTGAAAGAAAACGGTGAAGAACGTAAAAATCAAGATCAGACAAAAAGAATCCTAGAATATCTTTAAAAGATTTTTATTTTTCTAGTCAAGAGAAATTACATCATATGTGTCAATGGTGACAAAGACGTGGTGGGAAAGTGTGACAGAATTTCATTTTGATTTTATTATAGTAAATTATGTCAAAATAACTTGATTAAAGAACGAATATAAATGAGATAAAAAATACTTGTGAAATACAAAGTAATAATTGAAGAAAGGTTTGAAATAAAGATAAATCCCCTCAAAAAATAATGAATGTTAATCAATATCTAGTACGTATTGATTAGTGCAGTCTAACTAGCTACAAAGAAGCCCATTGAACCTGTTTGATTGTTAAATAAAGTTGTTTTTTATTGTGTCCAGATCAAAGAGATGCACATGATGACTTCAGGACCAAAGTCTCACTTACTAGCAGACATCGTTGTTGACACGGTTCCTGGACCTGTGAGTCCATTTATATGAAAAACATCTTCCATTTTTCTTATGTGAACCTTCTCCGCGCATCAAGATGTATGAAATGATTAATTCATCTTCCTCGGGCTGTCAGGCTTTCATCATGGAGGATGAAGAGCAGACTCGCTCACTCCCCCCGAATCCCTTCAATCGTCTGACGGAGAAAGTTCTGGAAGAATACAAGAACTTGGTGGAGAGGAAGCAGCAAGGGCTGGAGGGTACGGATGATCACAAGTATCTTTTATGGATTCATATAAATATGTGATGTAACCTCTGACACGAAACATGAAGAAAAATGTCTCCATTAACTTTTATTTTTATTATTAGATACACACAAGTGTTTCATTCAAGCATAGACACAAATTATAAAGATTATCTTATCGTTTTTTCTGTATTTATATACATTATGTTTAGTTTAGTCAAGAACATTTATTAAATTAAAAATGTAATTGTGGAATATCATGAGTTGACACCGCTAGCTGCGGATTAGCTTTCTCCGCTGCGATCCTGTGACCCGGGGTGACTCCGGAGGGATTTACTTGCAAACATCATTCACTCGCGGCGACATGTCAGATAAAAGCCGGCGTAATCTCGCAGATTATTCAAGTTTCCTGGCCTCTTGTAAGCACGAGTGGATTATCGTAGCCTAGTGTAACAATCGAGCACTGAAAATGAAGTAAAATAAAAGTATTTATTCGAAGAATCGCGTTAGAAACGAAGTTTTGTTTACGAGATAGTGAGCGATGTTTGTGAGCTTCTCGCCTCCACTGTCTGACGAATGCAAGGCAGTAGTTTAGTCATCTGTCGAGTGCCAGTGAGAGATGATTCACTCCTGTTTTATGAAAGCCGCAGACGAGCTGAATGTGTCTCACCTGAGGGAGAAAGTTTCAGAGACGGCGTTGCCATAGTAACGCAGGTGTCGATAATCAGACGTCAAATCGTAACGAGGGACTTCCGGGTTTGACTTTTTTCAGAGGAAGATGAAGTTACCGATCCGGACGAGATGACCACCTTCGACGGCTCCACCATCTCGCTGTCCTTCTCGCCCATGTCGTCGCCGATCAAGCTGGGTAAGGTTTCACCTTCGTCTCCCGACACGACTGTGACTCACCGCCGTCCGTTTGTGTTGCCAGACCTGCTGAACGGCAAAGATCACCCGCTGGAGATGGAGGAGGATCTGAGCGTGGAGATTTCCAAACTGAGCACGAACGGTCCCGAAACGGTGGAAATCTCCATCACCAGCAAGACGGCGGAGACGGAGAACAAGAAGAAGAAGAAGAAGTTCCGCACGCCGTCCTTCCTGAAGAAGAGCAAGAAAGAGAAGAAGATCGAGATCTGAGTCTTTGATCTGGTAATTATTGTAAGATAATTTTATTACTGTACGTTTCTCTTCCACTCACTCTTAATGCTTCAGATGAAATACATTTAAAAGTGTCTTAAGATCAAAATATTACAAACAACTTTCATGAAATCAAAACATTATTTAACTCAACAATGTGACTTTGTTGTGTCGACCAACAATGAATTGGTCTTTTCATTAAAATGAACTGTTCTCGTGGTGCATTCACTGACCGTCAGTTTAACTGTATAAGCTAATCCTGACCTGCCTTCCTCCTAAAATGTAATATGAACTATAATGTTACTCTTAACAGCAGTGAGTAGTGATGGGTTGATGAGGCCTCATGATACAGTTGTGTAGTGAAGACAATGTATCATGATACAGTTGTGAAGTGAAGACACTGTATCACGATACAGTTGTGTAGTGAAGTCAATGTATCATGATACAGTTGTGTAGTGAAGACAATGTTTCATGATACAGTTGTGTAGTGAAGAAAATGTATCATTATACAGTTGTGTAGTGAAGAAAATGTATCATGATACAATTCTGTAGTGAAGACACTGTATCATGATACAGTCTTGTAGTGAAGTCAATGTACCATGATACAGTTGTGTAGTGAAGTCAATGTATCATGATACAGTTGTGTATTGGAGACAATGTATCATTATACAGTTGTGAAGTGAAGACATTGTATCACGATACAGTTGTGTAGTGAAGTCAATGTATCATGATACAGTTGTGTAGTGAAGTCAAGGTATCTTGATACAGTGTCTTGATAAATTATGCCAGGTTTCATTGAATTATTGGATTATAGCAAAATATGTAAGAGGAAGAGAATGCCATCTAGTTGCCTTAAAAATGAAGACACTGTATCATGATACACAACCGTATCATGAGGCCTCATCAACCCATTACTATTATCCACAAACGTCCCTATTAAGTAATGGAATAGGTTAAAAATCACAATGTCTTTGAACGCATCACATGGCATGTTTAAAAGATGAACTATTTTGTAAGTTGGTAAAACTGAACTGTGACATTGAAAATAAAATCAACACCAACATTTTCTCACAGCAGAAACTTTGTAAATGGATTCAGATCTAATATTTTCAACGCGTTTCAACTGTTTTTCAATCAAAATATAGAATGTGAGTTTATTGTAAAATCCATGAAAAAGAGAAAAAGTGTCTTTGCACAATTTTGAATGTCGGCTGAAAGCAGTAGTTCCAACAAAACTCCAGACGATAAACTAACTATTACGAGTACGACTTGTTTGTGAAGACGTTTGTTATAATTTGTGTTTTTTATTACGCTTGTGTTTGATACTTTTATTCCAAACGTATTCTCCACATATTTACACACTAACTGTGACGAAACTAGTAATAATTCATATTTGTATTCTTGCTGCTTTGCTGTCAAATGTTTTGAAAAGGAAGTGGACATATTTCTCCCTCGTATTGACTTCCATGCTTCCATGTGGCCAGTTGATGCTTTTATACTTCCTGTTAGGACCAGTCCAGAATGTGAACCCTCTGTAAATAATGTCTTTGTTATTTTTGTCAAACTTTACTCCATCATAGACTCGTGAGATGATATTTTCTATCCTTCACTCGTGTGTGCCTACAGTTATCTCCTCGGGTGTTTACATGGCCGTGTGTATCCATGGAGTTTCTACTCAAAGTTACATTCCATTTGGTGTAATAAAAGCTGTGAAATGTTTCCATTAGTCTCTCTTTGGTGTTTAACTACGTGTGTCTGATAAGAGGTTACGGCACAATTGTTGCCTTTTTATATGATATTCAATGAAACTTCATCTCATTAAATGTGGAGTCGATGCTCTTTAAAACAATATACATCCTCTCACCTTACATTTGATTCAAATCACTGATCAGAAGTTGATGACCAGACAGAAGGGATACTTCCAAATATGCTGTATCATTATAGAGTGTCTTCATTTCTAAGGCCACTAGATGGCGCACTGAGTTAGAAAATTGAATGAGTCGTTTAAATAAAAATATATAAAAGAAGAGAAGGTCCTTTTCGGGCACAGAAACAGTATCACGATACAACTGTGTAGTGAAGACGTAGTGTATCATGATACTGTTTCTTCACTACACAACTGTATCATAATACAGTGTCTTAACTACACAACTGTATCACGATACAGTGTCTTCACTACACAACTGTATCAGGATACAGTGTCTTCACTACACAGCTGTATCATAATACAGTGTATTCATTTCTAAGGCCACTAGATGGCACACTGAGTTAGAAAAATGAATTAGTCGTTTAAATAAAAATATTCAAAAGAAGAGAAGGGCCTTTTCGGGCACAGAAACAGTATCAATGCACAGCTGTATCATAATACATTATCTTCACTACACATATGTATCATGATACAGTGTCTTCACTACACAGCTTCATCATAATACAGTGTATTCACTACACATATGTATCATGATACAGTGTCTTCACTACACAGCTTCATCATAATACAGTGTATTCACTACACATATGTATCATGATACAGTGTCTTCACTACACATATGTATCATAATACAGTATCTTCACTACAGAGCTGTATCATAATGCAGTTTATTCACTACACAACTGTATAATAATACAGTGTCTTCACTACACAGCTTCATCATAATACAGTGTCTTCACTACACAGCTGTATCATAATACAGTGTCTTACTAGATGGCACACTGAGTTAGAAAAATCGCTGTTTAAATAAAAATATTTAAAAGAAGAAAAGGGCCTTTTCGGGCACAGAAACAGTATCAATGCACAGCTGTATCATAATACAGTATCTTCACTACACAGCTTGTCATAAGGCAGTTTATTCACTACACAACTGTATAATAATACAGTTTCTTCACTACACAGCTTCATCATAATACAGTGTCTTCACTACACATATGTATCATGATACAGTGTCTTCACTACACAGCTTCATCATAATACACTGTATTCACGACACATATGTATCATGATACAGTGTCTTCACTACACAGCTTCATAATAATACAGTGTATTCACTACACATATGTATCATGATACAGTGTCTTCACTACACATATGTATCATAATACAGTATCTTCACTACACATATGTATCATGATACAGTGTCTTCACTACACAACTGTATCATGAGACCTCATAAACCCATCACTAATTTACATGCAACACTCAAAACCTGAATTCAACACTTTCTTCTAAGAATATGTTATCGACGATCTGTCGAGTGTTGTATCTTTAAATAAAGTGTTAAATAAAATGTTCTTCTTCCTGTTTGTGTCACATGAGGTTAATGCCCAACACAATTTAAAGTCTTGCATTAACCAGGAGTGGGAGGAATTTGGAGTTCCTAGAGGAAAACATCACCAAAACAGTAGTAAATATCTGAAGATGGTAGTAGTTATTATTGTGTAAGGCTTCCAGTGTGTCTAGTGATGGGTTTACAGTCTTACCTCAGTAGGTGGCGCTCTCAGTTAAAAATGAGGTTCGGAGCCAAACTTCCAAGAGTGCCATCGAGAAAGTGCCATGAAACCCCATCAGAGTATTTCAATCATGGAGTCAAAGTGATCTAAAGAATCTTCGGATCAGGAAAATAACTTGTATGTAAAACATCACAAGAGTTTTCAACTGTTGCAGTGCATTGTGGGATTTTCATCAGTCATTTAAAATCACTAGCAAATAAAGATTACTCACTTACTCCGGCCTTGAGTTTGACACGATCATTGTTCCCCGAGACTTTTCATTTTCCATCGCAAGTCACGACCTTTGACCCTTGCTGTCTTCCGACGGGGGGAGAGTGAGGGGTGGGGGGGGGTGTATTAAGGTCTTGTCAGCTCCTCCCATGAACACCTGTTAGAGACATCAAATCCCCTCTTTGTCTCGGCAGCCCCTCTCTGAGTGGATCGCCATGACAACAGCCATTCATATCATGGCTGCGGCCTGATTATACAGCTTCACATGCTCAATTATCAGAGAGCAGCACTTTGTTTTAGTGGGGGAGGACGCCGCCAGAGGAGAAACCTTTCTTCATTAGTTGTCCTGATGCTGGGAAGAAGGAGGAGGAGGAGCAGGAGGAGGAGGAGCAGGAGGAGGAGGAGGGTCCCCTGGCGCTCCTCATGTTCAACTATTTATTTATTTAGCTACCGTTTGTGGCCAAACACCACTGAGTCATCGGAGAAAAAAAGTGTTTTCTGCATCAAGACATGAAGTCAGGGGAAAATGAAGTTGCTCACCTGGGTTGACGAGGTGAAGGTACTCTTGGGTCATGAAGAGAAGAAGTTCGGATCAGTTTAATTTTTAAGATTAATAAAAATGTCATATATTTTTAAAACTATTCAGAGCATAAAGTGAGAAAAAAGGTCCAGACATAGTAAATATGCTATTTTAAACTGAAAAAGTCAAAATATACTTATTTAGTATAAATCCAAATAAATATTGGGACGTACTATAATCTCAATTAATATATATACTTTTTTTCCTGGACTAATGTTCAATTACAATTATCAATAAAACATTTTTCAAATATATTTTCAGGTTTAATAATAAAAAAATATATTTTCACTACTTAAAGAAATAAGATAACATTTTAATAATAAGATAATTAATAAAATAAATAACAATTAAATAGAGGTTAAAAACATTGAAATAGGCTTTTTTGAAAATCAACAAATATATAGAAAAGTATATTTATATTTGTATTATGGTTTCAAATTCACTTTATAAAGGCCTGATAATGTTTGGATCATGAATGTTGTTTAATTAAATGCAATGTATTTTATTTTAATGAATTATGCATTATTTATTTATATTTATTTTATGATAATGCATCCTATTTTATTGTATTTCTTTTATTAATCTATTTTAATTTTATTAACATTACTTCATTATTATATTCTCTAATGACACCACAACAAATTAAATAAAAGTTTTCTGATTCTGACAAACACATTTTACTGTGTATTTGCATTGAGTGTCTTTAAAGAGACACACACGATTTTGAATAATCTGGGGGGGGGGGGGTTTAATCTCTCTTTTGGTAATTCTCTGTGCTAAAATGTCCAGTAACATCCTGGCCCCTGGTGCTGGGGGGCCACGCCCGTCCCGACAGCTCCGAGGAGCAGGTGACGCTGGAGTGTCCTCCTCCGGCGGCGACCTCGGGGCAAACAGCAGCTATTGTTGTGCGAACAAGGGAGGAGTGTCGCTACACAAAAACTGCCTCTCAACACATCATCAACATGTGTGATGGGGCGACGCTCCCACACTTCCAACTACACAACTCCAGAACCCGGGTCTAGGGGGGACGTGTGGCACACATAGACGTGCCTACTCGTGTAATCCTGAGCTGGTTTAGATTAGGCCAGTCACAGGTCAGCGGGTCAGCACTTTCATCGGGCCGTGAGACAGGAACGTCTTGAGCGGGTCTGGGCCGAGACGGGCTTCATGGGAGGGCGACGTCTCTCACAGGCGTCCGTTACAGGCCACATCTGCAGCAGGCCGGCCATCTGCAGCCATTGTTCTGAGAGGCTCGGCACAGGCCTGCACGCATGGCTGCTCTTGTAAAGCCGGTTCCCCCCGCGGTCTCACGTCTGCAGGGAACATGACTTCTTCATCGGATGAGAACACAAGCAGAGATGACTGTTGTCCCTGCGAGCTGTTGATCACAAATATGAAGATTTAATGTTCAACCTCCTTTTTTCATTAACGTGGACGGCAACTTGAATCATTAACTTCAACATTCAATAACATTTACAGTGTTACTCATTTAATCAACTTTATAAGGAAGGACAATTTGACAATATTTATTAAACAAGATAAACTAATCTACCATAGCATTTAAACGTATATATTGATTTAAATTCTTATTCTAAAATAAAAGTAAAAAAAAAAAATGTAATGTTTCAGTTTTGAAAATATCCTTAAAAAAACATTTTTTTCAAAGGAATTATTACTATTATTATTTCCATTTGTAAAGGGTTTCATATTTTAATGAATGGGGATACTACAAATATAGTTTTATATATTTATAATAAATGTAATCGTTTATTATTATATTTTATAACATAGTCTACTTAATATATAAAACAAATGAATATATTGTGTGATTTCCAATAAATATATTTTATTTATTTTCCCTTATATATAGTTGTTTTCAGACAATGTGGAGTAATAAAAAATTAACTTAAATATCAAATTAAACATCAATGTATATTCTTCACAGTGAGCTCAGGAAAAACACTCCACCTGTATTATAATTTTTATAATTTGAAATGTCTCAGATATTGGTGTGTGAACAAAATAATTTTTTTCTTTTTTTCAAAAAGGAAGTATAAATCTTAGCTTTGTATTTCTGTGTTTCTTGGAGGTTCATCACAGGGGGCGGTTGATAAAACTCAAACTCATTGCGGGAGCCGAGGTCTTAAGAGGGCAAGATCTCGTAATGTAACATATGTATTTACTATTTTGGTGGTTCAATAAGATTGCACTTGTTAAGCTTAACTTACCAACAGTAAAACAAGTAAGGAAAAGTTTAGAATATATGCTATACTTGCTAGCTTAGCTCAGGGAGCGTCAAAGTCTATCACAAGAGGGACCAAAATGTTCCCCAAAAATCTGTCACCCAGTCCAAACAAAAAATGTATTTGTTGCTGAGTCACTAACTAGCCATTGGACTTTACCTTAAGATTATTTTTACTATAAATTGTTTTAATAAGTTCACCATCTTTGTGGTTCACTACATATTATTTCTTTAAATTCTGTCAAAATTAATCTTGACATTTGTTATCTTTGCTGTCAAAATAAAAACTTGAGTCTGTTTTTGTCACGATCCTTGAAAGATGTAATCAGTTTTGATTTTAATTTTGAGCCAGTGTTTTATTTTGAAGCTCACAGGTCACATAAAATGAGTCAACAGACAGGATTTCGCCCCCGGGCCTTGAGTATGACACATTTTCCCTAGCTAGTCGGTAGTAATGGATGGATGAGGCCTAATGATACAGCTGTGTAGTGAAGCTACTGTATCATGGTACAGCTGTGTAGGGAAGCTGGTGTATCATGATACAACTGTGTAGTGAAGACACTTAATCATAATACAGCTGTGTAGTAAAGCTAGTGTATCATGATACAGCTGTGTTCTGAAGACACTTTATCATGCTACAGCTGTGTAGTAAAGCTACTGTATCATGGTACAGCTATGTAGTGAAGCTAGTGGGTCATGATACAGCTACATAGTAAATACATTATGAAGCTGTATAATGATACAGCTGTGTAGTGAAGACAATCATAATACAGCTGTGTTGTAAAGCTAGTGTATCATGATACAGCTGTGTAGTGAAGACAATCATAATACAGCTGTGTAGTAAAGCTACTGCATCATGGTACAACTGTGTAGTGAAGCTAGTGGGTCATGATACAGCTACATAGTCAATACATTATGAAACTGTGTAGTGAAGCTCGTGTATCATGATACAGATGTGTACTGAAGACACTTTATCATGGTACAGCTGTGTAGTGAAGCTGGTGTATCATGATACAGCTGTGTACTGAAGACGCTTTATCATGATACAGCTGTGTAGTAATGATACTGTATCATGGTACAGCTGTGTAGGGATCACACTGTATCATGATACAGTGTGATCATACATTGTGATACAGTGTGTAGTGAAAGACACTGTATCATGATACAGCTGTGTAGTAAAGCTACTGTTTCATGGTACAGCTGTGTAGTTCAGTTCAGTTCAGTTTATTTAAAAGGACAATGTGCAGTGAAGACACTGTATCATGATACAGCTGTGTAGTGAAGCCAGTGTGACATGATACAGCTACATAGTCAATACATGATACAGCTGTGTAGCGAAGCTGGTGTATCATGATAAAGCTGTGAAGCAAAGCTGGTGTATCATGATAAAGCTGTGAAGTGAAGCTGGTGTATCATGATACAGCTGTGTAGTAAAGCTAGTGGATCATGCTACAGCTGTGTAGTAAAGCTACTGTCATATGTTAAAGCTGTGTAGGGAAGACACTGTAAAATGATACTCATTTGAAGTGAAGACACTTTATCATGATATAACTGTGTAAGTAAAGCTAGTGTATCATGATACAGCTACATAGTCAAGACATGATACAGCTGGGTAGTGAAGCTGGTGCATCATGATACAGCTGTGTAGTAAAGACATTGTTCAGTGATACATATGTGAAGTGAATACACTATATCATGATAAAGCTGCATAATGAGGACATTGTATTGTAATGAAACAGCTGTGTAGGGAAGCTACTGTATCATGATACAGTACTTTTATTTGTATGGCCACTAGATGGCACTTTAAATGTAGACAAATATGGCAGGTTTCATTAAATTAGTGGATAACGACCAAAGATTATAAAGAAGAAAGTACCATTTTTTGGCCTTTTTAAGAATGAAGACACTGTATCATGATACAGTATTTACTACACAATTCACTACTAGTAAGTAACAGCCATTTGTATATTTATTTTAGTAAAGATTAAATTCAATTAAATCAAATAAATCTACTAAATAAATAAAATAAAACATTACGTTTCAAATGCAGTGCAGATGGACCATGATGAGATGATGGAGAGAAAAAAACGACAGCTGGGTCATGATAAAAATAAAAAAAAACTCATTGTTAAATGAATATGTGCGGATGTTTGTGTATCATCAACACTGTTGTGCAACGTTGCTCCAATAACCTTGATATGAGCTGCAGTGGTTAGTGTTGAGCTGATGACTTTTAAAGTACATGACCTAAATACTCCCCAACATGCCTTTTATTTTATTTCAAACCCCGGCGGTGACACACTTGCTATGTTATTTTTGGGGGAATGTAAGCATCAGACATCAGACTCTAGTATCCGTCACTCTTGTGCGGTATCGCTGCTAAAATAAAAGCTTTATTATGGTCTGTGACAATGGCTGTAATGTGCATGCGTTAGGGGGAGGGATTATCTACCAAGTAGGGCAAGTGGCTGTAGCTGAGGACCGCACTTCCATCCAGCCAGTCATCCGCACAGGACAGGACGACAGTCTTTTTTTTTATTTCTAAAAAGATCACAAAAACCTTCCAAAAAATATATAAAAAATGGTGAAATACGTGCAGCAGTGCGTGGATCTGAAGCCGGAGGAAGAAGTCCTGTCGGAGTCCGACTTGTCGCTGGACCAGCAGGACTTGGAACACTATTCCCTTTTATACTCCAAGTGTTCCGCCATGGATCACATCGACACTTTTATGAAGAACGTCCAGGTGCTCCTGGATGCGGCGAATTACATCGAGAATGTGGAGAAGAGCAGCGGAAGTAAGTCTTTTATTTTTATTTGACATTTTATTTTGGAGGGGGAGGAGGAGGAGGAGGGTTATACCCACGTAATGCGCCGAGCAGACAACAATAGAGGCGACAAAAGACGCGCCGCAGCCGGTCATGTTCCACTTCACCTGCTCGTGGAAACGTACTGAGAGGAAATCCATTTAATAATAGATGCAAAAATAAACACAAAATAAAAAAATGCACTTGAAAACAGTTGCAACAATAGCCTGCAGCAGTGACCTGCATAAAATGCAGTTATCACTTTATTTAACGCTATTATACAGATTTAAATACAATAGTATTTATTATAGTGTCTGTAGAATAAACCAAAATGGCTAAAATCATTGTTAAAACCATCTTATATCAAGTTTTAATCCCGTTAGTCACGTATAATAAAAATATACATATATCACCTGCTAACTACTACTATTATTCTGTTTATTTTGTTAGAAAAATATAAAATACATGTATTTTTTTTCGTTGAATGGAGCAGCTGGGTTTCCTTGTATGTGTTGTTCACATGGTTTCCACATGGAACAAATCGCTGAGTTCTGATTGGTGAGCAACGCGAGGGTCAACGCAGACAGCCAATCGGAAAAGGGAACTGCCGATGACGTAGTATGTTACCGGGAGAAAAGAATTATGGGAGATGTAGGCTTTCTTGGAAAAACTAACAGAGGCGACGGCGACCATCACGATGTACTAAATAATTCACGAACCTTAAATTGTTTTTTAAAAATAATAGCAGGGCTTAGTGGTCAGAGTTTTTTACACTTTCGAAACATAGTTATTTAAATTCTAAATATATATGATTTACGTTTGTGAGACACATTAACTAAGATACAGTTTTCTCGAATATTTTAATTCATATTGTTCGTTTCTGAAACTGGTTATTACTCAAGAATAAATGGGGCCATTTATTTGTACAAAAATCTAACTGCAACGTTTGTTTTTGCGTGGACATAATTTTTGTTTTGGTTCCTGCAGAATGCGAGCATGGATACGCGTCATCATTACCCGCCACACAGACGATGCATCAACTGAAACAACGGAAATTTAAAAGCAGGAAATTGGAAAACTTCCACAATAGGTTGGTCTAAACTTGAATTAAAAAGTTGATTTCCTTTAAAAAAAAAAAAGAGAAATCTATTTTTACATCTTTATTTTAACATGATCATATTCATGTATGTAATGCATTGTTATTATTATATGTAATTGGATTTATTTTATTTTACAGGTCAGCACATAATGAATTGGAGAAGAACCGGTAAGTGGCTTATGATGTTTTTTAAAAGGTTGTACGTTGAGCGTAGAATATTAACTACTGAGGCAAGATCAAGTGTCTCATATGTGGAGGCGGATATATCATAGAGGATATAGTGATGCAGCTCCTGGAGGATATGCAGTCATTTCCCCAGTCAGCAGATGGGAACGTCTAGGAAACAAGGCTCCTTCCTGAGATGAATCCAAACAGCATCTTCCCATCATGATGTATGATTCTGTAGTCAAACTAAAAGTGCAAGATGTAGCATTTATCCAACAAAATGGAGGCTGCTGCAGAGACATGAGAAATGACATCATAACCTGACCTACATCTTTCCTCTCAATGTTGTCGAGGCATTTATTCTGAGCGCGTGAACACATCGCTGCCGCCATTTTAATATTGCTACACAGATTTCTGTGAAAAAAAAAAAAAAAATCCCTGTGAACTTCTTCTCCATCAGCAGATTTCGCAACACCGTTTGAAATGACCTCATGTCTCCTCCCACAGACGAGCTCATCTCCGCCTGTGTTTGGAAAGGTTGAAGTCCCTCATCCCGCTGGGACCAGACTGCAGTCGCCACACCACACTGGGACTCCTCAACAAGGCCAAATCACATATTAAGGTGTGGTTATCTCGAGCCTGCAGTCGGAAAAACACTGTTATCACCCGAGCAGTCATGCGTGCGGTCGATGGGAAAAGTCAGCAAGTCAGGCAAAAATAAAAAGGAAAACGGTCAGTTATGTTATAATTGCTCAGTCAAAACGACAACACAGCTTTTTTTCACAAAAATTATTGACTCAAGATTCAGGAAAATATACAGAAATGACTAAAACCGACGTGTTGTTAGGCTCACAACATTTTAGTAAATGAAAGTGAAGCCTCAATTCAAACCACTGAAGAAAATATACAGCCAGCAATATGAGAACTACACTGAGAGCAGAATTTTGAATTAAAAAACAAAATGTTTAGTTCAATTTGGTCCACCATTTTGAAGTGACAACCCTTCAAAATGAGAACTTAAGACATTTATAAGTTAAAGGGCAACAAGTGTGTCTTAAATATATCTTGGACCTCTATTGTACTCATCAGTACGTGTCTGTTTGTACAAAACTCTCTTTATTATTGAAATATTTACATTAGAAAATTATCTTAAGCCCCGCTTACGGACAACACTGTTTTTCTGGAGATGAAATCTTATTTTTTTTTAAAAGATAATCAAAGATCAAGGTTTGTCACAGTGCGTTATCAATCACCTTTAAGGGACTCGTTGGATAAACAAATCATTGTGTTTGTCATTTGTTTATGAACATAGGTAGTCAAAAAAGGGTCCTTAAGTGCTAAAAACACAAGGCTAAGCTACAATGCTAATCTCTTCTTAGAAGTTTTTCCAGTGACCAGTTTGTCACATTTGTTGAGCCGTTTCATTACTTGCTAGTCGAGTAGTTTTACAACTTCACATGTTCTTGATCCAATATTTACCAAGTTGTGTTATGTGTGTGTATGTTTGGCAAATATGTCATTATAATAATTGCATTGTATCTAAAGGCACCTTTATAGACACGCAAGGTTCCTGTACAAGATACTTTTAAAACACATTAAAACATCATTAAAAAAAATGCTAGAGATCAAAAACTTGGATTGTGTTTAAAAGAAAAAAGGCCAATTCATCTTTAACTGATCACTGATCAACCGCATACGGTTTATTATCTTACTGACAATTTTGACTAGTTTTTTCCAATAATAATTCAATTGCCCTCTTAACAGAAACTGATGCTTCTTTATTTTGAAAGACCACTAGATGTCACTCTCTGCTTTATAATCTTTGGCTCTGATCTACTAGTGCAACAAAACCTGTCTTCATTTTCTAAAGTAGAGAGCCATCTAGTGGCCTTTCAAAATGCAGACACTGTATCATGATACTTCACAGCTGTTTCATGAAGCCTCATAGTCCCACCACTAGCAAAACGATCCCTCAAACCATGTCTAAGAGCTGCCTGTGCTGCAGGGTTGAAACCCATAACTGGACCTCACAAATCTCTCTTTGTCGCCTCCGTTCTCTTCAACACCCACGTGAACGTCCAGCTGACTGAACCGGCTCTTTCTGTACATGAAAGCGGTCGAGATTTGAAATCGCGTCTGTGGGAGTCTGAGCACGGCGGGGGGTCACAGAAGATAAAGCGCCCGTGATGTCGACAGCTGACTCCGGAGCCGTTTGAAGTCCCGGAAACGTGATTTATTTTTGGAGGTTGTTGTGGTGCAGCCGAACATAAAGGAGGATCTTCTGTGACTTGCAGCCGTTCTCTGGCTGCTCGTGACGGCGGCTGAACTCCATGATGAATTTCTCTCATTTTGAATTTCATTATTGGGGGGAAGATTTGTATTTGGGGAAGCAGTCGACTGTGTTTGAAGGTCGCAGCAGAGTAATAAAGTAAAGTTGACAGTATTTAATGAATGTTTGGATGAGCCAGAGCTTCATCACAAGCTCGACTTCTAACAAAAATATCACAGTCCAAGTCGAACTCAGACACATCTATTGAACCTGTAGCGTTGTAGTCTTGAGCTGTTGCAGTGCATTATGGGGGTTCTTGAATGACAGATTGAATTTGAGCAGTCACGGTTGATTTCTAGTCGCACTCTATTTTCTGGTATTGGCTTTTATTTGAAAATAAATTATTTCGTGGCACCGACCGAAATGCTTCTATAGTACTCAGTATCGTATCCTTCGTCTTTCAGTGTCAAGTTTAAGTAACCACACGTGGTTAAAACTTCATAATTTGTGGATTTTTCTGAAGCAAAACTACTAATATAAAGAGACAGTGAACATCAGATTCATTTGTCACTTGTTAGGAAGTGTTGTTTTGCTCTCAAAATGAATTACTTTTATTTATTTCTGTACTAAATCTGGAGTTGAAAATTGTGTCTTAGGATTTGTACTATTTGTAATGTCATTTCCTTTTTAATCGTTTATCGTAGAAAAAAAGTGTCTTTAAGGAATGTGGTGTCAAATTGAAGTTATTGAGATCAGTACCAGAATCGAAAAATTGATCGATACCCATGGCTAGTGCTGACCCCCTTCTCTTCTTAGTAATCCTTTGCTGATCTTGCTAACAACAACAATGACAACTGTCACAATCCCACTTTGGTTTTCCTTCGCCCACACACGTCCAATCAGCGCCCTCAATGTGATCGACACAGGTAGAAATACCTCTATTGGCCCCACTTCTGGACCCCAAAGGAAGCATACCAAGAAACGTTCTGGATCAAGTCCTGTTGGCCCATTTTGTCAGAGAAAACTCCCTTAAAATGGGTATTTTTCTGAGACAGAGCAGTTGGTGGAAACACTAAACATCCTCAACCTCTTGAAAGCGGAAGAGAACAAATTAATAAATATATTTATTGCAATATTTCTAGATTTCTACACTATACATGGGTCACACCCAATGGCGGTGGGGCCCGATGAGCACATGAATGTATTTATTTAAGTGGCCCAGTTATCCATCTCTTTTTTGGTCATATGACTGGAATTTAAAACAAAAACATCAGTGAATATTATGAAATAATACTAGCGATACTAGTATTATTTTCTTCTAACTGTGTTTTATTTTCTTGTCAGAAACTTGAAGAGGTGGACAGAAGGAGTCAGCACCAGCTGGACACTCTGGAAAGGGAGCAGCGACACCTGCAGCGGCAGCTGGCTCAGCTGCAGCCCCTCGGGAAGCGGGCGAGAGTTCGGATGGAGAGCGTGGGCTCCCGGGACGACTCCGACCGCTCCGAGTCCGACAGAGGTGAGAACTGAACGCTAACGGGTCGGAACCCTTCAGGAGCGTCGACTGACATGTTTCCTTTCTTTCTGCTGCAGAGGAGATAGAAGTGGACGTTGAAAGCACCGAGTTCTCCCATGGAGAGCTGGACAGCGTCAGCACCAGCGACCTGGACGACCACAGCAGCCGACAGAGCTCGGCCAGCGACGAGGGCTACTCCACCTGTAGCCTTAAACTGGCCTTCTCCGCCTGAAGCACCAGCCGGTTCAATCCAGATCCCGATCCCACGTCTCCCCGGTTCAGACGGACAAGAGTTTCAGCAACTCATTCGATTATTTTCGTCTTTTTCTTTGCGTCCAATTTTTAATTTCTTGACCTCCAGATTAGCGTCCTTCCAAATATTCTTTTCCATTAGAAATGACTTGTCCAGTTTTCTCCTCAACCGGTCCGACTGAACCGAACCAGCCTCCCTTCCAAAACTCTCTCCTCCTGCCTTAAACTCTCGACTCATTCCACCATCTCATACCGAAAAACGCAATACTCTCGTCCGAAAGCTGAAGTTTGAAAAACCCAACAATCACACGAAAACCGTCAATCAAGTCGTCTCTCTAGTATACCAGCAGAAGTACCAGCTTCAAGCTCACCATTTGGTAGTTTCCTCTATTTGCCTTGTGAAAACCGTTTTTTGCTTCAACCGTTCTCACGTACACGAGAATCTCTGCATTCCAAAACCATATTTATTACACATCCTTCGCTTTAAGACGCACGACTATCAATCCACGTGTCGTCCTCACTCCCGTCCCCGTGATTTTTCTAATTTATTTTGCATATAATAATATTTATTTTTTTGCTTTATTTAATTGTAACGTAGCTAGATCTTGGTCATGCTTGAATGAATCTTTAGAATTTTTTTTGTTTCAATTCCAGACAGTGATAAGCTCCCACACACTTGTCCAAGCACAAGGCTGTAAGCAATAACACATTGACTTCTACTTGCATCTTCTACTCAGCTGTGATCCACCACCACGCATGCAAGGGCCCCTGAAGGAGAAAGATGGTCGTTTTTGGTGACCTGCATTTTTAATATCACGTAGCAGATCCTAATTTATCGGTTGGAAAGATATACTTTGTAAACTTTTACCAGACCTAACTGACACCACGTTACATTTCTGTGTATAACAAACATCCAGAAATTACCAAAATGATTGCCTTAAAATGAGGTGAAATTGGGTTTAAAACAAAACAGGTACAGTTTAGATTAAATAAAAGAGAAAAATGAGTGCCAATTTTATTCAAGCGTAGAAATGAAGTCTTGAATACAAAATATATTTAATTAGTTGATCCATTGACTGATATTTTATAGAATGAAAACACATGTTTGAAAAGGTAAAGGTTTGCTAGTAAATTACACCATTAAAGTTACTTATCCAACCATAAAAATGCATCAACAACTGAACATCTTCCGTTTGTTCATAATGTATTTTAATGCAGGTCAAAACACGTTTCTTCTCCACAAAGAGCCCAAAATGCTGGTCATGACCAAAACACAAACACGCTTCACTATAATGGAGCGTTTAAAAATGATTGTAATTGAACCGCTGGTACACGTGTGTCGAATGTAACCCTCTTGATGATCATGCGATTCTGAATTGACCACCCTTTTAAAGATGTCTGTAGCATGAACACGGGTATTATTTTACTTTCATCTTTAAAAAAAAAACTATTCTGAGGTTTTTGCCCACAACTTGCACTGCTGCCCTGTTATCTACCAAATTGGACATTTCTCTGAGTTGATCTCCACCAAATTGTGTCTTAACACGACAGAGACTCTTGCACAAGATCCTCGTCAGATCCCCAAATGGTATTTTGGGTACATTTAGAAGAAGAAGAAGAAAAAAAAATGCACTATGAAAATAAAAGTCGTCCAGAACGGACGTCAAGTCAAAGAAAAACCCTGAATGTTCTTCTCTTTGGTTAATCAGGCGTCCGAGATGACTCTTTATACTGAAAAGATGCTGCTGGTTCCCTGCTAATGTTTGTTACTATTCCTGATTATTGTTCCTGGAATCTTAATAAAACAAATGTACCACCAACATGGACTCAGTGTTTGGATCCTCAGGACTTGCACGTCAATATACTCGCGTTGAATGAACATAAAAAAAACACAGATTTATAAAAGTCAAAACAAATGGTTTATTTTACTGGTTTATGTACAGAAATTAAAATGCTAGTTCAGCTTCCATCACTATAATTTAAGCTCTTCTTGTCGCGGCGTATGTATATTCTCTACATGTGTGTGCGACGGAGACGAAAACATCCAAGGTGTTGAAATATATTTGTTCTACTTGAAAAATATATCGTTAGACACACAAACACACGTTTTCTGTTCCTTTGAGATCCACGTGACAAACTGGAGCGGTGTATAAACATAAAACAAGGATTCATCATCATCATTATATACAGGAGACACACAGTCACTGAGGCATTAAATGTCTGACGTTGTACTTGGATGTGTCGTTATATTGGGTCATGGGTTTGTCTGCGATGCCGCACGTTCCCACTCCTACTTTTCCGTTCACGCTTTCGGGAGACGCGAATATACTTCTCTTGACCTGGATAAAAGAACAAGTGTGTCATTACTTTTGTGTGAAGTTAACACATCATTTATCACATCATTCAGTGTGCAGGTGTCAAAGTGATGTCAATCACCTTCTGATCCACAGAGACACAAAGCTCTTTGCAAAGAGTGGGTACGAACAGTTTAGGGGATAAAGAGATGAAAACCAGGTTGTTGTGTTGGACACAAGAATGAGAAAGTTGTAGTGAAGGATTAAGAGCCATTATTAAAAGTCCTGGGAGGACGAGTGGACTCCATTTAGGAGATGAATGACAGATGAACGTTAACCAGGCTCAGGTCCATTATAGAGCAGACCTCACAACACCTGCACCACACAGAGGAGGCTCCGGGTATTGCATATCTTATAACGTGCAAAGGCTTTTAAAATCCAATTAATTCCTTTCAAGGGAATTCACTAACAGACACGATTGACTTCAGTCGTTGAACTGAACAGAACGGAAATTAAGTTTCTGCATCAGGACAAACAACCCACGACTAATAGTTTCATGTTAAATGTTTAATTGAAAATAACTCAATATTCAGAGAACAAATAAACAAGTTCATAAGAAAAGTAAGTTATTCCTTAATCCAGAAAAGCAGAAGTTTTTCATTAGTCTTGGGATCAGTTGATCTTCAGTCACGCATCACTTTGAGGAAATGAGGGATTTAAGCTCAAGCATTTGTTCGCCTCTTCATCTTTGAACATAAGAGCATTTTGCATGAGTGTATGAATCTTCAATAACTCATGCATAGTTGACTTTCTGCTCCTTTAATCTCAAAATTCAAATGCTCAGGATGAGATGTTAAATATATATTATCCAGGAGAAAAATAGGAGTTTGACAATAATGCCTCATAGAATATGTTGCTTATGTTGCCGTGGACTGTTCAACATGAAACGACTAGAAATATCACAGTTTAAATGTTCTAAAAATGAATACACAATGGAGTCCAGCCGACTCCCCTGACTTCACACTGCTGGATCTGACATGTATTCAATGTAATCAATGTGTGATTCGTTAATAAAGATAATTTCAAACCCAGCAAAGAGGAAGCGATAGTTGGAGTTGAACAGTATTCAACAAACAATTTTGTTTTTTAAAACTCCAGCAGGAGCAGATAAACTGGCAATTTATTTTTTCACTGGATAACACAAGGATATGAACACTGGTAGATACTAATAAGACACATGACGCATGAAAGATTTTGATAATCCATCTTACTTCAGGGATGCAAATACTGTATCTGTATCCTGACAAGAGTCTAGATCAGGGGTCGGGAACCTATGGCTCGCGAGCCAGGTGTGGCTCTTTTGATGATTGCATCTGGCTCGCAGATTTCGGCTTTTCAGATAAAACATAAAATATTATCACTTGTTTCAGGGGTGGGCAATACGTCGGGTCGATCGCGAAGCTGTTGCGAGTAGATCGCGTGATTTAATAAAATATGATATAAGAAAATAGTAAAGAGAGCTCTGATTGGCTGCTGTGCATATTAATCAAATGGTTATTGCACCGATTGGTTGAAAATTTGATTGACATGCACAGCAGCCAATCAGAGCTCCCGCCTCTTCCACTGAACGCACGGAAAAGATCATATGAATCGAGAATAAAAAGAGCAAAACGTGCGACAGTCATTTTACGCAATTCAGAAAAACGATATAGGATTATAAGCTTGTTTTTTTTAAATAATATATCGAACAAAATAATGCGCGTTTGATCGCTTCAGGTTCTTCTCTACGAGAGTCACAGAAACATGACGTCAGGTCCATCAAAGTTAAGCTGCAGGTTCCAATGAAAGCGCAACAAATGCTGGTTTTCCTTTTGTGATCGCGTCCTTAAAACACACTTGTATTAATACACCATCACATGATGACTATTTGTAAATGACCTTTATCTCACGAATGTAATAAGAATACGCTCAAACCCAAACACATTAAACAGGTGCAGGTGAGACACACATTCTAATGACGTCAGAGACGATCAGACAAAGCGATGATGATGTGAAGTTACTGATTTATTTATTTATTTAACAGTTTTATTCTCGTTAAACTTCATCTGAAATTTAATTAATCCACTTGTGTGATTCATATCAGACATGTTTAAAATTAACAAATATAAACTGTTAGTTTGAATTCATGTTTTCATTTGTTTTTGTTTTTTCATGATCACAGAAATGGAGAAATTTTAGTCTTGTGCTTCATTTGAATATGATCGACATATTGAAATGGAGGCATGGAAAGGGATGAACCCGTCTGAATTCTTTGTTGATTTTGATGAACAAAGGAAAAGGGCTTGAATTCGTGTCAAGCACAGATTCTTACATCTGAATATTATTTATATGGCTCTCACTGAAATAAATTTCAAAATATTTTGCTTTCATGGCTCTCTGAGTCAAAAAGGTTCCCGACCCCTGGTCTAGATGATATTTGAACGAGGATTTTTTTTACATTTTTACCCAATAAATGATCAAAAATTATTTAATAATAATTTAATTTCACCGACACTTTAATGATGCAGTGGTTTACATGTCTTAGAGATCGCACACTTTTCTTTTTTTTACATGATAAACAATTAAAAATAAAATCAACATACCTGTCCTTTCTTGTTCTTTGAATAAGCCTTGTTATTGAACTGTTGCCATTTGGACTTCTGGACCTCCCTCTCTGTTTCCAACTCTTTCATCCTTGCAACCTTTTTCTGGGCCTTCTTCTTCTTATACTCCCTCTGCTCTGCCACCTGTTCTTTCCTGCACAAGTCAATCCACACAAGTTAACATCAACTATTCAAGACTTTACAAAAGTGTCTTTACCTTGACTTGGCCTTCAAGAATCCGTCCAGGTCCAAAACTTTTCGGTCTTCAACAGATTTCAGGTTCTGCAGGGGGATGATCTCAGCATTCCCGTAGCCGGTGAAGGTCACTGCAGCAGTGCCGTTCTCCCGATCCACCTCCTCGATCTCAGCCTCATAGATCCTGTCAAAGAATTAAGTCTGTAAGCAGGTGAGTATGAGCAGAGACTCAAGCTCAATATCATCACAATATAAAATCATGATCAAATAAAAATGTAAAAAACATAATTATGTCATAACATACAGTATGTCAAGTTAAAAAATTGTTTTAAATGCTACATGTAATTTTCAAAGGCAAAAAAACACGACACTTACTGTCCATCCTGACTCCATACAGCCAAACACTTGTCTCCCTCCTTCCATACGTGTTTGACTGGAGCTGTGTCTGCTGCTGTGGTCGTGGATGCGCCTTCGTTTGGTTGTGAGGCTATGAGGTCTTTCGTCAAATCAATAACTTCCTGTGAAACAATTAAATAAATAGGTGGTCATCCGTTTACGAGGCACGCCAACTTACAGATTTGATTTATTTCTGACTTTGAGGTGACATTAAATATTTTGGAAGTGTTCACAGTGTCATGATTATTGTAACACTTTTGTATTGTTTCACAAGGTGAAGGAAATGAAACTAACGGCAAATTGCGAAGCCGATTTTTGTTGATGCATTTGGAGAACAAAAGGCCGATCTGTGATCGCCTGTGACTGAAACCCAAAAAATCTAGGACTGGCACAACAGAACACTCTGTCGTCCACTGCCAAAAGTGAACTTCACAGTTGAATGACGGCACTGACAGGGTCTTTTGTCCGTTGTGTTGCAGTGGAAAATTGTGAACCGTTTTTCTTCCCTTCTTTAAAAGTACGGCGAGCACCGTTTCAGAATTCCCCTGTGATTCATGAAACCAGACAGGTGTCTGTTGCTTTATTGATCGTGCTTCATATTACTTGTCACCACTGTTAATTGCCAAAAACTGTTCACTTTGTTTTAAATTATAAAACTAATTAGATTGAGTGTCACAGTCTACTGCAAGTCTTGTATGGATTAATGCATCAACTACCCTAATAAAAATGATGTTATTGAGGTTATTATTATGAGTTTGTCCTGTCAAGTATGCCTGTTTTGGACATCTTTTTCGACAAATGTTTACAATTCCGTGATTTTAATAAACCTAATGTGATTTGTTGAATAAGCATGTGCATTAAAGGGATAGATCATGTAGAAAATGAAAAGAATAGACTGAGAATATTTTTAAAAGATGCACATTGTTGTAACCACCAACCAATTGTGTTGGATCCAACACAATGAATGAATTTTATTGATTCATTTTCTGTCTTTCAAACTTAATTTTAAATGGCTATGGTGTTTAACCCATGTTCCTCGTACTCACCTGTAAGTCCTTTTGTAGTTTTAGAAGGTCTTCATTTTCCTGATCAGTCGACAAAGCCACTTCTACTTGCTGAAGCTGAGCTTTATAGCTGTTCAGCTGTTTCAACAAGTCGTCAGACATCTGTTGTGGGAAACAAAACAGTAGGGTTCACAACATGCTAGCCACCGTTAGCAACTACGCGCTGTTTATTAGAATTAACAGAAAAATGCGGTAATTTAACAAGCGGCAACGTATCGTTTCAAAGCACAAATAAGACACAACATTGAACACGACGTGGATATAAGAGTTTCTCAGTTGATTTATCTCAATATACAAAACGCGGGCCTGTTTCACTCGACGTATCCAAACGTACGAGGGCTAAGCTAAATGCTATTAGCTGAAGAACGCCATGAAAACAAAGGAAACGAACACATTCGATTTAGAATTCCATTTTAGAATATCCTTACCTTGGTATAAATAGGTAGCTGTGGCGAATACTCTAAACACTTTTATATTAATGCAATTATTATTCAACACAAGCGGAAGAATAGAACAACAATACACTCTCAATATCAAACCGGAAGTCGATAGATCTACTCTCTCGCGATACTTCACATTATGTCGTCAGAGAGAAAAAAAAATATTAACTCATCAGCCCCCCTTGTGGCAAATTCTATAATTGCATATTGGCAATAATATACTTCTGAAGTTATGTTCAAAGATACACTGTATTAAAAACGTGCATAAACTGAAACTTCGTTACATTACATTTGTGTATTTGACTTTATGTAGGTTTTTGCCTATGATGTCATCATGCTTCATTCAAAGCTAGTTCAAAATTAGAGAAATAATTCGACATTTTTTGGTTTTGTGCTTGATGAAACTTAAAAAATAAACAAATGTATCAGTATCTAGTCACTGTGTAATAACCAATGCTAGTATTTTGTATACTATTTAGACGTTTTTAGTATAGATGTATTGCCCCAATGAGAGTCTGAGAGTGTCACATGACCACCAAACTGATTTACAGCTGTGGATCAGAGACCGTTTTCATTCATCAAGTATTGATGGATTTTTGTTCAATTGAGCAGAAGATAAAACCAGAGACTAACACGACAAGAGCCTTAATGAATGTTTTGTAAATGAATGTGCACAACAGAACATTCACAAGATTTTTACAAAATTCCAGATATAATATTTCAACAGTGGATCAGACAGAAACTACACTTTAATGTTTGGGGCTTTCATTTTAAAATAGATCATTTTGTGTAAAATAAGGAACAGAAGTACTAATAATTTGTATTTCACGTCTGTATCCCTGTATATCTTCAAGAAAAAATAAGTTGCACACTTTTTTCTAAAACATAAAATAAGTCAAAGCTATTATTTGAATAATAATAATAATAATAATAATAATAATAATACAATTATTATTAATTTTAACGTTGACACCTCATCATTATGACCCAGTTTATAAAACATGTAAAATTGTGTTTGTGTTTGCGATTAAACATATTTCCTACCATATAAATATAAGACGCAGCTTCATAAATACTTTTGTTTTGGACGTAAAACATTTTAACCCTCAATCCTTAAGTTGATTTACATTTCTATTTATCTCTCCTATATTAAATCAAAGTATTCCTAGGATTGACTATTCAGTATCTGTGTGTCCGTAAGCAAGATATTACTGGGATGAATGAAAAACATCATTATTAGATTTGCCAAAGATAGAGGCGGAGCTCCTCCTCTCCCCTCCCACTCCGCATCATCCGTATCTTCAGCTTCACTCTTATCGCAGACAAACTCTCCGCTGGAAATATCTGCTTCTACAGTGGCGTTCTCGGCAGGAAGTCAAAGATATGTTTTTAAATGCTTCTGCACCCAAAGGTCAGACGCTCTTTTCCATGAAGAAGAGGAAAGGTCTCCTCCTAGAGTCGTAGACGCATCGATACGATGTGTTGAAGAAATCTTCGGCTTCTAAAAACTATTTGTCCACAGCTCGTCCCGATGGAGTGTCTTAAACTGATCGGCGGGAACGAGACCCAGAGTGGACGTCAGCCGTACCCCTGGCAGATCTCCGTGCCCCTCACCATCCTGGTGTGTCTCCTGATCCTGATCACCGTGTTCGGCAACGTCATGGTGGTGATCGCGGTCACCACCAGCCGGGCCCTGAGAGCCCCCCAGAACCTGTTCCTGGTGTCGCTGGCGAGCGCCGACATCCTGGTGGCCACCTCGGTCATGCCCTTCTCCCTGGCCAAGGAGCTGATGGGGTACTGGTACTTCGGGAAGGTCTGGTGCGAGATCCACCTGGCGCTGGACGTGCTCTTCTGCACCTCCTCCATCGTCCACCTGTGCGCCATCAGCCTGGACCGGTACTGGTCGGTGACCCGGGCCATCAAGTACAACCTGAAGAGGACTCCCCGTCGGATCAAGGGCACCATCGTGGTGGTCTGGCTCCTGGCGTGCCTCATCTCCTTCCCTCCTCTGATCACCATGCAGAAGGACGACGGCGGCGAGGAGGACACGCCGGACTGCAAGATCAACAACAAGCGCTGGTACATCATCTTCTCCAGCATCGCCTCGTTCTTCGCGCCGTGCGCCATCATGATCATGGTGTACGTGCGGATCTACCAGATCGCCAAGAGGAGCACGAGAGCGCCTCCGGGAGAGAACGGTTCCTCGGACCCCCGGGGGACCAAGGGAGAAGACGCCAGAGAGGTGGACCACATAGACGAAGAGGCCTCGTCCTCGGACGGCAACGAGATCTCCATCTGCTCCCTGAAGAGGAGGAAGGCGTCCGAGAGGAGCAAAGCGGCTCAGGTGACCACGCTGGAGGCCGCGAGGATCAACCGGAGGAGGGGGAGACAGTACCGGGAGAGACGCTTCACCTTCGTTCTGGCGGTGGTCATGGGGGTGTTCGTCCTCTGCTGGTTCCCCTTCTTCTTCACGTACACGCTGGCCGCCCTGTGCGACTCCTGCTGCGTCCCCAAGGTGCTGTTCTCCACCTTCTTCTGGTTCAGCTACTGCAACAGCTCCCTCAACCCCGTCATCTACACCATCTTCAACCACGACTTCAGGAGGTCCTTCAAGAAGATCCTCTGCCGGAGCAACAGGAGACGTTAGCAGATCTTCACACGTCGAAACTAGATTTCCTACAGTGTACCTTTAATGATGAATTATACGTATTGATAGCTCATGTAAATGTTTTCAAGATAAAGAGGTTTTTCTGTTCTTGGAAGTCCAAAATTTGTTCCAAATATAGTCGTAAGGTAAGGTAAGGTAAGGTAAAACTTTATTGATCCCTCAGGAAGTACTTCGGGAAATTGTTTTTTTCCAATAGCCAGAGAAATACAGCAATTTTTCATGAAAAATAAAAAATAAATCAAAATAAAATAATAATAATAATATCACCAATAAATTCAACAACTTTCAGTTCTTATGCTGACATATAATGTTAAAAATAACTTAATGGTGAAAGTGTGTTTATTAGATGTCAAGTATGAGCGTGACAATATTTCCAAACTTCACTTCTGACATTCTAGCCTTCAATTTCAATCCTCACAGTTGTATTTATGGTCCTTAATGTTTAAAAACTGAATTTGTAACATAAAAAAAACTGTTTTCTCTCCTCAATCAGGCCATTGTCACGCATCTCAAATTGAACTCTTCAGTTAAATCCTCATTTTAGCTTCATATTTTTGCTAGTTTGTCTTAAAATTGCTCATTTTTATAAATGATTGCAACAATAGCGTTGGTTTTTACATCTGCTACAAAATAAAAGCCTCAATGTAAATGTGCTTGATGTGCTGAATGTTGTGCTAAAAGCTGGGATTGATCCTAACTTGCTAGTATTCAAAGAAATATCATGCTTGTATTTTTTAAACTTCAATTATTGTTGTATTGTTTTTTTGTTTTTTACATAATGGTGAAGTAACGTTGTACCGTCAGCATCCATGTGTCGTTGTCACGATCTGAAATGAAGGTAATAAACAACACGGTAATGTGAACGATGACATTCATTTGTGGTAAATGTGTGCTTGAGGCAGCAATATCTTTTAAAAAAACCTCTTTATGTATTGAAACACAATAACCAGGAGCAGATAATTGAATGGAAATAAAGCCTCTGGAGGAGCGGCTGGCACAAACACTAGTGGGATTATTGAAGCGTGAATTATTGCCGCTCATATTAAGATATCATTGAATCCCACCCTGCGGTGAAACGGAAATCATAAAGTGATAAAGGGATACGAGAGGTGGTCTCGGCGCTGTGTTTGCTCTCGTTCTCTTCCCGTTTCCTCGCATGTTGACCCGCTTTATCCACGCAAACATTCACACCAACCGTTTCTCGCTCGGAAGCGGATGATTCCCATGACTTCCTCGGCTGCTCTGACTCCTGCGGTACACATGTTTGTGTTCGACCGCCATCCCAGGGTCTTAAAATACGACATCATCACTTACCACAACGTTGAACTGCGGACCTACTGGATTACTAACTTTGAGTTCCCACGGCAGCGTGACATGAGAAAGAATATGAGTGTTTGACGTATTGTGTGACAGATGATTGCGGATGAGTCGCACAAGGCATCGGTTTGCTGGAAGTACACAGGAAGACACTTGACCTTTGACCCAGGCACTTGTAGCTGCAGAAGTAGTTTTGTTATATAACAATCAAATCACATATTCACATGTTTTTTTCTGCCATAATACAACGATTTAACCTAGTTTTCTCTTTGAATAAAATAATTAAAAATGACTATTAAAGGTAAGATAAACCCTGAATTAATCACATGAGAAGCTGGATCCATCATTTTAACTCAGTAAAAATGTTTTTTTTAAGCCTCCTGCATCTGTTGCTTCACTTTTCTCGACATATTAATCCCTCTGAACATTGTTTTATCCTAATATTTTGTGTATCTTTTTGGTTTTAATACATGGAATATGTCAACAACATTTTTAATTTATGTTCCCATCTTATTAATAGCAAAATTAATCAAATAAAAATGCAGTAAAGACCTTTTGTGACAATTTTTAACCATTTAAAAATGATGTAATAAACATTTTATTTTAAGCCTTTTGCATCTCTCGCCTTACTTTCCCTTTTATATGAACCCATTTCAATATTATTGTTTCCTAATATTTTGTGTATATTCGTGATTTTAATACAGAATATTATAACTTTAAATTTGTAATTCTTGTTTCCGACCTTATAAATAGCAATATTTATAAAATAAAAACTCAACTCAGAACCGTGTAAAAATGTATGTTATTAAATGTTATAAACAAATGAAACATAAGTAATTCTAAATAATCAGAATGAGAAACAGAAAACCTTTACTGCCCTCATTTATTGTGGTGCTGTTACAGATTTTAAAATAAATAACATGAATCAAATAAAAAGAGATGAATAAAATAAAATAAAATAAAATAAGAGACACAGGTAACATTTATAAGAACAATTAAGAAACATGTTTAAATTATATTTTAAATCCTCATTATGTTGTCAGGTCTGGTTAACCCTTGTGTTATCTCTGGGTCGAGATGAACAACCTAGTTTTCGGCTCTGGGTCACCTTGACCTTGAGATAACACGAGGGTTAGCCAGACCTGACAACATATAAATTAAACATGTTTCTTAATTGTTCTTATAAACTTTACCTGTGTCTCTTTTTTTATTTTAAATTATTGTATTTTATTCTATTCATCTCTTTTTATTTGATTCATGTTATTTAATCTGTCACAGCACCAAAATAAAGGCTGGCATAAAGTTTTAATATAACAGTATTTTTTAATATATAAATATATATATATATATATATATATATATATATATATATATATATATATATATATAAAGATTTGTGCAGATATTGGCCAACAAACCCAAGTTAACCAGTTGTTTCTTATTTAATTTATATAATATATCAATTTAAAAAAACAGCATTTTAGTTTCTTTCTTCATCGCGGTTGAATGTTTTATCGTTCTATTGACAGTTCCTCTTCAAATTCATCCGCCACTGTTCATCATTCACGCGGCGTGGACTCAGCCTCTGTATAAATCCTTCCCTCCGGTCTACGAGGAAAGTCTCCGGGGACAAATATTTATTTCCTCCTCCACGGACCGTTCAAGCCGATTTACACCTTTGACACAGCAGCTGATAAAACTTTATAAGCAGCTTTCAGCAGAAGTTCCCACAGCTGTCTCTCACAGGCAAGTCCCCAGTCACTCCCGCGCTGTGTTTTTCATCCAGCTACCAGATCTTTTTTTTTTTTTTAAAGTGGCAGATCATGTATGGGGAAGAGGCCGGTGGACTTAGAAGCAATTAAAGACCAAAGAGAGCTCGCTGCACCCCAGACATGCCGGGATTATCAAGTCAAGCTGGCGGAGGCAGGCGGCGGCCTCTGGGTCATACTAATAAGTCTAAATCATAGCTGCTGATGAATAGAGTGATTTTAATTGAACGTCGGGTCACTCATTATGGATGGAGGAGAATGCCTGCTGCACGCTGGGCTGTATGATACTTCCTCCCTCATGGGTTGATGTGCATGCAGGATAATTGAATTATCTTGGATTTAATGGGAGCAGAAGGAAGATCCTGTTTAATTTGCTTCGTCCTGTCGCTCATTTGCCTCTCATTGCATCAGCGGCTCGGATTAACTCTCGTTTCGACTCCTTGATATTTATAGTCTTTTTACACAGACGTTCAAATATACATCCTTAAATGTTAGGGATGTGTATTGGCAAGAATCTGGCGTTACAATACCTTAGTGATGGTTTTATGAAGCTTCATGAAGCAGTCATTATTTTCAGAGTCCACTAGATGGTGGTCTTTGCACTTTATTTGTTTGTTTTGAACAACTGTTTTAATAAAACATCACATTATTATTAAACTGATGGCGCCACCTACAGACCTCCAAACAACATGACACTGTTTCATGAAGCTTCATCAGCTTACCACTACGATACGTATCATAATACAGAAGAAAAAAAATACGATATATTGCAATACTGTAGGAAAAAGGATATATTTTAGTAGTATAGTTTAAAGTAATTTACAGTAGTGATGGTCTGATGAAGCTTCGTGAAACAGTATCATGTTGTTTAGAGGTCAGTAGGTGGCGCCATCAGTTTAAAAATGATGTGATGTTTCATTAAAACTGTTCAAAACAAAAAAAAATAGTGCAGAGACCGCCATCTAGTGGACTAGTGGAATGATGACACTGCTTCATGAAGCTTCGTCAAACCATCACTCATTTACACAACACATGACTTTTGACGAACTGCTTTCATTTGTTTTAAACCAAATTATGTCCACACATCAGCTTTAAAAGCTGCTGGAATCAAATGTATCCTCTTGTCCTCAGTCATATCCAGAATCTTGGAGGAGATAATTATAAAATGACAGTTTAACTGCAACACAAAATGTACGTTGTGAATACTTGCATGTCTATTGTGAATTAATACATAACTTGACTTAATTGAACCGTAAACCAATAAACAACTATGGTAAAATATAAAACGTGATTTAAAGCAAAACAAAATATTTAACTTTTTAATTTTTAAGTAAAAACTGACATAGTGCTGTAACATATCAATACAGTACAGTGGAAGAAATGTTGCGATATATTGCTGTATCGATAATTTTCTAACCCCCTAGTAAATATTGGTTAATAAACGTTTTTGAGTGGACAGTCTCTCTCATGATGAGCCCCCTGGTAACAATAATTCACATGAAGACATGTCAACAGGACTAGAAGTAGTTGCTGGAATAACTATGCAAAAAGTAGATCCCAAAGATGTTTGAAATGAGAGCCAGTGTTGTCTTAAGCATAAATTGTATTGAATATTGTTTTGATTGTTTAAGCGCTTTGTGACCCTGGTCTGGAAAAGCGCTCTACAAATATGAATTACTTACTTACTTACAATGAGTCCCCAACGCTGCCAGATATGGAAATGTTTTTTAAAAGCCATTACAGGCTGTAAATAGAACTGAGGGAGAGACTTTTGCTTCCAAAACCTGACACAAAATTGAGATGATGGCAAAATTAAATGTAAGAAAAGTCACTTTACTATAAAGTGGGAATTATATATACATTTATATTGAATTGCAGGATCGTTTTCAGAAGTTGACGAGAAAGTAGCAAGAAAAATATGTATATTCAGATGTATTATATATAATCAATTTCCTGGAGGAGATCTTCAGAGAGATTAATAGGGTTTATTTATCTCTCTATTTGAGAATAGATTAAGAGAAATCCTGAAATAAGGAGGTACAGTGTAGGTAGAGAAGAAGAAACACCAACCAAACAAAGAACCTCATGTTCAATATTTAACTAATAGCGAGTAAACTTTAGGATGATGAGTAAAAAAAAAAGTGATGGGCTCAACGAAGTATATAAAACATCAATCTACTGTTTTACTAAGTGTGTCTTAAATAGATGTTGGACTCTATTGTATCATCAGTATGTGTCTGTTTGTACAAAACTCTCTTTTTAATTAAATATTTACATTAGAACATGATCTTAAGCCCCGCCCACTGAAAAAACCATTTTTCTGGAAATTAAATCTTGTTTACCATAACCACACCCACTCGTCTGTGATTGGACAACCATCAATGTAGGTCACTGCGTGTCATCAATCCCGGAAGTCTCCACCTCTAAGGGACTCGTTGTATAAACAAAGCGGGGCATGATTACAGCTGGCTGGAAGAGTGAAGCCTTTATAACGTCATAATGGATTCCGCTCTCGTAACCTCTTGTTCGCTGAGATTGGATGATGGAGAACTTTATAAAGTAATAAGTTTAAAACATGGTCATGATGAGGGACTTGCATCTTGGAGGGAAAGACTTTGAGAAAATGACATTGGTTGCCTTTTAAACTGAAGTAGAAAGGAAGGGGTTTAAATAAAAAATATTATTACTTTCCATCAAAGAACATGACTTAAAAAGACCAGTTGACACTTTTGATTTACAAATATGTAAAATAAACAACAAAGACTTCATAACTTGAAAAAAAATTCAAATGATTCAAGATAGCAAGCGGTAAATGACAGATAACAGGCCAATGCGCCCTTAAGCAAAGGCGAAATATATCTGAGGAACTGACGACCCTTTTCCCCACATCAAAGATGTGTCTGGTGAAAGTCTGATAACCGTGTTTGGACGAAGTTTCTATAGACTTTAAAATGTGCCAAAGCTCAACTTATAAAACCAAAGTTAATGTAATTCCTGACTCCAGAACCTTTTAATGTTTGACCAATTAGAGAACACTGTGATCTCCGGGGAAATTCCTAACTCATGAATTATAATGATGTAAAAAGAACTGTAGCTTTTTCATCCAATCAAACCCGGCGAGCGCCTCTGAAGGGGCTTCAATTAACAATCCTTCAGGGAACGTTGGACGCCGATCGGGAATTATGACCACAGACAGCACACGGATGATGCAGAGTTTACCAAAGATAACAAAAGTATCAACAAATGGAGTTTCGTTCTCCGGGGAGAGTTTCCTCACGTTCAAGCACAATTTTAATTATACGTTTAATTTTGCTCCGTTTCTGCGACAACAGAATTAGACTGTTCAATTATTCATAAGAGCCTCTTTCTTCTCGCTCGTTTATTTTGAGAGAAATCCGGCTTTAAAAACAATAACAGGCTAAGCTAAGATGAGGGTTTTTCCACAACAGTAACTGGATTTAACTAATTTATTATGGATTTGCCCGGGGCTTTGTTTTAATAGAGTCTGTGGAATATGAAGTCTCTTTATATGTTGAAGTGATTATTGCAGTGATATCTCAATATTCCTGTTGTGTTAAAGAGGCCAATAATATGGTCAATTTAATGCTACATTTTTGGTTTTGTGTAAATATTGGTACTTTAATGAAACCTGTTATTATCACGAAAGCTTAAAATAAATAATAAATAAATCCAATATTTATTTTTTTTTAATTAAAGTATCCTGTTTTAATAGAAAATTCGTATTTTGTTAAATAATTAAATATGTAATGAACGATAGAAATTTAATGTGACTATTCTTTCATCCCCATTCCGAATGTTTTAAATTTAATTTAATTTAACAAATATGGAATTCTTGGAGCGCCACAATAACATTAACGAGAGAGTAACTAAAATATATTAAATTAAAAGGAAAAAAAGAATTCATCCCCCATTTCGAATATTCTAAATTTAAATAAAAAATTATGGATTTATTGGAGCGCAATTAAATGAATGGAAGAATATACTAAATTATAAGAGAATTGCAAATTTCGTGAATAAATATAAGGTAATTAACTGAAATACACTTGAGAATAAAAATGGATGTATATGATAATAATCCTTTAAGACACAGTGTTATTATGAAAAATAAAACATCACTTAATCACTTAAAAACAAAAAATATATTCATGAAAAAAATGTTGAAAGTATCCTGTTAAATAGAAGATTCTGTTTGTGGTAAAAGATTAAATATCTAGTTTTAAAAAAGGAAATTTTAATTTGACTATTTCATCCCCAAATTTGAATGTTCTCATTTTAAAATAAATAAACAAATAGGGAATATTTTGAGTGCCACATTTAAATTGAGAGGATAAATAAAATATATTGCATTAAATGAGAATTGCAAAATGTATAAATAAACTGAAATACATGTGAAAATATAAATGGATGTTTCTTCAACACAGCTCTTAGTAAAGCTCTCTTTATTCAAGTCAATATACGACTCAGTGGGTCAACCTGGATTATTCAAGCTAGCATGAAACAGTTAACTTTTCTTTTTTTTCATTAAGCTTCATTGAAACTCCTCACAAGGGACTTATTGATTTATTTGTGGCGGCGACGTGTTCGAGTCCTGGGCTTGAATACTTAATGGAACTTCCTGTCTAAAGCAAACACAAGCATCTTCACCATCGCTTCAGTTATAAAGAGGCATGAAGAAACACTTTCTCTAGAAAAGAGATGGCCGTCGTCGTGTTAAAAGAGTGGGCTGGACATGGTGGTCATAATGAGAGTCACGTCTAGATGTGTGTGTGTTGAAGCACTAGAGTTTAAATCTTCACAGTAACAACAGAGGAGAGCGGTGACAAGGTGACAAAGAGAAAGCTTCCATTAAGAACAAAACACGAGCTACAGGAAGGAGCGAACATCCCATAATAACAAAACGCCTCAAACTGCAGAATAATTGAATTGTCCAAGTGTAATCAGCCTCGTGATCTTCGCGCTGGTTGACCTGATTAGGTTCGTCGGGCCTTAAATCCTCGTCCACACACAGTGTTAATGACTGAGTTACAGTTGTGTATTTGTTCTATAAGTATCTCACTCACGTCTTTAATAGGCATGTTTTAGTCTCACCATGTCTATGGTTGCCTGTTTCACTGTATAGTAGTGATGGTCTGATGAAGCTTCATGAAACAGTGTCATGTTGTTTAGACGTCAGTAGGTGGCGCATTCAGTTTAAAAATAATGTGATGTTTCATTAGAACAGTTGTTCAAATCAAAGGAAGATAGTGCAGAGACCGCCATATAGTGGAGTCTGAAAATAATGACACTGCTTCATGAAGCTTCATCAGACCACTCCGTATCTATTGTTTCGTCACTATTATATCACAATACTGATGATGTGGATCACTTTTTCAAGAACAGGTGCAACATCATTAGAATCCCTGTTATAATGTAAGTTATACATTTATCGGTGAATCTGCCAAATATGTTTTAAATTGATCGATAAACTCACTAGGTTCTTGAACCTGCTGATTGTATGATCGCTTGTAATGTGATTCACAGAGTCAGACCAGCCGTGTTAACTGATATTTTCCAACACTTCCAACACTAACTTCATGGATTTAATCAATTAAATATACATAGTCACTGTGCTTTATTTTTCCTTTGCTGTATATTTAAACAACGTATGGTGTGCTTGTTCAATCCTGGCTTTTTGATTTTTACATGAATATGTTGAGAGTCTTTTTTTTCTAATTTAAAGTTAATTAAATTATTTGTAATTTAACAAAAAGGTCACTCCTCAAATATTGAACCCCAATGGCTTAGAGGTTGACCAGAAATTAATTGCATTTTTACTGGTTTAAATAATCCATAACTTTCTTAATATTTATCACAGGAAAATGATACTTATATCACTAGAATCATGATAATTTACACAACTCTTTTGGTTAATATCAACCAACAAATCTTTTTAATTTTACACACATACAGAAACTCATTACACCCCCACACCCCCTAACTATAATTCAAAGTGAAGTACATTTTAATCTTAATACTATACTAACAAAATCTGAGGAGAAATAAGTGTATTTAAAAAAATAAAATTAATTGCAAACAAAGCCTATACAAATATACATTGAAAGACTAAAAAGTAGAATAAATATATGTATTATTGGTGGAGATTAATTGATTTGCTCTATGTAAAAAGACACCTGATCACTATAAAAAAATTTGATATAAATAGTGATTGACGTGTCTTAAATAATCTGCAGGGATGTTTTTTGTGTGTGAAGTTTCAATCTAAAACGTTTCTTATGCTCACCTCTGAGTCCAAACAAACCGAAAAATACGTAAAAAGGACAATAGTTTCCCACAATTATAATTGAAAGTTCAATTAATGAGTGTTTGCTGATTGGAACGCGACTGCCCCTCACAGACGAGAGCACGTCACTGCAACTGTGTAGAACACATGGTTGTGTTGTTTAATCTGAATCAGAAACTTTTATTGCCAGTGATGAAAACATAACACTGTATTATTACAGGATAAAACAATGAAATAATATAGATAAAATAAAAATTGATGAAGTAATTAATATACATTTGAATAAAAGAAGAGAAATGAACGAAACATGACATATACATAATGAATAATTAATTAGAATCAAAGAAAATAAAATAAATTAAGTTTAATGAATGTATAAATAATAATCATGATCCGGAAAAAAAAACGGGAGACGTGTCTGAAAAACAAAAACAGTGACTCATTCAAGAGGTGGTCATAATGTTTCGGTCAGCGTCGGGAACGTGCCCTCTCTCCCTCGTCCAATCAGCGCGAGGATCAACAGTCGCTGACGTCATTGTTATTGTGGAACTGGGAGCCCCAGTTGCTTATTATTACAGAGATTTCGACATCGTTTCACCGACATTTAAACCAGATTTAAAACGATTAAAAAAAACACAACACACAATGTCGACCACCAAGGAAATCTCCCCAGCGAACAGTCTGCAAGGTATTTTTTTCTTTGTTCTAAACAATGTTTACTGATGTTTAGCTGATGCTAATGCTAACTTTCCATAATATTGTGCGACTCTTGACATATTTGTGGTTAAACCTCGAACAAACTACATGGATTACACACGTTTAGAATTGTATTTGGTGTAAACGCAATAGTTTTGCAATCTTGTCAGTATACGTGTCTTGTTTACTAGCAGATACACATGTCAACAACACGTCTATTCACTGTGTTTACGTCCTTGAAGGCTCCTGGGTCGAGTTGAACTTCGATGGTTCTGGTCGCTCCAGTCACCATGGGAGTCAGGAGCTGGTCTCAGGGTCCGGTCCGGAGGATGACGTGGAGAACATGTTGCTGGACGCACAACACGAGTCTGGCCGCAGCAGCTCCAGGGAGAGCTCTCAGTGCAACAGGTACAAAGAGGCGCAACAAAAAGAAGAGAATAAACAACATTAATAATGTTATTTTGTGTTTATCTCACCAGCCCTGGTCGAGCACAGACACCGCTGCTGGTGTGGAGAGGCTCAGAGGGAAACAGTTCTCAGGTACATGCATGAGATCAAAACATTTTAGTCATACTTTTTGTTTAAATAATTCAATAATATATTTTATATTAATTGTTTTTCTTGGCTGATTTTAAATACTGTAAAAGAGTGACACATTTAATAACTTCAATCAACATCAACCCTTGTTAAAAACAAAAAAATATGTAATTAAAGATGAATTAAAAAAGGACGTTGGAACAATATGTTGCATGATCAGATACAAAAAAACATTTGAGTGCATGTGTGCCAATTGAAAACAACCCAAAAGTAGTATGAATGCATAAATTCTAGCACTTGAGGAAGTAGATCACGGTAATAAAAAAAAGATGCGGATTTTCAATTCATGAAGATTAAAATTACTGTTGCGTAGATCTAGATAAACATTACATTTGTTTCAGGAACGATCTACCTGTTTTAAAAACAAAATATATATACCATTAAAGATGTATTAAAAACGAGTTGTTTTTTTTGGAAACCACCGGGTGTGTGTTGCGGTGTTGCTGGATCAGATAAGCAAACATTCTTATCCATATGTGTCAATTTAATTTAAGACCTTACTTAGAAATACAAATGCATACATTCCGGGACTGGAGGAAGAAGATCACAGTAATAAACTTCTATTAAACTTGGTTTATAAAGTGGTTTCAATTAACATGAATAATCTCCAGAAAGAAAACACTTGCAATTGTTTCACCTTTTCTTTATAGGAACAAAATATTTTTGTAATTTACAAGATTTTTTTGAGCTGAAAATGGCCACAAATGTACTTTCAGTCCGTCACTATATGGTTACAAAAACTGTCAAGTACAACTGGCAACTATCTCTGATGTTTACATTGTTCTTATCAGCCTGCTTAAACATGTAAAGGATGGGCCTGGACAAAGACAGCTGCTGACAGGAGTGTTTGTCTAGCAGGTGCAGTCGGTTCATCCGAAGACTTATCTGTTGACAGAGCAGGATAGAGCTGCTTTAAGTCAGGCACGTCCAAAGTGCTGCTTTAATGCAGATTAAATACGGGCCCTCGTCCCCTTTATGAAATGTTTTAATCAACCAGAGCATGTAAAACATTGTGAAAATAAAACTGTTTGAATGTCAGACACCTTTTATATATATATATATATATATATATATATATATATATATATATATATACACACAACAGTCAAAAGACAAAAATCAAAGTAAAGATGCTAACTGTTCATGCTAACTCTCAATGCTAATACCTAAAACACTTCTTATGTCTGTCCGTGTGGCAGACTTTACTTTTGTGTTGAACTGGATGAAGATATAGGAGCTTTTATTTTGAACTTCTGAACGATACAACTCTTAGAAGTCACTGTTAACATTCGGCCCCCGCTCGTTTTCATGTAATCGAATGTGGCCCTTATACAAGTATACAATAAAGTGCCGTCGTTTTTGTGTTAATGTGATGATTTATTTCCATTTTAAGATAATTGTTACAGATTTATCTTCTGTCAGAATTTGTAATTTATAGTAAATAAAATAATTATATTTTACCAAATATTGTTTCAATGTAATTACTGTTAATTTGACACATTTTATTGTATTATAAAAGTTACTGTTGACCTATTTAATAACACATTTTAATGTCTCTACATCCAAATAAAAACAACACTTCCGATGATTTATTTGCCAACTGTTTTCCAACAAACCTTTTGCTTTTCATTAGTCCTCAGTGTGAGGTTTTATTGGTTCTATTGATCGACCGGATCGTTCTGGCAGCAACTAATGATCCTCATCTACTATTTATAGTCGGAGGAAGATTTCCAAGAAAGGAGGCAGGAGGTCGAGCTGTTGATGAAGAGGAGCTCGGACTGGATCTGGGACTGGTCCAGTCGACCCGAGAACAACCCGCCAAAGTGAGTCGTCTTCACCGTTTTGTAATGAAACCGGAAGTGAAATGTATTTATTTGAAGACTTCTAAGGAGTATAGTTGGTGTGTGTTTTCCATTAGCCCTTCACTCATCAGTGTTAATGTATGCACAACAATGAAAGATTGATGTTTGGCTCCACAGGGAGTTCCTGCTGAAGCACCGCAAGCGCTCGACCTCCCTCAGCATCCGAAACACCAGCGTCATGAAGAAGGGAGGCGTCCTGTCCCCCGACTTCCTGAAGATCTTCCTTCCCTCATTAATCATTTCTCACATTCTGGCTGTTGGATTAGGGTGAGATGCCATCTCGGCCATATGACTGTACTTCTCAGAACATTAAGTCTTTAATGTTTTTTAACTGTTAAAATTATTTTAAAAAAGGATTGATCTTGAAATCATCAAACACAAATATTAAAATAAATGATATTTAGAAGTATAAATTAGCTTAAAATCACCACTTCATAATAAAAAATAAAAAAACACTAATACAGAAAAAACATAAATACTAGTGATGGGTTGATGAGGCTTCGTGATACACATGTGTAGTGAAGACACTGTATCATAATATCAATTTTGAGAAACCACTAGATGGCACTCTCCTTATAACGTTAGGCTCCAAACGAATAATTTAATAAACTTGGCACCTGGAGTTTTATCAAAAAGGAAGCAATGTATCATGAAACAGTGTCTTCACTAGTGATGGTCTGATGAAGCTTCATGAAGCAGTGTCATTATTTTCAGAGTCCACTAGATGGCGGTCTCTGCTTTATTTTACTTTGTTTTGAACAACTTTTCTAATGAAACATCACATTTAAACTGATGGCGCCACCTACTGACCTCTAAACAACATGACACTGTTTCATGAAGCTTCATCAGCTTACCACTATGATATATATCACAATACAGGGGAAGCAATAAGATATATTGCTATACTGTAGGAAAAAAATAATATTTTAGTAGTATATTTTTAGTAATTTACAGTTGTGATAGGCGGATGAAGCTTCGTGAAACAGTGTCATGTTGTTTAGCTTTTCTAATGAAACAACTCATCCTTTTTAAACTGATGGCGCCAGCTACTGACCTCTTAACAACATGACACTGCTTCATGAAGCTTCACTAGTCTTCACTACACAGCTGTATCATGAGGCCCCATCAACCCATGACTAATACATACCAAGGAATTAAATTGTGTGAAAAGTATTAAACAATGGAAAATGTTTATCATAATAATTCAAAACAGTTTTACTTTCCTTAATAATTTCATTTGAACTTTCTTCTCATTTCTTTTTTTTTTTAAGATCCAAATGTCATGAACAGGCCGCGACCCTTAATTGCACCGACACAACATGAATAATTTAGTGTTTGTCTCCCGCTCTTATTAAAAGAGCTGTCAATCAGGTGGGGAGTCTCTGCCAGACTCGGTCCTTGTTTTGATTTGTGCTGGCCCCGGAGAGACTTCTGGGCTTAAAATGGAATGTTGGGCTATTTATAAGTCCTGCAGAAAAACCCGGAGCAGAGCGAGATACGCAAAACAAACCTTGATGCTAAATACACACGTTGTACAAAAAATGCTTGCAAAAAAAAAAACTGAGCAAACATAGAATTTAGGATTGACCTGGACCAGAAAAAAACACCTTCAACTCTGGTTCATGAAAGGAAAACACAAGGATGTAATTTATGGCTTTGAGTCTGAGCCAGACACAGATGTTAACGCTCCACTATCTCTTCTTTCTAGGATTTATATCGGGAAGCGTCTGACGTCACATCACACCTTCTAAGAAGGTGCAAATATCTCGTGCCTTAATGCGGGACGCAGGTCAGGACCACGTGATCCAGATCCTCTACATGGACCTTCAGTGTTTTCTACACAACTGTGACTTATGTGTCTCTTCCAGTTAACAAGTCTGCACATTTCTGAGCTGGTGTAATTTTCTTTTTTTTAATGTGTCAATGAACAATCACTACTTTTTTTATGATTCATGATAATGTGAAACTTTCTGTTGATCCTAAATAAAAGGTTTTTAAATGCGATGTTGGTCCGTTATGCGAGGAAGTAAAAACGTAGCAGATGTAGATGAACACAATTCAAATTTTATTGAACTTTGGTCAAAAAAATAATAAACAAGTGAATACATTGTCACCATGTTAGGAACCAATGGACAAAAAGACAATGTGTTTAATGGTTATTGTGTGGTCGCTTTTTCCTGCATTCACAACTACGGAAATGAGATCCAAAAAAATTGTTTTTTTTCCTTGATGGATAAGGGCACACGTCTGGATGAACTACATGACTTCTCCGGAGGCACTCTTATCACAAACTGTATGGTGTGCAATTCATTCCTCCTTGATGTGTCGTTCTCTTATAGACGGCCACGCGTAGCAGCAGCAGTATACGAGGACTCTAGAAAATAGGATTTTACAAATAATGCACATGAGGTTTGGGGGACGTAACTTGTAGCTGTTAGAAGTAGGAATTAAGGCTGCAGATTCCCCTTGTCCTGCGCTCCGTATTTTCCAACCTGCGTTCCAAAATAAAGTGACATCCGAACAGTTAGCGTGTCCTGAAACAGGATTGCTTGAAAATCCCCCTCGACAGTGATGTGAACGGACATTTTTTTCTCCACCTCTCTACAACATAAAAACATGCAAAGCAATACTCCTAAAATTTAAAAACACATCTGTAGTTTTAGTTTCTTTTATTATGTGGATGACAAGGTGTACTCGAGTAGATACAGTCAGTGAAATTATGTCACCGGGAGGGGGAGGAGGAGGGGGGTAAAGTAACAAGAGGATGGAGGGAGAGAAAAAGAAGTCCACTCTTCCAATTCACAGCCTCTTCCTCCAGTCGAGTACATGGCCAGAGGGGGGGAATGTCGTGGGTGTTTTTTGGGCCAGTAATCCAGGCTTCCGTAGCTTTAAAAAATCTGACAAGACGTCAATTTTTCAGTGAGGTTGGGGAGGGCCTTTAAAGAGTTCTGCCGTTAAATCATGAAATGAAGGCTTAAAAATGTCAACACAAACACCAACGTTCAGAGTTTGACCTCTAGGGAGTGCCAGTCCGTCAAATACGCCCCAGATCTTACTTTTCTGGGTCACGACGAGGGCGTGTGGATCGCCCCTCGATGCCAAAAGGCAAAAAACCATCCTAAAATTAAAACAGGCCTGTGGATCAACCTCCTGTGGCAAAAGAGTAGACACGTGCTTTCAAATTCTTCACCAGGAGGACAACAAGGCTGTTTTCTTCTTATACAGATAGACAAGTAGTAGGCTTAACTACACGGGTACGGTAAAAGCCCTATCCTCTGAGCCCCCCCGAAAATCTTCTAGTTGATTTTGTCCTGGAAAATGTACAAGTTGTTGGTGGCTGCCACGGCGATCACGTTATCTTTGGGGTGCCAGGCAGTGTGGAGGATCTTCTTGTTGAAGTCCAGGCTGTCCACGCTGATTTCGTCCTTCTTCCTCTTGCCGCCCGTGGACACCTTGCGGGGCTTGAGCGTGGCCCGAGGTTTGCTGCTCTCCCGGGAGGCCTCCAGTGTGATGTCCCGCCGGGTGTTGCGGTCGAACATTCGGAAAAAGTTATTGTAGGAGCCGGTCATGATGGCACTGCGGTGGAGAACGGGAGGTGGTTTTAGTCATGGCGGCGGTGCGAGCGCTGAGCTAACGTTTGCGTACCTGTCGCTGCCGTTCCAGCAGCACTCGAACTTGTCAAAGATGCAGTCGTTCTCGTAGAGAGAGCAGAGTTTGCTGCGAAGGTACTCGTGGACCTGGACCAGAAGATTCACGACGGTGATTCAAGAGTGAAAACAAGTGACCGCGGCGGCCAAAACATTATGACCACCTGCAATATGGCATCTATATCTTGTTTGAGACTCAAATTCCAAGTCATGTTGCTTTAAAAAGAGAGGTAGACTCTCAAACCTAGCAGGTGGACACACGTTTACGCGCCTGTCTTCATATTGCCTTGATTTTCCACACGACTCAGATAAAACTTTGAATCTTGAAGCCAAAAATGGCAGCCGCTTGTTTTAAAATGTCTATTTTAAGGCAACTACAAGCAGTTAAAACATTATTTTTTAATATTTGTATTTAATATTTTCCTAGCTATCTACATTTTGGGAGAAAAAAATGTAAACATCCATCTTTAATCCATTTAATACTAAATATAAGGTTTGGAGCTTGGGCACATTCATTTCTAACTTAAAGAAGTCTCATTTTCAACCACAAAAAAACGGTTTGAAGATCAAAATAAAGAAAACATCAAGAATAAAAGATACATCAACACCAAATTACAATTAATTTCCAGATAAATATTTTAAAAATAGTTTTTCAACTTGGAGAGAAACATGTTTTTTTTTTCCTTCTTTTTAATATTCCCAGTTGGTTCTTCTGCACATGAGGTCTGTCACAAGATTCTTTCCAGGGCTTCTCATAATAACTCATTCTTATAAATAAACGGAAGGTTTGTGCATCTATTTAAAGCATATTCCCTGCAACTGCATCCACTAGATAACAACTTAAAATACAAGGTTTAAATCTCAAACTGTTTTTGTTTAAGTGCCTAAAAGGTAGATTATTAAAAAAGGCGGCCCGCTAACCTGATACGTCTCCACTGGCCTGTTTTCCATGTTGAGGTCCCAAACTTTAACCGAGAGGTAGTCACGTGTCATCATGTAGCGCCCGCTGTGACTAAACTTCACGTCCGAGATGGAGGAGATGATCTCTGAGAAGAAGGATCGGCTGCTGGGATCCTCCGGCTCCTCAAAGACTGAGGTGGAAAAGAAAAGAAAAAAATCAAAACTTAAATAAATTCATTATCAAAGAGAACCATCACAACTTATTTTTCCCAGTTATAAACTCATGAGTCCATTAAGGCTTGTGTCCGATTTTAATCAAAACACAGATTATTTTGTCGTATTTACCACTCAGACCGTTACACCAATTTAGGCTCAGTTGACTTCCATCTCGTGATTTTAATAAATCATACACAGCGTGTGTGATCTTAACCCTGGTATCTCTGGGTCATAGTGACCCGAAGGCCCGAAAACAAATGTGTTCGAGGTATCCCTTGTGGTATTCCTGGGTCAAGGTAAAGGACCTCCCTGACTTCCAGAAATACATATACAGTGGTGGAGGTCGTTCACCTCGACCCAGAGACAACACAAGGGATACCACAAACACATTTGTTTACAGGCCTTTGGGTCACCTTGATGCTGAGATTGATCAAGGCTTCATATTTTTTTTTCATTATTTGTTGCTCCTTTCAAACAGTTTATTTAATACAGTTTTCATTTTTATTTTTCTATCAAGAGAAGAAACCGAAGCTTATAGTGATATAAACTTCAAATATGTTCGGAAATCTACCCCGAGTCTCTGACTATGGACAGACCATTTACTCTAATTTTGGAGGAAAATAACTTTCATCTGTGTAAACCCTCTACACAAAATGTTCTGGTCAAGAATCAGCCTTTAAATTACAGTAGTTCCAGCAATTTTAAGCATTTATAGTCAGAAATTAGGTGCATTTAAGTTTATCTCATGAATTCACAAACACAGGGATTCCCCCTTTAAAAAGCACCTTCTGACCAAATAAAGAGGTGATTCTTTTGCTACCAGACAACAAATGAAAGCTGTTTATCTTTTAAACAAGGACACTACACACAGTCTGATAGCTTTAGTAGATAATAAAGTAACAAAGAGAAGCAGATACGTACACTTTGAGTGGCGGTCACAGAGTGCCGATGCACGCATGTCACACAGGCGGATGGTGCCTTTGCTACTGCTGTACACAAATACATTGCATTGGTGTGGATGGCACTCTGCTGCTGTGATGACTTCTGTCAGCTCCTCCATGTTGGCGGGCTTTATGTCTACAATATCTGCGGTCACATGGTTAAAGGCCATCCTCGGCGCGGGACTCACAAGCCGTTATCAAAAAGCTTTTTTTGTCCAAAGGATACTGAAACTTCTGTCTGTGATTTCCAAGTGCCATAGATTTATTCTTAGGTCGTCTGCAGAGAGGTACGTTTCATGGTCGCTATTTACAGAAATGGAATTAATGTGATACGTGTGTGCATTTGCAAAGATCCTCCTCGGGCTGGCTTCTACCATGAGATCCATTGGCATCAGCACTGGTACCTGGAACACACAGAAGTCAATTCAGGATTCTGTCATCCTGATGAGAGACTTGGAAGCGAGAGGAACTTACCCGTAAAGATGTGATTCTAAAAGGATCCCTGAGTCGACCGTCTTCGTCTTTCAGGTTGTACCCTTCTGCCCGTTTATCCCTTTCACTTATTTTCCACAATTTGATAGTTTTATCTGTTAAACAATAACCATAACTTTAATAACACATACAATATATTTAAAAATTACATTTACAAGTGGAGATCTCACCGTTTGTTGAAAGTAGAAAGTGTGCAGCGTTGTGTTGGGGTAGCCATCTAATTTTATTTATTTTTTCCTCAATTTCTAAACTTTTCAAATAGTCAAACTCTGGCTCATGACTCTGAAAAGTGCTATAGACATTGTACTCCCCACGCAAGTGTGGACGATTCTTAGACTGGAAGAAGGAATGAAGGAGACAATCAGTGGGCTTGTAAGGAAGAGAGAGAAAGGAAGGCGCTTGTGTGCGGGGGTACTGACCTCCTGTTCATGTTGGAAGATCACTACTCTGCCGCCTTTGTCTCCAGTGGCGAGCAGTTCTCCAGAGTAGTTGAATTCAACTGTTGAAATGATGTCAGCTGGAAACCAACACAACAATCAGTGACTCACATCGGACACTATGTGGTAACAACAGACGCTGTTTTTAGTTTGGATACAAGTTTAGATTTCAGTCTCAAAAATTCCAGTTTCTCTTATTTACACATTACACACGTTTTTTTGTTTTTGTACATCGACTTTCATTCAACACGATTAGATATTTGCTTTAACTTTAAGTGTATTTGTTAGCTGCTGAAACTGAGGTCAACTGGGGACAGTGTCAAAACTTTCCGATACTCGGTAGTAAGGGAAACAAACAAATGTATGGAATGATTGATTGGATGAGCCTAAATAGGTAGAAACAAGTATTGGTTCTTATTTTAAAAAGCGCAAAAATGCAGCTAAACTACGCTTTCCTTCTTTTGAGGAAGTGAGGGGTGTCCCGGATGAACGCAATAGACCGGAGATCACAACTGGTACATGAAACTAATCTGAACAGTAGGGGTGTGTATTGGCAAGAATCTGGTGATACAATTTATTCTGATAATGTAGGATATATTTGTAGTATTGTTGTGTACTTGACTTTAGTGTTGCAGGATTTACAGACCACATGACTTGACAAAGTCGGAACTCCTTTCAAAACCAAATATGTCTGAACATCAGCTTGTAATGCAGCTAGAGTCAACTGTATCCTCTCGTCCTCAGTCATCGCAGGACTTTAATGTTCCTTCAACAGCGGAGTGCATAAAGACTGCTGCCATCTAGAGGCCGGAAGTTTAATTGCAACCAAAAAATGAATACAGCATGAATTTTTATTAATATTAATTCTAAAAATAGATTATAATTGTTCTACACACAGTTTATTTAACTATAGACAACAACATCACTATGGTTACTTCATAAAATATGTCTTGCAAGCCAAAAGAAATGAAACAGTCAGTATAATGGAAAAGGTTACAAGTTTATCCCACCATTAATCTCCACAGTAATGTGTCATATGTTTGGACAATATGGGTCAGCTTTCCTGCCAACAACAAAGAGTTTGCCGAAGAGTTTTCCAACAGTTTCCTTCCTACAACATTTGACTCATCCGAAAGTAATAAGCCCTAGAAATTGAGATAACAAATTGAATATTACGGTACTAACATATTGAAGGTAAATATAATAGATTATGTGTCAAATTGCTGTACATGTTCATGACTGTGTCCCTATAACATTGAGAAGCAGGAATTTCAAATACAGCCAAAGCCTTTGGAATCTTTAAAAAAATATTAAATTTCCAAAAGGTCTGATCCATACCGTTCAGTCACAACAGTGCACAGAGCAGCCTGGTGTCATGCAGAAAGTAACACTAGTTTAGATGCATCCAACATGATGGTCTAACTGTGGCTTCATTCATTTGCAAAAGAAAAGTTGTACATGTCCAAGATGACTAAACAACAAGCCATATCTCAAAGCATTAGAATGTCTGACCACAAAAACCTTGTGACTATTATTTGTTGTACAATTACATGGAAGTGTGGTCAATTCTTGTGAAATAGGGACCATTCATACTTCCTGAGAAGAAAATGAACATTTCTGCAAACTTGCTTTTTAACTTGAATTCAGACACGGTAGTTTTGACATCTGTTTTTTTTAGAAGTGAATTGAGGAAAAGTGCATTCCAATATCACAGCTTCTAAATCCACAGCACTGCGTAGTCTTGAACACTACATGACAAGTCATGTTCAGAGTTTTTGCAGGTTTTACTGTTGTCTGAACAGAATAGAATAGTGTCAAAGACTGTTAAAAATATGTTATGAGGTTCTACCTGCAAAAGTTGCACCAAAACTTCAAGGATAATGCCTTATCAATATGGCAATAGATCACGATATATTATTGTCCACGATACTGTATCGATATTCAAAAGGTCTTTCATTTTTGGCTTCCAAATCACTTTTTGCGTTAGAGTTGTTTTGTGGTTTATAGTTATAAAGTTTATATATATTTTTTATTTACCGATTTATATTTATGCAGTGTTCATTTCCGCGTTACAACTAAACATCCGGCCCTTAAAATGGAAGCAGTCATTACATCCCAGCAAAAGGAACATTAAAATCCTGCAAGATCCCGTCGATGACTGAGGACGAGAGGACACATCCAACACCAGCAGCTTTTTAAGTAGCAGATATTGGACATATTTTGGTGACAAAAGAAAAGAGAAGCAGTTACGTCAAGAGTCATGCACTCTGTGATCCTTCAACACCGAAGGAAAGTACGACAAATATATCCTCCAGTATCACACAATATATCGTATCGTTGCCCCTGTATCATATCGCAAGATTATGCCTATACACACCTCTAGTGCTTCACTGTTATTTGTAGAGTTAAAATACCTTAGTCATGTTTGAGAGACAACCAACAGGTGTAGGGCGCCAGTAAATGCTGATTATTAGCAATTTGTGTTTACTCATGAACTTTGGCTAATGAGTAAAAAAAAAGATCACGAGTGCAATGCTTTTTTCCCTTACTGTGGACAGGCACCAGTGCATGGGCATCTTGTTATTGACGTCTCTGCTGCAATTAAGTCTGTTCTGTACTGCCCAAAAAGTCAAAGAACCGTGTCGAAAGTACACCGCAGTAAAAACAACAATGCAGTGCAATGGAGCTTTAAACAAGTTTCTGAAATCGAGGGCATACAAGTTTTAATTCCAAGAGTGTGACATCTCCATCGCTCAAATATATTTTACATTCACTAGGGTAAAATATGCCGCATAAATAAATAAGCAGAGTTCTGACAAAGTTGACAGAAAAGAGTTTCGTATTGATCTTGCTTATAACGAACAATAAGAAACCACTTTGTGTGCCAGAGTAAACCACTATCCAAACTGAGGATCAGTTTTTTAACCACAATTATGAGGCGGCGGGAAAAATAAGTGTGAGCAATTAAAGTCCACCACAAGTTTTTTAATTCATCAAACTCCATTTCAAGATGCAGGTCTGCATATTTATTAATTCATTCTGGGTTTATAGAACCAAAACTGACGGCAGCACTTTTACCTGGAAAAATATTCAGTAACACAATGATAGTACACTGTAATGGAGGTGTGCATCTATACTTGTGTGGCACTCACACTTGCTATTGCTTTACTCTCACAGTGAAAGTAAAGTGACAGCAGTCAACAATGATGTTTACCTTGACTATTACACTTATTTTTAATTTAAAACTACTATACTTACTACCTGTACATGTGTGGAAGCCAAATAGCTGTCTTTGCAATGGGTAGTTTGCTTCTGTTAACTGTTAGTGAATCTTGATCATGTTATTTTGCAAGAGAATAGCTTCGGGGTTCGATTTGAAACCTTAAATCGAACCCCAGGAATCTATGAATATCATATAAAGCGCCGATGTCACCAACGCAATTTATGGACGCGGCACATTGACGTCACGGTCGCTCCCCTTTACTAGCCTAGCCTCTCAAGCTAGCATACAAGCTAGCTAGCACCATACAGCGTTTATATAACACAAAAGGCTACAAAAACCCAGTTTTTCGGTCCAATGAGACAATGTCCCCCGTGACCGCGGCCATGAACGCGAACCCAAGACAGCGTTAGCATCAAGCTAACTGTGAACACATCACGTGAATTGTGATCAGCATCATCGCTAGCGCTAGCATTAGCCACATACCTTCCGCAACATCTTCATCTATGGCTCCTTTCACTTGAGAGAAACACCATTGAAAATCATTTCCTCCTGCAACTCCTGGATGAAGACACAAGAATTATACGCGTCAGTTTTTTTTCTTCTCTCCCACTCCCACGCGTGGGGGGGATGCGATGACCCGACAGTTTTAGCCTTCAGCTGCTAAGTTGCAGAAGATCCAGGCCATCAAGTGAAGCTACGGTTCAAGTCTCTCACCCGCCATTGCTTCATTTAGCGGCTCTTCGCTTCGCCCCGCGTCCACTCGCTACTTCAACCAATGCGGCTTGCGAGGAGGAAGAGATAACATCCACGATCACGGCGTGAAGACTCGGGATCTGTCAAGCCCACGGAAATTATCCGTGATTTTTTTTTTCTTTTTTTTTTTTTTCCCCCTCGTCCAAAATGGCGCACGGTAGATGGAGAAATGACGTCATGCACACATGCCTCAGTCCATCCTTCTGAGCGTCAGAAGCATCCATGAGTGGAGTCTGTTCTTCTCTCAACAGCAACTTTTAAATCTTATTAAATCAGTTTTTTACCAGAGTGAGTTAAAGATAACACATGGAAAAATAAAATTATAATAATAAGGAAAAATATAGACGAGTGGTTTAGTTAAAGACCACTTAATAAATGCACAATTAAAATATTTAACCGAAAATAATATTATATTTGTATTCACGATATCATCAAAATCTCACGTTATTAAGGGTATCGTATCCATAACTATAATTAAAAAATATATTTCCATAACAAGATGTTATAAGTTTTTCTAATTAGTTGTTATATTTTTTATACTCATTTTTAATATGTATCTTTCAAAGTTACAGGAGCGTGTATGAGTGACGTTACCATGATTCGATTATACGGTCAGTTGAGGACATCTAGCGGTCAAAAGAGGAACCTACAGTCTTTTTTTAGACGCTTTCACTTGTGTTGCGTGGGTGTTATTAAATAATTGTAAATACACGTAGGAATAAATAAGGAAACATAAACGTAAATAGATAAATGGGAAACGTTTTATCTATCTATCTATCTAATTACGTTTATGTTTCCTTATTTAACAAGTTTTATTTATCTATTATCATTTATAATCTTTTGTTTTATTTATAATACTAAAACTACTACTACTACTACTACTACTACTACTAAATACTACTAACTACTACTAACAATTATATTCCTTTTTTTAAATGGAATCTATGGAATCTTTATAGTAAGTAAGTAAGTCATTTTTATTTGTATAAGGTAAGGTAAAAGGTAAGGTAAAACTTTATTAAATTATTAAATTGTTTAAATATATATAGTAAGTATAGTTATATAAATAAGTATAGCGCTTTTCCAGACCAGGGTCACAAAGCGCTTAAACAATCAAAACAATATTCAATAAAGTATATACTTTAAAGGGCAAGATAAAACTGAGAACACAACAGGAGTTCCAGAAAATCAAGGAAAAGCCTGAACAAATAGAAACGTCTTAATATGTTTCCTAAAGGAGTCAGTAGATCCATCAAACAAAGAGGGAGAGGAAGATCGTTCCAAAGCTTAGAACAACAGCCTGGAAGGATTTCTCTCCTCTGGTCCTGAACCGTGTGCGTGGAACCATCAGTAGATTCTGATCCGCAGACCTCAGAGCCCGAGCTGGGGTGTAAGGCTGGATCAGATCAGTGATGTAAGGAGGAGCCTCACCATGAATAGATCTGAAAGTAAGAGCCAGAATTTTAAAGTTGATCCTGAAAGAAACTGGAAGCCAGTGAAGAGTTATCGGAGAAATGTGAGTTCTTCTACTTGACAGAAGTGAGACTGACATGTGGTTAAAAAGACAGCTTACACACTAAGACCTGAAGCAGAGTTAGAAGTAGACAAAAGTACTCAGTGTTTTAAAATGGACATACCATGAAGAAAATAAGAACAGGGAGGATGATCCAGAGAGGTAAAAGGTGGAGGAGGCCGACTTCCTACCTCTGATGGGAAAATTAAAAAGAAGATGCATAAAGACTCCTGTTTAAATTGTAAATATAATAAGAATAACAAACCATAACATAGCAACGTAATTACATATCATAAAATAACATTATATTAGTGTTATATGAAAAGTTTGGAAAATTGTTTTCCAACGTTTTAAATTAAGTTTTGCATTTTAAAGCAGCAAGTAAAACATGTTAAAAAAGTTCCTTCATAGCCAGAGATTTATTTTAAAAACATAAATATATGAAAATAAATAAAATAAAAATAGACAACATGAAAAAAAGGATTTATATTTGTTATATACATTTACATTTAATTAGAACACATTTTAATGTCAAACAACAACAAGTTTGGGTTGATTTAATTTTTTTTATTATAAAAAATGTTTCATTCATCATGAATAATAAACTACATTTGAATTGGAAAATATTAAATGGCTGTGTGAATTTAAAACCTCAAAAATACACTCTACATTCCATCCACAGTAATGTGAGTCAATAGTGTTTTATATGTATAGGTTTGAGTGCAAAGATTACATTTAATTAAAATAGAAACTTTTTTTTATAGAAGAATACTGTTAATGGTATTTTATTTTAATGTCACAACTAAAAAGTCCTGACTTTTGTTAGTATATGCTGTGGTGGTTCTTTTTATTTATGTTTTGGTTTGAGAGTGTTCTCTCAAAAGGATTTTGAGCATCCTGAGGGGCTCGTTCTGTATCGCTAGTCCCTACACTTTAAATACAAGAAACACTTTGATCTATTGTGTAAATGTGTGTAATTTATTCACCTCTATTTAATAGATTCTGCCTTGAATATCCATATTTATCTCATCTAAAATTATCATTCTGCACATTCTAAATCAACATAATCATCTAAAAAACTGTGTAGCTAGACTGCTTTTGAATCATATTGAGTGTTATAACTTTTTCTTTGTCTGTGGATTGTCCTGAAGGTTAAGCGAATAAAGAAACCAGACAATAAAAGAGCTGGACTGACTCTTCCTCTAGAGTAATACATCATTCACGCAGCATTCCTCGGAAAGCCGTCATGAATGGAAGAATATAAAGGTGAGTTTTCAGGCCAGTTTTATGTCTATTACAAGTGAATTATTAACTGAAGAGCAAAAATCTCCAAATCCCACTTGAAACAACACTATTCTGGGAGCAAAATGCCGTTTAATGATTCAGGAGGTCTTTTCTTGCACAGAATATGACTACCTGCTTTAAAACAGTCAACTCCATGTACATATGAGGACAATTAAAAGTAGATTTAAGACAATTTAAGTCAAATCTTATTTCATACAATATTGTTAAATGGCAACTAATGTGAAAACCCAACTTTTCTGACTCACTCACATGTTTCAAATGTTGAATCTTCCTCTTCAAGATGCAGTAAGTTCCTCATCATGACCATGTTTTGAACTTATTACTTTATAAAGTTCTCCCCAGTCTAAAATCTCGGCGAACGAGAGGTAACGAGAGCGAAGTCCATTTTGACATATTGATCGATTTATGGCTTCTTTCCTCCTCCAGCCAGCTGTAATCACGCCTGCTTTGTTTATACAACAAGTCCCTTGGAGGTGGCGACTTCTGGGATTGATAGCACGCAGATGTTTGACCAATCACAGCAGAGTGGTTGTCGTTATGGTAAACAAGATTTAATCTCCAGAAAAATAAAGTGTTTTCAGTGGGTGGGGCTCAAGCCCTTTTTCTAATGTAAATATTTCAATGAAAAGAGAGTTTTGTACAAACATACACACATACTGATGAGTACAACTCCAAGAAACGCAGCTGGACACATCGTCAGAAGCTGAATCACACACAGATGGAAAGTGTTGCGTTCATGGTCAGAGTGTGTCACCTGTACATCTGTGGCCGGTCATTGGACGACATACACACCCTCATCAAGACATGGTTTATCGCTAAAAAAAAAACCATTCTTCCATTTACAACATTTACAACAAATTGTTGTTGCCTGAAGGTCGAGCCCAATTTCTGGTGGAGGTCCAAAACATTTGGCAGCTTGAAGCTGCACTACCCGTGTTTTGCATGGAAACAGTGTAAGAACAGGATCTAATTAATGGTTTGCTGCAGGCTGTATAACTCTCACGCTAGCACACTTCATCATGAGCCCCAGCATTGTGTTAAACAAAATAATTAAATCAAATATTGGCTTTTAGATATATGGTTATCGTTGATACCAGAGGTGAAAAGAGCACCGTTTTCACGTTTCAGACTCCAAAATATTCATATTTAATTGTTTGTTTTTTTAATTAAAAAGTTTGATATGCAAGTGTGTACGTTTATTATTTATTATTGTATTCTAGGAGACATTTGTTTTGTCAAAAATAAAAAAAATGCATTTGTTGACAGCTGTTGTGTTACCATTATTTTTTCACAACTTGTACCTTCAAATACTTGTTTACTTGTACATTTTGATACCATTTCAAATTAAAATGTTCCACCTGCTTTAGAAGTCTTATGCTGACATGGAATGTCCTGTTATGGAGATGCAGGACATCAGGATATGTATTCACTAGTGACGGGTTGATGAGATCTCATGTTTCAGCAACAGCTGATCTATGGTACAGTGTCTTCATTTTTAAAGGCCACTATATGTCACTCTAGCCTACAATGAAACTCAAGAGCGCCATCTAGTGGCCTTTCAAAATGTATCATTTTACAGTATCAGCTGCCTCATGAAGCCTCACCAAATTAAATTAAAGCAGCAGTATTTTTTAAAACCTCTTTTAGGAGCTGATGACTTGGTGTTGTTAAACCTGGTCACCAGTCTGAGCGACTCTTAACTGCGACTCCTGATGAATTTACTCAAATAAGTTTGATTGTGCATTTGGACGCGCAAGAAGATACAAAAGTCGTGATTTGTATTTGCTAAAAATGTCCCGATGGACGAAATCTACCATCTTACGTCTTCATCTCCAACAAAGTAACTAACAACCCATATATTTCAATGAAAACGGACCCACTGTGTGATCTTTAATGTGTATAATCAATAAAATAAATATGCTCTGGCCTCCTAATGCAACGTGCCAAATTGATTAACGCCCCCCTGACTGAATAACACACTAATTTCTGAATCATAACAAATCACACTTAGCGCAGCTCTAATTATTCTTGTTTTTCATTTTAAACGTCTCGTGTAGCGCGATCACAGTTTAGGCTTTGTTTTACTGAGCGCGCATAAATCAGCGTTGAGCGCAAGAAACACACACACTCCACATATTTAAAAACTAAAGAAAGTGTTTGTATTCAGAGCAGCGAGGAAAAAAGGAACGTTTGACTTCAGCCTAATTTGTGATTTAATGAACGTTACAGCTTAATTGCTGTGTATAATGGATTCTTCAAATTCGTGCCACACCAGTGTTGCAATTATTCTGTGTGTGTGTGTGTGTGTGTGTGTGTGTGTGTTGCCGGAGCTTCATCAGGTATAAGGAGAGGTGTTGACTTTATTCCGAGCCTCCAGTAACACCACTGACTCTGATAGTTCCCCGTCCCCGTGGGAATTCATTATAAGACAGCTAGAGGCTGCTTGTGGATGGTTACTGGTGCCGGCCGTATGTTAACTTGTCGCTATCGCGCAAGGCAAACATGTGGTGCAGCTGCTTTCTCTGGCTGTGGGCAACCTGGAGAGATTGATTGGTGAGCCTTCTGTTTTATCCAGGATCAGGGCCACATTCAGTAGACATGCTGCCTCCGGAGAAGCAGCCATTTTCCTCTGAAAATATGGCTCATTACTGGCACAGACAAAATGAAGGTATATTGACTTCTTAGCATCACACAACGTACCTACTTCTCCGCCGGTTTTTAACGGCATGGGATTGTTATCGAGCGAAACGTGGAGAGGGAAGCGAGGCTGAGCAACAGTATGTGTTTTATGATTATTAAAAAATGAACTATGGTTAAAACTACTGATGGTCTGATGAAGCTTCATGAAGCAGTGTCATTATTGTCAGAGTCCACTAGATGGCGGCCTCTGAACTATTTTCCCTTGTTTATAACAACTTTTTTAATGACCACTAATCACATCATTTTTAAACTGATGGTGCCACCTAATGACCTCTAAACAACATGACACTGTTTCATGAAGCTTCATCAGCCCATCTCTACTATAAACCCTGGGCCACATGTGGAATGGCAGCTCAAGCAACCAACAAATACTTAAAAGTACTGCAACTATTTGATCAATTGATCAGATGTAAGAAGCACAGACGGGTCTCCATCATCTGCTCGACTCTCATAAACTACCTGAAAGTAGTGATGGTCTGATGACGCTTCATGAAACAGTGTCATCCGTTTAGAAAGGATGTGATGGGTCATTAAAAAAGTTGTTCAAAACAAGGGGAAATAGAGCAGAGACCGCCATCTAGTGGACTCTAGTGAAAATAATGACCTGAAAGAATTCTGTGAATTTCCTATTGACCACATGATATACTGCAACTGTTGCAAATGATCGGAGAGAACATTCTTAAGGATACTTCAAAGTTTAACCATGGCTTGAAATCCACAAAAAATATATGTACGGTTTATTCAATTTAAAAATATATATTTTCAATTTTTTTTTAAAATCATTTTGAGAAAAAAAAGAAAAATACTCATAAACAGAAACATGAAAAGAAGAAAACATCCCCACAAGAATGAACTGAGCAACTATTCATATTTAGAGTTGAACTGATCATGAATACTAAAACTAAAAAAATAAATTGTTTGTAAAATGTTTAGATAGGATACGTTTTATCGTTTTACTCTGACCTCAAATGGTGTGTATCAATAATTTCGGTTTAAGATTATTTCTTTGCTTCACTAAAAAAATAGTACTTCTACACCAAGTAGGAAATAGAAGTGAACTGGCATGATTTTGACCAATCAGGAGAGAAAAAATTCCTCCGACCAGCTCAACAATTTGCCGTGCACATGTTGATCTTGCATCATCATTTGAAGTATCAAAAAAAGTGAAGAACTCTTATTTTACATCTTAACATAGTTACATTTATTTCAGATATTTTAGCTTGTGCTCAGTGGCTCCGCTTTATGTGAGTATGTTTCGTTTTTCTTTTACGATGACATTGATGAAGTTTCTGATTTTATTATTAAGTTCCACATTTTATTAAATTTCTTTCTTTTTTGGTATTTCCAATAGGATATTTGAAATGTCTATGCAACCCATTAATACATCTATTCCCCTCAATCCAGCTGATTTTGATTGATTGATACAAAGAGCTAGAGAGCTTTCTATACAACACTTTGAAAAGAAGGAAAACATTTTTTGCTATTCTCAATGTTTATCTTCGGGTCCTTCAAAAGTTATTTTTTAAAAGTTTGTGTCGTCTACAATCTCTTGTAAACATTTACCTTCACCAAGCAATTGATTAATTATATTTGGATTACTTTTTTCAAAATATAATGGCAACGTTTCTGAAGAAAAAACATTTTTTGAAACGATTACTTTTTCCGAACACACTCATGTTAGAGAAGTTTCAACTTATTCCAACTTACTTTGGGGGAAAAACTCTATTTTTACTTGATAAAGGAACTTTAAAGAAAGATAAAAAACAACCTCAGATTATGATTTAATAATTATTTTTTTAAATTTAACCAAAAAGGATGGTCGTGTCAATTAAAAGGTCTGAATGATTTCACTTTCTTGGGAGAACGCAACAGCCCCCCCGCACCATGTAAACACACATGTGTTTGAACCCACACACAAACAGACCCTTCCCCCCACGCTCGGTCCATCAGACAGTTTTTAACACTAACCATCGGCCAGTCTACTGCGCTCTGGGGCATCGGCTCTGACCAGACCCGTAGTCCTACCTCTCACACACACCAACAGCAAAGACAAACACAATCAATTATTCAACACTCTTGTTTTGGCTCATGTGTGTGTGTGTGTGTGTGTGTGAGTGTGTGTGTGTGTGTGTGTGTGTGTGTGTGTGTGTGTGTGTGTGTGTGTGTGTGCTTTTTTTTTTTCTTTTCTTCATCTTATTATTTCATGGTCTCCTTCTATAGCATCCTCTGGCAAGTTCACAGCCCGGAGGTGTGACGTGTGAGATGTGAGGCCCAAAGACTTCAGGTCCAAGTCTTTTGAAATTTAGATGGCAAAGTGTGATTTGCATGCACAGACGTCCGCGCGGCTGTCGAGAAGAGTTTATTCTCGCAGCTCTCAGCGCTGAAGGTTGTCAAAATCTCCACTTGGAAGACAAACTACTGTCTCCTAGCTCATTTCCCCCATGAGTGTTGGTTTTTCGGTGCAATCATTCCCAGTTTCAGCTCAGCATAACAAAACAACCTCTTTTTTTTTTTTTTTTTAACCTGTTGAACGCTTGACTGCTCTCCACACCTGCAGGATTCATCTCCATATGAAGAATATTCCAGCACAAATCCTCGCACTGAGGAGACATACAATTGAGAACTGAATACTAGGTAAGTATTAGCAGCTGTAAGTACTCGGTTCTCAGCGAGAAAAAGGATTGTTTTTCAAACTTGTTTGAAGTTTCTTTTCCCTAAAGGAAGAGACAAATACAAACTGTGTCGCATAAAATAGATATTAACAGTTTTGCACATCATTCGCTGTATTTTTTTTTATCTAAAGACAACAGTAATTTCAGTAAAATCTTTGAGTTCTAGCTAAACACTTCATATGGAATAAAGCTCTGGTAGATGATAATAAAAAAAGGGTTGCTTCAAGAAGACACCTGATCAAACTCCTGGTGTAGAACTTTATTTCTCCACTCTGGCAGGAGGAACATCTTGGCAGCCCAAAAAGATGGGGGGAAGAAAAATGAACAAGGGGTTTTAGCAAATCCATATCAATATTGAAAGTTTAAAAACGAGAGGGAAAAACACTTTTCACTCTTATCATACTTGTGTTACCATCTTCACTGCTGGATAACACAAACTCACGTTTTAGTAAAACTGGTGACATTGTGTTTATTATTAACACTAAAAATAATCAACATCCAGGAACAATTTTAAGTCAATGTTAGTTTTAAATATCAATATGAATTTCAAGCTTTCGTTGATCAAGAAACGATGTGTTGGACTTGATGTGGAACTTTGAATGGATGAATGAATAAATAAAAGAATATCAGCTGACATGATGTGATGAACATATTTGAGGATACAAATAAAAATCACGTTTTAAACTTTTTAAAATCATTAGATACTCCTAAACCTATAAAAAACATTTAAATATAAGTATTTAAACGTGTTACTGGTTTCCGTCAGTGTCGGTAACTGTACACTAGATGGCACTATGGCACTTACTATTCAACGCCGGCTGCTCATTTTCATTTTAAGAAGAACGTTAAGAGTCAAACGTCTTTGATAGGCCTTGATGTTAGACGTCGATTTAATTCCATGATCATTTTATTTTTCCAACTGTCCACCTTAATTTATGCTTTAGTTGTGTTATGTTTTTTTCCCCTTGCAAAACAAGTACTTAGTTGTTAAAAATAATTAAAAATGGTAATCAATCCAAATGCACACACACCTGCACAGCACTCGATCATTTTATTGCTTTAACACAATCTTATTATATTTTCTAACTTCATAAACGACAATATTATTTTGTAAAAGAATCAATTTGTGAATTATATTGTGTTTTTGTTTCATGCACATGACAGGATAATCTTGTGTAGATGTATTAGTGTGCTATGTACTAAAATGTAAATCAGCTTAATGTGTTTAAAAAAGGAGGTTATTTTGTTTGTAAATTAATAGAAAAGTTGAAATATCCTCGTTTTATTTTTCAAAGCTGTCAGCCTTCATGTTTCAAGTATATATTCTGATGTGTTTTTCGTGCAATTCTCCACAGCGAAAGCCTGACATTGAGCAGGAATATGAGTTGCCAAATCCTCGTAGCGATGATGTCCTTGTATCAGATCATGTTGTAAATAAGATGGGTTAAATTGCACTTGTAGCTACGCCCTCAAATGGTCGGCGTCTCTCTCAGGGGGGGCGTCGAGAGAGCGCCGCAGACTCTTCCTCTAATAACGCAAGACAATGAGATCCCAGCTCATAACGTAGGCCTCCACTATATAGAACAAGTATTGGGGGGGCTTAGCAGCTAATAAAGTGGCAAGTCTTCAAAATCCATGTCAGAAGAGCAGAGTGCCACAGGGACCTTTCATAACACTTGTATGTGCTGGTTCAACTGCAGTGGAAAGGTTACACATCCACATTGTACTGATCTAACCTGATGACTTGCCTTAAGCTCCGGCACATTTCAAGGCTGTGTTTCTTATTTAGAGAAGCCCTGGTGAATAATCCCCGCCGCCTTATGAAGGATTGGAGACGGCAGCGTTAAATTAAGGGCTGCGGGTGCAATCAATTCTGAAAAACAAACTTGTGATGGAGACTTGTCGCGGCGAGTTGAAAGGACACAAGACTTCTTTTTTTTTTATTTCACCTATAAATTCCACATGCTTCCTGGTTTTTCATTGACAGCAGTACACTGGGGAGCAGGAGCCTGCAGTTCGATGACCAAAGTGTTTCACGGCTGTTTCTCTCAAATGATGTGGCTGTCTTGGCTTTGTTGCTTTTCATTCAGCACTCACTTGATCGAGTCACATCTGAAAGCGATGCAGCGAGAGATTAACTTTGCAGGTGATCCAGGAGTCGACTCTATATATGATCATTACATATTATTTGGCATGTATCTTCTAAGTCTTTAACTTAAGGTAGTTTCGGTTAAAGTTCTTGTGAACCTCATCGTTCTTGTCCTTGTCTTGAACCTGAAAATAGTCCTAACCTAGATTTTGGTTTTTGTTTCTCTTCCACATGTCAGCCCTGAAGGTATTTCCCTGTTGTCAACTGTCGCGAGTTAACTCAAGTCTTGAACCTCTTACTTGTTTATCTTGTCATCATCCCTGTTTTGTTTTTTTTCGTGTGTGAGAGGGACATTTTTGGAAATGTATATTTGGTGTATTACATATATTTTACACCTGATCTGCTGATTTTCTTTCCTGTAAAAATGAGGGCACATCAATTTTTCAATCGATTCCCGCTGCCCTTTGAGTTCACGCGGCACAATCTCAGTAATTAGCCGTGATTGCTCGGCCTCCGCTTCATAAACGCTCTCCGCTGCTTTCCTCCCTCTCTCTCCGGTGAACCCGTCCTTCGCGTCCAGTTCAGACGCTTCTCCGGCGTTTTCCGCCACTTTGTTAGCCGCTCTTTGATCCACACTATTCCAGTTAAAGTTACACCCATGCGCTGCAAGTTGAAACTTTCTGCATTGTGGCTCTGGGGAACCTTATACCCGTGGCGCCTTTTGCTTTTGTCCTTCCCTTTAGCGACAGAAATCTCCTATGGTCCTGGACAAAAGACTACTCACGACACCATTTTATGATCTCTGTGATGATACCGGTTTTCCTCTCCGGCTTGCATGTTATCCGCCTGCCCCCCTATGATGCGAAATGATAGTGGGGAAAAAAAAGGAAATCGAGAGCATTGATACACTTAAAAATAGGCGACTATATTTACATACTTTTTAGACTGACATTCCAACTGCTTTCACTCATAAAGTATTCAACCGGCTTCAATCACACATGTTAACTCATGATGGAGTTTAAATCTAGGGCCATGAATCTCTCTTTACAGTGTCTAGTAGTGATGGGTTGATGAGGCTTCATGATACAGTTGTGTAGTGAAGTCACTGTATCATGATACAGTTGTGTAGTGAAGACACTGTATCATGATACAGTTCATTTTGAAACATAATTTTAGCCTCCAATAATTCAATGAAACTTCGAATCATTTTTTAACTGAGAGTGCCATCCAGGGGCCTTAAAAATAAAAGGCAATGTATCATGATACAGTGTCGTCACTACTGAGCTGTATCATGAGGCGTCATCAACTGATCGCTAGTGTCTAGTATTTAGCAAAAAGTATTGGTGCCCAAAGAGTAGTCGCAGTTATTTTACAAGATCAGTCAAAGGTACTGATGTTCTGATGAAGCTTCATGAAGCAGTGTCATTATTTTCAGAGTCCACTAGATGGCGGCCTCTGCTCTATTTTGCTTTATTTTGAACAACTGTTCTAGTGAAACATCACATCATTTTTAAACTGAGGGCGCCACCTATTGACCTCTAAACAACATGACACTGTTTCATGAAGCTTCATCAGCCCATCACTAGTTTCTGGCTGGTGACATCTACGATGTCACTAGTTTTTGGCCCTTGAACATTGCCTGCATAAAAACGACTTTTAGTCCATTCACAACAGTGTTAAGTCCTCACTGAAGAGTTTTGAGGAATAAAGCAAAATGTTTAATTCTAAATGGTGACAGTTTCAAGTCCAAATGTGATCATTAACGGTCTTCATAAACACATTTACAGTTGGAAACGCAGCTGTTTCTAGTCCTGGCGACAACAGTGTCCGTCTGTCATCGTCATCACCGCCGTGATCAGTGTCCAGTCGTCACAAGTCGTGAAATATTTTAGGGGCTTGTGCGACAATTCAGCGAGCTCACGCAACCGTTTCCTGTCTGCTTGTAACAGTTTCCTGTCCGAAATGGACTATTTCCCGTCCAATCTCCTCTTTTTCTCACATCCTAGTTTCAAACATGAATCTTCTTTAAACACGGTATTTTAGGTTCCATTCAAAATGTTAAAATTTAAAGTCGTCTACAAAGAACTTTACGACGATGTCATTAAGGTTGAATAGTTTAATGGTTGCAAATAATGCAATTACTTCTGCCAAGAAGGTTATTGTCTAACATATTCCTTACAAAATTCAATTGATTTCAATACATGTTTCAATAGATGTTGCTAACAGTACAGGAAACAGATTAAATAAATAGAGCATTTAATGACATTTTAATAAAAAAAGATTAAATCAATATTTTTGAGTACAAAGATAAATAAATGAGGATAAAAGGAATGAAATCATGGACTTTATTAATTATTATGGTTAATATTTGTGTTGTTTTTATTGTTTTTCCTTGCGTATAATTTTAAAATGCTGCAGGTCTGGCGTGTGCAAACACCCAGAGAGCGACAATAAACAAATACAATACGCTTAAAATGGAAAAGTAAAGTGCTTGCGTCGCAAGTCTGTCTAATCACTACATGAGTGAAACATTCATGGTACACTAGATCGGTTCAATATTTAATTTCTCAACAAAGACTACATGATGGAACAGATGCTCAAAGTTTTGAATGTTCCTCGGGAGAGCAAAAGTCACTTTCATCAACGTGCTCGAGATCACGCTCGAGATCTGTGTTGACTACTTTGGGCTTTTTGTCCTCGCAGGGGTTTTCGCTGATGGTAGAAGTGATGTGAAAATGGACTGAGTATGAGATGAATACATCAACTGTTTACATCCAGGGGCAGAGGAAAAAAAAAGACTCGGAAGCGTGTTAGCGACGCGCCGCGCTTGCCCTTTGTCTCCGTGTCACATTTCAAGTGAAAATTTGACTCTTCGTGTTTACATAGGATTTCTTCATCTTCGCTTTGAAACCCCTATAGGCGAGCTGAAGGTGAGGGGAACTAAGATTATCATCCCCCCTTTTCTCTGAGGAGCTTTTCTTCCTGCACACCCTCACAGATGTCGACATTTGGTTAGGCGGTGTACATGAAGCCGCAGATTATCTCAGGAAATCTGTTTAGGCAAAGTTAAGGAGTAGTTACTTTTTCCTCTCCGGCGTTGTCACCTGAACACCCCTCTTGATTCCTCTCTGTTTTTTCGGATGAACTTATTGGCAATTGAAACCTTTTTTTCGGCGCAGGGTTTTTTTTTTTAATGATCAAATCAATAAGCAGTGGCGGGGACGCCGACCAGATGGCGTGCTATACGTCATAATGCTATAAAATCCGAGAGGAATTGACAATTGAAATCCCACCCCGGAGTTTGCCTCTTTTTAGCTTCGGCATAATCTTCCCCCGGATTTCAATTGCAAAGTCAAAGAGAATAGTGCAGCACACGGGGACTAGTTATCTGGGGCGAGCACGGTCTAAGGTTGACAATGCAAAGGCTATGTTTATGTGCATCACACTCGCTATAGTGAATGTTTCCCAGCGTGCAGGAACATCCTCCCCTGAATTCTACTCCTCTTCCCACGTCCCAGCGCTGCCGTGGAAAGTAGGCCAAGTGAGCACCAGGGCGTTGCTTTTTTTTTTTTTTTTTTTTTAAGATGATCAGTTTGTCAGTGTGTTTTCTTTTGTGTAAGTGTGTGTGTGTGTGTGTGTGTGTGTACACTCAGGACGGCTATTCATGTGCCTCGACTCTTGTAGAACAAAGAGCAGCATTATACAATTTGCAGCACTTCCAATAGCAAGGAAAAAGAAGGGAGAGGTTGGAAAATAGGGACAGGACAAGCGTGGATGAAACAAAGACAAAGAAAAAAAAAAAAAAACTCTGGCTTGTACTCTAATTCATTTACTTCCTCTTTTCCACCTCTTTGTTGCAGCAAAAAGGTCCCTTGCCAGTAACACTCCTCTGCAGGATCGCACTGTTCCGGAGCTGGCATGGATTATTTTTAGCTGTTGCTGTTCAGCTTTCACCTTGACTCTTCGCTTCTTGACATCGTAATTAACATTTTACTTAAATCCAACCACGTGAAAACAGATGTTAGGATGAAATCTTTGAATTTTTGAGGCGATAATGAACATAGACACCTTTAATACAAACAACATTTATATCTTGCAAAGTTTATAAATGAATTTAAAGCAACATAGTTGCACTGAAAGCATATTTTTGAATTACACTGGGAGCAAAAGAAATATATATTTTTTAAGTTTACTTGCAATTTTTCATTTAATTGTATCTATATTTGTTATAAAATAAAATGAAAGTCATTAAAATAGTCTTATTTATTCAATTAAAGTATATAGTGAGGTGTACAATAGGAAAAAGTATACGTCAGGGTTCATGTCTTGAAAATAATTAAACAAATATAGACACAATTTAAAAAATGAAAAAATAACTTTATTATTCTCTTGACAATCACATGTAGAATCCTCGCGTTTGATGAAACAACAGCTTGAAATACTGGTTTAATATTGCTCATAATGAAGCAATATTATGGGAATTTGAAGGCAGGAGCTAGCATACCAACAACAGGTCTACAGTTGAATGTTTGGCCAACAAGTACACACAATTCCATGAAAATATGACACATTTTGTGTCAAGATTCTTCAGCTACAAGTAATTAAACATCTCATAAATTACATACTTGTAAAAAAAACTTAAGCTGGCGGTTAAATACTGCAGGTCCAGATGTCTTTATCAGGAAACATAAGAAAAAGCTGAGTTATATTAAACCGGAACAATCCGGTTTCATAAAATTGTTGTCCTCAGGGATTTTTTCTTATGATTATTTTTTTTTTTTGTTGGCGGATGTGTTAGCGATGATCTTCCTCTGCAACAGAGAAAAACATCCACATGTTACACACATCGCGGTTAATGTTGCAAGAGCAGGACTTTTGTCGAGGCATTCTTCACAGACCTCTGGGAGTCATCGGATCGTTCAGACGCAAAATAAAGAAGGAAAGATAAGCTTTTTATTTGAGGCTAAACATGCACAGAAAATGAAATCAGGAAGTGCAACAACAAAAAAAAAGACGAGGTGCTTTTTTTTCTCTGTGGCTCATCCTCAGCATGTTCTTGAGACGCACTAATGGAAGACCACCGAGACTTTCTTCTTTTTTTTTTTTCCTGGCACACTTTGTGAAAACAGATGTTCCGATGAAATTTTGGATTCCTCAGCGATGTCGTGATGAATACATGATATAAAGTGAGACACCTGCAATCATCAAAACATATGCATCATTTTGAAAACTTCCAAAAAATCTGTGGAACATATATGATGATGACATCCTGGACCCGCCGGAGAAGACCTAGAGGAGCCAGAGCAAGTTTTTTTTATTGTGGAATAAGAACGTTAAGAAAATGTCACATTGAAGAAAAATCTAAGCTAGGTTAGCGTTTACAAGCTGAATAACTTTCTTGTTTGCTCAGCTTTTGCTATACAATCTTCCAATTTTTTTTTACCACTTTTTTGGGGAGCTGAAGTGTATTCCCAGCTACCCGGGGGAACACCCTGGACTAATCACCAGAGCTCATATGGACAGACAACCACAATTTAGGGTCATCAATTAGCCTCAGCGGGAGGAAAACCATCCCATCCAAATGTTGCAGAAAACTCCAAGTATATGGAGTTCGACAATCCCGCCGTCTATATCATGACCTAAATTTTGTTTATCGTTTTTTTTTTTTTTTGGACATGTCTTTCTTTCATCCCGTGCCCATAATTTCGCAAATTCTTTGGCGAGTTTTAATTTTTTCTCCTAGGGATGTATCATCAAAACACAAACTGGCACGTCAAAAATTTGGACACATTACAGTTTTTTCTTTCAAGGCGAAGTTTAATCCAAGAATTTTTGGTAATTTCTTTTCAGAGGGATGGATGGTGGGGGGGGGGGTTGTTGGGGGGTAATATAAGAAGGTCAAGGATGCCTTGTAAACAGACGCATGTTTTATGATTGAATAAATAAAGGTTGTTGTGGAAAATACATTTTTTTTTATAAATAGAACGCTCGCGCTCCTGCAGCATCAATATCTCCATCACCAGGGGTCAACAGCAAATTAAACTTCTCCTGAGTGCTGTGGCAAAAAGGTGACGGCGCATGCGCGGACGCGCGAACGCAGAGACGCCGCCACTTAACCCCTTTTGCAGCAGCTTTTGTATCTGGCCCTTTAAATTAAACATCTCTGGCTGACAGACGCGCTCCACTTGACATCTTATATTGTAAGTTAATACGTTCCAATTTATGGCTGAATAATCACATTTTTTTTTCCACGGGAGTGTGGGATTTTAACTACAGACTTTTTTGAGATGGGAGCACAAAACAGTGATGGACATGGCTGCCTGAGAGCGACGGTGCCGTGGGTATTTGGTCATGTGTATTTCGGTCCAAATTTCCAGGGGATATTTTAGATGTTAATAGCCCTGAAGTGGTCTTTTTTTTTTCTTTTTTTTTTTTCTTATTTAATTTCTCTCGCCTTCTTTAAATGTAATTCGCCCACAGACTTGCGCCGCGAGGCTCTAAACCCGCGCGAGAAAACTCTCTCATCATTTCCACAGCAGAATGGAAATGCAAATCGTGCGCGCGGCTATAATGCCCTTGACACAACTCACCACTGCACACAATTAACGTGAGCGCGCGCTGACACACACACAGGCCCGTGACGTCACGGCAGGTGTAGCACTTCCACCGGCGAGTCGTAAAAAAAAAGAGAAAAGTAACACGTTCCGTCCACTGTGGCAGCAGTTTCTATAGTGCTGCAGCAGAATCACTTTATTATTAAAAACAATCAAAAATAATAATTATAATTGTTTACAAATTGACAAAAGTGCTATTTGTAGGGTTTTTAAAAAAGTCAGGAAAGGTAAAAGTGGAAAATAAAAGTGTTGGTGGAAATTCAAGTATTTTCTTTAATTATTAAGCTCACTTCTTGTTATAACTGCCAATATTCATTATTATTTAACATAACAATGCCTTTGATGTTTAACAAAATGTAATCGTTATGCAGATAAAACTCTGAAAATTAAATAATAATAATCGGGATTTTTATCATGTACAACTTCAGTACAGTTTATCTATAAGAGATGTAATAATCAAATAATATTCATATAATGTATAAATAAATGTACAATATATAAATTAAATTTTGAACTAAATATATAAATATATTTTTTTGTCATGACATAATTTAAAACACGTTATTTCTAGTGCATTCAAAATAAAATTGTATTTTATTCTAAAAAATACAGCGAGAATACAATAATAATATTTCATGTTAATAAACGCAGATTTATTTTTGTAATAGCACTTGTAGTTAATCGCTATTTTCCATCATCATCACCATCATCATCATTGCCATCAGCGTTAACAACATTAAATCAATTCCCGGTGCTTCATTTTTCAAGACTCTCCAATAACAAAATTAAACATTTTTGTACACAGCTGTCTCCCCCCCCAAAAAAATTCCTTAAAAACGGATTTGTGATAGACGTACATTTGATCTATTCTTCAGACCCTCAGGATGAATGGCGAGGCGGGCGTGAGGGGTCGTAATGTGACCTCCAGTTGAAGAAGAACACAGCTGCCTGATATCGACTCGATGATCTCAAGTGTAACCAACGAGGGGCGCTGTCCGTCTATCAGCTCCGTGATTCTGACACGCACATCCACGATTGATCTCATGACCCTGTGGCAATTTGGGTTTGTCTTGAAACAATACGATATTTGTGAGAAGAAAATAAAAACCGTCAATAAAAACGTTTTTTGAATATTTAAGAAATAAAATTAGAGTTTAAAAAAAAGCTTTAATAGAACTTCTGTTGCCAGAGAAGGAAACACGTGAATTAATGTTTGCTTGTAAGATAAAAATATATATATTTAAAATAAAAATTGGTTAATGTAATTTGTTAATCATCTTATTAATGTATAATCTAAAAATTAAAAAAAGAGGAGTCAACGTTGCAGGTGAGCGATAAAGAGCCATGGAAGTGCGTGGACGGACAGCTGGGCAGCGATTGACTTTGCCGTGACATCTGGGGGGCCCCCGCTGGCCCCTGGCACGCGTGTCGCCATTTACATGCAAATTTAAAGAAGATCACGAGGGCCTCGCCCCGTAAATTCACGCACAAGAGAAAAAAGGGGGAAAAAAGAAGGATCGTCCCGGTGGGTCAGACACGAAGTCAGCGTGGACTCTCTCTCACCCCCCTGCGCCCCCCCCCCCCCACCCACCACCACCACCACCACCACCACCACCCCTCCTGCGTGGACTGTTTTAAAAAAAAAAAAGTTGATTCAAAACAAATTCAGCATCGCTTACCTTCCACTTTTTCCTCTGATCACTGAGATGTCTCCAAACACTTTGACTCAATTTTTTCAACGCTGACGCGGATTTCAGCCTCCGATGCTGCCGCGACGCGCGCGCGTGTGTGTGTGTGTGAGTGTGTGTGTGTGTGTGTGTGCAGCAGCTGACTCGCTTCTCCCCACGTCCAGATGGCCCCTGCACACAGATTTGCATTCATTTTCCCTCTTTAATATCGTCAGAAATAGCGGCAGCAGCTGCATTTGTTGTCAAATACGCTTTTAAAAAAAAAGTCTCGGCATCGTTCGTCTATTTTCCGTCTCCAGTCAACAGTATAAGAGGATTTGTCCCCCCCTCACCCCCCTAACCCTCCTCACCCACTAGAAAAAAAAAACTCCTAATTTGATAATCACATTGAAATCGCTTCGGCGCGTGTAACTTTTTAGACGCTCGTCAAAAATGAACAATAAATGTCATTTTTTTTTCATCACGAATTTTAAAACTCAAACTGGGCAATTTGGCAAAACGTACATAGTGCAAAGGGGTGAAAGCAACAGCTTATAATTCACTTATCTTTGGCAGCAGCTATTAACCCTCAGCACCAGCTAGATAGATTGCTCAGGATATAGCACACATCTCTCTCTTCCACGCACCCTCCTCCCTCCATCCTCTCCTCCTTTTCACCACTAATGAACCGGACTGCTCCTCTTCTTCTCTCTTCCCCGGACTGCATAAGCTTTTTATAAAAGATCAAGATATTCCTCCTCACTTGCTCCCGAGGAGTGTCAAAAAGTGGAAAAAATGAATTGAATTAGACACTCAAAAATAAATATAAATTATTGTGTAAAATAAATAAAAAATCACCTTTAAATCTATTAAATTAATATTAATTTACCACAATTGCTGCAAAATAAATATAAAGAGATATTATAAAATTAAATTGAAGTCAAATATAAAGTTGAAGCGTGCACACTAGGTGGAGTTCATCCACGCATCTGCATCTTCTCCAAATATGTGTTTCAATTTCATGAAATGAAGGCATTATTGATCGACATGAAATTATTGATTGATCAAGTTTATTACCGAGTATTTGCAGTGGGTTCAGTTTGACCCCGAGAGGTCATGACAAAAAACCATTAGCACTTCAATTAAATTTAAATTGTGAGAAATTCTCTACTTTAGCTTAAAAGTATAAATTAATTCTGGTAATATCGTGAGTTTACTCTGGACTTTCCATAACCAGAATACACGATTAAATTAATAAATAGACTTGCTAGTGAATTAGAATCCAACCCTTGAGAGCAATAAAAAATTGCATTTATTTATAATGTGAAAATAATATATTTAAAGAAAACCAAAAACAACAGATGGTGATTTAAGACAACTTTATTGATAACGTAAATTTACATACAAGATATGTGATTTGACAGGTTTCTACTACACATCTTGAATAACTGTAAAAACACAATAATTTGGTGTTAATTATTCAATTATTATTCAACTAATTAGAATTGGTTTTGCATATAAACAGGTCAAATGAATAACTTATAACACGCATTCAATATTTTATTAGCAATACGAGTGGAAACACTTGATAACCTTGACCGTGTACAACATCTGGCTTCAGTTAAACTAAATAATCAATGTTTTTTAAAAAGGGAATTAATCTCAGTTTGTATCACATATCTAGACTGAAAGTAAGCGAAGGTAAAGTGATATAGGTTGATGTTATTTGAAGATGAAGAGAAAATCAAACGTCACAGAGTCGCAGATACAAAGAAATAATGATTTTTCTTTAAATAGTTGCACAAATTAAATACGCGAAGACAGTTCAGCTATTAATGTCAAAAGTTAGTCATTGTGATATCATTTAAAAACGTGTTTTTAATATATCTGTGCGTGATGGTTACACCGGGATGGTCCATATGATTAAAAAAAAAAAAAAAAAAGTCAAACTCACCACGTTTAGGGCCTAAGCAAGAGGAAAAGTGGAGCGAGTGTGTGTGTTCGCAGCCAGTCCGGAGGAAGCGCCTCTGCCTGACAGGAAGCGTCACGCCTCCATATTTGGTCAAAACCCCGCCTCCTGGCGCGTCATCCTCTGACGGAGCCTCTCCCGTGGGTTTAGAGTTTTGGCTCCCGGGAAAGATTTCAGTCCTCGGGGAAAGAGGGCTTAGTTTTGCATGTTCCCATCCATCGTGCACGACGCGAAAGGGCCCCCTTATCCTCCTCTCCTGTGTACGAGGAACAACCTCCACTGGTGATCAGCCTTCGTGTCTGTGTTTGTCTTGGTTGGAGAAACGAGCAGCAGCACCTTTTTGCAGGAGTGGGCTTCTTTTTTATTCCATGCGAGAAGTCCTGAAGGTTTTGGATGCGGTGCTTCAGGGATGTGGGCACTTTGAGAGCATCACCCACAAACACAAACAATCGATTTTTTTTTCTCTGAATAGCAACAAAAAAAAAGAAAACCAATATCAACAAAAAAAAAAAGTGGATAACTAAGTAGAGCACTTTGAGACTTGTTCACATCGGACGGACTTGAAGAAGGGAAGACCTGCGTTTGGACCCCGGCTCTCTCGCTGCAAGAAAGAAAAAAAAGACAAACCCCTTGAAGGATACTTTTTTTAATTTCACAGGAGGTTTTTTTCCCGTCGCCAATTGTCCTAAATGTTTGGGATTCAGGAAACTATACCGCGCGGAGGGACGACGATGAAGGAGGAACCGCTCGGTGGACTCAACTCGGTCCGCTCCTGGATGCACACAGCTGGGGTGGTGGATGCGAACACAGCCGCCCAAAGGTACGCATTGCCAACAAAAAAAAAAAAAAAAGAAAAATCCCCATCATATCGACCCCTTTTCGCGATCCCCCAGAATATATCAATTACGTTCTCTCCCCAATATATCGCCCCCCCTTCGATTTCCTTTCATTACATCCGATTATTGTGACAAATCAAAGAAAATCTCCATCACCTGCATATATACCTCCATCCCTGGTGTCCGGTGCTTAACCGACATGGTCTCTTGTTTTTCTCCCCGCAGCGGTGTCGGCTTGGCACGGGCACATTATGAGAAGCAGCCCCCTTCCAACCTCAGAAAATCCAATTTTTTCCATTTCGTCCTGGCGCTGTATGACAGACAGGGTCAGCCGGTGGAGATCGAAAGGACAGCTTTTGTGGACTTTGTGGAAAAGGATAAAGTAAGCATGAAAAAAAATACAATTTTTATATCATAAACACGTGCTCGGATGAGGGAGGCACCGAACGCTATATTGATTTTTGTTTTCATCATCGACTCTCTATAAGATAATAAATAAAAGTCTAGACATGCTCTAAATCTTCTTTTTATTTTTGCAGGAACCAACCAGTGAAAAAACGAACAATGGGATACATTACAAACTACAGTTATTGTACAGCAACGGTAAGTTTTTTTAAAAGTCGCTTATTCCTCAAGAAAATACATTTAAAAAAAATATAAATAACTCTTTAAAATATGGAACGCGTTGTTATTTACGTGACTAAACAAATCTTTCTTTTAAAAAGCAGGAGGATTTTTTATTTTAAATAGAAATATATGATGATATTAATTTGTGTATTTTGCTCTCCAGGTGTCAGAACAGAACAGGATCTTTACATACGATTAATCGATTCCATGACGAAGCAGGTAAGAACTTTATAAATACACGTGCTAAAAACTCTCAAATGAAACTAAACATATTTTTAAACTACATGTTTAGCAAATTCGAGTCCGAGCCGCTTGCAAAATGTTCTCAAAATGATTCTAAATATTACATTTTGTAATCTTAAAAGCGAAAGGGAAAAAAAAGGACATTTTAAAACCGCTATAATGTGACAAACATTTCCGGTTGTTTGTTTATGTTTAGCCGTAATATGTTGAAAGACACGCATGTCAATTTCACATCTTCGCTGCCAATTTTTGTCCGACATGAAATATTAAAATTATTATTTTTATTTCTATGAAGCTAATCTAAATTTTTTAACAAATTGTTATAATTGTAATATAATTATTTATATATAAGTAATTTATGTGTATATATATATATTTGTTTATCTAACCGGAAATGAGTTTGTAAATTAGGATTATTTGACGCGTCGGTTTTCATAACACAATTCTAATTGTAAAAATAAACCCGTTTATTTTATTTTTTATGTTCTCTTTTTTTTTTGAACCGGGGATTAATAGAAGCGTTTGGATGAAGCCGTTAGGTTTTTAGGGGGGCACTGGTCACAGACAACATTCCTGTGCGAATGATCCGAGTCAATGACGCAGAACAAGCAATTTATGGATTTCTGTTTCTACAGCTGCAAATGGCGACATAAATCAAACCAAAATAGATAATCGGCGGGGTTAAAAAAAAAAAAAAAAAAGCAGCGAGGGGTGTGTGAATATACACTTCTTATTATATAAATATATTGAAAATACATAATCATTATTTCAATTAAATGTATTTCCCGTTTCCTGCCGCAGCCTCCCCGCGTCAAGATTCCATTAAAATGACATCAAAGGTTAATAATATTATTTAGCTTTCCTTATAATCGAGGCAGGAAAAGTGTCTTATCCTCAGAAATAGAAGATGGGGGGATCGAGGGAGGGAGAGAACTGATAGCTCCACGCCATCTGTTTCAGCCAATGCTCAAAAATTAGTCAACCGTATACCGCCAGACACCGCTTTTTATCCACAGAAAGATCATTGTTAGCGGCTCAAAAATAAACAACAGATTGCCCATTAACACTTTCCCCCAAATATCCCCAGATTATAAGCATATTGATGACACTTCTATTGGATCTGTGTGTGTGAAAAATCCCTCATTTCTCTGTGTCTGGCTGCTTGAGCCTTGGATTTGATTTAGATTAATATAAAAAAAATACAATATATTATTACCACTCTGGGCTACTATGGGCTTGCACCATCTTGTTGATCTGATTTTAAGAGCATGTCATTTATCTTTATACGTCATATTAAATATGTATTTGTGTATATCAGTTAAATATTATTTTGTAAATTAATTTAATTGTCTAAATTTATATTCCTTAATGTGCAATTTTATTGACCTACATCCATATTTAATTTTTGTATTAAATGATTTTAGTTGACTTCACCAAATGAAATATAAATATAGATATTTTATAGTGAAGCATGAATCTTGATATGACATGAATACACGTCGCTTTTAGGAGTAAAATGTATACATAATTAAATTGATTGATTTATGATCACATGAATGTTTTTCCCTTCACTCGTGACAATAACGTGTTTAATTTTGTTTTTATCTCGTTTTTCAAAGGCCATTATTTATGAGGGTCAGGACAAGAATCCCGAAATGTGCAGAGTTCTCCTCACGCACGAGATCATGTGCAGGTAAGCGTCATCCCCGCTTTTCTTTTTTTTTTTATTCCCATCAACTTTTTTTTGACAGCCAACGATGGGATGGATCGGTCCAAATAGTGTCACGTGGACGAGCCCCTGTCGCTTTTTTGATGTGACGAACGCGCTGACACTATACTTGTGTATTTATTTTTTCCGTGTGTGATCTGTGCGTGTGCGTGTGTGTGTGTTATCACTCGACTCATAGTGTTGACTTGATCCCACCTGTCAACAATGATCAGCGAGCCTTTTAGTGTCATTTAACCACATAAATCTCAAGCTCTCATATTCCGTTCCCCGCCATTCATCCGAGGCGCTTGTCATTGATACTAAAAGGAAGAAACGCCTTTTGTTGTTATTGTCGAGCTCAGCATGAGCTTTTGTGAACATTGAATTCGGATACTGTCGGTTAACCTCTCCTTTGTTGCGAGCCCGAGCATTGTTCATGCGAGTTAGTGTCTGAGGGAAGCAAGTGTAGCATGAGAGGATGATTTGTCTGTTTCCATGCATAAACTCATCCCTCACGCTCAATTTATGGAGGCATCCATCACTTATTTGTGACACCTTGAATATGTTTGCGCTCCGGAGGTAATCTTTTTTTTTTTTTTTTTTTTTGGCATGTAGAAGTGACTTTTTTTTTCTGCTTGAGTATACTCTCAATTTCCAAGTTTTTTTTTTTTTAAAGTCACACTAAAAATCTAGCAGTTACATGTCATGTGTGTGTGTGTGTGTGTGTGTGTTGAGACATCAGTTGAATAGGCACGTCCTAAACAGCATGAACATTTAATCAATAGCAATCATGACTTATTTATGACATGTTGATTATTACTTCTATGCCACTCAGTTTATCTGCTGTATACATTTCAATGGCAATGAGATTTTAAAATGGTCGAGCAAAAAAAATAAAAATAAATATAGATATATAGACACCATCATTACAGATCATTAATTTTTAAAAATTGATCGATCATATATGTCTCACACATTTTCTTAACACTTTAAATATGCTTACTATATCACTTTTCAATACTTATTTTGCGTCATATGAAAGTGATTAATATGTGATGACATGATCATACTAATTTGGCTTATTAATGTTGTTTTTCTGGCAATTATGGACCTTAAAAAAAAAAAACGTGTCAAATTTGTTGAAATTTAAGTGTACAGTGTTCATGATAATGAGCGATAGAACTGATGCAATATAGTGAAAATATATAGAGCTGAGTTATTATTTCACATTTGTAAAACAAACCTTACAAAACAGAATATATTAAAGTAGAGCAAGTCTTCTTCAGTTGATATTTGTTACTTGAATTATCTAGAAAGCAACCTTAAAATATTGCTTTAAAAAAATAAATAAACCACTAATATTCCCTAAATTACTATTTCATATTATCATTATCGTCCTAATAATCTCATTTTAAATATGCATGTGTTCAGGTTTGGAGTTTTGAGGGAAGACATTTCAACTAAGTCGACGCATCTGTGTGACAAAACATTCACTGTGACTCTCATTTGATTCATTATCACACGCTTCATTCTTCATTAGCTGCAAACACGTGGCTGCTACAAGGTAGCTACCACACATTAGCATCGCTGACAAATCATTTGACAGTTTCACGACAACAAAAACCTTCCCTTTTATTCGAGACAAATCCTTTTCTTGTGTTATCCTTATTCTAAAATTATATATATATGGATTTAGAAATGTGGAGATAAAAAAGACATGATTGTAAATATACTGAAATCATGATATTAAAAGTTGAGTGAATGATATATATTACTCTGATACCATACATTTATATGTATATAATTCATAAGTTATTATAAATATAAGCAAGTATTTAAGCTAAACTTTTATCAAAAACAATGATAGATGTGTAAAATGACTGACAAATATAAGCTGTAAAGTGTTTGTGTCAAAAAGTGAGTTTACATCAGAGAGATTTATCATTAAATAACCAACTATACATTTATATATAATAATAAATGTAACGTTTAAACTGCTCCACTGCCTTCAAATAAACAGCAACTATCCCACAACCTCGTGTCGATCAAAGTGATGCAGCAGGTTCCTGCAATGATCACAAAATGATAGAAATTTCTGGTCAGCAGGTTCAGTCATAAAAACACACATCATCTTTAAATAGCTCGTGGTTGACTGGCAGTAGCTTTCCCACAAATCTTTGCCTTTTCCTCCGCGCCATATGGCACAAATCAATCTCACCCGCGTGTGTTTATGTGTTTTCATTTCAAATGGAAGCCGCGGTGATGATGTATTTGTTTATATATTTTCTTAGCACATTTTTTTTTTTTTTTTCCCTGATTCAACTCCCAATCAAAGAGGTGAAAAATCAGCTCTCGCTGAAGGCTTCGAGGAGGAGACGCTTGAAAACATGTGGTGGAAGATAGATTAGTGCTTTTGAGGCCATAATTGATAAATGCCCCGCAGAAATATTGGTTGAGGGTGGCACCTTGCATCTCCCTCAGAAATAGCAGCTTGGCAATTAGAGGTAAACAAAAGCTGAAGCTGTGAAAAGTGACTCCCCTGCCTCCTGGCCCAATCCCCACCACCACCACCAACCACCACCCCCCCCCCCCCCCTTTGCCCGCCAACACTAAGCCAAACAACACAACATGTTGTTTTCGCCCGTTCTTATCAGCCATCAGCATCAATGGAATGGATAGATTGTGTGAAGGTAATCTCGCGGCTATTTCTCCTTCCCCTCCGCTCGTATCAGAAGCACTTCTCTCCATCAATAATGTATTTATTTATCTTTATTTATTTAGCTCATACACTGTCTGTCTCTGTGTGTGTCTGCAGCCGATGCTGCGACAAGAAAAGCTGTGGAAACAGGAACGAGACTCCGTCAGACCCTGTGATCATCGACAGGTAAGCTTTTTTTTTTTTTCACTTCCGCCGCTTTGTGAATAAAGTGAGCTCGTGCTACTGAGGGATGCTGTACAAATGAGTTCTGCCCTCCCAGACGGCACTCACCGGGGTCTGTGGGCGATTCCGTGTGAGTGGCTCAGGGGCGTCTTTCCCAGGTACAAGTGCACTAGGGGGAGGCAGGGAAGGGGGGGGGTCACCACCTGGATAGCGGTTTGTTTGTCAATCACAGATGGTTCAATCACCTGAGGATCACAGTCAGAAAAACAGCTAATTAGCTCCGGCTACTCTCGGTTCAATATGTTCAGGTGCTTTTTGGTATTAGAGGAAACATCACAGCCGGGGCCTAACCCGACTCGAGCCGGACATCTAAAGGGATCTTTATCGTCAAGTCGCTCAGGCGAAATATGTGCTATCGTCAGGTGTGTGTGTGTGAGGTGAAGTCGGGTCACGGCGTGAAACAATAACAGTTGGGTAAATAGGAGAGAGTATTATGAATCATAAAGAAGTATGACAAACAGAAAGGTTAGTAGTTCGTACAACACTTTTTTTTTTTCTTCTGTGTCCTTGGAGTTGGTCCAGGAATAGAACTCGGGCAGAAAGAAAAAATGCTTTTGGGAGACGAGTAGAGTTTTTTTGGACGACGCCTGGTCCTCGGAGTGCAGCCTTGGAGTTCAGCGTTCAAGCTAGTTTTGATCTCAAATCGAATTTAAAGAGAATAGTCTAGCTTAATATAAACAACAACTTGTAGTTTTTCAAATTTAAATGATTAAAGATTAAAGATTCAAAGATTCTTTTGTTGTTTATTGATGACTGACAATTGATCTTTTAACGCTTTACTGTTTAGAATAAAGTAAGCACTTACGTCTACTATTACTAATATTATGAATGATCATTTCATTGATAAAGTTCAGTAAACGCAGCATGAGATGTTCAAAAAGTCTCTTTTTTTTTTGGATGTTTAAGAAGTGCTGAGTTTTTATAGCTTTTACTGTGCGTTAAAAAAGTATATTGAGAAGTCAATACGATCTCTTTGGCCACTTAAAAATAACACCATTAAATTGAGCTTATTTGTCACAAGATATATAGTAAAACACATTTGCTTTTTATGGTGATTTAAAACAGTGTTTTTAGTTGTTTTGCTCTTGAAGATATTTGAGGTTTTCCCGCCGCTAAAGAGTGTTTTTTTTAGGTTCATATCCTAAGAGAAGAGGCTCCTCTTTTAAAGCATTGATACTTTTTTTCTCACACACACACACACCCGTGTGCGTGCGTGTGTGTGTCCGTGTGTGTAGTTTAAGCATCGTTCTCAATGTAACTCTCACCACGTAGCAGGGAGAGGCAGCAATGCTAATGTTTGACTAGCCGGAATCACTGTTTGCTTAGCGGAGAATGCCTGGTATCTGACAGAGGGGACAACTCTCTTATTAGTAATCAAATAGGGCTGAGCAGTTGTTGCTGCCACTCCACTCCAGCCGCTTCTCATGCATCAGGAAGTAGGAGCCGGCTGCCCTGGGAGCCGGGATGGATTACCAGAGCTACTGCTGTCTGAACCCAAAGCCACACAAACACACACATGCAGTCAGATGCAGGCAGCGGCCCAAACGTGCAGACAGGAGAAAAAAAAAAAAAAAACCTCAAGCAGAAGCTTTTGAATGTAACAAATAACAGCCGCAAAATTTGTTCAACACGTAACAACTTTAATGTGAGTTGGAAGCACTTTTGGTGAAGTTTTTGTTGCTCCGACTTCTTTCCTCAAACATGGAAACTTATTGACTTAACAAAATAAAATTATATTAGCTAAAAGAGAGACATAAAAAACAACAACTGTCAAGGGTAAAATACACATCTTGAAAAATGTAATAAATGAAAACCCAGTTAATAATAATGCATTTATAATCAGCTGGATTACTGTTTTAATAACTTTTAATAATAACATTATGTCTTAAAAAAGGATACATTTTTGGATGTCATTAAATATATATTTTATTGTTGTAAAAAGTTAAATAAAATACATTGAGTTCAGGAGTGTTTCGCAGTATTTTTCTTTAATCCAAGTTATTATTTGAGATTTAGCGTATCAAGGGTACAAGGAAAGTTCAGTGAGAACACGGCTAAACTCAATATTCTCCGAGTGAGTGTAAGTGAGCGGTCGCCGCTTGTTGAAATTATACTTTGGTGACAGTTTTTGGTTTTGAAAAAAGGAAGACTTGGCGTGGAGTCGACTCATTTGTCGGAGCTGCAGAACACGAACTTCTAAACTTGAGACATGCTACTGTGCCTGGTTTCCTCCTTTTTTTTTTTTGCTCTGATGTTTGCTTTTGTGTCGCTCTTTGAGTTTTTAACTTTTGTCTCCTCAATCTGTGGAACAAAAAAAACCTGTAACATAAGCACAATAAGAAAATGAACGCACAGAGATTTAAAGTAAAAAAAAAAGGGGATGGGAAAGAAGAAAAAAAAAGGGAGCGGATGGATATTGTAAGCTCAACCGGCTCAGGGAGGGCTCGGATTTTCATTGTGACGAGGCTGAATGGGAGTAGAGTATCCCTTTCCCCGCACAATGAGCGGCTCTGTTGAAACACAAAAGCATATGTTCCTCATTAGACCCTCCCATTGTCTCCATGTCGTAACTATGAGCCTGTCAGCTCACCCTAACAGACCCACACAGGTTTCCCAGTGACTCGCCGAGGACAGGAGAGGTTCAGGGAGAAGTGGAGGGAAACGTGACCGGGGGGTTCGCGCTGAAAATATACGAGCCAGTCAATTACCTGCACTTTTATTTAAACTTATGTTTCACGGCCGCGTGTCACTCTCTCCTTCAGCACCTGTGCTGCTGGCAGAACCTGATTATTTCCAATTGAGCGGAGCATAGTTGAGTGACATGAAGCCAGGGGAAAGGGGTTTTTTGATCGCCGATGTCTCATCCCCCTACCACCCCCTCGATGAGAACCAGATCGCGCTAGAGAAACAGTGGCCGACAAAACCTTAAGAAACAGATTTGGACTGAATCATTGATGGCGGTGTAAGATTTTCCCAGATGGTAGGAAGGGATAGCGCACACAGCTAGCTGGCATCTAGCGAGACATTAACTGGCGTTCCCATGAATCTGGCATAGCCAACCGAGTTTGGGAAACTTATCATTCCAAATGTGTCCTATTTTCCTGCGGTCAAGCCAGACATCTGTTTACCCTATTTTTTCCTCTCAGAGTTTTGATACAGATTTCAACTGAAGAGGAAGGATTCTGTTTATAAAAAAAGACCGTTAGATATAGGCCCAACAGCTGCCACATAGTTTCAGCACTGCTTGCTCTTTAAATATTTCAGGACTTACACTTGATGCCTCTGCATTATTCAGTTTTTTATTTTGGATGAAGAAAAAGTCCTATTTTTGTTGCAAATTTCAAGATGACGGGCGTGCGGTTATTTATTCTCCTTGTTCTTCAGAAGTGTTGTTATTAAAGGTTTAGTTTAAGACGACAGACTACGTAATTTAACCAGAGAATACAAAAATACATACATTTTCTATTGAGAAAAACGTCACATGAAATGAAGCTAATAAATGTCGATGCTAATTCATAAACACTAAAATAGTTTTTCTTGTTGGTCCGTGAAGAAGTTGTCATTGTTGTGTTAAACTAGTTGAAGAAATAGATGCTTTATGTTATGTTATACTTAAAAGTGTCACTTCTTGATGTAAAACCAAAGCTAACTCAAACACAGCACGAGACTAGACTAGACGTGAAGTTCTTTGTTTTTATGATGTGCATGTCAATCATCCACATGTATGCTAGCATTTCACTAGATTTTAGTTATGATACCGCACTTAATTCGCTGTTTTCTCAACTCAATTTCCATCCTCAAAGTTTGTTCTATGGTCGACTGCGACGCCATGCCTTTTATTAAAATAACTATTCAAGTTTTTAAATTAGAAAGTAAACCAGTACGTTAGCTTAGGTCTGTTTGAGCAGATGCTACGCTAACATTCTGTAGTCACGTTTTCATGTCTTAAATGTAAAAAAAAATGGTGAATCCCATCTTTAAACTGTAGCAAATTATAAATTGTTGTAGATAAATATTTGACGTAGTAATTCAAAGAAGAGAGAAGAGTGTGTTCGAGAAGATTTAGGTACATAAAAAGTTTGATATAGTTGACGTAAAACTAACAAAAAGGGACACAAGTCGTCCACCCGCACTTCAACACACTCAGGTGCTTCACCTGAAGGTATAAACCAACATCCGGGGTTCTCCCCTCCGCAAAGTCACATCAAGGAACAAATTAAAGACGTGGAAAAATGAGCTCTCTGAATAAAAGAAACAGCAGTTTTAGCAGGTGATTAATTAAAGCGCCGTCGCTATGACCGCAGCACTTGGTATGCACTGCAAAGTGTAATCATTCGTTCCCCTTATAAATCCAGCCGTGCTGCAGATGTCACATTTATAAGTTAATGGTGCCTTAAAGTAAGTGGGGGTGTAGGTTTATTCAGTGGGTAATTTGAGTCTTTTAGAATTATAGTGATGAGCTTCCCAATATCTGATTAGCTGCTTCCCCCATTTACAGTGTACAAAGTGTATCGCCAAACATAACTCAATTTGCGATGACTCCGCCGCGCTGATATCTGTCTTCACTCTCTTGCCTATTGACTCTCGGGTGTGAAAGATTAGATACATCGTTCAGGCTCGCGCATGGATTTTGTAATAAGGGCGGCACATGTTGAAAAGAGGGAAAAGAAAACGACTCTTTTTTTTCTCTAGATGCGAGGGTTGAAAGGTCATGCCCCCATAGAGGATGCAACCTTTTTTCTTTTTCCTTCCACCGCTCATTAATGTGCATGAATTTTAAGAATCCACCCTATGTTGATGCCACACATGTGTCAATTTACGCCGCCATTCAGAGACCTGTTTCTGGACCAGATCTAAACATGTCAGCTCCATTTATTCCAGCCGCTACGGCACTCCCTTTCACTTCCTGTCACAAAGGTCAAAGAGCAGGGACCTCTGGAGTGCAGCCCAGCCACTGAATTATTCATGGCATTGACTTGTTTTTCCCCTTATTTTCTCCTCTTGTCTGTTTTTTGGTCAGCACACATGATTGTGCTGTGGGAGGCTTTTATTCATTTAGCTCATTTATAAAGGCCTCACCGCACCTGTTTGTTTGTTAATGCAATTAAATTTTGGCCTAATGTAAATTTTGCTTAGCTCTCCGTTATGTCGCTCATTAGCGAGTCTGTATTTTCTAAATGACTTTGCGTTATCGTTAATTTGTGGAACACCTACGAGGTCATTTCCCAGAGTGCACTTGACTTGTTGTCAAGTTGTTTACCAGAAACAAAAGAGCGCAGCCTCCGATTAAAAAAAAAAAGAAAGAAAGAAAAAAAAAAAAGTCTCACATGTGGTTCCCTCGGCCTTCTAAGAAACAAATCGGAAATTTGCCTGCTCCCATCTGGTTTTTGCAAAACCGTGATTACCTCCGAAAGCTGAACAAATGCCAGTATTTATAAGGTCAGCCCTTTATGTGGAAATGTGATGTAAATGAGAATCAGCGAAAGGGGACATTAAACAAAATTAAATTCATTGTCTCCTTTAATGTCATTTACATTTTTGGCTAAGCCCTGGACTGTCAAAGAGGATTTCTGAAACCATTTTAATTGCACATCAGCATTGGATGGGAGGGTGTGTTTTCGCGGAGCGGCTGTCTTGATAACCTGAGCGGAGAAGTCTGTTTATGAAGTACTTAATGACATTTTTTTTTCACTGCATCTGCACCGGGGCAATTAAGATGGCACTCGCTAGGTAGTGTTAATCTAGTATTGTACTTCGCTTCCCGCCATAATGAAAATCATAAAATTGAAAGGGTCACTGTTGTCGTGATAGACTTGATTGCTGCAGGTGCTCTGAATGTTTGACTTCATGGCTATGAAATGTGATGTTTTTTTTCGGTCATTTTCGAGCTGTTAACGTCTGCAGGAAATGTTCTCTTTTTTTTTTTATATTAACACTCGAGCACCTGCACACAGACCTCGCAGTATATCCATCTCAGCCCGGTTTTTTTTTTTTATGGTTCTGTTTAATTCATTGAAAAATGGGAGGTTAAATTGGCCAGCGCCGTCTGGGTTGACGTGCCGTTTGAGTGAAGCCTGTCTCCTCCCGGGCCAGAGTAGGAAGAGCAGGAAGTGTTGAGAGCGAAAGCTGTACTTGGCAGCCCTCCTTTGGCTTGCACTTGACGAAAAATGAAACCCAGACCCTCGGTTGCAGCCTCGGAGCCAGCAGAACCTCCTTCCCAAAACGCTCCCAACATCCAGGATTGGGTAATACCGTTCGCTAAAGCAAAACATTACCTCAAATTATTCTCGCCCTCTTTTTTTTTTCTATTTCCTCCTCCCTCATGTCAGTTTTATCGCAGTTTGTAAATGTCAAGACGTGTACAAAGACGCACGTTATAAAGGATTTTTTTTTTCTTTTTTTCCGAATTATGCTCACATGTTTGGGTTCACATGAGTGGCGGCTGAACGTAACGTGGTGCCGGGGTGCTCCCATGGGAGACCCACCTCACTGGGGTAGGATTCCCCAGTGGCATCAGCTAATGGCAAGACTTGACAACAGCAGAGAAGCCGGGGGTGTTGTGTTTTACTAGCGCTGAGCAGGGGTGATGACTTTAACATGTGTGCAGGAAAAGAAGGAGATGTTTGTGCGCCGGCGTTTTGTGCGAGTGCACACTCATGGCATGCATGTGTGTGTTGTGCTAAAGAGAGAGGTGTGCAGTGTGAGAGACTGGCTCGGGCCAACAGAGCGACGGATATGGCTCCGGCTTGACGGCAGTGAAAGACGAAACATGGTTCCACATGTGTTGAGAAAGAGCAGTCCATCTGTCCATGGAGACAACCCCCTCCCCCCCTCCTTCTCCACCCACTTCTCTTCCTCTCTTTCCTTCTCGTCCTTTTCCCTTTCTCTTGTTCTTCTCTCCCCTGGTTCACTGCTGACAGAAACAAGGCCAAGGCCCCGGTCTGATGGGATGGACGACCGGGGGCCAAAAGCAACAGCGTCGCACACACACACACACACACACACAACACAAACATCGCAAAAACTCGTAACCCAAGTCGGTGTGTTTTTTTTCTACGTTGTTAATTTCACCGTCTCTGTTCGCAATCGCTGACTCGCTGTAGCGCGGCGCTAATGCGATTTGAACCTTCAGCGGAGCGGCGTAAGTGATTTATTTTGATATTATGAAAGACAACAATCTATAAAGACGCATCGCTTTTTCCCCCAGCGCGCAGCTGTGATAAGTTGCCATGGTGAAAATCGTACATTATTGAAATTAAATCCCCAGTAAATAAAACATGCCACTCTATCTCAAATATTTAGCAGCGCTCTTTTATAATTAAACTTTGTGGCTGTATTCTGGATGTTGTTTGCTTTTCGGAACGCGCTAATGACACAAGAGTTTTGTCCGACATGTTAAGATTCCTCAAATGGCTCTTTCACTTTCATAATTGCTTTCATTTTTTCCAACTTTCTTTCCCCATTTGCAATTCCAACTTCGGATGGCATTGGCAGCGCCACGGATACACTTCTTTACCATTTGTCTGCCGTCACTCATGCGGCAAAACAGATTTCCTCGCCGGTCTGACAGATGTTGTCACTCACATGGTAGCTCTCTTCGCAAATACAACACAATACAATACAATATGTTGTATACAAGATCAAGTAGCAAACACCAGTGTATATTCAACATTTTTGACCAATTTAGTCGCCAAAACCAAAATGAAAACAATGCTGTATGTGCCTAGATTAAAAACAAGTAGCAAATAATTCAACCTCTAAGTTGATTTATTATTTGTTGTTGACCCTGTTTTGGCTAAAAAACACATTAGTTTAGCTTAACTAAAACTAAGTTTGAGATGGAAAGTCTACGCAAAAATCACTTGTACGTATGTGTTCTATCCAGCAAATTTTTTTCTTAAGTTACAAGATATTCTATGAAAATATCACAGAATAAATGGCAGTTCAGTTGTGGGCTATTAATTATCTTGTTAGGCAACATTTTAAACAGTGTCTCTTCTTAATCTAGCAAAAAAAAAAGGAAGCGAAAAGTACAAAAGCAGGAGATAAAATCAAGGTAAATATGTTTTAATGTAATATAGTTTATTTAACTTTTTTCATCTTCTATACAAGCGCTTTTTCTAAATATTATTCTTTGAGGGTAAATAAATACTCACAGGTAATACAAAAGTCCTCCAACAAAAACACAACATTCATACTTAGAGACTAGTAATGACTAATGTAAATAAATTAAATAGTTTGTACATGATCTCATGATGGCCACATTAATGCAGTCAAAGGGCTACATGTGGCCCCCGGGCCACACTTTACCGAGGTTTACTCAACATAAACCAAAAGGTTTATCCAAAAAGCCAGCATGAACGACGATTTGTATTTCCTCCCCATGAACCCCCTTTTTTCCTTTCCCTCCATGTTCTCACCCCCCACCCAGTCCTTATTAGTTTCCCTCTAATTGTCAAACAAACTGTTGGGTCAACCTCAGTCGTATTTGGCCGTAAAACAGCACATTAGGCTCTGGTGAGGGATATATGTGGTATTTCATCGGAGACGGGGTAATGCTGGGGTTTTATGGTTAAGTACCAGTTCACGCCCACGCCATTTGTTTCACATTAGAGCCGAGGTTTTGTAAATCAGATCAATATGTGCGCTGAGATGTGATTCCTTGTTGGGATCTCCCTGGTCGTTCTTTCTCCCCCCTCCGAGTGTTTTCTTAGGGGACTGGTTGTCGATGCGGACCCTCCTCCCTCCTCCCCCCCTTCCTCCCCCTCTTACTTCTGTCAGTTCCACCTTTCACTTCCACCTCAATCTATTTCCATTTTACTGAATGTAGCAATTTGTAGTGTGACACCAGCAAGATTAGGATGGGAAGCAGTCTGAAGATTTCATCGGACATGGTCCTGCTTCCGCCGGTGTGAGGTCACGGGACAAAAAAAAAAAAACGGGGGTGGAATTCAGGGGATAGGGTCATCAGTTACCTCGGGGAAACGAGCTGGTCCGCTGGCTGCTCCGGTGGCCCCAGGGGTGCCTTGGATGTATCCGAAGGAAAAGGTCCCAGGGAAAAGAACCCTGAACCAGTGTCATTTATTAAACGTGACAAGTTATTTCTAACTATAGCCGTGTTTTTTTTTATTGTTTTACAGTGCTGCCACTTGGAACACTGCTTCTCTGTTCAGGATCACAAAAGAAAAAACTGACTTAACGCTCGAGATGACGATCCGTACTCGCTATTTATTTCGGCATCTGCGTTCTTTCACGTCCAACAATTGTGTACTGTGTAATAAAGACGGACAGTATGATAAGTGTAGAGAAAATATTTCACCATTCACTAGTTTTCTCCGGGACATTTGTTCAGTAAATTGATAACAGCTTACGGTTTGATTCTCGGGATGACCCCCCTGCATAATCAGCACCAGAAGTTTCACGGAACATGACCGCAGTACGACGTGCTTGGGGGGGGAGATCTAGCTTCGGAGATTTTTTTCCTCGCGAATGTGATGCTAATAATGGAGTATTTATTCAACGTTTGACCATCGCAACTCATTTAGGGTCAGTGAGGTATTCACCCCCCACCCCTCTTTTCTCCGTTTTTTACTGCCTGCCCCAACTGCGTTAATGATATATGACAGAAATTTCCTTGTGCTGGTTCAGTGGCAAGAAAGGTCCTGGCTAGTCTATATCAATCCATCTGACTTATGTTCCCATGTCTTGAATTACCGCTTGATGGAAACCTGCTGCGGGCTTCTCTTGCCAATTGAAATCAGATCTCTTCCACAGCCTGGTGTGATATTGATCCATATTCAACACCCGGGCTGCCGATCGATCGGTATAGATTTACAATAAAAAACACTCCTCTGCTTGTTCAGCACTGCAATCGATACTTTAAAGCAGTAGGAAGAAAAATTAAAAAGGAGGGAAGGCAGGATTTGTGCTCGCCTCTCTTCGCTCCCCTCCACCGCACAAGGGGCCACCTGGAATGTGTAAAAATGTGATGACATGTTTCATTTTGTCGGAGTGGGTCTGGGTCTGGTAAGTGAACAAACCTTGACCATTCCCCGGTGCTGCGACGTTGAACAATGACTCTCTCCCGCCATGTGAGACAAACCAATAAAAAATGGTTTTAACGGGGGACGACACTTCTATAAGGACTCATTTATTGAAGGAGGTGTGTCCGGGTGTGAATTAGTGGCACATCTGCGCCGCAATGGGGAACACTAAAGCTGTCAAATCAAATCCAAACATTGAAACGCGACGCTAAAGTGACGAACCGAAAGCCGTTGACTGTGATTTGAGAACGTTAACACCACGACACGGCTTGATATTAATTTGTGTCTTCGTCTCCACCCCCTGACCCGCACGTGCAACCAAGTGGGCCCCCCCAACCCCCCCGCCCCGCCGCCCCCTTGAGTCCCACACGGTCATCATTAGAGCCTGATATAATGTTGAACACACTAACACGACCCATTCAGTTTCAGCCCCAGATCCACTTTTCTCCCTGTCACATCTTAGTCCTAATCTCTCGGACTTCCTCCTCTCTGCCAAATAACTGTTCCCATCCAGCAGGTCTCGGTCTTGGCTCGGGCTGCCAACATCTGAAAGTTATTATCCCCAATCTCTGACATCCAGGAGTTTACAGTTATATAATGATGGGGAAAACCACATGTCCCCAGAGGCGGAGAACATTTTTGAGATGCCTCCCCATCTGTTTTTGGGGGGAGCTGCCCTTTTTGGGCCAAACTCAGAATGGCAGGCCAGCAGGTTTTTTAGTAATCTTTTTATTTTCTACCAGAGGAACAGGCCAGTCTGGGAGTCATTATGTGGGGTGATAAAGCAAATCCAATTGGGTCAGGTTCCCCCTCTACGCGGCGCTGGTGGCTCCAGCCCTCGCCCGCCTCAACTGCTCGTCCCTGACTGTGTAAGTGGATGTTTGTTTGTCCTAGAGAGGCTGAGCTGGGGGACTAATGCAAGCCCGGGGGCCAGCCGGGTCGGAGGCGACGGTAAACTCGAGCTGCCTGGTGTGGCGGTGTTTCTCTCGCTGCTGGCTCGGCCTTGTTTGGACTGCAGCTCCGGTTTGCTTTCTTAGAGGGAAGCTGAGCCTTCGTAATCATTAAACCTTTCGCTGGGGTGGGGAGCGCAGCCCCAGACCGGAGGGAGTGATGACATAGGTCCGCAGCGGCCTGGCCTCGTCCACCCCTGCCGCTCTTAGCGTATTTATTTTCTCTTCTCATTGTATGGTTTAAGTCACACCATATTATGTTCGGAACCGTATGCACGTGTAGCTCAGATGTGATGAGGTGCACGGCTTACAGCTGTACGGCTTTGTTTTTGCTCATAACGCCCGGGATTAGTGACTTGCTGACCTCAGTGTAATCTTTATTGCTCTGTTAACCACATACTTAAGTTTGGAGGCGCTGATGTCAGAGTGACAGACCTGAGACTAACGACACTTTTCTGGGTTTTTTTTCGGGATGAAATAATCATAGAACAAAAGTCACAAATGATTATTTAATGCTTAGTCTAAATGATGTTTTCATGTTTTCGCTAAAGTGTTCTAAAATGGTACAGATTTGGATAATTCAAGAGCTCCATCTTGCCCCCTGGGCTCCTTTTTGGGAATGTTTTATTCAACGTGGCAACTCTGTTCTGTTTTGTTACGTTATTGAAATGGCTTGTCAATTCGAATAGAGTCAACCTGGTGGGCCAATCTCATTGGAGCCAGTGGAGAGTGAAAGCCATCTAGGCGGTGTAGACTCACCAGAACACACACAGAGATTGGACAAGGGGGGCAGTGAGAGCAAGAGTGCCTTCTCCAGATGGAGATCCCAGATATGGAGGGGGGGGGAAATGTCCGGGCTATTTTCCAGGGTTTCCATAATGGGAATCTACCCGGTGCTTGCTTATTAAGTTGTGCACACACGACGGAGTGAGAAGAGAGATGGAGAGCAGGCGAGATAAGGGCAGGCGAGGCGAGAGATGGACAACCTCTCAGTTGTTAGTGTCAAGCCGACACTGTCGGTGAATCACAGGTCATGTGGATAGATGATTGTCAAAGCAGCTCGCCTGATATCAGAGCTTCCTTTATTTCACTCGCCTGGATTTGTTTTTGTTGTGCGGGGAAAGTATGACGTTCGGGGTCGACGGGGTCGGGGCTCCCCGGGTCAGGAGGTCGCGGCCCCCTCGTGGTACCTGAGTAACCTCACATGGCCGAGCCGTTTCTCAGGCTCCCCCCCCACCCCCTTGAAATGATGATGGGGGGGTGTGGAGTGCAGGGGTGGGTTGTAGGGGTGGGCAGGAGAGTGATCCATCAGAGGGAGCAGCAGACATGCAGACAGCATGGCAGCTACTGCAGCTAAACAGAGTGAGACAGATAGGCAGGAGTCTCTCATACGTAACACCGGGAGCTTTAAGAAGACACCGCTGAGTGTCTACAACGGAGACGCCATATTTATCTTGGCTGTAGGACAATAGTGTATTTGTTTGTAAATTATTTAGTTCACTGGGTGAATTGCCTCTCCACACAGCAGACGCCACTTCAGAGCAATATGTTTTCCGCGTTCCTTTTTTCGCTACTTGTCAGCTGTTGTCGACGCGATTTAGAATTTAGGTGATCACATTCTGAGGCGGTGTCACTTCTATCAAGCCACAGACAGAAGAGGGAAGAAAAAAAAATATTTGTGTACAGATCGGCCTGTCATTCCGTGAAGCAACGTTCATGATTCTTTTATAGGTGCCGTCGCCCCCTCTCTTCTTCCGCGGAAAAAAAAAAAGGCTAGTCTACAAAGTGGCTTTTTGTCGTTTGAGAGAAGTAAACTTCATCAGGTCGACGGCGAGGTGTGCTTCACATGTCACTCAGTTGAGCTCTCTCCTAATGAAATGCTGCATACAGATTTCTGCCTGCGGGCTCAGGGGGATAAGACCGTGGTAACAGAATGAAACAAACCCCTTCCCATTCCCTTCACTCACACACAAACACACACACTCATTCACTCTAGCTGGAGAGCATCCATGTAAGGAGATCCAAATCTGCAATTTATTCAAATATTGATATTTCTACTTGTCAGGAGAAAGGTGCCTTGAAATTTCCTCTGAGTACTGCTGTCAGAAAAATAGCAGGAAATATGTCAGATAATTCATAAATGGAGTTCAGCGCCGCAGAGTCAGTTGGGAACAGCGAAAAATATATATATGCTTGTCAATGAAGAATAGGAGCAATATTTCTGAGCCTGCTGCTCATTCTTCCATCATGTCACAGGCCTGTGGGTGCATGTTTCACCGAGGGTCTGTGTTTGTGTATGCGTTTGCATATTTGTGTACGTCCATGTGTGTGTATTTGTGCTCGCGGGATGTATGTGTGCTTTGGCCATGTTGTGACTCCTACTTAGATGTGTTTGTTATCTTTTTTCCATCAAGACACCCGATTTCCCATCGCGAAGCAGCCAATGGGAACTTTTATGCAGAGGTCCGTAACCGGACGTCGGCCGAACATGTGGTTTGAATTAGGGCCCCTGAAACTGTGAAGGACGCCTTGAATGACGTGAGGCACTCGCAGACCAAATTCCATTCTGCTGAATGGTGGAGAAAAAGAGCTCTCTGGAATCCTCAGAGATTTTTTTGGGCCCAGGCCTGCCAGCGATTAAAACAGGGCGGAAACCAATAACTCAATGAATCATGAGGCAACGTCCCATGAAATCTCTCAGTGCTCTGTCACACCCTTGTGCGAAACCAACTCTCCTGATTAGTTTCCCCCAAACTGAGCGAGAGAAATGGGACAAGGTCTCAATCTGGTCTCTTGTTTGTTGAGCGGAGATTTCAATACTTTGAGTGGGGAAGGTGCGTGAGCACATTGACGAAGTATGGCCTTCCTGGTGATTCATGGTTCAGCCACACGGTGCCAAGGCACGACAGAATAGGACTCCACATATCTGCCGTGGTCATGTGATGCCATAGTTCATAGCAGTTGATGAGATGCAGTTTGGCACAGCTTGGGACCCATCTGGGAGATGCAGATACGCAGACAGGAGAAGTATTTTACAGCAATGCATCTGTGCGCTTGAAGAGCTATTTAGCATATGCTGCTATAGCAGAGAATTTTTGCTTTGCTGTTGCCAGCTGCAGATTTGGCTTTCATTTCTTCAAACATCTGACAAAGCAGCTGATCCATAGCTTGCACCAATATAAATAGATAATACAAATACAAATGATATATAAGAATATGTGTTGTGCAGTGGCAACGACACCAGATATTATATCGGTTGTTGTTGATTTGTAGTTGGTCCCACTCTAATAACTCAATATGTCTATACTCAATTCTGATATTTACAAGATCTAAAACCATATCTATGTTGCGGGTTAGGAAATTTCAGCTCAGAATGACCATGACTAACACCGTTATCAACTAGCTAAGCTAGCAAGCATGTTTACTTCTTTTTTTTTTACTTGAATTAAGTGATAAAACATAACCATAACAAAACTCAATCCTAACAGTATTTTATGTTTTAGCTCATTATATCAAAAATCGTAGGAGGCGTTGGCAAATGTTTTGGAAACAAAAGACAGGCAGAAATAACTTTTTTTTGTATAAGAAACTTTATACGATTATATTTGTATATATACAAAAAATCAAATCAAGTATAGTGACATGAGCATAGTTTTAGTGACACATTTTATAAAAAGGGTAAAAAAAAGGATTGTTTTCACAAGTATGCTAGGTGCTGATTATTTTTGCAAAACAACAACACTTCAATACAAAGTTTTTAAATACATTTCCAATAAACTTTTCATTTTGAGAGCTCCTAAATTGGACCACCAGTGAAATGTTCCTGATATTGTTGCTATGACTAGTAGCTACTAATGCTAAGCTAACTATGTAAAGTATACAACGAAACCATGCACATATTTGCGGGCGACATTTTAAAATGTTGTTCCCCACATGAGGTCCAGCATATTTTTCCGAGGCGAGGGAAGAAATGACCAGTTTGTTTCTGTCAGCTCCGGCGCCGGTCGGCAGCCATGCTGCTGCTCTAACTCGAGCGGCTGATATGTAAGGCCATCTAGGGCATGGCAGGCGGTTGACAGTCCATGCAGCCTGTCTACCCACAGGACATCTCCACACAGTGTGTCCACAGCAGGGCCAGCGCTGTCATCTGGGCCCCACTATGGACCACTGCTCTGCTGACAGTGAGAGGGTAAACGTTTACCACCTCAATCCCCCATTAACTCAGTGAAGGCGCTTCGATTCCCTGTGAAAATAATGATATTGATTGGTGCTTGGCTCTACAAACGAAACGGTTGCAACTAAAAGAGGGATGGGCCCTTTGCATTAGAATATGGGATTTTCGAGGATAAAAGAGTGTTTGGATCTTGTTATATTTTTCCTCTCCGCCATCTCCCTCTAGCATTCCCCCCCCCCACCATCCGTGGCTTCTCTCCTTCTGCATTTTTATGTGTGTGCATGTAGTGTGAGAGCCAGCGTGTCTCCTAAGATTACCCTCTGCTATCCCGGCAATCAAACAACAAATGACAACATCATTGCTCAGGCCTTTCAAAATACGACACACACAAAAAAAAAGTGTGTTGTAGCTACATTAACTTGCAACAACCCCCTAATAGACCCTTGTGGGTTTTGTATCTCTCCGCCTCCTCTCTTCTCTCTACTTGGCTGTCACATTGAACCCCCCCCCCCACCACGAACCCACCCACCCACCTACCACCTACCCCCCCTTCACAGTGCAAGCCTCCGAGCCTCGGTGGAGATCAGGAGCTCCCTGTCGGAGGTGCTTTGTCACGTAGCCCAGGGAGCGTGGAACTCACCCAGAGCTGTTGAACAAACACAAGCACAGGGGCTGTCAATAGCAGCTCCGCAAACTAATTGCCTGTCAAATGAACCACCCTCGTTAAGCTGCCCTCACACACACACACACACACACGCCGAACGTGCGCGCACTGTGACATCCACACGCTCGCACGCACACACCGACACACACACGGCGGCGGCGATTTGATTCCAAAGTGTAGTGATACCTTGTTAGAAAGAGAAGACACACAAGTGGCACTTCTCTGTTTGCCGTGGAGTTCCTTGCGATCGTTACTGGTGTGTGTAGTGCAGTCACTGTGAGATTGCCTTTTTTGTTATTATTAAAGGGAACATGGTGTAAGTATAGCTGATGAAATCCAAACACATCTCCAAAACACTCCACAAGTGCGCATCAGCTGGTGTAATATTTCACTTTTTAAAACCACTCATTAGATGGTAGCAGAGCTCCATGCGCCAAATGTTATTGTTTTTGTGTTTGTTTTGCTTTTTTTTTTTTTTTTGCTTTTTTTTCTATAGTCATTAGGCAGTAGCAGTGGAGTGCCCAGCGCCTTGTCTGGGTGCCTGTAACAGTGCTGTCGGATTGACACAGCTGGGGAGAGCAGCTTGAGGCTGCACGCTCAGGAATACACAGGGGTGTTCAAAGCCCCTCTCTGAATCCTGATCAGAGCGCTGCCCCGGCCAACTGATGGCCTATTAAATATACATGCGCAGAGGTCAGAGCTGGAGGTCCCGGCTTCCTCCCAGCCATGTGCACTTAAGCGGAAGGGCTGGGCAACAATAAAACCTCCTCTCGCTCCAGCGAGCTCTCCCCTGACACCCTCACCTCCAGTGTGTACGTCAAGTACAGTGCTCACCTAGCGCTATATTACAACCGCCTTTTGTGAAAAGGCCAAATGATGCATTTTTTACATGGTTATTATAAATTTATATTCAATAACACCAAGGACCACTCTTGTTTGTCTGTCTGTCTCCTGTTTTTTTTTTTCTTTCTCCCATTGTCGGTGATAAATAGCCCCGGTCGATACAAGAGTACGTAGTTTGAAGTGCGATTCCGTGGACGGGGGAGGTGGAGGGGAGGCAGCCCCATGGCCGTCATGATTAACATATTTATACTGACACTCTCTCTGTGTTCGTTCGTTAAGCCCGGTCTGTCTGACTAATGAAGTGGAGCGGCAGTTTATCAATTAACCCACCACTGAGCCATTTGTGCCGGGGATATCGTTCTCTCTCTCTCTGGATGTCACGGTGATCCAGTTTGGTGCCCTTTGACCCCGACCACTGTCCGACAAGACAGGCCCCCCCCAGTGTGACGACAGCGGAAGATCCACCAAGAAAGGATAACGTGCCCGTCGTTGGCCGGGACAAAAGGGCTCGCGGATTGATTGGGTAATAGGATCATGGAAAAAGATCTCCACAAACTAACGTTGGTGCAGGGGGGGGGGTGTTTTTTTTTTCGGCATTGTCCGGCTCGGCATAGATCATAGCAAACAACTTAGCGCTGTCTCTATTAAAACAAGCTTTCCCCTGCCATTATCTTTCCCCCCACTGCTCCTTCCTTCCATTTCACATTGTTTGTGTTCATTAAGACATAGACGACCTGCCTTATCCACACATCAGGGCCGGCTCTCAAGAGTAATTGCGATGGTCGCGCCGAGGATAATGCGGTTTAAACTCAGTATAGCCTGTCTATTAGGAGAGACATGATGGCGACCACAAATAATAAAGAACTATTTATTCCTCTCTCTGTGACGCTAACTAGGTAACACATCAAGCCGGCGCCGCTAAGGGTCTCTCTTACTGTCAGATATGGCACCTTTCATCCATTCCCAAATGGCCCTCGGCTCGACATCTCTGCTCTTCATTTTCTACATGAGCCTTGGTCATAAATGCACACACACCTCATATATATTTGATAGTTAATATTTATCCTCGCCGGGGAAGTGCACTTTACATGTGGTAACATACGATTACCTGCAATTCTTATTGCTAAGAAACAAAATCGATATGGATATATAATTCATGACGGAGGGGCTATCAGTTTTTATGGCTCTCTATCCAGGCTCATTAAAGTTTTATCATAATTGACTGCAAGCAAGAGTTTTTTAAGGCATGTTTCTCCCTTACTTTCTACCCTAAATAATTAAATATAGTTTAATTGGTTGTATTTTGGCGCACCTAGCGCATGATAGGAGTCTCCTTGAATTCACAACTATGAATTATAGAGTGATATGTTATGCATTAACCTGTCAGTTTGTCCATTTGTTAAGGCAGAAACCCCGCAAAATCACAGCCCCGAAATGGAATAAACGGGCGAGACCCTTCAGAAAAATACTCCTTCATGTCTTTCATCGTCGTGTTAATGTAGTGACATGACGCTGTCACTCAGAACGCATGCCGTCCGCCGACAGCTCCGAATCGACTCCGCCGATTGGTGGTCAACTTGTTCTCTTGAAGGGAGATTGACAGACGGAAAATTGCACTCTCAGATTTCACCCTTCATTCGTTGCAGTTGTTCTTCCACTCGTCAACTCTCCGCCAGGCCCCGAGACAGACAGAGGCTTTATCCATTAGCTGTTGGCTTGGCGGGTGGGTGGGCAGATTGAGGTGGGATGGACGAGGAGATGGGGGTAGGAAGACAATCCTGCATTTGAGCACTCTGAGGGAAAATCAATCATGTCATCATAAGTGAGAAGTATGGATGAATTTCATCAGCTGGTTCCTGTCCTCTTCACGCTGCTGACTTTCTGACTGGCCTGTCCCTCTGATTGGCTTTCCTCAATGACCCTTAAATCAGGAAAAAAAAGAAAAAAAGTGGGGGATATGATTTTGAAAACACTCTAACAAGAGAAAATCGGACAGTAGTTCCAGGGTAAGCATTTCCCACTTTTCCTGCTGCTACACTGTGGGAAACCTCAAGTGGTTTCTCTTGACAAAGTGGTAATAGATTCACCATATGATTTTCGGGGGGCCACAGCAGCACTACACAGTTTTGTAGGAAAATGTTTCTCAACTATTCTCCGTCCGCGGCAGATATGATGAGGTGCTATCGAGGGCAGCGGCACTCCGCCAAGGAAAAGAACTTATTTTATAATTTTCCCAGTCGTCTCACAAGGTCATCGACGAGCACTCAAAACATGGCAGGTACGGAGTGTGAAGCAATCAAAAATGGATGAAAAAGTGAAGACATGGAAATCACAGATGAGAAATTGACAGCCCCCTTTACAAGCCTCGTTGTTGACGTGAGTGACAGAGCGGAGGTGAGATGGAGGGAGAGGGAAAGAGGAGAGGGTGCAAGTGAGAAGGCGAGTGAAAAAAAAAAAGAAGGAGGAGGGAGCGTTAAAGTGGTGATAAATTTAATGGAAAAATCAAATACAAAACAAATTCATTCCTCTGAACTTGATGCTTCACCCGTTCTTTTCTTGGCCCCGTGCTAAGCCTTAGAATAAACTGTCACTCCTTATCGATCGTATCTGAATTGTTACCGAGATTTCTGAGAAGTAGTCTTGACACACACCGCGCGAATAGTAATCTTGGAAGATGAGAACATCCCGACTGAACAGTTAAAACCCCGACTTTAAAATAAGAGCGGCTTATCTTTTTCCTCACTTCCTTTTTCCCCAAATCCTGCCCACTCCACGTTCCCGGATTATTAATTTGATGATAAATAGTTGGCTTTTTTACTGTCGTTGATGGTACAGGATTGGCTCGGCGTTGGCGATGGTGGGGTGACGTTGATGAGAAAATCAATCCGGGGTTTGATTCCTCGGCTCGTGCATCTCGGTGTGCTTCATTATATTCCGATGCAGGCGTATTAATTATGGCTGAAGACGCTGAGCTCCATTGTGAGCTGTAGCCTAGCTGCCGGGTGTCAGGGGGAGCTAGCCCGAGGAGGAAAGCTCTGCTCGTATCCGCTCATCCCTCGGCTGACAGGCCGGCTGCTGGAGGAAAAAGGATTTCTCTGGATTGAGTGCCATTTTCTCTTCTTTAACAAGGAAATTAGTGTGTAAAGGAGATCTGTCAGGATAAAGTGCAGCTTGACTGCCGCCGCCCTCCCCTCCTCTCTGTCTTTCTTTTCCCGCCTTCCCTCCCTTCAACATCCTATGACTTGCTCTCCACCTCTTCCCTCACTTTCTCTCCTTCGTTTTCCCTCCACTCAATGGCTCCCTCAGGGGATCTTCCTTGAGCATTAGCAGAACACATCCAATGTCCCAGCTACATGATTCCATGATATGATTTGTACCAGGGATTTGCAATAATCCGCAAATAAAGTTGAAAGTGAATGACTCTCAATAAGAGAGGCAGGCAAGCAAAACCAAACCTTTTAAGATTTTCTTTATCTTTAATGGCATGAAAAATGAATTTGTTTTGCCTCAGATCATGGCAATTTAGCTATGGACTGAGTATATTGTTTCGTCTCGGGCTTTTTATGATCATGATTAATTCCTGCACAGGAACCCTGGTGATATACATAATGCATCATTCGCTCATTTAAATGTTCAGTTCCTCTGCAGTTGCAGCGCGCCCGCTAGCTCATTACACATTACCCGTGTGCGCCCGGGTGCAGGAGTGTGCCGGCACTTGTAGTCAAAGATGCAATATCTGCTGCTTTAGCAGGAATGTCACAAGTTGTCGGCGGCGATTAAACTCAGGTGCCACTCTAGCTTCACTCGCCTCATGTTAATCCCTTTTTATTTCCGCCGCAACATTAGCCGGGAGTAACTTTTCACCTGGGGTGGACGGACAGGGATGAGCCACATGCCACATTTTAATAAGTCTGCTTCAAAGGTGTAAGGTGAGGGAGTCGAAAAAAGAAAAAAAAAAAAATCAAAACATCCAGGTTTAATTTGAAATGTACTCTGCATCCGTGATGGGGAAACGGCCTCATAGGTAAGCGAGGCAGACAATTAGGGAATATCCGTAAGTTCGGGAGCTGCATACTAAAAAACGCAAATCACTATTTCCCCGCCCATCTGGCCCCCACTGTGCCCAGAACTGCAGCTGAGGTCCGATTTCACCCGTCAATCACAGCCTCCTCGCTGTGGGGTGTGTGTCCTGGTGAGAGAGTCTACCCCCAAGTCATTAGCACACACAGTCAAACTGTACTGAGAACTGCCCTGCATCGCTCCGGCTCTGCACCGCGGTTTAAATATCCCCAGCCTGTGACAGGATCAGTTTAGAGATCTGTAGGATTGATCTCCTCTTTAAAGTTTTGCCTGAGGCGACTCTAATTGGGAACGAGGCTGCCTCCGACTCCCCTCACTCCCTTAACTGTCAGTCTTGGCTTTGTTTACTGAGGACATGCCCAAACCTATTTACTCAATAATGAGGAGACGTGGTGGGGATGCTGCTGATCACATTGAGGCTCCCAGCGGGACCCCTGCACGCTGGGAAGGGCGGAAACATCATTTTAGACTTTTTTTTGAGCTGGTGAAAGTTAAGCCTACGCACTTGTTCTAATGTAGAGTGGCGAATATTTCTCCTCGCATGTTTGCTCATATGGCTCCGATTCCTTGATTTCCAGAGCTCTCTCGTCCACCTCTGGGAAATCGCTGGTATTTTTCTTTGTCATACCATGAAGCCAGCTGGAAAAGAACATCATTCACAGACAAATTCTTTTTCTCGTACTGTTCGCTTCATATTTAATGGCAACAAAAGCGTCCACACTGTTTTTTTACATACCTTTTGACTTACTGACGCCAGAGAAATCCTCTTGGGTTCACGGCTAACATCTAACTATCAGATGACTTGAAGGAGTCCTTCAGTTCATTTACATGCCATCAGGATCTCCTCTTAGAGACACTTTGAAAACACACGGAGGAACACATGTAGCCCTTCCGTTTCTTCTTCCTACGGGCGGAGTTGTCATGGCGACCGCTGTTTGTTTTTCCTCGGGACGTGATGAGAGCGAGACACAACAGCGACAACATGTGCCGAATGACAAGAGCCAATTAGTGAGCGGCTCATTATGGCTGTTTTCCTTAGTTCACCAGAAAAGCGCACTTTCGACGTTTCTTGGAAGTCTACAATTGATGCACCTGTTGAAGGGCTGTTGCTTTTCTTCCACCACGAGTACTTCTTTTGTTTTTTTTCTTCATAGACAAATCTCTTATGTCACAAGGCAGCGCAAGGACATAAAAACAAATTGACTTATTAAAGATATATTGTCAACCCATGCGTTTCCTATTGGTCAAGGTGATCTGAAAACAAATGTGTTTGTGGTACTCCTTGTGTTGCCCTCTGGGTCAAATTGACAACCTCCACCACTGCATATGCATTTCTAGGGAAGCCAGGGAGGTAATGTGTGGATGAAGACTGACCACTCCGTCAAGAATCTTCCATAAATCTTGGAATATACACTACACTTTAAAAGTTAATGGAATACCCTGGTCACTCACTTTTTCTGTGCTACTTTGTATATCGTTGTGGTCTTGATTCCATTACGTAGGATCTTCTTCAACATCCAGGCCATTCTACTAGGATTTAAATAAGACACCCTGGATTAAGGCTTGGCTTTTTGCAAATAGAAGACGAGTTTTTAATTGGCTCAAGGCACTATCCCATTGAAATTACCGATGCTATCTACATAGAATCTACCTCCGAGACCCTTGTTAGGTACTCCCGTCTTGACCCCCCTTCGATATGAAGACGTACGTCAAAAACAGTGCTTGCGAATAGGAGGACGATAAAATGGAATTATTGTGGGGGAATGGGCCAACAAAGCGTTGGGGAAGCTCACAAAAGATTGACTTGCTTCGAGTGGGCTATTCATAACGTAAGTGTTTCGGCCCATTAGACCATTTCCCACAGTCGCCGCGAAAAAATTCTTCATTTGGCTTGTTTTCATTCACGACAAAAAAGCCTTTGGTGTGGATGACGAGGCTAAGGAGTCCATTGATGCCTATTGGGATTATGGATGATGAAGTGGAGGAGCGGCCGCTATCAGAGGGGACACAACACTGCTCTTAATAGAAAAGCATTTAGGAAGGCAGTGGAGAGGGGCAGGGGGATGGCGGCGGTGGTGGTGGGGGGGGGCTTCTGACACTCGACTGATAAGAGGCAGCTCTTCAGAGGTGGTAGTGTGTACAATGAAACACGCTGATGGGGATACAATGACACACATGTTGCGTCTGACAGGTGGTGATTTAGACGTAGGGTATAAAAAAAAAAAGGACAGGCTGGACCACGGAACACAACACTGTTTCAAGACACCTTCAATCCAGGGAACTTCCTTGTGTGGCTGCCAGCGTATGTGTCTACTTATTGGTTTGATTTGAAGAAGAAAAAAAAAACGCCTTGTCATAACTCATATCCAGCCTTGACAGACTTTTTTCGGAGAGAGGAAGAGATAGAGAGAGGAAGTCGGAGCGCTCGTGGCACGGGAGTGGGAGAGAGATATGCAGAAAAGGGAGAGCTGTCAGTTTGAAGAATGAGGCTGATAAGAGGAAGGGACTTGGCAGATGGGCAGAAGAAACCGGCAGCACACTTCTCAATTAAACATGTAAATACGAAAGGCGCAGGCAAGCGACGGAGATGAGAAAGTTAAATAAACACAGTCTCGTGCTGTGATTACAAGCCGAAAACACTTCCACCTTTGACACGTTTTTGGGTTCCGACGAGTCGTCGACGACGGAAAAAAGCTTTTATCATCTTTTGCTCAACATCGTGTTTCATTTTGTTTTCCTCCATCATCCAAATGGTCTTCTTTGAGCAATGACGGCCCCACTAGGAAATCAGATTTTAATTGAGCTATTCATTCAGCCTGTCCTTGTAATTCCCTTATATTAATATTTTGTCTAATAATTGTTGTCCATCATCTCATCCCCCCCCCTCCACCCACAGCCTCCCTAAGTGCTCCCTGTTGGGAACCACGGGGGGTATCTTAAATACTTCTGTAGGCAACGTCCCTGACATTAATAACAATGAGATTGGCATAGCCACAGTACATTTTGAGGGAAGATTCACAGTTTGACATTCAGCCCAGATGCTATCGTGGTGCCGCGGCGCTTTAAAAAACCACAGAGAAGACAGACATCTGTCACTTGTTACCTTTGAAGTGAATAAGAGAGGGACTCAGGAAAAACACGGTGGACAAAAGGCCATTCTGACCACAGACCCTCAGTGTTTACAAACGGAAAGGGGAGAGTGACAGGAGAAACTCAAGATGAATGGATCGCCGCCGTTGATCTCGCCTCCTCATTCCATGTGCTAAGTTATTCCGTGGCTGCTACCCCAGTGGGGGGTGTAGGGAAACAGGAAGTTGAGAGAGGCAGGCAAAGGCAGACAGAATGCCTCAAGGACTCTGGAGGAGCCGAAACACCGCAGCCATGCATGGGAAAAAAAAAAAAAAAACTCCCCGACAACTTACTGTACTCTATCCTAAGGTAACAAACATTACAAATGTGAACATAATCCCATTTTTTTTAATGAGCAGATGATGCTACATTAAAGCAATATTTGCAATAGTTGTTGCGGAAACACGGGCGCATTGCCGCTTCCCCCCTCGGAGGCTAAAGGAGTGTATTTTGATATAATTATTAGAACAATGGCTGTAGTCATTTATCTTCTGTCACGCCACCTCAGACCTGCTTCTATTTCAGTTGCACGTCAAGTGAGAGCAGCTATATCTGGCTGGCAATTAAGCCGGTCCTGCCTCCCCTTGATGCTTGATTAGTCCGATTGATGGAGGAGGCCATATGTGGCGGTGTCAAAACTTGGCAGCGAGGCTACATCCTCTCAAATGAGAGGCAGGCAATAAAGAGGCAGGCTGCCCAGAGTGGGTGCATGTCTGCGAGGCCTATAGCCTCCGTCATTTGCACCCCCTGATATGTTGCATTTTCTCTTGGGGGTGGGGGTGTGGGGGGGGGGTCTTTCGTGGCAGCGACCGCTCCAGCCAAGTTCTCGTCGTGGCAGAGGTGGCCACCGGGCGAAGGGGGGTGGGTTTGCGACTGTGCTGAACCCCTCTGGGCTGGGCCACACTGAAGCCAAGGTGTGTGTGTTCGGGTGGGGTACAAGGGGGGGGGGGGGGGTTGGTTCGAAGCTCGAAAAGATATGGCCCCTTTCCCAATCTCGCTCGGAGACAACAAAAAGGGAATGCTTGAGAAGGGGAAGCAGCGGGAGGAGAGCACAAAGACAAAGGCGCGGGCAAGGTCAGTCTAGCTAATGGGCCTGAGCCGTGGGCTGCCTGGGGCTAGGCACACTTCTGTTCTCTCGCTCGCACACTGGGCCTTCAAAAGACCCTTCATTCCATCCCTCTCCTTCCATCCCCTGCATCTCCTCCGCTCGCTTCCATTTGTGACACTTCCTCTCCTTCAAAGATCCCCGCACAGGTGTCTTCGAAATCAGGAGTCGCGGTCCTCGGCACGCCTCCAAAAGTTCGCACCGTCATATGTCGCCTCGATCGGGATCGAAATAACAAATGCATCGGTTATTGGAAACCTTATTTGCAGGTTGATACAGGTAAAAAGAGGGGCACCTGGTGTGTTTGAAAATGATCACATGATATTCCGCGGCATCTATGATGTGTAAAAAGTGGATTCAAGTAGCGGCGGATAGATCCTAAAAGCTAACGCCTCCCATGAGTTTTGTCCAGAGGTTGGTTCTTGTGTCCTTTATTGATTCCACCAGAACTACATTGTAGTCTTGAAAGTGCACTTTCCGCAGCTCGTCATGAGACCATGCGCTCCATAGATATATATATATTCAAAAAAAGAAGCGCCGAACACGTTTTAAAAAAACAAAAAAAAGGGCGGATTACTGGGAAATCCCGAAGCGCAGCGAGAGTAGCCCGGGAGAATGTGGAAGTTCATCAGCTGTCACAAGCATCGTTAGGTCCAAGGTGAATCCGTGGAAGTGCTAAGAGGGACTGTTGGAAGAGTCGGGAGGAGGAGGAGGAGGAGGTGCGAGCGTTGTTGTCAGGTTGGCGTTGCTTGGCTCCACTCGAGGGCTCCTTTAATGTGCAGCGGAGTAGAATAAGTGAGTGGCGGCGGGCACCAGCTGAGCTCGCTCTCGTCTTCGCCTGGTAGCTGAGGGGTGAGCCGCTGCCACCTGACACTGGGCACACGGCTCAGGGCTCTTCTTGGCAACGTGGCGGCGCACACATGTCCCCTCATTTGGATGGAGATTCAGACACAACACACAAAAGCTTTACCCCCCTCACCGACTCCCCTCCTCTCCTCCCCTACTCACTCTCTCTTTCCCACTCCTGTTCTCCCCTTTTAGTTTCTGACGGCATCATAATAATCTGGGTATCTTCTTGATCATGCCCCGTGTTTTTTTCCCCCCTTTTTTTTTTTTCTCTTCCCCCTTCCCCGTCTTCTCAGAGACGAGTTTGAAATCGCCTGCGTCAGGACTTTGCTAATTAAAGTCATACTTTCAAAAATGCCATAATAACTGTTAATTAGCTTGATGCTATTTTCAGCATAATTTGCTAATTAGTGGAAAACCTGTACAGCGTTTCCCTCTAATTACAGTATGGCTCTGCACAGCGCATCTGTGCCTTGACTCCAAATGATACCATTACAAAGTCCCGTATTACGCATTCTCTCAAAACAGTTAATTGCCTCCACAGATAGTGAGATACTTCAGTCAGCTGATTTTTATGGTAATAAATGGACAGGCACAGACACAAACTTCCCGCTTCATATTTATGAAATACGGAAAAAAAATGGGGAAAAAAACAACCTCCTTATGAGATGCGCCGGGGTTAGCCGGGAATATAATCTTGTTGGTACTGTGATGATTTTGTGTGCTCATGCGTTGAGTTGCCGGGACTTTTAATGAAGTTTGATTTATTAAGTGTGATAACCTTGCGAGCAACGAAGGCATGACATTATAATTAAAATAGTAGATACAGGGCGGCCGCGGCACCGGCGGCAGATGTAAACACGGGCTTATTTCGACCACCGTGTTTTTTTATTTATTCCTGAACTCGTGGGTATCCCTGACCGACCTGGAATTCTTGTTTATATTGAAGAACGGTCATTGAAAAAAAAAAAAAAAAATCGTGATGGACTGGTGACCTCTCCAGGGTGTCCGCTGCCTGGGGAGTCTAGCCTGCATCGTGACCCTCGCTGGTCAGGACAAGTGGTGCAAAATGAATAAATGAATGAAACATTAATAGACGGAGCAAGGACTTTTACAGTGGAGAACGTCAATCTCACCGAACCGTCCTAGGAAATGGTATAAATATGACATTAGCAGCTAGTGAGATGGTTTTTACTTCAAATGGTGGTTAATTGCTATCTTTATTTTAGTGTTTTTGCAAGAATAAAAGTTTAAAAATGAAATATATTGACCTACCTATCACCTCTATTCAACAAAACAATAACAATGATAATAACAAAGATAATAATAATACAATACATATACACAAATATAAAATACATTTAATATACAACAAATAAAACAATAAATACAATAAAAATGAAATACGATAAAACCTATGGGCTGCAGTGTAAGTTGAATTAAAAAGTTTTTTTTAATATATAGTCTTGTTTGAATTTATGTGAGTTTATCAATATGAATGATGAGTATTAACTGAGGAATTAGCAAAGAATGTAGTTCCCATAGAGTCTTTATTCATCATATATTTAAAAAAAACAGAGAAATAACTGGATCTAAATTAAATATTGCCATTTTAATGCCGAGCGATCCGGATAAAGCGCAATGTTAGGACAATAAATACATTTTAGTTATAGATATATATATATTAACTATGATTTATAACGTGTTGTATTATTTGTTATTATTTATAATTTATATATATATTTATGATTTTTGTTTGTAAAAACCTTAGTTTATACATTTCCTTTTAGTAAATTTATCTAAAAAATGACCAACAATACATCAAATAAGTATCCGTTTTGGACCAATTGACCTAGTTGTGAATAAAAAACTTTTTTTTCACCATATGATCACCACTTAATGATGAGCGTAACTTTGAAATGTGCGGAATGATTCAAATGTAAACACAGTTTAGATATACATCTTTATTTTCAGACTCAGTGTCCAAAACAAGACAGTCACAGCCTCCAAAAAAAGATAAGAAAAGAAAATAGAGCCAAGAAATTGGGATTTACACATCAATTATGATTCATATTATCATGTAGTTTTTGTTATTATTTGTACCATATATACTGAACCTATATGAATGAATTCGATTTCAATAATTGTATCTAAAACAATATTTAATAAAGTATCTATTTAGGATCAAAATCGGGGATTCATGCAACTTTATTTTCACCACATGATCCCCACTTAACGCTGGGCACAACTTCTCGAGGCGCGGAATGACAACCGGTGCCCTCGGGCGCCAACCTTTCCGATGTAAACACAAGCGTCGCCCTAATGCGCCGACGTCGAAAAGCTTATCGCCCCCTTCAATACCTGCGTGTAAATACCGAGTGCAGAATTACGGACATGACCACAGGTCGACCCTGAATACATGTTTATACGCGACACAAATTACGACTCGTTAAAGTTGGTGGCGGGGAAGCCGTGATTGGCATGACCCCTCACCCCGAGACGTCAGCTGTTGCCCATCCTCCACTTTGCCCCGCTTTTGACAGCCGCGAGTGTGACAGGGATAGCATCGGCGCCGGCTAATTAATGCGCCACTTCAGAGGCCCTTTCATTTATGGCTTCTGAAAGGCATTATTAAATTAATTAAACCACCAAGAGTTAGTCATTATGAAATCAGGAGGTTTACATGGATGACAGCGTTTATGAATTAAACATCCCCAAAGTTCCTCGCAGGAGATACCCCGAGCTGCATGCAGGGTACCTACCGCGACAGATGTTTGCCCCCCCCTACCCCCCCGCACCCCCTTCCTCCAGCTAACCTGTATTGCAAGCGATTTAGGTCTCATTTGGGGGTTTGAAAAACTGAAAGCAGGAGAGAAAGAGGTTCAGGATAGCTAATGAGCAGAGAAAGAGAGGGGAAAAGGAGGTCACTCGCTCTGTTCATCTGTAGACGGTACAGATGGTTGTGTTTTATACAATACAAGAATGGCGTACATCAATTTGTTGTTCACTCTCTCGTTAATAGACGGATACTCTCTGATGAATTGCAGACGGGGATCACTTGTCTGTGGGTTTTTAGCTCACAGCTCCACATTTATAGCCCGCAAACATTTGGAAAAGCTGTTTTTAACTCATCATGTGATGTGAAAAACTACAAATGGTCCATGAGAGAAATCCCATAAACTCGGGCTTAGCTGGAGAGCAGAGGCCAGAGATGAGTAGCTTCGCTCAGGAGCCTTCGACGATACACTCTTTTTCATCTGCCGACTGAGATTCGCAGATTATCTCGAGAGGCTCTCTATCTCTGTCCTCGTCTCTATTTCTCTTTTACTGTTTCTCCACCCTCCCCTCCCTCAACCCCTCTCGATTCAGGAAGTTTGCCAGCTACCGTCTTTGTTTACGATGCCAAGGGAAAATGTCAGAGCCGTTGAGAGAAATATCCTTAGAATCTTTTTTTTTTTTTTTTTTCCCTCCATCTCTTTTTTCATCTTCTTAATCTAACAGTTTACTGAACTTGATAAGTGTCCTATCAACATGCTAATCAAATTACTTCGGAACCAAAATTGACAGTTTTCATTAATTATACAAGATTATTCTAATTGCAATTCAAATTTATTCATTCTGAACAGAAGGTATTCAGTAATATTTTACAAAATTTGCATATTAAATGGAGGGAGTTGTGCATTATGCATGGTAATGTATGCACAGTTTCTTATTTTTAACTTCGCCGCCATATGTGGTGTCGTTGTAGGAGCAGGTGAAAAGTCTAAGTGTGTTTAATTTGCTTGACAAACATTCGGCTGGAGCTTGTCAAGGGGAGTATTGTGAACGCCAATCTTTATTCCCCTCTTTATTGATTACCCCCAAACTCCAAACATCTGGAAGGTAAATGGCACTGGGAGAGATGAAGTGAATCATGGGATTAGTACCTTCAATGACTGAATCACTATCAATTACTTCAATGGCATAATTCAAGTGCGCCGCATAAAAAAAAAAGAAAAAAAAAAGAAGCTACAGTACCTTGGGTTTGAGCCCCGGATTAATATTGCAATTTAACGTAACAATGGAGGCGCCGTGGATGGCGTCCAACTTTTTTTCCCTTTCCACATTGATGTCACCAAAGCTAATGCCGTTATCTAAATACCAATGTATTTAATTCCTAATTTAGGCTTTGTTTGTTAAATGAAAAGGCTCAGCGCATTAGGGGTTTTTAAAAGGTAATGCATTCTGTGAGTAAAACAACCTTATTTATTCACTCATACGCGAAACCCCCAATTTGCTCTTTGTTTTTATTTCCTAGAGCGGGCAGTGAAGTGCAAACAGCTTACTGGGAAGCTGTTTACTACTGTATACGACAAAGAGTGTGTTTTCAGGGGAGGGGTAGGGGGGTAGAAAAGAGGGGGTGGTAGGGGTGAGGGGGGGGGGTCTTCTTCGGCTCCACAGGCAAGGTCTTGTGTTGTAATGTAAGCGTAATAATTATCAAACAGCGTCGGGGGCCGGCGTACGGCTCTAACAGGGGGAGAGCATGTTTGATATGTAGAATCAGCCCATAGTGCATCCATAGAGGGTGACTAAATCGCACGGTTCATGGAGCACATTAGTATTGCTCTGCATCCACCCTCACACTATAGGTGATTTCCATTTAGACACACATTTCCACATGAAGATAAATATGACTTGAATCGTAATTTCCCCGAAGTAAATATAATACAAATACAACATAATACAGTGTCAGGCCGGGCAGGCTAATAGATTACTAGCGTGTTTTCCATTTGTATGGTAAGTGGTGAACCTGGGTGGTGGTCTAGCGAGTAACAAATTGAATGTTTAATCCATCTCAGTGTGGATTGAGGGTATCAGAAAAGATCGGTAATCGTATGAGTCCTCCTGCGACCGGTAGTGTATTAGACATTTTTTTTTTTTTTTTTACTCTTAAGGGGGTTTGAGGGATGTTGTTGGATTAACAGGAGGTGCAAAGTGGTGGATAAATGCAATTCCTTATCATCTCTGAAGCCGTCTGTCGTTTCTTCACACGTGCGTTCGTGTTTAATAAGCAGTCACTCACGTCGGCCGCGTTTGTGCGGACGTTGACCACGTCGAGGTGATGTTGAAGACGCTGTTGGGGATCTTGAACCTGTCAGAGAAAGACTCAGGTGAGAATGAAGCGGGGTCTCACATATTACCAGAGTTTTTAGGGTGAAAATGATATTTTATACAATATTTAATCCACTTTAACATTAGACATTGGGATCCTATTTAAGAAGAATCAGGTGAGAATGAATCCATCTCACAAATATTAAGAGTTAATATGGTCACAGTGATTTAAAATAATAATATTTAATCGACTTTACTATCACATAAGGTCATTTATATCATTAAATCATCAACATTTGGAATATATTTAAGAAGACTCGGGTGATAATGAATCAATTCCACACATATTGACAGTTTATATGGTCAAAATGACATAATAAAGTCATTACAGTTTTACCTTACCTTATAATAATATGTTATCCACTTTACCATCAAATAAGGTCATGTATGCCATTAAATAATCAACATTTGGAACATATTTAAGAAAACTCAAGTGATAATGAATGAATCTCACACATATGAACAGTTTATATGGTCAAAATGACTTAATATTAATAGTATTTAATCCACTTTAAGATCAAATAAGGTCATGTATGTCATTGAATCATCAACATTTGGAACATATTAAAGAAGACTCCGGTGAGAAGGAATAAATCTAACAAATATGAACAGTTTATATGGTGAAAATTATATAATATTAATCATATTTAATCCTCCTTATTATCAAATAAGGTCATTTATAGCATTAAATCCGTCAACAAGGCTGTGGTGTTAAACAATAAATGTCAACAACACAAAACATAATTGACATTATTTCAGCCCCTCTTGTTTGCCTTCAGCCCACTGGTACTTGAACGCCTCGTTTCGGTAGCTTTGTCAGGGATTAAAAGCTGTGACAAATTCACAAAAAAAGAGATTCCTTGTTAATGTTACCAAATATTCGCCGAGTACACGTTTAATTCTTTTATAAATGTTTGCCTTGGCATTCCGAGGAAGATTAGCGTCGCCTGCGCGGCATCTCTTATAAAGTGTGACAAATTGATATTTTTATATAGACTAATCTGTTTACTATGATGTTTACGCACGGAATTATTACAAACTAATTAAAGAAATCACTTTGATATAATTAGTCAGATTTCAGGAAGCTCATTAGTAGTAATTTGCATGAAAAATAAGCCCTGTAGTGATGCCGCGACGCCGCCATTCGATCCGTGTTTTTTTATCTGGTTACACATCAACCCCCATTGTTTGTTGTTTGAGACTGTCGGAAACCGGCTCACAATATTTTCAGTCATTGCCCTGGAAAGAGTGGCGGGGTGTCTTTCAACCGTTTCCTCCCCTAAAGCGAGTCAACCTGTACGTGGAAGCTGACACACGCCTCTGTGTACATACGGCAGGAGGAGCGAGTGGCAAAAAAAACAAAAAACTGTCTATTTATCTGTCAGCTTTCTGACAAAGAACGGAGCTGACAAGTAAGGGCTTCCCTCCGCGGAGCAGGGGGGCTTTTATTCACCGTACTTACATGCCCGGTCTATGCCCAGAGACTCATGTTATTTGCAAATCACACCCTTTGAAAAGGCACAAACGGGGCGAGACATGCCACGCTATGGGTTTGTCAGCTGCCTTCACAACAGCTAGCTGCACTGCTATCAGCGTGCGGTTCACTTTTCGGAAGCAGCTTTCTCTTAGCATTTGCCTCGCTGTCACTTTTCCCAACACATGCGATCTGTGTCTTCATGCTTGGGGTCTTTTCTCCCCTCTGTGGTTTGCCATCCTCCCTTTGGACTGACAAATGAAACGTCCACACTCTCACTGAAAAAAAAAAAGAGAAGGGGGGGAAAAAAAAAAAAGGAAAACACTCTCCTGGATTACATCATTGGAGCAAAGAAGCCTGTTATATTTCAACTATTTTCTTTAGCGGTGGGATGCTTAAGAGGGGCGCACAAACAGCTCTTGTTTATCCTGGTGCTCTTTTCCCACCATGGGCGAAATCCTTCCCTAAACATCCGGACAGAGGAGCGCTTGTGTGGCGCTGATGTCACAGACCTACCTGGCCTCCCTCGCACAAAAGCTAAGGTATCATTACTAGAGTCGCACAATGGCCATTCAACCAAGACACTGCGCTCCTCAGGACCCGAGAACAATGTTATTTTTTGTCTCAGAATTATAAAGACAGAGTTTTGCAGGAAACCTGACAGACAAAACCCTTTAGAAGGTAAATGCTCCAGGCGGCTTTTTGGGGTTTAATCTTTTCCCATTAGCATTTTGGCCCCATCCACAACCCCCCCCCCCACATCCACACTTGCTCCCGCACAAAGAGCATATTTACGGGGGTCAAAAGTAAAGACTATGGGCTTTGGAAGACGTTTCCCCCCCTTCACTTATTCATCAGTCAATCAATAAACTTGATCCGCGGAGCACTTTTTTCTCATTTTACACCACGAGAAAATAAGTCATTACTCGACCGTCCTGAACATAATTACATCACTAATGAAAGATGCTTGAATTAAGACTCAATCTTATGTTTCTAATTATTGTAGAAGATTAAAAAGTTGAATTATAAAATCGTGCCATGGACCATACATTTGTTTTATTGAATTTAAAGTGGAATATCTGGGGCAAAATAATTTGTTTTATATATATGTATATTTTATAATTTTAATATCAAAGTATAAATTGTACTGTTTACATTTTTAAAAGGGAAGAAGTTAAATTAATTAACATGTTTTTATTCATTCTCAGACTCTTGTATCGGTCAGTGAGGCCCAAATGAAATATGCTTAAATAAAGACTCAATGTTTCAAATGTTTGTATGAGATTAAAAAGTTCAGGAAAATAAATTAGTTTTATTTTATTAAAAGTACAAGAAGTGGGACAAAATAATTTGGTGTTAATAATAATTATTGTTTTATTGTTTACAAAATGTACAAGGAAACTATTTAGGTCATATTTTTATTTTAAGTTAAATTATTTTAAATGTTTTTTAATAAGACTGTTAGAAAAACTTTCTTTTGTACTGCTTTGTTACTGGACTGTGCAAAAGAAAGAATCATTGATATAATTTCTGTTGTATTGATTATTAAAGTCTTATAGGTGTTTTGTCTTTAAAAATATATAGTATTTTCTCTGGTGTTACATTAGTCTGTGACTGTTGACCAGTCAAGACGCTTGTTTCAGTCAAGTTTACTTAAAAAACAAACCTGTAAACTATGAAAAAAAAAGTTTTTTATATGAAGGTCGGTTTACGGTGCAAGAGAGTTTGGGGGCCACTTTGCTAAACGACCTTAAGCCCATTGAAGGGTCAACTCAAACGTGATGAATAAGATGATCCTATAGACAGCGAGACAAGCTAGACCCACCAACTGGTTTTATTAACTGTACGTTGTTTTCACACGGTGAAAAAAGCGCGGCAACAAAATCGTCTCTCACACTCGCTAAACAAATATTGAGAGAAATGGCGTGTGCAAGCAGATTAAAAATCATTAACTTGCCATGCAGGGGTTTATATAATAGTCGTATTGTCAACAACACAACCGCTATGTTCAAGGTTCACGCGCAAGCATTGTGTGTGTGCGTGCACGCTCACTTATGCCCGCACACATGCACACGTGTGTGGGGTTAGTGTGTACGTGTGTGTGAGTCCATGTGTGTGATTCATTCCAGGGCAGTTTTAGTCCTTATAAAATATTCATTTTGGTTGTGCAGGGCCCTGTAATTGCCATCTCTCACCCTGAATTATTTATACCTCGCACAGACTGACAAAGCTTTGCCATACGGCCCCAGATGAATCAGAAAGCAGCCATCTCTGCTGCCAACAGCACTGGGCTTTCACACAAATATGGCATCCACGTCTTTCTGCCTGGCCTCTCTTAATTTGACATTTTCTTTTTCCCCCTGCCTTTGTCCTAGGTGCACAGAAAGGTTACCTGTTAGCTTTAAGCACCGACCCGCTCTCTGTCTTTCCGTCTCTACCTACCTACCCCCCCCCACACTTTCCCACCTACATGACAGTCCACAGTGGGAGTTTCTTTTTTTTCCCCCCTTCTTCTTCTGTTAATGTGGCGGCAATGTCAGAGTGGCTGCCTCATGTTTTATGATGACTGACCAACCCTGACAGCCACTTTAGATGTATGTATTATACATTAGTAATAATCTGATGTAGAGGTACACTCGTATACATTTGCACATGCATGGACACACACAGGGAAAACCACTGTCTCACACAACACACACACACATGCAAATACACAACAGCTAAACGGTCAAGCCCCCCTGCTGGTGTTCCCTGGCGTTCCTCCGCGGCCTGTGCCCGATCACTCACGGGTGTAAGGGTCTCATTGTGGACCCCTGCTAGAAACCTCACATCCAACACCCTAAATACCACCATTCACCCCGGCCCGGGCCGAGGCAACATATGCTTATCTTCCATCACGTCGGAGCAGGGAGGTGCTGACTGGTATTTCCTCAAGGCCCCGAGCTCCAGAGCTGACCAGTATTCAAAGCGCCACATTTCTCCACCTCTGCAGAAAAAAAGAAAAAAAACACGCTTCCTGGCCCGGCTGCGAAAGAGAAAATATCCCCGACGACTATTGTTGATGCGTTGTTATTGCGATGTCAGTAAGCCAATTATCGACAGCCAGGAGTTTTAATCATTTTCTGACCACTGGGTGCTCCGGTTTCCCGCATTAGCGATGCTGACGGTGCGTTTAGAGACGAGGTTAAACTTGAAATGACAAACTTTAAAAAGAAGCTCCCGGGTCCACTGTCAGCAAAAATAACTCAAAATTGGATGTACAGATTTCAATGTAATCTTTAAGAAATTATAAAAAATAAAAAGGAGTTGATATTGATTAAAGGTCAATTAATGTGAAACTTCAACTCTCTTGACTCACTTACATGATATAAATGTTAAAGTCTTCCTCTCAAAGATGCAGTAAGTCCCTCATCGTGAACATGTTTTGTAGTTTGTTCTCCCCTGTCGGAAATCCTGGCAAACGAGAGGTTACAAGAGCGGAGTCCATTATGACATAATCTGGCAACTAATGTGATGTCATCCTCATTCTTAAATCTCGGCAAACAAAAGGTTACTATCACCTATCCTCTACACAGTTGTAATCATGCCCCGCTTTGTTTATACAATGAGTCCCCTGGAAGGTGAAGACTTCCGGGATGGATGACGTGCAGTGACAAACCTTGATGTTTGACCAATCACAGCAGAGTGGTTGTGGTTATGGTAAACAAGATTTCATCTCCAGAAAAAGTGTTTTCAGCACATTTTCTAATGTAAATATTTAAATGAAAAGATAATTTTCTGCAAACACATACTTAAGAGTACAATAGAGTCCAAGATCAATTTAAGACACACTTAAATCAACACATAAATTTCCCTTAAATTAAAAATTAAAGTAAAACACTTGCTTGGATTATAGATTCAAAACTTCATTGAAAACCATCTGCACATCCACCTCCGTGTGACGAAGGTCCATGAATTAATCTTTCGCAACACAAGGAATGACCCGATGCAGATTTATTTATGCGGCGCGTCTGATTATATTGTGTTCGGAGTCGAGGCAGGGCAGGTGAGACACGGACCAGCATGCACCGGTACAACGGTCTCAGCAGTATCTTTTTTTTTGCGTGCGGGGAGCGTCGAGGTGGAGAGAAGGAAGCTTGAGGCTAAAACATGCAGTCTGTGGCTGGCTGGTGCTAAAAGCTGCATAAAGCAACATCGCCTTAGTCCACTGTTAGCAAGTGATGGATAGTTAGCAGGAGCTGCGAGTCTTCCTCTAATCTGTTACAGTAAACCTGTGCCAAAGCCTGAAGGGAATCAGTGGAGGCTGGCTGGGAGTGGGTTTGACGTGAAACCATTTGTGAAGACGAGCGAATCTCTTAAGTAAGAAACTAACAGTGTCCGGAGAGAAAGCCAGGGAGAGGGAGAGAGGTAGAGAGAGAGAGGGAGAGACAGGAGGATGAGTGAAAGTAGGAGAGAGTGAAGGAGGAAGGGATACCATAATGAGTCCTGTAGCCATGGAGTAAATGAAGAGGGATTGACAGAGTGAGGGATCCTCAAGTGAAATAATGTCAATGCCACTCTGCCCATTAGAGTGAGGGAGAGGGGGGGATGGTGGACGAGGGGGTAAAGAGGGATGAATGGAGGGACACAACTACATCTTAGGGTGCAGAGCAAGCACATTAATTATTTGTGACACTACCACAATACACACCGCAGACAATAATATGAAATATGAAAGAAGAAAATCAACCGACGAGCAGCAGCTGTGGAAAAAAACATACAAAAAAAAGAAAATCTTGAGAAATATCCAATAAATTCGGCCACGGCATCGACGAGTGATATTTGATGTCGAACAACAATAATCACGGTGACATCTGCCGTGGCCGTCTCGTGGGGGGGGGAGCGGCGAGGCCCCGAGAGTGGAAAGGGTTAATCTCCCAAACCCAATAAGGTTGTATAGTGAGGCACTTGTTCCGTGATAAAGAAGTGATAGGATCTGTGGGTCCGCTCCCTCGGCGCTTGTACAGGGGTAGAGCAAATATTGTTAATGTGCTGTGGTTTACTTCGGCTAAAGCGAAGAAAAACAGCTCCGCCTGACAGGAGGAGGAGACGGCGGCCGGGCCGGGGCAACGGCGGGAAAAAAAAAAAATGCCCACGATGCTCGGCGGCGGCGGGGCCTCCCGGGGACTTAACAAGCGTATCTATCGAACCCGCTCGGTTGCATGCATAAGTGTTTTTTGGGATAGATTAAGATCTATAAGTGTCTCTATTTCTCTTTTTACCTGCTCCGTCTTGTCACAACAGGGATCTGAACGCAGTTCAGTGGAGTGCCTAATAACTGTAGCAGTAGGTAGGGGAAGGCAGGAGGCTTGACACTAAGACCCTGGCGTTTTGGAAATCCGATACGCTATTGACCCGTGTACTACTATCTCAGCGTAGAGATCTGGTGTCAGCAAATTGTGGTGTGGTGTTTGGGAGCCGTTTTCTTATAGGGCTCCTGTAACAGGGGCCCATTGAGTCCGGGGAGGCAGCTGGGGTCTGATGGGCTTGAGCAGGGGCTGGTGATCGATACTTACCGCCTTGCAAACGGATGACCTCACTGTCATGGCTGCCGGCTGTGGACACTGCATGCTGGTCATTAGTGCCGGAGCACCAATCAGGAGCTTAAAGTTGTCAATACCTGACTCGTACGGCTTCTGTGGCCATCTGTCAGTGTATTGTGTAACGGCCCAAACAAATACAGGGCGGATCTTTGGCACAATTAGAACAAGGTGTACAATTAGAGGACAAAAAAAAAAACATGCCGACTTGGCGTCTTTCTTTTTCCCCCTCACTTACGAAAAAGGTGACTTAAAAGTAAGGAAAGAAACTGGCACTAGAGTATTGCAAACATTTTAAAGTGGAAAATTCATCCACAGCTTGAAACTTCACCATTTATTTAAGTAGTTTAATATTGAAGAGTAAGTTAGTAAGTAAGTAATTTTTAATTATATAGCGCTTTTCCAGACCAGGGTCACAAAGCGCTTAAACAAACAAAACAATATTCAATAAAGTATAATAAATACTTTAAAGGTCAAAATACAACTGATAACACAACAGGAGTTCCAGAAAATCATGTAAAGCCTGAACAAATAAAAAAGTCTTAAGATGTTTGGAATTATTGAAATAAAAACACATCCTTGTACAGTAATATAGCAAATAAACAATTCCGACCTCATTTCGCCAATTATCACCAACTTTAATTCAATTTAATACTGACAAAAAAAACAATCAAATTATAATAAAACATGACCAAACTTAAACATAACTTTACGTATACCATATGTATTTTGTCTGCCGGTCGCCAGCTCTTGAAAAATATATACTACACTGATTTTATTTTGGATTTATTGGCATCATTTTGCGGTGGACAGTCACAGGAAGAATCCACTTGGCCTCCGCGGTTGAGCGACGTCGTTCTAATAATATAATATTATCCTTACTTGCCCTCTTGACTCGAATCAAAGGGGTGGACATTTATGCATGACTGACATCAACCCCGGCAATTAAGTCGGCCATTTAAATGAGAGAAGGCCGTCCTCACCTCGCCTGTTTGTTTTTCCTCCCTCTCTCTCTCTCTCTCTCCCTCGCTCTCTCTCCTCTCTTCTCCTATTCCCCTCTCCGTTTGATGATAGGAGAGGGTGAGCTCGAATTAGGGCGATGGGTCTTCCTTTGAGTGTCAGCCTAAAATGATCAGAGTAAAGATAAGAGGGTCTAGCAGCCCTCAAATCAGTCAAAGTGCCAAAGTCGGCCTTTTTCTCCTCAATTACGGGGTCTGTGAAGCTAGGGAGTGGAAGGCGCAGAGCCTGCTGCATTACTAAAGAGACAATCTATTTCCCCTTTGACCAGAGGGAGAGAAATCATTATGGCATGATTAGTAGCTTCGGCAGTGGGCGAGCGTGGAGGTACTACAGGAGAATGGTATTAATTGCCTCAGACCAAGGCACGGGCAGGATTGTTTTAACGTTGATTTGTGGACCCCGGTATGACTCGCTGTCAGACATAAAAGCCGATGTCAGGTCTTAGTTATACTGGCAGACTCGGGGCAATGCAGACGGAGAGGATTGATGTCAAAAAAAATGTTCTTCCACGGTTTGCCCTGGAAGTCTTTCTCTATACGCTTGTCGATGTCTTCCTCTTTGTCTTTCTTCACACTTCATAGTTTTCCTCCACGCCTCCCATCTCCCCCCTTCCACTCCTCCTCGGACGGACTACACCCCACCACCCCTTCCCCGCACTCCCCTTCTCTCTCTCCTCCAACTGATAGCTGCCTTGGCCGATTATTTCATCCAGTGTGGTCCACCGAGAGCCTCCTCTCCCGGCTTTGGAAGAGCTTTAATTAGCCATGTTAATATCCCCTTCATTGGCCTTAATATCACTCAACACCTTCCTCCATCTCGGCGGCCACCAGGGCCCCCCTGTCCTGTCAGAACAGCTGATTATTGAGAAGGATAGCTTTAATCAAACCTAATTGCAGTTCATTCTTTCTTTCTATCCCCCTTTGCCCTCCATTGCCAACATCTAATGGCAGCAACGACTTGATATCCCATTAAAAAACAATTAAACAAGCTCCTTTTGTCTCAGTGCGTGCCAAAACACCAGCACAAACTTCTGTAGATATTTAAGAAGTAAAAGAGAGCGAGAGAGGGGCTTTGTCTTAATTGCTCCCCCTTTTCACGGAGGACCAATTTGCACTGTGCTCTTGGAGAATCTTAACCAACTCAAATGTAATGGATGCTACGACGCAGCCACTGCTGTGGACTATGAAAATTAAGCTTATCTTTTTAGCAGAGGAATTGTGCTTAATTGCCTTCATAACAGTAAACATAAAGGCGCGTCTTTACGATGGCGTGGGCACTCCGTTCCTTCGCTTTATCGTTTCCTAAGTTCCGCTCGTAGGGGGGGAAGTGGAGTGTAAAGGTAGCCAAGAAACAAAGTTACTCTCACGGTAAAAGTTGATCTTTTATGAAGTCGGCGCATGGCTTGGCAACCCCGAACGCTATCTCCTCCCGCTCCGACATAAATTGTCTTACAAAACAGGAGACGCACACGTACATAAACACAACGCCGACCGAGCGCCGAGCCAATCTGTATGAGCGGCGACAGACAAATAAAAGTCGTATTTCAGGTCTGCTTTTCCACAGATGTCTACTGCTCTACATTATGACTCTTTGGGGAAATAAAAACAGGGTCAGGGAATTAGAGTACATAATGGTCATTTTGATGATCAGCCAACAGATGCAACCCGAAAAAACACGGCGCAACACAATCAAGTGAAATGCACTAATGACAAGTCAGTTTTTTTTTTTTTTATGGCTCTCGCCACACACACCGACAGGCAATCAGCATTCTGGCATGGGTTAAAACGTCTTTTATTGATGTCCGGGCCAAACGCCGCTTTGGACGTGGAGTGAAAAAATATTTTCTCACCTCTCCTCTCCTCTCCTCCTGGCTCCCAGTGAAGCACAAGGTGTAGGAGTCTATCGAAGAACGCTTCTAAATGACCGGCGTATGTGTTAATGTGGCCCGGGTTAGAAGGGTCATTTCAGACTCTGATTTATGGCCCTGGCTAGGATCCCACTGGGTAAGCGAGAAGTCTTAAGTGTTGTGAAAGCGTCCTCGGGCCGCCGGCCACACAAGCCACCGAGTGTAGCTGGAATGAAGTGGTCGTGCGAATCTCTGGTGCGATCTATGGTGATGCCGCCACAGTTGTTTCCGTGAGCCCCCGGTTAGCGTTACGGGATAAGCCGCGGCGTTGCGTACGGCGATCTGATGAGAAGTAAATATCCCAGCATGGATGTTCATATCATGTTTGCAATCACTTAAAATTCTTTGGGGAGAATTTGCAAAAACAAAAAAAGTCAATTTTCATTGTATATTCTGTTTGGTTGGAGATTCTCTCAATCGTCTGGTGCTGCCGTTTGTAGTTGAGGATGAGTTAAATTAAAAACGTCATACCTAAAATCCCACATTTTAGTAGTAACGCTAGGCTAATTCTATGATGCGCAGGCGTGAGAAATCAAAACGGATAAAAAAAGAATCGCTGATGACTGACTCGAGTTTTGTTGTACACATCAGAAGTAACTTCCAAAAGCCTCAAACCATTTCCCGCTGGTGAGTTCACAAACACGGGGGCTTTATCTTTATCGATGAATCCCACAAACCCCGTAAGATGTGATAGACGGGAGGCTTACAAACTAGATCTCACTCAGACGTGACATTTGTTCAGAGACGATTAGCCAGGTTGTAATTTGTGGCATAATTGCCTCACCCACCCACAAGTACATGGGTGTGTGTGTGTGTGTGTGTGTGTGCCTTATGCATCTCTGTGTGTGTGTGTATGTGTGGCATACGGTGGTCCCAGGAGTGTCCGCCTAATTGCCTGACAGGACTATAAGTTTTGTGGCGCGCTCTCACCTTGTTAGGTCCTTTATCCCTGATGCTCTTCAAACAAGACCTGGTCACAGGTGGGCCTCATTTGCTTCCCTATTGAACAGGAGAACTTTAATTGCACAGGGGGTGTCCTGGGATTAAATAGGTGGGTGGAATATCAAGTGACTTCCTGTATGTTAGTGGCAGATGGGTGTTAGGAAAAGACCTGCGCTCAGGTGAGGCAATGACAAGGAAGGCCAGTGATCTTGATTGTTCAGAGTCGTAAAGACATCGATTTTTTTCTTCAGGACGTTGAAATACAATCAAAGGATTCTTCGTTTCGAAAACTTCATTAACCATGTTTATGTCTTCTGCTTCTTCTCTTCCAGGTTTTTCCTAAAGTTCTTTCTAAAGTGCAATCAGAACTGTCTGAAGAATGCAGGGAATCCCAGAGACATGCGCAGATTCCAGGTAACTTGAAATCCCTAACACAAACCCTACGGTACAAACACAGGTGTACACAAGAATCAAAAACACACACACATGTGTGCATGCATCGTGGAGAGTGAGGGATTCTGTGTCCTCCGCACACCGGACAGAATATTTATTAGGGAATACCATCTGACACAAATAAAGATATAGGATTTAAGAGCGCCATCAATTGTGTTCGTGACAGCTTTCTGAGCCTCAGCGCCGACGGGAGGACGACACAACCACATGTAACAACAGTGTTAACTCAGGATCTGTCTGGCAGTGGATACACATACTTCCATGTACACATATGCGCGAGCATGCACACATGCAGACACACACAGTGCATGCACATACAGGCGGAGGATTGCATATATTTACTCAACTCTATAGGCTTCTCTTACTCTCAAACACAAGCATGCATTTTAAACCCTTTGGCTAAGAAGCTGCATCTAAATATCTGACACATTTCTGTGATTTACACAGAAAGAACATGGCTGCGTTACCCCCGTCTTTTCCATCTATTGCGTCAAGTCAATCCGAATTATTGCATCCGGGTCGTCATAGCTCTCTAAGTCGCCCACGAGTTTTTTCTGGTGGTGGCGACCTGAAGAAGGACAAACTACAACGAGGGCATCTGTGCCTGACAGCGCTGCCGTGTGATAGACACATAAGCCAGAATCCTCTTGGAGGAAGCCCAGACATGAAATGGACAGGACAGAGTGCCCCTCCTGATGTCAGCGCCATCAGACCTCCCCTGCCTCCTTCAATATTCCCCTTGGGTGACTGCAGACTGGTGCCCGACAGCCACTGAAGGATTTTACTTCTCACATCTGTGTGTCAGGAACACAGCAGCACCCCTCTGTTTGCAGGGCTCCACTAAATCAAAAACAAGATATAGCCCTTTTTTTTTCTTTTATTGATGCTTATACCATGACTCCAGTCCAACCGTTAGTATGCTATTTTCCCCCGCAGATAGATTTACCAGATGCTCCAGCATAGGTGTTTCACTGGCCAAAGTTGTGTATTCTGCATGCCTTCAACTCCACTTATTACCCCCCAAAACCAGCTGGAGGCCAGAGAGGGCCCAATCCATCATCCTCAGCTTGGCCCAGCTCTGAACCTGCTTAAAAGAATGGAGCTCTTTCACTTCCCCTTCTCCCCCCACTCTTCGCTCTACACCCCCACCCCTTCCAAAACTAACTTAAAGAAAAAAAAAAGCGCCCCCCTAAATTCCACTTCTTTACTGAGGTCACCTACCGGCGAGGCAAAACCTGAGAGGCGGTCTCTGTTTCCGGCTCAGACACACTTTTGCCATTCACATGTGGCGCGCTGTTTGGAGCCGCGGTTAGCCAAAAAAACAACAACAAAAATAAGCATTATGAAATATGGAGTGCGGCTGGGAATCCGATCCTGGTAAAATGTTTGCTGAGTGATGGGATGGAGGACGGATCCGCCGCTAATGACTCCAGTAATATTTTAAAAGGGGGGCCTTCCAGCCTCAAAGAAATGGACAAGCTGATCAATAGTTCTGAGCCCGGGCTACATGACAGTTGCCGGGAGTGGGTGAACGGAAATGTATTTTAGTGATTCTGAAAGTCAATTAGCCGTACACCAGCGCAAGACACTATGCAGCGAAAAAACAGCCGGGTTACTGTAACACGACACGGCCCAAGCATTCCAAATTGGAAGCCTGGTGATCAATAGTCGTGGAGCTTCGCAGAGAAGAATCAGAAGTTTGTAGCGTGTGCAACAAATGTCTTAATTACACGTTGTCTTCTCATTCCTCCTGCAGGTTGTCGTATCGACGACCGTCAATGTGGACGGCCACGTCTTGGCTGTCTCCGACAACATGTTCGTACACAACAATTCCAAGCACGGGCGAAGGGCTCGCAGACTCGACCCTTCAGAAGGTACGCCTCCTTATCTGGAGAATGGTAGGCACTGTTTTACATTTTATGATTTGCTACGCAACTTTTTTTTTTTTCCACTTTTAGTTTAGTCACTTTTGGACTATCTTTTTCCATTCCAAATTTAGAAATCTAGTCCCCCCCCGGTCACTTTTCCGCCATCACTTTTTTTTACTTTGCTTTAAGCTTCCTCATACCTGTCCTGACTGGAAATAGTATGCATCACTTAGTCTATTATTATTTGACAGCTCCACCATCTGTCAGGTGTATTCATTTATATATATATTTTTTTTTTAAATAAGAGAAATCATACTACTTCCAGTCTTGCTAATGCATTTGTCCTAAAAGCTGATGTGAAACATGATCAAATTGCTTAAGAATTTTCATGTGAGGTCAATTTCCTGTCATTGGGTTCTGCAGATTTAGCTGTGAGAGAGCTGAAACAGAGGAGAGGGTGGGGAGGGGTGACGGTGTGTGTGAGTGTGTGTGTGTGTGTGATGGAGTTGAAGTTGGAGGGGGTGGGTGGGGGGGTCTATGAGAAAAACAGAACTTACTGTTTTTCTTCCAACTGATTCCATATGATAGACTGATTGCCTGCTCAGCCAAAAAAAGAGAGAAGAGGGACCACCAAACCCTGGGAAATCCAAAAACTAAAATGCACTAAACATAACCTTGTGACCCCTGCGGTCTCCCCTTGCAGCTGGGTGTGTAAGAAAGGAGAAAAAAAAAAAGAGTTGGACCAATTGTGCAAATTGCTTATCTGGAGTTTTCTAGAGCCAATTACAGCTGGGCAAACAGTTTATATACACCACTGACTAAAACAAGCTTCTCTACACATTAATGGCCATTAATGGTTCTATCACCAAAAGCAAATGTAATGCTTAATACAACAACCACTAAGAAAAAAAAAAAAAGTAGTCAATTAATATATCTTAGTGCACTCCAGTCTAGTGGGGGGAAAAGCTAATCTATTTGTTTTTGTCTTTATTAATGACTCCTGTACTGAAGAACAAAATCAAATAATTAAAGTCCTGCCCGGAGCACCAGAGTCATTATGTTCGCTGACGTTTTGTTTGTGTGTTTCACGTTTATGACACGCTAGGTGTGGATCGCCTAGCAACCGGTTTCTTAATGAGGAGAGCAATTAAAGAGGTTGAGCCCTTGCCTCCATGTTTCCCCCACTCCCACGGGACGCCCTGCGTTCTGTGTGTGTGTGTGTGTGAGTGTGTGTTCTTTACAGGTTACCCCAACACATCCTTTTATTCTTCTCTTCACCACACTCTTCAAAGCGGCGGAGTGACACCCTGTAACGCTACAAAAGAAGCTATTGTCAACCGCCCAGTTAAACACGTCTTTGTCTAATAACTTTCATACGCCGTGTTCTGTTTATCCACGGATGCTCTCACGTGTTAAGATCTATTTTTTTTTTTCTTACCCTCGCCTTACTTCAGGCCTGACAGTTTTAACAACTAATTTAACACGCACTTGCTTTGTTGTGCGTACCCCTTAAGCAAACAGGGAAGTGACACGTGTGTAAAGGAGAGTCATGAAACATTGTTTCATACGTGTGATTTGACAACCCGTCGGCTTTTAAATCAGCAACACGTTCTACCCCCCATTGGAAGAGCTCATATAAAGCGACTGACCAAATGTATCCTTCCTGCACCGGCATCATCTGTCTAACAGTGATCCGGAAGTGCTGCCCCCTACTGGTAGCACCCGGGAACGACAGGCATGAATTGCCACCCGTGTGAAATAGTGTCTGAATGAATTCAGGCACAGGCCCCGCTGTCACTCAAAACCACGCAGATTCGAGCTGAAGGATGCTCCCGAATAAGCCGATATTTGACACACATTTAAGGAAAGCAACACACACACACGTTCCTCAGCTCAATTTCACTATTATAGAGCCCCAGACAATATAGGAGAGTCAGCATAGAGCCTGCAGCGCCTGCCTCATTTGCATGCCAAGTGGCTGTAATGCTGTTAGGGTTTATGCAATAAAGACAAGTGAATCCAGACTGCGAGGCCTAAGAGGAAGCGAGGGAAGAAGGAGGAAAGGAGAAGGGATGGAGAGAGTGTGTGTGTGGGAGAGGGAGGCAGACACAGAGAGAGAGAGGGAGAGAGTCAAAGGGAACAGATGGCCCTGGGAGAGGTAAAAGGTATAATCCCATCAGCTGCACTATCAACCGACCATCTGGACATCCCACAGCACAATTACAACACATTTCAGCAGGCAGAACAAAGGACGGCTTCGGCGGGGCCACATCAGACCTGTTTGAGTGTCACAATACGAGAGTCGGGACCTTCTTCGCTCAGATCTTGGATCGGTTTTGACGTCCTTCCCCCTAACCACAGAGGGCTCAATTGGGATCTGTTAATAAATCCAATTTCACTTACTGGAAGTGAATTGGACACGAAAAAAAATTGTGTCAAATGGAATATGGCGAAGGTGGATTCGGGCCCAAAAGTTTACACACACCCTGTGATGCAACAATCCTCTTTGCATCCGCCCACTACTCACGATGCCTATCATCTGCTGAGGGGTCCGGGTGTGTGTGTGTGTGGGGGGGGGGTATTGTGCGTGTCTGTCATCAGATCGCCTGCGCTGACTGTGTAATCCACTTCGCCACGGTCCCCATTCAGCACATGCTCCCCTCTCGGCCTGTGCATTGAGACATATGCAAATTTCCCCGGCAGAAGGGTGGACGGCTTAAGGCCTCAGTCGCTGCCTCTCCTTGGGTCCTTCTGTGTGTGTGGGAGGCGGGTGTGGGGGGGGCACTGGGATTTCAGAGGTCTGTGTTCGTGTGTGATTGTGTTTGCCCGTCGTAGGCGGCAGCTGCCCCCCCAAAAGTCCCAGTCACCATCAGGCACCCCCCCCCCCTCCTCCTTCTTCCTCCATCCCCAAAGTCAATTTGTTTACAGTAATTTTGAAGGGTGAATTATTTGCTGTAATCGTCCGCACTGATGAAGGTCAGGCCCTCAGAGGGGGCACAGCATGCCCATGGAGGGTTGGTCCTCTTTCAGACGCTCCGCTTCGCAATTAAGGAAAGCAAATGTCACTCCTCTAGGCCTCACAAATGAAAATCTGTACGAGGTGATTAGCATGAAGTCAACAGCGCCTGTTAAAGTCAGATTCCCTGTAGAACCGATGTGTGTGCGCGCACTTTATGGGCAGAGAGGGAGAGCAAACATGACCCGAACAGACCCAACAGCAAGGCAAACAAAGGGAGATGTCTTGTCTGAGGTGATCCATACAACAATGGCCGCCCTGTGATTTACTTACTGGATGGGAAGGGATAATAGAGGTTTAGAACTGAGCCCTCTGAAGAAAAAAAAAAAAAAAAAGGAACTTGCCGAAATAGTTGCTTATATCCGGAGCGGCAGGGAAAAACAACCTATATTAAAAAGATATTGATGGAAATAGATTAAATTTGATATTGCTTCTTTATGACCGGCTGTCATGCTTTTTCTGTTGTAAACACGGCGTCGCGCTCGCCGCCATATTAAGGTAATGCATCAAATGACAGTGAACGTGAGGCGCCAGATCACTCAAATTAGATTATAATAACAACCCCGGCACTGTTGATAAATGACAGGGCTGTGTTGCACAAGTCATGCCAGATGAAAAGCATTGTAATAAACAATATGAAATGGATCGAATTGATCTCAAAAGAAAAGGGAGAGAAAAAAAAACAAAACAAACTAATGTGAATAATTCATGAGTACATTTCACGTTATGAAACCTGAGACGACGCCGCGTCTGCGTCGTGCAGCGTATGCAGAACAAAGGTAATGGAATAAAATGAAGCAGCAAAGCTTTAACTTGTCATTTCCACTTTACCAGCTTGTATTCTCGACTCATTTAAGATGTGTTCAACTTTGAAATCTTACTGTACATGCCGGTGCATGCTTAATCAATTCTGATAGCTACATTTGCCCTGACACATAATTTGCTCCATCAAATCATTTTCTTGGCGAGCCCGCCGTTTAGCCTTTGTGAAGTGGACCATTTGAAGGGTCTGCTTAACTACACCACTCCACGGCGCTGATAAATGATTTTGATTCTCATGCCTTAAAGGACAAATCCATCATTTTTTTTTTTCCAGGGAGGGGGGGTTGGGGTGGACTTCATGATACGTCTTTGTAAAAGAGGCATGGAAGGAATGAATGTTGTGGCTGTCTGTGTGCAAAAAAAAAAAAAAAAAAAGACATGGGTCTGGGTGCTGAAAGGACGGTGCTGAATTTTCCCCTTTTCTTTGTCTTGGATAAGCAGCCACCCCGTGCATCAAGGCGATCAGCCCAAGCGAGGGATGGACCACAGGAGGAGCCACTGTCATCATCATAGGGGACAACTTCTTTGATGGCCTACAAGTCGTGTTCGGCACCATGCTAGTATGGAGCGAGGTGAGATATTCAATATCCAATGGTGCCGATTTCTATTTTTTTTACAACTGTCTAAACGTTCCCTCTTCCTGCAGCTGATAACCCCGCACGCCATCCGTGTCCAGACCCCACCTCGGCACATCCCTGGTGTGGTGGAAGTCACGCTTTCTTACAAGTCCAAGCAGTTCTGCAAAGGAGCCCCTGGGAGATTTGTCTACACTGGTGAGTCAAAACCTTCGGATATTGTCTTCCTCGTTTCGACAAGTTTTCGCCACCCTTTTTTTTTGGGATGGAGACCTCTACCCAAGAGTTCAGGCGGTAATAACGTTACCACGGCTGTGCTCGCTGAATGTTAAAATGTGTGAGATCTGCTAGTGAAAAGGTGTTTCCTGGAGGGGCTCGTACAAGTGCAACTCGATCCCCCTCTGACCTGCCATCATACGAGGGCGCTGCCAAGCTCTGTTAAACTCAAGCTGTCAGGATAAGTGATTCTGCCAATTCTCTTTACCTATCCTGTTGCGAGACAGATGATGCATCCTTATAATTTCCTGGTTTTTATGGACGGCCAAATGTGGTTTTTGTTTTATTATGAAGCAGACCATGTGTGTGTGTGTGTCCTCCTTGTGGAGAAAAGGTGTGTGTGTCGCACCGTAAGTAAGCGTTCTGATTATCTCGGGCAAACAGAAGGAAGCGGTGGTCTTATCAGTCATCATCTGAGAGGAGACAGAGGTCACGGAGGTCAGAAACTGTCTGACCTGGAAGCCTGTCTCTTCTAACTCTGATGGGCAGATTCTCTTACCCCTAGTTTCTCTCTGGCCTGGCCTTGAGCACAGCAAAGTGGGGGGCTCAACACCCCCTTCCACCCCCCCAATCCAGATCCCTTCCATTCCTGGCCAGCTGTTTCTCATCAACTCCCCCTCTTCTTTTCCCCAAACAACCAGCGCCCCAACCACCCCCAGTCATCCGTACCCTTCTCCTCCAACCGTGCAGTCTGGCCCAACTCTCTTGCATTTAACCTCCCTAGCAGGAGCAGAGCAGAGGCCAACAAGGCACCGGGATAATGAAATAGGAGTGTAGTGTGCAAGTGTGTCAGTGTGAGTGAAAAGAAAGTGTGTTCAAGAGTGTGTCACCGCACAACCCCTAAGAAGGTGTATAAGTTAAGACATTAATGGCTTCTATAGCACCTTAGTGAAAGTGCCAGGTCCCTTAAGAACAGACCCCATTAGTCACAGAGGCTAAGCGGATTGGGATGATTACCATCAGGTTTTACCGAGGAAACGTGTCCCCTTCTCTATCTTTGTTGATTTTTTTTTTCTTCTCCCCCCTACTTCCATTATTCCACTCTCTGTCCCGGTTCCTACTCACTTCCAGTTAGTATAAAGATACAATTACCCCTGGAGGCAATGGTGGTACAATTGATTAGCGCTGTGAATTAAAAGAGAAAGTCACCAATAGACAGGTCCGACACTCACTGCCCTGCTATTCCCTGCGTGACTCACCCTGATTGTACAAGGGGTTGATGCTTAAGTGAGTGAACCTGTTAGGAGACCAGAATACAAAGTCTTTTAATTATGGGTTTTCCAAGTGTACAGTAGCCGCCGTGCAAATGTAATGTCGTTTTTTAAGATTAAAAACAAAATGAAGAAATAATCCTGTGAATTACCCCAGAATGCAACACATTCTTTAAATTAAAATAGAACATACTGAGCTCCAGAGACTACACATGTGTTGAAAAGGTACATCAGTATTCTCTCCTGTAAGGCTTGCATCATTTCAATACGATGACCTGACACAAAGATATTCATTTGAATTGTAAAGGCAGTCACGACATAAGGGCATACAGCGCATGTATCTTTCCGGAGCAGAGTGTGCCGGTGTCATATTGAAGTGAAACATGCATATCAAAGGTCTTGTTATCAAAGCCTTCAAGCGTGACTCGAGCGAGAGAGAGAGAGGAGAGATCCGTCTTTTCGGAGCCCCCTTTTTTTTTTCTCCCCTCTGTTGACTCTTCTTGCACCAGCACCCTAATTGTTGAGATTTAGCTCGCCCAATTTGAGAAATGATCGCAAATTACCCAGAGTCAACACAGAGGAGTCGACAGTCGATTCGAACAGCAGAGGGACATGTCCTTAACTCAGGTTAGTACCCTGGAGCCACTCCAAAACTCACAATCCATTCTTAGAAAGAGTGCACCCCTGTAGTGGATGTCAAATAATCCTGTTGGCACCGACTATTGAATGTTTCAGCACTAATGAGACAAACAGATGTGTGACATAAAACTTTAGCAGACTGCAGTTTACTGACTGCTTGGAGGCGCGTAGATCTGTATTTTAATTGGCACATTCTTTTTAATGGAATGACACGTTAGTTTTGTGCTACTTTGCGAAACCCGTTTCTTCTATAACAGCGTTCAATCCCGGCGTCCTCTGTCCAATCCATGTATCGGTTATCCATTGGTCAGGACAGGAGTGGAAAGGAACTGTCACCAAGGTTGTGGAAAATCAAAAGGAGAAAGTCTGAGCTGAACCAGAGTCAATACTTTTTCTTTATAAATGACCAAAAGAAAGGATGCAGGTACCAGCGTTCTTTATTTATTTCCTAACCCCTCAATTTTCAGCCTCATTTGCGGCAGTGTAACCTTTTTATGGCTTGGTTACAGTCCTGTCTGAAGGGGTAAATCATAAATAAAAACCTGCCCGTACAATTTATCCAATTTGAGCTCCTAATTGCATCAGAGCTTTTGGTTTTCTGTCTTGGCCAAGTTTCCGAAGCGAACACCCCTCTAGGGGCGGCGATGCGGGCCCTTGGTAATATGGTTCTGCAAGCGGCCCTAACACAGTCAGCCTCTATTTATCCTAATCAGTGACATCCACATAACCAGGATTGCTTAAAATGAACCCCTTCCGCGCCCCAGAAAACGCACATTTACCGGGACCCCATTTGTCATGGGTAAATTGAGGGTCAGTAAACTTCGCCTGTATCCTCCAGTGGGGGATCCGGGGACATGCATCATAACGTTACGAAAAGGATGATTGGCGAAGGCGAGCTGTCACACATTTGTCAGGGGGAAGGGAACATTATTTGCTAATTTCCCAAGCTGGGCACTGACAGGGTGCTTCGTCTTCAGACCTTTGGTGACCAGCCTGGATTCTCAGCTATTAGTAAAAGTCAAGTGTTTCTCCCCCTCTTCTCCCTCTTCTCTTCTCTTCTCCCCCCTTTCACACTAGTGATAAGAGTCATTCACTCGACCTCACAATATCGTAGCACACTGGGTGAAGGATTTTTTTTTGGACGGAGCAGATGCCCCCCATGTAGTGAGCAGCTCTTGCCAGGCTGTAGTTGAGGCCAGACAGCCTTGAGGGCTGATGGATCGCAAACTTTCCCTCGTCAAGGTGACGCTATCGACTCCACTGCACCAAAATCTGACAAAATGGGTATGAGGCAGTCATTCATCAACATAAGGACAAAGAGGTCATCGGTGCTTCACTCAATAGCGGTGGATCAAGAAATGTCAGGCTGGTAAGGGGATAGAAAAGAATGATGTCAAGGATGTGTCGTTAGACCAAAATTGTAAATAGAGAATCATAGTTTAAAAAAAAACCTTCTGCTCTTTAAGAATCCAGGGCAAAAAAAAAGAAAAAAGTAAACAAACAGAAGCAGAAGCACATCAGATAGCGCCCCGTGCTGTTCGGCCTGTGAATCGGGCCAATCCTGACGTCTCCTCTCCACCCTGCCGACACTTTGAAGTCCCAGACTCTGAAGCTGATCAGATGTAGAGCTTCCTTTTCATTTCCTGTCCTGAAGGGTTGGGTCTGGTACGCCAATCGGATGCTGGTCGGGTTGCTGGGGTGTGGCCAGCCGGCAAAGATATGCCGCAATCAAAGGCATTCAAGGGGGTATGTAAACAGATCAAGGTTCACTTGAAAAACCCCTCTCTACATACTGTACGTTTGATTTAGGTTTGAAATAACCTGAACCAAAATAGAGTAGCAACATTAGTTGGGTTAACGGAAGCGCTTGACACAAGTTCTATGAGGGACTAATGAGATCCTGGAAAGGTCCGTCTTAAAAAAAAATAAATAAAGGAAAAGTAGGAGACCTTGGTGACAAACTGCCGAGTGCATTAGGCATTTATAAATGTCATCGCCACAGTCGGGAGGGTTTGTAACCAGTTGGCACAACAGTTTTAGCATGTGTCAGAGCGTGTTATCCCACTAGCCGCGTCCCGCCGCCTGTACCTGCTTGTCTCATTACAACGCTGGTATTTAGCACCGGCTCGGCAGGAGCGAAGCAGACACTCATTGCCAAGTTGTAGATGGGCTTGGTTTATAAGGCCTTTCGCAAGGCTCGCGACAGAGGAAGGTCCTTGTGTCCAATTAGAGGAGTGACGTGACACGTGTTGCGCTCCCCCACTGTCAGGCGAGCTTGTCAGGTAGGCTTTGAGATGCACACTGTGGCATTATTCCACAGCATGCTATCAGCAAGTGACCTGTGAAATCCTGCTAAAGGAATTGATTGAAATAAGTAGTTGCAGTGAAGCGTGAACCCCCGTCCCCCCCTCCTCCTCCGTCCGTCCCCTGTATGATGGAATGATGGCCATCTATAAAGAAGAAAAAAAAAGTATGTTGTTTGTTGAACTCTAGGATACTTTTCATTGAGTCGATTTTAATTGGGCCTTCTTTTTGTCCCCTGGTGTCATTAGAGGAATGTTTTGTAATGACTCTTGAAATGGATTGTCCTCACTCACTGTCGACAGTCACAGCATCAGTCAGCTGCCGAAAGGAAAGACAGACGCAGGAGGCAAGAAAAGAGGGGGGGGGGGGATGATAGAGGAGAGCCCCCACCTACCTCTGAGCTTCTTTCCTTTTGCCCCATTTTCCGAAAATGATCCACACCCGACGGGCTTTAAAAGAACTCGAAGCACCCCCCATCCTCCCAGCGCGTTTTGATTGAAATTCATCGGCAAGTTTATTGAGAAATGAATGAGGGAGGCAGCGCGGTATTGACTTTGAGAGGAAAACACAACTCATCTTGAATGAGGGGGGAAAACGCGGTCGTAATTTAGCCGTCATCGATCGGCGCCCCGTCCATGTATTGATCTTCATTTTACAATATTAATTTGCGCTCGCAATCAGCTGTGAAGGGAAACCCATTTGATTTCTGTTGGCCGGTAATGTGTGAGGCTTGCGCCCGAGCGAAGTGGCACAAATACTTTAGCTGTCATTTAAGAGGATTGAACAGGTGTCTTCGAAAAAAAACCCCTTTCTAATAATCCCACCTTTATGAAAGGAGAGTGGAATTATGGATGTGCGATCAGTGACATTGCTCCCCTTTTTAACCGTGTTAATTACATTTTATCTGTTGCAGGAGCAATATCTGCAAGGAGACGGTTACTGTCTTGGTATTCTCATCTGTATCGGCTCAAAGTTCATGAAATTTCAATGAACATTGATCTGTCGCCATTGATTTATCTTAACTGCAGAATCTTTGAAATTTTAATTTCCTGTTCATCTCGAGGCTGCTGGAGATGGAATCACTCAATGATACTTGGCTGCAGTGGATGGAGATGATATGGTCAGTGTTAAAAGGAGATGAGGATTGCTTTGAGTGGGTTTGCTGTGGAAAATCCGATTTTGCTCTATTTTATTTTTTTTACGAATCATCTTTTTCAACCTGCATGTTTGTTTTCAACTCTACCATCACTAAAAGTATGAGCAGCATGACGTAACATTTACCGAAAGATGAATTTATTCTTCTAATGTCACCTCAAATTTAATGGCAAAGAGTTTTTTTTCCTACTTTACAACCAGATTAAATTGTATTTGTGGACTGATCTTAATTTCAGTCATGGTAGTTCACAGTTGTGTGTGGTGCTGATTGGATGATGAGGTTTCATGAAACAGTTTTGAGTTCAAGCGCCAAAGTGTTTGGAGCAGCAGTGGGTTTTTGAAAATAAGGTCACTGTTTCATGAAACCTCATCAGCTTATCACAGGATTTTTTTTACTATGAGACTTGGTTTTCTGCTCCTAAAGTTATCAATCGTTCAAGAAAAGTTTGTTTCCATTTGTTCAAAGACTTGTAGACGTAATCTCAGAGGAATTTTCGTAAATATAAGTGTTTGTTTTCAGTACATTTCTTTCACATCACATAGGAATGTGCAAGAAGTCATTGTCTACTATACAAGTTCATACTGTTCCAAGTCACTAAGGAAAATGAAGGGGATCTAGGGGGAGGGGTCAACTCCGAGCTTGTCTTAAGAAATAAAACAGTGTGGACGTGGCAGATTTAAGATACTGTCCTGAAGTGTCTAAATCTAACGGAGTGCCGGTGCCTCCCGGGAATCACTTCTTCTGTTTGACAAGTCGCAAATGCAATAACACTTGACTGAACTTCTTGCCTGTGCTGTTTATCTGTCTCCCCCCTTTTTCAACTCCCACTCCACCTCTAATTTGTGTTAAGGGGAAAGAAAAAATAACTGCTCAATGGTGTAGGAGGAGTGGAGATAAGCTCCAAGCAGTTAAGTATAATTAGCGAAAGTAATAGCTGGCAAATGGCAACAAGGCTAGGTTTTTATCTCCTGGAAAGATAGAGTTATCGTAATAAGCTGTAATGGCTGGCAGGAATGCCAGTATTCGGTACAAGCTTCCATTCAGGCTCGCAGACTTAACAAGGAACAATTTCCCTCAAATTTACTGCTTTGCTCAAACATTTCCCCATGTTTATACCCTGATACTGTAAGTCAATACATCTGCTGGAGCCACTTCCATATGGACCCAGGGCACGTCGAGGTGTATTGCCATGTAAGCACTTCTGGCTGCCAGAGTCTGCCGTGTTCCGCCGTTCCTGGAGCGCTGTTACTCATGTCGTATTTCCAGGGAAACACGGCGAAGGAGCGGCAGACCCTGCTCAGATGCCATGTACACTCCATCCACTCTACATTTTTAAGCTAAGTGGCTGGGCCGAGGCGGGCAGAGGAGCCCTCGGTGAAAATGGTGCTGGTGGCATGAAAGGACGAGCAGATTAAGGGCGTCGAGATTGAAGTGAGATTGGGAAGAGCACATTCCAGACGCGGGAATGCTACTGAGAGTGCTCGTATGAATGTGTGATTCTCAATTTTGGCAAATTATATGGTCACAGCTGCACAGCAGGTCATGCATTCCATTTCCTCATTTGTAGAAACACGATCACTCTTTGAGAGTATTCCATCATCTGCAAACTTTCTCTTTCTTCAGTGGTTTGTCGGCTGCAGAACCATTTTTATTATGGCTATTTATTCACTTGAATAGAGAAGCAGTGGACAGTCAAAAAAATGCTTTAAATTGTTAATAAAGGTTTAAATAGACCTGCCCTTTTCCCTGAATAGCTGGGACTGTATTTCAGAATTATAGCTAAGCTCAACTCTAATCATAAAGCACTTTAAAACAATAGCAGTTGTTATACAAGAACATACAAATATTACTTAAATAAGCAGTTAAAAAACAAGATAATATGATACCAAATACAAGTAAAAACAAGTCTTATGTCTGTGTTAAAAGCGAAGGAATAAAAGCGTGTTTTAGACGAGATTTAAAAATGGACAGTCAGGAGAAATACATTTTACTACTTTTGTTTGGGCAAAATGAATCGATATTACAAGAGAGATATAGTTATACTTTTAATAGACGGACCAAAATCTCTCTCACAAGTATTACAAACTCGAATAAGCTATAAGCCCACGATGCTGTGATATATTAGGCCCAACAGATGCTAAATAAAACGTTCAAATTAAATAAGAATCTTAAACAAACAAGTGGAAGAGAATTCAAGTGATGAAAAGTGGCATCGTAGCGGCAGAATGAGATTAGAAACCATCTTCTGTTGGCACTGCTACTTCTTGAGTAATAATATATTGAAAAAGCTTTTTATTTTGTATTGAAAATCAAATATAGGGCGCTGATTTATATGGTTTTTATATATAAAATACAGTACGTTTTTTATATTTAATGGTTCACACAAAAAAAAACGTTGACTGTGTTAAAAGAGAGTGAAATGAGGAAATAACAATTAAGTGGCATATTAGGACATTAGTGTAACCTGTCTAAAGCTGAGAGAGAAAAATGAAAATTCTATTAGTCCATTATGTTGCGTGTCCCCTGTGCTCTTCATCTCTGCTGCCTGCGATTCTAATGCGAAGCCCTGCCTTACCTCCCCGTGTCTCTTTTTCTCTAATTATCCGTGAGGTCAGTAAGCAAAATGGGGAAGAAGCCAGGAGATCAATACAAATTATCCCTGAGCAAACCAGTGCTGACAGTTTGAATTGCAGCATATGTTTACCCAAAATCAGGCAATTTATCTTAATATCAGGCGAGTAATGCAGCAGGGGTGAGAGGTCACACAATCTCTCCACCTCATAATTACCCGCCTCTAAAACAGGAAAGTGGTATTGATTGGCCGCGGGCCGGGAAGCGGGCGTGACTGGAACGTGCCAGCGACCCCCCTATCATACCCCCCCACACACACACCCCCCTCTCTCTCGCTCTATCCCCCCACATTCTTTGGTCCCTCCTCCCCCTTCGGCTAGACTCCCCACCCAGCGTAGGATTTATGGGATGTGTGTGGAGGGTTTCATGTTTCCGTGCAGCCACCAAGAGCCCTGACACGAGTGAGGTAAGGGTGAGGGAGGGATGCTGCTTCCATCGCCTCACCCCTCTCGCCGCCGTAGTCCTTTCGGAATGTGTGAGGTCATACAAGGGCGCCGGAGATTTGTCTGTAATATCTTCGGAAGACAGTCCAGTTAACAACCGTTTTTAAGGTCAAGCGATATGAGGGGAAATGTATGGCAGCTGTCAATCTTCCGATAAAATTATAATTTAACTTCTGATTGTTGGATATTTTTCATTTATTCCAAATATATATCAGAATCAGAAAACTTTCATTGCCAGGAATTTGTTGTAAAAGTTAAATAATACGTATTGAATAAATAGAGGTTAATAAAATAAGATACATTATCATATAATACCATAATAATAAGTAATGAATAAAAATGAGTCTCTCAGTAAGTAAGGAATACAAATAAAATACATTGTATTTAATTCGTCAATATTTGTTATTATTATGTATATTATTATCAGTAATATATTTATTTAATTGTTCAATAATCATTTAATCATTTTTAATCAATCAATATGTTATTAATACTAAAACTATTTCTTCATTAACGGAGATGTGTTGTTGTTATTATTTTCTGGAACTCCTGTTGTGTTATCAGTTTTATCTTGACCTTTAAAGTATATACTTTATTGAATATTGTTTTAATTGTTTAAACGCTTTGTGACCCTGGTCTGGAAAAGCGCTATATAAATAAAAATTACTTACTTACTTTTATTTTCCCTGCTTAAATGTATTTTAGTGATTTTATTATATTATTATTTATTTATTGAACCCTTGAAATACATGCATGTTGAAATGTAACCATTGTGGTTATTTATGAATTAATTATTTTCTTTTTAAATCTGTATTTTGTACTTCAAGAAAATGTGAAGATAAAAACTCTTTCTTGGTTCAGTGTGACTTAAGGAATATTCTTTTCATGTTTTTTTCTAAACACTATACATGATCATCCCTGATGTAAACGTACCTGAGAAATAAATACACGGATAAAGTCAAGCAGGGGTTGGAAAAGCCGCCCTTGATGTCCCCCGACGCTCATCAGCGAATTTATATTATCTCCCGCGACCCCGACTAGCTGAGAATAAGTGGAAGACAATGATCACGTCGTTGAGCTGATGGGAAGCTAACAGGTTTTACTCAGGAGTCGACTCCCTCGCTCAAGTGTTGCCGTGACCGATATCAACATCGTGCCGCCGGAGATCACAAACAGACAGAGCGGCTGCTGTCAACGTGTGCGGCGAGAGGAAAAAAAAGTGAGGGAAGCTCCCGATGACTCTTGTAGAAGCTCAGCGGATGAAAGGAAATCTTTTCGCTTTCTCCGGGCGGAGCTATGAATACACTCGTCGCAAATTTACTCCCCCAGATTGGATATAAGTGCTCAGTATATATCATCAGCGGCTCTTACAGGATTATTGACATTGTCTGTCTGCACCGGGCGTACATGCGACGACTACAAAACTGTCAACTCATCAACTGACAGCACCGTTTAGTGCTAATGCAAGTCTCCATCAGCTGTCAAAAGCATTTGCATGAAATCAATAGCAGATGGCGGTCCGTGTCACCAATTTCATTACGCCGGGGTTGTTACAAAGATCATCTCCATGATAGATGAGACGGGCGTCACGCCGACGTAGTGGCTGGCGGCGGCGGCGGCGGGACGACGGTGTTTAAAATAAGCACTTTGACGTTGTCGTGGTGACGCGGTGGTTTTCGTTTGAATCCGCTCTACGGTTGGTCGTTATCGTCGGGGAGGACGTGTCAAAAAAAAAAAGCCACCTTTTTTCCGACCCGTGGGTCTGACACCGTACCCGGCTGTTTTTTTACCCAGCATGCCTGGCGGGTTGTGTAGGCCCCAGCTGAGGCGGAGGACAGGAGAGCGTGATGTATCACCCGGAGAGAGCCCACTGACAGCCTCTGATGATGGATGGCCTGATTATGGAGTGCTTTTTACACATACACAATTTACATCACAGTGAGCAGCGGGGTCTGGCAGGGCTGCTACACATTCACACACGACGACGCACACGTACACATCAGCTGCCATTGATAAGAAACCAAGAGGGGTATGTGTGTGTATGTGGGGGGGCGGGCGGGGGGGGGTTGAAATAACAAAAGAAAAGGGGCAAATTCCTAGCTACAGCCTTGTCATGTACGATCAATACGGCCAGATCAATCCTTTATTAAGGAGAAGACGGCGTTCCCCCCACGTCGCCGAGCAGAACCTTTGTTGGACACATGATGACATGTCAAATCAGATTTCCAGCCAGTACACGTTGGTGGCCGCGTCGGGGGTTTAGTCAGGTGTGGCCGGGGCAACAAAACGGCTGAATATCACTTTATTTGCAAGCTAGATCCTCGGGTATCGATTAGCGGCCCCCGTATTGTCCATGCTTGAACACATAATTGCTCCATTTGATCACGCTCCAACTGGCAATTACTGTAGTCAGGTTTTTTTTGCAAGGGGTGGTGCATGTGTTCGATTACGTGCACGGGTGTAAGTACATGATCTGCTTCTATATGCGTGAGTAGTTGCAGTATGGATGTGTGTGTGCGTTTAGATAAGGGGGGAACAAAAGAAAAGAGTGGGAGATGTAAACGCTCATTTACTCACGCGGTCCCTGCTCCAGTGCACCTGCCGAACACGCGTGTGTCTTGCGTGTAGTCCCGTGTTCAAGGTTCATTTAGTCCAAAATATTTAGCAACATGGATGACACATTCTAAATGGCAAAAACCATGAAATGGAAATAAAGTTACTGGTAAAAACAATGTTATGACTCTGACGACAATCAAATGAATTAGCTTGAATGAAAGGACCCCCAACATCAGTCACAGCTTTAATGATGGTATTATTTGATAATAAAAAGTAAGTTATAGTCATTTGTAAAGCGCCTTTCTAGACCAGGGTCACAAAGCGCTTGAAAAAACAAAAACAATACACATTTAAAAAACTCTAAAAGGCCAAGACACAAGATAAATACAGGAGTTCAAGTATATTTTTTAAAACAAAACAAGTTTTATATACAAATAGTTATATAAATATTTTTTATTTCTGTGCGACGCAGTAAAAAATGCTTTACAATCTGCTACCGGGTCGCGACCCCATGGTTAGAGAATAATTCACTCCACCATTATCAACATAGAAAGTTGATTCTTTTTATGATTTCATCAAAAGTTGTACTACAAGTCAATGATAGGAGCTTCCAAAAACCTTCCTGAATCCAAATGAAATCTAAAACTAATCCTCCTGTCCTTGTAAAATATATCATTAAACTAAGAATTTTTCCAGGTAGACGCCGACAAAAAAGTGACCTCGTTGGGGGAGGTAATAGCGTCATCTTTTTCGGCAGTTATTAGTTGTAGAAGGTCTTGTCAAGCTTCCTATACTCGAGTGCCAAACTTGTCCTGACGTTACAAAGTGCTCACATGGCAATCATTTGTTTTAACGTACATGGATGTAATTGGTCGACGGTGGCGTCTCAGGAACGGTTGGACTCGTCCCAACATTTCACCTGACGTGTGAACGAGGGGTACCTCGAAAATCCTCCGAGAACCTCATGCCTGTGTGTTTTAAGCGTGTGTGTGTGGTTGACGTTTTTTTCTCCCGCTTTCACTTTCTCGGGGCGTTCAGCAGGTTCAGCGAACTGTGAGGTGTTAATGCCGAAATGACACGCTGAGTAATGAGTGATGGTCCAAATTACAGGCTGAACAATGAATAGAGGCAGGCACTTCTTATTAGTCTCCATAGAACGCCATTGATTTATGAAGCGCCGCGCTCGCCAGAGTTACTCTCCTGAAAATGATATCTACATTGAGAAGTGATGTTCTCTATTAAGTCGTTCCTTCCCCCTTACACTTGCTCTCCTCCTCTCGCCTCTGCCCTCCCTCTCTCTCTCTCTCGCTCTCTTTTCTCTCTCCCTCCGCTTGTCCTGTACACATGATTGTTTAGAATCAGGCGGAGCTGTAAGGAAGCCTTCAATTACCCATTAGGACTGTCAGACATAAAACGCCCTGCTCTCACCAAAGTCTGGGTTATGATTCATTTACTTTGTGCCTCTGATTCATCACCCAATATGCCTCATGCCCCAGATTACTATTTGAGGGGTGGGAGAGATTAATGGCTCCCAGGGATCCGCTGTCGTATTTCACGGGCCCACTGTTGCAGTACAGTTGGTGCAGAAGGTTGAAATGACAGCAGCTTACACTAGATCAATGTGTGGACAGCCTTTCACAGATTATTAAAGCTCTGTTAGATTAAAAGACCGGCCCATGTCGTTCGCTTTAGTCAATATTACCGAGCAGATAAAAAAAAGGGGGGGGGGATGAGTCCCTCGATAAAAGGCCGGTTAATGAAATAACAAGTTTCCATCACTAATCGTGAGTCCTCCTATGGGATCATCAGATATTCCACCAAGACTTTTTTTCTTTTCTCATTCTTATCTCCACCTGTCTTTCAGCCCTGAACGAGCCAACCATCGACTATGGATTCCAGAGGCTGCAGAAGGTCATCCCCAGACACCCCGGTGACCCCGAGAGGTTACCAAAGGTCAGTGAACTCTGCTGCATGGAGGGAAGAAATAGTGAGACAGTATGTAATAATAAACAATACCAGCCAAATAATTCATTTTGGTCAATGTGGACCTGGAGTTGTTTCTCATGGAAATTATAATAATAAATAATACAAATACATCATATTTATTTAGTGCTTTTTGGGACACACAAAGACACTTGACAACAAAGGATGGAAACACAATGAAAAGTCAATTTCGAGTAGGCATTTTTGAACAGGTGGGTTTTGAGTGATTATCTGATAAAAACACAATTTCCTATCAAAAACAGATAACAACTCAATAAAGTAATAAGCCTATCTAATCGTTTTTTACTTTCGGTTAATATTAAAAGTTTTTAATGTGATTTTAAAATCCATTAATAAGCTCCATTATGAAAAGGTATTTTATTTATTTAAAGGTACATGAAATGCAACAACATATGACTTTTTCTTTTAGGATGAATCAAAATTTGAATCCATTTATTTCTGATGAACTTCAGTTGTTGCCGTCACTTTCCTTGCCTATGAAAAAAAGGATAAAAACAATTAAAATAAAGTCACTTTTCATTATTCGAAACATACTTATTTTACTCAACCTTTTAAGAGTTTGTTGTCTGGTGTCAAAGCAAACATAAAAAACATTCCACTGGGTTATTTCTGAAAGTTTTGATAGAATGTTTCAACTTGCTGTAGAAGTCTTTTGCTGATATTCCTTCCGTGGTGTTTTCACTGAAATTGGCCAAATGTTGTGATGTCACCATAAGATAAATGGTCGTGTTCAAAATATGGCGAAGAGGTTACGAGTACAAGGAAGCCACAAGTGCTCTCCACATGCTGCGTTTGCAGTCCACTAATGAAGTTAGCTTTTTTTTTCTTCTTAGCAGTTGGCATCGGATTGAAGCGATAATAACGGCAGATGTGTAATCGAGACGTTCCATACGCGACAAAATCAGAGTCGATTGCAATTTGAAATTCCGGGGCTGCTTTAAAAAGTCGACAAGTAAACAGAACAACAATCCCCATTAACGCAGAGCACCGTGACCCTAAACCCTAACAGCTTTGCTGCACATATGTGGCTTTACCCACTAACCAGCGTGGTAATGATATTGGTTTTTTTTGTGCGAGGGGGAGAGGCGTAAACTCTCTGTGTGGTAAAATAGCTCAATCAGACGTTTTCCTCTCCAGTAGTCTGTGGAGATGGTAATCTGGTCAGAAACGACGTCTGCGCCCTCATTACCCCACTCATGTTTTCCTTTCATTTTCTGCAGCTCGATTTGGTTTAATCTTTTGTTTACAGAACCCTGTGCCGTAAACCCCCTCGTCTTACTGCGGCTAATAGACAAAGACTGCGTGTTATTACGCCGTCGCCTTTCTTATTGTTTTTCTTTTGAACTTGGGTGACAGAGTTGAATGCCACGTCGCTTTTTTTTTCGGGGGCGAACCGGCGCGTCGCTTTATTGATGAAAAGCTATGAGGAAAAAAGCAAGGTGCATAATTTTTTGCTCTCCCTCTGTGTGGAAACTCTTTGAGTCTCTCCACTCGTTTAACTCCTTTTGATTCTCGTATTCTTTCTATTTCCTATTGATAAAATCTCTGTAATTGCCGCCCCTGCCAGTAAGCGCTCGTCGCTCCAGATGTGTCATGTGTAATAATATGACTGATTAGTAAATTCAAAACCCCTCGGCAGGCAGTAAAGTGGAGGCCACCTCAGAGTTTTAATAATACTGTAAAACCTTTAAAGACCTCACCTATTAAATCCCAGCATGCAACACAGCAATATCATTAACGTCCAGCGGACAATTTAATAAAGAACAGACTGTGTGGTGGCAATAGATGTTTGACCAAGGCGATGCGGGGAAACAGAACATCACAGCGAGTCCTCGACTCACTATATGAAGTGTTTCAATTAGACTCAGTCCCTGTGGAGGCGAGGGAACAACACCCTGACATGAAATGTTGCTCTAATTTTAACTGTGGACTTAAACCACAAAGCTATATTACTTAGCTTTCATATCCGGGTGAACACCTTTTAAAAAGCTGTTGACATTATCAGATTAACACCAACTCAACTCCAACTGACGTCCACAAACTAAGACGATAAAAACTGAGTTCAAACACACATTAATTAAAAAAATAATAATCCTTAAATATATTTTCTTTTCATGAAGGAATTTATAAGAGTTTCCACAGAATTTAACAGGATTTTCTCAAACATATAATATTTAACAAGACTGAATGGAAGTTATGGGTCAATTCTAAATAAAACCAAAACACACAAACAAAAACGTGGCCAGTCAGTGACCCACAAAACAACACCCCCCCCCCACACACACATTATATAGAACACTGGCCCACAAATGGTGTCAAGAAGCTAGAAAAAATGGAACAAGCTCTAAAATTGAATACAAGTCTATATAGTTTGATTCAAATGTTTTTTTTTCATTAAATATATATAGTTATTTATGAACAGGATGTAAATTAAATCATGTTTAATGATCATGTATTACTTGTGTTATCCATTATCATGTTTATTTACCCGTTTCCTGAGAAATATTTAAACAAAAAAACGTTTTTTTTAAATATCACAAAACAATAGTTCAATAACAATAGTAATTATTGTGTCATTATGTGTTTAAATGTATTGTGTAGTATGTAGGTGTAGTAAGTTATGTTCTAAAAAAACAAACAACAAAATGATAATTTTATTTACACTAATGTATTTTGGGACTCTGGTTGATGGAGATGAAATGGTGAATGAAAAAGCTACATCCAGGCAGATGGAAAAAAAAACCCCCCAACCACCCCAAAAACCAAACAGACTTTCTCCCCCACGAATACATGGTGTTGTCAGCTGTAAGACGGATTTTGATACCAAACCCAAGATTAGTTTCCTGGCCGCGCATACACTTAATATAGCGCAGCCTCCCAACCTTTGCATGAAACAATCACACAGTGAGATGAAACCCTGCACTTCCAATAAACAACATAAATATTTGATTTGCTCTCTAATGGACCCAAATATGGGGTTCAGGGGGCATGTAAATGATCCCGCCGAGTGATTCGTCATTGTTAAGCTTGCCATCTGAGGGTCAGCTCTCGGGGTCAAAAGCACATTCCCAATAAAGGAGCCGGCGGCGGCGCTGCGGCTTTGCGTGTACATTTGGAATGAGAACAGACGCGGCATATAGAGAGACGCCATTACAAGGGTGCAGGTGAAGCAGGGAAACTCTATAAAAAGAAGATAAAGCTGGAGGACGCGCGGTGTGCATTAGCAGAAAGGCAAATCGACACCAAGCCCACTCACCGCCTCTTACCCCTCCCTCCCATGACTTCACCCTCCAGTTGATAATATTACTGCGCTATTGATTTCCACCAGCCTCCTCCCTGGGACCAGTAAGACACGTGGTAATTGTAAGGAGACAGAAAGCCAATATGGGAGTGCTCATGGATAGCAAGGGATGCACACTAATATTGTTGCTACACAGAGAAAAAAAGGGGGGAAGCTGCCTCTGATTGAAGTTTACCTCGTAATTCTAAGACAACATCGTAGATGACAGTCTGACCCTGTGGGAGGAGAGCAGATATAAAAATTCAATGCAAAGTCCAGGGTGAATATGAAAGTAATAAGTGTGAGCAGTCAAGTGATGAGAAAGGAGATTGGTTTGCGGGCATGGCGTTAAGTGAACGGAGACTTTGGAATTCACCCTCCTTTTTAAGATCTTGTTATAAAACAATTTTCTACTCATAATATAAAAAAGACAATTTATAATACCACTCTGTGCCCTCTGGCAGTAATGGACAAATAGACTGCGTATCACATTATATCACACTCAATTTCGCTCTTGTGTAACAAATTAGATTCATTATGAAATTAAAAGTGGAAAACTCAATATTGTTTTATTATTAAGCTGATTGCCTTGGATTCTTTTGTTTCCCTCCCAAAATGAGCCTCCTTTTTTTCTCCGGCTCTCTTTGTGAAATCCACCAGGAGAAAATATTACAAATGTGCTCATGTCAAGCAATTACCCATGTATTTAAATGAATCTCTCTTCCTGTGCTCTTTGAAGTACCTTCGTCTAATGGCTCCTATGCTTCTAAATGCATTCATTACCTCGGGCTAGAGCTAACAGAGTAATTGCCTTACAGTTTTATAATGGCATTAGCACTCCCAGCTACATCACCTAGGCCCTCTTTTATTAACTGTGATAATATAAATACAACATGCGTGTTAATCTATCGCTGCGAGAGAATCGCACGTGGGGCAGCCTCGGACTCATATCTCATCAGAACCGGCGCTTTGCTACAAATCTTTGGTGATTTGTCATCCTCGCGGCTCCGTTTAAAAAAAAAAAAAAGCGTTGTCGAACACAAGACCCCTTGTAAGCAAAGCAGGGAGAATAGGCCGAATCTGTCACGGGTTTGTCACAGAACAAGAGAAATCACTGTAGGCCTTTAATTGTTTCAATTTAGCATGGGCTGTTCTGATATGTCTCCATGACAAGAAAGCCAATTACACTTATTCTGGAGTAGCATTGAGATTTACATGGAAATGCCCTCGGAACGCCATTCCGCGCTAATCGTATTCACAGCGTGAGCCGACGCGCATGGAAAGGCGTCTCGTCGGAAGCAAAACAAACTTCTCCCTTGATTGGGCGCCGGCACTTCCCATCATCCTCTGGATATGACTAGACTGCCACTTAAGCATAGCCCTGCGAGTCAGCTTGGTTAGTTAAGACACCACGCGGTAAACGACAGATTAAGGATGAGAGGCAATATCGTCCTCCTCCTCTCCTCCCTTCGTTCCCCACTTCCACAAGCTGTCCTTATGTCACCGCCGCGCCGCACCATATGGACAAGGAGGGAAGAGGACGCCTTCACGGAGAATGAAACACGGCAGACAGTCTTAATTGCTTTAATTGTTGTTTAAAATTGAGAGCCATGTAGGAGATCTTGAAATATGATAGAATAGATTATTGGTAATTATTAACTGCAGACGAAAAAAGAAAGAAAGGCACTTTATCTCACTCAGCGAGTGAGAGAGAAATCTGTTCTGCCTGATGAGAACACATCAAGACAGCTGGTCCTCTCATTTAGTCTACCTGCCGCACGACAACCATAATTCTTTATTTGTATGCAAACTAGATGCATGCAACGTTGAGCATACACACCAATTTCAGAGGTAAATGCCCATTCTAAGAGCCACCCATCCGCTAACTTGGGGTGGATTAAGCGATATGTTTCTATAAGAGAGCATGGCACATGCTGGAAGTGGCTTCTACAGTGATTCATCTTGATAAATCAAGGGCTGTGGTAGATATGCTCTTCAGGATGAAAGCAGCCGTACACACAACTACATACGCCGCAGCTCTCTGCGAATGCAGGCCAAGTCTTGGAGGCCGCTGTTTGAAGGCGCGAAGGCTGTGTTTACATTCATTTACGGCAGCTGCCGTCTTAATCCCGCTCCGCTATTGCCAAGTGATGGAACACTTCAGACAAATTACTAAGGCCCGCAAAAGAAAACACAGCGAATGTGGGAAGAAAACAAGCACCATCTGAGATGTTGCTGGTGACAGATTTGCATTGCTTTTAACTGGGTTTCCAACGGCGCGCTCGACAAATCTCTGCTCTACAGCAGGTGACAACAAGCAAATGTTTCGGGGGGGAAGAAAAAAAAACAAAACACACGACCATGTCTGCGACTTGCCTTTGTCAGATTAAATGCACTCCAAAAAAAAAAAGGGCGAGAGGGGCGTCGAGGGCTGTATGATATGAAACAAAGAGAGCAGTTTGGCTGCTTGAGAGGGATTTAATTGTAAGTGCCGAATTCAAAGAGCCGATAAAGATGCAGGAACGGGCCAAAACCCCACCTAGCTAAAAAGAGTGGGGCGAACGGGGAAACGGGGCCAACTCATTTTCGAGTGTTAAGAGCCAAAGCAACACAACTAATCCGCATTGTCAAGCAGGGGCAAGCATGCAGACATGGATAAGACCACATCCCGAGCATCCGTGTCCCCAAGGCACGAGCACCCAGCTCTTGCTGGATGGGAAGTCATTTGTGAAGTCCTTTGCAACAGCCAGTCAAAGAGGTTAATTGAAAAATTCCTTAATGTCATTACAACAGAACTAGATTAACCCAAAGCTAATTCACTTTATTGTTCTGTGGAGAGGGGTGCTCAGTGCTGAACTCGGGAGCAAACATGGTGCCCGGAATCAAGGGTGAGGTGTTGTTTTTAAAGGACTGTGCCAGTTTAATTAAGATAGGGAACATTATTCACAGCTCTGCATGCTTGAAAGGAGCAAAAGTAGTCATATAAACGGAGCATCTTCAGTCGGGGAAGGCCTTGATTTAGGCTAACAAAGGTTACCCGAGCGCCCAGTACTAATCTTGAGATATGTGTTGGCGCGTGTTTGGGACTTTTAAATGACTTTAAATTTCCTTTGTTTGTTTGTTTTAATCAGGAGGTGCTACTGAAGAGGGCGGCGGATCTCGTGGAAGCTCTGTATGGGATGCCCCACAACAATCAGGTACGCACAACACTTTATGGCTACACACTACTACACACTACCACTTTGTATTTAAACCTCAACCACCTCAGCATACATCTTTATCATCCTCTTTTTCTTGACCTAATATAACATAAATATTGCTGTTAAAAATAAAAGAACCAGAATTATTTTCTTAATGTATCACTTACTTGCTATTGCTGCTCATGTGAAGCTTGTTTCTTTACTAAACTACCATATGAAACATGTCTATGTAATAACCCTTGGGTTATCTCAGGGTTAAGGTCAATAATAAAAGTGCAGGATTCATTCTTTAACTCAAGTAGCATCTTTGATCCGTTTTCATTGCATTTCGACACATTTTCCATCTTCAGTTTCGAGAGCTGATGATGAAACGACTGAAGGTTTTTGAAGATAATCTATAAGACGATCATTTGTCTGGTGAACTGAGCAGAATTTCATTTTGTGTTTGATTTAAACCTTTTTTTTTAAAGCTAACAAAATTGTCAATGAGCTCCTTCAGTATAGTTTATTCTCTCGCACAAGAAACATTTACAGCCGTGACTCCGAAAGGGCATTTCCATCACTATATCGGGAGCAATGTAGGCTACATGTGATGTAAGCTAACCATATAGCCGTGAACTCTTGCTTCAAACGCCGCTATAAACAAAGACATAAATAACAGAATCTCTGCCTTCTCCTCTTCGCTCTTCTCAGGAGATCATTCTGAAGAGGGCAGCTGACATCGCTGAGGCCCTCTACAGCGTTCCCCGCAACCACAACCAGATCCCCTCTCTCGCGAACACTGCCTCCCACGGCATGATGGGAGTTAACTCCTTCAGCAGCCAGCTAGCAGTCAACGTGTCTGAGTCACAAGGGAACGACCAAGGTATGAGATTTAGGGGTCTTGAATCCATAAGTCGTCGGCTCTCAAAAGTGTGGTCATGGGGGCCTGCGGGCGGAGCCCCCGGGAATTCCTGGGGGCTTTGCAGCCAAATGAGGGAAAATTACTTCTGTTTGACTCATTAAAATGTGAAAATTAATAGACTCACCTTTTCAAACACAGTGTGACCAATTTCCACTTGGTGAACCGGCAGCTAAGTGTCATATTAAGCACAAATTATTATCTGGATGAATTATTATCCGAGCAAGATGCTGATGAAAAAAAAATATTCCATCAAACTAGTATCCCCAAAGTACTTGACTCTTTGTCTACCTTTGTATTTACTTCCTGTAGTGCTCTGAATATGCATGAGGTCTACCGCAGTGTTTCAAAGCAGAATGCAGGGAAATAAAAAGTAGTATTACAGGAGAATATAACAAGAATAGGAAGAAAAATCTTTTTTTAAAACATGCTTGATGGTAAGTTAAAAGACAAAAGATGGGAGTTATATCCAAATACCTTTTTATTTAAAGAACAAATGATTGCTTGTATAAATCTGCAATTTCCAGTTCATAAAGTAACAATATAACAAATATTCCGCAAGTTATGAGAGGGTTTTTCGGGGGGGAAAAGGACATCAAACTGTGTTGTATGAATTGAAAATAACAGCTAATGACAAGCTAGAAAAAAAAGGAGAAGGTAGTACATGAAGTAGTTTGAAGAAGGTAAAGCAAAGTCAACTCAAGCGAATCCTTCCTGATGAAAACGCGCCGCGAGGAAAGTGACAGATCAGCATTTCAATCTGCGGTAAATCACAGACGAAGTAAAGAAATTAACAAAATATCTCTTGTCATCTTCCATCCCTGTTATCCAGTGGGCTACAGCCGAAACACCAGCAGCGTGTCCCCCCGGGGCTACATCTCCAGCAGCACCCCACAGCAGTCGAGCTACAACACCGTCAGCAACAGCATGAATGGCTACGGCAACGCCGGCATGAACCTGGGAGTGCCAAGCTCCCCTGGGTTTCTTAACGGATCTTCTGCCAACTCTCCATATGGAAGTGAGTAGCTCGCCACAGCCGCACGCCGCAGTAGCACTAAACTGCTGCTGATTTAATTCCAGTTGCCACATTCGTTTTCACTTCAGTGAATCACTTATGACAGGGGTTAGGAGGCTTTTTTTTTTTTTTTGACGCTGATAATACACCACTGCTGTTCATTCACAGGGACGTGGTGAGTATTTAGTCGAAAACATACTTCTGGACATAAGCAGTCATTGTTTCATGTGTGCTTGCGCCAAGTGCTGCTGGAATTCAGATGGAGGGGGGTGTTGTGACGTCCGAGAGAGGCTGGAAAAACATCGTGTTTAGGGCTAAATAGCATAGAAAGTAGCCTAGAAGGACAACAGCACTTCCAGGTAGCAAGTATTTCTGGTCATGATGACTAGACGGACCAAATATACAAAATAACAGCTCAAATATCCATATAATAACTTGTTGCACCAACTTATAAAAAAGGTTACAATTATTAAATTGAAATTATATTTACAATTTAAGTGCAAGTTGATCTGAAATTAACTCATTTTCTACTCAACTACTAATACTTTTTAGAGTTATAGACAAAAAAGTATGTTCATTTTATTGTAGGACTGGAGCTCAGCTGACATCGTCTTCACCTCCGTCCGAAAAGACACTCAAAAACATCTAAATACCACATTACTGCTCACGTCCACTAGCATCTTTGCGAAAAAACTTCTATATTTCAAGCTTGTTTTTGCTAATACTAAGATGCTACACAGACAGGAAACACTCTTCAAGTCTACTGTCTACACAAATGATGTTGTTTTGAATGTTTGATTTAATCTTTTTTATTTGTTTTTCCTCCCTCTCATCCAGTCATTTCTTCTTTGCTTCAGAACAACAACAGCAAATTCCTCCAGTGTACGATTTAAGCCAAAAACTTTCAACCTGCTAAAAAAACTTGTGTTCATCAAACTATTCTAAATACATCAGTATATAAACTTGTCTTGACAATCATAGTAACAGTCGCTGCCCTATCGTGGACTATTTTTTTCTCGTGTGATTCCCACCCTAGTGAGTGGCGATGTTGCCCCCCGTTGTTGGCAGTAATACTATCCCGACCTTACCTTAACTGCCCTCTCCCCTCTCCTCCACTACTCACAGCACGTTCTCACTCTCACCCTCCCTCCTTTCCTTTCCCTCCCTGTCCTCTCTGCAGTTAAACAAAAGAGCGCCTTCGCCCCTGTGGTCCGACCCCAGGCCTCCCCACCCCCCTCATGCACCAGCGCCAACGGCAACGGACTGCAAGGTGAGCCCCCCTCACCCCCTCATCCCTTCCCTACGGACTACTGGTCAGATACCGCTGCTCAGGCCTCTGTCCGGTTTGGTGAGGGATTAATCATTACAAATATATGCATTTTGACAGGCCAATTTACACCTTCACACACACACACACTTGCACTGACACGCACACACACACACACATCAACTCACGTCAACACACAAACAAACATCCTTGTTGCCCTTTCGTACAAATGATCCCCTCCGATGTCGCGAGGAAAAGACCCCTGCCAGAATTGTTTTAGTAATTATGTTTATTAGGTTTTGTGCATGTGTCACGACCGACATGATTGCTTTGAAAACAAGCTTAGCCGAAGTCTTTGCGCGCCCCAAGATTAATAACATTGGGCTTAATGAAGTGGGAAATTAAAGTTCATCTTGCTACACGTTCATACTTATTAATACATGTTGTGCAGAAATTAATGAGCAATGCCTTTGCCATCATCTGTGCTGGCAAACTTAAAAGCATTTCAACCATGACTCTACAAATATACTCAGAGCAATATAATCATACATCATCCCCGGCAGTTCAGCAGTCGCCTAATTGTTAAAACGTGTGAAAATACGGAATATATCAACTGGCAGAGTGAGGTGCGCTCGCTAATGATATCCTCAGCAGATGGTTAAATAACGGAAGCTACCTTTGATCCGCTTCTTTTTTTTTTTTTGGAGATAATGGCGCAGAGACTCGGGGACGTGTAGCACCGAGTGAAAGATGAAAAAGCGATAGAAAAGGGAATCAGAGGAGAGTGTAGTGCCGCAGCATTGTGGGAAGTGACCGTGTTGTTGCGCGGGGCCGTCACCACAGCAGCCCGTCTCCGGGGAGTCTGGGCCAGTGTTTGCCATTAGCCCGACACCGGGAGAAATATCACACATAGCAAGACTGGCGTGCTGAGGGGGCCGAAATGTCAGGAGCAAGAAAGAAAGAAAAAAAAAAAAAAAAGGGGAAGGGATTCGAACTCCCGTTAAAGGGACGAGCCACGCGACAGGGCACTGGCACACGCATCCAATCACGCACCCACACACTTACACTCACTTAGACGCACAATTTTTTGAATTATCTCCAATATTGACGCTGCCGTTTGGAATCCACTAACGTTGTGTCTTTCTTTTCTCTTGATTCCAGCCATGTCCGGCCTGGTTGTGCCACCAATGTAAAATGCACTTTCCTCATCTCAAAGCACCAGTCTACTCACTACCACTTCACGGGACACTTGCCCATGAGCACACAGCAGAACGCTGGTGTATTGTATAGTTAATTGTTCTTTTTTTTTGTTTGTTTTTGAAGAAAAAAAAAAAAAAAAAGACTTTTACATCCTGCAGAAAAAAAAGTATTTCACAAGGAACAATATATATATTTTTTTTCTGTGGGACTTTCTTTTCGCTCCCCTTGACGAGGACACGGACGATGAAGGGTTTATTTTCTATACTTGTCGAGTTTTGGCCTTGGACACGTCCAATTCAACCACGCATTCAATACTGGAAAGGACTCTGTGGACTCACCATCTGGTTGTAAAGTGACAAAAAAAAGAAAAAAAAAAAAAATCCAAAACACTGATGTACAGAACATTTGCCAATGAACTCGTTTGCCTCAGTTTTTTTTTTTTTTTCTGTTCCCGTTTCACTTTTAATAGATTCACAACAGTTGTGTGTCTTTATAATGTGACTTTTTTGTATTTTTATGTGTGAGAAAAATACACAGGGGGCCAAGTTGGTTTGAATCTCGACTGGAAAAATATAAGAGATATATAATGTAGAAAAATTGATGGGGGAGGGAGGGGGATGACAAAAGGGTCGCGGGGACTGGGTGGTTGTATCATGTGTCATTCCTGCATTTTAAATTAAATTTTGTAATTTATTGTAGCTAGAAATCATCTTCAAAAGTGAAAAAAAAAAAAAAATCCTGTTTGAACTCAACAAGCACACTGACGTGTACAAAAACACTGCTCTGTTGATGAATATGATGTACTTCCATGTCTAGAGCTTCCTTTTAAGCAAGTGTGTTTTGCCATGTTTTTTCAACTTTTTTGCTAGCACTGTAAAATAATGCATTCCTAGGCTACTGTGAAGTCTGTTTCTTGTTGATGAGGAGCAGTCTCCCCCTTCTAGCTCCGACTCCCCTATGTGTTTTATATGTGGTTAAAATTGTAGACTATTGTGATATTGCCAAACTTGTGCTAAATATTTATACATCTGTCTTTTTCATGTTCTTTTAGATCGACTAAAAAAAAAAAAGAAAACATAAAAACAAAAACCCATTGAGAATGTAGAAGTAGCTCATTGTCATCTTTCTGTTCCAACACACACTTGCGCTCACTGAGGGAAATTTTGTAACATATCAACTATAAATAATGTATTTATCTCTGAAATTTTGTATATTGCTTTTCATTATGTATGTATTACTCGTCATTGCCCTTAATATAGTGATGCAGCACAGATAATTCAGCCAAGAACTGTTGCCTTCATTTGTTTCCTTTTTTTTGTATTTGATAAAATGCAATGTGCATATTCTTCACGTGTATCCTCAAAGATCTTGTGTTATTCCGTCGAGGCTCTCTCTGTCCGATTTGTTTTGTTTTTTAAACAGGAAGTCAAACTTCATTGTTTATTTTTATAATGATTTTAAATTATCTATACAGACCATTTTTGGAGAAAACTTTGTTGGTTGTATTGTCAAATAAATTGTTTGTGACCCATATGATAGTTGTTAAGATCCAATAGAGACTAATGTGCATGAGGGACAACCTTGGAGATAAAAAAGACACTCCATTTGTGGTTGTATTATTTTCTGTTTTGTAGAATGTATAGAAGTCATTTTTACTCACCACTTATGACTCTGCCACATAGCTAACATGTGTTTACAGGGAAGAACATTTAAAAATGTCAACATTTGGAATGGAAACAGACATGGATAAGTGATGTTTTATTAAAATTTTCAGTAAAAACACCATAGCTCTCCTCAACTGTGGACTTTTTCAGTTCATGTGGCTGACAAACTGAAACAATCGCAAGAAAAAATAAATGTGTTTCATCTGTAAGTTGTAGTGTTTAGACTTTGCCATAGAGGAAACTGTTTGAAATCTGTGGAAAAGTGTAACATCCATAAAAGATGAAAACTGCTCTTACGCATATTTTTTGCCGCGAAGCACTTTGACATTGTGACACATTCCGACGGGTCCTTGTATCAGCGTATCCTGCATCTCTGGCACTTCAAAAGGTTCATTGTAGTCATTCATAAACAGCTTTTTTTTATTCAAAGCACCCCAAATGGGGCTCATTCAAATCCCTCATTTCATTGCATTAAGCCACCTAGTTAATAAAGAATCAATACATCGAACGAGCAAGGTTATCCTTTGTCTATAAGAGCTGGTATCGTTTTGAACCTCTCATAGTTTGAGCCCTGAAAAGGAGGAGAGAGAGAAGGGGGGGAGGCAAAGTGAAATCTATACTCATCAAGTGGGTCAGACAGAATGATAGAAGTGTTTGAGGGAAGAATAGTGCTTCTCCTTAAAAACAACTGAGCGCCTTATCAGAGTGGTCATGGAGAGCAGGTCACAATATGTCAATTTCTCATCAAGGGAACATTGTCCGAGGCCAGCGCCGCCTTTAATGCACAATTAAAAAGACGGCGACCCGCATATCACAGCTCATTATGTCAAACCTCATGCACGGATCTCTGCAGACGCCGATAGCGCCGAGGACAGAGACGCTCAAAAGAGCGATTAAATTCTCCGCTGCTATCTCATTGTGCCTCAAATCATTCCCCCGATAATCCAAACGCCCGTCTGATAACAATAACTTCCTGACATTGCAGTATCTGTATTAAAAGCACACGTACGTATTTGGCGTCTCTATTACAGAGAACGTTATATAACTCGTCGGGGATTTAGTTATTCAACTTAATAAAGCAACGGCTTGATAATTCTATTAAAACATCAACCGTTCATTCATTTATTTGTTGCCGAACATTTTTGGTATAAACTACAATTAACAAGCACAGATACCAACGGTCTGAGGGAGCAGTGGGAGGAAATCAGAGTGTCGAGATAGCAATAGTGTTCAATTAAATGAATAAAATAAAACAATGTTTAAATTGTCAAGACATGAGTTTAAAACAAACTAAAATCATCAATGGAATGAAATAAAAAGAAGGAAAATAGTGGGATGTTCTTTTATTCAAAATATACAAAGTTAACCCTTGTGTTGTCTCTGGGTCAAGGTGAACCAAAAAACAAATGTGTTTGAGGTATCCCTTTTCTTTTTCTTTATCAACGACCTCCCTGGCTTCCTTAACTACATACTGTATGCACGGGTGGAGGTCGTTCACCTTTAGCTAGGGACAACATAAGGGATACCACAAACACATTTGTTTTCAGGCCTCTGGGTCACTGCGACCCTGAGATAACAAAAGGGTTAAAAACCATCAGTTTGATTGCTTATGTATTTCTAGATACCTCAACCTAAAACACACAATATTCATCTTTAACCATTTATCTGTTTATGTGCAAGTTTTAAGATGAAATCATTTCATCAGGGATTTCCAAAGTTATTTTCTTTTTTATTATTAACACTTCCACTACAGCTTCATCTTCGGGAAGCGCGAGCCAAGATTTCTCAGGAATGACTTAACTCACTCCGTTATGGAAGAGAAGCAATTCTGTTCGTTTCAAGCCAAAAAACAAAGAAGTTGTGCAACAGCATCTAATATCAGCTGAACCAGGAAATGGCAGGAAAAACCTGGATCGCGATAAATGTGCTCATAACTGGCTGCCATCGTGCTTCTTAATTTTTTGGGTCATTGTATTGTTTTGCCTCCCAAAAAAAAAGTCCTGGTACTCACAGACTCTTTGGAATTGTGTTTATTCTAGTGTAGTCAAAATTAGACTGGAAAGGGAAAAAACACTTTTACACCTGGATAGCATTACTGCGCTTATGGTTACATTAAAATCCATCTTGTATTGAAACCACAACATGATAAATTGTTCAGAAATAATTGAAATAGGTTGCAGTTTCGAAAGATTTGCGCAGATGGCCTTGGATCTTTCGCTCAAAACAAGCCTAAAATATAGACTTTATTTAAGTTTTCTCAGAATAATTCCTAAAGTCGAGGCTTCAATACAAGATGGATGTTACAGACGAGCAGTATGGAGGTATTTGGATGTTATTAAGTGTCTTTTTGGACGAAGATGAAGACGAAGACAACTGAGCTCCAGTCGCTACAATAAAATGAACATGCATTTTTGTCTATAACTCTAAAAAGGAACAGATTACTTTGAAAATAATCCCAACCCTTAGTCGACATGAGGGGGAGTAGAAGGGTGAGAGAGAGTTGAATTTCAGAGGAAATATTTTCCACCAAAAAAAGCCTTAAATATGAACTTATTTAAGTTTTTTCGGAACTATTCAATACAAGATGGACGTTACAGACGAGCAGTACGGAGGTATTCTGAAGTTTTTAAGTTTCTTTTTGGACGAAGATCAAGACGAAGACAACTGAGTTCCACTCATGCATACATTTTTTTTTTTTATGGAACAGATTACTCTGATACTCCCAACCCTTAGTCGACATGGGGGTGAGTAGAACATTGATTCAAATTGGAATTTCAGAAGAACCATCTTCCACTCAAAGCAAGCCTGAAATATAGACTTGTTAAAGATTTTCTGAAACAATATCTAATGTCGAGGGTTCAATACAAGATGGTCGTTGCGGACGAGCAGTATGGAGGTATTAAGTGTCTTTTTGATGATGAAGATGAGGACGAAGACAACTGAGTTCCCGTCACTACATTAAAATGAATGTTTTTGTCTATAACTCTTAAAAGGAACATATTACTCTAAAATAATCCGAACCCTTAGGGTGAGTAGAAAATGGTTGAAGTATTAATTTTGTGTGAACTATCACTTTAACACTTTAATGCAGACTTTGTACTGGATTCTGTCGGCTTGTTGAATACCTCCTGGACTCAGGACCCCCCCTTTTTTAAAGTCAAGAGCAGAATCCTGGTAGAAACAATATCCAACTGAGTGAAAAAGAAGGAAAGTTCTGAGGGTAAAAGTGCAATCAAAAATGACAAGTTTGCTCAGTTGTTGCCAATTTTAAGAGCTCTGACGCCCGGCGGGCAGGCTGGAGGTCCACGATATTGTCTCAGCAGGTTTCTCGGTAGCCAACGACCAGCAACCGGCCCGGCTGCACCACTCAATCATTCTGAGAGCCTCTTTATTGGAGAACTCTAATAGCCACCCTCCACCATGATCTTAATGTGTGCATTAAATATTTATAAATCCTGGGTCAATAATGCCCCATAACCAGAGCCTGACAGACCCCCACCGTACATGTGGCCGCCGCCTTCTCCAACACAGGCAAAGGTCACGGGGTTGCACAATCAAAAGCGAAAGCGAGGCTGGGCCACATCCATATGTTGCCACTCTTATCAAGACTTTCCTCAGTACTGGTTATCTGTCAAAGGAAAGAAATATTGAAAGCAATATCGATCTTAACTAGCCTCGCGTTGCCCAGGGCCACGCTTCAAACATCTGCTCGTGGATTGTTATGTTTCAAAAAAAAAAAAAAAGCACAAAAACAAATCCCTCCCCATGAAATCGGCAGCGATATCGAACATCTCCGTCTGATGCCGACGATGACTAATCGCCGGATTCCTACGATCATCATCACACGCGGGAACCCGACGCCCCGTTCCCCTCATTAGCGGGTTAATTGAGGGGCCCGGCGTCTCCTGCGGGGTGACTCAGGTGCTCCAGGTGACCAGATCCAGGCTGTAGCAGTTCAGGTGAAAGATTGTGCCGGGGTGATAGCGCCGCACAAAAGAGCGGCCGGACAATGAGCCAGTCAATGGAGAGCTCCAGTTGAAAGAGTAACAATGGCCGTGCATGCTGGGAATTGGGCTGGATGATATAAAGGAATGAAACCTTCACTGAGGCCGTGGAGGACAAGCATTCAGAAAAGAGGTTTTTGTTTGGTCTTTATCAATCCGTCGTTTCCCATGAGGAAAAACAATTCAAACTGACCTTAAAAGAGAATATTAGCTTACGCATCTGCTCCCTATGTAACAGCTATTGAGGGAATTATACATTCAGCAGTAATGGTTGTAGATCCGAACGCCTCGGAGCCCACATGTGTACCTGCAGAGGGGCCACGGAACCCCCCCGAAAGTTGTTCCTTTTGACACCGCTGGAAACAGCAGGGTTTGCTAAAATTGAAACATTTGTTTGGCGAATACGCAAACAATATCAGTTTGACAAGATCATTTTTACACTAAAAAATATTAATTGCCGTCAGTATTTTGACTTTGTTTCGAGATGGATGATGAGGATCAGCACCTCCAGGTCTGACGCTGTAACAACTGAAATGAACAAATGTACAAAACAAAACTCCAGTTTACATTCAGTGAACAATATAAAATGATTATATATGGCAGGGGTTTAAGACAAAAACCGAGAGTTTGACAAGAAGAGCTTTACTGTTGCAATGCATTGTGGGAGTGGTGTTTATAAAGTTATCACTAGTCAATATCGCAGGTCACTTTTCGTGTACGACAGACTTTTCCTTTTTAACCTAAAATTATATTGAACACACAACTATCCGAAATGTGAGACGCGACAATGAGAAAATTCATTCAGTATTCTGGCAGCGAAACGACTCCGTAAAGTATAAGAATCAGAAAACTTTTATTGCCCGTGTTGTAAACAACTCTGGGATTTGTTGTGGTGGCATTACAGACTATAAACATGAAATAAAAAGAGATTGATGAAATAAGAAAGTACATTTCAATAAAATAAGAGATGTTACCATGAAATGGCATATAGATAAATTATAAAACATTATTAAAAAATAAAATACATTCATTTTAATTGAACAATATTCATGATTAACACACAAAAGAAGTGATGGACAGTCTGTATTAATTTATTTGTCATTTATTCAATATAAGACTTTGATTTTATTTTTTTGCACACTTTTGCACAAAAATACAACCCTAACCCTAGTGTTATCTCTGGGTCAAGGTGACCCGGTGGCCCGAAAAACAATGTGTTTGAGGTATCCTTTGTGTTCTTTCTTCATAAAGGAGAACGACCTCTGTGGCTTCCATAAATACACATGCAGTGGTGCAGGTCATTCACCTTGACCCAGAGACAACACAAGGGATACCACAAACACATTTGTTTCCAGTGGTCCACATTGAGATATTTTGATATCCACGAATGAACATTACTGTACAATAAAAGAATGTTCTTCTCAAGCCATTTTTTTGCGAAGCGAGTGAGGGAAGTAAAAAAAAAGGGTGGAAAAAGGTGGAAGGATGTCTTTTCTGTCTCACAGCAGGGGAAACCAAAACAAAAAGAGTTTTCACTCATACATAATACTGACTGTCTTCATATCTCAAACTGGAACATTCAGAAACGGAGTCATTTTCAATTCTTTCTTTCTTTCTTTTTTTTATTGCTGTCACCCTTTTGTTTTAACGCGGGGCGCCCTCTACGGACCAGGAGCATTAGCTGAGCCTCCTGTCTGTGATTCGGTACATCAGATAATCCCCTGCTCCCCTGCTATTGTAAGTCGGGGAGTGAGCTTTGAGGGGAAGACTACTCCAGATCCTCGCTAAGATTTCCACTTCACTCGCAGTGGAGAAAGGATGAGCAAAGTATCCCACTGCTTCCAGATCCATTAAACTTGTATTTGGGTGTCATTTGATACTTCATCAATGTTTCAGTGAATTTCAAACCGGCGACTGCAAGATTTCACAGAGGTTAAAGTACAGTATTAACCAGCGCTCACTTTTATTACAACGATTTCTTAGCCCCGAAAAAAAGACACCGTAAATACTGGCTGGTCAGATGGTGTCGGGCTACGGTGATAAAATAATATCGCTTAAACTTTTTTTTTTTTTCTGCCAGGCTCCACCACATAGAGCTCCTTTCATAGAACCCTTTCTATAGTGCTTTGTCCAGTAGTTCTGGATATGATATCATCTATTAATAATGTATTGGCAATGGATTACATAAAAAGGGAGCAGAAATAACATCCAATATTCATGCCCCCTGAGCTTGACTGTGTCCAATCCGTTTGGCCCATAAAACCTTAGCCCCATTTCCATATCCGCTGTGGGTCACGACAGGTCTGCCGCACAAAGACTCACAGAACAGCTCCACTCAGGAAAAGGGCAGTAAAAATGTGGTGGATTTCTGCACCCTTATGAAACAGAGGTAGAGAAAGAGAGAGAGAGAGAGAAAAAAAAAATCCTTTTCCGATTTCAGCGTGTGTGAAAGACCTGGTACAGTATTTCCCTCTTTAATTGTGCCACTTGAGAAATTGACGTGCCTCTGAAACATGGCATGAATCTCGCAGTTATTGCAGTCCCCTTGGCAGGGAATGTTGATACAACATCTGCATGCTATAGAAAGTAATGGAAGTAGCAGAGGTGGCAGCTGCAACTCAACAGGAAGTGTGCCATTTTCAGGCAGCGCTGCTGTGAGAACCACTAACTGCCAGCCTGGTCTTGCAGGCGGCTCTGATTGCCAGGACACTATGACAAACACGCATGGGCTGCGAGTGTTGCATCCTGGGGGATGACAGCTTCTGTTTGATTGTCAATAAGGCTCATTAGCAGAAAAAATGGAAAACGCGAAAAGAGATTAAATAGCTTGAGACGGGGTCCCCCTCTTGTTTCATTACAGAAAATTTATCAGAGCCTTTTGTCTATTTGGGGAAAAAAAAATCACTTATGGAATCTGAGGTAAAGGTTTAGGAAACAGAAAGCACCATTTATCATTTAGTCGCCATTCAAAAACCTTCTTTCCGATATGAATAAAACAATTGATCAATATTTTACTATCGGAGATGATTTTGAAAACTCAAACATTTAAAACTAATTAAAAAAGTCTATAACCAGTTGATAGACGTTCTCTCCACTGGACTGGCAAACTGAGTTCAGTTGTGGTCAATCTTTTTAAACGAGGAAGTTATGTGAATAAAGGGGGGGAAAAAAAAGAGGGGAAATGATGGAGGGATTATGAGGGAACATTTCTAACGTTAAGCACATTTAGAGAAAGAGGTCCTTGTATATTGTTTTGCAAACTTCAAATATACTACACCCTCCTCTCTTCTCATCCTTCTTCTATCCTCCATCCCTCTGTCCACCCCCGAGTCTGGTTTTGCTTGAGGTTTCTGCCTTTTAAAGGGACGTTTTTCCTCACCACTACTTATTGTTGATTCATTGGGATCCGTTTTTCATTTCTCCTATATAGTCTTACTTAAACTGCAAAGTAGCTTGAGATAACCTTGTCATGGTTTGGCATTTAAAAGTGAATTAAATTGATATTTTTATTACAATTTCCCACATCAGGAGGATTAAAGTTGTTTAGAAGAAACAAGCTTTTTAAAATATATATAAATATAATTCAGTGATTTGCTCTAGAGACTCAAAAGGATAGAAAAATCATGAAATATGATGCTGTCAGATTGGATTAAGTTAATATACTGATCCTAACTAGTCTCCTGCAACAACGTTAACAGTGGTTTAATTCGGAAGATCATTAACAGTAGATGCGTCACCATCCAATCGATTTGCTAGGTTGAGTATGAACGATTTAATGGTTCTATTGCATTCCTGTCCGGAATCTTTGGCTCAAAATGTTGGCTTTGGTATAATTTCCTCGAACTATAAAGTTCAATAGGTACACGCCGTGCTGGATCTAAGGTCGAGAGACACACTAACCTAAGAATGTCATCAGCTCCTCGGGTCCGAAAACCTCCGAGTCTCTTAATTCCACATCCAGCCGGGGCGCGTGTTTCCCTCCATCTTAAGACAAGAACCGCCAAACCCCGGGCCAGCCAGCGAGAGAGGCCTTTCCCCCGAAGAGTCCTTGTCACGGCGCGCCAAACCTCTGTGATTATCGTTGTTTTTGCAGAGAGTGTCCACGGCTGCCAATACCGCTGTTCCATAAATGAATTTGGCCCCTCGTCAACGAATTACCTAACACGCAGAACTGTGTACGTGTCACATCCAATTCCAACTCACCGGCTTTGGTGGTGTGTGTCAGCTGGAGGACTTAATCATCAATCGTCAATCATAATAAGCCCGGGCGCATTGATAGGAGCCTCTCTCCCCCCCCCCCCCCCCTTCACTGTTAACTAAACTGTAAAAGGAGAAGTTAAAACTGACCTTGTTAAATGGAGACCACAATTTATATTCCTAATTCAGTGTATGGATTAATTAGACTTGGCATGTATCAGTTTCCATGTGGCAGCTCTTGGAAGATATATCGACTTGATCAAATCACTTCCTAGCTTTTATTAAAACAAAAAACTAGCTGGACGGATATCTGTCGCGCTAATCTTTATCCATCGCGATGTGTGTGGTTTTTTTTTCGCCGCGAACACACTTTGCATATTTTTTTCAGCGGCAGACTTTTAATTACCGCTTAATTGGACCATTTATAGAGGAGACTTTTTTCCCAACATTAGCGTCTAATCAATAGCCTCCATCTTACATCATACAAAATTAATCACTGTGACCTGTTATCAGGCTTTAATGCGGCAACACACACACACACACACCTCGCATGCAAACTGGCAAAGAGTGTTCCACGGAAGAATCTGGCTCATATTTTCCCCTCACTCCCTGATCCAATCCACTCCTCTCTCCGTCGTCATATAGATCGGGAGAGTCTGCGGGGGCCAGAGGCGCTGACAGAGCCCAGATGCTCCCAGTCTGTCTGGTGGGACCCGAGGAGACTGGTGCCACAGGGTCCCGGAGCCTCTGTTGTGCCGCCCCTCCGTCAACATGACCAAGGCTAGACCTGCTCTTTCTCCCCGGGCCGCACTGACAGGCCCTTCGCTGCACAAGATACAGCCGCTCAAGTCACTCTCTCTCACGTTATGGTGCGGCTGCTCATCAGCCGCTTCGCATTAAGAGACCCCCGGAGTTCAGGGGGTCACAGTGACGCACAAGGTTACCTTTTCGAAGCTCATGCTGAAACTATGTGTCCGGTCACATGTTCTTAGCGTTTTTCTCTTGCCAACATTTTTGGTAAATTAAATCAAATACAGTTAAATTACTGGAAACATATCTTGTAATAGATATGAAACTTATTGACTATAGCGGTTAGAACAACAACCAGCAAACATTCCAATCCAAAAATAACAAACTACAAATCTGAGCATACATTTCATCCTGACTACTTCACGTTCACACAAAGTTAACTTTCTATTTGTCTTCACAATGAGTTCAAAAACTTTAAATAATAATACGACTCCAAGCTAACTGTGACCTCAACTTGAAAGGTCAATGCATATGTGTGTTGAAGCAAAATGAGTCCAAATATTTTACTCTGTCTTGTCAGATCAAGGATTTACATTATATTGGTTAAAAAAGGTGGATATGAAATTGGGTACAATTATTTATACATTATATATATTTCAAAGACTAAACCCATATTTAAGAACACATTATTAAGTTTGTGACGGCAAGAAAAACAGGTTGAAAAGTGATCTTTGAGACAAGAATATACTTCACACGATCCAACAGGAAGCACCCATTGATTTTTAACCCTTGTGTTGTCTCTGGGTCAAGGTGACCCAACCGCCAGAAAACAAATGTGTTCGAGATATCCCTTGTGTTGTCTTTGGGTCAAGGTGACCCGACGGCCAGAAAACAAATGTGTTCGAGGTATCTTTGTTGTTGTCTCTGGGTCAAGGTGACCCGCAGGCCTAAAAAACAAATATGTTTGGGGTATCTCTCGCGTTGTATTTGGGTCAAGGTGACCCGAAGGCCTAAAAAACAAATATGTTTGGGGTATCCTTTGTGTTGTCTCTTGGTCAAGGTGACCTGAAGGCCTGAAAACAAATATGTTTGAGGTATCTCTTGTGTTGTCCCTGGGTCAATGTGACCCGACGGCTAGAAAACAAATGTGTACGAGGTATCCCTTGTGTTGACTTGGGTCAAGGTGACCCGACGGCCAGAAAAAAAATGTGTTTGGGGTATCTCTCGCGTTGTATTTGGGTCAAGGTGACCCGAAGCCTGAAAACAAATGTGTTTTGGGTATCCCTTGTGTCGTCTCTGGGTCAAGGTGACCTGAAGGCCTGAAAACAAATGTGTTTCGGGTATCCCTTGTGTTATCTCTGGGTCAAGGTGACCCGAAGGCCTGAAAACAAATGTGTCAAGGGTATCCCTTGTGTTGTTTTTTGGTCAAGGTGACCTGAAAGGCCTGAAAACAAATGTGTCAAGGGTATCCCTTGTGTTGTTTTTTGGTCAAGGTTACCCAAAGGCCTGAAAACAAATGTGTCCGGGGTATCTGTTGTGTTGTCTCTGGGTCAAGGTGACCTGAAAGGCCTGAAAACAAATGTCTTCGGGGTATCTCTTGTGTTGTCGTGCCCCCCCAGGTCAAGGTGACCGGAAGGCCTAAAAACAAATAGGTTTTGGATATACCTTGTTTTGTCTCTGGGTCAAGGTGAATGACCTCAGCCACTATGTATTTCTGCAAGCCAGGGAGGTCACAACACATTTGTTTTCTGGCGTCTGGGTCACCTTGACCCTGAGATAACACAAGGGTTAAAAAATACAGTAGCGTCCAACCACAGGCAAGCAGAGTCAAGTATCATTATACATCTACAGAGATATAACCGTTGTTTTAACATTTAAAAAAAACATTTGCATCGTAATCTGTTAAGCTCATATTTTAAGTAATATTTCGAAAGAAAGTGTGACTTTTTCCTCTGACTGTAGAGAAAGTCGTATCTTCACCCACCACACAATCATTGTGGCTTCACTGCGGAAAGTCAATTTTATTAATTCAACTTCATCACCAATGTAAACTTGTGAGGAGAGCGGGTGTGTGTGTGTGTGCGTTGGGGGGGGGACGGGTCCCTTTGTTCTGAAGGAACAAAAAGACACCATAACAATCCTCCATCCTCGGCTTTCGCTCTCAAAACACAAAGATCATTACAAAAGCATCAAAGTAGGCGATGTTTGGGATGAAGTTTCTCTTTGTAGTGGCGGCGTGGCGCGGCCTGTGCTGGTATTAGATGCTGCTGTGGCAGCTGTTGTGGCTGGCTGTGTGGTGCCTGGCTGTCAGGGCCTCGGAGAACCGCCTGTCCCGGCAGACAGACAGAGGGGGAGGAAACCTGATAGTGCAAGAGTCTATCTACCGCCGTGTCTACCCGTCTGAGTCGATGTTGCAATGGTACGAGGGCTACTCCTTCCATTTATACCGACCGGGGCTGAGCTGTCAAAAACTTTCAGACAACTTCAGTAGACAAGATTGAAACTGTAGCCTTTGATTCTATTAAAGAAGGATTACATGTTAGCACCAAATATTCTGGTTTAATCATGTAATTCAATTTAAAAAACAACTGGTTTACGACCTTACAACCTTCTTACTAATCCAACATGAACCTTTCCATTAATATGAGCTTCATCAGAATTCTCAAGAATCATCTTTAGTAATATGAAACTGACTCAATAGTCTATACTGATTATTTTTACAGCAGTCATTTTAAGTTATTTTCCGAGAACCTGGACTAGATTTGACACATACATGGGCCTGACTTAAGAAGAAGAACAGCTGGTTCATCCAGTTCCAACTGAATTCAACAAAAAGCTGCTACATTTGTGTGTATTTATGAAAATAACTTTTAAAGTCATTTAAATTCTCCTAACTCAGACAGCACTAAGTGAGCACTTTAAAATCAACATTCTAAATATAGTTATTTAAGAAATTACTTTGTTTTGGAGAATTTATTTTGATACAATGTACATCCTCTGGATGAAGCCAATGCTGCATAAGAGCCTTCGGTAAAGTTTGTTTTCTTTTTTAAAACATTGGCTATAGAAAAATCTTTGTCAAATCTTAATATATTTTATTTTCGAGAATTCTAGACACTTTTGTGATGAATAATTCAACAATAGAAATATGAGGAAAATGTGTTAATTTTTTTTTTACAATTGTATGAAATACATAGAAACTTTAAAGAACAATTAATTGGTCAAACATGTCACATTTAAATTTAATATTGCTGTTAAATAACCATTAAACTGCTACATTTTAAACAACCAAAAATGAACAAAGGGTGAAAAAAACAAGTTTAAGTTAATAAATGTGAAGAAATAAGAATATCTATTCATGGTATTTATCTGGATTTTCTTGTGAAAAACTGGAATTAATTACTTTTCTAGTTATCAAGGAATATACAAAATAAAATACACGTATAAAAGTACAATTATATTCTCAGTAAAAAAAAAAATTCACTTTTATATTACAAAAGAGTATTAAATAATATTATGAGAGAAATGTAACAGCTGAGAAATTGAGTTAGATATTCTCTTAGTTAGAGAAAATAATATTTACAATCCTGAAATAACAAATGAATGTGATAAGCATAACGTGATATCTATAATATTTGGCAAAACTGTATTTTGTTCCTACAATGACAATGAAAGAAAAATGACATTTATTACCAAACAATCAAATCAAGATACATCATGTCTTTGTGCCCACTTCCAAGTGTGACCCCATTTCCTATTGAACTTAATCCTTTGTAACTTTGTGTTCTGCATGAACCATAACTTGGATTGTGGACTGGTAGCTGGAGAGGTGCCAGTTCACCTCCTGGGCACTGCCAAGGTGCCCTTGAGTGGAGCGCTGAACCCAAAACCGCATGGGGCGACGCACTCTAATTGCAGGATATTGTTCCTGTGTGTGTGTGTGTGTGTGTGTGGGAGTGTGTACGTGTGAGTTTGAAACAAATAAACGAGTGAAACAATTGGAATTTCACAGCGAGGGACTAATAATGAGTTTCATGTTAATCTGGTTAGTGTTGGAATATTACTGTTGATTTAAACCCCGTTACCGATGTGGCTCAAGAATTGACCTCGGCGTCGTCCCTGCTCTCGACGGAAGTTCTCGTGAAAAAAAACGACTTTTTGATGCGATAAACGAGATTGATGAGAAGCGAGAAATTAATGTAGAGGGTTATGAGTAAACAAGAGTGGACGATGGGGGGAAGTTTTTTAAGTCGTTCTTGCTTTGATTAAAACAACACCATTAGGTCGAAGGTACGACACGAGTAAAGCCACCAAAGTATATCCTTTTTCTGCTGCTCAAATGAGTGTGTGTCGTCTAGAGTGTGTGTGTGTGTGTGTGAGGGGTTAATAAATGTTGAATCAAACGCCGCACGAGACACTCACACTCCTTAAGGGTTGCCCATTAGCGGTGTGTGGGTGCATGGGGAGTTTATCAGTGTCTGGGTGATTTATGAAGTCAGACTCAATATCATCCACTTCACCCACACACATATGGACATACACATGTGAACACACCAACACACACATGGCCACATGCTCACACACCAACACACACACACACACACGCTCACGCACTCTTGAACTGGAAAATGGGGGCAGTTATTAGTCCAAAATTAAAGGTTTCACAGAGATTAACAGTGTGGATGATGAGATCGTCTTAGCTTCTTTTAATATAATTCTGTTTATATCTTAGCGAGCGTGATACACAAGTGGCAAAGATGATGAATGCACGACCTCAAAATACTCAGCGTCGATACTCCTCCCTGCGTATCATTCATGTAAATGTGGAGGAAGAGAAACTTCAGACAGGAAAACTTGCCGGGAATTATTTAACTTGTATTTTGTAACGTTTCTAATAAAATCGAACTTTTGTTTTGCAACTTATTGAAGGCTTTAAATGCACAAATATTTCAATTCACTATGAATTACTAGTGAAGACTAGAGAGAGGCAAACATGATTTTATTTATCTTTTGAGGACATTAAAAGTGGAACTAGACAATTTATAATCTGTTCTTTTTATTGAAAACTAACTTTTAATGCTAATAAAATACAATCGTAATAGATAAGTGCATAACACTGATATCCAAAGTAAAGTAAATATATAAATTCTACTATATGTTTTACTTTATATTTTTAAATCATATGCAGTGACAAATCCTTTTATATATTCATATACACATTATATATTTTAGGAAGTCATACAATGAAAAAAAAGAGTCAAATACTTCAAATATTTAATGAAATAATAATCAAATATTTCCAGTAAAAAAAAAAATGTTGTCGAATGTTAAAGAAAAGAAACTTCACAAAAAGTGTAACTTTTAACTAAAAAGACGTTCTTTATCTTCTGTTGAATAGTAACTGTCTTGACCAAAACTTGAAATTCTAAAACATCCAGAAAGTCATTCATTTATTTATTTTTTAACTTGATAAGGACATTTATAATCTATAACTGTAAAATTATAGTTACATTTTTCGTGTAATTTACTCGATAAAATGAATCTCACGTCTTCTTCTCACTACAAATTGTTAATACTAATAGTAAAAACTTCACTAGACCTACAAACTCAATGAGAAATCTAAACGTAATGATCATAAAAATTAAAGGTTACCATGTTTGAATTTGAGTGTGTTCATTTTTGTTTTTTTGTTTTCAGAATCTAAAGATTTCCTCAAAGTTAAGATTAGAAAATATAGTTGTGATGTCCGTCCTAAGGTGTTGCTATGACTTCATGTACTTTAAGAAGGTCCAGACACTTCTGCTAGGATAAAAGTACAGACAAGAAGCTGAGCATCAGATCTTGAAGCAGATGATATTGTGACGAGGAACTAGTTAAAAACAAAAGGTGAGATTGACTAGTTATTAAAAAAGTTATCAGACGCCCCAGTTACTGTCTTTGATGCTGGACTTGTTTTCCAACAACCTCTCGCAGCAGCAGCATCTCTGGCTGCTAAACTCCATAGAATTTACTTAGCCACGAGCAAGAAAAAAAAAAAAAAAACGGAGGGTGCTTACAGTGCACTTCAGAGTGCGCCCCGGCTTAAATGGGACCCCTTGTGGCTGTGTCACAGCTCCCTTCGTTAGGGGGCCGACTGTAGCCTGTAGTCACCACAGGCATCATTAGCCCTCTGTGAAACCACAGACTGAGTCTCATTCTTCATCTGCCTGTCTGCTGCCTCAACATCCACGCTACCACGGCGCTCCGATGTCAGACTAAGTGAGTCCAGCAGCTCAGCGAGACAGGCGTGCGGAGCCCGATCGGATGTGGAATTCAAAAAAAAAAATGCAGCAAAGTTCAAACGTATTCAGAGGAGGGGGTGGGGGCTTGAATTGGTTCTGCAAAGGTTAGAACCAGGGGTTATTTTGGGAGGTTTCATTGTTAGGCTACCTGGGACGTTCGGATGAGGAATAACTTTGGGGATGTCAGGGTCACTCTGGAATTGCAGGAGAGAAAGAGGGGGTGGGGGGGTCTTAGGAAGGAAAATGAGGAAAAAAAAAAAAGTGGACTTGTTTTTCCCAGTAAATCTCAGGAAATATTAATAATCAGTCAAAGCAGATGATGTTTTCTAAGCACTCACAATCACCGCCGCCCTGCTCCATATGGTATTTCTAAGATAAAATAATTCTTCCCAGAGGGATTTCAAAAGCGGGCCGCATTGAAAATAAAAACAACATACAAACAATTAAGTTGGAGATTAATGTGCAGGATGGATTCAAGGTTGAAATTTTTTTTTGATTCCAGTTTCCCGTTCTGTACTGCCCTCTAATGGAAAACACACTCCTCAGGAATAAAAGGAAGCAGCAGCAGCAGCGGCGGCGGCAGAGGCAGCAGCAGCAATGAGAGGAGACATATAGCATAATCAATGCTGAGCCTTCGCAACACCAAATCAATTGTGTAATTTCACACAATTAAAATGATGAAAAGGCAACCGTTTGACAGTCGGAGACGCGCACTTATTTAAATGGAGTAATCGTACGCTATATGTACGTCTCCTCGCTTGGAGGTGTGTTATGAGCAGACAATGAGATCTAAATGAAGACAAAACAAATGCTTGACTACAAAGCTTTGTAGCGGTAAAAATTCAGAGCCTTTATCACTGGATGTCGAACAAAGCAACCACTTGGCAGGGAATTAAAAAAAAACAACGAGAGGTACAAAGACTAATTCTGCTCTGGATACAAAAAAAAAAAATAAAAACAACAACAACAACAATGCGAGAGACATATTTTTAAGGGAATAATAACTCTTTAGAAAAACCATTCCAGCACTATCTGGCAAATGCAACAGTGGCCCAGGGGAGCATATGTTTGTAATTCCTACTGTTCTCGGTTTAAGTTATTTTTGTACATTCTAATTCCGCAAACAACTCTGTATCGCATTAGCGATGCAACCATCTCTATTCTTAGATTTTCTACATTTAAAACAGGAGGATAAACTGAATATTTACAAGGAGCTCCACTTCAGTTTTTTATACTGTGTGTGTGTTTGCGAGCGTACCGAGTGGGGAACAGTCGCTGTCATGCTTCAGCCTTTTTTTTTTTCCGCTCCGGCTCTCGTGGGTGAGCAGCCATTGTTTGAGGTGGTCACCATCGCCGCCCATGTACGACCCGCTCTGACCGCTGCTGGTGATGACTCGGTGGCAGGGGATGATGAGAGGAATCTGGCACAACAAACAATGGGAAATGTCAAATCCGGACCCTGAAAACGTGTACATTTATTTCTTGCTTTTTAACACGCCTCAGCACACAGTAGAAGCACTTTCTTGAAATACATAGGAAAGTTATAGACCGAACTTCAGACGAGAAATAGTTGAAAAACATATAAAAGAATGAAAACAAATGTCATAGTTATGATAATATGATGAAAAAAAACGTCTTGATCAAGTTTGAGATTTTAAAAGTTCAATTCTATTACATCAATATTTTAAATGTTTGTTCTTTATGAGCAACAGTGACTATTGACAACATTTTTATCATGTAATTGAAAATGCATAAGAGGCGGATGAAAGTTTTCCCTTAATATTAAAAAAACATTTTTAACTGTCCCGAACAAAAGAAAATGACGTTTTTGATCTTATACGATATTTGATTAATAATGATAAATCAATTATTACGTCATAAGCTTCAATGAAGAAACGTTTGGAGTACAATTATAGAATTTGTCATTAAACTTGACTGGATCATATGTTCTACTGTGTAATAAGACATATATCTGGGTCAGCACACACAAGACTCAGAAGTGTATGGTTAAAATGGAAACGACACGGAGAACTTTGACTTCTGAACATCCGATCTCATCCTCCAGCGACAATGTGTTAGAAATGAATCCAAAACTTTTAAACTTGATGTGCAAGGAAGGTCGTGTGATAAATATAGTATCGATTTCACCCAGAATCTGTCTAATTATTGAACATTACATTAAGAAAATAAAAAATAAAAATTGAATTTTTTGTATTACTATTATTTAATTATTACTATACTATTAAGATTTAACACTTGTTTTCTGAATGAACCATAACTTTTATTAAATTATTAAACAGTATTATTCTCCATAAGCACCTTAATATGTTCACTTACAAAAGGTTAATAAAAATGTTACTTATTGCATCATTTTGAATTTAAAAAAAGAAGAAACTATTGCTAATAAAGTGACAGCTATTCATTTTGAAACACCCTCTTTTTCCATCTACTTCTATACATTAATACCTATTTTATGTGACTATAAAGTCACATAAATAACGATTATCGCAGCACGTTTTTGTACATAAAGATACAAATACATTTAGCCCATAAGAGTTTAATTTAATTTGTAAATGAAAATATTGATAATATAATAGAATAAAGAGACACAAATTTAATTAAACGAAATCCACAATATTCATTAAAGTACTAGATATTTTTATGTACTCCTCATTTGGGGGCATATATTCAACATTTTCCAAAAATGGGTAATAAAGTGACAGAAAATCATTTTATTTTCCCTCCATTTCTTGTTTTATCTACAAAAGGGAACACTTAAGAGTCAAAAAATCGAAAATAATGTGGAAATCTTTGAAAAACAACGGTTAACCTGTTACCTAAAGCCGACAAAACACAAATAAAAAGGTGTTAACAGTTTTCTTTTATAAGCACAACTCAGTTCACCTCAGATATGCATTATGTACGACAGCTTCTCCCGCAGACGACTTTAAAGTAACTACACGATGTGAATCTACACGTTTTCATTGTTGCAACACGGCGCGAAAACAAAGTGTCTGGTTTGATCCCGTGCATGTGCTCATTCGGGGTGATGGCGCCGTCTTTGGGTATCAATGTTTTTTAAAAGTGTAAAGCAAAGACGCAATCAAAAATTAATGGGCAAAAACACCAGCAGGATGAATATTCAATGCAGAGGGTGTCAACATTAAGATCTGATAACCCTGTGATCATTAAAAAGAGGAAGTCGGTGGAGCGTTTACTCTTGTTGCAGACGACTGCCAGGGGGGTCCCGGGTTCTTTGTAAACTAAATGGCTGGAGAAGGATTAAACAGCACCTCCATCATTGTAAATTCACAACAAGACAAGCGGCGACGGCTGAAGTGAATCGCACCAATTATTCCCATTAAATCTTTCTAATCGTTCTCATTTTTTTCACCCGCGTTTTTCCTCGACTCGTATGGAAGAGATAGCAGCTCTTCAGCGTCGGTGGATAAAAAAAAAAAAGAAAAAAAAGGGGGGAACGAGCGGCGTGTTTCAGTTCAGATCCATCATTAAACCCACTCCCATATCAACAGCAATAAAACTTTCCGAGCCCCAGATTAACCTTGCAGACAGAGAAATACTGCTCGAGTATTCAGATCAATATTGTTCCCCGGGTTTGGAGGGAGAGCAGGGTACCCTCAAGGCCTTTGGATCTGCTTCTTCACTTGTGGGGGGGGAAAAGAGCACTACACAAGGCTTATCAATACTCAAATCCTGGTGTAGAAGAAGTGCCACAGAGAGGCGAGGATCGATTGAGCACACTGAGCTTTTCACAGCTGAAGCCCGAGTGGAGCAGCACTACTGACAAGTAATTGACACCGACAATCTGACTCTGGATCTGTATCAGGAGCTGAGGGCTCAGGCTCCCAGACTCCCCGACGAAAAAGGGAGGCAATGTGTGTAAAACATGAGGCGGGGAGTTCCGCGCCGCCGTCCACAAGCGACGCCATTGGCTAATGTAATATTTAAAGTACACGGGGAAATGCATATTAAATATTTGCAGTAACTCTCGGTTGGAAATCACTTCTTTACCACAATAAGAGAAAGAAAAAAAAAGAAAAGTTGAGCGATGCGAGGATGGACAGCGGCTATTTCGCTGTGAGAGAAACATCTCAGAGGCTGCGTTTCTGTACGAGTTTCTCTGCACACCGGTGGTGCCCACAGCACTACATGGGCAGAGCTAAACGGGCTTTGATCAAAGGGTTTGATCAAAAGGAGACAAACCACTTGCCCTCTAGCCCTCCACTTGGTACACAGTGGATTCCCAGGCAAAATGATGCAGCCCAGGTTTTCCTGCAAGAATTAGAGATTTGTAGAGAACATCGGCAGCAAAGGCGAAAGAATGCAGGAACAAAAGGTGCGGGCTTAAAATGCTGCTGTAGGTAGATTTTTGACTTTCTGCCTCTCTCACTGGGACTCGTTTATCTTCCAGCACACACACACATATATATTTATATATATATATATATGAACCTGATGCACATCTTCTACGTTAGCTCACTAATCAATAATTCAATCATATCTGCTGCTAATCTCTAATAAATATTTCATCAGATTAAAGCCTCCTGGAATGACCTGAATCACCTATAGCTTTTACTTATTTGAAACTTCTTCTTCTTGAGTCAAATACACGCACATAATACCCGACAATAAGAAGTCGTAGAGAAGATGTAGGACTTGATAGATACAATGTAATGTGTGCTAATACGCTACGGTCATTTACACAAGAATGATTTACTGAAATCACCATCTTTTGCGATCCATTTTTATTCATTAAGTCACGAAAAAATGATTAGAGCAGCATTTTTTCTTCACTTTGTTGTAGATTAGACAGTGTGGTACAAATAAATTGTACAATTGTTTGTACAAATATGAAGATACGAAGAGAAATAGCACATAAGAGTTGATTTTAATCTGTATATCAAGAGATTATCGATGTTTAACAAAGTTTAAATTGTGTTTTCTTGAATTTTATTAGGTTTTTTAAGTTTAAATCGCTATGACATTGTACTCAAAAAAACAACACAGATGTTTTCTTTACCTTTTTTTTAGACACTTGCTTACATGATACACCAGAGTTTCTGCTTAATTAATAAACATGTTTTTTTATTATTATCTTGGGTAGTCAAACCATAACTAAAATATTTCAATTTGTTGTATAACATTTAATTAATGGACCGTTGTGGAAAAATAAAGGCTAAATTCATGATATAACATAAATAAATAAGTGTATATATGTATCTAATGTCAAATTTAAAGGTAGTAGTTTTTTATTACTTAAGGTGGACACCAGTACCTAGACTTATTATAGGTTCAAAATGTTCAGAAGACTAAATACTCTCATAAGTTTAAATGGATTTTTACTGTGCACTCTGTCTTATTCATTCATTAATATGATTGGTTGTTATCATTTACACCATGTTAAGACAATTAAATTTTACATAAGAACCAAAATGATCGTTTGATTTATCGCAACATGTGGACAAGGTTACAAGAAAACGTTGGCAGATGTTTGACGAAACACTGATAATCACTGAAGTGCTCACAGATTGAAAGGACTTGAAAACGACAACAACTGATTAAATAGCTGATTAATTCAGAAATCATCAGGGCTGAATATCTATCAGTTAAAGTGATGTCAAGTCATTTAATACCTGTCAGAATTCCTTATGAAGGCAGCATCAGTCTGCCAGAGCCTCCGTTAATTGCTAATGTAAGAGGAAAAAAATCCATCCCCGCATGACTAAATTAAAGTCAGTTAGAGAGAGGTCTGTCAATCACTGTCATTCACACTCACTGGGTTTCTCCTCATGGCCCCTCCCACCGCTCGCACCGCTTTGGGGTTTCCCGCCATTTCAGCGAGACGCTTGTAGGAGACCGTCTCCCCGAACTTGACGTCCCTCAGAAGAAGCAGGAGGACTCGGCTGGTGAACGAGTCTGAGGAACAAACCAAAGACACAAAATAGTTATTCATTTAATTTAGATGTTTACTATTAAAATACAACCATTAGCATGAATCGTTTCTAAATGTAACAAAAACGTTTAGTACATCAAAAAAATTAAAAACAAGAATAAGTTATTTATAGAGGACAATAAGTCTGTTCTTTCTTCTTTGGACTAGATCTATACTAGGGGTGATACGGCAATACATCGTAATGTCTTGACTGTATTACAATTTTTTTTATCTTTCTAATGAAATTTCATTTTTACCATAGTTTTTTTTATGGTTTACACTTCATTAAAGTGTGTTTAAAATAAACAAATACGTTTATTCTTTCTTTTATTTTCAAAAAATGCAAACATGAACAGTATTTGTATTTTTTTTAATCAAACTTTAGGCCACTAGAAGGCGGCAGTCATTATATCCTACCCAGATGAGTAACAATGAAATCCTCCAAGATCCTGGAGATGACTGAGGACAAGAGGATACTGTTGACTCTTTTAATGTTTGGACATATTTTGGTTTCAAAACAAATAAAAGTAGTTATTACTTCATCAAGAGTCATGTGGTCTGGTTAATTCTAAAACACTAGAGACAAGCACTCGGACAATACTTCAAATATATCCTTGTTCCTACAGTATTGCAATACATCACAACATTTTATATCGTTGTCCATATATTATGATACGTATCATATCGCTAGATTCTTGCCTATACACACCATTAACTCCATACAAGGTCATGGGTCTTAGTCACCCATGACCTTGTTGGTCTTTTATCCTGTCAACATTTTGAAAAGGTACTGACCACTGCAGACAAGGAAGCTGCAGTTTTTCTCAACCAAACAGTGGCCAACACATTCCTCCCTAGGTGGTCATAATGTTTCAGTCTTCCACATCAGCGAGCAACATCATTTATCTGACATTATTGGCGTGTAAACATGTAACACGTAAGTAGTTCTTCTCCTGCAGAACGAAACAGAGCTTGTACGACGCTGGACCAGTTTGACCTTACAGCGGCTAATAACATGCTAGAGGATGATGTGAGAAATTATTTCTGTGGCAGAAAAATCTAGGTTATGCTTAGAAAGGTCACAGCTAAAATTAAAAAAGTTGGCTCCTTCATTTAAAGGGATTAAGAGAGGCCAAAAAGACTGCAAATCTGCTCCAGATTTTTAATAATAATAATTTGAATGTTGCATACCATTTGTGGCAGTGGGATGACTTTGAGGTTAATCAGACCAATTTGTCCTTTTAATTGCTTTCTATTCAGAGTAGATTCATTATATCATCTTCGCTTAAATGGCGGAATTCTTCAAATCATGCACAGCTTAACCAACCACATTAACAGCTTTGATTTCATTAGCACTTTAGTGCTTCACTTGCATTATCTTTCCTTTTTTTTCCCTCTTTCTCCGGGATTAGCAGCCGGTGACTGGAGAGCCATGTTTGTCTTGTCCCCGATTGATAAAGTGTTCCAGGCGATTTCGGAAAAACCTTCAGACATTGATGCACGGAAGGCTTTGTAGGCGAATGAACAACACTTTTCACGACGAACAATAGTCTCGTTATCACAAAGGGGGGGTGAGATTCTTCTGGTACATACATGTACTCGGTCATGAAAATTCAATTAGTGATCTCCCATTCTCTCTCATTTATATGGTCTAAGAGAGCACATGACAAGTGATCTGTGTGAATTCCCTCTAAATTGGCATTGTGTGAAAACATGTCACACCCCTGTCTCACTTCTACAGAGTGAACATCCTTTGCTCCCCAGGCTCCTCCGCTACCTTATAGTCACTCTCCGCTACACAAAGCCACGCGAACAAGGCAATTTGCCTAAACTGGGGGGAATAAGTGTAAAACCTAAAGGGGATACATTTGATTGATGCGCACCCATGTGAGTTCTTTGTCTTCAACAAGGCCCGTAGGTACTGTTTAATAATTTTTCAGGTAATAATCATGCTGTCAACGAGATGACGGGCTCTTATGCAGACACGCTATGTTATGAGGAGATAAGATACACCCCAGGAATCTTTTATTCCGCCTTTTAATTCGCAGAGTTTGACTGCATTGTGTTTCGCATCACTCCGTCATTGATTTTTCCAAAAAATGCAAACATTGATGACAAACAACGAGTCGCTCAATATTATAGTACGTCAGTTAAAAAGATGTTACAAAAGAAACAAGTAAAAAGTCTGACGTAAAAAAAAAAAAAAAAATCACCTTTACGATACTCCATGTAAAAATATGAATATACGAGTTATGAGGACCATCAAGTGACAACAAAAATACAATATAGCTTATTTAAAAGCTAGAAAAACAAACAGGAGTTTCAATTGTTTTTTTCAGAAATTATTTATACTTCTTTTTTTAATCGAAATGAATTACAAAAGGAAAATGTAATAATAAAATGAGACATATTTGGCTGAAAGGACACACAGCTTAAACTGGAAATTAAATCTGTAACCTTGTAGAACGATTTCTCTCACTAAGCTTCTTGAAAGACCTATAATTCATATTTTATTTTGTACTTTTTGGCCAAATTATGTGGCCTAAATTGCAGCTTTCTTTTCTGCAGTGGTCAGTAACCTTCAAAATGCTGATATAATAAAAGACCAACAAGGTCATGGGTAGCTAAGATCCACAAGCTTGTAAGAAGTATAAAGTAGGGGTGTGTATTGAGAAGAATCTGGGGATACCATACATATCACGATAAATTATATAAACATGATATATTTGTAGTATCGTCCGAGTACTTTGTTTTGAAACCAAAATATGTTCAGACATTATCTTTAAAAGCTGCTGGCATCAACTGTATCCTCTCGTCCCCAGTCATCTCTAGGATCATAAAACCATAAAAAAAACTATGGTGAAAAAAAGTTGAAAGCCAATATATATTTATTTATTTAATTTAAAATGTAATACAGTTCTGTCAAAGACAAAACAGCTAAAACTGGAAATGAATGGACAACCTTGCAGAACGACAACTCTCACTGAGCTCCTTTAAGGCCTATAATATATATTGTTTTTCCATTCATTCCAAATCAACTGTCCCGGACAACAAAAAAACAAGTGTGCAGTTATCTGCCGGTCCAGGGGTTAAAGAACTTTGCCCTCATCAGTGTTACTGACAGAGACTTCACACGGGTCACATGAGGTGACCGGCGGTGGTTTGGAGCGCAGTCCCCCAGCCCCATACTTCATAAAGAGCCTAATACGCTGTGTCTGCGGGTCAGGACCCTCTTTAGATGGGGCGCCGTGATGTCAATTGTTTAAATAAAAGTTGAGGGGAACCACTTACATGTTTACAGACATCCCATAATTATGTCACAGGTCCATTACCTGCCGTGAGAGGGGGGACGTAATGGGAGAGCGGGCGAAGGTCGGGACGGAGCGACCGCGGGAGTGAAATCGAACAGATTTAGTGATTATGACGTTATTGACTTTGATGATTGATTCCCTCCATCGTTTTCGTGGTCGGCACCAATTTAAGGAAAATAAAAACAGAGTACCACAAGGTGGAGGTGAGATTTAGGAGGTGACAGTCGCTCACGTGTGCGGGTGAGAATAAAAAAAAAGACAATAGTGGGGGAAAACGCAGCTACCTCATTATCCTTTGTCTCTAATGGGAGGGAAGACTTTGACTCCCAGTCAAAGTGTCTCTCGAGTCTGGAGCGATCCATACTTTTGAAGGCTGACGGGGTGCTGATGATTCTCTGATTATTCGATATTCTGAAAACGTTCATTTCCCTAATTCCTCTCCACATCACAGGGGCGAGTCCTGGTGAGTGTCTCATCTCGCCCTGCGCTGTGCACAGGGGGAGGTTCAGGCTCCTGCAGGAACATAGTCATTTGGGGCTTTGAAGAGGGGGCCCTCCTCCTCCTCCTCCTCACCCCCCCCCCCCCCTCGGCCGGGGCCCCTTCCTCGCAGATTCCCCGCGCCGCTTACCGAGACTAAGATCCGCTCGTCTGTTACATATGGATGTATAATTAATGAGATAAGAATATGCATCGTTTTTAAAGGAGGCACAGTGGTGTCTATGTTTTTTTTTTTTGAGACGCGTGCACGGCCCGTGCTCGTGAGCGTGAACAAAAAAAAAAAAAAAAGCAACCATTCCTTTACCTCTGACGGCCGGGCCCGCGTGTGATGTCGCGCCTATGACAATCAGTCAAGGAGTGTATGGGAAAAGTGCGCTTCAGATCTGCTTTCATGTCACCTCTGTTACATCGGGTTGTACGCTGACAGCTAATATGAAAAGTGGCTTGTTTTGTCAGAAATGTGTAAATAAACATGGCAACACTTCAAGTGAAGGTCACAACTCAATATTACATGACAAGTGTAGCGAGAGCGCTCGTCGCGTTCAGGTTCTCCCACAAGATCTCCGAGCAAACAAAAGTTGCTTGTCACGGATTGTTACGACCTGATTAAACTTGTTTTTTTTTTCTTCTTTTTCTTCCTCCACTGGAAGCCACAGCGTGCATAGATTGAGTATTTATAAACCGAAAATCCTTAATATTTGTGGATCAACAATCAGTGGAGCAAAAAAAAAAAAAAAAAGGAAAAACAATTTCATCCCTCAAAAGACAAATACTCTTGTTGGCTACATTTAACATTTTTAAACTGGCATGGCCCCGCGGTTCCTTCTTCTGAGAGCAATCCAAGACTAAACCCTGTATTTACTGAGCCCCAAAACAACAGGCGAGGGAGAGAGGTGGAACGCAGCACAATCACCTATTCAGATCAGGTACTAATGAAGAATTCCATCTATCCTGAAATTTAATTAAAACCCCAAAGACTTCAGATGAGATGCGATTTGAAAGAGCCCGGGGCTGGTACACAAGCACTTGGTGGCGAAGGGAATCACACTGAAAGTTGATATCGTAATTGGTCCTGATGTATTTCTGCATTGCCTTTGCGGGAGCGTGGGACTCGTAGCTGTATACAGGGTCTCGACGGAGTACCTGCTCATTGAAAATGCCATCACTCAAGCACTGCAGATCTGCATGAAATTACAGAGAAACTAAGGACTGATTGCCGGTGGAAGAGAGAGGCGCGATTGTTAAACGCATATATTAAAGTTATTTTCCTCTCTCTCTCTTCTGTAGCTTTCTGGAGATCTTTTGCCACGACAAAAGAGGCCTGATGAATCGTTTCCTAAGAGGAGGACGAGGACGAGGGGAGAGAGTTCCTCGTGAACCTGTCCATATTTGAGGAGCGTTCATTTTTCCTCACTCCGGGGTGAGTGGTCAAGCTCACAATAAGCTCATTCAACATTTACCACCATTCACATGTTCTCATTAAAGGGGGGAAAAAAAAAGAAAAAAAAAAAAAAAAGCTTCCTGTCGGGAAAATGTCAAGAGTGGAATTCGATCAGTTTCAAAGAATGTGCCAAGAATCATGGAAAGGCTTGCCAAGACTAACACGCGTGGTAAGAGCTGCCACAGATTACTGAACCAAGTTACAGCTCTGTGTTCTCTTCACTCTCCTCCGCTGACCCAACTCCTTCACTTCTCTCCCTCTCCCTCTCTCTCTCAGCCATAAAATACTTCATTATAGCACAGTGAGCCAGAGAGTGTAAGTGATGTAACTGACAATTAAGAGTGAAAGCCTGATCCCAGTCATGGCTCTGCAAATATTTATCCATGACAGACCTCCTTGCAGGGCGGGGTGGTGAATGGAAGGGAGCTGGAGACTCCCAGTGGTCTGCGGCTCACTGAAGTACGCCTGGAGCCATTCAATGCAGCGCTGCAACTCGGGGCTCATTTCTGCCGGGCTATCGTTGACCACACAGCTCAGGGGGGCCTCGGCGCTCCTGCGAGGGATATAAGGAAGGATGGGGAGGAGAGGTAGGGATCAGAGGAGCAATCATAATACACACTTCTTGGCTGAACAGGGCTAAAATACGGCACAGGAGTGTAATAACGTGCCACCAGTGACACGGATGCAAGATGACATAATTCGCCGGCGGAAAGTAAAGTTGCTAATGAAGACGTGTTAAAAACTTATACAACTCGGCGCTGCTCCACTTGACTGTGATAAAGGACGGAACTGTAAAACATAGTAAGTGGGTCATAAAGACACAGGACATGGTCAGTGGATCATATAATGAACCACCGAGGAGCAGGAATTTAAAAAAAGGAATATATAATAAGGCGTTTTTATTACAATAAAAAAAAAGAAAATCGGTAAAAATGTGTTTAATGTAATGCAGCTGAATTAATATTATGTTTGTTTCTTGATGCATATTTATTTAGGATAAAATCTTGTTATAAATATTTTCTTGAAGTGTCAGTTCACCCCAAATTTCACTCATGTTCTACTCACTACTTTTATTATTTGTTTTGTAATTATTATCATCCAATTATATTGATTTAATATATTTTAAAAGTGTAATTTATCGGCACCAGGAAATATTAAATCTACAATCAATACTTGGATCTTTTTCCTCTGCATAGTAAATAGTTGAGTTTATAAACAATTTTAAATGGGAATTTTTATCAAGGTGTCATCTTAAAGTGCAAATAATGTGTTCATTTAAGTGTGTCTTAAATAGATCTTGGACCTCTATTGTACTCATCAGTATGTGTCCGTTTGTACAAAACTCTCTTTTCATTTAAATATTTACATTAGAAAATGCTCTTAAGCGTCATTATAATGTCGACAAAAGACAGTTGATCTTTAAATAAACCGATATTTTGTATATTTATTGGACGTCAACAGATAAAGTTACAAAGATCGTACACAAAAACAATCATCAGCACCTTGTAAGACGAGTGCAGGATTTAAATTTAGCAAAAGAGACGACGACTATCCATCATGATAACCCTCGCTGTCATTCAGAGTTTCACTCATTTTCTACTCACCCTCACGCGCCGAAGGTTTGGGATTATTTTCAGAATACTCGTGAACGCTTCCAGAATGCATACAGTCTACTGTCTACACTGGAAGCGCTCACGATATTACCCAGAGTACTTGTCTTGTATATTGCTTGTTAATCTTTAAAAATATGTCACAAACAATCTTAAATATAGACTTAATTAATTTTTTCCGGAACAATTCTTCACATCGAGGCTTCACTAGAGTTTTTAAAGTATGTCTTTTGTGGACGAAGAAGAAGACAACTGAGCTCCAGTTGCTACATTAAAATGAATATAACTCTATAACTCTTAAAAGACAAAAATTACTATGAAAATAATCTTAACCCTTAGTTGACATAAAGGGTGAGTAGAAAATGAGTGAAGTTTGACATTTTTGGGTGAACTAAGTGAATAAATAAATAATTTTTCCCTTCTGATATTTCTGTGTGGAGTTTGTAGGTTTACTCCGGGCACTCCGGTTTCCTCCCACAGTCCAAAAACATACAGAGGTTTATTGTGAACTTGGGGAAATTGTCCATAGGTATAAGTGTGTGTGTGAATGGTTGTGTGTCTTTGTGTGCCCAGCGACAGACTGGCGTCCTGTTCAGGGTGTCCCCTGCCTCGTGCCCAAAGATAACAGAATAGGCTCCAGCCCCCCCTGACCCTCATAAGGGAATAAGCAGCAGAAAATGAATGAATGGGTTATCGTTCCAATCATGGGAGAAAAGTCAGCCGTTCAATATCGCCGGCTTTAAAGAAAGGAAAGTCTTAAATTAATATTTGCTTGTCTTGCTTCTTTGTCACGGTGTAACATCTAGCCATTTAAGAAGGAAGCTACGATCCAGGGATCTGTCAACTCGCCGCTAGTTTCCAGAACGGGATGACAGCGGCGAGACAAAACAAAAGTATGGTCAGGCAGAACGGCAATAACAATCTCTTTCAAACAATATTAAGAAGCAGACGCGGTATCAGAAAAGAGATTTTAAAGGTCTCCAAGCAAAAGAGAAAAAAAAAGAAAAAAGTTAAGAGCTCAGCGTTAACTCCAGTTTCAACTCTGCTCGGGTCTAGTTTATAGTTCATGACAAGAATAAATTGATTTTTTTTTTGGCCAGCGCAGCGCTGGCCGGCGAAAAGGCAGCACTTGGACATGCATCTTAGCATGAATAGATGCTTGGAGGAATTTGCCGATGGTTGAGTTGGCATCACTTAACAGCTGAATTTCTCTCCGTTGCTGACCACCCCCCAGGTCATCGCAAGCAGACTGACCCATATTTGACACTTAAAGACCCTACTGGGAAGGTCTTCTCTTAGCATGTGCATTACTGCAAAGTGGACCTCAAGCTGTGATGTGGATCTAAAGCAGGACCGCCAATTCCATTAACTGGTGTACAGGACTTATAAATAAATAATCTTGCCATTTAAGTGCCCTTTTTTCAAAATTGGCTTATCCTGTATAGTATTAATAATAGACATTTACTTTGTTAAACATACAGACCGTCTCTCTCCTGCGCCGCCTAACAACTGGGCCCTAAAGTGTTTTTACACTTCTGCGGGTCACAGTGTGAGCCATGTTTTATATTGGACACGAGCATGCGAGGGGTTTACTGGAGTGTTATGACTGAGGAGCTCGGGTTTTTTTCGGAGGGAGAGTTTGTGGCCGTGTGTGATGAAAGTCTCCCGGGTGCCGTTTAACGGCGGGTGTAAATACAGTAAAAAAGGTGTAAATACTCTCATTTCTAAATAAAACCACACAGCAGTTTAAGAGTCGAAGCGGTCGGAAATTTTTCGGAAAAAACCCACCGGTGGGCCCGGGCGCCGAGACCCGCTCAAACAATGGCCATGGCTCATGGCAATCTCTGTCGGCATGGGTGAGTGCCCAGCCAGCCCCTACTTGTCATTGTCTCTCATTGCTCTACCCCCCAACCCCACCCCCCTCGTCCTCCCTCTCCAGCTCTTTTGGCTCTCCACCACCTCCACCCCGACACACACCCACCACCACCACCACCTCCTCCTCCTCTTTCTGCAAGGATCTTCAGGCCACTGTTCCTTCTCTTACACCCCCCCCCCCTCCTGGCCCTCACCACCACTACCCTCCCGCACCCCCTCTTTCTCTGAGAGGATGTTCCAGCCGCTGCACACTGACAGCTCGGGGATATTGTGTGTGGAAATGTTCCTGTTGGAGCCGCAGGCCCTTACAATCTACCGGACAAAGGCTAGAGCACCTTTGCTTAAGGCTCGGCAACCTTTGACCTGCGGCTCACGCTTCACACTTGTCACCACGGCTAATTTTTCCAGCTCCCCTCGGCCCCCCCCCACCCCCCGCGCCGTCGCTTTTAAAGGTGTTTTTGAGTGATACAACATTGACAGTGGTAAAAGTTAATGCAATGCAGTACATGTTATGGCTGGTAAACAAGGGCCGAAATAAATAAATAAAAGGGGAAGAACAACATCAGTCGGGCTGAAGTCTGTCACCTCTAGGTGCAGTGGGGGATTCTTTCTAAAGAGCATGTGGGCCGCGGAACTGGAGCTTGTGTTCGGGCAACATTTCGAGTCACTTCGGTGAATCTCAAAATCATGTGATTCTGCATCCGGGCTGACACGAAAGCTTCTCCTTAAACTTAGTTGAAAAAAAAACCCTATTTCAGATAAAACTATCACATTATTGCAGGGTTTATTCCTACACCTTAAGGGAAGCTTAAGGGAATTTTAAAGACTAAAAAAAAACAATTTTTATTTAAAGGTAAATGCAAGGTTAACTCGACAATCAAATGAAAAGAAAGGAAAATAAAACACCCCTTTAATTATCAGCACAAGCATGTCCTACCCCAAAATACACCCTGCCTTATGCACATTGTCTGGTACTGAGTTCAGCCATGAATAAAATGTTAGTTGGACATTAAATCTTATTGAATATTCACTTTCTTAAGTTGCCCAAAGTAAAAGTCTGTATCTGAAGTTGAAGTTGAGCCACGGCGTTCAACTGCTGGGAGAGTTTTGTTAGTTCCACTATTGTGATTGCTTGTTAATATATAAAATATTTTTAAATAAATAAATTAATGTCACCAGATATTTTCCCGATTTGGCGACTTAAGACCTTTTGTAGATTTATGAATTAAATGCCTTTTCAAGGATCCGTGGCAACCCTATATTACTGCATTTTTTTTTACTAATGCTACTAAATACAAATACTTATAATAAAAAAAACATGACATTGTAAGTGCATGAAAAATACATCTCAATAGCACTAGTTCTTTCAGTAAATAAACTTAAAGGTCACATGCGTATGTTATAGCAGAGAAAATGCTGTGTTTTTTCAAAATAAATCAGACAAAAATTATTAACAAACAAATAAGTTATTATCATTATTTTAAGCTCACATACTGGTGCTGGTCCCCAGACCAGTGGTTGGGGATTAATGCATTAGAACTCCGATTACTTCTGAAAAACGTCTTCCTTTTTCTGTTTTAACGTCTCAAATCCAACTTTATTGGGCATTCAATCCATACTGATTGTTAATATGATAGTGTTGATGAATAATGACACCGTTGGCTGCGATGAAAACCTTGGCTCAGAAGGTTGAAAGCCGTAGGCAAGGTCCTTGGCACTCTATGCATTCTACCTTGTAAGCAGCTTTGGATACAAGCGTCAGTTAAATGAAACATAATGTCATTTAAATGTGTATTATGCAGCTAGTTAGTGCGGTGAGTTACACAGTGGACTATAGAGCGGAGGGTTGGGGGACAGAATCCTGGAGAGGGATTACAAACCACAGATAAGGGTGTTACTAGTTTGGGCCCTTAGGCAAGGTCTTTTGTAATATGTGTCTACTTCATTTCAACATGCTTCGGGTTGGGTTCCCATTCAGAGTGTGAAGTCAAGGATAAAATGAAATAACTTCATAAATTATAAAGTTTAATGGTCTTGCTATATTTTATCCTATATTTTATCTTCCTCTTTTTTCCCCTCATAGTGTTGAACAATAGATGCAAGAAAACATGCAGTAACATTAAGGCGATATAAACTATATTTAAGTAACAATTGTCATCCCTCTTAAAAAATATATTTGCTAGTAAATGCAAGTTTTTCTTTCATTAAAAACATGCAAAAGGAAAAGAAGGCTGCATACAACTGGCTGTTATTGCCTTACTTATTTTTTTATACATAAAAGATATACTTTTGTAATTATTAATCCAAATTTATTGATTTGATAACTTCAGAAAATGTAATAGTAATTTATCTGCACCCGGAAACATAAACTGCACAATTAATAGTTGGTTCTTTTGCTTATGCATAGTAAATAGTTGAGCTACATACAAAGTTTATAAACAATTTTAAATGGGATTTTTTAATTTTTGCCTTAGTGTTTTCTTTAAGGGAAACTAATGTGTTGATTTAAGTGCGTCTTAAATTGATCCTTTACTTATATTGCACAGTATGCGTTTGTACAAAACTCTCTTTTAATATAAATATTAAAATAAAAAAATGTGCTTAAGCCCCATAATTATGTTGACAAAAGACAGTTGATGATTAAATAAATCTCTATATTGTATGTATATTGGTTGCAACAAATAAAGTTACAAATATTGTACACAAAAACAATCATCAGCACCTTGTAAGACGAGTGCAGGATTTAAATTTAGCAAAAGAGACGATGGCTATCCATCATGATAACCCTTCGCTGTCATTCAGAATTTCATCACAGGTTTAGAAACAAGAAACTAATTCAAAAGTGGTCGGGATTCACTGCACTAAAAGATTATTTCCCTTGATAGACGATTGAGATTTCAGAAAATTTCTAATATTGTGCTCCTGTCACAATCAATTTCCAATTACCATAAATCACTGCCGTGTAAAGTGGGAGTCATTTGGAGTGCTACCTTTATTTCTCACCCTAATACGGAGAATGAATTGAGCGTTTATATAAAGTTGAAGGTTATTTCATTCATCCCGGATAAAAACAATTGAGGGAGACAAAAAAAAAAAAGGGTAAGTCGTCAAGTTGTACAAATCTTTACCAGCTCCATTTTCTTTGGTGTGTGCAGACGTAAAGTGAAACAGGTTAACCTCTGGATTTAATTGAAAAGAATCTGCTGAAGGGTGTAATGGTATATTGCCGGGGAACAGGGGGAGAGAAAAAAAAAACTCAGAACTCATGCCTCCATCCTGTGAAGCGTGATGGCGCTCATCCGGACTCGATCGGCTGTCACTTTTGACACAGCCTGCCAGAGTTCTCCTTCACCGATCATGGGTAACACGGCGGGTCAGAGGATGAAATAGAAAAGGCCAAGAGCAGTCCAATATTTTCCTCAGCCTTATAACTTCAGATACTTAACTCAAAGACGTCAAGGACTCAGGAGAGCATGAAAAAAGCCTAAAATGACTGTCTAAAAAGGGGCGGGGGGGGGGATACAGCATGTCTCTATGAATGTCAAGCTGCTGATGGTCTCTGAACCAAAGGCTGTGATACAATTGTAAGCCGCTTGCTCAACGACGCTCGTTCAACCGTTTGAAGATCATTCAGATGCCTATGTAACGACTGCAGCACTAAAGTGGAGTCCTCTCGGAGCAGGCAGGACGGATCCTGTCATACATAGACAAGGGAAAGAAACTGTATTCTTAAGAAATCTAAATATTATTTTTAATTATCGTTCAGGAACCAATATCAACGTAAAGGTTCGATCAATACCTGTCGGTCTAGTTGATTAATACTTTAATAAGATAATAAATATAGTAAATGTATAAATGAAAAGTGAGAAAAGGGTTAAATTCAGTCGATAACAACCATTAAAAGTACAGCAACTGTAAAGTCATGCTCGCCACATTATTGTCCTGAGCCCATATTTGAGCTTACGTTCCGGGCAGCACTTCAAAAACATTCAGCTTCAATAGGTCTCCCACTTTTGTGTATTTATTTATATCAGGTTTTAAAAGGCTGTGAAGTTGGTATTTATTGTTATTGCCTATGAAATATCTATGGAGCTTTCAGCTCCAGCAATAAAGCTTCTGGTAGCCTTTATCTCGCAATGGTTTAAACTATAAAGTTCAATTACGGGTTTTAGAAGGCGTGCTCTGAACTGATTTGAGTCACTCTGTTATAATAAAAAGAAACATTATTTTGAATAATGAGGAGAACAAAGTTTTAATATATTTGAAAGTGTGAAGTAAAATGTAAAAAGAAATAATGTTAATCCATCTTCTGTAGAAGATGAAGTCAATGATGGCTACAAACTTATAATAATTCAGAACTTCTTATGACAACTCTGGGCATGTGTGTGTTTGATGACTCTTAAAGTGATGTGAAGTCGCCGTCACAGCAGGAGGAAGATGCTCAATTATGTATCCAACGGTGACACACTATATCATTGTGATCAATGTGTAAAAAAAAGAACAAAAAGTAAGAACCGGATGAAACCGAATAAATATTTCTGATATAATTGTTCTCTGATATATATTCCCAAACACCAGAAACCTCATGTAGAATAGTTGGAAGCTAAAACTTAAAAATGTTTGAATTAACATCTCTAGGGGAAAAAAAGCCCACAAAGAACATATGAACTAGTTTATTTATGCATGATTTTATATAAGTTTATCGAGTCAAGTCAATTTGTTCTTTTATTCCTTATATTATACTCTGCTGTATGTCTCTGGTCCATTTATGAGCTCTTTAAGATGTAAATATGTGTCACGATGTTTGAAAACTATCAAATCAAGTTTTGATTGAAGTCGGACATAGATGTAGCTCCTTAAATATGTATGTGTCCTTAATTTACAAGGTTTTTATTCATTTCATTACTTTCCATTTAAGTGTGATTTCTTATAGAAAAACATGTGTGTGTTCTGGCTGTAGCGAAGACACTGTTTTCTTTCTCACACTCAGGACACAAGTTCCCATGCACACAATTTACCAGACAATTTGATATGATTTATTTATTAATAAGATAGTTAGAGTCCTTTAAGTTAACCTGAAAATCAAAATGAATTAATAAATCATATATGTGTTAGCTCAGCTAGTAGTTAGGTTAAATTAAACACTACATAACACTTTGTATCATTAGAAAGAACAGATTTTGTGTTAAAGTACCCAATATTGAATTTCTAATAAAGCATTTTACGACATGAAAAGATGTATACAAATATTTTTAAATAAAATGTCTAAATGTCTAAAATTGGTGTAATCTCGTTGGTTCTGGGTTGGTAAAGCTTAACCTTACCGTTTACTATAACCCAAAGGCAACACAAGGGATACCTCAAACACATTTGTATCCAAGCACCGGGTCACCTTGACCCTGAGACAACACAAGGGTTAAGTAATCTGATCCATGAAAACAGACACAACAACATTAACAATATTAATGAAAAAGGAAAAGCACTAGAATGACCCAATTTATGTTACACACTGACTTCGAATTCCCAAACATTTATTAAACCAACACCAAAAAGTTTTAACAAGTTTTTAAAAAGAGATACTGCTTAAATGCCACCGCGTATATACTGAAACTTTTATCTCAAGTCAGTGGGGAGAATATTGCGGGGGAAATGTATTTCCAGCGAGTCGCAGCAACCATTCCACGCCTCCCATTGTTTAGCGGAGCATGTTTTGTTTGCCACTATTTCAAAAAATAAAAACAACTGGGCCGGACAAACTGCTCTCTAGATATCTAACAGCTCTTATTAGTGAGTGTCCGCAGAAGAGGCTGCAACACTCGGTCCAACACATAAAGGTGGTGCTGGTAGGTGCAGGGGAGGCAACAAAGCACACAACAATTAGGTTTCTTCTCCCAGCTGGCGAGCCACAGGAGTCAGTAAAGGCATGTATTACCACCGCCTTAACTCTTCCGCCATTATGTAGTGTATCCACACCCGGAGCAGCAATGTTTATCTACAACAGACTACTGAGCAGTTTCAAATAGCGTTTTTAGGCTCTATTCTCAAGTGCCGCAGTAAGAGATTCCAATTACCCGAATGGTAAAGAGCCAGTGAGAGAGGCATAAAGTACATTAGGGATCCCCTGTAACTGCAGGGACCTTTTATAGCCTCCACTGAAGAGGGCCGGGAGACTGGGGGGACAGTGACCCTGCATGGATAGCCTCTGTCAGAATTTGACCACGTCAAGCACAAAGGCATTATGGGAATCTAGTGTCACCAAGTCCTAATTACTGTCTGTGTTCAGAGCAAATTACTGCCTTGTTCCTCTGATTAGCGAGGAGGCTAATCTTCACCTGTGTACGCCAGCACTGCTGAGGGCCCTTGAGTGTTAGCGCTTCGTCTTCTGTAATTTATTTTTAAATCAGTGCCCGCTCCCAGGAGTTTTGAGTGTTTTGTTGTGAACCGCTTACCATGATCCCCACCGCCGCCCCCTCACCCCTAAATCCTTGACTAAATCCTTGTTTGGTGCCGCAGGAAGATAAGCAAGAACAACACTTGGGCATAATTGACTCGTACTCCTCTCCAAGATGTCAGAGCGGAATCATCTCCCCGCATATTCCGCCCTGGTATGTCACACGTTGTAGTGCTTCTGCGTGTTGCAGATATAGAATCCAATCAAGTTCCCAAAACAAACTAGCGCAACCGCAGCGTCGGGAAAAACTTCCAGAGGAAGAGAAAAAAAAAAAAAAAGATCTGCTTTTAGCATCATCTCGACGGCTCTGACTTCCCTTCGCCCAGGAGGTCCCGTTTTTAGAAAAGCACAACATGTGCAGATTTCCATCAGTGTGAACGTTAGTGCCTCGTCTGTGCAGGGGCGGTTTACAGGTAGCGTGTTACACAGGTGTTGGTTTACACAGGAAATGGCACATGCAGCCCTGATTGGGAGGATCCCGGGAGAGGGGCGCATAAACATAGAGCACAGATGGGTCCAAGGGCCAGTGGGAGCAGCACCTTAATGAATACGCAGCTGAGTACTACACTTCACAACATGCAAAACAATATTCCGGGGCTGCGGAGGAAAAAAAAAATAGCACAAAAATTGTCAGAATATCATTACACTATGAATTATTCATACACTACCTAAAGAGACTTCATCAAAAGTCCCCTTTTTCTTTTCTGCTTAACTGATGATACCATTCTCTCAAGAGAACTGTGTGTTTTTATGACAAAGCATTTTAGTTACAAATGTAAGCAGTTTACCCCACTAGTGTCTGTAAAGCTTAAAATACTAATATATGCTGATCAGAATTTTGCGGCGCGCGCTGGATTCAACACGGAATAAACAGAGCGAAATGTGTTGAAGGAACTATAATAGTTGTGGCGACACATCGCGGAATTCTCACATCATGTAAACAGACAGCAAACAAATTTACCGCAGCCACTATTCAGTGTGAACCGGCGCATTGATTCACAACACTACATGAGTGTGAGAAGTAGAAGAAGAAAAAAAAAAAAGGAAAGATAAATGCATCACCTCAGATATTTCACACTACCGACGCTAGTGTGTAAAAAGCTGTTGTGACAGCTTGGGTATTAGGGCCCGGATAGATGGAAAATGTCTGGCTGCTTATGAATGCCAATGTGGCGGGGTGACGGCTTTGACACAAAAACACTCCACCTCAGAACAATTAGGCGGTTCTCAGGCCCCCGTCCGCTGTTGTCGGTGATAATGGAAAGCTGTGAGGATAACTGGTGATAAATAGACTTTAACACCCTCCTCCTTAAGAGCAATGCCGTCCTGCACTCCTCTCATATGCTTAACTAATCATGACCATGGCCGGCAAAAATCATACAAAAGACTAATTACTGTTGTACTTCACTCCAGTCTCAAAGGCCTCTTATATAAGGACTTGGGGGGTTCTCTTGCCTCCTTTCTCCTCTTGATGGGTATTTTTTTTTTACGAGTAGGCCTCGTGCTAGACAAAAGCGTTTAAAAAATGGTGATTGCTTTCATCTGCTTTAATTACATTCAGAAATGGCATTTCTGCCACATAATACAGCCCTTTTGTTTCAGAATTATCTGGCATGGGGAGTAAAATCTACAATATTTGACGACGCTCCCGAGCTAAATCGCCTCTTGAAATTGAAATATGCTGGCGAAATACAAAATAAAGAGGCCGCCTTTTGCGTGCTGATATACAGGGAAGCTCCTTGGCTTCCTGCAGGATTCCATTATTATGCATATCCAGGTAGAAAGTTAATTAACCCAAAGCTTAAGCTAATTATGGTAGCAGAATGCTATCAACCAAACGCTTTCAGTCAGACAGCTGTCCAGAATTTCATTTGCTAATCATTTGTCTTTTGCGGGAGCATATGGTACGTTTCCCCCGCTATCACAGCAACAACAAACAGATGAAAATCATTAACTAAAAACAATGTGAAGAATCAGACGCAGATTTATGTGGCTTTGTGGCAGAGAGAGGGAGAGGGGGAACAAAAAAAAAAAAAAGAAAGAAAAAAAAAAGGATTTATGGTCTGGTAGGTGTGAAGATAAATTTTGGTGTTAGCCACTTAGGATTTTGGGCAGATCACATGACCCGGGCTGTGTGCTGGGAATATAGACGCACAAAAGCATTGTTTGTATCTAAATGCAAATGAGGCGGAATGTTTATCCATGTAAAAATTAATTGCGATATTCTATAGAAGCATATTCAGGGGGGCTTATTCCGAACCTTTTTTTTAAAAGCTGAATAAAAAAAAAATAGTTTGATTCTGAGCTGGGAGGATTTCTTTCTTTAAACAATTATTTCACAAGGAACGCACCGTGCATTTTTTCTTTTTTTTTGACTTCTTTTTCATAAAAACATATCAGAGAGGCTGTTAAGGCGTGATTGATATCAGCATTGCTGCGCGACATTATCAGGCAATAAAGGCTACTCAGGTTCTAATGCAACATGTCATACACAGGCTCCGGCAGTACATTTCTATTGAGGACCTCACAAGCTAAATTGCTTTTTTCCTGCTCCCCCACATCTCAGACGGGGCTTGACAGACAAATTGATCAAAGCGTTGTAAAATAATATGCCCACAAAATGTCTCGGGGCAGGAGTCCAGGTCTTTTCCCTGCCATTTTTCACATTAATAATAAAAAAAAAATAGCTCGGCTGCACGGTTTCCTCAGTATTACGTGTCTATGTGAGTGGAAAAGCATCATAATTCAGATAACAACAATCTCCTGTACGCAGAATGCAAGTCATTTTTCTAAGAATGCCACGGCCATGCTAAATACCGGGGAATAGAGGGGAAGCTGGTTACAAGGGGAAGAGGGTGGGGGGGCTTGTGCGAAAGGCCCCAACAGGGGTTGTTGTGATGTAATGAATTTGTTCATCTGATGGTGCCTTCAGGGCTGTCGTTAGACTGGCAGAGGAGGTTGATTTCAGGAAATGTTCCTTAGATCCGTTAGGAAGCAAAAGGGGCTCGAGACATTTCTATTACAAAGAGCTGACGGTCACGGTGCGTAAGCAGTACTTCAAGGGCGTTTATGTAGCTATAATGGCGTTTATCAATAACTATCTATCAATGCCACAGCTGCTTTTGTTGCTGTCCCAGCAGATCCAGGACATCTGTGACTTCTGGATTATTTATTAAGGAGATGTTTAATTGCAGCAACATCTTTCACTCTGCTTTGATTGAATCCGATTTTCAATCTTCATTATTTCTTCCCCCCCCTCCCCGTTTTTATATCTACACTCGATTAGATCCCAGCACATTCATTTTGAATTGTATAATTCTATACGACAAGTCAAAATATCTTACAGCAATTATTCAAATCCAGTTTTGAATGACATTTCTGCTTTCATTAATTCATTCAATGTCCTTAAGGTGCACGTTCCAAGGTTCCACATATCAAAATAATTAATATTAAAAGCATGTTTAACATCAAATAATTTACACACCTGAGACTGAAAATCCATGCTGTTGATTTATTTTCTAAATGTTATTCAAACGTTTAAAGGTTCATATTGAAATAAACCTAAATATAAAACGAAATTAAATTGTTTTGAAAAAAACAGACAATAGTAGTAAATAATTTGGGGCCCAAATGTTTGTAAAATATAAATAATAATAAACCCTCCACAATTACAGCTTTTCTCACATTTCAGTAATTATTTAATATACCTCATAGTGGTGTGTATTTGCAAGAATCTGGCGATACCATTATATATTGTGATAGTGTAGGAACAAGGATATATTTGTAGTATTGTCGAGTACTTGACTCTGATTTTGTACAATTTACCATATGACCAAATGACTCTTGACGAAGTAAGAACTGCTTTTAATTGTTTTAAACCAAAATATGTCCAAATATCAGCTTTAAAAGTTGCGGGAGTAGACTGTGTCCTCTCGTACTCAGTCATCTCTGGAATCTCGAAGGATTTCATTGTTCCTTTAGCTGCGACGCTAATGATTACGCCTTCTAGCGACCGGAAGTTTCATTTTTACACAAAAATGAACAAACACTACAAATAACTGCATGTTAATTCTAAATAATTGTAATGATGAAAAAAAAAAAAAGATACAATTTTTATTTTTAAAACCCTTTATTTAAAGATAAAAATAATCAAATCTTAATAAGCTAAAAATAAAAACACCCCTAATAGCTTAAATATTCACTATGATTATAAAACCTTTTACTGCCATTTTAGGTTGAAGGTGTGGAACCTTCCATGAATCAGGTATTTTCTGAGGTACAAATGTGCAACATTTATAATAAAAAAAAACAAGATCTTAAACATAAATAAAAAAACGGTTTTACTATTTAAATAGTGCTGATTACAAATTTTAAAAAATTGTGGAGTGCTTTCCCTTGGCCTTTTATATTAACTATTTTTCTTTTCTGTCATTTTTTAGACTTTGGGGTAAATAATACGAACTGTTGGCTTTGATTCAGTTATCTTGTAGCTTTAAACTAAAACTAAAACACAAACAATTACTGCCCTAACCGCCTTAAATTAACAGTTCATCTTTTGTAGCAACAACGACTCCAAGGACGTTTATGAAATTATATCAACTGAAGTCTAAATAGGGATAACAAGGCAAATGTTTTGTAATTCGGTTAAAGACACAAAGTGACTCTTGTCTATTTATTAATCTGAATTACTGCAGTAACCTAGCAAACTTCATAACTTCCTGCAACTAATCTGTTTCATAAATACTGATATAGAGCTTCTTTCAGGTTCTACGAAGATGTCATCCATTTTCATTATCCAAAACATGGCCTAGAGATCATTTATCACCCTGACCGCTTAAGCCAGAACCAAACAACATCCAAAGCCTTGTTTAGTATGTCATAAATAAATCAATGGAAATGGCTGATCTGAACTATTACAGCTACACGCGGGCTTTTGTGAGATCTACATGTAAAGCCGGTTGGAAAGATAAGCCTATATTTTGTCACTTTATCTCGCCTCCCTTAATGCCTGTTTACATTGTGTTACTTCATATATCTGGGCTCTGCTTTTCAAGCGCTCTGACAGTAACGGCGGCGGGCGATAAAATCCGGACATTTTCTTCAATGATTTCAAGCTCACACCTCGGAGAACATACGGCAGTGAGATACAAGCCTCACTTATGACCGACATAGCAAATGATATTACACTGAGAAATGATCTAGTGATGCGAATCATTAAATTCATTTGCATATCACCGCTGAACCTGAACACACAAATTAAACCCTGTTCACAAGGAGACGGGGAAAGGTGCTTGCACATGGTTACAGGACATCTTCCATAATCAAAATTCCTTATTATTAATTTCCACTCTTCAACTCATTAACAACAAGTGGAATGCTTTTTTATTGCATGATGAATTTTAGGAAATAGCGGATAGACAGTTGAGCGGGGGAAACGCATGTCGAGGCGTAATATACAAGGTCATTAATGAGTTTCCATAAATTAGAATTTAAACATACATTTTCAAATGCGGAACTTCCTATCCGGCTGCATTTGGAAATGGTTTAATTTCCCAAACCATTCAAGTTTATCAAATGTGAATCTAGGATACATGGGTATTTAATTTCGATCCAATCAAATCTAATCCGAGTGCTAGCATGTGGACCTGTGGAAATAAGGAATAACTACTTATTAATGCTGGATTTAATCAGTTTCAGTCGCTTCAGTAGGGCTGTCAACACTTTGAGGGATGGATAAAAAGGGGAGGAAATGCAATCACATATTACATTCCAGAGTGTCGGTTGACAAACCCGACCACTATATTCAACGCGAAGGAGACATAAATAAACAGGAGAGAACAGTCGGCCACGCTCCCCCATGGCCTTCGCTGACCCTACAGACATCAGCTCTAATCAAGTCCCCGGTGGGTAATAAACAAGTTATTTTTCTGAGATTTCAAATATACTGCGGGAAGAATCACAACCACATGCCATCAGAAATCTAATTTCAAGCCCAACTGTATTCTAGTGCCCCTCATATTTCTAGTGCCGGCTCATATTTGCCCAACTTTCTCCCGGATATTTCTTGTGGGATCTACAAAAATGCCCTGCTTCCAATGAGGAATGGTGGCACTCCATCACAGGAGTGGATTCTGTCTGCCTGTAAATTTCACACCTTTGTTTATCACGTCACACAGCCCGCTGTTGTACAGTACCTTTCAGCAGGTGCGACATCCATTAGGATCTGGATGGTGTGCACACCATTCTCACATCCGCTGACTTGGATCTTCCCCAGGGGGCTCAGCAATGAGATGGTCTTCTGAGTGCACCGGCTCTCCCTCTGCTTCTTCATCTCGTTGCCCTGCTAAGGAAGCACAAATTACTGCGCCTTCATTGACATATTCATGTGGCAACTTCCACAATTTCCCACACATATTTGCATTGAATGATCTATTGAAATCAGAGAGCAGCCCACCACCAGATGATGACTTACAAATTTGAACACCTAGCCTCCAAACAATGTCATGATGTGACTTGATCCTTGCATTACTATCCAATATATCTTTTGTGCATGGGAAAGAATACGCCTATCTAACCAATAAATCGCCCATTTTTTCCCCTCTTTCTGTTCTATATATCACATAAATGAGAAAAACAATGCAGTCTGTTCCCTTGTCTGGTGGGGGATTCCCAAGATAGCTCGACATTATTTTCAATCCGTCATTTTTGGTTGATGGCCGGGATGTTTTTCTAGCATTAAATTTGTTCCTTAGGGTGCAACTCCGATGGGATTCTGGTTTCCAGCCCTTAACAACAGCAAAAACGTGCAGCTTTTCTGACGACTGAGATGGATACTGGCAATAACCAGACAGCAGTTCCTTTTTTATTTTTACTTTGAGGGAAGGAGAGATGATTGACTATGTTATATGTGAGTTTTTGAGAGATGGGGGTTATAATAAATAAAGGTCACATTGATTGGAAGAGTTTCAACCGCCTTTTCTTTCTCAGGACCTCGATCAAAAACATATCTGTTATATATATATATATATATATATATATATAAAACAGATATATATATATGTGTGTGTTGGTGTGTGTGATTTACAATACACTCATTACATTAAATGATGTAAGCTTTTAACACAATTACTATGTTATAATATATTATATTTTATAATATGAAGTAAATTAAGAAATCAAGTTAAATAAAATAACTTACACAATAACATGCAAAAATCAAACGGTTTCTTGGGACAGTAAGATAAGCATCAAACATCTAACAGTGAAAGAAAGACACAGTAGGTTACCTCGCATCTTTCAAACACCTCTTTTTTAAGGTGCACAATACTTGCTTAGTTGGACTGATTCATGTTTTTCTAAAATGTTAAAATAATATTTGTTTTTTGTCCTTGATTAGCTGTATGAAATAATTAATCCCTAGAGTAAATGTATTTAGCACACTTTCTAGTGTATCTTATTGGTGTGTTTTCAGGTGTCATTTATTTATATAAAGTTATTTATGTTTGTTCTGAGGACAAAGTGGTGTAAAACTCAACATTAATTAATGCAGGCCTCTATGTGTTATTAATAACTTCTGGGTTTGAAATCGGTCATTTCTGGGTGAAGGTTTAAATCACTCAAAATTAAAAACTCAATGTTCTACTCACCCTCATGTTGACTATGGCTTGTATTACATTCTGAGTAATCCGTTCGTTTTTGGAGTTATAGAATGGACTAGAAGCAATCACGATATTTACCCGGAATACTTCCTGTCTGTGTAGTATCTTATTCTTTAAACTTCTGCTACAAACAAGCTTAAAATATAGACTTGCTTAAGTTTTTAACGGAACAATTCTCCTTGTCAAGGTGCGACAAAAAAAGGAAAATTACAGACGAGCAGCATGGATGAGCTTGGATGTTTTAATGATGATTTTGAGCGCCAGTCGCTGCATTAAAATGGATTTAAATGTGTGCCTATAAAACACAAAACTAAAAGGGATTACTCTGGAAAAATAATCCCAACCTTTATTCGACATGAGGGCGAGAAGAAAATGAGTGGAATTTGGATTTCAAGTTAGAAAATGGCTGTTGTCAAGTAAGATTGATATAAACATAAGTTGTGTGTCAGGAGGAAAAGTTAAGGGAAGAAAAAAAATGTATATTTCAGCAAGACTGACACACAAACACGTCTTGGTATTTGATCATAACTTCCACAACTTTCTTGTTTTCTGCACTTCTCAGTGTATTCATCTGGGGGTTTTGCCTGCAACTGACAAATATAAGCCAGTTATTCTCTGAGCTGAAACAGTAGTACAGTGCAGTGTCTGCATCTAACCGATCTGCTAATAGACTCGCAGTCACAATAATGAACTTTTTGCAATAACGTCCTCAGCTAATAGTCTGCCCGATTAAAAATAACTCGCTATCTTCTGTCCGACGTTTACTCGACACTAGACAATAAACAGCTTGTGTTGTCTGCGAACATCACTGGCACTTCCATCATGCTCGTCAATCTTCAGACTCGTTTCTCATTAAGCTGGTTCATAGTCAAACCTGCGAGATTAATGGAGTAGAAAGAGCTCTCCGGCTGTGCAGGTGTGCGAACGCAACACGTGTTTGCTTCTTTTTTTTCTTCCCGTGGAAATATGACCATATTGCAAGAATTACACTCTCATTTGTTTTCCGTGGACGTTGATGATCGACGCTAAAAACATGTCATCAATACAAAAAGTCTAACGAGATTGTGTGCGTGTATAAATCAAAGTCTTACAGACGTGCTTCGGGTACCGACGACGTCCACTTGACACTAGTAAACAAACCTGACATGTGGTTCACTTCCTGTTCCTAGTTGGCGCGTGGTCAAGTCGACCAATCGCGAGAGGGCATGAGCGGATATTGATTGGTTGATGGAAACAAAAGTCCGGCCCACTTTTTTTTGATTGACACCCAGTCCGGCTGAGAGATTTAGGGTCAAAGTTTGAAGGTTTTTCAAAAATGCTGTCTTTGAATTATATTTCCTTTTGTCTATAAAAGTCTTTAAAGTGAAAAAATAATATATTACAGGAACATGATTGGTTTAATTTATCTAGATAATCATATTTTATACAGAGATAGCAAGCAATATATTAGATAAAAATCTAAATAATATATAATTATTATTATATTATTATAATATAATATAAGAAAAAAGTGACTTAAAATTTAAAATTCAAATTTTACTCATTTTCTACTCACCCTCATATCGACTAAGAGTTGGGATAATTCTCACAGTAATCTGTTCATTTTTAGAGTTATAGACAAAACTATATGTTCATTTTAATGTATCTCAGTTGTCTTAGTCTTCATTTTTGTCCAAAAAAACCTTGTCTAGTAGTAGTCTTGTATTCAAGCCCAGACATGAGAAAATAGGCTATTATTTTTATTTTATTGTATTAAACTATAAATTGTATTTTCTTTAGTCTGATAAAAAAGGGGCATTAAATACTCACAGTGACGAAAAATAAGTAAGTAAGTAAGTCATTTTTATTTGTATAGCGCTTTTCCAGACCAGGGTCACAAAGCGCTTAAACAATCAAAACAATACTCAATAAAGTATATACTTTAAAGGGCAAGATAAAACTGATAACACAACGTAAGGACAAAAGTCCTGAAAAAAATGCACGATTTATTTTATTTTTATTTAAAGTAATGAATAAAAAAAAGTAAATAAAAAAGAAAATAGTTTTTACATGATCTGTTTGACGAGTTTCCCTTTGAGCTCTTGAGGGCCACATAAATACATTCAATGGGCCACATGTGGCCCCCGGACTGCATTTTTTTCCCTTGTCCGATCTGGATAAAGTCGTGTTTAATATAGTTTTCACTTGTCTGTGATCTTATATGGCTTGTAACTCTCATCCATCATACGAGGGACTTAACCGTTCTAATGAGTGTTTGGCATCCGTCGTGCATTGTTTAAAAGTGTCTCTTTTTTGGTTTCTTTCATTTTATTTCCTCAGCTCTCTGCATGCCTCCGTTTGGAATGTGGCGGGCCAGAGTGGGCCACAGGCCCACACCCCATCTCAGTGGTGAGGGTGGAAGCGGGGGAGAAAAACGCCACCCCTGCAGAGACCATTTTGAAATCTGTGAGGATTTCCGTGCCATCTGGACCCGCTGCCAGTCTGCCCCAGATAGTAAGGGTTGGCAACGGTACCCGACGGTGCAATATGGCTCTCTCTTTAATGAACTACTAACTGTCCCCCGTTTTAATTGATGTGACATTTGAGCCATTTATCTCTGACATTTCAATGAAGGATGATTCTCTCGCCTTGCCATTTACTTTTTTGTGCTATTTTCTGAGAGTCATTTGCATTTTTTCCGGCTCTAAACCATGCTTTTTTGTCTCTCATTAGCTAATTAGAGAGATACATGCACAATTAATAAAAATGAACATAACCCAGTTTGATATATACGCCTGACTAGGGACCGTCAGGGAAACACCGCTTTCCTAATGTTCGTCTGGGATGGCGTGGAGGGGATACCTGTGGCCAAAAAGGTGACTTCCATAGAGGCCCTGTGACCTTTAGCCACATACCAACATGTAGCCTACAGTGTGGGGCAACTTATGTTCCCAGCATGGGGAGACTCAAGCTCAATTAATCAGCATATGATTGCAGCGAGCAGCCCCCTCTGCTGGATCCTCTGAGCCACACTGACTTCATTTCAACGCTGCTTCTAGTGGCCTAGGAATGAGAGGCCCTAAAAAAATTTCCCATCAACATTTAAAAAATCCACTGCTATCATTAAGCAAGGAATAATAAATTAAGCCAATAAAAACATGTCTTCTGGCTTCTCCAACAATGAGGTGTTAAAATAAACACTCTTAAAAATGCCGGGAATCGCACAACAATAAGGTATAATAAAGGTGCCAAACCCCGATTGTTTTCCGTCCAAAGACATATTTTTAAATCTTGTAAAGATATCCTTTAAAAACACGGATGACGACTGTTCCTTTGATTGTGAGTGGCATCGTTTGCCAAGGTGTGGTGCCCTGTCTGTGTTGGCAGCCGGGCTGATATCTTTTGTTTGAGACTCAAAAGAGCTCCGCTTCCTGTTCGGCTTCCCTCTCTATTTTTGTTTGCGTCAGGTGTTGACGGAATTATACGTCGCACGGCTTCCTCTTCGAGCGTACGGCCACCAGATGTTTGTGGGAAAAACAACCTTAACCTTTTTGTCACGAGGACAGAGATTGTTTATTAGCGGCTTTTGTTCATCCGGCAAGTGTTTGATTGTCACGGCTCACTCATATAGACTGTCTGTCTCTTGCTCCCCTTTTCCTGTGTTTCGCAATCTCCCTCCTATGTTGGCTATGGGAGGAGTCGGAGTCGTTTAGGATATCAGATATTCTCTTGGAGAGCAGGAACGTCCTGACAGACCGAACAATCACCATCCTCTTACACAGAGTTGTGTGTGTGAGCGTGCATTTTGATCAGCTGAAATGGCTCTCTCTGGGCATGAACATCCAGGAGGTCTGTACAGTTGATTCAGTTTATACACTTTCTTGTGCTGCTCCGTAACAAGAGGCCTGGACCTCAAGAGGCCGGGGACACCCTGGACTGGTCGCCGGTACCAGTAACGACAACCACTCACACACACACACACACAAGTAGCTATTACTTTCTAGACCGCTTTGGACTGCGGCTCTTCTTGCTGTGAGCTGCAAATACTGAATTCTAAGCCGTGTTTCTGTCTCTTTTTAGAGTTAATGATGAGATGGATTCACCTGACAACTTTATAAAAGGTACAGCTTAAGATGAAAAAAGGAAAAAAGGAGTTAAGTCAAGTCAAGTTTTAATTAATAGAGCAGGTTTAAAAACAACCAAGGTTGACCAAAGTGCTGCAGAGGGACGTCAAATACTAACACTAATAAACAATAAAAGTAGTAAGCCTAAAAAACATAAAACGTAAAAACATAAAAAACATTTAGGAAACAATGTCGAGCAAAACAAAAAATAGGAAGCAAACTTAAAAAGCAACCGGAGTCCAAACCAACCTGTATTAAAAGCCAATTTGCCAACTGTAATAAAGACAATTTAAAAAGCTCAATTTGACTTAATTGACTTTAGTTAGAAATTCTGCCTATAAAAAAAGGATTAAAGAAACTAAAAAGCCAATCAGAAAATAGGCCAAAATCCTTAATTTGTATAATTTGCAGGCTGACCAAAATAAGGTGATGAAGTAAAAGTCTGTGCTTGTCCTCCTTCATCAAACACTTACTCTCAGTTACTTATTTTAAACATTAGCATCTTTATAAGTCACAATATCAACATGAACATTAATCTAAAAGGTAGAAAGTGCTAACCATCCAGCGTTGTTTCTACAACCAATTCAAAACAAAACTCATTCACAAAGTGGACCAAAAAAAAAGAGGAAGTTTGTGGACTAGAACTAACTCAATTACTTTGTGTTTGTTTTTCACCAAACACTCAATTGTTCCGTGTCCTATGACATCAGCTTAACTCTTTAAGGAAGTCTCGGTACAACGTGTAACATAGATAATCTAATTTTATCTTCAAGACCCATTATTCAAGGACACATTCATCTACAATGACTTAGATTTCACCAATTTTCATGCAATAATTGTAGTTTGTGCCCTGGGTTCAAGTGCTTTTAAATATATATTTGTTGGGGACTTTTTAGTTGAATAAATCTCCCTCGAAATAAGACTTAAACGCTTGCTTAGATGATAGTTTCTGAGGTGCTATTGTGCCTCTAAATCAATCCATCAAACAAGGGGTAAGATGGCGACCTGTCCTTCTCTTCTTTTTTTTTTTTTTTCTTTTTCACCACAAGACTCTTTGTTATTCCTCGTCTCAGAAGAATAAGCCTGATCACCGCATGAGAAACGCCGCAGCCACAACGACGTGACAAATTTCCCCGTGTAGCCTCCGGTGTCCACTTATTTAGTGTGCCCGTGCGCCGCCGTATCTCCGCCTCTGATATGATGCCGCTCCTCTATTTTACTGTTGACACTCGGCTATGAATGTCTGAGCACTTTGCAAATGAAGAGGCTTGAACTCCTGACAGGCAGTGTCGCTGGCACCATGACACACTGGCCGCACATGCTGTGCGGCATAATGATGACATTAGGATCCAGTGATAATATCAGGACGCACTTCAGATAAATGACTGATAAACCAGGGGTTGTGCCTCTCGTATTACACGCTTGACAGAGCAGCTAATCAGTGTCCAAGTGACTGCTATTACATAAATCATGAGCTCGACTTTGATGCATATTCCATCGGTGTTCCCTATTCATCACGTCATCTGGGGGGGAGACTCTCTGGATGACTGGCTGCCGGGCCAACACACATTTTAAGAGCACATTATGTTTTCATTAGAATCTGATATGATCCATTTCGGTGTTGATTTGATTTCATGTGCTGGGGTCATTTTGGAACTAGCAAGGAGCTGGATTGTCTCTCCTCTGAGGGCTTTTCTAAAAATAAAAAAGAAATGAAATGAATACCCAAATTCTTAATATTAAAAATGGACATGGTTTTTAATATACATCTCATGGAGGACATGGAGGAATTCTTTATCAAATAGTTTGAGGTGTTATTGCTTCATTTAATAAAAAAAAACTAAACAGTGATGAAGATAGAAGGAAAATGCAACGGATGCGAGCCACCATGTATGTTTTATTCTCCACTATTGGGGTCAGAGGATGTGAAGGTGGGGGTGTTAATTTAATCCCCATTCTTACCCAGAGCATGGCCACACTCTCTAAGGAGCTTTATCTCTGACAACTGTGTCAAATTAGAGAGACCACGAGCCCCTCATAAAGAATATGTCTGTCAGACTACATTGTTCCTGGCCTCGGAAATATACAGCTGAGAGAGACAAAAATAGCAGATAACGCCGTAGTCCCACCGTTGGACTCGAACATGATGAAATCATTTCCCGAGTCATGTGATCCTGTCAGCGAGACAAACCGCTAATAAAAAGTCACATGACATATTAGGAACCCTTCCCTCCTCATGTGCGTTGAGAAGTGTATTAAAATCAGCCCCCTATATTATTCCTTATATTCATGAGGTGATTTAATAAAACTTCTGAGGGTGTTAATTAATTCAGATTTAGACCGGCTGCTCATAATTGATGGCGGTGAAACATTCCATTAGCCATGGTGCATAACTCTAGTCCGGGCCAGTGTGATAAGTGCCCGTCATTTATCTCTCCCGGTATCATCGCTGTCCCGCAGTCAAACATGTAAAACAACTCTTAATGTTCTCGGCTGGTCCCCGATGGGTGTTCCTCCCGGTTATCATCATTGCCGCGGCCCTGCGGGGACCTCCTCTGGAGACAACATTTTCATAGACCTTTGACCCAAACCATATTTTCCATTTGAATGGTCTGCCTAGTGAATATTTACAAGCATGTTTAATATATAATAGATCTCATCTGTGCGTATCAGGAGTCATTTTCTGCTCAGTCAGGTTCTCGGCCCCCCTCGCTTGAGGTAATATTGACCCCTCTTTAAAAAAACAAAATGACCTGTGCCTCATTTAGGCCAAGTAGTATGCATACACTCCGTACAAGTCCTGAGGGCATACATGTTTATAACAAGAGGAGCTGGCTGTCTCGAATGTAAACATCTTAGCACTGTAATATTGTATCAGTAGAGTCCCAGAAGGTGGTAGATTTAATAATGTGGGTGGATTATATAAGAGAGAGAAATAAAGCAGTAATTTGAAATTGTTTGGGGACCTTTTGTGTCAGTGGTTATGGAGGCTAAGGGACAATTCCATTCCCTCAGGCCACTGTTAAAAAGGCAATGACTTCTCTGGTACACGCGCAGCATTTTGGAAATCTACATGCATTACTAGCAGCTCCGGCTTTTATCGTGTGATTAGTAATACATAATACATTTGATTCTATTATCGTGAATGTTGAGAGGAATGAATGAAGGATGTGAAAGGAGGAAGTTGATGATGAATAATGGCCACAGCGGAGTCCTTGAATATACACATTTAAGAGTGAAACTGATCTTAGTTTTCTTTCTCGGGCGCTCGTACGACAACGTGGCTTTTAATCTCTTTCTTGCCGATGAAAGTCCCAGTAATTGCTATATTTCCCTTTTTGTTTCAAGGACCTTTGATGATCCCTTGGCTTGCATCAGAGGGCAAAGTCATTAGCGGAGAAATGAGCTCGAGTGAGGAGAAGGAGATTGCGGGGCTCGCAGCGTGATTGGAAATTTTGCTTCACATTGCATCCTAATTCGAATGGAATTGTCAATCTTTAACTTACAGATAAAGAAAATATGAATGAATGTTTAATTTGTTTAGAATTTTAATCATATTAGTCTTTTTTTTTAATGCTGCGTTTTCGATTGCTTTATTCAACACTTTGAGACGACTGTGTAAATTTAAATTAATCCACTTTGGGTTTTGATGAAAATTAGTTTTATAAATTATATTAAAAAAAAGGAAGAAATTCAGTCGCATGTGTATTTTGGATGGTTTGATATTTAAGCAGCACAGACAGTCACATAATACTTTTGTATTATTTTTTTTTTTAATTAAAAAAAACAATATGGATTTATTTAATGTGTGTTGGAAACAAGAACAATTTGTAAAACACTTTTTAAAACTGTTTTTTTTTCTTTACATTTATTTATTTATCTTTAAATTTGTCAACCTTCATTTATTAATGGTAATCTTTTCAATAACATACAATTTACACTTCCATGGTTTTACTTTAACTTCATGACAAAAGGCAAAAAAAGCTGTTTTACTCTTTATGCAAGTTGAATTTATTATTTAAATGGTTAAAAAATACTCCATTGCAACTCGTGGTGAGTCCCAAATTGCACACTTATACAGTTGCACTTAATATTTTGAGTTCACAAGTGTGTTCACACGAAGCAGTGTCCGAAAATGTAGTGCGCTATGAGCACTTAAACGGAGTAAATTGAGTGTGGAACGATGGACACTTTCCACACTCAACGACCGCCATCTCAGTGACGAAGATGACGCTAAACAAACGATACATCAATGACGACATCTAAGGAGCAGATATTTGTGGTAATGTCTTGAGAAAACACTATTCTTACCACAAAACAACACAACAATAATAAAACAATGAAAAATAACTTAATGACTTGCGTTAGTGTTGCAACCGCCGATTGCAATCGGTGTTAAAAAGTAGTAGAAGAAGAAGCTGTCAAGTTATTTTCGATAAGTGTGTAGCGTCAGTGTTTGATTTGAGACAGCACTACCTTTTGAAATCTTAGAGTGTACCGTGAAGCAGTGCACTTAGAGAAGGGCGCCGTTTGAGACACAGCATTGCAACAGAGGGGCTGATCCACAGATTGTGGGTGATTAACTAATGTTGTGTCGAAGCTAAAACCAATGCAAAGTGATGACTATTTAAATCAGAGATTGTGTGTTTCTAAGTGTGTGGAGAAAGTGAAAAAATCGAGCAAGTCTGCAAGGATTCATAAATATAAACAAAAAAATAATGTATTTATTCTAGCCTTTCTTTTTCCATTTGATGCATGATACTAATCATCTACTCCAACTACCAGTCTTTAGTTGAATCTAAACATTTTTCATTATTTACTTTATTATTATATACTTTCATAAAGTGCAGTAATTTAAAATCCAATGTTGCAACTGAACAGTTCAATCATATCAAGAGATAAAGATGATGTATATGCCATAGGTGGCGCTATGGTGCAGTGGTTAGTGCCATTGCCTCTCCCTGTGTTGCGTGAGTTTACTCTGGGCACTCTGGTTTCCTCCCACACTCCAAAAACATAAAGAGGTTGATTGGGAACTTGGGGGAATATTCCTAAAGTATGAGTGTGTGTGTGAATGGTTGTATGTGTTTGTGTGTCCTTCGACAGACTGGCTTCCTGTCCAGGGTGTCCCCCGCCTCTCACCTGAAGAAACTGGGATAGCCTCCACCCTCCCATAAGGAAATAAGCAGTAGAAAATAAACTAATACTCAGGGTCCCCTCTTTGTAAAACTATATTAAGTGGTTTGCAGAAATGTTCATTTTGCTGTGGAAAACTATTTAATTTAGATTAAATTTGATTTAATTTAGATTTACTCAAGGTTTACAGAGCAAACTCAAAGAGGATGGAGAATTATGTCAACGCGACACAGACAAGTTGGTTTCAAAGGATCACGAGGCAATACTCTCAGATATTGAAATGCGAGTTATTATATTAAAAAAGGCGATGACTCGAATGTTTTGTGTTGTTTTTTCGAACGCGGCTCTTCAAGCGGAGAAAACACAGGTCTCTAACCGAGTCGCAGTTAGAACGCCGCAATCATCATCCAGTTGTTCGGGGGGGGGAGGAGGAGGAGGGGGTGTGCAAGGACATGTGAAATATGAATTCCTGTCAATCAAAGTGCGGTATACAACGGCGTGTTGCGGTTGGGTGACGGCGCCTCTTTCATGTAAATCACAGACATTAGAAATAAAAGACAGGCCTGTTGACTCGTTTCATGCTGGGAATTGGTGGCCCAGCATGTGTTGCTCTGTCTGTGCTTCACTCTCCTGTGGAACCGCTCGTCCCCCGGGTCCTAGCACTGCTCCCTGGAGTGCACTGCATATAATTACCCACAATCCACCCTGAAACAGCTCTCATTTACAGTAATCAACAGTCTGCACTTCAAAGGATTCATGTGACATTAGATACTTAGAGCCAGCATGTGCTTTCTTTTTTTTTTTTTAATTATGATCACTAACTCTCGGTTACCTTCTGAATCCAACTCATTGCCTTTTTTTTTTTTCTCAATCTATTTATCTTTTTCGTGCCCATTAAGAAATGATGAGGGCAAAGATGATTCTGATAGGAACTTCAAAAGCAGCCGTGGTTCAATATAAGGTCTCAATAACAGCAGCATCAGTGTGAGAGAGAGAGGGTGGTGGTGGTGGGGGGGGATCATCAAGGGCTTAAATTTACATGACTAACGAATTCAAGTAAGAAATGCAAGATCATTTGATCATTTGGCAGCATGATGGTGGTCTGTGTGATAATGGTCATTATCATAAGCTGGAGCCATCATTAGGCTTGATTTCAGATAATGGTCAGTGTGGAAACCATTTTACACAAAGAAAAAAGCCTCGCGCCCATTAAAGACATATTAAGTGAATTAACTCGGCATCATGAGTCGGGAGCCACTGTGTGGTATTACTCGGAACTTAATGTGCTGCTAATGTGAAGTGATTTTTCCTGACTGGAGACATGTTTACATTCATAACACTTGGCTAGAGTTGGGGAAACATCAGCGCGAGCATGGTGACCTGTGTTTCCAAACGTGAGCTACGACATCAACCTGTTTCCTACTCTGTCAGTTCTAGTCATTTCCAGAAATTATATGAAATCATAACGATTACTGTAGTCTCAGTGGAATAATAAACACGATATAATACATAAAGTGATATTGTTTTCATATCTTTATGGTATATGTGTGCAAGAATATTGTTTTAAAAAATCGTTTTATTATTTTATTTTAAGCTATTTTTAATATAGATTTAACTGATTCAAAATCAAGTGTCATATCATGTCCATAACCATATATTCAATATTCAAATACTATTGATTCTTCATATTATCTTTTTAAAGCAGAAAATATACTTAACAAAACACAGTTTAATAATCTCAGACACATTTTGAAAACAAAATCATATATGTTTAATAAGAATTGGTATTTGGAACATTCAATATTTATATTTTTATATCAGATAAACTGTATAGTTTCTACAAATATTCGACCTTTCAGTGTGACCATGACTTGGTCCATCTGTGTCTAGATAATCTATTGATTTGGTTGATTTGTGAAAATGTTAAAGAATAATGACCTCAGGGGCCACATTTACTACAGTGGCTGCTGTGAGGGGCCATCAAGTATGAATAAAGGGGTGTGTGGGGAAATGACAGTTTTGTCTTAAACTCATTCCTGTCCCTGTGTCCTTCTTTACTACCACCAACTATCGAGACCAGGGAGGGGTCAGTTCATTGGAACAAAATTGCAAGAAATTGGTGCCGTGACCCGGAATCGAACCGGGTTACTGTGGTTCCTCGTAACAAAACCCCAACAGGTGAAAATTAAAAGTTTATATATATAGTTTTTTAACATGTTGTAAAAGCATTTTTCTTTGAAATATTTGTTTTCATTATTAATGGAAATGTGTTTTAGGGGCAATAAATACTCTCAAAAAATATAAAATAGAGGACGAAACTCCTATACTAAAAACCCTTTTGTCATATTTAGACTTTCAATTAACAATAGAAATAAATATATATATAAAAAAATGATCTTTGACCCCATAAGGGCCACTTAAATATCATCAAAGGACTACACTTTTTCCATGTCTGACAGAGATAGTAATACTAATATTTCTTGTATTCACAGGATCCTGGCGATCCTCTATCTAAGAACATGTTTGGTTTCATAGACACGACAAGATATATAAAGTGACCGACTAATTCAAATATTCCTCTTCCGTTCACCTCTTGGCATCAAAGAGCTTTGCCACATCCAGAGAGACCACCTTCAGACATGACATGTCTCGAGTGGCGAGCGCCGCGTCCTCCACAGAAGCTGCCTCTGACCCTCTGGCACTACTGGGCCTCATCATTGCCGGTCCATTAGGAATGCTGGAGCAGGTCTCCAAACGGGGTCCAGCTGCACCACATTACTCCTACCCCTCACTAGTGGCAGGTCCCCTAGTGGCCAGGTCATGTCATGGCATGGGTGCCCTGTGAGTGAGCTTGTACCAGGTCTGCCCTTGACATGCCCCCCTTTACTCTTCCTCCGCCTTTTTTTTTTTCCCCCTCCGCCGAGAAGGCAGAGCAGACCGTCCGGATGGGGCACTGGGGGTGCCAGCTGGTGCCAGCTGCGAGGGGAGATATCCAAGGTGGCGGACACCTGTCCTAACTCATGCCCCCAGCTCCCACAATGCATCTGGCGCAGCCCCGCAGACCCATCGTGGGGAAATGAGGCGCTAACCTTGAGGAGAAATGCTCCCAGCGTCGCATTAAGAGAGGCTCTAATTGCTGAGCGCTAGCACTGCCAAATGACATTAGGAAGTGCTGTCGTTTACTTTAACATAATGGCTCAGCGTGTTTTTTGGCCAAACTTCCTTCTTCCTTCTCGGAGGTGTTTCGCCGCGGTGGCCATTTTGGCCCTGTCATGAGCGATCAGAGGGAAAACCCCCCCCCCCAAAAAAAACCGGGATGACAGAGATTTCCTCCGATTTCTAAAAGACGTTTGAAGGCTGAGCATCAGAATCTGTGATGAGGAAAACACAGCAGACTGCCTCGTACCATGAACCCACCATCCATGTAAATAGCTGCCATTTGTGAAGTAAGGAGTGCATTAACTGTACAAGCCAGATGAGTAATTGTATTATTCATGCAACCCCCCTCCTGTTTTTTTATTCCAACCAAAAAAAAAAGTGGGCATACTTATACGTCTTTGTCATTTCAAAGAAATACTAACCCGGTCCACTCACTGTGATTAAATTAAAAGAGCATGCTCATTACATTATGCATACCGAAATAAGAATAGCCCTGACCAGTCTGTGGCTCCGCCGAGAATGATCACATGTTTCTCTGCTGTGCTAGATTTTTGGGGGCACCCATTAGCAGAACAAAAATCACCTTTGATTTAATGAAAGGTCCTCATTTGCTTACCGGCTCTCTTCACTTACGGGCACATGGTTAAATTAGGCACCCCCACCCCAAACCCCCCGGTTGAAAAAAAAAGGAGACGCCGTCCCCTCTCTTGCCCGGATAATGCTGTGATGATTCTATGATCTGGTGTTTCAAGTCTGCAGGAGTGTCAGGAATCCACTGCAAGGTGCTTCTAATTGCAGATACACCTCAGCACTTGAAAGTAATGAATGTGAGCACGCTGAAACCTCCAAGGATCAAACGCTAGTAATACATCATCAGTTCTGAAAAGGGTAATTCGTTTCCCTTCGCCAAGCAAAATATTAGAAGTTCAGATAGGAGGTTTTTATTATTAATTTATTCTTCCCCCCCCCAATACATGTTTTTTTGTAATTGAAGTGCTATGAATAAAGCAAGCCATATATCTTAGCCAGCACCGTGCATCCTTTTGACTAGATGAGGGATTTGAGTGTGTAAATATTGTCTGTAGCGAGTCACAACAAGGAGGATTCCACCTCAAACACACTTTGCTGATGTGTTTGATTGGATTTTGAGCTGTGTATTTCCCCAGATCACCACTAATCATATTTTATTGTATCTCATCTTAGATCTGTTGTGTCGCTTACTGTACTTCAGTTTAGCTCCAGTCAGGGATTTTGTTGGAAGTTTTGTTCAAACTCGCCGACTCTCTTGACAGGTGTTCTATAATGGTTTGAGTCGAGCGCCGCTCACTTGATCAAACTGAGGTATGTTTATGACTAACAATGAAATTAACTGCAAGATGTCCAGTTCATCTTCTGTCAGCCGTAAACCTCCTGTGTCGACCCTTTTAATGTCCATCTTTTTTAAGCTGCAGCTCTGACGTTAAATATTTCATCAACCTTAATGTCTGTGACTCCTAACTTTGTTTCTGAACTTCTGCACTTGACTATACCATGGACCTATTATGTCTGATTTAATAATGATATGAATATATACGTATATATATATATATATATATACAAATTTCAATCATCATCATCTTATGTAACATTTCAATTAAATTCTATTCTATTCTATTCACTTCAATTCAGTTCAGTTCAGTTCAGTTCAGTTCAGTTCAGTTCAGTTCAGTTCAGTTCAGTTCAGTTCAGTTCAGTTCAGTTCAGTTCTATTCACTTCAATTCAGTTCAGTTCAGTTCAGTTCAGTTCAGTTCAGTTCAGTTCAGTTCAATCCTATTCACTTCAATTCAACTGAGTTCAGTTTAATTCAATTCAATTCAATTAATTTCAGTTCAGTTAAATTCAATTCACATCAATTCAACACAGTTTGGTTCATTTTAATTCCATTCACTTCAATGCAACTCAGTTCAGTTCAGTTATTTAGGATCAGTTCAGTTCAGTTCAGTTCAATTTTAATTTATTTGATTTTGTTCAATTCAATTTGTTTTGAAGTTTCACATCATAACAAACACTACAGTTGAAGTAAGACTATGTTGGAGAAAAGAAAAACAGATCCATTACGAATCAACAATGAGTGATTCACAGCGTGACCGTTGCGAGGAAAAACTTCCTTTTAGAAAGCAGAAACCTTAAGCAGAACCAGACTCAGTGTTGACGGCCTCCTGCTGTGAACAGCTGGGAGGTTGGATGGGAGGTTTAGGTTTAAGGGATGAATGGAGAAAAAGATTGAAGAAGGAAACAGTAAGAGAAAAGAGGAGAGTATAGACTTGGGCAGCCCATTCCAGGGAGGAATTACTAACATTTACTAAATATGATTTTTACATAATCTTTCATCCTTAGGATTGTGAATTTACATTATGGTTAGTTTTTTTTGCATTTTGTTGAATCAAAAGAAAGTTTTTCTTCTAAAACGTCTAACAGTTCTATTAATTCAAAAAGTTCAAAGTTCGCAGCTTGTGTACATATAAACAAATAGTGTAAAAAATAATAATAAAATGGGAGAAAATATGGGAGTAAATTATTTCCAGTTGTGTTTAACAACAGACAAATACATTTGTTTTTCATTCAAATAGTTCCCCTTATTGATTCATTACTTTTCTTCTAATATTATGATACTATTGTTTTATATTATGAATATATTATGTATATGTTTAGGATTATCCATTGCGTGAAGTAAAAGCTTGGCTAATGCTAGGCTATAGCTAAAGCTATTAGCAATAAAACAAGCATATATTTACTTGTTTTGTTGGAAGTTTCGTCACCAAAGAAATTGTTCACACAAATTGGACTCTTTATGTTTGAACAAGGGTGTTAAAGACTCTACAAGAGTTTTGTTCAGCTTTAATTACACGATCCAGCGAAGTATTTTGAAACAAACACATTTTTATGGTGCTTCACTGACGCTTCATTTGTTGCCACAGCAGCTTATTTATGTGGTGCTGTTTAATGGTGGCCCTTCAGTGATTCACTGCATGTAAAGCTGGTCTGGCGTGCTCCGCATGCAGTCATCAGGCCGGAGGGACTCCGCCAAAACAAGTCGGCTATTTCACCAGAAGACAAACCTCTTACTGCTGGTTGACCCATGTGGCCACCGAGCTGCTGACCCCGGGAACACTGGGGTAAGAAGTTCAAAGCCCAGCTGTCCACGTATGATCTCCCCGTCTAGGCCACGGCCGTGCACCGCGGGGCCACTTCCCCCCACCGCCCTGGTCCAGGTCCTCCCTCACAACAAAGTCATGGCACGCTATGCTTCTTCAACGGTGCTTAAAATGACCAAAAACTCAGTTGAGCGCAAAGTGTTTGTGTATCCGTGGGATGTAATTTACGGCCTTGTGCTGAACGCTACCAACCTTGTGCAGGGACCAGTTTTGCGGCTGCTCGTGGCATCTGCTCAGACGGCCACTAAGGAACAGGCATAACAATGTGCCATTCACGGGCCAGATGATGTCCAACTGCGAAGAAGCGATTGGACAGGAAGGGTATCAGAAGGGCGTTCGGGACAGGAGAGTTTGATGGACTTAACATGAAAATAAACTGGGCGATAACACCTCGAACAAAAGATGCGGAGAGAAGATTATAAATTAATCAAGGGGTCTTATTATCGCCGCGGAAGTTCTGCAAACATACCACAGCACAGGCTGTCGCTAACAGACCCTCATAATCACAGGCACCACTGAGCTTTCCAGGAGACTGCCAAAATCCACACATTGCCAGGCAGGTTTAATGTTGAAGTCTTTAATATAGATTCCTCGAAAAAAAAAATCCACTCTTGTGTGTTATTTTCTCGCTTTCCCTCTTAGTTCTTCTTCTTTGCATCACGTTGACCTTGATTTTCGGTACATCCCATTGCTCTGAGAACAATTTGACAGCTTGACTAAATAATGTAACATCATTTGGGATCGATGTGGTTTAACTTCTGCAACTATCTGATTTCTCATGCTGCGTTCAAGGTGGCAGAAAACCCAATTTTGAGGTTCCGACATTGTGCAGCATTTTCCCCCCACACTTTCTTGAAAATGCAACACTTTTAAATTTAACTTTATTTTAAATAAGAGCTGCTATCGAATATAAAAAATAAGTGTAAAGTAACATCTGACACATTAAATAGTTGTATTATAATAATAATAATAATGTAAATACCAAAGAAAGCTCGATTTTTTCCCCCTAAAAGACAGAAAGAACATTTATTTGAGTCACAACATAACATCTGAATGTAACATAATTTGGGATTTATGCGGTTTAACTTCTGCAACCCTCTTGTGATTTTCTTAAGCTGGGTTCAAGGTTTTGACATTGTGCAGTATTTTCCCCAAATTCCCTGCAAATGCAACACTTAACTAAACAAAAAAAGAAGTGTAACGTATGCTGTTACAATCTGAACCATTAAATATTTGAAATATCATTTCTGATGAAGTACTTTTATGGAGATTTGATGAAAGACTAAAAAAAGCATGTTCTGCTAGTTAATCCCAATTTTCAAATACCCAAAAAATGTGTTTGATTTTTAAAGAAACAGATAAAAATGTATTTTATTCATTCATTTATTTATTCATTTTATGTGCAGCTTACTCTCTTATGGGGGCCACGGGGGTATGGAGTATATATAAAACCTGAATATGGTAACTATATATATATATATTTATATAAACATTTACTCATGAGGAGAATAAAAGAAAATGTAATAATACTAAATAAAGTGTCAGAAATTGTGCAAAAAGATAGGTTTGCTGCTGAAAAACAGCAATACACACGGATCATTCAGAGACAACCTAAAAGAGAAAATAGAAAACACAGCAGATAAAGCTCATCCTTCTGACTCTTGTGTGAATGATCGTGCCTACAGTTATATAGATATAACATGAGTCAAATCAATGTGAAGCGATCCTAAAGAGGAAGAGTCCAACTTGAAAAGAAGTGTATTATTTATCAAGATATTTTGGCGTTTAATAACTAGCAGACAGCTTCTCGTCGGTGCGTAGGAGGTGGATAATAGAGAATAGATTTGGTTATTTCAATCTGAAGTCCAAGTTCTGGTCTTCAGCTGGAGCCGGGTCTTGGCGACCTGTCATCTGCGGTGCACAGTTAGGAGGTGGCTAACCCCTCGGGGGAGAGGGGAGGCTGCTGGGGGGTCTGAGGTGTAAAAACCCAGGAATTTCAGCATCTGATAAATGAGTCTCTTCCTTACTGCATATGGTATGTGTTTTCAAGTGACTCCCCCCTGGCCCTCCTCACAACCGGCAATCCTTCATGAGGAGTTCAGGGGCCCTCGTCTGTACATGGGGGCCCCTGTTTTGTTGCCAAGACAGGCCCCCTGCATCGGCGGCATATGGGACTATATGACGTCTGGCTTTTTTTTTTCAGAGACGTTGTTGCGGTGTTACGAAAGGCTTTCACGTTTGGGTCACTGTTAATTTACACTGACTTCCTAAGCTATTAGTTTGCACAAAAGAGGACGGTTTGTCACTCCTGGACGTACACCTGCTACCTGAAAATAACAGCAGTGAAATTACACAACGCGATGGGGAAAGTCAAAAGGCGGCGGGATTAAATGACATCTGTCTGACAGGTTCTAATGTGATCCTGCGGTACCGAGACACATGAAAACAGCTTTAACACCACTTTGCTTTAAATATAGCGCCGGCTTATGGAGCTATTTCTCCACAAAAAGACTGTATTTTATTGGATGTTTGGCACGATGATGCTTCTACATCTATAGCAGCCCTCGTAAAGTTTAACCAGTGATGTTATTGATGCATTTAGTATTGGTCATTTCTGCGGCTCGGTCGTCTTCTTCACGGACACATGCACCCTCCGGTTATTCCACCGGACCTTTACCTCCTCTCCTATTATAGCGCCCCACTCTCTCCGTCTTCCCAGTGTATACTACTCATTGTTTACTGTACATGCAGGTCCAGAGTAATAATAAATAAGGAGCGTGTGTGCCGTGCCAACATGATTGATTACGACAGGGAGGCAAGGTCAGGATGGAGGAACAGGCTAGGGCTGTCCGACTCATTGAGTTAACACTGTATCCGTATTGTATGAATGTCACCAGCGATCCTGTGATTTATTACTACAGCCACTGCTCAATTCTCTTTTTCTGCTCCCCCCCTTCTTCTCCTGCGCCTGACCGAGATACGGGCTATGAACAGAAGTGTGGACCAAATCGAGTATGTCAGAGCAGGTTACGTCTCAATCGGAATATTTTATTACTTTTGATTTTATTTTAATGCCCTCTTTGAATAAACGTAACATATGCAGGATTCATTTGGGATACAACTTTTCCCTTCTGAACGAGGTTAACGTGGTGGAAATCGGATCGTGGCAATGATGTTATTTAATAAAAATACAAAAATACAGGTATATCTTTTTTTTTATTATGAAACGTTCAGGGGAGAAGATTAAATAACTCACCCGTGTTTGGAAACACATGTTATTCAAATCTAATAATAGATTCAATTTGAGTAGAGATGTATGACTTCTTAAAATTATTTTATTTGATCACAAAGCATTCCAGGTAAGATTTCCCTTATAAATAATCATATCTTATTTATCTGTATATTAATATATTAACAAAATTCAGTGTTTTTACATTATCATGTTTTCAAATATTCTGTGTTTATGCTTTTTTAAATGGTTAAATAAAATGTTATTACGATTTATAAAAGTTCCCTAAAAATCCAGAGAAATAATTATAATCATAAACTTGAAATATAATGTAGCACAGGATGAAAAATAATAAATCATTTTAATTTTAATTCAATTGGACAAATTTGTTATGAAATATACAGATTCATATAATATATATTTATACTTATTATATATCTTTTTACATCAATCGTTTTAAATCTCAATTTGATGAACAAATAAATACATATTTAATTATATATATATATATAATATAAAATATATATATTTTTTATATTTAATTTTTGTTTTAAAATGAGATAGAGTTTTTTTTACACTACTAAACATTACAAGCATTTTTTCAATGAATGGCTCATAAATTATGATAACACAGAGAATACAAACATGACTATTGTTCAGTGATAAAAGTTCAAAAGGTTAATAAATAAATAATTAATAATAATCATAAAAATAAATGCATTTAAATAATCAAAAAAGTGATGTCTTGTGAATATTATCTGTATCTGCAATACTACAGGTTTTGATCCCATCACAATCTAAATCTAAAGTGTGTTTATTCATCCCTTAAAATATGATTATTATTCATTAATAAAAGTTTTCAAATATTAATAATCATCCATGTCAAATAATAACTGATAATAAATGTACTTGAATCTTCAAATAAAGGGATTTATTATTAATATTATCTTTTATGTTTTGAATAAAAGTCTAAAAGGTGATGCAGCATGAAAAAAATTCAGACTGTTTGTTTGCATGACGTGCACACACACACACACACACACACACACACACACAGTCACACACAGTCAAACACACACTTATAAAAGTCATTGTCACTTTCAACAATATACACTGAACTCCTCTTTCTTTTCACAGGATCTAACCTTTCGTCTTGGACTGAATACACAATGCCCCTCTGGACCTCTGGACTGCTCACTCTTTAGTGCATGTCAAGAAGACACCAGTCTGGACTATTTCCTTGGGGAGGTGGGTAAGCAAGCGCCACGCTCTGTCAGTTAGCGTAAAATGTTTCAGACTGAAGATGGATGGAGACGACGTGTCACTATGGCTCAACCGGGCTTTCACCGCTGCCATGGCCATGTCCTGGTCACATCAACCCAAGCGACCGGATCGCTAGGACCTGTCCTTCCTTTTGATTTAGCATATACACGACATGGCAGAGCATGTGGCCTTCACTCACCCAAAAACAAAAGGTTACTCCTGCGATGGCGTGTCTACATAAAGCACCGGCGCCGCTTTGAAATCCAGGGTATTTCTCAACAATGGCTTCATAACTTTGTCAAATGATGACACTTCAAAGTGAACTTTTTTACTTCATGGATCTATTGAGCAGAATATCCTACTTTAACTTAATTGTAACTATTTCTTTAAAGTATTTCCAGCAAAAGTCACACAGAAAATTTGCTCCTTGTTCAAAACTGGATACTGATGATTTCTTTGCACACAAATATTGATCATTGAACCGTTGTTCATCAGAGAATTAAATAGAACTGGACAAGCCAGCCAGAAATTTGTAGAGAATTAGAGGAATAAATTAAGTTATGCATCCCCTGGTTTTATTTTTTTTTTATTAAATAGAAAAAAAAGTTGTAATAATGCAGACACAGGTTACATTAAATCTTTGTTTTAAATGTACAAAACATTAAATTGATTATTTATTTGAACTTTATGAGTTAAGTCATTGGTGGGCAATTAAACCTCCTCAGGGGCCACATTTTATACAGTCGCAAAAATAGCACATACAACGAAAAGGATTGAAAAGTATAAAACCAAGTAATAAAATAAAGCTAAATATGCTGAAAACATTATTTTAGTGTATTTATATAACCTACTTATAAAAATCTGATAAAAAGCACTTTATTATCTCCAAATATTTTCTTTATATTCCCTTAAAAACTTGCAAAAATGAAAAAAGAGGAGCATTAAAAGCTTTAAAACAAAAGCCCTAAAGTCATATTTAGAAACTATTCATGAATTATATAAATTAATAACCAATCAAATAAAATAATTGTGAGTTTCTACATGATCCTCGACCCCATTAGGGCCACATAAATACAGTCAAGGGGGCCACACTTTGCCCAGATCTAAGTTAAACAAGTAAAATAATTTAAAATATTTTTAAGATATGATATTTTCTGCTACAAATGATTCCCCGGTTGGTCAGAGTAATTCATATTAAATCACTGGAAAACAGAGTAATTGAAACAGAGCAACAGAAGAAGAGATAAAGTCAAGACAGTCTGTGGAGAAAAGACCTCGACATGGAAAGTCTTGGAGTGCTGACCTTTGCATTTGACCCCCCCCCCCCCCCTTCACTCCCCATCACCCCCCAACCTCTCATATGTTTCCACAGGCAATTCCATAACTCTCCAACCAACATTTAAACGTTTCCTGTTTGACAGGAAGTTCCACATCACTCTGTGGGACCCGGGATCAACTGTGCGAAACAGTACCGGCTTAATTTATATCATGTCTCATCACCTTTTCTGTGGAGGACTCGCACCCACATGTGTGAAGAATCAGCATTTCGGCTGTATTTCACTCAAGCGGCAGCAACCCACAAGGATTGAGGAAGTTAAGTCCAACGCATTTTTTTTTATTAGCAAATGTAAAACTGTAAATCATTTTTTAAAATGCTCATTAAAATCATACTTTTTTTCTGTGTTTTAACTCTCCTTTTTACATTTTATTTGCTCTCATTGAATCTGTAATGCAATCACTATCTGGTCCTTCTGCTGCAACCAATACATATATTTACAGGTATCACAATCTTATTTATTTATCTTTTGAATTCATCATTTCATTAAAAAAAAACGAGTGGAATATATGATACAAATACATGATAGAAATGTGTTTATTGTTTTCTTTTAATCAAAGCTGAAAACTCAATATATGTGGATCTGAAAATAACTTTCTTGACAGTTATAGATTAGATTAGATTAGATTAGATTTTGCTTTATTAGTCCCACAAGCATCAGGGGAAAATATTCAATAAGCAAAAGCCCACAACAAACATTGAATAAAATACTTAAAGAATACAATACAAATATAATTATAAATTTAAAGACTTGTTAATACACAAATATACAGTATATTAACAATTAACAGTATTTACAAAATAGAGGCTGAAAGATGATTTTTAAAGCAGATTTCTCCCTTTTTTTTAAATTATACATTTCTTATTGAGTTTTTAATACACACAAACACAATTAACAAACATAAAACAATGCCCTGTGGTAGATTTCCTCCAGTATAATAGTTATATACTGTTGCACATGTACAAACAGGTAGAAAAATACAATAAAAAAAATAATAAAACATCTCTTTCCATTCATTGATCGATCTATAGATTGATATTATATAACACACACACACACACACACACACATACACACACACACATATACTGTATATATATGCACAGTATAAGGCATTAAGAGGTGACAGAAACACACAAAAAGAATCAACGATGACACAAAAATAAGAAGCTAGTCGGTGGATTTGTCTGGAGTCCAGATTGCGAGTGAGATACTTAAATTGACGGAGCCGAGTTTGTGGCGTGTTTGTGTCCGTGCTGCTCTTACACACTCTTTTAATGGCCGAGTGTTAATAAAAAACTCCGCGTTACATACTTCTGCAGGAGCCCCGAGTCACCCTGCACACATTAATACTCCCGTCCAAGTGTCATCAGCAACCAGTACACACTTGGTCAAGTGAAAATTTCCAGTATGACAAGATATTTTTTCCCACACTTTTACTCGCTCGTCTCCCTGTATATCATCCCTCCCCTCGTCTCCGTGTCTCTTACTCACTCACTCACTATTTCGCCGTGTTGTTATTGGAATGTGTGTGTGCTGGTGCGGACTGTGAAACTGATGAATGACCAGCCATGGCAGATTCATAGTCCGGATCCTGGTGCAGCTGGAGAGGAAACTAATGGCAAGCTGGGACTGTGGAGGTCTCAGAGCTAATACCTGTCTCTTCCATCAGGAGACCTGGGGGCATTTTTTTACACCCAGCCAAATAAGAGCCACCCCCCCCACTCACCCCCCCCACCCCATCACCGCCAGTACTCCTACTTTTAACACCTTCCAACTCCTTCACTGCACCCCCCCCCCCCCCCGCCCCATACATCCACTTCCACATGCATACGGCTGCATAGTCGCACACACACACACACATGGCGACATACAGATGGACACACACCCCTGCAGAGCCGCCGAACCATCAGAGCAGTGGGACGTGCTTTAATCGCGAACGGGTCGCCCAAGAGCAGACCCGGGCCACGTTCGGCTCTGTCCTGCTGCCAAGAGGTCACTGCCAAGTGACTTAGCAAACATATGGTATGTAAGTGCAGAACATCTATCTGAGAAAATGAACTTTAGTACTTTGAACTGGTGGAAACTTTTGTGTAGTAAATAGGTATTTCACACATTAGAAAATATATTGTTGAAGTTGTATCAAAATGTTGATTTTCAAAATGTTAAAATATATTTCTGGAAACTTTTTCGAATGTATATATATATATATATATGTATATATATATATATATAAATATATATATATATATATATATATATATATATATATATATATATATATATAATTGTCCTTTATCATCATTAATTATGATAATAATATACAGATTATTTACATTTCAATATTTTCTTGGTTATTTCAAAACATAAAATTTGAAAAATGAAATTTAATACTTTAAACTGGTAAAAACTTTTGTGCATTAGATATGTATTTCACACATTAGAAAATCCATTTCTTTTCCTTAAGTTATGTTTAATATTCATTTTCAATATGTTAAAATATATTTCTGGAAACGTTATCAAATGTATATATACATATATAAATATAATTGTCCTTTATCATCATTAATTATAATAATAATATACAGATTATTTACATTTCAATATTTTCTTGGTTATTTCAAAACATCAAATTTGAAAAATGAAATTTAATACTTTAAACTGGTAAAAACTTTTGTGTATTAAATATGTATTTCACACATTAGGAAAAAAATTAATATTTTCCTTCAGTTGTGTTTAATGTTCATTTTCAATATGTACATATACATGAGTATATATATATATATATATGCTCCTCTTGATATTATTTCCATTAAATACTTCATTGGTAATTTCAAAATATCAATTTTTAAAATCAACTTTATTACTTTGAACTTTTCCTGGTTATTTATTTTGTGTACTAAATATGTATTTTACACACATGGACCCAAATTTTATGGTTAGCTTTATTTTCTTCATGTTTTGTTTAAAGTACATTTTAATACATTTTAAAAATATTTTTGGAAACTCCCATGTTAAAGAAACATCTTTTTACATTTTAATTTTGTTCTTTTTCCGCATTTATACACATTGTTTCCTTTTAAATAATATATTAGTAGTTTCAAAACATCAATTTTTGTACTTATATAGTATTTAAATTGTTATATATAAATAACTTTTCCTGGGGAAAACTTTTGTATAATAAATATATTTTACCATTATTAGACCTGTTTTTTATGGATACATTTATTTTATTTACTTTGTGTTTAATGTGCATTTTCAATATGTTTAAATATATTTTTTAACTCTCATGTTATTACAATATTTTTTAATAAAAAAAAAAAGGTTATTCATCACCACATTATTATGATATTGTCTGGACAAATTATTTATATTAAAAATAATATCTTGGTAATTTCAAACAACATCTAATAGTATGTTTTAATAAAAAAATAAAAATGTTATTAATCACCATTATTCTCAGACTCAAAAACATCAGCAAAATGAAATGAATATATATATATATATATATACTTTTTAACTTGTGTGTTAACACTATTTCAGTTCAAATATTATATCGGTAAAAATACAGTCTTAAAGATATTATTTCACTTTTTTAAATTCGCATCTTCAGTTGTTTTTAATCCACATTCATCCTGATTAAATCCACTTGTTTTTGCTCTAAGAAGCTCTTATGCCTCCTCTTCCGTCCTCCTGGTCAAATAAATGGCCCTCCCTGCCTGAGAGTAACAGGGCATCAGCTGTGCAAGAGTAAATGTGCGGCAAAAAGACAAGGATGGGCACTTTACTGGACATTGGCTTCTGCTCCCTGATGATCAGACACATGATGCTTGCTGCTCCGCTCCTGCAGGATGTTCAGCCATGCAGCTTTAAGTTGGAAATGTTGTGTTTGTTCTGCGGTCGGGCATCTGGTGTGATGCCGTCGCCATCCGTCTCCGTACACTGTCAACAATGCCGTTCTTTTTTTTTGTAACAGACAGTGGAGTTCATATTCAACTTTGGCTACCATGTTTTTTTGATTGACAGAAGCTCAGAGCGCCGAGTCATGAGGTCAGTGAACGCACCAGAGAAGTGGGTTTGCCGGCTGTCGTTTCATGCAGGAATGAGAGAAACTAGTTTTTTTAGACAGACAGACAGTCGGAGAATCATTCCAGAAGTCAATGAAAATTCATTTGTACAAACTTTTACTAGGAAACATGGAGGTAAAGTTTAGAAAGATACAGAAATAAAAAGATTTGAATAAAAGTAAGGGTCTGTGACATCTGTGTGTCAAAGTGTACGATCTTGAAAATAAAATTCACAACAATGTAAATTCCTGGAATTCTCAGGGTCACAAGTCGCTTAAACATGCCATCAGACTTTGAATATAAATTTCTTACACTGAATTTTTAACATTGAATTTTTTGCTTTAATTTGTTTATGCATTGAATACATTGTCATTCTCGCGTTGAATTTTGAACATATGTTTTTACAGGTAATTATTCCTTTTTTTTATTTTAATTTTTTACACATTTGACACTGAATTTATTTATGCATTGAAAAAGTACTTGAAATTTAATTCTTCTTTTTAAATTCAAAGTTCGATTCCGATTCTGTAAAACTCAAGTCTAAGAATTCAGTTCCAAAGTCGCACACATTTACTTCCATAACCATTACACTGATTTTGTTGTTTTGTTGCTAAACAAAGTGTAAGCACCTATTTTTATTTCCAGTTTTCTTGAAAATCGCTAAAACTGAAATAAAATTGTAGTGATGGTCTGATGAAGCTTCATGAAGCAGTGTCATTATTTTCAGAGTCCACTAGATGGTGGTGTCTGCACTATTTTCCTTTGTTTTGAACAACTGTTTTAAATAAACATCATCTCATTTTTAAACTGATGGCGCCACCTACTGACCTCTAACCAACATGACACTGTTTCATGAAGCTTCATCGGTCCATCATCAGTAATTGAGTTTGGAAATTGACTTCAACACAATCCACAATTTCCAGATTTGTTATCATGACATTGTCATTTAAACACAAAAAAAGCATCTTGGTTGGCCCAGATTGGTCCCCAGGCCTGAGTTTGACACATGTTGTGCCAGTAAAAAAATACTTTGAGCTATTATCAATCACCAAAGAACCAAATCCTACTTTATTTCAAATGCTTTTAATGTTTTAGAAAATAAATAATATATATATAGTTACGGCAGTAAAATCCCCAGGGTTCAGTTCCATTGCATCTGGACAATCTTTCTCAAACCTGAAGATAAGCAGACTTTAAATCATAAATTCAAACCGAGCTCTAATCCAAAAATGCTTTTAGGGAAAAGTGAAACAGCCAGACAAAATATTGTTTTTATTGAAATGTAATAGTTACTCAACGACAATGCAGATCATGTGATCAACCTTGTGGCTCGAGTCCAAATTCGAAGGAGGTCAAAATAAAGATCCTGAAATGAACCATTCCCAGGACTGGTTTTATTTATCTCCTCACCAATGACCATGAAAATATTTATCTTTTTCATTAAATCCCATTTTCTATTATTGAAGTGCATGGTTAGTGATGGACTCACAAACATTTTACATTTTTAAATACATAATTTTAGGTACTTTAACCCCTGTGTTATCTCTGGGTCAAAGGGACCCGAAAACTAGTGACGATCTGATGAAGCTTCATGAAGCAGTGTCATGTTGTTTAGAGGTCAGTAGGTGGCGCCATCAGTTTAAAAATAATGTTTAATTAAAACAGTTGTTCAAAACAAAGGAAAATAGTGTAGAGACCGCCATCTAGTGGACTCTGAAAATAATGACACTGCTTCATGAAGCTTCATCAGACCATCACGACCGAAAACAAATGCGTTTGAGGTATCCCTTGTGTTGCCTCTGAGATAACACAAGGGGACCGTCATAATTATCTTGTTAACTGCTTCATGAAGCTTCATCAGACCATCACGACCGAAAACAAATGCGTTTGAGGTATCCCTTCGTGTTGCCTCTGAGATAACACAAAGGGACCGTCATAATTATCTTGTTAACTGTTTCATGAAGCTTCATCAGACCATCACTACCGAAAACAAATGCGTTTGAGGTATCCCTTGTGTTGCCTCTGAGATAACACAAGGGGACCGTCATAATTATCTTGTTAACTGTTTCATGAAGCTTCATCAGACCATCACTACTGAAAAAAAAATGCGTTTGAGGTATCCCTTCGTGTTGCCTCTGAGATAACACAAGGGGACCGTCATAATTATCTTGTTAACTGTTTCATGAAGCTTCATCAGACCATCACTACCGAAAACAAATGCGTTTGAGGTATCCCTTGTGTTGCCTCTGAGATAACACTAGGGGACCGTCATAATTATCTTGTTAACTGTTTCATGAAGCTTCATCAGACCATCACTACCGAAAACAAATGCGTTTGAGGTATCCCTTGTGTTGCCTCTGAGATAACAGAAGGGGACCGTCATAATTATCTTGTTAACTGCTTCATGAAGCTTCATCAGACCATCACTACCGAAAACAAATGCGTTTGAGGTATCCCTTGTGTTGCCTCTGAGATAACACGAGGGGACCGTCATAATTATCTTGTTAACTGTTTCATGAAGCTTCATCAGACCATCACTACCGAAAACAAATGCGTTTGAGGTATCCTTTGTGTTGCCTCTGAGATAACACGAGGGGACCGTCATAATTATCTTGTTAACTGTTTCATGAAGCTTCATCAGACCATCACTACCGAAAACAAATGCGTTTGAGGTATCCCTTGTGTTGCCTCTGAGATAACACAAGGGGACCGTCATAATTATCTTGTTAACTGTTTCATGAAGCTTAATCAGACCATCACTACCGAAAACAAATGCGTTTGAGGTATCCCTTGTGTTGCCTCTGAGATAACACAAGGGGACCGTCATAATTATCTTGTTAACTGTTTCATGAAGCTTCATCAAACCATCACTACTGAAAACAAATGCGTTTGAGGTATCCTTTGTGTTGCCTCTGAGATAACACGAGGGGACCGTCATAATTATCTTGTTAACTGTTTCATGAAGCTTCATCAGACCATCACTACCAAAAACAAATGCGTTTGAGGTATCCCTTCGTGTTGCCTCTGAGATAACACAAGGGGACCGTCATAATTATCTTGTAAACTGTTTCATGAAGCTTCACCAGACCATCGCTAGCTTATCCTAGCACACGAGTACACACACACAGACACACACATGAGGAAAATAATGTTGCACATACTTAAAAACGACATATTTTTTGCATCAAAGATGGAAACATCCAAGACTATTTGTATTTGTCTTCACTCGCCTCCACACACTCGCCCTCCGAAGCTTGTTACTGCTCCATGTTGGTTGTTGTAGCCACTTTGTGTAGCAGGTTTAATATTGAGCCCGTGTCCTGATACATATATTAATGTTTGCAGTCGTCCGCCTCTCAATGTTATGCTCATTAGTGTTCTATACTGTGAAATAGAATCAGAGCGCTGGTGGAAGTCATTAGTCAGTTTTGAGTGTGCATATGTTCAATTGACCTGCGGTATGTAAATTCTTTGCGATGCTGGCCTTGCATATGGGCCAAGTGCCTCACTGGAGGCCCGTCCAGCATGGTGCCTCATTACAGAGCGGCTTTCCAGAGTCCTCTCTGTTAATTAGAGAGCCTTTGTCCGTCACGTGACTCCGCCCGTTCCGAACGCTCGGAGGTCACGGTGAGGACTTATGGATCTTCCTCCCACGACGTCCGTTCGTCTATCTGTCCGCTCGCCCCCGGTGCCGTGAGTGCGTTCGTACGCTCGGCCATTTTTCATTTTTTTTTTTTTTAGGTGTGTTTGTTGGACAGCTTTTCGATCGAAACGTTGGAACCATTCGTCAGCAGGAAACGGAAAGAAAGGAACATGTATTGGCCACTTCCAAAGTACATTTTGAGGGTTAACAGCATCTGTATTAGTGGTGAAAACTGGCCAATATAGTGATTCGCGGCTGGAATAACAACTAAATACTATATATAAATAAATTATTATGAATGTGGAACGGCACTAAAAACATGCAACCTTTGTAAACGTGACTATATTTACATTAAGAGCGTATCCATTATATAGATGCTGGAACAATTAAAAATAAATGTATGTTACTTTTTATTTATTTATTAAAGATTTTACAATTTATTCGACATTTTTGCATTATTTATTTTCATCATCATTGTCACATATTCTTTGGTATCTTGCATGCATGTAATATGTTGATGATTTAAACTGTCATGCCTGAAATAAACAATATTAATTCATTCAATCATCTTTGCACTAAACAATTCAATATAATATTAATTTCAGCATTATATTATATTTGATTTTCATGTTAGTAAGAAAGTAAGTCATTTATATTTATAGAGTGCTTTTCCCAGACCAGGGTCAAAGGTCAAAGCATTTAAACAATCAAAACAATACTCTATAAAATATATACTTAAAAGGTCGAGACAACACCGAGATAAACACAGGAAAGTCTCAGAAAGTCTAAATAATAAGTTATTATTAAATAATTAAAACAAAAACACAATTGTTTTTATAATTGAAAGCAGAGTTTACCTTGAGTGCACTCAGAAAGCAACTCGAAAACATAATTTAAAACTCGATCAATATGAAAAAAAAAACACGTATATTCTCTAATAATATCATCCGAAAAAAATGCATCTTTCTATAATCAAAGTCTTTAAAAACCTGCTTTATCGATTGTTTCTTTTTGAAGTGAAATTGGCTCGTGATGCACAGAACCCCAGGCTCGCTCTTGTTTTTCTCTTTTATATTCATCTGTTAAAAGTGTCAAAATTATTTTCCCCTCCACCTTTTTCACCTGCTTGTCAGACTTGCAAAGGCACTCAGTGAAATTATCTCCAGGGCAACAACAAAGCACTGTCAAGACACCAGCATCCTGCGGCTTAATTGTTATTAATTTACTGCAATTAAAATCTGTCTCTCTGACTCTTTTTTTTTTTTTCCCCTTTTTTTTTTTTCATGCCTCGACAAGCGAGGATATTGTTTACACGCAAAGAGAAACTGTTGAAGAACATTTCCAAGCGATGTCACCGTCTATGCATAGCTCTAAGCAATTCCGGCGCTCATCGTGATAAAGCCCATATTTGAATAGGAGCGGATATCAAACACATTCATTAGGTTACATGCTTCACTTGATTAATTATATCTGAAGAAAATTGCGGGCACTTCGGATCTTAGTCTGGTAGTATCGCCATGTGCCACGGATCCCTAATTTCCAAAAGAAAAAGGAGGGAGAGGGATGATGGGAGGGGGGTTTGGGGGGTGAAGGTTTTTTTTTTTTTTCTCTCCCAGTCTATCCCGGACAGCCTGCCTCCCTCCCAGAGGAAATGAACGTATTCAAATGTATCTCCATCAATGAGCACAGTAATTATGAATTCAGCACTAATTAGTAGATACACTACTTTCCTTGCATATTTGATTTCCACTGTGAGATGTTAATAAGGGAAGTGCCCATTTTTGTCCTATCTCATAAAAATTCCAGAGTGTTGGAGGGAGGTGGGGGGGTGAGGGAGGGAGGGAGGGAGGGAGGGAGGGCGAGAGGTGGTGGTGGTGGTTGGGGGGGGCAGATGGCGAGAGGGAAACAGGGGATGCATTAAGTATGCATGGAAGTCGGGGAAAAAAAATAAGTTTACAGATAATTGGCCGCGGTTACTGAGGGGTCTAAAACAACACGGCTTTACCTTAGTTAACATTCTGCCCGGCTAAACATCGGCCTTTTATACATAAAAAAAAAGAAAAGACACCCCTGCTTTTGTGCGCCTCACTTGTTAAAGTCATGTCGCTAATGTCGCCACCGGAATCTGAGTAACCCGGTGATTTAAAAAAAAAAAAGGCTTTGTTTGAATGTCACGGCTACAACAACAACAACAACAGTTTTGCTCTCTTACGACGCCAAGGGGTAATTACACTACTTTTCCCAGAGAGGGAGCAATAAGAGAAACCCTCCCCTTCTTTGATAACTAGCTGCAACATATTTACTGTGCACCACAGCTTGTGATTTATTAATATAAGGAGACGGCTTTTGTTGCGATTTCCTCCCTTCTTCTTTTTTTTTTTTTTTTTTCTATCTTCGCCAGTGATTAGCACTGCCAGATACAGTCGATGGCAAGTGGATTAAATTATCAAAGTCGGGGAATAAAAATCCAATAATTCGAACGCTCATTGGAAGTGAAGGACGTCGTATTTTCCCGTCGCTGTCAGTTTAGGCGGCAGATGGTCACCCTTATGCCAGCCGTTGGTGCGCGAGTCAGAGGCCGTACCTTTACCAATAACACGAACATATTTCTGGACAACACACAATTGCATCGGATACAGTGGGTTTATCTAATTAATCCAATCATCTTCTTTGAAGGGGGGATTTCTGCGCCCGCTGGTCTCCTCCTTTTTCTCGCTGAGATCGGCGTCTTTGTGCCAGGCCGGCCGGGGCTTGCCAAGGAAAAGAAGGCTGGTGCCTCTGTGAAGGAGACTGTTATGACCATGTGGTGTTCGTGCCAACCTCTGGCTGCGGCGCCGAGATATGGAGCGGCGGAAAAAAGTGATAAAATAATAATAGTAATAATGTCAGACGGGGAGAGAGAAACACACCAACACACACACACACACACACACACCGGGAATTCAGTTGAACTTCCAAAGAGCTAATCCATGTCAGAACCAACGAGTTAAGCGACAAAACGAAACTTATAATGTCAATACACAAGTCTACTAGTATTTTATCCAGTCAACACTTATTTAATTTAATTTCTTGACCATATTTGTTCTTCCAGTTGAAAACACTTGACTATAAATACTAACCATAATAAGACTGATGTTGATTAACGTTCGAAGATAATTAAGATAGATAAAAAAGTACTTCCTGTTCAAGATATTGTGCCGTTGCCCATTGAATTTGACGCCCAAGCTTTAAGACTTTGGGGCCACAGTCGGCCCTCAAGACGGTGAAGAAATACGCCACCTATAGTTGCAGTACTTTATCGATCCCTGTGTCATACAAACATGATTCTAACTGCACAAGCCTACTTTTTTTTTATCAATTGAAATATCATTGATAGCAATAAGTTAAATGGGACAGAACTCTAGACTGTAGGCTTAAATGGGAGCTTCCACCGAAGATCCTACTTCACCACAAAGAGTGACGAATCTTCAAGTGATTGGTGCTTATTGGTGGGAATTTGGAGTGTCACAAAAATTGTTTTTTTTTCTGAAGATGAAATTTAAACTCGTCCTTTCACATTTAAAGGACTTACATTTATATAACACTTAAATATAAATAGATATTTCGGTGGGAAAAGTTAATAATACTATCGTAAAAATAGTGTTTTTTTTAAATAACTTGCATTATTGAAAATGACAGAATTAACAGAAAAGTAGTTCAGTTTATTTTTCATTATTATTAAACCAAAAGCAAGTTTTGTGCTATGAAAATTAAATTAAACAATAACTAATATTAATTATTATAATTATATTAACACATAAATCATACTAAAGCAAAGCCTCATTTAGGAATTTCACAATTAAAAAGGTAAAATATGGTTTGTTGGTTGATTTTAAATTCATTTTGATTTCTATTTATAGCAAATTTTCAAGTTTGATATTCGACAGTATTTTTCAAGATCCCACACACTGCTCCGTCGATTTAGCGTGTGATCAGTTAATGGAGGATAACAGCGGGCTGTGCGGTGGAAGGGCCGGGGCCGTCATGAACGATCTGTACGTCAGTCAAACGGCAACACACACTCTGGCAGTAACAAACACCAGGACAGCCATACAAACACGCATCCATACACACAAAGGCGGCCCCCTCACACTCTTATTTGACTTTGTGTGTGCTTCGCTGGGTTTATTATGACAGGCTGAGCGGCGGGGAGGGAATTAAACTGTTAAGCAGACATCAGAGGCAGTCTAATGTTTAATGCAGGAGCCGGGGCATGTGCTGACTGATAATGAATACAAACAGGCCAACGTCTTATTTGTTGTGCTTTTCATTGGGAACGACTGGGGTGCTTGACATCCACAGCTAATGTACTGTACGGGGCTATTGTTCTAACCCCCCTCTCTCATCCTGCCGTCATATCTTCCTCTCGCTCTCAACCCCCCTTTTTTTTCTTTTTTTTTTTTTTTTCATTCCTACTTTTATTGTGCTGATTCTTCAAAGCTGCGCTGTCACCGCCGTCAAAAAAAAAAAAAAAACCCACGAGCGTCCGCCTGGCTGTGACAGTGGTGCTGGAAATCACAATCTCCATCATGATAATGTGTTGATGGGTTGTGGTAATAGTTGTTAAAAGGTCACCCAGTGTGCTGTAATTGGCTCTTTCATACTTCACTACGTTTACCACGACAGAAGGCATGACCTCGCTGGCAGAGACGGTAAATATGCCATTTTCACAGTGTAATTATACAAGCCGGGCCTTCTTGGACCCGCTTCTCTCCGCCTCCTTTGCCCTCTCGGGCCACTCCATTACTTACAGTCTCAGTTTAGACGTCGAAAGTATCTCGGGCAACCATCCACGGACGCAGCTTTCTGTCGGCTCGTGCGAGTGGAAAAGATGTGGAGTTCATGTAGAGTAAGAATATTAACCCTGGAAGTTTATTTTTTACCATCAACGTGAACAAACATCGACAACAGCAGTTCACAAGAGTCACACGCGCTTCATAAACACACAATCTCATCACATTAACTCGATCAACAAGATCATGTCAGCTTCTTTCAATACTACGCTGCTGCAATTCTTCATTTTTCTTTCTGTGAAAGTAAAATAAAATGCTTCCAAAAATGATGCAGAATGAAGTGAGTTTGGATATAGACAATAATTTGGTGATGGTCTGATGAAGCTTCATGAAACAGTGTCATGTTGTTTAGAGGTCAGTAGGTGGCGCCGTCAGTTTAATAAGGATGGGATGTTTCGTTAGTTGTTCTAAACAAAGGAAAATAGGGCAGAGATCGCCATCTAGTGGACTCTGACAATAATTACACTGCTTCATGAAGCTTCATCAAACCATCGCTACAATATAGAATTTTTATTCTGATGACATTTTAACACAAAAATTGTTTTACTAAAAGTTTATGAAAAAACAAAAAAACAAAAAAAATTAAAAGACTACAAAAATGATCTTTGAATTTTATCTAAAAAGAAACATGTTCTTAATTCTGATAGCTAGCTTTTATTTTGGATTTAATCTTGTTAAGTGTGTTCACCGAGACTGGTGTTGGGATTAAAACTCTTTACTGTGATAGAATTATTGACAACACTTTATTAAACACAAACAAACAAAAAAATCCATCTAAAAACATCACCTTAAAATTGATGCCATCTTTGTTATGTTGCTGGAGCAAGATCAGTTCATCAGTTCCTCTTTGGGATCTTAACTTAATATGTGTGTGAACATGTGAATTCTTTGGAGAAAATGTGTTAATCCATCTTCACCAAGATATAGATAAACACTACGATTCAGGGAAGACATAAATAATCGTAATGGAATTCTTTATTTATTAAACGCTAACATTTATTTTACCACAAAACATTACCTTAATTGATGCCATCTTTGTTACGTTGCTGGAGTAAGACGTCCCAATAAGACACAAATTGATCAGTTTCTCTTTCTTTGATTAATGTAACATATGAAGATGTTAAAATCCTAGTATAAAAGATTGGGGAAATTCTGCTGGTCCATCTTAAAAGAAAGGTTGTCACCTTGAATCCAAAATATAAACTTACATTCTGAAGTGAGTTTTATTTTATTTTACATTTCATTTAACCTTTATTTAACCAGATAAAAGACCCATTGAGATCAAGAGTATCTTCCTTAACCCTTGTGAACATCTTAGATTTATTCATAATATGATTATTTTCTAGGTCAGATTTTATTAAAATAACAACAATAATTACATGTGATTTGGTGCAATGTCCTTTCAAACAACAACACATGTGTGATACAATTTGTAAGAGCGTTAAAAAAAACGCTACTAAATGCAGAACACAAATAACATCCATGATAATTAGCAATACGCATATTTGCATGTGTGCTTTTTTTTCTCCGCCATAATGAGAGAACACCACTATTACTACAGTTACAGTCAAACATCCAGCGCCGGTTTAATCCCATTACGGCACCTATTGTGACAGCAGGGGGAATAAATAATAAATAACAGTCCTACATATTTATTTTCAAACACAGCTCCTAATTAGTTCATACAGACAATTAAGTGGAAAGTGTGATTTATGCTTCTTGGGCATTAGGTGTTAACTTGAATCAATACAGTAATTAATATAGAGATACAAACTTAGACAATACTTAAAAGGCTTTCCACCGAGAGAGAGTAAACACACATAAACACATGTGGGATGTGAATTAACCAGGTAATTTTCCTTAACATGATCAACTTTTTTTTTTTTTTTTCCATTCGTTCTTATTTTCCTGCTCTGTTCTGTAAACATTGCTTCTCGCTCACATTTTTTTTCCTTCTTCTTCACTCCAGAGCCTTTACAAACCAGCCTCTCGTCACGCTTGTTAAACCCACATTCTCGCTGGATGTGAACTTTCGTTATTTTTTTAATTCATAAAAAAAACAACAAGAAAAAAACCCCGTCTCCCCACATTTATTTTTATGAAACATTCATTTATTTTTCACACAAGCTGCTGCAATTTTCATGCAGTGTAACTTAAAGTATGGTAATCTGGCATGAATTATGAATGTGTGTATGTATTATTGCACACACTTATGCACACATTTAATCCACACGCATTAATAACTATAAATATGTTTACCCTTCGCAAACGTGCAGACCTTTAGTCACTGTGTTTATTCTTACTTTACTTTTTATGTGGCCATTAAATACTAGTTAAAACAACTATTTAGGAAATTAGTACTGTAGTAACCAGTTAAATGTTATCTTTACAGTGATGTTTCTTGCAGTTTGTATCTGTTTCTGTTTAATCTTTGGTTCTAAGAAAGTCTATTTTTCAATATCCTCAAGTAGGATTCATGTTTTTTTTCATATATTTAACAGATACAAAACTGTCATTTGTTTAAAGTTTATTCTCATCTAATATATTAATATTATAGTTTAGTTACAGAGACAGAAAATTAGAAATAACACTAATTTCTATCAGTTTACATGTTAAAATAAACAAATATATTTATTATATTGTATTATATTATATATAAAACTGTAGCACTTTGAGATTTGTTGAGCAAATATTTAGTGCAATACAAATAAAATCGATTATTATTATTATTATTTATATTCTTTTCATCTTTGACTACAGAAGGTAATATATATATATGTACATGTACATGTACCTGTATTACATGTATATGTACCTGTATTACTTAAGTCTAACATTTATGCAATTTTATACCTATATTTCATAATTTTCCTGCATCATATTCTAGATAATTGAACAGATTTCAAGACGTATTTGCAACAATTAAAGTCAATAAGAACAGTCAGAGTAGAGAAGATGGTTCACGTGGCGGAGGATACAGATCCATAGCACCTCCCTGTGGTGTCGAACCGTCTTATTGTGTGAATTGCTTCCGCTCGCGACATCTTATCTCGCGTCTCTTCCTACTTAAAGCCCGCCGTCCTCGAAAACCTGTGTGAATCTCCCTCGCAAAAAGTGTTGAATTACAAACATTAAAAAAGAGTGAAGAAGTGAAACTCATCATCCGGGCCCTGACAGTGTTCGCTTCAATCAGTTTAGGAAGCGGCTGAAAAGCGTCATTGTAACACGGTTATGGTAACTGCCGGAGTGAAAGTCGCCCAATCTTATTGTGAGAATCTTCCTACAATATCAGGGCGAGGAAGCGGGGGCAGCAGAGTTTGACAATAATATATCTGTGGAAATCTTTCCCCCACTCTGCAGATCCTCGGTGAGAGGCACATCAGAGGAGACATTTGCGCTTTATGAAGTGCATTCATTTGGCCATTTGCCATGTTTCCTCACCAGAGGACTGCTATGATGAATGAGAGAAGAGAAGAAGCAGATTTTCTCTCCCACCTCTCGGCTCTCCCCTGTGATTACTAATACAGAGCCCTGCAACCTCCCACACTATATGAAAACTGTAGGCTTGCTCTCATATCCTGGGTAATCCTCAATTTCCCAGAATCATTAAACTGAGACTAGCATCTCTGATGGCTGGAGATACTTGACATATTATGATTATTATCATATGAATACCTTGTTGTTACCCAGGAAGTGGCGAGGTTGCATAGAAATCGATGTGGAAGACTGACATAATAGCCTTTGAGCTTGTTGCTTCAGAGAATAGGAAGTCCCATTTTATATGTATAAGACAAACCAATTTGGATTCCGACAGATGTTGCCTGACTAAACAAGTTTGTGTTGTCCAATAAAAATAACTTTTTCTAGGACTTTCATACACATATACAGCGTTAGCTCGTCTTATAAGTTTGATTTGTTCCATGCATGAGCTCCTAACTCAAATGACTTGTATATTAAATATAATTTCTCCATTGAAGTGAAATGAATATGAATCTGTTCTGGACCCCCAAAAATACAAAAGAAAAATGTGAGTCTTAAATAGATCTTGGACCTCTATTGTACTCATCAGTATGTGTCTGTTTGTACAAAACTCTCTTTTCAATAAAATATTTACATTAGAATATTTGCATATGCCACACCCATTAAAACCTCTTCGTATTTCTTGAGCTAAAATCGTCTTTACCATAACCACACCCACTCTGCTGTGATTGGTCAAGCATCAAGGTTTGTCACAGCTCGTCTCCAAGGGCCTTGTTGTATAAACAAAGCAGGGTGTGATAACAGATGGCTGGAGTTGGAGTGATGCCATTACTACATCATAATGGACTCCGCTCTGGTAACCTCTCTTTCGCTGAGATTTCAGACGAGGGAGAACTTTATAAAGTAATACGTTCAAAACATGGTCATGATGAGAGACTTACTGCATCTTGAGGAGGAAGACTTCAACATTTGAAACATGTGAATAAGTCAGGAGAGTTGGGTTTTTACATTAGTTTCCCTTAAAGGTACTTTATTTAGTTTTCTTTAGGTCACAACTTCTTTTTAGTTCATGTTTTTCTGGACCATATACTGTAAAATTGTTACTCAGAAACTTTATGGTTTGTCTTCCTGAAGTCCTTTTGTCAAACATATTAAATATAGCTAGACCACTCATTCTTCTGTTCAAAAGCAGATTTTAAATTCAATAATTATTAACACACTAATGTTATGATTTAATCTTGCTCACTCATGAGTCAAGGTACCACTGTCTTAGACCATTAATCAATGTATACTTTTGAACCATCACTGAAGAAGTGGGAAAAAAATAGTTTAGTTAATTTCCATCTTAAACCCAAGTTGCCAGTGGAAGATGAGCAAAAATGTTAAAAGTGTCCTAAAGAGTCTCTTGGGTCTTAAACAAAAATGTATAATGTAAACGAAATAACAAAACATTAAAAATAATAAACGTAATAAAGACATTATGTTTAAATACAGTTTAAATACATTTGATTTTTCATTTCTTTTTTTGTAGATTTATTCGGCTATTGCTGGAGATTTATTGCCTTCACAGCATCTTCTGGATATGGTCGCCATTTCGATGGATGCGTTTTCTCATCTCATCTCATCGGCACCTACGCTTCAACCACAACTCCATTGTTATTGCAGGAGTGATGAATGACAGCTGATCTAGGGCAAACCAGGTTGAATCAATGATGGGGGGAGACTTGGAACTCCAAGATAACAATTGAACTGATTTCCTATTATATACCTAAAAATACATGATAAATATATATCTATACAGACATAGCAATGGTTACCAGTTAGTATTCGTAATGCACTTTTTAAAGTTATTCTGTTTTTGGATTAAAAAATACCCCCAGGAGCCCCTACAAGCAGCCCTAAGGGTATGTCAACCCCCATTTGAGAACCAACGCCCTACAATGTCACCGTGCGCTTAAAGACACTGTTCAAATAAACTTGCTGAAATGTACCAGTACTACGTCATTCTACCTCTTATCAGTAACGAAAGAGCTGAGCTACAAGGTAACCTCTAACTAAGATTTATATTCAGAGGGAAAGTCAGTGGACTTCAAACTGTCTTCATGATAATCTAGTCGAAATCACGAGCTGAGAGTGACTAAAATTAGCTTCTGCTAGAGGTTGGACTTTCACAGAGATATTCCACAGATTTCGGTGGTTAGGAATAGTAATTGGCTAATGGATTTTTATCTGGATTTAAAAATAGGATGGTCATCAGCTCAAAATAATTAATTTCTAATTTCTAATGTATTAGATCTTCAGTATTGTTTGTGAATTGGTGAAAAATATGAGTCCTGGTGGAATAAAAACCTAAACTTGAAGACCATACAAGAATTACCCTGTTTGAGGAATCAAATTGTGGCACAATTTCATAATGGTTGTTTGTGTTTTCTTAACTTACTACAGTGATGAAACTACACGAAACAATAATACATTCTTTTTCACTGAAACTGTGGGTATTATATATATATTATATTATATATTATACGTATATATATATGGGTAATAATTTGCATTATTGCCATTTTCCTAGTTAAGCCTTATGAGGTGTTTACTGCCACTACCCCAAATCATAAAAGGTTACATCCTACGAGGTAAAATTCCATCCACGACAGAACAATGAATTGTAATTATTGTGGGTTTTCACTGGATCTGTAACTTCTGAGCACAACACAGCTAAGCTCTCCATCAACGTGGACGACGTCTTTAATTCTCTTGTCCAGTCAAGTCTGAATCTCATTTCAGGGACAAATTACCTAATACGGTTATTTTGTGATTAATTTTTTTATTTTAATGTTGGCAATTAAACAAACCTTTGAGCAAAGACTTTCGGAGAAAATTAATGAAAAAAAATCCAATAAGTGTCCTCTTATTATTAGTGGGGGGAACAATTTGTTCCAAAAAGCAGGATTAATTTTATTTAAAAAAAAGTGTCCAAGCATGGATGTGAAAGCCAACTGTTTAAAATTCCATCAGATTTTATTGAAATCATTGACTGCTGATTTACCGACTTTCTGGAGTTTTGACTTTTAATCCAGGCTGTCAGGAAGATAATCCACCATCAATTAATTATTACAAAATTATTTAGCTTTTTAATTAATAGAGAAAAAGAAACACAGCTTTTACTCAACTGTGTCACTAAATCCAGTTAATGGCTATATGTTGTTGTTTTCTTTTTGTTTTGTTTTTAATCTGAGGAATACTATTTTAAAAATAAATATTAATTCTGTTTGAAGAATCAATACAAAATATACTACCTCACTTGTTACATGTATATTGGTCATACACGCGAGTCACGCAAACACTTACTATTCTCACGTAAAAAAAACACCATAACAAACAAGAAAAAAAACACAGACAACCAATCAAACAGCACAGTTTAAATCAGAACAGGTTTAGTCCTTAACAGCTAAAAGATGCTTCTCTATATTTTCTTTCAAGCTACACAGATTTATATTTTCCTGGGTTGGCTTTCTGATCACTTATGTTGTTTGTTTGGTAAAGGATCTTGATATTGTTCTGTTGTGTTGCTCAAGGTAAAAAGTTAAGTCAAGATGCATTTGTTTGTCAAGAAAAATTCAATTTGTACTCAACTTAACTCTTAGTAAATTCAGTTCAAGTTAGATGCCTGAATAGACTAAAATAACTTCTTAAGTAAAACAGTTGAAGTTTGATGGATGTAGTTTAGCCACGACACCGATTAGGAAGCCCTCTTGAGCGAGGGGATGTCAGGCTGATATTCACGGACCGACGTTCTGATAGAAAAAAGTCAAAATACAATAGCAAGAGCTGCAAAAAAACTCAAACTAAGTGCATGAAATATTTATTTGAACCTATGTGTGTTTGATTCTATGCCGACGATGGTATTCTGTACGTGTGTGCCAATGAGTGAGTATGTTTGTGTTTAAGCATTATTTATATGGAATGAGGACTTTAAAAAATAAGTTTTGTTTCTAGAGTTTTCCAACTCATTTTCACTTGTGTCACACGCTAATGTTATTTTAGAGCAAATAAGTTTTCTTTTTAAATAAAACAACTTTTAGGCAGTAATAATAAATAAATTATTTTTGATCAGGGGGTTCGGACCACTGCTCTAGAGGACAACAATACCAATACAAAACTTCCAATAGACTTTATAACCTCAGTGGAAAAAGTAGAAGTGTGATCGGTGCATTATTGAGTCTGTCCTCGGATACTTCTTATTACGTTGCAGGAAAGTCAAAAAACAGAGCGAGCAACGCTCCCCTCCCAACAAAATACAGCTAACTTTTGAATCCTGAGAATTGCAGCCTTTGTATAAGCAGATCGCAGGTGATTGTTTAACCCCTCAGATCTATTTTTAATAACATTCATGGCGCTAAAACGGTCTGCATCATGAAGTTTTCACCGGTTCAAGTCTTGGCCGCAACTATCCGGAGGTATATATTAGCTGAGCCACGGAGGACCTACCCGGTGAAAACTCCAAAACTTTCCTATGCATCATTTATCCAACACATAAACTCACCTATTTTAATTATGAATGCTACCCTAAGGTGAAAGGGATGAAATGGATAAAGTTGAAGTGCTGAATCCCGAGAATTAGAGTCTGCTGTGTTGGAGGGGAAGCGCCGCTGTGCAGGGCGGACCAGGGAAATTTATGTGGGAGAAAAATGTATGTTCAGCGGATCAACTCCAATACAAACATATTATCTTTCGGCGAACCCTCCCCTTCATAGCCTCAATCAGTTGTTTACAGTGTGTAATTCGCTGACATGTTCACCGTGCGAGCGAGCCGGGAGAACAAGGGCTTCTTCTCTCCCTCGGAGGAAAAAAGCTGCCGAGCTGATATTGTAGCGAACCTGGCGCTTCTTCAAAGATTCAACACTCACATGGAGGATTTTTTTCTAAAGGTAAAAACAAAAATATGAATCAAGCCCGAACTGTGTTGCGGCCGCTCGGCCCCGGCTTGTTTGGAAGACTGGCGGCTCTCGAGCTTAATGACTGGAAATGTAAAAAGTTGAAGTGAGGCGGTAAAAAAAAAAATAGTGCGGCCCCTCAGGGTTCAGATTAGCACAACTCTACGCCCGAGTTTCTAGTGACAATTTTGGAGGATGGGTCAGATGAAAGACTGGCGAAGGAAAGGCAGGATCAAAAGCCACATGCTTTCCTGTATCCCTGTTTGTTCTAAGGGGCATACATAGTGCATTGGATTCATATCAAGGTCTTTGTACACAGAGAGTGGGCCAACATGTAGTGGCCTTATTATTCTTATCTTCAATAACAAACCCACGTCTTCCCCCCCGTTCACGCCATCAAAGGCGAAACTCTCCAGAAGTGAAAATACACACCATATATGAGCCATTCGTCTTTCCTTGGAATTTAAATAAATCCTTTGAACCGTGTCTTAGTAAAAAACTTGTGACCATAGATTCAGTTGCCGAGGTGAGAATTTGAGACAATGTTTCATTGAGAAGCGTTAAAGCGCCACTTCGCTTAAATAAATGCTCAGACTACTGCCTAGAAGTTGTAAGATTGATGGTGTCCATGTGTCTGAAGAACTCAATGTTCTGTTTATTTGTGAGTTAAAAATATGATCAAAGGCATTTTTTTTCAGAGATTTTTTGCTAATAATAATTTACTTTTCTTAAGATAAAGCCACCTCTGAGCACAACACTTTATAATTGCTTGAATTGTTTTTTTCAGAACTAGCAGAACCGGCATTTGCAGAATCCCCTTTATAGCAGCTGATCGACCAGATCTGTGTGTTTTAAAAAATTGTTCAATAAAAGTTAAGTCACCCCGTTGACTCTTTGAGCTTTTCTTTATCACTTTGGCCAATCCTACTTCAAAACTACACTGGGTGCGAGTCCATGCTCATAATGGGAAGGTTGGGATATCAGGGGCCAAGTAGTCCTATAGGTTTGGTTCCTTTATGTTGATGTATAGTAAAAAAAAAGTCCAAAAAAGACAGGTCAGCAAGAACGTGTTCAATTGGATGTAAAGCAGGAGGTCACAGGTTGAAGTTGATGTCTTTCTGTCTCATCATGAGTCTGGTTTAATCCTAACATTTACCCTTGTGTTATCTAAGGCCTTAAAACAACTGAGTTTTAGGTTGTTCACCTTGACCCAGAGGCAACCCAAGGGATACCACAAAGACATTTGTTTCCGGGGCCTCGGGTCACCTTGACCCTGAGATAACACAAGGGTAATAATGACCCTATTTATGCGACAATTGTAATTTAGCCTTTAACCAAATCCAGCAATTCAGGGCTCGATACGTAACATTTCTGCCAGACCTTGGAGCAAAAATCCATAAATTCAGCTCAGCGCAGCCAGAGGTGCGAAGGAAAATCGTAAACGGCGCAAAATAGGCACATTCAGTTGCTAATGAAAATTAAATAAACTGTTTAATTAAATCGCATTTCACTGAGTCCATCCAACTTCAACTTAGCATTGAACGGAAAAAAGCTTCTGGTCATCGGGGAAGTACGATAGTACTACACTTCAAGCCGACCTTTGGTCACCATTAACATAATCATCAAGTTTTGCAAGCAAGGATAATTCAAAGTAACATATTCAAGGTCACTGTGCGGGTCAAGCTAGCTTTAAAAAAAAAAAAAAATGTTTTCGCGTGTACTTTTCTAACACTGTGAAACAATACCACATAACTTCTCATACCTTTCAATCAAGTCTCATTCGCAGCCCGGTAACAACATTCCCTCCCTCGCCCTGAGTGACAATAACTGAGTTGTCCACATCCATTCCGCAGAGTTATCCGCCCGTAGCCTATAAAACAGAAATAACGTGGAGGTTTACTCACAGCGAGGGGTTACTCTCAGACCGGACCTGGGCAGCCATTTGAAGTGACAGGGCCGCCCATCATGCGCCTCTAACGGGGTCAGGGGGCCTTATGGGGACTTGATCCAGAGCGAGGCCAAAGGGAGCGGGCCTTTAGAGAGGATGGATGGAGCCATGGTGAGAAGGAAGGACGGGCTGATTACATCATTTTTCAGAGCCACCAAAAGGCCCTGTAAGGACCTTTGGGCAGTCGGATTGACAGTTGGCCTCTCCGCTAATACATTGTGGAGTGATTTGTCAAAATGAAGAAATTGTTCTTGCTGACCTATCTCGCTCAGCGGTGAGTGACTCAGTTGGTGCGACTTGGACAGACAAGCAATCACGGCTGCTGTGACACATGCTAAATATAGGAGCGCCAAAGTCATAAGAAAGCATTTATCAACAGGAAATCATATAAAAACTAGGGCTGTCACTTCAACTGGAAACTTGAACATTCATTTTACAGGCAGGGCTCACTTTGTTACTGCCACTAGACAAGCTCTTGTTCCCTGCTAAACATCTACTGAAATATTAAAGTGGAGCACGCCGCTCAGACGATGTTACAATCTATTTTTCAGCGACAAAACTTTTTTTTTATTTCCGCCTTATCGGAATACATTTACTCACAGATGGTAGGCTTGAAAACCCCAGATTATCCACAATGGCTAAACTGTAGAGAATCACTGATAGTATGAGAACATTTTGTTCATCATTAATGTCTGTGGGAAATGAAAAAAAAAAAATGTACAAAAAACCACTTCCTCAGTTTGAGAAACAGAATTTAGCTCCCCTGTGTGAAATACTGAGCAGGAAGTCTTATATGGTCATCTCCTCCAGGCTGTGCAAAGAATCCCACAGCTATCCCATGATGCAACACAACTACTCTGGCCGGTTTTAAGGATCCCATTTTATTGCCAATGTATTCCAAATGTAATCTGGTATTATTTCTTCACTAAAGGTTATCTAAATATCTAAATTTTAATTTGAGTTTGCTACCATTTAATGTGTTGAATATCAAACAAATACATCATAATATTTATTACTCTATTTTCTTTGTGAGAATAGATAAATACACTAAATATATACATTCACAAACAACTCATTTCATATTATAGGACAACTAATGAGTTGATTTAAGTGTGTCTTAAATAGATGTTGTACTCATCAGTATGTTTCTGTTCGTACAAAACTCTTCATTTAAATACTTACATTAAGAAATGATCTTAAGCCCCGCCCACTGAAAACATTTGTTTTGTGGAGATTAAATCTTGTTTACTGTAACCACATCCACCGTGCCGTGATTGGTCAAGCACAGAGGTTTGTTATCGCACATCATCAATCCTGTCTCAACCTCCAAGGGACTTGTTGTATAAACAAAGTGTGGCATGATTACAGCTGGCTGGAGGGAAAGTTAAGCCATTATTTTGTCATAATGGACTCTGCTCTCGTAACCTCTCGTTCGCAGAGATTACAGACTGGGGTAGAAATTTATAAAGTAATAAACTCAAAATATGGTCATGATGAGGGACTTACTGCATCTTGGAGAGGAAGAATATAACGTTTGAAACATGTGAGTAAGTTGGGTTTTCACTTTAGTCTCCCTTTGAATTCATGTCTTTCAAAAAACAATATTTTCATTTATATTTCCGTCTCTTCTGTTGTTCAACTTCACATCCAGGAGTTCAATTTTCATATCCACACTTGACTTGTTTAAATCTGATCAAGCGGATTACAATCGTGTTGAATTGAATCAAGTATTTAATTACCGTGGCAAGGTTTAAAAAATAAAAGGCGTCAAATTAAGCCAATTAACAGGAAATACTGTGGTCAAAAATGTTTTCCAAGGAATGACTTTCAACTGAAACAGGAAATCACGGTCGGAAGAAAAATGATAACACAAGTTGTATTGAAGTTCCGTGATGTTTATTGTGTTAATAATCACTCCGGAAAATAATTATGGAGCTCATTAAGCCATTTCTCCGGTACAGCTGCAGATCCGCGCAGTTGATAGATACCTTCAGAAACGCAGTAATTACACATCTTTCTGTTGTATTATTACATTTTATTGATACTAATTCTTTTAATTAGAGGATTGAATAGAATTTGTCATCAATCTACAACATTTTAAACTAAAATCTAAGCAACACAAACAACAGTTCTATGGACAAAGTAATTGTTATATTTGGAATTCAAAGAAAAAAAAGTAGAAAAAAATCCTGACTCAAGGCTGTTCACAATGATTTCCGTCAAAAGAGTTATAATGTGATGGTTGCGTATCAAAATGGAGCGCAAGCGCGATCAGTTGCTTCTTTTGGAGGAAATGTTTTATTTTCGTGCATTTTTTCAGAAATCCTCAAAATATTCCCCGAAGGCACGTTGCGGTGTGATGTTGCGCCACCTGTTTTCAAGGCGCAGTGGTTCCCCGGGGTCCCTCAACAAATCATCTTCCTTGTTCCTCCTGCGGGGAGAGCGACTCCGTCACTCTTGGGTTTTGGGTGTCACATCAGGCTGAAAGATGCTAGAGCAAACTCGACATTTCCGTCTGTACCAACAGGTAAAGTGAGAATCAAAAAAAAAAGAAAAAAAGCTGCTGATTGTAGAGCGGCAGGTTTAGCGGCACTGAAAAACAACGTCTGTACTTTGTTCCATTTAATAGAAGAATCTCTAAGAAAAAGACATTTTTGTTGAATATTTGAAATTAGAAATCAATATAGAAACTATTTGACTGGTAGAAATTATTACTGTAAGCAACATTTTTACCAATTGTCAAATATATACTGTAACTCTATTTCTTACTCTGCATTCTAAATATTTATTTATATTATTCCTGGCAGAGTTCTCTTTGATATGGAGAATAAATCAGTGAGAATTAAATGCATTAGCTTTGTAGATAGTTCTTAAGTGTCCATATCTCCGTCCAAACTCATAAATCTTGCAGGGGAACAAAAAAACAAATGAAGCGGTGATTAGAAAAAAAAAACATCACACATACTGAACAAAATGACAAAAGATGGGCTCGGACACTTGGAGAACGGAAACAACAAAAAAGCAAGAACAATTTTAATCTACGAAGAGAATAATGAACATACATACCAGAGAGTGATGATTATAATCTGGCGCCTGTTGCCGCGGGAGAGGTGGCTTTGAGCTGATGCTGAGGTGCTGATTGCTTGACGAGCTGCAGCTGCTGAGAGAGCAACAGGCGCCGTGGAAATCAGGAAACAGAAAAGACATGCAAAACAAGTTTCAAAATAAAATGAGACCAAACATGACAATAAGATATGGACAAACTATTACTTTGCTACTTTGTGTTGCTTTAAAGAAAAAAACATACAAATAGTTGTTGAATCAGTTGTTTAGAACATCTTATTAGGTTTATCTACGCCCATGTCTACTGGTCCACTGTGCAGGTGACTGGATCATGATTTTGTACGTAAAGGAACTGGAAATCCTTTTTTAAATAGAAGCGTGGGAGGTCTAATCGTGGCGAGAATCACTCCCAGAAGAAAATTGAGAACTGAAATTACCTTAAATAAACTTCCAGAGTATGACAGCAATTGTGTACTATCCAGAGAAGTCCTGGAAGCTGGAAAAAAATGTAACTGCACATTTTCCTTTTAAATAAACTGAATTGAACTGAAGTTACTATTTCAGCAAAAGGGTTAATTCAATTTTAATCTTAATCCCATAATCATAATCGTTCACGCTTGCTTGTTGAAATGTCAAACTTGAAAAGAGGTTAAAGCGATTCTCCGAGCTTCATGTAGATCTTAACACTGTGTTTTCCTGGCCCTCAAACTGAGTTTTCAACTGATTATTTTGAAATATTTTTCTTTTTTTATATATACTGTTCCCATGCGTAACGTTTTCTCTCATTCTATTCTTTTTATAATGCTTCACTAGCATATATTATGTTGTCGTATTAATACTTTTGTGGTATTGAGAACGATTTAGATTGGATGTGTACTTCCTGCTACAATCACTAAGGCCATTTGTGCACAATTACACATACAAACAGTTGGACATTATATTCGTGGCCGGTTAAAAGACATGCCCTGATTTTGATCAGTACAATTTCTATTTTACTCCCAAGGTAGCCAAAAAACACCCTAAATTTGGACAAATTTAAGTTTAAAGAAACCTAAAAACAATGATTAAAAACTGTTTAGTTGCAGCTGCTGACCCTGTGACCTCAATTCCGATGAGAAAGGCGTAACAAATATAAGAGCTCTGTTTAGAAAGAGTAGAATCGACAAAGTCTTCTTGTGCGTGAACATGTTTTGACTCTTTTGTCAGCTTGTTTTCGGAAAGGGATGTAGGTTGGGTGGTCCAGGGTTTTGGGGAATTTGGAGAAAAAAAAGAAAAAAAAAAAAACGAGTTTGAGAACTTTTTTCCCAAATTATGAATGGACTTGTCAGTGCTTTGTCTGGTCTCTCAAAGCAGCAGCTGCAGCACCACGCCCTCAGCTTAGTTTTGCATCACTGTCTCAGCAGTCCGGTCGTAATGAGCGACCTGGATTCATACTACTGTTTTCAATCAGCCGCTCCCTCCAAGGTTATTGGCCGAAATCCAAAGGTTGGTCTGGGATTCCACTTTATCAGAGGCGGAGGCAGAGCAGCATGTGGACTTAATAATAATTTGCTCTGTGTTTTACAGCTGTTACACAATGGACACTGTGTAAACCTCTTACGACACCGGGCCCTCGGTGCTTCCCGTTTTTTTTAGACCCCGTACTTTTTTCTGTGTGAAAGAAAATAGTGGAAGATATTACCGCAGCGAAAATGAACAGGACAAAGTAATTGGTGCTGATCTATAATGCAAACATCGTGTTGGAGTCTGTTCTCGTAACGCCGCGAAGAAACCTTGTTTAATAGCCTCGGTGCTAAAGTTTCGATAGATTACCTTCCTCCAGTGCGGTGTGTGAGAAAGTTGGACGGAGGTGAAGTGACCGCTGTGAAATGAACATCTGCTTTCTCCATTACAAGCCGAGCTGGAAACCAAAGTAACACTTAACACACTTTTCCTCAATGAGGCCAGTGTTGTCGTAAGATTGACCATTAAGTTCAGATTAATGGGTCCGTGGAACTTTCCTTTTTTTTTTCTTTTTTTTGTTCATTCTTTGTCCTCGAGGCCTGTCATGTCGAGGTCCCGGATTCAATTCCCTGACTTGAAAAATGTGGTTTGTTGTATCAGGAAGGTTCTGAATACACACAGAATACCGTCAAGCTGAATTCATACCATGTGGTTTATTGTAGAAACTTGATATAATAATACCATGTAAAACACATGTGTTATTTATGACGGGTCTTCTGAATGAGAGCTAACAAGATAATCATGACAATCCCCTTGTGTTATCTCAGAGGCAACACAAGGGATACCTCAAACACATTTGTTTTCAATAGTGATGGTCTGATGAAGCTTCATGAAGCAGTGTCATTATTTTCCATAGTATTATAGTCCACTAGATGGTGGTCTCACTGTTCTAATGAAACATCACATCATTTTATAACTGATGGCGCCACCTACTGACCTCTAAACAACATGACACTGTTTCATGAAGCTTCATCCACACATCACTACCAACCAGTATAGCTAAAAAAGGCTTTTGAAAGATTGACAGGCCGTGTTCAGATATAGAACTTAGAGCAAGTACTCGTCTGGTTTAAGGATCCTATTTTATTTCCAAGGCAAACCATTCTTAATGTAATATAAATATCTATGTTCTACCATTAAATGTGTTTAAATTAAACAATGACAACCTTCACAAACTTTATCAAACAAATTCATCTTAATTTTCGTATTAATTTTAGTGAGAATTGATAATTACCATTAATTTAACCAAATTATTATTTCACATTTAAGGGCAATTAATGTCTCGATTCAAGTGTGTCTTAAATTAATCTTGGACCTCTATTGTGCTCATAGGTATATGTGTTTTTTTTCCCTTCCCAACAGCGACCCACCTGCCTGCCTGCACAGTGACTGGGGGATCCTGTCAATCATCACCTGCACCAATCCTGGATCATCTCACCTGTTGCACACCTGATTTAAACCAGTTGCTAATAGTCAATCTGGTCGCTGCTATTTCATGTGAACAGTTCACCTTCTTTGTCTCCTTGCCTGTGGTGAGTTAACTCTGGTTCTTTTATTCATATGTTTTGAAATTTTAAGTCATTAAAGTCATTGTTGCATGTGTTTGAAACTAAGGTTTTATCCCCATTTGTCATATTTTTTATTGGGTTTTAAAGCATCCTTCTCCCTGAGTCGTTTCTTAGTAGTTTTTATCCAACTGTATGTATTTTCCTTAGTCAACAACTTATTTTTATGTAACACAAATATCATCTGGTTATTTATGGTACTTCCTCTTACCCCGACGAGCTGGTTTGTAACAACATGAAACTGAATGCAAATAAATATTATAATACTACACAAAAAAAAATCTCACTGTCCAAAATATCACCTGCTGATGAGAACATCTCTCTTTGTGAGGAAATATACTGACATTTTTCTCAACTATTTTATTATTTATTCATTTTTCTTTCATTTATGCTCTTAATATTTTCACTTTTATCTCTCTGCACTTTTATTTAAGTTTTAAACAGAATTGTTTTCTGTTCACGTTTCTTGAATGAGATCCAGGGTTTTAAGTTTGTGAAAATATTAAGGTTTTGGGTAAATATTGTCGATATGAGGTTGAATCTGATTCCTAATGTGATGGTCTGATGAAACTGTTTAAAAAGGAAGTTTGGTTGTGCATTGACTTATCAAATTAAAATAACTCAAACTATTTTTTATTTATTTAAACAGATTCGAATTATGTGGGAAAAATTACTTTTTTTTAAAACACAAAAGCAACAAAACGATGTAGAGAAGAGCTATTGGCTCTTTTGCTGGTGTTTATCACTGATTGGTTCGAGCTGGGTGACACAGGAAGAGCAGCAGACTCAGGAAATACATCAAAATAAAAGCAGAGAAAACACAGAAAATGACAAATGCTATTAATCCATTGTTGATGAACCAAACTACTTTTGTGTTTTTAAGTTACTGAACAATGTGTTTCTTTAAGGGAAGAAAACTTCACAGAAATGATGAGCTTTATTCAGGAAAAAACCTTTGGGAATTGAACTATGAGACAGAACAGGAAACACTTTTTTTGTATTGCTCCAAGTTGCTAATCATTTTTTTTATTCAAATTCAAAATAACAATTTAAAGTCCAGATACGTTTCAGTTAAAATGGGTCAAATTGGTCTCAGAATTAAGATGGAAGGGGTTTGACTTTGGAAATGTGCTATTATTGAGTAGAATAACCTTCCGGACCTCATCATAACAAGGTTCATCCGGGCAGCAAACATTATAAAAAATGTAGATTTCATGCATGCTCGTCCTGAAAATGAGTTTATTTATTTACAACCTGACTGGGAAAAAAAAATCGTCTAATGATGATACGGACGTCTGTCAACAACGCCCCCCCCCCCCACCCCCACCCCTTTTTTTATTTTTTATTTTTTTTAGGAATAATGAATATATTTACAATGTAATTCAGAAGTGTGGTTGCCTCTAGACAGTTGAGCTTCCCCTTCATGCACCTCTGTATTTTATTCAAAGCAGTAGCTCACCAAAGGAAAGTCTTTTATTATCCAGCCTAACACTGCAGCCCGAGGAGGAACACTGGGTAAAACAGTGACTTAATATTTCATATTGGTTAGATTATTCATCCACACAAAGACATTTCCCTTTCCCCCCCACCCTCCCACCAAACCCCCCTCCCCGCCCTCCCTCCACTTTGCAACGTCCTCATTAAAAATGGGACAGTGCACATTGAAACTTTTTAAAAATTCAAATATTTTCTTTCAATCTTTAAAGAGCTTATATCTAATGAACTAAGATTTAATTTGGCATGGCTTAACATCCATTTGCACTGCTCATAATTAGGAATGCAGGCCTCGGTATGAAAATGAAGGGGGCAAAGCCCTCGGTAAGTTCCCAAGTGAAACAAGAATTGGTTCCACTTTAACTATTAATTGATTGGCTTTGCAGTATCCCTTACAGGAGGAGAGTGTACACACACACACACTCACACACACACTTTACAGAACACTCATTTCTCATCAATCTGGTGCTGCTTCATTTGCCTGTCTCACCGTCCCCCCGAGACGGACAACCTATCTGCTAGCAGAGCTTAGCATTTGATCATGAGTGTCAATATCAAACTGCAAAGAAGGATTACACGCGCCGTCGTCAATAGCCGTAATGGTTTTACATGTGTTAAGGTTAACTCAGCCATTTAATGTGCACATAGCGAGCACCTCGGAGATAATCGCTCAGACAAAAAAAGGACTTAAAAATGTCACACAAACCTCGGCAGACCTGCGCGTCTGCGGTGATCACACGCTATACTCGGAGGGTCTTGTTGCATTTTTTCTCTTTCCTGACAGCGTATGACTAAGGAGTCGACATGTTCCACACTAAGAAGCTCCTTTTTTTTTTTTTTCAAGGCTTCCCTTGCACATTTGGAGAAGGAATATCCTGTGTTTGATGTTTGATCAGACCGTCTGCAGATTCACCAGAGATGCCATTATTGATCACATGACGGCCCTGATAGAAATTCTGTTTACTGTTTATTAAGAGTTCTTTTAGTCAAAGAGGATTCATTGTCGAAACATTTCACAGTGGAGGCGCGTGTCACATGTTTTGTTCTCGCTTTAATAAAAGCTGAACACATGTGACTTTGATGTTTCCGTCTGTTCGTGAGTTTCATTGTTTTATTTGATATTTGATCAGAAATGTTTACGTTGAAACGCTCTGATCTCGCAGTGACAATTAAATGTCATTTAGTTGTTTTGTTAGTCGTGAAAATGAGTGAAGAAAAAAAAAGAAATCACCATATTTTATGATCCTATTAAGGCATGAAAATTGTTCTTATGTGGATTATTATTAACTCAGACAAGTATATGCAATAAAACTTTTATGAATATATATGTAAATATATCGTTTTTTATAACAACTTTTAATTGAAGAAAATAAATCTTTTTATTTGTTTGGGGTTTGAACAGTTGATATTTACAATTGTTTTCTGTATTTATTCACACGTGACCTGATCTAAAAGTTGAAAAAGTGTGAAAGAAATGCCCCCCCAACAATTGGTTTCGACCCTCTTTACATGAAAGACTAAACTTTGAAACACCTGTCAATCTATCATTAAATGTGATAATAGTGTTTGATCATATAAATGTACCTTCAGTGACCATTATCGTCATCAATAAAATTGCATTTTATTCAAATAATTTTGACGATTTTTATGGGATAGTTTCTTCACTGCTTTGTTCTTGTCACATTTGCTCTGGTATGAATTTTTAATTTTAGAACTTGATATAAAAGTTTTTTTGAGTTGTCTTCACACTTAAATTTAATGAGTAGTTAAGTATTTGATTGCAAGTGACCATTGATATAGAACAACTGAAGTACCTGGCTTCCCCTCTGGATTTTTACAAGATGCAAAACCATGAAAATATTTCAAATGAACTCAATGGCCATGTATGTTTTTATTTTTTATAAATGGTATTGTCCTTTTAAAAAGCGTCGATTTTCAGCCGTTCGCAAACACTGTCAAAAATGAAGAGGCTACAAACTTTGGAGGAGTTGCAACTTTTAAAAGGCTGTAACTCCATGTTTGAGCTGCAGAGCTCTAATTTAGCTTTACGCCGTCCTTTGAGTTGCATTTTGGGACAAATGGGACAAAGATAAGAGTCGTCATGGCATGACCATTTGTGGTCAACAAAAAATATGATTCGTCCAAAATTGGAGCAGTTCATGGTGGTCTTTTTAGGTCCAAAAACCAAGAGCCGTTATAGCTATAGATAGTAGAACAGCACTGAGATATCGCTTACCTCTGCCAAGGAGATAATTTCATATAATATATGAACACAGTAAACATTTAAAGGAATAACTATACTTTCCTCCAACCTTTCAGCAAAGGACAGAGATACAAGTTGATTTATTTTAGCGAGTTTAGTTGCAGATAAAACTACTCTTAATGCAAATTCTACCTCCTTACTGTACAGATATTAAATTCAAGTATATTTTCATCCATTCTTAGTGGGGCCAACCTTTTCTTTTTGAGCAGTGGGAGGAAACCGGAGTAAACCACACTGACACAATAGAAAATACAAACTCCACACACAGAAGCCACTAGTCGTCGGTCAAGTTACAATGATCTCTGTGGTTACTCATGTTTTTTAAATATCTTATAAAAACCAGTATGTCTTTGGGGTTCATTTATTTTGTGTTTCACTGCCTCAAACAGAAAATGAATTGGTCTATTTAATCTTCTTTGTTATTGATGTTATAATGTGTCAGTCCTTCAATTTTAAGAGTCAAATCAAATCATTTAGGAGGAACGAAGGAGACCCAGAATCCTCCTCTTCACCCACTGTAAAACTCTCTCTGGTGCAAGTGACAGTCACAGAAAAAAAAAAAAAATCCCCCACAATGCTGTGAATTAGGAAGCGGTCTATTAGACACATGATCACATGATGTGGGATTAGTGGACTGGAGTCTTCAAAGCTGCTATTACAACTCCTGAGATGTGATACAGGCCCCCCCACTGCTCTCTGCAGGGGCGTGTGGCTCTTCCTCAGAGAATTACCTGACACCGGCGTGTCTGCGCTCTGGGAGACGAGTGCTGTGGCTCGGAGTGGAACAGCCAACATCAGTCGGAAACGCTCCCTGCATGCTGCGCTGAGCCAACAAACCCTGCATTTAATCCCATGTGTGAGCTGCCATCACGGCGACATGAGTTGACATCAGAGAAAAGGAGTTAGGGTGCTCAGGCTGGAATGATGGCTGATAAAGTGGATTACAGATGAGGAAATGCCGTCACGCTTGAATCGGCAGAGGCAGACTCCCAAAGTTAATAATAGCGATTTAACCAATTTGACGAGCAGCACTTGTATAATCTGAAGATCAGCCCCTGCTATAATCTCATCGTTGCAGGAATTAGAGGCGGAGAGGTTTCACACCTCATTATGTGACGCGCTTAAATTCAACTTTTATTCCTGAATATTCCGACATGACGAATGACACTGAACTCGTGTTAAGGTCCTCGTTATTAAATAGTACCGCGGTTCCAAGTGTCGTTTCATAAATCTATATTTATGTGTTCAGCTCACACCAGAGGTCTCTAAAAAAAAAACAATCCTGGCTGTAATTGAGGCCGAGCGGGGGGACGCGGAGGAAAGGTCAGCAGTCGTATCAAACACCCACATAAAGCTTAATGCAATTTCAAGTTGTTAACAACTTCAGACAATGTTTTTGTACACAAAATGTTGTTTATTTTAGACCCTCGTGTCGACTAAGGCTTGGGATTTGTTTCAGAGTAATCTGTCAACAAAACTGTTTGTTCATTTTAGTGTAATGACTGGAGTTAAGTTGTCTTCGTCTCCGACAACACTTGCAATGTGTTGTAGTGAGGAAAAATATTTGAAATATTTACGCTGTACTATTACCACATGTCGAGGCTTCAATACAAGAGAAATGTTACAGACGAGCAGTATATTTGGATGTTTTTAAGCGTTTTTAAATGAAGATGAGGACAACTGAGCTCCAGTTGCTACATTAAAATGAACAAAAATGTTTGCCTTTAACTCTAAAAAGGAGCAGATTACTCTGAAAATCATCCCAAAGCTCTGTCGACATGAGCGTGAGTAGAAAATGTGTGAAAATGTAACTATGTGAACTAAACCTTTAAGTTTAAGGATTACTTTTCCGACAAGCTGCACTCAAACCAGCAACTCTCTGTACTGTGATGCATCCATTTCTATATATGTTTTACTAACTGGCTTGCTATGAGTTAACAATAAACCTTAATTATTTTATATTGTATACTTATTTAATGTTTATTTTTGTCAAAATCGCTGTTAACACATGATAAATATACAATAAAGATAAATAAAATGCAATAAAAATAAATAAGAGACATTAGATCAGCATTAGAAGAACATTTTCTTTAAAATTAAATAAATAAATAATATGAATAATTCAAATAAAGTTGTTCTTCTTTGGTGGGAAACAGACAACATATGATTGTGGTCCTTGACTGCCATCGCATGGATGGCTAATTAAAACACCATTTTTAATAAATAAATTACATTAAATTAAATAATAGTTTGAACAGTTGGAACGTATCCCAGCTACACAGGTTACAATGCTGATGTCTCTCTCACACACACACACTCATGCAGAGACTATATTGTTAACCGTTATCCTTACGGTGTTTTTGGACTGTGGGAGGAAACTTGAGTATCAGGAGGAAACCCACGCCTGCGCAGGGACAGCAGACAGACCCACGTTCTCCCAAAACCCTGGACTCCCTCCAGCAGGTATCTAATGATGCAGAGATTCTGCAGAACAGAGTATATTTAATGCTAAAGTAATGTATAGATGTTTAATTCCACATCATCTCGTGACAGGATGGAATGAGCAGCTCGGTTATTCACCAGGAAATGTAACAGTTTTGGATCATTTTCTGGGAACTAATGTGCTGAGTTGCTTCTATATTCTTTAAAAACTACCATGGCCAGTTTTGCTTTTTTTATTTTCTATAGATGATAGACTTGTCCAAATACACTATATATTAATAATGGAATTGTGTTATTTTATACACTAATTATAATAAAATAATATTAAAATGTACAATTGTTTTATTGGATTTCTAATTCTCTTTTTATATATATATTTATATACATTAATTCATACCTTCAATGAAGATTATTTTGACATACGTTGTTTTACAAGCCAAAGCCAAATATAATTCAATAATAATAATTGGTACAATTTTCTGTCATTACATTTGAACACCTCCACACACAAAAATACTTGCAGGTACTAACTAGTAATAATGTATTGATTAAATAAAGAAATGATTGGTGATGTTATTCACCTAAAACTATGGAGCATCATTTAAGATCTTTTAAGTACAAACTCCCGTTACACAAGTTTATTCTATTGTTATTGCCACAACAAAAGACAAAATCGAACATGAAAGCCAAAAAAAACAAAAAAAACAAAAAACCCAAACGTTAATTTCAAGAAAACGAAAAAAAGAAAAAAAAGTGAATTCATTGTGAACTTCAGGTTACCTTTTTCTAAAGCTGAACACTGGGAATACGGACCTCCCAGCGCAAACATTAACGGGCTGAAATGCAGCTCTGGATGTAACAAAGGAAACAATACCAGGGAAGAGAGCCAAGAAGGCAGAGCTGGCACGCCTGTTCCTGGGACCATGGGAATTTGGCTCCCAGAAATAATGGGGTTGAACAAGGCCCAGCACCACTGCTACTGTAGCTGGGAAAATGGTGCACCACAAGCCAGGCTTCATCCAGGGAGACTTAAAACGGGAGAGGGCGGCGGGGAAGGCGAGTGGGGGGGCGGGGGGGAGAAAGATGAAATATACTGTATGGGTTGCACCTCACAGTGTGAAGTGAGATGAGCAAAATAATGGAGGAAAAGGAAAAGGCTGTCTTATGTTTGTCCCGTGTAAGTGACTGTAAATCAAGAAGACTGCCCGGCTTACCGGCTGACGGGACTGAACCTAGTGCGCCGCGGCCACAAACTGCTAACGGCTACATCCCAGCACCGAAAGCCAGACCTGCCTTTAATGTATGTATATGTATATGTACAATATTGGTAATGCTAACCGTCCCTCTCCTGCCTAATTAGGACAATAAAGGGTTATGGGCTAATGTATGACTGCCATGCCAAAGCTAATGAATGCCTAGTATACCTTGTTTCCTCCCAAGTGTCCTTGGACTGTCATCTCCAACCTTTTGATGTTGTATCTGATTATCCAGGCAGCGATTAATCATGATTAAGTAAGCACCAAGTCTCGGAGAGAGAAAGGAAAAAAAGCAAAGAGGGTGGGTGGACAGCAGGAAAATTGCCCAGGTTCAGACCTTCATTCTGGGCATCACCGTGCCCTGCTTCTGCCAAGTGGACACTGGTAATGAGACAGCAAAGTAGAAAAAAAAAAAAGAAAAAAAAAATATGGCACTTTTTTAAAAGTGTTGTTAAAGGAAAGATTCATTATCCAAGCCAGGCTTTGTCCAAACCACAGTTGAGGCGTCCAAAAAAAACGCCTCTTGCCTTCTGTGGTTGCCATCTACTTGGACGCCGCTGAACGTGTTTCGCCTGCCCGGCGCTATTTGACAGCCATTTTTGCATGTTTTGTTTGCGACACGGACATTTCAATATAGCTCTCCGCTCGCCGCTTTTCCTCCTCTCCAAAAACATTTCCCCGCTTTGATATCAGATGATGGAATATAAATGGGTTGGAGCGGACCTAAGGTAACCACCTATTGGCCTTCATGCATTTCTAATGTAACCCGTTCTGCTCATGCTCACAGAGTCGGGGTTGGCTTCATTACTCTGAGGTGCTGAGTCTTTTGGCAGAACCCTGCCTTTTCAGCGAATAGATCACCCTTGTGACCAGGGTCTCTGATACTGTGTGCACTACCTGAAAGCTGTGGCTGTTTGCCCATGTGCCAAAATAATCAAGTTCAGCCCGCATGGAGGGTTATGAAAGAATATTAACTGTGGGAATAACCCGGCTTGACATGTGTCGCTCGCTTGCATGATCAAACGAGGGCCCCTTTGCAAGGGGGAAAAAAAGGAGTTTTCCAGGTATCACCGACTGGCAAGCGACGTCTGCGCTTGTGATGACACCAACTCGATCACCGCCACTTTGAACTCGGGAGGGGTCAGCGTTGTAATATGTTTGGACAAAGGTACCTTGCTTCCCCCCGACCTTTTACTGTTAATGCGTTTAGCATTCCTTCTCCTGAAATGGGTTTCCCAGCGAGGAGCAACACTGAGCGCCGTTGTTGCAATGACGTACCAAGCGGACGTGGTGGACCCAGTCGTCATTATTGCCACCATCAACTTTACAACTGTTTAAGTGGTCCACTTGGAACATAGGCAAATAATACTTCCTCTTTCTACCACCCTGTCTCCTCCCGCCACGGAACGCATTTGCTACAAGCGAGGTCGGATGTGGAGGAATTTGTTTTGATTGCTCGGTCTGAGAACCGCCACCACTGTGTCATGGTTTTTTCCCTGTCAGAGTGTGTTTCTGTGAAGCCGACCTCAAATTTGATTTTACTTGGAGGATTTAAGGTTTCCACCTTTGTTTTTTTCCCCTCGCCACTCGCCATCAATCTTTCTGTTTCCCTCCCTTAAACTAGTATTTCAAGCTTAAATTATGGTAAATGATGTGTGCTCGGGGTGTTATAGGGAAACAGAATAACCTCTGACGACTGCACTTCTCCCTCGCAGCTTAACATCCGAGTGGAAAAAACTTCCCGACCACAAAGACATCAATCAAGACGCTCGCACCGTATGTTTTAATATAGAAACGTACGGTAAAAAAAACGAAGGCTGCGCTGATCTTATGTATCCCTTGTCTATCGGAACACGGGAAGAAATTGAGAAGCTCATCATATAATTGGTCAGAGAGCGTGTCCACATGTCTCCCTCCAGTTCCAGCGCGGTACCACGGTTCAGCGTTCCGGGCTTTGAAATGTGGATTCAAAGCCAGCGGACTTCCCTGAATCAGTGAAAACCCTCAGGACATGGGTTGGCCTTTGCGGAGGTGGAAGCCAAATATGAGTCTGCGAAGATGAAGCACCCCGGCCTGTCGTCTGTTCCTGGTAGGTGTTCACTCCCAATAAATATTTCATTTTGCTACAAAACAAATAACTTGACATAATCCCCCTTCCCTCCGTCTTCCAAAGGAGAATGACAGAGTGGCTGATTTACGCATGGCGAGAGGTGTAAAAAGCAGAGAGGCATGCCGCTCCTCTCTACCCACCGTCTAATGGATGCAACCCGAAGGGCTAACAACTGTTTGCCTGTTTTCAGGGACCTGTGAAGAGAAGACACACTTGGCTACGTATGACTTGCCGCCTTTGATTTCTGAAGGGCTGTCTGACACCAAACAGTTGGCTGGCTGAATTATACCGCGGCGGATCTCTCGGCATACGGCTCCTAAAAAGTCATAAAAGCCCATTTCCATTTTAACTACACTTACTTAGGAGAAAGAGTGATAAACGTGGTAATTACTTCTGCGGGAGTGTTGCCTTTACCGGGGCTGAGCGGGTCCGACCGGAGCCAAAGTTACGGCGGAAGACATGAAAGGACATACGATTCAAACTTTAAATCCACTGTGAAAGTGCATTAGCCGCTCTTTTTTTTTTTTTTTTTTTCCCTCTCTCAATCCTTTCTTCATGAATGCTTAAGGCTGTCTCTGCTTTGTTGCATTTGTCAATCACTGTAATTTGGGCTCTATTTCCAAAAATAATTATCAGGTGAGTGGCAGCCCTTTGCCTGGAGTGCCAACTTGGAAGCGACATGCCCAAGAGTATTAATTATGCCGCTCAAAATATGAAGTCTTTTAATAGAGAGGCTGACGTGACATCATTGTTTAGAGTCTTTCTTCCCCTACAAACATGACAATCACGGCTGTCCCTCTGGTCATCAGCGAAGATGAGGAGGAATTGTCAGAGGAAGTTATTAACAGGCTGTGTACCATGCGATAAAGTCAGTCAGATTCTCTCTGGTGTCTGTAGGATTTTTTTCGCGGAGCAGGAGAAGCGCTTAAGGAGAAAGTCAACAACTTCGGCGCCGGGGCGAGTGATACAGAGAATAGAGATGGAAATATTCGCTGCACATACTGAGGGGGAGGCATTACGTGCGAAACAGCCTCAAATCTATCAAATCCATGTACTAAAATTGTTGCTGTTGATGCTGCACTCGCAGGACCAGCCGCCCCGCTTAAATCTCCCCCTCTCGCTCTGCCAATCAAGTGCTCGCAAACAGCCCTCGCACTGTAGTCGTGGTTCACATTCAGCAGTTGCTTCACTGAAACCCTAAGAGGCAGAGACAGCTTCCAGGTCTCATTAGCATCCAGTAGCGGCTAATGCTGCCTCCCTATTACTGTCTGAGGAGCTGAAATTCAGTTGGAGATGAGCACAGCCCAGGGGGCTTAGGGTTGCCAGTTTAATTAGTGCCTGATAATTTCAATAATGAGTGACAATTCATTGGGGCTTTTTAGGTTGGCCCACTGTTTGAGAGCAAATCGATAATCCTCTGTTTCTTCCCCCACTCTCACGAGGAGATAAAGGGCGAGCACGAGGTGGAGGGCGCTCCATCCCTTTGCTGGAATTAAATGAAAAGAATCAACTTAGAGAATGTCCCTTTGAAACCGCGGAAAGGCAAGCCTATGTGATTTGATTTGCTGTTATTGGATGAGCAGGTGGGTCTTTAGTTGCTGTCGTGGGGTCTGCAGTAAAAACAATTTGCCTGGAGTGATATGGGCTAAGTGAGTGGTAGGTTAAAGGTTTACACTTGTTTGCACACTCGCCGAGATGATGCCTGAAACTGAAAAACAACGCCGACTGACGCCTGGAATAATGACACGCGTCAGTACTATAAACCCCCTTATTTTCACCATTTTCGATAATTATCTTATTTGTTTTTGCAGCGAGGGAGTACGTACAAAACTTAAACCTTAATTGCACCATCTGCAAAAATGAAACATTAATGCTCATGTTCTAATCTGTGGACGAGTCCTGAATCATTAATTGACCTGCATACAGAGTTTGGGGTGAGCAGGAGGAAATCGGAGCACCTAGAGGTGAACATTCTTGCATAGTCTGCAACCGTTTATGAAACTATCCGGTGATTCTAATATTATATTGATTTTGTCGTTTGTATTCTATTGTATTTTTCATGTATTTGACTGTTTTTATTTACTCTTAACATTACTATATAGTACATTTGATCATGAGAGCAGTATTCATCTTGCATTTACCAAAAATAAAGTTGGATCCATGTAGTCTCTAAAAGATGAAATAAAACGAATTATAAAATATAAAAAAATGAAATATTTTTGCAAAATAAATAGATCATTGAAGTATTGAAAAGTAAATGATGTGATACACAGTGAGCCACTATAAATGGAAACATAGTGTGTTTTATACAACCATAAACTATATAATCGGTGTATTTTAATTCATAAAACTCATGATGTCAGTGGTTTGAAAGTAAAGTTTCCACTGATCATATTTAAGGGACAAAAAGCTCTCTGTCAGAGTTGAAATTATCATTAAAAACTTTATTTTGTTGTTTGTATTTTTCATGTATGTGATTGTTTTTGTTTACTTTATTCATTAATATAACAGGATAGTAAATTGTATTATGAAAGCAGTTTTAATGTTGATGTGAAATTGTAAATGAGCTGCACCTCCTAAAAATTTAGTTAGTTTTATCCATGTAGTTCTCTAAAAGATGGAAAAAAACACCAACAAATTCTCGTTTAAAGTCTATAATAATAAAATATATTTCCAAAACAAATGACTGATCATTAAGTAGAGGATGTGACACGCAGTGACCAACTATAAATGGAAATATGACGTGTTTTATTCAACAATAAAAAAAATTGGTGTATTTCAATTCATGATGTCATTTTTGTATGAAAGGTGTTTGAAAGTAAAGTTTCCACTGATCATATTTAAGGACAAAAAGCTCTCTGTCACAGTTGAAAAAACATCATAACGGACAAAGTTGATTTGCATTTATAAATATAATAAGATGAATTAAATGCAATTGTGCAGGAAATCTACACATTTTCTCTTTCACACCTTACCTGCATAATGAAAGCATGAGGAATGGTAATTCATTCATTTGCCCTCAGGCTGTGAAAACATGTTTACCTTGGTTACTTGAGAAAAGCGTTTGAACCCTCAGTAATTCAGTGACAGGCAACACAATCCTGTTGATGCGGTGCCAGAACTCCTGTGTTTTCCCCTCAGAAAGCAGTTTCACAGCTCCGCTCACGGAAGAATAGGTGAGGGCGAGGAAAGTTTAAGCAGCGCCTCTTTATATTCACAGAGGTAATTATTCAAGCTGGCACGCAGGTTAACACTGTTGTGGAAAAGCACGTATCAATTCCAGGTGTCACCGCTTTAAAACGCCAATTAACCAGGTAACACCCGACGACTTCCTGACGCCCGTGCGGTAATGATGGTGCAAACAGGAAGTCTTAGTCGCTAATGTACGACTTATGTCGGGATCTGTTTTGCATAGAGAAACAAACTCATGAATATTCGGTGTAAAATCTGGCAAAAGTGAAAATAAAAACATGTTTAAAAATATATTTCAATGATAGATTGTGTAAGTGACTTCAAAGATTTCAAATAAATCTGGTAACTAAAGTGGTTTTTGTCAATTATGTCCTCATGATTTAAATATTGCTGTCTTTTGGCTCCGACCCATGACTTCCACTTTCATCCTATATATGTATATATATGTATATATATATATATATATATATATATATATATATATATATATATATATACATAAGTTATGAAAGGGCAACTAATGTATTGATTTAAGTGTGTCTTAAATATATGTTGGACCTCTATTGTACTCGTTAGTATGTTTCTGTTTGTACAAAACTCTCTTTTCATTGAAATATTGACGTTAGAAAATCAGCTTAAGCCCTGCCCACTGACAACGCTTTGTTTTCTGGAGGCAACATCTTGTTTACCACAATCACGCCCCCTCTACTGTGATCGATCAAACACCAAGGTGTGTCACCGCACGTCATCAATCCCCGCTTTTCCTTGATTTTCTGGAACTCCTGTGTTGTTCTCAGTATTATCTTGATCTTTAAAGTATATACTTTTTTGAGTATTGTTTTGATTGTTAAAGCGCTTTGTGACCCTGGTCTGGAAAAGCGCTATATAAAAAAATATTACTTACGTACTTACTTATTATTACTTCATAATGGAATCCTGCTCTCGTAACCTCTCGTTCGCCCAGATTTCAGACGGGGGAGAACTTTATAAATTAATAAATTCAAAACATGGTTATGATGAGGGATTTACTGCATCTTGGAGAGGAAGACTTCAACATTTGAAACATGTTGTTGAGTCAGGAGAGTTGGAGTTTGACATTAGTTGCCCTTTTAAAAGTATCTCAGAAAGTATAATAAATATGAAGTACTTACTTACTTTTTTAACTTAAAGCGTTTTAACTTTTTGTTCCTCTGCCAATGGGTTGATTTCCACATTCAGGTTAACGGAGCACAAAGGCAGCAGATTGCCAGCGCTGCCTGTCACCGGGCGAGTGCAGAATTGCCTCCTCAACCTGTGCAGCGATGATAATGGTATAGCGTTATTGCCCTTTGCGGCATGTCTGCTTTTGACACGGTATATGTTCCCACAATATCCTGATACAACACTGAGTCAGCATCGCCAACTGCCTCCGCGCTCAGACCTTGCCAAACTGCGACGGAGGGAAATTGCAGCGAGAGCACGCAGCATTTCCTCAGTCAGTTAGCCTGACATATTGTGAAGGACAGTAGCCTAATTATTCCCCGGCAGTGGCACAGACCTGCCAGTCCCTTCAGATTGAGTTGAATCACTGCGGCTGGAGTTTGATTCCTCAGTCATTCCCGTGTTTCCAGTCCGATAGCATCATGTCGACTGGAGCTTTAATTTGGACGTGAACTCCAACCCTTATTACTTCTGCCCTCTTCATCACCCCCCCTGACCTGGAGTCTTCCTCTATTACAGGGGGGGGGGGGGGGGGGGGGGGGGGGGCTGGAAAAGAAGGACGGCGATCATTACGTTAATACCGGGGACATCAAGAGACTATTGATTGTGGTTTTTCCTCGTAGAATATTCCCTCCATGACACGCGGTTCAGTGCCCCCTTCATGTTAGTCCGTGGCAGTCTTTTTAAATATTCATGATGAGGTTGCCTTATGGTTCTGCAACTGAATTTCTAATTGGGTCGTCAGAAGAGATACAACATGCCCTTAAGCAGGACCGTAACAGCGGTCAGCTCAAACAGAAATTGTGTGATTCAGCCACAGGGCTAATTAGCGATTAGCATTCACTGTTTACAAGAGTTTTTTTTTAGTTTTTTTTTTTTTTTTTTTTTACCTGTGGGCCAGACTGGATTTGAGCTTAAATCACTCCTTCCTTGCTTTGAAGCTTCAAGAGCTGCCCGTCCATATCATAATGACTGGGAGGAGAGCGGGAAGTGCTTCTGCTGTGTAACAACATAATCATCAATTAGGGCAAAAGGAAATGGCAAAGAAGCGGGAGATTTTTTTTTTGAGCTCATTAAAATAAAGCCCAGAAGAAGAAGAAGAAGAAAAGTGGAATTCTTATATATATTTCACACGTTCTGTCACTGTCTGCCGTCTTTCCAATCATTCCCGTCTTTTCAAGATGAGTGGAAAATCTTGAAAATGTAATTCAGAGGCTCCGAGGCAGACGTTTTCCTAATAAGGGTTAAAATATGAATGACATTTGCTTCCAGACCCCGGCGTCGGAAATAGGCCTGCCACTGACTCGGCTTCCTATTATGAGCGGCTAAATTATGCCTAATGCCTTTTTTTTTCTCGACCGGTCATTATGACTAAAAAACACCCAGCCCCCGGAATAACAAGTATGGCATTAAGAAATTAAAGTCGCCGGCGAAAACTGCAAAGCACACACAGGAAATAGCCTGAAGTTATGGCTGTTTCTCTAACCTGGATGTTGGAGATGCAGCCCCTTTTTTTTTTATGTCACCCCTGTGGGTTGCACATTTGGAGTTTCTGCCGCTTTGTCTTTTTAAATGAAAACATACATAACGAAGGCCATCATGTGACGCTTCACTTCAGTTGCTAACAAGCTCGCTAATTCCATATTTCTCACAATCTATGGCCCCATTAAACAATGACAATGAGCATTTATGCAGCCGGGCGTGACATTTTTATCTGATATTTGGGGATACCCGGTGGCTAATCCGGACCCTTGTAATATATCACCGCGGCAGGCGCCGCAACACGGACGTACAGTAGCTCATGTCTTCAACAGCTTTTTTCCAGACATTAAAAAGAATATCAGATTCCCCCGGAACTTCTTTGAGGATGCGCTGCCTTTGAGAGAGGACTTCTTTTGAGCACATCCAAACGTTTTTCATCTCTCTCATTTCAAATCTATTTTTTTTTTTTTTCGCCATAAAAGTCAGAACTCAACACACAACTAATTCGAGCCGATAAAAAAACTGCTCCAGCGAATTTCCTAACGAAGTACAAAGATGGCTGATAAAGGGCTTATTGAAGAGCCATCATTACTCTCACTTTGGACAGAAAAACGTTGACTGAGAAGCATCATTATGAGCTTCTTTTTTTTTTTTCTTTTTCCCCTTTTTTTTTTTGCTGATGTGAGCTAAGGTGAAGCCGAGGCTTTTCCCTTCTGCTTGTAAGGGTTAGTGGATTGGACCTGTCAATGATGATATCCGGACAGCAGGAACACTGCAAACTCAGGGATAAGCGTCAACAGTAATTAGAGTGTATCCAGGGAGGCGGGAACACATACACACAAATACTCATTACTCATATGAGCGAGGGGGCCCTTCGGGAAAGGGCCAAAATATGTGTTTACTCTCCAACTATTACTTCATATGTGTGCAAAAACATATGCACATGCTCCTGGATGTGCACGCCGATCCATCATGTCCTTCAGTCGTGAGACGGCGGCGCCGGGTCCCTTAATTGCTCATTAATGAGATGGAAATGTATTTCTGCCGCAAAAAACTTTGGAAGAAGATGCACTCATTCAGAAAGCCATAAATCCAAACATTTGAAAAGGAATTAGTAACGGGAGCCTCCCATTCTTGTTCTCTGAAAAATTAATTCAGCGCATGTTATATTTATGAACGGGCCCCGACTGTCATTCATTTCATCCCGACTCGGCGAAATTAAAAGTGACAGCAGCCTCATCAAGAATGAATGCCATTGTATTCTAGGTGGAGCAGGGGAAGACACGCAGGGAAAGAAAGGGGGGAAGAAAAAAATAAATAAAACAGACTTTGTCGGGGCTTGTCTGTAACGGAGGAAAATAAAGATCGAGAATGAAGGAATGAGGGCGGAAAAAAATGATAAAGCGGCTTTAAAACTTTATTCTTCAACTTAAAGTTCGGCCGTCATTAATCCCGGGTTCAATAGATCGCTTAATCCTGACAGAACGTCGGGAATAAATCGTGTTTACGTGTTTTATGGCTACTTCAGATCTATTTTGAAGCGTTTTCCTCGATGTATATAATTGCGGGATTCGCTGATTAAAGGCGAGGGGTTCGGATCTGACTGCGCTGCATCTAAATGGTCAGGTTCCCCTGTGAGAGGAAATAAATGAAATATTAGTTTATTACATATTTAAATCGCCCTCCCCAGGCTGTCTTCGCTCTCTCTTTTTCTGGGTTGGTTTGCATTATAATGTTCAACCGAACTGTTTTCTCAACTAATGGCTTGTAACAACGCGGACCTCCTCCTCCTTCCCCCCCCCACCCTCGTCTGATTTCAGTTTGATTTTCATAACAAATTACTGTGCTTCGCTGAGGGGAGCAGAGAGGGGTTTGGGGGGGGGGGGGGGGCTGTGGTGGGGGGTTCCAACTTCCTGAAGAGGCAAAAGGGGGAAATTCATCTTTAAGCGGTACAAAGCTGAGCACTGCCTGTGGAACGTTTTCACAGTGTGTGTCCGTTAAACATTGAGTAGAGAGTCAACGGCAGATAATAAGTCAACGTTGTCAGGAAGCTGACAGAAACATTTGGAAATAGAAAATCCATATTGCATGCTGCTCCTTGTGTGGGAAAAGAAAGAATGAGAGAAAGAAAGAAAGAAAGAAAAAAAAAAGGCTGTTGAAGAAAAACTGCACGAGTTCCAGCTGCAGGTTGATGAACAATGATTTTATTTCGTCAGTGAAAACATATCAGTTTCCGACCAAAGATGGAAGACTTTAAGTGGAACTCATGAACTTCGTGAAGGTTTCACTGTATTCCAGTCAAATAGAGTTCACCACTAGTGGAGGACTTGACCCTGCAACATAATGAAGATGGCGTTGTAAGAAAGTATTGACTGTGTTTGTAGTATTACTCGTGTTATATCTGGGTCAAGGTGACCCGAAGGCCCCAAAACAAATGTGTTTGAGGTAACCTTTGTCTTGCTAATGGGTAAAGGTGAACCAAAGTCCCAAAAACAAATGTGTTTGTAGTATCCCTCGTGTCATCTCTGGATCAAGGTGACCCGAAGACCCAAAAACAAATGTATTGTGGTATCCCTCATGTTTTATCTGGGTCAAGGTCACCTGAAGCCCCAAAACAAATGTTTTTGTGGTAACCCTTGTGTTGCTACTGGGTCAAGGTGAACCAAGCCCAAAAACAAATGTGTTTGTGGTATCCCTTGTGTTATATCTGGGTCAAGGGGACCCGAAGTCCCAAAACAAATGTGTTTGTAGTATCCCTTGTGTTATCTCTGGGTCTAGGTGACCCAAAGCCCCCCCAAAAATGTGTTTGCAGTAACCCTTGTGTTGCTTTTGGGTCAAGGTGACCCAAAGGCCAAAAAACAAATGTTTTTGAGTTAACCCCTTGTGTCGCTACCGGGTCAAGGTGACCTGAAGGCCCAAAAACAAATGTGTTTGTGGTATCCCTCGTGTTATCTCTGGGTCAAGGTGACCCGAAGCCCCCCCAAAAAATGTATTTGTGGGAACCCTTGTGTTGCTTTTGGGTCAAGGTGACCTGAAGGTCCCAAAAACAAATGTGTTTGTGGTATCCCTTGTGTTGTCTCTGGCTCAAGGTGAACAACCTTCCTGGCTTCCATAAATCCATATGCAGTGGTAGAGGTCGTTGACCTTGACCCAGAGACAACACAAGTAAATACTTTACATCAACATTCAAACCTTTCTTATTTTCTTTCTTTCTTATATTCTGTTAATACTTGAAGCAAGTTGGTTGACTTTTGAAATGTTTTCTCTAAATAAGTACATTATTTCTTCAAGGACATATGAAAAGCATTCGACAATATTCCATATTCACCCCACAGAACCCAGGTTTGAAACTCTTTGAATTATTAAAAAAACGTTTTTTTTCTTTTCATGTATCATATTTAGATTTAGTTATTTGACAACTATCTACCGACTTACTTGCAAACTTTAGTTCTGCTGCTGGAATAATTTAGTTGACTGTGATTGATTTTTATTCTTTGTAATACTTTTGTCCGAGTCCATAACTGTTAAAAGAGACAGTTTAAGAACTTTAATAGAAATAATTCGATTTTCTTCAGTTGTGCTCAATCTTTGACCGGAGAAATAAATCAGATTCTGACCTTTAACAGTTGACTTTGGCTAACGCAAGTTTAAGGGACTCCCCCCTCACACACACCCCACAAAAACTGTTTTAATTTTCACTTGTAGCAGACCTTTGACTCTGTAAATAAATCGAATTTAGAACTCTGGCTTGGAGCCCCTGACATAAAAGTTAAAACATGGAGAGCCAATTGGATGGAGTCCAATTTCCTTTTATAAAACCTCTGGAAAAAAGTTCAAATGTTTGTTCTTATTAATTTGGAAGTAACTTTGTATCTTTTTTTTACCTAATTTTAAAATTTCACAATCAGTACTTGATTTTATTTTAATCATGTGCCAGTTATTTAATTTATGGTGAAGATAGTGATCTACTTATTGTTTATTTTAACCTTCGTGCTATCTCAGAGGCAACACAAGGGATACCTCAAACGTATTTGTTTTCATTAGTGATGGTTTGATGAAGCTTCATGAAGCAGTGTCATTGTTTTAAGAGTCCACTAGATAGCGGTCTCTGCACTATTTTTCCTAACTGTTCTAATGAAACATCACATTATTTTTTAACTGATGGCGCCACCTACTGACCTCTAAACAACATGACACTGTTTCATGAAGCTTCATCAGATCATCACTAGTTTTGGGGTCACTTTGACCCAGAGATAACACAGAGGTTTAAGTCCCTTAAATTATGTATTTAGAAATGTAAAAATGAAAATATTTGAAATAATTGTATAAATTTAAATTATATTGCAAAAATAAATGTTTGAAATACATTTCCATCACACATACAGCAGTCAGGGAGGAAATACATTTCCTATCCAAATGAAGAACACTAGCAGCTGATTTATGGTTCAGATCATTTGTGAGTCTTCCGAGGGGAATAACATGTGTACCAGCTGAAAACAAACTCCTTCCAAAACCTGTTTTCTCATCATTAGTATTGTACTTTGACACCAGCGCTTGTCCATCAACCCTACGATCTTTTTAATTGCTGTTATTCCTTTTTCTAATCCCAGCAGGTCGGCGGGATTACCTTGAATCATATTTTTACCTTGATTGACGGGCCGCCGCCGCCGCCGCCGCTCCTCTTATTGGACGTATTAAATCCAAGGTCGTGTTTGAAATTCCAGACTTGCTTTGTAAGTTCATAATCTAGGTCCTATCCGTCAAAAGCTGCTGACGTACGGAAACAAACAGAAGGGGGGCTTGAACGCCGAGATACGGCTCGGGACGGGGGCCCTTCGGAATAATCGTTAAGGGCAGCCCCCTCGCTCGCCCCCCATCTCAGGTGTGTGATTAAAATCAATTAAATCACTCCTCTAGTGTCAACCGCCCCAAATCTCCTGACAAATGAAACGGTGCTTTAGGAAGACGAGGATGTTCCCCGGTCCTGTCGTGGCTCGGCTCATATTCACAAATGAGATTAAGATTGGGCTGCTGAGGGATTTCAAAGGCCTGTTTTCCATAAGAGCATGAAACAGCCTGTGAAGCCCGTGTAGGCTACATTAAGTAGACTTGAAAGTGTCTGGAGCAGAGATCAGCTCCCAGCCCACAGTGAGAGTAACTAGCTGGAAAAAAAAAAAAAGAAAAGGGGAGAGATTATTTACCTGCATCCGTCGCTTCGGAAGTCGTTGCCGAGGCGGCGTCGGAGGAAAAACGACGTCCCATAAATTGTTAAAAAGGGGGGCCTCAATCTGTTTGTGACGCGATATTGTGATTCGTCTGATGCATCCATTAATGAGTCATCTAATATTAATACGTGATAAATGATGTGTTTGGAGTCGATACACTTTTTTTTTTTTTTTTTTTCCACTGCAGCTTTCGCTGCGAGTCTTCAGACAAATTAAGCCATTTACGGAGCATCAATATGGAATCGTTAAATGCCCTTTGTGTATTGTTCTCTGTGGTCGGGCGGACCACCCCTCGCTTCCTCGCCCCGCCGCTCGTCTCGACGCGAGCGGAGGGTTCAGTCCTCCGCAGGCTTCTTTATGACGACAGTCGGAGAGAGAGATCTGCTGATCCCATCTCCAGTGGGCCTTTGTAACCCCCCTTTGTAACATTAGGCAAAAGCGCTAAATCAAAGTGTGGAGTCAGCCCAGTGTGTGTTTAACGTCCCCTTGCTCTTGTCACCGATGACCAGGGGCGGGCTGCCACGTGTCCTTGCCCTATCCCCCCGTGTCCTATCACTCCTTTATCTGTCCACGGGGCATGGCCGCTCTCCCAAAGACAACCACACATGCATGCTCAAAAAGGCCCTTTTTTATTCATCTCAGCACCCGCGGAGAAAATCAGACGTCCCAAATTGTTCCCCTACAGCACTTGTTTTATTCATAGTCGCATTTGCCTTTTTCCCACTTTCATACTTAAACGTATATTACCCGCAATAATCGTTATTTACATTGAATGGAGCAGTTTGTTATTGTGTTTACAAGGAAGCCGCTGCGACATTTTGGATTTACTCGGATCACGTTTTAGGATCAAAAAGAAGTGTTTTTTATGAAAATAAGATTAAATGAATAACTTTTATTTTGAAATATAATTTGATTTAGTTTATTAAAAAGCCTAACTAGTGGATGATTTACATTTTTGATTCATAATTTGAACACATTTATTCATTTAAACCATCTAAATGAATAGTTTATAGATGCTATAGTTACTTAGTTACCTGAAATAATGCGTCTGTGTACCCACATTAAATACTTTTAATTGTAGCTTGTTTGTTATTGAAAAATGTGTGACTTTACATTCCAAGGTATAATATTTTAACATCTCTTTTTTCTCTTGCATTTCATTGTGATGTATGGAATCATTTAAAAATGGGAATTGAGAAAATTCAATTTAACTTTATTTCAAATATATAAGTATACATAAGAGACCAATCATAACAATGTTATCTCAAAAAACATTACACTTTAAGAAAGACTTTATGGGAAAAAATAAAAATCAACAATGTGTCCAAAAAATGATTCTAGTTATAATAAATCCTCAAAAGAATGTGTAATAAATATAATATATTTTTGTAAAGGAAGTGAAAGTTAAGTTACAAAAAACAACAACTGCTGACACAGGAAAACATTAAGATAGATAAACACATTTAATTGATCTATTTTTGGAACCTTCATGTGGTCATTCTTTTCATCCATATCTTGGGAAAGTGTGACCGTTCATAAATAGATATGAGTAGTATTTATCCCCCAAAATATGGGGCAAAATATATATTTGCTGTAAAATATATCTTTTTATTTATTTTTAGGTTGAAAAACGTATACAAACTGATGTTTAATACATTATAATATATTTTTATTCAGGCCTGAGCTGGTAAATATCTTCCGGTGAAAGTGTAACCTCTTGGGAAAGTGTGACCTTTCAAAATAAATGCCATGTGAGAATTCAACTTTTATTCTGTAAATACATACAAAGAGGTTCATTTCCATTCACGCTCTTTCAACACCATATGCTTCGCTTTCAAAATCCAAACAAAAAGAAAATGAATCGGAAAAGTGGCTTCAGAAAACAGTGAAAGTGTTTGAAAAAAAACAACTGCTGAAAACTTATGTAGGACACTGACCTGTATTTCATTTTTGAAGAGCAAGAAGAAAAAAAAACTACACTTTTTTAACTCTGTGATTCTTGAGGGAAAACAATAACAGACAGTATGTTTATTTGCGATGAAACTACACAGCACAAAGAGAGCCACACCGGGGGGAGTTTCTGACTCTGGAGAAGGGTACAACCAATATTCCCAAACACACGCCAGGACGTATGATTCCACAGTATACTTTTATTCCCCCCCCACCACCCCTCACTCATCCCCCCTTTTTTTTTTCTTTTTTTTATGAGGGATGATCAAATCAAGCATGGACGTGTCTTTCATCAGGATAAAGAAATACTTCCAAAATAATCCCTTAAGTAGATGAGGCTGTTTTATATATCACACTTTATGGTAAGACGTGTTTAAAAGCAGCAGTGGAAATGACAATTAAGTTGAGCTACTACCTTCATGAATGGCAGCACCTGTTTTCTTTCCCCCTTCTTCCCCGACAACCATCCGTGGCTCGGCGTCGCGTGTCCGCACATGTGATCTAGCGCTGTTATTATTCAGTCTCTTGACAGGTCATATTTTGTCAAATGAAATGCTGAATTGCTTCATACTCGGCTCGGAAGCTGAAGTGATACATGTAAGTAGAATTAAATTACTCTATAGCATATTACAGCCTCGGTGGGATTGTGGCTGTTCCTCCATTTTTAATAAGTGCTTATTTCCCAGGGGGCCTTGTTGGGCACCGTGGGTCAACAGTGTCCAAGAGGGCAAAGCTTGTTCACCACATTCTGGAGCCCTTTAATTGCTTGAGGTTATGTGTGCTATTATCTTCCTTTTTCTCTTTCATTATGAAGGTGCAGAGGTTCGGATTGACCCATCCTCTCAATTTTGAAAGCGCTCGGCATGTTTAGCGCACTTCAATTAAGTGTGCCGAGGAGTGCCGTGATGAGATTTATCTAATTAATTATTCCTCTCCCGCTTTACCCGTGCATATATATATATATATATTTTTTAAATAATAAAAAAAAAGGGTTCTCCTTGGGTGTCTCGAGTCCGCTCTTATTTATTCTGCTGTGATAATGTTACAACTGTAACAGCAATATTTTCGGAGATCCCAGAGGTGCCCGGTCTGACTCAAACATAATAACCCACGGCAGTGTCTGTCTGACTCTCAGCCATTCTCATTCCTGCTTGCAGCTGATGCCGTAACCCCGGCCCCTTCCCTGCAGGCTGTGCTGACGGCTGGCTCAGAGCAGCCACACACACACACACACACACACACGCATACACACACACACACACACACTGGCACTTGGAAAAAGACCTGTAGACCTGCATTTGCACAAACGATCACATGCAAACTCGCACGTGCACAGTGGTTGCTGCTGTCTTTGTCTTTCATTTCACTCTCGTTCTCATATGACAGGGGAAGATGGCGGAAGCTGATGAATTTTAGTTTTGTTTTAAAACCAATAATAATTTCCAAGTAACAACCTTAAAAGCTTATGACGACAAAACCATCGTAAGAAGCAACACAAGGCAATAATATCTGGTGATTTTGAATTTAAAATGGCTGTATTACGATAATTGTGAGTTCAGGTGTCTTCATAAAACATATCAAACTACTTTGATGAAACCCTTTTAACATCAGCTAAACTGTAAATATTGATAGTTTTATCTGTATCATAACATTAGCAGATAAAATCATCCCCTTTTTTCTCTTTTTTCTGCTGCCCTTTTCTGCTAAATTAACTTAAAAACAATATAATCTTGAAGTTAAAATTAATTATATGTATTGTGTTGTCATGGTTAGAGTTACAGAGTCACAGAGTGTTTGTTAAAAACATAAATATAACCATCACCTCAATCATAAAAGCTTATTTTTCAATCATAAATATATGTTTCAAACATAAGAATCTCAGATTCATTGTTTCTTTCACTGCACTGGTATCGAGAGACTAAACTAACCATCTTTCTATTGAAATAGAAATTAATGTTAAGAAGAAGGTGAATAAATTAATTATTAAGGATTTAAGCGTTAAAATAAGGTATAATATTTGGACTCATAGTTCAGTGGAAGCTTTATCATGTGACACTTTGTATACAACAAGTGAATGAGAAATACTAGGATCTGTTTAAAGACAGAAAACTCATTTTTTTATTCACAATTCTAAACAAATTATCATTAAAGATTAACTCTAAAATGCTGTTCAATGAGCAAACAAAGGGTCCCAAAAGAAGTTATAAACGGGAACATGCATCCCTGAAGAAATCCAGAACGGTTCTTCTCTCTGCTCTTTTAAATCTCTGAAACATCTTGTTTGATCAGTTGAAAACGGTTGGATTGAACGACGGCAGGATGTTTACGAAAACATAAATTGTGCAAGTGTTCGACTGAATCAAGTCACAGAAATACCATTAGACAAGACGAGATAACTACAACAAGTATTTCACCTCCGCAGAGATTGTCGAGCGTCTTCAAGTACACAAAATAATCAAGCTGTTTGTTGTTAGACAGCTATTAGTACAAACTGCAAATGGTTATCAGTCCAGTGGCGGAAATTGTTGCCCAATCCCGTGTCGAGTCGAGCGGCTTCTTCGGGGGATTTGATCAGCGTTACCTGAACTGACAAGTCTTTGCTTCAGTTCAAAAGGAGCCAAAGTGGATGACTGATCAATATAAATGCAGGTGTTTGGAGACGAGCCGAGGATTGATCGGTGATAGTCCCTCAATCTCTGGGAAAAGAAAGGGAGAGAAAAAAAAAAAAAAAGAACAAATCACAGTAAAAGAAAGTGAAAAGTTAAGTAGGACACTGTCAGGGATTCCCTGGATACAAGTCTTGGAAAAACTGCACAGCACAAATGAAAAAGAACAGAGGAGAGCTGGTTAGGGAATTCAAAAAAGAATAATTAAAAACTCAAATCGGGTTTCTTAACTGTGAGAAAAAAAGGAGAGGGAGAAGGAGCGAGTGAGTGGGTTTTTTAAATCCACCAACAAGAATACACTTGGATGATAACTGCCTCAGCCGTAGGCTATTAAAATATTAACCACCGCTGTCCGAGCTGGGACTTTCCGAGCGGTACTGAGCAGTATCCTCCCCGGATACTGGGCCTGAGAGAAAGGCTCTGCTCCCGTTCACTGCCCTGTGGGAGGCTCGGGCTTGCATGAGGAAGTGTTTTAATGTTTTTCAGATGCTCGGCTCTCTCAGAGAGCTTTGACAAGGCAACTATCCTGGGTGTGATTTAAAGGTGTGCACAGAGGGAGCCAGGTAGTGGAGCTGAGGGCCTCTTAAGCTACCAGGTGCCTTCTCTTGAAGAAAAAAGGATCTAACTTTTTTTTTTTTTTCTCTTCAGAAATCCCCCTGTGGCCCGAGAGGAACTTAGTCCCTAATACTGCTATTATGATATGAGACAAAGGCTGCTAAATATTCAAGACTTGGGAGAATTCACAGACGTTACTGTTTCAATTGATATGTGAATAATGGCGGAATACTTGAGGTTCGGTCTGAAGCAGATCCGTGTTGAGTTTGTTCAACTTTTATGTGGTGGAAGTAAAGACCTGTGTCTGTCACAGCTTTTTTCAATTGAAATGTTGGTCGAATAAATCGCGCAGAAACAGTTTTACCTTTGACTTATTCTCTCAGCAACTAATTCAGATTAACTTTTTTTTTTTAACTAGACATGATTTTAATTACTTTCGGGCTTGTTTAAATACATATATCTGCCCGTATAACAAATCATATTGTTTCAATGGTAATTATTAGTAAATATGGTTAGTTTTGGTTGATGTTAACCAGTTGATTTTGATTCAAAATTGGATTAATTTTACCCTTTAAATGTTGAAAATCTGTTGTTGAATCAACATAAGCCAAACACATAAAAGGGGGAGAGGATATTTGTTTGGGCAGAGCTGGTTCTCAACTTATAACTTATCTTATGTTGAGATTTAGTGTTATAATTTGTGGAAAATACAAAGTTGTTTAGATGTTAATCATGGTGAGCACTTTTGTTGTTTCAATATCTGATATCAATGTTGAAATCTTCAGCCCTGACAAGGTTTCAATGTAGATTAAATGTATTTATTTGCCATCTGGTAGATCTAAGTAAGTAAGTAATATTTATTTATATAGCGCTTTTCCAGACCAGGGTCACAAAGCGCTTAAACAAACAAAGCAATCACCCATTAACAAGAACAAAATGTGACAAAAAAAAAGACAACAATACATTCAAGGTCTAGAAAAGCACTATCACATTGCATGCCTCCACCAAAGTCCTAAGTTGACATAACTTTATTAAAACTCAAACGAACAAAACCAACTCAATAAAACAACTTTCATCACTCAATTGTTGACTCACGTCAAACTATATTCCCTGAATAACCATCTTACATTGCACCCCTAAAACTTCCTCCCTGATTCAAATAGAAACCAAAATTGAATCATCTGGTCATCTACATTGACTACTTTTTTTCACACATACACAACACGTTCTAATGACAACAAACCTGAATAGATTCTTAGTTTAGTACGTGTTTTGTAAATGTCAAGTCAGAAAACCATGATATTCCTATGGCAATAATGGCATATACGCATTTCCTCTAGTCCAGTGGTCCCCAATAATCGGGCCAGGTACAGATCTGGGAAGCATTTGATTCTGGGCTTAACATAAAGAGAAAATAAATGATTTAATTTCCGTTCGGAGTTCATTATTACTGTCTAAAAATGTGACAGGATTTTCTCCAAAGTCCTTTTATTAGCTTGTGACTTTGTTAGGATTACTATAAATAAAAAGAAGTCGTAGTAAATAAGTGAAAAACAAACTGTACATGGTACCATCTTCTTGCGGAGAAACCTACCTGAGGCTTATATTGTGTTATGCTCATGTATTTTCATGCATTCGACATTAGGTTTTGAAGATCATGCCATTTGACTTTGTCCGGGAAATAATTATTTCTTGAATAAAACGTGCAAAAATGATGGTGACCCTGGTTCTAGGAAATCCATCATACTCCAATCATGCATTTTACTCCATACATTTGTGGGTCTAAATAAGGTGTTAAAAGTGTTACCAGTAGCAGGAGGTCTTCCGCCTTTTGGGAACTAAACAAGAAAAATGAATGAATGAATGAACCAGCCAATCAGAAGGCAGCTGACGTGCGTAAATCATGTGCAACGGAGATACACAAATGTGTATTTCCAACCCTCCCAGCAGAAGCAGATGAATGAAAAGACAAGAGAAGAATGTAAATGGCAGAAACATGACATCTTATGGCCTTTTAAATGTGTAACGGAGGAGGGGGAAACCACTCTTTCTTCTATCTGTATCTGATGAACGATTGCCAAGTGATTACCAGTGAATGAAATGACATGAAATGAGAATAATTTTGGCTCAAACCCAGATGTGTGTAAAGTTTGTTTCCTTGTTATTTAGTGCAATGACTGATGCTTCCAATAGCGGGGAATTGCCCGGGGCTTATTACACTCATAATGTATAAGCAGATACTTAGTGAGTGTCTGTCTAAATCATTTAGTGCGACTTGTTTTCGGGGGAACACATGGCGAGGAGCGCGCTCTTATCTCAAATAGTGCAATTGTAGAGGTTTTATTGAGTCTAACAGATAACAGCAATTATTTCTCTGAGTGTGTTGCTTGTTGCTCGCTGCCAAATGTGAGCTGGCAGATTATTAAAAAGACAAGTGCTTTCTTTGATAGCGAGACAGAATAATACAATGCAGTATTTTTAGCAACTGTCGGAGGATGCCAGCTTTGTTTCAGGTGAATTCCGCGTGAAGGGAAAGGTAATGTACATCCGTGTGCAGGGAAGGGGGGAGTTAACGTGCGATCGAAGGCTGAAAAAAGTTGTTGAATATTCAGAGTGGCAGCTTCTTTGAATGTTTCATGAGGTTACAGAATCATGGCATGTATCATGGCACCAACTTAAATTGTTAAAGTCGCCTCTCCATCGCCGGACAGGCTTTTTTTGCTTTTTTTTTTATTTCATCAAAAACTGGGCCTGGAAAAATGTGTCTCTTCCCCCGTCAAGACCTTCCTTGTTTTTCTCAAGCCGCTCCATTCATCCCCGGCCCCGGTCCTCTGTGATTTGGTCTCGTCCCACATCTTCCCCCCGGTCCGCTCCGCTTTTGTCTCCTCTGTTGTTCCGCGTCCTCTTCGCCCCCTCGTTTCCCAGTAATGTCCCATTTCTCGCCGGGATCGGGGGATGCTGGCTCGCTGGCAGGCAGATGGGACAGATGAGGATGGCCGGGATTGGTTAATCCCTAATCTGCTGTCTCTTTGCCACTCTGGACCACAGAAGAGAGAGAGGGTGATGGAGCCAGCTAGATGGAGCCAGCTGTCAGATGGAGAGTCTTTCATGGTCCTGCGCACACAACAGCTGCACTGGGCCCGCCTGCACGGCTCTGCATTATTAAGCATCTTTTTAGTTGGTTCCAGATGCAGACCTAGCTGTGTTTACCCAGGCTTTGTGCTTTTCTTGTTCCCCCCACCCTGCTCTCCACCTCCACTTCCTACTCCTCCGTTCCCTCGCTTCCTTGGCTGGCCTACGCTTTCGACTTTCGCTCATATGTCTGTACTTAAGTGTAATGTAATGTTCCAGCACCTGACCCGTGCACCCGGAGGTAGCATTAACACCCTAATAGTTTAGCCTGATTGTGTAGATCCATTTAGAAGATTGAATCATTTAAACATGTGCGGAACTTTTTTTTTTTTTCGGATTAAAGGAAATGAAAGTTAATCTGTTTTCTTAACTTTGTGATCCTGCTCAATAGCTGGCAGTTTTACAAAACTCCATTACACTGTGTTGTCATTAAAACAAGGCTGGGATTCACAGGGTGACGATAAACGTCTCAAGGCCCTGGACATGAGTCAAATCATACTTAGGAAGTACATCAAACTTGTTTAAGAGTATTTCCTTCACGATAAGTATTGGAATAAAAGTTGGATTTATGTGGCTCTGTGATGACGAACACAGCTTTAGTTTCATGAAGAAAATAGAAACATAAATGGGTCGTCAATCCAAAGAATAACTTTCTGCTAACAACCTTTTGAAAGTGACAAAATGAACAGGATCGGAGATACAGAAAGAAGCGACGTCTCCCTCTTGACTCAAAGTAAAATTGCCCTCGAGTGCAAGAGTCTTTATGATAAGCCTGAAGTTTGTTTCTTTTCATTTTCTTGCCAACTCAGCACCAACTTTACACTGTAAAAGTCAAAATCTCTTGGTTCATGTTTGTGTTTGAATTTACGTTTTGTTTTACAGTTTTGCAAAGAAATCACAATATAACAGTCCAGAGCTGGCAGAAGCTATTATGGGGCCCTAAGCAAAATTTCATTTGGGGCCCCCCCTTCATAGCATCACGACTGTACCAGAGGATTCATCCTTCCAGAGGCTACACTTTGGTGAATAAATGTATTTATGTTTACACGAGACACAATAAGTGGACCAATGCACTATTATTTTGTGTTCACATTTTTTAGAAATCGCGCGGAAATGTGCATTCTCCCATAGCAAAATTTAAAAAAAAGTTTATGACGATAAAATACATTTAAGACATAAATAATAACACTAACAGAGCAATTTCCCGCCACAATTTTTTAAACGTGTTGGATGTGGAAACTTGGTTTTATTTACTTCCTTGCTTATCTTTAGGCAAAGTAATTTAAAATATAATTATGAAAATATCAAATTATTATAGAAAATGTTGAAATTGTTTTTAAAGTCCTCATCAAATATGGTGTAGTTCGTATTATAAGAAAATACAAACTATACAATATTTTTTTAATTTTAATATTAAATTGACAAAAATGTATTGTCCCCCTGATGTCAAAGGTTCCCTTAAGCGGTCCCTTTATTCTATCCTACAAATCATTGGCATACTAATGGCTACATTCAAGAAACACAATGTTAATGATATTATAATATCTTAACCATGTCATATGACCTTATGAACACAATCAATATGAAAAAAGTACATTCCCTGAATCAGAGAATTGAACTTACACCCCTTTGGTCAACATAGAGTTGGACCAAAATAAAAACATGTCGTTAAATTTTAAGTAAAGTTAAGTTCAAGCTTTGGTGATAATTCATTTCACCCAATCTTTCCTAATGTTGTCCTATTATTGCTTTTTTAAAATATTAGATTTATTTAAATAAATCAATTCTTCAGTCATGACTTAATAGTAACGGAAACATATTTTATAAATTACTAAAACATTTACTTACTTAACTACCAGTTTCTGCTGAATTGCCTTTAATCAATCACCATAAATATCTCATAATTGTTTTATTTTCTACTCATGAGTCAGTTATGGCCAACGATAGGATGGAAACTGAGGATGAAGTTTTATGAACTATGTGTCACTAATACAGGGATGGTTGTTTGATTACAAACATATCTTCAATAATATATCTATTGAATGATAACTGTGTTGAAGAAATAAAAAGGAAAACTTATATTTGGATTTCAAACTAATTCCAATCATGAAAAAAAAGCTTTAACAAAAGGTAATAAAAGTGAACATGAGTGAAAAGTAGTGACAGGAGAAATCTCTCCGCCGCGGTGACATGGTAACGGCACAGAAGTAGAATGTAATTACATTATAATTAAATCATTCCACTGCTGTAATTACACACTGTTTAATGTGGCAATGTCATATAACGACGGCCCATGTATGTTCGCAAACAGTCGAACATGATTGCACAAACATTAAAAATTTGTGCAAACAGACACAGACGCATCAACACGCGCACACACTTCACAGACGTATTCACACGGCAACCTTTTGCAAAAGCCGGCTTTGAGAGGGCTAATCTGTGCCTCGGTCCCGTCTCTTGTCAAGTTCAAGAGGGTTAACAAATCTTTACCTCCAGAACAGCCCTTCTCTTCCCCCTTTCATGTCCACATTTGTTCGCTGTATGTCCAAAAATCTACAGAGGCCCGTCCCGACTCAGTTGGGATTGGTTTAGCTGAAGAGCTGGAGGCTTTTCAGTAGCTGGCATCTGTTGTTCTTCTTCCCAGAGCTGCTGGCAGTCAGTTAATGGCCATGCTTGGGACCCAGAGAGAGAGAACAGTGGCTGATTTCCCCAAAGCCATCGCACCAATCCCGGCACACCACCAAGTGCAGATGAGCCACCAGCAGCTAGAAACATTCAGGCTAATGCTCCGCTTCTCTGAGAGTTTGGGGCAGATGTTCCTCAGTTTCTGTGTTTGGTCACATAACTCAAGACTGTCAAGTTTCTCCTTTGATTTTCAGGGTACACTCCACAAGGGCTGGCTGGTGTGACATAAAATTAAGAACCCTGTTTAATGTGAGCCATGGAAGACTTGATTTATAATACGAAACTTTATTTTTCATTTAACTATTAAGCGCGAGGTGCCGGTGCCTCAAAGCAAGGGCGGCCCAGGTTGTGAATCCTGCTCGGAATTTTGTGACGCTTGAAGTTAGATCCCCAAGTTTTTCTCCTGCTGAGTTTTGAAACTAAACTATCTACCGGTGTTCCACTGCTTGCTGCTACTTTTGTACAGTCAAGAAAAGTTTGACAATAAGCACCTGTTTTTAACTGCACTTTCAATCGTACATTGGTCATTTGAACTCCTTATGAAAGATACCATGTCACCCTTTAACCTTCAAACATCAACTTATGTACGAGTTAAGCTGGAGCACATTTTACAGTGAAAAAAAAAACTTACTGGAGATGAACTTAAGAATGACTATCAAAAAGAAAAGTTGTGTTGTGGTGTCGACTTCGTCCATCTTCCACCACAACATTACGACCACTTGGACAATTATCGCTTTTTGTAATTTGGATAATTTTGTGAAAATTCCACTAATAAACTTGTAATTTGTTGCGTGTAAAACTTTTACTTCCATGCATGAAAAGTACTGACTAGAATAATTTTGATATTTAAAAATTGATCAGGTTTTTTAGGGTTTAAGTTACAGGTGAGTGAACTGGATTTTTATCTACTGATGTTGTCTAGGAAGTCAGAGAGAAAAGTAAGATACTGAAATACTCTAAATCAACTTACTAGAAATAAATCACCGTTTAATGTCACAAAATGTGTTGTTATTTTTAGAGAAATAAAGTGGAAGCCAGACGAGCTAACATTACTAATGGCGCAGTGTTTAAGACTGGTCTGGGAAAAGTTAACACACTTCTTAAGTTAATGTGTTAAATTATTTGCATTGTATGTTATATTATGTTATAAAGTCATGTGAAATGAATTAATTCTAGGAGGTACAGGTATCAGGACACAATGTATATTAACAAGACGTTTTTATTTGTTCAGGCTTTTCCTTGATTTTCTGGAACTCCTGTTGTGTTATCAGTTTTATCTTGATCTTTAAAGTATGTACTTTATTGAATATTGTTTTGATTGTTTAAGCGCTTTGTGACCCTGGTCTGGAAAAAGCGCTATACAAATAAAAATGACTTAATTACTTACTTACATTACATCTCTATATCCTAGCAGAAAATGTTGGTGTCACATTTTTGGGTCACACACAGGTCATTCCGAAAATGTCCTGATATCTATTTTTTCATGAGCATCAACAGTTGGCTTCTCGTTCATCCACTGGATTTAAAGCATCTGAACCGGGGTCAGACATTGAAGACATTTCTCTCTTTCATGTAGAAGGATTCTTCAAACGCTACACCATCGCTTAAGATGAAAGATAAGGCAGTTAAGAGCTTGTCCAACAGGAGCTGACCCATCCAGACGTGCAAGTCATCGACACAGAACTGAAGGAGTCTGTTGGATTCAGAATAAGGCGTGAAACCCACTGACCTGAATCATGTCCTCTAGTTCATGACCGTATTTGAGACATTTAAACAGAATTTTTTAACAATCTTTAATTTAGTCCTAATCCATCTTCACGCAACCAGTGGAATTTAGAATACAGAGAATAAATATATACAAAGAAACCTATGTGGAAGTTATGTAAAGGCTACAAAAATAAAATTAATTGAATTTAGGAACACAGTGAAAATCTCACGTACATTTGCGAAATATAAATTCCAAGAATCTAAAGTGTCACGGAAACCATCCAAGTGAGTGTCCATCTGTGAGGTATGACATGTTTGTAGGTCGACCCACCTACTCTGCAGTGTTCGTCTCAGACTCACCTGATAACTTTTCTGAATACACTGAGCGGTCTGATGGATCCTCTCATGATGGACTTTATGCATCTAAACAGACATCATGACAATAAGTGTATCTTCACCCAGTCCTACCAAACCACACCAAGAGTAGCCCCACTAGAAGAGGGGAGTAAGAGTCTAGCATGACCCAGGTTTGAAGAAGGTTAAGAGGCCTCATGAAACAGGTGATGAGGTTTCACGAAACAGTCTTCATTTTTAGATCTCAGTACGACATAGTTTGTGTCATTTTAAAAACAAGTTCTAGTAGTTCAAAGAATAGAATAGAATAACTAAAAAGAAAATAGTTTCATTAAACCTCAATTTCTTGAAACATCTTCATCTATTTCACAAATCCTATTCAGTTGCTTGACGAAACCTCTTCAGTTGTGTCATGAAAACTGTTCAGCTATTTTGGACAACCTCCTGAGTTGTTTAATAAAACTTTTCAGATGTTTCATGAAACCTTTGATCTGTTTAATGTAGCTTCTTCAGCTGTTTCATGAAATATCTTTTGTTGTTTCATGAAATATCTTTTGCTGTTTCATGAAATATCTTTTGCTGTTTCATGAAATATCTTCTGCTGTTTCATGAAATATCTTTTGCTGTTTCATGAAATATCTTTTGCTGTTTCATGAAATATCTTCTGCTGTTTCATGAAACCTTTTTGGCTGTTTAATGAAAACTCATTAGTTGTTTCATGAAATCTCCTCTGCTGTTTCTTGACATATCTTCTGTTGTTTCATGAAACCTCTTCTCGCTGTTTCATGAAACCTCATTATTTTTTTCATGAAACCTCTTCTGCTGTTTCATGAAACCATTTTGGCTGTTTAACGAAACCTCATTAGTTGTTTCATGAAATATCTTCTCCTGTTTCATGAAACCTCATTGGTTGTTTCATGAAACCTCAATAGTATTTCATGAAACCTCTTCTGCTGTTTCATGAAACCTCCTGAGCTGTTTCCTGAAACCTTGTCAGCTGTTTCATGAAACCTCCTGAGCTGTTTCATGAAACCTTTTCGCCTGTTTAACGAAACCTCATTAGTTGTTTCATGAAACCTCTTGAGCTTTTTCTTGAAACCTCTTCTCCTGTTTAACAAAACTTTGTCAGCTGTTTCATGAAACCTTTACAGCTGTTTAACGAAATATCTTCAGTTGTTTCATGAAACCTCCTGAGCTGTTTCCTGAAACCTTGTCAGCTGTTTCATGAAACCTCTTTAGTCCACCGTCACCAATAAACCTGTGTGCTATGATCTGAGGTAAACCCACATAAGCACTGGGAGAACTTTACACGATTGAGGAAATCTGGATCATCCTAGTGTAGAGTCCACCAGACAAACACCATTTAAAAGCGAATCCATAACGTTGATCCGTATTCAAAGGCAGTGTTTCACATTTTAAATGATGATTAAAGGCACATTTGAAGTGTTTAAACGAAAGTTATTCACAATTAGAGCAGCCAGTTGTCTCCTGTGAGAGCTGATTTAAGTTTCCACCAGATCAACAAGTTTTTTTTTTCCCCCCTCGATCGTCTTGAATTTCATTCCTATGACCAATTCATGGTTCATCTCGACTTAGCGCGGATCATACATCTTATTACCACCGCCACTCCAGGGCTCACTCCGTGGCATCTGCATAATACTGAAGGAGGTTGCTACAGTTTAATCAGTATCTGGTTCCTCCAGAGACTCCGGCTGGATATGTTATCACTAAGGAGGAAGTTCAAATGAAGCTCGATAAATAAATTAATGCCTTGATGATTAGCTGTCACATAAGCAATTAAAATGACTTCAAATTATTCATTCTCAAACAGGTGCGGCAAAAGAAGGGTGTGATTGTTGTAGTAATTGTCAAAATCTGAACAATTTGTTTTGATGAACCTTCCATATGCACGCTTATGAAAAATTCAAGCTGGCATGCGTAAAATAATTCAAAGTCATTTAATAATAGAAGCCCTTATAGCACATGTATCAAGGGTATTTGTCTCTTGTTTCGGTCGCTTTTATTTATTTATTTTCCTCCTCGTCTGTTGCAGGTATAAATGTTCAGGGCTTTAGAAATGGCCTCGTACAAAAAAAACTCAATCATATTCTTTTGCAAATTATTAATTGTGATTGTCATTGTCGCAGCTTCCGCCTGACAATCTCACCGGCGCCTCAGAAAAATACACTTGACAGCTCAGGACCTCAAATCCCACAATGAATTTGTCCTTGACACATCCTTAATGACGCTCATCTTGATGATTGTAAATACATTATCATATCAGATCACGTCTGTGTCGCAATCATCACCTCCATTTCCTTTTAATTAAACAGCAAAGATGACACCACATCTGTCAAAAAGGAAGTGAGACTTTTTTTGAAATCGGTGTGAACTTCCTCCTTTCTTTATTATTCCTTGTTCGGCGGCAAACAATAGAGAGGGGAAAATGGCTTTGAGACTAACAGTGCCTTCTCTTACTCCTCACTCTCCCTCCTCTCTCTCACACCCTTTTTTTCTCCATCTCTTTTCTCTCCATCTCTCCCACCACTTGAAAGGCCGGGTAATGAGACAGCTAGAGAGCAAAGGAAGGTGTCCGCCGAGCATCAGTTGTGCATGGAAGAAGTGAAAATTTACTGCAAATGAGACCATGGCAATAAATTCATTTTTATTCAGATTACTGTCATCATACATTACGGCTTCTCTTGTAAACATTTGGCCTCGCTCTTTGTGATGAGGTGTCATTATTTGCCAGATTACGTTATTAAGCTATTAACACGTCAAGCACGCCGGCAACAATGCAGGGGCACGCTTAAACAAGCCGAAGAGAATGGAGGAGGTGTCACCGCGCTGACATATGAAGGCACTTAATAGCTACTGCTCTGAGGACAGACGAGAGAAATTAAATAGACAGCTTTCAGCTCGGAATGGAGAGCGCTATTCACAAGTACTCAAAGCCGACTGAACCGTCTTCGCCGCGGTGATTATTCAGCCAGCCCGGTGAATAAAACGCAGCGATTTAAGGCCATGGTACACAACATCTTTCCTTCCACATGCGTGTTTATTGCACCTATTTACATGTTATTGGCGTCGTTATTAAAATGAGGACTGTTAGGTTTTATGAGCCCCGTTCTCAGATATCGACATTACATCTTCACCTGTCAATTTTTATGATTTAATACTTGTAATTGATCTCAGATTGCAAGCATTAATGCGTCCCAATGGGTCAAATCTGTTTTTCCTTGAGAAGGAAAATACAGTTTTCATGTGTTTATTTTAAATACCAGCTGAGAAAAAAATCAGTGTTACTGGTGTTCAGTTATTGAGTTTATTTGTTACCAGTAAAAGTGTGAAAACAAGTTTGAGTTATTTGTTAATTTCAAAATGATGGTGAAAAACACATCATACATGTTAGTGAATGATGCTAATGTGCAGTTAGCATGTTGAGTTTAATACTTGCAAAGCAAATCTTCTATGTGTTCATTTTAAACACCAGCAATGCTAAATATAGTTGCTTGTGTGGAATTATTTTAAACTTCTGAGAATTTTTGTCAACACACGTAAAGTTTTGCGAAAAATCCAAAACAAGTTTAAGAAAATGTTTGTTTATTAATAGTAAGTAAAGTAGTAAGTATTCAATAAAGTATATACTTTAAAAGGCAAGATAAAACTGATGGTGAAACGATGGTTATACATGCTTGTGCATGATGCTAATATGTAGTTAGCATTTTGAGTTTAATACTTTTAATCAACAACAGATTGCAAACAATATTGATCCCCAGAGATTTTTTTTAATATTGAAATGATGGTTAAAAACAAGTTATTCATGCTTGTTGTGTTTAATAATTGTAATGTCAATCAAAATCAAATCTTTTAGAAGCAAAAATGTGTTTATTTTATATACCAGCTGAGCAAAAAAACGTTATCATTTTTGTTAACACTCATACAGTTTATTTGTTTACAGCATGAACTAGTTTAATAAAGATATTTATTGATGTAGAAATGAAGCTTAAAAACATGTGCATGATGCTAATGTGTAGTTTGCATGTTGAGTTGAAAAGTTTTAAATATTATTCCTGGAAAAAGACGTTTAAACTTGAGAAAGAAAAACTTTATTTATTCTTTTTTTTTTCACTTTGGTTTTCCATCTAATCGCCTAAAAAAAAAAAAAAAGTCAGCATTATGAAATGAACAGTGGTCCCTCTGGTGACATGAAGAGCCTCGCAACATGGACAGCCAAGTCAGCGGTTTTGACTGGATAAACCCCTGGTAACCTATTGAAATGGTTCGAGCGAAGCCAAAATCAGCCACGACAGCCGACAGAGCTGCAGCCTCGCGTTCAGCCAGCACAGCAGCTTAGCAGTCTTAACAGAGAATCCAGCACTTATCATCGTCGGCATCCAGCACCACAACACTCCACCATGAAGAGGCTTGAGTTAAGCCGGTTAAAATAACACGAGACAATACATCAACAACAGCTTCCTCTTCCCTTTTGATGCCTGCTTAATTTAAATGCTACAATGGTGCTGAATCCTGTTCTGGTGCTCGACCAGAGGACCACGGCGCTCCGTCCATCTCTCCTCCACATCACAGGCTGCTGGAGGAGCGAGGGGGGGGCCCCCTGATACTGTGTGGGGTTGGCTGATAAAGGCCTTATTTCAGGGTCTTCCAGTGAGGGGCTGGATTCTAGTCCCCAGCAGGGACGGAGCGGGGGGCCGCGGCGGTTAACGTAGACGCTGCAGTTGTGGAGGGAAAAAGTGGATGAAACAGAGAGGTGTGGACCGATTATTGACGCTATCCTGAGAGTTGCATCATGACACCTTAAACTATATATTTTCCCGCAGTTTAAAAGTTCAGTCCTTTTTTTTTTTTTCAGCTCCAGGGGGGGTCAACGTACCCCTCCCGGTGTTTGACTTTTTCTCGCAGCCTCTGACACATGACTGGGGTCCCATTACCGCGGCTCTGTTTGCGATGGAGCCAAGCGATACCCACTGACCAGGCCGTTTTACCTTGCGCTCATCCAGGACTTGACATGACCTTTGAACCCGAGGAGCGCAGCTGTCAAATGTCTCCCCCCCCTTGTCAGTCCCTTTTGGAGACACACCGGTTCTTGAACACACACACACACACACCAGTGAACCTCTGACGGCCTGTTAAGTCCAAGTGCTGTTGCTGGCGGGTTATTGAAGTTATTAATCATTCATTATTGAATAAAAAGGCTTGGGAAAAGTATCGTATTTAGGGGGGTTGAAATGAGTTTTAAGTCCAACATAAAATTCCACATAATTTTAATTTTATTATTTTATTATAAGCATATTTCCTTTACACTTAAAAATGTATAATAATATAATTTAATATTTTTTTCCGATTGTTAATGATTGTTTTTACTGCTTTTATATGCACCACATAATAATCATTTTATTGTATTGAGAATTAAGTTAAAAGTTTCATTTTAAGCCTTAAACAGTTTATTAACTCTTTTAACTGCGTCTGTACTAATATTATGAACATTATCTGACATTTTCTCTCGTGATTAAATACTTCATAAAACAGGTTTCATATCCGCAATTTAATTTAATTTTTATATATAATAAATAATGGAATAAATCAACACAATTTTACAACTAGTTCATGAGGAAGTTATCTCTTATTTATTGAAAATTGTAATGACATTTTAATGTATTTCCAACAGTTTTAATGAATCTATTTTTCCCTTTCTTTCCCACTTTTTAATATAAATATCTCCGAATATAACAATAACAGAATGAACAATGTCATCTGCCGCAAGTGTGCATAAAAACAAGCACATAAATATGAATGTAGCAGACTTATGTTTGGCCTCATGAATATCCTCGATAAACAAATGCATGTAGAAGGAGGAGAAGACGGGAATCGGATTATGAAAAGTGGGTGTGAAGGAATCTAAAATTAGTGAAAGAAAAATGCAAGTTTCGATTGTAAAGAAACAGAAAAAAAAAAAATCAAAGTTGCTTTGCTACGCAATCTGTATTTGCATCAGTGTCTCGACTTTCTTCGGTTCAGTTTTGGGAACAAGGCGAGAAGGATCGAGGGGGGACCGTGGATTTACTGTGACAGGAGCACCACCAACTGGTCGAAACATGCCTCCTCACTGTAAAAAAAAACACATGACTGGTGTCTCCTCTGATGTGCATTGAGAGATTAGTCACATGCATCCAGTTGCAACCTCTACATTTAAACAGTCTTGATTTATTCTTAGTGTGATCTGAAAAACAAGCAAGATTTTTCTTCTTTTTTTTTTCTTTTTTTTCCACCTCAAAAACCCCCTTGGAGAGGTTGAATTCATGGTATCCATCATCATGCATCTTTAATGACGTCAGGCCAGGAGCATGGGGTAAAATCACAGTGGTGGCCCGAGGCTAAAACCAACTAAAATGAGGTTCCTCTTACCCCTTCCCACGCAGAGAGAGTAGCACACGGGGCCAAGAGGGAGTCTACATCGCACCCATCGATCGCCTCGGCGGCTGGCGGCCACTGGCTGCAGCTGATGGATACATTTGTGCGGTAAAAAAAATTCAAAAATTTTCTGTGCTGGACGGACGGGGTGGGGGTGTGACACACGACGGACGCCTTTGATTTATGGGTCATCCTGTAAGAGTGGAGCGAGGACAATCTCCTCTCACCCAATTTGGTTTAACTGTAAAGGGCCCTGCTGGGACTCTGCTGCCCACAAAAAGTCAGAAGAAAAAAAAAAAAAAAAAACTATCTAAAACACATGTCAGAGGCTTGAGTTCTGCTTCTGCTCATTCCACAAAAAAAGTCTCCACTTTTCTCATCATCTCTAATTCCGTCCGTCGCTGCACATCCACGGCAGCTGTTGGGACGTGAACTCGACTCAATTTACGTACCCTCAAACAAATAAGTCAAATATCGCTCACGGCAAAAAAATGCATTTTTATGTCACAGAGAGCAGAAAACAAAAGAGGCGGCAATAAAAACCCATCTCCAACATTTCACAGCATTTGGCTGTTTCTAAGTTGTTTCCTGTACAATTCTGATCGTCTGAGTGTGGCTTGGAAACATCTTTCAGTTGCCGAGCCCCCAGCCTTGACCTCGGGGGTCAAAGTCAGTCAGGCTCTTCCTGTCTGTGGCTTTTCCCAGGATCCCCTGCCTGTCGGCATGTCAGCACCTCTCCTGTCTCCTCACCAACTCAGGATGTTGCTCTTGCCTTCCAAGAGTTTCCTGAAACCGGAGAAAAAAAAAAAAAAAAGATTGGTTTCCATGCCGGGGTCACTTGGTGTGAAAGAGAAAATGCCATTAAATATCTCCGTTTTGTATATTTGACTCAATTTTATAAACTCTCTGGCCTATGACTGGTGTCTATTTGTGGATGTGAGGAGGCATTGATGCATCCGCCCAGGGGGGAACCAGCCGAGTCATGTTCATTATATACGAGTCCAACCTTTACATTTTTCCTGCACACAACACTTTACTTACACGTCTGCGAGATGCTTCGCCTTTTAGATCGTGTAGTTTTTCAGTTACATGAAGAAACAACTTTTACGAAAGAAATAAAAAATATTTTTTATAATTCGGACTCAAAAAAATGATACGGTTTGTAGTGTTTGACCCCTTATATGCCCCATTAATTGTATTTTTCTTTGGTTAAACCCTGATAAAATTGATTTAAAACACCTTTAAATGTGTACATTTTCTTACTTTTTTTTTTTTCTCCTCACTCTGTTAAAGGGTTAGTTCACCCACTCAATTTCTACTCACCCTCATGTCAACTAAGGGTTGGGAATATATTCCTTTTTAGAGTTATAGACAAAAATGTTTGTTCATTTTAATGTAGCAACTGGAGCTCAGTTGTCATCCTCTTCATCTTCGTCCAAAATGAAACTTAAAAACATCAAAATACCTCCATACTGCTCGTCTGTATCGTCCCACTTGAATTGAAGCCTAGAAATAAGAAATTGTTCCTAAAAAATAAATCAAATAAATCATTATTTTAAGCTTGTTTGTGGCAGAAGTTTAGGTTAACTAGTGATGGTCTGATGACGCTTCATGAAGCTGTGTCATTATTTTTATTATACATATGTCAGAGTCCGCTAGATGGCGACCTCTACACTATTTTCCTTTATTATGATCAACTGTTCTAATGAAACATCACATTTTTTTTAAACGGATGGCGCCACCTACTGACCTCTAAACAACATGACACTGTTTCATGAAGCTTCATCAGACCATCACTAATATTTTCTTTATTTCTTTGTTTTTTTAAAGCCAAATCCACACTCTGATAAGAAGGACATTTGGGATAAACCCCCTTATTTCTATCCTGATATAATAAACAAGCTAACTAAAGACAGATTTGCTTCTACATGTAAGTCAGCCGGCGTGGATCTATGACATGTCCTCACGTGGAGGCATGAGTGACACAAAAAAAGTCCAGGGAAAAAAGTGGAAATAGGACAGACCATTACGCGGCATGTTACCTGTCTCTCCCTCTCGTCTCTTCCAGGTTCAGAGAAGAAGAATGAGGGCTAAGTGACAAAGTCGCACCTCTGGCTACAGATGTCCTTATTCCTTCCCGTCTCAAAACCCTCCGCATCGGATCGCCCCTGATAAGAGGAAAATCCAACAAAATTAAAAGATGTGTTTACCCTGGTAAAGTTAGCTTCACACACCTTTGTCTAAACTTTGATATCAAGACTGTCATGGATGCTTAAAAATTCTCCTCAGCCCCTGCAGTGTACCCGTAACTCTTATTCCCTTGTTGCGCAGCCCAAAGAGTACGTGTGTATAAATGGAAGGCCTGTCATTTCACATTCATTAAAAGTGAAGTTCCAAAATTAATAATGTAAAAATATGGGTTTTAATTAGTCTTCTATTCTGCCCAATGTACTTAAATTGGATCATCTGGTCCCCGATGCCCTTTCACTTAATAAAGAATTAGCCTGTGATGTTCTGAGCTTGACAGGTAGGATAAAGTGGAGAAAATCACGGCTGTTATATAAAGGATATATCCGTTTGTACGTAATTTGCAGCTTAGTCAATTTGACAGGGGGGAGGCACCCCCTCAACCCCCTCCCCGCCATGGAGCCGGTGCAGGTTTAATGCACTTCTATCATGTTATGGCGTGACCACACCATTGCCTTACACGCCCGCTTCTGTCACATAATTAGTGACATTAATCCAATTGGATTCCATATAGCAGGAGAGGCCATCTTCCATTATTTGTTTCACTGCCATCTTGACCTTATGTTCAGCACTTTGGTTTAGATTTGATTTTGCTGAATCAGCTGTTTTGGATGTTTCTCCATGCATTTTATTCTTAACTATATCTCCATTAAAACAATGATAGTTTTATGAATGTATGTTTTTTTATGATTTATTTTGTGATTCATTGAAGTTAAGGTTAACATACAATTTATTTTTATTATTTAGTTATGGAAATATTTGTTGACCCAGAACTGAATGGGAAGATGAGTTTATATTTATATACGTTGTGTTTCAATTGCTGTGGTGTATTATTTGGTCAAACTTATTGTACATATTATACGTATTGTTTGAGATGATAGAATGACGATTTGCATTGAATATTAACATCATAATAGTTTGATCAGAAACCTTCCTTATTATTTTAATTTTATTAAATTAGAGACAAAAAATGAACAAAAAATGCTTCTCTAGAGATGTCAGAACATAAGTTTATAGCTAGATCACTTATAAGCTAGCATAGGTAGAGTTTTATGTCTAGAATCAAACCTTTTTTAAGTTATCAATGGTTAGAAAACTGGTTACAGAACAATTCATTGAACTTGTATTTTGTTTAGGTCTCATTCGTAAAGTCTTATGCTCTGAAGTGTCATTTATTTATTTTAGAGATGCCAATATGTATTGTCCCAGAACTGAATGATGACATGTGTATATTTCTATATGTTGTGTTAAAAAATATTTGACATATAAGTATTGTTTAATAAAAACGATTCAATAATAACATGCATTGAATATTAACATATATAACATATATTCATTTAGAAACATTCCTTTTTTTAAATGAATACATTTCTATTAAATTAGAGACAAATAAAATCATGCATATGGAGAGATGTCTAAGGATAATTATAGATAGCTCACTTAAATTTAAGCATAGGTAGAATTGAATTATGAGAACCAAACTTTCTTTTTTTTTTCAGTTTCACTCATGTTTGGATGTTTTTTATCTTTTTATTCTTAAATTACACTTCTTTGTGCGTTGTCCGAAGTCTATTTAACGCTTCCTCCTGTAGAAGAAATATCATTTAAATGTTATATAACCTTCAGAAAAATAATAGTCTGCACTTTAATTAAATAAAAACCAAGGTCAAGAGTTAATGACTTTAAAGTAGATTCCACTTTTTGTGTTCAGTCACTTCTAATCTACTATCATCTTGATTAAACCACTTTTGGATTCGATTTGTTTGTCAATAGTTCCCTCGTTTCATCTCAAATATCTGCATCGAAACCTTTCCACCCCGTCGTGATCTTAAAATTCTCCAGACAGAAACAGCTTTGGTGGCAGAAGCTGCGGCGTGTTGTGTCTTCTAGGTGAGGCGAGGGCCTTTAAAAAAGAGGCTCTAGTTGAAAGCATATGGCATCCATGAGTGATCCTTTACATTCAGCGGCGATACGCCGGTGTTTGTGTGTGGTTGAGTGGGTGTTGTCGCACTGTTCTCAGGCAACAAGCCCAGACAGCCCTCACCCTCTCCTCGTTCTCTCACTCCCTTGCGCGGGACAGGCACAGCTGTCAGATCAAAATCAATCGCATTTTAAAGGACGTGCGAGCTAAATATTTCATTCTTGCCTTGGGAACCAATTAAGTGCTACATATGAAGTCAGGACTGGTTGAGCCGGAGTCGTACTGGTGCGTACCAGCTGCTCCATTGCTTACACCGACCCCCCCCCCCCCCCCGCCTTCTTCTCCTGATGCAAATGTGTCAGTGTGAACGTTCGAGTTCAATTACCTAGTGATGTTTTAAAAATGCACCAAAGCCAGACTGGCAGTCCGGAATTGGAGGGGATCCACCCCAGGTATGTTGTTTATTTAGTTGTTGCCTGTTGTGCTGGCTGTTACCCATTTGCCCTGATTGCAGATGTAAAGGGATGGCGGCGATGATAGGAGGGACCGGGGGCCCTTCAAAGTGCCATGTGTTGGCGAACACCTCGCGCCGGATGGCATGAACAACTGGCATCTATCGCTCCGATCATGACCGCTGCTTCCAGGTCCTTCTAAAGAGCATCGCTAATCACTTGATGAATCAAAGCAACAACAACATGGACAGACATGCGTGTGCTTAACACACGTTATTTATACAACAATTCTGAATGAAACAAACTCCTTATGATAGTAAAACATGACTTAAATTAGGTATTGGTAAAACTAAGGGGTGTCAAATGATTGCGATTAATTGCGATTAATTAATCACAGTCATGGTTAATGCTTCCTTGGATGGTCAGTGATGCCCTAAAGTATTGACCGGTCTAGTGAATTGTTTTTTAAAGCACATTTTATTAATTATTTATACAGACTGGGCTAAAGCAGGAGGTTCTTTAGCCTTTTTTCCTCTGAATATCTTTGATACATTTGACACACATTTGTTGTCTAATGTTTTATGTATTTTGTGTTTCATTTAGTGTGAATTTGGACCATTTGGGCCAATTTTAGTTTAGAAATCTTTTCAAACCTGACATATAATAAAAGCTATACCAATGATAACTATAGAAAACATTTGATTTGATGATATTTATTATATTTATTTCTTCGAACAAAAAATAGGGAGACCCTTGATCTGTCTGCACTCATCACTAGCAAGTAAGTAAGTAAGTAATTTTTATTTGTAAAGCGCTTTTTCAGACCAGGGTCACAAAGCGCTTAAACAATCAAAACAATACTTAATAAAGTATATACTTTAAAGGGCAAGATAAAACTGATATTACAAGTAAGTAAGTAATGGTTATTTCTAGAGCGCCTTTGTAGACCAGGGTCCCAAAGCACTTTAACAATCACAAACAATACACAATTAAAATATACTGTATACTTAAATGGTCAAGACACATAAGTCACATGAGTCCCAGAATGGAGCCTGACCATCAATAGTTCTGAAAGTAAGAACTACAATTTTAAAATTGATCCCGAAAGAAACTGGCAGCCAGTGAAGAGTTTTAAGGATCGGAGAAATGTGAGTTCTTCTACTAGAGCGGGCACAAGTTTGGGACCCCTAGTTTGGACAAAAGACCACAGCAACTTTCAAGTAAAGGTTGCAGGAAACACTTAGGAATCAAATACAGCAGAATGTAAATGATTAGAACGATGTATGTTCAATAACTTTTGTCTTTTACTTTTCCTGCTTCAATAAAGAACCAAAAACATCAAACAAACTCAGGTTAAGGTATTTTCTAACATTTTTTTTTAGGTGAGATTAAAAAAAGAAATCAATTAGATTAATTAATTACTGATAATGAATCTCTGAAAATGTTTTACCTATTGACTGACACACTTTCTGTTAACAAATGTACTTATAAAGAGATTATTAGGTTGATTATCTTTGACTTTTCAATCCAAACATGTTGAAGTTGAATCGCTGTGATTTCAACTTTATTTATTGTTCGGCTGCACACCCCAGATGAGAGGAGTCGTCACCGGGCGAGAGGCCCCGGACAGGTTGCGAGTCCATTACAGGACACACCGAGACAGACAACCTCTCCTGTCAAACCTCTGGGCAAAAAAAAAAATAAAAGAATCCACCATTAGTTGCTGTTTTTATTTTGTTTTGAGGTCGGACTGATGCAACACATGGAAGCTGAGGGAAAAACCCCAAAATAGAGGAGACAGGAATTCCCCCGGCTGGACTCACACCAGGGGTCTTTTCTGCTTGTGTTACACTTTAACATCTGATGTTTGTGGAGTAGAAGACGAACCAGACACCTCTTGTGTTAATGTTTGAAAGGAATAAGCTTATAGTTACACTTCTTAAACCTGCCTACAGCATAACCTTTGTTTTAACATACCTTTAAAAGTGAATCTTTGGAGTAAATACATTCATTTTAGATAAAGTTCTCGCAAAACACATTTATTTTTGTCAAGAAAGACAATTTGTCGCAATGAAAATAAATATAATAGCATAAACATCTCTACACAACAAACCTAATGTTAGTATTTTTATGTTTAAACATACATTAAATGACTAAATTACACTTTAAAAAATATATATAATTTACTAAATATATTAAGTATGGGATGTACACTGTGTACGACATATGAATTAGATATTAAAAGAAAACTATGTGGGAGGAGAATCTTAAATGTATTAGTAAATAAAAAGCCAATATTTCAAATATATAAGAGCTATTTCAATTATGTGCATGTTATTTTGTTTTGTAAATTAAAATATAAATAATAATAACAGTTAAGGAATATACAAGGTGTTGTTTCTGTATTTACTACATAAAGTGTGAGAGAATAAAAATATGAACCAGTATAAAGAGAAAACATTTGTTTGAACGTTAGGTTGAATTGAATTCATACAGATAAGATGAGATTTAAATTCTCATATATAAAGATTTGGTAACAAGAAAAGCTACTAAATCAGTGATTACTCTATTTGACACAAACAGAAATATAAATAAACTTCAATATAAAATCAGTCATTGACACCGAATGATTGAAGTGATCAATAACTGACATAAATAAATATGTTTTTTATTCTTTCCTAAAATAACCTCATGTCAATTGAATCATAAATCAAAATGTCAGTATCATAAGTCATATAATTCAATTGGATCAACAGTGATTTACGATTTTGATTCAAACACATTATGACACGTTTGTCCTTTCATGGGCAGAGTTACCAGAATCAGAGCTTTTTTTTCATCAATTTGAATCTCGACGAAAGTATTCCACGCGGAGCTGGAAGGAATGTCCTTCTCATGCATCTGCTCTGCCAATCTAAAGGACGACTTAAAAAAAAAAAAAACGAGCAAGTGTGTGCTCACAGGCAGAAGCAGGCAGGGGTGAAACAGATTAGAGAGGGAAAATCAAGAAAAAAAAGGGCCTAACTCGGAAGGTTAAAGTGTGTGTATATGTGGGAGGGATAAGTGGGGGTGTGGACGCCTGTACAGTAAGTGTGTGGAGACGAGAGGGAGTCGGCCGCCTAAGTGGAAATGAGAATAGCTAAAAAAGCAAGTGATGGAAAAACAAAAGCGGCGATGAGATCAGGGGATGAGAAAAAAAAAAGTGAGAGACAGTGCGAAAAGGGAAACAGTGTGAACGAGAGAGTGAGAGAAAGAAAAAGTGGGAGAGAGAGAGAGACGGGGAGGGAGCATGATTGATAACGGTGCTGACAGAACCCCTCTGGCCATGCTCTCTGTGGCAGTTTGGGGAGACAGGGCCTCCCCGTGTGAGACCGAGCTGCCCCTTGCCACTGTCCCAGCACACACTCCACATCTGGTGGGATCGCCCACGCTAGGTCAGGGATCACGGCACCACGGGGGCTACTTTTAAGGCTCACATCCCCAGGAATACTGGAAGGCCCCTGTCGGGTCCGCGTCCGTAATCAGCATTTTGGAAGTACAAGCATGAGCCTAATCACTCATATTTAATACCCGCTGACCAGAGGGGGAGCTAAAAGTGTATCCCGGAAAGAAAAAAAAAAAAAAAAAAAGAAATCCTAAAAAATATTGCTTTTTAATTTCCACTGTGACATGGGATATGACAAAAACAAAAGCCCCACTGAAGCACAGATTAACGTGTGTGTGTGTGTGTGTGTGTGTGTGTGTGTGTGTGTGTGTGTGTGTGTGTGTGTGTGTGTGTGCTCGGCTGCCCGTGTGCGAGGAGACAACACTGATGAATTAGAGATAAATAATGAAGTAGCTCGGGGACTGATTTGTGATAGCAAGAGGGCCCATCAACAGAGAACACTAATACTTTTGAATGCTATGCCGTTTGATGTTGATCAAGTTCAACTCGGCTGACAGGAGCGAGAAGACTGTGGGGAGCACAGGGGGACCGTACTGGAGAACCTACTCAGACAGGTGAAAGTGGAGAGGGACAATACCACTCAGACGCACTCACATACACCGGGCGACTCGTACATACTTCGGCAACGTAGGCGGCGCTGCTGCTGAGAGTTACTTAAACATTCCACTGTTTAAAAAAAAAGAAGAGGTGACCATCGTCCACCTACTATATTCGATGGTATCGCTCCATCAAGACATTCCTGACGCGCCACTGTTCTCGGAGGTCAATTTCAAAGTGTCACTATTTAACCAGGGGGAGGGTTCGGGTGTCCGTTTCCTCCAGCACCAGCCCATGTGGGCAGAGTTCGGGGTGTGTGGAGAGCGTGGCCTCATTATGAAGGAGATAAAGACCGTTAAGGCTGTTTGGTCTTGGGCCGGCTCCAGCCCCTATGGTGAAACACACCTGCTCCCCTCTTTAAAAAGCCCTGCTCCAGTTTAGCTCTTGGCCACGGACGAGTAATGACCTATCCAGGGGGCCGTAACGCCCGCTTCGTTTAGCCTGTCGTTAAGACCCAGAGTCAGCAGCATACTGCGGCACAGTACCGTGCCAAAACTCAGAACGGGGTGTCCTTGCCAATGATCTAACATCGAGCCTGCTCCTGTTAGAATATGGATAACTAACCAACTAACCGCATTAATGAAACGGCGGAATCCATTTTGGCAAGCCCGGCACTCCACTTGAAGAATTTTTTTCCTTTCAGACATATTGTCGGTCGGATTGGACCCCTTTGATAAGGCGACTGGATTATCAACACGAATTTCAATCGGGGGAAAGATGGGCCCTTGTGCCCCGGCCAATCGGAGCAGACCGCGGAATACAGTATCCACTTAGTAATTAGAGAACATAAAGTTGAAGCTTGACACTGTTTGTTTCTCATTGTCGCCCTTTTTTTTTGTTGTTGTTAGACATCAGTTCAGACAGTCAAAACAAAAAAAAAGGATGTAAACGGGAACCTCACCCGCACACCCGGCGCACACACACACTCTCGCACATTCTCGCACACGTATAAAGATTTCCCAGTTTCCCAGTTATGTTTTCATCAAAGCTTTTCTTTGGCACTACAGAGCAGCGTCAGTATGGTAATGTGTTGTGCTGCCTGGAAAGCTGTCAAAAAGCTCCCACCTTGGATGAGAGACCACGGTAATTCAACTGGGCTCCTGTCTTCTGTGTGTTCAGGTCTCCTCATTATTCCGCTTTGCAGGGTAATGGCGTCTTGCACTGTTTTATCTGTCAGCTCACAGCAAACTATAGTTTTTTAGCCCTGTATATTAGATGCTAACATCAAAGGCAGCTGTCTTGACACAGGAGGGAAAGGGGGGGAAATTGTTGCGTAAAAAAAAAAATGGAAACACTCCCGGTAGGCGAAAATTGAATCTCTTTACGTCTGGGGTGATGTGTGTATTGAGAATAGATTTGCTGGTTGGCGTCTATGTGTTTGTTCTCGAGTAAACAGCGAGGCTTGTTTGGGTGTAACTGTCAGGTATACGCGTGTGCCCCGTGTGAAAATGGGTTTGTTCGCAAAGTGGGAGTTAGGAAGAAAAAAAAACAAAAAAACACAGCAACACAAATTCACTCTCTGCTGTCTGATCAATGGGGATTTAAGTTGCCGGTGACAACTGCACAGCAGATGTCAAGAGACGCGGACCCCTCACGCGGCGTAGCGCTGCTAGCCGCATATTTTATCTGCAGGTATCATGATTTGTCTCTTTCTACCCAGTCGAACACCTCTGAAGTGATTTGTACATGAGTGACTTAGATCATTTCGGCACACATTTCTGTTTGGAGTTTCATTCAAGTTTGGAGAAGAGAAGTGCGCTTCCAAAAAAACTCCACGTCTGGCACCATCCCACACATACACACCCACACACACCTCTACTTTGGGCTTGAGGGACTTTTGCCCCCTTGGGTGGGAGCAGGTTTTTGTGTTGTGTGTGTTGTTTATTGAAAGTTTGAGTGTGTGTGTGTGAGATATAATCTGTGTTTATATGAGTCGATGTTGTGGGGGGGGGGGTAGACTTCTTCAGAAAATGCGGGCAGAGCAAATTAAAACTCACCGCAGGAAATGAGCGCCCTTGGCACTCCTCTTTTCCAAGCAGCTGCACACACCCCAACCATCATCTGCCATTTTGACACATCCACGGGGCGTAGCAAGGCAAGCGACAAGGGGGAGGCGAGGGGTGCCAACGAGACACCCACGGCTGCGAGCATTGCCGGGCCGCAGCCTCCAGCCAAACAGGTGTGTGACATCATGCCGCTGGTTCCTCTTCAGGGGCCCGGGGAGCAGGCTCAGGGACAGGAGTATAAGGGGGGGTGCTGGAGGAAACAAAGGGAGGTTAGGACTGTACCTGACAAGCTCATTGATAACATTTGGGACATGAGCCCTGAAGTCGATGGCAAATTGCCTCTAATGTCTCCTGGAGATCACGGGCCAAAGTCAGGTGCTGAGCACTAAATGGGCTCATTAGTTATGATTTTTTTTTTTTCTTCCTCCTTTTCCTTTGGACTTCCTGAGGAGTTTTCTCACACTCAAACACACAAGACGCCAGATCAGAGACGGAAAAAAAAAACTCTCGCAAAACTTGGGATGTCACACCTCAAGATCCCGCCTCGCATCCCGAGCAGGACAGTCACCTTGGACTCTCAACACCGAAGACATTCTGTAACCGTCTCGGGGATACACGAGTCAATTTCACCCGATCTGAAATCAATCCATCAAAGACGGTGAACTCCGGATTCCCCCCCGTGATAGAAAAAAAAAAACCTGTGCCTTCGTACAAAACTTAACAAAGAGGCAACAAATGAAAATCTGCACATACCTATTTAGGAATCTCAGCACGTCTCCCACTATACACCCCTCTTCACACTTCAGTCGAATCCCCCAGCGACAGATCTTGTAACAGAGGAGAGGGAGGCTGTGAGTAGCCTGGGGGGTTCCTAAAGGCACCCGTCTGGGACCTGCTTCATAATCAGTGGACGGAGAGCACAGTGGTGGTATGGTTTCCCAGAGCCACACTCTTCCCCTGACTGCCCCAACTCTGGTAAGCACCCCAGGGCTACCTGTTAAGGTGTTCCCCGCGGTCTAGTCTCTCTTCCTTGGCAAAAAAACCCCCTCCTCTCTTTTACAGCCTGCTGTCTCACCTCGAACAGGAATACGACCTTGCGTCTGAAAGGCCAAAATTGAATATTTGTTAATTTTTATGGAGGTTTATTCCTGCGAACCACTTGTGTGTGCGCGGGCAGGTGATAATGCGGGCAGATGCTGAAGTGCTCCGAGTTCCTTTCGTGGCTGATAGAGTTTGAATATTACTAGTTGTCAAGGGAACTGAAATTACTCACCCCACATGTTTGCCAAGTAACAGCCCGGACAATACAAGCCTCTCCGCAGACCCTTGTTGGACTTTATCAACAATAATGTGTGTTAATAACGAGAAATGGATTTAATTGCTCTGCAGTGAAATGAACTGCACCGGTCCAATAAGAAACGATCGTCAAGATAATAAAAAAAAATATGCTTAGAGATAATGGAGCCAAATGAGAAATGAAGATACTAATGGTGTGCCGGTCTGGGTTGAAGCGCGGTTTGATGTGCCTGAAGTCTGTTTTATCTTTCTGGGCTGCTCTTCATTGTAGTTACTGTATGTACGTGTAGAATTGGCTGGATTTCAGTTTCCATAGTCAGGAACAATATTCCCCAGACCGTGCCTCGGGGTATATCTCCTCCTTTCCGCTGTTCAGCAGCAGACCTTAACATCACCACCGCTGTTGTAGATGCAGAAAACATCGTAGCGCCGAAGCAACCGGGGAGACCAGGTCTGCAGCTGAAGCGGTGCACTTTCTAATTCAAGCCCAACAAGGGGATCAGCGAGACAGTAGATTTTTTTTTTAACAAACACACTGACCAATTCCAAAATCTGCCGTGTGTGCTCAGCCGTCCATGGTTCTCCAAGATATCCGGAGGAGAAGGAAGGGGTGGGCGGGAGGCTTCAGGGAGGTGGGGTGTACATGGTGAGCCGAGCCAGGACTGTGCTGTCTCTCCAGTTTGGTTTGGTCCAAGCGCAGAGCCAGCTGGCCTCATTAGGACTTGATGGGAGGCGGGCTGGCATGAGACGTGCACATGCATGCACACATCAACAAATGTAGTGTGAAGCGTGGCCTGATGCCCGTGAAAGACTGACACCAAGGTTTTTATTTTCCTCTTACAATTTTTTCTTTCTTTACGGAGGACGCCGGGTCAGAGGGGTCGATGACACGGGAGAACGAGATCATTATTTGGTGTCTCTCTTTAAGGCGGCGTCTTCACCCGGGTCACCTGAGATATGTCGGCGCACTCGGGTGCTTGTTTGAAAGGAAGAGCGAAGCATGAAAAGGGGGGGGGGGGGCGATGTGGTTTTCAGGGGTGGATTGGAGTTCGCATTAAGGGACGGGGAGGAGATGATTCATGGTAGGGCGGGTTCATCGCGAGAGACGGCCGCTGACCTACAGTTTGAGGGCTGTTGGACCGGAACCAGGGCCTTGTTCCGACAGAGCGGGTGTAGCGTGAGCTGTGACGGATGGAGCTGGTCTGTTCGAGAGCCCCAGAGCAGGTGTGTGTCTCGCTCACATCTGCAAGCGAGCACAGTGAACCGAGACCAAATGGCAGACGCATGGGGCCCATCGGGTACCTGTGCACTGAGACACACTAATGATTATGGATGCGGGCCTATTAACGGACACATCTGTAAGGGAGAACAACAACCAGCGCACTGGGATTGAGTCAGCAGTTTTGACTCCCCTCTGGAACACAGACATGCTGGTGTCAATGTTGGGAGAAAAACTCCAGTTGAAAAAAAAACTGCTTTTCCCAAAGATCAAGCTCAGAGCTCATCTGCGAAGGAAATACATGTTGAAAGTTGACTTTTGGAACTTGTTGAACTCGGGAGTGAAGCCAGCAGGAGTAGCCGAAAAGGAAAAAAATAATCAGCATAACAGTAAATGATCTAATGAATCCATCATCTTAAAAACAGCGTTAAATATTCATTCTAAGAGTATATGTGATAAATAAAATATAACTCATTGACTCATTATTTAAAAATGCATCATATGATTTGCATAGTTTTATCCTGATAGGAAATAATAATGGGTAGTTGTCTTGTAGTGTCTTTCATGACGGATGAAGCTTGCGTCTTTTTGTTCCCTCATCATCCCTCTCTTCCACTTGCTTCTCATTAAAGTTTGAACGCGGGGCTGTTTTAATTGTCAATCCTTTGACAGGTTGATAAAAGCAACTTGACAATTAAGTTCATTGGCTCCGCTATGCATATTAATTAGGTCTTATTTGGGTTTCTATTGTTATTGGAAGGAGCACTCACAGTGTAGCAAAATGTCATCCATTAACTTCTCTCTTCTCAAAACTTCATGTAATTAAGCTTGCTATTGTACGACTACGAGCGGAGGCTCGGGAGACGGGAACTCTTACTGTTATAAATGAGTAATGCCATTTCTGTGACGCTGGCAACGACGCCGCTTCTCTGAAATCAGGTCTGGTTTGGTTGAAGGACAACGGAAATATTTCCCCGCACTGTGTGTGTTGTGCGTGCGTGCACGGGTGAAGTAAGAGATGGCTAAACCAAGCAGGACATAAAGAGTGTCGAGAGGCTGAGGAATGGAGGGAGGAGAGGGGAAGGGGAGGTAAGAAAGCGAGCAGACTTGAAGAGGGTGTTCTCGGAGATTACCCAGTGCACCTTGCTCAACTCTGCAGGCCCACACACTCACATCAAAGTGGTACCCCCTATCTGCCCGAGGCTTAGTCGGCCCCTGTCCACCCCCCGTGTCACTCCATACATCCTCCTGCTCATGTTGAATAATTGACAGTTCTGTTTTACATGCTCAGCATTTGCCAGGACAAGGAAGTGTGACTCCAAACAGGGCATGACTCAGAGAGGTTGCCGTGCGTCGGGTTGACTTCATTATAATGTGGCCCCTGAACGCACCGCACGAACCCAAGTTGAAATCCATCAAGGATAATACTTGTTGAGATGCTTCGTGCGAGATCAGGGTCTGGTATTGTAATCTTGTTGACTTTATATCTCCATATGTTGGTCTAACAGACACTAAAGTCAGTTTATTGCAAAGAAAGTAAAACTTTAGCGCATTAAAATACATAAAACTTTAGATAATACTTTCAAAATACTTCGGACCCCTAAGAAAATCTTGAATAAGTTGCTGTTTGTACGGTTGTTTGTTCAGGTATTCACGGTAATATAGAGAATATTTAGTGCATCAAGAGGCGGTGATTTAAAACTATCTAACATGAGTGCAAGAAACAGTAAAATTCCAGGTACAGATCCTTTGTCACCTGCACCTGGTGTCTGAATATTGTCTCAACAGGTGAGTGCTCAGATTAGTCGAAATTGTCAAACAACACATTATATATTTACTAAAACTGTCTCGAAAAGATGAGTCTGATCGTAAATTTGCCTTTTCATTGTTGGACGTTTCATTTATCTTAAATATGTTTGTGTTTGTTCTCCTTCACCAAACAATCCTATTGTAAGTTTTACTTTTTTTTTAAAGTATTTTGAATGTTTTACCTTTATTATAATAAACAAGGAGGATTTTGCAGGTAATACATTTATATATTAATCTTTGATTTTCATCAAACCTTTCGTTGGGCCTCATGAAATCATATGGCGTCCTAGATTTGGCCACGGGCCTTAAGTTTGCTTAGAAAATCTCAAACGTTTGTGTTGTCCACAATAGTGTCGCAATCAACTGATGTTAAAATAGCTAAACAAATTATTTATATCCCCAAAATTAAAATTGATTTCCGATTTTGATCACTTAAACTTTACACTCCCCCTTCCTGCAAAACTTTTCCTTTCATTTTAATCTTTTTTTCTTCTTTTATAGTGAGAAAACATCAGAGTTTTTTATGAGTAAACTTGTATAAGTTATAATTAACACATATTTTAAATTGAATGTTTTATAAATTAACAATGTATTACATGATTTACTTATGGAAACAATGGGTTGATTGTGTTTTTAAATATACAGAAGTTACATTTAATGTTCGGTCTTCTTGCTGCCACTGGTGTAAGAGTTGAAAGTATTTTGATAGTATTATTAGTTTTGATAAATAATGTTAAATAAGGTCTTTATCAGAGGGTGTTTCAGTGATTTTTAAATTAAGGTAAGAGATTTATGTCACAGGTGGATAAAGATGAAGAAGAAAAACAATATACTGAGCAACAAATCCATGTAGATTTCGATTCAGATAATCAACAAATGTTTTAAAGGGACAAAGCAGGACTCAAATGTGTTTGTGTTGCATCTCCAGTCACACGAAACACTCTAGCTTTGGGATCCAAATCAAGTCACGTCAACATTCTAATGTGTATGTGGTCCAGCAAGCAGTTGTGGTCGTAAAGCTTCTTTATTTTTTTGCCGTGGTTTAATTGTCCACAAAAGCTTAAAGAGTTTCCATTCCCACATGTGAGTTGACAGCAGGTTCCAGTTCAGACCCCGCTTTATGAAGGAGACAACGGCTCCCTCCGTTACACTGAGAGCGCTTGCGCTTCTTCTTTTTAAGATTTTGTGTACTGTCTGGTGTGTGCTTAAATCCTGAATCTGCTGAAGTTGTTGGATGTCACTCAAGATTGCCAGAATGGCGATGCATAGCAAAGGACAACGACTGCCATGGGTATGTGACGGGAGCCGGGTTTTCGGTGCCAGGACGATCTCTGAAGTCAAATAAGCCATTATCAGTCTGTCAAGCCAGTTCTCATCGGAAGTCTCTTAATAACAGTTAGGCAGTTTGGTAAAGACTCCATCAAAGCTATAGTAATGGCTTTTACGACGACTGTGGAGAAATTTTGGATGGAAGTGTGGAAGTCAGGTGGCAACAGGCGGGAGGACGAGGCACCACTTTTGCATGTTAGTTTTAGTGTTTTATCTTTGCGAAAACATGGCTGGAATGTTTGCCTTGTAGCGCTCTAGTATGATCCTGAAAGGAGTAAAAAAAGGCTTGGCTGTTCATTTGATAGTTTACCTTGACCCCTGAAGTGTGTCGCTCGCACCCCGAGGGCTCTGGCTGGCAAAACCTTTCTCAGTCTCCCCTGGGGATGATAATCTCAACGTGGGCGTTTACCGCGGACACCAGACACAACACCATTAGCCACAGCTCCGCGGCTGCTCATTAGGGCTGGCGATCGATACAGACGGCCACAGAAATCGCCAGCGCTGTGGAACCAGCAGCTATCACTCTTCAGAGTTATTATCGTAAACAGCTCTGGCCAAGATTTAGGGCAGTACCCCCTTTTTTTCGCTGTTTCTACTGGATATAAAAGGGCTTGGCAATAACTGAAGGACCGTGGCTCTTGTAAGGACATTCTGTGCCGAATGGAGTCATGGCCTCGCAATAAAAGACAGTCGGGGAGGTATCAGTGCACATGCTGCTCTGCTCTCTAGGGCTTGATATTATGACATGGTCTGGAAAAAAAACACTGACAGAGGAAGTTCACCCTTAATTGCGGAGATATTTTAGTGCTGACGTCTCCCTTTATGAATGTCCAAATTAAACCAGGTGCAGACGGAGAGCAGCGCCGTAGGTCAATCTAAAAATAATGATTAAGAATATTTTAGTTTTTCACATTTAGTTTTTTATAGCTTATCATACCCATTGGTGGGGGAAAAGTAACGTATGAGAATATATAACATCAGAAGGTCTCTTTTGAGGGGAAGATGCATAATAAAACTAATTTTAATGTGAATGGATACATTAAAAAAACACTTGAAAAGTACTCAGAAAGTGCAAACATCAGCCAAGCTGCTCATTTTTGCTCAAATAAAGATTTTCTTAATCTAATATTACTGACTAACATGCTGGTACAAGATATCATTGATAGCAATGAGCTCAAAATTGTAGTTTTTTCTCCAAAATTCACCAGGTCAACACACACATCAAAGTGCAACTAATGTGTACTCTATTGTATCATCAGTATGTGTCATCAATATGTGTCTGTTTGTACAAAACTTTAAAATCTTTTCATTTAAATATTGACATTAGAAAATGTCCTTAAGCTCCGCCCACAAAAAACGATTTATTTTTCTGGAGATGAAATCTTGATACCATAACCACACCCACTCTGCTGTGATTGGTCAAACATCAAGGTTTGTCACGGCAACTCATCAATCCCAAAAGTATATACCTCCAAGGGACTCGTTGTACAAACAAAGGGGGGTGTGATTACAGCTGGCTGGAGAAGGAGTAAAGCCAATATTATGTCATAATGATATCCGCTCTTGTAACCTCTTGTTTGCTGAGATTTCAGACTGGGGAACTTTATGAAGTAACAACTTCAAAACATTGTCACGATGAGAGACTCACAAAAAAAATATATTGGTGACTCAAGACCAATATCTCATAACTTCAGACACTTTCTGAACATGAGGCATTTCATTTCTTCTCTTCTGGGAGCCATGGGCTCAGATTTGAAGGTGCTGATACTCATGCCTGCTTGCAAAAAAAAGGTGTAAAAGTCAAGAAACTTTGCCCAGGGAAAGCCAGAGGTTCTCAGCAGGCCTGTACGTGGGGTCTTTCGGCGCCTGGAGGGCAGATTTTACACAAGTAAATGTGGCGACATCATTTTCATGCGGGATTAGTTGCCGATTAAAGAACCTGCGAGGGTGTTCTAATTACTCGCGCGGCTAAAATAAATACAGGATTTCAACTTTCTACACTTGCAGAGCAGTTTAAGTGAAGAATTAGACCTTGACTCTTTGAACAAAGTTTGCAGAGTTTGTCAGTAAGAACAGGCGAGTCGAGGGTTAAAGGACTAAAAGCCGGGGTGACCACAACGCTTCCAACAAACACACGCACACACACACACAAAAAAAATCTTTGGCTCAATATCCCCATGACAAGATAATTTAATTATTTTCCAATTCTCTCTCTCTGAAACATGAGGTGTGCAGACATTAGTCAGAGGAAATTGTAGATGAAAAGACAAAAAAAAAACACAGAGGGAGAGTTGATGCGTTTCTGGCAGAGCAGAGAATAATATTGAGGCAAAATTGTGAAAATAAGAAAAAGGGTAGATGTATTGATTTTTGGTGGAGCAGGGGAAAGAAAAGAGAGGGAATAAAGAAGTGCTCTTTGGCCGATGTGTCCAAATGATGTCTCGGGGGAGTTTCTTAATGGTGGGGGGAGGGGTGAGGAGGGTTAAGGGGGTGAGGTGGGGGTGACGGGGGCAGGTGCCTACCCTGACTAAGGCATGGAACTGCCCTTAGGCTAGGGCTAATGGTATTGGCTGAGCTTACTTTAAGCAGCTCTTTCCTAATGGCCAACTATGAGTGTGCCACAGGATAGACAGGTATTGATTGGTTCAAATGCTCTTGAGTTGACATGAACTGAAAGTCCCTCAAGCATATACAATCTTGCAGCAAATTATGTCACACGGAAAGGTGATTAAAATAGAAAGCTCGGGGCAGGCGGACTCATTAAAAGTGTATATGATCCCGCTCTTGTTGTCTTGTGTTTACAGCCCAACTCTTCGTCTCTTGGAGTTTTACAGAATGAGAAATGTTTGTTTATGTGTTGTGAAATGTTCCCTGCAACACATCTTTTTTTTTTTTTTTTTTCCACATTAAAACCAGCGAATTAATAGTTGAACCTCTGTTGCATCATTCAGCGCGTACACACTGATCTCCGCCTCATCAGCCGCATGTAAATTTGGACTTTCTTCAAGTCAAATGGTTTGACTTTCAAACAATAATGAACACATATATGATGGTTGTATCATTTTTTTTTAAAGGTGCAGTGTTTGGGTATAGCGCGAGAACAATGCCATATATTTGCTTTGTTGTCATGCCCCCCCTTCCTCATACACACATACAAAAAATGCTGTGTACAAGATTTTCTCTTATTCACAAGGGGCGCTTTCGAGACTGCTTGAGGCATCTGCTTTGATTGCATAATTCCCCAGAGACAAGCAACACAAAACAAAAATACTGACTGAATTCAGACTTATAATATACCGAACAAATAACATACCAGCTCCACTCTTCAAAACCATAGTTCTCCGAAGAAAAGAAATTGAAGAGTAAATTCAAAGTTGAAAGCTTTGCTCTTTGGCAGCAGGAATGAGGGCAGAAGATGAAACAAACTCGCTTTCCTGGTTAGAATCGCGTATCATTACCGAAACAAACACGCTATAGTGGAGCGATTTATGCACTTGAGCCGGAGCGAGAGCTTTATAACACGTTCTATAAAAACACAGTTTTAAGTATAAGTTGTTCTCAGAGTGACTGGTGGGAGAACACAACAGGTATCCAGTGTTTTTTTTATCGAACGCCATCTGTAGCTTTTAATTGACCTGTCAAAATTTAAACACGATCATTATTTGATGAACTGTTTCTTTGAGATACATCACAGGTGGCATCATGCTTGTAGGAGTCAAGGTCTTAAGCAGGTCACCACACAATTTGAAATAAATTACATTTTCAGGTAGTTTTAGTCTGTTAAACTTAATGCTTAAAGTATATACTTTATTGAATATTGTTTTGATTGTTTAAGCGCTTTCTGACCTTGGTCTGGAAAAGCGCTATACAAATAAAAATTACTTACTTACTTACTTACTAAACGAGTGGATTAAACTGCAGATAATCTGAATTACAACATGTAATAGTGAAAAGATTATGAAATATATACTGTACATATATATATAAATTGTCATGTCATTTTTATCCAATCCAATTGAGGATATATAGATATATATTAAATGAAAACAATTACAATATTTTGATTAATTTATTGTCCAATATGTCTAGAATTAGTAAGTAGAATTAGTAAGTTAATATATATGCAATATACGGTATATATATCATTCATATATATTTTATTTAAGGGACAATAATTTGATAGATTGCATAAAGCTATGTAAACCTATACATTACTACATCTATTTATTAATTACTTGGACAATAAATTAATCTAAATATCTATATATTTTTATTTTACCAAGAGATCCACGCACTAATGTAATTTCTAATAACTTTTTAATTACAAATAAATGACTATACAGCATTCATTTACCATAAACATTACGTTCAAACCATATAACATTGTACAGCACAACCTCCAGGATTGACCTCTCCTGAAAGAAAACGGGCGAAGCCATCAACATTTACACCATAAACTCTGTCAATATTCCGAGAGTGAGTGGAGAGAAAACACAACTGGTCCCACATGTCATCCCTTCTCTGCCAACTGTAGCATGACAGTTTCAAGCAGAGTAAACAGAGTTGAACAAATGAAAGTTAAATGAAATGAATTGTCCTTTTTCCTCCACAAAAAAAAAAAAAAAAGACATTCCTGCATCCAAATGATACGACTCCACTCAAAGCGTTCGGTTTTTCCTCTCTGTCGATTAAATGCTCTTTCTCTGCCTGTTTGTGCTTTACAGTGGAGTGTGCTACATCGCTACTTTCTTCTCTACAGGGGCCCCTGGGCTCCCCAAGCAATAGGAGTAAATTAGAGTGCACCTGTTCCAGCTCCAAGATAAGCCATCTCCAGAGGATTTCCTCTGAGTAAAATGAAGTGAGTGAAGAATAAACAGAATATCACAGCATTACTCCGCCAAGGTGAAGTTGCTGCTGCTCTGGGGACACAGTTCGTTTTGCACAACACCCAGCAAAATATCCTCTATAAACCTCTGGATGTAAGTCTGCGAGAATGCTTTCTGCTCACAGCGGAGAGAACAGGAGCTGCACTTTTTTCCTTTTCTTTTTTTTTATTTTTTATGTTTCCGTCAAGACTGTTTCCTGACTGTATCTGCTCACATGTTGAAATGCTGTTTCTCGTGGTTTTGGGGTTTGTGGTTTGTTTCCAACGTGTTTTGACTCAGTGTCAACACATCTGCAATAGTCAAGCATCAAACCGCAAATATCTGCTCACATTCCTTTTTCTCACCACAGACATTTCTTGACGGTCTAATTCAGTCGACTGCTCCGATAACGGGGCGAACTCTTTTTAATAAGTCAATGAAACAAAAGGGGAAGTTGTAAGGTGGCGTGTAGAGAGGGTAAAAACAAGGTTTTCAATGAGCGGTCTGATCCAATAAAACACAATAAAACAAGTGACTGATATATGGCTTTAGTTTCCCCAAATACAACTTTCATTAATTTTCTACTCACCCTCATGTCGGCTAAGGGGATTATTTTCAGAGTTATCTGTTCTTTTTTAGAATTATAGATAAAAATGTTTGTTCATTTTAATGTAGCTACTGGAGCTCAGTTGTCTTCGTCTTCATCTTCGTCCAAAAAGATACTTAAAGACATCTAAATACCTCCATACTGCTCGTCTGTAACGTCCATTTTGTATTGAAGCTTCTATGTGAGGAATTGTTCTGAAAAACCTAAATATGTTTGTATTTCAAGTTTGTTTGTGGCAGAAAACAAAGCTTTAAATATAGACTTGCTAACACATTTTACAAGATGGACGTTACAGATGAGCAGTATATGGATATTTTTAAGTGTCGTTTTGGACAAATATGTAGACAACAAATTATACATTACTTACTTACTTACAAAGACAACTGAGCTCCAGTCGCTACATTAAAATGAACAAACATTTTTATCTTTAACTCTAAAAAGAAACTTCTCTGAAAATAATCCCAACTCTTAGCCGACATTTGTGTGAGTAGAACATTTAACTTGAATTTTGGATGAACTATCTCTTTAAAAGATTTGTTTCAGGATTAGCTGCCGCCCAATACCATACATTGATGAAGGAGGTAGCATCATGAATATCATCTGAGGTAAGAGGTTCATCTCTAGTTCTAAAAGTCATTTCTAAGTCACTCTGCTGAAGTCCTCGATCAGTATCAGAAGTCTATCCAGCTGTGTATCCTGGAATGATGGTTCAAATGTGAGCTTTAGTTTCACAAAGCTCTTCACTACATGAGTGAAACATTTTAGGTGACTATTTAAAAAGGTTGTGAATTATTGAGATGTATCTGGTGAACATCAAGGAAGTGAGTTCCTGTGGAAAGGATTTCTTTTTTTCGTTCAAGTTTTGCGGAGGAAACTTTGTCAGTACAAACGTACATTTTCTTCTCCAACATCAGAGGCGCTTCACAACTGTTTTTAATTGATTCAGTGAGAAATTCGGGGGGTTATCAGCGTAATAACCTTGTTTGCAAATTTATTTTTTCCTCCTCTCATCAGTGAAGCCACATGAGTAACTTTTGCACGTGTCTTCGAGAAAAATAAAAGACTCAACCCCAGTGTGTTGCCCCGAAAAAAAAAACCCACGGACCGTCGCTGTCTTGCATGCAAAATTCACTGTTGGTTTACACATAAAAGGCCGGGATAATTAGAGGAAAAATGTAAGTCATCATACATTTGATAATCAGTTTGATTTGGTCTTCTATCCGTACCGGGCCATTTCGAAATACCCCCCTACTATTAGCACCCCACTCTCCCTCACACCAGTGGTCTGTTTTAGCCTCTCTTTGTTCCCCGACAACACATTATCATTATTGTAGCTAATTGCATGCTTCGCCTTGAAGTCGAGCTGGAGACTCGTGATCTGGGGTTGAAACGTGGACAGGGATCTGGTCTCCTCCACAGCTTGCCGCGCAATGCTAATTGCTGTTTCCACAGGATAAGGCATGCTCCTCGCTGTGGCCAGCCGGACGCGGCGTGAGCGAGCATGGGTGGGGTGCGGGTTTCGGGGGATAGTATCACACGGGGGGTGGTAGGATGAGGGAGGGTGGCCTTGCTGAGGTGGGATGACTTGGCCAGATTGGGGAGGGAAAGCAAAGCGGTCGGGGGTAAGCAGGAGGGATGGAACTCGCCTTAGATGGAGGTCAGCGGGAGTGGAGTACCCTGAAGATTACAGTTGGTTAGTGCGACCCCTCTCTGACAGGATCTGAGCCCTGTCTCCCAGCAGAGGTACATCCTGGCATTTTGCGGGACTTGGCGATTAGTGAGGCTAATAAAGCACAGTCAGAAAGTTTCAAAGCTCTTGGAGAGTTATTTCCAAGCCCTGACACATAAATTGGAAAAAACCCTTCATGTTGGAATTCTCCTCTCGTTACTTGGTATCCTCAATTCTACTGTGAATTATATTTTTTGTAATGTTGACCAAAGATTTCCTTCTACAAATGGGTTCAAACACTTGCTTTTTAAGGGTCTTGCTGCTGGGTAATTTGATATATTTGAAATGCTAAAAAATGTATCAAACATGTATGTAGTTCAATAATATCGTTGTTTTTCTTAGCATTGGAATCCAGAATGTTACATGCATGTTTAAAGTCAACTAATGCGTTGATTTAATAGATCTTGGACATCTATTGTACTCATCAGTACGTGATTTACATTAGAAAATGTGCTTAAGCTCCGCCCACTGAATATGTTTTTCTGGTGTTAAAATCTTGTTTACCATAACCACACCCACTCTGCTGTGATTGGTCAAGCATAGTGGTTCGTCTGACATCTTCAATCCAGAAAGTCTCCATCTCCAATAGACTCGTTGTATAAACAAAGCGGGTGTGATTACAGCTGGCTGGAGAAGGAGTGAAGCATTTAATACAACATTTTTGGAGTCTCGTAACCTCTTGTTTGCCAAATTTCAGACGGGGATGGAGAACTTTATGAAGTAATAATTTCAAAAGATCGTCATAATAAGCAGACAAGACTTCTGCATTTGAAACATGTTAGTAAGTCAGACTAGTTGGGTTTTGAAATTAGTTTCCTTTTATTTAAAACATTACCTCTTCCTTAGCCCTATGAGCAAGGCAAGTTTCAAAGCTGCTCTTTTTCCAGTGGGTGAAATCTTCTCAAGCCAGAGGAAGCGATCTTCTTCCAAATGATTCACTTAAAATTATGTTGTGAATTGAGGTAGTTTTCAGGGTGTAATTACAATAACAATTTAAAGACGTGCAGTGTCTCTGAAACCTGTTGACCAATCAAATGGAAAACTAAAACTGCACTTTTCATGTGTCAACTGAGGTTTACAATGGAGAGAATTATGGACCTTCAAGTTCAGGCTTATGCGTCCTGTAGCTAACCTCTTTTGACTTTAAAGAAGGAATAAATGATTAGTTCTTGATGTGAAAGTTCATTTTGAAATCGGACCAGGAATTACGAAAACTGGGAAACAGTCCATTGTCCTGTCACAGCAATTTTCAAATTAAACTTCGGATTTCTTTCAGCGAGGTTGGGGGTAGCAAGAAGATTTTGATCTCTCACAACAACGATCTGATAGTCGATTAGTCAATAAAAAGGATAATATCCAGTTTTGCGTTTGGACCAAATGGCCAGTCAACTTAAAAAATAATCCAGTTTTTAAGAGTCCCCGTCGATATGTGGACTGTTGCTGAATATCCTCCTAAATCACCGCGGAGAGTCTTTAAATGATTGTTAATAAGCGTGGAGAGCCTTGATTTTAATATCAGCGTGTTTATGAGCATTTCTTTTTATGATCTTTGTTTATTAAAGAAGCCTAAGAACGTAAGAGATGCATTCATCTGACTCTCCCAAAAAAGAAAAAGAAATCTCAGATTTGTGTGAGCTCTGATAGTTTCTGGATTCAGATGGGAGCATTAGTTTTACGCCACAGTATCAACTTCCAACTTCAAGAAATGAGTCACGGCCTCCCGTGGGGGATTTGTCAGAAAAAAAGGAATGGAATCACAGACATAACTAGTGACAAAGCCTCCATCACCTCATATAAGATCTCACTCCATCTGTGAGAACTTTGGGTCTACCCCAGAAAAATAATAAATATCCTCCTCTCATGGCTTGTCTTGTTCAAAAGGTGGTTTCAAGACCAAACAAAGGAAATGGTGTCATTAATGATATATTTTATGAACTAGGGCCTCTCGGAACGCTTCCCTACCAGAGCACAGATGAGGAGTTGATCTGTTTCCTAACAAAAGGATCTTTAAAATATGAAGTGAAAAGCTACCCGAAGATGAAGCTGCTGAAGAACCAAGCGAGGAAAGAGCCTATTTCCACAACACAAACAGATTTCCTGGCCTTTAGCAGTCTCTTACTGGGATACTTTGAGACATATCCATCAAAACACAGCTGTATTCATTCATATTTCATACCTCCTTCTTCTCCCAGTGCTTTAACACTGTTCTTTGATCAAAGGAGAGGAGTCGGATCACAACAGGAAGGTTCCCTGCCAGCCGAGCAGGAGAAGGAAGTCCGATGTACTACTGTACATGGCAACATACCGAGGGGGGCTTAGTTAGAAAAAATAAATTAACTTTTTAAGATTAAAAGCAAAGATTTTTGTCTTCCTTATGGATACAAGAAGACTTTTAATATTTCCCGCAACTTCCATCATCAGTCTTGGAATTAGTTTATTAAAAAAAAAAAATGTTTTTTGTCATCAACACAGACTCCATCTGTCATTGTTGCCGGGATATTAGCTTCTTATTTTATTTCTTTAAAGATGATTGATTGGAGTCTTTGGTAGAGTTAAGGGAATTACAGTTTCTTCAACTTAAGTGATGGAATTGCTGAGAGACAAACCAGCAAAAAATCGCTCCATAATCGCACAGCTCAAGAGTGACACCATGTGGAGACAGACGGCTACGGCACTCTGGCCACTGAGGACTCAACCAGAAGGAACTGGGAGAAGAAAAAAAAACAAAACATTTATTTATTAATATATACCCCCCCAATTAAATCTCCTGCTTTACATTAAGCCATCAGCGTCCGTCTTCAACTCACCTCTGCAATTTCGAGATCTTCCAAAGACACTTTTCAGTAAGTCTTAGGGAGGGAAAGTGTGTTTGAAGACCTCCCTGACATTTAGACTCTCTCTGAAGATGACTTTGCCTTCGACTATCGCCTGCGGGAACGTAGTAAGACCCACACTAAACTTCAATTGATATGCAGTCCTAGATTCCTCCTGAGGAAATTATCATTCTGTTCATAATAAGAGCCACAACAAGCACCTGGAAAATGACTTTATTACACTCTCTCCGCTTCAATAAAAGTTTCCCACGGACATCAGTGATCGTTACGGAATGAAAACGGATGCATATGATAGTTTGATTGGCAGGTGTGTTAATGCGGGGCCTTGGATGTCGCTGCCCTTTTTTTTCCCCTACACTCCTTGCAGCATTATCTAAATATGTTTTTTTAAAACAAATGAATGGCACAAAGTATCAAAAATGTATTGCCCTTCATGATGAAATTCCCTTTGAGCAAGGACACATAACAATGGAGCAGCCCCCCCTCTATATGCCAATGGAAGTGACCTCCACAGTTTGAACAATGGGGCATCCAGCGGTTGGCTTCTCGCCACTCTCCGTGCACTAAGGTTGCTTTCATCGGTGTTGTTATATTTAAGGATGACATCCTAGCCTGTCAGCCCCTACCATTGTCTTCGCCGTGATTATTTTCCTACCGCTGTTTAGCCCCAGTTGTGGCTCTTTGATGAAAAAGGTCGCAGCTCAATTGGAAAACAGTCATTAAAATGCGGTGGGTACTATTCAGCGGCGGGCTTGGGGGAGAGCAACTCAACTGAGCTGGTTAATCAAAAGTTAATTATATAATTTTCATGCAGATGAGGGGGAAACATTCAAATGAATCCCCAACTCTACAATCATTACAAAAAATAAATAAAGAAATAATTCTAAAATGCTATAAAATGTTCAGGGACCGGGAGGCTGTAAACAATATGAAGTTTAATTTGAGGTAAACAAAGTGGATATCCACCAGGGGGTCTCGCGAAGGAGAAAGTGAGGTTAAATCAAATTTGGAAACATAGATACCAGCAGGTTCTGTTGTTCTGATATACGTGTAATTAGGCGGGTCCTTGATGAGGACACTGAGAGGGAAAAGTTGTGCTCCCCAGCAGAAGGCTGTGGGATTATTTATTGGGAATTTATAGGATTGTGTGCTTTATCTGTGAACATTCATTCGTCTCACACACCGCTATGGCAAATTGAATTAAAGCATTTTCCTTAAAAGAAATAGTATAAAAGCATAAGCACGCTGGGAAATTAGTAAACATAAGGTGAAGGGATTCAACAAAACAATTCTTCATCTTCAAGGTGGAATTTCTTTGAAACTTTCGTGTATGTTTTTAATAAGAAGGGAAGGAAAAATAAAAGTTTATAAGAAATAATTAACTATTAAAGAATGTTTTCATTTGCATTAGAATCTTTTGTTTTAAGATTATTTTGTATTATTCTATATTATAATGGTTCTAATTAAGTTTCTAGGGAATGCTCACGTGCCTTTGAGCAAGTCTAAAACCTTAGTAAGTGTCATATTTTAACTGTAATAATATCTATTTTTTATGCTTTTTATGATAGATATGTAAGTGGTGTAGCAATTTAAAGAGTTTTATTGGCAATGTTCACCCGAATAATCCTTAAAATTCATATTTTAAATTCACTTTTTAATTAACCTAAAGGGACGTTTTTCATATTTCATTCTAAAAAATAAAAGTATTGCTTTATAGAAATTTTTAAACTTCAAAATGAGGCAAATGAAAGTCTATTGTTACAATGATACACTATATTATGTCATGTTTAAATAACAACCAAAAATATAAAAGAGCAAACCATCATCAGCATATAAGATAATATTAAAAATGGATTTTAAGATAAATTCTATTTTCTTTTACATTTGATTGTCATTACAATCAAACAAATTATTATTTTACGTATAAATAACAACCAAAATGTTATGTTCAATATAACAGCAAAAGATCATCATCATATTAGTTTATAAAAATAATTAGATTTTCCATTAAAAAAAAACAATACAAACGTTAAAAAGATAACTAAAATAATGTGTGTATTTTCTCAATTGTTGCATTAATAGTGGATGAAGCGTGAGCTGGATGATGTAAACATCTCCAACTCTGTTGCTACCGCGATGGTTCCCAGAGTGACTTTGAAAAGAAACCGGCCCGCACCGTAACTTTCACAACAAAGTTCCGTCCTCATCAAAGAACCATCTTTTGTTTTATTGCAGGAACGCTGCAGGAATATTAAAGCGGCGCGCGAGCATTGTTCTGCACCGGCAAAAGAATGTGGTTTAATTTCTATTTAATTCTATGTGCTTTTATAATGTTCACCTTTTCCCAGTTGTGCCGAAACGGGCTGGAGTTCATTGGTGTTGCATTACAAGCGAGCGGTAACAATGCCGGGCCTCCCCGGTGTCAGCACAGTTCATGAATCCTGGCCCCTCGTGCACCGAGCGATTAGTATGGTGCTCCGTCTGTGGGGGCTTTTGCCAGAAAATGAGTTCTCTTTAAAACATATTACCCCCCCTGCTGATTTGCTTCCTTTCCTGATATGAAATTCCGATTTTTATAATGAACGCTTGAATTCCCAGCGCAGAAATGTAGGGAAAGTTGAACGCCACGTCCCGATTCAAAGTGCTTATCCAGCGACTCTCATTTAATCAACATGCAGGAAAAGGAGAATCAGCTGCAGAGATTTCCACACCACATCTGTGCATGACTGCCGCGGCAGAAAATGGAATTAGCGCAAAAAAAAAAAGTGTAGCAAATTCAATTAAGTCATTGATTTCTAATAAATTGGCTTAATCAGCAGCTGTTGTCATGCTAAGATTGTTGTGTCACGAGTTTGTCATGCTTGTCGGTCGTGGCGGCTCCACAAAGACAATTGAGAAAATTTAGCGCTCGGAGTCGCACCATTTGCGCTCCGATCAACTGAGAATTGAACGTCCCACGTTTCCGAAAACTTTTATTACAATTCAACAGGCGACACGTCGACGACAGGAAGTCGTCGCCTCACTGCTCGCTCAGGAGTCTCTTCTTTCGGTCGAAGTAACTGGAATCTTCATCGAGCTGGAAACAATTAAAAAAAAAATGTAATTCCAGTCCAATTAACATGCTTGAATTTTTTAACTCAACAAGGATACAGGAACAAAAAAAAAAGAGGTGGAAAAATGTTCACATCTGGCCCAATTCAAAATTTATCAGCTCCATATTCAATCATGCAACAGAGACAAATAAAAACAGAGATTGTGCGGTTTGTATATTGTTGACAAAGTGGCCCAGAGCAGCGCTATAGTCGACATTAATATTGCACAATCGTAGAAGACATCCTCCGATAAATAATGCATCGTAATCACTTACGACATTGTATGGTCTCGGTCTCTCTTGGGTTTGGGCACTCGTCTCCTCGGGAAGAGACACCACACCTCCTGTACCCATCATCTAAGAGCAGCAACAATCGCGCGTCAGTCAAACCGCCAGTGATCGGATTCAAAATACGTTAAACATCTTAAAAAAACAATTGGTTGATGTTGTAGTCGTTGATCTGCATCAGGTCCTGATGGTCCAAAAGGAAAAGTTGATAATGGGACTAGAAACCAATGATACTATTTAGTTCTGGTGGTTATTCTGGATCCTATGAATGTCATTCACTTGTATGGCTTCTAACTGCTGCTGTTCATTGCGATATCAAAATTGTTCTTTCAACTAATGTTCCTAGGTTTATTTCCAAGTCGCTGGAGGTTTTACCAAGAGTTTACTTTTTAAATTCTTCAATTGTTTTCAATTGCTGAAAATATTGAAACATATTACAGGCCTTTGTAGTTAGCTACTGAGCTAGCTTCGTAGTGTCCCGGTCGAGTTGACTGTAGGCTAAAAAGAGAAAGTAGATTCAAATAATTTGTGATGTAGATATAGTAATAAGTATCTTTGACAATTAATCAGCCAACATTTACACTCAAAGAATCAATCATTGGTTTGTGGTTTGCGTCTAAGAAAACCTAATAAATATCGATAGAACTTTTTAAATAATACGAAAATAGTACTAAAATGTGAGTTAAACGGTCTCAGTTTTACCTCTATTCCATGTTATGAAGCAAATATTTCGATTTTATATAAATCATATCAGAGTTGAAGCTTTTAAATTGAAAAAACATTGACAAAATGCTTATTAATTGGCTAAAAAACTGTTTAGTTTACAGCCCTTTTTTCCATTTAATTTATTACGTTGTTATCATGATGACAACTGTCACAGCGAGAGGTTCAAATCCCATTAAAATGGAATCAAACCCAAGCCAGCTTTTGGTGGCACCCTATGCCAACCTTAGATGGCAGCCATGTTGGATTCAAGTGTCGGTCCATGAATGAGTTGTGTCTGTATATAGTTATGATATAATGTAGTATATGATCTTTCTTAATTCAATGATAGTGTCTAAGTGTGTGTGTGTCGTGACTGCAGCTGTTTGATTCCGATCTTTTTTCATTCAGAACATTTACAACACTGTTAAAGGCGGCGGCGAAACACACGGGGAAATCGCAGCGTTTCTGTTAAATTTGGCTTTGGATTCCATAAAAACCGCAGATTTCCTGAAACTGTAGACCGTGGCTCGTAAAAGAAACACACACACAGAATCACTCACCCTGATGGTTGCCTCCAGCTCTCCCACACTTCTCTTTCCACCTGGTAGCCATCCATAGGACCAGTGCTGGGACACGGTGACCTGCACCACCAACGCCAACAACAACACCTGCATCATCACTCTGCCGCTCGCCTCCATCAGAGCTGAGGGGGGAAGCCAGAGTGAAAACAATAATGTCACACACGTCTCATACGCACAGATGTAGCTCTACAGCTCGTAGATCAGAGGTCATAAAGCATCGGCTAACATTGGTTGGAGGACTTTCTCCGGCAGTTATTAACACCAGGGTGAAAACTCACAGGTCCCGCCGTGGACTCACTCACCTCTGTATTTACCGTGTTAGCATGTGGTGCATTAGCCAGAAGTGGGTTTTATAGGTTCTGCAGTCAAGATTATAATCCGCTTTCTGCAGGTGTGACACATTTACAGACTAATGGGTCACAAAATACTACTAATGGATCCGGCTAAGTGCTCTCATACGCTGACATCATTGCGCCGGTTTAAACAGCATGAAATATGAATTGAGGTGGACATACAAACAACAGTAATCTCTGTTAATCTATAATTTATTAGAATTATCTGGGAAGAATTAAATGACACAAAGTCATAAAAAAAAGAAAGAAAATCAATCAGCAGCTTATTATCACTCTTGTGTTGTCATCATACATTCTTTTATTTATTGATATTATTATCTTCAATTTAATATTTTATAAATTACAGAAACATTTTTTCTTTTTGTATGAGTATTTTTTTATTCAACACACAAACATTTAGATTATCATCATTTTATAAGTTGTAAATAATAGATAAAGTCTGTTACTTGTTTTTTAATAAAGTATATTTAGAAAATAAATATTATTGTATGTATAACTTGTCAAAAATATAATGAGAAAATTGATTAAAATATGTTAGTTAAGGTTATTTATTTATTGTTTAAAAGAGGAAATCTGTAAATGTGTATCAGAAGAACAACACATTTATAGCTGGTGTTGTAAACACAACACATTCTTATTGTTGATGACAGTACAGAATAAAATAAAATAAAATAAGATACAAGATACAAATAAATTAAATCAATTCAAATTGCATTAAAGTGGCCTTTAACGTTTCACAATTAAATGAATGAATATTGTTTATTTCGGGCACCTATATATAATTATATAATGAACAATAATTTTTTTAAATCAAATAAATTAAAACTAAATAAAATGCATTAAATTTAATTAAAGAATAATCATGATTAAAGGATAATAATGTTATTTTTTTTTTTTTAATCATCAGAGAGCTCATCAAAAAGCACAAAACACAATGACTTCAGTTGGGAGTTTATTCGCCGTTTAATCATCACACATGTTCTCTGAAGGAGGAAGCCCAGGGGGAAACCCACACCAAAAAACACCCCAAAAAATAAAAAAAAGCACATTCTTACTGGTTTCCTGCATGATCATGGGTGGATGGTTTCAATCCCAGCTAAAATTGGGTGAAAGGTGGGGGGGGACGGGGGGGCACATCGGCTGTCCATCAAGAGGCAACATTGAAGCAAACGCTCACGTCCGTCATAAATACTTAATTGAATAAATAAATGCATCAATAAAAATCAATATTAGTAAATAAATGATGTAGAAAAACACTCAAACAAAGACGAATAAATAGAAAAAAATGAACCCATGAAGTTTGTAAGTTAGTTCTGAAATAGGAGGTAACAACTTAAATAACTATAAGAGTCATGTTGTTAAATGATTGACAGCAGATTGTGGATGTTTTCTTCATGCTTGTGTGAGTTTAGCCTCCCGAAGACCAAAAATCTACCACAGGGCTGAGTTGCTCGTCTGTGTGTGTGTGTGTGTGTGTGTGTGTGTGTGTGTGTGTGTGTGTGTGTGTGTGTGTGTGTGTGTGTGTGTGTGTGTGTGTGTGTGTGTGTGTGTGTGTGTGTGTGAGTACAAGTGTGTGTGTGAGCTGTCGAGGGCGTCCCTCGTCTCTCCACAGATGTATTTGCTCCAGCGACCCTGGCTTTCTGGGACGAAATAAGAGACAATGAATGAAACGATTTTTGATCCGAGGCGACGTCTATTTCACTCACACAAAATAATGGATAAGTGAAAGTGTCTTTATAATACTTTCAGCTCAATAATTCACCATCGGGTTTGTAACTATCTCGCAGTCAAACCCTGACGCTTTGAATAAAAAAAAAAAATTGTATCTCACACATCTGAGCAAAACATCAACATCTGGCTGATTTTTTATTAAACTCTCGTCACTTGGTGACAAGCATTTCCAGACCAGAAGTGTCCGTCTCATCACGCCGGCTCTGCGTTATTCACGAGGCCGGCGTGTAAATGTGAATCCAAACGACATTTCTTAAGGCAGGATGTGATGTCTGCCAGCGCCGTGACTGACATGTTTGCGTTTAAGTGATAGCACATTATTTTCAACATGGTTCAATCTGGGCTAATTGCATTTTGCAGTGTCAGGCAGCGATCCACTAAGTAATATTGCCACAGGCAAAGAGGAAACTTGGTGGAGTTGAGTAAAATTACAGCAGGCAGCAGCTGCTAAGTTATTCATAGACAGAAGTGAGGTAATTTGCGGCGTCTATCTGGATGAACTGTTTCTTCGGTTTTTGTCCGAGACGAGTGCGGATCATGAATAGCCTTCACATGTCGGATATCATTTCAGCTGCACGATGAATAATTTACTTCTTATCAGACAAGCTGTTTATTCTCTTCACAGCATCAGAGACAATAAATAAAAGGCAGATAATAACATGACGATAGATCATAGATGAGCTTCTTGAAGGGATAGTTCGCCCACAATTTAAACTTCACTCATTTTCTACTCACCCTCATGTCGACTAAGGGTTGGGATTATTTTCAGAGTAATATTTTCCTTTTTAGAGTTATAGACAAAAACGTTTGTTCATTTTAATGTAGCTACTGGTGCTCAGTTTTCTTCATCTTCATCTTTTTGACCAAAAAGACACACAAAAACATCCAAATACCTCCATACTGCTCGTCTGTAACGTTCATCTTGTATTAAAGAATCGACATGAGGAATTCTTTGAAAAGAAATTTAAAAAGTCTACATTTTGAATGAATCTTACGCACTGACACGTGTTGACAATGTTTTTCAATGAGGAACGAATTCGGGAGAAGCTGATAGACTAATAACTTCTTTAAAACAAACATATAAATAAACAAATATTGATTTATTTAAGTTTCTAATGACTAATGTCGAGGCTTCAATACAATAGTAACATTACAGACGAGCAGTATGGAGGTATTTGGATGTTTTTAAGAGTCTTTTTTTGGACAAAGATGAAGACAATTTAGCTCCAGTTGCTACATTAAAATGAACAAAATGTTTTGTCTATAACTCTAAAAAGGAACAGATTACTCTGAAAATAATCGACATGTGGGTGAGTAGAAAATGAGTGAAATTTGAATTTTGACTGAACAATCCCTTTAAATAACATATAACTATTTATAATAATTAAGCACATTTTTTGTACAATAATAAAGCACAATTGTTGAAAACTAGTGACATATTTACAAACTTCAAATCTTACACTATGCTACAATAATGTATTTTACATTGAAGTGCAAAATGTAGAAAGAGAGTTTTTTAGCAAACAACATTCTGAGAAAACATGAACGTTATTTAAAATTGGCGTAGTCGGAGAAAATGTCGACAAAGTCCTGCACCACCTTGTAGCAGAAGTCGTACTGCTCCTGCAGAGGAAACACAGAGCAGGTGTGAGAGGGTTTTACTCCTCACAAGCTGTTTGTTGTTTAAGACCATTTTATGTTGTTGTTTTTTTTTTTGGACCTACCACCGTCTGGACCATGTGGGGTCTCTGCATGCGTAAACTCTTGACCGTCTGAAAAACGTCCAGGAGACCTTCAGCTTTCACCCGCTCCAGAATGTTGCTGAGGGCAATAAAGGTGCCGGTCCGACCCGCACCGGCACTGGAAGAACACATAACAATTACGCTGCTTTTCAAATTAAATTCATCCTCGGAGCAAACATCCCGCATTTTATTAAAACGAGCATGAAACAAAAAGTGTCTGACAATGCAAAACAAGTCAAACAGTGGGGCGCAACAGAGAATTTCCTGTTACACATGCAGCAATATTATCTGAAAAAAAAAACGGAATGCCTCAGGGGACAATCCTTGGACCTCCTCTGTGGACTATACAGAATTGATGCTATCATTATAAGTATATGAGTATATATGAGTTTCAAATGCTCAATACAATTTTTGTAAGACACAACAACACTTGCACTTAGATAGTGAAAAGATTATGACCACCTGTGTAATTTTGTATTTTAAAAGGGGGTTTTTATGTGCTAATCTGTGCTGCACATCAAAGAGTAAAAAAACTAGATTAACAATCAAACAACTGTTGAAATGCGGGAAAAACATGATGTTGAAAGTATTGGTGCATTGATGAGGCCTCATGATACAGCTGTGTAGTGAAGACTCTGTATCATGATACACTGAGGCCTCGTCAACACATCGCTAGTAATAGGATCATTTCGAACAGACTATACTAGTGATGTGTTGATGAGACTTCATGAAACAGCTTCAGATGTATCATGATACAGTGTCATCATCTTGAAAGGCCATTAGATGTCACTTTTTTTTAATCATTTGTTCTGATCTAACTTTTTAATGAATCCTTGCCTCGCCTGACCCGAGAGTGACATCTAGTGGCCTTAAAAAACTAAGACACTGCATCATGATACCTCATCAGCTGTTTCATGAAGCCTCATCCACTCATCTCTATGCAGTTTTTGTTGATGCCCTCCTGAATCTTTACAAAACAGTGCCTTAATTTTTATGTAATTTTTTTAATTAAACCTCACCTTGTTTTTAGTCCCATAGCGCCCCCTACTGAGCTATAAAAATGACGACAAAGCTTTGTGAAACTGGATCAAAAGTGAGTAGCCGCTTCCTTTTATTAGATCTTTGATCCGGCGTCGATACATTGTCTTTTCCATCAGCCCAAAGTAAGTGGAGCAAGATAATCTTAAAGCTCAAGAGTTTTACAATCAGACCATATTTGTTTTACTCTTTTTTACATATCTGCTGTTTGGTGTAATAAGATAAAGTGGAAATGGCAGCGCCATAACTCATCAGTGCAGGTGTCTGAGGAGCACTTGAATGCACCATTAACACCAAACGCGAGTTATTTAATGCATCTGAAGCAACACAGGGATGAAAAAACACCGAACTTGTCCTCAGGCTGCAGAGAACAATTTAGAAACGCGTCGGACGAGCCCTCTGACAATTTATTTTCTATTAGAGTAAGAAAGTTTGCGAGCAAAGAGGTGACCTTTGTGTAATGCTGCTAATAATCATCCCCACTTAAAGAGAGGCTAATCCAAACGCTAACACTAATCAGTTTAGAAGCTCAGTGTTTGACTGAGTCAATGTTTACCGCGATGGTGGGATGGAAGGAGAGACAGCGAGCGAGCGCCGGAGTGATGTGCAATTCAGAGAAGTGCGGGGAGACTTTTGGGATTGCATCGGGTTAGCCCCATTCCCACGGGGCGCCGGGAAACAGCTTTAAAAAGCCCCTCTTAGACAAGTGGTGATGAAGGAATAGAAGAGAGTGATGACACCATTTCCTGTCGTTAGCTCATCTTATCAGATTAATCATAGTGGGAGTCAGAGGATATTTCACTTTGAGAGGTTTTAATTGACTGTGAATCAGTGGATTGGATCAATCCCACGAGGGGCCACGCTGTTTTAGAATCACTTCACCTGCAGCGAGGTTCTGATCAAAGCCTCCGCCGCTAAGTCTTTATAAGGGATCACATAAGTGGTTTAGGCAGAGAACAACAGGTCTACTGAGGCTACATTTATTACAGCAGACATCACAGGAACCAAAAAGGAGGGAAAAAAAATGTTTCGGTTTTAAAAAACCTTCAATTTCAGGACAAAGCAAACATGACGTTCTATTTAATTTTCATAGTTGAAATGAAGTTCTTTCACCTGCAGTGCACTATAATGGGATGGTTTCCCGACTGCTGCTGTTGGCGCTGCACCGAAGCCACGATGTCAATCATCCCCCTTCCCTCAGCAGGTATTCCGATCTCGGGCCATCCGTGGAAGTGGAAGTGTCGGACATGTTGTGACTTCTTTTCCTGGGGAACGAGAAAATGGTATCTTTAGTGATAGAAGGGGGGAAAAAATATAATAAGACACAAGATATGATTTCTTCAAGTAAAAGAAACGTACGGGTCTGTAGGTGAGAACCATGTCTTTCAGAGTGAAGGTCTCACACGTGGAGTCTCCAGTCAGCTCCACGGTGTAATCTCCAAATGTTATACTGCCCTCTGATGGCCAGTATTGGTAACACTTCTCCTGATTGAAAGAAAAGGTCAGATGGAAAAACAATTAGCTTCCATTCCATGATTTACATTCTATTTTTCTTGCTGTGAGTCCTGTGTGCACCGCAAGAAATACACGGAGGCCGTTATTAAACACACATGCACGACTATTTTTTGATGTAATTTATTTTATTTATAGCCCGAAATCCAATTAAAATGTCTCAGCAGGGTTTGGAAACGGCTCAGGAAGCGTACTTGGAGTCCTGATTTAAGACAGGAAAAGGTATATTTCAAGAGTGGAAATTGAAATTGAATCGGCCTGTACCTGCTCCCTCTCTTTGAGCTCGGTGAGCATAACGATTGAATGGCACCTCCACTCCCACACCATCCTCCAGAAGTCCTCCACCGTGTGAGACAAGGGGCCCTGGGTCGCGATAAAATAGTCCTTCTGCCTGTAGCCCTGGAGGGCAGAAGATCCAGTAAACAGTGAGCGGATGAAACATGATATTTTGCATTCTTCGACAGAAGGAAACAATGAGCTTTATATAAACTTGTATGGGAAATCTATCAAGAGGTCGGAGGGGTGGCTTACATCAATAAAGGAGGCATTGATGTAGTCCGTGAACTCTTGTCCTCTCCTCACTGACAGCATTACTCGGTTGAAATCGTCTGAAAAAAAAAAAAAAGCGAACAAAAATTTCCATCCCTGTTAAAATAAAAGTTTTGGAAAAGCAGCAGCTGAATCAAGTGTTAACATGCCAGTGCCGGGATCGTTTTTCCTTGTGAAAACTTTTCCTTCCTACGAGCCATTTAATTGGAACTTACAAGCTGGAGGTAATTGATCACATGATTTTGACACGTGCGCCGTATGTGCGGCTTTGATGCCGACGTGGATGTGATGTATTATGGAAGTGTTGGAGTCTTACATGGGATGATCTGAAGGACTCGGTTCTTCTTCATGTTGGCAGGAAGGTTCCCGGTTCTCATGTTCTCCTTCATTATACGAACGTTGGTCAGCTTCTGACGGAGGGAAGGCCACAGATGAAAATGATGCAAACAATATATATCATAACAATAGTGATGTGCTGATGATGCTTCATGAAGCAGTGTCCTGTTGTTTAGAGGTCAGTAGGTGGCGCCTACAGGTTAAAAATGTTGTATTGTTTAATCTGAACTAGTGTTGAAGCTTCATGAAACAGTGTCATGTTGTTTAGAGTTCAGTAGGTGGCGCCATCGGTTTAAAAATAATGTGATGTTTCATTAGAACTAGTGATAAAGCTTCATGAAACAGTGTCATGTTGTTTAGAGGTCAGTAGGTGGCGCCATCAGTTTAAAAAGGATGTGCTGTTTAATTCAAACTTGTGTTGAAGCTTCATGAAGGAGTGTCATGTTGTTTAGAGGTCAGTAGGTGGCGCCATCAGTTTAAAAATAAGTTGTTGTTTAATTAGAACTAGTGATGAAGCTTCATGAAGCAGTGTCACTACTTTCAGAGTCCACTAGATGGCAGTCTATGCACTATTTTCCTTTGTTTTGAACAACTGTTCTAATGAAACATCACATTATTTATAAACTTATGGCGCCACCTACTGACCTCATGTTGTTTAGAGGTCAGTAGGTGGCGCCATCAGTATAAAATAATGTGATGTTTCATTAGAACAGTTGTTTAAACCAAAGGAAGCTTCATCAGATCTTCACTCGCTAACATGTGAATTTGTTAAAAATGTTCACATTTAGAGCACATTAGCGTGAAATCTGTTAACTCTAACACAACCAAAAATAAGTGGCGGTGACAAAAAAACAACCTCCAAAGACTGTGTTGGGAATTGCGAGCTGCAGTAAATTCACCGTGGCAGATGGTGCTACCTTATAAAGTTCCATCTCATTCAAAGCATCGGTATTTATGTTGCCGGTGCCGAGAGCAGCACCTTGGGCGAGTCTTCCACGAAGTGCGGGGTGATGGGGACGATTCATTACCGAGCGGGATGTCTAAGCGTTTTTTCGTACCCTGAACTCCTCCTCCAGGCCCAGCCTGTCGTTGGGAGCCCTGGTGTTGTGAAGCCTGTGCAGATGTCCCTCCAGAGAGCACACATCCAGCTCCGTGTCTCCGTACAGGTAGTACTCCAGCAGAGCCTGGTAGATGAAGGAGTACTGCATCTGAGCCCAGAGTGAAAGAGAAAGTTGAGACGAGGAAGAAGCCGTAGTTACTTTTCCAAACTATTTCCTGGCGTTTGTGTATCACTGACAGTTTGTTTTCTCTTGTTTTTTTTTAGTTTTGTTTCCTTCAACTGGAGCGCTGAGTTGAGCTGTCAGTCCTGGGATACAACGGGTCAGAGAGGGTCAACACTTACATCTGTCTGGATGAGTTGACAGCGCTGCTCTCGTATTCTGCTCACAAAGCCAAAAACATCCACCCTCTGTTCCATGTGCATCATGTCGATCATGCTGTCAATGACAATGAAGGTCCCGGTCCTCCCAACCCCGGCACTGCCGAGACACAAACAAAGAAGACACCGGGTCCATTTTCTTTTTTTTTTTTTTTTTATCAGAACTTTTCCAAACTGATTAAGACGTGGACGTTATTATTAAGGCGCTGGAACTTTGCTCCTTCCTCTCCTCGTGAAGATTTACAGGAGTCATTTCAGTGGACGACACCTGAGGGAGCCGAGCTGGACTTCTTCTACAAGATCCTTTTTTTTTTTTTTTTTACAAACTCGAGTCGGTCGACACCTGTTGCTGCAGTTGCTGCTCTCAGTCACATGTTTTCTACCACGATTGACCAGAGAACACAGAGAATAATGTGTATTTTCCAAAATCTACCGCTTGGAAATTCATTAAAGTACTGCGGGGGAAATCAAATAATAAAAAACAAACAAAAGACAAGATTTTTGTATACATTTTGGTCTGATGGAGCTTCATGATGCAGTGTCATTATTTTCAGAGTCCACTAGATGGCGATCTCTGCACAATTTCCCTTTGTTTTAAATAACTGTTCTAATGAAACATAACATCATTTTTAAACTGATGCCGCCACCTACTGACCTCTAAACAACATGACACTGTTTCATGAAGCTTCATCACACCATCGCTATAATAAATGCATGATGTTTATTTAATTTATACACAATACCTTTTTTTTGTTTGCATGTTTTATTAAAAGAAAACCTTGATGTTAGCTGTTTTTTTTCTGCAGAAATCTGTGACATTGGTAAGATTTTAAATCCGATTTATGATCCAATTTATGAACAGATTTCTGTGTTTTGATCATGTGGATATTTCATTAAAATTACATTTTAAAAATTAAAAATAGAACAAATTAAAGGATCAGTAGCAAGTAAAGAGGAATGGTGGATAATGGGTTCAATTAATGGACCAATGACTGCAAAAGTTGACTAACCAAACTATATATTTTTAATTTAATAAATATTTAACTATGTTTGACTAATTAAATTAAATTAATTAAGTCTCTTTCATCTTTTCAACACCATTAAAACATTTTACTATAAAGATTCAAATGTGTACTGTACAAAAAACAACATATTTAAAGAGCAGATTATTAGCCAGTATTACAGGAATATTTGTCTGGGAAAATAACACATTTATTTAACGGCACGAAAGGAAACCGTGAGTATCTGTGAAACATTCTCTCTGTTTCTTCCGTTGCCAACATGAGCGAGCGTTCGTCTGACTTTCATTCTTTACCTGCAGTGCACAACAACGGGTCCGGCGTACGACGGATTGACGGCTTTGACCTTCTTGAGGAATTTTAACATGCCGATGGGCGTGAACGGCACCCCGAAGTCTGGCCAGCTGGTAAAGTGGAGCTGAGTGACCAAGCGGGGAGCTCGCGGACCATCACTGCCCTGCTGTGAAGGACAGATGATCCCCGTTAATGTGGGCACATGAATAAAGTTGACAGGGAGGGAGACAAAGACTGACAAAGACAACAGAAGTGGAAAGTTATCATGAAAAAAAACAACTATTTAGAAGGGAAAATGGTCGTTAAAGGATTAGACTTTTTGGCACATTTTTCTCATTCATACGAGAAACTGATACGACATCGTTGAGATTCAGTTCTTCTGTCGCTCATACTTAAGCTTTTCATCATTGAAATGATTTGATGAATCTTGACGGCAAATGTTGTCAGTTGTTGTTAGGATTCAGTTTGTATGACTGTAGTTATACTAGTAATACTTGTAATAGTACCTATACTAATACTTGTACTAATACTAATATGTGTACTTATACCAATACTAATACTTATACTTGTACTAATATTAATAATAATACAAATGCTAATACTAATAATTGTACTAATACTATCACTTACTTACTACTAATATCAGTTGTCAGTTGTTATTAGTGTTCAGTTTGCATGATTGTAATTATAATAGTAATACTTAAATAGCACCTATACTAAAACATGTACTAATACTAGTAATAATGATAGTAATACTTGTACTAATACTTTTACTTACTTACTACTAATGTCAGTTGTTTTTAGGATTCAGTTTGTATGATCATAATAAAGATACTAATACTTGTACTAATACTAATACTTGTACTAATACCTATATGTATACTTAAACTTATACTAATAATTGTAATAATACTAATACTTCTACTCATACTAATGTCAGCTGTTTTTAGGATTCAGTTTGTATTATCATAATAATGATAGTAATACTTGTACTAATATTATTACTTACTTACTACTAATGTCAGTTGTTGTTAGGATTCAGTTTGTATGATCATAATAAAGATACTAATACTTGTACTAATACTTATATGTATACTTATACTTATACTAATAATTGTATACTAATACTATAACTCGTACTAATTTGTATTATCATAATAATGATAGTAATACTTTTACTAATACTTGTGCTTATACCAATACTAATAATTGCACTAATACTTATACGTATACTAATACTAATACTTAAGTCAGTTTTTGTTAGGATTCAGTTTGTATGATTATAATAATAAAAATAGTAATACTTCTACTAATACTTCTACTGATACTAAAACTTATTCTAATACTAAAAACTGTACTAATACTAATATGTATACTAATACTATTACAAATACTAATACTTATACTAAATCTTATACCAACACTTGCACTTGTATTATTACTAAAACTAATATTTATACTCATACTTATACTAGTATTTATACTAATACTTATACTAGTACTAATACTTTTAATAATTATAATAATAATACGAAAAAAGCTCATATTCTAAAATCCTTTAAATGTAAAAATCATTTGTATAGTATGGATAAATATATAATGCAGGGTAGAGCTGGAATGTTTGAAGTAAAAAGGGCGGAAACATTTGAATTTAATTGATAAAAACCAGTGGTTGTGTCTGGAAAATGCTTAAGAGAAGCAACAGATACATGTTAAAAGTCTGATGTGATCTGCATCCATGTCCACCTGACAACAGTCACTACTCTCTCGGGAGACTCGCGTCTCTCTCTTGAACTTGTTCACAGCGTTGAATGTAAAAGACACGATCTGTCAGCCGGTGCAGGAGCAGCGGCGGCAGCGTCGTCTACCAAAGCCACGCTCCTAACAGGCAGGATATCTACACTCCTCCGGCATCAAACGCCGGCGGGACCAAAGTGAATTTCCCGATGTGAAGGCTGAGCGGGAACACCGACTCCACACAGATACAGTACCAGCCTTTAAAGTTGTTCTGACGGTACAAGACTTCATGTTAAATCCACTTGTATATTGATTTCCCGCTCCTTTTTACCTTCACCCGGAGCTTCTTTTTTAACACTAAAGCTATTTACTTATTGTGTCTTCTCATACTTTACTAAACTCCTGCCTGAGCCCCACGAGGAAGATTACTTGTTCTAACGCCTCCTCAGCTTTATTTGATTTTTAATTTTTAATCACATGCTGCTATTTTAATTAAGCATTTTCATAATATCAACAGCCTGTTAAAATATTATATTGAACATCTGGATGTCTAATTAGGGATAACGTTAATGTCGTTTTTCAGAACAATGTCTCCTCCAATATAATTATATTTTTAATTGTCTGTGCAGAAACGATAAAAGCAATAAAATCACCATAAACCCGACATGACGTCTGGCTTATAAAATATTCATGGGCCCCGGGTTTTTTTTTTTAATGTCCGTACTTACATATTGGATACAGAATTTTCTGACGGTGTAGTCCACCAGGACGGTGACGTCTTCCGTCGCCACTCTCATGTTCCCGTACACCCAGCAGCCTTTCTCCGGCCAGTACTGGAAACACTTCTCCTGCAGAGAGAAAAAAAACCAACAACCAAAACGTTATTAACCGCGTTAATCAAAAAAACGTTAGCTTTAGCGAGCGCCTGTTTTCCCGCCCGTTTTTAGAATCGCGAGTCTGGAGTCGAGTCAATAAGATCTCGGCAGTGAAGTTTCAACTCATTAACTAGACTCTCCGACTAATTATCATGAAGCCTCTCAGGATGGTATCAACAATTATTCCGTCATTGATCCCTGATGCTTCTATTCTGCTGTATCAAACCTGCTGTTGAGCTCTCAATTGATCATCCCTTCGAGGCCCAACTTAATGTGATGCTAAGTAATCTGCCGGGTGACACTTCAGTAACGATTCTGCCGAAGGGGGGAAGAAAAAAAAGAAAAAAAAAAAGGGTCACATAAATTACGCCGCTGACTTTGGGTCATGAGAATGGAACAGGAATTTCTGGAACCTAGTGTAGGTCGAGGTGTTCTTGAGAATTCAAGATTTATTTATTATTTTTTTATTTAAACAGGACTAACCTCTTTTCTTTCCTTCAGGTTGGTCAGCATCACCACCGTCGTGGTCTTCTGTTCCCAGATCATCCTCCAGAAGTCGGCGACAGTCTCAGGTTTCGGACCTGAGAACGAGTGAACGAGGCAGAGGAAGGAGGGAAGGGGGGGATTAATTATTCTGTGTACTCGGCAATATAACAGGACAGGATTTTTGTAATTACCCTGCGCTGCAATGAATTTGTTCTTCTCTTTGAAACCCTGTGGGAGCAGCACAGAAAAACGTGAGTGCAATTTCTTCAGCGCCTGATTTACCGGGATTACCAACTTGTGAGCGTATTCTGGAGGATTTAGAGCTCGATAAGAGCATGTTTTGATTTAGAGCGGCAGGTTTTTTAGAAACGCTCGCTCCACAATTAAGGCTGTTTTTGTAAGACTCCGCTCGCAGTCGAGAATGACAAACCTTAGGAAATGATTTTATAAATAATAATGTGTAAATAAAACATCTTTCACTGGAAAAATAATCTATCTATCTATCTATCTATCTATCTATCTATCTATCTATCTATCTATCTATCTATCTATCTATCTATCTATCTATCTATCTATCCATCTATCCATCTATCCATCTATCCATCTATCCATCCATCCATCCATCCATCCATCCATCCATCCATCCATCCATGTAAAACATCCATCTATTTATCGATCCATCCGTCTAACAGTCCATCCACCCATCTACGTAAAACATCTATCTGTCTATCTAACCATCCATCCATCCATCTATGTAAAACAATCCATCTATTTATCTATCCCTCCATCTGTCAGTCCATCCATCTATCCATCCATCCATCCATTTATGTAAAAAACAATCGATCCATCCATCATTCATCCACCCATCTACGTGAAACATCTAACTGTCTATCTATCCATCCATCCATCCATCTATGTAAAACAATCTATTTATCGATTCCTCTGTCTGTCAGTCCATCCATCCATCATTCATCCACCCATCTATTTATTTAAAACATCCATCCATCCATCCATCCATCATTAATCCACCCATCTATGTGAAACATCTATCTGTCTATCTATCCATCTATCCATGTAAAACAATCCATCTATTTATCTATCCCTCCATCTGTCAGTCCATCCATCTATCCATCCATCCATCCATCCATCCATCCATCCATCCATTTTTGTAAAACAGTCCAACCATCCATTATTCATCCATTCATCTATTTGAAACATCTATCTGTCTTTCTATCCATCCATCCATGTAAAACAATCCATCTATTTATCTATCCCTCCATCTGTCAGTCCATCCATCCATCATTCATCCACCCATCTATCTGAAACATTTCATTGGTGCTCCTTTGATGGTATTATTTTGTTTTAAATCAACTAATATATGATTCTAAAAACACATAAAAGTATCTTTGAGTTGGGTTCAGTTTTTGACTACGCATCTCAGCATGCATTGCAGGGATGCTCAGGCTGTCAGACAATCTACTGTGGGTGATAATACTGTGCATTATTGATGTGAAACTATTGGCTACATATTCTGAATTTATCAGTATGTCATTATTCTTTGGTTGAAACAGCTGTTACAGGTCAAAGTGGTACTTCCTGCACAAAGATGGTTCATGACCAACACAAAATCGAATCCCGCCAGAAACCAAATGATAGAAAATAAACCCAGTTTAATCATTTAATGCTTAATATACTACATACAATTCTCACCTTTAGGGAATTGTACATATGTTAATAAAACTTAATCCTCTTATTGAATTTAAAATTGAATCCAATTTTATTTTTTTGCTAAATAACAGAGGCAATGGGAATTAGTTTTGTAAATAAAAACATAAATCATTTATTTATATTATAACCAGTAGCACCACCTTCTTTGCTATGTAACTAAGAACGATGCTTCATTAGATCAGAGTCTCTTGTCATACGCTTGATGAACGTCATGGTAGAAACACCATGTTACAATAAAAAATTCCTGGTAGTAACAGTCTGTTCTTAACATCCTCAGACGTGACCCGAGCAATAATTCTAACCGAACTGTCTTGAGTTAAGCTCTACAGCTGCGTGAGACTCAGTCTGTGAAGGATTTTGATTTGTTCCCGGACCTGTTTACGGTCCGCTGAGAAGTGACGTGGACGTTAAAAACGTCTATATTACGGGTTTATACGAAGAGTCTGAAGGCTACCGCTGATGCAGCACATGTTCTGAAAGCACTCACGTCGATGTAGGACGCGTTGATGTAGTCGGAGTACAGATGCCCGTCGTGGTTCAGCACCACCCTCGAGTGATCATCTGTGCACGAAAGCATTTATGGAATAAAAAAAAAAAACATCATTGAGTGATCAGTTGAAGTCTAATGGCAGCGTTAGCGCCGCAGTAAACACGGCTCACATGGTAGGATGTTGGGGTATCTGTTTTTCTCTCGGTTGTGCTCTCTGCTGGCCTCCTCAAAGGACCCGTGGTGGTAGTAACATGGCAGCGACTATAAAAAAAAAAAAAAAGACAAAACCTCCTGAGATGAAAAATGAAGCCACTGGCGCACAGCCTGCCGTCGTAACGTTTTATGAGCGTCCTCTGTTTTTGTTCTTTGCTTTGGACACATTCCTGCATTGTCCACCACGAATAAATCTGTACTTACGTTGAACTCTTCTCTGAAGAGCTTGCCGTCATCCGCCGAGCGTATCCGGTATTCCTCTTCCAGGGAGTCCAGGGGGATGGGGAAGTACCTCTTGGACGGCGAGGGAGATCTCGGGAGGAGGACCACTGTCTGCTCTCCTGTGTTTAAGAGAATATACTGCAGTCAGAACGCTAACGATTCCCAGCAGAGAACATTACAAGCTCTGGCTGCACCTGCAAAAACAAAGCCTGGCGGCCATTATGAATTTCTACTTCTGCGGGAACATGGCAGAAATGATTTCTCGAGTCGTAAACATGGTCCTGCTGCTCCTGCATGAAGCTGTCTTTACTCAACATTTTTTGGCCTTTCCTTTTATTTATATATAGTTTTACTTGGAGTGAAGGTTTATATGGCTCCCTACGTGCCGGGAAAGCCGAGAGCTTCCTCCGACTCCAGATTGTGAAACTTTTCTGAGTCCATAAAAAAATGCGAATCCACAAATCAAAAGCAGAAATATGACGGGCCGCGTTAGGGGTTCAGGCGCAGTGGAGTATATGGAGTTCTGTGAGTGTTGCAGGTACTGGGAGCATGTTTCGAGGATCGTTGTCTCGGAACCAGAAAACGTTTTTCCCTTGATTTAGAAGGAGGAGTTCACGAGGAAACCAGCTGAGACCACATGAGTGCGGAAAATGTTGCACATGGAAATAAAATAAAAAGAAAAGGTTCTCTTCACTCATGTCAAAAGTTTGACCTTGACCTTTTAATTTTACACTTTTTACATGGCCTGGGGGCCATTTGTGACCTGCTATTAAATGCGGCCCTGTGTCTCCATCATGTCTCCGTCACATTTGGTATTTTAGAGCAGGAGTCAGCAAACCTTTTTCAACCACGGACCGATTTAACGAACCGACATTCAGATAAAACCATTAAAAAACAATTGTGTCTGATCTTTTCTAGTTTACAGCCTTTTTTTTTAGTAAACAACTGAGTAGATGTGATAATTTTACTTATTTTTTCTTAACAAAAATATTTCTTACATATAGTAATAATCAATAGAAAAAAATACATGAATTATTTCTTTTTCTGTGTGGCCTGATCACAAATGCCTCATCGGAGGTTGTGGACCACTGTTTTGGATTTGATTTTTTCCTTTAAATACCACCATGAGAAAAATGATGAAGAAGATTTAGTGCTTATAAAACTACTTTTTGCAAAAATATCTAATCAGATTACATGTTTAGGAGGAGGCTGTAAAGTATATTCACATGGAAGTCTGATTTCTGTCTTTATATATATATATATATATATATAAAGACAGAAATGTATGATATTTTGATGGGCACTGGTTTAAGTTTGCTACATTTGGATACAATACTTGTTTTTTATTTGTTGTTCACAATTTAATGAAACAGCGTATAAGCATTATATATATATTTTTTTTTATAGTATATATATATATATATATATATATACTGTATATATATATGTTTAAATATGTCATCAGTTGACCTACTGCCTTTTTTTAAGAAAAATTCAGGACATTTTTCTTCTATTTATAATTTAATTATTATAAGTGTCAGCATGTTTTCTCCTCGACACAGAACTCGCTCTGTGACATTTTTGTATTTAAACATGAGTTTTTAAGACGTGTTTATATTGTTCTTTGTTTGATTTAAGATCCTTACAATATTTTTATTCTTGTCCAGAATTTTAAAAAGTAATAAAAAGCGTTGTTGTTGTAAAAAATAAATGTTTTCATTGGAGCTTGTGTCTTGAATTCTTTTTTTTCTTGACCCACAACTGACCTTCTAATTTCCGCACACACACAAACACCAACACACACACACACTCTCACACACACACACACACACACACACACACACACACACACACACACACACACACTCACACACAAACATCAATACCTTGTTCGTCCAAGAAGCCATTCGGGAGCTTTTTGTCCACGGAGGTGACGAGACCTTTCCTGTGGTTTTTGAACCTGCACCGATGACAGCACAAGAATCAGAGAAAGTAAAGCAATATTAAAAAAAAAAGTTGAAATAAGCTGAAGCAGCTAAAGAACGCTTTGCTCAGGGACACAAGGAAGTCAAACAACAAATACCAAAAACCAATATCCACCATGAGAGCGGGACAAAGCTGTTCTTCCTCATGTCGTGGTCACTAATCAACAGACTCTGGCCTGACCTGACCCTGCTATTATTTGCTGTCTTACTTGAGGTGCAGCTGTTTACCCATAAGCCTTTGCACACAGCCTGCGTCTCAGCCTCCCCCACCAAGAGCCCTGACCTAAAACTCATGTCTCAGGCTAGAAAAGGAGGGCAAAAAGCGATGCATTCAAACGCAGACGGAGTGCAGGGAAATGTTGGTCACCTCAGACAGTAGATTGTCAGCAGCACGATGATGATGAGCAGCAGAGATATGACCAGAGTGGAGGGCAGCACGTGCGCCCCCCGGTGGCTCGGATTTTCTGCACAGAGGATACAGTAAAAATAATGATTTACCATCCAAATTGCAAAGGAATATAACAATAAAGCTGCAGTTAATAGTGAAAAAAGACCATAATCCCCAAAGATATATTGTATTATTATGGATAAGTAAAATTAAAACAAAATAAATTATTATAGTTTTTATTGTCATTATTGTATTATTATTTTGCAATTATTTGTCCATTTCAATGCTATAATTATCTAGCATTATATAGGAACACTATTTACAGGATAAATGGCAATATATATATTTTTTTTTTTTGTGAAACAGAGGTACATATAATATTATTTTTGGATATTTTATGGTAATAAAAAAAAACCTTTTTGGAAAATAGATGTTGTATCAACTGACGAACCATTATAAGCTATAAACTATATAGTAAGTAAGTAATTGTTATTTGTATAGCGCTTTTCCAGACCAGGGTCACAAAGCGCTTAAACAATCAAAACAATATTCAATAAAGTATATACTTTAAAGGCCAAGATAAAACTGATTACACAACAGGAGTTCCAGAAAATATATACAGTAATATAGTCATTTGTGTGACTAAAATGAGCATAAAAAACGTCTCTTTACCTGCTGTTTGGTTGTCATGGCTGGAATTATTTAAGACTGCAGAGATCCCGATCACAAACAACACCATTTTCACTGGAGATAAACACACACACAAGAAAAATGTAATTACATCATTAGTCCACTGGACGGCGCCAAACCGCTTCAACGTTCATGCCAGTGAAGCGAAACCCAGTTCAAGATCTGAGTCTCTGCTGAGCAGTAAAAGTCCTGATGGGAAGTCTCCTCGGAGCCGTGTGCTGTCAGGCCGACCTGCACATCACATGAGTGAATATTCCAGCACCAGGACTCACTCATGGAGGGCGGTGGGGGGGCGTCCCCGGTGGTCTCAGACATCCAGTGTGTTTCCTTCACTGTTGGAATGGCATGAACGGTAATCTTGACAAACCGACTTCTTTGCTATGTAAGTAGGGGGCGCTGGACTTGTGTAAAAAGAACAGATGGTGATGTTTTTTTCTTCTTTTTTTCTCATTAGTCAGTTGCTCTTGTTCCACACATCATGACTTTGTTTTTCCCTCCTGAACGTCTGAACTAACTGTCTGTGTTTGTTTAACAATTGAACAAACTCGTGAAACCATGACAATCTCAACTAAACACCGAGAGTTAAGATGACAGAACTGATAAAACACATAATCAAGGTCAAATCAAAGTCACTTTTTCTTCTCTGTTTCTGTCAGAGAAGGGAAGAAAACAGGATGAGTTTTCTACAAACTGATGTTGAACAAAGAGATCCATAAAGAGACAAATAGTCTTGCTATGAGTTCTAGGTGCGACCCAAGGATTCCTCGAAGTTGGTACATGAGCCTGGACCCTGTAGTCACCCTGCAGGGGGAGTGAAGGTTGAGGAGAAACAAAGGCCTTAGCTTGACTCAGCTCTTTATTTTTCACCACCACAAGACGACAATATTTCAGATATTTATATCAACACTCCATCTAAACTGACATCTCAGATTGAACTCCTGAATCTAAAATTCTGAAACTATCAGATCGAAAATGAAAAAAAAGAAATTGTCAGTCATTTTCCAGAAATAATCCATAAAAGGCTTTTGGATCTTGTATTAAAACAGGAGAGGAAACTTCTACCAACAAGCAGTGGGTTGATGATGCCTCATGATACAGCTGTGTAGTCAAGATACTGTATCATGATACAGCTGTGTAGTCAAGACACTGTATCATGATACAGATGTGCAGTCAAGACAACGTATCATGATACAGCAGTGTAGTCAAGACATTGTATCATGATACATCTGTGTAGTCAAGACCACGTATCATGGTACAGCTTTGTAATCAAGATATTGTATCATGATACATCTGTGTTGTCAATACCAACTATTATGATACAGCTGTGTAGTCAAGACCACTGTATCATGATACAGCTGTGTGGTCAAGACATTGTATCATGATACAGCTGTGTAGTCAAGACATTGTATCATGATACAGGTGTGAAGTCAAGACACTGTATCATGATACAGCTGTGAAGTCAAGACACTGTATCATGGTACAGCTGTGAAGTCAAGACACTGTATCATGATACAGATGTGTAGTGAAGACATTGTATCATGATTCAGCTGTTTAGTCAAGACATTGTATCATGATACATCCGTGTAGTCAAGACATTGTATCATGATACATCTGTGTAGTCAAGACATTGTATCATGATACATCTGTGTAGTCAAGACACTGTATCATGATACTGTGTCTTCATTTTGAACACATCACACAGGTGTGACAAAGGAGTTATGACTTTACTTATTCATTCATTTTGTACCACTAAATCCCTTATAGGGGTCACGGCGGGCCCTTCAGGCGTGAGGCAGGGGACGCCCTGTATAGTAAGCCAGTGTGTCACAGGACACACAAAGACACACAACCATTCACACACACTCATGCCTACGGACAATTTCCCAAAGTTTCCAATAAACCTCTGTATGTTTTTGGACTGTGTGAGGAAACTGGAGTGCCAGGATTGTTTTGTTTTTTCAAAATAAAAAACCTTTCAGAAAGTAATAATAAATAGAACAGAACGTTCTGTCTGGGAACGAATCCTTTATTATTATGATTACATTACATTTTTTCCACTTTCCTGCTTTTCAATCTTTCCACAAAAATCGTATTCATCTCGTGCGCGATGAACATGTGGAAATATTAAATAATAAAAGTATATTAAAGACGACGACGATTGTAACACTTGCTCAAACATCTCTATAATAAGAACATAATAATAATAATAATAATAACAGGACTTTATTGACCTACATTCTCCACATGATTAAAAAAAAACGGTTGCCGTCTCAGCCTGAATTTTCCAATATCTTCAACGGAATTAAGCGAAAGAAAATCTCTCCCAAAGTTTGTTTTTGATGCGGGCGTTGAACGCATGAGATTATTTATGGTGTCAATTTAGTTCTTATGGAACGGGCTCGTCCAGGGACCTCATTTGTGATATGAGACACGAAAAAAAAAAAAGCTCTCGCACGCCGACGCCGGGAGTCTCGTATAAATATTGTTAACAGCACTTGTAGGAAATGAAGCAACATAATAAGGCTCTAACGACGCGCCCGCCGTCATAACTTACCGAGTATTATTGGACAACAAATTATTAGCAGCTACAACACCCAGGAGGCTAATATACATGCAGATAATGAGGTAGTATAAAAGTACAACTTAATGGCTGTTTGTCAGCCAATGGATGACTCAAGATTCGGGATGTCATGCGTCATTTGGTGCCACACACCAGCTGAGGCTCTCCCCGGTGTTAACAAGCTGACGGTGTCGGCACCTGTTCCCCACACTTCCCCACTGGGGTGGGTTTCTGCAGACCCCAATGCTGCGAGGCCCGGCTGTGAATATAGGTCAGTGGACGGGTCACGGCACAGTCTCTGGCAGCCACGCTTCAGTGTGCAGCCAGCATATTGTCGGGGAAATTGAACTGTGAAAATATGTCGAGAGCACTCGGAGTGCCATCATGGGTTGAGGAGAAGAGAGCTGTGAGGAAAAAAAAATGTATTTGGAATAAATGTGGTGCAGAAAGGCTTTACGGACGCTAGAGGGGGCTAACGGCACAATAACAGCGCGAGAGGGTAGCGAATAATAAACTAAAGAGTATAAATAAATTAGATACAATTTAAACAACGAGCAAACGAACTTTTGTTTTCCAAAAACTAAAAAAAAAAAAGTTTAAATAACAGTCTTTCTTAGGATATAAAATATAATTTAAAAGAATATTCTAAGAAAATGATTGAATAAACCAAATGTAATTTACCTCAAGGTTTGTTCAAGAAATGTAATATTTTGTTTAATAGCAATCTTTAAATCGAAACGCATAACCTAGTGTTGTTTAAATTAATCTTAAATAATACTAGAATAATGTTTAAATGTTTAATAAGTTAAATAATAAACAATAAAGATGAATCACTTTTTAATGAAAAATCAAGGGAGGAATAGTAACTCATATAGTAAGTAAGTAAGTAAGTAATATTTATTTATATAGCGCTTTTCCAGACCAGGGTCACAAAGCGCTTTAATAAGTATTAGCTCTTTGTGATATTGAATACTGTGATTTATGACCCTGGTCTAGAAAGGCGCTATATAAATAGAGATTATTATCATTATTATTATTATTATTATTATTATTATTATTATTATTATTATTATTATTATTATTATTATTATTATTATTATTATTTTCAGCAGTGGAATCAGAAACTTTAAAAATATATATTGACAGACTTTTGCTGGATATATTAAATTAACTTTTTGGAATTATCATCAGTTTTATTTGTTTTCAATCTTTATTATTATAGTTTATCCATACTTTATTCATCTATTTATCTATATTTACCTTATGTCTTCTGAAAATGTCTTTTATTTTCGTTTTTTTATGTTTTTATATTGAAGACATAATTACTGGTGCTACACATTCTCTCTAATGGAATTCAACCTTTTTTTTAATATACATGTATTTTCTTCGGTTCCTCATAATTGTGAAAATTGATGCTTTTCGATGTCAAATATTTTTTTATTACAGCTTCATAATATATTTAAATGAAAAAAACTTGAAGAACAATGACGTATATTATTTTAATAACATTTTATGTTAGAAATAATGTAGTTTAATCCATCCATCGAACACTTTAAAGTACTTTTCCTTAAAGATGTTTTAGCTCAACATTAACCCTTTATGTCAATTGTTTTAATGAAAGAAGCAGAAACTACTCAATAACTTTGAAGATGATTCAAGATGCATCCATTAGCTCTTCAGGACTCACAAACCTGCAGCAATATTGTGTAGTAAATTTAATTCTCCTGCATCACTTGAGCTGTCGGTGCCAAGAATAGAAGAAAAAAAAAAAAATTTACCACCAGAGCACGACGCAACGATCCAGAACATTCATCCTGCTGGTGGAACCTCCAGGCTGATCTGAATATGTTGTGCACTAATGCGCATTATTCAACATGCAACTCCTTGCTTTGTTTCCTGCTCGTGTCGAACGGAGTCGGAGGTCACAACATGTTCAGGAGGAGAATGTATTATTAAATCCACGCGACCTATTTCTTACAAGGAGCGACCTCACAGATGTCCCCGCTGGATTAGAAAAACACACAGTTTTTTTTTACGTGTCGCGGCGACAAAGCCGACAGATTTGTGTCTGTGAGAGCGACGACCTTGAGACCTCGTGTTAATAATGCACTTGTGATGGAGCTCAATGATACGTGTTGAGCGAGTGCTCTCAATGTATGCCACGAAACGTGACAGAATATTGATGGTATCAACTCGATCCAGGTGAAGGGTTGAACTTAGTTCTATTCTTTACGTAAAAAAAGTATTAAACGAGTCTAATATGAAGGTTGAGCTCATATCATATTCTTATTTCCTCATGATTCGTTGTATTTTTAGAACTGACTGTGACATAGTGACCTGCAGGTGTACATGTGAGGAACACGTTAACCCCTAAAGCAAGGCTTGAATTAAAAAAGCAAAGCTAATTAAAACTGTTTACAGCTGTTATACAAAGGTTGAAATGAGGTGACGACGAGAAGCAGCTGCTTGTTATTGTGCGTGTGTGGAGTCGTTCGAAAGAAAATCAAAAGTTACTCCAGACTCACGTGTTTCTCATCAACATGTTTGGCACCAACATGTCTGTGCAACGTCAGCTGATGCTTTACAGCCAAACACATGTGTATTTAGTCTGGGCTACCATCACCACAGCAGTTAACACTCGCGTTATCACTATTATTATGAGACTTTTTGCAGTTTCTCAACTTTAACCACAAGTAAAACTGAATGTGTTTTAATAATGCGACATGTGACATCATTCATATCTGGACCATAAAAGAAGGTTTTTTTATATCTAAAGTGAGGTAAACTAGTTAAAATGCAACACAAAGGAACAGCATCAAACAATGGAAGCAAATGTATTTGAAGATAGATGATGAAGTTCTTAACAATGAAGAAGAATTATGACAATTTAATTTGTCTGGAACAGGATTGCATTTGTAACTAGGGGTGCGTGTTGGCGAAACAGTAAGTATCACAATATAAAGGTTACGCTACAATATATTTCAATATATGGTTTGAGTATATGACCTTAGTGTTGCATAATTTAAAGACCGCATGACTCTCGACAAATTTGCAACTACTTTCATTTGTTTAGAAACCAAAATAAAATATATCCAAACATCAGCTTTTAAAGCTGCTGGAGTCGACTGTATCCTCTTGTCCTTAGTCATCGCTGGTATCTCGCAAGATTCCCTGATTCCTTTAGCTTCGGAGGAGTATAATTATATTTAAAAAAATACATTAACAAACACCCTGATTATTTGCATGTTAATTGTAAATAAACAAAAAAAAGGAATTATTTTAATTGATACACACTTTTTTGGAATGTTAACATAAAAATTAAATAGGTTTCCAATTTCAAAAGGAAGAAAATTGAAAAATGTAGTTTTGAAAAATAAATCCATATAGTTCCGTTGAATATCGATACAGTACCTTATAAAAACATTGCGAATCATCTGTATAACGATCTTTTGCACCCCTATTATTAACCTTAAGTCATTTTCTGGAAATCTTTTAGAATTACATGTTGTATCCACTCGTACTTTAAAGGTCAACTAATGCGAAAACCCTTTCCTGAGGTTGAAGTCTTTCTCTCAAAGATACATTAAGTTGTTCAATGTTTTTCAGGTTATTACTTTATAAAGTTATTCTCCGTCTGAAATCTCAGCGAACAAAAGGTTACGAGAGCATAGTCAATTATGACGTAATAATGGCTTCACTCCTCCTTCAGCCAGGTGTTATCACGCCCCGCTTTGTTTATACAACGAGTCCCTTGGTGGTGTAGACTTCCAGAATTTAAGACGTGCGGTGACAAACCCTGATGCTTGACCAACTCACTACACAGCTGACCTAATCGTCTGCTTAATTCAGGGACAAGAGAATCTTCTTTAGGATAAAAACATCAGAATTCAGAAGTAAAAAGACCAACGATCTAATATTTGACTATAACTAGGCATAATGATTATTATAAATGACCCATCACCATTACACATCCCATCATGCACTGCACTGCATTAGTCAAAGTTATGCTCTGAAATTGTAACATCTAGCGTTCTTGACAGAGAAATCATCATTTGTGTTGTTGGTTTGACGTCCACGGTTCAATAATATATGCTCAGCCCTACAGCGATATCAGCAGATGTACAGTATCTGTGGCAGGAGAAAAAAACCCACCAGCGTGACCTTCTTGATGGAAGTAATGAGGCACAATTACCTCTTACTTCCCAGAGGATTATGTGCGATCGACCTCCAGGATGATATTTGATGCAATCGATAGGAAAAACAGCTCCTTCGCTGACTTAATGCTGCTGTAAAGCTTCATGAAGGTCAGAAGAAAAACATAAATGAGGGTAAAAGATTCCGTGATGAATGTCAGACGCAGGAACATCTTTTTTATTTATTGTGTGAGCGAAGCAGGTGGATGTTGCCTCGGCACCTTTTCCATCAAGAGGATGATTAAACGGAGGGAAGATGTAGATGTGGAGGTGTGAAGCGACGCTCTCCTGTGTTACATGCTGTCTTCCTCCTGACCCACGTGTTTCTCACCTTCTTCTTCATCCACAGTACGCCCACCCTTGGCCAGCTTTCTACAGAATTCAACTCGCCGCCTTTGCAGAGCCTGTTGTGGTCGGAGGATGAAGGTTCGCTTTGTGAAAGAAGATTCAGCAAAATATGATTTCTTTGCTCTGGAGAGCAACATTAGAAATCATTTATTTGATCTTGAGTAACTTTCCATTAGAAATATGTACTTGATTACTTAAACTTAATATATATATATATATATATATATATATATATATATATATATATATATATATATATATATGCTTTAGTTCATACACTGCTAGCTCATCTTCCGTTGGTCCGCCTGTATCTCTCTTAACCCTTGAGTTATCTCTAGGTCAAGGTGACCCGAATCCGCGAAAACAAATGTGTTTGTGTTATCCCTTGTGTTGTCTCTGGATCAAGGTGAACAACCTTCTTGACTTCCATAAATGCATATGCAGTGCTGAAGTTTGTTCATCTTGACCCAAATATAACACAAGGGATACTACGAACACATTCTTTTTCGGGTCTTCGGGTCGGGATAATAATGGTTTGATCTTTAATAAGGCTGAAATGTACTTGGATACTTTTACACCCTTTAGAAATAAGGAATAAAAGGACAAACTAATCTGTATTTTCTGGCTCTGGAATGTCCTGACCTAGGAAAAGTGTGGCACGGGGGCCAGATTTGGCACATTTTACTGTATCTATGTGTCCCTTGTGGAGTTAGAGAGACCATAAGTTATTGAGACATTTAATTAAATATACATTTTCTCAAGTTCACAATTAACCTATGTATGTTTTGCAGATGATTCAAGATGCCATCCTGCACCAGGTGCATATTTTAGTCTCACAAAATGAGTATAAAAAATGATGGAAATATATTAAGATAATAATGTGTTGTGTGTGATGTCAAATTTGCTGAACCACAGAAGAAAAGCTGTTATTTAATTTTGTTCTCACATCTCGGATAATCAATACCTCCTTACGACGGACTATAAGTTGCGACTGAAACAGTTCTTACTTCAGAGAGAAAATGGGACATTCGAAGAGAAGGTTCTGTATTAAACTCTCCTTGCAAGTAAAATTGTTGTGACTTTAAATCAATTCTGATCCCCGTTCTCTCTTCTTTGTCTCCGTTCACAGCCTTAAGTCTGATTCATTATCTGACAAAAGAAAAACTGGTCTGACTTTTACTAGTTTTAATGTTTCCAAAGTTATTTTATGATGATGACAAATTTTTATAAAAATACAATCAAATGAAAATCGATGTTTATGTTTCTATATTGTGCTACACATTTTCTCTAATGGAATTTGATCTTTTTTATATACTTGTCTTTTCTGTGGTTCTTAATACTAGTAATGGTCTGATGAAGCTTCATGAAGCAGTGTTATATTTTCAGAGTCCATTAGATGGCGGTTTCTGCACTATTTTCCTTTGTTCTTATGAAACTTCACATCATTTTTAAACTGATGGCGCCACCTACTGATCTCTAATAATATGTCACTTGTTAGTTTAAAAATTATTATACACTATACGTATAAGCCATACTTAAATTAACGCTAAAAGATAATCAAACTATAAAGTATAAATTACTAGCTTCATCTAAGAGCTTAAACGTTTGAATACACATTCACAATCAACATTTCACTCAGACTGATTTACACTGTTTCAAGACAAGCTTGAAACAGAATTAGAGACATGACACCGGTTATTTAAAAAACGTCTGTTTGTCTGCCTTTTCACACCTTGGGTCGTGGATCAAAGAACGAAGCGGGACACATCCAGGAGGGGGGCTGGAAGACGAAGGCCCCCACCCGAGAAAATTTGAATGAAAGATTGCAAGAGGGCAAGTTAAATTTTTGCTCTTCGGGTGATCGAGACACAGGCAAGTTGAAAGAACCATTTGCCCCGGAAAAGACGACCCCCGGGGTGGGAAATTTGCCTTAAATATCGCAATGTTTCTACAGCTCGAGACCGTTTCTCCCGGGGCTATTGAACTGTAGAGTTTTTGTTTGACTTGAAGCGGCGAATAAACGACCCGTGACACTCTGCATTGACCATTTCTCTCCACAAAGCGAAGTATAAGAACCGGAAGTGACTCCTGTTTTGACCGTTTTACACTGTTTCATGAAGCTAATCACTACCTAAAACCTGTTAAATTGATGCTTTAAACTTCATGAAAACTGGGTAACTGAAGTCATTATCATGCTGTTGAAGTTAAATATTCCTTTTAAAAGTGCAGCTCTGGAGAGGAGAGACCAGATAAGAGATAAGAGCTGAAAAGAGAATTAGTGAGCGGGCAGAGAAGATTGTCTAGATTAGAGGTTGCAAGATAAAAAGGTATCATGGAGAATGGCTGATCGTCTCTTGTTTAAACAGGTCATTTGCTCAATGATCAACCGTCTTCTACGTCATTAACATCAAGCTAACTGATCCAGAGAAACCATTTAGAGTCTAGTTTTGTGTTGTGGCTCGTCAACGGATCAGATTCATTGATCACGACACACACAGAGAAAATGACTAAGAAACTCACGCGTCCAAACAAAGCCAGAGATCAGCGATACACGACCCGTCAGTCTGCAGCGTCCGTCAGAGCTCGGCTGCTGGAGCGATTCCGGCATCTATTGACATCCTTCTCCGAGGTGTCGGCGGCGGCGGCGGAGAAATGATGGAGCCGCGGGTTGTTTTGACGTGAGTCACGACTGTAGATTTTGAAAATCAAGACACAGCAGGTCAGGAGAAATAAAGCAAACACTACAATCATGGTGGATGACACATGAGTCGTTCGACTTGAAAAGGTCATTTTAGTGAAAGAGTTCTTCTTCAGAAAGGATTGATTTTTTTTTTGGTCCATGTTTCTAAATTAAATCTGCAATTCCTCAAAGAATGTATCGATTCTTTCTCGACTTCATGATGTCAGTCGGAAAAACAACTTATGATGTTGTCTGTGTACAACAAACATATTTATACACAGAGCTGGATATCGATCAGTTAAGATACTAGGACTGAGACCGATAACGTCACTTCGATACCGGTTCCTTCTTTCTTTCCCAACTTTATAAGTTCAATTCTGACGAAAAGAAAATGGCATTAAACATCGTAAACATCTGGAGTTTAATTGTTAAGCTTTGGTAAATTTCCATTTTTTCTTACAGAAAATATTATAACAAATAATAACCAGTGCAAAAGAAGATTTGCTAACAAGTGACAAATGAACCTGATGTTCAGCTCCTTTTTTTTCTTTTTTTTAGATATTTGTTTATTGATTTTCCTCATAAATCAACCAGTACAGCTCAACAGTGTAAATGGTATGATACACAATAAAATATGAAAGAAGAAAATGTCCATCAGAAGACGGGAAATCAACTTATATTAATTATATATTTCCACATACACACTCAAACATATATTCATTCATTTATTCATTGACAACCCCTTTATCCCGGGGTCGTGGTCGCGGGGAGACTGGAGCCTATCCCAGAGTCATAGGGGACACCCTGGACAGGATGCCAGTCGCAGGGCACACAAAGACAGACAACCATTCACACATGCTCTCATACCTATGGACAATTTCCCAAAGTTCTCAATTAACCTCTGTATGTTTTTGGACTGTGCGATATTCCTTAAGAATATGAAAAGATGTAAAGATACATACTTATATTCATATATATATATATATAAAATAAATACATAAAAAATAATAAATAAATAAAAGATAACACAATTATTTTTAAAGGTTTTTATCAAGCTTTGATCACCTGAGACTTTGAACTGAAAGAAGAGGCAAGGTCAGAAGTACAGAAGCATTTTGGTCGACGCCACAAAAGAACAGAATTTCAATACCCAGAACAATTAATACATCTACGATACTACCCTGGAGCAGACACAAGTGTTCTGAGGCAGCACTTACATTTCATTTTTAGTTATTTTATCAACAATAAATTTGTTTTTTTTAGTTATTTTTGTAATTTATCATTTCGTCTTATGTCTTGCTTATGTTATCTGAATACACCTGACTGTGTTTTTGTACGTTTTTTGGGTTTTGTTTGTGTCCAAATATCATGTTTTCTTTTTATATCTGTTTAAACTGGGTCATTAACTGGACAAATCTATTCTTCACCAATCTTCAAGCATATGTATATTGCTTAACCCTTGTGTTGCATCTGGTTCAAGGTGACCTGGAGGGACGAAAACAAATGTGTTTGTGGTATCCCTTCTGTTGCATCTGGGTCAAGGTGACCAGGAGGGACAAAAACAAATGTGTTTGTGGTATCCCTTTTGTTGTCTCTCGGTCAGTGTGACCTGGAGGGACGAAAACAAATGTGTTTGTGGTATCACTTGTGTTGCATCTGGGTCAAGGTGACCAGGAGGGACAAAAACAAATGTGTTTGTGGTATCCCTTTTGTTGTCTCTCGGTCAGTGTGACCTGGAGGGACGAAAACAAATGTGTTTGTGGTATCACTTGTGTTGCATCTGGGTCAAGGTGACCAGGAGGGACAAAAACAAATGTGTTTGTGGTATCCCTTTTGTTGTCTCTCGGTCAGTGTGACCTGGAGGGACGAAAACAAATGTGTTTGTGGTATCACTTGTGTTGTCTCTGGGTAAAGGTGAACAAACTCCAACAATGCATATGTATTTATGGAAGCCAGGGAGGCCGTTCACCTTGACTCAGGGACAACACAAGGGATACCTCAAACCCTTTTGTTTTCTGGCCTCTGGGTCAACCACACAAGGGTTAAGAAGGTATATGATAACAACTAGAATTAACATTTGAATCACATGTTTTTCAAACGTTTACACTCACTGAAGTGGTTAACAAATCCTGTTTTATAAGCGCTTTTCGTGGGTGGTAAAGGATGAGCACACGTGAAAAAAGTGCTGTTTGTGGCGACTAATGAGATTTCTCGGGCTACAGTCACAGTCCTGCTGACTTTTAATGCATTGATGTCTCATTTGGTTGTAAACAAATTTCAGAGCAACAGCGAAGCAAATTACTCTTGATAAACCACAAGTCTGTTTCCATTTAGCTCACTTTGTTGTTTAACTGGTGTTCGGGTTATAGATGAGTTCAATGTGGGTTGAAATCTGGAAACAGACTGTTTTCTGCTTCTGAGGGTTCTTTTAAAACAAGGCATAGATTAAATCAGGACTGGTGTGTGTGGAGAAAAGCGCCTCAAGAATGAAACAAAGAATAAATCTGAAGGAAACAGACTTTTTGTATTTAGACCGTAAAGGGACTCTTTGCTTTTAAAGGTGTGACAACTTCTCAAATCATTTCTCACTTCAAGTATTTTCGCTTCAAGGTTCACTCGTGAGACTTGTTTTGGTTGTAAACGTGCTTCAGACTGTAAATAAGGATGATTTGAAAAAGGAAAAAAAAACGAATAAATAAACACAGTGTGTTGCGAAACTACTTCACTCAGGAAAAAAAAAGGGAAACTATCAAACCTTTTCAATAAACCAGGAAATAAAATCAATACCTTGGAGGGAAAATGTAGACATTTCTATTTGCATTACAGGAAATAATAAACGCAACATGGCAGTTTTTCAACCTCTCTAGTCAGAGCAGCAGTTAGCGAGATTTACGAGCTGACAGTGACATGTAAAGATGCATTTGGGGTTATTATGTGCAGGGTCAATGTGAATATCCAGGAGTTTTGGAAAGGTCACACTCTAAATATATTCTCTTGCGCATTGTCCCTTTGACCTGCTCGTCATGCACGAATCGCATTACTGCAAACGTCAATCAAAAACACAAGTGTGACCAGGCGGAAACAGCGCTCGGATTCATTGCCGCTTCTGAGAGGCGGGATTTTTATATTAAAACGGCAAAGTTTCTGTTTAAAAGTAAAGTTTAGTCAGTGTGTAAAAGTGAATGAATAATAAATTAAACATGTAACGTGCTATAGAATCTCCTTCAACGAACTTCAGGACGGTGAGATATTATTATGAATCATTAAAGCTGATAATAGCTATTAAAAATGCATTAACTGATGAGATATTCATACTGGATTTCATTGGAATACAGATCCTCTGGGACACTTTTAGGGAAGCGTATTTAGAGCTTCTTTTTTTCCTTAGCACGAAAAAAAAAAGTAGAAGAAAAAGCATACAATCAGAACATGCGAGCACTTTTACTGCGAGCTGCTCTTCCGCCGACTAAGAGCGGAAACATGCAGACGATGAATCATTTATCGTCATCATCCAGCACTCTGGTTCGATCATTAATTCATAAAAAAAAAGCAGGCGACGCTCAAACAATGTAGCTTGGAACGCGAGCGGTTGACACAATTTGTCACAAAACGTCATCTCTTTTTCAATGTTAGCAATCATGAATTATTACGATCGGCGTGCCGGGCACGACAAAAGCGGAGAATCCGGATGAAAATGTGACGCATGCTTTTTTATCTGTTTACATGGAAACAACACACAAATGGGATAGTGATGACACGCGGGGTTAATCCGAGGGTTTGTTAATAAGAGGGTGAAACTGAGGCTGCAGAGACCATAACAGGATCAAACAACCTGAGCCGAATGTTTGCAGTTCGGCTGAGAAGTGAAATTATAACAATATAGAAAACCTTCTTTACTTCTATTTAAATAGATTGCTTTTTTTTGTATTTACTTGTTTTAACTCTTGTATTATCTCTGGGTCAAAGTGGCCCATTGGCTACCTAAAACACATTCGTTTTCGGGCCCCTGGGTCATCTTGACCCAAAGAAAACATTAGGGTTAAATGTTTTATTAAACTTAAAAACTGGTAATTTAACATTTGTGTCGCGTCACAAGGAATCAGAACTTCCTATCCCCAGAAACTTCTTCCCGATCTTATGGGAGAACATACAAAAGAGGTGTTCCTATGCTTCACAAACTTTTCCTGGGTCTGCTCCATTCTCTCTACCCAGAACTCCTGAGCAAGGCATCCAGGAAATCAACCTAAAATGACAATTCATTCCATTTCAAATGAGTGTAAATCTTGGATATGTAGTTCATTATTTGGACCAAGAGTGTTAAGACTTTAATCTGGTTCGGTGGCAGGGAAGTGTTCAGTTTACACTTTTAAATCACTGACTTGAGCTCTTATCTTCTGCTTCTGAGCACTCGGGGAACGACACGTTGGAAGCGGAGGACAGATGGAAGTGAAGAGGAGAGATGGTTATCTCCAAGATAACTGCTCACTGTTGAAGTGAAGCAAGTTTGCACCTCTCTCTGTACTAGACGAGAAAATAACTTTTACTTTTAACAGAGGTGTTAAATACACATCCAAGTCCAAGGAAATAAACATCATGAATAGTTATACTACTTACTTCCAAACAAAAACTAGCTAAACTGTAAGTAACGTGGGAGGAAGTCCCGGGATGGAGCCATGATACAGCGGAGACACAGTGTTTCTGTGAGGTCATGATTCAGTACAGAAGAAATTCCATAATGCATTGAAGCAGAAGGTTTACTTTACAACCACCATTAGCATCTATGACAACCTGGGAATGAAGTGTTTGACAGATGGCGCTCATGTACAATGATGGTTGTACATGAGCAAACATTCCCAGAGAATTCGAAACCATGTCCTTCTAAGTCCTTTGTGTCTCTGAATCCAACCCTAAACCATCGCTAAGTCAAGTTAACCAGTCACCAGCATCCTTCTTGTAGCTGCACTGGCAGGTGAGTAAGAATAGCTCATGTATTCCCACCGTGCGATGGATGTGGGACATCAGGCCCCGGAGTTTCAACTCCACGAAATATGCTCCAATTCCAAAATTAACATCACAGCTTGAGAGGATTTTTAATGGAACTGGCAGTTATTATGAATGAGGCTGGCGGCTCGTTTCAGATCCGTGGCTGGGCTGGTTTAGAGAGTGTCAGTGATAAGACCAGCAACACCGGTCTTACCAGTGTAGCCTCAGAGCATGGTGGTAATCTGATGTAACTACTTAACACTTTCTACTAGAAATTACTGTAGGTAAGCATTCTATGCAGATGACATACTGCAATAGAAAGAAATTAATGCCAGTTGGTCATTCTTTTACCGAAAAGATATTTAAAAAAAAGTTGCTTTAACTTATTTCAATTTTCCTGCTATTGGTTCAGTCTCTTGCTTCTTGTTCCTTGTCACTCCTTCAACCTCATTGGTCAACTACCCAAATCAAAAATGTCTGTGTCCCGTGGTCAATTTTCACTGCCCTTGTGTTGATCTTTTTTTTTGTTCTGTTTGCATTTCAGCCAAATAAAGAGTACACAAGTATAGCTGCCATATCACAGTACTCCACTGGCTAATAATATTAACAGTGACATACAGTAGATCCCCTCAGTATGACATATAAATCAAAACCACAAGAAAGTAGGAAGCAAGTTAGTCTAATATATTGTCCGTGGAGACAGGAAGAAGTACTTGGAACAGATACAGTGGAGAATGAAGACAGTAGAGTCTCATAACACAGATGGCAGGCGAGCTGGGACAAACTAGTCAGACAGTTAAAAAATACCTTAAAGGGCAACTAATGTAAAAACCCAACATTGCTGACCCTCTCACATGTTTCAAATGTTGAAGTCTTCCTCTCCAAGATGCAGTAAGTCTCTCATCATGAACATGTTTTGAGGTTATAACTTAATAAAGTTCTCCCCCGTCTGAAATCTCGGCGAAGGAGAGGTTCTTAGATCGGAGTCCATTATGACATAACATAGCCTTCACCTCTCCTCCAGCCAGCTGTAATCACGCCTTGCTTTGTTTATACAACCCTCCCTTGGAGGTGGAGACTTTCGGGATTGATGATGCGAGGTGACAAACCTTGATGCTCGACCAATCACAGCAGAGTGTCACCGATTCCAATTCTGACATAACCAATTTCCAAATTTCTAAATCAAACCAACTACATTGATACTGATTTTTAGGGAGGGAAGGTTTGGTTCCTATTGCAGCATTGCATAAACACTGCAAGCGTTGAAAGTGGTACAAGGGTGCGATAACACTGAAATTCTACTGCCCATGCTTCAAATTTATCAAAACAACAACATCAGTCTTGAGCTTCAATCTTCTCCTTTAATTGTTTCTTTTATCATTTGATTTATGCTCAAGAAGTGTTAGCAGAGTATATTTGATTGAAACAATTATTTTCCCTACAAATGCACTGCGAAAGGTTTATGGACAAAATCGGGAGATGGTTAATGGATCTACAGATGATTGTGAATGGATAATGTTTATGTGTATCTTAACATGACATTTTAAAAAACATTTCTGATGTTCTGGTGGTTATTTTTTCTGATTATCCTACATTTATTAGAGTTTATAGACAAAAAATGTATGTCCATTTTAATGTATTGAGCAAATCTGAAAAAAAACTTAATAAAAAACTATATTTTAAGTTTGTTTGTCCCTCAGCTCCAACCACAAGTGTATCCTCATCTAAACAATTCCTCATGTTGATGCTTCAATTCAAGATGGAGGTTACAGACGAGCAGTATGGAGGTATTTTAATGTTTTTAAGTGTATTTTTGGTTGAAGATGAAGACAATTGAACTCCATTAAATTTACATACGTGTTTGCCTATAACTCTAAAAAGGAACAGATTCATTCGAAAATAATCCCAACCCTTAGTCGACATGAGGGTGAGAAGAAAATAAGGGAAACTGGAATTTTGAGTAAACTAGCAAAAATGATGTAAAATGACTCAAACAGGCTGTGAAACACTGGTTTATTAATCTGGTGTGATACTATTGGCTTTAAAAAACTGGTTCCTCACCTCAGGAGAAGCATCAACTCTTGTATTTAATGTACATAAATCTCCTTTTGAAGATTGTTTTTTTCCCAATAAGAATGAAAATGTTTGCTGGGGATGATGAAAAAAAAGGGAACAGATCCTCATTTGCTGATCAACCATGTGGTGAACTCTGCAACATACCTTCAGTGTTATGGATGAGCCTGCAGGCCTACAGCTGTTTACTACTCTATAGCTCCCATGTGCGTTTGCAGTCTAGACCGGCGAACACCTAAACATCCTCTATGCTCCAAATATGATTGAAAAACGACTAAAAATGAACATAAAAAGCATTTTAAAACGAGTATAAAGCAGAGGATCTGCTGCTTATAGTGGTCAGACCAGGCACGCTGCTGCTGAGGACAGGGTTGTGCTCCACTAACCCATATTATCTCTCACTACTTGACGCTCATCGCGAACCTAGATTGTAGATTTTCAAGCAAACATTCGAAATCTACCGGTTTTAAAAGAGTTTTTGTAGAGGAACGTGGAGGAGAAAAAAAAACGCCGGTCTCTCACCGCTGCGATGCGCGCTCCTCCCAGGATGATGCTGCACCGACACGACGCGGAATCTCGACAAAAACAAGCTGGAAAAACATGTCACGACTGCGCTCGGTGTCTCCCTGCGATCATGTTCGCTGTCGTTTTTCTCGACCGAGGACGAGGCTCCCCCTGACTGGATGGAAGGGCTTGTTTTTTTTCTTACGGCAGCCGGAGTGGTGATGGAGACCCTCCCTCCCCCGGGCAGAGCTCAGCATCCCTCGCATCCCTCGCATCACCGCATCACTGCACGACGAAAGGTTGCCTCTGTTTTTTGTCTCAATACCATATCTTGTTGTTTTTTTTACCCACGAGGATGTTGTTATTTTTTTTGCAGGTTGACATTTCTCGTTGTGACGTCAATACTTTTGAAAGGTGACATGTTTCTTGTATGTGTGTGAGGTTTACGACTGAAAATCAATTCGAGTTTAGACCCTCCAACCTTTGTTTATTTGTTTGTCTTTTTGTTGAGAATCTAAACGGCATTTTTATGTGTCTATATATCTATTTATTTTTAGCTCTACATAACAAGAGCCTCCTGCTGGTGATGATAGAAACAGCCATGCTGCGTTCAGTGCACCAAGAAGATTCAGGGAAAGATAACTAAAACGGTATTAAATCAATAATCAATAATCGTTTTTTTTTCTGTTTTTAACACAACTTGAACTTTATTTTAGTATTCTATTAGGATTTTTTTTCTATTAAAATAAAAATTAGGATTTTTCTTGGGCTTCCATATAATCTTCTTAACTTTCCAAGTCAAATTATGATCAGCTATCAGTTTTGATTCGATTCTAGAGGTTCAGTAGGCAAGAAACAATTGAAATGAAACAAAAACCACGTAAAACATTTTAGACAACGTGTTTTTCTCAGAAGTGTTTTCTTTCTTTTTTTTAAATCCCAATAATGTGATGAATAAGACACAAAGATCTGATCTGAGCTTAAATAACTTTGTTGAAAACAAAAAACATTTAGAAGCAGGTTTCAAGACATAGTTTGGAAAAGGGATTAAAAAAAAAAAAAAGTTAAATAAATCAAAATGTGATAATAAGTTAAATACATATTGGTATCTTCACAAAGGTCAATTTAATATTATTTATTTATTTATTTCATTAATTGTTATGCATTGTTATGCCATTTTATGGTCATGTCTTTTTTCATTCATTATTATTCTCTTGTTATTTCATTTGTATTATTTCATTATTTTCTAATGTAATGCCACCACAAAAAAAAAATCCTGTATTGGAATGAGTTCCTCTCTCTGAGGACTCTGATTTCCTCCTCTACAGTGGATCAATCTTGTCTTTCAGATACGTGAGCACAAATCATTGAGGGAAGGTTTCTGCTGACCTCATGAGGATTCTAAAGTTAGGAAACATTCAATAGTCATTTAATGAGACCAAATTAACTTTGATTAGACTCATTCAATTTAACCTTGTTTGTGTCGATACATTTAATCTCAAAGAAAATGCGGTAGTATGGATTACAACCACTGTTTCAGAACCAATGTTCTTTCTCTTTTTCTGCCAGTTTTAACAATATTTCACCCCTCTTTCTGGTCAGTGTATGGGTCAGTACAGTTCGATGTTAATGTGATCAACTGTGTTCCTCTTATCAAGGCGTGATGACATTAGTACGTGTGTAATTTCAATTACTTTTATATTTTATGTTTTATTCAAAGAAAAAGTTAGATTTCAGAATCAGATTCAAGAAAAACGTTGAATTAATATTATTGATCACGATTAAACAATCTATTTAATATTATTTTCATTATGAACGACCATATACTATATTTTATGTGCATTTTTTTAATTAAAGACGTTGATGATAATAGAAATCTCAAGATAAATAAGTGGCTTGAACTTCAGTTTATACTGTAGTTCAGCTTCATCACCAGCAGGGAGTAGTGTTGCTCCGTTCAAACCTCTTTACCTGAGCTTGTGAACAACCTGATGACCTCACCGCCCACCTTAATTCCCTCCTTCCATAATTCAATTATATTGGTTTGGGTTTAAACTGAAGTCAATATAGATATTATTCTATCAAACACAGAACAGTAGGATGTTATAATATCAATCATAATTAAATATCAAATATTGTGTACATTAAATCGAAAATTTAGAGTTGAATATGTATATATTATTGTTGAAATCTAAACACAAATGTCATATTTTTATTTGTAGCAAGAACAGGACTGGGAAGTGCTCTGGGGGGTGTTGTCGTGAAGCAGGACACTAGGAAAAGTGGCCCTCGTGTGGTCAACTGCAGGAGCATTCATTCATCTTCCTGTCTTGCTGTTGGCCTCAATATGAATCCATGAGTAAAGTAACCGCTGTGAGCTTCATGACAAAGTTCTTTATCCCCCATTAACCTTCACAGAGTGGGCATCATGGGGGGATTTGGGCTGGAATAAAGCACCAGTGTCAACAGGCAGGTGTGCCGCTGAGCTCGAAGGGGGATGACAAGCTACATGGCGCCCTCCGTCCTTCATTTCTCCTCTTTCTTCTCAGTTCATCTCTTCGCCGGGCTCTGACAGCAGCCGCTGATAAGAAAATGATGAAGCATCCTAGGCCGGACCACAATCCAATTGTCAGACCCTGATCCTCGAGAGAATACAGACGGAGATTATATTTTCCTTTTTTTTATATTTTCTAATCATGAGCTTGTAACTGTTTTTATGATCTTCAATAACAGCTGATGTCCCTGACACACAACTTGAACTGTACAGCGATGCAACCAATATATGATGAGCGCTAAGATAAGATTATCCTTTACTGGTCCCAGAGTGGGGTATTGTGTGAGCTGTAGGACTTACCAAATATTAATGAATAAATAAAATGTGTCATTGTGACACAATTATGCCTTCTTTAAAAAAAACAACAACATTAAAATAAGTTTTCTCCTATTTTCTTGCAGTTATAAATATAACAAGTGGTCAGAATTTAACCAAAATCCATCCATCTATGATTTTTAAATAAATAATTTATGAAACTTGGATAACTTTTTCAACTATTTTTCTTTTTCCAGGAACATCTAAAAGTTTAAAAAAAATCCTATGAATAAATAATAGTTATTTATGTTCTTATATATATATATACTGTATATGCAGTATATATACAACATGGGATTTTTTGTGGTGGCAGTACAGGATAAAATGTTGCTATAAACTGTGAAGGTGGGAAACATTGATATATATTAAAAAAAATTAATTAAATGGCCAACATATTGATGAAAAACTAAAATTATGGGAGAAACTAATTTTATTTTCACTATTGAAAATGTAGGTTTCATTGAAAAGAAAAAAAGAAGTTATTCACCCTTAAAAGATAAATCAATTATATAGACATTTATAACAGTTAACAAGGAACACCTAGAATTTCTTAACTTTCTTTCTATTTGTAACTCTCCTAAAAATGTTTCAACTATATATTTGATTTGATTTTTTGTTTATTTTACTATTTATTTGTCAATGATGCAATCGATTGACGTCAATGAGCAATTCAGTCTCCATTAAACATGTCAAGCAGAAGTTGTTGCGTCGACTCTGGAAGGAACAAAAGTTTCAAAACTCCGACACCCGCACAAATAAAGGTTGTTGGAGATCAGCAGTCAGCTGTGAAATGTACTCTCTGACGCACATGGACATCCATTTAAATGGAAATAAGGGAGTGTCAAATATTTATATTGGGACCAATTTGCCTCCTTATTAAATCACTTCATTAAAGTAGAGCCGCGTCTATTAAACCCTGAAATTCTCTTCACCCACTGACACGCTCGACCTTGAGGTGCTTTTAAATAACTCTGTGAACTCATTTTCTGATGCGATGACGAGAGTGCTGCTCATTTATCTATTTACATCTGATTTTATGCTTTATTAAGTGTCAAAAAAAACAAACATGTTGATGTTTGCTCTTTCATATTCACTTCAGAATCAATATTTTGTCAACGGTGTCGTCTCTTCTCGCTAAAGTCACAGCTTAATTTAGCCTCTCGTGCGTCAAAGAATTCACTTAGAAGAGGATCATCAGGATTCAGAAAGGCACCTGTTCCTTTATGCTCCTGTGGAAAACTGGCAGGGAAAACGATTACCGGCCTCATTTGTTCTCGATAGACAGTTGTGACCTTTCCAATTGGCTCATCCTCTTACCAAAATGACAGCTTTTCTTTGCTGAAAACCCAGGAGAGCCGCTGTATTTAATATGCATATAAATGACATCCTTTTTTTTTTTTTCACCTATTGTTGGGACGAATTACATGTTTATCGTTGTCATTCAATACAGACATTTTTTCAGAATTTATTGCGCAATTTGTTTGAGCTCAGAGTGGTTGGCTTGTGTCTGAGAAGTTGTGGGTTCAAGGCCGGCTCAGGACGAGATTGTGGTGTCGGGTCCCTGACCAAGACACTTTACCCTGATTGCTCCTGATGGTTGAGCTGGCGCGCTATTTATATAAATATTATATTAAGTTCTATCCATCCATCCATCCATCCATCCATATGCCCTAAGGGTAGGCAGGTGAGGCAGTGCCTCACCTCTCAATATACATGCAATACATGCAATTGCCATATCTCTGAATATCGCCAATATAATTCTCACAGATACGATTATTTGCCTTTATTTTCCACAGTCTGGCTGATGTCTTTAACCGTTAAAGTTGAATGTTTTTAAGAGTCTCATTTAGTTTCGCTTATTGGAAATACAGCCGCAGTGAAAAGGCAAAGTATCTCCATTGAGGCAGACAGACTTTTAAAACTAAAGGAAATAAGGTGGACTTTTACAACAAAGTAAAGGAGGAAAAGGCGCATGTTTTTATACAAACAAATACTATGTTAATATGAATATTTGTGCATGTATGAAACATGATTCTGTAAAGGTATTGGGTGCAGCAGGTGGAAACTTTAGCTTTTTAGTCACTGTTTCCAGCCGCTTTTAGGATACACGCTTCCATGTTTTTCTTCATAGGTTTTACTGAACACAAGAAATAAGGTAAATTAAACGAGTTTTGTGAAATTTATCTTTTTCAATTCATCTTTAATTTTCTCAATTTTTTTTTTTTTACCTTTCTACCATGATTTACTTTTGTGAACCAATTTATTAAATTGACTGAAAATATTCCTGAAGAATAATCAGTACTAAATCTGATTTCTCCGGGGATTAAAGTGTAAATGTCCTGCTTACTTGTTTGATTACTATCATGTTAATCTACTATTTTTTTTATCTCAATAAAGTTGTTTTGCTTGAGCGTTTTCTCATTTTTATATGTAAAACAAAACATTTATGTTCATTAGTGTGTTTCATTAATTGATCCACTTTTTTATTTTTGGAAACGTGTGAGTTTGTAATAAACGAGTCCGATTTTCTTCCTTTCTTAAATGTTTTTATGAGGTTGGAAGTTCAAATAACGCCAAACTTGTCGAGGTCTTTCTCAATTAATTCTACGCTCTGAGAGATTTACAGCAACAACAGTCCAATCGATGAACACACTCAACAGCACAGCAGAGAAGGACGAAGTCACTGTTTATTCAAATGGATTACCTTCCATGATGGAGCTGTGAACTGGCATGGAAATAATGAAACAGAAGGAGGTTGAAAAACAACACAAACAGTCGCATGTTGCCGTAAATAGCTGTACATCACCAGCAAGGATCAATCCTGCCGGTGGTAGGATAACATGCTGTGGATGCTGATGGAGCTTTTGTGATCCACAGATCCATGTGAAGTTTTTCTAGGAATAAAAACGTGGTATATATAATAATAATAAAAACCTCGAGCTGCCAATTCAAGCTGAAGGACAGTTTTATCCTGCGTTATTGTTTTCATTTTACGTTGTAAAGATATGAGTCACTTTGTAAAATCAGTTCCTAAACTAACACATAAAAATCTAATTTGAATTTGTTAATTAAACATGGACAGAGTCAATCTTATACATATGTATTCAGTGTCTCACCTCTGAGTATTTGATTTAAATACTTCCTCATGGGACATCTTGGAGAAGACCCAGTCCCCAGAACCTCAAACTATCAAAGATCATTTAAAAATGTTCATGGTAACTTTGCAAGACCCCAGCTTTTAATGATTTCAAATGTTATTTATATAGCATTAGACATTGATTTTCTAAATATAGTTAAAATAACTGTTTCATAATAAAATGTTCTAGATTTACCCGTAATGTGTTGCCTATTGTATTTGTTTAATACATGATATAGATTTATAGAATTAGTGAAATAATGTCAATCTCAAAGGACAAATCTGGTAAATCATTCACACCTCTCATCGAAAGGTTTAAATAAACAACAGTGGATTCATCTGTGTGTTAATATTGTGACCTATACAGTTGTCAATTTTAAGATAAGATTATAAAAATATTTTTTTCCAGGACTTGCAGTAAGAATTTGCTTGGAGCGTTTCATGAAAGGATAAAAAGATCAGGATTGATGGCGCCTCCGAGAATGTAAAGACTGTTTAAAGATTTTTGTCACAGAACTTTAACAAAGGAGACCCAGGAGCAGAAGACAATGCACAAACAAAGCTTTAATGATCAGATGTACAATTAGTCTAGTACACACAAAACACGCTACTTACTAAAGTCCACAGGATGGGGCCAGAGTCCATATCTCAATAAATCCAAATACAACCAAAAAAAGAGGTCCAGAAACAGGGTAGGAGACGGAAGCATGAGCTGTTAAAACGCAAGAACAAAGAGAAAGTCGATGAGCAAAATAAAGTTCACCAAAACGAAGTAACTAAAAGGGTTGACAAGAAACGTCCAAAGTTCAGGAAATCACAAATTCAATGTCAATTAACAGAAGAACAAGGGAGCAAGGGAAGACAGTCATACCAGGGAGAACTTTAAAACAAGCTGATGCTGGCCTATAGAAAGTCCGGCGTATAAAAAGTGTTGCATGATTGGAAGATTGGCTCCTATTGTGTGTTTGATTGACTTAAATTGAGAATCTTAAAATTTAGTTTAAATTAAATTAAGTAATATATAGTCAAAGAAATAAAAAAAGCAATTTTATAATGCCATGGTATGGTCACAATTTTTTCTGCATGCTGAAGAAATCATTCTAATTATGTTATTCGTATTGACGACATCTTCTTTTACTAAACATTTGAATTAAATATTGCCGTTTAAATGGTGTAACGCTGAGGAGATTCTAAGAATAGAAACTGGAGCAAAAGTGGAGATAATTTCCACTTTTGCACCGATTTCTTCTGCTTAAGGGTTGAAGCCGAAAGGCACTGTCGATCTTATCCGGCGGCTCTTCCGTCCATCACCGCCTTCATATCTTCAACAGGAGAGCAGCCATGTCTGCGCCCGAGTCTAAGTAATGATGACCACAGGCACAACAACCATCTGTAATGTGTCTTCTCCTCCCTTCAGGGAGCTGGAGAAGGATCTGCTGTCACTCTAGCCGGGGAAACATCTGTTCCCGTTAAATTACTGTGGCCCTGCCATGCAACTTATCTCCTCCGCACTCTGTATCCTGAGCCTGTCGACGAGCCCACGGAACCAGATTAGTTAAATGACGAGGAACTGGGAAAGTGGCGCGAGAAGGGGAGACGACGACGACGAGTAGAAAAAGAGAGGGACACGTCTTCTCGTGTCATCTGTTCTCTTACCAATTAAGACGTGGGGACTGTCCTCGGGTGGAGAGGAAGAGAGATATAATCACCTCATCCATCAGTTCACTTGTCACAGCATGGCTTAAACCCATTACATGACGAACACAGCGAGTGGCTTCTTTGAGGACACTTGTCCGCTCCAAACATCTCGGAGTGTGTCTTCAAAACAGCTGCACATCTCGTCCACACTTTCTGGACGTGGAATCAAGGTCAAAGTCCTCAACCGAGATGGATTATCTTCTGAATTGTCGATGCAAAACATATGGTTTGTCCTCAAAACATCTGGCCTCTTCAACACCAGAACTTAATAGATAAACAGCAAGATTTAAAGACAGACTTCAGTCTGTATGGATGAAATACCACAGGAAGTTTGACTTTCTCTTTTCATCAAACTCTGGACTCGTGCTTCTTATGAACCAACAAGTGCAGTGATGTAAATGTTAATATTAGCTTCAGGCTGTTTCAATTGGTCGAGCAGCAGAGACAGACGTGAGAATGAAACACGTCTGCTTCGCCTTCATTTGCTGTAAGAAATAACTCCCACTGTGATGTAACACAGCATGAATTTATGAGCAAAATCATTTAAGATTTTTATTTATTTTAACATTTAACAAAATGAAAACTAATGTGTTGATTTAAGTGTCTCTTAAATTCATCTTGGACCTTGATTGTACTCATCAGTATGTGTCTGTTTGTACAAAACTCTCTTTTCATTGAAATATTTACATTGGAAAATGTGCTTAAGCCCCGCCCACTGAAAACATTTTGTTTTCCTGGAGATTGAATCTTGTTAACCATAACCACACCCACTCCGCTGTGATTGGTCAAGCATCTAGGCTTGTCGTAACCTACATCAACCATCAATGAAAGAAAAGGGAGCGAGAGTACTCGGCCATACATGGCAAAACTGTAAAACGAGCTGACGCCGTCCTATAGAAAATCTGGTGTATACGAAAGGTTGCTTTCGGCATATTGCAGAAAGCTGTGCGTCATTAGGAGGCCCGACACACACCTTCTGGAATCACATCCCCCTCCCCTCAAAGTCCAACAACACAAGAGGAAACAACGGAAAAAATGTAACTAGAGGAAATCACACAATTATGGCCCCTTTAGAGTGTTTGACACCCGTAATTTAAATTGAGAATCTTAAAATTAGTTTCATGGTAATGATGAGGGACTTACTGTATCTTGGAGAGGAAGACTTCAACATTTGAAACATTTTAGTCAGGAGAGTTGGGTTTTCACATTAGTTGCGCTTTAACTATTTCCAATGGTTCATTATAAATTAATTACTTATTTAATATTTGAAGAAGCTACTGACCATAAATCTGTGAGATAGTTGAAGAAGAACTGGTCAACCAGGAGGAAATAAATGTTCTTCTGCTGTGCTTTCTTTTTCTGGGAAACATTCCAGGTAAGATTATCCACCGTATAAATGCTCATTGATTTATATTTTTCTTTCAACAGGAAAATAAATAAATAAAACGGAGTACTTCTTTCGCATCGTCTTTCTTTTCAAAGTGGCGGCATTGCAAACGGGAACTTTCAAACATATTGAAAGATCTATAGAAGGCTGTTTTATTTTGACAAATACTGTTACATTACATTTAAAAAAATAAAATGAAAGTGTATCTAGTTCTCTTTGGGTTAATGGAATGTTTGGAAATTCAGCCGTAGCAACAACAGATAACACAGGGAGTCGGAGAGTTTCTTTTCACCTTTCTTTCAGAACCATCATTGACTTCTGTGCGATAAATCAGACTCAAGGGTCAGCCTTCGCTTTCCATGAGCATCAATGAGTCATGGCTGCTCGTGACCCGAATACCTGTTCACCTTTTTCGCTTCTACTTTTGTGAACCAACAGAATGTTAAAATATGAACCATGAGCCTTTTGTCTGATGAGAGAAACTAGTGACTTCAAACATATTTAGTGATCAAACATTTAAGTGTAAATTTATGATAAGGCCCCAAAAACAAACGTGTTTGAGGTATCCCTTGTGTTGTCTCTAGGTCAAGCTGAGCAAACACATACACACACATTTGACCCTGAGATAACACAAGGGTTAAGTTAATATACAGTACAAATCAATTTTTCGGCAGCACAGGCCACACAAACGTAACTGTTGATGGAGACCGAAGACAACAACAGGGAACGAGTCACTGTCTGGAAACAAAGTAAATAAAAGTTTGAAAAGACGGAACCTGCTGTTCTTGTGACCATGTCAACACAAAAATATAAATGTAAATGTAGGTCGTAAAAACCCTAAAGTGATCAAGATTTTTACGAACTTACTGATCTATACTGGTTGTTTTCTTTGTTTTGTCTTTCTTAAATATCAATGATTTTTCCTGTTAAATGCACCTTGACAAACAATTAGGAAGTCGGTCGCGCTGAAAGCAATAACGGCTCAGGAGCAACAAACCATCAGCTGGCCATGACATCCTGTGTGTGTCTCAATGTTGGAATAAAAACACTAAAATGACTTAATAGCCATTTCTACAGGAGCAGCCAAGTTGATTGATCTTATAAACTGTTATTTTCACAGCATTGTACTGTTTTTTACAGACACCATTGTCTTATTTCTTTTAATTGTTTCTCCGAGAACAATTAAATTTGGTTCAATAATTTAGCGTCGACACTTTGTATTATTACCGTGTGCGCCTTCATCGGAGTTAAATTGATGTTTCATTTTCTAATTTGATGTGACATCCATCATTTGCTGGGCATTAAAAGCGTCATTTAAAAACTACTTAAAATGGTTCCTTCTGACGATCTTGTTAAAGATCTTGGAATGGTGTCGTATTAGCGCGATCCGCTTCACATTCTCCCACTTCTGTGATCGGATGATTGATCATCACTTGATCAAACCTTTAGCTACAGTTTACGCAGCTTTTTAATCTGACTATCTGTGTCTATGCAACTATCACTTATGTCTTCCACCTCTCTATAGTCTCTCCTCCTCACCTCTCAATCACATACATACGCAGCTACACTTCACTCACACTGACCACCGCAGCGGCCGACAAACTGTCTTGGCTCGTGTGTGCCGGCTCTGGCTATGATCCATGTTTTCTGTTGATGGCCTTTTTTGGAAAACATGCCTTGCCAACTGCAAACTTCAACAAGAGACTAGCCCAGTAAAAGAAAGCAGTGAGCTTGTATAAGTCAGGTGGAAACTCGATAACAGTTCAACGAACCCAAGATAGACCATATCGACAACCTTTGTTGGATGAGAGCAATCGATTCTCGCCGCCTTCACACTCTCAGGAAAAAAATCCTTGGACCCCCTTCAATCCCTTACTACTGTCAGTTGAAACGACTCTCCTATCTTGTCGCCCCTTTCACTGTGGCCCCATTATCTGTCCGGGGCCCTTTGAACGATGTCACACACAGGTGAGGCATTTGTTACTTCAAAGGGAGAATAAATCATTCAAATGATTTCTATTGTAGTGGTTATTCAAGTCTGAAAGGTACTCAATTGTAACGCTGTCTTGGTCATGTTTAAAACAGGTTCAGCATTAGGTGGGCTGTGTCTTTCATGTCCTTAAAATAATAAAATTCAAATTTCACTCGTCTTTTACTCACCCTCCTGGCAACTAAGGGTTGGGATTATTTCCAGTTCCTTTCAAGAGTTATAGACAAAAATGTATATTCATTTTAATGTAGAAACTGATGCTCAGTTGTTGTTGTCTTCATCTTCTACCAAAAAGAACACTTTAAAAAATCCAAATACCTCCGTACTGCTCGTCTGTAACGTCCATCTTGTATTGAAGCCTCGACCAAAGGAATTGTTGGTAAACAATTTTTTTTAAATAAATCTATAGTTTAAGTTTGTTTGTGGAGGTCTTTCAGCTCAGTACCTAACAGAGCTCCAGCCGCTACATTAAAATGAACAAACGTTTTTTTCTATATCTCTAAAAAAAGAACAGATTACTCTGAAAATAATCCCAACCCTTAGTCGACATGAGGGTGAGTAGAAAATGAGTGGAATTTTAATTTTGGGTGAACTTTTATTTTAATATGTTTTTGTCAGTCATGTTATTTAATTTACCAGCAACACTTTTAAAAAGTCTAGTGTACAAGCGGTTGTTTCTTTGGTACCTTATGCTGCTGTTATAAAGACAAAACCAGTGATGTGTCATGTTCTGCTTTTATTTTGTATGTGTTTTTCCTGTGTTCTTCACCCGTCAGCTTGGCTAATGGATCCCACCTGAAAATAATCAGACAATCAAGACACCCAGATAAAACCCCTGAAGTTCAGTACGCTGCGAGCGGATCGACTTCACTCCCACGCCGGTAAATCGACTTTTTCTTAGTAGTCGTGGCGCATTCTTTTCTTTCGTTATTCCCTCCTCTGTTGCGTTTCTGTTCCAAGAGAATTCTCTGCAACCCTTTGTTTCATTCACTTACCTGTATTCTCATTATGTTTTTATTTCCTTGAATGCCTTTCCTGCCGTGTTCTCTGTTCTGTATTATTGTTTTGTTCTGTATTGTGTCCTTTTTTCCACAATCGTGCTCAGCAAGTGTATTTAGCTTTTATTAGCGATGTGCTCATGAAGCTTCATGAAACGGTGTCATGTTGTTAAGAGGTCAGTAGGTTGCGCCATCAGTTTAAAAATGATTTGTTGTTTCATTAGAACGGTTGATCAAAATGGATAAAAATGCAGAGACCGCCATCAAGTGGAATCTGAAAATCATGACAATGTATCATGAGGCTTCACAAGATCATCACTAGTTTTTATCAATACTAATTGTTCAGTTCAGTTTATTTAAAAGGACAATGTGCAGTAACATTAAAAATATGGCTGCACCATATTTAGCACAATGCTACTTTCCATCTGTAGTCCTCAACAAAGATGTAGTTTACATAATACATCACAAACAAATAAAGGAAAAACACAGTACAATCTAATGATGTCATCTGATGGCCAAATACCTGTCTTGTACTATTAGTGCGAGCAGGACTGGTGGTCTAAAAGCCAGTCTTTGACAGCCTGTGAGAAACAACGAAAATCTGCTTTGTTCCTTAGATTATCTGGAAGCCTGTTCCATTCTTTGATAAATTGTGTGTTACAGACTTCCTTTAATGATATTTGTGTTCTAACGACTCTGTTTTCTGTTCATCTTTTGTTGGTCTAATTAAACTGATTCATTTTACACTTGCTGCTCTGATTCTCCCCAAAAACCACTTGGGTTCTGCTCCACCAGGTATAAGACAAGATCCACCTGGTTCCCCCACACAAATATCCATGGATCATGAATAAAACTCTTTGTCTTGCATTGAGTCGTGTGACGATTCTTGGCAGCCATAGAGCGGCATTGATTACATCTCTGCCAGTCGCCACACCTTGCCAAGTATTTAATTTCACTGGCATTACAGAGGGAAAGCCATCTTTAGTCTTTCTCATGGCTGGGCTGAAGTAAAGTTGTATGGTTCTGTGCACAAAATCTGGAGAAGCTTATGGATTTATACTAATAAATGAATCCTCACATCGTACTCTCGTCCAGCAATTATCATTACCAGCCACTACATGTCACTAGTTATAGGCATCCACTTGCCTCACGGTTTGCATGGCAACACCACACGAAGTGGTGTTTCTATACGAGGAACGGCTCCGAGCGAAATTAAAAATGATTATGTAATTGGATCTTTGCACTTGTGCTCATTCAGGGGACTGACAATAACGCAAGATTGAAGTGCGGATGACAAGTTTTCCCAGAGATTGTTGAAATCGAAGGTAAACGAAACAATTTGATTTCATGTAAGTTTATGACGTTTAACAACCAACTTGATCATTCATATACTGTATTGTTGACAAGTTTTCTATTTAATGATAAGTAACATTATTGTCAGAATCGACTCTACGTGGAAGCGCGCTGTTTTCTTAAGTATGAACAAAAGCTTTATTATAGAACAAATGTTTTAATATCCAAGGTACTTCTGCATTTTGTATTAACTTCCTCATTTGCATCACTAATGCATGGAAAGAAAATGACCTTTGTATCAATACATTGTCGAATGGTTAAAACTATTTACAAACGGAGCTGGAGCTTGATGTATGGATGGACTGCTTTATGTCATTTTAGTAATGGGTTACAAATGACATGGAAAATAATGTAAATATGTTATTTGGTTTGCAATAAATGAAATGCCATCCTACAGAGCCTCAGACGTGTTCTGAATCTGGTTTGATCCGCTCACTTGGCAATGTAATATTTCTTTGTAGTTATTTCTAGAAGCAGACTTGCACTCTCCAGGTTTCTTTTTATTTAGTAAAGGCATTTTATCTGGTTGCATGTAATGTCTATTCTATTGGGGTTTTTTTATTCATATAATTTTATTTCATTGTTTTATTCTGTTCTGTCATCGCCATTAAAAAATATATATAATTCTGTGTTGCGTTTACAACACTGGCAATAAACTCTTTTTATTCTGATGTAATGGCTTGTATACATGCATTATGCATCCTAAAATTGTAAAAGCCATTGCAAGCCAATATATTCTTTGAAGCACAGATAATCAGAAGGAGCTGTCTTGCCTGCAGTTAATATAAGACTCTGCAGCAAGAATTCTGCCCTGCTCTAGTAGGAGGACTCGCATTTCCGCAATCCTTAAAACTCTTCACTGGCTGCCAGTTTCTTTTAATATCAGTTTACACCAATTTTCCAACTTGCATCATCTGATCCAGCCTTACACCCCAGCTCGGGCTCTGATGTCTGTGGATCAGAATCTGCGGATAGTTCCGTGCACACGCTTCCAGACCAGAGGAGAGAAATTGTTTCAGGCTGATGCTCCTAAGCTCTGGAAAAGCTTCCTGTCCTGTGTTTTGAGTCTACTGACTCCTTCAAGAAGCATTTTAAGACCTTTTTCTTGGGGCTGCTGTTTGTCACTGTGTTGCCATGACCATTTAAAATCTTTAAATGTGTTTATTTTTAACAATATAATCTGAAATAGTTCTGTATATATTATAATAATTTATGCGTTTTTATCTCGTAACAAATTTCAGAAGAGAATTGAGGATGTACTGTATATTCTTCAGAATTAACTTTTTGATGTCAATGTAAGCATATAAATTCCTACACAAATTATTGCAGATTAAAAAATATATACATTTAGAAATGTATATATGTATCTGTTAGTACCAAAATACAAGTTACAAATATTAAAGATACATTTGTGAATATCAAAACAGGAGTAATTTATTATTTGTAGATCACCCTCTGTAGTTTGTAAATATTTATGAGACAAATTTAATTCCATAGAAGCAATAATTAGGACCCAAACTGAACGGTAAGAATTTTAAGTAACCATTTATGGATTAAATGATTTGTTCCAATTGGTACAAACTATTTATACTAGAATACTGTCATTAGATGAGTTAACCATCAGAAAACGAGAATAAATATTCTCTTTATTCTCATGCTGTGTCTCAGCAGAGAGATTCAGGCTCAATAGAGCTTAGATTTTAATTATTACACATCGATTATCTCTCGTTTCTTGGAGAAGCTGTAAAAGATTACTCGCGCTCGTGTATCTGTTCAAGACAATTGTGTTATCGGTCTGTCAAAAACTCTAAACTATTTTTGGTCATTATGTTATCAGACGCCTCGTCAGGATACGAGTGATCTCCTTGTTTAACTGAGGCGGGAGAATAATGAAACCATCAATATCGTCCAGTTAGACTTTTCATTCCATCTCAAAAAATGAACAAATGGATAACCTTAGTGTTCATACAGGTTACACTCATAAGAAATAGAAATCTGACCTGTACTGGCGAGAACAAAAGGGCGAGAGCTAACCTATTTTTAATAATATTGAGTGATTAACCAGTTAAGTAAGTATTTTTTATTTGTATAGCGCTTTTCCAGACCAGGGTCACAAAGCACTTAAACAATCAAAACAATATTCAATAAAGTGTATACTTTAAAGGTCAAGATAAAACTGAGAACACAACAGGAGTTCTAGAAAATCAAGGAAAAGCCTGAACAAATAGAAACGTCTTAAGATGTTTATTAAAGGAGTCAGTAGACTCCATCAAGCGCAAAATTTGAAAATAATTTAGTTCATTTTTGTAATGATTCATTCCTGATTTTTAGTTACTGAAAGAACATGATCACGGGTACAAGTGGCCAAAATGAGTTTTCTCTTTAGTCAACGAGGAGAGACTCAGAGTAGAGCTTCTGCTTATGCACGTTGAGAGGAGTTGGTTGAGGTGGCTTGGGTATCTATTAAGGACGTGTCCTCGATGCCTCGCTGGTGACGTGTTCAAAACCACAGGGGAGAATCCGAACACGCTGAATGTCTCTCAGCTGGCCTGGGAATGCCTCGGGGTCCTCTAGAATGAGCTAGTTGATGTTGCACCGGAGAGGAAACTCAAGGCCTCGCTGCTGAACCTGCTGCCTGACTCCAGATAAAAGCGAAGAATACGCCTAATCGGCAAAATCTATTAAACCATCTTTTGTATAAAAACTAACCGTTCCAGAAATGAACTCCTTCCATAACGTCCCTGAATTTTCTCCTTCATCCAGTTCACGGTTTCCAAGTGGTTCAACTGGATTGTGTAGAGTTCTAGGATGTGGATCTACTTTTTCAAAATACCACCTCTGAGTGACTTGAGGTTTTTAAGAAGTGAGGATTATATACCGACTCTTAAGAAGTTGAATGCTACTTGATCGCTTTATATTTTAATAGAAAAAAATAATTAAATGTTTTGGGATTCATCCCCTTTTTTTTGTGCATCTTCCAAAGAACTTTATGAATCGTAAGCCACATCACTGAGGACTCCATCACAATGTTCTCCCCGGGTTGTGCTGTCAACACCATCATCTGCACGGTCAACACCCACATCACACAGTTCGCATTTCTCTTCCACCACAAGACTTTTTTACGGACCACCCACAGGCCTGTATGCTGAGCGAACCGCTTTATGTTCTCTTGAGCAAATCATCTACAAATTCACATGGGTTCTGATATATAGAAGTATGACAATATCACAGCGAGTGTCTGGATAATCTACAATAATGTTGGATTCCTGCAGAGATGGAAAGAGCTTGTGATTGAGTTGTTAATCTTTAATGATCAAATTGTTGTGCATCACATCACTCATCGCGCCCTCTTTCTGAAGCGGCATAACATTTCATCATTGTTACTTAGTGTTCACTCAATGTGTGAATAAAAAAAAAAAAAAGATTACATTCTGGCATGAATCAAGACACCAATAAGAAACGATTCGAAGTCTCAGCATGTCTGACTCCACTCATTTATACGGCTGCAAAGAAACTAGCATTGAAAAAAAAAAAAGAAAAGACGAATGAATAATGCATCTAGTGAAAAGTTGTTTATGTAAATGGTTAAATTAACATTTATTGTTTCAAATGGCCCGAGTGTGTGTTTCACCATCTGTTGGGCGAGGTGAGTCATGCGGCATCAGAAACTCAAAGGCATGTAAAAAAGAAAGCTTCCGCCTGACACCGGTCACACTTCAGGCGTTTGCAATTAAAAGCTTGTTTATCATTGACTCCCAGTTATCGTGAGGAAAAGTCTCGGCAATGAGCCGCGGAGGTTCAATCAGACCACAGAAGTTGTTGAAACTATTCAAGTGTGAGATGATATCGGCAGATTTCCCTTTTTACTTTTCCTAAACCTGTGGAGCTGAGTATTTCAAAAGTTGTTATTATCTAAGCTCAGCACCGACAGAAATTAGGAAATCAAATTGAAAATGAATAGCTCTGAATTAATTAAAAAATTGATGCATTTTTTTTTTTTTTATCTCTTGAATTGGCAAAAGATCAAATGTGTTTAAAACTCAATCAATCTTTGATTTGGTGAAGCTTCATGAAGCAGTGTCACTATTTTCAGAGTCCACTAGATGGCGGTCTCTGCAATATTGCCCTTGTTTTGAACAACTGTTCTAATGAAACATCACATCATTTTTAAACTGATGTTGCCACCATTGACTGTATAAAAAGACCATAATATTCCATTCTTGTGTGTGAAGTGGTAAAACAAGTTTTTAACCAAATTATTATATTGAATATATATTTATTGGTGCATTTGTTGGAATTAAAATCATCTTTAGTAATTAATAAAACACTGTTTTATGTTTGTTCTAAGCCCTGCCTCTCGGGCTTCAGATCGATCCTTACGTTAAATGAAAGTCATACAAACGCGTGAAGACATCCCCCACAGCAAAGCTGTTCAGCCCTCATTTCCAAGCGGACGTTACGGACTATATACTGCTTAAAAACACCTCAATTTTGACAGGCCTTGTAGATGTGTGGCCGGGGGCTATACCAGCCTATTCATGCCTGAAATATGGCTTTTTAAGTTTCCTTAAGATTAAAGTCAGTTGTCTCTGTCCTAAAACACACACTTAAAAACATCCAAATACCTGTAGCCTGTAACGTCCCTTTTGTATTGAAGGATCCACATGTGGAATACTTCTGAAAAAACTATAACCCTTTATTTTAAGCTCATTTGTAGCATACGTTTAAATAACAAGCAATATAAACTGGAAGTAGTTTATAAAATCTGAAATCTTGGCAAATGAGAGGTTACTAAAGCAGAGTCCATTATGATGCAATAATGGCTTCACTGTTCCTCCAGCCAGCTGTAATCACATCCTGCTTCGTTTATACAATGAGTCCTTGGAAGGTGGAGCGGGGTTGATGATAATCAGTGACAAACCTTGATGCTTGGCCAATCACAGCAAAGTGGTCATTGCTTATGGTAAATTAAGTGTATACGGAGGGCGGGGCCTAAACAGTAATGTAAATATTTCAATGAAAATACACAAAAGTACACAAACGCACACATACTGATGAGTACAATAGAGGTACTTAAGAGGTAATTAAGAGACACTTAAATTAACACATTGAAATTTACCAGAACTACATTAAATATTTTTTCCAAATGAATGATTCTAAAAGTACTGTAGATCTAAAAAATAACTTTACCTGCATGTTAATACTCGTTAGGATTGGACGAAAAAAACTTTTCCATGAGCGTCTTTGGCCCAAATTGAGTAAAATAAATAATTTCTCTGGCTTTAAGACACATTTGAATACAATATTATTTCTTGTTTTTTAACTTTTGCTATAATAATGAGACTAATAATAATAAAATGTGGGATTTCCAGCAGCTTTAAGGAGTGAATTCAGGCCTATGGACGTTTTCTATTTCTTAATTAACTGACATCTTATAGAGAAATGACATCTATAATGGAAACACCTCAAAATAAACATTGTTGCCAATGACTACCTGGTTGTACACATGAGGATTCCGGACTTATGTGCCGGACCTGTGATCTTGGAATTCTGTCACACGTTTGTGCTCTTGGTGATGCATGACAGACAATTTCCATGCACACAGGAGGTACACTCGCACCATGTTACCCCGCCTTGCAACCAGGATGCAGACGTGTAACATAAACTTAGCCGAGTCTTAATAAACTGGTCCATTTCAATTATTCATCATAAGATTCATATCTCAGCAATATCTCTGTGCACTCTAGCAGGTTCTTAAATATTGAATGGCTTTCATTCCTAATGAAAGTGGAGTAAAAGGCAAACTCCATAGGAATGCATGACTCACATAGAGGATGTGTCAGCGAAGCTCTAACCACAGAAGAGAAGCCGCCGCATTTGTCAGCATCTCTGCGCTGTATGAGAAATAGTAAACAGCGTGAGAGCCGGCCGGCGAATCTTTCTCTGCGCTTAGATATTTGACACACGACTGGTGGGAAACATGGGGGCAGGGATTAGAGGCACGCTGCTCAAGTGCTCTTGAGACCTCAGAGTTCTGGATCGGCTCTAATTGAGCTTCTGGAGAGGAGGAGGTTTTGACCTTTACTGATTTATCTGCCCACAAACCTTGCGATCATCCCAGCTGGTCACCTTTCCTGTGAGAAAATCAATGTTGTTCTCCAACCGCACCTTCCTCAATCCACTACAGGTAAAGACACTTAAGAAACACGTTATATACCTGTGTACTTATTATTGCAAAGCAAGTATGTCAGAAGTGAGATGAGGTCAGTTTCGTTAAAACATCAAGCACATCTTTCCTCGGATTCATATTGTTTACCACAAGGATGCCACAGCAAATGTAAAAGAAAAGCACGATAGCTGAAATCCTCATTAGATTTTATTATCATTCATTATTTAAGTGTCTGTTGATCTTGAACCTCTATTGTACTCATCAGTATGTGTCTGTTTGTACAAAACTCTCTTTTCATTGAAATATTTACATCAGAAAATGTGGTTTATTAGTGTGGAAAAAAACGTACAGCGTCTTCCAACCACAGCATATCACAACCCTTACTCAGTAAATAATGTTGGTTGTATTGAAAGAATATGTATTTCAGTAATGAAGTTGAGGAGTCAACTCACTTAAAGTACAATGGGCAACGACAATGGAAGATATGGAAATAGTTCTAGAAGTATCTTTAATTCAAAGCAAAAGTTAACCCAAAAAATCACTCCTTTTCTACTCACCCTTTTTAGAGTTATAGACAAAAATGTTTGTTCATTTTAATGAAGTGACTGGACTTCATCTGTTGAAGAGCACAATGGTGACAAAATTAACACATTCACTTATATATTGCATGACAAAATAAATCGCAAAAAATGATGGATCACGTTCAAACCTCTTCCTGTGATCTGATCTGTAAATGCCTAAAGTACCACCGTACACATTGAGACAGAGTGTTGGGATCAGGCAAATTATATTTGATTGGTTCACATATATTCTCGTCCAAGTCTTGCATCAGTTGATTTATCATCTTTGTTTTCTGCCTGACGTTAATATCCCAAAAGAGTAGATTTCAGTTCCAAAGCCTCCAGGACGGCATGGAAGTAATATATTGTGCAGCGTCCACATTTGAATATGTTCTTTCTCGAAGCGCAAAAAATAAAGTAAAGTTGTGGAAACCGACATCACCTCTGATAAAAGTGCGATCTTTCAAAGCACTCCTACATATGCATTATATCTAGCGGGGCTGGCACGGAGAAAATGACCAGAGTGGAATCCTGACTTGAATCCAAAATGACTAAAGTCGATTTAATTCTGCTAAAAATACAAATAATCCAATTTTGGTAATTGCGGAAATTAAACTTGCTTGAGCGGTTTAACAGTCGATCATTAGGGTGTAGTCGTGTCACAGCCTGCGAGCAAGAAGGCAAATGTATAGAATCAGAAAACATGTGTTGTTGCACTGTTTACAGACCAAATGACCTCAGGCAGGAAGAAATGACAAGAAACAATCGAGTGCTCACAATATATGATTGGTCCTTAATTAGAGACAAGGAGTTAGACTAGTTTTTCTTTCAAACAGTATATCATGTAATATATATATATATATATATATATATATATATATATATATATATATTAGTACAACACTGCAGAAAACTGACCAGAAACCATTTCCTTCAAATGATAAAAATCTCTAAACTTGGGAAAAGAATGTCATAACACGATCTCGATCTTATAATCCATGTGTTTTCTTTCTTCTCATTCAGACTTTTGTAACGGTTTATTTTTGTGTCTATACAAGAAGGAGTTGTCTTGCCTGCAGTTAATACAAAACTCTGCAGTGAGCATTCTGACCTGCTCTAGTAGAAGAACTCACATTTCTCCAAATCCTTAAAACTCTTCACTGGCTGCCAGTTTCTTTCAGGATCATCTTAAAATTCTGGTTCTTACTTTCAGATCTATTCATGGTCAGGCTCCTCTTTACATCAGTGATCTGATCCACCCTTACACCCAAGCTCGGGCTCTGAGGTCTGTGGATCAGAATCTGCTGATGGTTCCTGAACACAAATGATCTTCCTCTCTCTCTGCGTTTAAAGGAGTCTACTGACTCCTTCAAGAAACATCTTATGACATTCTTATTTGTGCAGACTTTTCCTTTATTTTTAATTTTTTTTTGGGACTCCTGTGTTTGTCTTATGTCTCTTGGCCGTTTAAAGCATTTATTTTAGCTACATATTGTTTTTGATTGTTAAAGCACTTTGTGACTCAGGTCTAGAAAGGCGCTTTACAAATAACCTTTACTTACTAAAATGTTTTAAATATTAAAAATTCCTCAATTAGACAAGTGCTGGTTGTAAGGAAAATATTAATTATAGAATAAAAAAACAGAAGAAAAAAAACACGTTTACTGCAACTACTAAAAATATTAAATACAAATTGAAAATGAATACTGTATTTTCCGCACTATACAGCACACTGGATATGAATGGTTTATTTTCAAACTTTTTTCATATATAAAGCATACCACATTATAAGGCTCATTAAGTGAAACGAAAAATCAGATAAGTCAGTTCGCAATAACTTTCCACCTTGTTCAGTAGTAAAAAAAAAAAAAAAAATGTATAGATATATTTATATCTGTCTGATACCACGAAATCAAACAATAGCAAATTCAAAACAACTCTCTAAATTGCACAGTTATAACAGGTAAAATACAACATAATACACACTTTTTTTCATCATTTGAATGGCGCAAGTCTCCAGGCGCTGCCTCCCTGTTTAAATGTGTGTTCCTTCTGTCATACACTGCTCTCAAGCAGCTCGCAGTTTATCTTTAAAATCCCTGGTGACACCAACATTTAGCAGTTGGAGTTATTAAGTGAATCCACCCAGAATGGTGGCACGTATAGTTTTATTAACGTTGTTATGGTAACAGTTCGTAGCGCGAGAATAGAAGGGTCAGACTTGAGCTTCTGCATCCGATGTGTTGTGTGTGTTTTGAACAAACTTTTGTGAGTGGTTAAAAAAGCCAAGATTACTCAATATAATTCCATCTACTTCTTGGGTCCCTTACACATCAACAGTGGACATTACAGTAGATATAACTCTGCAATGCTCCAGACTACGATAGTCATAATCCTGCAAGTAGAGCAACTGTTGTTGACCGAAGTCCTACTAAAACATTTTGAGTGCATTGAGCGTCATGGACCATACCAAAACGTTTCCACGTCAGAAAGTACAACCCAAATTAATTCATATATAAAGCGTCTTGGGTAGCTTCTGCTTTTGAACACTTTTAAGTGTCCCTTTTAATCCGGAAAATATAGTTATTAAGCAATAAAGTTTAAACAACTCCTGCTCCTTGATCTCAATATTCATCTTCACTAGTAGCTTTTCTACTTCTCTGCTGACAAGACCACCAGACAAGAGGAATTGCTGACCTTGCACATTATAAACTTTGTTTGTAGAGAAAATGCCAAAAAATACACACACAAGCACAATAGTTTTAGAATAAAATGACTTTTTCCTCAGAAAACAACCTTAAATCTCTTGTGATAAATGGGCCCACCCAACGCTTCATTAAATCTGCCTCCCATTGTCATCTCACAACAGGAGCGTCACATAATATCAGTGGAATACACAGTCACTTTAATGAGCGGTTGGAGAAAAGAGCCGGCCTATTTAAGTGGGAGAAAAAGTTTGTTTGTTCGACGACAAAGGCGAGGGCTCAACGAAGAGGCACTTGGTCACATGCAAGAGTTTTAATGCTATTATCTCCCTGCCCGGCTCCTAATTACTGGCAAAGAATGCTGTGATTTCAAGCCGCTTTTGGCAAAAGCAGACGTTTTGCTTCTTCATCTGAAGAGTCTTGAAGGCATTTTTTTTTTATTCTGTATGATCAGTTATTCTGGGATATGAAAATATTTCCCCCTCCTTATACTTCTGCAACACAGGTAGCTCTCGGTCTCACCTACTTCAAAGCAATCAAGACACAACAAGGTTTGTGCAAAACCAATTTATCTGTAACACAACAGCAGGACTGAAAAAGTCTCAAAGACCTCTCGGGGCTCACTTCAGAGCATTTGCTTTGTGCGTTCGCAACGATTTGCATGTGATGATTCGCCTTGAAATTGGGAGAGAAGATCTGACAAATGAGATTAATAAACTGGAGGTGTTGTAATTATCCTTAATTTAGTCACAGAATGGCCAATGGGGTTTCCCATAAGCCTAATTTCAAGTTTGAATAAGAGATGCGACACAATAAAGAATTAAACACTGGTCATGGAAGGGGAAATGTAATTGGATCAGGCAGATATGTTGCAAAAATGGATTAATTCATGATATTACAGCCCATAATGAGATTCAGAGATAAGCAACCGCATGCTGATGAATTCCCGTTTCATCAGGCCAAGAATATTAAGAGTCTTCCTGAGTGGTTTCATTTGTCATCCTGAATGGGAAAACGAGACAAGACGACTGGTGCACCGACGGCTTTAAAAGCTGAGTTGTGTGTCTGTTTCAAACATGATGGCAGCAGAAATATTCAACATAATGTTGGCATGCAAGACTTAATTAATAGTATTTATAGTAACACATGGTTAATTTTTTTTAAAACCTTTTTTTAGACGAAAATGTCTTAATATAATAGTTGAGCCTATTTTCAGAGTGTTCCCTTTTAGAGTTTTAGAAAAAAATGTATGTTCATTTAGCAACTGGAGCTCAGTTGTCTTCGTCTTCATCTGTCTTAAGACGCACTTAAAAACCTCCAAATACCTACATACTGCTCGTCTGTGATGTCAGTCTTGTATTGAAGCCTCGACATGAGGAATTGTTTCAGAATAGCTTAAAAAAAGTCTGTATTTTCATCTATAAAACGAATCCTCTTGTCAGCAAAAATCCCAAAAGCACACAGCAGCTCAACGCCCCTCGCTGAAGAAACACACTGGAGCCTGTGGTTATACAGACTCTACAAATCTTCGGTCTATCCCTCATGACCCGCTCAAACCTTCACCAAAATGGGATGGAACTGTCAGACCCCCCCTATGGTAAGCGTCTCGGATGTCTTCACCTGCAGACTTAAGCTATTCCCATGGATTGATAGCATAGCTTTTAGCAGCTAATGCTGCGGCGGGCGCCTAATAAATCACCCCGATTGGTGAAAAGTGACAAGCTGGTGAAATCCTGGTCTGCAGGGTGGGTTGACCTACAATGGAAAACAAATAGCTCTTCAGTACTGAACTCATGGTGTTGACTTGTTATTTATACAAGGTATGCCCGCAGGCACTTTAAACTGTCAAGAAATTCCCTGTGTGATACGCGGCTATTCCTGCCCCCATTCTTCCCCCAACATCATCACTCAGACTGTCTGTGCCAGATACAGCTTTGTCAACAACTGTGGCTCAGCATGAATCCCAGGGAGACGATCAGATGCACTTCTGTAATTTGTTTCCATCTTGAAAGTATATATCTGGAGTGGCAGAAGACACCTGAGTGACAGACACGGTTCAAATCAAGTTTATTTAAAGTATCAAATAATAACAGAGTTAACTCAATACAGTTGGAATAACACTAAATAAGAGAAGAGAAATACAGTGAATCAACCATGAATGAAGGTGGTCAGGAAAAAAAAAAATCCTTTTAACAGGCAGAAACCTTGAGCAGAACCAGACTCTGTGTGAATGACCTAACGCTTTTACCGTCTGGAAGAGGAAAGAGAGTCAAGGAGATGGAGAAATGGTGGTGGTCGGGGGTGCAGTTGAAATACAGCCCCGGTAAGAGATTTTAAGAACCACCTTAGAACTTGGAATTCTGGGCTGTAAGGAACAAAACTTCTTTAAAGTGCAACTAATGTGAAAACCCAGCTCTCCTGAATTATTCGCTGCATCTTGGAGAGGAAGACTTCAACATTTGAAACATGCAAGTCCCTCATCATGACCATGTTTTGAAGTTATGTGTGGGCGTGGTTATGGTTAACAAGATTTCATTGCCAGAAAAAGTGCTTTCAGTGGGTGGGGCTCAAGCACATTTTCTAATGTAAATATTTAAATGAAAAGAGTTTTGTTCAAACACAGTACAATAGACATCAAATACTTATTTAAGATGCACTTAAATCAACACATTAGTTGTCTGTTAAGCAGCCACGTCGGTGGAAAATGTAATGTGATGGTAATTGTGCCCAAAATGATCACAGTTATCATTATTATGGTGGTATTGTTTTATCATTTCGAAAATGCTCAAAAAGTACTTTAAGGCGCTAACATTTTAAAACTGTTCTTATATTGTAAATAAAAAATAACACAGGGAATTTCTATATATGTGTATTTATGTATGTATAATATGCAGGTGTTTAGAACATTTTCTGTAACAAAAAGTCAAATAAAAGCCCACCTATAGTCTTTCCTGTTAATATAAAGCCCACTAGTCTATACGCTGCTTCATAAAGAAGGTTAAGTGTATGTATAGTTGGTTGAAATGTTAACAGCTGAGTTACTGCTGCTTGACTTCAGAGCAGAAGAAGTCTGGAGGACTTTGTTCATGTTTAGCACATTATTTTATGCCAATGAGAATTTTCTGTCTTGTTTTCAAAACATTATAATCTGATCCTTGGTCAACAAGTTAGTTGTATGTTTGTAGAACACTACACACTGATGAACTATATTTGCATAGATGTATCAAGTTCTGTTTATAATCTGGGATTGTGTCGTCATTTGTCGCATACGTTTCTGTATTAAGGCCAATCATAAGCCGTAGCAAAAGTATCAGAAGCCAATCAGCGTCTTTTTGTGGTTATCATTCTGGGGCGCTGGAAAAAGCAACCCTGATGGTTGCAACACATAAAGGTGAACGTTCAGATTGTCTTGCTCACTTAGCAGCTCGCACCATTTTTGAATTTCGAGGAGCCGGTTCCAGTTTCAGCTCTCTGCATTTTATTTATCGATTTGTTTTTCTGTTATTGTTTTTCATTTTCAGTGTCTTTGGGTCCGTTTGTAATGAGTGGGTAGAAAAGTATCGCTGGTGCAGAGGACAGGTTGTTAAAAGCTCACCTTTAGTTTTAAATAATTTGGTTTATTCTGACTTGTTGCCGGAGATGAAATGTAAAAGCGGTAAAATGTCGACGCAAATTGACACAGTGGGACAACTACCGCCTTACTTGGTTACATTTATTTTTATTAGAACTTTCTAAGAGAAGAACAATGGCAGAAGAGCTTGTAAATTAAATAATGGCCAGAAAGCTGGAAATAAGTGAAGTCATATAAGCGAAGCTTCTGCAGAGGATGGTTGGCTAGTGGGATGTGAACATGTTAATGTGTTTTTTTGCTTTATATTCATCATTATTATCCATCGTTAGCCGTCAATGTGTATTATTATAATAGTTTTATTTCCCTTTTAAACCTTTATTTAACCAGATAAAGACCCTACAAGATCAAAATCTCTTGCACAAGGGCGACCCAGCCAAGAAAGGCAGCAGCACACGTCACAGTTGAAAAAAAAAAAAGGAAGTCAACACTATGCAAAACAAATACTGACATACAAGAATGCAACTAGACAAAAAAGATTAACAGTTAATTATTTTGACAAACAAGTGGGAGGCCCATTTTTGCAAGTCATGGACGATGTTTCAGTTCAGGCAGTTCACGAAGCAAACATTGAACCACGCCAGAGATTCGGTGATTAACAATCCAAAGCATACATGGTTTAAAACATGTACTTGTGCTGTTTATTCCACTTTACTGGCACTGAAGTCATTTCTACTAAACCTAAAACTCAAACTTTATTTAAGTTTGAAAATGCTATCTTGTCTGTAAAACAAAGTGAACTGCAATAAAACAAAAGATGAGTGAGGGATCACCCCGTTATAGGACCCTTTTCTTTTCTGAGGATTTTCATGAAAGCTTCACCACTGCTCTGGCAACACTACACCCACATGAAGGAAGTCGTGGAAAAATGTCTCCATCCCTCACATTGGCGTGACGCAGCCGTCGCTTATCAGGTCATGGAAATAAGGAGCTTCATTTATGAGCTGCGACATTATTAGTTTTATCTTTTGAATGGGAGAGTTTGGCAGCAGATCATCGACATGTGGTTAGAAAATGAGTCATTTCCAAACACACCAGTTGAATATCTCCGGTTTGAATTTTTTGCAGTTTAGTTTGTTTGCTGGAAATTTGAAAAGGTTTTTTTTATTATTTTTTTTCAACTCAATTTGTGATAGAAATCTCTAAATGGAAACGGATATGATTCTACCGCTCCAATCTCAGCATCGCATTTGAAGAAGAAAAAGCCTCATTAATGTAACAACATCATGTTCTTTGTGGCCTGGAGAGGAAAATGTTCAGAGGACGGAGGAGGTCCTGATGAAGGGAGTAGATTGTCTTGACAAGCACCAAGTATAATATCAAGTATATATGAATATTTAAACTTAACAACATTGAGTTCGTAACAGTGCTGTACACTTTTATGTTGGACTGTTTTTCATGCAGACTTCCACTTTCGTTATATGAAAGGCTTGTGAACAGCATGAACATTTGAAATATTGAATTTAATGCTTCTCTAATTATTAGTTTCAACTCGATGAGTAAACCTTAATGATATCTTTTAAGATCATGCTTCCCATCTGGGCCTGTAACATCTTACCATTTGATTAAATTAGTAAATACATTTTTTTTAATGACTTTATTCTGATTTGTTACAAGGAAGGGAAATCAGATTTTTTTTTTTCTGAAGGAATGAAGGGTACGTGCGACACAAATGAAATGTCTGTTATCTAATTTTCTCATATAGGCAATGATGTGTGCTACATCAATTTGCCTCACTTTTCCTCTCATTCCTCACTCCTCCATTAACTCAATGTTCTAGGCTGCCAGACCTTCTGTGGGGTGTGTCACCCCAAGCGATGTGGTGGCGAGCTTGTTCCCTTTCAAACATTCACGGATACTCAACTGTCACCTGTGACAGAGACATGGCTTTTACTTTTGCCTTTTTCTGTTCACCGTTGCTTTTAGGGTCTGATTAAATCATGTATATTTTTATTCACAAAAACCAAGAACCAACTCACCGCCATCTTTGGATGAATACAGTATTTTGGGGATTCAAAACATGCATCAGCTGTCTAAACCTCATGTTCACAGATACCGCGTCCAAATTTCCCTTTAAGTGATATTTATTTGTTAAGCTATATATTATGTAGGTCAAACTAGTAAGTATCTCATGCGTCTTGTTGTGCTGAGACTACGTTCCTGTGAAATTGGTCAAATTATTTTCTTACATGATAATACAGACCTTTTTTGTTGTACATGAAGTCAATTCAAATTTCAGAAATAAAACTTTTTCCATGTATGCCTAATGGCTGCCCTTTAATTAATGTCGATGCAGATGCCATGTGAACCTTTATAGCAAGACTGGAATTGTCAAAGGAAAGCGCCAATAATAATCACGGTCTTGTTATTCAGACGTGCAGCTCGACTTTAATACTCTCCTGCAAATGTCTGCATAATGTCTTCCAGCCTGACTACCCTGTTAAATATTTCACATTCTCACTTTGCAAGGACTTTTTCTAACCTCTGGACTTCAGCTATTTTGCAATATTCCTGAAGCCCCCACGGACGAGGCAGAAGAAACGCATCACATATTGATTGAGGAAATGGAGAAAATTGATATTGACTAAAGTATTAAATGTTTCTTACCACATGGAAATAAATGGTTAAATATAAATCCATCCAAACAAATGACTCAAACTGTGCATTTGACACACTTGAAAATATCATCGAAGACGAAGACAACTGAGCTCCAGTCGCTACATTAAAATGAACAAACGTTTTCGTCTATAACTCTAAAAAAAAAATACAGATTTCTCTGAAAATAATCCCAACCTTTAGTTGACATGAGGGTGAGTAGAAAATGAGTGAAGTTTGAATTTCTGGTGAACTATCACTTTAAGAAAATAAATCTTAAAACTAGTGTAATTTCTACAGCACTTAGACAAATAAAATAATCTTAAAACTTGTGTTTTATTTAATCTTCTAGACATGCAGTTGATTCAACACAATCATTCACAAGCGTTCCATCTCCAAAGCCACCATTAATAAATAAAAAATGCCACTGGAATACAAATAACTCTGCCGTCCCGACCTGCACTCTAAAACTTGACTGACAACATGTCCCGAAATGGACTTGTTCTGTTGGTCCACTTCTCTTCACCTCGTGTACATTGGGGCGCCAAGGGCACCGTGGAACCTGACAGATGGTGAAAGGCACGGACAGAAACGGCTAAAATATTCTGACAAAATGCCAGAAGCGGCACAACAAGGCTGGCACAGCTATAAGTTAAAGACAACGGGGATTTATAGAAGCTGAACCTCTGACAATCCTTCAGCATGATAACTAAAGAGGGCCTGGGGCCCCATGAACTAAGAATTGCATTGATTTCCTATTTAAAAGGGACATAAACTAAAATCAAGTAACTTGGAAATGAGTGCAGATGAGTAGAAACCCTTTTCCGCCCCTTCATTTAAAAATGTAAATCCTATTTATACCTGAGATTCTGAGTTATTAAAAACAATTGTAACAACAAAATAAAAACATTAATTTTAACTGGATAAACATTTTGCTATTTCTTTATTTATTTTTTGATTATTGAACTGGATCAAACACTCGTAAATTAGTACAGACACTATCCGGTTAAAATGTTTATTTTACATTCATGTTTATTAACACTAATAGTTGACTTAGAGACAATCAGGGGCTTGTTAAAAACATCTTAAGATAAAGTTTAACACGGATAAAGGAAATCAGTAGCTTTAAACACTCGCTAGTGATGACGATGTTAAGATGTAAGTGCGAAAGTATTCGTATAACATTAGATAAAAGGGGTTTTCTGTTAATGTAATGGTGCCTTGATAGAAAAGTGTGTTTCCGGAGACTCGTCTGATCACATCAGGAAAATCGGCTCTTGCTCCAATTTTCTCAAAAATATGAACCTGTTCAGATTCAATTTGATATAAGTGACTGACATGCGGTTGATTCCCTCTCTTAAGACTGAAATTGGTCGACTCTGTCTCGATCGATGCTTCTGGAATGTCCCTGGTGCACATAGAGGTTTTTTTTTTCCCGAATCCACTTTGATTTTAATCGACTGATGTCCCACATGAATGTTCAGTTTTCGTGGCAGGTTCAGAAAAATAACTTGAATTAAAACTAAAACTCGACTAAAAAACATCAGAGATCGGTATTGGTTTAAAGTCACAACAATTTTACTTGCAATGAGAGTTCAATACAGAACCTTCTCATCGAGTGTCTCATTTTCACTCTGAAGTAAGAACTGTTTCAGTCACAACTTATTGTAGATCGTAAGTTATTGATCCGAGAGGCGAGGAGAAAGTTTAAAAAACCAGGAAAGAAGCAGACTGGAATACATTACAGCTAGTCTCCAATGAAGCAAACAAAGGTCATTGTTTTCTCCTAATGAGTTATTTGAATAAACAAGGTTTGTGTCCGTTTGAGAGGTTCTCAAACATTGCATTTTCAACTGAGACCAAGCACTGTTTCTCAAGCAATTATAAAAATGTAAATACCTTTTGGTTTAGCAAATTTGAGAACACTGAACACACTAGCTCAGCAGTTTTCCATCATTTATGAAACGATCATGTCGTCATTATCAACCAGGATCAGAACAAGAAACTATTTGAAAGTCTGTTTATTAAGGCTCAAACTCTTAGTACAGACCTAACTAAAAAGGGTTCAAGCAGGAGGGTCAAACTCCTGGAAAACAATATAAACAAAATCGAACCCAACTGATGATTTTGTTGTAAATCATTTATATTTAAATCACTTTTTTTTCACTTGGAATAATAATAATCGATTTACTTTCTCACTGTTGCCAGAGGAGTGAAATTACTTCCATGTGCACGGACACGGCATGCTGAGCAGACTTGGCGACTGGTTCGAAGAACAGCCAAAGGTGTTATTAAGACGGTGTCAGGTAAACAGCCGACAAGAACACGGAGCGGAGGCTGGTGTCGTCCCTGACAGCTCAGGGAGGAAACAGGGGGGCAACCGTGGTGAGATCAAGAAGCCCCTGCTGCTTCCTCAAGAGCACTTCAGGTGAATTGAGATCCCGAGAAGAACACGAAAAAAAATTGTTTGCTCAGTGGTGAGCAAAACCGTCTTTGCCTGATCTGAGCGCGGAGCCGCATGAAGGGACAAGCTTTGTTTCCATTTCTGCCAAAGCCGTTGTCACATTATTCATGAAGTTTTCATGTTTTGATACGAGGCTGTTTGCCTGCACACGGGGACATCACTGTGTGGGTTAAAATGCCCGAAAGATGAATCTTGTCTCTCAATGTGAAGCCATGTTTGATCACCAAATATCAACACTTTTCTCCATTTTGTTTATCAGGAAATCTTTGATAATTGAAGGAGCTTTGCTCTAGCAAAGCGGTCAGGCCAGAATTGATGACCGGCAGCGGCAATCTGAGCTCATTTGCCCAATTGTGTGACTTTCTCACAGACTGTACGTGTTCATTATCCACCCTGAGCACATCGCACATCATTGAGCTAACCCCTATTGATTCTCCTGCCTCCTCGTCCACGGCCTTTTCTGCTTTAAACAGTTGCCCGTGCTGCACAACCAGGGCTGCCAAGTGTCTCGCCTTGAGTTGGATGGTCACGCAACTTGACCTATTGTCTCTTAACTTTAAACTATATTAACCAATCAGAAGCTACATAAGAAGGGTCTATCTTTCATTACAGCGTCACTACTCACACGGGTAGAGACAATAGTGCATGGTCATCGTAATATTTTAATTTTAAACATCGTACCGCTGTCAGGCTATACTTAGTTACTTCAGTTATGAGCACTCAGAAAGAGGAAGTCAACTTCTGGCTTTCAAATTAAGAGCAGTGCATCAGCGCAACGTTGTAACCCTGTAATCCTGTAATCCTTTGTTTTCAGAGTCATAGTCTGTTCGGTTTAAAATCCACCATTTTTTTAATATAGTTTTTGTTGTTGTTATCTTTTTATTATTAGTTCATTTTGTCCAATATCTATTGATTGTTTCCAACAGATTCAGATTGTCACCCAGTTAATAGGTTTATGATCAATTAAAATGGCAAGTTTAAGATTTTACTTAATATAACTTATAACAGTTTAAGTAGAATTTTAGAAAAAAAAATTATGATTAAAATATGATATATGTGGACTATTATCCCTAAACATCACAACAATTAAATACAGACATTTAGAGAAATTAATAATTGAATCATCATATATTAGCCATCTTATTCTTTTCTGAAAATAACCATTACAAGTACTCACCAGAGAATATTAGGACACAGATATTACAAGTATAAATAAGTTTCATATAAGTTTCAATAATTTCATTTTTTTCCATGTTTTTTCCCCAGGGTCCCCTTCAAATTCTTCAGACCTGGAGCTGTCTGAGGAATAGACAAACAAATGTATGGCAGTGTAAATGTAAATTCAAATGGGTTTGACCTCTTGAATGCTAAATACTTTTGACGTTAGTCATGATGTTATTTTAATGGTCGTTTTTTAGCATCTCCAAGATGGTATAGACCGTGTATAGTTCCCAATCAGAGGCACATGAGAGATGAAAGGAGCAAGCCTGCCTGTGCTATATTTGTCAATGGGTAAAGTGGGGCATGTCATTTAGGACTTCAGCTCTCAAATATTTATGAGTTTCAACAGCTCGGGATGTTGTGAAGATAAACAATTCAGCAAATTATCCACAGAAAGTGCTTGATTGTACACATTTCTTGCTCAAAGCTGATGGTGAAACAATATCTGATACTCAAAACACTTGGTACATAATTTATTCTGATAAAGAATCCAACTAATTAAGTATAGTTGCTTTCACTTTCCAAAAACACAAACCGAATTGGTGTTATCATAACTATTCTTTAGATGCACGTGTTTATCGTCACTTCTAAATGTCAATTATCTGCTGAAACACATCTGCATTGAACAATTGAATCTATTCTATATCGAAAACAGAAGTCCATAAACTTAACGTGTCAGGAATAACACCCAGAGGTCAAACCAGACCCCATAAGTAGGTTTTTTTAAGGGGCACATTTAATAGTTTGCTCAAAATCCAATTGAATGAATGTCCATGTTGATGATCTACAAGTATTTAAGATAAAACCCTTGTCTTAGAGAGAGATGATCATTCAACATTTGAGACTCAAAAAGAGTAAATTATTGTTGAGGGACTCTAGTTTGGGGAAGGAGGATGAACACAAAGATACTGCAGTCAAATCAAACCTCCCAGAATGAAGAGACAATGTCACAATCAGACTTGTACTTCCTGTCGACAGTTTGACAGTTTGGTAAATATACATTTTGACCCGTAACCTCAATTGTCTGAAGATTTCAGCCCCCTGTGTGATTGAGTTTGACACCACTGCCTTAAAGGGACATGGAAAAAATAAAGTAAAGTACAAAGTTCTCATGTCCAGATGAGAAAATTTGATCGTAAAACCTTTACATCCTAACATAAAACAATTATTTATTTGTTTATTTGATGTCCTTTTAGGGGATCCATAACATTTTGAACAATGTTTTTTCACTTCTTAATATCAACCAATTTAAAGTTTAAATTAAAATGTTTAAAAGCCAAAAAAGAGTGTAAGATATGGACTTGTTTAATTTTTTCCAGAAAAATTCTTCTTGTTGAGGCTTCATTACAAGATGGACGTTACAGAAATCAGTACTGAGCTATATAAATAGATAGATAGATAGATAAACTTTATTGATCCCTCTGGGGGTCTCCTTCGGGAAATTGTTTTTCCAGCACACAGCAAAAAAGACGATAGATTCAAGAACAAAGTGCAATAAAAAGAAAATGCAAGATGACACAATATAAATCTAAAGATAAAGAAAATAGATCAAACAAAAATAATAAAGAAAAGGATACAAAGATTAACATAGAATATTATCTTTTTACTACACTACTGCCACCAAACTCAGAATTATAAAGTCTAATAGCACAAGGAATGAATACGTCCCTGAGTCTATTAGTTTTGCATCTGGCAAGGAGAATTTGTGCACTCCATCTGCTTCTGTGCTCACTGATGACAGTGTTCAGAGGATGACTGTCATCATCCACAATGGACAGTAGTTTGTCGAGTGATCTTCTCTCTGCAACTGTAACCTCTTTTGCGCGCTCCGTTGCTTCATTAAAATGAACATACATTTTTGTCTATAACTCTAAAAAGCAACAGATTACTCAGTTTGTACTCACATTCATGTCGACTAAGGGTCGGGACTATTTTGTAGAGTAAAGTTTGAATTGAGTCTGCCACTTAAATAATAATTGATTGTTTTCCTCGACTAAATTATTTATCCTTGTGAGGTTAAAATAATTAAAAAATAGAGAAATGTAATTCGAGGTGGGGGGGGGGGGTCAAGGTTTGGGTTTCAAAAGATTTTTTTTTTTACATATATATAACCGAAACAACACTTTACAAAGATGCATCGTTGAAAAGTTAAAATATTCCTCACTCTATGTATCGTTGGACCACATCCTAGGGACGTGTCTTGAGAGGAAAAAAGAAGCAACTAAATCTGAGTTGTCTTCTGTTTCAATTCAGTGCTGCATAATAAAACCTGCAGGTTGGTTACAGAGGTGATAGAACAGATCCTCAAACAGCCACAAATATTTCTGACCGACTGCCAGCTCCTCTTACAATCTGTATTCAGAGCCAGTCACTGTTTCCAGCCACATTCATTTACAATCGATGGTCTGTAATGCAGCAACATTGCTACAGTACAAGACACCCCCCCCACCCCTGTGGAACCGAGGAGCAGGGTTTGTCAGGTGTGGCACACGCTCAGGATTTGTTCAATCTTTATGCTAAGCCATACACATTATTCAAACAGTGGGTGACCGGTGGGATCAGTATTCAGCATGTCGTGCAGGAGATTTAGTTGTGTATGACTGTGTCCTCGCCCAGCAGGGTTTGATATGGTGCATTTATGCGATGATGCTAAAGGTGTCGATGGCTCCTCGCTTTCAACTCTTGAATTCATTAGAAGTGAGAGGAAGTGACAGAACAAAAACAAATACACATTTATCACACGGTGTGAGGGAGCGTAATCCTCACAGGAATTCCACAACAGTTCCGGAGGTGGATTTCATCCTCAAGTGGCTAGACTCGGTTATTAATATGAGGACATGTATCCGGGATGATGGAAGAAAATCCTCCTGTGTTTTGATTTGAAGTGGAATTGAAAAGTTGTAAAGGGATTATTCCCCATTAGTCCTGCCAAGTTAAGACTTCAAAAGCATAATTTTCAACCTGAGCTTTCTTGATGGGTTTTCAACATTAGCTTCGCGTATTTTCAAGTCCGAGGACACAAAAGATTTTCTTTCAAAGTATCTTTATTTAAAATGTGTGCAAAACCCTGTTGAGGTAAATGGCTTTTTGTCATTTCTTTGCAGATGCCACAGAAAACAAAATTCTCAAACGAGGTGCTAAAAGGAGTTCTGCTCAGTGTACCTTACAGATGACAGTTTAACCTGCATGAGCCCAATGAAAACCAAATAACTGTCTGTAATATTGATGCACTTGTGATTGGTTGATGAGGCCTCCTTAAATGGTGTAGTAAAGAAACATAATCATGATACAGTGTCTTAATTTTGCCGTTTTTTGCCAAACAATGCTTTTTTGTTTTGCTAAGTATCATTTTTGTTGTATCGTTGAGAGTATCTTTATTTTGAAAGGCCACGTTCCGTTGAATAAAGCTGTACTATAAAAAATAGAGTGCCATCTAGTGTCCTTTCAAAATAAAGACACCCTTAACGATACAACAAAAATGATACTTAGCAAAACAAAAAAGCATAGTTTGGCAAAAAACGGCAACGCACAACAAAAGCACGAACAAATATATTATACACAATAGGACAGGAGATTAATTCAAGCATGCTGTACCATACAATTAAAGTTACAATCTGGCGCCTGTTGCTGGGGAGGACATGGCTTTAAGCTTTGAGGAGTTGCAGTTGCTGAGGTTACGCAACAGGCGCAGTGGTCCTTCTCAAACCCAACCCGGAAACGAAAGATGGAACAAACAGGAAGTGACAAGACGTGACAGAAAGGGTGGATTCCTATTCCTGTTGCAAATCACTTCATGCCCTCAGAGTTGAACTCACTTTCACTGCAACTGGTCTATGTTAATTAAAGTATGACTCTGAAACTGAGGACGGAAATCATTGGGAATTTAAAAATGTTGTGGAATTTGTGCTGATGAGCAAAACCAGTGTTTTGTTGTTGAGAAAGATGTTGGAAAGCATTTGTGTTTAGCAAGACCATCAGTGGGTTAAGAAGAAGATCAATGTTTGATGACTGGATGTTTGTGAGGTGAAATGCAGCAAGGATCTTAACCGGGAACTTTACAGGTTGAGGTTCGACTCACGACCATTACCCTCCACTATCCTGGTATTTCATTCCAAATATCTACCCTTGTTCCAAGCGGTACATCTATATTTCAATGTTCAAGGGTATATTGTAATGACCGCTTCTTTGTTCAAGCGAAAACCCAAAAAATGGAGTTTCTCAACTGAATTTAAATGCAAGGTTTAACTATTCACTCTGTCAAAAATGTCGACACAAGCTGCATTTTGAATTCATGAAACTTCCATATATTAAGAAAAGAGGATTCAGCAGCATGTTCAACTGAGATAAGAAGTCTCCAAAAATAATAAGCAAAAGTACAGGAAAAGCATTAAAAAAAATAAAATGACAAATGGTTGTGAGTTGCTTTGTCCCTCTTTTTTTTTTTAATGGAGTCTGAATGCAAAAATGTGGAAGTATACACACAGGCGACACAGGACAGCGATAACGGGTTATGATATTCAGCGGGGACTTGCCTGCTGCTGGTTTTTAATAAGGACTGACTTTGAGCAGCAGCTGAGATCTAGTGCTGTACATTCCCACTGAGACTCCCGAGTATCGACCTCATGCGATGCCTCTCTATACACACATGGCTGACTTTGTCTTCCGTGTTTCCTGCACTGACCATTAAACATTCCACACTTGGTTGCATCAGCTCTGATTGAATCAATGATTCACTTGGATCCTACAAATAAAAACGTGTTATGAGTTTAAATATGCATAGTAACAAACATTTAAATAGTGATATTTAAATAGATAGTCCACCTGTATATCACATGGTAATTCTGTGTCCTAACTGTCATTTATAAAATCTCGCCTCCCGGGAGTGAATCCTATCTGGTCCTTGTTGGAGCCCGTCCAACACGTCCCATTCATCTCGCGGCTTATGTTGATATGTCATTGGGAGCCAGTGAAGATTGATATCGGCAGCCATTTTGGCATCAAGGGTAGCCAACGATTTAAAGGTGCTGCGTGCGAGCACTTACCATCTGTCAATTTAATTCATCACGCTCGTGCAGAAAAATGGAAGCGGGCTCTGCCAATCTTTTTAAGACGGGCCCCATCGCTGTCACAAGCTCAATGAGAGATCGAAGAATTTAGGAAATGTGACGTGATAAAAGTGGGTTTTGATTTGACAGCAACATCTGACATATGATTGAGAAATGTTCCACGACTATGTAGACGAGATTTAAAACTAGACTGAGATAATCCGATCTGAGCGTGAATGGGACTGTTGCAGATAAACCGTTTAAAACTGGATCACACATATTAAAGGAAGGGTAGGTGATGATTGCAAGTCCCTTTACATCCCAAATCTGTTATTTATGTTTTCAATCATCTAATATTTTAACAAATTAATTGAAATGATTGGATGGCAGTATGTCAATCAAACTCTTAACATTTGTCCCGCTCTTTATGATTCACTGCATAACCACTGTTCTCACCTAAGAACTTGTGATGTTCTGATGAAGCTTCATTAAGCAGTGTCATTATCTTCAGAGTCCACTAGATGGCGGTCTCTGCACTATCTTCCTTTGTTTTGAACAACTGTTCTAATGAAACATGTCATTTTTAAACTGATGGCGCCACCTATTGACCTCTAAACAACATGACACTGTTTCATGAAGCTTCATCAGCCGATCACGACCTGCAAGCTATTCACGAGAAAAAGTAAAGGGGGTTAAGAGCCCTCAGAAAGTCTGAGAAAAGGTTGTTCAAATTTTTAATCCAAAATTAAAGCTTGATCTTTTCATGACCTAACCCACCTTGGACTTTGAGTTTCCCCAAAATTCTGGATGTTATAAGTGTATCTTTGGACGGAGTAGAGACGAAGACAACTGAGCTCCAGTTGCTACATTAAAATGAATAAACATTTTTGTCTATGACTCTAAAAAGGAACAGATTACTCTGAAAATAATCCCAACCTTGAGTCGACATGAGGGTGAGTAGAAAATTGTGACTATGAATTTTGAGTGAATTATCACTTAAATAATATATTGAAGTCAACTTTGCTTTCTTTATTTTGTTGTCATTATAAATATCTGAGCCATGAACTGTCAAAGGTAGGATTGTAACACACACACACACACACACACACACACACACACACACACACACATCCAGCGCATGTATCTATGTACATCATGAGGTCTGATGGAGAAAAACTGTTATTATATAAATAAATCCAAACCGGTTTGGAGCTGCTCAAACACACATCCTATCTCTTTAGAGTAAAGAAAAGTCAAACTCCCACTTCTGCCATGGAATGAAATCCCTGTAACCACATTCCTCAAGACACTGACGTTCCTTATATGTGAACATTAAAGTCTTCCTCAGGAGAATTTTCATACAGCCCTGAACATGGCTTTTTTCCAAGGAGAACATGTTGGGGGGGAAAAAAAACACAAAAATAATCTTCAACTTTGGCTTATCTTGTGTTCTGAAGTATGACTTTGATTTCTGCCAAGTGTACCTGACGTCGGGACATGTTGGACGAGGAGGGATGAGGAGAGGCGGTAGCTATATTTGTTGGTTTTGAACAAGGACCAGATGCATCTTCCCTGCACTGCATCACTGACGGTTGCATTAAAACACCAGTTATTGCAAAATTTACTAAAGTGTCCTTCTTTCATAGTCATTCACGTTTCTGACCAACGCCTGGTGCCGAATGATAAAATCTCAAATAGGAACAGAAATTGAACTAGTAAATGTGTGAATTGAATATTAATTTCTAGCACAGAATTCTTACAGCATCAACAACATCAAATTTCAAGCATTGTTTTTTTTTTTTTACTACTATGTTTCTCATCAATGCATGAATAAATGCAGTGTATAATTCAACGTGTAAAAAATAATCAATTAAAATAAATATTCAGTGTACGATTCAAAGAAAAATTCAATGTAAAGGAATGTTTTAAATATATAAATTCAGTGTAAGAAACTCTGTGTTAACTTTTGGGGACCCAAATAATCAATTAAAATAAATATTCAGTGTATGATTCAAAGAAAAATTCAATGTAAAGAAATGTTCTAAATATATAAATTCAGGGTAAGAAATTCTGTTAACTTTTGGGGACCCAAAGAATCAATTAAAATAAATATTCAGTGTACGATTCAAAGTAAAAATTCAATGTAAAGAAATGTTCTAAATATATAAATTCAGTGTAAGAAATTCTTTGTTAACTTTCGGGGACACAAAGAGAAACAATGTTACGCTGTGACATCACAGGAAGTAGGAGTGTCACGTTTGTTGATTTATTTTCATTGTTTATATATGTATACTGTATATATATTTATATATATATATATATATTGAGTTATTCACACTGAATTCATTAACATTATATTATTGCATTGAACTGTAACAATCCATGTTTTTTTTACATTAAATCTTTTACCTGCATTTTACACTCAGTGTATTCATGAATAAAAAATAATTATCTAAGGAGAAAATAGAACAGTGCTTGAAATGTTTTTTCAAACTCCATGTTTTATTTTAATGCTGTAAAAATCCATTGTTTGAAATTGATGATGGCAACACATTTACCTCCATATGTTTCCTGCAGACGATACAACGGCTGTGAACATCTGCCAGGATCCACGTTGGCCGGAGATGAACCTCAAGTTTAGTTCACTCAAACCATAATAAATATTATGGTCTGTTCAGCATTCAAGGTTTTACATGAGCGCCTCATTGTCTTTGCATATATTTCAATACAACCACTTCACAAAATGAAACCTCAATTGCCCTGCAAGTCCACGTTTCTACTTCAAAGCCAATCCTATTTTAGCATAATCATAGTTCCACCGTAAACATCAATTTGTTGTTTAAAAAGCGGTCTTTACACGCAGTCCTCGGCCAATGTTTTCCGGGGGATTTCAGCCTCTTCATCAAATCTGTCCACGATGGCTCTCGCAAATTGAGTTTATCGATTTCCAGGCCGCAGATTCAGTAGCCACCACAAATTGTCCATTACTGATTGTTCATGAGCAGTGCCCTTTGACCCCCATTGAAGTTTTGACCCCCATTGGGCCCCGATATTAACGGTCCGTCTTGTGTTAAGAAACCCTCAGGGAAGACATGTTTTGCAATTAAAAACTTTTTTCTTTCTTCAAATAATGGGAGCGTTGGGAACAAACGGTCCAATAAAACTTTTATTTCAAAGTCATTTATTAGACAAGTTTATTGATTAGATATATTGGGCCTTCTTGGCCATGAGTTGCAGTGCATTTATTACCAAACCATCCAGAATCATCTCTTCATCTGCTCTCATTGATAATATTGTGTTTAATTTGTATTAATTTACATCATGTCTTCTGATGTGTGATGTCTCGGACCACCTTCCTCTTTTTCAATCCATCCACTTCAACTGTCCTACCATAAACATTCCTAAGAATGAACCTAATAATTACCGTAAATCTTCTAGGAATGACATGGTCAATTTTAAGTCGGCTATTAGCTCAATCTAATGAGAAGAGGTATTTCTGTCTCAAAATGCAAATAATGCGTATGAACTGTTCGAAAAGTCTTTCAATAAGGCATAAGATGCATCATTTCTCTTGATGAATTTTAAAGCTAAATTCACAAAGAGGGAACCCATGGATTACTGAGGAATTAAAAAAGCTTTCTAGGGAAAAAAAAACTAACTATACAAGAGATCTCTTCTCAGTGTTAAAGAGAAAAGCGAAGAACAAATCTTAATCTAATCTATTAAACGAAGCTTCAAACAACATCAAAACAACATGGAATCTCATAAATCATCTACTAAATCGTACCAAATCTTCATTAGCCGCCTCTGTAGAGATGAATGGTAAGAATTGAGTTCTCTCTAATTCGATTGATATTGCTAATGGCTTTAATGACTTGTTTACATCGGTGGGCTCGGAACTGGCATCTAACATCGGGTGTTCCAATATAGACCCTTGGTCTATAACTATAGGCCAGATTCCTTCACCCGCCTACTTCTCTTGAGGTTCATAACATTATTTTGTCTTTGAAAAATGCCGCCCATGGGCATGATGGCATTAAAGCTGTCCTCATCAAAGAGACCGTTGATTACATCATAAATCCCCTCACTCATATCCTGTCTCTTTCTCTGGCAATTTCAAGTCCTGCGGGACAATTCCAATTTTAAAAGTCAGACCGATCTTTAAGACTGGTAACTCCAAGAAATTTAATAACTATAGGCCTATGTCAATTCTACCTTTTGTATCAAAGATTTTTGGAAAGGTTTATTTACGTTAGATTATTTAACAATTTAGCAACGAACAATATTTTATATAAACACCAATATGGCTTTCGTAAACAACATTCTACGGTACATGCCCTCATACAAATTGTCAACTATATCTCATCAACCTGAGCAACGTATTTGACACGGTCGATCACGCAATATTTATTGCCAAACTCAATAGATCCAGAGTGGAGGATGCTGACCTGTTCAAAAATTATTTATGTAACAGGGAGCAATATGTTCATCTAGCAGGCATTTCTTCTATGAAAGCGCAAGTTAGGATCGGTGTTCCTCAGGGATCTATTCTGGGGTCTTCGTTATTTTTTGTTTATATTAATGACTTAGCCAGCACATGCAATAAACTTCCGCCAATATTATTTGCAGAGGATACAAACCATTTAGCAGCTTAAGAAGACACATGATGAGTCATCGGTTGTCGCGGAGTGGTTTAAATGCAACAAACTTACCCTTATATAAAAATTAAAAAAATGTAACTTTATATTTTCTGCAATATTAATAAACGCTACCCCTACTTGGCTAAAATAGTAATAGATCATACTCAAATTGAATTGGTTCAACACACTAAATTCCTCAGAGTTATTCTCTGGTCTCAGATGGTCTGATCATATTAATCTGGTCTCTAGGAGATCAGCCAAAATGTTTGGCATACTTAGAAACGTTTGTCCCTTAATTCACTCTTCAGCCTATTTAAGATTATATCATATCATAGTTTATTTCCAGTTGTTAGTTATTGCAACATTGTCTGGGCTGCAACTTATCCTTCATTCCTTTATAAATTAAGAGTTATAAAGAAGAAATATCTTGGATTTATATCCAGCTCTAACAGATATGCCCCCTTAACACCTCTCTTCAATAGATTTAAAGTTGTTTTTTGATAAATGTTTTGCCTCAATGTCATGAGTCGGATCTGAGCAGAAGCTTCATGAGGATACGTATAGGCCCGTAAGTACTTCGTTCCAACCTTGCACAGTTTTTTATTCCTAACTTGTGCTTTACAATAAAAGAAGAAAGAAAAGAAGATTGTGGTAAATTATGTGTTTTTTGTAATACTGATGTACAACAGTTGCCGCTTGTGTTTTTCCCATAAAGGGTAGAATATATATGCTTTTTCATACAGAGAGCACAAAATATGATCAATATATTGATCTGAAATCCACTGCTTTTAGTGAAAAAATTAAATTAAAAAAGGTTAATTCTTGAAATATATGGATAAATAAAGGTTAACATATTGATAAATAAATCTAAATCTTGATTAACCTTCTCCTTTTTTTGTTTTCTGCTTAATTCCTTATTCTGTTTATGTCAACATTTCATATTTTAAGACCAAATGCCAAAAAAGAAAAAAATAATGTTTAAAAAGGAGTCTTTAAAACTTAATTATTTTGAGTTTTTACTATTATTATTTAAAAATATGTTTTATCTTGTTTAGCTCAGCAATAATAATTTAAACAATGTAGATTGTATACATGTACCAAATGTTCTGATCCTGGTTGAAGTCTTCTGATGGAAATGACCTAAAATAAGTGAACTCCACATTAAGGGTGATTGGTCTGGACCGGCCATGTGGATTAAAATGACGGATCCTTGTGTAGATAAGAGAAGATGACTCATGGTTTCTATTCAAGATGATGATGGATTAAAATAATTGCACTCACTAATTAAATCATTAATCTCATGTTATCTCTTTTCAGAGTGTCACTCTATGATCCACAAACGCATGCATGAATGGAATTAGTGAAGAGTCTCTTAATACAACACATAGGAAAGTGCCTCATAGATTAAGATGAAAATAACTCGGTTTCCAAACAACAATCTGTTTGTAATATTTCTGATTCCAGTCTGCTAAACAAAGCTTTTTTATTTCCTTTCAAACTCATTATCATCGTAAGTGTTTCATCACAGCTATTATCAGAGACAAGCAGATGTTTTCTCTGTTTTTTTTCTCCCCACAAAACCAGCTGCTTCTTTTTCCAGTTCATAACGTGGCAAACATTTCTTCCTCATTATGTTGAGATAATTCACATAAATAAACTCTTGAGTTCTAAAATTGATGTGGGAAGTCTTTGAAAAATATATACTATTTTTTCATGAGAACAATAGATAAAAGGTTGAAAAATAATATGTATTATAGGAAATATAAATATATGAATATATAATTATACAGTACATGAAAACCCTGAAAATGCTTATTTGATCAGTGTTTCAAAATGTTAAATGAATGAATAGAATATTCAATTTAATTATTTGTTTGCCTCTTGAACTTCGGACGGCGCTGACATCTGAATAACGCAACCTCTGCTCTATTTACACACATTATCCTGATGCCACGATGTGTTAAATCTCTAAGATTTATGAATTTGTATCATCATCTCTGGCTGTTGTCAAGATCGTTGATGTATTACTTGGCTTTTCGGTCACAATCCCTATTTACGATGCGGCCTATAATTATAAACCTCTATTTCTTTCCACACTCCATTAGACTTGATTTATTCCTTTACATTGAAAAACTCAAATTGAATGTGTGTGTTTCCTCGAAGCATTAAACCTATATTTATAGCGGCAGGATGTGCTGAGTCAGCCGTCTCTTGAAAGATATGTATGAACTCATGGACGGGGGAGATGGTAGATTATTTCACTCACCTGTAATTGTTGCTTGTAATGGAGAAACGAAAGGTCGTTTTTCCAGTTGCTTGGAAATTTATGGAACCGGGGGACATTCTGCTTATGGTTGTTATTTGAATGGCTGGCACAGGACTGCGACGATGAGGGGAAGGTAAGGGGGTGTTTCATTTACTGCAGTGGTCAGTGCCAGGAAGGACGTTTTGAAGTGAAATTGCAGAATTTTCATTCATTCATTCATTCATTTTCTGTGCCGCTTAATCCCTAATGGAGCCTGACCAAGTTTCTTCAGGCGAGAGGCATGGGACACCCTGAACAGCACAACAGTCTGTCGCAGGACACACAAGGACACCAGTTAATTCGAAATTCCAAGGTGTTGGTGTTATCCTTTCCAGTAACCTTTTTTTTTTTTCCAATGAACTAATTTCTTTAAAATTACTTTAATTTTTTTTTTAAACTGGCATGAGTTCACAAGATGTGTATTTTTACTCAATGGATACTTTCAAACCTCTTCTTATGTCCGTTGATTCAAGAAATAAAAAGTGATTCAAATGTAAAACATGTCATTGAAGGCATTGATGAAATTGATAACATTTAATGCTGAAACGGTTGAATTTCTTCAGTTTATTCACCGAGTATGTCTTGTTTCATGGAGTGAAACGATGCCGTTCTGCACTTGCTGCTCCAAAGTTATTAGAAGAGAGAAGTTGAACTCTTTGAGTAGTTGTGTCACGACATGTGGTAATTTATTCCTCCTGAGACGGTCCGTAGGGAACCTAAGCGATGCGTTCAGCTATGGCTATGCATGTTTTAGTCGCAGTTTGAATTATTAAATAGAAGATAAGAAATGAATTTATAGATCCAGTATTGAGCTTGAAAACAAACTAATTTATTCTACATTTTCCTCCACACTAAAATAAAAACATTTTCATTGTTGCAAGAAGACAATGTTGCTTTTTTAGATTTAAGTGCAATGTTTAGATATGAATCCTTTCAAAGGGCAACTAATGTGTTGATTTAAGTGTGTCTTAAATACATCTTGGACTCTATTGTACTCATCAGTATGTGTCTGTTTGTACAAAACTCTTTTTTCATAGAAATATTTACATTGGAAAATGTGCTTAAGCCCCGCCCATTGAAAACACTTTGTTTTTCTGGAGATTTAATCTCATTTAAAATAACCGCACCCACTCTGCTGTGATTGGTCAAAGCATCTAGGTCCATCACTGCCTGTCATCCAATCATGGAAGTTCCATCCTACAAGGGACTCGTTGTATAAACAAAGCGAAGACTAATTACAGCTGGCTTTTTTACGTCATAATGGACTCCGCCCTCGTTCGCCGAGATTTCAGGTGGGGGAGAACTTTAATGTTTTTAGTAAACAAAGAATGGATATTATGCATCATCATATAAAAAGGGAAGGTTGTATGAAAATATATTTTATTCTTTCAATAAGTCTTGCGAAAATGATCTTATATAGTTTCATTTTTGTCACTGTTCTATTTTGAACTACCGCTCTGCTGACAACATTTGTTACAGCTATAAGACAGTATCTGCGACAAAGCTTTTAAGATTTTGTGCTGTTTAATTATATATTCATATTTGTAGATCAATGTACCAGTACATCCTGTTGTCTTTAATATTGGGACAACCTACCTCTCAATTAATTCATTTGAACATTTGAAATCTCACCGAACGAGAGGTTACAAAAGCAGGGTCCGTAATGATGTAATAACGGCTTCACTCCTCTTCCAGCCAGCTGTAATCATGCCCTGCTTTGTTTATACAACAAGTCCATTGGAGGTGGAGACTTTGGGGATTGATGACACTAGGTGACAAACCTCAATGTTGGACCAATCACAGCAGAGTGGGTGTGGTTATGGTAAACAAGGTTTAACCTCTAGAAAAAATGTAAATGTTTGAATAAAAAAAGAGTTTTGTACAAACAGACACATACTGATGAGTACAAAAGAGGTCAAACATCTATTTAAGACACACTAAAGTCGACATATTATTGGCCCTTCAAGTCAATCAACAGGTTGGCCTTTTGCTTCTTGAGTATGTATTTTCATGTGATGGACTATGTGGTTCAGAGTTATGAGGTAATTTGTCTTTCTGAGATTCCTGTCAAGATTGTCTAAGCCAGTCCTCCATTTTAACCCATGTCGATTATCCTCCCTGGTCACGCTTGTCCTCTTCATCTCATCACTTCATCCATTGCTCGTCTTCCTTTTCTCTGTGGATTTGTTGAAAGTATGTAAAAAGGTAAATTTCAGTGTAAAAATCAAACTGTATTTGAATGAATGATCTGTGGGCGGCAACACGAACATTTACTGGTGACGATGTAAACAACATGAAACGCGAAGCTCAGCTTCTTTACGTCCTTCTCGCTGGTGGCTGTTTGCACATAATGGCCACTTAAAGCTCATTTATCAAGCGGCGATTTATCAGGATGCTAATAAGGCCGATAACCTGCAGCTGTTCCGGTTTCCTGCCCGAGCAACACTTCTCACTCGCCACCAGAGGAGAAGCCCCTTCCCACTGTGCTCCTGTTTTCATTGGTCCCCTGACGCTTTGAAGCGATGATATAAATCACTCTTAAAGAAAGAGTCATGGATGACTCGTTTTATATTATGGTTGTAATACGACTGGTTTTAAAGTGTTGCGGTCGTTTATCATCAAACACAACCTCGCATTAGAGCCTGTAACAATTATCTGTGGCCGACCGCTGCGGAACACTTGGGAAATGAAACTGCTTCTCGTTTGTCTTCTACCAACAATCAGTCGCTCCTTCAGGGATAAACTATTGCTCATTTCCATCAACAGCACATCCGTGTTAACCATGATAAATTTAGGTCAAAAGAAATAGCAATCGTGATAATAAAACGCAACACTTTTCCCTGCTGGTGGGTTTTACCCCCAAATCAGGAAGATCAATATTTAATGATGGTTCCAGCGAAAGGAAAAATGGAGTCAATCTGACGAGCTTAAATAATATCCAAGCACAAACGGAAGGCAAGGAACAGAGAGCGATGGACTGCGGAACAAGTGATTGTCCAGCATCGTGCCAGGAGACTCATTGGTCGTCTGCCCTGGAACAGTCACCGCAAATCCCAGACTGGTTCTTGACGCTGCCATCCCTATAATTGTCTGCCGCCACCAGTAGTTACCCCTCCGTCGCCCTACATTTTCCTCATACACCCCAGTTACATTGCATCAGGTCAAAACCGACCTTGCAGAGTACAATAGCTCCCCACCCCTGCATATGTATTTATGGAAGCCAGAGAGAAGTTCCTTCACCTTGACCCAGAGACAACACTTGCAATACGACCCAGATTAACTTGACCCAGAGGCAGCAAAAAGGGTCAAGAAAAAAAAGACAAAGAAAGATAATTCAAAAGAGTAGCATCAAAAACGTCTTAATGGCTTACAGTCTGTCCTTGACCTACGATGTATCTTACATACAATTTTTCTTTAAGACCAGGGTCCCAGGTCCAGTTTCACTAATGTCAAACTCTAACTCCCCTGACTTAATCACGTGTTTCAAATGAAAACTGAAATTGAAGTCCTCCTCTCCAGCTCTGAGCTTTGTTTATACAATGAGTCTCTTGGAGGTGGAGACTTACAGGATGGATGACACCAGGTGACAGACATTGATTTTTTTGGTCAATCACAGCAGAGTGGGTGTGGTTATGGTAAACAAGATTCATCACCAGAAAAAAAAGGTGTTTTCAGTGGGCGGGGCTTAAGCACATTTTCTAATGTAAATATTTCAATGAAAAGAGAGTTTTGTACAAACAGACACATACTGATGATTATAATAGAGTCCAACATCTATTTAAGACACACTTAAATCAACACATTAGTTGCCCTTTAAGACAGGGGTCAACAACCTTTTTTGCTCCATGGAATAGTTTAATGTTGGCATTATATTCACATAACTGTATCAACTTAAGCAAATAGAGTTTGTGTTCCACTCATTTTTAATAATTGATAGTTTTTATTTTATTTAGTTACTGAGGTGTCACAGGCTAATGTTACTTCAGAGAAAATTCCATAATTTCTTTTATGACCAAACACCTTTAAGACACTAACCATCAATACAACATATAGCAGTTATTATTATTCTTTTTTTCCTTTTCTGTACGGCTCGCTGACAAATGTCTCACACGGGAACACTGTTTTAAGAAACCTTGTGGAGTAAGGTCTCATGAATTGCTAATCGGATTTCTGTCGTAAATGTGTATCTCACACACAAACTCTGCAGTGAAATATGTCATCTGTGCAGTGTTGAAATAAAGCAGACGGTTTGATCGTTGAATTTTATTATTGTCCTCGACTGTTATGTTGTTTTTTTACTGCTAGTTTGATGATCATCTGCCATATAATGACTAAACATCTGCATTAGTAAAGTATATCGGTGCAAGTCTGGACCTTCACACCTAAAGTTTAACTACCTCATTAGATCTCATCTGGAATTTCAGAAAATCATAAATAGTTAGAATAATTACAAAAGTCTAAATGCTGAATATTTACAATAAAATCCAATTTTTTGTTAAAGATTTAAGTTTCACAGCTAAGCAGTGTGACAGGGTTTTTTACGGCGAACAAGGCCATAAAAAACGTACAATTTAAACCACTGTTTTTTTCTTCTCTAGAAACACTATTGATTGAACATAACAAAGGTGCTAACATAAGGCAGACAGTTACTTAAATGAAGCGCCAGGACAAAAGATAATCCAGTACGGCGTCACTGGATGGAAACAGATGAATGATCAATATCTATAGTGTTTCTCATGAAGCTGATAAGACACCATCATGCAGTGAGCGCGAGCTAAATGTTCACATCGATCAGCAGAGAGAGGGAGGGAGAAGTTGAATAACACAAAGTCTGGCGGGAGGTTGATTCTCTTCATGGTCCTTGAATGGGAACATGACTGGCTGTGACAAGCAGGTTGTGGGTTTCATGCTTCAAACGGCTCAATAACCGTCCACTCCCTTCCCTCGGTCGAAATGACAAGCTCACATTAGCGGAGGATGCATTGATGTCCACAAAATCCAACAGTTGAATTTCATTGTATTTAGTAAGAGCTCTGAACGTTCTACAAAACTTGCTCTTCACACCGTGTGGTATCACCCTCACAAGTCGTCTCTTTTAATTGAAAATCAATCTCATTATGATTCCTTTTTCCCGCACTAATCTCTATAACAGTTCACTTGAGGCAAAAGTAATTATTAAAAAATGCTAATCAGGTAAGAGGAAGAATCTTAAGTGATTTATTGTAGATGCATTGTTTGGACTCGAGATGCGTCTAATATGGTGCCAGGGCTTCTGTACACCAGAACAGCGAGGTTTCCGTAAGGTATTCATAACCGCTGTTTCATTGATGAATAAATTACGACTGTATGGCTCCATCCCTGTTCTGGCTGATGCATCCTTATCGATTCATATTCCAGGAGTCTGGCTTTTGCAAACACATCCATCATTCCCATGCGGAGGGATTCTCCTCAGATCCGGCGTCCTTGTGACTATCCTTGAGGTCGGACCGTAGGAGAACAGCAATCTTCTAGCAGTCTAGTGTTTACATTTCTATTTTCAACAAACATCACAATGTCATTGTTTTACTGGTGTGTTGTGGAGAAAACAACCATATGGAAGTAAACAATGTTACAACCATAACACAAGTCCATACTACGTCTGTGCTTAGTGGAGCTGATCCAGTATTTTTTATTCTAAAAGTTTCTTGTCTAGTTGAATCTGTGCTGCCTGATTTATGACTTTTTACTGGTATTCCCACAATGATCTCTAAACTTGTTTATTGATCTCTGAGCACATTTTTAAACCTTTTTATTGGCAATTTCTTCATGTTTCTCTTCTTTGCGAGCGACCAGTCGATGGCGAAGCTGGTTGGAGAAGATCACATAAAAAATATGATACAATAATAGCCGGTTAGCCTTCCAATGGATAACTCAACTTTATATATAGAGCAATTTAGAACAACAGCAGTTGACACAAAGTTCTGTAAAAGAACATTAAACCTGCCCAAAATAAAAACGGTTCAAACCAGTAAGATAACACAATAAAAGCAAATAAAACAAATAAAACATGTAAAAGGTACTAAATCAACTACATTGTTTTTTGCTTTTTTAAAAGCCAGGGTATAAAAGTGGGTTTTAAGACGAGTATAAATTGACAAAAAAAGGGATATATAAAAAAAAAAAAATGGGAGGAGGACTTTCTCTTCACCATTTCTTATTCAAAATATATTCTTCCGGTTTGCTAAGCAATCGATGCTACTTCAAGGAAGGTAAATGTTCGCCAAATTACTACACTGACCCCCCCTCTAAAAAGAGAGCTGAAAAAGAGAAAGTTGAGGGAACTAAAATCACTCAGCTTAATTAAAAAGCAAAGGCAGCCACTGAAGCATCATTCTGTGTGTTTCACTCCATCAAGAAACAAAATAAGTGCTTTCAAGATGTAAATATTATTTAAAAAAGGGTCTCAGTTGATGGAGCAAACTCCTTGTTTTGAGATTTAAAAAAAAATCTTTAATCCAATCTCTTAAATTATCAAGACGTACTTTAAATTGGCAACTTCAGTTGCTGAAAGTTTTTCCTACAGCAGTTGTCTCTTCGACAGATACAGCCCAGTAATACATTTCTATCCTGATTGTGCTTTCAGATATGGATGCAAAAAATAAGCTTTTAACAATGAACAAAACTTTAAAAAATTTTAAAAAACATATATCAGTCCGTAATTTTTTTTTTTTAAGTGTAAAATGACGTCAATAAACACAAACTATCCCCCAATATTGTGAGCCACTGGAATGAACTTGTTTCCCAGTGCAGGCAGCACGATGCTTTCCCTGACTTCCTTAATTACCGCTCTATAATACACTAAAAAGCATTATGTGCTAAAATGCCAAACATGAAAGATATAATGGATCTGGCGACAAAAATCCTCTTTTCGAGTGAGACCTCTTCAGAGACGACTGTTCCGAGTGAATCTAAAGGAGGTTGACTGCAGCTGACCTCTTGCTACACACTGACGTGAGACGTCTGAGTAGAGGGAAATTCCTGCAGAAATTTCGAGAGCTCTGTCCGGAGAAAAAATATTTTCTACTCGACGCTATACATGCAGAATACAAGCCACACTGTGACTATAAGTGGCTGCTAGACTTGGCATTTTTTAACAGATCTGACCAACATGTAGAAGGTGCTTCATTAAGAACTGCAAAGAAAAGACAAACTGGTCAATATGATCAGCTAAGTTAATGTTTTTTAAATCAAAATATCGCTGCAACTTAATGATCTGAGGAAATGAAAAGGAAAATGAGTTACATGCACATTTACATGAACTATCCTTTTAAGGCCAGGGCTCATGCACAATTTTGGAACTTACTCAAAGAGGAAAATTATACAAATACGGAAGCTACGCCACTTACGAAGCGCTTTGGAGCAGACACCAGCTGTTAACTGTAAAGCAGTGCACTTAGAGAAGTGTGCGATTTAAGACTCGGCACCAATTTAGCTGTAAAACCAAGTTAGACAGTGGAGAAATCGAGAAGAGCCTTGTGATCTGCAGTATGAAATCTGGGCATGTCTTCCTCCACTAAAATCTTAAGTAAAAAAATACGCACTGACGCATACTGTGTATTGCATGTTGCTCCAGGTTGTTTGAGACTGTTAATATATGTTTACATTTTTTGCCAATATTTTAAGAAACACTTTCACATTTAATTAGAGAAAGTATTTATTTGTTGTACGATTCAGTTATGATGTTCAGCATGTAATGGCATGTATGTTAACTATGCCTTAATGATTTTTTTTTTTACAATTAAATACTTCAAAAGAAATAATATATTGTGTTCCTACAGTATCTAAATATATTGTAGTGTCAAACTCACACATGTATCGTGATACATACTATTGCTGGTTCTTGCCAATACACAGCCTTTAGTCCAGAAATGCAGAATAATAAGGTATGTTCTTATGTTTGATGAAGATAGATTTCGGGTGTGTTCGTTTCAAAAGTAGCTAGTGACCTGAAAGTGTAGGTTCCTCTGTCATAGAGGAATGTTCACTAAAAACTCTTTCATGACTGTGTACATTGAGGATCGGTTACAATAAAGGACTGATAAAAGTTGCTTGTATTGTTTGATGATTCGCGTGTTTTGGTCTAGACCTTAAGTGTTTCCGGTCATTATTTGTATTTCACCGTCAAGAAATCCACATGGACGACGGCAGCTTGAACCATAGATGAACTAGTGATGGTCTGATGAAGCTTCATGAAGCGGTGTCATTATTTTCAGAGTCCACTTTCTTATTGCACATGTTTACCAAACATGATATCCCACCAGCGAATTGTTCTGACCATCATCCACTTCTCTCTGGTGTATGTTTGTTCAGCAGCTGAACTTTTAGATCAAAATCACCACCAACTTAATTGTCTACAGTGCCAGGCAGCCCATTTGAAATGATGGTTACGATTGTATTATTTTGATAATCACAGGAATACTTCAATAAAAACTATACCCATGCGGATTCACGTATCCTTATCTGCTATTTCAGGTCAATAGAATTGTTTAGAGTTTTTTCTTCTCCTCAGCAGGATGTTCACGGAGGACTTTTGCCCTGTTGGATCATGCGAGCAACATCAGCAGCCGCTTCCAATAGCTTTTCTCTACAATTGGCACAAATGGTCTGGAAATTGAGTCAGGGAGCTCTCCCTGGCCGTCCAAGAACCGGCAGTCTCCAGGAGATGGCTTTGGAATAAATGCAAGTCTGCCTCTGCTTTTGCTGATGACAATAATAACTTGGCTGAATCCTACCATAACCTTAAAAATAGCCTCTTGAAGGAGGGCTTACTGTGACGAGGAGACAATAAATCCTGGCCATTCGGACAAAAAAGAGGTTCATGGCTGACTTTTGAGCAGGAGATAAACTGACCTGCCAAAAAAACTACCTACAGCGCAGGCACTTTAACCACAGTTAGGATTTGGATCGGATCAACTCAGAAAGATGTGTTTTTCTACCATCTGGACGGAGCCATGACCGGACTAATTGGTCAGTGGATTAAACGTTTAAGGAACAATATGTGTTGGACACAGCTACAGGTACATTAGTAGCCCTCCAGTGCGACACAGTGGGTGGTTTTTATTGTGTGCACGCCTGAGTGCCGCCGGATGAAAGTTCCCAAATAATCAGAGCTGCTGCAATGTTCCTCAGCGGAGCTAATGATTCACGATGGAATGCAGCAACAAGCGCGAGCAGCTGCGCTCTCAACGACAGAAGAGACGAAGACCTCCCTCGGCAACAGACCATATTCGACGACAGCTGAACGGAGCAGGTGAACATGCGAGTGCGGTGTACAATCATCCGTCGTCTTGTCGGGCGCAACAAAAGCCAGGGTCATCTGTATTTTTGTCACGCAGCATCGCGGCGGCTTACCTGTTTTACTTTCTCTGTCTTCAGCTCTTCTTTGAGCTCCTATGTTTACAATTTGTCTTCAGCTCGAGGAGGAGCAAAGACAAATCCAGTAGATACAAAGTGTTTTGGGAAAAGTATCCTCGCATTTCAAGCATTTATCAATAGAATTTCAGCATATTAAAAAGGTTTTAAGCCAACATTTTTTTCTTCAGTTCATTATGCAAAGTCCTTAACACTTCCTCCACAGCGACCAAAAAAACAAAAACAGGCAGTGTGTCCAAGATACAATACAGGAAGAACATCAGTCACTCTGGATGTCTGTAGCTGTTTAGCCATGAATAATTTATACAAAAGCTTAAGTGCATTAGGTAATAAAACATTAATACACCCAACAGACAGTCGTGACTCCTAATGGTCGCGTTCTGGTAGAATAAACTCACCGTTAACTTCCATGCGGTCATTTGATCCACTCCGATTGGTTGATTGTAGAGACATCGCCGGTGACCATTGGTCGATGCACTTAGAGACGGTGTGGACTATTTACCTCACAGGCCACCGTATATTTCATAATGGGCTGTCGAGCCAGAAAAAAAGGGATAAAGGGCCCTAATTTGATCGTAGATAATAACAATAAAAATAGTAATATCAGAAATATATCTATGGTAAAAGTCTTCCTAAGTCTAAGTAAGGAGCTTATTTACATCTGTTTTATCACACAAAAAAACCTACAGAGTGACTTATGAAGTCATACTTTTTAATAAATATTGAGAGTCAGTCAATAAGGAAACCGAAAGAAGAATCCGAAAACAGTTGCTTTCAAAGGAGACTCACTTCACATAGACTGGGAAACACAGTGTATGTCAGTTTCTCTGCAGGCTGAGAGAAGAGCAACACAAGTAATATCCAGGCTGAAGTCACTCAGGTCTGGATTGAAGGTGGCATTCTTTCATTCATTTGGATTGATCGATAGAGGGGAGGGAAATCCTTTGAGGTATTAAATGCAGCTCACAAATCAAATTCTGATGGCCTTGTTTCTGGTTAAACCTGTAATGAAGTGTTCCCTTAAACAGAAGCGACAGTTGAGGTAAGGAAGTAAGGCCAGAACCAGCACTGGCTCGTCCACACCTTAAAAGGTTATGGTATGGTTATGGTATGTCATCTATAAAAAGACATTAAACTAGAACAACCAAGTGGGGTTTTTTTGTATTTTTTACACACCTTTCTAGCTCAGATTTTTCCTGGTTTTTCCCCACCCTCGATGCGTAATGCATTCTGGGATACCATTTACTGTCAATGGAGGTCCTGTAGAATCTTAGAACTGAGAAAGCCCGTACTCTTTCCTCAACTTTTGAGTATCGGGACAGCACTTAGTCTTAAACTTGAAATGGAATCCACTACAAAATGTATTTGCCAGGTTTGTTGCCCACTTTCCTGCTGTCCTGAAAGATCCTTTCTATTGTTATTTAAATCAAATTAGAAGCTAATTTTAATCTTATATATATATATAGATATTATATATAAGATTAAAAGATACTATATATAGTAGTTGTCGAACAAAATATATAATCAGTATTACCATGTTTAATAATCTACAATAAACTGAAATCAAGCTGATGTATTAATTAACTACATGAAGGCATGGGTTTCAAGTGATATTAAACATTAATTTTACCCATTTCTAAGAGGAACAGCGTTTATTTTTGATCCGGGGCCACTAGAGTTTCTTAGCAACTAAGGTTCCTTCTGCCAACGAGAGACTTGAATATTGATTTTCATCCACTGTTATATTTTCAAGGCATCGTTTTCTTAAGATAAATGAACATTAAATCCACCAGTTCCTTAATGTTGAAGGATATAACCTCCATCCACTTATCCCTCTTTGTTTGCAGAATCAGCTTCTCCAGTTGTAAATACCGTTTGAAAAAACTCATTGAAGAGCAAGAAACATCATTTGTGGCAAGTCAACAACTCCCGCTGTCTCTGAATTCATCTCGGCAACATTAGTATGCTGGCTGCATCCGCCGGGCAGAAGGTATATATATATCTTTTACGGTCTTGCTTCTCTAAAGCAACTTTCATTATGACTCTGCTGCGTTGGTTTTTCAAACATGTTTCTTCAGTCAAATCTGTTCACCCTTCTGAAAAGCGTTGTTGGATGCGTGACATATTCTAAATAGGTCCTTCCTGTTCTTGCAACAACATATCTTTATTTACTTAATTGGATACCTGTCATGACACAAGCACCTATTTCTCTGTGACCCAAGTCACACCACTGTAATTATTTCCTCCCAATTAGAGGAAATTGTACGCCCGGCCTACGGTCTTGCTCTCTGTGCGGAAGATCTCCACTTTTATTTCCCATTTTTGTGTTTCAATTAATCCCATGGTTACCATCCCTGAAAGTGCTCTTGCTGAGTCACAGTAACACCAGATATTAGGAGAAGGTTTATGACCGTGTGAGTTACACATTGATGTGTGTATGTCTTCTCATGCGTACTCACTCACTCCGGCTTCGAGCTCCCTCCTGACTGTCTCCGGCTAAATCATCCACTCGTGTCGCGCTGCAATCCAGCTGTGTGAGCAAGAGAGACGTGAAACCAAAGATGATGCAAGTGACTTTTGCACGGCAATTTCTTATGGTGCACGGGTAAATATGTGAGTCAGACCACGGAATATAGCATCAAGTGTCCTGATGGGAATAGACCACCTCACTATCCCTTAACCCTTTTACCTAAGAGCTAGAATCAGAAAACAAGAGTAAAAGTATTAGCACTTTAAACATGTTATTACAAGTTGCATTTCAAAATGTATTTCTAAAGGGCAACACATTTCAAAACGTATCATTCTTGACTCACTCACAAGTTTCAAATGTTGAATCTTCCTCTCCAAGATGCAGTAAGTACCTCATCATGACCATGTTTTGAACTTATTACTTTATAAAATTCTCCCCCGTCTGAAATGTGGGCGAATAAGAGGTTACGAGAGCGGAGTCCATTATGACGTAATATTAACTTCCCTCCCCTCCAGGCAGCTGTAATCACACCCTGATTTGTTTATACAACAAGTCTCTCAGAGGTGGAATCTTCCGTGATTGATCAATTCAATTCAATTCAATTTTATTTAAAGTGTCTTATCATAACAAAGTTATCTCAAGACACTATACAGTTGAAATAAGACTACAGTTGATTAGGGAAAGTGACAAACCTCAACACTTGACCACTTACAACAGAGTAGGTGTGATTATTGTGAACAATATTTAATCTCCAGAAAACTCAAGTGAATTCAATGGGTGGGACTTAGGCACATATTTTAGTATTTAGTATTTAGTAAATATTTAATTGAAAAGAGTTTTGTACAAACAGACAAATACTGATGAGTACAATAGAGGTCCAAGATCTATTTAGGACGCACTTAAATCAACATATTAGTTGCCCTTTAAGGATTTAATCGTGTTAAAATAAAGTTAAACAAACAAACAAATGTACTATTTATTTATTTTGCACTACATTCTGAGTATGTGCGCAAAATCTATATAAAGAGATCTATATTGTAGAGCAAATAGGATAATCGTGGAACACCTTTTATTAGTCCAGTCAAGTCACAGTTAAGCTCTGTCATGTTATATTTAATTATTTAGCTGTGAGAATAATTGGAGTTCTGAAGGGAGGATGCAGCTTGTGGATTCATTACTGAACATTCTTCTTGTCTAATTTAGCCCATTCCTTGATCACTTGCATTCTTGCTTTGGCCCGGGCAGCCATCAATAATAAATAAAGAGTATCATTAGCTCAGGTTGTTTGTGTGCTTCTGCTCCAGCGATCCTGTGTGTCGACCCACCAGAAATAAGGACGTGCGATTCAGCTGCTCGGGCTCTCTTCGCATGATGAATGTAACTTAGACACCCATGAATAAACAATAACTGCCCCCCTGACGGTAAGAAGATGCATCAAGCTAAACATGGTAAAAACCCAGAAGTGTTACTTTAAAAGAAAAATGATAGTTTCTGCTCTAGTTGAATTCAAGGCTGTCAGCGATCAATAAAGTGCGACGACCTATAATTCAGCTTGATGTGTGTTTCTTAACCTGCATTTTCTGCTGAACTGAACACTAAGTAAAACATCGGTCTTGTTCTTTTCCTCCCTGCACATGCTGCTCTGAACACTTCAACATGTGCCACTTCTGATGATGGATGAGGTGTATTTCAATGTGACAAAAACATGAAGGCATCTGCCATCCTGGCGTATTGTCCTGCTTCAGATCGAGCCTTTGGGTCAAACGTGGCCGATCAGTCCAGCAGTTCTCAGCCCTTAATGGGCAGAACTGAACTATTCAATTGAATTAAAATGCAATTTACGTTATTTTATTGTCATTTTATTAATATATTTTTAGGAATTTTAGGGTAACATGTTGTGATGTTGAGGTTTACTGTCTGTTTGTCAGCTCACGTCATCAATCCTGGAAGTCTCCACCTCCAAGGGACACGTTGTATAAACAAAGTTGGTCGTGATTACAGCTGGCTGGAGGAAGAGTGAAGCCACTATTACATCATCATGGCCTCTGCTCTCGTCACCTCTCCTTCGCTGAGATTTCAACTTTATAAAGTAATAAGGAGAGTTGGAGTTTGTAATTAGTTCCCCTTTAATCACCATTTTTAATCTGCCATTATTGAACTAATCACGTTTGTTTTAATGTAAAGCACCATTTGACTCTGAATTTCTATAAAGTGCTATGTAAATATAATTTTCATTCTAATTATTTTAATCAAAAATGTGCAACACACGCGCGTGAAGGTTGATTTAACTGAATGATTTTCTCCTGGTTGTGCATCGTACAATCCTAATGACAAAACCTTCCTAAATCCAATGGAACTCCATCAGTTTTTAAAGCTGATTTTTGGACATATTTTGATTTTAAAACAAATGAAAGCAGTTATGACTTTGTCAAGAGTCATGTGGTCTGTTATTTTTACAACACCAGAGTCAAGTACTCGGACAATACTACAAATACACCTTGTTCCAGCAGTATTGCAATATATCGCAGCATATCTTATTGTTGCCACTGTTTCGTGATACGTATCGTATCGCAAACTTCTTTCCAATACACAGCAATACTTGATAGTGCGACCTGATCCAGGAACCTCTCCATGTTCCTCTCCAAGTTCCTGGTCTGGTCTGCTGCCCCTGCTCTACACTGTCCTCCATAATTTCCCTGATCTTCTCTCTCCATCCCCCCTGTCTCTCTTCTCCCGCTCTGCCGGTCACACACTAAGTCTGGATCTACTCAAGGTTTCTGCCTGATAAGAGGACATTTTATCCTCACCACTGCTGCCAGACGCTTGCTTATTATTATTATTATTTAATTGTAAACTGTCTTAAGATCTTTCTGGAATTAGTTTATACTTCAAATAAAATAATAAAATTGAATTAAAATGAAATGAAACAACCAAATAACTAAATTAGTAAAAATGAAAAACAAAAGGTCAAATTACCGTGTTATTATTGGAACATGTGGAACACATTATGGGGGAAGAAAACAAGGTTCTGATTCCCAGAAGTGGAGCTTTAAAATAAAAATGAGCATCAAGGTAAGAACGCTTATTCTAAAGTCTTTTTTAAGTAGCCAAAGCAGCCAAATCATATACATTTTTAACATCAACAATATTGTACCTCAAGAATTCATGAGAAATGAAGGTTTGCTGGAATTTATCGAGGTAGCAGGAGTCGTAATGTTTCCGCTTTACAGTGACATTCTGACACCATAAGACCCAAGAACAGGTTCAATTCCTTCATCGTTATCTCTAACCTTACAATATCTTAAAGTATTTCTACCCGTCTGCTCACAACTTTGTGAAATAAAAGACCAATTTCATGGACATCACCATCAAAGACCAGCTCACAGTATTGCTCTTCTGTTGAAATACTGCTTGATATTCTTAAAACACTGAGGCGTCGTGAACTTTTGTTTTTTGCGAGCACATAAATGGAGTGTTGGGAGGTGGGGAGCCGGCGAGTTAACGCCGCAGCATTGAATGTTGGGTCCCCAGACAGAAGTGTAGTGGGTGTACAGAAGCGTAATGTGTAAACACACTGATGACTAAGCACTTCCACTACTGCTCCTGACAGATCTGACAGCTTCTCTCTGGTAACGCCGCTCGCAGCTTCATCTCAAGGGTGTATGAAGTGAGACAGATTATTTGGGGAGTGATTCAGAGCTGTCATTATTAAATCCTCAATGAAATTAGCTGAAAACAAGTGACGTGCGGCAGAGACAGAGCGACGGCAGGAATAAATGTGTAATTAATGATCATGTAAGAAGATTTTTATAAGGAAAACGTATCATTATATACAATTTAACAACTTCGTCGGAGGGACTGATCTCAATGAGTAATTACATGATCATTACTGTTATTACACATCCATCAACAAGTAGATTTACATCGAGAAATAGTAACTGAAAGATCAACAGATAACCAGCTCGGGCGGAGAACAGTGATGCTCTAGAAGTGATGAAGTCACTAACTCAGCCACAAGCGGCCCTTGGCTGTATTAATGGGGTCCTTATGAGGTCAAAGTATGAACCTGTAGAAATGCCTCTGATGGCTTTTTTTTCAGAAAATAACAAAACCATACATGTTTGTTTTTTTATTATTATTTTTTGTCTTATTTCTTAAATTGTCAATTTTGTAAGTATTTTTTATTTTTCCTCAACATAAATTCTCAAGTAAATTTTTTGACAGATGTTTTTTTTTCATGTAAAATAAACACATTTCTTTAATAAAATGTCACGCCATAATTCCTTTTTTTTTTTTATTCATTTGTTATATTATATATTTCTACTGGGCTGATTGGCTTCTAGTGTTGGCTTCCAGTCGCAGTATATAATCTGGCCCTCAGGATATTAAATGGCCCGTCTCTCCTCTAACCTCATTTTTATCTGCTTACACTTTACACTTAATAAAGAATTTGAGGTTAATCAGAATTAACTTATACTTGTCGTCCTCTCCTCCATCACCTCCTCCACACAGTAAAGTTCACTCGAGTACTCATGGGTTCTATTTTCTCCAGTAAAATATTATATCTACAACATTGGAATTATTAAGAAGTACTTTACACTAGATGTACAGTACACTCGCATGGAAGATCAATTTAATATTAACATATTACTCACTCAAATACTCATGGGTTCTATTTTCTCCAGTAAAATATTATATCTACAACATTGGAATTATTAAGAAGTACTTTACACTAGATGTACAGTACACTCACAGTACACACACACGGAAGATGAATTTAATATTAACAGATGAAGGTTAAACTGGGTCATAAGAGCATAATCTATTATTATTCAAGGTATTGAAAGATGCAGGAGTTCCTGATCTGAAAATCTCTATCAGTCTATTTCATTTTTCTTGGGTCTGCCCAGGGACCCCTCCCCAATACTAGGAGGCAGTTATAGTTTAAGTATCTTTTTCTTTTTTTTCTTTTTTACGAATTTAAAGCAAAGGATAAAACACGTAATTATTTTCAGGTATGAGGATAAAGACGCTCTATTTAAAAAATAACTTGTACCAATAAGTCAAGGATAAAGTGTATTATAACCAGTGAATGAATAGTTAACCACAGAACTGAATAACTCATATATATTCATGGTTCCGTCTGACAATGAATTCCTCTGCTTCCAGGTTTTGATTGTCACTGTGCATAATCTACATATGTAAGTAAACTATAAATACACAAAGCCTGAAATGTAAATATATTTACACACCCACATCTCTGCCTGTCAACATGCCAATTATTGAGATTAAAACCAGCCGTGCATTAATCTCAGTGTTCTTTGTATTCTTCTGGAATAGACGGTCAAACCGCTCTTTTAATCCGCACGCATTCAAATGTATTTTCTATATGTGTGACTTGTGTTTACTCTGGTTTTATACACTTTCTGTCGTCCTACACAACTACTACTGGAGTCTCCTCAGGGTTCACCTTGAAAATCTTATGAAGGTTTTATCTATTTTTAATTTTTATTAATGCAATGCATTATGATATAAAATATACTTTATACATTTGTTATCCTAAATTTAGATAACTTTAGAGGTTTGAACACTAGGAGAGAAAATAAGAATGATTATGATGAAGATATTGATTATGCTATAGATGATGAAAATGATGATGGTGATGAGGATGAGGAGGAAGATGAGGATGGAAAGATTGACGATGGAAAGATTCAGGATGATAAAGAGAATGAAGATAAGGATGATGAAGATAAAAAGGATGATCATTTTGAAGATGAGGATGGTGATAATAATGGTAATGAGGATGACGATGAAGATGAGGATGGTGAGGATGAGGATAAAATGAGGATGAGGTGGAAGATGAAAATAAGGATGATGAAGATGATGATGACGATGACTAATATGACAACGATGAAGATAAAGATGACGATGATGATTGTAATAGTGATGATTAGGATGAATATGGGGATTGCTACGATGATGATGATAATGATGATAATGAGGTTGAAGATGAAGATGAAGATGATGACAATGACTAAGATGATGAGGATGAAGATAAAGATGACTATGATGATTGTAATAATGATGATGAGGATAAATATGGGGATTGTTACGATGATGATGATGATGACAACAGTGAGGATGAGGTAGAAGATGAATATGAAGATGAGGATGATGATGACGATGACTAAGATGATGACGAAGAAGATAAAGATGACTATGATGATCGTAATAATGATGATGAGGATGAATATGGGGATGGTTACGATGATGATGATGATGATGATGATGATAATGAGGATGATAAGGCTTTGAAGATGAGGAATAGAAAGAGGACAACGACGATGACCAGGACCATGACAATGATGATGATGATAATAATAATGATAAAGATCATGACAATGACAATGAAGAAGGGTGATTATGATGGTAATGAAGATGAAGATGAGGATGAAGATAATCAAGATGAAGATTAAGATGAGGATGATGATGATGATTATGGTGAGGGTTTCGATGAGAATGATGATGATGATGAGAACGATAACGATGAAGATGAGGATTTTGAATAGAAAAAGGAAGAGGATGACGACCACGAGCAGGACCATGACGAAGATGGAGATAATGATGATGATGACGATGAAGAAGATGGTTGAGAATCTTTGACTGCCTTTGAGAACTTGAATACAGAACATTATTTTCTGCAAAAGCACTCCAGATGTGCGTGTGTGTGTTTTTCTTTCAAGATTACAAAGCAGAAGTGGCAGATTTGTTGCGACAAAATCAGCTGCCATGGTAACAAACAAACCTCCAGCCTGTGCATTGTTTGTGATTAGAAGTCAGGACGTGTTCATCCAAAAGAACTGTCTCTCTGAGACCGTTCCTCATTTTCAAGTGAGCCGTCGGTGTTGACACAGACCAGGAGCAAATCAAATCTGGGTCATTTTGAAATTAATGATGGTGGAGTCCCGGCCCATGTGACTGAGACTCTTCCTCTTCGTTCCAGAGACCACATGCTGACAGCAGCACGACTGAGACTCAAAGTGATGTTCGAGTCTCGAGCCGTCGATGAGAGAGTTGAGCTTGGAAACTTTACTGAGCCCGACAGACACATTCACATTATTGTTTCTAAACAGTGGATGTAAACAACTATTTCTATGTTGGATGTTGTTCATAAACAAACAATTTCCCGAATTCTGTCGCTGGAATGGGGATCTGAACTTTTTTCATACATTTTACATACATAAATATTATGTATACATTTTATGAAATATGTTGATCATGATGATTGTGATGATGATGAACATACTATAATAATACAATATACATAATACAATATTTGAATCTACTACTTTTTTTATCTTCTTCTTTATCTTATTATTATTATTATTTATATTCTTATATTATTATTTATATTCTTTGACTACTTATTTATCTTCTTCTTTATCTTCCTCTACTTCTTATTTTTCTTCTTAAACTTCTTCTTCTTTATATTCTTTTACTTCTTCTAATACTTATTTATCATCTTCTACTTATTATTCTTCTACTTCTTCTACTTATTTTTCTTCTTCTTCATCTTCTTTTTCTTGTTCTACTTATTTTTCTTCTTGTTATTCTTCTTCATCTTATTCTTCTTCATCTTATTCTTCTTCATCATATTCGTCTTCTTCTTTTTCTTTTATTTTCTTTATCAACTCCAATTTTCCCAGGAAAAGTAAAATAATCTGTACCAATATCAATAGTATTCACAGTATACTGTGTAAATTAAGTATTTTCCCCCCTTCATGGTTTCATATTTTTTGCATGTCATTCTTATTTATTTTTGTTTCAGATCATCAAACACATTCAAATTTTGGTTATAAAAACACTAGTGACATTCAGGAAAATAAGAGAAAGAAAGACATTGTGTTCAGTCAGGAAAATGTTTTAAATCCATCTATTTATATATTTTTTTTATTAAGGTAATAGTCAACTATTACCTCAGACTCATATACTAAGGACTCTTTCCTCTCCACACGAAGATCGAATGGTCCCTATCATCCTAGCATTATCAATCCATCATAATCACATTTGAAGAGGATTCTGGTTCAACATTTGTATTATCCACAAAGAAGATGCCAGAAACTCTTTTACTCCTTTTAGCTTGTCGTCAGTCCAGCAGGATCATGCTGTTCCTGAGAGCCTGTGCCAGATTAAGCCGTGTTTGAAAGGAATCCCAGGAGATACAGACGCACAGTGTGTAGTAAATAAGTCACTACAAGCAATTACCAATGTGTACTGGTCGAAGTAAAGAACACTCATGCTTGATAAAGAAAGTGTATCGTCATTTATCTGACACGACATGTCATGCTGCAGTGTTTGAAAGACTTCAGCAGCAGGAGATACTTCAAGTTGATCTGGGATACTCAACCAATCCTAGCATTACAATGAAACGCTATTAAGTTATGGGTTCAATGTTTTACATGCAGAATTAATGGATTACATATGAAAAAAAACTCACTCTCTTAAGGGAGGTTCTAACCCTTATTTTTTTCTTTAGAGTTTCCTGATAATAATAACGGTTTCCCCTGTTCTTCTGCTATCGCCACAAGTTGTGAGTATTCTATGAACGAAGTCCATAGGATAGTCTTCTTAAAGACTAAATGTTCATTTAGTTTATGTTTTTTTTCCTTTTTTTTGCCTCACATAGATCTTCATTTGGTATGTGCTGTACGAAGATAAGTTATTTTTTGACTTGCATATTAATAACTCCTGGAAATATACTGCTGTGATAGGCGCCTTATAAATAAAATGAATTATTATAATATTATTAATATTTATTAAAATCTAAATAGTGCAATAACTTAACTTAATGAAAAAAGTAAAACTTGTTTTAATTTACTTTGCTTTGCTATGCTTAACTTTACTTCAATTTACTTTACCTTAGATAAATCCAGAATTATTCACATTATTCACCAGTCAGATTACCAGTTGAACTCTGAACAAACTATTTGGACCGACAAATAAAACAGGAACAATGTTTTTTAACATCCAACTTTGACGTGAAAACCTCTAATGAAAAAACCAACACGTGAGGCAAAACCCGCCTTTTCCACTTCCCTCTAATGACACCACGTCGACCCAGAACTCCAGTCGATCAGAACCAAAGCGTTTTATTAAAAGTTTCTTGCTTTTGCTGCAGCAGCTCATTTGTAGTCCACAGCTGCCGCACTAATGCAGGTGCAGGGCTGCATGTGACTCAACGTCTTCTGTTGCTGACTCCTCGTTCTGCTTTTGATTCCATTCTCTGACGTATTCTTCATATTATTTATTTCTTAAAGAGGACATGAGACTGTTGCAAAGAGTGTTTCAATGTCAGTGATTGTGTTTAGGGCTCCTCCTCCTCCTCCTCCTCGTGCTCGCTGCATACAGTAAAAAAGAAAATAGTCGTGCATCATTTTGCAGAATAGATAAAAATCTATGTTTACTGGCGTCTGCTGTTTCATATGCTAATATAAACATCCGGTTCTCACCTGGGGATGTGCTGCAGATCTGAGAGAAACGTTTGACGACGCACTTTCCCATCTTCCACTGAGAATCCCTCTGAAGAATTGTTAAATTATCCGAAAAAAAAAGTTTTTGTCACAGCATGGGACTTGATTTTTTTCGATATTTTAAGAAACGTCTGCTTCTCTTCCTTTTATCTAGAACAAGGGCCTCAGCACTTTGTTTTTTTATTATTATTTTCACTCTCAAACCTAAGGTGCCTTTAAAATTTCCGCATGAGATTCCTCTTCTGGCTGCAACTTGAAATTCAAAGGCAGAGCAGGAGAGTGTTCCGCCTCTGCCCGATGGGCGTCGGGATCGTCACCCTCTTCTTACGATTTAGTCTAAGTTGCTCACTAATCCACTCACTGTGTGACTCACTCATTGACTCTCAGGTGAGGTGGTGCCGGGAAAGTTTCAGGTTTTATCGATCGTTTTCCAAAGACCAGAGAAGAGCGACGAAGCGTCTTTTTTTTTTTTTTCTGAGCACCCGTGTTTATCAAGTGCTCATCCATCACGGTTCCAAGAGGCCATGGCAGCGAGGTCTTGAGGCTGATGCATGGCCTGAGTGTCTGAGTCTGTTGTCACACAGGACGTAGACTAGTAAATGTTAAACTAGTGATCCTTTTTTCACGCTTCTTTGGCTGGACCAGGAGCATCAAAAGGTTTAATTGAGAAGCGAGCGCCTCTCTCTTTAGATTTGGGAACAAGATTAAAAAACAATTTCACATTAATGGTGCAAAAAAATACAACTCCAAGTGACATTTTTCCTCGATGACCGACTTCCCATAATCATTCTTCGTTCAGTCTCTCACCTCTTATGCTTTTTAGTTACTAAACCACTGAGTCACTTTCTCACAGTTAAGTATTATTCACTGTTAATTTTTGCAATATCTAATCTTTCATGTTGGGCATTAATGTTTGTCACACAGCGTCATTTATCCATTGAGTCTCAACCTCCAATAGACATGTATGAAGAAAGAAGTAGGTGCAGGAGGAGCAAATCGCATTGTTACATAATACCAGACTCCACTCTCGTAACTAGTGATGGACCGATGAAGCTTCATGAAACAGTGTCATGTTGTTTAGAGGTCAGTAGGTGGCGCCATCAGTTTAAAAATGATGTGGTCATTCATTGGAACAGTTGTTCAAAACAAAGGAAAGTAGTGCAGAGACCGCAATCTAGTGGAAAATAATGACACTGCTTCATGAAGCGTCATCAGACCATCACAACTCGTAACCTCTCGTTCGTCGAGATTTTAGACAGGTAGAACTTTATAAGTTCAAAACATGGTCATGATGAGGGGCTTACTGCATCTTGGGGAGGAACACTTTGAAAAATGTGAGTGAGTCAGGAGAGTTTGGTTTTTACATCAGTTGCCCTTTAACAGGTCAAACAATAGAATAAACAATATTAAAATCATTTATTTTTCGCTAGAACTGGCCGATGGCTACAGTGAAGTATGTAATCTTTCCAGAATTTTGTAAAAGTATCTGAACACTGGATTCATGTTTTACATTTTTAGTTTTTATCATGTTGGTTGATTGAAAAAAAATTGGTTAAATAACATTTTTACTTTAAAAGATGCTCAATCATACCTAATATTACTACATCGTCCAATGAGAGCCAGTGCTTTGATTGCATTGGCGATGGTTAGGTTTTATTCTTTGTTTGCAAACAGATTTCTTAAAATAAGTTTTAATCAGATTTTTTCTGTAGTTACATGTAGAAAAGTTTACTAGTATGATGGGAAAAAAACAAAAAAAAGGGAAATCTTGACACAACACAGTCTACATTAAAAATAGTCGTCAATAGTCTTCTGTGTGTTTTCTACAAACAATATGGTAAACATTTCAAATCAACTTTTATATAAATAATGAAACAAACTGTGCTGTTGTTAGTTCAAAAGAGACAATATAGACCGAAGGATTCCAGGACACTCTATTTTTACTTTGAGGGCGAGAAATTTCTGGAATCCTGGATGTGGTTTCATTGATTTTATTATATGTAAAATGACCTCCTTTTTAGTTTGATTTAGAACTGCCGCTTCTACATATACTGTACTTACACTTGGCATGTTAGCTTAAATTAAACAACCTCGGATAACTCTTTTAATTCACTGCAATTATTCAAACTCACAAGACAAAGCTTGAAAAATACCTGCGAGGCAGGACTTGCCGTCGACGAGTCAAGTATTATGAATGTTTAATTGACAGTCATCTACAACCATAGGGGGGGGTTTAAGTGCATAAATCAAGACTCCCAACAGAGCCCTTGGCAAGTCAATAAAAGAGGTGGTAGTTGAGCAGGGACTGGGGAAGGGTGAGATTTCTCCCACTTGTCAGCGCCGTAATGTTCCACTCTTTAAGCACAGTGTGATTCAGCTGTTGATTGTGAGGCAACATGGTTTGTGGCGGGTTTAGATGGGCCTCAGACGCCGGGTCTTCAGTCAGACGTTCGTCACGGACCCACAAGCCCGTGGAAGCTTCGAGGAAAACAGACAATTAAATCAATAAGACAGCAGTCAGCAGATCAGTGAGCTGGCAACTTCTCCCATTGGCCTTTTTAGGAGGAAAAAATGGATTTGAAATCGTTATTTCCTCTTGTTCGGCTTCAAGTTGCTTACATAAGCTACGTCTGATCAAACTGGTGTGTGACTTCTCAAGTTGCCCTCGCAGAGGAAATCATTTTTTAGGTCATTCAATGCACTAAACTGTTTAGTATTTGCTGACAAGCCGTCATTTATGTTCACACTAAAGTTTTTAAGTTATTAAGTATGTTTTCTTGTAACTTTAGCTACAGGTGAGTAAAAGTAATGGAGTAAAATAAATAAGGAGTGTCAATGACATTTGTTGATGAATGTTATTCTAAAAGAGAAACTAATTTTAAGAAAAGAAAAACATTTTTTTATGTTTTATATGTTGAAGTCTTCCTCTCCAAGATGCAGTAAGTCCCTCATCATGACCATGTTTTGAACGTATTACTTTATAAAGTTCTCCCCCGTCTGAAATCCCATCGAACGAAAGGTTACGAGAGCGGAGTCCATCATGACGTAAGAATGACTTCACTCCTCCTCCAGCCAGCTGTAATCACGCCCTACTTTGTTTATACAACAAGTCCCTTTGAGGTGAAGACTTTCCAGGATTGGTGACGCTCGGAGACAAACCTTGATCATTGGATATAAAATGAAAAGGGTTTTAGCAAGAATCGTCACAGCAGTGACTGAGCATAATCCTAAAAAACACCAACCGTTGATTTGACGTAATCAATATAAAAATGATACGTGATTTCATGGAATTGATGGTTCAGAATCATAGACTGTAGTTTCAAGAGTATCACCTACTGACCATTGAAAAGTAGTGTTCATGAAAATTAATCTACCCATAAGTAGAGTGTTAAGACCTTGGCTCCTGCAAAGGTTCAGAACAGCCAATAATTATGATTGTTTAGCTAAGTGTTACTGATAAGTATTGATGGGTGATTTTTTTCAGTCCACTAGATGGCGGTCTCTGCACTATTTTCCTTTGTTTTAAACAACTTTTCTAATGAAATATAATTTTAAACTGATGGCGCCACTTACTGACCTCTTAACAACATGACACTGTTTCATGAAGCTTCATCAGCCCAACACCAATTCCTTGTGGAACTTTTCATCCGGAAATTCTTTCATGTTCTACTCATGACACTTTAATCAACAGTTTTAAACACTTTGTTAAAGTTCAACAACTCATCGATAGCACCAGTTTCATAAAACCTCACAGTCTTTGTTCTGAGTTCGGAGTTCACGGCTAAACGATGAAACGTAATTATCAACCTTCGACATTCATATGTGACGGAGACACCTGAGTTCACCTGAAGTCTCCGCTAATCTACTGTTTCCCCAAGTGATGCTGCCTCCACCCTCGAGCCTCGTCTGCGGTCCTGACCCACACTTGATTACACTTCATTACAGAAACCACCCACGTTGACATCTGGTTCAACTCCTTTCATTTCCCATTGTTTTTTTTTAACTTAAAGATGCTTTTCGGAATAAAAGAAACTATGATTTAGTCTTTCCTATTTTTTTAAGATTTACGGCACGTTTAAAGAGAAATGTACGTCACCTTTTTTTCTCCACTGTCGTATGCATCCTCATCATCTGCCTCATTGTTTCACTTTTTTTTTTTCCAACTTTCTTTTCTTCCTCCTTGTCTCAGATTCTCATTACCGCTGCTGTTCCTACTGGCTCTTTGCCATTCCCCCCCCACCCCCCTTTTGTGCAGCTCCAGCCACTTGTCTTGGCTTCAACATGTATCATAAACAATGTGTCAGATGTGCGAGCGGGAAAGTGGGGGATCCAATTAAAAGGCACAATGCGTTATTATTTCGGCTCATCTTCGCCCGGGATTACATAAGAGCTCAGTGACGATCCAAGTTAGGGGAGGGTGGTGGTGGTGGTGGTGGTGGTAGGGAAGGGGGGTCTTCACCGATCATGCAGTTCTCTAACTCTGGATTCTCCCCAGCAGCTTTTACCCTCCTCCTTCATCTCCTCTGCCACATCCACCTACCCATCCACCCACAAGCCCACCCTCTCCCTGCCTCCCTCTCTCTCTCTCTCTCTCACACACACTCTCAATCAGCAGTGCACAGGGATTGCAGTAGCAGCACAGCGAGATGGAGATCTCCGCTGTCTGCTCCCGGTGAGTGTGTCACTGATGCTTTGAATGGGGTTTATGAAAGGAGGGAGAAAAAAAGGGGAGCCACCGTTAAGGACACCATGACACCCTCTCTTCTTCTTCTTTTTTTTTTCTTCTCCCCCCTTCTGATGGTGCTAACCTGATTCTTTTTGCCGGATGTGCACCAACTACTTCTTCAGCTGTCACCGCGCCGGCTGCTTCTCCCTCGGCTGGACTGTACCCTGGACGCAGATGAGGATGAACGCCGGCTCTAGAGGGTTTTCTCGTGTCCTTTCCACCTCGGATCTGTTTCTCAAGGTAAAGAGTTTCACCCACTTCTGTGTTTTTTTTTTTGTTGATGTTGATGACGAGCTGGGAAATTTGTCATGGAATACAGTCCAAGTCTGGGGGTGGCGCGTGTTTGTCCTGAGAGATATGGATAATTGAGGAATGTGGGTTGCATCTCCTGCATCTGAGCAGTAGGTGTAATGACTAATCATAAAAAAATAAATTTAAAAAAAGATTCACTGTGATAGTCGTGTTTCATTTACATGACAGTTCCGGGGGTGTCAAAGTGCGCCATTGATTAATGATCAATGGTTTGTGAAGCCGTTATTTATTGATGCCGCTTTCTAGAATGCAGAGCCGCAGAACATATAACACATTCATATGCAGCAAGTGACCCCCAAACAAGACGGGTCCTTACGTACTGTCATTGAAGCTTTCTTTTAAAATATTGGGTTGAATTGATCCTGCATCATTGTCTGTCTCAGCATTTTCTTTTTCACTCATCTCATATGTCCTGACATCCATCATTCCTGCGTCCATCGATAAATTCCCACCTTGGATAAAACGCATTCTTCCTGTTTTAACTATTAGTCGTCGCCTTAAAAAAAAAACCTCCATAACTTACCCGTGGATTCATTTCACATCCAGGTCTCATCAAAGAAATGGAGTCCTCTTTAAAAAAAAAACGAAAAAAAACTATCCCATCTCGACAGAGTGCAGCCGACTGATAAATCTTTTACAGCCAATGTCATGAAGGCGAACTTCGTGTCTCAAGAGATGGCAAAATGGATCGTTTGCCTCAACAGTGAGATGCTTTTTGTGGAGCTCATGCTAGTGCCTGAGTGCACTTACCCACGAGCACCTTGTGTTGACTCGAGTGTTTGCCAGAACACACAAAACTCTGCATAAGCAGTGCAGTGATATTCCGTCCTTTACTTATCAATGCATCTTTGGTGCAATGTCACGCTCCTAAATGTATGCTAAATATTCCCCATGTCAACAGCAGGACCCCGCCTCAGGATTTCTCAGTGGTCTTCCCCTCACATCTGAAACCCTGTCTTTTGCTGGTGATGCAGCAGGAGGTTCTTGAGTTCCGATAATGGTGTTACTTAACAAGAGTGGCTGGACTGTTAACCTTGTGCCACGAGGAAAAAAAAGAAAAAGAAAAAGCTTTGAGTAATTATTGTGTTCATATGGATTGACATGGATGCGATTCCAAACAAGAGAGCGATCCCTTCTCCTGCTCTCTCTCCCTTTTGCTTTGAGCGTAAATCATGAGTCAGCAATGTTTAAGACCTTGTACAGCAGGGAAAATGAAACCGACCCCCCCTCTCCCAATTGAATATTCCCTCCTGCTTTACCACAGTGGTCATAATAAATCAGTCAACGTGGGGTTTTTTTTTTATGTGTTTCCCTACAATCACGAATCATGAGGAGGCGAAGGGCGATTGGAACAGACAACGTTGGTCCACCGTTGTACATAAGGAGATTTCAGAGGATTACTTTTTGCAATTTTAGACGCGATGCATTATTCATAATCCAGTGGAGAGACGAGGCCTAGATCAGCGAAGGACCTCGGGTCTTTAGCAGAGACGTGGTCCACTGTGAAAGAGAGGGAAGATTCTAAGATCAAAGATCTGAAGATGACGCTGACATCTTTGGCAGAACGCTGTGTGTCACGCTAACAATCTGTGAGTCGCAACAAGAGGAAGATTCATTGGTTCCTGCTTATGTCAAGTTATTTAAGTATCTTGACATGAATAGTATCAGCATTTCGATTTTTTAAATGTCTGGCATCACATGGCTGCCTAAATATTCTTTAGATCTGCTTCTAACCGTAACATTGTTATTTTAAAGACCTATGAATATTTAAGTCCATTCAGTATAAATACATTATCACAGCGGTGTAAATGATTTATTTTAGAAATCTACTATTAAAACCATTGCAAAGGAGGTAATGTGATGGTCCTACAAAAGAACTTAAAAACGGATTAATGAAATTTAATAGAACATTCTGGAACGATTGAGATGGAAAAGAGAAAAAATAATACTGTCTGACCCCAGAAATCCTATGAATATTCATCCCATTGAGCTCATTTTCTATTTCAAATGCTATTAAATGCTAATAAATTCAAGGTAATATTGGGTAAAAAATTAAATCAAAATAATGTTGTAAATATGATATTGAGCCAAGTTTATTTCTTCATCTCAGTTTATGTACTTTGTGTAATTAATCTATCCGGAAAAAACCGGAGCAAACGTCAGAATAGTATCTGACACCTGACATCCTCATACATATTTATGTTTCCAGGTCTAGTTCATTTGATGTATTTATTTCTGTGGTTTAGTTTTTGGACTTTTGTATATATCCTTATATGTATATGTGATACATATGTATTAAAATCTATAAAGAAAATGTAATACATAAACAAATATTAAAAAAAATATGCTGAATGTATAATTAATTATAATTTGACATGTCTCTAGTTCAACACTGCAGAAAACTGACCAGAAACTGTTTCCTTCAAATCAGAAAAATCTCTAAACTTGAAAAATGATGTCACAACACAATCTGGAGCTTGTAATCCATGCGTTTGTGTCTTCTCGTTTAGACTATTGTAACAGTTTATTTTCGTGTCTAAACAGGAAGGAGCTGTCTTGTCTGCAGTTAATACAAAACTCTGCAGCAAGAATTCTGACCTGCTCTAGTAGAAGAACTCGCATTTTCCCGATCTTTAAAACTTTTTACTGGCTGCCAGTTTCTTTCGGGATCAATTTTAAAATTCAGGTTCTTACTTTCAGAGCTACAATGAGGTTATTCTAGACTTTGTGGAAGGTCTCAGGAGAGAATGTTTTAAAAGTTTTGTTCGTTATTCGTCGTCAATTCCGAGGCTCCCTCGCTACATGAACGAATCGGTGTGAATGTCCACAACAATCGCGATGATGGATTTATATTGTCCTAAATGACAAAACATGATTAGTTTCCACAGAAGCAGCAAACGACAAGAGCAGCTATCTTTCTTCTGGTGACAAATGATCCATCCTGGTTTATTTATGCAACAACGTCTTGTCTTATGAAAATGATTAACCCACTCATTTCTTATCTTTATTTCCGGCCTGATCGTGCATCCTTGTCATGCTGGACTCTTTCATGCATCACTCTCAAAGCTGTTGACTCACAGATGAGACAAGAAATGATGACATTTACACCGTTAGCGGTGAAATTTGGTCTCAACACCATTTCTTGAAACAAACAATCTGCCGTTTCATCATTAGGAAGTAAACACGAGTCATCCTGTGACAATATCCAGTCTCGTGTCTCGTGAAATAAATCTCTGGCAAATGAAGGACTTGAATTTGACGGCTGATCCTTTGATGAGTTTCTGATCATCAGCGAAGTTAATTAACTCACTGATGCTCGTTCTTGAGCCAAACTTGGCTCTCTGTTGAGAAAATGAAAACAAATCAAACTTTATCGTCTCTGACAAGAGGATCAATTAAAAACGAACAAACAAACAATCAAATAAATAAAACAAGTTCTATGGTTCAATAATTGATCAAAGAAAAGTTTACTTACAGGTCTCAAGGCATTAAGCCAACCTAGACATTTTTAATATTAATCCTGCGAAACCAAACCTTTATTGAATTAATAAATGTTGTCACCATTGTAGAGTTAGAAGATCATTTTGTTCATATAGTCAGATTGTGAAACAGAAGTGAGCCAGGACTGTTCCCTGAGGAGTCCCGATAGAGCAGTAGCCCACTAGTTTTGCATCCCATGGGACAGTTCAATTGAAGGGTCACTTTAGTATATAGTTTCTCATATAGCAGTGCATTCTGGGAAGTGTTAGAAAGTGTTAAAGCTATTCTACTCCAGCATTTCCAGGTGTGACAGTCCATCGACTGAATAAAAGACTGAAAATCTCTTTTACACTGTGTCTGGTTGACTTACAGTTGCTGGTTAAGATCCTACTATACCTTAAAAAATAAAACTTGACATTGTCATCTAAGGCAGCGGTCTCCAACTTTTTTTGTACCACTGACAGGTTTAAAGACGGCATTATTTTCACGGACCTTCAGATAAAAGAATTAAAAATAAAACGGTACAACCTGCAAAAAACATATGTTTAAAGCATCAAAATACATCTCACAGTAACTCAGGAGCCACAAGATGGTCCCATAAACCGTTTGTGTTTTACACATTTACTTATTTCTAAGTAAAGCGGGTCGACGTTTCAAAAGTCGCGACTTTATATGTGAAAATCTGTTCATGTTTCCCAATAGAAACGCATTTCATAGAGTAATAATCAACACAGAAACCACAAAAATTCAATCATTTATTTAACTTTTCTCTACGGCCTGGTAATTGCTTCACGGAACGGTATCGGTCCCTGGCCCGATGGGTAGGGGACCACTGATCTAAGGTGCTTAAATACTGTTTTTCAATTAGAATTTTTATTTTTTTATTGTTAATGACTCTGCTAAAAAGGTCTTCCGAAAGCAAAAGAACTTCCCGACATTCAACCCAGAAGGACTGTCGGTCAGTGGTCTTATCTGCAGTCGCAGAAGCAGAACCATGCGCCGTCTCGCCTCACGCCTCTTCCTTGTTCGCTCTGTGAAACAAGGCTGCGATAACAAAATATAAAAGAGTAAACTTTTTGACTTTTTCAAAATCACAATTGAAGAAAGCAATTTTCAACTTTGATGCAGGGACTTATAAGTCCACTCCTGTCCTCCCTTGGCTGGAGAACTCTGAACGTACAAAAGGAATTTTGTCAAAACAGCCACAAGCACTCTCCCAAGTCCACAGTGGTTTAAAGCTGTGGCCACAGAAAAGGAAGATGAAGGTTTTATATCTCACTTCCTAAACTATGGAGGTGAATATTAAGGTAAATGTACTCCATTACTTGCAGTGTGTCCTTAGTCAAAGTGGCTTTATCATCTTTTTCACGTTCTTTCAAAATCTGATTTAGAAAAAAGGGAAGGCTTGACTTGTAAACCAAGGATTTTGTGTTCCGATGAACCGACCCCTTCCCAGCCTCGTACGTGGTGGTGGAATGAAGGACAGACACATGGATGAGTTTAAGAAAAATGCTCGTTTAGTGAATTATGCAAAAGTCAGAGACAAACTTACGTGAACACGGGCGCTAGCAAGCAGAGAGATCTATTGCAGACGTCTTGGAATGCCAGAACGCAAAGTTCACACAAAATGGTGGATTTTTATAGTAGAATATTCAGGTTAACGCCTCTAGTCAAATGTGAATGTAGGATTGGTCAGTAACTGTAAACACTTGATTCTAAGATGGCCGTTGCACGTGATCGTAGTGGAAACTTACCGAAGGTTGTTGTTTTCTAGAGAGAGTTTGTTCCCAGAGACTTGCTGGCCTGTTCTGTCTTTCAGTGTGAGTTCTCAAACAGGTTCCCACAGACTTGCTGGAATCTGGGATTGTTTAATCTTTCTGTGTGTGTGCAAGGCTTTGTGACCTCGGCCTGTGAGTTGTGAACCTGAGTGTAGTTTAAGTGAATGCAATGCAAGACAATGATTATTTAATATGAATTAAATATGAAAGATTATCAGTTAATCAAGTGACTATTTGAAATGTGTGTTAAATCTAGATGATTGATTACAGTAAAGTTGTCATTTCCTTACACCACCTCCAAGGGACTCGTTGTATAAACAAAGCGGGCGTGATTACAGCTGGCTGGAAGAGGAGTTACACTATTATTACGACATTATGGACTCCACTCTCATAACCTCTCGTTCGCCCATGATTTCAGGCAGGGGAGAACTTTATAAAGTAATAAGTTCAAAACATGGTCATGATGAGGAACTTACTGCATCTTAGAGAGGAAGACTTTAACATTTGAAACATGTACAACAGGCACTTTGCAGAAAATAAAAAAATTCATGAACCGTGATGATCATACGGTTCTTGTTGTTGACAAATAGTATCAATCACACATACATTTTGGATCAATTTATATTCAGATTTTGCTTTTTTTTTTACTCTAAACATTACACTGTGGAGGATGATTGGCTTCCATCTACGCCTGTGAATAAAATTGGTGAGGAAAAATACTGACAATTTTCTGTAATTTTGTATTTTTCTATCTATTTTTTTTCTCCTGCTGCTCATTTCTGCCACCTTGGAGGCTTCTCTGGTTGTGTTGAGATCACCATGAATGCTTGCGAGGTCAGGAATTCCCTCCGCTGTCTATCTAAAAAAAATAATCTGCTTTCTGTGGCGCTGATGTTAAAGTGACGCATGGTCACTGTCTCTTTTAATCTTTTCTCTCGGTGGCCTAGAAACTCCAAATCATATCTGATTATCTGCAGCGCTTATTCACAACCAATCACCAGGTCGCATTTGCAGTCTTCAATTGTCGATTCATCCTGTTGACTGACTAGTTACAAGAACACTCTGTAATTATGAACTGGAAACTAAAAAATATGAATTTATTTTTTAATTTTAATTGAATAACTACTGAACAAATCATACACAGATTGATTAAAATTGTTGAAATAAACATCGATGTTTCTGCTGAGAATCACATTGAAACAATTGTCTTCTTGTTGGCACAAGGAGTTATTTTACATCCAGCTCTCACATGAAGCGAATGTATATCTAAGGTTTTTAATCCCGCAAATGCAGCTGTAACTTTTCATCATTTTAGATGCCATCTGTTGTATTTTTTGGTGGGGGAGTTTTGTCAGTCAGTGACCTCAAAAAAAAATTGTTATCTAAGGTCATATGATCCAGTTTTCTGACCAAACAAAAAACTATTTTAAAGCTTGAGATGTATTTTGCCAATGGTGAAGAAAAACATCCGTTTTTTGATCTAGAATGCTGCTGTTAATTATGCTTAGTTTGCTCCCACATTTATAAAACAAAGATGACTGTAATGAAACTGACGATTTAAAAATGTTTTTCTTTTATTTTTATTGAGGATGATGGTGATGATGATAGTGATGATGATGAAGATGATGATAATGGTTATGATGAAGATGATGATAATGGTTATGACGATAATGATGTTGAGGGTGATGATGTAACAATGATGACGAGGTTCAGGATGAGGATGATAATGACAATGATGATGATGACAGTGAGGGTGATGATGAAACGATGATGATGGGAGCGGTGTGATGATGTTGGTGGTGATGGTGATGAGGATAAGCGTGATAATATTGATGAGGATGGTGACGATAATGATGGTGAAGATGACGATGTAACAATGGTGACGAGGATGATGATGATGATGATGATGACGATAATGACGGTGATAGTGACGATGATGATGAGGATGAAGATGATGATGTTGATTATGATGTGGATAAGGATGCAGATAATGATGGTGATGATCGTGATGATAATAATGAGGATGCTAAGGATGATGGTGATGGTGATGGTGATGAGGATGATGATGGTGAGGGCAATGAGGAGATGATAAGGATGAGGATGATGATGGTGATGATGTTGATTATGATGTCGATGAGGATGGTGATGGTGATGGTGATGATGTTGATGATTATGTGGAAAATGATGAGGATGTTGATGAAGAGGATAATGATGGTGATGATGGTGAGGGCAATGAGTAGATGATAAGGATGAGGATGATGATGATGATGATGGTGAGGGCATTGAGGAGATGATGATGACGATGGTGATGGTGAGGATGATAAGGATGATGATGATGAGGATGATGATGATAATGATGATGATGGTGAGGGCAATGAGTAGATGACAAGTATGATGATGAGGATGCTAAGGATGAGGATGATGATGTTAAGGGTGATGAAGGCAATGAGTAGATGATAAGGATGAGGATGAGGATGATGATGCTAAGGATGAGGATGATGATGATGATGATGGTGAGGGCATTGAGGAGATGATGATGGTGATGGTGATGATGAGGATGATAAGGATGATGATGATGATGATGATGGTGAGGGCAATGAGTAGATGACAAGTATGATGATGAGGATGCTAAGGATGAGGATGATGATGTTAAGGGTGATGAAGGCAATGAGTAGATGATAAGGGTGAGGATGAGGATGATGAGTCATTATGCAATAATCTTCTATATTGGATGGATGGAGTCACAATGTTTATTTCTTATTTTGTTTCCAGGAAATATGGTGAGCAAAGACGACGCCACATGTATCCTGCTGTCAGACTCCGATGAATCAGATCCAGAATCTGCCACGATACAAAGCATTGACCCAAAGTCCGGGCAGCTGGTGAGGAAGAGAAACCGGGCTTTGCAAGTTCGTTTTAAGGATATCTGCGACGCTCAGAATGAGCTCAGAGGGAAACACACAAGGTCCATTTCCTGCAAAGTGAGACAGCGAAAGTACATGACCATGCCTGCCCGACGCTCCATCCCGAATGTGACCAAGAGCACCGGCGTACAGACTTCCCCGGATCTCACGACACGATACAAGACTTTCCCGTTCGAGAGGAAAAAAGGACACACTTTCAAACACACGGCTCTGGTGGAAGATTACAGGGGAAAGAATGGATTTTTGAGCGATATCAAAGGCGAGGATGTCGAGGCGGTCGGGGAGACTTTTAAGTGCAAAGGGAAGATAGTGGGGCAGACGAAGGCTCTGCTCCACCACACGGACGACAGCAGCGATACAGAGGATTTACTCTCAAACGCAAACTGCATCGACGGACCCTCGTGCTCGGACACCGTTTTCTCAGACGAGGGTCCCTCCAATAGCCCTCCGTCCAAAAGCAAACACAGAGGATTACCAAGAGAAGACATGGACACGGGCTCTACCTCCAAACGCCAACTAGCCAATTCCGATTTCTCGCAGGACAAATTCAAGGGCGGCGGGCCGGTGGAGTGGAATTCTTTGACCCGCCTGGAGTCTTTCGAAGGCCCCTCGATGAGCTGTAAAAGGAAAAAGGGCCCGCAGCTCAACGAGCAGCAGTCACACACACTACCCCACAGCGCTAAATGTTCGGCACAGTCGCAGGGTCAGGGTCGGACGAGGCACGTGTCGGCTTCGTCCAAACTCCAGCAAACGGCTGGGAGGAGCGAGGGCTTTCCTCGTGGAGACACGCGAGCCACGGGAAGTGGAGGCGCCCCGTCGGTTATCTCCTTATCTGGCGACAAGGATATCAAAGCACAGTTGGATGCCATGGAGACTCTGATTAACTCCAGTCAGGAGACCATCAAAGTCTTACTGGGAGTGATTCAGGAGCTGGAAAAAGGTGAAGCACAGAGAGAAGGGTAAGTAAACCTCTGACTGTTTAACGGTGGGACAAGGAGGTTTTAAACATGCTGATTAAACTCCTGAGAATACAACGTCTTCAACTAATTTAAAAAAGAATACATGAACAATTTGGACTGTAGGAACAAAACACAATGGGTTTCATTCATGAAGCGCGAGTAAAACCCCTATGTAGATATTCACATGAGGGTTTTATCAGATCTCTACGGACAAACTGCCGTATCTAAAGAGGCTTTTTGAACTTCGACCGACCGTGATTGGTTACTAACTTCAAATATAAAGGACGAGACTCGTCTGGTTTAAAAGCAACCTTACTTTCCGTTGATCTTTCCTCTGTAGATCAGAACATATCAAGGATGAAACGTAAATGATTTGACATGAAACTGAGGGCAAATAAAAACACTTCAGTCCGAGAGTGATCTCACAGTCCAAAATATCACCTGCTGACAAGATCAGCGCTCGTATTATTGAGGAAATAAAAAATCTGTTAGGAAATATACTTGATGATTGTTTACATATTTTGATATTTGATCCTATTATTAGTCTATAATCCTATTCATATTATTACTTAAATCAATATTAATCATGTAGAAAAAATGGGAAATTGAGCCAGTCAATTTAAATAGATAATACAAAATTATAATCTTGATTTTAAACCTGCTAATGTCAACTATTCCTTCATTAATTTATTTTCATTACAGCTTAATCCCTAATAAAGGTCGCTGGGGGCTTGCAGACTATCCCAGTTTCTTCGGGCGTGAGGCAGGGGAAACACACACAGTCCCACGGCACAAAAACACATGTTGAGTTCAACATTAATTAAAGTATTTATTACCAATAGTGAAAAACATTATTTTAATGCATTCTTGAATTTACACAAACCCGACAAATGCTCAGGTGTAGATTTTCAGAGTAACTAGCACAAGATTGCAGCTACTAAAATATAGATGAATTAAATGTCCCACTGTTTACCAATATTTACCAAACAATCAAAAACAATATCAGTACATGTATCAACACAATGTAAGAAGCACCACATAATGTATGGAAATCCGGAGGTACAAAAATACTCCTTTTTTAAGTATAATGAGCGTAAATGATAGAAATCAGTCAGAAATTGATGAATTCATGAATATATTAAAACAAAACCTTACCTGGCAACTTTAAAGTATTAAAACTGTAAAAGTAATTGTGTTATTTACAGGACCGTTTTAAAGAAGTGGGGTTACTATGAAGGATAACAGCGTGTAAGCATTTGTCAGCTGTTTCTGCAGGAATCTTAAGATGAATTCTCTGTTTGTTTCTTTGGCTTTCCCTGTTGCAGCCTGCAATCCAACCTGCTGTTGTTTCCTCCCACTCTCTTAATTCCAGACATAACCCTCATAAACTGCTTTATTGCTGTTTGCTTCTACAGGAGTGCCAGACCCGCCACTGAATTAAAACTCTGCCGGCTCTGACAGTGGCCCGAGTGTCTAGCGAACGTTCCAATATTACACTCATCCGTTTGCATTTAGGAGCCCCTGCTGCCTGTTTTGGATGCAAATGTAGGAGAAATATTTGCAACAGCGCCACGGAAAATGGCTGTTTGCACAAGCATCCGAGGATGGAGGTTAAATTTGAATATGACGCAATATTTTTCAAGAGTGTAGCATCACTTTCAATCAGTTGTATGAAGGCCACTTGAGCCCTTTCATGCTCCGGTTTGCTATGTAGTGTCAGAACAGAAGCACCAAGATCGGTTTGTACAGTAACGGCTATGTTTTGCTGATGTTTCCTCTGAGGTATGTTTTTTTATGTTTTTGTTTTTAAAGTAGACTTTAGGGGAGGAGACTTATTTTTGTCAGAGCTGCAATAAAATCCCAGCGACGACCATTTTTCCCATCAATGGCATAATGTTGTTTGCAGGAAGTGACACCAGTGAGTCAGAGTGGATTATGAAAATGATATGAACATCAGTATTCCGAATCACAGGTGTAATTTTCAAGTTTTTTTTTTCCAAGGAAATACCTGGGACTAGTTGATGAGGCCTCATGATACAGACACTGTATTATGATAAAGAAACTGTTTCATGATACAGTGTCTTTATTGTAAAAGACCACTGGATAGCACTGTTTTCCTTAAAATATTATTTTAATACAATAATTTTATGAATCCTGGCATAATTTTCCAACTGAGCCTGTCATCTAGTGGCCTTGAAAATGAAGACACCGTATCATGATACAGTGGCACTTCACAGCTGTATCATGAGGCCTCATCAATCCATCACTACTAAGGACTAAATGCCTGAAACACCTTAGCTGGTAGTTGTGTGGTAGATCTACACAGAGTCTCTTTTTCCCTGCTAAGCTCCCTTCAGCTCTAGCTCTTGGCTCAGCTCTGTCTTCACCAGCACAGACTGATGAAGCTTCCTTTGAAACTGAAGACGCTGCACAACTGTCACTCTCACGCTCAACCTTTCCCACTCACACATACTTGAACCCTCAGGTCAAAGATTACAGATTAGACAGGGTGTCCTGTTGCAAATGTAAGTGTGAGGATGGATGTTTCGCTGACATCCATCAGTGTGATCATCCAGCCAGGTAGAATCCTGACAGTCCTAAAAAGCTTCTAAAATTCAGCCCTGTATTAGATCTTGGACAAAACATTGAAATATATAACACCTAATTAATCAAACTAATTGAACGATTAACACTTTTATTTTTAATGTATTATCAATATTAGTAACTTATTCTATATAAGAAACATTTAGAAATTATACAATTCCCTGCTGGGAAATCGCAAGAGTGGGCTGTGTGCTTTTCCCCTGTTTAGAAAAAAAAAATGAAAGCTACAAAACACTCAAATCCCATGTTGATAATTTGGACTTTTATCTACAATTCAAAGTTTTTAATGGTGTTTCTATGTGAACATATGGCAGAGCAGGAGATGTTTCAAACAATTTAGCAGATTATGACTTTTTTTACCTCGTCCCTTTCATTACATATGGGAAATTTATCCCAGTTTTTCACGACTTATGCGAAAGAGGTGTCTATAGTGGGCTGGCTAGAATAGCCCAACATATACTGAATATATACTGTATCAGGTCATATTCATAATTTATTTTGTGTTTAAATTATTAATTAACAAGCCTGTTTTTGTTTGTGATCCTTAACCCTAGTGTTAGCTCAGGGACAAGGTGAACCAATGACCTAAAAATAATTTGTTTTTGGTATCCCCTGTATCCCCCCTGCCTTCCAGAAATACATATGCAGTGGTGGAGGTCATTCACCTTGAACCAGAGACAACACAAGGGATACATGAAACTCAAGCCTTCGGGTCACGTTGACCCAGAAGTGTTAACATGTTGTGTTAGGTTGTATCATGTGCTCAACTTGTCCTGCCACAGGCCAGAATACACACTTTTGTTTAAATAGTTGTATCCAACATGTTGCTCTTGTTTTATATATTTTACAAACTAACTTCATGTATAACTTGCTTCTGAGCAACATAATACAGGCATATTAGGATCTTGGTAAATTTGCCTTTTTAAGTTTAAGGAGAAAATCTAAAAGATTGTTTGTTTGAATTAGGGTTAGGGTTGGCTGGTTTAATTAAGCAATCAAATCAGATATTATTTTTCTACAAACACAATTTGAGATTAAATTTAAAAAATGAGTAAAATGTTATCCTCATTTTAGTAAATTAGTCTCACTTGAGTTGTGCTGTTCATGTCTGTCAACAAACATCACCCTCATGTTGATTATTGGGATTCAATTTCAGAGTAATCCATTTCTTTTGAGAGTTATAGACAAAAATGTATGATTATTTTAATGTAACAACTGGAGCTCAGTTGTCTTCATCTTTCTCCAAATACCTCCATACTGCTCGTCTGTAACATCAATCTTGTATTGAAGCCTCGACATGAGGAATTATACCAAACAAATGAAACAGAATCTATATTTAAAGCTTGTTTTTAGCAGAAGCTGCTTGGCTGTCAGCGTTAATCTTGCACACTGACACTTGCAATGTGTTTGAATGAGGATTGTGAGCCACAGCTACAAACAAATGTAAAATACAAGTATACAGATTGTTGGACGTGTTTTTGGAACAATTCCTAATGTCGAGGCTTCAATTGAAGATGGTTGTTACAGACGAGCATCATGGAAGTATTTGGATTATGAATGGGTATTTTGAAGTGTGTATTTTTGGACGAAGACGAAGACAACTGAGCTCCAGTCGCTACATTAAAATAAACAAACATTTTTGTCTATAAAATCTAAAAAGTAACAGATTACTCTGAATATAATCCCAATCCTTAGTCGACACAAGGGAAGGTAGAAAATGAGGGAACTTTAAGTCTCAAGTGAACCATGACTTTAGGCAACATTCTCTGGGAGAGAACATAAACTGAAGCTGCGATCCAACCGTCAACCTCTGAGTCACAAGCAAGTCTAGAGTCTGATCCTGTTACATTTCCACTTAAATGACCTTTTCCTGACAAGGTTGAACTTCCACACGCTCCTCATAATAATCAATCAATTACGACCGCTAATGACGTTAATTGAATATCATCATCATTTCAACCGAGAACTCGAGTCAGGCAGGGCCGGAGGTGGAGAGTAGAACTGAAGTGGTTGAGACACGTCCCAGGACTGCTGACGCGGCAAACACGAGTGAACAAGATGTGCCGGGCAAGCAGTCCGGTTTGGAAAAAAACATCTCGAGGACCAGCTTTTCATAATCTCTGTTTATATACACAAGTATAAAAATCGCATCATTAGCTTGACGCATAGAGTCCGATCCAAGGGGAGACACTTAAATATCAGGGGAGAATCTAAATAGCCGCGGTGTCATTGCACGCAGCTGTTTCAAAGACAGTTAGTGAAGAGAGCAGGATGCACCGGACGACTCACCTTGAGCGCCCATCAAAGAGTCGCTTCTGTCTCCCACGCCGTGAGGTCACCTCTGGTGTCACGGCCAACGTCGAGGTTCAAAACCCCCCCCCCCCCTTCGCATGTCATCCGTCACGGAGGAAGGGCTACCGCGACAGCGAGTAATTGCTAATGCGGCTCCCGACAACCCCTGCCAGTTTCCGAGGCTGCGAAAATCAACTTATCCGCACGTGTGACATAATGAAAACTTAAACCAGGGGGATGAAAAACGACGACTGTATAATCAAGGTTGTCATGTTCTCAGCCTTTCTTTCTTTTACACGCATGTGTTTAAAACCTCCCTTACAGGCAGAGACATGGCTTACGTTTAATTGAATATAAAGAGTTACAGTGTTCCTACACTTCATAGGGTACTGTGCCATAAACAGGCGGGCACCAATTTATCACGCTGATTGTCCTTTTGTTCGCTGAATACGCCCGTGGAAAATTGAATTCAATGGAGAGAAAATGTTTGAGCGTACAGTAGAGAATATATTGATTATTCATCACAGCCCATGCATGCTGAGACACAAATCATATTTAACAGGAAACAAGACAGTCTTGCATTAAAAAAAACAGTGCGCCTGAGATGAACCAAGACCATCAAGAAAATAAAAATGTTGGAGATAAACAACTGTTTCGACGAAAGAAAGTGATCTCTATGAGGAGATCTCACACTGTGGCTTGAATATGAGTCTCTCACGGACGCTTCTGTTCTTTCTCTCACAGGCTCTCGTACCGAACCGGGCAGGACACAGCAAATTGTGACACTTGTCGGAACAGCGCTTGCATCATCTACAGGTGGGCGTCTTTAGATGTTTGAGAAATGTTGTACAACTACCTTCCGAGGAGGACGTATTCTCAATCGTTTGATTCAATGAGATAGAACTGGTTTTACTGTTGTCATTTTTCTCACATTTTTGTGGTAAATATCTTTAAAATTCAATTAAAAAACATGACAATAGTGATAAAAAAAAAAAGTGTTTTGTTGATAATAATGTGTACTTTAAGTCAAGGAACCATTTAAATCATTTAATTATTTATTATCCTATATTTAGCTATTATTTATTTTATGAGTTCCAGTTACTGTTAACTTTCTTAAAATACAACCAAAAAAACATCCAAGCTGAGTGTATGTGAGGGTTTTTTTTTTCTACTAGATATAGATCTGCCTTTGAACAAGGTAAATATATGGCCATGTGGATCACAAACGTCAACTCTCACCACACTGCCACCTGGTGGGTGGAGTGAGTACTTACAGAATTAGACTTTCCTCAGCACTAGTGAGGCTCAAAGGTCAACTACAGTATTGTTATAAGCGTCTCTTAAATTTATCTTGGACCTCTTTCGTACTCATCAGTATGTGTTTGTTTGTATAAAACTCTCTTTTCATTCTCTTAAACGCTTTGTTTTTCTAAAGCTAAAATTTCGTTCAATACCAAAACCACGCCCACTCTGCTGTGATTGGTCAAACTTTGAAGGTTTCAATACAGCGTCATCAATCCTGAAAGTCCTCACCTCCAAGGGACTCTTTGTATAAACAAAGCTAAGTATGATTACAGCTGATTGGAGGAGTGAAGCCATTATAACAGCATAATGAACTCCGCCCTTGTAACCCCTTGTTCGCCGAGATTTCAAACGCGGGAGAACTTTATAAAGTAATAAGTTCAAAATATGGTCATGATGAGAGACTTACTGCATCTTGGATTTCGTTTTTTTGCCAGTTAAGGTGGTGAAGTAATGTTGTCTTTTCTTGGCCTCGGTCTGAAATATGTGAGGTTTTTTTTAATAATCGCAAGTGGATAGAACTGGAGAGTAAAACATATTTAGGTGCAAGACGACCTTGAAACGTGTGGCTAACAAAACAGATGAAGGATTTCTGGAGAAGCTTCCTTTTGTCATTATTCACCTCAGCTTGGCCACGTTCGTTGGTCATACATTAACAAAAACAGGAGATTAATCCTGGCGAAGAAACTTTCTCAAGTGGGAGTTCCTCGCTGTGCAGGAGGAGTCAAGGATTTCAATCATCAGAACAAGTCTTGCAGCTACACTCACTCTCAGTCGTGAGGTTTGAGTCACGACTGAGAGTGGCCTCAATAATTCAGAGAAAGGTCATGGGAGTAGGAGGAGATACTTCTTTGCTCAGAGAAGAGTCGCCCGGTTTGGGAAAATCATGAGTATATGGAAATTTCAATACTTTTCGATGCCATGGTTAAAAAAAAGAAACCTTTACCTTTGAGTAAACAACTTGATTAAGTAAAAAAAACAACAAACAATTATTAAAAATGAATTAACAACTATGTAACACTCAAACAGTGTTGAGTAGCCTTCAAGTATTATAGAAAACTGAATGATTGTCTTATAAATGTGCAAATAAGTAACAAAACATAACAATTTTATTCATTTTAACAGCTTACGAGTAGCCTTAAGTATAAAAAGAACACGTTTTCTTTGCCTTAAAATATTTCTTCAGAGTCTTAGCTGCTGTTTCTTTTGCTTCTGATCAGTTTCTTCTGACTGATACTGTAAAGGAAAAGGGAAAATAAAGATTTACTTCAAATAACATGAGCTCAGATGGGGAAGCATTTCATAATTGTATTTTAACGTTAAGTTAAAGTAATCTAAAGTATCATAAACGTGGGCATCTTTTGTGAAGTGTTGCTGTAGCAAAGTGTTTTCTAGACATAACATTATAGTTATAGTGAATTGAAATTCCCTCACCTTGAGCCTTGAACAAGTCAGGATGTCTCTTACAAGTGTTTGGTGGGATTTGAAGTGTTTCCTCCTTTAGTTTCCAAACTTCTAAGCTTCGAACTTCAAAGGCACAGTTTGCAGGATAGGTTCCAAAGTATGTTCAAATGCAACCCTGACTGGCAGGTTTATCATAAGACGAGGATGTGTCTTGTTTTTCACTGGAAATAACAGAAGCCACTGTTTTGAAGACAGTTTTGGCGCTCACTGTGTAGACATGCATATACCGCCCTCGTCAGCTCTGCTAATAACTTGTGTATTCGGTACTTACTGTACCGTCAATTAACTGGTATCATTGTATGTTTAGCTTGGTTTTTATTTTTAGCTCTTGGTAGCAAACCATGCATACCCACTGAAGATCTACAATCTTAATGTCATCCGAATAATTCCATGTAAAGTACAAATGCAGGTTTCTTGTCATTTTAGACACAATATCAAAGAATAGTCACGGTCATATCAAAATGTGGCAACAGAGAAGTGTTGAAATATTAAAATGTTTTCTCCATTACAAGCCTTTTTATGCATTTCTATATTATCTTCCTGGGTCTCCGGCAGATGCTCAATACGATGCACTAAGTGAACAAGTTTTGCCCGAAGTTCCACAAGTGAGGGAACAATGGTGCATGAGATTGATCGAAGCAGCGGGAGCAGTAATGATTCCACCCTATTGCTGAGTTGTGACACAAAAAAAAAGGAGCGGAGCTGGAAGGCAGATGTCTATCGTTTATACACTCGCGATGAAGTCTGTCTTGAGACCAAAGTAATAAGATCAAGCGTACAAGAAACCAAAATGAACCTCCTAAGGCGCGAGGCTGGTGTTTCCTTGATATGAGTAGCTCCATCATCTGGTTGTGAGTGGAAGAAGAGCTGTCACTTCTCGTCATTAAAATCTGTTAGTTGTGATCCTTGTGAGGACACAAACCGAGGCTGAAAAATCCAAACGATACAAGATGTGTTTTCTGATTGGAAATACTGGGACTTCAGGCAAACGTGTGACCCAAGTCTGCTCTCTCACTCGGTTTCAAAATAAACCTTGAAATCTGAGGGGAGCAGTCGTACAATTTCCATGGTTAGAAATTGACAGACGGTTCTGAAGTCGATTTTTGAAGTTGTTAGGTTTGATACTTTTACCCAGGTGGCTTGTTATGCCACTCACAGGCAGGGATTGTAACTCAAGGGTTTCCATCCACACCAGGGATTGAAAAAAGGATCCCACCTCGCTGACTTCAGCAAGTCCTCCTGCTCTTAAAATATCATTTTTTCTTCAACAAAAACGAGCTGCACTTTTGCTCTTCTCTTCACAATAGGAAATGAACAATGTTCTTTTTTTTCTTTTATACATGAATGCGCTTTTTTTTTTTTTTTTTTCAATGGGCTTTCCAGGATGGCACATCAAATATTCAGCAAGAATTCACATCTGTGACAGCAGGCAACTTGGCTTGAAAGGATTTTATTGCCAGAAATCCTTCTGTGTAAATCTGTTTTGCGTGCCGTCTGACACTGTTTGATAACCAGCAGAGCAAGTGGCGAAACAAACACATTAGACCGAGTGTGGCACACAAAATATGGTCTTTCCTTGTTGTTGCGACTTTGCTGAGTGAGAGAAGGATTCAAGATGGTTAAGTCCTTCGTACATTTTAGAATCAAAACCTTTTCTGCTGAAGGATTAGTTTTACTGCCTCTTTGTATAAAAAAAAAAAATCCTTGTCAAATGAAAACAAATATTTTTCTACATAAGCAATAACACACACCAGAGACTGAACATCATTAAGGATGATTTTTTATAAGAAGGTTGAGCCACAATTAATGAAGATGACTCGTGCTAATAAAGTAGATTATGAGTTCTTCGGAGATCCTATCATTAAAGCATTATTTATCAGGCTGGTCCGACTGCTGTTTAACAGTCAGTGAGCAGGAATGCAGTTGGCAAGCACTGCCAGGACCCAAAAAAAAATACCTCGAGGTTTCCAATAAATTCTGTTTAGTATTTTCCGCACAAACATTTAAAGAGTGGACGGCGGGTTACGAGGATTGTTGCAACAGTTTTTGTTGTTGTTTATCCCTTCGCTTAATCGCAGTTGTCAAATTAACTTCATCATCACTCGTGGTTTAAGACCATCTTTTCTCGGGGTCTCTCGCATCACAACAAGCCATTTGAAACCGCTGATGGGACAGAAATGACTCTCTAATGCAGAAACTATTTATGAATCTTATTAGCGTCTCCTTTGTTACCACGGATACTTAATCACGATCTGTGCTCGTTTGGATAATGGATCACTTGAAAGTGTTCACTGTTAAGCAAATTCACTTTATTTATTGAAAACTTTGTGGACAGAATGAGGTCAGAAGATTCTAGATAACAATATTGGCTGTAAAAAGCGATGAAAATATTATTATATACACATTATTAAGAAATGTGTATAAGATTGAACAAAAATAAGTCATTACAGAAGGGTTAAATATTCCAATGTAATTCATTTAATGAACATCTTTTAATCAAAAATGTAATAAATGAAAGTTCAAAAGAGAAAAAATATTATTAATAATATTTTAGATTCTGATTGATCACATAAACACATCTTCTCTTTGATTAATAGTCTGCTTTTTCGACTATTGATGTTGTTTATTTGAATGATTCATAAAATGATCATCGTCCGTAGGGTAGGTGATTTTGAGATCTTTTTCCTGTTACAAAGTTATTTTATTTAGAAAAGGCTTAGTCAGGTTTGGAGACCTTAGAGTTGACTTATAAATGACGCTCAGATCGCTTTGTTTTTAAATCAATTGTATCGTAAGCATGGACTCATATATGATGCACCAGTTTCCAGTTCCCAGTCTCTGTTCTAAATATTCGGCCCCGGGTCTAAGTCTCATTTGGTCTTTCATCTCTTTTAATTCCTTTTAATTCAAACAAATCACAACAGAGTTAATATCAAGTTGAAATAACACTTTATAGGTGATGAGAAAAACAGGTTCCAGTGATTAAAAATGAGTGACAGTGGTGAAGAAAACCTCCTTTTAAAACTTAAAGGCAGAAACCTTGAGCAGAACCGAACTCTGTGTTTTTGCTGTGCCCATCATTAGTTCAGTTCCTAAATGTTCCTTTTATTTGTCTACTTTGTAGAAAATATTTTAGTCTTAGCTCAGCAATTCTGATCCTTTTGTTGCCCATGATATAGCATTTTTGTGAAAAAGATTCTGGTGGTGAAGGCAGTGTTGGACCGGACCAGTGCCAAAGGTCAGGCAGTACAACTCAGTCATACTATTCAGGCCTTATTCCCTCACTGATATTATTACTTACCGCTTATTGTGTGAGAAAAAAAATACAGTACAGATGACTTTGTGCATGGTACTGATCTTTGAAGGAGTCAATGGTAACCCGACCTTGAGCGAAGCAACTCATTCTAGTTAGTGTTTGCTGGAACGCTTTGAAAGGGACCAAACAGCTCTGTGCCTTAAGAAAGAATTCAGAAAAACTTGCAAGCTCTGTCTTCTTCTTTCTAACTTTAACAAGTTAAATGTGTGATCTGATGTATATTCTTTGTTTAAGTAAAGATAGCTTACCTGTCATACACCAACTTTGATCTCTTTACATCACTGTTTGATTGTCTGTCCTTTGTTTGGTTTATCAATTCTTTTAGGGGGATTTACCAAAGCAGTAGTCTATGCCCCAATTACAGCAGTTGCCATTCAAACCTCACCTAAATCTTCCTAATGAACAAAAAAAAGAAGCAAAATAGAGGTAGTTTCCATTTTACTAAGGGTTGAAAACATTATTTAGTTTTGGTTCTGGTTCATTCCGAGAGAGACGGACTGTGGAGAACACATGGAGCTCGTGGAAACGCACTCATTGATTTTAAGAAAAACTGGCAAAGACGTAATGAATACGGATCCAGTGGAATTCAGGGGTCAGTGGTCAAGCATCAGTGTGCCAGTGCGGGACCACTGTCTCGTAAACGTCTGATTGAGGATGAGACATCTGAGACTCGGACTTGTAGCCAGAAATCAACTGCGATATGTTCAACCAAAATTTCCAATGGGACTGGTTATTTATACTGTCCTATTTACAGAATTCCAAATTGTGCAGGGACCAGAACAGAAATATAATCTCTCAATCTGGTGCATAGTCTGTGCACTGGACTCCAGCCAGCCTTGCACCCTCTACATTGATATGTGTTACATGATAGTTCTGTCGTTCCACACTAATGTGACCAGTGAGATGTAAAAACATGTAATTTATTTATCTTTTAGAATTGAATATGTTTCTTTTTATTGCAGATAGAAAATATATTTGATATTTGATAGCTGCTTTGACATCAGGATCTTGAAGGTGAGGATGTGGATGGTATGATCTGTGGTTAAAGTGATAGTTCACCTAAAATTCAAACTCCACTCATTTTCTACTCGCCCTCAAGTCGACTAATGGTTTGGATTATTTTCATAGTAATCTGTTCCTCTAAAAAGGAACAGATTACTCTTGAGAGTAGAGTAGAGTTATAGACAAAAATGTTTGTTCATTTTAATGTAGCGACTGGAGCTCAGTTGTCTTCATCTTCGTCCAAAAAGACACTTAAAAACATTCAAATACCTCCATAATCCTCGTCTGTAACCACCATCTTGTATTGAAGCCTTGAATTTAGGAATTGTTCCGAAAAAAACTAAATATGTCTGTATTTGAAGCTTGTTTTTAGCGGAAGATACTCGGCCAACAGGGTAAATCTCGCACATATGCATTGACGCTTGCAATATGTTTTAACGAGGAAAGACGCCAAGAAGGAGCTGAGAGACCTGAAGCTTCCTCTACAAACGCACTTAAAATAAAGACTACGTTTTTCTCAACTATTGTTGTGGCTTCAATACAAGACAAAGACTGGTAGTGACTGAAGCTCAGGTATCTTCATCTTCATCTTTGTCCAAAAAGACACCTCCATACTGCTCGACTGTAAAGTCCAACTTGTATTGAAGCCTTGACATGAGGAATTGTACCGAAAAAAATGAAACGTATCTATATATAAGGCTTATTAGCAGCAGCAGCTACGCCATAAGCATTAATATATTCTAGCACATGTGCACTGACACTTGCAATGTGTCTGGATAATGATATACTTGTGAGAGATTAGAAGCTTCCCCTACAGATAAACTTAAAATATAACCATTTTTTTCGACAATTCATAATCAGTCAGGGATTCAATTCAAGATGGACGTTACAGACGAGCAGTATGGAGGTAATTGGATGTTTTTAAGTGTCTTTTTGGACGAAGATGAAGACGAAGACAACTAAGCTCCAGTCGCTACATTAAAATGAACAAACATTTTTACCTATTACTCCAAAAAGGAACAGATTGCTTTGAAAATAATCCCAACCCTTAGTTGACATGAGGTTGAGTAGAAAATGAGTGCATTTTTAGGTGAACTATCACTTTAAGGCTGGTTGTATCTACTTCCAAAGTCTCTGAAATATTTTAGGTATAGAAATTAACTTTCAAATCAACAGCTTCTTGTGGACAAACCTGCAGTCAGCAGCACTGATCGACATCCGTGGCATCGTGCTCTGTGATTAAACAGCACATTATATTGGCATTTCAAAATGGCCAGCCTAAGGCAAACCTGTGTAATAAACTCTCACCAGAATCATGTGAGGCTACACCTGTGAGGTGAATACATTATCTTACGAGAGAAGAAACGGTTTCTTACACAGATCTGTGAACCATTTTTAGAGAAATAAGTAGGACGCATTAAAAAAAAAAAGGTGCCCCGTGGCTCAGCTCTTCTCTTCTGTGTGTTCTTGTGAATATTCAATCATTTCCACTTCTCTAACATTGTGGTTTTATTTGGAATCAGAGGGCAATTGTGTTTTTGTGAAGTGGTCTCTATTAAGCCCAAAGTGAGGAGTATTTTGGGGGAAGGTTAATGATGTTCGTTGTGAACAAACAGGCTAAAACGATCTGTTTTTTCTGTGTCCTCGTGAAGAACTCTGCCAGTCCCTCGCTCACTTCGCTAACCGTCGCTTCTTTGGGGGATTTCGGTTTCTATTCATGTGAAAGGCTTTTAATAACACAGAGAGGCAAGTTAATGAAAAGTGCTGCGATCAAAGTATTAGAGGCTTTGTTTCGTACCCTGCTGTGTATGATCAAAACTGAGAAGTGAAATCAAAGTATATAATCTAGTGTTTCTGATTTGGCTCTTTTCTCAGGGAAGACGGTTCAATCACAGACGACTGCAGTGCCGTATGATGAGACACGGTCGTCTCATTAGCGCTCGCGTATCACGCCGAGTTGCCACGGCGAACACTTGTCAAGCCCGCCTGTACGTGCCGTTATTGTCTAGATTAATGCAATTGAGTTTCTGCTTTGTGTTTGAGAATCACAAATCCATGTAATAGACAACGTCAATGCTTCCTGTATTTGATTTAGAGCGAAGGGCGTAAACCTGAAGTGGGATTCTGCATGAACTGTTACCTCTGAGCGAGAGGAAAATACGTTCTTCTCTCTCTGGTGATTTATGTCTTCATATCCGTCTGATGTAGGGACAGAAAGTACTTTTCTCGTCAAAGTTGAGTCACGGATAATTTATGGCAGAAAAGAAAGGTAAATAAAAACTGTCTTGTAAAGGTTGACAGTAATATTTGCCCACGCACACACACCTTCAGAAGTCAAACTGATGATTTAATGGGAAGGACTCTGGTGATGAGTCAGAGAAAGACAAATGTTTTCCTTCACTTGAGTCTCACCGAAGCTTTCTTACTACAACAGGAGAGCAGCTAAGTAAGTGCTGGAGTAGCACTGTGTCCTGATACAAGCAGTATTACAGAGAAATATCCCTTGTGGAAGCCTGAGAAGACTTTGGAATTATGATTAACTGCCTATAGTGATTTAGGTTGTAGAAGAGTGGTTCACCCGTGGGTTTTATTTTTGGCTCCAACTTTTAATCCTTTTTGTTTTGCTAATTTTCTTTCCCCTTCATTCTTATCAAAGTGATTAAAAATGGTGAAGTCCATGCAACTATTCCATCATCTTTTCCACTTTAAATCTCTATTTTAAAACGTTAGATAATTGGGGTTCTGGGTCGCGAGGACCAATTGAGTGAATTATATATATATATATATATATATATATATATATATATATATATATATATATATATATATATTTTAACATGGTGGCCCTTATTTGGAGCAAAAACCCACAACAAAATGGAGTACAGTTTGTGATATTTTAAAGGGCAACTAATGTCAGAAACCCCAATTTCCTGACTCTACATGTTTCAAATTTTGAAGTCTTCCTCTCCAAGATGCAGTAAGTCCCTCATCATGACCAAGTTTGGAAGTTATTAATTTATGAAGTTCTCCCCCGTCTCAAATCTGGGCGAATGAGAGGTTATGAGAGCGGAGTCCATTATGATGTAATAATGGCTTCACTCCTCCTTCATCAAGCTATAATCAAGCCTAGCTTTGTTTATTCAATGAGTCCCTTGCAGGTGGAAATGTCCAGGATTGATGTTGCGTGGTTACAAACCTTGATGTTTGATTAAAGTGTTTTCAGTGGGCGGGGCTTAAGCACATTTTCGTAACGTAAATATTTCAATGAAAAGAGAGTTTTGTACAAACAGACACATACTGATGAGTACAATAGATGTCCAACATATATTTGAGACACTTTTAATTCAACACATTAGTTTCCCTTTAAGAAAAAAATGTTTTTAAGATGGTTGTGTTGAGGTTTTCAAAAGGTGCTCATCAAACCGCAGAACATTTTTGATCCATTTCTTCACGGGTTCAGTGAATAAGAACATGAAGATAAAGAGTAGGATAATGATGATGTACATTTTCACTCATTTATCAAACCAGCTCAGTCTAACTGCGATCATAGCAGCCGATATTCACACTGCGATGCTTGCGAGATGAATCATCATTCTGGTGGGATGACCCGGAAAACTTCCACCTGATTTAATAAGTCCTCGCACACAGACGATCATTAATATTTAGTCGGCTTAAAGGCCCCTCCCTCGAGGATCCTGTTCCAGCGCCGCCCTCGCCTGCCCTCGCCGTCCAAACTGCTTCTCCACAGTAATTACATTTAAGTGATTAATTACTTTAAATCACTGAGGCTATCTGTTGTACCTTTGTGTCGAGTAAACATGATTTGTATAGAACGTGAATCGTCCATTCAACACTGAATAATGATGAAAGAAAAAATCATCCGAAGGTAAAATGTAACACAAACAAACCGACAAGCTCTCCATTAAAAGCAGGGCTTTGCTCTTAACTGACACTTATCTTACAACCGAGGACACTTCATTATGTCACTTCAGTGTTTCTGTCAGCAAAATAATTACGCTGCCTATCAGTGCCATTACGTTATCGGACAGAGAGGGCGATGCCTAATTGTATTTTTCTGTCCGCCTGCTGACAAGGTCCACATGTTCGACCTTTTCTCTCCCATTTAGAAGCTCTAATTCAACGTTAATCCTCTCGCTTTAAAGTATATTACCACTGCGATTGCAAATACCGACAATATGTTGCCGTACGAATAGCTAAGCTGCAATGTATCCGACCTCTGATTCGGCAATATGTCATCATCTTTTATGTGTACCGGAACAAAAAATCATCAGGAGATTGAAAGATGAGTCTAATAGTGCGTTTATGCCGGAACACGACGACTTAATCTTGATCTGTTGGCTCGCACACATTTTCATTTGGATGAGATTAAGATCCACATTTCTGTGAGTGTCTGGGGGATTTAATCGGAAACAGTTTTCTTGTTCTGGAACAAAACCAGACGATGACCAGTGAGGAATTACACTGATACATGTGCAAGTCTGATGTCAGCTGTAACCCATATTCTGGCTTTGTGTTGAATACACAGAGGATTTATTCAGGGGAAGCCCTTTCACTGCACGCTAAAAGAACTGAGCAGTTGCGCCAAGAAGGCCTTGGGAAGCTCTGGAATATGGATGTGAGCCTGGAGATGCAACAGTCCTTCAAAAAAATCTCCATGAATTAGAGGTTGCTGTGAAAAGATTTTTGGTTTTCAATTTTGTTTTCTTGGTCACTGTCATTGATCTGCAGCCTTGAGTGCTGACTTGAACGTTTTGTGTCAAAGTGTCAAGTGACAGATGAGCACCAAACTGAGAACTTCTTTTTATCCAAGTTGAAAAAAAGATCATCATTTTTTGAAGTAACTGAAGGTTAAATGAAGTATTTTTGTGGTAATTTACAAAATGAGTTGTATTCCTATCACTTAAACTAAGTTTATTTTAATGTATTTCTTTACAATGGCACAACCTTTTTTATGGCTTTATGATTATTAAGCTATTGCAATTAATTATAAATGCAACTTTTTCCTTGTAGAACTGTGTATTTTATTAACATTAACAAACATTTGATTCCTTGATTTCTATCATTGCACTTAAATGTTTTCCAGATATTTGGAAAACTGACTCTAAAGTCACACTTAGAAGTATGTCTGTTCAGATTAACTTTATCAGGAAAAAAAATGCACAAAAATGTATAAATTCTTCTTCTTTGAAGTATGCATTAAATGATTATTGAGCCTGGCCTGGCTGAACACACAAAGTTCCTGTTTTCTGCTTTCAGATAGATTTAATGTAATGTTAGTAATAGCCAAGTCAACTCCTGTTGGCCATCACACGATGTATATTAAATTGTGGTAACACTTTTAGAATGGGGAACATATATTAAATATTACTTTAATGTTACTTATTGATATGTGTATAACTCATGTATTAACCATCATAAAATACTAACTCACACATTGTCAATTGTGATTATAATGTACCCTAAAAAAGACAAACTACAAATACTCTACAAGTATTCACACCATCCTAATTGCCATACATATTAAAAAATTACAAATACTTTAATTAGGATGCTATTAATACTAATATATTTTCTGTAGAAATTATTATTAATAACGGTTTATAAGTGGATAATTCGCTGTTAATACGCGTGTGACTGAATAGCTAATATGTGTTCCCCATTCTAAAGTGTTACCAAACTGGTTGTAGGATTGATCAAGATAAATTTTTCAGGAGTTCTCATATAACAGATTCAGGACCCTGACCCGCTTTGATACTTAAATAAGTGATACTTTATTTGATGAATAAAAAATGTGACGTAAAGTGAATACATTTGGGTTTTCATGGCCGTGAATCTGAGTAAAGCACTTTGTGAAACGGCCACTGTATGTGGGTCACAAGTACAAGCTTTCATACACAGGTGATGGCAGGAAGTAAAACATCTATTTTTCATCACAACTATGACAAATCTGGTTTCGCACTGCCACCTTGAATTCCGTCCTTATGATACTGAATTTCCCCACCTCAGCCCAGAACCACTTGACGTCAGCATTTCGTCAGTTTTTTCAGCTTCTAGCTTTAAAATATTCATTGTATTTGTATTAAACTTGGATTATACTGTATCTAAAATGTGTGTCACTTTCTCTCTGCAGTGTTGAATTGGACTTTAAACTCCAGGAGGACAAACTCCAGCCGCTGATCAAGAGACTTTGCCCACTAGACAGCCAGCAATGTCCGGCCTTGCCTTACTCCAACGAGGTCTTCACGTCCACGCCCAAACGTAAATCAAAGGCTGAGTCCAAAAAACATGCACGTTGGAAACTGTGGTTCCTATGAACACAAATCTTCTGAAGCCTTTTCTTTGGGGCGGTGCTTCATTATACGCCGCAAATCCAATGACGGAATAATCACAGCAAATCGCCAACGCAACGAAGAATGGATAAATAACAGCCAAACCTTTTGGATCAAAGCTGGGACAGAAAAGACGAGAACATTTAAAAAAAATCTAAAATTACTTTTTACTGGCATGTTTGCTGGAAGAGGACCCACAAAAAGCTGCCATTATAGGTGAGATTTGGATTCGGTGAAGCAGTATTTCATGGTTAGCTTCAACGTCTAACACATCTCAAGAAAATATTTAAATACACAGTTCTGCCTTTTCTGTTTCTGTTCCTCTCAGATCATTTTAGTGAGGAGGCGCCAGGCAGACGGCCATTAATGTGAGACGCAGTAACCTGTGAATGCATTGGCTCCACCTCCGGCAAAGCACAATTTTTCCGCGTCAAGAGAAAGACATGTGATAGACTGGCATTCTGCTGCAGCATTTTAATGACCATGTCGTGTCGTGACACGTTTGCTTGCCTGTATTGATAACACTGTTTTTTCCCATTCAGCATAATGTTTACTGTTGGAAACATCTTGAATATTTGAGTTCCTTAAAAAGAAAGTGCTTATCACAAGTTTTTTTTATGAAGACGATTATGGTTGTTTCTTCCATATTCCCCCCCGTCACTGTGTGTCAATGCTAAGCTTACGAATACTTTGACCGTATTTAATTTCCAAAATCACGACAGAAGTGTGCAGCTCGCACACGTGGAAGGGCTATTGAACACTATGAGGTAACGTAGCAACCTTATAGCGGATAATACATGTGACCACCAGCTCTGTAAAGGACTTGTTTATACGAAGCAAGAAACTAGTGATCGGTTGGTGAGACTTCATGAAACAGCTGTGCAGTAAACCCACTGTATAAACATATCTGAGCTGTAGCTTTAACTTGAAATTGAAAAACAAAGCAATTATTAGCCAAACTAACTTATTAATGGTGAACACAGAACTGCACCCTCCCATGATGCATCCTTGCACAATAGCGAATGCTGTTCGGTTGCGACGATAGTTGTATCGTAAGTGACACAAATCCATCAATAAATATGTCAATCATATTTAAATAAACCACAACCATTTTCTCTGCGATCAGAAAAAAATGAATGAAAATATTAATTTAAACTGGATTAACTGTGTTGTAAATGAGTTTGAATGTTTATATTTAACACAAATACTTTTGCTGCACCTTCATTTGAAATTGCAGCTGAGTTTGATATAACGGCTGACGCCAAGTGCCGTCTACGACTCCGTAGAGTGCACTTGAAGCGATCAAATACGAATCATTTTGATCGTTGCATCATAAAAACAGATCTAAGTCCTTATAAACGTGTGTTAAGAATCTAGCGATTTCGCTATTGGGCGGAGATGCATCATGGGAAGTAGCAGTTCTGTGTGCACCATTAATAAAGTTAGCTTGGATAATAACTGCCTTCCCCCAAGTTCTGTAGACAGATTTGAGCGAAAACTGCTGTCAAGTTAAGTTATCTAGTTATGACAGCGTGGTGAAGGACGACAGGCCTTGCATTTTGCCTACAGCCAGTGCCTGCTGGCGCCCCGGTACTGAGTGACCCACAGACCGGTAAGAGGCCGTGGCTTGCTAGTTGGGGACCACTGATCTAGTAGCCTTTCAAGATGAAGATACTGTATCATGATACACTTCACCACATTGCTGTATCATGAGGCCTCATCAACCCATCACGACAAAAAACTCTGTCTAAGGCGTTAAACACATGCGGCGATAATGGGTTAAATTGCATCTAGTGTTTGAACATGAATAAAAAAAAGTTGTTCAATGTCAAGAAGATGCTCAATGATAGTATTCAGGTCATCAATCCAAATCAAGCTCTGTACGTATGGGAAGTGCAATTTAGCTCATATGTGCAATATGATGCATTTTCTACCGTTTCTACATCACATTAAAAGATTTTAACTAAAGTCGTGCTGCTTCCGTGATTGCATCAGTCATTTTGGGGGGTTCCTCGTACATATTTATGTAGTCTTTAGATGGACTATTAACTTGGATCCCCACGTTTCTCCAGATTAGTCAAATGTGTTTCTCACTTTTCTAAGTGGGCAGCCAGGCACAATAACAGACTCACTGTATGGGGTTGGTGGTTTTGTAAGTCCTCCAGGGCTTAAACACAGACGTTATAAATCTGGCAGAGATCAAGACAGGAAATGGAGTTGCCAAAAGTGTGCAAAAATGGATCCACAGCGAGAAGATCCATCAAGAGGAATGTAGCCTCTCATGTGTGACAGAACCACTCCAAGATAGTGAAACAATGGAATTCACTTCATGGTTTCTTTTTTAAATGTTTCAAGAAAATGTTGCACAGTCAGACCGCCAAAGATGTTTTACAATACAGCGCCCACACAGTTAAATGCCAGGAGCAACAGTCATGATAATCTTGCAATCTTAAAGTGCAATTTGCTATAAAATAGGCTACAAGGTTGAGGACCTTTGCAACACCATATTCCCTTGAAAGTTGGCTCATGGAGGTTTTTCTTTTAATGCCTTCAGGAAAGTGAATCTTACGGGTCTCTACAACAGACTGTCTGCAATGATTGAGGCTTAAGCCACCACAGTGGCACCGCAGTTGTCGGGGTCACTTTGTGTCACTCTTGTTATCAGTAGGTCTCACTCTGACTCGGGTGGCTATAACAGCTGCCCACACTGTAAATCCCTGTTGGAATAGTTAAGTCCCATGTTTGCACTTCTTCTTTGTGTTGAAGAAACAGAGAGGAAGCGTGATAAATTGAGGGATTTCTATCTCCAATATTAAGGTACGTGTAGGGTAGGTAGTAGGTCTAGGTAGTAGTGCTCACTGTTGGTATAGAATTGGTGTAGATTTTACAATCATTAATGGGAGTTTATGGGATTGTGTTGCCTGGTCGGCTTGTAGCGTCAGCAGGCTAACAAGGGAACACAAGCAGTGGAGGATTTGGCACTGGTGATCGTTTTACCGATATATGTTATATGTTTAGGGGGTGAAGCAGCATACAGATCAAATCTGAAGGCCGGTGCGCTGCTGCATCGGAAGCAGGGCCACACTCACCAGATGATACCGTATGAGTAGTGTGATGTGCGGGGAGATAGAGGAAAAAGGTGAAACACAGAATGGCGAAGAGGTTAAATAGAAGTGGGTGAGAGTGATGCGGGGAGTGAAATTGTTAAAAAAAAAAAAAGTTTATTTGAGAGCTGAGGTGTATAAAAAAAACAGGTGAGCGAGACAAGAGAAGTGGGTGAGAGATGGGTCGGGGAGATAAGCAAAATGAAAAGAAATGAGCGAGGCAGTGATGAAAATGACAACAAACTTTGGAGAGGGAGGAGGGGATGGATCAGGACTCTCCTAGAACCATGAAACTAATACGAAGGATAAGACAAATACAGCAGAAAAGGGCAACACTCGGGAAACAAACAAATAAATGGATTGTATCCGGGCATGGATAAGAACATTAGCAAGATGGACACCCCGATTGCCTTCTTCTCCGGCCTGGAGAAAATGAAAAAAAAAGAAAAAAAGAAAGCTTGTCCACTCCCTTTTGTCGGACTCTGCCAAAGAACTGCTTGACCCGGGCCAGCTATGACAAAGAGCTGTCCAGTTTTATAAAGAACTTTAAAGAATAAGTGTGTTTGTGTGCACCATCTAACCATGGCAAAACTACACACAATTGAGAGTAGGCCAGATGGAAAGACACCACAAATGGAAAGCCTCAACCTGGAATTCTACAAAACACTCTGGGATATCTTTTGAAATTAATCCCTGGTCATTGTTTGCAAGAGTCTGGACTCCCTTTCCTCTGTCCCGCACGAGGGCAGCCATCGCCCTCCTGCCTAAGAATGGAAAAGGACTGACATCTCCTGTACACACACTATACAATCCCCTCAAAAAGCTCCAGCAACAGGGCGAGATAAAGTCATCCTCACGGACCAGAACTACTGTTTACCTGGCAGATTGATGATAGAGAAAATCTGCCTCATTTGGGATTATTTGGTCTCCTAGTCATTAGGAACCAACATTGAATTGATCACGCTGAATCTAGGAAAGACATTTGACCGCCTTGATCATGCTACCTCTGGAATGTCATGTGGGTTCAGCCAGGTGCTCATCGTCAAAATCCAAGTACTGTACAGTGATGTCGAGATTGTTATAAAACTAAATGGCAGCATGTGTGCTCCTTTTAGGGCCCATAGAGATGTTCAGAACATTGGTGCTGTTTAGGTAATGCTCTATGCACTCTCCCTGGAGTCTCTTCTTCACAACATGCACTTCACAGTCTGCTTCTACCTGGTTTAAGTGAAAAATGTGGTTTCATCTTGTACTTACAATGTTGTTTTATTAAAAGATAAGCAGGATTTAATCCCGCCCCCTCCCAGAGATCTTCTGGATCATGACGGTTGCTATGGTGAAATGAGAAAAGGTGAGTTTGTGAAATGAGATGTGAAGATCCCCCAGTACTACCCCTCATCCCACTTGTGGTTTGCTTGTAAGGATCCAGGCCAGAATCATACCATTTTTACAGGGGTAATTTTCATCCGGAGCCACAGTCAGTCTTGTTTCACCTGGCCATTAGGACTGTCACTTTTAGGTTGCAATTTGTACAAAAGTGCATGACTTGGTGTGGAGAGATGTGATGACTGTGTTCTGAACCGTGTTAACAATTTTGTACTAGACAAAGCTCTGTTTTTCACAGAGCCTTTAAATAATAGAGCAAGGTTTGTCCTCGGCTCCAGCACATTCGTATTGATGTGGCAGCTGGCCAATGATTAGACAATGTGACTCAAGCAACTAGTTGATGCACCAGGACCACTGCTTATGGAAGTGCAGAACTTTATTTGGGATCCAGTCAACCAGGCATCGCAACAAGAAACTGAAGGCATGAGTGGATTCTACTTCGCCAAAACCTAAAAGGTGAGCATAGCGGACCGAAACAGACCCTTTTCTCTGAACTTTTCTTGAGCCCTGAGATCCCAGACAGCAGCCCACTCCTGAACACAACGGACTTTGAGAAGTTCATAATTTTCCACATGAGCAGCAGTGCCAGAGAGTCGTGGAAGTGATGGGAGAAGCAACTCTAAAGAAAGTTCTATAAGCGATATAAGATATTCTCCCACTGTCTATATTGATGCACACATTCTGTTTCAGGTTTAGATCTTTTCAACCATATATGTGGTTTCAAAGCAAGGCAGAAGGATAAAAGTCCAAACTTCTTCTCCAGATTCAAGATCTAAAATACGACAAGGTAAAGTTATCTATTATTTTTCTCTGAAAACTCAAATGTACATACATGTATTTCCTGCCTTTTTATATATTTAGACGTGTGACTTTTTCAGTCAGACCTGTTAACGTTGATTCCTCTCTGTAGGTGAAGTGATCTTAGTTGGCCAGTTTTTCGAAAGTAATCTGATCCAATTCATCTTAACGAACTGGATCAAATCTTGGAAATAGCTTGATCAAAATGGAGTGATGGATTCTGAAATTGGATTGGATCCTGTAATACAATCTGAGTTTTAATTTGGATCAAACCTTTAGTTCGTGTTGTTCAAACTTTTGGGGGGATCTAGATAACTTGGATTTTAAATAAAGGTGGATTTCAGAAAGGAAACCTTTAAATTGGTCAAGTAATAAATAGTATTTCCTCTTTTGTGAATACTTGTATTTATATTTGCATTTGATTTGATTAACTGTTACAATGATAAGGCAGACATATGCTACTAATAACAAACAAAAACTATATATACACTATTTCTGTCCTCTGTTACTGTATATTAGTTTTTCAATAGAATCCCCAAAGATTATCCAGGCTGAACTGGCCCACAGTGATTTGCACGGATGTCACGCTTCTGATCTGTAATCTGCAGAGTGTTGAAATGCATCATGGTCAAGGGTGTTTCATGCATCCATGAAGAGATTGATTCAAACCTGAATATTTATGTGGATCAGGAGAAAATGCCTCGATCACACAGCAGTGTTTCAGTTCAGCACATAACCTATATAAACTCTCAGGTAACTGTTGGCACAATATAGCTGAATAAAATGCATGAAAATAGGTTCCACAGTTATCAGTGTCTGCTGGAGTCATTCTGCCTCTTACTTACATGAATTGTGAGTCCGTCATTTTCCTACCCCGGGCGTTGGACAGTCAAGAACATGACACATTACAAAGCAGCATTACAAGTGGAGTGAAATCTAACAACCACCAGAAGCATGTTCAACCCACTGCAGACAGATTTACTGGCGTTTATTTAATGCTGCAGCTGCTTGTCTGAGTCTTTCAACAAAGTCAGCGGCTTAATAATAGAACAAGATATCCACAGAAAGATGAGATTTTCTTCCTGCAGTCTCTCTCTTACCGGGAGACGAAGACACATTCCGAGGGCTGTGAAATAAAGGCTTGTTTTGAAGGTACTCCTTTGCCGTTGTCTTGCCGATCTTGTCAAGCAGGATTGGAAAGTGACCTACAAGACCACATGTGTATTTGTTTGTTTTTTGTATATTATGTTATTGTACTTTACTTCTATTTTTTATTGTATTTCCATTCTATATTCTGTGTGAACAAAATACAAATTGACTTAAAAGCTCAGGAAAATGATGTGCATGTTATCATATATTGTCAGGTTTGCAATTTTAATCAAAGAATAGAAAATCAGATCTGGTTGATGGTCAAACATTTTACATGTAGTAGAGTTTTTTTGTGTTATTTTATATGCTTTTCTTTTACAGCGTACATTATGAACGCGCATGGTGTTCGGTGTCCTGATTGGCTAATGGAGTGCAGATTGCATTCTGCTAGCCAGGTTTACATAAACAACTATCCAAAACTATGTTATGCACTTGGAAAAAACACCTGCACCAAGGCCTTGAGAGGAAAAAGACGTTGCAACGGAGCAACGCCAGGACAAAGAGGCACCTTCAGAGGAACTGTGAAAAACGTGTGAGTTACTGGTAATTATTTCTTATGTGTTATACCTTGTAGATTGATTATTAAAATTAAATTTGTTAAAAATGTTTGTGTTTGAAAACATGTTATGATCTTGGTTTCATTTACTAATATTGTACTTCATTTTTTTTTTTTAAATCTGCGAAACTTTGAACTTAGAGAGTGTTTAAATAACAGAGAACTGTGAGAAAATGTTAATGCCTGTCTGAGAAAAGTGTACTAAGGTGTCTGGTTAGGGATTTTACGGCCTTTTAACATGTATAATAATTGTAATAGATTTTGTCTATTGCGGATTATTTATAAAATGTATTCCCCGTGATAAACAAGGGACCACTGTATGCAAGTTAGGAAGTAGAATAAAACAAAGTTTACATGTATGTCTGAATCCTTTCTGAAGCACAGAGCTGTTAGTTCGCTGTTGTATCTTCATCCCAGATTCACAAGCTATTAGTTATTTCACTCCAAAGGTTTCCACCAAAAATACTTAAATTTGATAAACATACTTTATCTTAGGACTTTTCAAATGTATATACTTGGTGAATCCAGCTGTTTCTAGATCGGATGAAGAGCCTAAATTGCTGTTAGTCATGAGATAATAACAAACAATTCAAGTGAGGAAAACCTATGAAAAGCAAATAACTAAGGCAAAAATAGCAAATTTTGATGGGTTAACTTGGGAAGAAGGGCGTTAAAATGTGGAATGTTAGGAATGCCATGTTCCTGAAATAAATGTTAAAGATCATCAACATCAAAACAGAAAATGTATAAATAAATAGTGATTGAAATTTATCCCTCTGGAGATCTCCTTCGGAAAATTAGGTTTCCAGTTTACAGCAGACAACAGGTAGAAAAGGGTTCAGAAGTTTCATAAACACAAGTAAACAAACAAAAACAAAGTTCAAAGAGATAACAAAGTTCATATGTCACTCATATTTACATTTTTCCCAATTTATTTTCAAATTACGACTCTTCTAGCATTCCAAACTCAAATTGTCCATGCATTAATACAAGAAACTATAAATATCATTTTTAAAATCCTATTGTAAAGAAAGACTCAATACATTCAATTTTTCGTCAACGAAAAGTGTGAATATTTAAAAATTAATCATTATCTGACAGAAATCACACTATTGGGGGGAAATGTAATAAGATGAAGTCTGCGTCAATTGAGGCACATTTTAAAAATAGAAAAAGCTCAAGTGAATGCAGCAAAAAATCGTGGAATGACTCGGACAACTCTGCCGGTGATCCATCTCTTGATGACAAATGTGTTTATTGGAAATGTTTTTAAAAAAAAAAAGAAACCCATGAAAGTTAAAAACAAAACAAAAAGCTTTTCCAGACCGTTTTGTCTCTGTTGGTTTTATCAGTACAAATGGGAGAGCTGGATGAAACGCACTGATGAAAAAAGGAGATGTCTAGAATCCAGAGTGTGCGCTCCGGTGACTTCCTGATGAATTTTACTGCCTTGTCTGCTACTCCTAAAGGGCTTACAACTTCATTAACTTGGCAAGTCACAACTCTGAGTCGATGAGAGGTGCAGGATGACAGCACGGCTTCCAGTTATATTGACACACGCAGGCTGAAAATGCGTTAAAGGAAATCTATGATCTGGAATACAAGTGAAATTTGCTAGTTTTTTCCGTGTAGGAAGTGGCCTTCACCAGAAGATTTCTCAGGGTGTTTTGGGAACGATTAGATTTTCATTAGTAGACGTCTCGCTGGAATTATCTGATCATGAAGCTGCACTGTTAAATCTGTCAGACCATCTCACATTATTAGTCTCTTAATCATGTGGGTAAAAGCATGACTGACAGGTATGAATCTCTTGAGGAACGTAGATCAAGAATGACCGATGCGGCTTGATGGTTAACCTTATCAAGCCCCTGTCCTCTTTCTCGTACCGAAGGAGTATACAAGGTTGAAACCCATTGGTTTTGGTGGACCTTTATACCCCGTTGCTCTACTCTGACAGACCTCGCTTAAAAGTAAATCATTTATATTTGTAAAGCACCTTGCACAGACCAGGGTTACAAGGCGCTTGAACAACAAAACAATATACAGTTAAAAATACATACAATTTTTAAAACTTAAAAAGGTAAAGACAACACAGAAAAAAAATCGAGCAGAACTAAGATAATCAAGATAAAGCCTGCATAAAAAAATAGGTCTTAAGATGTTTTATTGAAGGACTCAGTAGACTCCATCAAACACAGAGTGAGAAGATCGTTCCAAAGTTCAGGATTGGGAAACCATCAGTAGATTCTGATCCACAGACCTAATAACTAAGTGCTGGGGTGTTGGTTTGGATCAGATCACTGATGTAAGGTCTGACCATGAATAGCTCTACAAGTAAAAAAACAGAATTTTAAAATCGATCCTGAAAGAAACTTGCAGCAAATGCAATATTTTAAGGATCGGAGAAATGTGAGCTCTTCTACTAGAGCGAGTCAGAATTCTCGCTGCAGAGTTTTGTATTAACTGCAGGCGAGACAGCTCTTTCTGGTTAAGATATGAGAAAAAAACGGTTACAATAGTAAAGACACAAATTCATGGATTACAAGCTCAAGATTGTGCTGTGACATCATTTTTCTAAATTTTGAGAATTTTCTCATTTGAAGGAAACAGTTTCTGGTCAGTTTTCTGCAGTGTTGTACTAGAGACATGTCTTTGTCAAATACAACACCCAGGTTTCTCAGGCTCAGTTTTACAGACTGATCTAAGACACACAAGTAGTGACTCAACCCTGGAATTTTTATAATCAGGGTTTCCAGAGTTTTATTTTTTTCCACATTTAGCTGCAAAGTGTTTTCACTTAGCCATTGTTTGAGCTCTAGCAAGCAATTGACTAAGCAGTTCCGCCTCTGGGGCTCAGTTGGATTATAAGAGCAGTAAAGCTGATAGATAAAGCTGCACCATATGCATTTCTCCATGTGTTTTCCATGGTGAGGGCTTGTACGATGTGCAAAAAAAATCCAAACTAGTGTCTTCTTCAGCACATAATATTTCTCATTAAGTCTGTCTACCTTGCATTTTATGCTAGTAAGTGCCCTTGGTGGGCGTTGGTCACTAAAAATGGTATTGATAGTCCAAGAGAAAAAATGACTTCTTCTGCCACATGGCTAAACAGGAAAAAAACATGCGATAGATAATTTGTATCTGTTTCTATCCAATATTTGAGATCATTTCAAAATAAGCTGACACATTTTTTTTGTTGACACTCTGTATATGGGTTGGATCTTATGTATATTAAGGTCCAAAGAGTCTAAAAAAAAGCTAAAAGCTAAAACCATTGCCTAAAACATGAATCTTCAAGCCATTGACGACAGAGGGTGAAAACAAAACCATTATGATTGACTAAGGATTTCAAGTGGTAATTACTTTTGATGTTCATGAATCATGAGGCAGTTTAAATCATTTAATTCATTATTAAATTATCGAATAATCGAACCAAGTTATCTTCTACCCAACCTTCACTCTCCTCATCAACACCCACCATCAGCTTGACTGTCCATTACTCATGCATGTTTTCAGCACACATATTTTAAAACCTTTTGTTTCCATCCCCTCAAAGTGTCAAAAGTGAAAGTTCTGCTCCTCATCAAGAAGTTGCAGGGAGACGTGACGGGAGAGCAACTATTATTCCAGAGCTCAGCATCACATTAACAAAAGGCTAATTGATGTTTCTGACATCAAAAGCTTCGGTGTTAATTAGCTACATTTTTAGGAGCTTTATGTGTCGAGAACGTCTGTGAGCCTGGCATGCAAGTCTTCAGGTTCATCCTAATGCGCTCTTCACTAAAACCTTTAATTAGGACGAGGGCTGAAGACTTAAATTAGGTCCAGAAATCTGCGTCTGAAATGTTGAATTTCAGACACAGCTGATGCTCAGTGAGCAGGAGTTGGCTCTTTGAGAACTGTACATTTTGGTGTCAAAATCCATCTGGTTCCCCTCAGGCAACACCGGTTGAGCCCAAAATGTTTTAAATTTTTTAATATCCTTCTCAAAGCGGGAGCTATTCGACATCACATTCCTGCCCGAATGATGAAATTGTCTTCAGGCGCCAACCAGGTCCCGGATCACTAGTGGAAAAATTCCAGTTCAATCCAAACATCTGCCGTTTGGTTGAAATAGTCAGTTTGGATATTTTCATGATTTAGAGTGTGTAGCTCTTGTTAGTAGTAGTAGTAGGATTCCGTTAGCATGATGGTTGTGACCCAGAGTTAAAGGGCAAATCATGTGGTGATTTAAGTCTCTCTTAAATAGATCTTGGACTCTATTGTACTCATCAGTATGTTTCTTTTTGTACAAAACTCTCTTTTCATTGAAATATCTGATTTAGAAAATGTGCATGAGCCCCACCCACTGAAAACACTTTTTTTTCTGGAGATGAAATCTTAATTTAAATACATTTACCATAACCACACCCTTTCTGCTATGATTGGTCAAGCCACAAGGTTTGTCACTGTGCGTCATAGATCCCAGACGTTTCCACCTCCAAGGGATTCATTGTATAAACAAAGCGGGCGCGAATACAGCTGGATGGAAAATGACTGAAGCCACTATAATGTCATAGAGTTGGATTTTTACATGAGTTTACCTTTCAGAATGCGTAAAAAGTCTGTTTCTCAAAATAAAGAGTTGTATCTGCTACAACTCATGTACTGTGACTGCTTCATTTGAAGCTTGCCAGGGGAAGGTTTGGCCGCCTGTGTGACCTTGGCAACATTGTACACTGAGAGGATAATCCACCGGATTAACTAAAACAAATGGATGTGAGGATTGGTTTTTAAGAGGAAGTCTCCCTATTGAAGTTTACTGATTTCACCAGCAGAGGTCATTTGACATGAACACTTTGAGAAGTATTTATTGTATCAATGTGCTTTCAATCAAGCTAATAATTTGTTTTGAAACCCATAAATACTTAATTACACTGATTTAAATCAATTACACTTTCATCAGTTTAACGCACTTATCTTAATTTCTTTGAAAGGTAATATTTGTGGTCAATGTTTTCATGAATCTTTTTTTGCTCCATCATAACACAAGTCACTCAACATACAACCTCAGAGGCTATACATTATTTACATTATTTATAGCCTCTGTGTGCAATAAGAAAATTATTTTTCGAAAATAAAGTCTCTAAAACTGGATTCATATTGGAGGTGATCCAGTATTTATTTGCACTTTGAATGATATTCAACCGATATGAGCCTCAGGCCTTGATTTTGACACATGTTGAATAACACATGTATTGATTTGACAGGTTGCACAAATTGCCTCCAAAATAATTCTGGTAAAACAACACCTTGTCACTCCTTCCATGCCATTGTAACATCTGCTCCAAACACATTTAGCTTCTTATTTACACAAGCTAAAATGAACCCATGCAAAGGAATAGGATGTTTTTTAAAACTCTTCTATATACTGATTTATTGTAATGCGCTTGGAAGCCGCAGCCTTGCTCGACATTCACGTGTTCGTGGAACCTTTTTATTCTGATGCTATCACGTCCTCATGGAGAAGATGGAGCATCTCATAACTAAAAGGTCTTTTGTAGCGCTTCTTTTGTTTGCTCTGACATGTGCAGGATGAATGACCGGCACATTAATCCAGGCTTTGGTGAGGTGTGTGTGTGCAGCTGGTGAAGCATGTATGATCATAATAGGGGCGTACTGTGTTAAAATATGCACCAGAAGACACACGAGCTTCAGGGCCCACCTCTGTCACCTGCTTTCTAATGGCGCATGATGAGGTACATTTGAATGACATGTGTCAGATGTCATTTTTGAATTAGATCTCACATAGGATGGGCTCACTTTGAAAGTCAAAATTTACATTTAAATAGACAGGTTTTATAGATGTGGCAGCTCCTGGGGGGGGCCTTATGCAGAGCCACGCTTTCTACCTCTCTGCCTTTCCTTCCTCGTATAAAAAGAAGAAAAGTTGAATATGCGTATGTGTTGAGTAAGAAAACCACTCGCACGATTCATGTTGTTTGCTTCTCCCTCCTATCTGAGCAATACTGAGGCATTGGTTAGTCAGAGCAGGCTGAAGTCTGATGTGAATCGTTCCCAGGATCCTTCTTGCAAAGGAAGCCATTCGTTTATTAATGTAATAAGATATATTTTTGGGGGAAAACTATAATTTGTTATGTGTGAAGACTATATTTGAACAGCATTTGTCCTCCTTCCTTAACATGTTCTTCGTTGTGTTTGTTGTTGTTGTGTAACAGAATATGAAGTCATGCAGTGAAATGTACAACAATCCTCAGTAGCAGGAGGCAGCAAAGCTGTATATCTATTTAACCCAGACGTTCTTGCCATACCGATGGAGAGATGGAGAAAAAAAGTGAAACATTTAAGCATTTGAGGCTAAGACAGCTACTCCCTGGGACCCTGAGGCTATCTATGGCAGCTGAAAGTCCTCGTCTTTCCAGCGTGTCCTAGGTCTCGCCAGCGGTCCGACATGCTCTGAACACCTCACCAGCAAGTCGTCCAAAATGCATGCTTGCCAGATGCCAAGGCCACTTCAAAAACTCCAACACAGCAGTTCCAATCCAAGGCGTCTTCCGGGTGGCTGTGCTTCCAATAATGACCATAAATTAGGGTAGGGACATAGTTGGCCTATTATACTGAGAGCTTTGGCTCAGCTCTCTCGTCACCAAAGATAATGCAGCTCTCCTGATCTATTCTTTCTTCACTTGTAAACAAGATCCCAAGATACTTGAACTCCTCCTCTGGGGCCAGGAATTTATCTCCAGCCCAGAGAAGGCTTGCAAATGAGAACCATGGACTCGGATTTGATGGTGCTGATTTTGATCCCTGCCGGCCCCAAACCGTTCCAGCGAGAGCTGAAGGTCATGATATGATGATACAAACAGGACCACATCATCAGCAAACAGCAGTGACCCAATCCTAAACCCACCAAACCAGGCACCCTCAAAACCTTGGCTACATCTTGATATTCTGTCCATGAAGGTTATGAACAGAATCTCTGAGAAAGAGCAGCAATGGTCAGGTGTCCAACCCCCAGCCCGACTAAATACCGGCTATGCAGACCATGGTCTGGCACCTGGCACAGACTCCCTGACAAAGGGTGGAATTCCTTCTCCGGATCCACAAAACACATTCAGACAGGTTTGGCAAACTCCCATGCACCTTCAAGGATCCTGCAGATTGTATAGAACTTATAAACACTTCCTTGACGAGGAAGAAAACCACATTGCTCCTCCTGAATTGGAAGATTCACTATCCGGGAGACCCTACTTTCCGAGGACCCTGATTAGACCTTGAAAGGGAGGTTGAGGAGTTTGATCCGACTAATGTTTGAACACACCTGCTGATTCCCCTCCTTAAAGAGGGGCCCCTGAGCCTGTTCTGCCATTGCAGAGGTATTGTCTACATTCAATATGTCAGTAGCATGTCAGCTATGAAATCCCCGGTCTTTGAGAAACTCTGCTGGTATCTCATCCACCACAGGGGCTATTGCCACCGAGGAGGTTTTAAAGCCACATCAGCCCCAGAAATAGAGAGCCATTAAGTGGAAGGATTAAAGAGGTCTTCTAAATATTCCATCCACCGATTAGCAACTTCTCAAGACCAGGTCAACAGCCCACCATCACAGTAAAACGATCAAAACACGGGGTCCGTTCCGTCGCTCCAACACGACGTCACGTCCGCCCCAGGTCTTATACTTCGCTTCATGGAGAAAGATGGGCAATCAAGAGTGTGTCACGGGTCGTTTATTCGCCGCTCAAAGTCAAACAAAATACAAGCTTTACGATCGCGACCAAACACACGGCGACTGTGCAGGTCAATAGTCCCGGGAAAAAATGGCCCGATCTGTACAAACATCGCTATATTTAAGGCAAATTTCCCGCCCAGGGGGTCATCCTTTCCGGCCAAATGGTCCTTTCAAGTTCCCTGTGTCCCGGTCCCCCATTGAGAGACATCCTAATTTGTTTTCTTGTAATCTAATCAAATGTTCTCGGTGGGGGTTTCCGTCTTTTAGCCCCCCTTTCCCGGGTGTGTCTTGCTTCGTTCTTTGATCTACGATTTAAGGTGTGATTTGCAGATAAACAGATGTTTAAATTACCGGTGTAATATCTCTAATTCTGACCACCATGACAGGCGCCGGCCACTTTACGGCCACAGCTCCCATCAGCTGCCTCAACAATTGAGACACGATACCAACTTCTGGAATAGTTACATGATAGGTTATAATTATGTAGCAGGTGTATTAAGGTAGATAAAGATCGAGTAAGTTCACTCACACATCCATCTTGTTTAAAGAAGAAGATAAAACACGGTACAGAGGTTTAAAGTAAAATGGAAAGTTGTAAAAGTCGACATTTCTCACAGGGGCTGAGCCAAAATGAGTTGATGTCAAGGTTTGGTGAGCCCTCCCAACGGTCTGGGTCACCACCCGGACCTGCCTCAGTGACGCTGTCATACCGGCAGCGACAAATCTATATGTAGCCCCTCTCAGTCCACAAAACGCTTATTTCTCAAGGGGGGGGGGTGAGTCAAGCCTTCAACACTCTGAGTCGACACTTAAAACCACAGTGACCACGACTGAGTCTCGCTATTACTCTTTCACACCTCATCACCATTTAAGAGCTCTAACGGTCATTTAATTGCCCTCCATATGGGGTTATGGGCCCTGTGCTGCATGTTTATCATGTCACGCCGGTCATTTAGTGATGCTTTAATCTGTGAACCTTCCATCGGCCGCCCTACATGAATATGGTGAGTGTTCTCTCTTTATAGCTGCTTATGTAATTCAGGGACGATAACAATCACTGCGCAGGATTGTTATCATCACCGAATTTCAGGACGTGCACTTAAATGTGAGTGTTTAGCCTCACAAACGACCATCAAAGCAATTATTTTGAGCACCAACAAGCTGGCCTGTTTTGTCATTCTAAATAAGGAAGTGACGGCAGATCCTCTATTTTTTGTCCTTTAACGGCTTCCGTTTGTCTACATAAAACTGCTAGAATTTCATTAATCTATTAAAAAGTATATACTATTCATTCTTTATATAGTTAACCAGTCCATCCATTCAATTGTAATTTAATTCATTAATTTCCTATCGTTGATTCCAGGTACGACAAAGACAAGATGAATATGTTAAATATAGTGAAATGCATTTTCAAGATGTCCCAAATTGAATTCATTGCTGCACTCTCTGGAAAACGCACTTGGTGCTCTCGGCCTCAATACTTTCACTTTTATTTATTCATTTCATTTATTTTTGAGCGTCTCTCTATCTCTATCTATCGGTTCAGTGAATGTCTGGGTCGAAGAGATAAGTAGCTTAGCAGTTGTTAGGACAACAAGGACAATTCAAAGTTCTTAAAGGGCAACTCATTTGAAACTTAAACTCTACTGACTTACTCTACATGTTCTAAAAGTATTTCTCTCCAAGATGCAGTAAGTCTCTCATCGTGATGATGCTCTGTTTTAAAGTTATTACTTCATAAAGTTATTCCCCATGTGAAGTCTCACAGAACAAGAGGTTAAGCCCATTATGACATAATAACGAGCTTCGCTCCTCCTGCAGCAGCAAAGAATGCCCTGCTTTGTTTATACATTGTGTCCCTTGGAGGTGAAAACTTCTTGGATTGATGGCTGCGCTGACATACCTCAGTATTTGACCAATCACAGCAGAGTGATTTGTGCGTTTTCAGTGGACGGGGCTTAAGCACATTTTCTAATGTAAATATTTCAATGAAAAAAGAGTTTTTGTACAAACAGTCACATACTGAACTTTAGTGTTTGTTTTTAGGCTGTTGAAGGACACACGCAGTAAACCTACTGAAACATGTTATAACATTATGATTATAACATATTATTATTCTAATGTTAATAATAATTTTTTCGTTATTATCATTTTATTTCTATCATTTTTATCATTAGAATAAATGTATCATTTATCTCATTAATGTATTTTTTAATGTATTTATTTGTATCTATTATTATAACCTGTGCATACCTGTATGCATTAAAGTACTTAATTTTGATTTAAAATTCAGGAGTTAAATGAGTTTAAAATGAGTTGTATCAGCGATTTTCGAAACAATTCTGCTACCCTTAGTAGGTTTGTGTTGTACGTGATTATTTTTTTTTTAAACATTTTTTTGCATCTTTGAATCCAATAAATTGAATCGATTTACAAAATGCATTTTTATTTTTAACACTTTTTTTTTCTTAAACTCCATCTCAACATTAAATCGTTAAATTCTTCCTATCTTCAAAAGGAAATACCGGTTGATTACAATTTCATTCACTTGTTTATGCTAATACCTTTACCAAATTAATTCTAGACTACTGGAGTGGATTCAGATTTAAAATTAACATTTCCATTTTAAGCACCGACCCTGTCAGACACTTAAATTCCAGCATTCCAGAGGCTCACGCCTCATTATCCATAATTACACATAGATTCAGTGCATAATATGACAGATTCATTGGCTCGGAGGTTCATCAGTCAAATCAGCTACTCGAGGACGACGTCCACACAGCAGGAGGAGGTTCTCATCAAGCGTGACGATCTGATTATGGCCTTTTCTCGCCTTCTTCACTCCTGCAGGTAATTACCTCACCGAGGTTGTAGTTTTAGTCAGTTTTTTTTTTTTTCCAACCCGAATTTAAATCATCTGTTGCGGATAAATGCAGTTCTGTATGTGTGTGTGTGTGTGTATCAGGCTGCACAGTGTGTCACCAGTTCATCCCATGGAGTGTTACTGATCCGCCAATTACTCAGCGCTCAAAAAAATCCTCTACACTTCAGTCAAGTTTCAGTTCAATCAATCTCTTGTTTTTACTGTACACTCTTCCATCTCGGCTCGCCGCTCGTCAATACTCCTGACAGGAGGCCTGACGTTTCCGTAATGGCTCGGAATACATGGCTGTAGTGGAGGAGAAAGAGGAGAATGAATTCCACCATCTATTGTCAGAATGATACAGTGAAGGCACGTCTTTCTCGCATGACGTGATGTGATTAAGAGCTCATCCAGATGGTGCTGCTCCTATAAGTTCTGTGTCACATTGGCCTCTTTTTTAACCAAATTAAATTGTGGCCTACAGACTAGTTTTACTATGCAGCAGCTGTCGAGATTATTGGCGATATTGATGCCAAATGTTATTGATTGGATGAGATTGAGAGTCGCACATTGCCAGCCTTCACTCCGATAAAAAAAAGAGGTAGAGCGAGGGATCTTTTTAATGCTACTTTCCTGTCAAATATAGGCATTCATTCTTGTTTATCAGTCATTTAAATGTGTCTAAACCTCATTCCTAAATCACTTTAAAGTGTGCATTAGGGACGTGTAAATAATAGAAAACAAACGATGACGCTTAAAGTAGCATTTGTGTAATGATCTACTCTTTGATCATGTGCTTAAAGAATGTTATCTGTTTGTTTGTTCTAAGCTTATTTGAAACAATAAAACATGTTTATACCTGATAATGTTTATTATCTTTCTATGGTCGGTGAATAAATTGAGTGAGTTATTGACTCAACAGCCGTTTGCTTTTATATTCCTTTGTTTTTAAACAAAAGGTCTAAAAAAAAACATTTACTGAAGGGCAACTAATGTGAAAACCCTACTTTCCCGACTCACTCACATGTTTCAAATGTTGAATTCTTGCTCTCCAAGATGCAGTAAGTCCCTCATCATGACCATGTTATGAACTTATTACTTTATAAAGTTCTCCCTCATCTGGAATCTGGACAAACGAGGGGTGACGAGAGCATTATGACTTAAAAATGGCTTCCCTCTGCCTCCAGCCAGCTGTAATCACAACCCGCTTTGTTTACACAACGAGTCTTTGAGGTGGAGACTTCTGGGATTGATGACACGCGGTGACAAACACCGATGTTTGACCAATCACAGCAAAGTGGGTGTGGTTTTGATGAAGATTGAATCTCCAGAAAAACTAAGAGTTTTCAGTGAGCGGGGCTTAATCACATTTTATAATGTAAATATATATTTAAATGAAAAGAGAGTTTTGTACAAACGGACACATACTGATGAGAACAATAGAGGTCTAAGATCATTTTAAGACACACTTAAATCAACAATTAAGGTATTCCGCATTGACTGTCACCATTCTATTTGTGTGCGTATAATTTTTCGAAGTAATGCGTTTGAGTTTCATTCTTCAGCAGGAATTAACCATCCGTTTATTTTCATTTAGATTTGTGTTCAGCACTGAAACCAAATAGAACACATTTCATTTGTTTCTTGACTTCTCAGTCGAGTGTTTCAATTTGATATTCTGTGAAATTGCTATTCTTTGTTGCGTTGTTTCATATTGCCCTCTCTAATAACCTTGTGTATGAAGTGAGAGTTTTAGTTTCTTTTGTTATTTTTCTACTATGATCGATGTCCTGTTCTTTATCTTTTTTTATTAACCTCTAAGTAACGATTGGAACCTTCAAAGAAATGGTGGTACATCTTGAAGGGCAGCACAATTTATTGTTCTTATTTACCACTTCAGAGACTTCAGAAGATACGTCTGTGCTTATTAATTGGTGTTTTTAGTTTTGTCCCAGCTGGAGAAACACCAATGGAAGCAGCACAATTATAGAAAGAAAAAAAAAGCTCAGCAAAAACCTATAGATTTTTTGTGCTACTGTAGAAGAGGAACACAGTCAATTCCTACATAGTAAACAGGTTGTATTTATTGTGGTTAATCTCTCATCAGTTATACATGTATTTAGAGGATTTCAAAAAGAAAATGTCATCTTTTCACGCCTGGAAATATTGTATATGTAATATTAAAAGTTTTTAAAGCTATGGGAACAACATACACCAAAAAAAGGGTATTTTATCACTGAATTATTATTAAAATTCAACAAAATTATTATAAATTACTATTATTATTCAATCAGTCTACCGAAAAATAGATTTTCCAGAAGCAAATTTCCACAGTTCCTTTGGGAAAAAAGTATTTTTTGACAGAAAAATGTTCCTTTCCCTACTTGATGTCCTTGTATAACAACGGGAATGGTTTGACCTTGAATATCAACACCCTTAGTTGAGTGAATTCAGGAAGGGAGCTAAATCAGTCTTGAGATTTCTTTCTCAAAGGTCTCTATATAAAGCCTGAGATCACCGTCTTCCAACTTGGTTCAGGTATCATTACGGAATTTATTGGTTTTTCTGTAAGACCTCAGGGTCACATTCATTGGCCAGAGAGAGATTCCGTGTCATCGACCTTCATCCCGCAACACATTCGCACGGATTTATCGAGTGCTAAAGGTCACACACTGATACCTCTATTTCTGATGTCATCATCCAATGCAATGATGCACTTTATCTGTCAATGAATGTGTGGCCAAGGTAAGTGTCATGAAGATGTTTTATTTATGTATCTCAATTTGCCCTTAAGGTCGGTTTATTTGTAAGTTTATACACGGGATTTTCTAGTATACATGTTTCAAATACAACAGTTGTATTTCAACCATTTTTTTCTATCAATAGTATACTTAAAAGTATCTTAAATGTTTTTGTTCCACTTAAATAAATACGTATTTTAACCCAGATGACAAGAAACGAGGAAACAAAATATAGACATTCAGCACCGCTGGAGCCCCTTTAACTGGATATAGGTTAGGGGTCCAGGTTCCGCTGTGTGGAACACAGTTTCATTTTGCACACGACGTCATTAAAGTGAAAAAAAGTTGAATTTTTCATTTACAAGTGGAGTCATCCTTTCTTTTACTTCATTATGCTGAGGAATAAGTGGGAGCTTGTGTAGCAGCCAAGCAGTGTCTCAGCAAGAGATGAGAAGTCGGTGTTTTGTGTCTTTTAATGGTGGCTAAACTCATGTATGAAAGTATGTTCAAACTTTTTTGGGGGTTCTGTAATGACCTGAAACCAGTTCACGATACCCCGTAAGCTAAAAATAAATCTAACACTCTTAGCTCACCCAATCACGAACACGTGGAACACAAATAAAGAAACAGTTTTCTTGTATTCAAACTCTATTGGCATGACTCGCTGAGGTTAAGTGTAGCATAAGTGGAGGAGCACTTGAGAAACAGAGGATAATCTACAGCTCTCCGCATGCAACTTCTACATTTTCCTCCTCGTCAGATCATTGGATTGAATCCACTTGAGGTGTCTCGAGATCCAGAGGCGAGTCACCAGCGACGACCTGTCTGCATGTGCCACAAACTGCATGGACACATTTTCTCCAATCAATATTTAACCTGAGGGAGTGAGAGGCCAAACACAGTGTTGATTTCAGGAGTGCAACTGTAGGGCTCTCAAGTGACACTCATTGTCTGTTCAGGTGGAACGATCAATCCTCCGCATCGTATGATGTTCCGCGACGTTAACCTCCTCAAAAAAAACAAAATACGTGTTTTACTAGAGTTTTCGTGCTTGTTTATGAACTCCCTTCACCTCCCTATTTTTGGCCTTAATGAATTGATATTTTCAAACCAATAGAAATTTATATGAGTATTTAGATAAATAGTAGTGATCGGTTGGTGAGGCCTCATGGTACAGCTATGTGGTGAAGACACTGTATCGTGATACAGTTTTTACAATTTTTAAGGCCACTAGATGGCACTCTTTTCTTTACAATGTTAGGCACTAATCCAATAATTCAATGAAACCTGGCATCCTTTTTAAACTTAGAGTGCCATCTAGTGGCCTTAAAAAATAAGATACTCTATAATGATACAGTGTTTTCAATTTAAAAGACCACTAGATGGCACTCTTTTCTTTACAATGATAGACTCTAATCCAATAATTCAATGAAACCTGCCATCCTTTTCAAATTGAGAGGGCCATCTAGTGGCCTTGAAAATGAAGATAGATGTATCGTGATACAGTGTCTTCACAACGTAGCTGTATCATGAGGCCTCATCAACCCATCAATAGTATATTTAATAACTTGTTCGAGCCAATCCTGTAACCAAGACGTTTAGTTGCGACTAGCTATTTTAGGTTTGTAATAACATTCATGATTTCAATATACAAAAAACAAAATATAGCATCACTGCAACATGAAATGATAACTTGAGGAATATACCTTGCACAGTGTTCCACAAGGTTACCTTCTATTTGGGTTAACAAGGTAGAGGAGCAGATTCCAGCGGGACAAATATTGGAAGGACATTTGAGGTATTTTCTGACAGGATTTTTGGCTGAAGATTCGTGGGAGGAATTGAGAACAGGGGGAAAAAATGAGGTCAGTTATAAAACACTTTTGTAACCACACTGAATGCATTATTTATTGTGATCATAATCAATCAATGTGAAAACCATATTTGGGATGGAACATGTTGAAAACTAGCTATTAGCTATTCTCAGCAGAGCTTCGGTAACAACTAAAGTCCGGGGGGAAGTCGATATGGTCTGGTTTCCCTCGAGGTTTTTCTAATTACTTAAAACTCTTAACCTCTTTTCTCTCCAGGCTCATAGGAGCCGAAGGTTTGAACTTCATTTTCTGTGCCTGATTAAGAATAGTCACAGTTTCATGGAGCCCCCAAGGGGACATGGAAGAAAAATATATATATTGCGTGATCTCGAAAAGTATTGCAAGATCACGCAATATATATTTTTTCACAGACCAGTTGTTCGGTTTTCTCCACTTTAATTTAGAAAGTTCTCGCTAAACTGTGCAATAAGTTCTCCAAACACCATTAAGAAGGAAGAAATAAACCTAAATTAAGAGCATCAACACAACTCTCTTTATCATTCATTAGTTCATACATTTTTGCATATCTATTGATTGATTAAAACTATCTAATACTGTCACCCAATAAATAGGATTTAAATTTTGTAAAAGTATTGCCAGATTACACAAAAAAAAATTTTCTTCCATGTCCTTTTAGGGACTAAGTACATCTCTAGTAAATTCAACAAACTTTTTTTTTCTTTTCTATTTCCATCTGTGATCAAGTTAGAAACCTTTGAATAAGTCATCAAAAAAAAGACACAGCAAGGCTAAAAAGTTGACATTTATTTCGGTATCATGTAATATGCGGGTGTTTTCACAACATTTTGAATTACATAGATGGGTTGGTGAAGACGACAAAACTAGAAAAGTGTTCTCTATCGATACACTGTGTACTCTTGTCAATAATCGTGTACATTGCTGTAAATAAAAGTAAGATAAATTCCCTGATATCTCCCTGCTGGTGTCACGATATTCCATCTTTACCTACCTGAACTGACGGTAATTATGTGGTTAATTCTAAAAGAAAACACAGTGACTTGAATCCTTTTTAAATACGACCCCCTCTCGGGTCTACGGGTCCAAGCAAACATCATCAGTTCCTGAGCAAACGCATAAATCTGATGATCATAGATATTGTTTGTACTTGTCACACACTTGCCATCACAGCGGATCCTGACAGTCTTATTATAACACAATCGAGTTTACCTTGCAGTGTGCGACAGTTTCGGATGTAGCGCCGACTAATCTCACCGAAAAGGCAAACACAATGACACGGCTGGTTATGGCTTGTTCGCTGGTTTTGAAATGTTTGAGCGTTCCCTCTTTTTTCAGACCCTCGAATCATCAGACGCCTCCTGTGACAGGGTTGTGTGCCAGATTGTAGAGTTGAGCAAACTGTTGTGAAATCAACTTAATCAATATCCAGCTGCCTCTTGGTGCGGAATTGAAGAGAAAAATCAAGACAAGTGTTATCCAGACGCGTGGCAGACGCTTCATTATCCTCCTGAAACATGGCGTTCCAACAGAAATATTTATTCTGTTTACTTCATCCTCAGACTCAAGTCGACATCTTGATGCATAAAAGCTCGTGAAGATTTTGTTGTCGCTGAGTCTTGTCGGATAAAGTGCAGTTAACGGTAAACTTAGAGTGAAAGTTCATCCAAAATTCAAACACCTTTTCTATTTAACCTCATGTCGACTAATGGTTGGGATTATTTTCAGAGTAATCTGTTCCTTTTTAGAGTTATAGACAAAATGTTTGTTCATTTTAATGTAGTGACTGTAGCTCTGTTGAGGTCATCTTCATCTTTGTCCAAAAAGACACTAAAAAACATCCAAATACCTCCATACTGCTCGTCTGTAACGTCCATCTTGTATTGAAGCCTAAACATGAGGAATTTTTCCAGAAAAACTTAAACAAATCTCTATTTTAATATTGTTTTTCGTAGCCACTTAAACCCTTTGAACTCTTTTGAAGTCAAGCATTCTCACCCGAAGCCCTATTAGAGGTTTGTTTCATCACTTTCTTATTATAAAAAGAATCCTTTAGCTCAGCTCATACCATAGATCAGAACTACTGTGTGCCCAGCGTGCAATAACAGCAAGAAAGCGACATCTTTAGGTAGTTGACAGGAAGAAACATATGTTCAACAGACCACCAAACATCTAAGAAACTGTGCAGATGTTAAACGAGCCTTCTTTCTACAAGCTGCATTTTATTGGAATTTTTTTTTTTTTTTCCTTCCCTCAAAGCGTTTGAATCATTTGCTGTGCCTGGAGGGAAACTTGTATGGATGGAAATTGGGTTGTAGCTTTAATGTTATGACTATTATCCGCTAAAATGTGCGGCTAATGTTTTGTAAGAATGCATTGCCTATGAATTATTGATCCGGGATTGTTGTAATGCGGAAAACCAATTTCCAGAGCAGACCGGGGCGTCGGTGCAGATACAAGAATCTGGGGACTGGGTTTGATTAGAACATGGTGTACATGTATTTGTAGTTGATTCTTTCCAAGGCATTTCTCAGTGTGTAAGGGAGAACAATATTTTAATACAACAGGACATGTAGATTCATCCAAGAAGCCCTTGACCAGAGTTTACACCCTCCATACATTTTTTAAATTGTCATGGCTGTAAAAATATTATCTTTTTTTTTTATGAAGATCCCATCAATCCACAAAGTTAAGTGACTTCAGTTGATAAAGTTAATTCAAAAGCAAGTATCTAGAGTCTTCAATATTGTAAAAGGTTTCTTATTAGTTAATCTATTTTTTATTTTTTATATAGTTAGTTTGTTTTGGTAGTTAGTTAAGTGGTTAGTTAGTTAGTCAATTTGTTCGTGTTGTTGTTTCATCCATTTGTTAGTTCATTTGTTCCTTTGTTTGTTTGTTAGTTCACTAAGTCCTTCTTTTGTTTGTTAGTTCACTAGTTCTTTCGTCCATTTGATAGTTCATTAGTTCCTTCGTTTGATGGTAAATTCATTAATCCCTTCGTTTGTTTGTTAGTTCACTAGTTCTTTTGTTTGTTTGTTAGTTCATTAGTTCATTCATCTGTTGTTAGTTCATTAGTTCCTTTGTTTGTTTGTTAGGTCATTAGTTCCTTTGTTTGTTTGTTGGTTCATTAGTTCCTTCATCTGTTGTTAGTTCATTAGTTATTTTGTTTGTTTGTTAGTTCATTAGTTCCTTCATTTTTTGTTAGTTCATTAGTTTCTTTGTTTGTTTGTTGGTTCATTATTTCCTTTGTTTGTTGGTTCATTAGTTTCTTTGTTACTTCATCCTTTATACCTTTGTTTGTGGTTTATGTTGTTTAACCTTCATGTTGGAACATTTGATTCTCATTCAGTCTGGCTCTCTTTGATAAGACTCTTGACGCCCCTGCTTTATATTTATTTATTTATATAGGCAGATGTTATGTTATGTATTCTCTGAGCAAACAAAAGAAAGCAGAAGATGAAATATAATGCAGAGATGCCTAAATTCATGTTAAAAAAAATATGTATTTTCTTATTAGATAATAGATATAAGTAAAAACAATTTGGGATTTGTTTGGTGTTTTCATGTTGCAGCACAGTGTTATCAGCCTTCATAAGTGAGGAAAACAACTCCAACCTTGTTCTACATACATTATTTATAGCAGAAGCTCTGTGTTCTTCAGTTCATACTCAGTTTTCTCAACTCCGAGAAGATAAATGTGGCTTTTTTTTCCCCCCAAAGTTTCCTCTGGAAAACTTATTCAGAGAACAGCTGGTGTGGTGGTAGTTATTTTTGTTTGGATTTTTTTGTTTGCATCAAACGGGAAAACTTCAGAGATCTATTATGCAATTGTAGAAACTTGAGAGGAAGTCGCCCGCTCTGTAACCTGAGCCTCGTCTCCGGAGACAGAACCGAGGAGACAGCAGCCACGCAGGAGGTCGACTCGGGCTCGTGGATGAGGGAACGCTTACGTCTGTGCCTGCAAAAAACATCCAGACTCACCGAAGCACGTCCACCAGGCTCAAGGACACGTTTGCAGAGGACATTTTATTCGACGGCGCCATTGGTGCAAATGTCTGATGGGCCGTGGCTCGTCCTTTGACCCCTCCTCAGCCGAGCGGAAGGGGGACTGGAGAGGACGACAGGGAAGAGTTCTGTATGTCAGTTTCTTCCATTAAAAAGTTGAACATCTAGATGCCTTCAGGTAAAATGTATTTTCTCAATTTTAAACTTTAAAATCTAAAATACTTACATGTACTTTTTACCTTAAAATAATGTAAAAATAGTTTTCTTACTTCTTTACTTTCAAAATAGTTAATGTTTCCTCCCAGATTTTGTATTTTTCTTATTGCAGTTACTGAAGTTAATGAGAGACTCTCACAGCCTCTACTATCTCCCGCCCCCTGCTGTGAGTTAAACCAGATTATAATCCATGTCATCACATCACAAAGACCCACCTGGGGATAAATGGAATAACACAGAGAAACATGACTTAATTGACTCATTTATAATTATCCTTTTGAGATACATGTGATAAGAAATAACCCTGGTAATGCTGAGTCATCAGAGAGTGATTGATTTTTGTTCATCATTTCTGTCCAATAGTTTGTTTAGTCATCCATTTACTATCAATCAATCATGATCATACTGCATTTATGACTAACGTGTGTCTGTTATTATCAAATATAAGATCTTTATTGTTGATTTCATTCATGATTCAGTTAGTAGTAGAACACATTTCCTATCCTTCCACACTTGCTGAAAGAAAGAAGCCTCTTTTTTTATTGTTAATAGCTTGAATGAACCATTTCTTGCCGCGTGGCCGCCGGTCCCCCAAGCTCGAAACACCCTTTTATTTGTTATAGTACTTTATTCCCCTATTTACACGTGCTGACTTGGCAACAATAAATCAAAGGAATGAGTGTAAATGAATACATTCCAGCACGGCTTGAACCTGTTCCTGTCCCATGTGACTCGGCTCAAAGTGGAACACAGTGTAGGGGAAAAAAAAACATAATTACTTTTCTTGTATAATATACAAACAATGTCCGAGGCCCGACGAAAATCCGCTACACAGGGTCTCAGACTAATAGCTTGTTTGACTCACCTATCATGGTTCGCTTATTTAAACAAGTTTCATGTAAAGAAATGCTAAATAAATGTATTTATTTGTGAACAATTCATCAGTCATCTCATCTGAAGTTAGTTAAATGTGCATTTTTAAAACAACATGAAACTGACAGCTTAGTTTATACTATGGAAGTTTGAATAGTAGTGATGGTCTGATGAAGCTTCATGAAACAGTGTCATGTTGTTTAGAGGTCAGTAGGTGGCGCCATCCGTTTAAAAATGATGTGATGTTACATTAGAACGGTTGTTCAAAGTAAACTCAAACAGAGCAGAGACCGCCATATAGTGGACTCTGACATAATGACACTGCTTCATGTAGCTTCATCAGACCATCACTTGTGAAAAGCTCTTCTTCAGGTGCAAGAGTACATTATTTCTTACCGGTGATACTTCGATTTATTCTTACAAAAATACAAATGTGACACTCCTGCAATCGGTTAAACAAAAACAAAGTGAACCACAAGTTGTCGAGGTGTCATTGTATTTAGAAAATGATGACACACGAAATAATAGTGCAGAGACCGCCATCTAGTGGACTCTGACAATAATCACAATGCTCCATGAAGCTTCATCAGAACATTAATAGTAATTGGTCTAAAAACATTACTTATCTGCAATTAATATGCCATTATCAAGTGTCTGTGCTAATGTAGTGACTAGGAGTTTAATCATGTAATAGTCTTCCATATCCCTAGATGGCAGCAGGTAGGAAAGTGCATTGTACGTATCATTTTTTACAATTTTTGCTGTGGTGTGCCTCGTACCTTGGCTCAAAAAACATTCAAAAACACTTGATTAATCTCGATACTGGGCCGATATGAGCCCATGATTTTAATCTGAAACTTATGTTGATTGAAAAGTGTTAATAATTTTTTTTTTTAAAAAGGGTTGCTTTTTTTTTTTAAGACATGTGCATAGACAGAAGATGAAAGTATTTTTATTGAATACGGACAGTAATGAATCCCTTGAGACACGAGCGGTAAATAAAAGTCAGCAGATTCCTGGTATGGCTCCTGAAACAAAAGACCTGTGCATTGTATGATGTTGAGGAGTAATCCAAAAATGTGCCAGCAAAGCAGTGCAGATAACCACATTACAGGAGAGTCATCATCAGCTGAGCGGGGAGCAGAGAGCCAGCGAGAGATTACACTTTCATCGCTCTAGTAGCCGGGGGCTGCGCTGAACACAGCTAAAGAATATACGATAAAATGATAAAGTGAAGTGACTAATGCGATAATGAAGTGTTGGCGGCGAAAATCTATTCTCGGTGATGACATCGCGGCGCTTTTTACGACGAGTAGGTAGGTGAGTCTGATAATTGTGTCAGATTGAGTCCCACGCCTTTGAAGTGGACAAAAGCGTGTCCGACCCAGAAATGGACGGATTTGGAAAGAGAAAGAAATGACAGCTGGTGAAAGTCAGTGGGTCTCTCCGCAGCAGGAGATTCCTAAATCTGTCTTAGCCCGAACATCAATGGATAAACAGCTCTGGACTCACTTCAAGGCCATGTGACCTGAGAGACGAAAAAAGCGAAAAAGAATCTGTTTATTTTCTCATGATAGCTTGTTATGACCCTGGGTATGCTTTATTATTATTATTATTTTTGGACATGAAGCTTCTGTTTCTTCTCTTCAACTTGGCAGCAGGTGTAAAAGGGGCATGGTCTTCTAAAGATAATGGCTGTGTCCCAAATTGCGCACTTACACTTAGTATTTTGAGTGCACAAGTACGTCCCAAATTGAGTGTTGATCGATGGACACCTTCCACCCTCAACGGCATCTTAGTGACGTAGATGACGCTTAACGGAAGCTACGTCAATGACGGCGTGTATTCGGAGCAGATATTGGCGTTAATATCTTGAGAAAACACACATTTTACCACAAAAGATAAGTAATAACAAAACACAACTTTAAAACTTGTTTCAATTGGCGAAAAGTGCTGTGAAGTGTGGATGATAGTGTTCCAAAGACCGGTTGTAATCAGTATTATAAGTGTGTAGTGCCAGTGTTTGATTTGAGACAGTACTACCCTGTCAACAATTTTCGCACTGGCCAAGGTTGTGCACTTTAATTTTGTACTGTAAACCAGTGCACTCGGAGAAGTGCGCGATTTGGGACACAGCAATAATGCGGTTGTTGACAACATTAGTGTGAGTACCTGTGAGGAAACTGAGTTAAGTTGTGTTTTTGTTATGTCTTGTGTTTTGAAAATATTTTATATTTGTTCTCATTTTGACTGGCATTACAGTCCAGAAGCCCTAATTTAATTTGTGTGAACTTTTTCATTTATCAGCGCATTTTAGTTTTTTGGGACATAACATAATTTGGGGGCCTGTCAATTTTTCTTTTTTTTCGTCTTAGTTGGCAGTTTTGTTTAATAGCATAAGAAAGGAAATTGGATTCATTGATTTTTTTTTTACTTTGAATCCAACCCTAGCCAAGTTGGAAGCCTGTTGTAAATGTGATTTGTTAGTTGTTGCTGCTCATTATGACATTAATGTTTCTTCTTATTTGAAAAAGGCCAAGTTAAAGATCGTGTAAAGCTGGTTGAGTTGGGTCTGATTCCTGGATTAGATCCTTTAAAGGGAGATAAAATGGTGTTACGGACCCACTTCAGGGTATTTCAGTGCATGCTGGCATGACAAGCTGAGCTCACTCTAGTGCTCCGGATACATGAGTAGGAGGTCCAGGGGATGCACTGTTTTAGTACTGTACCAGACATCTGCCCTGTGATGGATTTTTTTTCTCTTTAAAATCCAGTAACTGGCTTAAGACGTTTAAGTCGGGGCTGGCGGGAAGCTTGACGAAATTCACATTACCCGTGAAATCAAACACAGATTTGGGGTCAAATGCATTACAATGTGCTAATCTTCAAGCTCGCATGTGTATGTGTCATTTTGTGTGACCAGTCGAAAATAAAAAGTAGATCAATGTTCATAATGATATGGTGACCAATATAGATGCCAGTGTTTGAGATAAAGAACAGTTATGATGAATATCAAATATAATTTGGAGTAAATAAATATATATTGGCAAAGCGGACTGAAGGCATTTCCAATTTATACGACCGTTTAGGGTCTATATATATACATGTATATTTATATATATATATATATATATATATATATTAGAGTTTGTACTTTAAATAACACTAACCAAATTATATTTTGCACAAAAACTTGTGTTCAAATCTTGATTTGTTGAGGGGGGGTAATTGTTAACAACTGTTGTAAATGTATGTTTTTTTTGTGTCATTATTTAAGCATTACATTAATTTGATTGTTTTAAAACTGCTAGTTTTCTTGGTTTGTTGTTTAAGATTTGTCCATTAGGAACATATTGGCACATTTTCTAGTAAAAACTAGGCATATGAAGCTTCATGAAGCAGTGTCATGTTGTTTTGAGGTCAGTAGGTGGCGCCATCAGTTTAAAAAAATAATGTGATGTTTCATTAGGACAGTTGTTCAAAACTAAGGAAAATACTGCAGAGACTGCCATCTAGTCGAACTCTGAAAATAATGACACTGCTTCATGAAGCTTCATCACTTGTAAAAAGTAACGGCAAAATAAAGTTAATTTGTCAACTTTTCATCATGTGTAAACATTAATTTATAACACATATTCACCACAAACACATTGTAGCTTCTATTATGATGAAGCAGCTGGTGCTGTGGTGATGGAATAGAGGGGGGCTCAAATCAAATTTCGGATAGGGCCATGTAATGGGTGGGCCAGATACATGCATCTTGGTGAAGCTGCGCATTTTTACAATGGGTTACCAGCATTTTTATATCATCTCACCATCAATGTCTTGGTGATATTCCATTATATTGTCTATTGTTATTTTAAATAACGCAATCATTTTTCCTTATCTTCAACTGTGACTCTTCTATCTGTAACTGCTTCTTATAAAACTCGTACATTGCATGTTTGTGTGGTTTAAACTTGACATGCAAGGTCTGACTCTGTAGCACCACATACCGAGGTACCGTTGGATTATTTTCTGACAAGAATGTTTCTCTGTTGGACTGCAGGTCAGAATTCCTGCCCCTACATGCATCAGTGAGTCTGTGTCATTCAAGATTATGTCCCCAGGAGCAAAGTACTTCCCGGTGAAACTGTAGTTTTTTTCGCCACAATTGTTAACCAACACAGTTTTAGGCACCAAAGAAGGTCGTAATTCATGATTTATAATTATTATTATGCTTTTGACCATTGCCTTTATTGATTTTTGTAATTCACTGCAATAATTTGTTTTATCTGTCGTCCTCTTTTAGGATTCCAGTAAGACCGTGAATGAAAACACCATCAAAAAAAAATCTGATCAACAATGCGAGTTTTCCAACATGGTGACGACATCAGGGCGCCACAGAGCATCTTTCCATCTCGCCCAGACTCCGGATTGACAGCCGATGATCGAGGACTTCCACATGCACGCTGGAGATTAAAACACATTCATGATAAAATCGACAACTCCCTTGTGCCTGAACCAATGTTCTCACATCTGTCGTGCATCCACCGCGACGTCCCTGCCAGGTTTACATCCTGTCTTGTTCTGTTGGACAGGTTACTCTCTGTGGAGTTGACAGAGCTTGAAGAGAGGGACGTGAACCAGCAGCACAGGTCTTCACTGTCCATGAAACTGTGTGCTTCTAAGCAAAAAGAGAAACAAGATGGTGGACGTACGGGTTTTTTCGGGAGTCAAAAGAACGGCGATCAATGTGGAGCACCTTCTTTAACGGTGCAACTAAAGAACAAGATGGAAACTGATTCCAGATCGTCCACCTGGTGTCACTTACAACACTCTCTCAGTACCGGCTCAGGTACGGCTCCTCAACCTTCCTATCTCAAGAGTGAAATCTCAAATGAGCCACTGATGTGTGTGTTCTTCTCAGCGGCTCGTATTTTCCAAAGCCTTCTGCAGAAAATCATGTTAGGAGTCGTGGCTGTTTGATCCACGGCTTCCTTTTTGTAGTCTTCCCTTCTTGTTTTCATCTGTTCCTCATGCATTCTTAATCTAATTCAGCGATTTCGTTTTGTGCATGCAACGGAATGAGATAGTTACACAACAATAAATAAACAGCAACACACAAACATATTGTTTATGAAGTAATATTTATTACATTATCATTTATTGTGGTATATTTTTAGCTCGGTGTTAGAATGATCATTAAAGAAACATTAATTTAAAATATACTTTTTTAATTTATGAAGCTTCATGAAGCAGTGTCATTATTTTCAGAGTCCTGTAGATGGCGGTCTCTGCATCATTTTCTCTCAGTTTTGAACAACTGTTCTAATGAAACATCACATCATGTTTAAACTGATGGCGCCACCTACTGATCTCTAAACAACATGACACTGTTTCATGAAGCTTCATCAGACCATCACTATAAAATGGTCCATTTCATGGCAGAAGTATTTTTATATATCGCCCACATTCATTTATTTGTGGCTTTCTATGGTGTTATTTAATATTGTGACTTCTTTATAGACAATAGACATTAACAGGTTGTTTTTTTAAACTGCTTAATGTTAATCTGAGGGACTCAGAGTTATAGAGGTCAGAGAGGTCATCTATCTGTTTGACTGATAGATCATGAGTGATGAAGAGATGGATGAAGGGAGCACATCTGACAAAATGTGATCAATTCATTTAAAAGTCTGTGCAAAAAATATAATGTAGAGATTAGTTCAAAGAACAATATAGATCCAGATTTCCTGAAGAAATCATTAGTCCTAACAGTGTTGATATTATATTTAAATGATTAAACATATATGTTAATATTTTATGACAGAGCATGTTTTTTAATTGGTTATTTCATTCCTACATGTTCGTTTAATGAGTGCGAGAAAGAATTTTGTCTCTTAAAGATATGAAAGGAAGAGTAAAAAACAAACATGGATTCTCTTGTTTGATCCGTTGAAAATGGCAGAACTGCTGTTTGACTCGCGGCCACCCGGAGCAGTGAGTTCACCCTTTTAAAAAAATATCAGCCAAAAAACTTTTTCAATTATTTATCAACATTCCTCAGGTCGATATACAGAATTAATTTTCCAGCGCCACCCACAACCTTTTTCTTGTTCTTTTGAACCGCCGCGTTTGTTCAGGTGCCACCTGCTCACCAATTGTTGAGTTTTTTGTGTGTGTCTGTTTTGTTTTGGTTTTTGTTGCACCGGTGCTTCGAGGAGCATATGATGGTCAGTCACGGCCCGGTGAGCGTCTCTCCATAAAAAAAAGGCACAGGAATGAGGTTACAGGTGCAGGATGGATGCGCCGTCATTTCTACATTATTCATGGACCACACTCGTCTTCCCTCTGGCTCCTCTCCACCAATCCGGAGTGTGTCCGTGGCCCGGTTGGTGATTTGTTCATTTGCTCTCCTCTTCACATCATAAAATCCTGAATGAAACCCGAGAACATGAGAAATGTGATATTACCCACTCTGTGAGGAGGCGCTTCACTCATCCCGACATCAAATAAAACAATAAACCTTTGGATTGAAAAAGAAAGGGGGAAAAAAAAGATCTATTTCAGATTAGAGAATTGTCCAGTGAGAATCCTTTTTCGCTCTTTTATAACCTTTTTATAAAAGGATTCGACTTCCCAGATGATGTTCAACACTGGTTTCGATGACTCTGTCTGCAGAGCGGCGCCGAGCTCAAGTGAGGGATCAAACGGAGAAACGACGGGGACAGGGCTCCGGCTCGGGAAGGAAACGTCGTTATCATTCCCACTCCGAGTCAAATTCTCCGGGAGATTTACCACAAACTCTCACCCTGCAAGTAAGAGGCTCATCATTTTTCACAGATTGCAGAATTAAAGGTGCTGTCAAGGGGTGCTCGGCGGCGAAGTGGTTAGCTCGATCGCATAGCAACACAGTTGCTAGTTAGCTAGACTACCAGCGTCCTTTTTTAGTAGAGTTTGTTTGTTTTCTGAATAGATTTTTGCGTGTCACTCACATTTGTTTAAATGCTAAAGTCTTCCTCTCCAAGATGCAGTAAGTTCCTCATCATCACCCCGTCTGAAATTTCGGCGAACGAGAGGTTACGAGATCGGAGTCAATTATATCTTAATAATGGCTTCACTCCTCCTACAGCCAGCTGTAATCACGCTCCACTTTGTTTATACAACGAGCCCCTTTGAGGTGGAGACTTCCATGATTGATGAACCCGGTGACAAACCCAGATGCTTGACCAATCACAGCAGAGTGGGTGTGGTTATGGTAAACACAATTTAATATTCAGTTTTCAGTGGGCGGGGCTTAAGGACATTTTCTAATGTAAATATTTAAATGAAAATAAACTTTTTTATACAAACAGACACATACTGATGAGTACAGCAGAGGTCCAACATCTATTTAAGACACACTTAAACCAACACATTAGTTTTAAGTGGACCAGTAGAACAAGAAGATGTAGGACACGGAATTTAAAAAGGATGAGAGACACAAAGACATTGAAACGCTTTATATTTCAAGCATATCAAAGAAACAAACAGTGGATTCCTGTTCACTTTAAGCCTGTTAACACCCCGAGGCAGAGGCCCAGTCCATCCTAAGCAGTAAATACCCAGTCAAAAAATTGATGAATGCCCAGACCTGTACATCAGGGGAAACAAAACAACTGCTTTAACACAAGAGTGCCGTCTCCTCGGATCCAGAGGTGGCTTGAGAGAATAAAACCATTTTTATTAGGTTGTAAAAAATCCTTTCAGGCATAACCTCTCTAGTCAATACAATGTGTAACTTTACAAACAACTTGGATAATGTGTTCATAACACCCCACTTGACAGTGTCAGCTAATGATCCTCAAGAGTTTAATCAACCAGATGTGTTTCTACGATCCACATGTTGATCCCAACTCCATCCCAGTTGTTCTCTGCCTCTTCCCCGGCATGGATCTATACCTGGTCCTCAGACCAGCTATTTGGAACTGAATAAGCCTCTTGGTTGGGAGGTGAAACGTCTAAAACTGTTCTTGGTCCAATTGCCTTGATTTGGAACCATTTGGATGGTGTGAGTGTTGTTGTGCCTGTTGCCCCGAGCAGCTGGGAAACAATTAAACCATGACTAGGACCTTCATCATACCATTTCAAATTTCAGGTTATCTATCTGCTGAAATCTAATCAAAGCACAAATTAGTCTACATAAACAAGTGTGTCTCCTCTGCATATACAATATACAAAACCCTGCTGCGAAAATTCTGACCTGCTCTCGTAGAAGAACTCACATTTCCCCGATTGCATTACTGGTTGGGGTCTTGCTTTGTTGAGAAGATTGGAGTGTCAGAACCTAGCACCAATTGTTCCTCCCACTCTTCATAAAAAGCTTGTAAGAGGCAGCCATTTATTTTTCTTCATTGATTTTCTACACACGTTTTATACTTTTAATTGAAGTACAGGTACAGAATACAACTTAAGTGCAGTGATGTGACTAGATGTCATTTATTATTAACAACCTATCAAATGTCAGTTTTTACATTTGTGATTGTGACTAAGATGATTTTTTTTCTAAAGTCGTTTTTGACATGAAAAAACTTTCATATAAAAGTCTGTATAAATCGATTTCCAGAACTCATGTGAAGGAATACTGGGGTAAACAAAGAATCAAAGCCTTTTCAACCAACCAAGTGTGTCCGCCATCATTTATTTATGTTTTTTAGTTCAATAACTTAGTAAATAAAATTATTTAAAAAATGTACAATTCACAAATATTAATGATGTTTGTTTATTTTTGTGTTCCAATTAAACTTCTGCTCAGTCATTACACCTTCAACGCTAAATGATTCAAAATTCCACGAGACCCTAGCAATGTCTGAGGACAAGAGGATACTGTTGACTCTAGCAGCTTTTTAAAACAGGTATTTCGATATATTTGGGTTTTAAATTCAAATTCTAGCAGTTAAGACTTCGTCAAGAGTCATGTGGTCTGTAAACACCAGATTCAAGTACTCTGACAATACTACAAATATATACTTGTTCCTACTGTATCACAATGTATCATATGCTATAACCGTGTTGTCCCTCTGTCGTGATAAGTATCGCATCACCAGTTTTTTGCCAATATAAAGCTCTAGTTCAACTATAATATAATTATTTAAAGTGATGTATTTCTATCATTTTTTTTTTTTTTTTTTGCAAAGGTTAATCAGGTTCTAGTGGTTTTAAAGAGAGATGCTTTTCCAGCTTCCCAAGTCCTAATAAAAATCATAATAAATGGCTGCTGACAAGGACAAGACGGTCCAGTGAGAGGACAATCTAATGTGCAGGTCTGCCCTGGGAGACGTATATTTCCCATGTGAGTGAAGCTGTTGTGCCATTATCTGTGGCTAAAGTGTAATCCCACCATGCAGCCCACACCTCTGAGGAAGCGCTGAAGAGGATTCTCCAAGGTTAAGCAAGAGATTAAGGATAATTCTGAACAGATGAATTTTCGCCTTCTTCCACAGGATTAGTGTCAATGACTTGTACTGAATTCTTCCCACTAACAAGCAGCTTATTGTAGATTTCTTCTTTTTATTCACCTCTTCATCCTCAGGAGGCCTTAGAGCTCTTCAGGCCAGACTTCATCAGTCAATCCCAGGGTCGGGTGAGAAGGATGGAGTGTAGGGCGAGGTCGAGGCGAGGACTGCAGACCCCCGAGCTGGAGCTCATACAAGTTCTGAGGGAGGAACCAGACAAGCAGAGGAAGAACTGTACCACACCGGACCCACTTAGTGGTGAGCTCGATTTTTTTATTGAACTTAATCAACATTATTAAAAAAAAAGTGTCATTAATTTTGTCATTTTTTATTTATTTTTATTTCTAAATACTAAAAACTTATAGTTGATTAAAACAATATCACATTAAGAAAAAATAGAAAATGTTCATAATTCGTTTATTTGGTTATTCTATTTTATTTCAAAATTCTAAATGTTATGTAATAAGCGTTGGAGGTTAACATTGCTCTCAATATGGTTGCGACTCTGCTCTCTGCTGGTATTTTGTAGATACTACAGTTATTTCCAACTGGCACATAGATGGCACATGGCTATAGTTCTACTCATAGGAGTAATAGTAGTTCTAGCAGTAGTAGTCTTAGTTCTACTAATATTAGTAATAGCAGTTCTAGCAGTAGTAGTGATAGTTCTACTAATATTAGTAATAGTAGTTCTAGCAGAAGTAGTAATAGATCTACTAATAGTAGTAATAGTAGTTCTAGCAGTAGTAGTAATAGTTCTAATAATAGAAGTAATAGTAGTTCTAGAAGTAGAAGTAGAAGTTCTACTAATAGTAGTAATAGAAGTTCTAGTAGTAGAAGTAATAATTCTACTAATAGTAGTAATAGTAGTTATAGCAGTAGAAGTAATAGTTCTACTAATAGTATTAATAGTAGTTCTAGCAGTAGTAGTTATAGTTCTAATAATAGAAGTAATAGTAGTTCTAGTAGTAGAATTAATAATTCTACTAATAGTAATGATAGTAGTTCTAGCAGTAGAAGTAATGGTTCTACTAATAGTAGTAATAGAAGTTCTAGTAGTAGAAGTAATAATTCTACTAATAGTAGTAATAGTAGTTCTAGCAGTAGAAGTAATGGTTCTACTAATAGTAGTTCTAGTAGTTCTAGTAGTAAAAGTAATAGTTCTACTAATAGTAGTAATAGTAGTTCTAGCAGTAGTAGTGATAGTTCTACTTATATTAGTAATAGTAGTTCTAGCAGAAGTAGTAATAGATCTACTAATAGTAGTAATAGTAGTTCTAGCAGTAGTAGTAATAGTTCTAATAATATACGTAATAGTAGTTATAGTAGTAGAAGTATAAGTTCTACTAATAGTAGTAATAGAAGTTCTAGTAGTAGAAGTAATAGTTCTACTAATAGTAGTGATAGTAGTTCTAGCAGTAGAAGTAATGGTTCTACTAAAAGTAGTAATAGATGTTCTAGTAGTAAAAGTAATAATTCTACTAATAGTAGTAATAGTAGTTCTAGCAGTAGAAGTAATGTTTCTACTAATAGTAGTTATAGTAATTCTAGTAGTAAAAGTAATAGTTCTACTAATAGTAGTGATAGTAGTTCTTGCAGTATAAGTAATGGTTCTACTAATAGTAGTAATAGTAGTTCTAGCAGTAGAAGTAATAGTTCTACTAATAGTAGTAATAGTAGTTCTAACAGTAGAAGTAATGGTTCAACTAATAGTAGTAATAGAAGTTCTAGTAGTAGAAGTAATAGTAATACTAATAGTAGTAATAGTAGTTCTAGCAGTAGTAGTAACAGTTCTAATAATATAAGTAATAGTAGTTCTAGCAGTAGAAGTAATAGTTCTCCTAATATTAGTAATAGTAGTTCTAGCAGTAGTGGTAATAGTTCTACTAATAGTAGTAATAGTAGTTCTAGCAGTAGTAGTAATAGTTCTAATAATAGAAGTAATAGTAGTTCTAGCAGTAGAAGTAATAGTTCTACTAATAGTAGTAATATTAGTTCTAGCAGTAGAAGTAATGGTTCTGCCAATAGTAGTAATAGTAGTTATAGCAGTAGAAGTAATGGTTCTACTAATAGTAGTAATAGAAGTTCTAGCAGTAGAAGTAATAGTTCTAATAATAGAAGTAATAGTAGTTCTAGCAGTAGAAGTAATGGTTCTACTAATAGTAGTAATAGAAGTTCTAGCAGTAGAAGTAATAGTTCTACTAATAGTAGTAATAGTAGTTCTAGCAGTAGAAGTAATAGTTCTACTAATAGTAGTAATAGAAGTTCTAGCAGTAGAAGTAATAGTTCTAATAATAGTAGTAATAGTAGTTCTAGCAGAAGAAGTAATGGTTCTACTAATAGTAGTAATATAAGTTCTAGCAGTAGAAGTAATAGTTCTAATAATAGTAGTAATAGTAGTTCTAGCAGTAGAAGTAATAGTTCTACTAATAGTAGTAATAGAAGTTCTAGCAGTAGTAGTAATAGTTCTACTAATAGTAGTTCTAGCAGTAGAAGTAATGGTTCTACTAATAGTAGTAATAGACGTTATAGCGGTAGAAGTAATAGTTATACTAATAGTAGTAATAGTAGTTCTAGCAGTAGTAGTAATAGTTCTACTAATAGTAGTGATAGTAGTTCTAGCAGTATAAGTAATGGTTCTACTAATAGTAGTAATAGTAGTTCTAGCAGTAGAAGTAATAGTTCTAATAATAGTAGTAATAGTAGTTCTAACAGTAGAAGTAATGGTTCAACTAATAGTAGTAATAGAAGTTCTAGTAGTAGAAGTAATAGTAATACTAATAGTAGTAATAGTAGTTCTAGCAGTAGTAGTAACAGTTCTAATAATATAAGTAATAGTAGTTCTAGCAGTAGAAGTAATAGTTCTCCTAACATTAGTAATAGTAGTTCTAGCAGTAGTGGTAATAGTTCTACTAATAGTAGTAATAGTAGTTCTAGCAGTAGTAGTAATAGTTCTAATAATAGAAGTAATATTAGTTCTAGCAGTAGAAGTAATAGTTCTACTAATATTAGTAATATTAGTTCTAGCAGTAGAAGTAATGGTTCTGCTAATAGTAGTAATAGTAGTTATAGCAGTAGAAGTAATGGTTCTACTAATAGTAGTAATAGAAGTTCTAGCAGTAGAAGTAATAGTTCTAATAATAGAAGTAATAATAGTTCTAGCAGTAGAAGTAATGGTTCTACTAATAGTAGTAATAGAAGTTCTAGCAGTAGAAGTAATAGTTCTACTAATAGTAGTAATAGTAGTTCTAGCAGTAGAAGTAATAGTTCTACTAATAGTAGTAATAGAAGTTCTAGCAGTAGAAGTAATAGTTCTAATAATAGTAGTAATAGTAGTTCTAGCAGAAGAAGTAATGGTTCTACTAATAGTAGTAATATAAGTTCTAGCAGTAGAAGTAATAGTTCTACTAATAGTAGTAATAGTAGTTCTAGCAGTAGAAGTAATAGTTCTACTAATAGTAGTAATAGAAGTTCTAGCAGTAGTAGTAATAGTTCTACTAATAGTAGTTCTAGCAGTAGAAGTAATGGTTCTACTAATATTAGTAATAGACGTTATAGCAGTAGAAGTAATAGTTATACTAATAGTAGTAATAGTAGTTCTAGCAGTAGTAGTAATAGTTCTACTAATAGTAGTAATAGTAGTTCTAGCAGTAGTAGTAATAGTTCTACTAATAGTAGTAATAGTAGTTCTAGCAGTAGTAGTAATAGTTCTACTAATAGTACTAATAGCAGTTCTGGTACTAGTAATTATAGTTCTACTAATAGTAGTTCTAGTAGTAGTAGTAATAGTTCTACTAATAGTAGTAATAGCAGTTCTGGTAGTAGTAATAATAGTTCTACTAATAGTAGTTCTAACAGTAGAAGTAATGGTTCAACTAATAGTAGTAATAGAAGTTCTAGTAGTAGAAGTAATAGTTATACTAATAGTAGTAATAGTAGTTCTAGCAGTAGTAGTAACAGTTCTAATAATAGAAGTAATAGTAGTTCTAGCAGTAGAAGTAATAGTTATCCTAATATTAGTAATAGTAGTTCTAGCAGTAGTGGTAATAGTTCTACTAATAGTAGTAATAGTAGTTCTAGCAGTAGTATTAATAGTTATAATAATAGAAGTAATAGTAGTTCTAGCAGTAGAAGTAATAGTTATCCTAATATTAGTAATAGTAGTAGTAATAGTTCTCATAATCGAAGTAATAGTAGTTCTAGCAGTAGAAGTAATAGTTCTACTAATAGTAGTAATATTAGTTCTAGCAGTAGAAGTAATGGTTCTGCTAATAGTAGTAATAGTAGTTATAGCAGTAGAAGTAATGGTTCTACTAATAGTAGTAATAGAAGTTCTAGCAGTAGAAGTAATAGTTCTAATAATAAAAGTAATAGTAGTTCTAGCAGTAGAAGTAATGGTTCTACTAATAGTAGTAATAGAAGTTCTAGCAGTAGAAGTAATAGTTCTACTAATAGTAGTAATAGTAGTTCTAGCAGTAGAAGTAATAGTTCTACTAAAAGTAGTAATAGAAGTTCTAGCAGTAGAAGTAATAGTTCTAATAATAGTAGTAATAGTAGTTCTAGCAGAAGAAGTAATAATAGTTCTACTAATAGTAGTTCTAGTAGTAGTAGTAATAGTTCTACTAATAGTAGTAATAGCAGTTCTGGTAGTAGTAATAATAGTTCTACTAATAGTAGTTCTAACAGTAGAAGTAATGGTTCAACTAATAGTAGTAATAGAAGTTCTAGTAGTAGAAGTAATAGTTATACTAATAGTAGTAATAGTAGTTCTAGCAGTAGTAGTAACAGTTCTAATAATAGAAGTAATAGTAGTTCTAGCAGTAGAAGTAAAAGTTATCCTAATATTAGTAATAGTAGTTCTAGCAGTAGTGGTAATAGTTCTACTAATAGTAGTAATAGTAGTTCTAGCAGTAGTATTAATAGTTATAATAATAGAAGTAATAGTAGTTCTAGCAGTAGAAGTAATAGTTATCCTAATATTAGTAATAGTAGTAGTAATAGTTCTCATAATAGAAGTAATAGTAGTTCTAGCAGTAGAAGTAATAGTTCTACTAATAGTAGTAATATTAGTTCTAGCAGTAGAAGTAATGGTTCTGCTAATAGTAGTAATAGTAGTTATAGCAGTAGAAGTAATGGTTCTACTAATAGTAGTAATAGAAGTTCTAGCAGTAGAAGTAATAGTTCTAATAATAAAAGTAATAGTAGTTCTAGCAGTAGAAGTAATGGTTCTACTAATAGTAGTAATAGAAGTTCTAGCAGTAGAAGTAATAGTTCTACTAATAGTAGTAATAGTAGTTCTAGCAGTAGAAGTAATAGTTCTACTAAAAGTAGTAATAGAAGTTCTAGCAGTAGAAGTAATAGTTCTAATAATAGTAGTAATAGTAGTTCTAGCAGAAGAAGTAATAATAGTTCTACTAATAGTAGTTCTAGTAGTAGTAGTAATAGTTCTACTAATAGTAGTAATAGCAGTTCTGGTAGTAGTAGTAATAGTTCTACTAATAGTAGTTCTAGCAGTAGTAGTAATAGTTCTACTAATAGTAGTAATAGCAGTTCTGGTAGTAGTAAAAATAGTTCTACTAATAGTAGTTCTAGTAGTAGTAAGCCATCATGAATAAAGACTGTGGCTAAAGCCTGTGATAAAAGCACCACAATGACAGTTGAAATGATTCTGACTGCGGTCGGTTCCGTGGGTCACGTCTGCTTCATGCTGTGTCAATATTGATTTGGGTTGAAACACAAAGGACTGTGTCGGACGCGTCACCCTCTGTGTTTGTCCAAAAGAGACACAAACATGGCAGTTCACTCCAGTTTACATAATGGATCTGCAAATGAATCCTCAGAACTCTCTGTTTGTGTGTCCTAGATAACCTTTTCAAGCCCAGGGAGAGGTTTATATCTGGCAGAGAGATGCAGCTCCGGTCCCGGCGGTGAGTCTTCCACGCAGTTAATGTCACTTCATATATATGAAGCTCTGAATGTCTCATCCACCCAACAACAGTGGAAGCCCTGACAGGAGTTATGAGTGGACCTCAGAGGTGGTTATCTCTGCACTTCCTTTCCCTTTATCTGCAAAGACACCTGATGTGATGATGCCCTTTTGTAGAAAATCTTTCACCGCAGACACAATCTGACTGCAGCTATCTCTTTACAAATTGGCTGCTGAGAGAGTTCTGTAAGACCAGCCAACCACTGTGTCTGTATCTTATCATTAACATTTCATACATTTTAAAGATAATAATAATAATAATAATAATACCAATAATAATACTAATTATAATAATAATAATAATTATTATTATTATTGTTATTATTTTCTTACAGTAATTACTAGTAATAATGATGATAAGAACAACATAAAATCATTTGAATAATAATGATGCTAATAGTATTAATAAGTCATTCATTTAACATGTCTCTGTCTGCAGGATGTATAAGCTGTTGCCTGAGGTGACAAAGAAGAAAGAAGACGAGAGAAGGAAGGTCGTGACACAGACAAACCGATTGCGAGCTGAAGTCTATAAAAAGGTAAATATAAACCCCTCAGTCTCCTCAGCTCATTTATAAATAATCTTCATGAGTCAGTGTTCATGTGCTTATTTTTTAAATAACAACAAGATGTTTAAATAGCTGTTTAATCTTTTAAAAAAAACATATTCCAGAAAATGTGTCTGGAAACGATATGAAGTATAAGTAGTTCTAGTGGTAGGATTAGCAGTAGTTATAGTAGTGGGAGTAGAGGTAGTTGTAGTAGTAGTTGAAGTAGTAGTAGTTCTAGTAGTACTACTGTTAGTTGTAGTAGTGTAGTAGAAGTTCAAGTAGAACTAGTGGTAGTATTAGCAGTTATGTTAGTAGTAGAAGTAGCTCTTGTATAAGTAGTAGCAGTAGTAGTAGTTCTAGTAGTAGTAGTAGAATTAGTAGAAGCATTAGTTGTTGTTATAGTAGTACTAGAAGTAGTATTTCAAGTAGTATTACTAGTATTTGTTCTAGTATTAGCAGAAGTAGTTCCAGTAGTAGTCGTAGTAGTAGTAGTAGTAGTAGTTCTAGCTATATGCTAGTAATAGCAGTAGTAGTTGGTTAGGTAGTACTAGAATTAGTAGAAGTAGTTCTAGCAATACCAGTAGTAGTCATTTAAGTATTACAAGTGTTATTAAAAGTAGTTCTAGTAGTAGTTGAAATAAACTGAAACTGAAGTAGTAGTAGTAGTAGTTCTAGTAGTACTACTGTTAGTTGTAGTAGTTTAGTAGTTCTATCAGAACTAGTGGTAGTATTTTTATTTATGTTAGTAGTAGAAGTAGATTGTATAGTAGTAGTAGTAGTTCTGGTAATAGTAGTAGAATTGGTAAAAGCAGTAGTCGTTGTTGTAGTAGTACTAGTAGTAGTATTTCTAGTTCTACTAATACTACTAATAGTAGTAGTAGTAGCAGTAGTATTAAATTCAAGCATTCAATATTCTGATGGCACTGATATACTTCCATACAGTAGTAGTTTCCTGCTTCTATTGAAGTGGTCGAACGTTCAGGCAGACTGCCTTCTTACCAGCAGAGGTCGCTATTTGACCGCAAAAAGAAAATGCTTTTAAACTTTGTTTTAGAATTAAATTATCTCAGTTGTGTCACCTTTTATACAAATTCATATCGCATGATACTTTCAAGTCTCATCCTAGTCCTCAAATATATGTATAAATGTCATATGTGTCGTCCTCTGACAGTAAAGACAGTTTGGGCAACAGACTGAAGTATTTAGGACACGGACTGTCACTCAAAGTCGCTCAGCTTCACCTGAGCTCCTATTAGAGCTGAGCTGCAACACTTGACTCGCTGTCAATCATGAGCAGGTGTGAGAGGAACGTGAAGGAGGGTTTTCACTTTCTGGAATTATTACACAGTTGTTGCACAACAGAGAGTCTAGAGTTCAGACGTGTTGACACCATCATTGATCTCCTGCTGAGTGACCTGTTAGAAGCATCTGATGCAGGAACGCTTGGATCATCTGAAGAATCATCAGAGTCTGGAGGGAAAAACACGTATTTTTAGCTTTAAACTTGAACTATGACATGAGCTTTAGAACTTTTAGTTTGATCTTGATACAAATGTAGGATTATTATTTCATTTTTATTTATTTTAAGCTGCAAATCCTGTTTTTTCATACATTCAAAGACTAATAATCTTGAATAAAATCAGTTATTTTAGAGGTTGAGATTAAGCGTCAATAAACTCAATTAAAAAAAATGACAGTAAGAAAAACTCGTTGAAATTTAAAAAATATTTACCTAGTTAAAAGTTCTTGAAGAGTCTTGGTTTTCAGAAGGCCACTAGATGGTACTAGATTCTATAATATTTGCTACTATACAACTAATTCAAGGTATCTATTTCAAACTGAAAAAGTCAAGACTGAACAGTTATGGTTCAAGATGTCGCTAAAAAAAAGGAAGATAATTCCAAGAAATACTTAATGTTTGTTTAATGTACAGACCAAGAATAACATATTCATTATTAAGGACAAGTAGTTGTTGTTCATTTCATGTGTTGACATAATTGAATTCAACTCTAAACATAGCCCAACACACTTGTTTTATCGCATTGTTCTTATAAAAGACATTTAATTTAGTCTGAGTATATTTTAAATACATTTTACTTTCTTAAACAGCTATTTATATGTAAGACATTGGAATTCATTTTTGGTAATACTTCTGTATAAAGTAAGAAATATTGACCAGAAATGAACAAACTCTTTCTTATTTTGTTGATTTTTATATGTTATATGTTGTGTTGCAGAAACTCCTGAACCAAATCCTACAAAGATGAAAAAAAACAACATAAAAAACACCAGATGGGAATTCTGAGTGCGTTCCTTCTCTGGTCATATTTTAACGTCAACTTGAATAAACATGGACGATTCTGAAGAAACATATTCATATTTATCAAGTCATGTCAGGGCATTAGAGTGCTCTTGTTTGTACTATAACGTGATCCAGGACCTGACAAATGTGGTTTGACACAGCTGAGCTTTAAAAGGTTTCACGGATCTGTTTTTTATTTTCCAGGAAATAAAGTGCTTTCAGCTTGACTCCTTTTTTGTGTTTATCGTAACATTCAAAGGAGCTGGATCAATAAACATGATTGTATTTGATTGTTACCAGGCTTTTAATCACTCTATTTATTGTGATTTGAAAAGTATTTTGGATAAAATGGTCTTACAATTGTATTAGCTTCTGAAAATCAAATCAAGGACCATCATATTTACCAGAATCAATACGCATTATCTGCTTTTATTATTTTCTGTGCACAGAACAATTGATTTATTGGTCATTTTGCATCATAGAATAAAATAAAACATCTCAAGGCCACTGCGGAACCATCGTCCTCTAGGAAACTGACTTTCTGGTCGGAGCACGTCGGAAGCGTATCGGTGAGGTCAAGAGTACAGTCAATATTTTTAAAAATGCAGAAGAAAAACTAGCCTCACGCCTGCCTCGAGGCTTCTGGATCCTCCCATCCGGACCCGTGGAATTCCAGGCTAATCGAACTCAGGAGACACCAAGAGCCAGTGAAAGGGGCTTTTGTCGCGAGGCCCCAAGCTTGAGATGACATTGTAACGAGAGGAGACTTGCAGGTCAAGGACTGATATACAGTCGGGGGGGAAACACTCACATATCAGTTGAATTTTTAAAATAAAATTCCTTTAAAAACAAAGCTTAGACCTAATCCAGTGTTGAGAAATTTAACTTCAATAGTCCTCTAAGCTTTAGGAAGTAAAACTGTGAATGTCTTTTAAGAGTTCATGTTTTTAAAAGAAAATAATCAGCAAAATTCATCAGTTTTTGGTTGTGTCTTGTGCTGAGGCACAGTAAAGCATAAAGTAAAGCCTCATACACTTTCAACCGTTTGCCTCCAAACAAAAAGTTTTCAACAGAAGCGGGAGATTCTCTTAGAAGAGCTTTTTCAGCTGCAAAACCACAAACTGCTAAAAGGCCTTTCTTTCTTTATTCTTTGTTTGTCAAAATTCAAGGACTCTGCAGTAAAATACTCTCATGAAGATACTTTTGCTTCTCCTTCTCTTAATTAACCATCTCAAATTGCCAAAAAACGTTTTATTAGTGATGGGTTGATGAAGCTTCATGAAACAGTGTCATGTTGTTTAGAGGTCAGTAGGTGGCGCCATCAGTTTAAAAATGATGTGATGTTTTGTTAGAACAATTGTTCAAAACAAAGGAAAATAGTGCAGAGACCGCCATCTAGTGGACTCTGAAAAAAATTACACTGCTTCATGAAGCTTCATCAGACCATCACTAGTTATTTGTTCTACTTGTTGACGGGGTTTAGATGACAGTGAAATGCTTGCAAGTACATAAAAAAAGTTGAAAGTCCAAAAGTTTCCAAGAGAATTTCAATTTATAAGCCACAGGTTGTCAGGAACTGATCTGGTCTGATGAAGCTTCATGAAGCAGTGTCATTATTTTTAGAGTCCACTAGATGGCGGTCTCTGCACTATTTCCTTTGTTTTGAAGAACTGTTCTAATGAAACATCACATCATTTTTAAACCGATGGCGCCACCTACTGATCTCTAAACAACATGAGACTGTTTCATGAAGCTCCATCAGCTCATCACTCTCAGGAACCTCTTACAAGAACCATAGAAATTGTTGTCTTGTGTATGTTTTTAAAAATGACACGTTGAAAATATGATAATAACTGTCAAATACCTCCTTGGAAAATCTTCCAGTCAACATCAAGGACCACTGAAGAATAACCAGCATGTCACTTATCTAAAAAAAAAAAATCTCCTTCACGTTCACCTCAAGTGGGGTCACCATGGCGTGTGTCTCACTCAACATGTTGACATGACGAGGACACAAAAGGAAAAAAAAAAGAAGAAAGATTTCAAGTGAACTCACATCAATATTTATGGACCTGTATCTGTGTCACCAGCAGAACAGGTTTTGCTGTCCTGCTGCCAGTTCTGGCTGCTGAGCACAGACTGACAGGCTGTTGCACACGACCAGAACATTTCTTATAGGCGGCCGTGCTCTCTCTGTCGCATCTCTGGGGCTGCATGTCACATAGATGTCTCCTCGTAATGCTGACTTTAGTCTGATACCCCTTGACCGTCCTCCCGTTCGCTCTTAGTGACTCAAACGCCCCGGGGGATGAGAATGATGCATCAGTTTAAGATGCCGTTTCATGTAAGTAAGTAAGTAAGTCATTTATATTTGTGGAGCGCTTTTCCAGACTAAGCGCTTAAACAATCAAAACAATACTCAATAAAATATATACTTTAAAAGGTCAAGACAACACAGAGACAAACACAGGAGTCTCAGAAAATCAAGGAAAAACCTGCACAAATAAAAATGTTTTCAGATGTTTCTTGTAGGAGTCAGTAGACTCCATACATGCATGATCATCATCATCATCATGCTGGCACTGTCATCATCATGGTGGCATCATCTTCATCATGGTGGCATCATCATCATCATGGTGGCATCATCATCATCATCATCATGCTGGCACTATCATCATCATGGTGTCACCATCTTCATCATGGTGGCATCATCATCATCATCATGCTGGCACTATCATCATCATGGTGTCACCATCTTCATCATGGTGGCATCATCTTCATCATGGTGGCATCATCTTCATCATGGTGGCATCATCTTCATCATGGTGGCACCATCTTCATCATGGTAGCATCATCATAATCATGGTGTCACCATCTTCATCATGGTGGCATCATCTTCATCATGGTGGCACCATCTTCATCATGGTGGCATCATCATCATCATGCTGGCACTATCATCATCATCGTGTCACCATCTTCATCATGGTGGCATCATCTTCATCATGGTGGCACCATCTTCATCATGGTGGCACCATCTTCATCATGGTAGCATCATCATAATCATGGTGTCACCATCTTCATCATGGTGGCATCATCTTCATCATGGTGGCACCATCTTCATCATGGTGGCATCATCATCATCATGCTGGCACTATCATCATCATGGTGTCACCATCTTCATCATGGTGTCACCATCTTCATAAAGGTGGCATCATCTTCATCATGGTGGCATAATCATCATCATGGTGGCACCATCTTCATCATGGTGGCATCATCTTCATCATGGTGGCATCATCTTCATCATGGTGGCACCATCTTCATCATGGTAGCATCATCATAATCATGGTGTCACCATCTTCATCATGGTGGCATCATCTTCATCATGGTGGCACCATCTTCATCATGGTGGCATCATCATCATCATGCTGGCACTATCATCATCATGGTGTCACCATCTTCATCATGGTGGCATCATCTTCATCATGGTGGCACCATCTTCATCATGGTAGCATCATCATAATCATGGTGTCACCATCTTCATCATGGTGGCATCATCTTCATCATGGTGGCACCATCTTCATCATGGTGGCATCATCATCATCATGCTGGCACTATCATCATCATCGTGTCACCATCTTCATCATGGTGGCATCATCTTCATCATGGTGGCACCATCTTCATCATGGAGGCACCATCTTCATCATGGTAGCATCATCATAATCATGGTGTCACCATCTTCATCATGGTGGCATCATCTTCATCATGGTGGCACCATCTTCATCATGGTGGCATCATCATCATCATGCTGGCACTATCATCATCATGGTGTCACCATCTTCATCATGGTGTCACCATCTTCATAAAGGTGGCATCATCTTCATCATGGTGGCATCATCATCATCATGGTGGCACCATCTTCATCATGGTGGCATCATCTTCATCATGGTGGCATCATCTTCATCATGGTAGCATCATCTTCATCATGGTGTCACCATCTTCATAATGGTGGCATCATCTTCATCATGGTAGCATCATCTTCATCATGGTGTCACCATCTTCATCATGGTGGCATCATCTTCATCATGGTGTCACCATCTTCATAATGGTGGCATCATCTTCATCATGGAGGCATCATCATCATCATGGTGTCACCATCTTCATAATGGTGGCATCATCTTCATCATGGTGTCACCATCTTCATCATGGAGGCATCATCATCATCATGGTGGCATCATCTTCATCATGGTGGCACCATCTTCATCATGATGGCACCATCTTCATCATGGTGGCATCATCTTCATCATGGTGGCATCATCTTCATCATGGTGGCATCATCATCATCATGGTGTCACCATCTTCATCATGCTGGCACCATCTTCATCATGGTGGCACCATCTTCATCATGGTGGCATCATCATCATCATAGTGTCACCATCTTCATCATGCTGGCACTATCATCATCATGGTGTCACCATCTTCATCAAGGTAGCATCATCATCATCATGGTGGCATCATCATCATCATCATGCTGACACTATCATCATCATGGTGTCACCATCTTCATCATGGTGGCATCATCATCATCATGCTGGCACTATCTTCATCATGGTGGCACCATCTTCATCATGGTGGCATCATCTTCATCATCATGCTGACACTATCATCATCATGGTGACACCATCTTCATCATGGTGGCATCATCATCATCATGCTGGCACTATCTTCATCATGGTGTCACCATCTTCATCATGGTGGCATCATCTTCATCATGGTGGCATCATCTTCATCATGGTGGCACCATCTTCATCATGGTAGCATCATCATCATCATGCTGACACTATCATCATCATGGTGTCACCATCTTCATCATGGTGGCATCATCATCATCATGCTGGCACTATCATCATCATGGTGTCTCCATCTTCATCATGGTGTCACCATCTTCATAATGGTGGCATCATCTTCATCATGGTGGCATCATCATCATCATGGTGGCACCATCTTCATCATGGTGGCATCATCTTCATCATGGTGGCATCATCTTCATCATGGTAGCATCATCATCATCATGGTGTCACCATCTTCATCATGCTGGCACTATCATCATCATGGTGTCACCATCTTCATCATGGTGTCACCATCTTCATAATGGTGGCATCATCTACATCATGGAGGCATCATCATCATCATGGTGGCACCATCTTCATCATGGTGGCATCATTTTTATCATGGTGGCATCATCATCATCACAGTGGCATCATCTTCATCATGGTGGCACCATCTTCATCATGGTGGAACCATCTTCATCATGGTGGCATCATCTTCATCATGGTGGCACCATCTTCATCATGGTAGCATCATCATCATCATGGTGTCAACATCTTCATCATGCTGGCACTATCTTCATCATGGTGGCACCATCTTCATCATGGTGGCATCATCATCATCATGCTGTGCACTATCATCATCATGGTGTCACCATCTTCATCATGGTGGCACTATCTTTATCATGGTGGCACCATCCTAATCTTAGTGGCATCATCATCCTCATGGTGTCACCATCTTCATCATGGTGGGACTATCTTCATCATGTTGGCATCATCTTCATCATGGTAGCATCATCATCATCATGGTGTCACCATCTTCATCATGCTGGCACTATCATCATCATGGTGGCATCATCTTCATCATGGTAGCATCATCATCATCATAGTGTCACCATCTTCATCATGCTGGCACTATCATCATCATGGTGTCACCATCTTCATCATGGTGTCACCATCTTCATAATGGTGGCATCATCTTCATCATGGAGGCATCATCATCATCATGGTGGCACCATCTTCATCATGGTGGCATCATTTTCATCATGGTGGCATCATCATCATCATGGTGGCATCATCTTCATCATGGTGGCACCATCTTCATCATGGTGGCACCATCTTCAACATGGTGGCATCATCTTCATCATGGTGGCACCATCTTCATCATGGTAGCATCATCATCATCATGGTGTCAACATCTTCATCATGCTGGCACTATCTTCATCATGGTGGCACTATCATCATCATGGTGTCACCATCTTCATCATGGTGGCACTATCTTTATCATGGTGGCACCATCCTAATCTTAGTGGCATCATCATCCTCATGGTGTCACCATCTTCATCATGGTGGCACTATCTTCATCATGTTGGCACTATCTTCGTCATGGTGGCATCATCATCATCATGCTGGCACTATCATCATCATGGTGTCACCATCACCATCTCCATCATGGTGGCACCATCTTCATCATGGTGGCATCATCATGCAGACTTGGCGCATATGTGCAGCCTACTCCCATCAGTATGTGTGAATGGCTGTCAAAGCGCTTTGTGACCCTGGTCTAGAAAGGCGCTATATAAATAGAGATTATTATCATCATCATGCTGACACTATCATCATCATGGTGTCACCATCCTCTTCATGGTGTCACAATCTTCATCTTAGTCTCACCATCTTCATCATGGTGTCATCATCATCATCATGGTGTCACCATCTTCATCATGGTGGCACCATCTTCATCACGGTTGCATCATCATCATCATGCTGTGCACTATCATCATCATGGTGTCACCATCTTCATCATGGTGGCACTATCTTTATCATGGTGGCACCATCCTAATCATGGTAGCATCATCATCATCATGGTGTCAACATCTTCATCATGCTGGCACTATCTTCATCATGGTGGCACTATCATCATCATGGTGTCACCATCTTCATCATGGTGGCACTATCTTTATCATGGTGGCACCATCCTAATCTTAGTGGCATCATCATCCTCATGGTGTCACCATCTTCATCATGGTGGCACTATCTTCATCATGTTGGCACTATCTTCGTCATGGTGGCATCATCATCATCATGCTGGCACTATCATCATCATGGTGTCACCATCACCATCTCCATCATGGTGGCACCATCTTCATCATGGTGGCATCATCATGCAGACTTGGCGCATATGTGCAGCCTACTCCCATCAGTATGTGTGAATGGCTGTCAAAGCGCTTTGTGACCCTGGTCTAGAAAGGCGCTATATAAATAGAGATTATTATCATCATCATGCTGGCACTATCATCATCATGGTGTCACCATCCTCTTCATGGTATCACAATCTTCATCTTAGTCTCACCATCTTCATCATGGTGTCATCATCATCATCATGGTGTCACCATCTTCATCATGGTGTCACCATCTTCATCACGGTTGCATCATCATCCTCATGTCGTTATGATCAGTAACATATATTTTTGGTAAAAGGTGATTTAAGGTGTAGTCTTTGAATTTGCATAAGCTGCACAGACAAGCCTGCCTGACCCAGAGCAACCATCAGACCGAACCAACCAAGATCCTTTGTGACATAAACACAGGAATCTGCAAGTCAAATTTTTACATCTTGAAATACTTGCATTTTGCATTTATGTAGCTTTTTACTGTCTACTTGGTTTATGAAAACAATGACAAACAATGCTATTGTTTTAGATATTTGTTTACAAACAATCATTCGTTTAATCCAAACTATCCAAAACACAAATAGTGTGTTGTATGTTGAAATGGTGATAGAACAACGTACTGATAGAATACTGTTAAATAGAAATGAGTCTCACAATTTGTTTGGAATTATTTTATATTTTTACAGGAATGTGAGGCTTAAATTAAACATTTCACGAATCTGGTGTAAGGGCCATAAATGGTCCCTTGGACAGACTTTGGACATTGCTAAGCTAGCTATGAAAGATTTAAAATATTGTTTTTCGCTTCTCAAATTTAGAGGAAGTTAGAAGAGTGTTACTACAATTCTGTTGCACCATTGCCACATGCAGCATAAACATTTGTTTACAATTAAATATAAAGACTGTTGAGTCAGTTTCTTGTTTTATCTTAAATTAAATTATTATTATTAACTTATTATCAGTATTTCTTATAAAAAACAGTTTATATTATTAAAAAAAAAACACGGTGGGTTGTCAAGGTGACTATTGACTATGACTATTAAAGATTTAACAATCATTTAAGGAAATAAGAAGAAACAAGTGAAATAGTTATGAAGTGCTGCTTAACATATATTTTAAATGAGTCAATTTAATCTAGTTAGCTGGGATTGACTTATTTTCAAAATGTCTGTATCACACAAATAACTATCTCATGATTTTTTTCTCACCGAACGTAGGAAGTAAACATCGACCTGAAAGGGCAACATTTGTGGAAACCTCAAGCTTCTATAGACAAAATCCATTCACTTTAAATGTCAGCGCAGCCCCAGACACACACATGGTTACGATAAAATATGCATAACTCTGACAGCATCCTGAGAAAAGTAGTCAAACATAAGGAATCACCTTGGGTGCTGCTCTTTCCAGGCTTATTTGATGCCAGTTTGAGAAGATAAATTCATTTTTTCCTGGAGGAATAAAGATGCTGAAGTTGGAAAAAACATTACATTAAAGCAGTTTGTCTGGTTTCTCCGAAACACATAAAAGAATAACAGCCTTAATGTAACGTTTGTTCCCTTAAGTATAAATAGCCCTGTCGACCAACGTGTACTCAAATTGGTGCAGAGAAGATTAATTGTTTTAATGATTCTATATTTATCAGATTGACTCGCTCTTGGCAAGAACTAAGGAGACAAGAAAGTTTATTTTTACAGCGTCTTTAAAAGAGCCGTTTGATTTAGAGTGGCTTGAAATTAAAGCACGGAAAAAAAAAACTTCAGAAGACATTCAGCTGCTGTCATAAGTCTTTTTAAAAGAGTTGTATTGTTCTTGAGATGAAAATGTATATATAAAACAAATCGTGATTATGAAGATGAAAAGGGTCTCTAAGATGGCTCTTGGGAACTCATGTATGTCAGTTTAAATTGGGAAACTTTTTTTTTTCTTTTCGTCAGTCTCATTCATTTTACAAAATGTCAACCCCAAAAATGTATATAATGAAAAATCTATCAGATAATAATCTATTTGTTCCTTGTTTTTTTTCTTTTCTTTTGTTTGTTCCTGACTTCAGGGCGGATGCTAGGACCCAGCGGATCACGAGTGCACATGGCTACTGTGGCCATGCAGAAGATGCCGCTTCACGTCTCCACAAAATCCTCTCATTCTGTGTTCCCCTCCGTCTCTGTCGTGTCCTCTTCTTCTTCTTCTTCTTCTTCTCAGCCCCACAACCTTTTTTTTTAACATCAGCACCAACAACGCGCATGTTGCTCTGAAACGCTCCCGTGTTGTGTTCCATGAGTGGCGGACAAAACTTTTCTTCAGCGGGAGTGACAGCTATTCTTCGGTCGCAATTTCTGTGGAACTCGTGGTTCTTGTCACCTGTGCGAGAGGAGGTTCGGGCGAGATTCCCTTCAACATGAGGACCTGGCGGCGGCGGGTTAACTTTCTCATGGTCGCCGTCGTCTGGTGCTTGTTACCGGCAACAGAAAGCGCTGACGCCGCGGTTTACAACTCCCTGGAGGGTAAGTGAACGCACCATCTCTTCCCACTAATTGTATTGTCGTTTGAATTTTTATTTAGTAGCAGCATAAAAACAACAATATTTGACATTACACTGTGGTGTAAAAGGAAAGTTTGGACTAGCCCTTATGTTGATACGAGGGTAAAACAATAATAGGAAGTAATTCTGATGGACAGAGCATTCAAGAGGTTGAAGCTTCCTCTGGTTCTAAACATACCAGAATAAACAGGATGTTGTTATTCACCGGTAGTGAATGAATAAGCAAACGCATGAAAACATTATTTGTGAGTTGAACACACACACACACTCCTCTGTAGTGATGCCAAATTTACTGTGCACAGAGATAGAGCTGTGTAGTTGCAAGATCTTGGAGATACACGATATATTGTAATATATTGCAATACTATTGGAACCAGAATATATTGGTATTATTGCCCGAGAACTTGATTCTGATGTTGCTGAATATACAGAACATACATGCCTCTTGACAAAGTCTTAACTGCTTTCACTGCTTTATAAGTCCTGAAGTCGACTGTATCCTCTCGTCCTCAGTCGTCGCCGGGATCTTACAGGATTTCATTGTTCCCTTGACTAAGGATTGTTGACATCTAGAAGCATTAGTAAATTAAAACGCCCTGAATTTGTGGTAATTGTAGAAAAAAAGTAAGTAAGTAATATTTATAGAGCGCTTTTCCAGACCAGGGTCATAAATTGCTTAAACAATCAAAACAATACTCAATAAAATATATACTTAAAAGATCAAAATAACACAGAGGACATCATAGGAGTTCCAGAAAATCAAGGAAAAGCCTGCACGAATTGAGTCAAAATTAATTTTTTTATACACTTTATTAAAATATAAATACTAAAAACTATAATAAGAACAAAATGTTATAAGCATAAAAAAGGCTAAAAGCAAATAAAATCGATACAGTTGCGTTAAATATCAATAAAGTGTTGTGGGAAAAAATAGTTGCATATTGATGTATTGATATTTTATCACACCCCTGAACATAGACCATACAAATGATGTAATAACCTGACTGGTCTACTTGTCGAACAAAGCAAATTCAGTCAATGATCGATCACAATGGATATCTCAAAAATGATCCACCAAACGCAACACAGAATCTCCTAAAATTAAAGTAGCAATAAGTAGAGTGTTACATTTATATCTATGAATCACAGAATATTTGCTATTCAATCATGTGCAGTATTTCTATAGCTTTGATTTTTGACCTGAAAATGAACTAAAAGTTCAAAAAGAGGTTGTAGAAAAGCGGAAGTGGAAGTCTGGGCAGTGGAAAACCAATACGTCAGGACAAGAAGAGGCAGTCGCTGAACCACACAATCTTTTTAGATTCTTTTTTATAACTCTGTTGCGAAGAGAGTCGTGAACGAGCTGTTTAAAAACAGTGTTTATATTGGAGTAAACTAAATAGGCCATCCAAGATCATGGAATGTATGAACTGTTACTGCATTCAAGTCTAACCTTGTTTATTAAACACACCTGTGGATGTGTGTACGAGTCACCATAACAATGATGTATCTAGATTTATATTTCAATAATTCAGGTCATTCCTTTATTGGACATGTTGGGCAAATGTTGCTACTTTAATGAGATGAAAAAAAATAGTTTCTCTAGGCTTTTATGTCATTTAAATAATTGATCTTGTTGTTCTGTAAAAACAAAAACAGCCAAAAAAGGCATGGAATCAAGAAATGAATTATTAATTTAGCTGCTTCTCTAGTTTCCTAAATAAAAGTAGTAAGATAAAGCTGTGTATGCAGAAAGCACCAAGGTGAGTTTCTTTACTTTACTCACGCGATGATTCAATGACGGAAAATCGTTTTTTCAAGTGAAGGTTGAGTATATGATAACACTAGGCAGTATTCAAACTCACTTTAAAGCATTCAATCCTAAATTCTCTTTGCCATTGCATAGTTTGTTGTATACAAATTTTTTGGGGGGGAGAAAGAAATTATTTCAACAAGAAACTAGCATTATAATTACTAATTCACTTTCCCTTATTCATATTTCTGTAGTGAAGACTCAATTTAAAAATGACGATGTTTCATTAGAAAATAGTGCAGAGACTGCCATCTGGTGGACTCTGAAAATAATGACACTCCTTCATAAAGCTTCATCAAACCATCACTACATTAAACTGCTTTACAGCAGTGAGTCGGAGAAAGTGTTTTCCTATGAAGTACTTATTTTTCATCTAAGCAACAAGACAAAACCAGAAAGAAACTTGTTGCTCAGCCGGAAGTATAAGTAATCCCATTACTATAATGGTTTTGTCTTCTATTTAAACCAACTAATTTTGCTAATCATCTGTTCTTTAAATCACACAGTTGATCACAAACTATAAAATTTAGATGTTAACTAGTCATTCGGTAGCTAGTTGTCTCATTCTTGACCGTCTATTTTAAAACCAATCATTCTGTACTGTTTTTGTGAGCAGAAAACTCAATAAATAATTAGCGAAACAACCAAATGACCTGGATTAGTTTTGAGGACATCGCCTGGTCTCCATGGTGCCTTTGACAAAAATAATTAGCAGGATTGGACACATTGTCTTTTTTTTGTCGAACCAAGCTTGTGGAAGCTTAACCTTGCCCTGAGCACAACAACACAATCCCAATTCGCTTAAATCAGGTCGTAAAATTCTGCTGGTGGGACGTTGGCGGAACATCTATACAGAAAAATATTGGGCTGATATCAATGTTTTGTTTTTTTTAAAAAAAAGCAGTGCTCGGAATCGGTTACTGCTTAATTAATCCTGAAAAAAACCCAGATAAATTCTCTGTAGTTGTTTTGTGATATTTGTGATGAATAAATGTACACATTTATAAATTTAATGTTGAACTAGACAGGGACAGTTAATGCCTTCATGACTAAAAAATGTATTTAACATTTAGTTTTAGATGCGGTCTAACTATTGTTAGACTGACAAACTTGCAATTCTGATTCCTTGGTTTTATAAAGTTGGGTGAAATCACGTCCTTGGCTAGGATAGTCTTGTCTATTCTGGCTTTTGTAATTAAATGGCAACTCATGTGTTGATTTAAGTGTTTCTTAAGTAGATGTTGGACTCTATTGTACTCGTCAGTATGTGTCTGTTTGTACAAAACTCTGTATTTATCAACCCACTGTAAACACATCCTTTATCTGGAGATTAAATCTTGTTTACTATAACCAAACTCACTCTGCTGCGATTGGTCAACATCGAGGTTTGTCACTGCGCATCATCAATCCCAGAAGTCTGCACATCCAAGGGACTCGTTGTATAAACAAAGCGGTCGGGATTACAGCTGGCTCGAGGAGGAGTAAAGACCATTATTACGTCATAATGGACTCGGCTCCCGTAACCTCTCATTCGCCCAGATTTCAGACGGGGTAGAACTTTATTTAGTAATAAGTTCAAAACATGGTCATGATGAGGGACTTACTGCATCTTGAAGAGGAAGTCTTCAACATTTGAGTCAGGAATGAGTACAGAGCAACCCAAAAACAACCATAGACAATGTATTTGATCTAGTAAATATGATATAAACCAAATATATTTACTGTATTATGAACAATACAATAGAGCTTTCAAATGGTATTTTATTGGGGTAGCTATGGAGATACAGGCTGGCTGCTGATAAATGATATTATTTCTGAAAACCATTTAAAAACGGAAACTCATTTTGAATCATCCCTGTGTTCTGGCTGTCATTTGACATTTTAAAAGCAGCCTGGCATTGATTTTCGTGTGCCACAAAGGAACAACATTCATTAAAAAAAAAAGCAGTGCTCTGTTAAGCACTGCAGGTCTCTGACCAGCTAGAGTGTCTTTCTCCTACCAGTTCGTACATCAACATCAGACAGCTCCTTCGACTTATAGTGGAAGAAAAAACAATATGAACATAGGGGCGACAGGCCCTTTTTAATACATGCTGCCGTCGCTAATGCTGCTTTTGATATAAGGACAATACACACCGAGACTCAGAAACAAACAGCTGTGATTGACATGCCTGTGTTCTTAACTACATTTATCTTTTGAAGCGAAGCTTCAGCGGTGCTGTTTACTGCTTCTTCTTTAGGCTGACACAATGTTCTAAAAATAAGACAAATGTATTATTTAATGGTGAACAAAAGACGAACAAGAATGTCGATTGATAATTGAGGTTGAGAGAGGCATGGAGATACTTTACTTGACTTTATTTTAAATCAATTAAAATGTGGGTCTTATTGGCAGTGTGTGTTTGTTTCTGTGGGAAAAGAACGACACAAGTTGCGTGACGCAAGCTCGTGAGCTACATGAGTATTCGTACCTGGCTAAAGCGCACATCAATAATTTCCAACACATAAAAGGTCACCATCCTTCATGTCAATGAATCTAATTTCAGCCGCTGATGTTTGAAGCCCAGTCATCCAGACTAACCAGCAGAATTCTTATTTTTCATCTTTTGATGACGGGATAGCTTTGAGAGAATATTATATAAAGTGATGAAAAAGAGTCCTGTGAAGTAAAGGTTAGGTCTTCTTCACCTTCAGCAGTTTCAGATGAAACATTTTTTTCACCAGTTAAAAGAATATATTTTGAGGAATGTATCCATTGCTTATGCTTTAATTCTTTTCACGTTCACTACCGTAAACTTTCATTTGTGGTGATATTTGTATGTGATTTTTAAATTAAGTTTTGTGGCTAGAATCAGCCTCTAAAGAAGATCTTAAACTTCTTAGGTCTCTCTATAAAGCCATGTTTATAATAATATGACATGAGGAGCTTATCATGTTTCAAAGGACATTAAAAGTTGTTTTAAGAAAATAATGCTCTTCAAACTGGCATGTTTTCAGTGCGATTTATTCTTTTTAAATGTAATGGATCCATGCGCTCTGACTTTGGATTAAAGAGTGGCCATCGATTCAGAACATTTCTTTAGGTGTTTACTGTTATATGATCATTTCAAAAGTATAAAAAAACAGTAATAATCACTAGTTCTATTTTAACCTTATTGAGATTTTCGTTCTGTTTTTGTAAAGGAATGAACCAAGTAGTACGCCCCAATAATTGATCACATTGGGAATACAAAAAGGAAATTATTGACATTTACAATTATTTGACTTCGGATTAAAGTGGATAAGGATGAGTTTGATTTTCAAAATTAAAGCCATTATTCAACGGTGATGTTGTTTTTTTCATTAAGTTCCACGTTGGCAAGAAGAAGTAGACGACACAAGGGACATGATGGAAAAATATTGTAGATTAGGGGTGTATAACTCAATCGCACATGACTTTTATTCAATTATTAAATCAACACGTACCTAAATGATACCTAAAGCAGACACATATATATATTGTCTAATCACCATTTTCCTTAATTATAGTGTTTGTTCTTCTTAATCAAATGAATTCCAGTTTTACTTGTTTTATTTCTATTGTCTCTGTTCATGATCAAACTAAAAGTGTTTCCCATTTTTAGTTGTAACCAACATGGAATATGGGACTTAAAGTATTTTAACTGGTGCACCGTTATCAAATATATTTTATTTTGTTTATCATTTTCTCTTGGCACGTAAAATTGATAAAAATGTGTTGTAAATACTTCTAGCGTTGGTGCTTGCCTCATGAAGTGTTGTCAGCCTGGTTGTATAGTTTGTTTAAAAGCTACTCCACACAGTATGAATAGTTTTGGAACACATCCAGGTCTCATCCAATCACAGAAGTTGAACATCTATGGTGTTTAACCCTTTTGTTTTCAGGTCTTCGGGTCACCTTGACCCAGAGTTAATACATGTGTTTTCCCTGGGTCAAGGTGAACAATCCCCCTGGCTTCCAGAAATACATATGCAGTGGTGGCGGTTGTTCCCCATGACCCAGACACAACACATGGGATACCACAAACACATTTGTTTTCAGGTCTTCAGGTCACCTTGACTTTGACATAACACAAGGGTTAACTCTTTTTCCTGTAAAAGTTTATAAAAAAGTTTACCCTTTTAATATAGTTAAAAAGGATTTATCATTTGTTTTATTGTTATTGTTATCATGATATCAAACTAAATAACATAATTTATTTATTGATTGCTTATGATTCGGCAGTTTCCTTGAAGGTGCTGGTGAAGTGGTTATCTGGGGCTACTTAACATCTAGTGTAAACTGTAAGATTTCTTTTCTCTTTAGTATGAAATCCATTTTTTCAATGTTGTATTTAATTCCTTCTTAAATCTTAATCACTCTAAATAGTACCTCCAGATATGTTCATGTCATTCACGTATTGATGTCTTGGTTATGTTTTGTTGCTTCCAGTCTCAGACCACATGCTGTGCAATCTGATTAAAGAACCTCAATCTTAAAACCAAGAATCCTGTAGAGAGATTATTATTAAAGACTGGGGGTTGTAACAGGACTTTCAGGGCTCCGATTGATCACTGGAGGAGTTTCAAGGCTTGATGGTTTAACTCCTTTATTAAGAGGGACATTCTTGGTTTCTAGCATCTACTATAGATTTGTTCCAGCTTTGACACCATCAATTCAGAACATTTCATTAGGCGTTTACTGTTATATGATCATTTCAAATGTAAAAAAAACAGTAATAATCACATGTTCTATTTTAACCTCATTGATAAAGAATTTTGTTATGTTTTTTTAAAGGAATGAAAAAAGTCGTACGCCCCAATAATAGGACACATTGGGAATACAAAAAGGAAATTATTTTCACCTTAAAATTCCAATAATAAGTAATGCATACTCTATTATTTTGCTGTATGATACATTTTATACAATCCAGATTCTATAAATTATATTTAAAAATGCCTTTTAAAATTCAAACAAGTCTCATCTTCAGTTGTTCATTATAAAACCACTTTTTATTTCTCTGTATGAAATGAACTGATTGTGGGTCCTATGATGCTAATGCTAGAAAAAAGTCAGGGATCATATCCGTTAATCCATACGGTCATTTACATGTTCAAACGGTGGTCGACAGAAATCAATATACGTTCCAAAAAACATGGGGATTAACCCAGATTTAGGTTGAATTTCAAACGTCCCCTAAGAGGATAAACCCCCTGAGTATGGTCATCAGTGTTGTATTTCTCAGCTGTTGAAAGAAGAAGCTTTTTTGGGGGGTTGGAGGGGGCGGGCGGTGACAGATGTGGCTTTCTATTTTTTTTCCCCCCAAAATAAATCTTCAGAGACCCAAAAACCTAGATCACTGCACCCCAATGCCAGGGTCTTAAATGACTACTTTCTGGGTTTGGTGTTGTTTTGCATTTGGCAAAAATGTCATCAGACATTAATCTTCTCAACAGAATTAATATCTACGCATGTAAAAGCTCTCAACATGCAGTGAGGGTAAGACTGGCGGGCTCTTCTCTGGTGGACCACGACGAACTTGGCTGTATTTGGTGATTTTAACCCTTGTGTTAAGGTGACCCGGGGGCTCGGAATCAAATGCGTTTGAGGTATCCCTTGTGTTATCTCTGGGTCAAGATGAACAAGCTTCCACTCAGGGAAAACGCATGGGATACCTCAAACACATTTGTTTTCGAGCCACTATCGACCCAGAGACAACACAGGGTTTAAAGAAACATCGGAATCTGATGGTAAATCGGAAACAATGTCAACTGCATCACAACATATTCATTTTTATCTATTACAATTCGTATTAGATCAAACTATGGCTGTTAATATTTTGTACGTTACATGGGTGTTTGAAATACTTGCAACTGGTTCAAATGTATTAATGTAAAGATCCCAAATGTAGTAAGATGGGAAAGAAAAGGGAAAGAAAGTTAGAAAGAAGAATTAATTCTATGAACAGAAACATCTTAAGACATTCTTATTAGTGCAGGCTTGTCCTGATTTTCTGGAACTCCTGTGTTTGTCTTATGTGTCTTGGCCTTTTAAAGTATATATTTTAGCTGTATATTGTTTAAGCACTTTATGACCCTGGTCTATAAAGGCCCTTTACAAATAACCTTTACTTATTTACTTACTTACCATCTGTTCTCATTTGACTTGTGGGATGTGGGAAAACGTTTGTATACATTTGTCGGATAATACATTTTATAATGCGACGGCGCTCTGCATAAAATCTACTCAATCGGCTGCTAGACAATGTAGAGAATAAAGGATCAATGGATAACAATCATAAAGCTGCTCATGTGTTCACCCTGATAGTGGAGCTTGGAAAACCGAGGGTGAAGCAAATAATTATTTTTTTATTTTTGTGGATGAAAAATTAATCTTAATTTATCTCTGTTGAAAGAAGTGTAGAATTTCCGTACATAAATTGCCTTAAGCAACAGAGAACAAAGCCATAGTATAACCCAACTGGCTCTCATTTTCCCCAGTCTTTTAACGTGGTTAAACTACCGACCTTATTCACAATTCTCTTTCTAGTTCAATTCATCACTTTTCAACCATCCAAAGATTGAATTGAATCGCACTCCACTGGCCTTATTGAAGTATTGATGTCAAATTTCATATGTGGTCTCCGAACTTGCTGCTGTGTAGCATGAACTGCACGAGCCGCTTAAACCAACAAACTATCACAAACACTTGCTTGAACCTCATGAAAGCTACGTGGTCTTGTTTGTGAATTGCCACACACAGATGAATGGAGATTCTGGGCCACAACGGGAGTAGAGGAAAACTGTCAACAATTACTGAGGGAGGTTTAAAGACAGTTGTGGTCGCACAGAAGCGATTGCTGGAGTTTTAAACGAATGACAAGAGACTTCTGGCAATTTCAAACCAAGCGCCACGGTAAGAAGAAAGAAGAATAAATTCCTTGAAACGTGCCTCCCAGTCTGGGATTGAACTTTGGTTGCAACAGGAATGATGTTACACATGCTCTTCTCAGGAGATTCGGGTACAAGCTCAGACATTAAGATTCTCAACGAAACCTTAAATAACCTCTTTTCCATCTACACGTGTTTTCTTTTCACGGAGATGAGAAGAGACGTTGTTGTGTTTTATGGATAAGGTATAGCCTTGTAAAATTTTATGAAGAAAAAAAAGTTCATGTTGGGCCACTTTTAATGTGATTCTTTCTCCCTTTTATTTGTATAAATATCCATAATTAATGAACTATTAAAAGTTAGAATGTATTAATTCATTGTATCTAAATGGGTTTATCTATTAGAATAGGATAATGGTTCAGTTCTTACTAAAGGTGATATTCAACAACCAAGAGGGATAAAATATAAAGAAAATACTCCAAGATCTATTTAAGAGACGCTTAAATTAATGCACTAGTTGCCCTTTAATAACAAATTAATGCTCCCTATTGGTGGTAAGAGAAAGGGGTTAGAACAATGATCTTCCCATCGACTGAAACTTTTTTTCTCTCCGGAGCGTTTTTTAAAGGCAGAATTCCCATAAATGTTGGAAAAGTATGTATAATTGATGCTATCTGATTAAGGATGTGGCCAGACTGCAGAGACGGAACAGGAGAGGCCTTTTTCCTCTTGGCACTGCAGTCAACTTTCTCCTCCACCAGGGTAGTCTATGATTTATGTTGTCTGGAAATCCTTGTATTTTTATGTCCGGAACATTATTGTTAGTCTTGAATTATTGAGCATCGCGCAACAGCAATTTCAACCGTAAAACGCTGACCTGCTTGAAACCAATATGGTGTAACTTTTTATATATGAGAGGAAAATAATGTTTATTCTTAATTCACCTGTTTTGTTTTTATTTCATACTTGCTTCTTATTTAAGAATCTTTAGAAATCAATCATTTAGTTTCTGATCAGAACCTCTCATCATCTAAATGTTTTTTTTAATTTATTAAAACAATATTTACAATATTATTAAATTTAAACAGCCTTTGTTACTTGTACCTCAAGTCTTTTACCCAAATCATATTACTTTATTTCCATTATCTTAGCTTTGTTTTATCGTGTTTGATGCTTAAAATTATTTAATTAAACTGACTTTTGTTCACATTGGTTGTCTAGAAAAAGAATCACTTTTAAGTAGTGTTGTGCGATATTGAAGTATTGCCCACAGGATGTGAATACAAGAATATATGTATAATAAAAAAACATTTTTCATCCCTTGTTACTTTAACTCCTCTTATCTATCATATAATCAAGTTTTTTTTAAAATTATATTTCCATCATCGCTCTTTAAATCCACCTTCATTCCTACCTGACAACAGTCAGCAAATGTCCAGATTGTTTTTGGGTCACCGTGTGAACAGTTTTAGTTTAAGGACAGAAACGCTAAAGTGAATGGTTGGAGCAGTCGCCTCGTGAACACTTAAAGTCATTGAAGCAGAAACTTCTGCTGCTGGGTGTTAAGATATATAAAAATAGTCTGGATAGCTTTTGACACGTAAAGCTATGGACAGAAGGTCAAACAAATTGAAAACTAAACCTGTTATTCCATAACTAAAAAATCAGTATTTTCCTGTATAATTTGAAATAGTTAATTTTAAACAAATTACATCTTAGACATATGCAAGAGAGACTGAAGTCAACGAAAGTTTTTTTCCTCTCCTTTTTAAGTGCATCAGCTTTTCAATGTTTATTCCACCAAGGGATACCACAAACACATTTATTTTCACGCATTAAGGTCAGCTTGACCCAGAAAAAACACAAGGGTTGGTTTGTATCTTTGAAGGTTTCCCTATTAACTCCTGTTCATGTTCTTTCACAGCTTCTGTTTCGGATCCAACGCCACTCCCTGCTGATTCATCTAAAGTACAACGTTATGGAACCACTGTACCTCTGCTGCTGAAGGGGAAAACGCGCCAGCCCCTCAGCCTGCTCAAGCCTGGGGTAAATATTCTCAAACCGCTGGAAAAAAAAGATGATTAAAGATCACTTTAGAGGACATTAGAGTAGAACAAAGCGTGTGCTTTTTGTTTGATCTAACCACTTGGTATTCTCTACCCCCTTCTGCTTCTTTACATCCTTAGATCAAAAGTTTGTTTTCTTCATTCTTGGTTGTTGCCCCATTTTTATCCGTCCGTGCTTTCTAGATAATAGACATGCATATGTGAGTGCATGTGCTCAGTCAAGACAAATAATTATTGCAAACTTGTCTCAAGAGAAGTCAAAAAGAACGTCTCATGATTAATCAAGGCATAAAAATCCATTCAATCTCAGCTTTTCAGGTGACAATAGTCAACCTATATATGTGGTTTTATACAAGATTAAAGCTATATAAAAGGAGGTCATCACTTTCTTGCAAAACAATAACAAAAAGCTATTTTAAAATTAAGGATAGTTGAATAAAAGGTACTTTTTTACTTTTTTAAATGTAAGTTTTGACTTTTAAAATGTAATTCATGACTAAAATATATGTTAATAATGGTGTAAACGTGAGTTTTTCAAGTGACTATGACACATGAAAGATAAATACTTGAATAGTAAAACGATATTTTTAATAAACTGATTTAAAGTTGGAAACATTTTGCAGGTGAGGTCCAAAATTGGACATCCTAAATGAATTTCTTAAAGACTATTCTTAAGTAAGGCACACAGGAAGTGGTTGACTTCCTCCGGGAACAAATGGGAATTCCCCTTTTCTAACATGTGTATTGTATCATTCGGAAATAAGGTCAGTCATGTTCATTAGAATGTTTATCAGCAGGAAAATGTCAGGGAATAAAACTGCGAGAATCAACTGTTGGTTCGTGTCTACTGCTTTGCACGGCTGCTGACATTTTCAAAAATGAGCTAAATAGTGGGTATCATGAACTGACCTTTGAGAAATAACACTGGATGCTAGCATAGCTAATGGTTGTCTTATCTCTTCGGCTTACAGGGCGGCAGATTAATTTAGCCTGTTTGTGTTGAAGGTTATCAAGCATTGGTGGGAAACAGAGTTTTTTTTTTGTTTTTTTGCTGAATATTTGAACCGTGCAAAAATACATTTGACCACAGAAACAAAAACGCTGAGGCTGAGTGAAAGACCACTGACAAAAGGTTATCAGCCCTGAAGGCAAAGTCACCAGGCCTAAGAAATGTCAACACAAGCACAAAGTTTATCTGCGAAAAAAATACGCCCGTGACCGCTGAGGCTGCAGAGATACACCGTCAATCCGCAGCACATTTAAAGAAGCATCAAAATGTTAAACACTAAAAAAAATTAAATACTTATTTTAGCTTTAAGGGGTGTGTGCAGTTAACTTAAAACTTTCAGAACTTCAGAATGTGCCAGTTAGATTATTTATTTTTGATTCATTTTTTTTCTGACCTGTTGTGTTTTTGTGTGATTGTGAGTTGATGGAATTTTTCGATGAATATTCTCAATCAGAAAATTTGATAATTTTTGTCTGATATTTACATTTTTGTTAAAAAAAAGGTTCCATTTTTATTATAAAATTAAGACTATAACACAATAAGTGATCTTTTTTATTAATTTTTCCATTTGACCTAGTAATAAAACTGATTATTTCCAAACCTGTTGGATCAAATAAAGAGCCTAAAGATATCACCACACAAACCACGGACCTCTTATCTATACTGTCAGATAAAAAAGGAACATTTATGGTGTTTTGTTGCTAAATGTAAAACTACATTGCACGTCACCAAAATGTGTTTTTGAGCTAATCTCCACGTCTGGGAAGAGACGGATGTAGAAGGTCATCATCCTGTTCCTCCAGCCCTATTGTGCCTCTCACATCCTGCTTAGTATGTCAGAATAAGGTGAAATACACATGTGGATGTTGAGTTCCTGGCAACTCATCAACTATCTTTTTTTTTCTTTTTTCTGTGTGTCAGAGTTTCCCCGAGTCGCTCCACTTGCTGATCGAGGCCGAGGGCCAACAGCTGCTTCTTCTACTGGAAAAGAACAAGTGAGTGGATTTATTTGAGTTTCCTCCGTGTAACAAGGATATTGGAGTTCATGGTTAATAGTCATCCTGCACGGAGAAGTGGTTATGTACCGACTAGCTCTGATATTAGTCATAGTGTACATGCTGGGAAGTAATACGTCCCCGGGCGAACCAAAAATAAGCCAGAGAAGTGCTGGGAGAAATGTTTAACCCTCTTTCCCTCCTCGAAAACCACTTTTAAAGATGTGGAAAAAGTCACCCAAGGGTCAATTAAGGGCAACTAATGTGTGGATTTAAGTGTGTCTTAAGTATATCTTGGACCTCTATTGTACTCATCAGTATGTGTCTGTTTGTATAAAACTCTCTTTTCATTAAAGTATCTACGAGTGCTTAAGCCCCGCCCACTGAAAACGTTTTTTCTGGAGATTAAATCGTGTTTACTGTAACCACATCCATTCTGCTGTGATTGCGCAAACATCAAGGTTTGTCACTGTGTGTCATTAGTTTTGGAAGTCTCCGCCTCCAAGGGACTCGTTGCATAAACAAAGCAGGGAGTGATTACAGTTGGCTGGAGGAGGAGCGAAGCCATTATTATGTAATAATGGAATTTGCTCTCGTAACCTCTCATTCGCCGAGATTTCAGATGCGGGGGAACTTTATAAAGTAAAAGTTCAGAATATGGTCATGATGAGGGACTTACTGCATCTTGGAGATGATGTGGGTAAGTCAGGAAAGTTGGTTTTTTTTGCATTCACAAGTTCAACACTAGGGTCCTTTATAAACATAAAGTTTTGATAATAAATTTCTTCTTAACAAATGGTTCCAATTGATGCGTTTTTAACACTAGAAGTTACCAGTGTCCATGTTTGGCCTTCAATACATATTTCTCCTCTGTTATCAAAGTGGCACAAATACAGTTACTCACCCTTTTTTCTTTACGCGACCTTGAGTGACCTCAGTTCAGCTGTGAGTCATCCATCACCAGCTCCAGCCCTGGAGTGGGCTGCCTACCCCATCCTGCCTGTTCCCTGTCAGGCCAGATGTGTCCTCTGATATCGCTTCATCAGTTCAGCCGACGTGGGACAGGTGGTCTCTGACCTCGCTGCACGTCTGCTATGTCTGGGCCGGAGAGACGTCGAGGAGGAGAATAAATGGTTGAACTTTAAAAGACCATTCAAAATGCAGGCTCGGTTTTTCGAAGTTTAAAACTTAACCACACGGTGGAAAAAATTAAGCTGATATGAATTCCAATCACAGCATTGAGATCTCAATATGAATGTCCGACAATTAATTTTAATCATTTTCTTTTCTATTTTCCATACATTTTTTTATCTTCCCTTTCTCCATCACAAGAAAACATGCTGACTTCACGTCATACCTATTGGGATTCTAACAGGTATAGAAAAGCATCTTGACACCAGATGAAACGGAGAAGACTTTATCCACCATTACCTGTTTTGTCTGGTACATTATACAAACATAAATGTTTATACTAGGGTGTTATTAAATATCGATACAGCAATCCTTTTTTTTCCCCACAATACACTGGATCAATTTCTAAATAAACAAAGAAAAACTAAAATTGATTGCTTGTGATTCAAATCACATTTTATTTTACAGTTCAATAAAATAATTTAATGTAGAATTAAAAAGCAAATATTCACAGTATTTGTTCATGTTTGGGTTGTAATTTCACTTCCGTTACATAGCAGCATTCCTATTGTCCTCCGCAAAAATTCCGCAGATCCCGTCGATGACTGAGGACAAGAGGATACAGTTCATTCCAGCAGTTTTTAAAGCCAATGTTTTCACATATTCTGGTTTAAAAATGAATGAAAGCAGTTTCGACTTTGTCAGGAGTCATGCGGTCTCTTAATTCTGAAACACCAAAGTCAAGTACTTGGACAAAACTACAAACATATCCTTGATCCTACAGTATCACAAAATATCGTATTGTTGACCCTGCATAACCACAACTTCCTTTGCTCACCGTGTCTTGTACATAGTAAGTAATGCATGTAATGAGTTGTTTTTTCACCTTGTTTGGCTCTAATTAGTCCGTTGTCTGGCACAAGTTTATGACCACCTGTTCCAAGGCCACTTTCATATCAGTTTGCTCTTTAGTAAAACAAACATGCCACCAAATCCAATTAATGACCAACTGTTTGTCAGTTGCTTGGCTGCAGATCAGCAAAATATTTGCTTCAGCATAACAAATATAAATCTTCTGACTGCAGAGCAGTGGCACTTGTATACCCCGTGTATGACGCGCCGCTGGGGAGGAGCATGACTTGCACATTGTTAGGTTTCAACATAAACGGCATCCATCACAAAGTTCGTCTGAAAGTATCTAACCACCGGGAATAACCTTTTGCACCGTATGTGCAGTAAAAATCGATTCTCTGTGTGTAATGATTACCAATACATTTGCCATTTGATTGACCTTCTGTCCACTGATCTTTTTCCAATCAGTCTGTTCATGATAGTATTGCAACCAAAGCTTCTAATATGATGTTATGTTCAGGATGCCTTGCAGTGATTTATGAAATCAAATTTTTCAGGGAGTACCGTAAATTCCGGACTACAAGCCGCTACTTTTTGCCTACACTTTAAACACTGCGGCTTATACTACGGTGCGGCTTATTCATTTTTTTTTCGTGGCGGGAAAAACATTTTGCTCAGCAACAGTAGACCAATAGAATGAATGAGTAACTTTGTGTCAGCAGCTCCCTCCCGACTACGAGGAGAAACTTACTTCATTCCGCACATTCACTCAAACAAAGATAGCGGAGAATTCCATCGGGCCAGATGAAATCATAAATATGGATGAAGTACCTCTGACGTTTTGTAACGGACCTTCTCACATAACTCCTCGAGAGATCGTCACACACACATTCTTCATGGGGCGGAGCTCTGGTGCGGACTTGGTGACGCTCCAGAGTGACAGCATTAATTATAACAACACTGACCACACATGAAGCCGTTGTAGAAGTTAATCAAAATATATTTACTTAATAACATTTAACAAAAAGCGTTCCTTAAAGGAGGATCAATCAAACATGAACAAAACAACGAACACCCACGACACCCCACAGTCAAATCCCCGCGATCAGTGTCCAATGTTCAAGTCCATTATTGTCCAGAAAAAAGGCTGCGTTAAGTGAATCCTAGGTGAGGCGCAGAGACGCAGGACGGCCTGCCGTGAAGTCGCGTTTATCCGCGCAATCACTGCGTTACGATCAGGTGTAAAAAAGCAAACTACTCATCCGTGATGAAGAAATAATTCCCCGGTTGAAGGACACGGACAGTTTGTCCACCTGCCTCGTGCTTTTGTCGCTGGTTCCTCGGACTGTAAATATCTGAACAATGCTTAAGAAGAATAACACAGTGCTTTATTTATTTAAGTGTAAGAAATGGACGTGAATTACCGGTAGTTCATTTTTTTGGCTGTTTAAACCTGCGGCTTAAAATCCGGTGCGGCTTGTATAATTACAAAATTGATTTTCTTTCTAAAATTTGAGCATGCGGCTTTTAATCGGGTGCGCTCTGTAGTCCGGAATTTACGGTAGTTGTCAACCTTCTGGTCCTTTTTTTCCTTTTCTTTTGTTTTTTTTAACCTCTTATCGAGCCAAACATACTTCTGTTGGATCCACTTGTCTAAATTGTGCGTGGCACTGGGAGTGCTTGAGGTTACTGACTGAAAGGTTAAAAAAAGAGACGTAAACAATTTCCTTGCTTGTTGGATTTCGAAGCGGTCAAATGGTCACCTTCCTGGGGGGGGTTGTACCAAAGGTCAGACCCAAGACAGTTAAGGTAAAACAAGTTGCATCCAAATATCAGCAGAGTCCAGAGTTTCAAAGGTTAAGTCTTTCTTTTTAGCTTCCAAATTCATTTTTCACATATAATTTCTTAGGTTATGATAAATTAAGGTGATATTTTATGTAAGAATTCCAAAGAGGTTCATATAAACGGTTATATTTAGACATGTATCAATGCAGGAAATTCTTATATACATAGAAATATGTCCGTTTTCTGCTTCTCTTTGATGACATTTACATTCTTGTCAAATATAAAAAGGTTTGGAAGGAAAGTATTTTCCATTGAGCAGCAGTTAAAATGTCCGAGTATATACCATGGCAGAGTTAGTGTAGTGCAAACAGAACTGGACAGAGGTACAGACCACAGTCGGCTTGATATATAGCATTGATCACTGGCACGGTTGGCCTGCTCGAAATGATTAATGCTGCTCATATGGGACGGTCCACATTAGTCTTGATTAAAGACTCCAATAGCACTGTCTGGAGGACCATGTGTGGGCGTGCAAGCGGGACAAAAAGCAGACTTAAAGTCACGACAAGAATGACTGTACAGGTTCTGTGTTGCAAAAGGTTAAAGTTACCAGATCATATTTAAGATAAGTTCAGAAGACCGGATATTAACCAACATATAGCTCATCAAGCAACACAAGAGTGGACCTCGGATATAACTGACGCCACAACTGCCATATGAAGCTTTATTAGAAGATTTCACCGAGTCATTTCAGTGCTTTTCTTTGCTCATTTTGATGAAAACCCCTGAAAAACATGTTTTCCCGTGGCAGGATAAAAGGAGGAAAGAGTACCATTTGAAACATCTCAACAACATCATTATGTTCTTGAGAAAAGAAAACATCGCACGGCAACACCTTTAATGTGTTTTCTACTAGGAAGAAAACACTCCGTTTCAATAAGATGTCTGCAGATCTCGATAAAAGTGCAGAAACACAAAGAGGCTCCTGATCCACCTCAGCATTCAAAGGAGGTAATAGAAACAGTGTTGCTTTTATTTTGAAGTATTGATGTGATTGATGTCATTTTTCAATTATTTTGAATATACCTAGTTATCTCTTAGTTTCTTTTATCTGGACCGGTACTGCTATCAAGTACACAACTAAGAAATAATTCTGAGAGTGCAGCACTTAGCCAAGCCGTTAATTCCTTCCATAATTTCATTTCCACTCCACATGTTATTGTCCTGGTTTAAATGCTTATTATTGATGGGTTGTTTGTCCTCAATGAGTTTTAAGTGGCGTACAACATTATTTGACTAGCCTTAACCGAACATAGTTTTGAAGCACAGACGCACTGAAGTAGTAAGTCGCTCATCATGATGATGTTTTTGAAGTTATTACTTTACAAAGTTCTCCCCCATCTGAAATCTGGGCGAACAAGAGGTTACGAGAGCAGAGTTCATTACGATGAAACGATGGTCTTCACTCTCCTCCTCCAGCCAGCTGTAATCACTCCCCGCATTGTTTATACAATGAGTCCCTTGGAGGTGGAGACTTTGTGGATTGGATGAGTGAAAAACCACCAGGATTGGTTATCGTAAACAAGATTTAATCCTCAGAAAGACAAGTTTTCGGTGGGCGGGGCTTATGCACATTTTCTAATGTTAATATTTCAATGAAAAGAGAGTTTTGTACAAACTGACACATACTGATGAGTACAATAGAGGTCCAAGATCTATTTAAGACAAACTTAAATCTACACATTAGTTGCTGTTTAATGCTTTGTTTTTTTCAGTCTTGTTTGTGCGTATGAAGAAAAATTATCAATCTAATCCTGTCCATGATGATAACAATAACCAACTAATAACCACAGAAATGAAGAAATACTATTATCACTGTGATGTCCACCATTATGCCAGAATAATCATAAACACAACTATTTTCAAAACACAATTATCTTACTAACCCTTAACAAGTTTTGTCAAGCTAATGACAACACGTGACAAAAGTAACAAAAAACGCTGAAAAATAATATAATAATGTTTTGATATCTACAGTATAGGAGTTTATTGTCTTCTCAGGAGCATGTTCCAGAAATAATTTTGTCAAACTTTAAAATAATGCAGGTGTAATGTTTGCAAACTGGTGAAGTTTCAAGAAGCTTTCAACCTTGAGAAGTTTGTTTACAGATTGAGCCTCGTAAAGTTCAGGTGGCGCAGTGAAAGTTAAGTGATTGCTTTGAGCTTTATATACCATTATGTTGTGTAAACGATGTCAGCGATGTTGCTGATTATCAAAATATTGATCGTCGAGCCTCCTTTTGAACGCTCCGTCTTTTTTCTTGTGCTTATTCAATCAATGTATCTGTCCCTTCCATCATTTTTCACCTAAAATAAGACGACTATTACTGTTGAAAAACTGTTTTTCTCATAATCATAGATTTTTATATTTCCACCAAAACGCACTTTCATAGTTTTTATTGTGTTTTGTCATAACAGTCGAATGAAGCTATTTTTTATTTTTAAGTCTCACACCGTACTTCCTCTAAGTCTAATTGAATGTTGCTCCGGTAGCTTCAAGTCGCACAACTTATCTCTTCAGTTATCGATTCATTGGCCCGATTTCTTATCCAGCGTGACTTTGCCAAAGTGGTTTGTTTTGAGCTTGGAGCCCACGCTAATCACATCTCGCCTCCTGCCATCTTTAATTAGTTGGCTCAAGAGTTTTTTGGATAAGGGAGAATGCCCTCAGAGGATGCTGTCCACGTTGAAGGACAATAAGTAAAGGGAAAGACTGCTGCTTGGGGGAATCTGGGTTCTGGAATAACCCCATATTATGGTGTGTTTTTGTTTTTCCAAGAGGATTTTATAATTATCTTGGTTCCCAGTTGAGCACTGTAGTGTTTTTCCTTCAAGTACTACATTATGATGATGCATTTCTAACACTGTGTTGTAGGACAGCTAATGTGTTGATTTAATTGTCTCTTAAATATATCTCTGACCTCTATTGTACTCATCAGAGGGGATGATGATTTAAAAAATGAATAAGACTAAGAAAAATACAATAGAATATTTCAAAAATATATGTTGTTTTTGTTTTTCTCATGCTTTTAGTGACCAATTTAATACTCAATATTTATTTTTTCATGATTATAAACTTAAGTCTTTTTTACCTAAATCTAGCCAATCGCAGAAGGCACCACAACATATTAACCAATCAGAAGCAACATAAGGCGGGTCTATCTTTCATTACAGCATCACTACTTACACAGAAATAAACTTGTGTTCGAGTCACTGTAACTTAACATCATTTTACAAATACAGCGATGACATCATTCTGCTCTCAAGCTAACTATCGCTTGTTATTCTCCACTCATGAGTCTTAAATCTGTTCTCGCTAAATTTCGGTAGGAGGAAATAAAAGTTTGGCATTTAATCAGATGCTTCTTCCTTGTAATCCTTTATTATCACGGTCATACTCTTTAAATCCATGTTTTCTAATACTTTTTTTTTTTATTATTTATTAGTTCATTCATCTTTTCTATGTCTATTAATTGTTTAAAACGAATTTAGATTTTCAGCCAATTGAAAGGTCACAGATCATTAAATATGGGAGGTTAAAGATTTTGAATATAGAATTTTAAATAAATTGATAATTAAAAAGTGATATTTCAGCTCTAACTCTTATTTCAATGTCAAAGATGACAGGTTTTTGAAGCTTTGAATCAATATTCGGAGATAGGAAGTCTTCAGCATTGGAAACATGTGAGTGAGTGAGGAAAGTTGGGTTTTAACATTAGTTGCCATCTAAAAAGTTTTTGACTCTCATTGTCTCTCAGAGTGTAATTTAGTAAGATCAGGATTCCACATCTTCAACTTAGGCTAAAAAAGAAGTTTGGAATGCAAGATGTGCCCCCTTAAAATGTCTAACAATTAAATATAGTTTTCCCCTCATTAAAGCTCTCATGATCAATAAAAAATAAATTAAAAAACAAATATAATTTTGGAAATTGGCTTTTAATAGATGCCTCTAAAAAGGCTGTAACATCTCTCCTTAGTGACTCCCTTTACTTTACAAGCAATCCAGTGAGAGGAAATTGATCAGTCTATTAAGGTAAATCACTTATTCAGCTTTTTGTTTTATATCATAGGGAGGTGAGTTTATGGGATGTATATTAATCAAAAGGTATCGTGGTGATTCCTGTGATGATTCTTTGATAAACAAAAGCTTCTTGAGTCATCTTTGGAGTTTTCTACGTCAGCATTATCGTCACATCTTTTCTCCGATTGATCAATTGAATCGAATATTTGATTAACATTTATTTAAGGGAACTCTGCCTACGGTGCATTTTATTTATCTGCTTTGGCATCCAGTTCCAGAAAGCACTTAGATATTACATTTGTCTGGCGTGCACGGAGAAGCAATAAAGTTAATGTATGCCATGTATTTTAAGTGGTGTGGCCCACAGACACAATCCCATCCTTGCTGCCACAGATGACCTTTTTTTCTTCTCCCAGAATCCTTTAATAAGAAATTCTTCTCAAAGCAGAATTCACTTCGAGTGCGATTCTCCGCCTCTTTTTTTTTTTTTCTTTTTTTACTTCCACACAGAGAATACATCCTTTGTAGTGTGCCCATGAGAAATAAGTTCTTCCATTGCTCACACGGCAAACTGCTGCTTCTTATGTCTGAGGTTTCGAGAGTCACACATGATTATTGGCAACCGTCTCCGCTGTGATTTGAAATCTCTGTCAAGATGTTCGCCAGCGGGGTCACTTTATGTCACGGCAGCCTAATGTGTTACATTAAATCGCTGTAATTGCCCCATTAAATAATTAAAGTATGCTGACCCATCTGACTTCCATTTGTAAGGGTGTAAAATATGATGCTTTATTAGATAAAATACATCATCCATAAATGCTTATTTTATTCTCACTGCAATATTATATACCTCACTAGAAGAGATGCAGGCGTCTTCCAAAAGGTATTAAGACATAAGTGTATGAGGCATCATTTGGAAAAAAGGCATTTCTCAGTTTTTATTTAAATTCGAAACAAATCATTTCCAAAATGATTTGCAGTCTATGGGAAAATCCAAAGTTCAATACCATTTCAAACAGTCCACGCTGTGCTAAAGCGTTCAAATGACCCAGATTAATTACAATTAACAAGTAACACTTGTTTTAATCAACTCAATAGGTGAAAAACAGCAGATACTTGCAGATGGTTTGGAGACACAACCACAACCTGTGGCTGCATATTGTGGCTACTCACTAGTCAGAGGAGGTGTTATAAGGCCATAATCTAAATCTTTTCAAGTTCCTCTAGCCACAGTTCAAAGTATTATTAAAAAACACAGGACGTTGTATATATATATATGTTCTACCCATGGTGCGTAGGTTTTCTCTGGGCACTCCGGTTTCCTCCCACAGTCTAAAAACATATCGATTTTGATTGGGAACTTGGGGAAATTGACCGTAGGTATACGTTTGTTTGAATGGTTATGTGTCTTTGTGCGCCTTGCAACCAACCACCCAGGCGTCCTGTCCAGGGTGTCCCCCGCCTCACGCCCTAATAAACTGGGATAGGCTACAGCCCCCCTGCAACCTCTATAAGGGATAAGCGGTAAATAGTATTGCAATATATATATATATATATATATTATATATATATATATATACTTTTTTTATATATACTTCTCAGCAAGGTTTCACACCTTGACAATACTTCAGTCAGTGTGGAGTGTGTTTCGTTGACGTCCAGCTGTGAAGACAACAAGGCCAAGAGGAAGTGCATCACGTGGCGTTACAAATGGGGAGGAAGAGTTCTTACACAAAGGGGACTACGTTGTGCGGTGCAGTGTTTGACAATAGCATTGAAATCTTGTAAACACAAGAGACAGTGGAAATTCCTGTTTTCAGCAGGTTTGGAAATGTGGCAGAAATGCACTTCATTGTTTCAGGTTCATAACCGAAGGTTTATTCTGGGGAGGAAATTAATGTATAAGTCAATCAAGGATATAAATCTATAAGAGAACCACATGCTGTAAATGAACTGCTGATCCCTTTCAAATACACTAATTATCACTGTAACTTAATGTTTCTTTGGAAGGTAATGAAGTGAACAAAGACATGATCGTAATCAACGGACCGATTTGAGAATCAATGTAGTTTCCCCTTCAGAGGCTTGACAACTTAATGATGTGTGGCATCTTTAGCGTTGTTGGGAGAATCCTTCAGTGCACTCAGGAAAAGTGTGGATGTGGAGTGTTTGCAGTTTTTGAAGGTATTTTCTTGGGAATGTTTCACTTCTATCATGTTGGAAAAGATAACGTAAGGTAATTTAAGATTAAGGTTTTCAGTACATTAAAGCCACATTTCATGAACCCTTGTGTTATCTCAGGCCTGAAAACAAATGTGTCTGCTGTATCACCTTGACCCAGGGAAAACACAAGGGATACCTTAAATACATTTGTTCTCAGGCCTTTGGGTCACATTGACCCAGAGATAGTAAAGTAAGTAAGTAAGTATTTTTTATTTTTATAGCGCTTTTCCAGACCAGGGTCACAAAGAGCTTAAACAATCAAAACAATATTCAATAAAGTATATACTTTAAAGGTCAAGACACAACTTGTCTTAAACAGTTTCTGGTTAGTTTTCTGCAGTGTTGAACAAAAGACATGTCTTTATCAAAAACAACACCCAGGTTTCTCAGGCTCAGTTTGACAGACTGACTTAATTCTCCCAAGTACTGACTCAACCCTGGAATCTTATCATCAGGAGCAATCACAAGAGTTTCAGTTTTGTCCACATTTAGCTGTAGAGTGTTTTCACTCAGCCATTGTTTGATTTCTAGCAAACAATTGACTAAGCTGTTCAGCCTTTGGGGCTCAGTTGGATCAAAAGAGCAGTAGAGCTGGATGTCATCAGCAAAAATGTGATAAGAAACATCTGGAAATCTCTGAATGATTTTACCGAGGGGAATCAAGTACAGCAAAAACTATAAAGGACCCAGAACAGAACCTTGAGGGACTCCACACAACAGATCTGCCGATTCAGAACTCATTTGATTGGCAGATACACTAAAACTGCGCATAGAAAGGTAAGATGGATGATCAGCAGGATCTGGTGATCAACTGTGTCAAAGGCTGAAGACAGATCCAAAATAACCAGAACAGTGAATTTACCCGAGTCAGCCGACATCATGATGTCACTGGACACTTTCAATAAAGCTGTCTCCGTAGAGTGATATTTACGGAAGCCAGACTGAAACTTCTCATGGATGTCGCCCTGATCCAGGAACAAAGACAGCTGCTCAGACATATCAAGATAGCACATGGGTTAAAGTCTCTGTAGTGAGGTTTACATTAGATATTCTACATGTTTGGTTCTTTTGTGGCACCAACTGAAATGCTTTGGTAGTATCGATACATGCTTTACCTTTGGGTCCAAGTTTCGATACCAAAGCGTGGTCAAAACTTGATAATGTGTGGATTTCTTTTCCCTGAAGAAAAATGGATAACTGACAGTGAACATTAGAATCATTTGTTACCTTTTGACAGGTGTTCTTTTTCACTAGAAATCATTTCTTTGGGGCTTTTTTCCTCAAGAAAAAAGCTTCTAGTGGAAATTCACTGATGCTGTAAAGTCTATCTCAAGATTATTAAGTGTGATGTCATTTTATTTCTGCCAGGATTGATCTTAAAAAAAAATTGTATGGAAAAAAAGTATCATTGAGTACCCGGTATCATAGTGAAAGTATGGGTATCAGTATTGATGTCGAAAATGTTCGATCGATACCTAGAACAATAAGATTTAATTGTGAATTATTTTTCCAAATTTCACAGTATTGTTCAGAAGAAATAAAAGTTGAAAAACGTTCTTGGCCTGTATTTACAATTCCTGTATTTTCTAATTTTAATCAGATTCAGCTCGTCTAAAAGTGCCATCAGAACATGATATCATACTTGTTTGGATTATTATGTGTAATAATATTAAAGACTTGTTGGCCAAATTCTGACAACACTCAACATGATTCTGTGTTTTTAACCTCTTCTCCATTTGTTTTTTGTCCCTCTTAGAAGTAGCAACCATTATAAATCTTTATTTGGAGGATAAGATGTGAAGTCAAAAAATATGCTTCACAGTGGTGTGAGGTTAAATTCAATCTCCTAGGCGAGGCGGAGGGAATATGCCTGAGGGAGAAGCCATGACTGAAGGAAAGAAATCAACTCAAACTAGAAAAACTTCCAAAAAATCGAAGCCCACATGCGGTGACTGCTCAAATGTATCTTAAGGCACCTTTCTTACGCAGCATGGGGTCTTTGATTTAGGGTTTTGAGGAGTCCTGGTTGGAAGTGCAGTTGAAAAGCAACACATTTTTAAACTAACTCAAAATCGCCGAGATACAGTACATGAAGAGACCTTTATTTACTTTCACATATTTAGCCGTTTATTTAGAAGATTTGAGAGGGAAGAGCAGAAGAGAAGCTTTTGAATGAGGACTTTAAACCTTTTTTTTTACTCCTCTGCCATGGATGCATATTAAGAACAGATTTTTATATTTCTCTAGAACATCCATTAGCCACTCAAGTTCAGCAAGTACCACTTAAAATCATATTAATGTTATTTTTAAAATTGATCCATTTGCAGTTGAATAAGAGGTGCATTATCGTTTTAATTATCTTTTTTCAAGGATGCATTAGTCATAGACTAAATGTCCCTTAATAACATATTCATCTTTTTTTTTTTCAACAACCTCAAGCCTATTATTTACCATTTTCATGGGCCTTTTTTATTCTGGGGGATGTAATCTTAAAAAAAAAAGAATTGTTAAGTAAAAAATGTAGCTTGGGTAAAAAAAAGGATGGAAAGATCAAATGCTTGAATTGCATCTTGTCTTCCTCCTAATCTTCTGATAAACCGTACTACGTTTTTGACACATTAGAGAGAGAATTCATTAAGAAATGGGGAAAAATAGGGAAACAAACTGTTTCAGAAGTTGTTGAAAGAGGTGATAATAGTGTGGCAAGATTAAGAAGATAGCAATCTGTTAGCAAATCATGTTGACAACTCAACTAATTTACTAATAACTTAAACGTTTTTTTGTATTTTGTCCTGTTTTTCGACTTTGCTCCTGATTAAATCGTCAGGGTTTTTTTTTAATATTAATTTCAGTATGGCTTTGATTTATTATTCACTGCCATGTTTTACTTTTACTGGGCTTTGTTTCCACTGATGCGATGACTTCATTGGTCGGGGGCACCACACTCAAACTGTCGAGGGAGATCTGAGAACCGTTTGAAGAATCGCACCTTCATCATCTGATCGTTGATTTTTCTTCTGGTTTGAATGGGTTTTGACAAAGATGTGAGGTGGAAGTTTCAGCCCAACATCTCCAACTGACTTGCTGATTTGAAAAGGTTTTTTATTCACTTATAACATACAAAAAAAATCAGGTTTCTAAAGAAAAGATTGTAAATGTAAAAGCAGGGAGACCACACATTCCTCTGCCAAGGAGTTAATTTTACATGAAAAATTATCATTGGCTAACTGTCAGGTTAGAGCTCTAACATAAAGCCTAAATAAACAAATGCTTCAAAGACACACACATTTTACTTGTACAAGGAGAGAGAAATACAGAACATAGATTATAATGGTCTGTTAAATTTCACTATGAAGCAAGAACTGTTTCACTTTCATCTTTATGCCCCATCGTTTGTAAATGTATTAGATTTTTTTTATAAGAAATCCCAACAGAGTATACTTATGTACTTAGAAAAACAGAGAAAAGAAAAAGCATTTCATTTTTGTTGCAGGTCTCTGGACAGATCCCTCTATCTTTGTGTTTGAGTAGAAACAATTAGTCCATACAAGTTTAAAACCTCATCTCTTTTTCCTTCTTATCGTGCTTTTTGTTCGGTGGTAGTTTGTTCTTTTCCAAGTTGAGCACAAGAACAAACCATAGGAAGGCTGTGGGGTGAACCCCTCGGCGGGAGAGGATTAAAATAAATCATTGAAGTCTTCAAAGGATCACAGTTACTATTCAAGTGGAGCAGTATTTCCCTTTAAACGGATCAACGCTTCAGGCTTTCATTAAAAAAAACTAATGCTTACATGAAGCTTACATGTAACTGTACTTCGTAAGACACCTGTAAAAAATGTGTGAATAAGGCATCATTCAAATGAAAATGGATGATGTTTAGAACAAATACTTAAAGATTTAGTAGAAATTGTGCTTTTAAAAATACATGCAGCTCCATCATCTTTTCAGGCTGCCTTTTCCAAACTAGAAGAGCATTGCACAAAAATAAAAATGAAAAAGTGATGAGTCCTGCCAGAGTTTTGATCACAGGCAGATTCAAATCCTTTTAACATCAGAATTAATGCAGCGGGTTCGTAGGACTGCGCTCCTTTAAGCTGGCTTTCTGAAGAATCCCACTGACATTCTGCACGAGAGAATTTGTGTGGAATTACAACTCGCATGACACAAATCCTGACTGGAAACCGTTTTCAGGAGAGATTTCAATTTGCCATAATATTATCATAATATGCTTCTTCTTTTTTTTTTATCAATATAGTGACATTCATTTAGTTTCTATCAGACAGATACCAGTGACGTAGGTTGAGTGATGATTGACAAACTGAAGACGTCACCAGCCTATCAAAGGGCACACAGAGACTATTTAATTGCATAATAAAGTCATAGCAAATTGGTTTAGAACTAATAAAAAGTAATATTTTCAACATTGATTATTCAATTATTACTTTCTTGTGGTATTTTTTGTATTTATTATTGTATTTTCTATATGCTACAATAGTCTGAAAGGATGTCAACGTTTACAATTTTGTCTACATGTGTAATTGAGGCTTGTAACCGTTGTGTAACTGGTAACCCAAATTTGCTTTGTTTAACCCCTAGAGGGTTCTGTTTCAGTTCAAACACCTTCTAATCGCATTACATCAAGGACCTTCCAGTAGCTACCAGACAAAAATAGTTTATTCTTGTAGACCTACTACAAGTACTAACTAAATTATAGCCAACATAACCAATACATCTTCATAACGTTTATGATTTACATTAACTATATTTTAACGACTATCAGGAACACTCAAAATTTTCATAAAAACTGTCAGTGGGTCTTTATATATTACTTGTGGTTTTACTTATTTGGCTCAAGCTGATTTCATGTTGTACACGCTCAGAAATCTGTCAAAATGGGGCTCCATAGTATTACTCCGTGAGTCACTGTAGTATTACTCCGCTAGTCACTGTAGTATTATTCCGCGAGGCTCCACAGTATTACTCTGTGTGTCACCATAGCATTACTTTTTGAGGCAACGTAGTAGTTATTCGCAAATCAAAGTAGTATTACTGCGTAAGTTAGTCACTGTAGTATTTATCAGAAGTTACCAGAGTATAACTCCGCAAAACAGTTTAGTATTTTTCTCCGAGTCACCGTAGTATAACTCCATTAGACTCTATTGAACTATATTTATTTTGTAATTAACAGACTTCAAACCCTGTGTAAGTAGATTAAACACTTCTGTATGAATAAAATATATATATTTTTTTATCTTATATAAATCGTACATAAAAACTTATTGACACCACAACCCTACATCACATGACCAAAACATTCACGCCTGATTGGTCAACAATCGCTCAGCGTCACTCGTAGGCTTGTGAGATGTGAACGCTGGTTAGGTATAAAAAGAAAGTGGTTATTGTTTTGTTTTTTTGTTTTGTTGTTATTTCTGTAACCATTTACTCTCTAGTGTCAGGACTTAAATCCTCTGTACAGTGAGAAACATCTTCCATGTGTCTTCCTCTGACCACATGCCCGACACCTTTTTTTTTTTAAAGCGGATGCCCTCTCTACAACGTTTTCCAAGGACGGCTCCAGATGGTTCCATGTTACAAACCATCTGGAGCCGTCAGGTTAATGGTGAAGCATTGTGTGACATGAATGGATCCCTCTGTGTCTCCCGCAAACCATTTGTTCCCATTAGCCGGAACGCCTTCATACGTGTTATGATATAAAATCTAGCGCTGACGGGACATCTGCAGTAATGTCACCTTCGTATTCCCGGGACGGGAAGTATTGACGTGACATAGAGCTACAACTGAAATAAGTTTTTAAAGATTATTTCAATGCTAGTGTCAAGTCATGATGTGAGATAAATTATGTATTTGTTGATCTCTTGTTTTCAAGCATTGGGAAGGATGTAAATCCTAAATTTTGTAAGTGTTTTTTTTTTGATAACTCTAAAGAAAGAATATTCTGTCACACTGGGTATCTTAAAATAACTCACAACAAACCAATCGGGGGTTCATCTTCAATATAACTGCTTCTACTCGGAAACAAGCCAAATTGCAACTACAGCAGGGAGTCTTGAAGTCAGAGGGATAGAAGGACATGTAGAAAACTAACAAATTCACCAAGAGTCGCTCCAGAATATTCAACCACATCATCCCTACAAGAAATCCCATATAAAATGTCTTGCCGCCCTTTTATTATTTCAAATTCACACCATTGTTGCTCTTTTTTTGTGTGTCTTTCAGGAGTCTTTTTGCCGGTCATTTCACTGAAACGCACTACAAAGAGGATGGGAGTGCAGTCACCGGCACTCACAACATCACGGTACGATGGACTTCAAGTGTTTTTGTCACGGATGCTTCAGTTGATTCAAAGTAACTACATTTGCTGACTGGACTGCATTGACTATTTAAACAAACGGTTTTCCACCCACGCTTACTTGTTTTTTCCTCTGGGTTCCTGGGTTTAGTCCCACATGACGAAACATACATGTGTATACTAAATTGTTGTGTGTATGGTTAATGTAATAATTGGTATGTATGCCCTATAATATGCTGGTGGTGAGGCTTGATTTATGTAAAAAAACCTATTATACTTCAAGATCCTGGGAGTCTCCAAAACTTGGCAATAGACAACATTTGAGGTTCTCCTGTCACTTTCGTCATTTTCGCCAACACTGATGACAGTATCCAGTTGACCCAAAAACTTTGGGTTTCTTTTTTTATAAGAAAGAGGAAAGAAAGAAATTGGGGGAAAAAAACCTTGTCTTACCTCTAAAGAAAGAAAAAAAACATGTTGAGTGACTTGATAAGGCTGGTTTGGTTCTTTGCTTACCTTAACTCTGGAGATAGAAATAAAAGAACAACACCGATAAAACAAATTTAGTTTTTTATTTTAAAATGATTTGATCTCAGAACGTTGGAGACCTGAAAATTTGTAAGCAAAGACTTTGAAGGATTTTAAATCTTTAGCATTTGTGGGCGCCAAATTCACGCCCATTGTGGCCAAAATTGTAATGTAAAGCTATCGCTGCGGCAGATGCTGACCTTGTATCAGTCTGAAATCTTGCATGGATAATCTATATATACAATTGTTTAACTACTATTTATATACAAAGCCTGTTTGAGCGCAAAATGACTAAAAATATGGACAGCCGCAGTCTACCCCTGTGGCCACAATAACTTTCCAAAAATCGCAACCGTATGAGAGCGTATGGCAAAAAAACCTAGTTTGGTCGAGGACCATGACTAGCTATGACTCAAGGCTCTATATCAACTCCTTCCCCCTCGAAATTGCAATTTTTCAGACATTTTTCTGTGGGACGGACAGACAGACCATGTTTTTTTATCACAGTAAAGAAGCAAAAGAAAGTGAACAAATGAGTTATCTTCGCCTTACCTTGCTTATTGAAAAATACCTTATAATGTATTTTCAACGTTGCATTTTCTGGCTGAATTTTTAAACACCGGGTTGTGATAACACCACATTGTTTACTAATCTATTTACCATTTATCGCAGTGAAACATCTGCGGGGCTACAGTGTGCACTTAAAAAGATATTAAATCAATAAAACATGTTTTAAATGGTAATGGCCTTTTGTAAAGTCCTTGGAAAAGCAATAGTGGAGCTCATTTGAACTTAAATGGAGCATTTATCTTGACTAACGTTAAACTAAACTATTCTTACAAACAGTTTAATATTTAGATGCAGTTGATCAGGCATAAATGTATAAATTTACTTTTTAAAACACTTGTTTTTTGTTTTTAAATTAAGTGTATGGATGGATGGATATAAATGTATTGATATAAATGGAGGAAATTTCTTCCTAAAAAAAGACTCTTTAGAAAAAGATGAAAAGATGATTCGTCGACTGGTTGTTTTTGCACATTCGTCCACTGGCCCGGTTGTTTGTAAGCTGTTTTCATGTGCAGGTTTGACTTTCAGCCAACGTTCCCATCAGGCCTTTTTTTTTTTTTTTTTTTGACAGAATCTCCTGTTTAGCTGCTGATCTCCGCTTAACTACTCGTTTTTAATGCGCAAAAATCTGATTTAAACGTCTCATCAAATATAGCTAGAGATCTGTAATGTCTCAGGAAAAACACTAAGTAAAATAAAGAATGATTCTATTTGATGTGAATTTTATAGACATGTTTTTTATGAGTATTTTCTTCAGACTGGCCATAAACTGCATCTCATTTACACAGTGAAAAATGATCGACATTTGAAACGATTGTTGCTTTTCTTTGGCTGATTGAATAAGCTGCAGTCGTTTGTGCCTTGCATCACGTTTGTTTTCTCATAGTTTCATCAGTCCTATGATTTTGTGACAAGTCTTGTGGCGAGGATTCAAATACTTCAAAAAAAAAAAAAAGGTGAATTATTTCAAACAATGACTTGACGTGGCTGCTGGGATGAAACCAGAGTGCCTACTACCACTCATTAGATTTTTATTTATGATTTTATTAATTTTTAAATGTGTTTTTGGAATCGGAAAAGCGTTTCCATCACAGTAGGCTGCCTTTTTATTTGGTCCGATTGAAGTGTCATTTTAATTGAAGTGTGTATTTAGGACTTTGACAGGTTGAAAGAACCTCTCACGGCGGTGATTGACACGTCTCTTTACTCACAGATTCATGGGAGCAGCTTTTCTCCTTCCTCTTTCATTTGACGCCCGAGAATGTTACCAACATTGCATCAGGCTGACAAACAGACAAACTTGATCCAAGATCTTAATACCAGTTGTCATCTATGTGGAAAATTGAATTAGTTTCGTTTCCGGCTTTCTCGAACGGACATGTTATGAAATATAAGAACCTCCGGCTCAGACAAAAAAATAAATCCTTTAAAATCAAATCAAAGGAATAACAAATATCACCAAAATACAAGAAAAAAACAATATATTTTAGATGATGTTTGAATTTTTTAAAAATATTTTATAAAGATTTCCATTATATACAATAAATATATGTGTCAAAATTTTCTTTTTTTTTTAAGAGAAAATGGTTATTGAAGGGGATATTAGAGCAAAACACAGTAAAATGGTTAAAATAAATTAAAAACACAGGACAAAACTACAGATAAAACTGGGACCAATAAAATAATTTGGCGATAAGCAGTTTGAATGGTTTATAATACAAAATTATTTTTTTCCCATCAGAATGTTTGAGGAGGTAAGTTGTTTAGGTTTCATGAAACCGATTTGAGGTTTAATCATATTATTGGTTCAAAGATTGTAGAGCAGACAGGGACATATAGTGGCCTTTTAAAATGACTATATCATGAACTCTCATTAGTACTATTTTTAAAATATATACTTAGATTATTACATTGTCTTTGTTCCTCGTAAATGGAATTTATTTTTCTTTAATTCTTTAAACTAACTGGGAAAATAAATACCGTATGATTATTACAACACTGATACTTTGTGGATACAATAATTGATGAGCTGATGAAGCTTCATGAAACGGTGTCATGTTGTTTAGAGGTCAGTTGGTGGCGCCATCAGTTTAAAAATGATATGATGTTTCATTAGAAAAGTTGTTTAAAACAAATTAAAATAGTGCAGAGACCGCCATCTAGTGGACTCTGATAATAATGACACTGCTTCATGAAGCTTCATCACTAGATACAAGAGAAATCTTGTTCAGAGAAACAGAATTCAAGTATGCTTTAACTTCATTCTTCTATTACTTACTTATTATACATTCATGACAAATGTTTGGCAAGTTGAAAAAAATGTTTGATTTATTGGAGGGCTGATGGACGGTAAGTGGAAGTCTGTATTTGCTCTTGACAAGAGTTCCTTCCTCCTCTTATACTTGGACAGCTGTTTTTTTTTTTTCTGGCTTGAGCAGCTTCCAAGAGTGCGCTGGAAGAAAAAGCAATTACCATATAACTGTCCCCTTCTGTTTCTTGTCTCATTACCTTTGAAAGCATCATGGGGATTGTTACTGAAATGCTGTAGAAAACATGGTGCAGATTGCGATGTTCTTCATCAGCGCGGTCCCTCTGAAACTCGTACAAAAGCTGCCGGTGCGTGGATGTGACAGTAGCTTTTATTTTTTGAGGATTTTCATCCATATTTAATTGCTGGTTGAAGATTCCATTGTGTGAAGCTGAAGGTTTTTCCTCATGAAGAATGTGTCTCTTCCAGACCAACTGTTACTATCACGGGGAAGTGCAGGAGCGCCTGAACTCGGATGTCACCTTAAGTGCCTGCGCAGGACTTCGGTAAGCAAATCTTAATTGAAGAAGCAAACAGATCGCTGCCCTTTAAGCGCCAGTGATGTGTTTATTTACTCGCAACTCAAGGAAAATGTCAGACCTCAGAGGAATTCATTAAATATCTGTCAGTAATGAACGTCTAGTTCTGTGATGGACTTCATTTTAATGACGTTAAAGGTTATTGAAAGTTGCCGACAAGGCAGTAAAAGAAGCTTTAATTTTTTTATGGCTTCATTTAATATAAATGGACACGTCAAAAATGTAAGTAAATACCGTTTCCTCTCAGATCATCATTAGTTACAAATGCTGATTCAGCAGAAAGAGTCAGGTGTCTCAATCTCGCTGGTGGCCAGAATAATATGGAAGTAAATATATCAGACTTTAAATATAACGTTTTTACATAATCTAAATAAGACTTTAAATAATAAATAAACAGTAAAATAATATTATTACATGCATTTAAGTCACAGCAAAGTGAAATACTTGTAATTTTCATTATTTTCTTCTATGAAAACCCTCAACAAATAAGATTTTTTTTACACATGAATTTCACAGTGATTTAATATATATATTTAAAATAAAACGGACACAGCGGTGAAAAAATAGACTCAGGGACTCATTCATTCCTCAGGCTATTATATTGTACTATTCTGAGTTTGGGGGCAGGAGTGGAGCGAAAGTATCATGATGTTCTGTTCTATGTTAGTCTTTGTATCCTTTGTCCTTGTTATTTTTTCTTTGATCTATGTTCTTTATCTTTAGACTTAGATTGTATCATCTTGTTCTTTCTCTTTGTTCTTGTTTTTATTTTTATGAATAATTGCTGTACTGCTGTGTCTAATTGGAAAAAAACAACAATCCTGAGGGATCAATAAATGTCTACATCCCTACCTAAATTAAATGTAAAATTCAATGTGTAAAACAATTGAATGTAAAGAAATTCAACGTAAAACAATAATCAAAGTAAACACATTCAATGTTAAATTAAAAGGATATGTAACAAAATTATATGTCAATAAATTCAGTCTAAGAAGTTAAGTGTCCAGCGAGAAGTATGGAAGTTAATGTGTGCCATCACTTTTATTTTCATTTCTGACGCTGAATTTCTACACCATCAAAATACAATTTTGAAAAACCATCAAATTCGAAATGCTGTTATTTTTCTCAACGCTGTTTCCTTTTTTCCCCTCAATGCATTAATACATTCATTCAATACGTCAAAAAATTCAATGTTAAATTCAAAATCTGATTTTGATGCTGTAAAATTAATTCAAAGTCTGGTGGCACAAATTTACTTGAAATGAAATCAACAATGTGTGCCAAACCAAAAATTTTTCAAAGAAAAGTGCGTCAATAATAAGGTTAAAAAAAAAAAGGATAAAATAAAATAATACATTAATTTAAGTCGGAACAAATGGATCAAATGACTTTGATTTTCTTCTGTAAGAACCCTCAAGACATTAAGAATATTGCATCGCACACTATGTGTGATGATGAACGACAAAATGTTGTGTGTTGGTTTTTTTATTTTTATAATATTACTAACAAAATATAAAAATTTGAGTGTGTCAGTTTAGAATATTCTCTGTTATGGAGAATAACAGGAAGACTGGTATTTATCCCAGGTAGCACAAATAATGGCTTATTTTAATGAAACCTTTCCCTATCAGACAAATTAAAGTTTTAAAACTCATTACAAAAATGATTTGTTCTCCTGTTCGGTAACTTCTGAAACATTCATAAAACTAAAAGTTATTTTGGCAACCTGTAATTGTAATTTTGTGTAATTTAATAATGTAATAATTGTGTAATTTGTGGCGTAATCATTACCCAGAAAGCACCAGAAATACAGCCGCAGATGTAAGTGAAGTCAAGAAAGAAGATTTTAGTCGAGGATGAAATAATCTTTGTGTAACTTCTGTTATGAAGCAGAGTTGATGATGAATATGTTTTAAGCTAAAATGAGTATCTACAAAGAAAGTCTGTTCACATTATTTTGTCTCCTGCAGAGAACAACAGCAATTCTTATAGCAAAAAAATAAATGCCTCCCTGTGTCCGCAGCGGCTTCATCTCACTGGAAAACAAGACGTTGATCATTGAGCCGATGTCAGGGGATAACAACGGGGTCCACTTAATCTTCTCGGTGGACGAACTGAACCTGACCTCTGGATCCTGCGGCCATGGCTTCAACACGTCCTCCGTTGGCCCTGAGAGGGAGTTAAAAAGGCCGTTCCAGTCCTTCCACACGAGGGTGAGATTAGAGCTGTAATCATCAGACTTGTGTCGGAGCCATCAGACGTCGTACTTCGCTGCCATGACCACGAGCATTTAGGGTTTAATTGTTCTGACATCTAGTTGATGGAGGATAACAACCAGAGAGCAGTGTGTTGGCTGGGATGAAAAATCTGGATCGTTTCCCTGATGCGATGTTTGGACGTCACGTTCATATTCATATTCATCGCAGCTTGAATCCCAATCGGAAAACTCATTCACCTTGAGGTTCTCTGTCCATATGTTCGAGAATAAACATCTTTAACGAGTGAATTCAGACTTTATTTAATATTATTCTTACATATCTGTTAACTTTTTTATTTTATTTGTTTGACTCATAAAACACAGGATGATTCTGCTCCAGCTTTAGGTGGAAATTGAAGATCACTATGAGAAAGAAAAATAATGTTTTTTTATTTTAATATAATTTATATTATTGACAATGATGAATCAACGATCAAATTATTAATCTTGAGGCTCCATTTAAAGACAATATATCATTTAAAAAGTCCTATAAATCCACTGTTGTTCCTTTTATAACAGAAACTGACTTATTTTCTAAATTAAAATCTAATAATTTTCCTTCACATCAGTTCTTTATTCTCTTAAAAGCTCATTTTAGCTCTTTAAGATTTTCAGCTTTTGATGAATTGAATCAAAGACGTTGAATCTAAAACTGGTGACTTTCGCTCTCCAATGTGAATTCATGGATCTTTTTTTCGTCGTCTCTTTATTAGGTAAATAAAGTATCTATCTTTGTCCACATTTTCTACTCACCGCCTCATCTCTTTTATATACATTACACCGCTTTTCTGCTCATCAATCAATTAAATAATTGGTCAATAATTGTCTATATATATATATTATCTTAAATGCAGGGATTTAGAAACGACAGAATTGTGCATCAAAATAAAAGAGGGAGCTCCAGAAAAGACACACATTTAGACGTTTATCATCCATTTATGAAAACCTGCAAATGATTTGTCTTCCTCGCCTGCAGCACAAAAGACACGCGCAGAAAACGACCAAATACGTGGAGCTGATCATCGTGGCCGACAACCGAGAGGTGAGGCTTTGGTTTAAGTTTCTCTGCAAATGTAGGTCAGTGTGCGACCGGCAGCGCGAGCTGGTGGACGCGGCTGCGCTTTTGACAGGAAACGCTGAACAAGTCCCTGAGCGGAGCAGCAGACAGGAAACAGGAAAAGGCCATGTGGACACAGAATAGAGTCTGTGAAAGTTGACAAACTCATCGTAAAGATTTCCTCCCAGTGGGGATGTCTCTTGCCAAGCGACCTTAGTGTGAAGAAAAGGAACACGAATATTCTCAAGCAAAGTTCACATCCAGACAAACTAGGCTGGAAACGGTAGATTTTGCTGCAAAGAAAGTTAATGAATACTATTAATATATTCCATGTTTGTTTCTGCAACAAGCTTAAAATAATTTATATTAGCTTAAAAGTTTATATTATTGACTTGTTGGTTCGGTACATCAATAATATAGATTTGATAGAAGCATACTGGCTGAAGAAAAGCATGTTTTAATATAGAATTAAATATGTCCAATGCATATTTGAAAATAATAATTAAGATGTATTCACTCCAGTTTTTAATTGTGTTACAGTTGAGCTCAAGCTGTGCAGGTTCAAATGTAAAAAATAAAAAAAATGGAATTCTTATTAAAGGAGCCACTAGTTCAACAGAGCACTATTGGAGGGAAGTAAACAGAAATAGTAGTGAGACGCATTGTAGCTCAAAAAGATGTCAGAGCAGTTCTTGTATGAATAACTTGCAGTAACTGGCATTTGAGAATAACCTCCATGATCCTGTGTGCGGCTGAGCTGGATGAGAAAAAGAACAACCGTAACAAAATGACCTTATGAGCTACCTTCAGCTACTTGTGTCATGCTCTTTAACGGCTGTCTCTGGGTCATGCTCAGGCTGCGTCCAAAGTCTACCAATTACCCCTATCCTTACCCTAAAGGACCCTCCGTTTTGCACGTGCCTGTAAGACAGAGGGGGTGTACCAGGAAGGTGGGTGATGTGGTCCGGCAAGTGGACTGTACTGGAGTAAAAAAGGAGGCGGTCCTTTTGGTCCAATATGTGGCGGGGCTGTATTACTAGGGAAGCCGGTAACAGAGCCTATGTCCATATCTGTAGTATCAGGGAGGCCGGTAAGAAAGTGTAGTGATCAAGGGTTAGTGGGTTAGGGTCTATGTAAGTAAGTAAGTAAGTAAGTAATATTTATTTATATAGCGCTTTTTGAGACCAGGGTCACAAAGCGCTTTAACAATCAAAACAATACTCAAAAAAAGTAGATACTTTAAAGATCAAGATAATACTGAGAACAACACAGGAGTTCGAGAAATTCAAGGAAAAGCCTGAACAAATAGAAACGTCTTAAGATGTTTCTTAAAGGAGTCAGTAGACTCCATCAAGCGCAAAGAGAGAGGAAGATCGTTCCAAAGCTTAGGAGCAACAGCCTGAAAAGATTTCTCTCCTCTGGTCCTGAGCCGTGTGTGGAACCATAAGTAGATTATGATCCACAGACCTCAGAGCCCGAGCTGGGGTGTAAGGCTGGATCAGATCAGTGATGTAAGGAGGAGCCTGACCATGAACAGCTCTGAAAGTAAGAACCAGAATTTTAAAGTTGATCCTGAAAGAAACTGGAAGCCAGTGAAGAGTTTTAAGGATCGGAGAAATGTGAGTTCTGTATTCAGTTAATACAAAACTCTGCAGTAGGAATTCTGACCTGCTCTAGTAGAAGAACTCACGTTTCTCCGATCCTTAAAACTCTTCACTGGCTGCCTCTTTAAAATTCTGGGTCTTACTTTCAGACCTAGTCATGGTCAGACTCCTCCTTACATCACTGATCTGATCCAGCCTTACACCCCAGCTCGGGGTCTTTGGTCTGTGAATCAGAATCTACTGATGGTTCCTCGCACACGGTTCAGGACCAGAGAGAGAAAGCGAGAGAAATCCTTCCAGGCTGTTGCTCCTAAGCGTTGGAACGATCTTCCTCTCCCTCTGTGTTTGATGGAGTCTACTGACTCCTTTAAGAAACATCTTAAGACATTATTATTTGTGCAGGCTCTTCCCTGACTTTCTGGGACTCCTGTGATTGTCTTATGTCTCTTAATCTTTTAAAGTATATATTTTAGCTGTATATTGTTTTTGTTTGTTAAAGCGCTTTGTGACCCTGGTCTAGAAAGGTGCTTTACAAATAACCTTTACTTATTAACTAACTTAATATTTATAATATGAACTGTTAAGTGGAAAGATTCCTCAAACTGTCAGCACTGAAATGATCGCTGCATGAACACGAGTACATTTTAATTCACTTCATCTACAAAGCTATTTTCATACTTAATATTGATACATAATTCCATCATTTTATCACAGACTCTTACAACACAAGTTAAATGTTCTCATGTTCTTTTTAAGTTACAAATAACTAATTCATATGAACAATGAAAACTGCATCATGATATGATCATTATTTTATATACATTAAATCCGTTCTAATGTTTAGTTGTATTCTTCTCTTAAAGACTTAAATAACAGCCACTGTGGTTTCTGGTGCCAATAATTACGTGTCATCTCAGTTTCAGAAACAAGGGAAAGACGTGGAGAAGGTGAAGCAAAGACTCGCTGAGATCGCAAATTACGTCGATAAGGTAAGATCTCTTCTGCTCTTTCGGACGAATCCGTATTCATCAGAGAACGAACATGTGAGAAAATGATTTAGAACCATTTTGATTGAGTTAAAAAGGAATTAACGTTTGATCTCCTTCAGTTCTACCGCCCGCTGAACATCAGGGTGGCGTTGGTGGGCTTAGAGGTCTGGAGCGACTCGGATAAATGTCCCATCACTCAGGATCCTTTCGCCACCTTACACGAGTTCCTGGACTGGAGGAAAGTCAGGCTGTTGCCCCAGAAACCTCATGACAACGCTCAGCTCATAAGGTAAGAAGAAGTGAAGAGATGTTTTTGTCACCTGATATTGAAAGGAAAAAAAGGAGAGAAGCAGAAAAGTGGTTATCTTATGAGACGTTGGTGACAAGGGTAGAAGTGACTTTTTTTTATATAAAAAAATCTATATATTACGATGTAAATCTGACATCTTCATTCAAGTTTATTTGTTGAAATGCAAATATTGGAATAAAAACCTGACATTTAAAAAAATCTTGTTTCACCTGTGATTTGACTCAGAATAAGATACTTTGCCTCGATGTTTTCGAACTTATTTAAGACGACCATCAGAGTTTAAAAATTCCTGTATATCACTGTAATGTTGCCTTTTAAATAACTGTGTTACATTTAGTGTAATCAGATATTTTGACCAGTAATAAAAAAAAATATATTTTTTAACTTGACAAACAACCAAGTTGAATTTTAACTTCTGCTTCTTTTTTTTCCATAATTTATGAGAAGGATAAGAAATGTACTTTAGAAAATTAAATACACGTGTTTATTTTTAACACCCCTGAATCTTAGAAGAAAAAATAAAATGGCAACATTATGAATAAATATTGATTAGATCGAAACTAATTAAAAGTTAAAGCTCCTCATTTCTCTTGTCACTTCAGAGACTTAAGAGTTCATTCTAAATTCCGTATTTAATTGGCAAGAAGCACTTTTATTTCCTTGTGTCAATATCTCACTAACCTCGTTGACACAGGTTTATTTAGAAACATGTCTTAAAAAAAACATCCGTCTGAGGTGTTGTATTCAACCTTTGCCTCTCTTTTTCATTCTAAAAATACTGCTTTGGAATATTCATAGTGAGATTAAAAATATTCCCTGTCAAGTTGACAACAAAGCATTTTTTTTCCCAGTTTCATATTTTCCTTTTTTTTTTTTTTAACTCTGTTTGTCTTTGTCTCCTGTCGTTCAGTGGGGTTTACTTTCAAGGCACCACCATCGGAATGGCACCAATAATGAGCATGTGTACTGTGGAGCAGTCCGGAGGTATCGTCATGGTGAGTCCATGAATAAAATATCAACCATTGATCACAGAATGTTTTGAACAAAACTAGTTAAGCATTGAGGCCCGGATTGTTTTAGACATTGACACCAGCGGAGAATCAAATATGGCTGTTGGTGCAAAGACAAAAAAAAAAAAAAGGGCCGTTATTATTTTTGTTTTCTTCTCCGTTCATGGAAAGCCTGGGAGACGTTTGGGGTAAATCAAAGTCATCGGTGCCTACATGAAAATTCATTTACATCTCTACAAGATGTGATAAATTGCTAATGTCACTTGGAAAAGGGGCGACATATTTGCGTCGCCTCTGGTGCACCAAATTACCACACAGTGAAAATCAGGACCCTGCTGGGTTTAATCTCTCGGCGTGGCCCCCGACAGCCGGGCTGAATCCAAGTGGTTATCAGATCAATCCCATCAGGGCCCCCCGGAGCAGATGCGGACCCACATTAATAGATATGTTTTCTGCTGGTCACGGCTCAACCGAGGCTCCTCCAGATGTTTGTCTTCCCCATTACTTACAGATGGCAGATGGTTTGGATCGAGATTAAAGGGCCGTGAAAGCAGTTAGAGGGTGGTCACATGAGATGGACCGTTTCTCCAGCCGTACACTCCCATGTGTGTTAATCATCCTATAATACTTTATTAGTTGCACATGTTTGGGTTTGTTTTTTTTTTCCTGGTTTTTAAGAAACTTTCTGCGGATGTTTACATGCGGATCACTCGGTGACTAATCTATTCTTGGAAATTATTCTTTTTTTAATCCAACAGTGTCCACATGGAAATAAATTCTCCTAGGAGGTTCATCAAGATACAACACTTAGGCTGGTGCCTACATGGACGAGGGAAAAGTGGTTTATGTGGATGTAGCTGCAGAGTTAAATCTGTAATCATAGCAGAATATTTATTATATATAATATTTATTTTTAGTTTAACTTGACATATCCTCAAAGTCTTTTCTTCACTCATTTTCTACTCGTCCTCATGTCGTCTAAGGGTTGGGATTATTTTCAGAGTAATCTTTTTCTTTTTTAGAGTTATAGACAAAAATTAATTTTAACGTCGCGACTGGACCTCAGTTTTCGTCCTCTTTATCTTTGTCCAAAAAGACACTTAAAAAAATTAAAATACCTCCATACTGCTCGTCTGTAACGTCTCTCTTATTGTTTTGAAACCACAAACATTAGGAATTGTTACATAAAAATGGATCTTCTGCTAAAAACAAGCCTAAAATATAGACTTGTTTATTTGTCTTCTGAACAATTTCTCATGTCGAAACTTCAATACGATGGAAGTTACAGTCGAGCAGTTTGGAGGTATTTGGATGTTTTTAAGTGTCTTTTTGGACAAAGATAAAGACAAAGACAACTGAGCTCCAGTCGCTAAATTAAAATGAACAAACATTTTTGTTTATAACCCTAAAAAAGGAACAGATTACTCGAAAATAATCCATGTTAGTTGATTATTTTCCCAGTAGTTTGTCTTTCTACACGATCATGAGGCGAGTGGTGATGACTGCACAAGTGAAGACTTAGATTGGCTCAGAAATAAATAAGTTAGAAATTGCTTTCCAATCAGTATAAGACTAGAAAAGACCAGCCAAACGATCACTGGACCTGAAACACCCCTTTTTATAGCTCAGTCATTTTACCTGCAGGAGTTTTACCTCGGATCGTTTCCCATCATGCTCTGTTGTTTCTTGGTTGGAAGACTGACCATGTCTGCACAAATGAGAATTGAACTCTCGTTCCCAGGTCGTCGTTTTTAATGCCATGCATATGGTTTATTTATTCTCTGAGCAACAGCTTCCTCCTCACATATGATTGGCTCTGCATGACTAATGAATGATGAAAGATGAATTCCATGAGGAGAATAAGAATTAGCAGGAGTTGAGGAACAAATCATGAGTTCTCCTCGTTCCATTTAAACTTCCTGCTTATTTGACCCGTCCTGATCGGACCCTCTCGGTTGTACCTTAACTTTGTCGACTTCTCTTCGTAGGATCACTCGGAGAATCCGCTGGGTGCCGCCGTGACGTTGGCTCACGAGTTGGGGCACAATTTCGGGATGAATCACGACACGCCGGAGCGAGGGTGTGGCTGCCGGATGACGGTGGACAGAGGAGGATGCATCATGACTCCCTCCACTGGGTAGGAACTGTCAGCAGGAATCTTTGAGCTTTCTTTTCTGAAATAATGGAGCGAAGGAACGTCACGTTTATTAAGGGTTAAAGCAGAATTGTTGTAAGTAAGTGAGTAATAGTTATTTTTAAAGTGCCTTTCTAGACCAGAGTCACAAAGCGCTTTAAAAATCAAAAGCAATACACGTTTTAAAAATAAATAAAAAAACTCTAAAAGCCAAGACATAAGACAAACACAGGAGTCCCAGAAAATTAGGAAAAAGCCTGCACAAATAAGAATGTCTTAAGATGTTTCTTGAAGGAGTCAGTAGATCCATCAAACACAGAGAGAGAGGAAGATCGTTTCAAAGCTTAGGAGCAACAGCCTGGAAGGATTTCTCTCCTCTGGTCCGGAATTGTGTTCGCGGAACCACCAGTAAATTCTGATCCACAGACCTCTGAGCCCAGGCTGGAGTGTAAGGCTAGATAAGATGACTGATGTAAGGAGGAGCCTGACCATGAAAAGCTCTAAAAGTAAGAACCAGAATTTTAAAATTGATCCTGAAAGAAACTGGCAGTCAATGCAATGTTTTAAGGATCGGGGAAATGTGAGTCCTCCTACTAGAGCGGGTCAGAATTCTCGCTGCAGGTGAGACAGCTCCTTCTTTTTTAGACACGAAAATAAAAAAAAGTTACAATAGTCTAAAGAGAAGACACAATTGCATGCATTATATGCTCCAGATCGTGTGGTAACATCATTTTCATAAGTTAAGAGACTTTTCTCAGTTGAAGGAAATAGTTTTTAGCCATTTTTTGCAGTTTTGCCCTAGAGACATGTCTCTATAACACCTTCTATACACACTTTCACTTTGTCCCCTCCTCAAGTAGAGATATTATGTTGTAATCTCAGGATAAGATGGACATAAATGGTAGGAAAATAGTTGAAGAAGAAAAAATAAACTTGCACGGCTTAAATTAAAGAAGTTGTTTACTAATAATAACAATAGAGTCACTAATAAAAGACTATTTAATCTAATCTTGCAACGTTTCAGACTTGAATCTAAGAGATGAAGATTCTCCAGCACTTCCACATGACCGAGCAAAGCAGGCTTGAATATGAACAGCAGACTTTCTGTGCACTGACTTCACCTTTAAGCAAATCTCATCTCTCCTTCATATCGCCGACTTCTGGGCTGCTGATTAGATTGAGTCTGTGAAGCTGTTAAACTGAGGGGAGCTTAGATGATACATATTGATGAGCTCTGGATCACATGGCATCGGGTCTTATTCACCTCAAGTCAAGTCAGAAATGTGACTTCAGAAGAAGGTCGGATTTGAAGGATTTTGATTAACAGAAGATCTGCAATATTCTCTTTAATTACTTAGATTATCTTTTTCTTTTGTTGGTTGAATTTCCTTTCAATTGCAGCGTTAAGAAAAAAAAGTGAAGACACCCTGGGTAGAGGACAGTAGAGGACAAGTTTATTTTGGAAGTGTTTTGGATTGTATCCTAGAAATCTTTTGACATATCATCAGCCCCTGTGGTGCATAATAGAAAGCTGGATCTTAGTTTCTTGTGTGTGTTGTGTGACTGAGTTCTGGATCGTTACTGCCACCTGCTGTCCTATTGAGCTCATTTCTGTCAAGGAACAATAAAGTTACATCATCATTTGGATAACTAAATAATATTAGGTAATAGGAATATTTTAAAAAAAACACCCTATTTAGGTTACAATTGCCAGCAGGGGTCGAGTTCTGCACTCCCTGAGTGCCTTTTTAGTTATTAATAGTATTATTATCAATATAGATGGATAGATAATACTCAATTAAACTCCTTTATTCATGGGAACATCTGGAGCTTTGGCATCTTAAGGAAACCTTCCAGGAGTTTCTCTGCATTTATACCCACTTTGAGTCGTGGCTCATAGCTCAGTATGATATAGTACTTTTAATTTATTATTGGCTGACGGGATTTGTAATTGAAATTAGTTTTTTACATAATTATTTTGAGGTTGCGTTTATTTTTCAGTTACAAACGACCAGTTTTAGCTAAATGGGTTTTTAATCCTTAGATACATTTGCAAGAATATTTGTTCACAATAAAGTAATAAACCTCATTGTCAATTGCCGTTAAATGGTTGGAATTACCACTTACACGTAAGAATGTTATTTAAAAGAAATCACCGTCGCACAAACAAGCTCATGAAATGTTGATCAAGAACAACAATCACCTCGTCTATCCGGCTCATATAACAGGATGCTTCACTTTTCAAAGTTTGCCTCAGGTTGCGTCATTTCCAGATATATCTGGTGACGTCACTCTCACGACTGGGGGGGACACGGTCGTCTAAATGTGCTTCAATGACTTACAAGATTGTTGAATAATTTATCATAGAAAAGGGTGAGGAATGCTGAGTCAGCTCTTTATAACACACCAACATGTTCAAATATGGATTTCTTTGTAGACTTTACTGCATTAGGGACAGGAAACGAACAAAAATAGTTTGTGTGTGTGTGACGTTGAGAGGTCAATGTTGTGAATCGAGTTGCCCATGGTCCTTCCAATATCCAGCAACTTTGCACAGCCATTGAAGAGTAAAGGAAGTAGAAGAAGCAGTGCTGGAGAAAAAGGATTAAAGCTCTTATGCAGGGCATTCGGACTAACCCTTGAAACCCTTTGCATGACACTATCAGGAGAGTAACCTCAGCAACAGGCTCCTCTCCATGCACTGCGGAACGGAAAACTTTTAAGACATCTTTTGTACCTTCTGCCATAAGGTGCCACAACAGATCTCTCACTCATGCTTAACATGCACTTTTTACTTTTTGTTGTCAACTTTTGAATTATTTATTTACATGTCTTTTTATATGTTCTCCCCTGGAAGGTCAATAAAGTATCTATCTATCCATCTATGAGGCTACAATCGACTACTGACTAGTTTTCTGAGAGTGTGAGTCTTTATTTTTGGTCAGTGTATTTTAAAAAATCTTAAATCTCAAGAGTCTCTGACTTCACTCTACCATTCCAGTTTCATTAATTCTATTGAATCTCTTTTTTTTTTTTTAATGCTCAGATCCTCTGTTGACCTCCAGCAAAAAAAATGCGAGCGGAATGTTGAAACACGAGTCGTGTGGCTCGCTTCACCACCGACTTATTCTCCGGGCGTGCTAATGGAAGAGTTGTTGGGCTGAATCTCAATGATGTAATCATCAGTGGCACTGCCAGCTGTAATCAGGGCCGGGCACACACCAGGCAACAGATCTGAAAAAGAGGTGCTTTTAGTCGGGGATGTAGTTCTCCACCAGGAGACTTGGTTTTTCATGGAAATTGAAAAATGTCGAAAAAACAATCGTTGATCGTGTTCAAGCAGATTTAAATTAAGCCCTTTATTCTTTCTATTTTACTTTAGTTTGAAAAGCATTTCCAAGTTACTAGTTATGTAAGTCTATAGGAGTGTCAACGTTTGAAAAAATGTCGTACACCTGTAGTCAATGCTTGTAACCGTTGTGTAGCCGGTTTTACGCTGTTGCGCTTTATAGCCACTATAGAGTTATGTCTCCATTCAAATACCTTCTAAAACCCATTACAGCAAAGCCTTTCCAATAGTTGTCAGACTAAATTAAAGTCTAATTTTATGTGGTTCACATCCCTTAAAAATCCGCCATTTACACATGTAGACATTCACACCCCTAATCTTAAAGGGGTCAGGAAAAATCCAAAGTTGCCCAAAACTATAGAAAAGGAGGTGAAAAGACAGTTGTTTTTTCCTTCAGCGGTCGCCAGAGCAGCATCTTCTCCACCTGTAATTGGCTTGTAAATCCTCTATAGTCCCTGTAGTACCTCTTTTATTCCCATCCTTATTCACCACATCTGTGGACTTCACAGAGTTTCTTATCCTTCCTGGTCCTTCCATCTCCAACATTCTTTTTTCAGCATTGTCTCCCTGACTTTTACTATAAATATCTCCTTTAAAGTATATACTTTATTGAATATTGTTTTGATTGTTTACGCGCTTTGTGACCCTGGTCTGGAAAAGCACTATACAAATAACAATTACTTACTTACTTACTTACATACATGAGACTTGCTGAGTCAGCATTATTGTGAGAATATAATCGTGGTTGAATTTTTATATATATATATTGCTTTATTTAGCTAAAGCACCGACAATTAAATGTCATTTAAATGGACCATGTACTTCTGAATTAAACTGCTTAAGTAGAATAAAGTTTTACCTTACCTTACCTTACCTTAGAAAGGTATTGAAATGTAGTGGAGACAGAAAATAATTTAGTCAGAATTGGTCGGAAGAGTTATTTGTCATTTTCAACCATTTACTGTCAAAAACAATTTCGCTCTTGAGCCTCTTAAATGAACAAACATCTTTGTAAAAAAACAAAACAAAAAAAAAACACTAAAATAAAGTATTTTGGACCAAAGAGACATGATTGATATCTTCTTCTTATTCCCACTGCAACTGACATACTTTACTACTAAACAAAGATGAATATGACTAATTAGGTGGTGAGTAAATGTCGTGGCGAGCCAAATTAGTTCCACTCCAGAACCGTCCACCTGGAGAGCGCGCCGGGCTTCTTGCCAAAATCGTCCAGGGAAACTTGCACTTCTTTCCTCGGTGAATTGCTCTGACAGCCAAGCTGCCATGTGGTGTTGGTTGTGATAATAAACCCCTTCAGGGACGTTTGATTTCCAAACGTTTCTGAGATTATTTAATGATTTCAGACGGTTGTGAACACGATGGTTGGCTTTAATGGCTTTTTATACGCAGGCTGCTGTGAGCAGATTTGCATTCTAATGGAGCACAGATGAGCATCACAGGTTGAGGTGAAAATTCATGGGGATAATCAAAGATTATAATGTCAAGAAATGTTACTAACTGTTGTTTAATCCCAATTATCACCTCTGGATTGTTTTTGTTTGTTTAGAATTATGTTTAATTGTTATTTGGACACTTTCATGGTGAAAACAAATGTGTTTGTGGTATCCCTTGTCTTATATCTTAAGTATCTTGACATTCTATTCTATGTTAATCTTTGTATCCTTTATCTTTGTTATTTGTCTTTGATCTATGTTCTTTATCTTTAGACTTAGATTGTATCATCTTGTACTTTCTTTTTATTTCTCTTTGTTCTTGTTCTTGTTTTTATGAATAATCGTCTGTATTGTTGTGTCTAATTGGAAAAACAATTTCAAGATCAATAAAGTTCCTACCTATATCTGGGTCAAAGTGACCCGAAGACCTGAAAACAAATGTGTTTGTCGTATCCCTTGTGTTCTCTCTGAGTTAAAGTGAACGACCTCCCTGGTATCTCTAAATACAGGTCCTTCACAATTGATACCACTAACACATTTGTTTTCAAGCCTTTGAGCCAAGACCCAGAGAAAACATAAGGGTTAAGAAAGTTTCTTAAAGGAAATGTACAAAGTAAAAAATACAAGTAAAAATACATTGTAAAAGTTAGAATTCATGGTAATTCATGTCACTTTTATAAAGTTGAAAAACAATAATTTATGTTTTGGTTCAAACAAGTCAGAGCAGTGTCAAAAAACTCAATAATGTTCAATAATTGTCTGTAAACTTTATGGCATATAATCAGAATAAAGAGGTGACCTGCAGTTGTAGTAGTTTAGCAACATATGTTAAATTTAAGAAGGCTTTTGTTGGAAAACCATGAAAGTGAAGTGAATTTTATTGGAGACTTTGCTTAAGGAGAATAAATGAGGATTTATAAAGCCTCCAATAATTGTAGAGAATATCCTAATGGAACTCAAACTTCCTCTTCAAGACAGTTTTTTAAGTAAAAAATCCTTCAGCCTGTGACTTAGACGGCAAAAAGTTTTTGGTCCCTTTGTGTGATGAGTTCGACATCCCTGCTTTAGACTCGTCTTTTTATTGTTTATCCACTTCAAAAGAGTGTGTTTTACAAGGATTCTTATCTGTTACTTCATGTTGGATTGATTTGCTTCGCTGACCGGCACATTCAGCCGGTGGCTCTGATTCTGTCCCCGATTTGGGGATGCAGGGAAGTTTCTCGTCATCCGTGAACAATCCGAGAGGATTAGAGTTCCACACTTACACACACACGGAGAGGGCACCTGTTTCCTGCGTGGGGGTCACCATATGACCCATCTGGAGGTCAGGCCATCTGACCCAGTGTCGTTTTGTGAACATGGATGTGAATTTTTTCGAGTCAGGTTCGACGTTTAGTTTCATTTTCTGTACAGAGAGATGCATGCAGACACACGTTCACAATTTATCACGTAATGTTTCCTTGGGATTCAAGTTATTTATACATAAATACACAAAATAATATAGAAAGAAATTCAATAAATCGATAATGAAATTAGAAACATTATTATATAATCACATTTAATTGTTAATTTTAAAATGTAATAAAATATGAAATTTTTATTTTTTTATTTTTTTATTCATTATTTTATGCCATTTTATGGTATTGTCTCTTTTATTTAATTTATTGTATTTTATTTTATTAACCATTTTTTTTTTATTCTACTTTATTATTTCACATCTGTATTCTGTAATGTCTTCACAACCAATTCCTTGCAATTAAAGTTTTCTGATTTTTTTTATTTTAATACAAAAATCTCATTAAACTAATACACAAAAGACTAAAAAGGTGGATTTTAATCCCTACCAAATTTCTCTACGCACATCTGAATAGATTCAGTACCTGGCCTGATGTGTGTGTGTGTGTGTCTGTGTGTGTGTGTGTGGTCAATTGTATTGTGTATTTGATCTCTTAGCAGTCAAACATTCTTTTGACAACCATTTGAGATTTAGTATTCCAGTTCCCTCTGGAGCAGATTTCCTGTACCCTGCTAACAGCAGTGAAATATCCGTGCACTTCCAGCAGCCAAATCTCCCCCTGGCATTGGCAAGTACCCACTCTTCCCTCCCCCCACTAGCCCACTGCCAGACTCCACAACGATGTGTGAAACATGGAATTTCCAACGAGCCTTAAGCCCTTCAGACACGCTCTGTGTACATCTTGTTGTGTTTGAGGATGATCTTTCACTGAGCTTCAACACACGCTTGGATGTTCACCACAGCAACTGACAGCCTTTTCCTTTACAAGCAAATCTCAGCCATGGTCTGTTTGAACCTTTGTTTGCTGCTCCTGGAATCTTGTGTTGTGTGTCGGCATCAGAGTAACACATGAATATATCAGTGTGTGCTGTGGCTGCAGGTCCTTGAATTAGCTGAACCTATGAAGTCGATGTTATCTCAAAGGAGAGACAAAGTTAGGGAGGACAGATCGTTTTTTGGGGGGGCGTTTGGTGAGTTGAGGCATGTTGGAAGAAGAATGTCAGGAGAGAATTGTACGACATTGAGGTTCATGATGTGTTGAAAGAGGAAGAAAAGTTGAAGAGTGTCTTGGGAGGACACACAAGGTGATGCTCAAGGTGGAGGAGGCTGACTTACTTTGAAAACCCCTGACAAGAATAGCAGAAGTAGAAATTATTATTATCAGTAGTAGTAGTAATAGCAGTAGTACTTGTATTAGTAGTTGTAGTAGTATTAGAAATGGCTGAATTAGTTGTAGTTGTAGTGGTACTAGCATTAGTAGTGGTAATACTACTAGTAGTAATGGTACTAGAAGTGGTAGTACTAGTATTAATAGTAGCAGTACTAGTAGTAGTGGGAGTACTAGCAATAGTAATAGTAATAGTACTAGTATAAGCAGTAGTAGTAGCAGTAGTGGTAGTGGAAATAGTAGTACTACTACTAGTAGTAGTAGTAATAGTAGTAGTTTTGGTAGTACTAGTAGTAGTAAGTAGAGGTGGTGGAAGTAGTAGTACTTTGTAGCAGTAGCAAAAGTATTAGCAGTAGTTGTAGTGGTGGAAGTAGTAGTACTAGTAGTAGTGGTGGCGGTGGTGGTAGTGGTGGTGGTGGAAACAGTAGTAGAAGCAGTAGTAGTAGTGGTAGTGGAAATAGTAGTACTACTACTAGTAGTAGTAGTAATAGTAGTAGTTTTGGTAGTACTAGTAGTAGTAATAAACGTAGTAGTAGTTGTGGAAGTCGTAGTATTACTACTAGTAGTATTAGAAGTAGCAGTATTAGTACTAGTATTAGTAGCAGTAGTAGTACTAGTATTAGTAGCAGTAGTAGTACTAGTATTGGCAGCAGTAGTAGTAGTAATAGTAGTAGTGGAAGAAGTAGTAGTAATAGTAGTGGAAGAAGTAGTAGTAATAGTAGTGCTAGAAGTAGTAGTTGTGGTACTGGTAATAGCAGTACTAGAAGTTGTGGAAGTAGTAGTTGTAGTAGTCCCCGTAGTACTAGTAGTAGACAATAGTAAAATAAAAATTAAATGAAAACTATTATTGCAATAAATAAAATAAGTGCCCACACGACAGAAACAGCCAAATGGGTTTATTCTAGTGATTATTATTAGTATTTGATGAAATTGTGACTTCAGTTGATCATGTTTCCGTAGCTATCCTTTCCCGACCGTCTTCAGCACCTGCAGCAAGAAGGACCTGGCGGCCAGTCTGGAGAAGGGCGTGGGCATGTGTCTGTACAACATGCCGGAGGTGAAGGTGCTGTACGGCGGTCAGAAGTGCGGCAACGGTTACGTGGAGGAAGGAGAGGAGTGTGACTGCGGCGAGCCGGAGGTGAGTCGGGGGAAAAAAAAATCACCGAATTGCAAGTCATTAAAGTGTTTCCCTGATGTGGAAATAATGACTCTTCGAATCCTTGAATCGACTGGAAAAGACACAAGCGAAAAGAGTTTCAATCGACACGTTCTTTCTGTATCACACATGTTCCGGGTGTGGACGGGTTGTCCCGTTGACGTGTTGCCGGGCTGACAGCCCATTAATCTCGCCTCCCGCCGCTGTTGTGACAGAGGAAACAAACTCAAGTGCGCCTGGTGGGGGGGTCGGGGGGGCTTTAAATAAAGCCTTCTGTGGATCTGTTGAGCAAAGGACACACTCTGACGCACGGCTTCCACCTACACACTCTTTGTTCCTCGCGCGCACAAAGTGCAGAGCACCTGAGGAAGTGGATTGAATTTTAAAAACGTACGCTAGGTTTATTTGCTCGCTGCAGTTTGGATTTATAAACGTTTTTTCAATCTCTTTATGGCTCAAAAAGTGGCAGAAAAGACATGTTTATCTCGTCAAGTCTCCGCCGCACGTCAAATCTAAAACACATGAATTCTTGTTTGTGTGACTCTTGAGGTCAGCTTGATGAAAGCAGGAATCTTCTAAAAAGGAAGTGTGCTCTCCTGACCTGTGAAGGGAAGTGAGGGTCTCCTGAGTGGAGATCAGGTCCACATGTTTTTCAGGATCTCTTTTTTTCTTTTCTATCCAAGGAGTGTATGAATCCATGCTGCAACGCCACCACATGCATGCTCAAGGGAGACGCCGTGTGTGCCCATGGGCAATGTTGTGAAGACTGCAAGGTAGGAATCGACGCCAGGACGATGGAAGATGTTTCCATGTCTCAACGGGCTTTTCTTTAAAAAAAAAAAAAAAAAATGTTTTGGCAGCTCAAGCTTGCTGGCACCATGTGCAGAGAGTCCGGGAACTCCTGCGACCTGCCGGAGTTCTGCACCGGCAGCAACCCCCACTGCCCTGCCAACGTCTTCCTGCACGACGGTCACGCCTGCCACAGTGTGGACGGATACTGCTACAACGGCATCTGTCAGACCCACGAGCAGCAGTGCATCACCCTGTGGGGAGCAGGTGAGTGAAGTGAAAGAAAGAAAGCCTGACACTCACTTCAAAGAAAGAAAGTCCGATGGTCAAATGAAAGATCAGAAGAAGGAAAGAAACTCAAATGATCTGATAAAAGAAAGAAACTTAATTATCAAATGAAAGAAAGAAACTCAAAATTGAAATGAAAGAAAGGGGTAAAAGTAATCGAATATTGTCAAATAAAGAATGAAGAAACTCAAATATTTGAATGAAAGAGAGAAGGAAAGAAACTCAAATGATCTGAGAAAAGAAATACAGATCAAAGATAGAACACACAGATGGAAACACTGATAGTCAAAGAAAGATGAAAAGAAACTAAGATGGTAAAGAAAGAAAGGAACTAAGATGGTCAAAGAAAGAAAATAAATTAGAATGTCAAGAAAGAAAGAAAGAAAGGAACTAAGATAGTCAAAGAAAGAAATAAAGGAACTAAGACAGTTAAAGAAAGAAACTAAGAAAGAAAGAAAGGAACTAAGATGGTCAAAGAAAGAAAATAAATTAGAACGTCAAAGAAAGAAAGGAACTAAGATAGTCAAATGAAAGAAAGAAAGGAACTAAGATACTTAAAGAAAGGAAGTAACTAAGATACTTAAAGAAAGGAAGGAACTAAGATAGTCAAAGAAAGAAAAAAAAAAGGAATTAAGATAGTCAAAGAAAGAAAGAAAGCAACTAAGATAGTTAAAGAAAGAAACTAAGAAAGGAAGAAAGCAACTAAGATAGTTCAAGAAAGAAAGGAACTAAGATGGCCAAAGAAAGAAAAAAAAGGAATTAAGATAGTCAAAGAAAGAAAGAAAGCAACTAAGATAGTTAAAGAAAGAAACTAAGAAAGGAAGAAAGAAAGGAACTAAGATGGTCAAAGAAAGAAAGAAAGGAACTAAGATGGTCAAAGAAAGAAATGGAGGAACTAAGATAGTTAAAGAAAGAAACTAAGAAAGAAAGAAAGGAACTAAGATGGTCAAAGAAAGAAAATAAATTAGAATGTCAAAGAAAGAAAGGAACTAAGATAGTCAAAGAAAGAAATAAACTAAGATAGTCAAAGAAAGAAAGAAAGAAACAATTATAGTCAAATGAAAGAAACTAGGCTTATGAACCATTGTTAGCATGTTAGCACCACTGAAGTCAAATCATGTAAACAAGAATCAGTGGAGTTGTGTTGATTTGTAACATTCCAAGTGACTCAGGCTCTGACTCGTCCCTCCAGGAGCGACTCCTGCTCCGGGGATCTGCTTCCAGAGAGTCAACTCAGCCGGGGATCCGTACGGGAACTGTGGGAAAGACTCCAAAGGCTCTTTTGCCAAATGTGACGCGAGGTAACACATCGAACTGTTAGCAAACAAAGTTTAGTCGGATCAGAGAAAATGTCGTTATTTTCATCTTCTAATTGTAAAAAATAACAACCTGTGAGTGAACTCTGTATTCAGTCAATGGTGCTAATGGCTACAGAAGTGATTGTGAGTCTTTCATGTCCTCAGGGATGCAAAATGTGGTAAAATCCAGTGCCAGGGCGGAGCCAACCGTCCCGTCATCGGAACCAATGCCGTTTCCATAGAAACCAACATCCCTCTACAGGAAGGAGGTCGTATCCTCTGTCGGGGGACTCACGTCTACCTCGGGGACGACATGCCCGACCCGGGTCTGGTGCTGGCTGGTACCAAGTGCGGAGATGGAATGGTGGGTCTTTTGGACTGTGACTGCTTCCTGTTGACTTTCAGAATAAAAGCATGCGTTGTTTCTTGCTTAGAAATATTGGTGCAGCTGTGTTTTGAACAGACCATGAAAAGTATCACTTTCCCTCCATCCATCCATCCTTTCATTAATCCATCTATCCATCCATCCTTTCATAAATCCACCTATCCATCCATTATTACATATTTTATTCTTCCATTTAACCACCTTTTCATCCATCATTTCAATCATCTATCAATCCTTTTATTTACCCAACAATCCATTCAAATCATTTCAGTCATTTATCCATCCTTTCACCCATCATTTAATATGCTCATCCATCCATTCTTTCGTCTTTCCATCATTTCATCAATGAATCCATTCATCCATCCTTTCCTTCATCTATCCATCCTTTCATCTATTTATCCTTCCATCAACCTTTTTATCCAACAATCCTTTCAACCATCAATCCTTTCATCCAACCATCCATCTTGTCAACCATTCATCCATCCTTTTATCCATCCATTCATCCATCCATTGTTTTCATTTATCCAACCATTTATCTAATCATCTTCTCATCGACCCAACATTTTATTTATCCTTTCATCCAACCATCCATCCTGTCAACCATTCATCCATCCTTTTATCCGTCCATTCATCCATCCATCCATCCATCCTTTCATTTATCCGACCATTCATGTAATCATCCTCTCATCAGCCCAACATTTTATTTATCCTTTCATCCAACCATCCATCCTGTCAACCATTCATCCATCCTTTTATCCGTCCATTCATCCATCCATCCTTTCATTTATCCGACCATTCATCTAATCATCCTCTCATCGGCCCAACATTTTATTTATCCTTTCATCCAACCATCCATCCTGTCAACCATTCATCCATCCTTTTATCAATCCGTCCTTTCATTTATCTTTCAACCTTTCATCTAAACATCCACCAATCATTTCATCCAGCCTTTCATTCGTCCATCCTTTTATCCATCCATCCATCAAGCCATATTTTACTGAGATGAAATATTTTTTTAGATCTCTTAACATCTCAGCTCTAATTTGCCGATCAGTTTTTTTTAAAAACTCTTTTTATGTTTCACAGATATTTCCAGTGTTCAAATGCTTCTTGTCTTCACAGGTGTGTTTGAACCGTCAGTGCCAGAACGTGAGTGTCTTCGGAGTACACGAATGCTCCGGAAAGTGCAACGGACGCGGGGTGAGTGATTTTGGATCAACCTTGTGTATCCGGTATCCAACCTAGAATAAACAAGAGTGGCCTAAATATTTCTTCAAGGATTGTTTGTATGAAGTGCAGACGAGTGATGAAGGTGAACAGTGACATGGAAGGATTTATCGTTAGAGCCAAAATAAAATCTGTGTTATTTTAACCCTTCTTTTTATTGAGCTGTCAGACTTCAGAGCCTGGAGCGTCTTCTCTACAACTGTTGTACATGCTTGATAGTTTTGATGAGTATCCTCCCACACTCTTCTACGATCCTGAGGTGTTTGTGGTTCTGACTCAGCTGCACATCTAGCTTTTCACATCCGTTCCTTCGCTAAATCTGGAGGACGTGACATCGTACAGACACATCACCTTGGTGTTTTTTCCTCTGTGAAGCCATTGCTTGAATGACGACTTTTGTTTTGAGCAAAACATGATGCGGTAGATTTTTAACCTGCCTCACTTTTTTCTTCTTCTCAGGTGTGCAACAACAAAAAGAACTGTCACTGCGAGGCTCACTGGGCTCCACCTTTCTGTGACAATTCAGGATTTGGGGGAAGCATTGACAGCGGACCCATGAGATTTGCAGGTCACCTTTTTTTTCTGACTCCTCTAAGTGGTTTTTCTGTTCTTTTGTATGACCTCGCCGCTCCGTGCATCACGTCTTGTGTGAGTATTAAAGTGTGTGTGTTGTTGTCGTTTACGGTATCAGCCGACAGCGTGATCGTCACCGTGGTCGTCCTGGTCGCCCTGATCGGTCTGCTGATGCTCACCGGGGTCGTCTATCTGAGGAGGAAGACTCTTCTGAGCCTCCTCTTCAGCAACAAGAAGAGCACGCTGGAGAAACTCAGGTGACGACGTGGATGAAATACTCAAATTTGAGCTATAATTTGATGAATATTTGACACTTTTCTTTTTAATCTTATCATACTTATGTACACCTTAATTCTCCCAGGTCGATGGAGGCGTGCAGACCCACCAGTCCAATCCGCTCTCAGTCCATATTTAGGTCTTCATCACCGCAGCACAAGACGCATTGTAAACCTGCCACAGCAAATATTTATAAGGTGAGTCCTTTAAAACATTTCACACGTCCAAAAGATGCTTAATTTTTCCTAATTATTTTATTTGTTCGGCTTTCTTCTCTTGCTGGTTCGTCTAGTAAACTTCGATATTTTTATATACTAATATTTTAGAACACACTTTAGTCCAAATAAACTCAGGATGCTGTTATCTGTCATCAAAATGAGCTCAATAAAATAAAAGAATATACTTAAATTTGTGTTGTTACAGTTGAAGCAAAAATATACATATTTTTTTAATATTATTTCAATACTTCAATCGCTGCAGCAGAAGATTCTCTTTATACAATTGCTCACTATTGTATTTCATATACTACGCCTGTTCGTGCGTCCTATTAAGGGACAAAATGGCAGCAAAGGTCAAGTTTCCGAATCAAACCTTTTGTACTGACAAAGTTCAGACGGCGATCTGTGACATCCCAAAATTTGGACGGCCTCAGTCTTCCTGTTCAGCAACGTTCTGAAAAGCGCGACCTTTCGGCCTCGATAGCGAACTCCACGACCTCGAAGGTCACTTTTTGTGCGTCCATTCCACCTAATTTGGGGTCGAGGAACATTTTCGCCGCTTGACCCGATGTGCCAACCCACCTACCCAGTGACCCTTCACCTGCCAAACTTTACTCCCGCATGCTCTCTCTCCGATGCCCTTGGCATTTTTCTGCATCACTAACTGACAGACATTGTCTCATATTTTTCATAGTAAAGAAGTATTTTAAATGAAGAGTTCACTAGGGTTGGGTATCATGGCCAGTTTCCAAAATAATTTCAATTTTTATTCATAAGGTTCTGAATGGATTCATTTTGATTCCATTCAGAATCTTTCTTGATAATATGTAAATGATTTAACTGTATTACAAACTAATTTATTTTTGATCCTCATTTTAAACAGCAGTTATACTTCATGCATGCTCTGCCCTCTAAAGGCTTTCGCTGTAGGTTGCCTGAATCGTGACATAGTGAAATGCGTGCACCCGACAAGACATTTAAATTCAATATATTTTCCATTACCGAGTCATTTAAACGTATATTATTCTGATTTGTTTTGGGCGGCCTCAGTCTACCCTTTCGGCAATAGCAAAGTTAAAAAAAAAATCGCCCAAGGTGCCAACCCGCCTACCTTGTGACCCTTCGCCTACCCAACCTAATTTTTCGTTAACCCTGCCTCATTCTCTCCCCGACAGACTGGGACATGTAGGCATTTTTCTGCGTTCACTAGGGCTGGGTATTATGGCCAATTTCCCAAATAATTTTGATTTAAATTTAAAGTTTTACTTCATGCATGCTCTGCCCTCTAAAGGCTGTCGCTTTGTGTTACCTGAATCGTGACGTAGTGTAAGGCGAGCACCTGACATTTAAATTAAATATCTTTTCCATTACAGAGTCATTTAAATGTATGTTATTCTGATTTGTTTTGGGCGGCCTCAGTCTGCCCTTTTCGGCCACAGCAAAGTTCTAAAAATCCAACCCGCCTACCTTGTTACCCTCCCCTTACCCAACTTAATTTTGCCTCGTTCTCTCCCCCACAACCTTGGACATGTAGGCATTTTTCTACGTTCACTAGGGCTGGGTATTATGGCCAAATTCCAAAATAATTTTGATTTAAATTCAAAATTTTACTTCATGCATGCTCTTCCCTCTAAAGGCTGTCGCTTATGATGTAGTGTAGTTTAAGCCCCTGAGAAGCGATTAAAATTTATTTTCCACTACCAAGTCCAGGCATCATTTGAACGTATGTTATTTTGATTCTCTCTGCTTGTTGTGATGGAAGCTAACATTAACGCAGGAAGCATCGTTACCGTGAGACATGCATTGCTTCAAATACAAATTGAATTACTTTTACTTCTCTTTTTTTTGTCCAAAATTGTCTTCATTTATCAGTGGATTAAAATGTCATTATTACGTGTAATAATGGTTAAACCAAATCCCACTATTGTGGTCTTTGCAGCCGTCTTTCCTGCGGGCGGAGCCGCTGCTTCCTCCTCACAACTTCCACTCCCACAGCCTGCGCCGGCTCCCGCTCTACCAGCCTCTGCAGATCAGTCACCCCATGCCGCTGTCGCTGGGCGTGGGTCAGTCCACGCTGCCTCCTCTGCCCGCCAAGCTGCGACTGCTGCCGCCCTGCTCCGCCCCCCCGCCGCAGAGGATGCCGCCCTTCCTCAGTCTGCCGCGACGCCCGACGTCGTACCGCATGGAACAGGTGAGCTTATGAACAGTGTCCCAGGCCTTTTGAACCTGACACGATCTTAGCGGATCAATAATCAACATTTTTGGATCAATAAATAGAAATTTGGTTTTCAAATAATAAGTACAGTAAATTAGAAAGCTACTTTTTGGGTTAAATGTTCTTTATCAAAGTCACATATGTAAGTAAGTAAGTAATTAATTATTTATATAGTGCTTTTCCAGACCAGGGTCACAAAGCGCTTAAACAATTAAAACAATACTCAATAAAGTATATACTTTAAAGGGCAAGATAATACATCATGGTTTTTCATGGTTTTTCTACTTGGACTAAAAAAAACATTTTTTAAAACCAGGTATTAACCATTTTATTTGATTTATCTTAAATCATATTAGATACATTTTTTATCTTGATATCATGACATATAAATATTATTATTAGGGGCTTGAGAAAATATTGGTAAAATTATGTATCGCAATTTTTTTCAAGCCTTATCGATATTGTGTTTAAACTCAAATCATTCAATTTTTTTTAATTACAATTATTTCACGGCGTCGCTTCATTTTCGTGTTGCAATTATACGTCCGGTCACTAGAGGGCAGCGGTCATTAAGTCCTCCGCAGATAAAGGAACAAAGAAATCCTGCAAGTTCCGGGCGATAACTGAGGACGAGAGGATACAGTCCGCTACAGCAGCTTTTAAAGCTGTTGTTTTTGGTTTCAAAACAATTGAAAGCAGTTACGACTCCATCAAGAGTCATGTGGTCTGTGAGTTCTGCAACACCAGAGTCAAGTACTTTAATAATACTGCAAACAAAACAACATAATAAATCTAATACAATGGATAAAAGGTTCCGAAAAGGGGGAGAATCTTTAATGTGTGTCAAAGTATATCGTATTTGACACATCCTTGCAGAATCTGCATCAAGTCATGTGACCGACTTGAAGAGGATGACGACCCGTAAACAGGATTCATTCTGATGTCGATCTGAAAAACAACTATCCTCCTCCCTCCGTCCTGCAGCAGCAGAGAAGCTGAGCGTCCATTATGGCTGCAAACATGATGCCAGTGTTGACTAATAATCCGCTCACAGCTGCCAAAATCTGTCCCGGCAACAGCCGGAAACTCACCACAGAACTGGTGCTCGAGGGGCTTCAGTGCTGTCAATAGAAAACAAGCTGTTTCAATCATGTGTTTAGTAACCATCCATCGTGTCGAGAGAACGAAGAAAACTTTGCATTTTATATCGATAAAGAAAAGTGTGAAGTGTTTTCCCGAAGTGCCTCCTTCAATCCTGGGAGTGTGTGGATGAAAAAGGCAAATTTGGAACTTGCTAAAGATCAACTTTTGTCCACTGAACTGTTCCTGTTCTGTGGTTCTTATCACGATGACCTGCTTCATGTCTGAAGGTCGTTGACCTTGTTCTGGTGAGACAAAGACATCCCTCACAGTCACTTCAGTGAGAGTCGTTCGTCTTCCTGACAGACCATCTCTCATTTTGAACTTTACACAAGTTACCAGCACCTTTCGTCACCGAGCTGGATTTGTTTGTTGTTACTGCAGCTTTAAAGACCTTTATTTTGAAAAACAGAAATAAGAATCAGAAAATATTTATTGCCAGAATTAAATACATTTAAACAAGTTAAAATTAGATGAATAAAATACAATAACGAGTAGGGGTTTCATAAAATATCGATACAATCGATATTGATAAAATATCGATAATTTATTTTATTATTATTTTATTTCTACTATAGTTCTTTTATAGTTTATAGTTCAATAAAGCGTATACAATTTAAATAAATTGATATTTAATTTACAAATAACAAGCAAATATTCACGTGTTTGTTCATTTTTGTGTCGTCATTTAACTTCAGCCAGATAGAGGGCAGTTATGTCCTTTTGCCCATAAAGAAACGATGTAATCAAGAAATAATTTTGATGACTGAGGACAAGAGGATACAGTGGACTTCAGCTTTTAAAGTTGATGTTTGATTTGAAACATTTCAAAGCAGTTACGACTTCATCAAGAGTCATGTGGTCTGTAAATTCTGCAACACCAGAGTCCAGTACTTGACAATACTACAAATGTATACTGGTTCCTATAGCATCGCAACATATCGCATTATTCGCCCTGTATCGTGATATGCATCTTATCACAAGGTTCTCCTAATAATAAGATAAAATAAAATTAAGAGACATAACATAAAAGTTGCATATATAGTTAAATAATTGATTAATACAAATAAATCTAAATACATTAGATTAAATGACGTCAGACGGTTAGAGTTATCGAAACTATTAACCCATTTATTATTTATACTAACTCTATAAAAAAAATCCCCTTAAATTATTACCATGTTATTATGTTCAGTTTTGTTTGTCTTTTTCTTTTATTTATACTGTTTTCACACTAAGAAAAAAATAGATTATTATTTCGTAAAATGTTAAGTCTAGACATTTCTCCTGTGAGGTTACAGCGCCCTCTAGTGAAGCTACCATCTTTTCAAAATCATTAATTTTTCAAAAACTGTTAAGAAATAAAACTTCACAAAAGTTAAAAAATACTTTTATTTTTAAAAGAAATATATATATTTGCTTAAATGAATGTTCATCTCCCACAGGACTTCGAGAAGCCCCACCCGCCACAGAAACCACTTCCTGCCGATCCTTTAGGTCGGAGGACTCGGATCAACCACAGAGGATCCTACATGGGGGTCCACAGCGGGACCCTTCCTCTCCCGATTCCCATTCCCACCGTTCCTCGACCCCCGTCCATCCCTGTGCCAAACAGGTAAATCAGTTACTATGTTTACTATTAATCTTGTTGTTATTGTGACTAAAAAAAAATCCAACTTCCTTGTGTTCCAGACCAGTGCCGGTGCTTCCGTACAGACCCCCTAAGACGGAGTGCTGACCCCCCTCCTTCAAGGCTGAATGAGCTGACCACTAGAGGGAGACGTTACATGGGATTGCACTTTTCTCCCCTGTCGGGCGTTTTTAAGTCCTGGTGCTTTCACCTGTCACAGGTGACCCTTCTCAGGAACCAAAGGAACTATTTATCTATTTAACTATTTAATTGATGAACTATTTGATTTTTTTTTTAATACATGAACATTGAAACATTAGTGAATAGAAATGTTTTTGAAGATGAAGGGAAATTGAGCACAAATGAAAATACAAATTGTTTTCATGATTTCTTCTGGTGCTGTTTATACCTTTAGTTTTGGCTACTTGATCCATTGCTTTTTCATCTATTAACATGGTGCTTTTATTGTTGTTGTTTTTTATTGCAGAGTTCTTTGCTACATATATGTTATTATTTCCTTCCAAAAGTCGATTGATTGAATATTTTGTACAAAAAAAGCTTTAACAACAGATTGTGTCACATAAAACTTTATTTAAGGTTTTTGTTCGAACCTTTTCTTTGACATATAAACACTTTTATTCCCAAGTTAGCGAACGATACATACAAGAAGTCATGTCAATTGTGCCACACTGCCCCCTGTCGACCATTGTCATTTATGTAATTCACAAAAAGTAAGTATTTATTTCATTTTTGTTAGTCATTTTCACATGTTATATGTTAATTTAATGTCAATAACATCCTCATATACGCAAATATTTTTTAAATAGCCAATTTAAAAATGTCAAGTTGTAACATTGTTTACATCCCTCTCCAAAAGTCAACATGTTATCTAATCGCTTAAAGATTCTTCACTCCTCTTAAGTTTTTACTGTGTGTTCAAGTGTGGAAAAAATGGTTTGAGTGTGTGTTTGTGTTGTTCAGCAAGAGGTTGTGTGTTTGTAAGTCCTGAATGAACAGTTTGAGACATAAATGTGTAAAATGTATATGGAAATGTAATTTATAAACTGTAAATATTGTGGAGTTATTGCATTATTTGTTATCCGATATAATAATCATTATTATTATTATTATTATTATTATTATTATTATTTGGAAGAGACGAAGTGATATGAAAGAAATGCAAAATAAAAGCTATTGAATGACTTTTTAAAAATATCTGTGATGATCTGATTTTAATTCAACATGAATTCACAATTTTTAACTCAATTTTCTTATTTTTTTACCAAATTCAAATGGGTTAATGAGGCCTCATGATACAGTGTCTTCATTTGGAGGCCACTAGATGGCACTCTCGGTTTGAAAATGATGCCCGGGTTCATGAAATTATTGGATTATAGCCTAACATCGAGTGCCATCTAGTGGTCTTTCAAATGAAAGTCACTGTATCATGACACGGTGACTGGTGATTTATTATTATCATGAATTAAACATGACTCTAGCGATGAAGTACTTTGATGTAAAGATGCTTCAGTGGCTGAGAGAACACGAGGAGCTGCCAGAGTCGATTCGTGGCCACTTGAGAACAGTGTGTTGTTGTCGGGAAGTGCTTGCCAAGACAGGAAGAAGTTCTCAAGTCAGTACTGGCAGCTTTATTTGATTTTCGCTCACATGTCTTTTTTTTTTTAAGCAGATTGTTTCAGTCAAGCTCTAGAGTCGCTCTCGCACTCGAGCAGATTCCAGAGTTCTGCATGTCGGTCCACGTCCAACACGGCGCAGATTGACGCCCAGCAGGTGGTCCATCTGGTCCTGCAGGCGGCCGATCAGATGGACGTCGACGTCCTCTTATGAAGTGGGCCACAGCTAGTGATGGTCTGATGAAGCTTCATGAAGCATTGTCACTACTTTCAGAGTCCACTAGATGGCGGTCTGTGCACTATTTTCCCTTTTTTTTAAACAACTGTTCTAATGAAACATTTTTAAACTGATGGTGCCACCTACTGACCTCTCAACAACATGACACTGTTTCATGAAGCTTCATCAGCACATCACTACCTCATACACTAGTGTGTCATACTTGATGATGACTCAACCCCTTAAAACATTCTAATCATCAAGTGTTGCTGCTCAAAGGCATCACATCACGACTGATGGCTGAGACCAAATTTGCCAAAGTATATTTCTCAAACCTCTTTTCAAATCTTGTGTGGTACTTATTTGTTTTTATGCGTTTATTACTCATGCATAGATGAGGCTTGATTAAACAACTGGTGTTCAAAGGCCACTACAGGGCACTGAGCAAACTATTTTGTGGCTTTTATAATCTTGATGATTTTCTTTTTGTGTCTTTTTTTTTTCCAGCTCTCATAGTTCATCACATCTGCGACTGAAGCAAAACTTGAAAAGTCAGCTCAGTTCAGTTAAGCAAACATAAGACTGCGACTCCACCGAGTCATCTTCATCTTGTAGTTTCATTGCTGAGCATCTTAACCAAATGTTTTTCTCTGAGTGTTTTCTCGATGACCTCCTGATGATCATCACTTTGAATTAATGTGTGGACGATAACAAGATCATTTGCTGTACAAAAACACTCTTAAAAAGGCTTAATTGTTTTTTTCTGATTACGAAAGTCTACCTAACAATGTAATTGTACTTTTAATAATAATTTAAATCATTCTGTACGACTGTGTGGTAACAGTTGTTAACATGTTCTAGTCATAACCAATATACTAGATGACACCACAATACTTTTTCTACAACCTGCCACGATTCGAAAGCCAGAATCTCCTTCAGAATAAATAGAAAAAAACATTTTATTTCCATGTTCACAGCAAACCATGTCGACACATTTACACAAACCTGCCAAACGATTCGACCAAAATGTCGCCTTTGACCATTTTGTGTGTGACACAAAAAGCTTATTTGGACTCGTCTGTGTATAAAGAACTTTCGATCAACAGTAACGGTCCTTGAAAAAAACAACCATTTTTGGAACCCCTTTTTCTTTGAATACAAAAAATGTTCGTCAATAAAAGATCAAAAGGCGCTGCAGGTGATAAAAGCTTCATTCAGCATCGGCTGCCATTGCGTTTTACGCTGCCGTCGCGGTCAGAAAAGTTCCACCGTCTTGCGGCCCGCTCAGGTTTGTGCGTCTCCTCCTGTGTGCGGCCCCAGCTGCTGCAGGAGGTCCAGGTAGAGCTTGACCCGCAGGGCGAGGGACTCGCTTTTCACGCCGCGCAGCAGTTTAGCGTAGACGCTCTTGTACGTCCTCAGCTGCTCCTCGTCCTTTTTACTGGAGGGAATCGAGTCGTCAGGCTCGGACGGCATGTTTTCTTTTTTTAAAAAGCTTTTCTAATCACCTTGTTTTGCGCCTTTGAGTCGACAGAAGTCGGATGGTCTCCAGGAGCAGGAAGGAGAAACTGGCCTCGAACTCGCTGGTGATCTTCAGCACCTCCTGAAGGTCCAGCCCGAGAGGAGGTTCGGCCGAGGCCACGTCGGGTGAGGAGGCAGCCTCTATGTTCGGGTCACTCTGAGGAAACACTCGTGTTAGCGTTAAAGTCAGACTTCTTCATGTTAAAGCTTTACTCACGAGCTCCTCCTGCAGCTCCTTCTCGATCAACTTGAAGGCGTGACACGTCTCTGGCATGATGTCCAGAGCAGCCGAGAGGCTCTTCAGCTTAGCATCACCGCTGGTCTTACCTGCGGAGATTAGATTAGAAATAATAATAATACATCACAAATATAATTAAGGTAAGGTAAAACTTTATTGATCCCTCAGGAGGTCTCCTTCGGCAAATTGTTTGATTAGTATTTATTAGTATTAGTATCATTTATTTTTTTACTTTTTCTAAAGAAGATTATTCTACTTGAATGTTCTTTTATTGTTTCCTCCATTTATACTGCATTTTTAAACCAACTCTAAAATACAGTTTATATATTAATCAATCATTAATACATTTATCTCGTCTGTGTGTTTTTTCTGTTGAGTTTTTCCAAATATCAAAACAGGATTTTATCAAGATGTTTTTAGTACCATGTACAGTACACAAATAATTAATTACTTTGATAGTTCATTGTTATTTTGTGTATTCTTTTATGTCTTCAAATTAACAAAAATAGAAATGAACATTTAAAATTAAAAAAGTATTATCAAGGTCAATATCTTAGTTGCCGACTATACTTGAGGCTTTCTGAACATTTGGAAATTGTAAATTTATTGGTAAAAAAAAATTGAATATTTGTATTTACATTGAAACATGCATTATAATTTACACTTAACAGTTTCATGTTTTAAAATCGTTTCAAAAGCCAACTAAAGCCTCAAAGCACTGGAGTTGTAGAATGAGTCAAATACATTTCTTTATATTCATAATTTTACACACATGCAACAACGGACAGCAGCCTCTGATTCTATAGTTTTCCCAAAATAAGTGGTTGTTTTTCTCTTTCAACTGCAGGAAGCTGAGAGAAAATTAGTTTTTTTTAAAGAAAGAACCTTTTTTTTACACCCTCACAACTCTAATCTGAGCTGCTGCATGTTGAAATTTGGAAGGAAATGAATAAAAGGTATTGACAATAACCTGCGGTGATGTATTTGGCGAAGGTGACTCTCTCCAGCACGGCGCGCAGCAGCTCACACGGAGCGTCTTTGAGGCTGGCCAACAAAGTGACTGCAGTTCTGTAGTAACGCTCTGCCAGGCTGCGATGTTGCTTCCTCAGGTGTTCGTTCCCGACCTGTCGCACGACAGAACACGTGAACACACGCTTTCTCTCTCTTGCTTCTCGGCGCACTGGGTGACCTGGATCAGTAGGAATGTTCCGGACTGACCTGGTTCCTGTAGCAGCTGTGATACATGGAGGCCAGGCGGTGGTGGATGGTCGCGGCTCTGTACTGGTAGAGCGGCTGTCGGGGCGACTCCGTCTGCAGGTCACAGTACCTCAGAGATTTCATCATGGCATCGGTCACTTCACGCTCCACCTGCAGGGACCAGAAATATGAGTCAACTTTTAATTCAGATTTAGTATACTTTCTAGACCATAATGTGCGACAGATTATGAGGCGCAGATTGTTCTACTGTGTCACTCATAACCTCGGCTGATAGGCTTAGTAAAACTCTGGGGGCTCCTGATTACGAAGCCTTGCGCAGTTATATGACAAACCCTCTGGAAGTAATACTACAAACCCTCTCGGAGTAATACTACAAGCCTCTCGGATTTATACCACAAAGCCTTATGAAATAATACTACAAAGCCTCACTGAGAATTACTATGAAGCTTCAAGGATTAATACGACGAGGCCTCATTGATTAATACTACAAAGCCTCTGAGAGTTATACTAATACTACAAAGCCTCTCGGACTTCTCCTACGATGCCTCACTCAGTATTTCTATAAAGCTTCAAGCTCTAATATTACGAAGCCTCACTGATCAATACCATGAAGCCTTTAGGAGTAATACTGAGAAGCCTCTTGAGTAATACCACAAACTCTCAGGGATTAATACTAAGAAGCCTGACTAAGTAATACTATGAAGCTTCAAGTATTAATACGACGAGGCCTTGTTGATTAAAACTACAAAGCCTCGCGTTTAAATAATACAAATCCTCACTGATCAATACTATGAAGTAGGAGTAATACTGAGAAGCCTCTTGGAGTAATACCTCAAACCCTCAGTGATTAATACTACGAAGCCCAACAGAGAAACACTATGGAGTCTTGTGAAGTTACACTACAAAGCCTTGCGAAGTAATACTATGAAGCCTCGTAGAGAAATACTATGAAACCTAGAGAAATGTATACTACAAAGCCTTGCGGAGTAATACTTTGAAGCCTCTCAGAGTAATACTATAAATCCTAGCAGAGAAATACAACAAAGCCTTGCGAAGTAATACTACAAAGTGTCACATTGTAATTATCAGAGCCCCTTGGAGTAATACTGTAAAGCCTCGTTGTGTGGCTTAGTAGCTTTCCAAAGTTGTACTACAACATTTTGCCAGATTTCCAAGCGCCTTGTACCACATTAAATTGGTTTGACGTCAATGAGAGCACTGCTGAATTTTTGAGAAAATTCATGAATTTCAAGTGTTTGTAGTTTGTAAAACATGGTAGTTCTAGTGACACCAACCTGCGCCTTGGTCTTCCTGGACAGCGGAGCATAGTCCTGCAGAAATGTGGCCAGATTGAAGAAGGTGGTGGACAACTCCCAGTTCACGCTGTCCCACACGCCTGGATGGTTTTCTCTGACTGCCAGTGACCTCATGGCTCGCAGGTAATAGTCTATAGCCTGAGAGTACGAGTACAGTTTCAACACTGCATGTCATGTTGGCAGAAAACCTTTGGCAACTCACCTTGTCGTAGTAGCGCGACTCCTCCGGTGAGAACTCTCCTCGGCCCTGGTCGTCCGACATGAAGCAGTGGGCCTGTGCGCAGATCCTCATCAGCCGCCCGGTGTTGCACAGCAGCAGCGCCATGTTGGTGCTGTCGCTGATGGCCTCGAAGTTCTTCATGCCTTTCTCGAAGAAGGAGAAACTCTTTTTCCACATGTCCTGCTCCGCCGCCGACACGGAGAGCTTGACTGGAACCAGAAACATCAGGAGATTCGTTTTGACCCTCATGGGACTCACAGCGGGTGTTTGAATGATTCTAAGTGATGTGGACAGGGATCTTAAACGTGTGGCACCTGGGCACCTCATTTGAAGTTTTTGGAGTGCTGGTTGTACTTTGGTAGACTTTGGTACGCTACAAAGCTGCACCACGCTTCTCTGTAGTAAAATACTACTGATCTATAGTATTACTCAGCTAGGCTCTGTAGTATTACTCCGCTAGCAGCCCTAATAAAACTCCACTAGGTGCTGTAGTTTTACTTCACTAGGCGCGGTAGTATTAATCCGCAAAGCGCTGTAGTATTATCCTGCAAAACATTATAGTATTACTCTGCGAGGCTACGCAGTATTACTCCACAAAGCGCTGTAGTATTACTCCGCCAAGCATCGTTGTATTACTCTGCGAGGCTCTGTAGTATTACTTCATGAAGTATCATAGTATTACTCTCCAAAGTGCCGTAGTATTAGTCCACTAAGCCTTGTAGTATAACTTCCTGAAGCTTTGTATTCTAAAGACTCAGCCAGATTCGACAGCACCGTTAGGCTTCATAGAAAAGAGCCTTCCTGAGTAATACTACGCAGACTCAGAAAGAAATACTACCAAGCGGCATCACAACCATCAGTCATGCAGTACAATAATATGCATCTAACATGATAAAAAATACGATACATACGTATCCAATGAAAATACACAATCACAAAAGAACCCACAGCACATTAAAGAACAAAGTATAAATCAAAAGTTTCATGGACGTGCATGTCCTGAGGCTAAAAATACTTTTTCTCTAGTGGCCCCCCGGCCAGTTAAGTTTGAGACCCCTGATCTGAGAAGGACTATCTCTGATCGACACGTGTAATTTTTTTCTTCATCCTACCTTCTTTCTCCGAGAGCATGGTGGCGGCCTGGTTCATGTAGAAAACTCCCATCTCATTACAGATGTTCCCGAGTCTCTTCAGCACCTGAGCCAACTGATCGGACGAGTCGTCCTTCAGGACGTCCGACTGGAGCAGCTCGTACGCCGCCTCGTAGCATTTGCTGCTGACGAACAGCTGGTACTCCGGGTCCATGGACATGTCCGTCGCCATGGCGAACGCTGGAGAAGAAAGTAGAAAAAAAAAAAAAGTTAAGTGTAAGACTGTGAGGATTGTGGACTCACTCACCCTGGCAGCTGCTCTCTCTGTGGAGGCTGTGGAGGATCTCCTGGTCGTCCTCGGTCTGGTAGCTGTACTCCTCCAGGTACGCCGCTCGGTTGTTGGAATTCTGGGCCAACATCAGCTGAATGTCGCCGCACAGGGACAAACACTGGGTGTGGAAGTGCAGCACGTGAGGGTGCAACGTGCCGCTCACTGAGCAGTAGGCGTCTGAGGTGAGACACGTTTGAAAACCATGTTAGTAAATAGACACTATTTTTTCAACCCTGATCTAATAAATAGCCACAATTAAAAAAATATTATATATATTTTTACTCTAGATTCTGTGATGCGTGTTTTTGTGTTGGAAAATTGATTGTGAACTGACCGTAACACTGCAGAGACAACTTGACGTAGCGCAGGGCTCGACCGTATTTCAGGAGATTCGCCGACGCGTCGGACAAAACGTAGTACGCTTTGGAAGCTTTGAGGAAAAGCTGCAGCTTCATGTGGTGCTGCCATGAGCCGGGGATCATCCCAGACCGAGTGGGGTGCTTCTGGTTTCTCTGAAGAGGCCCAGCTGAGAAGCAAGCGATCAGTATATTAGTGACAAAATAAGGTTGTTTTTTTTTTATTTCAGATGAGTCGGTTCAAACCTCTATCAATGACGAGTATGATTCCCTTCTCAGAAGGACAGGCTCCGATGGCACTTCTGTCCTCATATTTGAGTGGGATGGGTGTGCTGGGGTCAGCAGCGGGGAGGTCACTCTCCTTCTTGATGCTGCTGTCCACAGCTTTTAGACCCTGTGATAACACCACATCATTATTTTTGCCGGCTTTCCAATCATTTTCTAATCATTATTAGTTATTTTATGGTTTACATTTTTTTTTAAGTTAAATAATTCATTTATTATTCAGATTAACACAAATTGGTTATTTTTAGTGAATTAAACTTCCAGCCCCTAGACGGCAGCCATAGGAACAATGACTAAGGATGAGAGGAAACAGTCAGGCTGATGTTATAAAATTATTTCTTTAATAAGTAAAATCAGCTATTACTATTGTGAAAGCCATACACGTAAATTCTGCAAAGCCAGAGTCAGGTACTTGGACAATACTACAAATGTATCCGGTTAGTACAGTATTGTTGCCCCTGTATAGCGATATGTATCACCAGTTTCCTGCAAATACACACCGCTACTAACTACTGTTTCACCTATTCTCTCATGACTGGCAGCAGAGTGGAAAAACAGACCAGACAGAGGTTGAAGACTCTTACTTCAAAAGGAAGTATAAGTCTAACAAGCAGGAAAAGACAAGACGATCTTCTATATAAATAAGTATCAATGATCACATTTTGATTTAACTACTGTTACAAGTCATTGAACCTGCCTTCAGTACGTAGGTCAGCACATGCCTGCATCGCTCCTCTTTGTCTTGAGAAGCAGGGAAAGCACAATTTGGCTGCCAAGATAAAAAAGGAAAAACATAATATTGTTATTCAACTGCATCTGAAATGTGGAGAGGTTGAAGATTCTCACTCTGATCAGCTGAATAGATTTGTATTTCTCCGGGACGGACAGTTCGTCTACGGAGCGAATTATAGCCACCGCTGAACTGTCGTCCGGCAAGCTGGAGCTGTTGCTGTCGCTGTCGTCCTTCAGCTCCTCGTCCTCCTCGTCTTCCACTGCTTCTTCATCGCTGTAGCTGTCCTCGGAGCCGCCCGCCCCCAGAGAGTCCTTCTCGTCCTCCTCTGGGACTTCGTCGAGCTGGAACAACTCTGACAGCATGTAGTGTGCAGAGGCGATGATCTGAACCGAGGGAGGAAGGCAAGTCTAGAGTCAGGTTTGGATTCAATCTGTATTTCTTATATACAGTATATATATATATATATATATATATATATATATATATTGTATACATATATATATATATATATTGTATACATATATCAAAGGAACCTCAAACCCAATCACAAAAGGGCTGAACAAAATGTACTGTACATTTGTATAACTGGCCACTAGTCTTTACATACATTTTTTTCATTTTTTCCAGTTTTTGGAAGATTATTCTTGACACTTGTCATCTCTGGTGGCTCTTCTGTCATGATGCTAGCACAGAGTGAATCAGTTTTGACTTGAATTATGAGCCAATCTTTGTTTTTAAGCCTTTGCGGGCCACATTAAACCAATTGATGTAGTTCATAAGACTTGTTTTATTCATGTTAATAAAAAATAATTCTTATTTTAATTCAAAATAACTCAACACTGGATAATTATGGCTGTAAAAAAAATACAACACTGATTAAAAATCTCAGACAAAACATTTATAAAGCTCAACACAACATTTGAACACAAACGTGTTTTTGCCATCATACATGGATTTACTCCACATCTCACATTCCCGACCACACTCACCTGCGGGTGTCTTTCCTCATCCAAGAGTTCCACACAGTTCAAGAGCAGAGTCCTGATGGTGCCGTAGTGCTTTTTGTTCTGTCTTGCTTTCAGCATGAGATTTCTGGCAACTCTGAACCACAAACGGACAGAAGATTATCACAGGCCTCATGATGCAGCTGTGCAGTGAAGACACGTTGTCTGTAATCCACTTATTTAGTTAAACATTTTCACACTTTAAAAATTAAAACACTGTTTCATGATACACTACACAGCCATTTCATCAGGCCTCATCATTAACAAGAGTCTGAAAATGTCAACATTTCAAGATCTTTTTGATTAAAACTAAGATTTATCAAGTGTTTATAGAAACAAACAATAATATTATATGTGGTCAACAGCTTATTGATTTCCTGAAGTTTGATTTCGAGTTTGAGTTGTACAAAGACATTAATTAACAAGAATGTGGTAGAAAATAGTTTGACACTAAATGACTGGTTGGTCCGAGTCACGTACTTATAGAGCAGCACAGCCACAGGAAGAGTAAAAGGATTCTGATTCTTCTCTTCTTCAGCCTCCTCACACAGTGTGGTGAGGTCGTAAAGCTTCACGATGTCACTCCCACTTGCTGCACATTGAAAGTAAGAACATTATTATTACAGTTAAATGGTCGTTCTGTGGTCAACACTTTGACCTTTCAAAAGCCAGTAGGTGTGACCCTCTTTGGTACAGTTGGACTTGAGGAAGGAGAGGATGTTCTGTGCGATGTCTTTGACCACCCTGGTGGAGAAGGTCGAGTTCTCCAGATGAGGAATGTCCTCCGTCTTGATCCTCTCATATTTCTGCGCGAGAACATGTGGTCAAACACAGAGGACCAGAACCTGGGAGAGCAAGGACTTACCTGAACGATTCCGTTCACGTGGAAGCACATGACGAGCTCGGGAACATTGCACATGAGATTGTCGAGCCAGTAGTCGATACCCGTGAGGATATTAATGGGTTTGTTATTGTCCCTAAAAGAAGAAAATAAAAAATCATTGATGCTGCAAAGCTACATTTTTAACTTAAAACAAATGATCTTGAAGCGTCACCTGAGTCGCAGACTGACGGCTGGGTAACGACCACCACCGAAGATCGGCATGTTGGACCCGACCAGCATGTGGATATCCTCAAAGGTCCACATGATGTTACGCACAAAGTCGTTTCTTAAACCCTGGAAAGACACAATATTTAAAACAATGTTTTGGAGATTTTTGGAAAATCCATTGAAAATAAATCTGTTGTGTTACCTGACCATCTTCTCCTTCATTAAATAGAGTTAAGAGATTTTGCTCTTTCGGTGTCAAAGATAGTTGGTCCAAGGCAAAGACGCCGTGGTCGGGAACATCTTGCTGCACCGCATTAAAAAAAGTCATTGTTTTTGCCCCTAGTAACTTTATAAACTTGATTACAACTAACCTGCTTGTGATCATCTGACCCTTCTGTGACTGAGGAACTCTCTGTGGTGTTTGGCCATGAAGAGCTGTAGTCCTCCGACACCGTTTTTTCATCGTCATCGAGAGTTTCTGAGACGGGCTCAGCGGCGGCATCGCCATTTAAACTATATGAGACACAAGTGTATTTACAACAGCAGTCACGAGCGATAAAGTGAAACAGTGAAAGTCCTACCTGTAGTAGAGAAACTTTGACAAAATAGCTTTTTGATACCAATGCTCTTTACTCTTTTTCTTCCTTTGCCACTTCTGATCTATTAATCTCTGGTAGAATTCTTTCAACCACGTCCAGTCACCCGTCTAAAATACACATGAACAACAAAGCGTTCGGTTAAACATGTCGCATGAACATCAGCGGTGACACTTTTATAGCACCTGAGAAGATCTCATGAAGAGCTCCTGAATGTCCAAATCATCCAAGAGCAGAGTTCGGCCCACACGGTGGACAGCCATACTGACGTGCGACTTGCTGTAAGGAATTTTCAAAAGCTTCTTGATGTTCTAAAACAAATAAAAATATATATATAAATACATCAGTGTTTTATAATTAAGTTGTTATTAAAAGAATGAGAAAGTGATACAAACCTCAGAATCCGCTACAACATCCACATCGTCCCCTATACAGTCGATGAAATCGTACGCCATTCCAAAACTGAGGGGGGAAAAAAAGAATTCAGTCATTTATTAATTTTTTTGAAGGTTATAGAGCTGGAGCCTATCCTAGCTTCTTCAGGGGAGAGGCAGGGGACACCCTGGACAGACTACTGAAAAAATATTACAATTTTATATAAATATTGAGAAAATGTCAACTGCATTTCAGTTTATGACAAGATAAGTAAGTAAGTAAGTAATTTGTATTTGTATAGCGCTTTTCCAGACCAGGTTCACAAAGCGCTTAAACAATCAAAACAATATTCAATAAAGTATATACTTTAAAGATCAAGATAAAACTGATAACACAACAGGAGTTCCAGAAAATCAAGGAAAAGCCTGAACAAATAAAAATGTCTTAAGATGTTTCTTGAAGGAGTCAGTAGACTCCATCAAACACAGAGGGAGAGGAAGATCGTTCCAAAGCTTAGGAGCAACAGCCTGGAAGGATTTATCTCCTCTGGTCCTGAACCGTGTGCGAGGAACCATCAGTAGATAAGACATTAGAATCATGATAACAATTCCATGACAGTAGGAAGTTTAGTGACGTTTAAACAACACGTATCAGATAGAAACTCATGGAATACGATACCTTGAAAAGGGCTTGCTTTTGCTACTGGAGCCTAGTGCGGTGGCACCTGCACTGCCCAGCTGCGGGTTGTCTCTTAACCAGTTCGCCGGGGGTAACTTCAGGTCGGTCTTCTCCTGTGGAAGGGCATAGCTGGTGGGTGGGGGGGCGGCAGAGTACTTGACCACCGCAGAGCTCTTTATTTCACTGGTGCTTGGTACTATGTCACAGTCCTGGAGAGTGTTGCTCTCTTCTTGTACTGGCTCCATTGGAGGCACAAGTTCACAGTCGGTAGCTTGTGTGTTCATGCTGGAAACAATAAAAGAACAATTGATAGTGAATTAATGTCAAACTGATAAAAGGAGAAAAACAAATACACAACTGACAGTCAACATGTTCGAATACAACTTGCTACAAACAACTGAGACATATGGGGATCGTTAAGCGAAATACAAAATTAAAATAAACCGCAAAACACTCGTTTCAAACATCTTAAGTACACTTACGTTCAAGGAACTGTAGGACTACATGATGAGAAATGTTTATTGCTTCCATCTCAGCTGTAGTCAAACACTCAAGACCAGAGCCAGTGACAACTTCCGGGTTCACATTAGACGAACTTTTAAAAACGATATTTTAAAAATTACAACGGATTACAATTTTAACTCATTACTTGTATCCATTCGTTGTATGGGTTTTTATTGTGTAAAAAAATCAACAGTCTGTAAATATTATTGTTAAAAGAGAAATCGAACCGGAAGTAAATAAGGCGCTCCTTCTTTTCTAGACGGATCGAGAACGCTGTTGAATTCTTTAAAAAACACATTTTAAAACGACTAACTTTTTCCCTATTATTATTATGATTATGATTATTATTATTATTATTATTATTATTATTATTATTATTATTATTATTATTATTATTATTATTATTATTATTATTATTATTATTTTGTCTTTATTTAACGATTCAAGGATAATTTCATTGTATATGAATAAAAAGAAATTGAGTACTTAATAAGACATTTTACTTAAACTTGTAAAATGCTTCTAAGGTATTTTTTTTTTACGTTTGTAATTTCTTTTAAAAATTGCAGTAAAGTAAATTGAAAGACATATACGTAGTTGTCTTCCTTATAAACAGTTGGATACAAGTACTGTACAACGTTTAAACAATTTGCAAAAACAATATAAACTAATTTGCACTTTGATTTAATAGTTACAATTTATTTACATTATATTTTATTATTTGTCATTGGGGTTGTATTTATTTATTTTAGTTTAGTTGCTAGTTATTTCTAAATTCATTTTTTCTTATATTGGATGTTGTATTGTTTGCTGAAAGCGACACAATTTAATAGCACAGCGATGTCAACAATGTTTTGCTTTGACAATAAATAAAGAATATTATATTTGATTATATTCTACATTAAACTAAATAGATGCAACCTAATATTCGTTAATAAATATCGAATTATTTGGTATATATCCAAAAATAAAGAACAGAAATGTTGTGGTTGTCGGTGATTGGACCTCCTGTCTCTCAGCTGCAGCAGCGATCAGCTGATGTGTGTGTCATGTGGGCGGAGCCACACCATTTTACTGCTCTTTCCTCTGGACCTCCTGGCACTCGGAACAATATCGTTTTTTAAACCTCGAGGAATCAACATTAGTTTTGGATCATCGACGATGGAAAGCTGGAAGAGCCACGCGAAAGTGAGTTTCCAGCGCAGGGACCAGAGGGAGAAGCTTCCATACCTCGGCGTGTTTTCAAGCTGTAAGAAAACTTCATTGAATCTCAATAATGGTCGAATATACTAACAAAGTTTGCTTCTCATTCCCAGTGTCTCAGCTGGAGGAACGATTCGAAGTTCGCAAGGAGTTTTTAGAGACGCCCGAGAGGTAACTATCCAAACTTAAGTTTTATATTTAAACGTTTAAAATCTTTTTTTTTTCTTTGGTCAGACTGGATGAGTGTGGAGTTGAAGGGAATAAAGTGAGGTTGCTTCAACTTCAGCTGAGAGAAAGTGAACACCTGGCGGAAAAGGTGAGTTTCGAAAAGTGTGTAACATTTTTAAAAAGTTAAACTTGTGTTTATTATAATTAAAAACTATTTCTCTTGCAGCTTTCTCAGACCGTGTCTGACTTGACCACAGTTTTATATTTAAAAGATGCTGAACTACAGCACTGGCACTCAAGGTAACTTTCAGGTTGTTTTTTTAAGTAACACAACGTAACAATGTGAGATTTCCCCCAAAATTGTGCGTACATTGTTTGTACACACAGTCAAACTGTATGATTTGACTTTAATTATGTATGTATGTATTATTTTTAAAGCTAGTTTTTACTTGGTGACTTTGCCCCTTTCTTCAGCTAAGTAGGCCGAAGACCTTTGGTTCTATTCATTTCTCATAGTGGAGAATCAAAGCCTGTATACTTTATTAACAGTAAAATCTTACGTATTGGGGCTTTAATTATGTGTTAACACCAAGCATGACTTCTTGCTGTCTCTTAAGATGCAGCTAAAATGAGGAGGCAAGTCATTTAAGGGAGGGTCTATTGTCAGTGGAGAATCAAAATGGTTGACTTGAGTACTCAACTCAACTTTATTTATAAAGTGCTTTAAAAACAACAACAGTCATTACAAAGTGCTATACAGTGACAAGAAAGTATAGTTAAAACACAAAAAAGGTAAAAACAATATCAAATAAAACAAGTAAAAAGCACTTAAAACAGCTGAGAGTCTCATGTTGTGTTAGTAGTGGTATTGTGTATTTATCTAAGCATAGGCTACTGTACAAAACCGGGGGCTCTGATTGGTTAAGGCGACATTTTGTCACTACACATTTTGTATGAGTATATGTTAAACCATGTTGCCAGGAAGTGGACTATTCGCGGCTCTATGTTGACTTGTAAAAAACCTTGAAAAGAAGACGATGAATCTTTGTTTTTTTTCCCCTGGTTTCAGTGTCGCACGCCAACGCCAAGAGATGCTCACTCTGGCCAAAGGCAGCAAGACTCTGAAGACGGAGCTCCGGGACCAGGAGTACACCGTCGAGCGCCAACACCGGGAGCTGCTGGCCCTTCAGAAGGAGCGTTCGGCTCTACAGGACACGGTCGCACGAGCCCACCGAGAGGAGGAGGAACTTCTCCAACGATGGATGGCGGAGAAGATGCAGGAGGCCGAGAGGCTGAACAAGTACAACGATGCGCAGGAAAGGTCGGTAGAAGACGGTTTAACAACACAACAAGAGATCATTTTTTTAACACTATGTTAACTTTAAGGTGGCAACGCTTGACTCAACACCTGAAAAAGCACATTCGAAAGGAAATGGAAAAGACATACGACCCCATTACGACCACCGCCTGCAGCTGTGCATCTGAAACCTCCGCTGCAAACCGTGAGTTAACTTTTTTAACTTTTTTAGATTAACAGGTTATTTTAAGGTCGTGAATCTAATTCAGTAGTTTACCGAAACCTCTGTGATGCTTTATTGATGAATCAAATGTCTGTTTTAACAACAAAGATGACATCACTACTGTAGATTGATGAAGACTCCTGAATGTGACCTTTGAACTTTTTCAACAAAAGAAGCTTAACACAATCAAAGTTCTAACCCATCCCTGCCCGTGATGTGGTTCATGTAGTAATCAAAGTTGACTTTAGAGGACTTCATTTTCTCTCTTTTCTTTCATGCCTTTATCTCGTATGTATTTGTTACTTTATTCTTTTATGATTAATATAGAAAACTCTTTGAAAAATGAAGTAATTTACAATCAAATTACAGCTTATGGTTGATTTAATAAACACATTAATGACACAATTTACAGAAATTCATGGGGTTTTTTTTATTGCTACAATATTTTTCTTGTATTATTGTGCTTATATTTTGCTAAAATCACTACAACGTTCAGTTGTGAAAAAAACAATGTGTAATTGGAGATATTTGGCAGAATCAGATCATTAAAAAAATAAATGAAATCAGGTTTTATTTAACTTAACTAACTAAATTTGTGTCTCTTCAGGAATGAAGGCGACACCGGAAGTCTACAAGGGCCAGTTTTGTCAGTCTGCCACTAAAGTCTAGCAAGTCAACAATGACCTTCAATGAGGCTTTTTTTGTGATTCCAGGGACTGATTTCAATCCGTGTTTTATAATAAAAATAAAATGTGTTTAAGTGTGAGATTTAACTTTGTGGTAACACGCTCATGACTTACTGCTTTTGAACTATAGGACGTGTGATCCTGTGTCATAAAAATTAATATTTCTACGAGTTTTATAACAATGTAACATTTCAAAGTGTTTTTTTGTACATGTTGTGATGAAAATAAAGTTTAACATTTGTTTATTTTTAATCAATTGCTGGCATTCATTCTTTATGAGATCTTTTATTTTATTATTAATTTGATTCCGCCTTCTTTGTTGAATGCGTCGTCATGGTCACCAGACTCTTTTGACAGGGTAGGAGGAAGTGAAAAGCAGCGAATGGAACAATGTTCTTTTAGGAAGTTTTAGAAAAGTTGTGTATAGTTGCTGGTCTCTTTTGAATCATGCTGAGGCAGACAAACTCATCGCCTCAACCCTCACACAGTCAGCAGGTACGTTTTATATTATATATATTTATTGGCTCACAGGTTTTGAGTATTTAATGTCATCCAATATTTTCTGTTTAAAGTGTATTATTTGATTCAAAATGATTTGACAAAACATGGTTCAGTGATCATTTTATTACATGTTAAAAGAAGAACTTTAAACACACAACAATATTTTTGTTTGTTTTTTTTAGACACAAAGGGAGAATCCTTTCTCTGAGCATGACAACAAATATGCATTAAAAGACAATATCGACATCTTTAGTCAGGTGAGTACTGGATTCAGAATTGAAGTGCAGTATTTGACATGGTTTTTTTATAAGCAGGGTGTGGGACGCAGGAAACCTCTCGGCGTCATCACACAGTCCAGAATCATTTGGGATGTCAGCAGAAGTCAAAGTCCCACATCCATCTACCGGACCGACTTCACCAGAACCCAGACTGTGCAAGTCCTGACCAGCCACAGACGGTTTCCACGCAACCATGAAAAGAAAGCAGCTTTAACTCCTCAAGTGGAGACGTACATGTGGTTTGGACAATAGAAATTAAACAATAGATCGATGCATTTTTATTCAATCGTTTCCTGGTAAAAATGCATTTATTTTTAAATAATGAAATGATCCCTGTTTATTGTTTTCGGAGTAAGAGTTTTATATTATTGTTATAAGATGTAGAAAACGACTTGAAATGTTACTATTTATAAGTTGACCCCTAGATGTCGCCAAAAGGCTGTCAATGACACTCTAGAGGGTATTTCATTTTGATTTTTGTGTTTTCACTGTCATGTTTTTTTATTGTAAAAAACTATTTGAATGACCACAAACATTTTCTATCTTAAGTAAATAGACAAATAATATATATTATTGATTTTTTTTTTTTTTTTTTTTAAAAGCCATTTGTCTCAAAATGTCATTTTGTGCTCTACACACACGAGTAAATCAATAAACAAGTAAAAGATAACCAGGTTTTTCTTTGGAAAAAATCTTAAGATGGTAGTTTTATTGATGTTTATTTACATCAGACATCATTCTCTCCTTCAAGAAGAGGGAACGTGGGAGCAAATGTTAGAAACACTGCTGGAGGAAAAGCACTTAAGTAATAACAACCACTCTCCTCTGAAGCTGATGTTTTTTTCTCCAGAGATCATTCTGACCAGCTGCTTTCTGTCTTTAAGTTCTCACCAGAGAGATGTTTCTCCTTCTTCCATCTCAGCTCCAGTAATTAGCTGGTAGGCTTTCCCAGTCTGACCTTGACGGTGTTTGTTTTAATGTTTGAAAGAAGGGAGACTCGAGACCATGTATCTGGAGCCGCTACAAGTTGTGACTTCAGCGATGATCTCACACTGACAATGGATCCAAGGACTGTTGTGTACATACTTTAAAGAAACTGTCACAAAACATGCACTTGAGAAAAAAAGCATCCCATTATCGACTTTCAAGATCTAATGAGAGGATCGCTCGTGATGTTTTTCTTACTCATTATGAGGGAAAGCAGTTTATTGAACAGGTAATGGTGTAAATAAATTCTAACCCAATCTCCGAGTGATGCAAGCGTCTAATCTAAATTCAGATAAATCTAAATCTAAATAAAAAACAAAGTAAAGTGTACTATTTACAATTACAGAGTCTGAGAAGACTCTTATTTTGTGATTTTCCATCACAATAATTTATTTAAAAAAGGCATAATTCCAAATCCTGCGCAAGGAAAAGTGTTTATTTAAATAAGTAGTGTAACTTTGGCCTGTGAAATGGAAGATATGAGTTAATACAGATGAATTTTCATGTTGATATACATTAGTAACCTACGTGATCCTGGTGTTAAAGATAAGATAGTGAACAAAGATCATTAAATTTAGAAAAGATAGGTTCAGAGGCAAAACAAGAACACACAAAATACCACAACACCTTCCCATTATAAGAACATCATGACTTATATTATGTAATCTGACAAAGCCAATAAAGTATTGCATATTTAAGTAACTAGAAACTAAAAGACATACAGTAAATAAAAACATCATTTATTACTCATACAGTAGTGAAACAAATTACAGGTCGTTTTTTTCAGTTTGTTGTTTGTTTTACTGTTTAAAACGACTAGATGTTTATTGGTTTGTTTGGACACATATAGTGACAAGAAGAAAAATAGCTCTTAGGAGATCAATTACATTTTTATGTTGATCAATTTTCCATGTTTTCTTGATACAAACATTATTTATTCATTTATTTTCATCAATCTTAATGAAATTGTACTGAAAAACACTGTAGCTTTTAGGCTTTCCATGTTTTCTTTTCTACCCATTACTTACATGATACACAGGGGTTACTGCTTGAGTTAAAAAAAAAATCAACCATTGCTGTTTAAGTCAGTTGGAATCTTTAATGCATCAAATGTTAAATTATCAGCACGGTTAATTCACTCCTGCTCTAGAGCACCCTTCATCAGAGGAGGAGGAGGAAAAATCGAAGGCCAGTTTTGTGCTCAACAGTTAGTTCCCTGCTGCCACTTCTAGTCCCGGCGGGAGCAGGAATCGTCCTCCTCAGACGAGCCGCCGACACTTCATAATCAGAGGCTCTCATTAGGTGCGTCAGAACCACGACGGCTTTTAATACCTCGTCGAGAAACGGAGAGAGCTCTCCAGAAGATTGCCGATCGTTCGATGTTCAACACAAATACCACGGAAGGGTGTAACCACGAGTGTATGGTAATACCTGCTGCAAAGGATATCAGACCTCCTCCCCAGGACAAAAGAGCCATCACCGTAAACAAGCAGTGGAGCTCCGGAGCTGCCTGCTTCATGAATATTAAACACAACACTTTGAATCCTACCTCTTTGGTGTTGGGAGACCCTCCTCTGAATTCTTACCATCGGGGCTGTGATTTATTCATAGATGTATGTGTCTCTTTGATGCGCAGAGTTGAGAGGTTTGTGCACCTGTTGGAGGGGAGAAAAAAAAAAGAAGATGTAAATTCGACAGCTTTGTTGAGAAATAACAGCCACGAGAAGAGTCTAATGAAATCTGCTTGAAAATGTCAGTTTTTGGCATCTGATGTGAAGCAGTGAACTTCCACATTCATTTGTTCATTACCTATTCATTACCGAAGTGACACGCGGAGACGGTTGTCATGGAGATGCTGCACTTAATTCACATATTTCATAGATTTCTACTTCTTCTCTTGCCAATTAGAACTAATATGTGGCTGCCAGGATTTCCTCAGAGTTTGGTCTCTTGATATCGTTCCAAAAGCATCTTTTGCGCTCGTTTGCTTAGAGTATTCACCACGGCTGACATTTAGCAGGGATGTGCACAGAGAACCGTGTTTAAAGTGATAGTTCATCCAAACTTCACTCGTTTTCTACTCACCCTCATGGCAAATAAGGGTTGGGATTATTTTCAGAGTAATCGGTTCCTTTTAGGAGTTATAGACAAAAATGTTTGTTCATTTTAATGTAGCGACTGGAGCTCAGTCGTCTTCATCTTCGTCCAAAAAGACACTTAAAAACATCCAAATACCTCAATACTGCTCATTTTTAATGTCCATCTTGTATTGAGGCTTCAACATAAGAATCTTTTATAAGTTTGTTTTGTCGCGGAATCTCCTAGTCGCTCCTGCTACAAGTTTATCCTCATTCAAACGCATTGCAAGTGTTGGATTTACGCTGATAGCTTGAAAAGTATCTGAAACTCAAGTCTACTTCATTAACTTGAAGATTAGTTTGTTTTCCTGGCAGTGGAATGTTAAAAACTGCCCAGTTTTCTAACTCCTTTTTTGTAATGTGAAACTTGAGTTCAACAGAAAGTGGAGGAGGCAACCGATCGTCAAACATTGAACATGAATATATGAATATAATTCAGCCAATCATCTATCCTCACTACAACATATGTCACTGAGATAGAACTTTCCACGCAATGTTTTGTAATACACACACACGAGACAGATGGTTCAGCACGCTAACCAAACTCCAAACTTCATTTTCTGCTCACCCTCATGTCGACTAAGTATGTTCATTTTAGTGCATCTTTTTAAGTGTGTCATTCTGGACAAAGTTAAGGATGACAAAAATTCAGCACCAGTTGCTACATTACAATTATCAATTTTGCCTATAACTCTAAAAAGAAATGTATTACTCTGAAAATAATCCCAACTCATTCCACATGACTATGAGTAGAAAATGAGTGAACTTTGGGTGAACTATCACATTAAATCCATGTGTTGTGTATGTGATTATTCTTTGCACTAGAAGCCTCCTCGACCCGAACTATTGCGTTCAAATGATGGATCGCTTTGTGTGTTATTGAGAAACAGGGTTGCAGATGTTTTAATATGCACATTTTTTTATTTTCTGCTGAGGACGGAGATTTAAAGCTAATGTATATTTTATCAACATACAGAGATTCATTCTGTGGCCAGCGCTGTTTTACTGTTAAAGTAATTGAAGTTGTACCTCATATTTAAGGAGGTAATAAGTGAGGTAATATTAAATATTGATTCAGAGTCACTGCTAACGTTAAATAAGGCTTCGATTAAATATTCAACACATTTAATTCCCAGCTAAACGTATAATCTTTTGCATAATCACACTATAAACAAAGAAAGGTGTAAAGTGCACATGAGGAACGAGAGCGAAGCAAAGTAATGGAATATGGTGATTTAGGCATGATAAACCGATTCAAGGTTACTATGAAACATTCATTTGAATTAGGAAAAGAGGGTAGGAGCATGAAAAAAAACCCTTCTTTAAAGATTAACATAACCCCTCGGAGGTGTTATTGTATCCCCGTAACCAAGTCGGGACTCCAGCAGGTGCGGAACAGCTCGCGCCTGCTCTGAGTTACTGCATTAAGTCCCTCAAATTTAGTAGCACAATCATGAGCCTCTCGTTCACTCTCTGGAGAAGAAGAATTGCTTTGCATTTTAAAAAGGTCAAACACTCAGATCTCTGCCAGGAGGAATTGAAGGAAAAAATAATGTCTCTCTGCAGAAATGTGAGGTTTCACACTACTGATCCTCACCACTGAACAGATTAGAGTGTGTGTGTGTGTGTGTGTGTCTGCCTTTATGTGCATGAAATCTGATCAATTTATGGACTGTATTCATGCTCAACATTGATTCAGAGAACTACGGTTAAACCTTGAGAAGTGATTATGTTATTGATCTCCAGTTGATTTGACTTGCAGTTTATAACATCGAATCGAGTCTTTAAAATGCAACATTTAATTTGTGCAAAACCACCGAGAGCTTATCAGCGAGAACTGATGCTGTTATCAAATGTTTGCTTACATCTCGCACACACAATTTTTTTACTTTTCTCCTGTTTTCCAAGCTCGTACAGTGGGAAACAAATCCACGAAGACAGAAATTTGAAGGAAAAAAAAGCTTTGAATGATGATAATAGTCATTTACTTATTAAACTGTGTGTAAGATTAAATGAAATTGACCACAAAAACAATGGTTTCACACATTTTTACCTTTTCTAAAGACGTTGAATAGCGATGGGTTGATAATGCGTCATGATACAGATGTGTATCACGATACTGTGCCTTTATTTTTAAGGCCACTAGATGGCACTCTCACTTTAATAATGATATCAGGTCTCATTGAATTATTGGATTATAGCCTAACATTATAAAGAAGAGAGTGCCATCTAGTGGCCACTCAAAGCGAAGACACTGTATCATGATACATTACATACAGATTTATTTCAGTATAAATATGAATAAATGATTGGGCTGGGTCATAAAATGAAAGCAATATACATCACAAAATATATTTTCTTTAGATGTTATGTAGTTGATAGACTTGATGTGGGTATGATGAAAAAAACTTGCTATTAAAATCCATTAAATTCTATCATATTCTAAATAAAATCATAATGAAATTAACTCAATAAACAGAGAAAAACGAGTCCAAGCAAACACAATGGCGAGAAAAACTTGAGAATAACCAGACTCTGTGTGATCGATCGATGCTTTTGTCATTGTTAATTTGTTTCCAATACCAATATTTAATATAATATATATAATTGTTTTTCCAAAATTGTTAACATGTTTTTTTAAAAATCAAGTTGACTCACAAAACAATCACTCTGGGAAGAGGGAAAATGTTCCTTAATTATTTCCTTCACTATAAAAGCCAACGTTTAATGCATTTACTTGCTGCTCCATAAGAACAGGTTTCTGCAGCATTATCAATTAGAAGAGGCAAGAGAAGTGTGTGTCCCTCTCCGTGCAGGCATATGCTTCAGCAAGTGTTTGGGTTCATGCCCAGCACTTACATTGTGCCGAGGAACAAAATGACCACGGGAGAAGCTGCTGTCACAGGACGCCCAGGAACTTGGGACCACACACACACACACACACACACACACACATCAGTATGGGGGGTATAATGACAAAGAATGCATGTAAATAAATCTCCATCTTTTACCCCACATCAGTCAGTGAGCAGCACTCCAAGAGTGAGCGAAAAAGCTCGAGCAGCGCTGGAGCCACCAGGAAGTGCACCGGTAAGCTGCACCATCTGGGATGTGGACTCTGCCAATTTTCTTTCACCCTTCCCCGCCTCAACTTTATTTTTTTTTAGCTTCAAAAACATTATTTACAGTCCAATTCCTTGGTGGGCTTTTTAATCCGAAAAGAGTGACACCCCCTGCCCCCCGCCCCCCCTGGCACCAAGCTGAGAGTGCTTTCTTGCCATGCTAAGGCCAGAGAGGGCCAAGTTCCAGTACAAGTCAGGGTAGAACGAAGAGGGCTGCATTGACAGGGGCATCCGGCGTCAAACCGCTGCCAAAATAAATGCGGGATTGTGCTGGGGATGCCTGTGAGGGAAGAAATTGAAAGACTTTTGTAATACAAGAAAAACCCTTTAAGGAAGTACCCGAAAAAATCACCCAATTTGTATCAATTCATTCTAGAACTGATTGTATTTTGTGTGCCTCTCATTTGTTATGTGTTTTATGTGTTCAAATGGCATTTTTTTTCACCAAGTTTTCTTGATAAAGTTCTTCTCTAAAACAGATGCTACGGAAGACGTCTTATGGAATTAGGGTGAGGCTGAAATTCTCTTTCACAAGTGGTTACTCGTTCACACGGTCTCCATTACGGGTACAGTAAACCCTCTATTGGCTTCTTGAGTGATTAACCGGTATGTAAAAGTATCTTTATTTTTAATACAGACATATATTACATCCATATCAGTAAAAGAAAAAAAATCATAACTAGTTAAATCAATACACTTAACAGTTAAAAAGAAATATATATATAAGAGGATAGAAGAACAGGTAATAGAAAACACAATGAGTGACAGTGGTGAGGAAAAACATCCTTTTAGAAGGCAGAAAACTTGAGCAGAACCAGACTCGGTGTGATCGACTGACACTTATGCCACCACCAACTGTTTGCAACACCAACTCTCACACACACACAGACTCACTTTATAGCCAGCGACTAGTACAAAAGGCAACCACAACCTGTTTGAAAATAAAAAAAAATACATTAACTATTGAATTGTAATAAATACGATATCTATTAATGTATCAGCTTTGCACTTGAGAGTCAGGGACCACACACAAACAATTCTTATATGTTTACATTAAATTTAAAATATGTGTTTTGTAGAAAAAGCTGCATTTCTGTTGTTAGAGCATACCATCAGGGGTTATTTACTGGGGCACAATGTTGTTGAGGGTGATTTTGTGTTCAATGGTAAGATTTAGATCAGACAAAGTTGAATTGTGGCTTAAACTTTGAAATAATCTTTGTTTTTCAAATTAAATATCAGTATTTTAATATAGTTGTTGTGATGAGTGATGCTTATGATGTAAAATAATAAACGATAAACACGCTGTCAACTTGACTTGTCACTCTCTGGACTAGTTTCACTATCAAATTAAATTATTTATTTTTGTGTTAAATAGATCTTGGACCTCAATTGTATTCATCAGTATGTGTCTGTTTGTACAAAACTCTCTTTTCATTGAATTATCTAAATTAGAAAATGTGCTTGAGCCTCGCCCACTGAAAAAGTTTTTCTGGAGATGAAATCTTGTTTACCCTGAACCACACCCACTCTGCTGTGATTGGTCAAACGTCATTAATCCAGGAAGTCTCCACCTCCAATACTTATTGTATAAACAAAGTGGGTTGTCATTACATCTGGCTGGAGAAGTAGTGAAGAACATTATTACATCATAATGGACTGTGCTCTCGTAACCTCTCGTTCGCAGAGATTACACACAAGGGAGAACTTTATAAAGTAATAAGTTCAAAACATGGTCATGATGAGGGACTTACTGCATCTTGGAGAGAAAACAACAACAACATAAATAATATTTTAAAAGTATTTAGGAACCAGCAAGTATCTAGTCATAGTGTGTTGAGTGTGTGTCCGGTGTGTGTGTGTGTGTGAGAAGTGGGCAAGAAGGCTCCGCCTCGCTCAAAAAAAAAAGCGAGAGAGAGGGAAAAAAAAGGGAAAAGCAAAACTGATACACACCTCTCAATCCTGGCAGGAGGGGAAAAAGAATACGAGTGCTTCTCTTTTTTTTTTAGGAAGTAAACATCCGCACCTCCAGCGACGCAGCGTCACCCCCTCGGAGAAAAAAAAAACACACAACCGATCGCGAAGGTTTTGCGTTCAGGATCCAAGTTCTTCTCATGACATCTGAAAGGTGGATCACTCTCCCAACCCGAGGGAACACTTCGAAAATGCGTAGCCCGCGACGCCGCCTGAAGACCCGAGGAGGGAACTCTCTCTGAGACAGTCCAGCTCGAAGGTAGGTCCAGCGTGAAGGTGTGTATGTTGTGTACATGTTGTGTACATGTTGTGTAGTTGTTTCGCCTTCCATGTGTCCCTGCGCCATCAGCGAGAGAGGAGGGACTCGTGTGTTGGTGTGTTTGTGGAGGCTGAGGACTTTCTCAACCCTGAGAAACATCTGAAAATAAACACAAGTTTTTCCTCAACTTAAATGGACTTTATGACGTGTATTTATAAAGTTCGCTAATGAGTTCTTGGTTAATGAGCCAATTAGGCTTCCGTCCACGTGAAGCACCTGCGAAAAGAAAAACCAAAAAAAAAAAAAAATACTAATCCTTCTGTTTTCACTTCATGACAGAGATGGACGTCAAGTCTTCACTTGGCTTTATTATGAGTGCGTTTTTTTTAAGGAGCTCTTATGTGAAGAAGTGGAGGAAGAAGAAGAGGAGGAGGAGGAGGAGGAGGAGAAGGAGGAGGGGGAGGGCGGATCCATTGTCTGGCCAGTGAAGGGGTGGAGAGTGAGGCTGTATGCAGATGTGCTGCTGACAAGGACATCTGCTCTCCCCGTGTATCACAGCACAACTTCTGACAAGCTGGAGTGGAACACTCCAAACTTCAAGACTTTAAAAAGCGGATCTTTAGCATACTATTATCAAAGTAATAGTTCACCCTTAATTCAAACTTCACTCATTTTCTAGTCATGTCGACCAAAGGGTTGGGATTGTTTTCAGACTAATCCATTTTTTTTTTATAGTTATAGACGAAAATTTATGTTCATTTTAATGTAGTGACTAAATGTCAGTTGTTTTTCGTCTTCATCGTCTGTAAAGTCCATCTTATATTGAAGCCTCGACATTAGGAATTGTTCCGAAAAACAAGTCTTGGTTTTAAGTTCCAGGTCTGAAGACTTTCCTCGTTGAAACAAATGGAAACTGTCATTTTTCATGTCCAGGCTTCAATAAAAATTGAAAGTCGAGCAGGAGGTATTTGGATGTTTTTAAATGTCTTTTTGGACGAAGATGAAGATGAAGACAACTGAGCTCTAGTCCCTAGATTAAAATTAACAAATAATTGTGTCTATAACTCTAAAAAGGAATAGATTACTCTGAAAATAATCCCAACCCTGGGTGAGGGTGAGTTGTAAATGAATGAACTGAAGTTCAAGTAAAATTGAAAAGAGACGATCATACGAAACGAAAACTTTACATGTATACAAAACGTCCTTCAAAGACACTCAAGTTTGCAATGAAGTATTTTGAGAAACATGAGGTATGTTTTAATGTAAACTTTAAACTTTCTAGTCATTTACCAAAGACCCGGACAATTCCCTCATGTTTAACATAGAACGTATTCATTCATTATTCTCATTTTTCACATGAATTAGTTTAAATGACAACCTTTATACTATATATATACTTCCCTAGAACATGGATAATATAAGTAAGAAGTCACATAGATCAAGCAGCTTAATTGTTTATTTAAAAATGTAACCTATATTTTCATGAATTTCATTATTAAAATTATATCTTTCATACTTTAAATGTTTTTACTTAAACTATTTCTCCGTGAGGACTGTACCACTTTCTTTGGTGGAAAAAATTAAATGTTTTTTATTTTCTTGTTAAGGAAAAAAGGAAATTATTAAGTGAATGTATAGTATAGTTAGATCCTTAATGTATTATATAGTGTATTCAGGATTCAAAAAGCTGTTTATTTGTTTTTATAGCAAGAAAGCATTTTATGTTTTAAAATAAATGTATTTTGTTTGGTTGGTGACGACGATAAATTATAAGCTTATAGTTTAGGATTCATGCATTTTACATCCATTATTGTATGTATAAATAAGAAAATTAAATCTCACTGGTCTTGTAGAAATACAACTTAATCACTAGAAGCCTCTTAGATTAGTTAAAAAAACACATTTTGATAAGAAAGCTCTTGTTACAATTTATTAAATCTCATTTTACACTCAGCCAGATCGGAATGTAATCTGATAGAGAAGTTGGAATTTCCATTTCAAGGGGTTTTTCCAACTAATTCTTCTGACTTTGAGCTGGAAAAAAAAAGGATTACAAATGGAATTTTCCATCATCAACTGAACTTTTTCTTAAAAAAAAAAAGAAAAAAAAGAGACAATTCTTTAGCAAATCAGAGGCTCTTCCTGCTCCTTCTCTCTGCTTGGGTTTTGAACTTCCGCTCGCGCATCCTTAGGCAAACAGAGACAGCTTCTCACCATCCACACGACAGCTCCCATCATGCCTGTTTCTTAAAGGTTTATTGCATGGGAAAGAAAACGCTGAGAAAAAAAAAAAATGCAAAAACCGACACTTACATATTTATGATCTCCTGCTCGCTGTCGTACGCGTGCACGTGTGCGTCTGCTGCTGCAGATATATTCCCCGGTGACTGCCGGAGTCAGTGTACTGTGATTATGAACACGATTTGTGCTTGTTGTACATAGATGAACAAGTGCGGAGGATTCATGTGGGATTCTGCTCTATCTATACACAGCATGCATAGAATCCAATGTATCAGTTATATTTTTTAAATCTTTAAAAAAATAAATAATAGAAGCAGCACATTACGCGACTCTTTTGTCAGGCTAATTATTTTCCGTGTCTTAAAGCAAAGCAATTACAACTAGTTAATCATACCATTCTTTATTCAACAGAGTCATTTGCTGAAATAGCTTTCTACTGAGAATTCCCATAACGGCTGAGCCACTAACGGCTTCTAAAAGTTCCCATCGGAGTTGCCTGGAAAAAAAGGATTTTACCATCATGTGACTGTGTGTGATCTGGTAATGGGTGTGAAATGGCAGCAGATAAGTAAAAAAAAAAAAAAAAAAGAAGTCATATGGATCACATCCAGGCGGATATGTCGGTCGTTGGAAAAAAATGAAGCCGATGAAGTTTGACAGCTTCCCATGATGTTTTATTTCTGGCGACATTGTTCTTTGTGTGAAGTGACACAGATCTGGAGAACGTGACTCTCATATCATACGAGGGGCTTTGATGTCGGGAACAAAAAAAGATTGTGAACCAAGAGGAACACTTTCGCTTCAGAGCGGCTTCTGTTCTTGTTTAGCGCCGTGAATTTTTTCCACGTGTAATTGCTGCTGCAATCGACGACTGCTTTGTTTCGTCGTGATTCACTGAATTCTGATACGAAAGGATGTGGACGGTCGGAAAAAACGGCGGCAGGTGTTTTGACGAAAAAAAGGGTGTTTACAAGATAGTGGACGTGATTGTTCTCCGCCTGTGTGGGCGCGAGTGTCGTACGTTCGTTCCTCACGTCTGGTTTTATTGTATCGTCACAGCTGGTCTGAAGGGATGGACAGAATGACTTCTCGTCTTCTTCGTCGCTCCTCTGATAGAACACCTGCGGTTCAGCTCAAACTACGAGGCGCCATCTTTTCAGCTCAACAGTTGTGTCGAACATGTATGAGCGCTTAACACTACTTCTTAAATAATATTAAATGTGTCATGTCTTTTTTACTTTCACTTTTTTGTCCTTTTCTTTGATTAATTGATCCTTTCTCTGAGTTTGTCTTAAATTTACAAATCCACATTTTGGTAATAAACTGCATCCTAAATGTATTTCTTTATATTTTACCGAACAATATATCTAGGCCATGCGTCGGAAATAAAATATTTCAGCAGGAGCCACATTATATACTGCAATTGATGTTAGGGGCCGTCAAGCCAATGGAAAAAAGCAAAACCTTAAAAAAAAAAGATGCCATGTCATTTTTAAAGCAAAGCTAATTTAAAATATATAATATATAATATAATATATGGAAAAGTGTATTTAATATACTTCAAGAAATACTCACAAAAAGGACACAAGGAGGAAAAGAGATGATAAAAGGCCTAAAACAAAAACATTTTATGTTGTTGTTATATGTTGAAATTAATAAAAAAAAACATTGTAAGTTAGCTATCAGACACATGTCTAGTTAGACGATCATATTTTAACCTCACAAGGGCCACATAAATACAGTCAAAGGGTGGCATGTGGCCCCAAGGTCAGGTCTAGGCATTGGCAGAAGATGGATGGATGGATGGATGGATGGATGGATGGATGGATAGATAGATAGATAAAAACTTTATTTATCCTTCTGGAGGTCGCCTTCGTGAAATTTTGGTCTGTGACGAAAGGGTCTTTGTTTCTTATCGTGCTGAAATTCTTCCTATTATGAACTTACCAAGATCAGGATCATCTCCTTCAAATCCGAGACCATGGTTCTCAGCATTAAACGATGCTTGAATGGTGGAGATTGAGTATCTTGAGGTCTTGTTCATGAGTGAATGAAGGGTTTTTGTTTTTTTTAAATACTGTAATTAAAGCTATTATGATGAAGTACGGGACTGTTTTAGTAGTAGTAGTAATAATAATATATTTTATTTAGTAGTAGTAGTAGTAGGTTACATTTGTTTTAATCTCAACTTGTCCTTTACTTTGGTTTCTGTGTATTAACATATATATATTTATAGTTTTTTTAATAGAATAGTACATTTTTAACCGTATACATTTTTGTTTTGTATGCACCAAACAGGGAAAACCATAGATATTGCAAATAAAATCAAGCATTTTTAACTGTAATCGAAAGTTTCAACTGTAAAAACTAAATATATATACATTTCCAAATGTATTCAATGTCATTCAAACTCGATGTCTTTTGTTCGTTTTTTTGTCCAAATGGAAAAGTAGCACAGAGAAGAAGAGTTCTTTTCCATCTCGCTGAACATGACACACGTTTTCTTCTAGCGCTCGTGTAAACCAGCAACCCTGCAGGGTCCTTGATTCTCGTCTACTTCCCTCACAAGGTTTTCCTAATTGCACTCAAAACTCTCTGTTAGCCACAGATAGACGGAGTCAGGAGGGAGGGAAGAGACTTGGCTGAGGAGTACAGTTACATACTGAAGTTTTAAAAAAAAACGCTCACCACAAACTTTTAGGGAAACCACAGAGGAGGGGAAGACAACGACATGTGCCCTTTTTTCACAGAGACGGAGACGCCATCTGCACGAGGCTCGCTCGGGTGTTTTTCTGCGAGAGATGTTATGAAACCTGCTCTGCTGTGCCGGTTGTTAATGCTGACAGTTAATAATGTCTGTGTCTTCCTAGAAGTGGAGAATAGACAAGTGAGGAAAATGATATCAATGAAGCTGCGCTCAAACTTACACTGAGGGATTGAATTTTATTTCCTACTTTTTCCTTCCTGCTTTTTTTTTTTTCTGGCTGAGCTTCTCAGAATGGAGCTGGGGAGGGTGTGGGGGGGGGTCCATTGTGTCTCAACTGAACCTCAGTTCCAGTCCAGCTGACATAGACTTGTGTCAGGAGGATCCATCCTGCTGATGTTGGGGAAGCAGCAAAGTGAAAAGAGATGTCTAAAATGCTGAAGTGGGCTCCCGCTCTGTTGTTCCCCCCGAATTCTGCTGAGCACCACTTCACTGAGGAAAACTTCAATGACTGATTTCGCTGACAAGGGAGAAAGTGGGACACTGGAGTTGGTATTTTGGGAGTCACTTGTGTTTTGGCAATTTTTTTTTTAGACCCATCGGAAGTGTTAGCACCGACTTTTCGTCATTTAAAAATTTCATGAGGGGGTTGACTCACTCACTCCCCATCAGGATCAAAATTAAATATGATTGGAAAAGAAAAAATAACGATAAAAAATCGATACAGTGCTGTTGAATATCTATACGCTATTGTAAAACAAGATAATACTGTATCATAATGTGTTAGTGTATCAATATTTACCCCCCTTCAGTAGTTGATACAAATACCAGTACATCTTTCCGATATTTCTATACTTTTCAATACTATAGGTAAAAAAAGAACCCTGTACTTTTAAGTAGGAACTTCATTAAGTAACAAAAGCAACATTCAATGAATTTTCATTCAAAGAGTTTTCCATTTTTTTTCTTATAATTGTGCAAATAAACGTCTAAACAAAAAACTTCTATATATAGAAACTGGTGATCAGCGACCTGTAGTGATGTGTTGCTCAACATTGATTCACCTGGAATCCAAAGTATTTCCAAATTCGACTCCGTCTCGCTTATCGATTATCTTTGGCTCTCTTTTCAAGCAAATATGTATTCTGTCACTATCGGTTCTGCTAACAACTTGTGTATTCAGAACTTACGGTACAGAAACAAGCTGGTAACGTTGCATTTTTTGGGGTTGATATCAAATTAGTACTTGTGGTAACGGTTCTTGTGAACCCAAGTTTTTGAGTGATAACCATTGTTTCAAGACCACAAGCGTGGTCGAATCATTAGGACATCATGATCATTCAATCATTTTAACATGATAGTTTTGAGAAAAAGACATGACTCTAAAGCTGAATGCATCAATAAATGGACATTGGAGACGGCAGCGTAAAGAACTGACTTGACACAAAAAGGCGACAAAAGCTTTGACAGCCAATAAAAGCAGATGACACGAACTTGACAATGATTGTTCATATTTTCCTTAATATCACATGATTCAACATAAACACCTTAAGCTCGGAAATGACAGTAATTTCATCTGTCAAAGTAATTTCACATCCATGCTTGAGCCCCTGCTAATCCAGGTTGGACTTCATCCAGGACTTATCCCTAAATAGGAGCCACTCTTCGGGAGTGAGACTTGAGTTGATGGAACAATCTTGTTGTCTGAATGATTAATGCATTTCAACACTTTTCTGCAAGTTTTTCTCCTCATTGTCTTTGAACAGCTTGGCCACGTCCTCCACTGTGCGCAGGTGAATTTGTTAGCGAGTCCACTTCCCTGCCAACCCCCCACCCCCCCCCCTCAATATTTTACCCAAGGACCCGTCTTGTTGAATTTGATTGGCCCTGACATTTGAAAAGGTCCTTGAAATTTAGAATAAAAGTTGTTTATGGCAACTAGAGAACTCTCCTCGCAGCCGAGTAAAAATGGCATTTTGAAAGGAGCACGACTCTTGAATATTTAAATGCTAATGGCTCGGGGACTGTTAGGAACTTCTACTCCGTGAACACGGCGGCACTTTTTTTCTCTCAGATCCGCAGAAGGTGCTGCTTGGTTTTTATGAACTGATAAAGTTGAGGCTGAATATAATTTCCTAATAAATGATTACATCCTGATTTTATGGCTGCGTGGAGATGAGCCCAACACAAAAGAACGAGCTTATGTACTTTCTCCAAAAAGAAAGAGCCTCTGGGAAATCTGTTTCTAAATTTCTAGCATCTGTGCCGTATTATTGCAACAGTTATGATGTAGATAAAGTTTACAACTTGTTTTATAAGCTTGCTGTCGGGCCGCCAGCGCCCCAGGGGTTCTAGCGAGGAATCCCTGTAGTGAGACGTTTATATATCTTTCTACGTAATAAACAACATTTTAGTTTAGGTGGTTTTGTTAGATGGTTGTGCTCCTGTGGTGGTTGGTACTGCAATACAAAAAACATACAGACTTTAATTGATGACTGTTTATCGTCATAGGAGTTATTTTTCGGAGACTAAAAAATTATTTGGGCTATCACCAGGGGGAGATTTGCGGTGACAACTAAAATTGGTTCAGAAGTCGCTAGGACTTAACTGAGACTTCGCTGCTAGGTCTTTTTAACTAACATGCTAACTCAATAATCATTTGAGCATGTTCAAAAAACAAGGACCTTATTTTCCAAGTCATTTTCTACCATATACCCTTATGGGGGAATATCCTAGATTCTTCGGGCGAGAGGCGGGGGACACCCTGAACAGGATGCCAGTCACTGGGTACATAGAGATATACAACCATTCACACAGTCACTCATACCTACTGACAATTTCCCCAACTTCCCAAACAATACATGTATATGTAACAAGTATATACTAAGTATTTTTTTGGATTGTGGGAGAAAACCGAGTACCCGGAGTAAAAAAAATGTGCTTAAAACTACCAAAAAGTATTTAGCAAAAGCCAGGTCAACATAGATAACACGCTATTATTGCTTAACCCTTGTGTATATCCGGTTATTTATGTTGTGTTATATCGGGGTCAAGGTGACCCGGAGGCCCCAAAACAAATGTGTTTTTGAGGTATCCCTTGTGTTGTCTCTGGGTCAGGGTAAATGACTTCCACCAATGCAACACAAGGGATAACTGAAATGCATTTGTTTATCGGGCCTTCGGGTCACTTAGACCCTGAGATAACACAAGGGTTAAGCAATAAAAGCGTGTTCTCTATGTTGACCTGGCTTTTGCTAAATATCTTTTGGTAGTTTTAACCACATTTTTTGGACAGACGACTAGCTAGCTATGCTTACCACTCACCCTAAATACTATTTTATATCTATATTTATGGATATATCGTAGTATTCTGGATGAAAGTCAAACCATACTTGATAGTGTGTGGCGTTTACGTGGGTGACTCGATCACATTCAAGGTCTTAAGTTCAAGATAAAGAGCCGACCTCACCTTTTTATCCGTAAATGCCGGGGAGTTTTTAATGCGAAAAAGCCCGTCGACGTACCTCCCCTCGAAACCGTCGCTTTCGCTCGCATATATATATACTGGCAGGCGGCCAAACAGGGGAAGCCTGGCGGACGTCCACGAGAGCATTTGACTGCTAAACTCTCGCTGTTAAACGAGAGGCTGCACTTCCCATTGATTTAAGTGAGTGGGGGGACATCAGCGGGGCCACGGCTACAAACACAAACATGCTTACACAATGTCGCGCGGAAAGCAGTTATCGACTCCATGCCTGGCTGGGAGCGAAGAAAAATGAGCAGCTGACTTATCCGTACCGTGAACAAAACCGTGGTTAATGATTGGTTGGCGGGAAAAACACCATGTGTCAATACGCTCACGGAGAATTTAGACACGGTGTACAATGGAATTAAATACACAATGGTGTTTGTTTTATAGGGGAATATATACGTATATTTTTAAGTCAAAAGTGTCTCTATAGCTAGTTTACATTATCCACTGATATCGTGAGTGGCAGACTCTCGTAACGCCGTCTCATCACATCAACTATCATCCGTATCAATCTGGTTAACCAGAGCCTGCGAGGCCCGAGGCAAGCTTCTTTGATTCCTTCGCTGCCGAGAGACTCAGCGGGACGTTTTTGGCTTTTCAACTCATCAGCTTGTTCGCACAAAGGCGCGTTTGATTTTCTACACATGTGAAGATGTGTGATTTGCCGAGGCCCGAACCAGAAGCGGGGGTTCCGTGGGTTAATATTTCCTCACCGAGAGAGAGAGAGAGAGAGTCTCCTGTCAGTCCGCCGTGGGTTCTTCTCCAGGGAGGGCGAGTTAAGGAATCGAACGTCTCGGAGCTCCTTTTAGCTCCGGAGAAAAAAAAAAAAAAAGGCTTTGAATCGTTTAAGTGTGTACAGAAGCTGCCTGACACTTTCAGTATCGAGTCTGGAGCCATCGCACAAGTTACACTTCTGCAGGTAATTGTTTGTGAAATGGCACCAGTAGTGACAAGCTGTGTCAGATTAGAATCGGGAGGATAGGATCACACACACAAAGCTCTGATGATTTAAAATGAAACGGCAGGAGAAGATTCATCGAGAGTCGAGAGCAACAAGGTTTTCTGCGCTGAAACCCCGATTTGCTCTCTGACTTTTTGAAATGCAGCGATCATCTAACCCTCAACCCAAAACTTTGTGGTATTTGTTGAAGAAAAACAAGCTTTGGTGGGCAGTTTTTGTTTAACCCTGGAACGAATAGGAATTATAATTAGGGGTTTTAGAAATATAGATATGGCTACAACGCAATATTTTTCTTCCACTATTCTTTAGAGCTTGTATCGTTATTGGACAGTGATGTATCGATTACATTTTTTTTTTTAAACGATTTAATTTTCACTTCATATCATATTCCTTGTGTTACCGTTGTTCTTTTATGGTTTGTCGTTCAATAATGTATTTGTTAAACAAAATAATTCAATTATTTTTACAATACAATTCCAAATATTCATGCCATGTTCATTTCTCGGTTTCTATTAAACTTCCGGCCACTAGATGGCAGCAGTAATTACGTCCTAAGCAGCTAAATGAACATTGATATCCTGCGAGATTTCGGCGATGACTTGGGACAGGAGGATACAGTACGACTCCAGCAGCTTTTAAAGCTGATGTTTGGACATATTTGGTTTCAGAACAAATTATAGAAGTTACGACTTTGTCCAGAGTCATGTGGTGTGTAAATTGTGCAACACCAGAGTCAGTCCTCAATAATACTACAAATATATCCTTATTCCTACACATACGCAATATATCATATTGTTGCCCCTGTATCGTGACAGATTTCCCAAGATCAAGACTGGGCTGGTCCCGGGCTGCCTAAAGAAGTACCAGGCGCCCTGCTAATGCTAGCTTGATGTAATAGTGATGTAATAATTAACAAGCTTATTAGGTAATTAGGTGAAATACTTTGGGTGAAGTCACCACTGCCTCTGAGTTAATGTTACTTCAGCACTTAACACCAACACACATTGTCCATAAAGTGCTGTGCAAAACAATAAAATACATACTGTATTTCATTCATTTTCAAGTTCATTTTGAACTTGAAAATTACATTTTAAATTTGTTCATTCTACAATTTGGTTCTGATCCCAGAAAGGATTTTTCTTGGAATGTCTCGGTCTCAGCTGAGGTGCCTTTGGTGGCTGCAAATCTGTTGACTGCTCCATCATTTGAAAGGTGAACACTTTGCAGTATTGAGTGAGGTAAACAAAACACTATTGTTTGCGCAATAACAATGTCATCATGATACAGTGATTCTGAGATACTGAGACAATGTATCTATGATATGATGATGTATTTGTTACAGTATTTAATACTATCTATCTCGCAAAGTGCAATGAAAAACCTTATTTGCCAAAAAAAATATACATACATAAACGCAAAACCACATACCTCAGCTATTTATATAACTTTTTATGTAAACAAAAAAGATGAAAAAAAAAACATCATGTCAAGACGCTTGTGTCGATTTCTCAAAAATAAACCTGTTAACTAGTGAAAATGAGTGAAACAAAAACTCTTTAGAAACAAAAATCTATGTTTCAGCATCATGTACAGAACACTATTGTTTGCATACAGTCCAGATTCAAAGATTCAAAGCGTTTATTGTCATAGGTACTACGTACCATGAAATTCTTACTTTGTACCCCCAACAAAAGTGCACAGTATAAACATATATATATCTATATATATACATACATATATAAATAACTATATATACATTTGAAAGAATAAAATCTAAAAACACAGCAACAAAATTACAGTATACGTAGACGCGAATACACGGAAATCTTGTTGTTTGGAGTCCAGAGCTTTAGCTGAATCAGCGTTACGGTGAGATGTATTTTCAATGCACTAATTTAGTTTTAAGCCGGTCATGATATTTACTATAATTTCTTTCTAAATCCGAAGGTTGGCCCGTGAATGTAACGGCAACATTAAACCGGTCCAGTGCTCAAGAAAAGGTTGGGCACCGCTGCTATAAACGATGTTGTGAGTTTCTTTTTTTCTTTTTTTTAAATTAATAAAGTCACAGCGTGAAGCGTTCCACACTGGGCCGTCTCTCTTTTGTCCCCCGTGGCAGCAGGGCACCCACCTTGGCCTGCGCCCCATGTTTTTTTTATCTACCCCGCCTTAATTGTTTTAGCATGTTTCAGTCGCGCAGCCTCCCAGCTGAGACGGACAGATGGAAACGGTTCTCGCCGAGACATGAAGGCAGAGATGCAGGAGGTCGGGTCGTGTGATACGCCACTGATGCTCCTGCAGTTGGTATTAATGTAGGTCAGCGGCGTTCAACCCACAGCTAGTCTGCCTCTGGGGCCAGTTTGGCCTTTGCTTGACCCCATTTACTAACCAACCCAGTCGACTTACTTCGTGTGTAATTTGGCATTAATGGATACGAAATGATTCTCTTCACTATGAGGCTGATAAAAGAACAGTTTCACTTCAAGTTTCTCTTTTTTAAAGTCACATGACTTTCATCTGTCGATCCGTCCAATCACGTTGAAGGTAATATTGGCTTGACTATGTGACTATAAGGTTTCTCTTTGTGCGGAAACATGTCTTACATTTAAACTGTGCTGCTGAATAAACATTTAATTACGACAAATTTTTCATATTAGTAACATAAAGAAGCGTGTTTTATTGTGACACCAGAAAACAATAGGCCTCGGCATCGTTCAAAAATGCACAATACCGGTACTGATCCTAGCCTTGCTTTGATACCAGTTTCTAACAATACTTTTTTTTTCTATACCAATTTTATAAGATCAATTCTAACAAAAATTCTAACAAATCTTTAATAACATTTTTTCTCCTTCAAATTTCCAACATAAAAATAATAAATAAAAAACAATTTCTAATGCAAAAGAACATATGCTAACAAGTGACTTGTCAATCTGATGTTCACTGCCTTTATATCTTCAGAAAAATCTACATATTGTCAAGTTTTGATCACACATTTTGATTTTCGTCGCCACAAAAGAACCAAAGTTTTCTACAGAGCTCTGGAAAACAAGGGTTTATACTTTGTTTTCATGCCACAATCAGAGAAGAAGGAAAACATTAGTTTAAAGATGAAAATATTTGAGCCTGTTTTGTTTTATGATTAACAAATTCATCAGTGAAAACATTGTTTTAAGTAAAATTATAACATGTTTTACTTAAAATGAGTAAAAAACGAATATATTAACATCAATATATATCAAACTGTGATGTTACTTATAAAACTGGATCTTCACTGATGAAAACTATTTATTGAGATTTTATCCAAATGCTTAAAAGCCATCTGCAAAAACTAAAAATGTGTCTCGATGTTCACATATTTACAGTCTTGTTTAAATGTCTGCTTGTTTAAAACACTATGATCTTCGAGAAATCAGACTCCAGATCAGCGTCAGATGTTTCGAATCAAGACAACAATTGAATTGTGAAAAAAACCGAGTCAACGAAACAGTCGTGGTTTCAGCGATGACTACATTCCCGGCCATGAATGAGCTCTCGTGTCGAGTGAATTTGAGACGCTTGTTCGCTCAGAACGCCAGAGTTTTCATCTCTGCGGCTAATTAGCTTTAACACATGTTGCATATGCATGCGACTGGTTAAGTGGGATGAACGGACGGATCATCAAGTTCAACCATTAAAAGTGAGTTTTTTTAAGCGCCCCTTCATTCATAATTACTTATAATTATTATGAGTGGGATCAGTTTGAAATTAACTGAAGGGTTTGATGAAATGAAGCAGTGACAATAGAATAAATAAAAAAATAAATACAATTATTTTTCTTAAAATATGTATTTTTATATTAAAGATTAATTTAGTTTATTATTGGAAATATCCATTTAATATTTACATGTTGAATTGTTTATTTCTTTACATGGAAATAATTCATTTATATAAGAATATTGCCTCTGAAATGGTACTTCATGTCCTCCATAATGATGTGTAAAGAGATTACAATGACACAAAGTCATCGAGTGTTTTCTCTGGAGTCTCGTCGTTGCCGTCAGTCAGTTGTTTCACAGGCGGCTGCACATGTAGGACAGCGTTGCATTTGTCTCTTGTTTACAGCACTCTTTTCAAAGCTCTGGGTTTGTTGGGATTTTTGTTTCAGAGTTATTAATACAAGGATGGTTTCAAACATTGCTGCTGAGAACAAGTGATGCTGGGAAGAGTTTACTTTGAAAATTACTTCTTTTTTTTCCTCCCACTTCGTTAATGACTTTGTTGTAAAACAATTACACAATAAAAAAAAAACTGGTTGTTAATGTCGCCCTTCAGGTGTCATTAGTATTTTTAATTGTGGAATGATTGTGAAGTCTGTTGGGAAATATGAAACCAGAAGCTGCTCATTACGCAGGAGAAACAAGGAAATGCAATCGCTTGTCATTTAGAAAAGCAGTTTATTTATATGTGTCGAATAAATGTGCAGCTGTTTGGACCTTAGGACGTGAGGAGGTTTTATGGGGAGCCGCGGGAGCTGATTCATACTTGTGGACAGAGTTGACAAGAAAAGATCAGGAAGATCAATTGAACTGATGGACTCAAGGAGGCCTGGCTTCAGAGTCATGCTCAAGAAGAGACAAAAGTCATACAATTATATTACAATTATATCAAAGGCTGTTTTATCTTCTATTCCTATTGTGTCAAACTGTACTATACTGTGTACAACACTGTATCATGATACAACTGTGTACTGAAGACACTGTATCATGATACAGTTGTGTACTGAAGACTCTGCATCATGATACAGTTGTGTACTGAAGACACTGCATCATGATACAGTTGTGTAATAGAGACACTGCATCATGATACAGCTGTGTAGTGAAGACACTGCATCATGATAAAGTTGTGCAATTAAGACACGGTATCATGATACAGCTGTGTAGTGAACACACTGTATCATACAGTTGTGTAATGAAGACACTGTATCCTGATACAGTAGTGTAATGAAGACACTGTTTCATGATACAGCTGTGTAGTGAAGACACTGTTTCATGATACAGCTGTGTAATGATCACACTGTATCATGATACAGCTGTGTAACAAAGACACTGTTTCATGATACAGCTGTGTAGTGAAGACACTGTATCATGATACAGCTGTGTACTGAAGACACTGCATCATGATAAAGTTGTGTAATGAAGACACTGTATCATGATACAGCTGTGTAGTGAAGACACTGTATCATACAGTTGTGTAATGAAGACACTGTATCTTGATACAGTAGTGTAATGAAGACACTGTTTCATGATACAGCTGTGTAATGATGACACTGTATCATGATACAGTTGTGTAACAAAGACACTGTTTCATGATACAGGTGTGTAACAAAGAAACTGTATCATGATACAGTAGTGTAATTAAGACACTGTATCATGATACAGTCGTGTAAAGAAAACACTACAACATGATAGAGCTGTGTAGTCAAAACAATATATGTTGATACAGTAGTGTAATGAAGACACTGTTTCATGATACAGCTGTGTAGTGAAGACACGGTTTCATGATACAGCTGTGTAATGATGACACTGTATCATGATACAGTTGTGTAACAAAGACACTGTTTCATGATAAAGCTGTGTAGTGAAGACACTGTATCTTGATACAGCTGTGTACTGAAGACACTGAATCATGATACAGTTGTGTAATGATCACACTGTATCATGATACAGGTGTGTAACAAAGAAACTGTATCACGATACAGTAGTGTAATTAAGACACTGTATCATGATACAGTCGTGTAAAGAAAACAGTACAACATGATAGAGCTGTGTAGTCAAAACAATATATCATGATACAGTTGTGTAATGAAGACACTGTATCATGAGACAGCTGTATAGTGAAGACACTGTATCATGAGACAGCTGTATAGTGAAGACACTGTATCATGATAAAGTTGTGTAATAAAGACACTTTATCATGATACAGCTCTGTAGTGAAAGCACTGTATTACTATGTTTTAAAGCCAAAATGAGTCCAAACATCAGCTTTAAAAGCCACTGGACTCTTGTTTATCTTTTCTTTTTCAGTCATTGCTGACATTTCTACTGTTTTGTTGTTACTTTTCCACAAAAGGAAATGACGAATGTTAACTAGTGGCCAGAGGTTTAATTGCAACACACAAATGATTAAACACCGTAAATATTTGAGTGTTAATTGTCAAGACCGTATGCTTTATGTTATATTATATACCTACCTACATTTTTTTTGCTCTCTAAAAAGATCTGGTTTATAAGATATCAACATTTTGGAGCCAAAAATGATATTTCCTGAATTTCTTCTGTGAAGAATCCAGAGAAGGTTATTTGGTTATTGTTTATTTCACAAATAGTCTTTAAGGTCGTTTAAGGACGTTAAGGTCCTCGTGTGATAGTAACACTTTTTCTGTTACAAACTCTCTCAGGAAAAATTTTGGGGACCCCTGATCTAAATACTCAAATTCAAAGTGTTTGTCCGAGTCAGCATTACGGTGCTTTCTCACTTCACTCAGAAACACTCTGCAGGCGTCTGACGCGACACATCCAGACGCTGGAGTTTAAATAAAAATAAAAAAAAGCCCTAAACATGTCAGAAAAGGGTGTATCTTGGCCAGTCAGGGTTTGGAGGCAGAAAGTGGCCGAGGAGGAAGTTGTAAATCAGCAGTCAGGGCGACGGCTTTACGTCTCCCTCCAACTATCCCATTAATGAAAAAAGAGAAAGCGTAACCACCTGCCCTCGTCTTTTTTTTTTTGCTCTTCTTGCACTTTCCGCGGACATTAATCATAAAGTCTTAAAGAGTCTTTTAACGTAAACGATGCTGCTGCTGTTGCTGCTTCCTCGCGGCGCTAATGAAGTTAGATGAAGTTAATGTCGAGTAAAAGTGATGATTTGTCGGTTCGGAGAGAACTCCGGTGTCTTTGCTTTCATAGTTTGTAAATGTTAGTTGTTAACATCGCTGGAAGAGATCATTAATGTTACTACCTTCTTGCTTTTTTTTCCCAGGGTCAGACGATCTTCTTGACTAATGATGGTGTCGGCGTGAGGCTGATTATTAGCCGCACATGAATTACTGATATTGTTTTAAAGAGAAAACTGCTCACGAGACAACAGAGAAACGCAAGTTAAATAAAATAACTTTCTTTATCCAAGAGAAAGTTCAACTTAATTCCTCACCAGCGCCACATAACATCCGCCTCTCAAGACTAATGCACAATAGGATGGGTGTATTTGTGTGGTCTCTATGATTTTGTGTGTGTGTCTGTCTGTGTGGGTGTGTATATGTTATGAATATGTTTACAAGTTTATGATTATACGTTTATTTATGTGCGTGTGTACAGTATATGTATTTACAGTATTTGTGTTTATATATATATGTGTGTGTTTATATGTATGCATTTGTGTGTATTTATATGTATGTGTGTGTGTATATGTGTGTATGTATTTGTGTGTGTCTAAGTGTATGTATTTGCGTACATACAGTATGTGTATGTATGTAGTCGTAAGTATGAATGTGTGTTTGCGTGTATATATGTATGTATTTGTGTATATGTGTGCACATATATGTATGGCTGTGTATGTATTTGTGTATATGTTTGTGTGTATTTGTGTATGTGTATACCTATATGTATGGGTGTTTATTTATGTATGGATGGATGTATTTGTGTGTGTTTGTATGTATTTATTTGTGTGTATGTATTTGTGTATATGTGTTAAATATTTGTATGGGTGGGTTGTTTTCTTTCATTTGTTAAATCCATAGTTTTGTAGCTGTTTTATTAAGTGGAGAAGTGTTTCTTCAGGAAAAAAACAATCATGTTATATATTTATTTTGTATGTCTGTACTTGTATGTATATGTATTTTTAGATGTATTTGTGTATATTTAATTGTGTGTGAGTCTGTTTTTTATGTTTATGTATGTGTGTGTTTATATGTATGTATTTATGCATTTCTGTGTACTTATATGTATGTGTGCCTGTGTATGTATTTGTGTACATATGAATGTGTGTATTTGTGTATATATATATATATATATATATATATATATATATATATATATATGCATGTATGGCTGTGTATGTATTGGTGTATGAGTCTGTGTGTATTTGTGTATGTATTTGAGTATGTGTATACCTATATGTATGGGTGTGTATTTATGAATGTATGGATGTATTTGTGTGTATGTATTTTCAATTGTTAAATCCATAGTTGTGTAGCTGTTTTATTAAAGTCGTATTAGTATTTCCTCAGAAAAAAAATGATGTTATATATTTATTTTGTATTTTTGTATTTGTATGTGTATGTGTATGTATGTATGTATTCATGTCTGTCTATGTATTTGTGTGTGTGTTTGAAGGAGCGTACATCCTGCTTGTGTGTGTGTGAGGTCATCAGGATCACATTATTCAGTTCAGTGAGGTCGACGACCGAACGCTGCACCGATGATCTAACGACCGATGCTTGTGTTTCCTTCCAAGATGTTCTGATCTAAAAATAATTTGCAAAAGTCAAACTGAAGCATGAAATCTTTGGAGCATTTTCAAAAAACACTTAACAGCTTAACATTTTATGGTGGGCGTGTTCATGATAACAAATGTGAGGTTAATGTTGAAATCGACACGTTAGAGAAAACATTGTGCTGAACTCAGATCGACATATTTAAATTAAATAATTTAAAAAAAAGAGCAATATGATTTAATATCAAAGTAAACCTCATTTAAAGTTCAATAAAAGTTGACATAGTAGAAAGAGAATATGTGTTACATACTGTATAAAATATATTTCCAGTCTTATATGAGGATAATTCTCAAATTTGAAATCCAAAATATTCAGAAGTAAATACTGGATATAAAGTAATCTTCTTGTGTGTGTGTGGAAAATGAAATTACTGAAGAAATCAAATATATTTGTGATAGATTTCTACTCTTCACAGGTCACCTCTTCACACCTTCAGCTGCTGCCCTGTAGCTCACACTCCGAGTCTCCTCGAGTCTATTCATAGCTGGAGCAGAGTTACTCCTCCGCCTGACTCGCTCCTGTCTTCCCTTTTGCTCAATTACTTCTCCATCTGACTCCCACATGTGGGTCTCTTTGTCAGGAAGCTTTACCTTGTGGAGGTGGACGGAAACACTACGGGTTTTCTTCCTTTGCCAAAAACAGAAATAGGCTTTAAAAAAAAAAAAGAAAAAAAAAGTGGATTGCAGGAGATTGTTCCGGTCCTGCAGTTGAGATTCAAGCGGACACATCTGCAGTGCAGCATCCTCTCGCAGCAGCCAAACAAAAGATGCGTCTCCAGCGTCCCTCACAGTCAGTGGCGTAAATATCAACATGTATCACAGAGATGAGAGTTTCGAGCAGTGAGTCTTGTAATGTGAATTTTATACCAAGAGAGAAAAAAGCCACTGTTCCTGCCATTATATTCTACTGTAAGAAAATCCTCTTTTATTCCACTCTCTCTTCTTCTGCTGACACAACACAGGCCGCATTCATCCGAGCGACTCGTGCACACACTTGCTGCTTTCTGTCGTCGTGCGAGGCTCTACTATCACTGTCTGACTCTTTTTTTTTGTTTGTTTTATCTGAGGCCCACAGGCTTCAGCGGGGAACAATTAGATGATTGCTCGCAACATAGCTGACTGGTAAAAACGCCTCATTGACTCTAAATGTTTGTCAGACATTTTCCTTTGTTTTCTAAAGCTTACGTGTGTGATCTCTCTCTGTCAGAAAGGGCTCCCCCTTGTGGTGATCCATCAGTGAACTATGTGGATTAAGAGACAGCCGAAAGTGTTGCAATAAGTCAACGAGGTTAATTCAGTTGGTTGTCTGTTGGATTTTAACCCCGCTGAAGAAATGTGAGCTCAGTGAAAGTTGCTATGATACGTTACATTGAAAACATTGTTTCTGGCTCCCCCCAGTGTCAGAAAAGTGTAACTGCCATGCATCTTTACATTTATTTACAAACATGGACTCTCCTCAGTTTATGATTTTATCTTCCTAACTTCAAAATTCAAAATGTATTTTCTGACTTTAAACAAAACACTGTCTCACACAACATAAACTAAATTGAACACACTGGTGCCTTGTTTTATGGCAAATCCCTCGCAATAAACTAAATCTGCAAATTGGGTACTTTTAATTTCTAACTATTCAATACTGCGCCAAAGATTCATTTTTCTTATAGTGGTTAAGTTAAGGATTTTACTAAGGGCAGGAAACATGAGACTGACTCGGATTGGCTGGGTTGGAGAAAGAGCGTAAGGCACGGACAGCATGTCTGTGTTTTTGGTGTTGGCTGTGGTCTACAGTAGATACTGTGCATCAATGACTTAGTTAAACTTTTTTTACTTAAAGAGCGTAACACTAACTTGAGACTGATGAAGATTCATCAGTTAGCTCATAACGTGTAGGTTTCTGAAGAGTTCCCTGAGTAAACATATTTCATGCTAAAACTCAAGTAGTTTACTTGAAGTTTACTTTTTACTGACTATACTTCAAAATTGTCAACTGATGTATACTTGTTCATACTCAAGTATACTTTGTACTGTTTTATTGTGGTGACCTAGAGGTACTGAATTGTGCAAAGGATTATGGGAGTGGATGGTCGGGGGTATTTCCCCGGGCAACTTAAGGCTACCGGTGTTAGATGCAGGTTATTTTACCAAAATACATACTAGAACTATATACCTACTACATTGGTAGTATAGGTTATAGTGTACTTTGAGTAATAATCCATAAAATAAACTATAGACTTTGAGTGTATACCTAGTACACCTGTGGTATAGAGTTAAGGTAAGGTAAGGTAAGGTAAGGTAAATTGTTTTTTTCCAATAGCCAGCAATTTTTCATAAACAATAAAAAATAATACATACAAAATAAAATAAGAAGAAGAACATAAAGAGAAAGAACAAGATGACACAATCTAAGTCTAAAGATAAAGATAAAGAACATAGGTCAAAGAAAAACAACAAAGACAAAGGATACAAAGACTAACATAGAACAGAACATCCAGATACTCTCACTCCACTCCTGTCCCCGAACTCAGAATTGTACAATTTAATAAGGTAAGGTAAGGTAAAAACTTTATTAATAGCCCGAGGAATGAATGAGTCCCTGAGTCTATTTGTTTTGCACCTGGGTAGGAGCATTCGTGCACTCATTCTGCTTCTCTGCTCACTGATAACAGTGTTCAGAGGATGACTGTCGTCATCCATGATGGACAATAGTTTGTTCATTGATCTCCTCTCAGCAACTGTCACCAGTGAGTCCAGCGTCATGCCAACCACAGAACCAGCCCTCCTGATCAACCTGTCCAACCTGTTGACACTCCTCTTGGACACATTTCCACCCCAACAGACCACAGCATAGAACAGGACACTGGCCACCACAGACTGGTAGAACATGCAGAGTAGCTTCTTGCAGATGTTAAATGATCGAAGCCTCCTCAGAAAGTACAGTCTACTCCGAACTTCCTTATATACATGGTCTGTATTGCAGGACCAGTCCAGTTTACTGTCCATCCACACACCGAGGTACTTATAGTTGTCAACTATCTCCACCTCGTCGCCTCTGACGGACACTGGACGTGGCTTTGTCCTGGACCTCCCGAAGTCCAAGACCAGCTCCTTGGTGTTCAGCTGCAAGTGGTTCCTCTCACTCCAGTCCACAAAGTCACTTATCAGACTCCTATACTCGTATACTCGTTGAGTATACTTGAAAGTATACTGCTGTAAACTTTAATTGTTCCATTTTAGTCCTAAGTAGTATCAAATTCGTTTCAGTGCGCAAAAAGTACATATAACTTTGGATTCTTTAGTCATTTTAGTCCTAATTAGTATCAAATTCGTATACTTTCAGTGAGCAAAAACTAATAACACAATAACTTCGAATTCTTACTCTAATTATACCTAAAATATACTTCAAGTATTCAACTTTTTCCTAAGGGATTGATCTTGACCTTTAATAGTCTCCTGTAACTCTTTGTTTTTCCTCCCAGTTTGTGTTTTCTCCAGGTACTCGGTTCCCAAAAACACACTATTGTAATTCTTGTGTCATCTTAAGTTGGCAACCTTGAGTTCTAACCCACAACTTTCCTTTCTTTCACGTCACAGGTGGAGAGAAATCAACCCGCCAAAGGGGCTTCTTGAAATTTTAATTGTATGAGAAGAGGAGAACCGATCTTGAGTGGAGAGAGTTTTTTCTTCCTTCACACTGCGAGGGGATGGCTCTGGTCGACAAGCACAAAGTGAAGCGCCAGCGGCTGGACAAGATCTGCGAGGGTGAGCGAGACCTTGGTTCATGCAAATGTTTCCTTCTGTGTTCGACTGTATTTGTGACCTCCTCGTAATGGGCATGATTTTGAGGAGCGTACAAGTCAAGGAAAAAGGGTCTGAGAGATATGTTTGTGCTCGCCTGAGTTGAGACCCAGACTCGATGATTCTCAGACGGTAATGAAGTGAAGCTCCTCACAGGCCCGCCATCGATTACAGCGGACAGCGGGATTGATTTGTGAGCAAAGTTATGTGGGCGTTTTACGAAATACACGAGACGTAGCGAGTGAATTTCACTAGTTCTTATCTTGATATGAAGGTGATGCTGACTCACAACCCACGTTTTCATTTCCAGACCATTTCCACAGGTCTTTAGATACAACATTATAAATAGAGCACCTGTCAATTTTTTTCTTTCATGTAAATAATCAAGGCTTTATAAAAGCAAAAGCAAAGTTTTCAACAAAGTCCTTTTGGCAATATTGAAAGACCTTGGCTGCTTCAGTTTCGTTTCTTGTTCCTCTTTTAACTGATTTATCTGTTTTAATTGGCTCCATTTGAATGCACTTGTCATTATCATGACAAAAGAAACCCTTGTACAGTTTGTGTAGTTGGGGCATGTTTCACTTCACTCGGTTCATCTTTATTTAATCATTCTTATTGAGATTTCAAAAATAAAATTTTGTCTGGAGCTGAGCTGCACGGGGAAACGACAAGAAACGCATTCATAAAATTTTAAATTTTATATCTGCCTTCACACGTCTATATGTGTCAACCCGAGGCACGGGGGCCAAATTCGGCTCACCAAGTCATTCTATGTGGCCCGCCGGATGGTTGACTAACAGTAAAAGTGGATGAATGTTAATGTTAATAAAATGACCTTTAAATATGTTGTTTCTAAGATAAGATTAGGAACAGAGATGATGAATGTCAACAGGTATACTGAGACCTTAAACCAGAAAAAGTAATGTTCAATTAAATTTGTTTGTTGTGTGCTCTTAAGAATGCTGTAGAAGAAAGGTGTGATTCCCAGAGTTGCTCTTAGTTAAAGAAGATCTTTCGCTAAGAAGGAAATGTAAGTTCAAGCTGACCCACTCTTAGCAGCCATTCTTAGCGACCAAATGCTCAATGATCAAGCTGAGTCAGGGAAATGTATTATTTTAATTATTTACTTTTCCAGATAATAAAAAAGTGTTCAATAAAGGGCACTTAGTTTTCCACACACATCTGCATATATGAGTTTATAATACTACAAGGACTAAACCATTTAGCGTGAAATCAATCAGTTGTGATTCCTAATTATCTGTAAACGAACATTCAACTCAATTTTGTATGTACACACTGCAATAAATCTACTTTTACAACCCTGTGACCTTTGAACTCAGAGGTTCCACCATATATATGCATTGTTGCAAAAGACCACTTACACTTGCAAAGAGCTTCTTACGAAGGTTCTTTGGCTTGGTTTTAAGGTTCTCTTAAGGAGGCAGTTAAGAACTCGACCTTGGAAACACCCATTTCCTAGCGTTACTTCTTAGCTGAACCTTTCGTAAGAGCTAAATTACCTTCTTCAAGCAGTTTTATGCGATTTGAAGTAAAGTGATTCCAGTGGAATAAAGTGGTAGTGTTTAGCCCGACGGGAGACCACATTTCCCATGAGCATTTGCTAAACGTTGCAAAAGTTGCCTTGTCCCGGTTTGCAGCAGTTGGACAGACTTATATTGATGAATGAAGGATGGATACCGATGATCAGATTTTGGATAAAGAAATATGATATGCGTTATGACGGCTTAACTAATTTTAGTTAACACAAACACACACACACCCCCACACACAAACACACACACACACCACAACCAGCGCGATATGTAGCATGTTCACACCTTCCCCAAGAACTCTTACAGTGAAAATAAAAACCACACAACTAGTTTTAAGTTGATGTGTCATGACAAATTATTTTAGTACAAAAATATTAAGGTACCCAAAACTTCCCAGAGATGCTTTAGGAACAATCAAATCTTGGAAACCAGATCAGGTTCCGGGATTCAGAGCATTGTTGTCTGGTACATTGGAGACACATGATTATACCATGATTTGATAAAAACAATCTGTGGATTTCTGTGGATCCGTGGATTTCTGCTCTCAATCAAATTCTAGAGCTGCTCACTCTTATCAAAGTGGAACATTTTATCTTATTTAAAGGCTCAAATTACAACAAAGGAAGTTTAAGCCTTGTTACAGTTTAAATACAATTATATCAGAGAAGAGAGAAACAGGTCCCAGTGAATCACAATGAGTGACGTTGGTGACATAAAACTTTCTTTCAACAGGCAGAAACCTCAAGCAGAACCAGACTCTGTGTTAATTTCAGGATCAACTTTAAAATTCTGGTTCTTACTTTCAGAGCTATTCATGGTCAGGCTCCTCCTTACATCACTGATCTGATCCAGCCTTACACCCCAGCTCGGGCTCTGAGGTCTGTGGATCAGAATCTACTTATGGTTCCACGCACACGGCTCAGGACCAGAGGAGAGAAATCTTTTCAGGCTGTTGCTCCTAAGCTTTGAAACGATCTTCCTCTCTCTTTGCGCTTGATGGAGTCTCCTTTAAGAAACACCTTAAGACGTTTCTATTTGTTCAGGCTTTTCCTTGAATTTCTCGAACTCCTGTGTTGTTCTCAGTATTATCTTGATCTTTAATGTATGTACTTTTTTGAGTATTGTTTTGTTTGTCTAAGCGCTTTGTGACCCTGGTCTCGAAAAGCGCTATATAAATAAATATTACTTACTTACTTACTTACTTTTCACCAAATAATCGTTTATATAATTATGCCCTTGAAATATACCAAAAAAATTGTCTTTTTAAAATATTCATATGATTAGTGTAAAAGTATGTGGGAAGGTCGTAAATCATGAATTTTATAAAGAAATTATACTTTTACTAAAAATAAATGTTAAAAATATGTGTAAAAGTTTCAACTGATATGATAAGTTACAGAACTTTAAATTGATTTGTAAACTTGCAAGCATGTAAACAACAGTGCTACTTTCAATCTTGGGTGACCACTTGTTTATTTCCATATGTTTCATATTTTACAATTCACTTATGCATTTTCCTTTGGGAAATTAGATTTTCGTTTGGTACATATTGAGGTGGTAAAATTGGTCACAATGATCATGAACAGAAATGTATATATATATATATATATATAAATTAAACTGAAGCATTTGAAGAATTTGTGAACACACACACATCTTATTAAAATATATATTTCTACTGCACACGTACTAAGAAAAACTGTTTCAAAGTATAACAGTAAAAAATTCTGATAAATTATGAATTCCTGGCAAAAACTATTAGCGAAACATGATGAATATGTCAGAATTTGTTTGCAAGTGAACGCAACAAATGCCAAAAAATCCGCTATTTGTTTCAACCTCCATGTTCCAACTCTCTGGTGATGACACCTCCAGGACAGTGGGGGCGCTGTGACGGATCATTTAAAACAACCACAAAGTTGGAGGAGCTGCTGCTTAAACACACTTTTATCTTCAATTTTTTATGACAGACTTAATTTTTAGTTAAATTATGCAATGATTCAGCGAATTATCTCAATATTGCATATGTTTACATTAAACAATCTTTGTAAGTCATTGATATCAATCAAATGATTTCCCACATCCGACCATGGAGCCAAAGAGCATTATTTAGTGCGGGATCAGTTTCCCAAACGTGTATCAAGCAACGGCTCCTTCTGCCGCGGGTTTGAAGAAGCGCCAGGACGAGTGTAAGCGCAATAAGGGAACTGTGGCAAACATCTGCCGAGAGCATCGGTTCCCACTCCCTTCTCTTTCATTCTTTCTCTCCCTCCTTCTGTCTGTTCCATCTGTGTTCCCAGCATGCTCTGGCGGCGGCGGCGGAGCAAGTTGTTGCCATCGCTGATAAGCCAGCTCTAACTGATGGATCTGGGCAGAGACGAGGAGCGAGCGAGGTCGTGATGACACTGTCTCTGACAGCGGAAAGTTATTCCAAGGCGCGAGACACAGGATGTAGAAAAAAATAAAAACAATTAAATGAATGATAATATTTTGAATAGAAGTTTAGGAAATAAGATTGTTAAGACATTTTTACTAGTGCAGTGCATTCCAACCACCCAGCTGTCTCCCAGTGACTTTAAAAAAAAAGGATTTTATTTTGCAAAATAATCAGATTTCCTCTAACCTAACAGTCGCTTGCTTTAAGTCACAGTTGAAAATTACTCAACAAATGAACTTGTAAACTAGAAAATCTAATAAAGATAAATGGGACTTTCTATCAGCAGAGAAAAGATATTTCCGGTGAGTTTTTTTCACTGCAGTTGTTTTTTTTTTAATCTAGAATTATTAGCTACAATAAAGTGGTCTTTAGTCAAAAGAAATAATGTATCATTGGAATTAGTCTCTTATATATCATCAGGTAAAACTCTTTAACATAAAACATCCAGATATGAATGGTTTCTTGATGCATTTAAATTGAAAAAATGCATATTGTAAAACAAACTTTGTAATCTCTGCCAAGGAGAGTGAGTTACTTTCACTGTTGACGGTTTAGAAAAGATTGTGACCATCCAGAGTTGATTAGATTTTGGTGGTGATCCAGATCAACCATCTGGATACAGATTTGTCCGGCATATTTTTTTATTTTATTTTGTAGACTTGATGGATTAGGGAAACGATTTATAACATTTCGGACTCAAAATGAAATAAATCCTCACAAATAGATCCAATCATTGTTTTTTATGTTCCAACCGACCATGATTTCATGTTGTTTATCATCCCCGAGCTTTGTCTCAAAACATCCTCTCCTCCCTCCTCCCCCCTTTTCCAGACCTTTAAACCTCCCAAATCTTCTGGCTTTAAATTCTGGTATGAAGTCATCGTTGTGGTCTTGAGATCTCACCCCCCTTAGCACCCCCACTCCAGTGTGTTCCAAGCTCTTGGATTACAGAAAAACCACGACCCTGTTAAAATCTTTACCGAGCAGCAGGGAGGGGTTTAAGGAAGGAGAGCGAGTGCTGTTTTTGGACGGATCTTCTCATTGTCAATTGTGGCAAGGTTGCATGTGGGTTTTAATTGAAGCCATATTCCGAGTCAAACTGCCAAAATCCCTTGAAAAACGTTGTTTTTTTTTACAAAAAAGGCAGCTTGTGGCTCAGCTTTCACGAGATAACTGCACATCAATACATTTGACCATTTAACAGCTTATTTGGTTCCCATGGAGACGCCTTCAAAGACAAACGGTCTCGGCGGACCCACGGCTGAGGCTGTCATGTACATAATGTCTATTTAGTGTGTGTTTCGATTCAAATGAAGGCATTATTTGCAGATTTACTGGTCCTGTGATCTAATTTCCCGTCAGTGGCTGCATCTCATGCACTCATGCATAAGTCAATGTGTGTTTAACAGTCGCCGCAGGATTTGAGTACGTGACTTGTCGCCGCGCACAAGACGCTTGTTTCTGATGCCGTGTCTTGATATTCATGTATGCGCATCCATCCAGGGCCGCGGCTTCGGTTGCGCCGGCTCTGCGTGAGTGAACCCACGGGGTCATTAGCGTGGCTCAGCGACACAACATGGTCTAGAAGGTCCCTAGTGTGGAAAATTCCAGCTTTATTCTTGACGGTTAGAAATGAGCCTGTTGCATGTGAACGTCACACAACAAAAGTGTCTCAGACATCTGCCACCGCTACGACATCGACTTCACACACGTTTTGTTTTTACTAAAGTTAAAACACATTGCAAGTGTCTATGCACATGTGCAAAAATTACGCTGGTGGCCTAGAAGCATCTGCTAAAAACAAGCTTAAAATGAAGACTTGTTTAATTTTTTTCTCTGAACATTTCCTCTTCAATACAAGATGGACGTTACAGATCTCATAATGACAACCACTGTTATTGGAACGTTGAAGCATGATACACCGTGTTGTAGAAGGTTCATCTCAAGTTTAGAAATCTTTTTTTATATATAATTAATCGGCTTTAAAATCGTCTGTTGTTACTGTTGAAACGTCTGAATTTAGGAGATGTACAAGACTGTCTCACGTTCTTCATGCAGATGTGATTAAGATTCCGGTCAGGATTCAATCTGAGATCCCTGAAAAACTCACTCCTCCTCCTGTATCAGCACAGCTGTATCAGATGAACAAGTATTCTCCGGTGATTGTATTGACGTGAGCGCCACACAGACCTTCATTTGTTAGTCTATAGAAATAACACAAGACAGATTCATCATTTATTTTGTCGTTTTAAGCAAGTTTAGATATACTTCATTCATTCTTTATTCACTATTTTTCTTGCAATATCTATTATTTCAGCTATGCTGTTGATTTAAGTGTGTATTAAATAAATGTTGGACCTCTATTGTACTCATCAGTATGTGTCTGTTTGTACAAAACTCTCTTTTCATTGAAGTATTTACATTAGCAAATGTGCCTAAGCCCCGCCCACTGAAAACACTTCTTGTTTACCATAACCACACCCACTCTGCTGTGATTGGTCAAGCATTAATCCCAGAAGTCTCCACCTCCAAGGGACTTGTTGTATTAACAAAGCAGGGTCGGATTACAGGCGTGAGCCCATCTTTAAGTCATAATGGACTCAGCTCTCGTAACCTCTAATTTTCCGAGATTTTAGACGGGGGAGAACTTAATAAAGTAATAACTTTAAAACATGGTCATGATGAGGGACTTACTGCATGGAGAGGAAGAACGTTTGAAACATGTGAGTGAGTCAGGAAAGTTAACATTTGTCAATTCACCTTCTTCTATGACAGCAATTTTACCATAGACATTAAACAAATACATAAAACACCTACTAGCGCCTATATCTTATGTTCAAACTCACCTTTAAAATAATCGGTTTGAAAAATAACAACTGTTTGTTTCTAAAAAATGTATTTGACAACACAGGTCATCAGTTAAATATTGTCCCCGATCGCTTCTGTGGTTGACTCGATATTAAAGGAAGAAAAATGTCCTTCACTTCCTCAATATAGTCCAGAGACTGCTGTCATCAGCTCCTTGACTCCCTCTCTGATCTCTAATCAACAACCCCATATCATTGTTGACAACTCTTTTCAATCGACATCCTTAAGACTGTCATCACGATATTTAAAAGGCTAATACTTTGCTTTTATTGAGGTTCTTTTCTCTGAGACTATATTTGGCGTGGACGCTCGCTCACCTTACATCTGTTTTTATGCATTAATAAAGCAGGATCCGCTGCAGAGGCATCAGATTTCAACCACAGAGAGACATAAAGGAAGCCGTGTGAGCCAAGTCCTGTCTCATTTTCATAAATGAATACGTATGTCTCGCATATGTAGCTTTAGATTGAACACATTTCATCTCGCACAGACTCGTATCGTAGATCTGGAGATGTTCTCCTCAAGGGGGCAGAATGAAAAACAGATTATCATGCGCGGGCAGCCAACAAGCCTGAAGGCAACTGGAGAGAAAAGATTACAAGAAAAAATACGAAATTGAAATGTTTGAAAAGTGGATCATAAATGTGGGAAAAATGTTCCGGTGCAGATAAATTGCGGCGTTATTAAAACTGTTCGCAGAGAGTTGTAGTTTCCTCCTTCAAAGGAGTGAGAAACTCAGACGTCTGGGAGGAGTTTGGATTGTGCTCAAGAAGTTACTCATGAATGTAAGACTGATGAGTTCACCCAAAATTCAAAGTTCACTCATTTTCAACTCACACTCATGTCGACTAAGAGTTGGGATTATTTTTTAAAGTAATCTGTTCCTTTTTAGAGTTATAGACAAAAATGTTTGTTCATTTTAATGTAGCGACTGGAGCTCAGTTGTCTTTGTCTTAATCTTCGTCCAAAAACTCTCTTCAAAACATCCAAATACCTCCATACTGCTCGTCTGTAACATCCATCTTGTATTGAATCCTCGGCATGAGGAATTGTTCAATCAAACAAGTTAGTATTTTAACCTCTTTTTTAACGGACGCTGCTAGGCTAGCAGCCTAAATCTTGGGTACTGTGTTCGCAGTGTTTTTCAATGAGAGAAGATAACTTTTGTTTCAAATAAACTTTAAATATACTAATTTTTATTCATGTTTTTGGAACAATTCCTCATTTCGAGGCTTCAATACAAGATGGAAGTTACAGACGAGCAGTATGGAGGTATTTGGATGTTTTTAGTGTCTTTTTGGACGAAGATGAAGATAAAGACAACTGAGCTCCAGTCGTTACATTAAAATGAACAAACATTTTTGACTATAACTCTAAAAAGGAACAGATTATTCTGAAAATAATCCTAACCCTTAGTTCACATGAGAGTGAGTAGAAAATGAGTGAAGCTTAAATTTTCCCTTTAATAGTAAATTTTTTAAACCCTTCCTGTTTCATAAAAAAATGATTGAATGATTGTATTAGATTAAAACCACTTAACAATTTTACAATCTAGTATAATAGCTGTTGACCTCACTCATGGCTATGGAATTATCTCCGTGGTAAAAACAGTCTTTTGAGCCTGGCAAACACCTGACAAAGATTCCCAGCAGCGGCGTTTAACTTTTCTCAGCAATGGGGCAAATCCAGATTACAGAGACCCTAATTGGTGGGGATCAGAGGAGCTTTAGTGAAGAGGGGAGGCGCTGTATTTCTCTGACTGTCATCGTGATATGGAAAGAAAGAACGGGCCAGACTGTATCAAAGCTGCGGCTGTCAAGTCCATTCAGCAGCGTCATTTAATTGAATGTGGATAATCTCCTTAACCTACCTATTATATAAGGCGAGCAGTTCTTGCCTGACATTTATTTACCATTCGTGAAAAGCCTTTTTTTTTCTCTATTTTTTTTGAGTGGGTTCTGTTTTGTAAGCTAATGAATGACAAACAAAGTCTCTTGAGTTAGAAAGGGAGCCAGCAATGACACTAAGGACATTTTTAGAGGCAGTTGGGTAGCAGTTACGTAGTGGCTCTGTGGCTCGCATAGGGCCTAAAGGATTAGTGTCCAATCAGAGTGGATTTGATGTTTACCGACAGCACATGGGTCTTAGCTGAAGACAGAACTACATTTCACTGTGCTCAATGACGCCGGGTGCCTTGCTGGGGCTGCCCTCCCCATTGTGATTTTGAGAAACTACACACTGTTGGCGACATCAACACTTCAGGTAGGTGACGCATCAAATCAGCTGTATGTGGTTTGGTCTTTCTTTTTTTTTATCGTAGCCATGATCATCACTGCTGAGAATTCTAGATTCACTTACATCTGGTTCAGATGACGTCACTATGGGAAGAGGAATTAAACGGGGGTTTATTTAGTTGTAATCCCTCATAGCAATCGGCAGACAGAGTGAAATGTCCCATAGAGGCAAGAGATAAACCCTGTCTGGATTAGTCCCACCCCCCATCGCAACATCTAAGCCAACCTGTACCCTCCTTTTTTTTTTCATTTTACTTTGTTAACGTTGATTCTTCCTTTTCGTGCATCATCCGGCTGTGATGCACTAGCTGTGGTTGCACGCTTGTGTCATAGTGGTTTGGTGTTTATATTTGGTGTCCTCTTTCCTCATGCACGACAAGCCAGCATGACCGGAGTTTAATTATTCAAGGACTGACAGCCAAGAGAGGAGCTACCTGATAACAGGGACATACAGTATTACAACCTGAGATCAGGTGAAATGGTAGACGGTCCTGCTGCTTCCTTTCTTCCTGTAATTCACCTTTTGACGCAGCTGCACAAGGAGCTTTAAAAAGGAACATTTCAACAACTTTGCTGCAAGTGGATTATTCTTCACTCTTACTTTAAACTTTTCTTTTTTTTTATTTGCCAATGCTTGTCCCAGACAAACAGGTGAGTCTTGGTCGCTCACACAGTTGGGACACATTAGGGGGTAATGAGGGTCAGTGGGACAGGGCTGAGGGTGTTTACGAGCAGCAGGCAAGAGTAGCAGGACGCCGAAGCTCTCTGTCATACGGAGAGGGAGGAGGTTGGTACGAGACTTCATCAGGTGCACGCCCTCCTGACCTGGAATTAAAACGGGATCCATATTCCTACCAAGAATACGGACAGCTTTATGCAGAACGCCACGACCCTCGGATGAGGAAAAGCTCTGCCCCGGACCTAAACCATTACGAACGACCCCAAATGGCTCATCGAGGCTCCATTCCGCACCCGGATTACTATCCCCACGATCCAGCAATGACTCCGAGACCACCTGAAGGCTATTATCAAGGTCCACCTTCTCATCCACTCAGTAGGTCGGGCTCTCATCTTGGGATGGCTACAGGATCCCGTGCTGGATGGGATCAAAGTCAAGGAGTGAGACCAGGAACACAACCTCCTTCATCACCTCTCCCTGCTGCTGCCCCACCTCAAACCACACATGACTTGAACCGGGTGTATCGAGAACCTGCAACTGCATCGAAGATAATGACCGATGGTCAACAACGCATTCCATCTCGTGCGCCATCTCCAGCTCATTATGGAATGGAGCATCAAACACCTCGATATGCAGGTGAGCCACCTCTTACTGGTCAAACTGTTTATACAGACATCAATGGCCGCCCTGTGGATGCACAGCAACAGGCTGCAACCTGTCTGGTTATTGATCCTGGCAACCAGGGTGTGATAATGAGGCAAGAGGCAGCCTCTCCTTATACCATTCAACAGCAGCAGCAGCAACATTTGCAACAACAAATACAGCAGCAACAGCAGCAGCAGCAACTGCAACAGCAACAACTCCAGCAGCAGCAACTTCAACAGCAACAATTACAGCAACTTCAACAACAGCAACAGATGCAACAGCAGCAACTCCAACAGCAACAGTTGCAGCAAATTCAGCAGGATCAGTTGCAACAGCAACTGCAGCAGTCACTGCCTGCTGCTTCAGCGATCAGTGTTGCTGACCCTAACTTATCTTTGGGACCTCAAGTTCTTCCTCAACCTGCACCCATGCAACCAGCAGTGGTCCCAGTAGCGCCTGCTCCTGTTCAAGTAGCACCAATTCTGGCACAACCGCCCCCGGTAACTTCACTACCTGCCCCTCTTCCTGCGCCCGTTCCCACTGTACCGCAGACCCCTTTGCCTGTGGAACCCAAGAAGAATGTGGATCCTGAGTTTTTAGCCCTGCTTAGAAATGAAGGCCTCTCAGAGAGCACCATTTCCTCACTCATCCACCAGGGGTTCGACTCTTCTAGTATGCTGGCTGTAATGGAGGAAAATGATTTCCGCACAGTTGCGCCTAACCTCGGCCAGGCTCGAGTTCTGTCTCGCCTCGTGCACAACTACAAGCGGCCAGTTGAACCTATCCCAGGACCTTCACAGCCGCAGACACCAATGAGAGGAAGATCTAACAGCTTTAGCCATCGTTCTGACATGTATCATCAGCAGCACCACCATCCACCACATCCTCCACAAGCATTGGCTGTTGACCCCCATGTGTTTCCCCCACAGACTCCTGGGGCTATGCAAACAATTTCACCCAGAATGGGAGAGGTGATGGGTAGGAGACCGAGTAGCGCACCTTCTCAGCAACTGCTGGAGGCCTCAGGGGGATACATAGGTCATCCCCCACGGACCCCTGGCCCATATACTGGAGCAATCATGCCTGTTCATTCAAGACCCATGTCAGCATATTCCTCTGGAGTTCAAGGAATGCCCTCTCAGAGTATGCAGATTATGTCCCAACAGATGACCGGGTCAATGCCTGCCATGCCGGGTTCTTTTCACTCTATGTCAGGTATGCCCCAGCAGATGCCTGTGTCCATGCCAGCTTTGCCACAGCCTCCACAACAGGTGCCCAAAGCGTACTCTACAAACTACACAGTGCCCATGGAGCTGATGAAGAGAGATAGGAATTTAATTCCATTATCACCAATGCACAGCCCACATTCCAGTCCTCAGCTAATGCGAAAAGGGCCAGCGGCAGACAATGCACTTGTACCTGTAGGAGCTCCCGGTCAAAGCCAAAATGCTTTCATTGCTAATCAGAAGCTGTCACGTCGAACAGGACCTCCAGTCATCGTGTCATCTATGGCTTCTCCGGATACAAGTAATTTTTTTTTTCCTATACTTAATCCATACCGTCATTACTCATTTGTTTTCCATCCCTCTTAGTGCCTTTTCGTTCAACAGCTGGTTATGCTTGTAAGCTGATAGTGATAACGTTGCAAATGTTAATGTATGCTCAGTAGTGTGTGGTGAACGTCCAGGACTAAAAGCGTTGTATCATTAGCGCTGTACCACAAGAGATTTCATGGTTGTAGGAATGGATGCATTTCTTGCAGATTAGGACTTAAACTATATTCAATTAAACGGTTGCCCCTTTGAACTATGTCGTATAACTGTGTAATAGGAGATGCACACTGGCCTCCAGTATCTAGGAAGACCAGAACATGGAGAATTGTATTCATGTAAAACTAGAGATGTGTAAATTCAGAATGTACAGGACTAGTTATTGGATCATGGCACATAATCAAGAAATTTAAATACGCTCAACTTCTTTTTTTTCAAACCAAATACACAATATCCCACTTTTTGTATGCACAACTTAAGGTGCTGGTAAAAGGTTGCTTTATTATTGTCAACCCCTCAAAGCACCATTCAACACATAATTTACATTTTCTCTTTGTTGCAGTAATGGTATAGTTAAGGAAAACAGGCTTATTTTGAGCCAGCAACTAAACAATAATGATGGTGAAAATGAGGCATATCTGGGAAAATAAAAGACGACTACCTCTCCAGTGGCTGTCGAATGCGAAAATGTGACAGCAGCTGCAGCAGGGGAACAATTTGACAATTTAGTAAATTTGTTTTGTGAGCCGACACGCTGGGCTAGGAGTTGTCATTTTGTTTTGTGTTTGTATGTGTGAACTGTACAAAGCCTAACATGTTAGTATTGCAGATCTTGCTATGTGAACGGCTTCTGATAGAGAGTTCTGTTTCCGTATTTGTTCCGCCGGAACAGTTGTGGCTTAACAAAGTGATTACATGACCTTCACGATATGGCAGCTGCGAGCAGACTGACCACTGCAGACTGGACAAGAGACCTTTTGATGCCCTTGTTAAGTGGAATAAACTATGTTTTGGTGAACATCGCGAAACACAGCTCTTTAAGTGATGGCAATGTATGTTGATATTTAGTTTCTTTACGTTGACCTTGCCATTATTATAGATTGTGTGGTTACATTTGATTTGAAAACAGATTGAAAAAAGGACCTTGAACTTATCTTTCCGGACTTGTTCACTTGTTTCAAACGTTAAAGTCTTCCTCTCCAAGATGCAGTAAGTCTCTGATCATGACCATGTTTTTAAGTTATTACTTTATAAAGTTCTCCCCCATCTGAAATCCCAGCGAACGAGAGGTTACGAAAGAAGAGTCCATTATGACACAATAATAGCCATTACTCCTCCTCCAGCCAGCTGTATTAAGTCCTATTAAGAGCAGAAGACTGCAAAGGGAACTGACTGAACCTTAACAAGTTAAATTCGATCCATTTGCAATTTTAATTTTGGATGTTTGTGATTTTTGTTGTATGTTTCATAAAGTAGGGCAGCGCATAGTAAGTGGCACCGTGGGGACCCAATTTGAAAGCATCATTACATCTTTTTTTAAAGCACTGTTTTTGTCAGTATAATGTGTTATCGCTGTGAATGTCAGAACTGAAGCGGTTATATTCATGAAAAACATGAAAAATGTCTAGATATCAACTCTTACTTACTTAAAATAACTGAAGAAAACAAACGGTTGACAAATGTTTACTTGTTGTAATTAATCACCGACCTGTTTCTGGAACTATTGTTTAAAGATGCTCAACACTTTCTTTTGGAACATTCATGCCTTAGAATGGCATCAGTGTCAGTCATACATGTTAAAAAGACATACGTTTACAGCAATTAAAGTGATAGTTAACTCTAAATTCAAATTTCATTCTCTACTCACCCTCATGTCAACCAAGGGTTGGGATTATTCTGAGAGTAATCTGCTCCTTTTTAGAGTTATAGACAAAAGAGTATGTCCATTTAAATTTTGCGATCAGGCTTTACATTTCTTTGTCCAAAATAAATCAAAATACATTACGGTCTACACTGGGAGCTCTCGCAATATTAAATTTGAGTGTTTCCTGTCTGTGTAGCATGTTAGCCTTTTAGCTTCTGATACAAACAATCTTAAAATAAAGTGTTGTTTAAATTTTTCTGAACAATTTTTCTTGTCAAGATGAACGTTACAGACGAACAGTATGGAGGTATTTGGTTGTTTTAAGTGTCTTTTTGGACGAAGATAAAGACAACTGAGCTCCAGTCGCTACATTAAAATGAACAAACATTTTTGTCTTTAACTCTAAAAAAAGAACAGATTACTCTGAAAATAATCCCAACCCTTAGTCGACATCAGGGCGAGAAGAAAACGAGTGAAACTTTTGGCGAACCGTCACTTTAACACTCAGGGAGATTGAGCACGTGAATGGAAAAGTCTTCCGTGCCACATTACTCCTACAAATGAGTTTTCCAACATCCACCTTCCATGTGCTTCTGTCTTCCTTCTCACAATTATTGTAAGTGCAGCTGATGAAGTCCCTCTCTGCTCTGCTCGTGCACGTCTACACTCTGGCCCCCGAGCCCCTGTTGTTGTAAACACGAATGTCTTGTTGCATTATGTTAATACGGCTGCACCAGTGTAGCCTGGGAAGACTTCACAGCTGCTCCAGCTTCACAACATTCCCCCCTTATTATTGCTCACGCAGAGACCTGCACCGCTTCCTGTTGACATTAGTTGCTCGAGCATGGAGATCTCAAAACAGGATTTGAAAGAAACGATCGCAGGACTCTGTGATTAATGCCCTTTTAAGTTTGCGGTGTGCATGTTCCATGTGTGTTGCCATCATTAGACTGCACGACAACACAGGATTTCTTCATCAACACAACTGCAGAATGACTATCAGCATCATTGCTCTGATAAAATCGAATTACCGTGCTGATGGTCGATTGTGTGATTGTGTCATTTTCTCTCTGCAGGTTGTAATGAGACAGGGCAGGGGAGGGTTTAATCCTCCAGATCCTTCATTTCCACTGCTGCGCTAATCCACTGTTACTCTCATTCTGTATGGTCCACTTGTAGTTTGGGTAACTGTGCCAGGAGGTTGAAACTGATTCACACCGAGCTGCTATCGCAGTATCGGTACGACTGTTTTTTTTGGGTTTATTTTTAAGGTGGCAGTTACATACAGAGTCTCATTGAAAAAGAAAAGAAGGCGGTTCTATCCGCGGCTGCAATTTCGAGGGTCACATATATCATCTTTTAGTGTATTCATCGGAGTACAAACCTAATTTGCATCCGGCCGGCGTTTTGTTGCGCTGGTAATTTCATCTGTTAATGGACATAATTTTCCGAGAGCGTATTCCTAAATTACATGTTGCTAGGCAACAATGTTTTTTTTTTGTGTTGTTGGCTGTCATGTTTACTTAGTTATTAGTGCGCCGGTTGACAAAGACGGCGGATATACCATCATCCGTTCATGAACACATTAGTAAGTTAATACACAGGACTTTGAAATGGTGTGTAAAGGTAGATACGGTGATAAATAATTGTGTTCCAGCCCATTTTAAAAACAGCATGACTAAAGGTCTTAGGTACTTGTTAAGTTATATTCTATTCAAACGGAGCACAGCACCTCCTTTTTCCAAGGCGGAACACTTCCGCCAACCACAGTTTTGATGACTGGAAACCATAATATTAAATAGAGGCTGAATTTGACTACTAACAGCTCCATCATTTATTAATTTTTTAATAAAGAAAGGTTTTTAATACTTCATCAGAGAGAGTAAGTGGCACCATAGTATAACAATTTTAGAAAGTATTTATTTTAAAATTTAGTGTTGAATGTTTGAAAAAGTCGTGGAGGAAAGACCTGGAGCTTGAATTACGATTTGTTGATACACATTTTACATGAAATTTGCTTTTCATTATTATTCCAGTAAAGCCATAGTCATTAAAAGGCAACTAATGTGTTGATTTGAGTATGTATTAAATAGATGTTAAACCTCTATTGTACTCATCAGTATGTGTCTGTTTGTACAAAACTCTTTCATTGAAATATTTACATTAGTAAATGGGTTTAAGCCCCGCCCACCTCCTGGAGATTAAATATTGTTTACCATAACCACACCCACTCTGCTGTGATTGGTCAAACATAGAGATTTGTTATCACATGTAGAGGAGGAGGGAAGACCATTATAATCTCATAATGGATTCATTCATTTTAATTGTTATTTATTATTTTGTGCCATATCTATTGATTGTTTAAAACAAATTTTGATTCTCAGTTTTATATCATTCAAAATGGCAAGTTTATGATGCAAAATAATACAAATATCTGAACGTTTGAATGTAGAATTTTAGATAAATTCATAATTAAAAACATATATTAGCAATGTCGAGTTTCACATTGTCAAATATGACACGTTTATAATGCTATAAATAAATCAATAATCATCCCAAGTTACAATCAATGACTGCCAGAGAGCTTTTCTAGAGGACGTGCACTATTATCCCACAAAATATACATAACATTTAAAGTCGATTTTTGAGAACTTAATAATTAAATCATCATATTTTAACAATCGTAATATGAAACTGTCAAAGACGACAGTCTTATGACGCTATTGGTCGCATTGAGGTGAAGACGTCAGTCTTATTAATCGTTTAAATCGACGTCTGAAACAATAACCACCTCAGCACTCGGTTGTAAATCAGCAAAAAAAGCTGTTGTGTAGACTTTGCAGAAAGATAATGCAGTTGTTGTACATCAGCTGGCAGTGTTCGGTCCTCCGAGGGTTCATTAGCAACTCTAGTAAACAGTGTCAACAAGTGGAGAAAAAACCTCAAGTAACCGGTGCCTTAAATGAAGATGGCAGGTTCCCACTGCAATTTATAATACAGTGTGCAATACCCTTGAGCAAGACCCCGCCTATATATGACTAGCAAGTACCGGTGGCCCATCCCCCACAGCGGGATAATCACCCTATAGGGCAGAGTGGGACTTCCACTCCTTCGCTTCCAGCCTGCCGAGCGCGTGTTTGCCGTCGTACACGGAAAAAATCCTGATGCCACCACAGGTCAGTCTTGCTCTGCGTGACACACTAGCCGCGATTTCCATTCTCCTGCTGTAGAGGATGACAGAAGGGAGGGGCGGTGGCATATTAGTTTTGGAAATGGCAGATTATGCATTACCGTGAGCAGGTCAGAGCCACAGGCAGTTGTTACGCTGAGTGAGGGATTAAGGATGATGGAGAGGGAGGGGAAGATAGGGTTCTGCCGCTGATGGATGAGGACTGATGGTCGGGGGTGGGGGGGGGGGGAGGGAAAACATTGACATCTGTCAGTCAAGCTCGCCAAAGACAATTGTTGGGTTGACTTTGTGAGGATCAGTTTAGCGATGCCTGGTATCTTTTTTGATGTTTTTACCCTTGTTGGCTAAATATGTCATAAATAACCAGATCATCACTTTAACAAATGCAATATATATTTTTTCATCATGGATCATTGAAAGTATTCATTTAAACCTTCGTACTTGACTAAACTTTGAAATCTTTTTGAAAGAAGTGACTTCCTAATAATGACTATTTACTTTTATACATTCAAGTTAAGATAAAGCAGAGGATACTCATTATTTTGATACCACATGAAACAAACACTAAAACATGCAATAAACCTCGGTTATAAACAATATTATAATTACTGTTCTTCTTAAAGTACTTGTATTTCAAGCTCTCAATTTCATTTTCATTCTCTTTTCAGCTGGGATGTAAATACAAATGGAAAGAGATGTGACCTAATTATTGATGCCATACATAGAATAAGTGTTATCTTCTCTTCTACGCCACTAAATCATGTTTTACATATAACTTTTAGTTATTTAAATATTACATTTCAACTTCCAAAAACAGATATAATTGTACAAATAAGCAGAACTGCTGATGAAGTCAATACAATAAAGTCAAATATACATAAAATAAATGTATAAACAGTGAGTAGAGCTTTTTTTTAATCCAAGAGAAAACAGTAATGTTTAAATATTTGAATATGGATATATAATAATATGAATATGAATATAACATTTATTTTAAATGTATTTTTATTTATTTATTTCATTATTTATAGGTGCCACCACAAAAGATTCCAGTGTTGTGTGTCAACACTGGCAGTAAAAGTTTTCTGATTCTGATATTTAGTTTGCTTGTTTTTTCATTCGAAGGATGGATGAAAGCTTATATATACCAGAACTGACAACATGGCATTATAATAGAGTTAAAATATTTTATTTTCAAAAGAAAGAACATAATAAATACTCTACATGACCTCACAAAGTCATTACATCACATCTTAAATGAAATAATGATATTCTCTAAGGATGTTTTGATTGATTAATGTGAATATGTTTTTAAAAATATCTGGAATGTTTGCTCACTAATCAATAGACCTTTTTCAGTGTCATTGATTTATTTTCTTTTTTCAATAATAACTGTACTTTTCAGATTGTATTGCACTCAATTATGTGGATTTTCCAGCGGCTATGAACATAGTTTCTAATATATTGTGGTTTGTCTTGAGGAACACGAATGATCTCGTTGACATTCAAGCATGAGGGGGAAGACCGATGATCACCAGAGGGGGGGTCGTTCTGTCGGGTGTAAAGCATATCATTATCGGCTCATTTCTAAAAGCAGAACTCTCTTCCTACACATCTTGTGGCAGCACCTTCTACATGAGTGTTCTTAGGTGACGCTGTTGGCGACGGGCTGGTTTGTTAGAATGAGTGCAGCTCATAAAAAAAAGCAGGATTACATCCAAATAAATCCCTTGGTCTCATTTTTTTTTTTTACGCTCAACTCACTCATTCGCCTACTTTTTATCTCTACTGTATTATATCTGGGTCAGTTCTTTTGGGAACCAAATAATTCACATCAATGGAGGTTTTTTCTTTGTTTGATTAGACTTGGATATCCACATTTGTTGCCATTTGTTAAAAATAAACTGTAGTGTAACGGGAAAACAATACAGTTTTTTTCACAATTTAAAGGGAAATTAAAATGTCTTTCATTTTCTAATCATGTCGACTAAGTGTTGGGATTATTTTCAGAGTAATCTGTTCCTTTTTAGCGTTATAGACAAAAATGTTTGTTCATTTTAATGTAGCGACTGGAGCTCGGTTGTCTTCATCTTCGTCTAAAAATACTTTTAAAAAAATCCAAATACCTCCAAACTGCTCGTCTGTAACGCCCATGTTGAATTGAAGCATAGAGATGGGAAATCGTTCCAAAACAACTTAAAGATGTCTGTCTATTTTAGGTTTTTTTTTAGGGTTTTATTGATAAAAAACATGGTCCGGGGACCAATTCCAATTTCTATTGGATTGATTATTGATGTCTGAAAGGTGTTTTATTTTGAAAATAACACCAGATTCCTCTGAAAAGATATTAGCTTGTGACTCTTGAAACGTCAAGAAACTTTTGACATTCATGTTTTATTTTTTTGTTGTAAACTGTTTCAACTCTTTACGTAGAATAACCAATAGCCAAGGACCTGCTGATTCAGCATTATACTGAGATGTATTTTTACATGCTTTCTTATTGTGACTTTTTTTTTATCCGAGGGTCTTAAAATGAAAGTATAACCATCACTATTCATAACACCCTTTAAGTGACAAATAAAAACCGTGTTACTGAGAAGTAGCTTCCAGGGAGAGAAGAGAGCAAGGAAAAAACATATGAGGTCAAACATTCAAGTAGAGAAAAGAAAGCTGCAGTCTGTATTTTCTTCTTTTCACTGAAGTAGAAGAATGCTAAAGATTTGTTGCGAAGGTCAAGGTCATGATGGATGCGGCCTGGAGGATGTCTTATGCAACATGTCGACGGTAAACTAGATCTGATGCCATGAAATGATTTAACAAAAACACTAAAACATGACTCAATTGATATTAGTGTGGACAAATGCTGTTATTACACATCTTTTCAAAAGTGCAAGACAGTATGGACTGTATCCATCAAGTGCAGAAAATGGAAAGAAATCTCAATGAGTTGGTTTTGTCAGGATTTAGTTGGAGATTTTTAAGATGTCATGAGATCAACTGTAAAGTAGAGATGTTGCCGTTGCTATTGAGAGAGACTAGAAAGGTTGTGAGGGACGTGAAAAAGGGAAAGTGATTTTCCATGATCCAGTATCAAATCTTATTTGATGTTAAATGAATATTAAAGCTTTCATTTATAAGTGGACTTGAATCAAACTTGGAGGTAACTTACTTATAGATAAAGTTGGGAGCTCAGTCATTTGGGAGAGACTCAGACCGCATACTAAACTTTTATTATCTTTGCAGCAGAGACTGAAGAAGTCCCCACATCAGCAATGTACAGTGAAAGTAGATTAATAAAAAAGATTCCCATCACAACAGAAGAGCATTGAAATGTGAGGCCGCCTCACCCGCCCTCTCCTCCCTCCCTCCCTCCCTCATCAAACTTCCTCTTTTCTCCCCCCTCTGCCGGTCAGGGAGTCGCCCCTGAATTATTCATGCTGAGAAAATGAAATCTTCATGGGTGTTAAGCTGCTGACCACACGGCCTGTTTACAATATGTGTGCAGAATTTGACATTCTTCTGTGTTTCGTCAACGAGTAGAAGAAGTTTTTTTCTGAGACAAAATCTCATTAGCAAGCCCAGAAAAAAAACGAAAATATTGCACTTCTCCCGGCGGACATGGACGTCAACATTGCTGTAAATAAGATTTCACAGTTTATTAAAGTTTCACACCGTTGGTTTTATTTCACATGAAATCCACGCCCATATTAGGATTTGGTATAAACTAACAAGAACAAACCCAATTATCCTCTAAACTACAGACATATGAGAGAAGTACAAGTAGTACTTTGTAGCAGAAAAAACTTGTTGTAGCTGTGAGGAAGATAACTCGTATTGCACTAACCAAACACAAACTCAGAGCTAACCAAACAATTATGGCCACTTTCCCTTATGTTAACAATGACATATGTTCAATGATGAGTCCACAATAGAACGACAGAAAACTACACAAACACAGAATGAGTAAATAATAATAAATAAACAGGTCGGCCTTGTATGACGGGGATTGTGTATATAACATGTGTCAAACTGGACCATGGAAAGAGATGTTTTTGGGAGAGGATGAGAAACACTAAGATAAACGAGCCTCTAAAACCTGACTGATGACATCATTAGTCATACTTCCTGTTACAGGAAGTTTGGTATTTATTAGTGACGGGTTGATGAGTCCTCATGGAAGAGCTGTGTAGTGAAGATACTGTATCATAATATACTTTTAATGCTACTAAATTCAAAAAAGGAGGCCATGTTTCATTGAATTAGTAGTGATGGTCTGATGAAGCTTCATGAAGCAGTGTCATGTTGTTTAGAGGTCAGTAGTTGGTAAGGTAAGGTAAGGTAAAACTTTATTGATCCGCCATCAGTTTAAAAATGATGTGATGTTTTGTTGGAACAGTTGTTCAAAACAAAGCGAAATAGTGCAGAGCTCGCCATCTAGTGGACTCTGAAAATAATGACACCGCTTCATGAAGCTTCATCAGACCATCAGTACGAATCAGTAGAATAGATTATAAATTATAGAGTGCCATCTAGTGGTCTTTCTAAATGAAGACACTGTATCATGATACAGTGTCTTCACTACACAGGTGTATCATGAGGCCTCATCAACCCATCACTAATAAATATAAATGTTGTTCAGCCCGGAACTCACATTGTCGAAGTATGTTGGCCCTTGTAAGATTGAGATTGAAATCCCTGGATTGTGACATCAACACATTTATTCAATTGTTGCCATGAATTATGGAATGCTAGAGCCAGTGTTGAAAATATGTTTCAATGGAAAACACACCGAAACGTTTGTATGAATGGATTGATTGAACTGAACGCAGAGTATTTGTGATGGATATAATCCATGTGATCACACACATGATTATTATAAAAACTTTTTTACTGCTTTTCAGCTATTTTAGGTTCTTTGGCGTCTCACCAATGCAAGATAAAATGGAAGCACACATGCCTTTTTGGTTAGATAAAGATTTCTGAAAGCTCCTGCTGAGAAGATTCCGTAGAAACAGATTCTAACCGACTAACTAGAAACCTTCCTGTCCTCGCTTCTGTCGGAGGAACAATCGGATCCACTCGTCGTCCCCCTTCATCAGTGACAATTAAGATAAACTGAATGTTTTGAACGTCGAAGTGTTGCGTTTGACCTGACCCGACTACTTAACCTTCATTACTCAAATCCCTTTAAGGCGTCCGTCAGAGATAACGGTTTCTTTCACAAGTGCGGACGTAGTAACCGTGGTAATCCACCGGTGCAGCAGAAAGGATCGATAATCTGGTCGGAGAGATTAGCACCGGAGCTGCATTGCTACATCAGAGGCAAGGCAACTTTAGAATAAATATAATAGGCATCTTTAAACAAATCCAATTCATTGTAAATTGACTCGTAGTAAATAGTTTCTACTTCAGGGTGATCAATAAAGTATCTATGGATCTATTATTTGTCTCTGGAAGGACTCGGACATACCTTTGTCTGACATAACTTTTAATGAAACAGTAACTCAGCAACATTTTGTGTAAAGAGCCGTCACTAACTCAAGCAAATATTATAGTTATATTTAGTTTTTTTATTTAAAGGGCAACTAATGTGTTGATTTAAGTGTGTCTTAAATAGATCTTGGACTCTATTGTATCATCAGTATGTGTCTCTTTGTACAAAACGTATTTTCGTTTAAATATTTACATTATTTACACTGAAAACACTAAGTTTTTCTGGAGATTTAATTATTTTTTACCATAACCACACCTAATCTGCTGTGATTGGTCAAGCATAGAGGTTTGTCACCGCGCGTCATCAATCCTGGAAGTCTCCACCTCCAAGGGACTTGTTGTATAAAAAAAGCGGGGCGTGATTACAGCTGGTTGAAGGAGGAGTGAAGCCATTATTACGACATAATATACTCCACTCTCATAACCTCTCATCCGCCGAGATTTCAGTCAGGGGTAGATCTTTATAAAGTAATAACTAAACTTAGTAATAAATATAGTAATGGTCTGATTGAATGTTTAAAAAACGTGCTTCTTCGGCAAGTTCAACTTTTTACTCAACAGAAACATTTAGGATAAAAAAGAAAAAAAATAGAAATATGTGTGGGAGAATTTACTATACTCATTGACAATCAACTACTTACTCAAAAAAGTTAAATTAATTAAAATAAAATGGAAAATATTTGTTAAGATTATGTTTTGTTGTCCTCTCTAAACTTCAGTATCCACTCAAGGATGTGACGTGAGTCTCCAGATCTAGATAAACGTATTGGATGCACTTCCACTCCTCCTGCAGTCACGTCTTTAAAATCTGCTTTTACAATTGACCCTTTTCAAAGATGTCCAGCCGTTGTTTATTCACCTCCATCTCTGACCCGCCGATCATTGTTATTCTTGTCAGTCATCGACACCATCATGTCGAGATTTAGTATGAAATGGCAAAAAAAATCTCTGCCTGAATAGTTGGGGACTGAGAGAGAGAGGGAGAGAGAGAGAGAAGGGGGCTGGCATTCTTAAAGAACCATGAAGGCCAGATTACAAATAATAAAACAGAGAGGGTGGAGGAGGGATGTAGAAAGAGGGGAGGGAGGGGAAGGAAAATATGTTGAGTGAAGGGGAAGGTCGGCGAGAATGAGAGAGAGAAAGTGGTCCGTGTGCCAGGAGCGCTGCACCCCTCACTGTGACTGCTGCGCTTCAAGGAATTTTTTTTCCCTCTTTTTATTTACCTCCCTCTTTCATTTCCCTGCATAGCTGTGCCAGCCATTTGTTTTTTGGTCTTTTCCATTTTTATCCCCCCCCCCACCCAACCCCAAACCACCCCTCAACCCCTCCGTCTCTCTTCCCCTCCCTCCCGTTCGCTCTCTCTCTCCCTTCTTCTTCGCCGTGTATCTCTGTGGCTCGCAACAAAAGGCTGACAGAGTGAGCCTGACGTCTGAATGAAAAAAAAGCCTGAACCTTTTTTTTCGTGAAAGGAGAGAAGCCGGAGCGGCGGCGGCGGCAGAAGAAGAAGAGAGGAAGAGAACAGATACATAAGTGATCCGGCGGAGGAGACAAGAGCGTGGAAATAGGGGGAGATGATTGCCGCCTGAAGACGAATGCAGTTTATTCCGTCTTGTTGGAGATTAACAGAGTTTTGAGACGTCTGTTTTTTTTCCACCCCCCTTTTCGCTCAGCCTTCAATCCCACACTCCATTTTTCTTTTTTCCTCCAGAAGTGTGTGAGCAAACACTGACTGAGAGAGAGAGAGAGAGAGAGAAAAAAAAGAAGGGATGCAGCTTCTGGGCGTGAGGTGACCAAGGAGGACAAATTTGGAATCGCGCTGTAGGGGGAACTATTGAAGACGGACCGAGGAAAGACAAACAGAGAGAGAGAGAGAGAGAGAGGGAGGGTGGACAGAAGAGGGGGGAGGTAGAGAGGTGAGGAGGAGAACCCCCCGGGCAACTGGCTGAGAACTCCCTCAATCTCCTACTTTTTATTTCTATGCCTCTCCATCACACTCGGTCTGCCATGTGCAGATCTTGATCACAAGAATGTGGAGACAACACTTTCCAGGCAAGCTGCATGTTTGTCCCTTTTTTTATTCACGTTTGAATGTGTGTGTGTGTGTGTGTGTGTGTGTGTGTGTGTGTGCTGGAGCTAATAATAAAAATCTGTGTGCGTTTATGATGGGGGGAGGAGGAGGAGGGCATTACGAGGGAGGGAAAAAAAAGGGGGTTGATGGGTGAGTTGGCTTTAAGGCTAATGAGCCTCTTATGTTCTTGCAATGAAGTGTGTCGAGTGTGTATGTTTGTGCGTGTGCGCGCCGCCCTAACCAAGTCCATGTTACCCCCCCCCCCCCCCACCCACCCTCCCAGTAGGAGACGATATTAAAAAATATGTAGCGCGAGACTTGTCGGATGCGAGAAGGGGTCGGAGTTCGCAGGCACGGAGGGAGGTTAAGTGTCGGTCCACGGCGTGTGTGTGACATTTAAAGAAAAATCTTCCGGTGGGATGGTCTCGCACAGGAAGAGTGTTTCTCTTCAGATTAACCGACGTGACCAATATTTTTTCCTGACGGTTGTGTTTTTTTTAAACTTTAACACTGGTTAATGGGATTTGAACCCAGGACCCGTTTGAAGTCAGCTTCACACTAAAAACTCTGCAAAACTGTACCTCTCGTGAGGTGTTGGCTGTCTGCAGTAGAGGTATTTGAAAATATTAGTTGTTGTATCGCAAAGAAGATACTGGATCGATATTGGAGAGCAGTGTATCGACTTTTTTTTTCAACATAAAAATGACTTATTTATTGCTTTATTGCTTCAAATTGTATTTTAGTTGTCACCAAAGTTATTTAAAGGTTGACAATCAATAGTGTGTTTAAAATAAAATAAATATATACTTTTTAAATTTGTAATTAACATGCAAATATGTTTTTTTTCATATTTATGTTGCAAAAAGAAACCTCCAGTCGATAGATGGCAGTAGTCATTACATCTTCCAAAGCTAAAAGAACAATGAACTGAGGACTAGAGGATACAGTCGACTCCAGCAGCTTTTGAAGCTGATGTTTGGACAGTTTTTGGTTTGAAAGCAGTTACATCTTTGTCGAGAGTCATGTGGTCTGTAAATACTGCAACACCACAGTCAAGTACTCGGACAATACTACAAATATATACTTGTTCCTACAGTATCACAAAATATCGCACTATTTCGTATTGTTGTCCGTGTATCGTGACATGTATCGTATCGCCAGATTCTTGCCGATACACACCCTTAGTCTGCAGTGGTCAGAAAAAAATAAAAACAGAAGAAACTAATGACCAGTATTGACTAATCAGGTCAAGGTCAGCATGTGTGGCTTTGATTCGTAAACCACTCATTATTGACGTTTTTTTCCTGCTTTGCAGATGAAAAACGCTGCTCTTGAATCATTTTTAAAAAGATTTTGATGTTGCACATTTGAGTGATTTGGGAAGATTTTTGTTGTTGCACTACAATAAAAAAGAATAAGAGCAAATTAATGTTTTCTGTCTTTGAGCTTGTCTTGTTGTTGCTGTGATAAGAATACACAAGTAATTCTCCACGAGCCAGCTTTATACTGTGTGTGTGTGTGTGTGCACCTGTGTGTGTGTGCACCTGTGTGTGTAAGTGCATGTGTGTGTGCGTGGCAGGCTTTTACACTGACAGCTGCTTTTGTCTCTGGAGCCCGATTGTTTTGAAGCCTCGCTGGTGAAGCACAAAAGACAACATTTAAAGAGGAGAGTGATGGATGAGCGCTCGTCTTCTGTTGTACGCTGTGTCATGTATTTGTCACCGACACCACCAGGGATTGCTTTTTTTTTTTCTCTCTCTCCTTCCTCATGTTGTTACACGTAAAACGGTTTTCTCTCGGATCCCCGATCCCCCCCCCCCCCCCAAACCCCCCATCTGCCTGTTAGCAGAACATTCTGGCTTGATAAGTTTGAAGGCCGCGGGGGGGACAAACAAAGTCTTTGTGTGTTTGCATGCAGGAACCAGAGATAGAGGCTGGGCAAGCTGGCCGCTGTGAGGGTCCGCTGTGAGGGTCCCCTGGAGGAGGCGGAACTGCCAAAAATAAGCACTTTCAGATGCTGAGGGGATTGTTAACACACAGATAAGCAGAAATGAGAAAAAATAGGCGCCATGTTTTAATTTGTGATGTAAGTGATGCTTATTACGCTAATTGTGGAAAGTTGCTGTATTTCTATATACAGTGTTAGATTTTATCCATCTATTCCAGCTCATTTGAGATGTTATTTCTTCACAGGGAATTACAAACTATTGCTACACTTCAATATCATAATTGTATTGTGTATCGATATTAAACAGTACTGTATAATTTTTGTATTACACAGCGTTTTTTAAAGCATGTGTTGCAATTGAACTTCTGGCCACTAGACGGCAGCAGTCATCACATCCTTCGCAGCTAAAGGAACATAGTATCCTGGCGATGACTAGGGACAAGAGGATACAGTCGACTCTAACAGCTTTTAAAGCTGATGTTTGGACATATTTTGGTTACAAAATAAATGAAAGGAGTTACGAATAGTGATGGTGTGATGAAATCATCATGAAACGGTGTCATGTTGTTTAGAGGTCAGTGGGTGGCGCCATCAGTTTAAAAATGATGTGATGATTCATTAGAAAAGTTGTTCAAAACAAAGGGCATGTACCCAAGGATACATCAAATTATTGTGGAGACGATCAGAAAAGGGTAGAAACAATCTGTCAATCTAGATCTTTCTTACTATGCTGTCAAATGACGTGCACGTTAGTCACATTAGTGATAATAATCATAGTCATCTTTGCATCAGTTTAGCTATTGCATCTCTGCTAGAGAGAAAATTTCATGTCAGTTTCCAGCCTTGCATCAGAGGACGGTGTGGGCATCCTGACAAACTGCAGCATTAACGCTCCGGCAGTTGACACTGCAGGAGCTCATCTGTTCAATTCGCCAAACTCCCTGGAAACACTGGACACACTCCATAATCGCTGAAGGTTTGGCAAGAAAAGGGCAACCTGCAACAATAATGGGCGGTTAGTCGTAAACAATGAAAGGCTGAGAATCTTTATTCGGTCATTTTTCTACCATTTCTATCTTGACTGACGTTTACTATGAGTGCTCGTGATGGAGGTCGCGGTGCGAGCTGTTTGACTCGACTAGCCATTTTCTACTAATGATCGTCTCTAGACAAGCGGCAGGATTTTGTCTCCATCATTTCTCCAAATTCTTGGATACAAACAAAACAGTTATAGCAGGGGTGGGCAATTATAATTCTTCAAGGGCCACATTAAATTATGTGAATGTTGTTAGGGGCCGTCAAGCAAAAGGAAAGATGAAAAAATCCCTTAAAAAAAGGACATTCGTCATTAGGCTGTGACTTTTGTTAAGCTAAATTAGCTGCACTTTTATTCTTGTATACACAAGTTTTTGTTCAAAACATTTCTTCAACTAACTAATAAAAAAGGTTTTGAGGGATTAATATATACTCAAAAAATTACACACAAAAAGTTAATAAGTGTTATGTTGAAATGTAAATCAATACAAAATACAAAACACAGCCGCACTTTGCCAAGGTCTGAGTTATAGGATAGTCCGGGCAAGATTGTAGTTAACACTTAAGATCAGGGGTCCCCAAACATTTTTCAGTGAGGGCCTCATAACTCTTCCCTTTCTAATGGGGGGCCAGGGTCCGTTTGTAACAGAAAAAGTGACGATCACAGCATAAAAATGCATAGTTTTCCAGAAAGCCACACATAACCAAATAACTATTTTCGTTTTTTTTCACCTAAAAAAGTCTGGAAATCTAATTTTAGGCCCAAAAATTTTGACATCTTTCAAATCATCTTCTTAGAGTCAAAACAGGTGTAGAATATAACAACAAAAACATAATGTCTTTTATTTATCTACTTAAAAAAATTATTTACCGTAAAAGTGGGCTATATTTTTGTCACAACTATTTGCAAACTATTCTCCCTAAGTTAAATAATGTTCCCGAAATATACCTTTTTTCTCTTCTTTTGTGTCTGAGATTGATCAAAAGACTTGGACCCCGACTTTTTTATTGTCCGCCTGCTCATCACTGCCCCCCAAATTGAGGGTTGCTAGGTAACCACAACCAGCTGTTAGGTCAAAGCCCATTGAGCCCATTTTGGCAACGCGTCAAATGACAATTTCTTTTTTTGTCTGAATCCTCGCTGTGAACTCTGCAACCTGGCAGCGGCTGTGACGTCACAGGTGGAAAAATCGTCCTCATTTCCTTTTGTTTTTTTTTTGCACTTGTATTGTTCCATAGTGTGGCTTTTCAAATTCAGGAGCTTTTCATCACCTTTCCAGCAGAAACGAAAAAAAATGAGATGGGAAGATAGAGCGGGGAAGAAATAGCAGAGGGAAAAAAAAAGGGAGGAAAAAGTGGTTTGAATTTGTCATTCTAGAGTAAGTGCTGATGCTAGACTCTGCCTGAGGGTTATTAACTGTGATTCGAGATGGTGGTCCGCACAATTATTTGGGAACTCATAATAGCACACGTAATACAATCCCAGGGTAGATACTGAGGAGACCATCTCACTAACAAGAGATTCAGCCTGACAAAATCCAACGAATAAATGAATACAATGTATTTATTTCTGCATTAGAACAGCTTATGTTTTTTATTGTGGCCTTTTTAATATGACGAAACTGTATCATGATACACAGCTGTTTCATGAGGCCTCATCCAACCAAGAAAGCTTTTTTGACCATCATCTTTATTCTTCTCCCCAACTGCCTAGATTGATGGACAAATAATCCCTTTACTAGTGAAGGTCCGATGAAGCTTCATGATGCTTCATGAAACAGTGTCATGTTGTTTAGAGGTCAGTAGGTGGCGCCATTAGTTTAAAAAAGATGTGAAGTTTCATTAGAACATTTGTTCAAACCAAAGAAAAATAGTGCAGAGACCGCCATCTAATGGACTCTGAAAATAATGACACTGTTTCATGAAGCTTCACACAACGCTATCCTTTACATTTTCTCCTACGAAAGACATTCAGTTACACAAATAAGAGTCTTTTTAATAACCTCTTTCGTCCTGCTTATAGTGTTGATAACATTTTACAAATAATGTTAAAGGTAGTGATGGGTTAATGAGGCGTCATGAAACAGCTGTGTCCTGTATCATGATACAGGTTCTTCATTTTCAAAGGCCACTAGTGGGAACTCTCTTCTAATATATGGCTCTGATCTCACAATTCAATGAAACCTGGCATCATTTTTCAAACTTGGAGAGCCATCTAGTGGCCTTTCCATATGAAGACACAGTATCATGATACAGTGTACTCACCACACAGCTGTATCATGATACAGTGTTTTCACAACACAGCTGTATCATGATACAGTGTTTTCACTACACAGCTGTATCATGATACAGTGTTTTCACTACACAGCTGTATCATGATACAGTGTTTTCACTACACAGCTGTATCATGATACAGTGTTTTCACTACACAGCTGTATCATGATACAGTGTTTTCACTTTAGAGCTGTATCATGAGGCCTAATTAACCCATCACTAGTAAAAGGTGAGTTGATGAGTTCATTCCAACTATCAGTTATGTGTTGCCAGTTGTTGGTGTAACAATGTGATTCGTAGCTATTACGGCCAGAAACCTCTTCATTGATGAAATCCTTTGTTTTGCAGACATTTCTGAAAGTATGAACACAGATTGATCATAACTCGAAGTGAGGTTATTTTCCACTCATTATTTGTGTTTAATTGAGGAAATACCTCCCTTGATAAAAACCTCTGACTCGAGGCGCTTGGCTTTCATTCTGGTTTCTCTTCCAACATGTCAGTACTTTTTTTTTTTATGAAAGACTGAGTTGAAAATCATGTTCACTGAAAAGACAAATATTCGTTGTAGGAATCCAAAACTGGCTTTTATTTGTCTGCACATCTGTAGTCCATTTGTGGGTTGTTGTTTTTTCTTGGGAATGTGCTGGCCAACTCTGCGAGAGTTTTCATACTTCCTGGAGGATGACTGAACTGTTGATTAGCAGCGTCTAAAGGATGATATCAGCGTTAAGTCGGACCGAGGTCCCCCCCCCCCAACCCCCGGGAGGGATGTCAGAACACACACCATCACCAGCGGGACCAAGCGATCCGCCGTCACACGTTATTGTTCCTCAAGCCGTCGGCCTTGTTCCTCCATTACTCTGCTGGCTCCGACACAATGCTGGCTATTGTGTAGCGATAAGCACAATAACGAGAGGTTGGCACATGCGGTTTACGTTCTCCGTCCAAATGATAGGCCGGCCAGAAATATCTCCCTCATTTAAAGTTGTGCTGCTAAAAAGTGGCGATACATATGGGGAAAAAAAGAAAAGAAAAAAAATCCACAGACGACGGCTGTGAGTCAGTTTAAAGAGATGCTGGTTCAATTTCTTTTACCGGAACAATCGCAGTTATCAGTCGTTGTTGCTCAGAGCACCTTCTAGTGAGTCATATAGTTGTATATTATATGGAAGTCAACTGTTTCTAATTAAAAATGACGATCATAAACTGTAATAACTGAGCTGTCTCTCACTTATACTGAGCTTTTTTTCATGAGCGTCCATTTCTAACCAGCATAAATAAGTAAATGTTTTAATGAATACTGAGTTAATGAAGTTCCAGATGAGACATGTTTTTAAATCTGCAGAGAAGCTGATGTAGTCGTTGGTAATACTTGAGCGTTTCAACATCCATCAAGAAACAGTGGCCAGCTTTAGTGTTTTTTAACTTGTGTTTAAAAGAGTAAGCAGAAGCATTTTGTTAAGCTATAGGTGTGACTGTTTCCTGTAGGATGTATGGATGTGTGAAATGTGTTAAAAAAAAATGTATTAATTAATATGGAATGTGTCTTACTGACCGAAAAACAAAACACTTTAATTGCATACAATGCAACAGTGTTTGACCTACTTCCTATATATAGTGTTACCAAGAGTTGTAAATATGTGTGTATATATATATATATATAATTAAAGCAGCACTACGGGTTAAAACATTGTCAAACACAGCATAAATATATATATAAATATTAAAAAAAAGATATATAGACAGTATCAAAACTGTGACCAAGAGTTTTAAGTAAATGTTTATGTCAAAGTACAGATTGGAATCCAGTAGGATCTGGAATCCTACTAGTACAAATTGGAATTATAATCCGTACTAGTAGGATTCCAGATTCTACTAGTGAATTCCAATCTCTACTAGGAGAGATTGGAATCCTACTACGATATTGGGATCTGAATATTGGAATTCCAATCTGTTTTAGGACAAATGAGAATTCTAACAGGACAATCTCCAAATCTAATAGGAGAAATTCGGATTACATCAAAAAAATTAAACCCTAACCCTAACCTATATCAATATTAAGATCCCAGCTCAGTAGCAGGATTCCAATCTGTACTAGTACAGTGGATTTTACTATTAGGATTCCAGATCCTACTGGATTCCAATCTGTACAGGGAAAAATATACATGAGTTTGTATATCATTAAATCAGAAATACAGGTTAAAAACCTTGTCAAAACGTGTAACTACAATGTCGTGGAACCTCTATGGCTATGTTGCCACATACAGCTTGATACAAAACAAGATATACTACTTCATAAGAAAACTCATTGGAGGCGGGTCATCCAAACAAAGTGACGTAGTTAAGAGCATGGTTCAAATAATAGCTAGAGTTCTACTAAGTCTTAATGACTCTTAAGAACCATTAAACCATCATGACAGGAAATATGAAGAAATAATAAGGCATTAAAGAAAATATTTTGACATTATTTGGATGATAAAAAGTATGACACGATGAATTACAAACCACAATAAAAACGACACGTCGCAAGAGGCTGGTTTCTTTCCCGGTACTGAAGTATTGACTGCAACTAGACTCATGTTAAAAATGACTTCATATCAACGTCTCTGTGCAAATCCTCCTTGTAACTTTTAACAATAATTCGTCAGGTATCCAAGTCGTTAAATCCCACATTAAAAAGCTCGTTACTAGTTAATTATCCAGCCGTTCATCATGTGTTTAGTGCGCCGCCACGTTCTGCCTTATTAGGCCGCAGAAGAAGCAATTAGCCATCAGGAAATAATTAATCAACAGGGTCTGACCTACTTCTTCCTACAAGTGACACGGCTGTTTCTGTCACCAGCTGCTCGGTGTGTGGGCGCCGCAATGTGCCGGAGACGTTGTGGGCGTGGGTGTCTGAGAGGACTCAGCAGGGGTGTGATGGTGGGAGCAGACAAAGAGGTGAAGTCACTAAAGGTGCCTGTAGGAACCGATATGACAAGGCATTTTTTACCTTCGTCATCTTTTAGATCAGGTGTCAAAACTCAATCTGAACCCCAACGCCCTCCAAGTTGTTGGCTGAAAATCATATTTAAACTATCTAAAGCATACCTGGGCAAAGTGCGGCCCGGGGCCCAAATGCGTCCCTTTTACTGTATTTATGCGGCCCTCGTGATGTCATAGTAGGATCATCTATAAATGGTTCTAATGCATCAACAAATGAATTTTGTATTTATTATTCAATTATATTTTTACACTTATTCACTTTTTCCATCCTTTCTTGTGTGTAGTTTTTCGAGTATATAACTTAAATAACTCTTCAACTAACTTAAAAAACATTTTTTTTAAGTTAGTTGAAGAAATGTTTTGAAAACAACTCACATATACAAGAATAAAATTGTAGTTTATTTAGCTTAATAAATTTCACGGCCTAATGACAAATGTACTTTTTTTTAACTTTTTTTTGGCTTGACGGACCCTAACAACATTCACAGAATTGAATGTGGCCCTTGAAGAATTGTAATTGCCCACCCCTGATCTAAAGTATGAGTCTAAATATTATATTGTCTTTCTTCTCCTTTTACCTTAGTCTCCTCACGTTACTTTTATTGGCAGTCGTATAATTGTTAGCATCAATAATCATATTGTTTCTTAATCTTATCTTAAACACTCGCATATTCATGGATCACAAAATCTCAACTCAAAGTAGAATCAATATTCTACTTTGAGATTTTTTATGTGATCTAGATCATTCTTTAATTTCTTGGTAAAGTTTGGTTGGGTTTTTTCTTTTGTTTTTTTGTATTGCATAATCAGATTTTGATAATATCCTACTTTAAGTCTTAAAATTCTGTTCTTCAGTAACTTTTCTAAGTTTTGTTTACTCATATAAATCATTATTGACATTGATTAGGTTTGACATTTTAATACATTTTTAACAAATTCCTAACGGAGGACTGATATTTCTACTGATATTCCAAAAATGGTTGATTCTTTAGGCAATGGCAATGAAATAGTTTGGTGATAAATAAATAAGGCTTGGCTTGCTGCATGTGATTTCCTGGCAATAGATATGAATGAGTCAGATATTTATAGTTATTTTTAAATCTGAAGACGCTGTATCATAATAACGTAAATAATAATAACAACATAAATAACAAGTGGCTGAACAGCAAAGCTCAGTTATAACATAAAAAATACATTTGTCTCTGCCATAAATTATTTCTGGAAGAAATCAGAATGTTTACAGTTGCCATCTAAATAATTTATTTCCTCTGTGTGCAGTTTGTCATCCATCATAAGAAAAAAAACAAACAACACAAGGAGCAACGGGACGCATCACTTTGTTCCATCCGTCAGCGAGTCGTGTGTTAAACAGATAGATGGTCCCTTTAACCGCTTTTTAAAAGGTGATCACTTACATCTTACAATACGTCCTTCAAGCTGCTCGCGGGAAAAAATGAAATATGGGAGATAATAGCGATAAAAGGCTGATGCCGAGATGCCTCGACTGCTCTTCAGCATGTCGTCCCCACTCGTCTTTTATCTCGGCGGCAGTTTTTCAACGTGCAGTCATTTGGACATTTGTTCCTTTAAGAATAAGCCACCAGTGTGTATGTTGAGATGTGTGTGTGAGAACTGCATTATTTATAATGTGTGCCTGTGCGGTCATATTATATTTATATATCTGTACAGCAATGTATGCACCTTTAGCTTTCTCACTATCCATTATCAAGTTTTAAATGTATATTTACTGACTAGCCACGGTTAGCCAACAGTAACTACAATGAAATAGTAAAATAATGTCATGTTAAAATTATATATTAAATATATAATCAATATAAAATTACATATTAAATATATTAAAAGATTAAATTAAAAGAGTCTCAAATAAAACTAGAAAAACAAAAAATGTTATACTTCACTTCTAGAAATCCTTGCCATGTTCTTTAGATATTATTTTGTTAGTTGTTTTTAAGTTTTTCTTGGTGAGTTTCAACACGACAAATTGTTATTTGTTTACTCCTATATTGAAGAAACACTTGGGATTGAAAATATTGTTTCTGGCTTCCCCTAGTGTTACTGTCAATAATGTGGCTCCTCAATCGCGCCATTGCCACGTACCACATGTGAAAGTGTTTACCAGTTTCTCATTTGTTTATCCTCCTGGCAACGTCGAATACTCTCTTGGTAAATCAAAGTTGTACATCGTTAAAATAAGAGCTAGAGTTCTACTGAGACAAAACTTGAACAGAAAGATTGCCGTTTGATTCCTCTATCCATCCATTTTCGGGTCCATTTCTTGCCATGTCCTAGCTACTTCTATGGCTAACAATGAGGCATTGAAACTTAGGGTGTCCAACTCAATTACCCTTTTTCTTTGTATTATTTTAAACACGATTCGTGTAGGTCAACCACATGAACTGTAATCTGCCAATCATCTGGCAGGCCACATAAAATGACTTATGGATGGATGCTTGGATGGATGGATGGATCTCCTCTGGAAATTGGGTTTCCAGTTGGGTACACCAAGTTTCGTTTAAAATAAGAACAAAGTGCAAACAAAAGAACAAATGGCAAGAGACGACAAGTGCAAGTATAAATAACAGATCAAAAGGAGAATAACAGAATATATTCTGAATAAAATTCAGAATTATACAGCCTAGTAGCACGAGAAATGAATGTGTCCCTGAGTCTATTAGTGTTGAATCTCCTTCTCTTCAGACCAGATAAGTTTGACATGTGTTCTTTAGACAGAGGAGGCGTGATAGTTGACATGACATACGATTTCAGACTGAATTTGTCATTGTTGCGTCCTAAAGTACGACGTATGACTTTTTGACAAGCGATTTGTATTTTTGAATATATTTAATATACCAAGATGTGTTTTTTTTTATCTTTAATCTAAGACACAGCGTCGCACGCCGTTGCCATACATATTGGGATCCCAGCTGCCGAAATGTGAAACCAACAGAGAGAGAACCGACTTGGACATCCTCTCTCCTGCAGCACAGATGCCACTAAATAAAATATTTCATAATCCTTGCCCAAATCCTCTAATCACCATGACAACAGGCAGCAGGGAGTCAGAGAGTGCTGGTGTGTGGACCCTCCCTCCCCTTCCTCCCTCCCTCCCTCTCTCCACTTCTTTCTCTTTTTGATCTTTTATATCTCCTTATTCAGAAGAATTTAAGGACGTTATTTCCTCACTCTCTCCTCTCAAAATCCTCTGCGGCATCAGAGGTTGCCAAGTCACTAAGTTAGTGAGGGAAACTAGAAGTATTAATTAAAAAAAAAACTTTATTTAAATCTGATTTTAATGTTTGACAAAAATGGATTCAGACGAGTGAGAAGATGCTAAACTAAACTCTGGGCGTAAAGAGGGACACTTGTAATGTTGTTGTAATGGAGGAAGATCTTTTTAAGTGTTAAGTGAACTAAGGCTGCCGCGACACACGAACACACACTTGTGTGTGTCGACAAGATAATTGAGGTGGTGACCTCACGGGGTGAAAAGACCTGTTGCCTAGTAACTGCATGAGTAACAGCAATGAAGGGGTTGGCCATATCATAAACTCTGCAAATGTGATATCCAAGTGTTCCAAGTGTGTGTGTGTGTAGGTGGATCCGTTGTGTGTTTTTTGCGCGCGCATTGATCCAGTGTCAGGTGTGAGAGTGTGTTACAGTTCCTCACTTGCTGCTTTTGTGTGTGTTTCCCTTCATATAAATATTGAATATGTGCTTTTCTCTGCAGGTATTCGGCCCCAGATTATGAATGGGCCTATGCACCCGCGCCCCCTGGTGGCGCTGCTGGATGGGCGCGACTGCACCGTGGAGATGCCCATCCTCAAAGACCTGGCGACCGTGGCCTTCTGTGACGCCCAGTCCACCCAGGAGATCCACGAGAAGGTAAAAATCCCTGCAATATTTCATATGAAGATCTAGCATACGAGGGGATTTCAGTAAAAAATGCTTGGGTTTAACGCTTTGGAAAGTATTTTGGAATTCAACATTTTTTCCTCTTATACCACAGTCACATCCCTCCCTCCATAGAAAAGGAAATAACTGGAGGTTCCAGTCCAGCTCTCGGCAGCTGTTTTGAATGTCTGTGTGGTTGAACAGTTTTACTGATTTATTATAATCGTCGCACTGATTACTGGATGGAGATGAATAAATACATAATCATATGTTGTATGAAATAAACAAGACGATCACGTCGACTCATGATAGATATTTTTGACAAACAAGATGTTTCAGATTTTCTTAAAGGGATATAGTTCAACTTCAAATTCAAATTTCACTCATTTTCTACTCGCCCTCATGTCGACTAAGGGTTGGGATTATTTACAGAGTGATCTGTTACTTTTTAGAGTTATAGACAAATATTTGTTCATTTTAAAGTAGCGACTGGAGCTCAGTTGTCTTCGTCTTCATCTGTAAAGACACTTAAAAACATCCAAATACAAATACTGCTCGTCTGTAACATCCATCTTGTTTTGAAGCCCAGACAAGGGAAATTATTCAGAAAAAAATTGTTCATATTTTAAACTTGTTTTTAACGGAGGATACCAGGTCATCATCGCAAATCGTTTGAATGATGTTATATTTCAAGAAGTAGCTGAAAGACCTGAAATCTTCTGCTAAAAACAAGCTTGAAAAATAGATTTGTTAATTTATTTTGGCAACAATTTGTTATGTCGATGATTCAAATAAATAATGGACGTTACAGACAAGCAGTATGGAGGTATTTGGATGTTTTTAAGTGTCTTTTTTTGGACGAAGATGAAGACATCTCTGTCTATAACTCTAATGTTCAGTTCCTAAATGTGATGCATTGATTCAGAGTCTTATGTAGTTTTGCTGTCACTTCAGAGCAGATGGATCCTCATTATCCTCCAACTTCACTCTTCGCTCTTTTAATAATATTCCAGCCCACAGGCGTGATCCACTTTCCCAGTTCAATTAGACTGGTTTTGTGTCTGGGCCAGCAGCTTTTGTGAAGCGGGGGGGAGGTGGGGGAAGAGAGGAGGCTGATGGTAGAATTGTTTTCAGAGCCAGAGCAAGAAGTTTAGTAACATCTCCTTTTACCGTGTGGCGTCAAGATCTCACCTCTCCAACAAGATGTTGTACAAAGATTTGATATTAATGGTTCATTGATTTAGTTTGTATTCATTGATGCCGAACACATGTCTGAGAAGCAGTTGTTAAGTTCCCTTTGCACAGAGTTAAGATAAAATAATCCAATGTAAAATTAACAACAAAACTGTCATTAAAAATTTGATATGAAGGGGAAAGACAAACATTTTTTCCGACCAAATGAAAAACATTTTATAAGATAGAAAAATACAATAAACTGTTCTATATTATCTTGATTTTATTCACTTTTGTATTGTTCAGAAAATGTTGAAAAAACAACGTTGTTTGAACTTTTAAAAGACAATAATATAAGCAGTTAAGTGGAAGAGCAGATAATGGTCAACATGCACCAAGAGTCAGTAACGAAGATGAGTGGAAAACACTTCAGTGTGGGATTAAGTTCATTTTTCAACGCCTAAAGAGTGATTTTATCAGCATCTTTCAAGATTTCTATTGAAGCTAATGCATAATATTAATATATTTTACGCTGAATAAGTATTCCTCTATATCTACAAGTGTTGTTGTGATCATTTTTCTTACATGTTGCACTTAAACTATTGACTCACACAAGCTTCAATGAAGACGCGTTGAAAGTATTTCTTTCACGGTGCAACGACTTCATGTTGAGTTTTCAAAAAGCTCTCTCATTTGTTTTGTTATTTTAAGGTCAAGATTTTATTCTGGAACAGACGCACACGACATTAAAACGATCACTTTGAAAAGGAAGGTTGTGAAAACCTGTACTAAGAATTTAATGTCTCACGGCAAAAAATAAAAACATTTATAGGCTTTTTTTCCCTTTTTTTTCCTTATTAACAATTTAGATACTGAGAGGTTGAATAAGATATATTTTTTTAACTGAATGAAAAAAATATATATATTTAAATTAACATTTTGAAGCATAGAGTTTGATATTCTAATTCCAATCATTAAAAAAAATGTTTCTTAAATTCAATATTATTTGTAGCCTTTCAAATTCAATAAAAAAAAATGTTGGTTAAATACTGTCAAATACAGTTTGACTACTATACCAATATTTCTATATTGAAATGAAAAGGCTACAAATTAAAAGAAAATACTGCATTTGGAAGATGTGTATTATTGGAATTACAACATGGAAATTAAATTATGAAAAAAAATCGATAATTCTGAAAATATTTCATTAAAAAAATGGTAAAAATGACCTTTTAATATGGTTATTAAAAACAAAGTCGTTCATATCTTGAATATATTCAATAAAACATTTATATTAGTATACATAAAAGACAGTATTCTACTATATAAATATATTTAAATAAAATATCCTCCTCTTACACAGAGATAAAAATAGATTCAAGTGGTAAAAAACCATTGTAGGATGAAGTTCACAACAATTACGTGACCATTCTTGAAGTAGTATTTGTTAAACATCTTGTCAAACACTTGTAAATACCACCTTCCTTACTAACTGCTGTCCACTTGAAGTTGCCAGGCAACCTGTGGGGATCCTTCATCCCAACGAAATGACGCATCAGCAATAACATAATGAATCCCTTCGGCTAAAAAAGAGAGAGCAGTCGTCTTAACAAATGTTCCATTACCCCGAGTAAAAAATTAGCTTGTCGTCTTTGTTGCGATATTCACGACCCGCCGCTGTAGATAATAGGCCTCCAACAAGAAGGATGCGACGTGAGCGCTCTGTGTGGCGAGCACGCTCAAGACTGCAGTACTTTAACTAATGAGCATAATTCAAACCCCATTTGCTCACTATTTCCACTTCATCCGGCTCGGCTCGTTTCCCTGGTGCTTCCTCTCTGGCTCTGTGTCGTTTTTCCAGCCTCGTTTCCATCCAAAAGCTGGCTCAAGTAAATACAATTCATGTTGAGTTTTTAGCTTCACTCATATACTCGTAATTAAAACTCTCCGTCGATAGATTTTAAAAGCTTTACTTACACTTGCAGCTGCTGTGTTTTTCACACTATAAGCACCGGGTTTGAAGGTGCATTGAGTCTAGTGCATCTTTATAGTTTACAGTAACACTACGTAAAACTATCTAATACTACAGCGCCTTAAGAAGAAATACTACAGTGACTTCACAGACTAATAGTACAGTGCCTCCTTAGAGTAATACTTATGTACCTCCGCAGAGTAAAACTACTGTGCCTTAGCAGAGTAATACTACAGTGCCTCCTAAGAGTAATACTACGGTACCTTCGTAGTGTAATACTACTATACCTCCACAGAGTAATACTACAGTGCCTTCCCAGAGTAATGCTACGGTGCCTTCGCAGAGTAATTCTACCGTGCCTCCTTAGAGTAATACTACAGTGCCTTTGCAGAGTATTACTACAGTGCCTTCCCAGAGTAATGCTACGGTGCCTTTGCAGAGTAATTCTACCGTGCCTCCTTAGAGTAATACTACAGTGCCTTTGCAGAGTATTACTACAGCGCCTTCACAGAGTAATTCTACCGTGCCTCCTTAGAGTAAAACTACAGTGCCTTTACAGAGTATAACTACAGTGCTGTTGCAGAGTAATAATATGGTGCCTTCTCAGAGTATTACTACATTACGTTCACAGAGTAATACTACATTGCCTTCCAGTGTAATACTAGTGTACCTCCGCAGAGTAATACTATGGTGCCTTCGCAGAATATAACTATATTACTACAGTACCTTTGCAGAGTAATACTACAGTGCCTCCTTAGAGTAATAGTACTTCACATAGTAATACTACCGAGCCTCATGGAGTAATACTTACAGCTTCGCGCAGTAATACTACAGAACTTTGCAGAGATATACAATAGAGCTTCACGGAGTAACACCACGGTGCCTCGCAGAGTAACAATACAGAGCATTGAGAAGTAATACTACGGTGCTTCGCAAAGTAACAATACAGAGCCTTTAGGAGTAATACTAAAGAGGCTTGCGGATTAATACTACTGTGCCTCGCAGAGTAATAATACAGAGCTTCGTGGACTAATACTATGGAGCCTTGCTGAGTAATAATACGGAAGCTTTGCGGTCAAATTCCTCTAACCATGGTGTCATACTACGATGCCTTGCGTAGTAATACGACAAAGCCTACCATAGTAATACTTTGTCGTAATACTACGGCGGCATGCGGAGTGAATCGGTCAAATGCATTATAATCAATGGCGGTGAGTCAGTTCACCCAGGATTAAAACATAAGACCTGTTGTTGATTTATAGTGTTTATTGTCTGCTCTGCTGGTTTCTAACTGGACTCTATGGATCTTCCTGCTCTCACTCTTCCCCTGTTTGCACACCGCCTGGATGAATTGATTGTGACAAACACCAGCTCGGTAAAGAACTCATTATGAACACTCTTGTATTTTAGAGTGCACGTAAACAAACCATTTGCATTTAGATGAAGGATAGAGCACATTAAAGTGCATCCAGCCGAGCGCAGCAGTATTAATGCCGACCAACACATGTCCCTCATACATAATAATATTCGCCGCATCTGAATATGAATGTGGCTGATATTGATTAAGAACAACAATGGTCATCATTCCACACATGCAAATTCGACGTGGCGGAGAAAGTGTGACGGATGAGGTTTGGCTTCTTCTCAGGTGCTGAACGAGGCGGTCGGCGCCATGATGTATCACACCATCACCCTGACCAGAGAAGACCTGGAGAAGTTCAAAGCGCTTCGCATCATCATCCGCATCGGCAGCGGCTACGACAACATCGACATCAAGGCGGCCGGCGAGCTCGGTGATTAGAGCGTCCATTTCCCCGTCTGTCATTTATCAAACAAATAGGCCAAAAATTAACCTTCAGCAAACAACTATTAAACCTTTATAGTCATCTATATTATCTGTTCTTTTATTTTCCCTTGACATGACACATTTATTATCCAAAACATTGTTTTTTTTAAAAATTAGGTTAAATGATAGAATTTAAAATAAATATTTCAAGAAAATATACAAACACATTAAATAAATGTTCTGGTTCCATTGACAGAGAAATTAACCAAAAATAAATACTGTAGTATATTTGCTGTTAATAGTCTGATTTATTTGATATGTTTATTATTTTCTAATATAGTTTTGAGCAAAAAAAAACAGAAATTTAAAGTTTCTTATTTAATTGGTATACTTACTTCGATTTACAGAATTTAGATTATAATCTTCACAAGGGGGTAAAGTACAGTTCAATATACTACATTTTAATAATAAAAATAGTATATAAAACTATGGGACGGACATAAATTCAAATTTTGATGTAAGAAATGATACTGTTTAAAAACAAACGTATCATACTTTATCCGGGGCTTAATTTAAGTCATAAAATAATTGAAATAATAATTTTTTTCTACTTCAATTTTAATGTGTTAATGTGTTTTTGATACTTTTATATAACTTTTTTTATGAAATTATACATAGATTGATCCAAAAACTGCAGTTTTAGATATTATTTTAATTTCCATTTCTTCTTAATAAATAAAGTGATATGTCTAACATTAAACACAATGTAAATAATATAAAGAATTTGTAGTTTTGCTGTAACTTAATTTGTTACACAAAGTTAAAGAACCTCAAGTCATCTTTATTATTCCCTTAACAGGCATCGCCGTTTGTAATATACCATCAGCGGCCGTGGAAGAGACGGCCGACTCGACTCTCTGTCACATTCTCAACTTGTACCGAAGAAACACCTGGCTGTACCAGGCTCTCCGGGAGGGCACGCGGGTCCAGAGCGTGGAGCAGATACGGGAGGTGGCGTCGGGCGCCGCCAGGATCCGAGGAGAGACGCTCGGCCTCATCGGGTTTGGTGAGAATCATGATGTTTTCAAGCAGAAATCCAAACTTTCTTAAATGAAACATGTTTTAAATAAACATCTCCTGAACCAACTTTAAGAAATCTATTCTGGAAGATACATATTTAATATCTGTGGTGCATTCTGGGTCGACTCACGTTCCCTCTGTGCTCCCCCAGGTCGCGCGGGTCAGGCCGTGTCGATGCGGGCGAAGGCTTTCGGCTTCAGCGTCATCTTCTACGACCCGTACCTGCAGGACGGGCTGGAGCGCTCGCTCGGCGTCCAGCGCGTCTACACACTGCAGGACCTTCTGTACCAGAGCGACTGCGTGTCTCTGCACTGCAACCTGAACGAACACAACCACCATCTCATCAACGACTTCACGATCAAACAGGTCAACGATCCAGTCCCACGTCTTTAGGAGGCTAATAGTAATAATATCGAATGGTTGATTTTAACACTTCTGATGTAGAAAATTGGATTTTTGGTGTGTTTTTTTTGCAAAGGATTATTTTTTTTTATAATTATAACTTTATAATTTTGATTTAATTCAATCATTTCTATATTTACAGGTTGTTTTTTATATTTATTTGAAATGTTGAATTCTTATGGGCTTTTAAATTCAAATATTTGAACATAAAATACAATTTTTTTTATAGGAAAGTAGGTGCTTTTTTTTTTAATACTTGAAATGTAAAACTAGATATATTTAGAGGTTGATTTAGATTTCCTTTTAAAATTGAATTATTCATATATATATATATAAATATATATATATATATATATATATATTTCTTTAACACAGATTGATATTCTAATTCAAATAATTCTTTAAATTAAATATAAACTATTATTAAATTAATGTTTTAATTTTAGCCTTTTAAATCCAATATCAAAATCTATGCACTTTTATTCAAACATTTTTATGTTTTATTTAAATTATATATATTGAATTCCAGAATATTTTATTTTTTATTTTGAAGATTTTCAATTAAAATAAAACTTATTTAAGAAAAATAAATTAAAACTCTACAAGTTTAAAGTAACAGTACAAACTGTGAACAGATGCGTCAAGGAGCGTTCCTGGTCAACGCCGCCCGCGGGGGTCTGGTGGACGAGAAGGCTCTGGCTCAGGCCCTGAAAGAAGGCAGGATACGAGGGGCGGCGCTGGACGTCCACGAGACCGAGCCTTTCAGGTTGTTACCGATGGTTGTGACAAAAAATCTCAACGTTCATCCTAAACGTCTGTTCCTTGCATTCTAGCTTCTCACAAGGGCCACTGAAAGACGCCCCCAACTTGATCTGCACCCCTCACACCGCCTGGTACAGCGAGCAGGCGTCCCTAGAGATGAGAGAAGCTGCTGCCACAGAAATACGAAGAGCCATCACTGGTATGAGACCCGATCTACAGGAGTCAGGACTATAGTCATATAGCTGTGTTGACACAGGAATAATTTTTGTCAGCCAACATTCCATGTTCTGCTATTAAAGAGCATATAGATATATATATAACATATATATGAGGATCACAGGGGTTTTGATGAGCAGAGAGTCAACAACAACAGCCTCATCTAAAAACATTAACCTGGGTTACCCTCAGGCACCCTCGGTATATGTGAGGCCCATGCCAGGCAGGAGTAATACTTCCAAGCCTTGCGGAGTAATAATACCAAGCTTTGCAGAGTAATACTACCATGGCTTGCAGAGTTTTACTACTAAGCTTTGTGGAGTAATAATAAAGGGTCTTGCGAAGTTATACTACCATGCCTTGCGGAATAATATTACTAAGCCTTGCAGAGTAATACTACCAAGACTTTCAAAGTAATACTACCAAACCTAGCACAGTAATACTACCAAGACTTCCAAAGTAATACTACCAAACCTAGCACAGTAATACTACCAAGCCTTGCAGAGTAATAATACCAAGGCTTGCGGCATACTACCACCAAGCCTTGCAGTGTAATAATACAGAGTTTTGCAGAGTAATACTACCAAGACTTCCAAAGTAATACTACCAAACCTAGCACAGTAATACTACCAAGCCTTGCGGAGTAATACTACCAAGCCTTGCAGAGTAATAATACAGGGTTTTGCGGGGTAATACTACCAAGCCTTTCGGGGTAATAATACCAAGCCTTGCGGAGTAATAATACAGGGTCTTACGGAGTAATATAACGAGCCTTGCCGATTAATAATACTAAGCTTTGCGGAGTAATAATACCAGGCCGGGCAGAGTAATACTACTGACCATTGCAGAGTACTACTACCAAGCCTTGCAGAGTAATAATACAGGATTTTGCAGAGTAATACTACAAAGCCTTGCGTGGTATTTCTACCAAGCCCTGTGGGGTAGTAATACTAAGCCTTACGGGGTAATACTACCAAGTCTTCTCTTGACTCCGAACAGAATAGACAGATCAGGTTCAGTGAAATAATATTCATGATCACGTTCTTAAATGTTTTAAATAGAGATTAAGTTAATATTATCTGCCTCTAAGTTCTGACATTCTGATCATTGAAAAGGCAAAATGGAAATCAAGATTTAAGTGTAGCGAGGTCTGTCTGAGCTTCAAAGTCTCTTAGCAGGAGCTAACTGGTGTCTTATTGAATATTTTGTTTCCCTCAGGTCGTATTCCTGACAGCCTCCGGAACTGCGTCAACAAAGAGTTCTTCATCAACTCGGCACCGTGGGGGGTCATGGAGCAGCAGCAGCAGATGCACCCGGAGATCAACGGGGCGGCGTACAGGTGAGTCCTGGACCTGCTGCTACGCTTCACTCCTGATCTTAAGGCTGGGTTCGGACCATGTGTGGAGACAACTTGATCAACTGCTTCTCTCACACAGCCGAGTCAACCAAACCATGGTACAGGCCATAGCCACGGGGGGAATGCAGGACAAATTATATACCTAAATCTCAAACAGGTAAATGTCCCTGCTGGTCCAGAGGCCATATCATACGACATCATTAATACTCCCCTGAACACCCACATCCTCCCTGATCCCGTCCTGATGAAAGGACCGTGTCTTAACAAATGTGTGTGTGTTTGTGTTTTACTAGGACATTAGCAACCCTGGTAGAAACCCAGGTGTGAGTGTGAGACTAACCATAGTCCAGCTAGTTGGGTGTCTACGTATCTGCCTGTTCCTATAATACCGTTGTAGCATTCTATCGTCCCGCCACTGGGGGCAGCAGAGGGTTTACAAACCATGAAGCTGAGCGAAATAATTTATTTTGCGTTGAAGATGTTGTGGTGAAATAGAGCAGTGGTCCTTGACCTTGTGTTACAGAAGACACAGTAATTCATATAATTTCTGTATTTTTTATTATTATTGTCTGAAATTTGTTTTTTAAAAGGTATTTTCTCTGAAGTAACATTAGCCATTGACGCTCATTTCGGTCAAGTTTACTCAGAAAATAAACCTGTTGACTTATGAAAATGAGTCAAACACAAACTCGAAACTATTTTTTTATTTTTTTTATTCTGGGAGTATAACGCTGACACTGCAAAACTTTATAATACTCTCCCTCTCCTCCTTTCCAGCTCCTCCTTATTCCAGAGTTTACAGGTTCACCCAAAACCAACTATTGCCTTTTGCTGATGTATTTTTGGTGAATTCATCTCCCTTTAAAACTGCACTCAGACGAAACATCTAACAAGTAGTGGTGGGTTGGTGAGACCTCATGATACAGCTGTGTAGTGAAGACACTGTATCATGATACTTCACGTTTAAGGCCACTAGATGGCACTCTCAGTTTGAAAATGATGCCAGGGTTACATTGAATCATTGGATTATTTCCTAACATTATAAAAAGAGAGCGCCATCTAGTGGGCTTTCCAAATAAAGACACTGTATCACGATGCAGTGTTTTCACCACACATCTGTATCATGAAGCCTCATCAACCCATCACTAATAACAAGATCATCATGTGTATCGTTCCTCGTCTGTAACCCGTCTGCAGTCGGCGCTGTTCTGATGATTTGATTCTGTTATGATTTTGTTTTTTTATTTTTATATTTAATTACCTGTAACTAAAATAGTAGGTCACATGACAGCATGTGTTGTAGCAGATGTTTCAGTTTTTAGCTCCAAGAAATGCTGTATTTAGAACATTATTGCGCCTTATTTCACACGCCTTAATAAAATACAGTAAATAATATAATTATATCGACTCATAAAAGTAAAAAAATGACACAATAGATAACATTATAGAGACTTGCATGGTCTTAACTAGACAGTTGGTTAGCGCTGCTGCTCTTAAACAACGTCAAATAATACAACAATATTTTGTCGCTGTAGTCAGTAGGTGGCGCTAGTAATATTAATGTTGGTTTAAATAAATGGAGAAAATGTATTGAAGTGAACTTCAATTTTATTAGTTGTAGATGTCAAAATGTAAATATGGAAGTATATTAATGCCGTCAGAATAGTAAATGGTTGAATGTAACACTTCAAATATTGAAACTATGATTTTCTTTCATGGAGAGAGAAGAAAGAGAAAGAATTTAATTAAATTTAATATTTGAATAGTAAAAGAGTACTGAGCCACTTGATTGAACTTTTAGATGATACGGCGAAACGTAGGCGACCATGCGACTGTTTTTATATTTTATATTACATATAATTATATTATACTGGCACGCTACGGGTTAAAATATATATACATTTACATACAATTATTCAATAAAACAAATTAAACCTTTCATTATCTAATTTTTTAAATTCTGTTCAAGCTAAAATTAAATATAGGAATAATTTAATTCAATTATTTAAATGATTAAATGCTTTAACCATTTACTATTTTTAGTAATTTTTAGTATTTTTATTTACCTATCTCTTAGTTAATAAACTATACTAAATTATAAACTATGAATAAAAAGAATAATGTCTGATACTGAACTGTATTAATGGGTAGAATTAAAGATGATAAATATTTAATTGAAAGGGATTTTAGGAGGAGATTTTTATAGTACTTAAATAATACTTGTTACTCCACAATAGTATGTTTCATGTATCATTTATGTTTGGTTATATCTGCTGTTCTGTCCACAGGTTTCCTCCCGGGGTCGTGGGCGTCGCCCCGGGTGGGATCCCCGGGCCAATGGAGGGGCTGCTTCCTGGAGGAATCCCCATCGCCCACACCCTCCCCCCTGGATCCCACCCGTCACAGGCCATCTCCCCCAACCAACCGTCCAAACACGGCGACCACATGAGAGAGCACATGACAGAACCATGAGACCCCGGGGAAAACGGAACTTCCGGGATTCCTCTCCGGTGGGAATCGTAAGCCGAGGGGCGGACGCCACACACAGCAACAGGACTGTCGACGACCGCTCGTCCTTCCATGTCTGTTTTTGTTGTGTTCATTTTTACCTCCTGAGGATCGTCGATTGGTGTTTCCTGCCACGGACATTTTCCATGTGGAGGAAGGAAAACCTTGACTCTTCGAACGATCGCAAAACTTCTCTCTTTTTCCTCGTCAGCTTCACCTCAAGATGTTTTTTCTGTTTCTCCGACTGTGTGTTTTTAGATTGTTTTTGCAAGTGAACGAAAGTAAATTCATCATAATCACCTGTTGCTGAAGATGTTGAATGTAGAATGCTTTTAACTGCTCCTGGGATTGGATTTGGGCTTTTTTTTTTTCTTCTTCTTTTTTTCTCTCCCCAAGATGACCCTTTAAAACAAAAACACAAAAACACGTAGATAGAAGTCAAAAGTGTTTCTTGGTTTTAATTTTGTCCCAAATATTTATTTCTTAGCTGTTTGCGTATTTAAATGTGATCAAAAAATCACACTTAATCATTTTCACATTAAATTTTAGATTGACACTGCGGCCAATTTAATAATCACCACAAATTCAATTAAAAATATGAAAAAAAAGCCACTTCCTAAATAAATAACTTCCTTTTATCATTTATTTTGCATATTTTAATTGATCTATATCAAATGTATGTTTTGTTGATGTTCAATGTGTTTCCGTCTGTTAGATTTGTATTTGACCTGTCGAGTGTTCAGGTGATCATAGTCTCGAGTGAGCGTCCTGTTTTTTCCTCCCTCCGCTGACCCCCGACTTCTCTTTATTTCGTTCTCTGCTCGAACCCCGACTCCACCGGCTGGACTCGCCGTCACCCTGTCGCGCCCTGACACGTACACGAGAGGAAGCTGCTAGCAAATGGTTTTTAGTGTGAGTGTTTGTGTTTGTTTTCTTGTACAAGGTGAACGTTTAGCATTACATCGCAGCTGGAAACAATAAATAAAACAACCGGTTCTGATCGATTGGTGAGACTGTGTCGTTTTTTTCTTTTGGTGGAGAGAATGTTGAGTTCTATAAAAGAGGGCAAACGACGTCTTGCTCCCACAGAAATCTAAAGAAAAAGAGGATTTATTTACAAATAAACGACAGTGACTGACCTTGCTAACTACTACTAATCTCATTATTTCCTTTATTTGACTAGGTGATCATGTATCTGAGGTAAGAAACCAGACCTTCACTATATGTATGTGGCATCATGAGGTCAAAGATCATGTAGAAACTAAGAAATGTTGTTTGTAGATATTTCTGTTGTATTTCTAGAATCTAAATATGACTAAAGGGGTTTAGTTTTAGGAATTATGTCATTATATGAGTATTTATTGCCCTTCAAAGAATTAAGAAAATTATTATATATTGTATTTTTTTAAGCTACACAAAATGCAGTACAATAATAGCAGAAGCTAACTGGTAGCAGAATAATGTTAGCATATTAAGCACAGTAATGTTAGCATATTTAGCACAGTAATGTTAGCATATTTCGCACAATATTGTTAGCATATTTAGCACAGTAATCTTAGCATATTTAGCACAGTAATCTTAGCATATTAAGCAAAACAATTTTAGCATATGTAGCACAGTAATGTTAGCATATTTAGCACAATAATGTTAGTATATTTATCCCAAATTGTCAGCATATTTAGCACAATAATGTCAGCATATTTAGAACAATAATGTTAGCATATTCAGCACAGTAATGTAAGCATATTTAGTACAATAATGTTAGCATATTTAGCACAATAATGGTAGCATATTTAGCACAATAATGTTATCATATTTAGCACAATATTGTTAGCATATTTAGCACAGTAATGTCAGCATATTTAGCACAATAATGTTAGCATGTTTAGCACAGTAATGTAAGCATTTTTAGCACGATAATGTTAGCATATTTGGCACAATAATGGTAGCATATTTATCACAATATTGTTAGCATATTTAGCACAATATTGTCGGCATATTTAGCACAGTAATGTTATCATATTTAGCACAATAATGTTAGTATATTTATCCCAAATTGTCAGCATATTCAGCACAATAATGTAAGCATATTTGGCACAATAATGGTAACATATTTAGAACAATATTATTAGCATATTTAGCTAAATGATGTAAGCATATTTAGCACAATAATAATACCATATTTTGCACAATAATGTTAGCATATTTAGCACAATATTATTAGCATATTTAGCTAAATTATGTTAGCATATTTAGCACAATAATGTCAGCATATTTAGCACAATAATGTTAGCATATTTGGCACAATAATTCTAGCATATTTAGCACAATATTGTTAGCATATTTAGCGCAGTTATGTTAGCATATATAGCATAAAATGTTACCATATTTGGCACAATAATGTTACCATATTAAGCACAATATTTTTTGCATATTTAGCACAGTAATGTTTGCATATTTAGCACAGTAATGTCAGCATATTTAGCACAATAATGTTAGCATATTCAGTACAGTAATGTAAGCATATTTAGCACAATAATGTTAGCATATTTAGCACAATAATGTAAGCATATTTGGCACAATAATGGTAACATATTTAGAACAATATTATTAGCATATTTAGCTAAATGATGTAAGCATATTTAGCACAATAATATTACCATATTTAGCACAATAATGTTAGCATATTTAGCACAATATTATTAGCATATTTAGCTAAATTATGTTTGCATATTTAGCACAATAATGCCAGCATATTTAGCACAATAATGTTAGCATATTTGGCAAAATAATTTTAGCATATTTAGCACAATATTGTTAGCATATTTAGCGCAGTTATGTTAGCATATATAGCACAATAATGTTACCATATTTGGCACAATAATGTTAGCATATTAAGCACAATATTTTTTGCATATTTAGCACAGTAATGTTAGCATATTTAGCACAGTAATGTCAGCATATTTAGCACAATAATGTTAGCATATTCAGTACAGTAATGTAAGCATATTTAGCACAATAATGGTAGCATATTTAGCACAATAATGTTAGCATGTTTAGCACAATATTGTTAGCATATTTAGCATAGTATTGTTAGCATATTCATCACAATAATGTCAGCATATTCAGCACAATAATGTCAGCATATTTAGTACAATAATGTTAGCATATTTAGCACAATAATGGTAGCATATTTAGCACAATAATGTTATCATATTTAGCACAATATTGTTAGCATATTTAGCACAGTAATGTCAGCATATTTAGCACAATAATGTTAGCATGTTTAGCGCAGTAATGTAAGCATTTTCAGCACAATAATTTCAGCATATTAAGCACAATAATGTAAGCATATTTAGCACAATAATGGTACCATATCTAGCACAATAATGTCAGCATATTTAGCACAATAATGTTATCATATTTAGCACAATATTTTTTGCATATTTAGCGCAGTAATGTTAGCATATTTAACACAATAATGTTACCATATTTAGCACAATAATGTTACCATATTTAGCACAATAATGTCAGCATATTAAGCACAATATTTATTGCATATTTAGCACAGTAATGTTAGCATATTTAGCACAATAATGTCAGCATATTTAGAACAATAATGTTAGCATATTCAGCACAGTAATGTAAGCATATTTAGTACAATAATGTTAGCATATTTAGCACAATAATGGTAGCATATTTAGCACAATAATGTTATCATATTTAGCACAATATTGTTAGCATATTTAGCACAGTAATGTCAGCATATTTAGCACAATAATGTTAGCATGTTTAGGACAGTAATGTAAGCATTTTTAGCACGATAATGTTAGCATATTTGGCACAATATGGTAGCATATTTAGCACAATATTGTTAGCATATTTAGCACAATATTGTTAGCATATTTAGCATAGTAATGTTAGCATATTTAGCACAATAATGTTATCATATTTAGAACAATATTGTTAGCATATTTAGCACAGTAATGTCAGCATATTTAGCACAATAATGTCAGCATATTTAGCACAATAATGTCAGCATATTCAGCACAGTAATGTAAGCATATTCAGCACAATAATGTTAGCATATTTAGCACAATAATGGTAACATATTTAGCACAATAATGTCACCATATTTAGCACAATATTGTTAGCATATTTAGCACAGCAATGTTAGCATATGTAGCACAATAATGTCAGCATATTTAGCACAATAATGTCAGTATATTTAGCACAATAATGTCAGCATAATAAGAACAATAATTTTAGCATATTTAGCACAATAATTTAAGCATATTTAGCACAATAATGTTAGCATGTTAGGCACAATGATGTTAGCATATTTAGCACAATAATGTCAGGATATTTAGCAAAATATTGTTAGCAAATTAGCACAGTAATGTTAGCATATTTAGCACAATAATGTTAGCATATTGAGCACAATATTGTTAGCATATTTAGCATAGTAATGTTAGCATATTCATCACAATGATGTCAACATATTTAGCACAATAATGTCAGCATATTCAGCACAGTAATGTAAGCATATTTAGCACAATAATGTTAGCATATTTAGCACAATAATGGTAGCATATTTAGCACAATGATGTTATCATATTTAGCACACTATTGTTAGCATATTTAGCACAGTAATGTCAGCATATTTAGCACAATAATCTTAGCATATTTAGCACAGTAATGGTAGCATTTTTAGCACAATAATATTAGCATATTTGGCACAATAATGTAAGCATATTTAGCACAATATTGTTAGCATATTAAGCACAATATTGTTAGCATATTTAGCATAGTAATGTTAGCATATTCATCACAATAATGTCAGTAAATTGAGCACAATATTGCCAGCATATTCAGGACAGTAATGTAAGCATATTGAGCACAATAATGTTAGCATTATTAGCACAATAATGTTAGCATATTTAGCACAGTAATGTTAGCATATTTAGGGCAGTACTGTTAGCATATTTAGCACAATAAAGTGACCATATTTGGCACAATAATGTTAGCATATTGAGCACGATCATTTTTGCATATTTAGCACATTGATGTCATCATATTTAGCACAGTTAAGTTAACATATTTAGCACAATCATGGTAGCATATTCAGCACAGTAATGTAAGCATTTTTAGCACAATAATGTTAGCATATTTAGCACAATAATGTCAGCATATTTAGCACAATAGAGTCATCATATTTAGCACAATAATGTTAGCATATTTAGGACAATAATGTTAGCATATTTAGCACAATAATGTTAGCATATTTAGCACAATAATGGTAGCCTATTTAGCACAATAATGTTAGCATATGGAGCACAATAATTTCAGCATATTTAGCACAATAAAGTCATCATATTTAGCATAGTAATGTTAACATACTTATGTTACTTATGGAATACTTATACTTATGGAAATGTGTCCAAGAGGAGTGTCAACAGGTTGGACAGGTTGATCAGGAGGGCTGGTTCTGTGGTTGGAATGAAGCTGGACTCACTGGTGACAGTTGCTGAGAGGATATCATTGAACAAACTACTGTCCATCATGGATGATGACAGTCATCCTCTGAACACTGTCATCAGTGAGCAGAGAAGCAGAATGAGAGCACGAATGCTCCTACCCAGGTGCAAAACAAATAGACTCAGGGACTCATTCATCCCTCGGGCTATTAAATTGTACAATTCTGAGTTCGGGGGCAGGAGTGGAGTGAAAGTATCTGGATGTTCTGTTCCATGTTAGTCTTTGTATCTTTGTCTTTGTTGTTTTTCTTTCCTTGACCTATGTCCTTTGTCTTTGTCTTTAGACTTAGATTGTGTCATCTTGTTCTTCCTCTTTATGTTCTTCTTATTTTATTTTTTATGTATTACCTTTTTATTGTTTATGAAAAATTGCTGGCTATTGGTAAAAAACAATTTCCCAAAGGAGACCTCCTGAGGGATCAATAAAGTTTTACCTTACCTTACCTTACCTTAACATATTCATCACAATAATGTCACCATATTTAGCACAATAATGTCAGCATATTCAGCACAGTAATGTAAGAATATTTAGCACAATAAATTTAGCATATTTAGCACAATAATGCTAGCATATTTAGCACAGTAATGTAAGCATATTTAGCACAATAATGTTAGCATATTTAGCACAATAATGGTATGATATTTAGCACAATAATGTTATCATATTTAGCACATTATTGTTAGCATATTTAGCACAGTGTTGTTAGCATATTCATCACAATAATGTCGGCATATTTAGCACAATAATGTTAGCATATTCAGCACAGTAATGTAAGCATTTTAGCACAATAATGTCAGCATATTTAGCACAATAGAGTCATCATATTTACCACAATAATGTTAACATATTTAGGACAATAATGTTAGCATATTTAGAACAATAATGTTAGCATATTTAGCACAACAATGGTAGCATATTTAGCACAATAATGTTAGCATATGGAGCACAATAATGTTAGCATATTTAGCACAATAATGTCAGCATATTTAGCACAATAATGTTATCATATTTAGGACAATAAAGTAAGCATATTCAGCACAGCAATGTTAGCATATTTAGGACAATAATGTTAGCATATTTAGCAAAATAATGTTAGCATATTTAGCACAATAATGTTAGCATAATGAGCACAATATTGTTAGCATATTTAGCACAGTAATGTCAGCATATTTAGCACAATAATGTTAGCATGTTTAGGACAGTAATGTAAGCATTTTTAGCACGATAATGTTAGCATATTTGGCACAATATGGTAGCATATTTAGCACAATATTGTTAGCATATTTAGCACAATATTGTTAGCATATTTAGCATAGTAATGTTAGCATATTTAGCACAATAATCTCAGCATATTTTTACACAATAATGTTAGCATATTTGGCACAATAATGTTAGCATATTTAGCACAATAATCTCAGCATATTTTTACACAATAATGTTAGCATATTTGGCACAATAATGTTAGCATATTTAGCACAATAATGTTAGCATAATGAGCACAATATTGTTAGCATATTTAGCACAGTAATGTTAGCATATTCATCACAATATTGTCAGCATATTTAGCACAATAATGTCATTATATTCAGCACAGTAATGTAAGCATATTTAGCACAATAATGTTAGAATATTTAGCACAATAATGGTATTATATTTAGCACAATAATGTTAGCATATTTAGCACAATATTGTTAGCATATTTAGCACAATAATGTCATTATATTCAGCACAATAATGTTATCATATTGAGCACAATATTGTTAGCATATTTAGCACAGTACTGTCACCAATTCCTCACAATATTGTCAGCATATTTAGCACAATAATGTCATTATATTCAGCACAGTAATGTAAGCATATTTACCACAATAATGTTAGCATGTTTAGCACAATAAAGGTATTATATTTAGCACAATACTGTTAGCATATTTAGCACAATAATGTTATCATATTCAGCACAATAATGTTAGCATATTTAGGACAATAATGTTAGCATATTTAGCACAATAATGTTAGCATATTTAGCACAATATTGTTAGCATATTAAGCACAATAATGTCGTTATATTCGGCACAATAATGTTATCATATTGAGCACAATATTGTTAGCATATTTAGCACAGTAATGTCACCAATTCCTCACAATATTGTCAGCATATTTAGCACAATAATGTCATTATATTCAGCACAATAATGTTAGCATGTTTAGCACAATAAAGGTATTATATTTAGCACAATAATGTTAGCATAATGAGCACAATATTGTCAGCATATTTAGCACAGTAATGTCAGCATATTCATCACAATATTGTCAGCATATTTAGCACAATAATGTCATTATATTCAGCACAATAATGTTAGCATATTGAGCACAATATTGGTAGCATATTTAGCACAGTAATGTCAGCAATTCAACACAATATTGTCAGCATATTTAGCACAATAATGTCATTATATTCAGCACAGTAATGTAAGCATATTTAGCACAATAATGTTAGCATGTTTAGCACAATAAAGGTATGATATTTAGCACAATAATGTTATCATATTTAGCACAATATTGTTAGCATATTTATTATAGTAATGTTAGCATATTCATCACAATGATGTCAGCATATTTAGCACAATAATGTTAGCATATTCAGCACAGTAATGTAAGCATATTTAGCACAATAATGTTAGCATGTTTAGCACAATAAAGGTATTATATTTAGCACAATAATGTTAGCATAATGAGCACAATATTGTCAGCATATTTAGCACAGTAATGTCAGCATATTCATCACAATATTGTCAGCATATTTAGCACAATAATGTCATTATATTCAGCACAATAATGTTAGCATATTGAGCAAAATATTGGTAGCATATATAGTACAGTAATGTCAGCATATTCATCACAATGATGTCAGCATATTTAGCATAATAATGTTAGCTTATTCAGCACAGTAATGTAAGCATATTTAGCACAATAATGTTAGCATGTTTAGCACAATAAAGGTATTATATTTAGCACAATAATGTTATCATATTTAGCACAATATTGTTAGCATATTTAGCATAGTAATGTTAGCATATTCATCACAATGATGTCAGCATATTTAGCACAATAATGTTAGCATATTCAGCACAGTAATGTAAGCATATTTAGCACAATAATGTTAGCATATTTAGCACAATAATGTCAGCATATTCAGCACAGTAATGTAAGCATATTTAGCACAATAATGTTAGTATATTTAGCACAATAATGGTACCATATTAAGCACAATAATGTTAGCATATTTAGCACAATAATGTTAGCATATTCAGCAAAGTAATGTAAGCATATTTAGCACAATAATGTTAGCATATTTAGCACAATAATGTTAGCATATTTAGCACAATATTGTTAGCATATTTAGCACACTAATGTCATTATATTCAGCACAATAATGTTAGCATATTGAGCACAATATTGTTAGCATGTTTAGCACAGTAATGTCAGCATATTCAGCACAATATTGTCAGCATATTTAGCACAATAATGTCGTTATATTCAGCACAATAATGTTATCATATTGAGCACAATAGTGTTAGCATATTTTGCACAGTAATGTCACCAATTCCTCACAATATTGTCAGCATATTTAGCACAATAATGTCATTATATTCAGCACAATAATGTTAGCATGTTTAGCACAATAAAGGTATTATATTTAGCACAATAATGTTATCATATTTAGCACAATATTGTTAGCATATTTATTATAGTAATGTTAGCAAATTCAACACAATATTGTCAGCATATTTAGCACAATAATGTCATTATATTCAGCACAGTAATGTAAGCATATTTAGCACAATAATGTTAGCATGTTTAGCACAATAAAGGTATTATATTTAGCACAATAATGTTATCATATTTAGCACAATATTGTTAGCATATTTATTATAGTAATGTTAGCATATTCATCACAATGATGTCAGCATATTTAGCACAATAATGTTAGCATATTCAGCACAGTAATGTAAGCATATTTAGCACAATAATGTTAGCATGTTTAGCACAATAAAGGTATTATATTTAGCACAATAATGTTAGCATAATGAGCACAATATTGTCAGCATATTTAGCACAGTAATGTCAGCATATTCATCACAATATTGTCAGCATATTTAGCACAATAATGTCATTATATTCAGCACTATAATGTTAGCATATTGAGCAAAATATTGGTAGCATATATAGTACAGTAATGTCAGCATATTCATCACAATGATGTCAGCATATTTAGCATAATAATGTTAGCATATTCAGCACAGTAATGTAAGCATATTTAGCACAATAATGTTAGCATGTTTAGCACAATAAAGGTATTATATTTAGCACAATAATGTCAGCATATTTAGCACAATATTGTTAGCATATTTAGCATAGTAATGTTAGCATATTCATCACAATGATGTCAGCATATTTAGCACAATAATGTTAGCATATTCAGCACAGTAATGTAAGCATATTTAGCACAATAATGTTAGCATATTTAGCACAATAATGTCAGCATATTCAGCACAGTAATGTAAGCATATTTAGCACAATAATGTTAGCATATTTAGCACAATAATGATAGCATATTCAGCACAATAATGGTAGCATATTTAGCACAATAATGGTAGCATATTAAGCACAATAATGTTAGCATATTTAGCACAATAATGTTAGCATATTCAGCAAAGTAATGTAAGCGTATTTAGCACAATAATGTTAGCATATTTAGCACAATAATGTTAGCATATTTAGCACAATATTGTTAGCATATTTAGCACAATAATGTCATTATATTCAGCACAATAATGTTAGCATATTGAGCACAATATTGTTAGCATGTTTAGCACAGTAATGTCAGCATATTCAGCACAATATTGTCAGCATATTTAGCACAATAATGTCGTTATATTCAGCACAATAATGTGATCATATTGAGCACAATAGTGTTAGCATATTTAGCACAGTAATGTCACCAATTCCTCACAATATTGTCAGCATATTTAGCACAATAATGTCATTATATTCAGCACAATAATGTTAGCATGTTTAGCACAATAAAGGTATTATATTTAGCACAATAATGTTAGCATAATGTGCACAATATTGTCAGCATATTTAGCACAGTAATGTCAGCATATTCATCACAATATTGTCAGCATATTTAGCACAATAATGTCATTATATTCAGCACAATAATGTTAGCATATTGAGCACAATATTGGTAGCATATTTAGCACAGTAATGTCAGCAATTCATCACAATATTGTCAGCATATTTAGCACAATAATGTCATTATATTCAGCACAGTAATGTAAGCATATTTAGCACAATAATGTTAGCATGTTTAGCACAATAAAGGTATTATATTTAGCACAATAATGTTATCATATTTAGCACAATATTGTTAGCATATTTATTATAGTAATGTTAGCATATTCATCACAATGATGTCAGCATATTTAGCACAATAATGTTAGCATATTCAGCACAGTAATGTAAGCATATTTAGCACAATAATGTTAGCATGTTTAGCACAATAAAGGTATTATATTTAGCACAATAATGTTAGCATAATGAGCACAATATTGTCAGCATATTTAGCACAGTAATGTCAGCATATTCATCACAATATTGTCAGCATATTTAGCACAATAATGTCATTATATTCAGCACAATAATGTTAGCATATTGAGCACAATATTGGTAGCATATTTAGTACAGTAATGTCAGCATATTCATCACAATGATGTCAGCATATTTAGCTCAATATTGTTAGCATATTCAGCACAGTAATGTAAGCATATTTAGCACAATAATGTTAGCATGTTTAGCACAATAAAGGTATTATTTTTAGCACAATAATGTTATCATATTTAGCACAATATTGTTAGCATATTTAGCTAGTAATGTTAGCATATTCATCACAATGATGTCAGCATATTTAGCACAATAATGTTAGCATATTCAGCACAGTAATGTAAGCATATTTAGCACAATAATGTTAGCATATTTAGCACAATAATGTCAGCATATTCAGCACAGTAATGTAAGCATATTTAGCACAATAATGTTAGCATATTTCGCACAATAATGATAGCATATTCAGCACAATAATGGTAGCATATTTAGCACAATAATGGTAGCATATTAAGCACAATAATGTTAGCATATTTAGCACAATAATGTTAGCATATTCAGCAAAGTAATGTAAGCATATTTAGCACAATAATGTTAGCATATTTAGCACAATAATGTTAGCATATTTAGCACAATATTGTTAGCATATTTAGCACAATAATGTCATTATATTCAGCACAATAATGTTAGCATATTGAGCACAATATTGTTAGCATGTTTAGCACAGTAATGTCAGCATATTCAGCACAATATTGTCAGCATATTTAGCACAATAATGTCATTATATTCAGCACAATAATGTTAGCATATTGAGCACAATATTGTTAGCATATTTAGCACAGTAATGTCAGCAATTCATCACAATATTGTCAGCATATTTAGCACAATAATGTCATTATATTCAGCACAGTAATGTAAGCATCATTAGCACAATAATGTTAGCATGTTTAGCACAATAAAGGTATTATATTTAGCACAATAATGTTATCATATTTAGCACAATATTGTTAGCATATTTAGCATAGTAATGTTAGCATATTCATCACAATGATGTCAGCATATTTAGCACAATAATGTCATTATATTCAGCACAGTAATGTAAGCATATTTAGCACAATAATGTTATCATATTTAGCACAGTAATGTAAGCATTCTTAGCACAATAATATTAGCATATTTGGCACAATAATGGTAGCATATTTAGAACAATAATGTTAGCATATTTAGCACAATATTGTTAACATATTTAGCATAGTAATGTTAGCATATTCAGCACAGTAATGTTTTCATATTTAGGACAATAATGTTAGCATATTTAGCACAATAATGTTAGCATATTTAGCACAATAATGTCAGCATATGTAGCACAATGATGTCAGTATATTAAGCACAATAATGGGAGCATATTTAGCACAGTAATGTTAGCATATTCATCACAATAATGTCAGCATATTTAGCACAATAATGTCAGCATATTCAGCACAGTAATGTAAGCATATTTAGCACAATAATGTTTGCATATTTAGCACAATAATGGTTGCATATTTAGCACAATAATATTATCATATTTAGCACAATATTGTTAGCATCTTTAGAACAGTAATGTTAGCATATTCATCACAATAATGTCAGCATATTTAGCACAATAATGTAAGCATATGTAGCACAGTTATGTAAGCATTTTTAGCACAATAATGGTAGCATATTTAGCACAATAATGTCAGCATATTTATCACAATAATGTCAGCATATTTAGCACAATAATGTTAGAATATTTAGCACAGTAATGTAAGCATTTTTAGCACAATAATGTCAGCATATTTAGTAAAATAATGTTAGCATATTGAGCACAATATTGTTAACATATTTAGCATAGTAATGTTAGCATATTCAGCACAGTAATGTTAGCATATTTAGGACAATAATGTTAGCATATTTAGCACAATAATGTTAGCATATTTAGCACAATAATGTCAGCATATGTAGCACAATAATGTCAGTATATTTAGCACAATAATGTCAGCATATGTAGCACAATGATGTCAGTATATTAAGCACAATAATGGTAGCATATTTAGCGCAATAATGTAAGCATATTGAGCACAATATTGTTTGCATATTTAGTATAGTAATGTTAGCATATTCATCACAATAATGTCAGCATATTTAGCACAATAATGTAAGCATATTTAGCACAATAATGTTTGCATATTTAGCACAATAATGGTTGCATATTTAGTAAAATAATGTTAGCATATTTAGCACAATAATGTTAGCATAATGAGCACAATATTGTTAGCATATTTAGCACAGTAATGTTATCATATTCATCACAATATTGTCAGCATATTTAGCACAATAATGTCATTATATTCAGCACAGTAATGTAAGCATATTTAGCACAATAATGTTAGAATATTTAGCACAATAATGGTATTATATTTAGCACAATAATGTTAGCATATTTAGCACAATATTGTTAGCATATTTAGCACAATAATGTCATTATATTCAGCACAATAATGTTATCATATTGAGCACAATATTGTTAGCATATTTAGCACAGTAATGTCACCAATTCCTCACAATATTGTCAGCATATTTAGCACAATAATGTCATTATATTCAGCACAGTAATGTAAGCATATTTACCACAATAATGTTAGCATGTTTAGCACAATAAAGGTATTATATTTAGCACAATACTGTTAGCATATTTAGCACAATAAAGTCATCATATTTAGCACAATAATGTTATCATATTTAGCACAATAATGTCAGCATATTTAGCACAATAATGTTAGCATATTTAGCACAATAATGTCAGCATATGTAGCACAATGATGTCAGTATATTAAGCACAATAATGGGAGCATATTTAGCACAGTAATGTTAGCATATTCATCACAATAATGTCAGCATATTTAGCACAATAATGTCAGCATATTCAGCACAGTAATGTAAGCATATTTAGCACAATAATGTTTGCATATTTAGCACAATAATGGTTGCATATTTAGCACAATAATATTATCATATTTAGCACAATATTGTTAGCATCTTTAGAACAGTAATGTTAGCATATTCATCACAATAATGTCAGCATATTTAGCACAATAATGTAAGCATATGTAGCACAGTTATGTAAGCATTTTTAGCACAATAATGGTAGCATATTTAGCACAATAATGTCAGCATATTTATCACAATAATGTCAGCATATTTAGCACAATAATGTTAGAATATTTAGCACAGTAATGTAAGCATTTTTAGCACAATAATGTCAGCATATTTAGTAAAATAATGTTAGCATATTGAGCACAATATTGTTAACATATTTAGCATAGTAATGTTAGCATATTCAGCACAGTAATGTTAGCATATTTAGGACAATAATGTTAGCATATTTAGCACAATAATGTTAGCATATTTAGCACAATAATGTCAGCATATGTAGCACAATAATGTCAGTATATTTAGCACAATAATGTCAGCATATGTAGCACAATGATGTCAGTATATTAAGCACAATAATGGTAGCATATTTAGCGCAATAATGTAAGCATATTGAGCACAATATTGTTTGCATATTTAGTATAGTAATGTTAGCATATTCATCACAATAATGTCAGCATATTTAGCACAATAATGTAAGCATATTTAGCACAATAATGTTTGCATATTTAGCACAATAATGGTTGCATATTTAGTAAAATAATGTTAGCATATTTAGCACAATAATGTTAGCATAATGAGCACAATATTGTTAGCATATTTAGCACAGTAATGTTATCATATTCATCACAATATTGTCAGCATATTTAGCACAATAATGTCATTATATTCAGCACAGTAATGTAAGCATATTTAGCACAATAATGTTAGAATATTTAGCACAATAATGGTATTATATTTAGCACAATAATGTTAGCATATTTAGCACAATATTGTTAGCATATTTAGCACAATAATGTCATTATATTCAGCACAATAATGTTATCATATTGAGCACAATATTGTTAGCATATTTAGCACAGTAATGTCACCAATTCCTCACAATATTGTCAGCATATTTAGCACAATAATGTCATTATATTCAGCACAGTAATGTAAGCATATTTACCACAATAATGTTAGCATGTTTAGCACAATAAAGGTATTATATTTAGCACAATACTGTTAGCATATTTAGCACAATAAAGTCATCATATTTAGCACAATAATGTTATCATATTTAGCACAATAATGTCAGCATATTTAGCACAATAATGTTAGCATATTTAGCACAATATTGTTAGCATATTTAGCACAATAATGTCGTTATATTCAGCACAATAATGTTATCATATTGAGCACAATATTGTTAGCATATTTAGCACAGTAATGTCACCAATTCCTCACAATATTGTCAGCATATTTAGCACAATAATGTCATTATATTCAGCACAATAATGTTAGCATGTTTAGCACAATAAAGGTATTATATTTAGCACAATAATGTTAGCATAATGAGCACAATATTGTCAGCATATTTAGCACAGTAATGTCAGCATATTCATCACAATATTGTCAGCATATTTAGCACAATAATGTCATTATATTCAGCACAATAATGTTAGCATATTGAGCACAATATTGGTAGCATATTTAGCACAGTAATGTCAGCAATTCATCACAATATTGTCAACATATTTAGCACAATAATGTCATTATATTCAGCACAGTAATGTAAGCATATTTAGCACAATAATGTTAGCATGTTTAGCACAATAAAGGTATTATATTTAGCACAATAATGTTATCATATTTAGCACAATATTGTTAGCATATTTATTATAGTAATGTTAGCATATTCATCACAATGATGTCAGCATATTTAGCACAATAATGTTAGCATATTCAGCACAGTAATGTAAGCATATTTAGCACAATAATGTTAGCATGTTTAGCACAATAAAGGTATTATATTTAGCACAATAATGTTAGCATAATGAGCACAATATTGTCAGCATATTTAGCACAGTAATGTCAGCATATTCATCACAATATTGTCAGCATATTTAGCACAATAATATCATTATATTCAGCACAATAATGTTAGCATATTGAGCACAGTATTGGTAGCATATTTAGTACAGTAATGTCAGCATATTCATCACAATGATGTCAGCATATTTAGCACAATAATGTTAGCATATTCAGCACAGTAATGTAAGCATATTTAGCACAATAATGTTAGCATGTTTAGCACAATAAAGGTATTATATTTAGCACAATAATGTTATCATATTTAGCACAATATTGTTAGCATATTTAGCATAGTAATGTTAGCATATTCATCACAATGATGTCAGCATATTTAGCACAATAATGTTAGCATATTCAGCACAGTAATGTAAGCATATTTAGCACAATAATGTTAGCATATTTAGCACAATAATGTCAGCATATTCAGCACAGTAATGTAAGCATATTTAGCACAATAATGTTAGCATATTTAGCACAATAATGATAGCATATTCAGCACAATAATGGTAGCATATTTAGCACAATAATGGTAGCATATTAAGCACAATAATGTTAGCATATTTAGCACAATAATGTTAGCATATTCAGCAAAGTAATGTAAGCATATTTAGCACAGTAATGTTTGCATATTTAGCACAATAATGCCACCATCTTTAGCATAATAATGTCAGCATATTAAGCACAATAATGTTAGCATATTTAGCACAATAATGTTAACATATTTAGCACAGTAATGTTAGCATATTTAGCACAATAATGCCAGCATATTTAGCGCAATATTGTTAGCAGATTTAGCACAATAATGTCAGCATATTAAGCACAATAATGTTAGCATATTTAGCACAATAATGTCAGCATATTAAGCACAATAATGTTAGCATATTTAGCACAATAATGTTAGCATATTAAGCACAATAATGTTTGCATATTTAGCTTGATTTTATATCTTGACTTTATGCTTTTGCCTCCTTTTTATTTTCTCCTGATGGCCCCTCAGAGCAGCCCGGTATAAAATGTGGCCCCTGAGGAATTTAATGTTCCACAGATTTAGATCAACTTTAAAATTATTGTTCTTATTTTCTGAGCCCACTGTCAGGCTCCTCATTACATCACTGATCTGATCCAGCTTTACACCCCATCTCGGGCTCTTAGGTCTGTGGATCAGAATCTACTTATGGTTCCACACACACGGTTCAGGACCAGAGGAGAGAAATCCTTCCAGACTGTTGCTCCTAAACTTTGGAACGATATTCCTCTCTCTGTGTGTTTGATGATCTACTGACTCCTTTAAGAAACATCTTAAGACATTTTTATTTGTTCAGGCTTTTCCTTGATTTTCTGGAACTCCTGTTGTGTTATCAGTTTTATATTGATCTTTAAAGTATATACTTTATTGAGTATTGTTTTGATTGTTTAAGCGCTTTGTGACCCTGGTCTCGAAAAGCGCGCTATAAATACAAATTACTTACTTACTTACTTACAATTAAAAACTAAACAGACTTAAAGACTTAAACAGACATTAATTAAGACTTTCAAGGGAATAAATAAAAATAAGTAACCAACAAAATGAAATAAATAATTACATTGTTACATAAATAACTTGGTAATTTTTGACATTTAAAATGTTTAATTTGCATTTGCAACCATTTGCATTTGTGACGTCATCGGACCGGACCGAAATGGTACACCGGAAACGTCCTCCGGTGGTGTAATGGGGTACTACAATATTAAATTAGATTTAAAGTAAGTAAACCGTGTAAAGCGACTTTCATTAACTAAATAATCCCCTAGGAAATTCGAGATCAATTACAATTTTAACCTTTTTTTTAAAAAAAAAGTTTGTTAAAAACCAAGAAAGTAGAATTTTAATATAAAATTGTTGTGTTCATCCATTTTAATTGAGAATTAATCGAAATTATTTATTCGAATATCTTGATATTAGACCGGCCTGTCTTGTGTTCATGTCATCAATTCAATTTAATTGGGATGAAGCTGAAACATGTCTAGGCCATTTTAAATGAGGTTAGAGGGTCAGCATTAGAAAGATAATATTAAATAAATAATAATAAAAAAAAAACATGTGACTTTTCAAAAAAACTTTAGAAATGTGTTTAATGCAAAGAGGTAATGGCACTTGTTTGATGACCCTATGTTGCAAATAAGTGAATTCATGAATGAAAAATAATTCAAAAACACAAAGAGACAGAATTAAAATCATAGTAGATTTAATAAATATTTAGTCTGAGGAAGATCAGACAGGAAACAGTTTTTAGTTTGACATTCAAAAAAAACAAAAACATTTTTCCTTAATTTTTTTTTCCTTATTTCGCCTGCCGCCGTCTTTGCATTCCACTCTATATAGTGATGTCAGGCCTAGAATCCACAAACCATCATAGTCAGAACTGCAACTATTGCATAAATACAAAGCAACAAACAGGTGAGGCTCCACGTGTGGTACACGACAAAATGGCAAGAAAAAAACAAACATTCACAGCAAACGACAAAAATGTTCTCAAGACTGTCAGCTTTGGTTTTTTTTTCTGTTTTGGTGTGTTTGGATTCAACCAAAAATGGTCTTCACAGAATGACGACGGACAGAGAGAGAGCGGTGGTGCGCTGACCAGGAGGGAGAAAATCATGAGAAGAAAGACGAGAGCACCAGGTTTCGAGGCTCCCAGATGAGGTACTTTTTAAAATATAACTACCACACACGACACACGTAAACGCTCCGGTTGGTTCTTTCGCTGCAGCAAACTTCTGTGCGACACAGGTCTTCATCGAGACGGTTAAAATCAAATCACAAAGAGGAGAAACACGGAAGGAAAAGCTTTAAAATCCAAGCAATAAATATATATATCGAGTAGTTTCATAAAAATTCTCAGTTTCATTCAAAGATGAGGAAAAAAACAAAGATGGCTTGTGTGTCGACATGTACGACGTTATCCGGAAACTCTTCATGTGCAGCTTATTAAAGGATAGGAGTCATTTATAATTCAGAAATATCTGTTCCATGTTCGAAAAGCTGGCTAGAAAAATGGAATTTAAATGTGCTTCTGTCCACAGAAATGCATTGCATTCACTTAAGGGAAAGACTTTTCCTGAATAAACCACACATTGGCAAGTTTCTCTGACTTAAAATATTGTTTTTAAAATAAATGAAATGAATAAAAAAAAAGTATTCGTCATATAGAAAAATAAAATCAGAAATGACAAAACAATAATTATTATAGTGAATTTAGTATATACTTTCTATATTCATACATAAATACATTGGAATTAAGTTTTTGAAATAATATTTGATAATATTTTGTACAATATTCTACATTATTTAAAATCAAAGACAAATACAAGGGTAGTTTGTATTTCATCAAAAATAGAGCTTTTTTTCAATTGATTGATAACAGAATTCTGAAATAAATAAGCTTAATTTGTGCGTAAAAACGTTTTTTATTTCCCGAAAAAACACATAAACAAGTCTTTACGTTCAAATCTCATATGAATGAAATACCTTTTTATTTAAAGTAATATTTCAACCATTATTAATCAAATTGTTAGTAAGAGAAACTAATTTAAAAATAATTAAAAGTAAAAGAGGCACTAATTCAGAGGAAAAATCTATTATTTTCATGGCATCTGTGTAGAAAAATAGATCAGGGGGGGAAATATTATGAGGTTTTTCGATAAGTTTTAAAGTTTTTTTCCCTCAGTGAATGAGACACACTTCCGGACGAGTATGTAGTGAAACAAGTGTTTTTAGAGTCGACGCTGGTATATTTCCGTATACGCTTTGTTTAAATAACCACATGCATTTAACATTTACACCATAAATATTCCTTCACGCCCTCAAATCAAAACTAGCCAGAGCTCTTCCACGACTGTAAACCTTGATTGTGTGTGTGTGTGTGTGCGTACGTGCATGTGTGTGTGTGTGTCGAACAAAGGTAGAAGCTCCTCGAGGCGTTCACAGTTTATCCGTGTCAGAAAAGGAAAATAAACGAAAAAAAAAAAAAGGTAAACTGTGAGGTGAGGAAGGGGGAGAAGGGGGAGGAGTCCTGCCTCCCGCTGACCGACGCCCCCTCCGTCACTGGCGTCACTCGTCGTCGTCGTCGTCCTCCTCCTCGCCGTCGGACAGCGAGGCGCAGGGTCGGATCTGCCGGTAGCCGTCCAGCCACTTCTCCACCATCTGCGTGACGAGCGGGTGGTTGCGGCGCCGGCAGCTCTTCTGGAGGGCGACCAGGACGCCGCCGTCCGTCACGCAGCAGTCCAGCCATTCACGCAGCAGCTTCTCCTGCTGCTCCTCGTTACCCATCTGAGTGGACAGACAGCAGGGGGCGCTAAATAACCCTCGCTCATACTCAATTCTCATCAAAACACAACACAAGTCACCTGAACTTCCATCCTTTCTTCCCCCATAAAAACATTTTTTTAAAAAACGTACTTCCTGCGCCGACAGGAAGTGGATGTGCAGCAGCTTCCTCTCGCTGTCGACCAGCGGCAGGAACGTGACCGTCACGTCGTCGTCCGTGTTGAGGTTGGCGCCGGCGCCTCGATTGTCAAAGCCGTCGTTCTCCATGGCGACCAGGGCGGAGAAGTGGCCGCGGGTGTAGCCCAGCGCGATGGGACTCTTCCAGCAGAAGCTCTGCTCCCACAATAGTGGCAAGTACACACCTGAGGGACGCGAGGATTTTAGTGTTTTTATGAAGGATATAAACCGTGAAAACGACCTCAAGAACATCTTAAAATACTGCACACTCAAGGACATTATACATTTAAAAGAACACTGCATTACACAAGTAAACAATTTAACCAAGTTGCAATTCGCCGAGTGTCCACTAGATGATGCACAACCGGCGGCAACAGTAAAATTTGGGTTATTAAACTATTGAAGACACAACTGACGCAGTTATGATGCAGACATGGATCTTCAAGTCTGAAATGTTCTTCTTAGACATGTTTGAGTGGAGAAATGTGGCCACAAGTGTGTTCATGCACAGCATGAATGAGTACTGACCTTGAAAACGGGTGAACCCAAGCGTTTCTCCACGGAAACTTTTGTAATACTTCACTCCGTAGACGATGATGGGCCTACGAAGTATGTGTGCGAGGACGAAGATGTGGGTTTGTTCCAAACTGGATCCCGGCTGTGAACACATGTGAGAGACGGTGCAGCTCAACATCATGGAGTCATTAAATAGATTACATCGTAAATATTATCCGAGGACAATTGCAGATACTTTCTGAGCTCCTGGTCAGTACCTGGCTCGCCAGCGAGAGGATGAAGGCCCAGTCCTCCTGCCACTGCTCCTCCCTTAGAGAAAAGTGCAGACCGAAACTTTGGGAATACCAGGACTCCCACTCCTTCCAACGTGTGTAGAACCTTGCATTTAAAATACAAACTTGTGTTAAAGTGAGACCAAATTAAAAGGTATGACTACCACTTTTAAATTGATTAATAACCGGCAAAAAAAATCCAGTTGTCTTGTCATCAGATACACAATTGTGTTCATGGACCATCAGTAAAAGAAATGTGTCAAACAGGATTTTACATGCATATTTTCAATGGACTCCTTGAAGGTTTAAGACACTCTGAAAGCAAGCGCTCCTAGAACCGTCACTAAGGAGTACTTCTGCGGTAGGGCCGGAATTTTAAATACAAAGTCTCCTTAACTATGATGATATGATATTTCATATGATAATTGTTATATATGGTAAAAAATCCTTTTGTAAAAGCACAAAAACAGGAGCTGCAGTGATGTGTTTACTGACAGATGAAGTGAAAGCTTTGTTAGAAATCAAGTCAGTGAGAGTCTTTTGATAATGATTGCATGAAGTAATATTAGCCTCAGTTTTAGTTGGGAAAAACTAATATTCTACCACACCAGCTAATATTATACTTATGAATTGGCCAAACCTTTGTCATTGTATGTAAAATAACTGAAAGATTGACAAATTATGTCACTTTCCAGCTCTTACCAAGTTCAGTTTCCCCACAATATAAGTAATGTTGAATAACTGTTTAGATTATTAGATACTTGAAATGTATATATTTTTGGCTTTCAGATAACAATTAATTTTGTAATTATTGTTATTTTATTGTTATTATACTACAATAAAGTGTCAATTTTTGTGTTGCAATTAAACTTCTGACAGCTAGATGGCAGCCGTCATTACATCCTCCTCAGGAACAATGAAACCTAAAAGGATCCTAGTGATGACTGAGGACAAGAGGAAACAGTCGATTCCAGTTTTTAAAGCTGATGTTTGGACATATTTTGATTTCAAAACAAATGAAAGCAGTTACGACTTTATCAAGAGTCATGTGGTCTGTTAATTCTGCGACACCAGAGTCAAGTACTTTGATAATTCTACAAATATATCCTTGTTACAACAGTATCACAATATATCGAATCTATAATATAATATAATATAGTATATGTATGTACAGTTAATTTAACTTTGTTATTTTTCTTTGATCTATGTTCTTCATCTTTAGACTTAGATTGTACCATCTTGTTCTGTATCTATATTTCTCTTTGTTCTTGTTTTTATTTTTATGAATAATTGCTGTATTGCTGTGTCTAATTGGATTTTTTTTTTCTTCTATTTTACGATAACACAACGTCCAGATTCATCCACTCACCAGTGCGAGCAGTCGTGAAGGCTGTCGTGTAACGTTTTGCGAAGCACCGAGTCTTTGTCATAGATTCCCCAAGTCGCCTGCAGCACAGAGTCCAGCAGACAGTCGCCCGCCGTCCGGTTCCACAGTGCGTAGAGTCGACTGTCCAGACGAGTGCCCAACTCCAGCGACCAGTTGATGATGGGAGACTCCTCCTCCAGTTCTACGAGAAGAGGGAAGAGATAAGTGTTAAAAAACATATAGTTCTAAAAAACTTGTTCATGCCTTGATAAAAAAAATAGCAGGAGGATTACTGTGACTGCGGGCGAATATTTTGGAGACCTGGTGATCTTTAAGGAATGTCTTTGTGGTCTTGCAACTTAAAAGCTCTCAAACATTATCTGTTTATTCACAAGATCTCAGCACTCAAAGCTCGCTCGGATGACAGTATTCTGGGTGGTAGAAATACTAAAGATACAACTGTATTAGTTGGAAAAAAACGAACTTATTTACCAAAAAAGAGAAAATAAACCTGGTAAAAAGGTCACATTTGAATTGATTAAATATGAGAAAAACAAAAAACAGGTTGATGGATTTTTTAAGCAACAGTTAAAACTATGTTAACTTTGACTATTTTATTAGATGGTTAATCCTCCCATCTCTTTAGTGAGATTAAAGAATTCTGCCATCTTTTTTCCCCCCTAATCCTCTACTGTACTTTAGACTGACAGACATTGGTTCCGGTGTTTTCAGAATCTTCAGTAAATATGGTGCTAATTACCGCAAATACATCCACATTTTCTCAGAAATTCCATCCTGGGGAGAATAAATTGTCTCAAATCATTGATCATTACGTGAAGTAAAGTTGGTAATCATTTGTCTGATTCAAATGAAACTTGTCACACTCGTGGTTTCTATGGTCTATTCAATGACTCAAGGATTTTTATCCTTTATTTCACTCAATAAGAATGGGATGAAATTTGCTTCTGCAACAAATCAAACAAAACAAAACATGTCAAGTCCCGAGGTTTCTCATTCAGTATCAGACATTGTCTCGAATCTCATTTTTAGTAGTCAAAAACATAAATAAATGCAACAAAATGTGCTTAGAAATGAGTGTCACCTTTTTGTACATCTCTATCCAGCACCTCGTCGAAGAGTTTCTCCTGAACTGCCGGAGGAAGGTCCTCGATGTCTGGTGGAGCGAAGAGCAGAGAGTCAGTGACGGCCTCTTGGTCTCAAACACAACAACAGAGTCTGGACATGAACAAGCTACTGTGATTCTGTGTGCGAGTCTAATTCAGCCGAAGCCTTCCAAGTACAGTCACCACTTTCTTTTACCCCCAAACAAGAGAGCCCCTTATTCCATCTTAACAACCCTCAACAACAAAGAGAAGAACAGAGCAACTGTCTGCAGCGGCACACAAAAGTTTATTTACTAGCAGGATGAGAGTAAAATACATTATTTATATTGAAACAGAAGCGATCAGACACAAGACATTGTCATGCATTAACTGAGATAAACTTGTTTTTAATTTAAATTATTGATATACTTCATAACTAGACCTCCAGAGGGATTAAAGTCCATCTATCTATCCATCCATCCAACCATCCATCCACTTCTTAATTTGATTATGTCAGCAAAGACGACGCAGTACACGTGCTGACCTGCAGGCAGTGTGAACGTCACCAAGTCGGTGAGGAAATAGCAGGTGAAGTCTCCCTTCCGCTGGTGAAGAGATGCCGCGACCTCCCGGCGGATCTGCTCCGTCAGCTCTGGACACACCATGGCCGGAATACACTTGGCTGCTTGCTGAGACACCTGCGGGGGATTTGACGATGCATTAAAAGATTGTGGAAGGGAATAAAAGGGAATAACGAATGGGAAAAAAAAAAACTGTCAGAATTAGATTCGATCAGATTAGATAGTCTTTATTAAACCCTCTAAAGGAGATCTCCTTCGGGAAATTAGGTCCCAGTTCACAGAAAGTTTCATAAAAACCGAACAATAACAAAGTGCAAAAAAAATAAATAAGTGCAAGTATAAAGATCATAGATGGCTAGAAAAGGAAATGGCTCAGAGAAAAAGGATACAAAGATTAACATGGACTAGAACAACATCAAATTTTCACTCCACTCCTGCCCCCGAACTCAGAATTAAACAGCCTAATAGCACGAGGAATGAATGAGTCCCTGAGTCTATTAGTGTTGCATCTGGGGGGGAGCATTCGTGCTCCTTCTGCTTCTCTGCTCACTGATGACAGTGTTCAGAGGATGGTTGACAATTAAAAATAGTGAGGTCAGACTGCCCTGAAGAGATAGTTCACTTTAATCATTTTCTATTCCCGACTAAGGGTTAGGATTAGTTTTCAGAGTAATCTGTTCCTTTTAAGAGTTATAGACAAAAATGTATGTTCATTTTAATGTAGCGACTGGAGTGTGTCTTCATCTTCCAAAAACACACTCAAACAACCAAATACCTCCATACTGCTCGTCTGTAACGTCCATCTTGTATTGAAGCTTCGACAAGAGGAATTGTTTAGAAAAAACTTAAATAAGTCTAGACATTAAGTTTCTTTTTGGCAGATGCTGCTAGGCTGTCAGCCTTAACCTTGAAATGTGTTTCAATGAGGAAAGATGTCAGGCAGCAGCTGAGAGACTACAAAAAAACATCTTAAAATAAAGTTCTTTTTTCTCATGTCAAGATGGACGTTACAGGCGAGGAGTTTTGAGGTATTTTGATGTTTTTATGTGTCTTTTTAGACGAAGACAACTGAACTCCAGTCGCTACATTAAAATGAACATACATTTTTGTCTACAACTCTAAAAAAACAATTCCCACCCTTAGTCGAGTAGAAAACGAGTGAAATTTGAACCAAACCTTTAATGTTTAAAAGAAAGTGATCTTTATCTTAAAAGAAAACAAAAACACATTCTATGACATGTGATAGTTCAATTAAAGACACAAATCTACTTCTACTGCCAAATTTAGAAAAGTAATGCCAGCAGGGAATGAAACGTGTTATCATGTCAGACACATGATTGGTCTCATGCTGGTCATTAATTGGCCCATTCTGAATAGAATCTAGGGCAGCGGCTGCGGTTGTGATGTGTGTGTGTGTGTGTGTGTGTGTGTATAATCTGGGATCATCGAGCATTAATAGTGGGTTGCAATCCACCTCGGGCGCAAGTTCACTGAGCACACGCAGGGAATTCAATACCAGCTTCAAATTTCCTGAGCAACACTTTGAACATTTAGGTTATAAGGAGAGAGATTTTTAAATATTTATCCCATATTTCAGTAGATGATCACGTATGTTTCGTATATTGAAACACACAGCTATGCACATGCATGAAGAGCTAAACAATGAAAAAAATGATTAAGTAAAAAGTTATAAATATATAGTAACGTAATAGTGACCTCAGTCAGCAGCACGGCCAGCATGTCCTGCCTTTGGAAGCGGATAGCGAGGTGAACCAAGGTGAAGCCCACATCAAACGCGGACGGACGATTTAAGAGGCGCACCTCATCTGATGTCAACTGTCTTGCGATGTCACCACCTGATGATTTAAAAGTCTCCACGGCTGCCAGGTCTCCTTCCACTACACCTGTCGAGAGAGAGAGAGGACATGTGGTCGGTTAGACACAAGAAAGATGAAACCGTCGCAGGAGCGTATTTGTTTGCTTGGTTATGTGAGCATCAAGCAGCTTAAAATTGTATCTTCATGAAGAGCACGGTATATAAATCAGAGCATGAATGGTTAGAACCTTGAAAACCTGTGCAGGAGCTGGTTGCAGACACACTCCTACAAAATTAAAAAACTTTAAGCTTGTCAAAAATGTGCTTTTACAGTATATGTACTTATGGAACAAACAAAAAAAACATAGTTCATGAAGGACAAGTAAACATTTCAAAAGAAACTCTCATATCAAAAAATGAACCTCTTTTAGTCATGATTTTTTTTTAACTTTGAAAACATTTGGTTTAACTTTTTTATTTTCTATTGAGGCCGTTTTTTAGCTTACATTTTATGCCATTTATAGTCATATTCTACTCATGTTTTCATTTATCATGTGACTAATGCAACCCAAAGGTATCATTTTAATATGAATTAAAATTGAATTAAACAAGTGTTATCTATACCACTGGACCTCAACCTTGGGACGCAAAGAAAGAATAACAATATGTATATGGATGATCTCTGTCAAAAAACTTGTTTTGACAAAATATGGTATTTTCTCATGTGTGTTGCTCTTAACACTTCTTAAAGTCAAGTTTATTTTTTAAAAAATTACCCTTTAAACTAGTTTAAAAATAAATAAATCACAAACTATATACAATTAATTTCTCCTTTTTTTTTCTGAAGGTCAGTCCGTGATTATAACGCCTACATAATACCAATCCATGGTGCAAATAGACGTACAGGATCACTGATCTTAACGACCTAAAGAGGGGATTAATGCAAAGGCACCCTGGGAAAAAGTCTTGTCACTAAAAATGGTCTGTTATGGATTTCCGGTTCACGGGTTCATTCTGTGCATTCACACCTTAAAAGAAAAGTGTCTTATCTTTTTTAATAAGCTGCTTTTTCTTTACACAAGAAGAAGAAAAAAAAGTACACCCTGCAGCCTTTTATAAAAAATGTTGCACTTGAATATTAGAAAACTTTAAACACTGCTGTGGCTTTTGTTCTGGCCCTGAAGGAACACGCACAAAGCTTTGCTGCATAATAGCCATGTTAGTGAGACGGAGAGTGGGAGAGACGTGGAGTGGGTGGAAGGACTCTCTGTGCCATGTGGAGCTGGCTAACATGGTGAGAGATGAAGGGAGACGCAGCACAATGGCGGGGCAGTGTGTGACCGAGGGATAACAAGCTCTTTTCCACACAACAACCCTCCACTGATGTGGGTCTGCCTGCAGCCTGAGTAGTCGGGACTGTGGAGACCTTCAACACAAAAGAGTGCATAATATAAATGCATGAAGGGAAGCAGTGCTGCTGATGGTCAACTTTCCTGCGAGCAATTTTCTTGGCTGTCGTTTTTATATTAGACGAAAGATTAGCACTTAAGTGAAACCATGATGAATTCTGCCTGCCAGTAGCCAGAGCCGTGTCACAGCAGCTCATATTTAAGAGTTATTGGTATTTTCCCCGACTCAACAATTTTGTTTTTTATCAAAAAGACTGTTTCAAGAAAAAGAAATGCATAAAAATAAATCTTGCCATCGGACTTTGAATATGAATTTGGAAGCATCAAAATTGGATTTAGAATTTTAAAATCCATCAAAATTCAAGCAGTTATTTTTTTGCCATGTATTTACTTTAAATGTATAAATACATTCGGTGTAGCATATTATCTGTAAAAAAAAAAACGTAAACGCAAGAAAATATTGAGTATAAACAATTCATGGTAAATTAATTGAGTGTTAGAAATCCTGTGTAAACAGAATTCAGTGTTAATATACGGGCAACAAGAGAACTAATCGAGCCCCGACTTAACACTGTGACATCTAGCAAAGGTGTGAAGGTGGAAGAAGTGTGAAGAAGGTGTGAGACAACCAACACGTGTGAAGCTGCTCTGATCAATCTGTGTAGTTTATTTCCATTCGTAACATTGAATTTTACTTGAAACATGGCACGTTGAATTTTCTTACACCGATTTATCTTTTTGTTTTTTACGTTACATTTTTTTAACATTAAAAATCTACTTTACACATTGAATTTTAAATGGAATGTTAAAATGCATTGGGAAAAAAATAGACCATAAAAAACAACAGTGCTTGAAATGCAAATGTTTTTCAAATTCAAAGTCAGATTTTGATGCAGTAAAAATTTAGTTTGAAAATTGTATTGAAAGTCCGACGGCACACATTTACTCGCATAGAAAAATCCTTAAATTACTTTGAATGTGAATATCAGCCATCAAACAACAAAAGGTTTTAAAGGTTTACTTATTAACCTTTACCATAATGTGCGTTCCATTCATCACAACAGAGTCATGTGTGGTAAAGGTTTTACTCCCCATGAATAATTGAAGCGTCTTAAGTATTAAAAAAAACAATCGGTTAGATGAAAAAGGTTTAAGTCATTACAGCCATTTAAATTCAAGGACAAATATTAAATTATTCTTATGTTTATATTAGAGAGGATGACGTTATGTAAATATTAGATGATAACAGCATTTACAACTAACACATCTACTTGAAGTTTCTCATGAAAGTGGAGATGGAGCTAAAACCGTTGAATTCAACCAGACACAACAGATAGGACACACTTTTTAGCAAAGCGGTTGCAACTCGAGACAACAAGAATGTCCATGGGTGTCTCAATAATTCATGTAATTGACCAAGTTATAATTCCCCTCTGCAGAGAGGAGGACGCCACAAACTCTAATGTGCTGCTGACATCAGTTAGCTTCTTCGAGAAGTTAACCCAGTCATCAGCTTACTGTCCTTTATATTTTTAGAATGCAATTCAGCATGTTTCATCAAATTCTAACCACTGGTTTTATCAGAAGTTCCTCCTTGTTGAGACAGAACCTCAGAAAATCCATTGCATGTATATCCCTATTATGTATTTATGAGCCTCTTCACCGTCACTGAAAGTAGGTCACAGGTTTCTTTTGGTAGTTTGCACATTCCCTGTGTGTTTGACCTCTCTCCCCTCCGTCTGCATTCTTCACTCAGAAATGCAGGCTTGTAACAACAGAGTGGGTTTTTATTCAGAGCAATCGTTGCTGTTATCAATTATTGAGAAACTGCTAGAGACGTTTTCAGGTTGATTACAAGAGGAATGATGAAGAAACCATTCTTAGTTCTTTGAATGCTTTGAAAAATTCACAGGTATTGATACCGACACGAAGCCTGAAAGACGACAATTTCATGGTTTTATTTACACAACGGATCAGGCCCTACAGATAATATTCCTACTGGAACCGGCCCAGCAGTGTGGGTAATGACATCTATTTATTACACTCTGTGAATGATGCCAACTTGAATGTGAAAGTTTGCTAAAAAGCAACTTTCATAAGGTTTTATTGAAGCTTCCTCAATTACGACATCCAGGTAGACACAGATTTATTTTTTTAATTCGACAATAGTACGACAGAACATTTGTACATTTCTGAGCTTTGTAATATTGCTTTAATTTTGCATTTTATTTAGTTGTGTAAAAATGTCTGTTTAATGCATTTTTGTGTAGTTTGAGAGTTAAAGATACAAAACCACACGTTAAAAAAAATGTAGGTAAAAAATTGAAGAGACAAAAAACCTCTCACATCCAGATTATTGTTTTTTGCCTCGATAACCAAGACGGTCATTCTTGTTCTTTAAAGGGCATTATTGCTTATTGAAAGAGCAACTCATGTGTTGATTGAAGTGCCTCTTAGACATTGTACTCATCAGTATGTTTTTGTACAAAACTCTCATTACATTAGAAAATATACCTAAAAACGCCTGGTGTTTAAATCTCGTTTACCACAACCTCCAAGGGACTTATTGTATAAACAAAGTGGGGTGTGATTACAGCTGGCTGGAGGAGGAGTGAAGCCATTATTACACTATAATGTACTCCTCTCTCGTAACCTCTCGTTCGCCAGGATTAAAGAAGGTGTAGAACTTTATAAAGTAATAAGTTAAAAACATGGTCATGATGAGGGACTTACTGCATCTTGGAGAGGAAGACATTTGAAACATGTGAGTGAGTCAGGAAAGTTTCATTGCCCTTTAAGTAACGGCAATATATTTATTTGCATTTGCTATCAATCTATTTTTTACAAACCAGGTCCACTTTGTTGTGATTGGTAGGGAGTCATGGGTAGGTTTTACCCACCAACCTCCATCCTGACTCTCTCGATACTTGCTTTCAAAGCTGCAAGAATTTGATTCTATAGTAAAGCTGAATTCTTTATCCAATCTATTCGACTTCAAATATGAAGCAGCGACATCCTTAACCCGTACACATCAGTAAGATCCACGGTGCTTCTCTGTATTTTTAACCGGCTCTGCACTTGACACGTTATTTATAGAGCAAGAGGTCTTTTTGTAACGGCTGGTCACCCTTGAGAACTCTCGGGTCAATGTTTACCAACATGGCAAGTGTCAACAGCAGAGAAAACTTCCTTAGCAACAGATCGGTGTCAGATTATGTGCAGCAGACGATGCCCCCCTTGTGTCAGTGTCAAGTTAAATCTCACCAGTCACCATTGAAAAGCATGAAATCAATTATTGACAGAAAATGGTTGCATTGCAGGAATAGTTTCTATAACCAAATACAAATGTTTTTCCTTCTGATGAGGAACATGATCATGTAGCGTCACACAATAAGAACGTGTGTCTTGTAAGGATGAAGGACCATAAAATATTTACACTGAACTCATCGTCGAATAAACAGGAATTGCTTGATGTAGTTAAATACCATGTCGATAAAAGTCAGTAATGCCTGAATTCCAATAGGAAGAGAGGTTGAGTGGGCAAGCGGGAGAAGGTCTATAAAGACGTTGTGAAGGCAGCGCTGCTGTAGTGGAGGGTGAACGGAAGAGTTACTCTTCAGGTTCGTCCTCCCACTCTACACTCACCATCTGACAGTGTGGGCGACTGGACACTTGTGTTTCACTCGCGCTGGCTGCAGAGGATTTCTGAGATTACATCGACAGTGAATCATCTGGGCTACCACGAGGAGGAATTTCACAAAAAATAACCTTTGCCGACGCACACGGCAATCGAGATCAATCTACACACTCTCCGGGAAATCTCCGTCGGCACATCAAACGGATTATGATGAGGAAAAGATGCTGATGAAAGTCAAACATAAGAAACGGATCAACTCACCAACGCAGGCATTTAGGAAGAGCCAATCGGTCCTTCTCATCCGGTTCTTGATCTGCTTCAGCCTCTTAAAATCGACCTCCAGCTCCTCTGTACTCCCGATGCTCGCCCCCGAGGCGAGTTCGATCCTCTGAAACTCCATGTTCAACTCCGACTCCGGCTTGGCAGTCGGGGGAGACCTTCTGTGGCTGCTGCTGCATCCACCTACTCCACTTCCTACTCCGCCGACTCCTTGTCCACCCGACTGCCCGACAACACTCCTCCGGTTTTCTCGGTCCCGTTCGTTTCGTTTGGAAGAGGCTTGTTGGCTTTCTGGCTTCGACGCCAGCTCAATGGGTTCAGCTAACAGGCCGTTCGGCCTGGGGTGGTCACACACGACACACTTTGGTGCCTTGGACCAGTTCTCATAAGTGCAGACAGTGCAAGTCCAGTGCTGTGCACGAGTGTTTAGTCTGTTACGGTCATTGTATTCCTCACAGGGGTCTGTAGTGGTGGCGGAGGAGGCCGGGCGACATCCTGAGCCTGAGGTCTGAGGGGACTCTGTGGGGCTGCGTGGCTGCTGTGTGTGAAGGGCATGATGGGTAACATTGTGCTGCTGCTGCTGAAGAGCCTGCTGCCTTTGGCACAAGCACTGGGTACAGCGGATGGCTCGAGGCCAGTTCAGGTAGGTGCACATTTGACAAGACCACTTACTGCTGGTCTCGGGGAGATCCGTGATGCGGACTCGGGGTCGGGCACTCGAATTTGGACAGATGAGCAAGTTGGAACCACCTTGAGGTGGACTATTGCTGAGGCCGGGAGAGTCCCACTGGTGCAGACTGGCGTCTAGAGCGGGGCCGCACTTGAAGGGCTCCTCAGTGATGATGGCACCGACACTGGGCTTCTGGGCGCGACACATGGTGCACTTGATGGCCGACGGCCAGTTCTCGTATGTGCAGTATTCACAGCCCCACTTGACAACCAGCTCGGTCATCGCTGCACCGCCACTGAGGGAGGTCCGCTGCCGCTAAGAGAGGCTCTCAGCTCGGCAGATCCACTTTCCTGGAGATCACAGGGCGAGCAGTTCCCTGGAAATCAAAGGAGAGGAGACGGTGAATAAAAACAGTTCGCCACATGGGGAAAAAGGCAAAACGTTCATAGCCACCAGTAGATTCAAATACTGGCTTAAATTCAAAATAAAGGTAATTTTATGGAAACGTAAAAGTGGATCCACAAGTTTACTTTAAGTTGAATTAAGTGTGTCCTAAGTAAATCTTGGATCTCTGTTCAGTATCAGTGTGTTTCTGTTTGTACAAAACTCTCTTTTCATTGAAATATTTACATTAGAAAATGTGCTTAAGCCCCAACCACTGAATACACGTTTGTCTTGAGATTCAATCTTTTACCATAACCACACCCACTCGGCTGTGATTGGTCAAGCATTTAGGTTCGTCACCGCACGTGATCAAACCAGGAAGTCTCAACCTCCAGGTGACTCTTTGTATAAACAAAGCAGGGCATGACTACAGCTGGCTGGACCAGGTGTGAAACCATTGTTACATCATAATGGACTCTGCTCTCGTAACCTCTTGTGCGCCGAGATCTCAGATGGAGGAGAACTTTATAAAGTAATAAGTTAAAAACATTGTGATGATGAGGGACTTATTGCATCTTGGAGAGGAAGAGTCAACATTTAAAACATGTGGGTGAGTCAGGAAAGTTCGGTTTTCACATTAAATGCCATTCAAGAAGAAGTAAACAACAGGCAAATAGTTTTTGATTTAGAAACACTAAAACAGTGTGAGAAACATTACCGTCAATCTAAATATTGTTTTGTTTATAGGTCTCGTGTGAAGCAACAGGCGGTTAAATAGAAAAAATAGTAGATCACATCACACAGCACCAAGTCGAGGCTAATCAACAAAAACTAAAGAGCCATGTCAGAAATATAACACTGGAATTGGCCTGCTCTTATTATAATCCGACCCCTTCTATAAACACATACAGTAAGCTATATACAGCGGGTGAAAGCGTCATGCAACCCAGCAGGGTAACCAGAGACAAGGACAGATGAAACCAGACACCCAGCAGAGAGGCGCGTGACTGGTTAAGACACTTAGTGATGTGGCTCAATTGAAGTCTCCCCAAAGCCCATTATCTACAGTACATATAAAACTAAATTATCCTGGTTGCATGATGGGAGAATCTAAAATAAGAGTAGCCACAGGAAGAGAGTGACTAATGCTGCGGATACCAAAATAAAATAGTGGAAAATAATACATTTGAATTATTGTCTGATTTCTTGGTCAAGTGGAAGAGACAAACGGAGAGTAATGGCGCTCCAATTTTTTTTTTTTTTTTGTTACGGAAGGTCAAAATCTTGCATCTCATGTGCTGTGTGGGCGAAGCCAATTGTTTAAAGCAGCATATAAACCTATTCTCCTTTTATAAAAGCCTATTGATATTACAGCCATTATGTATTCATAGAGTATGATCGTATCTAAAAATACATCACCACCCACACAAACCTTATACTCAGACACAGGGCTTGCTGAAAAACAAATAAATGGTATGGTTTAGACAAAGCTTTAAAAATTAAATTAAATTAATTTAAAAAAGAGCCACAGACAAAACTATTGTGCCATTGTACAGACGTATGCATCCAGAGGTTAATGTGAACAAATCCTATTTGTATTTCAAATAATGTGTTAAAAGGCTCAAACCAGATGGAAATAAACAATTCAAAAGCTGTGTTTATGCCTTTTCTTGACCAAAGCAACCAAGTAGATAACCCGTTAGTTATTTCGCAACATAGCTAACAAACTGCAATAGTTAAATAGTACTTTGTACCACTTGAAGAAATGCAGTCTTGTCTTCGACACATGGGGGAGGACACACCATTTAGATCAGGGGTCTCAAACATGCATTACGTAGGACATTGGCAGCCCAGAGACATGATATTCGGCGACACTCCATTCAATCAATGTTCAACCTATGACTGCATCGTTTTTCACACAGATGGATAAAAAACAAAGATCATTACGTCAAATTTTATCATTTATGTAGCTTTTATTATATTGTTAAGATGGAATTTTTTTTAACCCAAGACAATTAAAAAATCCTAAATTCACAATGAGAGTACACAAAAATCAATAAACATCCAAATAATTAAATTAGTCAAAAATGTTAGAATAAAACAGCTAAAAGAAGGGGGTTCTTTGCGTCCACAAAAATGGACCTCTGGTGGCTCCCCCGCCTAGTTTAGTTTGAGACACCTGATGACGCCTGACAACATACAGTATGTAAAGATTATTTTGGCAGTGCATCACAGGAAACAAGAAGGTTCCACCCACGTTGACATGGCTAAATGTCTTTGTGGACTTGTATTACAATCAAAGCAGTGAACCACAAGAAACATTTGCATAAAGAAAAACTGCCAAGCCAACTCAAATTTCTGAAATGTGTATTTTACGTCCTGTTCTTTAACTCAAGGGCAACCAATGTCAAAACACAACTTTTCTGACTTACTCTTACGTTTCAAATATTGAATCTTCCTCTCCAAGATGCCGTAAGTCTCATCATCACCATGTTTTGAACTTTTTACTTATATAAAGTTCTACCCCGTCTGAAATCTCATTGAACGAAAGGTTACAAAGCGGAGTCCATTACGATGTGATAATGGCTTCCCTCCTCCTCCAGCTAACTGTAATCACACCCCAATTTGTTTATACAACAAGTCCCTTGGAGGTAGAGACATTTAGGGTTTATGATGTGCAGTGACACAGTGCAAAAAAAAGAATTTTAATTTTGTTGGCTGCAAGTGTATTTCTAAATTATTCTATTAAAAATAGAATGTTGTACAAACAGACACATACTGATGAGTACAATAGAGTCCAACATCTATTTAAGACACACTTAAATCAACACATTAGTTGCTCTTTAAAAATATAACTTTGTAGTAATAGTAAAAAATAAAAAAAAAGCAGGAAGCTTCAAAGTCAAGGTGAAAAAACGGATTGACGTGAGGCACGACTTAAAGTTAACATTAGCTCTACCAGCGTTTACATGTCGCCTCCAAGTTCACAACAGCCCGAGACATTCTGCACAGTGACGTGACGTGTTACCCCCTCTTTTTACTGATGTGTAACATACAGCTTTAACTCCAAAAAACCCCAGATATTTTGGTATGTTTGTGTTGAAGCGAACAACAAGCTAGCTCAAGTGTCATGTTGAGCTAACTCTTCGTCAGGCGTCTTTACATGACAACAAGGAGACGGTTGTTTGGTTACGAGCCAGGAAACTACATCTTTACGCTCAAGGGGTTTTTGTTGTTTTTTTGTCTGGTCACCCCTCGAGTGAAGCCCCCCGAAACATCCCGTGTTTACACTCCAGCTTACAACCAAAACAAACGACTTCGACGAGAGAGAACTCGACACTTGTTTTTTTGTTCGTTCTCTCACAATATAATACGTACCACCGGGAGAGAATCTCTCCCCCCTCGTCCCGTCGCCTCCTCTGGCCGCTTCAGAGCATTTTTATATCCGCTCCTCGGTCTCCATGCAGCGGGGGCTGGGGAGGCGTTAATGGCGGCAACAGTGGACGAGCAGCAGCAGCAGCAGCAGCAACAGACGCAAGGACTAGAAAAATACACTGTGAGCTCCGGGGCCGAGTTTACAGTGGAGAGGCTGGGTCACCTGAATCTTCCGGCTCGTCTGATTGGCCCGTTCTTGTGTATCCCTTCGCGTCATCCAATCAGCGTCTACGTCTCTTCATCCCCACTGTTAGGGTTGAAAGCAAAACAGAGCGATATGTCAAAAAAAAAAAAAAGACAGTCGAAATAATCGTGATTTTTTTTTTTAAATCATCGACATGTTTAGATGATAAAAAAAAGCTGGTTTCTCGCAAGATCTGGTTCGTAATAATTTGTTTTTGTTTGTGTAAAATTGCGTTTGACCACGTGGGGCTTCTTCAGAAAAGGGATAAGGGATGATGTCATCGAAAAAAAATACTGCAGTAAGCAGTCTGCAGTAATGTATGACATCGTATCCTTCAGCGTCCTTACACACTTTAACAGATCTAATTACTGAGACACTCGTTTATTTATTAGCTTGTTCCTACCTTGCTGGACGTTCTGTTTCCAATCTGTGTAAAGTGTTTTTCTCAGCCACGTTTTAAAAATGTCTTTTGACATCATATCAAGCGATGCTTCAAGTCAAATAGACAACTAGAGAAAAGGCAATAATCTGGATTTGTCTATGCAAAAAAATTGAGGTTGCAACAGCTAAAGGAATGCAAAGGGTCAACAAACAAATAGATAAAATGGAAGGTATGCATTGGTTTGAGGAGGTTTCACTAGTAGATCTCAGCACAAGTACTTTGTAGGCTTCTTGTGAGCAGATCAGGATTAAAAGCAACGCACAGCAAAAGAGATCAAGTAGGGACCAGGATTATAAATAACTAAACTGGTTCTCTAAAGCAATCACTTTGTATTAAGAAGTTTCAATTCATTCTTGCAGTGGATTAAAAAAAAATCCTCGAATTATGTGAATCGTAATATATCATTTTAAAATACAATGAAGACAAGGCGGGTATAACTCAATCAAATTGAAGGCAAATATTAGAAACATGAATGACCAAATACTAAACGTTGATTCAATGGGTGCATATTATTCAAATGGAATTAAAATAAACTGAAGTAAGGATGATTGGAAAACATGATTTATCAGTTTTTATCATTTAGAAAAGATGCAAACTTGCAAAGGTCATCTTCACATTATGAAATTTACAGTAAACGGGACAAAGCAACCTGAAATATACTTCACACCTACTAGTGATCAGGTTCAACTCACACACTTGAGTTTGTTTCAGCCTTTTGTGACTTTAATAGGGAAGTGAGTAAGAAGAGGTTATACGTTCACGGTCAGCAGTATTAGAGACAACAAGCAGTGGGACATGAAGGTAGCAGCCATGTAAAGATACTTTTTTTTTTATTGTTATTATTTTAGTGATGGCAGCTCTTCATGTGGTTGCAGCAGAAAAGGGAACCTTTAGCATCTGATTAGTAAAGCTACAGTACATTGTGTCTGACCTGTGAACCCTGTACAATGAACAAAAAGCCGAGCTGATGTCAGCCCGTGGTGCTTAAGGAGACGATTCAAGTGGCACAACATGATCTCATTGGTATAGCACAATAATTAAGAAATATTACATTTTGTTAAGTGCAGTAAAATGCATACAATGTCATTGTTGACAAAGGAGACACTGACATTCGTGAAAACTGAACTGATAATGCAAAACAAAAAAAACAATTTGTGTAAAGCACCCAAGTGGTGGCAAGTTTGATTTGTTTAAGACTGTATTGCCAACACAACAATGTACATGTAAAAATGGAAAAAGCTAATGTGCTTGGTAAGAAGACGTAATAAAATCTATATCTCTTGAAATTATAAAATAAATGTCAACAGTTTCACATTAGAAATATCAGGAAGCTGCAGATTATCCAAACAAAGCTCTTCTTGCAGGGTAAGCTAACATAAATAGTGCAACTACGCTTGCTCGGAGGCAGTGATGCAGATGTAGAATAATGAAGAGCAGGGTCATGCTTGTCTTACATCTGTAGGCAGGAATTGCATTTTAACACCAACCCTTTTACCTGAAACCAAAGCATTCCAGGTTTTAGTACCCAGAAATCCCCAATAATAAACAAAACAAAAAGACAAGTGTCCTCTAGTGGATCTGACCTACTGAACCGGCAAAGCTCAACCAGGTTTCCCCTGAAGACCGAGATCAGACTAAGACCAACACACCTGTGCATACCTTTCACTCACAGGACTGGCACTTCTTTAGTCTGTCCATCTTTGATTGCTTGAGATGCAGCATCTGCATCATTTAATTGTGTCCTGAACAAACATAGGGAGTTTAGTCTCTATGTAGTCTGTGAACCACGAGCGTCCCCTTCAGGACTGAGAGCAGCGGGTCGGCCTTGAGTTAAAACATGGTTGGAAACCAGGGACAAGTTGGCAGCTTCGCTCACTAGATTTTCATATTCGCTACTATCCTCATCCTCATCGTCCTCTTCGTCGTCCTCCTGACCTGCCGCTTGTCTGTCCAAAGAGTCCGAACTGGAGCCGTCGCCGTTGCCCAAGTATGGGCTGCTAGGAGCCGCCACAGCATTAAGGCTGGCCCCGAGGAGGCCTAAGCCTAGGCCAAGTGGGCCAGGAGTGGGGTGTCCGGGAGAGCCTACCGCCTGTGGCCGAGGCAGCAGAGCAGCAGGGGATGACAGCAGAGAGTCATCATGGGACAGGAGGTCAGTGTAAGAGGGAGGATTGGGCGAGGTACTGGGTCGCTCTGGAGCTGATGGTGTGTCGAAACCAATTCTTGATAGTAGAGAATTCTCAGAGTGTTCTGTGTTGTCCTCTGGAGTGGTTGGAGTGTCTGGATTCTGGGCTTCTTGGAGCCCTGTGTGGCAAAAAGATGAACAAAGATATATTAATTAAATGAGAGCATTTACATGATCAGTCAAGTATAACCCACTTGTAGCTCTACCAGCAATTTAAACTTTTATAATGATCATCATCCTCTGGTTTGTCATTTGAAGCCTTGATATTTTTGCTCTCATTTCTTTCTGTTTATGATAAAAATGATTAATAGCAAATTTAAAATGGTAAAAAATATTAAAGATTATTCTGTGTATATCACATTTCTAGGACACAATAATACTCTGAATAATTATATGATATATATAATGTCATATACATAAATACAAAGACTAAAGATAACTTACTTCTCTCCTCTTCTGCAGTCTTGCTTTTTCTGAGAGCAATTTGTTGCTTAAGCTTTTGCACCTCCTCTTGAATTTTCTCCTTCACACGTTCACTCTGTTCTACCTCCCCGCACACCGCCTGAAAGAGAAAAAAAAAAGTTATGGGCAATCCATAATCTCCTTCAAAGAGTAACGACCACCCACCTGCACTTTATCCTGCAGTGCACTGTAGACTTGAAATATTGTCCGAATGTCCTTCATTACGCCGTCTTTGTCAAAGAACTCGGCTCTGCGGAAACATTAGAAGGTTGAACATGTAATGGACTATAAATAACTACACGTAATAATAACGAATGATGTCAAACTGATTGTGGGTGGATGACAGAAAAGATTGATATATTAAATAAAAGGGGAAAAAAGTAAGTAAGTAATTTGTATTTATATAGCGCTGAAAATCAAGGAAAAGCCTGCACAAATAAATGAGTCAGAGAGTACCAAATAGGTAATATTAGATAGATAAAAGGGGGGGGTTATAAGTCATTAAAATTCAAGCAATAATTGCAAAATGTAAAAGCACTTCGCTCAATTAACAACGTCATCCGTTTGAATGAAACTGGTTTAAAACACATCCTACGTGTGGCTTGAAATAACTTGCCAACAGCTTAAAGTGTGACCAAAATCGTACCCGTGTTCTTTGATGACCTTGGTGTAGTTGATGGAGGTGTTGGGCACAGAGGAGACTTTGTATTCCTGCTGGCTGGTGTTCCCAAGGTTAGGAATCGTGAGAGGGATCCTCTGGTTAAACCGACTGAGTTGGAAGAATTTTAAACCAATAACTATCCAGACAATATCTTCTTATTGCTAGTAAGAACATGCAGTACAAGGTCATCCTTAAATGTTAACATTCCTCTTTTCAATAGTATCATTGACTTCATTTGTCTCATTTAAATTCACACTTGCATATCTAAAATATAAGAAACTTGGCAGGCATCATCTTTACCTCTGATTGGGTCTGAAGAGCACGTATTCCAGTGCATGTGTGGAGCTATTTGCTGTTGAGATGAAACTGAAGAGAAGGAAGACAAGGTCGGGCACGCCAAGCATTTCTGTCAGCTGTTTATGGATGATTTGTTCCCTGAATGACATTTGCTGCTGTGTATTTCTTCGAAACCGGTACCAGCCGATGACGTTCTACATTAAAAGAAACAAGGAAATCAGAATGATGACAACTACAAGTTTCACTATTTCAAATCATCCCCAATACTTAAATAAAAAATACTGTACAGTAACATCAATTCCGCCTGTACTCTAAACTTAATAATCCTTGAATCTTGAATTAGTAATAATTCAGCGTCAGTTAGCATATTAGTTTATGCAATTCTCCATGTCAATACTGTGAAGAGCCTCATCACCATGAACTTCTCGTTGTCTCTTCTTAGTCAATTTACAATAAATTACATTGACCACTGCAACGATCGGAATAAGAAACATCAAGATCAATTTGTACCATATTCAGATAATACATGAACATGATCAGCATGTAATCTTAAAACACAACATAAACAGTCAGAGAGAAGAAAAAATGTTCACTTACTTTCCGTCTATCTTTGAGAATATTCTTAAGAACTTCTTCATTGACTTTGCCGGCGTAGTCATAAAAACTGAGAGAAGAAACCATATGATAGGTTAGAACAATTCATTATATTTCACTTTGCTCTACATGACAAATCGAGAGATAACACAACCCACATTTTATTAAGAGGTATGAAGCTTAGAACAGATGAGGATAAAAGGTCAAAGTTAAGTATTAGAAGTTATTGTGTACAACACCAAACTAAACAACCTTTTCATCACTTTATGACACAAAACTATTACAAGAGGAGTTTGAAAAACACAACTATAACTTACCTAAACAAGTGTGAACATGGATCATGATTATGGATATCTATAGGAAAAATAATGACAAGAGTAAAAATACTGCATAACGCAAATACATCTGTTGCAGTCCAGTAAACAAAAAAAAACAAAAAAACACCATAAAACGAAATAATTTATTCAATTCCTTCTATAAATTCATTCAAGCACACTTAATATCGAAATAAACTACCTTCGCAAAACCCACATAAAAGTGAATGGTCCCTAGTTTTGCAAAATCAATATTTCAAGTTAGTAAATATGCAGGTAAATGAAATAAATGTTTATTAACTTAATTAAAATTAAATACAAAGATCTGGATACGTCAAGGGGGACCTTAAATCACATAAATATCTTGCATATTAGAATTCCAACTTGTTGAATGAGCACAAGAAGGAATGAGGTATGAAGTAAATGCGGGCCACCCAGAAGAAATAAACCATTTTGTAGGTAAAGACAGAAATAAAGGGAAATGTATTGTTGTGCAAGAAATTGGGCTTTAAATATCAAACGTTTTTAACAAGTATAGCACATACAGTACATTGATTTGAAAACATGGGGGAAAAAAATGAAAATATTGATTTAAAATAGTATGGTAAAACTTTATATTTTCTGGTTTGTGCAGTTATTAAAATAAAACTGATTGAGATCTTACCTACTACTTGTACCAGTTCTGAAGTGCTGATCTGGGCGTCACTGATGCTGACCGTCTCTTCCTGTCTTACTTCTCCTAAAAGAAAGCCCTCCTGTAAAAAAAAAAAAGAAAGCATAAAATAATTTGATATAATTTAAGGTGACTGCCTACTTAAAAGCTAGACTTTAATTGATGTCTGCTGAATTCTAGCAGTTGGCATTTAAGGCCCTTAAGGATGTTTTTTATTTGGGTTGCAGCTTTTAAAAAACAAGAATATTTACAATGTCTAGTATCGAAATACGGTGTAAATTACTGTCTTACACAGATTAAAAAGTTAAATATTGAAATAAATGGAATAAACCGATTCACCTATATATTTGAATTTAAATTAAGCCTAACCTTGAACTAAGAATACATTTTAACAGCTGTCCAGCTCCAACATAACAAAAATGCAGAGAAATTAGTCAGAAGTTACAGGTAAAAAATCTAAACTTCACCTTTACAGAAAAAGACAAGTTTAAAAGAAATAAAACCACACAAGCAGGAAGAGTCAATAGGGAAGTAGACGGTCTTGCATTCATAGACTAAGGTATGTTGTCAACATGACAGCGCAAATACGCGGAAGTCACTTGACTGTGAAGCCTTGCTAGCTTAGAAAGTAGCCGAGTATATCCTGCAGCTTTGGACTTGACACACAACTTTGTTTTCATTAAAATGCGGCTTTCAACAATCGACAGGTGGTTTGCTGTTCAACAGGTGGTCCCTGCTGAACGTAACACCTCACACGACAACCGGATCGCTGGGCTTGTTTTCAGGTAGCAAGTCGCTGTTCTGGCTGGGAAGACAACCCGCCGGTAGATAGACGACACCAGCGCCGAGCTAACAGCCGCAGCGACACAAGCTCATGCAGCCGGTGACCGCACTTCTTAGGAAACGCATACTTACATGGTCCGCGTTGCTGTTGGCGCTGTAATAACACACTGAACTAAAAGTATAACCTGAAATAGATGCCGCCATGATGAAAACATCACTAGCATCCCTGCTCTTCTTCGCTCAATTCGTTTGGTTGAAAAACAACTTTGACCTACACAGTGCCACCTATTGGCGGAACACAGAAACGGCGTATTTTAGTTAAATATTTAATTAAAAACTCTTCTTTTTTTGTTCATTCACTCAATTTAAATACATTAATATTTTATATAATAACAATAGCCAACATAATTACCTTTTATCATCTATTTAAATACTAAATTAACATTGTGTATTTTATTTCCGGCCTTCTACCGCAAAGGATTGTGGGAATTGTAGGCTGCGTTTCGTCCAGTATGGAAGACTGTGCAGGGAAATCACATGGTGCTGAAGATTCCTCAGATACAGAAGGGACCGAACTTTCGGATTCTGATTTTGGACCGTCAAAGCTTGGAACTAAACGATAGTAAGAAATTGTTCAAACTGATTTAATGCGTGTAGTACACAGTAATGTCGGGGAAGTTACTGTTAGCATTAGCGCTGTCATTATGTGTAAACAATAGCATTTGATGGTCTCCTGTCAAATCCATGGAGCAATAGAACGTCCCGAAATGTAATCATTTCATTTTTAAATCATTTGTATTTTTAAAAATTGCCTTTTTTTTCAATCGCATCCAGATGTTTTGGTCAATTGACTCAAAGTTTGGGACCTTTTTTACAGACGCAAAAGATACACGTGTTTTCATTTTAACATCTCAATTGATCTTTATATAGATTTTTGATATGTAAATATTAGCTTTTCTTTATCAATAGCTTACAGACCTTTTAGAAAATTCACTCAAAATAAGTTTTAGAGCTTTGTATTCAACCATATACATAAGATACACATTTCGTTTTTTATTTTTCACATCGCAATGAATTTAAAAATAACTAGAGCTGAAACTGACCATGAACAATCCAATATAAAATAATCTGATATAATGATCAGTTCTCAACTCTCTCAGGGATTGTAGGTACAAAGACTCAGCTGGTGCAGGATAATATCCAAAATCGAACTAACTCTACCGCTGTTCAAAATTTACCTGACGTTTGCCGTTTGTTGTGAGATCAACTTGTTGTTTATGTTTTGTTATTTCTTTCAACAGTTGGGAAGATGCGTACCAAAGAGAACTTGAGACATTTAAAGACATTGGGGACGTCGGAGAAATTTGGTAATATTTATTTCCTATTTGTATTTGCAATGTTGGGAGAGAGGAGAAGATGTTCAAGGCAAATCACTAATCTAAAAAAAAAGTCAATTAAAAGAGGAATGTGAAAGTGGGAAATGAGTTTTGTTTTCTAGATAGATCTAGTGAAGGCCTCATGAAACAGCTGTGTAGTGAAGACATGTATCATGATGCAGTCCATTAGATGTCACTATCTTCTTTTTAATATTTGGCTCTAATTCAATGAAACCCATCAAAACTTTCAAACATGGAGTGCCATCTAGCGGCCTTTTAAATATAAGCAGTGTATCATTATACAGTGTCTTCACTACAAAGCTGTATATGAGGCCTCATCAACCTCTAACTAGTTTCAGCATATGATGACTGATGCCTGTGTTTTAAAGGAACCACACATTTTAGATTTCCTTTCTTAACATCAAACACTCAACAAGAACAGCTTTCCAGTAATAAGAAATATTTGGTTGAAAGCAACAACAAAACTCAGTGCTGTAAAAACTTTTGAAATTATATCTCACCAACTTATGATTAACCTTATGTGTTTGTGTTCTTTGTAGGTTTGGCGAGGAGAGTATGCGACGTGTGCTACGATGGATGGAAAAAGAAAAGATACTGAAAACTGCCTCAATTCTTGACATTGGAACCGGAAATGGGGCTTTTTTAGTAGAACTGGTGGGAAGCTCATCTTTTTTTTATCTTTCAGTAGATTTTTTATTATATATTTTTATATTCATATCACAATTCTAAATATTCAATTTTTATTTATTTCCACGTCGGCATCCACCCTTTCTTTATGTGGGTTACTACATCAATCAGTCTCACATTTGTTTGAATAAGCTTGAAGAAACTCATTGTTTAGATGCTTTTGTAAGTCACTGGTTTTCTTTCCAGGCGAGTCATGGATTCACAAATCTGACTGGAATAGATTATTCTGCTGCCTCTGTGGAACTGGCTCGGATTGTTCTGCAAGCGGAGGACCTGCTAGATGTCTCTTTAAAGGTGATTTAAATGTGTTTTTTTTAAATGATTGTGTTAGTAAACCTTTTCTGAATGGTGTTTGCCCTATATTGATTGATTTCACCCTATTGAACACGCCATCCTAAACATTATGAAAAATGTAGTTGTATTTTATATGAAAAATCAACATCCGATGCTAATGGGTCACTGCCGGATATTATTTGTATTTATTTAGTTTCTATTTATTTTATAATATAATATAAATGAATGAAACTAATTTGTACGTTAAATTTCATTGCTTCAGTCTCTCACTGTCAATGTCATATACTGTTTTTGTGTGATTTTGAAGTTGTATTTGACAGATAAAACATTATTTGCAGAGTTAATGTTATCAATAGATAGATGGTGTATATAGACACATTTATGGCTGTTTTTTCAAAGATTCAAATGCGTTTAATTTCTCCCATAAAGAAACATTGTTATAACGTCTTTTAAAATAAATGTCCTCTTTATAATGCAGACCTTGCAATACATCATTCAGTGTACAGTTGATCTGGCAGCAGAGCAGGAAAACTCTGCTGTGTTTACCTGGCCCGGGGTGTTTGCCCAACTTTCAGATTAAACCGCCTTAAACCCCAGATGAACTGGCAAGATATAACACAAATTCTTACATATAACATCCCATGCTTTAAAAGCGTGCTCAGCTGACGATGAGTGAGTTTTCCTCTCGGCACAGAAGGTCTGTCACACACAAATGATGGTGTGTGCTTGGACAGCTCGTCTGACCTTGAAGTCAATATTGACGTGACTGGACTCATGGCATATAGAAGGTGTGTGACGGTGTGCTTTGTGTCGTTGTCCAAGACCAAAAGTTTTGCAATAAAAATCACAATCCACAGGTGTTTCGATCTGCCACATGTATAAGTTAAGTTAAAGACATTCTGGCCTTCTTAAGACTTTAAGACATACTTTGTTTCTCTGCTTCTCTTGATGATTTATTTAGCTAAATGCTATGCTATTTCACTGAGTTCACTCCAGACGTACCAGGAACTAGTTAAGGAGTCCAGAAGCAAAGGTGGGGGAACCTTCTTTGAGCCCATTAAGGTTGGCCTGCAGAGGATTTGCAGGACACTTGGTGGCTTTGGTTGAAAAGGGCTGATCTGTGGGTGACTTTTCTACAAGTCAGGTCTGTCTGTCCATCGTTAATCGTGAGAAAAAACACAACAAAGCTACTGAAAGCTGTAATCCCGCCCCACTTTGTTTATACATCGAGTCCCTTGGAGGTGGAGACTTCCGGGATTTATGAGGCGCAGTGACAAACCTTGACGTTTGACCAATCACACCAAAGTGGGTGTGGTTATAGTAAACAAGATTTCATCTCCAGAAAAAGGAAGCGTGGGTGGGGCATAAGAACATTTTCCTATATAAATATTTCAATTAAAAGAGTCTATTTTGTAAAAAACGGACAGATACTAATGAGTACAATAGAGGTCCAAGATCTATTTAAGAGACACCTAAATCAACACATTCATTTCCCTTCAGCAGTAGAAGAAGTCGACTCGAAATGAACAGCAGTCTCTGGCAAACCTGCAGAGCATCCTGCGGGAAAAAAAGTTGATGACCCTTCCCAGAGCCACTTTTTAAACATTTTCATCTATTTTACTACATGTTTTAAATAAATGGATTTTTGAAATACATTATCAGGTTCCAATGTATATTGTTTATTGTTGGCTACTGCTCACAGATTGCTCTCCTGATAAGTTATGTTAAAAAGGAACAGCTAGGGGGCGCTCTACACAAGGTGCTCTGAGATGAACGTGCTGCACGAGTGATCAAAGGCCGTTTTCTTCTCTTCATAGGAGGTGGATTTCCTCAACTGTCAAGGGGAACTGAAGCAGTTTGATGTTTGCATCGACAAGGGGACTTTTGATGCCATCAGCCTGAACCCAGACAACACTGTTGACAACAAAAAACTCTATGTGCAAGCTTTGAAAGATGTTCTCGCGGACAATGGACTTTTCTCCATCACGTCCTGTAACTGGACCAAAGATCAGCTGCTGGAACGATTCAGTGAAGGTGAGTAGATGAAAGTTCTTTTCATGAATAGATCCAGAATATGTCATTCTTTGGAACGCATTCGCATCAACTTCCTCTTCACCGTGATGCGGCTTGATTCCCTGGCTCCCAGACAGGATAATAGTTTGACCCTCCCAGGCTAATTATGGAATAAAATGCCTCCACCTGGTCTGTGAGCGACCCCTCTACGTTGACACTAATCACGTGACCCTTGGAGAAAAATCTGGCTAACATGTGTCAATTCTTCACCTAAATTCTTATGGGGATTTATTCGCTGATTTTAAGAAAATTCAACAGAATCATAAGGTGTGGATTTTCACCCAATACTTTGAGTCATCCTGCCAGTCAGAGAATTAGTTTACTGCAGTGGACAGTACCTGTTATTGCACACATGACTCTCATTTAAAAAAAAAATCCAAAACTTAGCTAATGGGAAATATTCCTTTATAGTTTTACTGACAATTCTGTATTTATTTTTTTCTTTTTAATTCAGTTTTGGTTCAACTTTAAATTGTCTTTTCCTTTTTTTCCATTTGTGTTTTTTGTACTCCAAAGAAAGATAAATTAAAATCAAAAACATGTATTTTTTTAACCTTTATATCTAAGGTAAGGTAAGGTAAAACTTTATTGATTCCTCAGGAGGTCTATTTTTCATAAAAAAGAAAATAAGAACAAGATCAAAGAGAAGTAAAGAGAAAGAACAAGATATACAATCAAAACAAATAGACTCAAGGACTCATTCATTCATGTTAGTCTTTGTATCCTTTGTCTTTGTTATTTTTCTTTGATTTATGTTCTTTATCTTTATCTTTATTATTTCATCCATGGTTTTGCTATCAATTATTTTGAGAAATCTTTAAATTAAATGTATTTAAATTTAAATACTTAACTTTTTATCATTATTTTTTCTTTTCTTTTTATTTCATAGTTATTCCTAGATCTGCAATTTCTGATATATTTGACTAGTTATTTGTATGATTTTTAGTTGATTGTTTCAGTGAACAATGTCTTATCCACCACAAAATGAGGTGATGAATTCTGCTCTGGAAAGACATTTCACGGTATTGTTTTTACGTTAAAGCGGTTTGTGACCCTGGTCTGACTTACTTACATTTTGACAGTTCCATTAATAGCACACTTGTGTTCTTAGTGCTCATTACAATGTCAGAGAAAACATTAAAAAAAACATTCTGTCTATGTTCTTTGACCTCTAGAATTGTATACATTTACTTGTAAGAACTTGTCAACCCCTTTTCAAGCTCTGCTAACAAAAGCCAAAATCTGAATAGAGTCATGGCATTTTTGACGTTGCTGACACTGTAGTGACCATCAAAAGCCTGCAGGGGGCCGAAGGGTTTCATCTGTTTCAAACTGTTACATGTTTCTCCTTCAGATTGCACCACAGATGGCAAACTACTCATATTAAAGCCTTGTTTTGCAGAAAAGAAAGTTAAAAATAAACTATTTTTATCTGTAATCTGATTTGACACATGAGCACATATCTGTTGTTACAAGTTGCTATAAATGAGCTTTGTGTGGACTGTCAGTAGAATGTTTTTTGTTGTTTTTTTTGCATCCAGCAACTTTGTTATCCTAAACTTTATTTGTTGTCTCTTGTAAATGTGTTTTCACTCTTCTGCCTTTCAAGATATTTCTTAATAAAAAAAGTTTTCTACTTTTATGTAGTATATTGATATTTTTCAATATCATAATCTATTTTTTGTTTTCACAGGATTTGAATTTGTGCAGGAGTTACCGACGCCCAGTTTCCAGTTTGGAGGCAAGAAAGGCAACAGTGTAGCTGCACTTGTATTCAAGAGAGTCCAATGATGATCTCTATTTAAAAAGTCTTCATTTCGAACTTTAATGGTTTTTGAGTTTTGAACCCAGTTTCACTTCCTGTTTGTTATAATGTTCACACAACTTCACGTTTTTCTGAGGATTTGATGAATATTCTAGTAAAAAAAATGAGAAGTGTTTTTTTTTATCACAAGTTGAAAAGTGAATCACGCAAACTTGTTTACAACAAATCATCTGACTGAAATTAAAGGATTTATTCTCTGATGATCAAACACATGAAATTCACATGAATGGTCTTATCTGATTCGCAGCGGTTCTCTCGAGGTTTTGCCGAGTGTGTGAAATCCAGCTTACATCATCTTTGGGTTCTTTTGGGACAAAGACCTTATTTGATACTGGAAAATGGCCCGAAAAATAAAGTTCACTTGATGATTCATATAATAAAACCGTAACGGCTTTGTCTTCACATGTCAATCAAACATAATTTATAGTTTTCTTGACTATACAAGTTGTTCAAAACAAATGATATTAATACCATACCAAGTATGATCTGATCCCAGAGATGGACAGTCGCCGCTTAAAAAGTCACATAGCCCTTAACTATTTATTTACTGTCCACTAATTCCTCGCTCAGATGCTCGATTGTTACAGCCAAAATGAGTAAACAAGAGTCCATGACTTCTGCTGGGAGCGAACTTTCCTCTCTCAATGGCGTCATTAACGTCTGCCAAGCGAGATACTAATTGGTGGACTGGAAAGTCATCCAATGGGAGCCAGCGATGCCGAGGCATGCTGTTGTGTAAACACATGCAAGCTTTACTCGAATTACTGCCGGGATTTTTACAAGCCTCTGGACATCCTGCCTGGATGTTGATAGGTTGTTCCACAGCTCACAGGAACTTTCCCATGAAGTGACACATCCTTACTATGCTATTGAACGTTATAATAGTCTTATCTTTTTTCCGATTTGACACCGTATCTTCTTATTAAGTTATACATCTTGAAAGACAAACCTATTTCCAGGAAGAACTGACTTTGTGAACTTTAATAGAAATTCACTTTTTATAGTTACAAATAACTCAAATGTGAAACTATTTCTGTGTGAAGTTGATTTATAAGGATTTTTATTATATTTAAAAAAGTGCAGATTCAGGATAAAGCCAATGGTTGACATTTCTCCAGCTTTGCTCTTAATAACCATTACTTACTTACTTACTTAACATGTTCCGATTATGGAACTGACAATCGTATGAACCATTTAAAAATAAAAAAAAACATCATAAATTCTTCTTTATAGTCAGAACTTGAAGACTGTTATTTCACTCTCTATGTTCACCAGGAGAGTTTCTGACTCGGATTGAATGAATACCACACTTTAATTTTAATATCTGAAGTGTAATTCTGCAAATATTTATGTTGTTTTTACTTCATCTCCATGGAAACACGTTTGAAGGTCTCTTCGTGGGATTTTTTTTCCCCTTTCATGGGAATTATTGAATGACTTCAACATGTTTTAGTGAAGTTTTCCATGGCTGTGTTGCCAGCGAGGAAGTGGGGTGGACACAAAAGCATTTTATTTTCAGTGTTGAACTGCATTCAGACACAGAATCACTTTCTTGTCAAACAACTAACTGAAGTAACCAAGTGCACGTTGTAAACAATAACATACTGTAGGGGATTGTATTTACTTGAGTAAATTAAATCATCTCTGTTTATAAGTATAAGCAATCTCAATCACAACAAAATGAGTTTGTTCCTCATCGGTGGCGATCAAGATTCTGTTGCTGGCATTGAAGGTAACTAGTGGAGTTATTTTCATGTTTTTTGAATTACTTATAGTTGCTACTAGTGATGGGTTGATGAGGCCTCATGATACAGTGTCTTAATTTTTAAAGGCCACTAGATGGCACATGCTCTTCTTTACAATGTTAGGATCTAATCCAATAATTCAATGAAACCTTTAATTATTTCCAAACTGAGAGTAAATATGAATACACTTTATACAGGGTCTTCAATACAGAGCTGTATCATGATACAGTGTCTTCACTACACAACTGTATCATGATACAGTGTCTTCACTACACATATGTATCATGATACAGTGTCTTCACTACACAACTGTATCATGAAGCCTCATCAACCCATCACTAGTAGCTAGTTAACTATGTTGTAGTTACACATGTTCTTAAGCTGTAATACAGGTGCAATAGAATGGGTGAACTCTTAAATACGAAAAATGATTATATAAATACAGGATAGAGAGATATTATATTTTATATGAAATCAGAAAAGTATATTGCCAGTTTTGTCAACACAACATAGGACATTTGTTTGGTGTACATAATAACAGAATAAAATGAGATAACACGCAAAATAAGCAATAGCTAATACTTCTCCTATTTATGGCGGTTCATCTCTTTTTTGTTTTCCGGGGGACTGCAATAAACGTTTTCTACATTCTAAAGTACCATTGAACAGTTGACTTCATTGTGAATCGCTTAGGGAGGACCACGGTGGACGAAACCATCTTACTGGGGAGGAAAAAAACTTGTTTGGAAACTAAATCCATACTTTTACTATTTACGCAAAACTTTACTTTTAGATGTGTTTAACGAGAGTGTGTTACAGATCGAATACGGCAGTCTCGCTGTTGTTATGTGTTCTGAAACAAGTTTTTTTAACCCATGCATTTCTTCGTCCTCCCCTCTACTGCGCCGGTATGGTGCTTCCCTCGGCGTTGAAAGCAGTAGTTAGCAGCTCAGCTGCTCTCAGACTTGTCCTGCTGTGGTTAGAGTCGTGAGGCTGAAGTCACTGACTCTCACCTTCTCTTTGTTGAAGATGGCCTGACTTCGCAAGAGTTCCTGCTGGCCAGGTAGTAGGACATTTATTACGTTTTCCCTGAAAGGTTCTAGCAGGCTGCGTCACTGGCATCTGTCTCACTTCTCTTCAACGTATTGTTGTTTAGACTTCCTCTGGTACATCTGCGTGAACGTGCTGTCTGTGTTAAAAACCTTCGACGGTTTCATGTTGTCACGTTCTTTTTTTTAAAAAGAAAACACATCGGATTTTTGTCATGTTGTTTTAAGTTGTGGAAAAGGGGGGCCCGGGAATAAAGTTGAGAAAACCAAACTTTTTTAAACGGAAAACCGTTAAATTGTCGATGAAAATATTCATCTCAGAAGTCTTTCAGTACACTTTTACACCACATATCTGCCAGCTTTTGAGGTGTTTGTTAACCCACCACTACTTGTTGGTTTATTGATCAGATCTAAGAAGCTAGATCCAACCATTTTTTTTATGAATTAGGATGCAAAACATCCTTGATTTCAACTTCTTCTGGTTCATTGTGTCTGTTATGTTACTTTTATTACACACATTATTGTTTCTATGTTATTATATTTTATTGCACAACGTTAATTCTTGCTCAGAGTTTAATGTGGAATGAGTTTGTGTCACCAGCGTGATGCTATCAATGTATATTGTATTTGTAAGTATTGGGACAGATCATCTTGACCTTTCTTGGTTTCTCCATTTTAAAGTATGCATGTGGCCATTTATTGTAAGAACCCATTAAGGGCCAATGTAAACCACAGATGTGTAAATACCTTTGTAACTAAAATAATCAAAGGTTAGAAGTAGAACCATGTGCTGAACAGGTTTAAAGTCGTGAAAGTACGACAGTCTTTCGATGACGACCCACTCAAAGTAGAAGCTGCCAGTCAGCTTATTGTGTGTTCTTAACTTGATTAAAAATGTTAAATAAACATGCTTTAATGTTTCACCAATGGATTATGTCGACATCACAGAAGCACGTTTCCTATGTATTCTAGTAATGATTTAGTTGTCTTTGTGGTGCCACAACTTGTTCCACTGGAGTCATACTTTTGTACCTGTTGTTGTTAAGACACGCTCATAGTTTGTGGGCATAATCAAGGCTTGTTTTTTTTTATTTGCTCCGTGCTCCAGTGTGAGCAAAGACGTGCACATTAGCAAAGTCTTTGTGTGGTTGGCAGAGAGCTCCTATTAGAGCTCCATTCTGTCGGAGGGCAGCTGTGTGCTGAGCAAGCCACTGGCCCTTTCTCTGTGTGTGTGTGTGTGTGTGTGTGTGTACAGCTTTCACTCAGTCCACACACACTGACACGCATTCTACCACTCTTTCTCTGTCACGCTGCCTTTTTTTATGTCTTTCTGTGTATTTCAGTCTGCTGTTTTTTGCTGTTTTCTAGCTGTCATTTAAGCCTTTTTAGTTCTTGAACACAGTGTCTTTTCTCTCTTGCTGTTCTCTGGCCTGAGGCCTTATGCAAAGCTACCAGAGGAGGACCGTCAGCCATGCATGCGCCCCCATGCTTCTTTCTGTTCATTTCAAGCGGCTTCCCTTTCTTTTTCTATGACCCGCAGTCATAACTGCTGCTACCAGAAACGGCACTGAAACTCAAACCATTTGGCTTCAGGAAATTGCAAGCAAATACCTTTTTTTTGACTGCGTTTTCGTTTAAAGTTTGAATGCTATTCCACCTCATTGTCTATGTTTCTTTGCTCATTAGCATGATAGATTTGTAAGTCTGTCTCCTCAAAAGCCACAGAGCCAAAGACCTGCAGTTGAAAAGAAAAGGGGGCATTCTCACATAAACCAGAACAACTCCCCCAACCCCCAAGACAGGCTCCAGACTCTTGCTTGAAGTTGAAAAGCATTCTGGGCTGCATAATTATACCATAACACTTCAGCTTGATCGCCGCATTCAAAATACGCTTGTATAATCGGCTTCAACTGTGGTGTGAAATTGTTCTAACATTTCAGTTTAAATCCTTGTTTGACCCCGTACTCCTAAAACGCAAAATACACCGTAGATGTAATAAATGTTATCGAGTATCCTAGAAGATTAAAAAAAAAGAAAATTGGTTAATAATGCTAGAGTCAAATCAATCCATTACACATAAATAAAACACGTTCACCTACGAGTATACTTAAACTGTACATGCCTGGAAATGTGCTAGAACGGCAGTGACACAAGTATCGTATTGAGTCATCAGTAGGAACATTCTTACACTTGAATATGTATTTATTGACATTTTATTATTGAGAACTGTTTTCATAATCACACCTGATTTTTCTATTTAACTGTTATGAAACCTCCAAAAGTGCAAATGTACATGCTTAGCCACAACTCGTATATCTCATGCAACATGATATCCAAAGAAATTGGCAGATTATTTCCTGATGAGTCATTCAATAATGCCAGTAATATTCACTGTAAAAATATACATACTTATGTCCACACCCAGTTCATTAGCCTGTAGTGGCAGTTTTCATACGTTAATGTCATAGATGACTTTCATAATGTCTACTTGAAATGTAAACCGCTATTTATTTTAAAATTTGAATTAATGCATTAAATGTGTCAGACAAAAAAATGTAAAAAAGTATATATATAATTTAATTTATTTAATATATATAATTTTTTTATCACCATGTATCTATTTAGGATGCTTACAATAACACAAGTTTAATAATAACACAGTCCAATGCTGAATATAATGGTGACATGTGTGATGACCTCAGGGTGTGTTTTAATTCTCAGTCAACTTAATAAGTGAATATTCTACTTTTTTTTTTTACTACAACTACACCAGACAACTGGAAGACTTGAGCCCTACTAGCGTAAAGCTAGTGATGAATAACATTAATGTGATAATATGGTCGTTATTTTTTAATACGTTTCACTCTTATTCTTAAACCAGATTAAATCGGTTCGAGGAAGCACCTGCTACACCTATGGGGATAACAAACGGTTAGCAGAATTGGTTCCGGTTTCAAAGTAAACAATTTGTTAAATTATTAGTTTCTTCTCGTTTTTGAACAGATGATATGATTTTCAAGCAACAGATTGATGCATCTCCATTGGCATCCTCTCACAATCTCCAGCTCCTTTGTGGGGTCCATATGTTAGGTCGAGCCCCTTCCTGAATAAATGAATGGCCTTTTGGAATCAGGCTCCCAGTTTTCTTTCTTATATTCTCCCACCCAAGCATCGACATAGCTCTTTAACCTACCAATATACCCCCGTAACAGTCTTGCATAACTGCTTCATTCGTTTTCTTTTTAGGTCTGCTTTTGCATGACTCAGTATTGGAGCATGTACCCCCATATAGACCCAAACCATTCCCAGAGATTGCAAGTCAGCGTTGGAGGTTCCCATGTAATGTATCCCTGATGGATTAGAGGTCTGGTTCATGTGCATAGAACAGACCTAGCACTCATGGATAATGGTAACAAAAAAAAAAAAAAAAACAGCCAGGAAAAGGAACCATAAGAGGGGGGGCCGGGTAATTAGTGGGGCACCTGATGTATAGAGAGTTGTGGCATGTGAGGGTCACTCCAGGGGGCAAGAGGGCCCCATACCTTCCTGGATTCCAAATGAAACACCTGAACCTGTCCACGTTGCTTCCCATACGGACCTCACAGTGGCTGGTTAAGGTTTAATTCATAGTCCAGTTTCCTGCCATAAACGACTGCGACTGATAAAGACGTGAGGACTTGTCAGACTATTATTTTTACGGTCTACGTGCTGCAGCCTTGTTCTCATCACCACATGTCATTGTAATCCTTTGTTTCAGTGTTTGGTCGTCATGGCTACCCATACGAGGATACATGTAAAGTACACACTCGCTCCCCAAGTTGCAATAACTTGATTTTTACAGCGGTAAAGGAGTGAAAAGGGTGTTTTAAATGTTGTTTATCTAATGACCGGATTGTGAAACACTATTGCAAAGTCATTTTTCCTGTAATTGACGTTCGTCAGCCTTGACTATTTTGCAACTATCATAATGAAACACTTTTAGTTCCCCATATCCATGTGTAATGTGACTTTAATTCTCTTCAAATGATTCTAAACTGTCACTGGTCAAGTGTTTAATGCATGTTTACGTTTGTTTGTTAATTGTAACTGAAAATACTTAGTGATCATTGCAAAACAGACCTGGAATCATGGTTGTCAATTTTTAAATGGTTCTAGTTTATTGTTCTTAAATATACCTCACCCTACATTACTTGGTGGCTGAAATGTTGTTTGGAAAGTGGATAGGAAAGTCATTGTCATCTAAAAAACCATGAGCAGGATGTGGTGTAAAGGTGGTTTTTGTGTCTTATGGACACAAAAAAAGTTTCAGTCAAATAGAAACCTTTTGAGTTCTCAGACACCAAATGGAATATTTGGTTACCCTCTAGCAGATCCACTGATTTTTTTTAAAACATTTATTTTTCTGTTTATTCATGTGATGAATCAGTATTTTTGTATGTTTTTCACAACACAAATAATCCACAAAATAATTATTTCTTAGTCATTAGGTTCCTGAATATGTTCAGCGAGCGTTAACTTATGAGCTTCTTTAGCTCAACAATATAACTTGCTCATTGACATTTCAGTATCAACCCTGCCTTCTAATCATCTGCAAACAAACGACCACAAGGGAAGTAAAACCATTTCTGCTGCAGAAAGGAAGCCTGCTCAAATGTACTCATCGAGTGTCACGTAAAGCTCGTGTCTATAGTTTCTGTTTTTTGTTTAAATTGTGGCCTTTTTTGTTTAATTGTGCAAATTTGGATGAAAATCTGGAGCATGAGCCAATGGCCACTTCTTTGTTTACGCACTTCTGAAGCTCTAGTGTCCCCGTTGCTCGGCCAGTGAGTACTAGGGTGATGACTAGAAGAGTCAGTGGTATGTCTTGACCTTCCTTAGACCGCTTTTATGACCCCCGCCTTATTATGGGCCACAGGGGTGCCCGAATGTCAACCCCAAATAATGACTCTTCTCCAAAGCTACAAAATCATTCAAGTGTAAAACAGTTCCGTGACGCCCACTCCTTCAAACGTGTCTTTTAACTGTGGATTGTTTTTGATTGTTTAAAGCGCTTTGTGACCCTGGTCTAGAAAGGTGCTTCACAAATAACCTTTACTTACTTACTCACTTACTTTTCTGTAATAGTATGACACTTACCCGGCATGAGTTTTAAAGAAAAAATAGTAATTTATATTTGTTTTACCACAGAGAGATGTGATGCACAGCAGATGTGTTTATGTTGTGTCTTATCGAATAATCTCATATTCTTCCTGCAAGTGCTGTCTTTACCGTTAGTCTCATCGCATCATTTCGACCTTTTTGTTTGACATTTTTTTTGCCCCTTTTCTTGTACTTTTGGTGTCTTTTTAAATGGGGAAAAAAAAAGTTGCTTTGTAGCCACCGATCAAAGTCTTGACACCAAGCGCACTCCGCACAAGTATGCAGTAGGCAGAGCCAATTGGTGATAGACACCAAACACCCCGTCACAGAACGTCGGGGGGGGGGGGGCCCCCAAATAGGCGTCCATTCATCCGCCTGTACAAATCACAGTCCGGGCAAGGAGCCATATTATCTCTGCTGCCCTTTCTAGTGCCCTCCTGAGTCACTTGCTATTGTGAGCGAAGAGCTGCTGTCTGTGCCCCTGCGTACACAAATGCGAGGGGAAGATATATGAGACCCCGAGACCACTACGAGGGTCAGGCTCGTCATGCCAACTGTGCAGCGTTCACACTGGTGGGTTGTCCTATTATCGGGGCTCAATCACTGAGGAAAAAGAGTGTCATGGAACGATGTGTCCGATATTACTCTGGAGCTTTCATATATCTTTATTCATCTGTGTCACCTAAGAGCGATCCACCTGATTATACTGTCTTCCTATACAGAACTTCAGCTTTCATTTCAAAACTAATTTACTTTTAATTCATTTTTAAAAAACGGACAAGAAATAGAAAAATAAATCAAAATAGACCTTTTTAAATGTGATTGAAAACACAATATAGGAAAGTCATTCTTAATATACATTTTTAGCGACAAGCTAATGGTTGACTTTCCAACATAAAAATACACAAAGATGATTAAATACAAAAATCTGCTGTGTATCGTACAATAAGGTTCCTGATGTTGACCTTCAAAACACAAGCTGCTGCTTTTAAGAAGAGAACGACTTTTTTCGCCTTTGTTTATTTCGTGAAGGCCCACATTTATTGACCCTCTCTTAAAACTTTCACCATCTGTTTTTTCCTCTCCACATTGTTTACGGTGCCAATGCCAACCGATGTTAAGCCAAGGGTTGTTGCCAACACTTGTATTCAAACCTGTTTTATTTACTGACAGCATAGCAACAGGAGTGAGGTATTTATGGGAAAGAGAAATGGCGTGTCCCATTCTTTCGAGTCCCAAAGTACAGTTGTAGACTCGTCGTTGTTTAAAAAAACAAGTGCGCTCTGAGCAAACAATGATATTGTAATTATTGACTTGCCTTATGGCGTCGGTGTTGGTATTTTTTGTTTTCAGAAAACTTGATAACAATCTCACTCTTCGCAGGCCGTACATACCCTCCGTCACAATAATTACAGCGCTTCACTCTTCAAGCATGAACAGAGACACCTTCCGGAGGTTTAGAATGTCGTGGAATATTTTCCTTTGACTGATAGTTAATGAAAGGGTGTTTGGTCCGTGCCCAACTATCGATGCCAAATCAAACATGTCATCGTGAAATGAATCATATTTTAGTTTTTAATGAAATCCTGGTAAGTCCAGGAGTTTGCCTCACGGTACTTTACAGTGATGGTATCTGTTGGTTGAAAAAAAAATACATTTCTGTTGTTTTTACTATAATCTTGTTGCAGAAAATGAAGTCTTCAATCTGGAATCTGAGGTTGAACTTTGATGGGTGCTTAATCCACCTTGTCACAGAGACTGGAAAGTCATGTCCAACACATAGCTTAGCTTGTAAACTTGCAATGTCACATTTTGGCCATCGGCCAGAAGCTTAACAGTGTGTTGACATGGTTGTCTTTTCATGGACCGACCCACTTCTGACACCATAATGACCTTCCCTTGGCCATCAATGGCCAATTAAATGTATGGTTTTAGGACTGTTGAGAGGGGCCGTGGGCCACAAAAATGAATTGGTATGGGACAAAGATTGGAAAACTTCAAATAATATACATATAAAACTATGTTTAAAGTATAAATTCAAAATTATTTAAATGTTTATTTTATAAATGTCGGCAATATAAAGAGCTTGAACTCCAATATGAAGACGTGTTCTTTTAAATAAAACATTTAAAACACGTCAACAGTTTCCTTCGTTTACCATCAGCATTAATACATTCTTGTGTCCCTGGGTCGCACTTGGCCCAGGTCTTCCTTGAATCCTGGTCTTCCAAAGACCAGCTTATCTTGGACGGACGGAAACCTTTTGATTGACCTCAGTCCCATAACCAATTGCAACCCAATTTCAACCTGATCTTCTGCTGCCATTAAAGCCATTATCTTGTTAGATATATATAATTATATTTTAGCTGGCGATTCCAGTAAAAGTGTTATTTGAATATTGTTTTTTGACTTGTCAGCAGTTGCTCACACACCTATCTTGACATTGATTCAGTCGGGGATGTTCTACAGACGATTATTTCTTAATCGCACACAAAACAGTTTAGCTTTTGGCAGGTTCTACTCACTCGGGTGTTTCATGCATGTACCAACTAATCTAGTTGCGAGCAGCTCTTCTACAGCCGACAAGAGAAACAGGCTGAAGGCGTCAGCTAATCACACTTTAAGACGCCTCACACCCTTTTTTCTGTTCCTTCTGTAGTGACGCAACCGTAAGTGGTTGAGCAGACATCCTCCGAAACTCACAGGAGACTATTGCAGAGTTAAACATCTCAAAATGGTTACTGATGTTACCTTGAATGTAAACAATCTCAAGCGTATCCATCGACTTGATTGTTTTCAGATACAGCATCTGCCCCCGGTGTGACTGGAAACTTGTAAAAGTTTTGCCAACTAATCAAAAAAACCCTGGTCGCCCTGGGCAGTACGAGTCCGCTCTGATCAGCAGCACGTTGTATTTCAAGTTCTGCACTTTCTTTCGCCATTAAGCGTCGGTTTTCTCATCATGAGAAGTCGCTTCATTAGGTAAGCATGGCTCGGGGTCGAATTCGCACTCCGTCTGCCCTCTCCCATGACCTCACTCGCCAGTCACGGCACACACCAGAGCACAGGCCTGCAACAACAACAAAAAAAAAAGAAAAAGCCCATGCATGTACCGACACTAATTCACTCATGTATGCACTGTAAATGTCACACCTGTGAACGCCTGAAACTTTGTAAGTCTCTGTCCAATCGCCTGCTGCCCAACACGGTCATTACTCGGTGTCAGTCCTGATCAGTAAAACGATCTTCAACTGATCGAGAACATTCCCAACTCGCGGACATCCAGCACCAGGGCTGATGGAGGCCCAGTTGTGCTCCACTGACTCTGCCGGATAAATGAAGATAATGGGAGTCATATGCTGGGCTGGTCGGACACAAAACGTTTATGGACTCCACGTAGTCCTGGAGCAAGAATTGAGCAGAAAGGGAAAGGGGTTGATTTTAGAGAAATAAAAAAAAAAGTTTATTGGATGCAATATGAAATGACTTCATGCAGACTTTAATCCTCCTTTTTAATGTACTTTACGTTTTTGAACTGCCAAACCATCTCTATCATGGTTTTCATAATGGTTATCCCCAAACCGAAATTTCAATTAATCTCTGTTTATATTCTGTGAGTATTATTTTGGGAGCAAATTGTTGTATTTTTATGTGTGTTACAAAAATAATTGCCAGAGTAGTTGACCCTGTTGTTAAATAGTTTACAGACTGAATGACTCTTGACAAAGTTGTAACTGCTTTCACTTGTTTTAAATGAAAGCAAATTTCAGCTTTAAAAACTGTTGAGTCAACTGTATCCTCTCGTCCTTAGTCACCGCCAACTGCAGCCGTCTAACGTCCGAATTGAATTGCAAACCAATATTAACAAACTCAAACAATATTTCAGTATCTGGATAAGAAACTTATTGTATTGTTTGTGGTGTCGGTACAGAATAAAATAATTAAATAAGATAAAACACAAAATAAGCGATAGAAAAATGGAACCAAGCACCAAGGCAGCCATTCTGCGGCACCTATTTTTATTTTAGATGTTTGTAAAAACAAATCGAATTTGTTTTAATTTACAAACACATTATTGAAATATAAACAATCAAAGAACTATGATACAAAAATTAAATCCACATTTTTTTAAATATACTTTTTAACTTACCACCCTTAAAAACATTGTTTATATGCACTAAAATGGATCTGAGTCTTCTTTCCTGCCTGACAAACCGTCGCTGCTTTGAATTTGGTCAAGAGCCAAAATTTGGCCCAAAAAAGACGTATTTTTTATATGCAAAATGTGTTTTCTCCTCAAAAACCACAATGAGTTTCATCTGTGTTTGCTTAAGTGCACATTAAGAATAAACTTCCCCAATGGGTGGAAAAGTCCATTTGTTTTTTTTCTGTTTGTAGTATTAAAAGACAGTTGCTTGGTAGCTTGTCATTGAAGGCATAACATTTAGAACTTGAATATGTCGTCTGTGGGAGTTGAAAATACAATATGGTCTTTCGAAAGGAGGGGACGATTATGTTGGCTTTTTTATTTTTTTATGTTGAACTGTTGACTTGTATTCCTGTCACGTAACACCCGTGTGAGACTGGTCCAATATCCAATAAAAAAAGTTTGAGTCCTGTTTCTTCAGAGCATGTTGTGCAAGTAAAACACCTCCAACCTAACAGAGAACCACATGTAAGACTTGTGCCAAGTCTGGGAAAGCATTTAGGTTTTCAACTGCAGTGGACGGTTGTCGTTCAGTTACAGTTGATTGAGGGATCGTAACCAGACCGCTGCTCTCTAATTGTGTGTGTGTGTGTGTGTGTGAGACCCAAGGTTACCACGGCTGCTCCCACAACGCCTGCCAACAACATAAAAAAACTTATTTCTGGCCCATAATTTTCCTCGAAGTTGCGGACGTGACGAGGCATGTTTGTCACTAAACAGAGCATCGGGGCAGTCCGCATGAAAATAAATGACCTCAGTGTTTGTATTTACTGCGAGCAAACGCAACCATGGTTCTGTAGGAAAAGTTTTCTGATTTTTGAACATTCCTTTTAGGACAAGGATTTAATATTTAGTAAACAAATTGCATGACGACCATAATGAGATTTTCTAAAACATGTTCTCTACAAGATTCTTTTCATTATTCTTATAAATTAATTACCAGTTCACAACATGAAAAAGCCAAGAGTCTCCATATTAATGTAAATTTAATGTTTTTTAAAGTGTCCAATCACAACACGTTTATCCCAAGACATTTTACATTTTAAATAACACCTTGTAATTTAGATTAGTACTCTGTGATCCGCTAATAAATGTTGTTTCTAAATAACTTCATCAATTGGTAACTACAACTATATACATTCATTTTATTCACATGATGATATCAAGTAGTTTGAGACAGTAAGCTAGAGGTGAGATTTGATATCCTTTAGTCAAAACGTTAAATTTACCAGTCCTAACATTGATCCCTGAGGAACTCCACAACAAAGAGTGTAGTACGTTGTGGTGTTTGTTCATGAATATTGACAGCATGTTTAAAATAAATATTTATATTTATGTGCGTTCACATTGCATTCAGACTTGAATCGAGCAACAATGTATTCGTTTTTTATTACATTTATTTTAATATTTACTGAACATTTTTACTTAGACTTTAAGGGATAACTAAATTCTAAGGTATATGAATCTTGAAAAAAGTTTAGTTAGTTTAACTAAGAATGTAGTTATAGTAACTAAAGATGTATTTAAAAAAAAAACCAACTCTAATCTATGTTGAGTTTTTGACCCAGTGTACACCTAAAGTTAATATTTGGAATGCAGATTCTTTGGACAAATGGTCGACTCGGTTGCTTTACTGACACACATTCTCTGGCTGCACCCTGGAAGTGTTTATTAAAGAACAAGTCTAGCTTTGCTGCAGTGGAAAGATTTCTTCACTGCAACAAGCACACACAACACTGGTTTCACTCTCTGACCCCAAAGCTTTGAAATAAAGATTTCTACATGGTTACAAGCCTTGCAAACATTCTTGCCTAGGAAGAAGTTGTTATTATTATTTTTAATTTTTTTCAAGTGTTTTTATAAGATTACCCAAAATTAAAACATGAAATTCAAATCTTGAGAGATATTTTAGGTGGTTGTGAAGTGTACTTCTAGAGGATTTAGAGTGACTTAGAAGAATAGAAAAAGTATTTCCTTGATGGTATAACGGCTTCACTTGCATTACATTCCATTCACCAATAAACAAAATCTAATTAAACTTTCTCTTTTGGATGGATTTCAATGGTTTGTTGTTGAATCTTTGCTTGTCTGCAACATTTAATAATGTTATAGTCATTTCCTGGATTAATAATGTAAATATTCTTCTTCTCCACCATTTTTTTTTGTCAGGCAACAAAAGAAAACCTGGGACAATTTTGAGGGCATCTCGACAGATGGAAGGTCAGCAACCGGTCATCTGTTCCAACACTAAGCTCTAAGATGGCAGCCAGCAGCCTTCTCCTACGTCCAACCAGACTGGAGCAGAGTCGCGTGTTACCATGGTGATCATTCTTTCGAAGACACTGGAAAAGAAGAAGGGTGTCAATAATGTAAGGGCCATTAACGTCGAGAGTCGGCTGGTAAGTTCGAGCTTAAAATATGTTAAATTATTCTTTTAGAATCCATAAGCCCTTCAAACAAAATTCTGTTTTAAGAAATTCTCAACCCTAATAATGTTTTATTATTACTATTATGTTTGAATAAACGTTTGCGTAAAATTGTTCCTAAAATTGTATATTTACTGTGGGTTTTTTTTTGTTTGTAATTATTTCTTCTTTCTATTTATTTTTATTGGCGAGTTGGTTTTAAAGTTAGTTTCAAATGTTACTAAACCGTCGTACAAATAAATTAATTTGCCTTAATATGCAGGAAAAGTGATCAACATTTCCCTTTCAGTTTTTCTTTTTAAATATCTTAAGGTACTTATCGACGCTGTTGGTCTGTTTTACCTATAATTCATCTTTTGACCATACTAGTGAAGATTTCAGAGAGAGCCATGAAGTAAAAGTGCCACATTTTTGATCAATTTATATTGTTCCTGAAAATAGAATGTTAATCTAAAGTTAAGGAAATGCATTATACAAGACGTCTTACTGTTAGGGTCTGATAAAACACACTAGCTTATAATGCTCGCTTGTGTAAAAAAAAAAAAAAAAAAGTCCATACTTCCCTATTTTAAAAGTTGCATTTTGTCCTCAGCAGCGTGAGCTCCACACCATGAGCAGAGGGACGACCCTCTTCTCCTGTGGAACTGCGGGTAGGTCATTTGCTTTTACCATAATTCACGACCAGAGATTTTTTTTTTATCTCTAAAAGATAAGGTCTTGGTCACCGACCGTAAATCTGTGCTTACTCTTTCACTTCTGCCTGACTGTCCATAACCCCCCCCCCCCCCCCCCCCACCCCCGACTCTTGATCGGGAAGCACCTGTCTTTAGCAGACGTTGCACGAAACCCTCCTGGGAGGTTACAGTAAATGAATATGCTGTTGCTTATGTCAACATTTTCCTCTTGGCTTTGTTCTTGTTGCTGTAATTACCTCGGTGTTAAAGGATATGCTACTGTAAATACAAGCTCACGCTATCTCTACCACAACGTCCTGCTCCATAAAGTGATGAACTCTTGCTTTAGATGCTTATCAGGCTTTATCAGTTGCTCCCATCTTTACTTTGATCTGAAACCAGGAATCTGTGATCCCAACTTGGAAATGAAGCCTTTTTGTTGTTGGTGTTGTTGATTCAACTGCTAACAAGTTTGCAGTAAATGCAACACTAATACTACTATTAGAAGCTGATTGTCAACCATTCCACTGATTCTTATCGTAGCAGCTTCACACATTTTTAATAGTTGGAGAATGTTTTTCTTTTCAGTCGAACTTGTGACTCCGCGATAAAAATAATATCCATTTTTCTGACTTATCAGCAATTACAGGAAGCATGGTACAGACTACAAGGTATCATTTTTATGTTGTTTTAAATAAGTTGAATTTAAAATTAAATTAAATTTGATTGAAAGTGTCAATAGACACTTATAACACTATATACAAGAAAAGAAAAACGGGTCCCAGTTAATAACTATGAGCTACAGTGGGGCGGAAAAACTTAATCTTAATCGCCCCAACTAGATGGTTATGTATTCAACTGGAAATTTCATCAAATTAAATGCATCTTAAGTTGTTAAAGAACATTTGCATGCGAGAAAATATGATATTCATGTGATAATGAGTCACCAACCAGTTTCCTTTATTTCACAACACAAATGAAGTGAAGTTGTTCACAAAGTAATGCCTCCTTTCTTAAGTATTACTGATGCATTGAGCTGGTTTCTTCCGCGAGATTGATTGTCTGCATATAGAGAAAACATCACTTATCTGACGCTCTGTTTTGGTCGTTGCAGAGGCTGAGAGGTGGTTGAACCTGGGCCGAAGCTGCGGCAGTCAGCAGAATCTCCCCTGCCAGTCCGGTCCGAGCCTGGACAGACTGTGGGACGTGATGCCGGAGCCCAGCGTCCCGCACTGGCCCAGGGATCCGGGCAGCGCCACCGCGATAACCAGTCTGATCAGCGACCTCGAACTCGGCGACGGCGCCGCAAACACCGCGTCGTCGTCCGACCTCGCGGCAACGGCCGCCGGCCTCGCCCCCGCCGCCGCCGCTCCGCCCAGCAAGCGCCAGTGTCGCTCCTTGTCCTTCTCGGACGAGTTTGGCGGCTTCCGGTCCTCCTGGAGACCCCAGGGCTCCCGGGTGTGGACGGCGGTGGAGAAGCGCAGATGTCACAGCGGGGGGAGTGTGCGAGGAGCCGGAGGGTTGTCCGGCGGCCACTACCCCGCCATGCAGCGCAGCTCCAGCTTCAGCCTGCCCTCTCACATCAGCAACCCCCGAGACGCCGGCCTGGACCTGCCGTTTTTCAACCAGCGGCTTCCTCTCCACCCCGAGTTCACAGCTTCTCCTACCTCTCCCTCCTTCCGCCACATGTCCAGCCAGCAGCACTTTGTCCGACCTCTGTCCCTTTCCCACGAGCAGATAAGCCTTCCAGAGCTCCAGAGCGAGGACGCTTCCGAGGCCAGCTCCCCAGACTCCACCCCCGAGTTAGGCCGTAGAGTCGGCCGGCGAGTCGGGCCCTCGGGTAGCCTGTCGAGGAGCAAGTCTCAGCCCTGCGTCTTGAACGACAAAAAGATTGGGATGAAGCGCAGGAGACCAGAAGACGTCCAGGAGCAGCGACCCTCCCTGGACTTGGCGAAGATGACCCAGGTCAGTCTAAATCAAAACCACATGTTCCAGACGCACAGACGTAATATTATAATATCACTTTCATTTCACTGATGAGATGCAAATCAACAGCAGATTGTATTGAATCTTGCTTTAATGCTCGAAAATCTGCTGATGTATTTATTTCCCCCCCGACGACTCGACTCTAGCAACACAAACAAAAACTCTTGTGTTCGCTCAACAATTGAACTTGAGTCTTAGAACATTTTTTATCAGTGATATTCTTAGGTTACCAACGGGAAAGCTGAAATAAATGTGTAATATAATAATAACACAATGTACAACAACAATAACACAACTTGAAAGCACAGAAAAACAGGGGTCGTATCCCTAAAGATTCTGAGAGACTTCGCTAAGCAGTCCTAACTTATACCAAAAAACACAGCAGACGATGGTACGAAGTGCAAATGAAAGCACAAGTTGCAAGGATGACAGTGCAAATCTAAAGAACATTGATCAAAGGTAATAACACAAAGATATTAGTAAGGAGGTGTGATTGTATTTCTAAAGCTGTGATTGGTTGATCCTAAAAGCCAGATCAAAAATACACCTTGTTAATAATGGGCAAAGGACGGACCCTCAAATCGATAAACGTAAGAATCTAGTGTTATGAAGACTTTGTTAAAAGAAATTAAAAATATCTTATAAATGAATAATAATCTTTAAATGACCTTTTATCATTACTATCATTTCAGTGTTTGCCCCAGCAGGTATTGCATTGTGCTTTTTAGTTGGGGAAATAAGATGAACCACATAATAATTCCTGTATGATCCAATGTGTAGTGGGATTCAGTGTTTGGAGTAATATTTTTCCTGCCTCTCCTGTCCGCCATTTTGACTCCTTAGCCACTCAAAAATCCTCTGCTCGGATTCTTCAGGAATAGCTTTTATCTCAACTACGATCTACTCTATACTTTTATGGGAAATTCAAACCTTATGATTCTAAGCCTATCTTGGTCAGAAGGAGAAACTCTTCTCAACAGGAATCTGTAGGAATCTGTAGGCCCCAGGTTTCTCAGGTGTTTCCAAGCTAAAATAGAAATTACTTTCCCCCCCCAAGGTCATTGGTTGTGATCTGACATCTTCCACCGATTAGACGAGGGAGTGGTGCTCATTATGAAGCAGCATTCCTCATGTTCGGTCGTGCTGCCGAGCACCACGCTCAGAGTAGCATGACTCTGCTTATCATTTCATTTGCTCCGTTGGCCGAACGGTCGGACCGGCGTTGGAAACTCTCAGCCGTTTCGTTTCCCTGCGTGTTCCCCACCCTGTCCAGTACCCCAGTACCCCTTCAAACCAAATGATCAATCAAACTGCTTGGACTGTTTCCCACCGAAGAGAACAAACACAAGTGTTTTTTTTATCTTAGGTCAGCAGAATAAGTGCAACAGTCACGCATTATTAATCACCTCTCGACTAATCTGAGCCAAAAATAGATCTGTTGAAGTATTTCAATAACACTTCAGGGACTTGGCAGAAATGTGCTGTTTGAAAACTGGGAGTTATTTAACCCCTTTTGACAGTTGATGAATCTTTATCCTTCAACGACGTTAATAATGTAATAGGATGAATATCCAAATATTGAGTTTTGATAAAGGAAACGAGGATTAGTTTGTTTTATTATGCTGGTATTCTATAACGCCATCTTTATTTAGGAAGGTTTTGTTGTTCATTTACATGGATTTCTGTGATTTTACTTGGGTGCATTCAGGTTTGATTCCCGTTCAGGGTATATATTTTTTTCGTGGAGGTATCTTGGTGCTTGTCTAGTTTTAATTGCAATTTCTCAGGTCGATATTCTTGCTCTTACACATCATAGTATTATTTTGATGTCTAAATTCTGCAATTACCGTCTGTCTCAGAACAATGTGTTGTTAAATGGTTTACTTATATAGTGTGAAAAGGACTTCATTCCCATCCTGTCTGTTCATTATACAGTAGTTAATCAGATATATCATCAGGTATATTTACCTATAAATATTAGAGATCAAATAAGCCACACCTTTATATACACAGCGGGGGACGTTGAAAGGGCCCTCAAGTCAGATTGCTGATCCGATCCCCAACTTCTTCCTGGTGTCCAACAAAGTGGTTACAATTTTACTCATCTCATGGTTTAAACCAACTTTTTCCATTTCCTATTCTGTTAATACAAACCTCAATTAGGTGTTCCCCTGCCCTCCTCCCTTCCTTTTTCCAAAGATTTGTCTTCCCAGCCAGCCACCCCCAGGACCTCGCCAGGGGTGGATCAACACGGCTTTGATAGCGGAGCCTAGCGAGCATGTTTCCTCTCGCCATGCCAGCTGCTAAGAAGGGAAAAAACCCAATCTCACATACGCACATAAATACACACATTGTCAGTTTTATGTTACCAGTGGTCGCGGTAGGAATGTTCGGAGGCAAGAGTGAACGTCTGAGGCAGATGGTGGCCCAATCACTGGGTTTTTAAGGATTAACGGGCAAAGTCATCCTTTCTTGCTTCTTGTAAAATCTCTTTATAAAGCCTTTCATTCTCTGCAGAAGTCTTTTAGTTAATGTTGCTAATAAATGCCCCTGTAGTAAAAAAAAAAACCTTTTTTTTTTTTTGCATCTTTTCAAACTCCTGGCTGCTGGTCAAATTAAATTTACTGCGTGGTCAAACTACTAACAAATAAGCATGATTGTGCTTAAAAACTTTTTGTAGCTAAGGATTCCACAGAAAAGAAAATAAGATTTAATTGATTCTGGTTTTGTTTTTTTATGAACCAAAAAAAAATGTGTAAAAATGTGTTTTAAATGGATCAAAACGATTAGATAAAGTGTCGCAAATAAGATAAAGCGTCTTTCAGCTTTACTATTAATACAAACTTGGCACCATCGTTATATTATATGCCTGGAAAGTCCCACAAATAACACAACAGAGGCAACTAATGTGTTGATTTAACAGTCTTTTAAATAGATCTTGGACCTCTATTATACTCATCAGTATGTGTCTGTTTGTACAAAACTCTCTTTTCATTCAAATATTGACGATAGAAAATGTTATTAAGCTCTGCCTACTAAAAACGCTTTGTTTTCTGGAAATTAAATCTTGTTTACCATAACCACACACTCACTCTGCTGTGATTGGTAAAGCATCGAGGTTTGTCACCACGCATCATCAATTAAGGAAGTCTCCAGCTCCAAGAGACTTGTTGTACAAACAAAGCAGGGCGTGATTACAGCTAGCTGGAAGAGGAGTGAAGCCATAATGGACTCCGCTCTCGTAACCTCTTGTACGCCGATATTTCAGACCGGGTAGAACTTGAAGTAATAAGTTCCAAACATGGTCATAATTAGGGACTTACTGCATATTGGAGAGGAAGACTTCAATATTTGAAACATGTGAGTGAGTTTTAGGAAGGTTTTGACATTAGTTGCCCATTAACGTCATCCACTTCAACAGGAAGTGCTTAATTACTACTAACAGAATTTAAATAAAGAAGTTAAATAAATAAGAAGTTTAAAAGATAACTTAATGATGATGATCGTCTTGTATAGTTATGTGTGACCAAAAACACATCTTGAAAAAAGGGGATTCCTTCTATAGTCAGGGTTGCCTTGTTTTCCGCTGCTACTATCCTCCAAATTCCCCGAATGTTTGTTCCCGTCTGTCATTTATCAGTTGACTGCTCTGTCCACCCAATTCTCCGACTGCTCTTTTCCACCTTGCCCCTACATTGTCTGTTTTTCCTTCCCTGGGTGGGTGTGGAAATGTGTCACGTCGGGAATTTTATCTCCAAAATTCTAGGTCACTTGCCGAAAGATTGGTTGACGTAACTCAGGCTTTTGAGGAAGTGGCCATGTGAGGCGTTCGTGTCGACTCTTCACGATTAGCAGAATGATTACAGGAGGTCAGCGCGGAGGTATGAGGGGCCAGGTTGATGTATGCGGGTGCAATCAGGAGTGAACGACGGGGTGAAGAAAGGTGGAATATTTCTGCAGAGAAACCTGGCCGACAAACTCATTTGCTCCCCTCTATTAATATCCCCCCGGCCCGACTCGGCTCCGCGCTCCCCCTCCTCTCGCTGCTCAGCTCCATTCCTGGGATGGCAGACGTGGTGATCATAACTCTGTGCCGACTCCCGCGGGCTTGTGGGAACACCTTGTTGAGGTTGGCGTCGCAAAAAAGTGCGATACGTATCGACGTGCTAAAACTTGTCCTTGCCAGCGCCTGGAGAACAATACACAGGTCACATGTCTTTTGTTTTGAGTAGATCAAACAGTTTGATGCGAAAGTTAAACGCATCATTGATGCTCTTTAGCGGGTCGTTTCTCCTTTCTTGAACCGAGTCGGCAAAACATTTTAGGGGAAAAAAAAAAGGAGCTCCGTGTAGTGGAGTGTGTGGTGCAGAGAGTCTACCTCGGAGGTCCTGCTTGTTTTCCCTAATTATCTAGAGGATGTTTACCTTTTCCCTTGATTCCTCTTTTTCCTTCAGCTGTGTATTGATGGAGAATTTTAAGTTGTTTATCTTTTCATAATGTTATACAATCATTTTAATGTAGTGTATTTTTCTACTGATCCATGACGAATTAAATTCTCTGACGGCTGACCTTCACCACAGCTTTATTGTACACATTTAATTCATATTAATAATCAAATTGCATCATTTGAACGGATGAGAAAATAATTGTTATGCCTAAAAAGTTAATATTGTGCAATTAATTCTTCTCAAAGATCTCGCATCTCATTTACTTCTTTCTCGGGATATTTGGCTTTAGATTATTTTAAAATATACATAATAATATTCATATTTGACATATCCTAACTCTAGTATGACAGGTATCCCGCATTAATGAGTAATTCCTTGATTTTCTGGAACTCCTCTTGTGTTATCAGTTTTATCTCGATCTTTAAAATATATACTTTATTGAATATTGTTTTGATTGTTTAAGCGCTTTGTGACCCTGGTCTGGAAAAGCGCTATACAAATAAAAATTACTTACTTACTTACTTAATAATTCCTTTTTTATTTTTTGGCGTAAAAAAATACATTTTCTCAGGCATAACTTCGCTCCGATCTAAAAAAAAATGTACTCAACTAGCATTAAACTTTAAGATGAAAACATTGTTTTAATAATGTTTTTTTTTTCATTTTTATCTGGCACACTTTTAAAAGCTGGTCATGGAAAGTATTGCCTATAGTTTGTGACCCCTGCAGTATTGTAGGTTACTTGTCAGATAAACTTACTTCTGATTGAAAAGTTTAGTGAGTCTTTCAAGGATCTGGATCTTAGGCAGAGAGTCTAATGAAAGGGGGTGGGGGCTATTAAATGAAGAATTTGGCATGCTTAAACTATTTTCACGATCACCTACTCACCACTTCTCTCAACAGTTTCAGACTCAGAAACTGTAATTATATACGTGAGCTATGTTTTAAATGAGGCACTCAAGGTCTATGTTCTAAAGTCCAAACAAACAATCTTTTATTCTTATTTTCACCTCCAAACAAGCGTATCTCTTCATTTCCAATGCTGGACTTTTACAGCGAGTTTGTCAGCCGTCCACGCCCAAGCGTGGTAGTGGGCTCAGCGAGACATGATGTCAGAGGGTCCTACGTGTGGTTTGCGTGTGTGTATGGATCTCTTCCATCTGTTTCTGGGTTTTTGTAAGTGCAAGGCTGGCAAAGCTTGGTACACAGCAGTAATCCGCTCCCCCCCAAAAAAACTACAATCAGAACCCGCCCCATTCCCTCTCTTAGCAGTGGGGGAGACCTGAGGAAGAGGGGGTGGAGGGGCTCCTCCTGACAACATGCTTCTTCTGTGATGATAAGGAGTGTGACACAAACAGAGCTGAGGCGTACAAATCTACTTTTCCACTCCGATGAAGACGCTACAACAGCCAAGGTTTTCACCTGTACAGACGTCTGCTTTAAGGATAATCTAAGTTTTGTGCTTCTTCTTCGGAGCGTACCGGAGTCGGGCCGGGATGAAAGTCAGGAAGACAAAGCATGATGTCCCGAAAACACATGCCAGGAACATTAGAAGTCATGTAAGCTGAATCGCTTCAGTGAAAAACTCATCTCTATTCACCTCCATAACATCTGGTGCTGGGCCACGCAACAGATCATTAACCCCTTCACCACTAGTGCTGTGTCTCAAATCGCATACTTCTCTTAGTATAATAGAAGTTAGTATGCATCAGGATAGTGTACGTACTAACTAGTACGCAAATTCTCTACAGATAGTATGTCTCAAATCAAACACTGCCGCTATGCATTAACAGGAAATGAGCGACAGCTACTTCTTCTACTACTATTTAACAATGATCAGGTTTTGCAAGTTTGGAAGAAGAAATAAAGACAAAATATGAGAAATGAAATATTCGTGAGATATTTACTTTAAGATGTGCCATCCTCCTATTGTTGGCTGAAAATGCACCTGTAAGTATATGAATATATATGGATATATACATTACTTAACTTCCGTTTACAACGTCACTTAGATGGCAGCCGTTTAGGGTCGTTCGTGTCCATCGAACCGTACTCAGTTTTGTAGACGTTTTAGTACGCCAATTTAGTGTGCATGGCGCACTAAATTTCTCATACTAAGAATTGAGACACATGTACGCACTAAAAAGGCTAACTTTGAGTACGCAAGTATGAGATTTGAGACACTGCATAGGTATGAGAGAAAATATTGATTAGCTGAAATATAGCTCTTTTTTTTTCAAGATATAGATTTTACCTTTTATGAGGAGGGGCTCTTTTAAATCATATTTAGTTTTCATCACACTTTATGCTTTTGATTTCAATAAAGTGTAAAGATTTTTGAATGATTTCCAATTAACATGCAAATATTCAGTGTTCATTTTTGTGTTAAACTTAAACACTTCAGGGAGCCAGATGGCAGCAGAACAATGAATCCCTGGCGAGGACTGGGGATGAGAGGATACACTTGACTCGAGCAGCTTGTAAAGCTGATGTTTGGACATATTATGAAAGCAGTTACGACCTTGTGGTCTGTGACTGTCAGAACTATAAATATATTGTTGTTTCTACAGTATCTCATTATAGTATTGGTACATGGGCAACTTATTGTATCACCAGTACACACCCCTATACATGCCTTCATTGTTCAAGGTATATGAACAAGAAAATGAAGAAAAAAACACTATTTAAGACTCATATAAAAATCCACAACCTGCACTGGACAGTTCTGTGTGACTGGGGAAAATAAGTGCCAACCTGTCAAGTTAGCCTTCACAAAGTAATCTATTGCAACACTGAAGTAAGCTTGGTTGAATGATTATTGCACAGATCGTGACACATCTTCCTTCCTGAATTCTTGATAAGAAATGCTGAGAGTATTTTGGTTATATTTTCTAAACAGTCATGGCTGTTTGTCTTCATGTTGACTCGTCGTCATGCCATCAGGGAGATTAAAAACCTGCTTCCTCACTGAAATCCAATCATAAACGCCGAATATTCTGGGAAAACTGAATTTTTTTAGCCTCAAGAAATCCTCCAGTTTTACAGCTCGGTCATAAACAAAGAGACTTGCTAAGCACTGCGAACCGACATTAATCCCTCGTTTTTATTTTCATGTTTACAGAAACTTCAGACGTTTCAGAGCTTGAGCTGTCCCGGTTTTTCATCCGCCGAGAGCTGCCCGTCAAGCTTCCCTCCGCCGTCTTGCGACTCTTTCACTCGATCAGACTCTTTCACTGCTGTGTCCGACCTGGGACTGACGCCGCGCCAGGAGATGGCGTGCGAGGAGGATTCTTCCTACGAGGAACTGGATAGCGACTCTGCTTGCAGCGTCGACTCGCCGCCCGGGTCTCCCGTCGGCACCGTTCAGGGTAAACTCGCCCTCTGGAAGGGCGATCACGGGACACAGAGGGACATTTTCCAGCTCGGAGGGGAGCTGGATCTGGACCAGATTGAAAGAAACTGAACCATTAGAAGTTTTTGTCAAAGACTGGAAGTCATTCGTTGGGACTCGTGAGAACTCAGGATCTTTTAGATTGGTTGCTAAGGACAATGAAACTGATAGAAAGTTGGAATCTTTGTAAAGAAAAAAGGTTTGTCAAAAGATTTTAAAAAAAATGTCGTCGACGGTATCATCCACTGTGTTATCGTTGCATATGCTAATAATAGATCGATTGTGTTGGGAGATCAAGACGACTCGAGGGTTGACGGCAGAGTTGCAACTGATCATGTCTGTGTTCATGAGAATAAAGTCAATCAATTGATCACTTTTTGTACGTTAAGATTAGTTAAACAAAGCAAAAAGAAGTGATCATTTGTTCTTTTAAAATTCATTCACTTTTCTTACAGTTGCAACTCTGCTTGGCAACAGCTGGCGCGTCCCCTTCTCCGGTAGCATTGGTGTGAATCAAGCGATTTTTTTTTTGGATGAAAGATGTTGAGTTGTAGCTTAAGAACGTGGTTAAATGAGGATATTGCAAGTTTTTTTGTTCTTTTTCTTGAACATTCTTACTGTTACCTTTTAGTTGTTTTATTTTGAGGAGCTCAACTCAGGAGAGGGAAAGTGAGGGTTAGTCTTAAAAACAAAAAAGAGAGAAAATGCCTTAAAAACCTGATGATCTTTCCAAAGTCAGGCTAGCTTTTTGTAGAACTGTAGCGGTAGCTGGGTTCGCTTGTATATTCTCAAGTTTGTGTGCTTGAGCAAGTGTGAGTGTCTACCATGTGTTTGGAAAAGTGGGGATGGGAACAAAAAACCTCTCGTATAAACAACCTTTTCTTCACAGTTGTGGTCAGAACTTTCTGAATGTCGTATCAATAAGCTTTACGGAGGCGTCCCGGAATGTGCCTTCTGGATGATCGATCTCCTTTTCAAGACTAGTGCTTCAGAAAGAAGCCGCCATTTTTGTAGTGTCTTTATATACAAATTGTATTTTTTGAATTTAACACAGAATCTCTCAAAATCTTCAGTTGGAGTATCAACGTATATTTTTTCAAATGTTTTCTATGTTTGTGAAGGAGCAAGGGGAGAAGGAAAAGAAGTCTTCTTTGTAAGAGGATTGAAATAAATGACAAACTGCACTCGTGTTCCTGTCTTTTTTTGGGTGTAATTCAGATTCAATTTTAGGTTTTGTTGATGCCATCAGTTGCATCACCATGGACACCAGTCGGCTACAACGAACGGTAAACTTGTAGAGCAAGCTTTTTTTAAAAGGGTAATTTATGAGTGAATGAATGATCAACTACATCACGTTTCAAACAAACACGTGTCAATCTTGGTTTTGTTTGTCGCATCTTCAATTTGTTTTTCTAGCTACTTGCTATTTAAAGCAACTAATGATGACATCAATGCAAAAACTCCTGTATTGCCCTCGAGCTTCTCAAAGCAGAATAGCAGGAAGTCAGGACTCGAATATCAATGATACTGAAACGTAATTAGTTAAAAAAAAAAAGAAGTCTAAAGTCACTCGTACGAGCTGTTTGCATACGATAACATTTGTCTGCGTTTTGATCAAACGATAGGAGGGATTGTTTTTCAACTCTCAACTCTGTTTATGTGCAAAACAGGATGTTCCAGCCAGTTGCTTTTCCCTCGATCACGGCCTTGAAGGAAGGAGATCTGAAGTTTTGACTCACACAAACCCACACATGTAAACACACGGATGACTAACTCGGAAAAAAAAAGCATTTTTATTGTCTATAGATATCTTTACTGGATATCAATGCTCTAATACAGGGGTCTGCAACCGTTTATGTGCCAGGACCGGCATAATAGCCACGTACTGTCCTTCAGATTAAAAACATAAGGACAAATAAAATGGAAAGATCTGGAGAAAACACACAAATTTACTGCTTTTGGAAAAAGCTCTGGACCGGTTACTAAACCAAAACGTATGTGTATTTGTATACATGTGTGTTTAATGTGTTTGCTGACGATAGTGTTCTGTATGTGTGTCTCCTAGCTTTTACTTTGTGACAATATGTGTATAATTAGGAAAACAATCAAAAATGTCAGAGTTTCACTTGACTGCAACAAGCATCTTGCTGCGTTAAGAGTCAAATCATAATTTTACTTTAGACATTACAGACAGTAATAATCAATAGAACAAAAATAATGTCCTTTTTTTCTTTTTTGGACCGGTACCTTTATCACACGATAAACCTTTTAAATGAAAGTGTCCAGTTGATGATCCTAAAGTCGTACATTTTAATCGGTTTCATCATTGAATTACACGATTGAAAACAGAGTTCAACTCAATCCGGTCATACATTTGCTGCCTTTGACTCCTGTTAGTGGAGAGAGCAGCTCCGGTACGACTTCTGTCTCAACCACAGTCACACACACACAAAAAAGCACACATGTTTCCTTATAGGCAGGAAATGGCAGACGGAGAAGGGGAGAGTTAATATCTGAAGCCAAAACGGCTATAAATAGGGAGCATTGTAGTTGTGGTTGGCAGAGACTGGGGAGAGCGAGACGGGGGGAAAAGGCAGTGTTACACAAATTCACATCGTCCTGGACGACGAGGCACATGTAGGAAAAACATTGAGTCTGTTTTCAAAACTACACATCTCACACCATCAGCCACATGGCTGTCATTGAGGCAATAAAAAAAATGCTTGCTCATGTTCCATCACCGACACTTTATGTCCACTTGTTTATTTGTTGCTGCGAAAGCATATTTTACTTTCCTTTTTTAAAAAATATGTTCCCCCCTGACGGTCCGCTGTATCCTTATATACTTCTAACTTTATTGCTGCTCAGACGCTCCAGTAAAACCTTAAAGTAATAGTTCCTCCTAAAAATTGCCCTCATGTCGACTAAGGGTTGGGATTATTTTCAGAGTAATCGGTTCCTTTTTAGAGATATAGACAAAAATGTATGTTCATTTTAATGTAGCCACTGGAGATCAGTTGTTTTTATCTTCGTCCAAAAATACTTCTTAACGTTATTTTCCGGAAACAATTTCTCATGTCGAAGCTTCAATACAATAGTGACGTTACAGACGAGCAGTATGGAGGTATTTGGATGTTTTTAAGTGTCTTTTTGGACGAAGATGAAGACGAAGACAACTGAGCTCCAGTCGCTACATTAAAATGAACAAACATTTTTGTCTATAACTCTAAAAAGGAACAGATTACTCTTAAAATAATCCCAACCCTTAGTCGACATGAGGTTGAGTAGAATTTTTTTTTTTTAATTTTCTAACCTCCAATGTTTACCAATATCCCATCATGCAGAAAGAGAATATGAATTCAGAATTCTAAAAATAAGAGTTTTTTTTAATGTAGATACCATGTATGATTGTACAAGGTCATTCAGAATTGGCTTTTATTAAATAACCTTTTATTTTAATTTACTTTTGATGGTCCTGTGTCATGTACAACCCTCTGTTAAGCATCTTCAGCTGTGCCATCAAAGGCGAGTCTTGAAAGTTTATTCTCAAACATCTCTTTAGCTTTTCCCTGATTCTTGAACCTGATTAGAAATCCTCTACTTCAACTCTCCGGCACTGTATCTCGATCCTCAAAAAAATCACTCGACGATAGTCGATCTCTACGGCGCCGTCTTGGACTGCCTTTTGACTGCCACATGTCTGAGTGTATCATTAACAGGTACGTTGGTCCTCGGATGTCTGGCGGTGTGTCTCAAACCGTCGTAAATAACAGTTTATTTTGAGCAGCGTATTTATCTCGTATGTCTCACAGTAGCTTTAAGACTATATTTTGATTCTCAAATATCTAACAGTTTCTTCAGCGATGTATCTAGTATTTCCTGTTCATACTTTATATATATTTTAAATATTATTTTTGCTATTTGCTTAATTTTATTAGTACAAAAATATATTTGCCTTATTAGACATTGACATGTGTATTTTTCCTTTAAAAATCGATTACATTTGAATGCACTTCTATCTTGAATATGTCATATCACTCTGGAGATCATTGTACATCAGTTGGTTACAATCTGATATATGATGTTTATTTGGAACCAATATCAGCGAAAGTTTCTTCTTTGTTTTGAAGAGGCGTTAGGGGAAGTGGACAGCTGCGGGTACATCATGTTCTTTAGGTGAGTCTCGAACAGATCCTGGGTCCGCATGTCCACCGATGTGTGTCAGGAGACACCTATGCTGGTTAAACAGGTGGCTGGCAGTGTCACATGTCACTTATTGACTAGTCCGCCACTCAGAGGTGACAGAGTGCAACCCAACACTCGGTCACCATGGTTCCCAGTGAATGCCGAACCCTCCCCTCCACCTCTCCAGCGCCTGTGATTTACATCTTGATAAAGCAGCCAGTAATGACCGGTTTACTGGCTGCTTTACCACCCAGGAGTACCTGGAAAATCCCTCGCTTGGATGTAAAAACAGGAAATCGTTCTCCTTCAGGTACAAAGATGAAAGTACAATCTTCTGATTTAAGGATAGCTAACTATCTATAGCTAACTCTCTCCTCTCTTAAATATACAGTAACAACTGCTCTGAGTCTGGACTAAGATTGATTTTTCGACCTTATTCTTCCGCAAAGACAAAAAAGGCCTTATACTCCTTTATTATGGCGTGAATATGCTAATTTCCTTCGCCTCCTTCCAAGGATGGTTTTAAAATAAAATGGAGCCAAAATATTAAGCAATTTATAAATCTTTTAAAATCACAACTTCGCCAACTGTTTAGCTCTTAGTTGCTTTTTTCACGTTTTTGAATCTTGTAAAAATCCCCGGGCAACGCCTTGTATTTCAGTGTTTTGAAGAGCAACAAATGTATTGATTTAAGTGTCTTTTAAAATGATTTCGGACCTCAATTGTAATCATCAGTATGTGTCTGTTTGTACAAAACTTATTTTTTCATTTAAATATTTACATTAGAAAATGTGCTTAAGCTCCGCCCACTGAAAACACTGTTTTTTGGAGATTAAATCTCGTTTTCCTTAACCACACCCACTCTGCTGTGATTGGTCAAACATCAAGATTTGTCAAAACGCATCATCAATCCAGGATGTCTCCACCTCCAAGGGACTTGTTGTGTAAACAAAGCGAGGCATGTTTATAGCTGAAGTGAAGCCCCATTATTACGTTATAATGGACTCCGCTCTCGTAACCTCTTGTTGGCTGACATTTCAGATAGGGGAGAACTTTGAAAGACATGAGTCAGGAAAGTTGGGTTTCGACATTACTTGCCCTTTAATAAGTTTGACTTAATCGTTCAGCATTCGTTTCATTGATTGATTTATATCTTTATTTGATTCTGTAAGTATCACGTTGAAAAAAAGGAACATTTGACACTTCTGCCCACAAAAATGTTAATTTAAATTACCACAAGAACAGAACATATAAATACATTTACCTGTGAATAGTTACATTATTGGTGAAATGTTTGTTTAATATCCTTACATCGTACATGATGTCATATCAGGGAGATTTAATTCAACTTCATAGAGCGACAGAGAGTGAACTAAAAAAACACAATAACCCAAAATGAGTATTCAGTTATAACCTGAATTTCTCTGTTTAATAACACATTTATTATGTATGGGTTTATAGGTCTAGTTTGCTTGAAAAGCCTATGAGTTGATTGCCCTGTTATATGTTTGGAACAATTCATAGGAGAGCTCTGATCCAAAGAGGATAAATCTGTTGATGGTTGAAAAAAACTACTGTTGGGCTGGTTTGGATTCCAAATGTGACACTTTCTCTGGGTGTCTTTAACCCTTGTGTTATCTCAGGGTCAAGGTCTCAAAGGCCCGAAAACAAAAATGTTTATGGTATCCCTTGTGTTGTCTCTTGTTTAAGTGGAACGACCTTTTAAAGTGCACATGTATTTATGGAAGCCAGGGAGGTTGTTCACCAAAGACAACACAAGGGATACCTCAAACACATTTTTTTTTCAGGCCAAGGAGTCACTTTAACCCAGAGATAACACAAGGGTTAATGTGTGATGTGTTAATTTGGAATGATGTGTTTTTGGTTCTCTGTCTAATCTCAATTTAGTAAACCATAAAAATACCTCAACTGTGTAACTTTATTCTCATGTTTAAAACAAAAGAATGTAGCAGCTTAAGTCGAGTTGACTTTAGATGATGTTGAGGAGGAAGTTTATTTTGTATTCTGGTGCACGCTGAGAATTATAGTGAGCAGAAACTGGCAGCTTCACCTGAGACGTGAATCCTGTAGCGGCGGCTTGTAAATCCCTGCTTTATGGGGAGCAGATGGCAACATTGTTCAGCGCTGATGTGCAACTCATTCACATCAAGTGTCGCTCCAGCTCCGCAGAGGGCCGCTGCGAGAGGAACTGGGAATCTTGCAACGACCGTTTGACGTCACGTAGGCCTGCCAAAAGTATTCAGTTGCCATGCCACCTCTGGTGTTGTCTCCCTGCCATGGAAGCGTATGTGTGTGCTGTGACGGCGAGGCGAAAGAGTCGACCTGGAAGGACGCGTGCTGCTAGAAAGAGAGGAAACATATGTTCCTTTTTTTTTCTCTCTCTCTTTTGTGCGTACGAGCGTTCCACAATGGAGTGACTGAAATAGACGTGTTGTTGTTTTGGCGTCTGGATCCATGAATCCATCATAGCACTGACGTCTGGGTCGACTGGTGCTGCCTGTGGTGACACCCGGGGTCACCGGGGTGGCAGAGACGAATAGTAATAATAATAATAATGTTACGAGATATTTTGTCGCCTGGAAAATACACATGAAAGTGCTCATGGGAAAAACGTCAAATGAACTTTCTATAGCTAACTCTCTCCTCTCTTAAATAGTCTGGACTAAGATTGATTTATCGACCTTATTCGTCCGCAAAGACAAAAAAAAGCCTTCCTACTCCTTTATTATGGCGTGAATGTGTTAATTTTCTTCACCTCCTTCCAAGGATGGTTTTAAACTAAAATAGAGCTAAAATATGAAGCAATTTATAAATCTTTAAAAATCACAACTCCGCCAACTGTTTAGCTCTTAGTTGCTTTTTTCACGTTTTTGAATCTGGTAAAAATCCCCGGGCAACGTAAATGTATTGATTTAAGTGTCTCTTAAAATGATTTTTGACCTCAATTGTAATCATCAGTATGTGTCTGTTTGTACAAAACTCTCTTTTCATTTAAGTATTTACATTAGAAAATGTGCTTAAGCTCCGCCCACTGAAAACACTGTTTTCTGGAGATTAAATCTTGTTTGCCTTAACCACACCCACTCTGCTGTGATTGGTCAAACACCAAGGTTTGTCAAAACGCGTCATCAATCCAGTCAAGTCTCCACCTCCATGGGACTTGTTGTGTAAACAAAGCGAGGCATGATTATAGCTGAAGTGAAGCCCCATTATTACGTTATAATGGATTGAATAATAATGTTACGAGATATTTTGTAGCCTGGAAAATACACATGAAAGTGCTCAAGGGAAAAAAACGTCTCGATGGATGGAATGTCTTTCTTTTGGTCTTTCTCCGTCCACAGTTCAAGGTCACGCGATCAAACGATGTAGCATGTCTTATCCGCCGCATCAAGCCCGGCTCCGGCAACAACAAGTGGCCCAGCTTTGTCTACGTGACTTTCAATAAACTTGCATTTGCTCAGCGTATTAGCGTGTGTGTACTTTACTTACATTTTAAAAAGAACAAGTCAACAAACCTCAGATCTCTCCTCCAGCTGCCCTGACACTCGTCTAACAAGCGCACGTCGCTGTCGCATGTCGACAAACACGAGCAGACAAGTTGGCAGCCGCCGGTGATGTTATCGGTCTGGCGGGGAGATAAGAAAAAAACTAATTATATTTAACTACTGCCGCGAAAGAAATAACAACTGCTTGATTGTGAGCTGATGAGCAAACACTCGCTGGGATGTGTGAGCAGCTGCTGCAACTGTAGAAACGACAAGACTGACGGGTTCCAAAAGTCTTCCTGTCTTTAAGTGAAGTTTCATCACTGTGTAGACGTTTTGGAGCCTTCAGAGGAACCGTAACCTGGGCGACCGAGGATCTACTGGACACACTTTGTGTCTCTGACGGATGAATGTAGACGAACACATGTGTGGAAACGGCAAAGAAAAACGAGTATGTGGTGTAGTGCTCGGGTATAGAATTCTTCAAAATTGATGCAAACCAGAGATATTTAAAGTGATAGCTCAAACACAATTCAAGATTAACTAATTTCCCTCATGTGGACTAAAGGTTGGGATTATTTTCCGAGTAATCTTTTCCTTTTTAGAGTTATAGACAAAAATGTTTGTTCATTTTAATGTAGCGACTGATCCTGAGTTGTTTTTGTCTTCATCTTCATCCAAAAAGACACTTAAAACAATCAAAATTCACTTCATACTGTCTCTAATTTCCATCTTGAAGTTTAGTTTTTTTGGGGGGGGGGGCGCTGCTGGGCCATCATCTTAAATCTTGCACATTGACACCTGCAATGTTTTTCAATTGGAAATGACTCAGACAGTAGCTAAAAGATCGAGGTATACTGATGTTTTTAAGTGTCTTTTTGTACAAAGATGAAGACGAAGACAACTGAGCTCCAGTCGCTACATTAAAATGAACAAAGGTCCTTGTCTATAACTCTAAAAAGAAACAGATTACTCAGAAAATAATCCCCTTAGTCAACATTTGGGGGAGTAGAAAATTGGTGAAATTTGAATTTTAGGTAAACTACTACTTTAAAGGGTGCCTCTACAGATCAGTTTCTTTCAATGCATACATCATCTCTGGTGAACACCCTTTAAGACTTAGGTCTTTTGACCGACTTTAGGAAGGAAACTCTGGAACCACAAGTATACCATGCTGTTACGTCTAGTAAACAATGTTAACTTATAAATCCGGCATGCACATGGATGTTTAAAACGTGCTCCAACTGTGTAGCTTTGAGAGGCATTTCATTTCATTATTATGTTTCTTAACTAAAAATGGAGTTTGGTCGAGTCAAGAGAAGAAACATTGATAAGGTTAGGTGTAATCAAGTGTAATCTGTTATAAACCCAATTCCACTAAAAACTCATTTTTATAATGAAACAAAACAGTAAAACTATCTCGGAATGTCATCCAGACCTTTTGATACCTTAGGGATTTAGGTTCCCACTGACCTCTGCACGGTTTCTAATCTCCATGTTGATGCTCCGGTGTGGGTCTCAGTCAAGGGCAGACACTGATAGTTGTGTTTGATCTATCTGGGAAGCAGGAAAATTAAAGAGTTTGGAAAAACCTCCCCATCGCTATTATCTATGTTGGAGAGGAACTTTATGTGTTTTGCTCCAGCCTCTAAAAGTAAACACACACACTTTCCCAGCCTTTGTAATGTTTAAGTTTGAACTTGACATCACCATTTGTCAACGTTATTAACATTTGTCCGTAGGAGGTTTTGTGTGTGTGCAGAGAGCCGACGAGCTGCCTTTTCTGTCCATACAAAAGGGCGCTATAGGTAAGCAAAGAAGGGACTGGTGCCTGTTGTTGTTGAGCCCCTGAAGGTTTGCATGACTGACAATAGAAAGCCTCTTCCTGTGTGTGCTCTGCAAGCGTGCAGCCTGTTTCTGGACTGTTTGTGTACAGTCTGTCAGTGATCAAACACTGTGGTTGTTCTGAGTTTGTGTGTCGTGTTGAACCGGCTGCGTGAGATTTTGTTTTTTCTTCTTTCTCTCCTAGACCAAGACTCACAATGAAGTCCAATGTTTCTCGAGTAAAGCCGCGATGGTCTTCAGGAGTTTGGATGATGTTGACGCTCAAATGTGTCTTTGTGTTTGACAAAGAGAAACATAGTTGTGATTTCAGTCTTCGGAGGAGAGTAAACACATTTCATTTTCCCAAGAGTGTCACAAATGGTGTCCATTTTTGGGGATGACAAGAGAAATAAGATCAACTGTTTACATCAATGTGTTTGCAGTAGATCAAATCTGTTAAAGCTTGTTGATGTTTTCGAAAAGAAAGATTTCTTAAGCTCACTTGAACAGCTGCTGAGTCTTACTGCTCCCTGAACTCTGTGTTCTTTGATTTGAAACAGGATCCGTTCTAAAGTTATTTCACAAGTGACTCACTCCATAATACAAGAGCCGTTTACACTTTGCATAAAATATTAAGATATAGTCCAGGCTTTTTTTTTTTAAGGGAAACTAAAAACTTTCCTGACATTTTTCAAATGTTGAAGTCTTCTTCTCCAAGATGCAGTAAGTCTCTCATCATGACCATGTGTTGAAGATATTACTTTATAAAGTTCTCCCTCGTCTGAAATCTCAGCAAACGAGAGGTTACAAGAGCGGAGTCCATTATCAGGTAATAAAAGCTTCACTCCTCCTCCAGCCAGCTGTAATCATGCCTCGCTTTGTTTATACAACGAGTCCCTCTGAGGTGAAGACTTTCGGGATTGATGATGCATGGTGACAAACCTTGATGTTTGACCAATCACAGCAGAGTGGGTGTGGTAAACAAGATTTCATCTCCAGAAAAATGTGTTTTCAGTGGGCGGGGTTCAAGTGTAAACATGTAAACATTTAGATTAAAATACAGTTTTGTACAAACAGACACATAGGAAATATGAAAAATTGCTGTATTTGCTGTGGAAAATTTGGAAAATAACAATTTCCCGAAGGAGACCCGAGGGATCAATAAAGTTCTACCTAACCTAACCTAAGAATGCTACGGGGACATGTGAACAGAGAAGAAACACAAACATGTACAGATCATTAGCAGCTGAAGCAGTTGTGTGTATGTTTGTGTTCACATAAATGAACAACACAATCTCACAATCGTGGTTTTTCAATAACACTATTATATAGAAAACTTCAGTCTGTGACGCCAAAACACATTTTCAAATAGACACACAGAACATTCCTGGTGGTTCTGCCTGCAGTCATGGACTCAAGAGAGAGGTTCTGCTCTGGAAAGCCCCAAAAGCAAAAGATCCTTTTTCCCCTCCTCTCTCCTCGCCCGCCCACTCCACCCAACCATTATGGTGGGGTGGTTCTCCCGGGACCCCCAACACTCCACTTGAAAACCCAAACATGCCTGGATTTCAAACAAGTGGAGAGAAAAAAAAAGAAGAAAAAAAACTGAATGAACTCCCATCATCATCCACCAAAGTCTGCTCATTGTAGATAAACAATGGAGCAGAACCAGTCGGGGGGGGCATTTTGGAATGAGGTGTGAGAGACGAGTCACCCCTTTATCTACTCCTTCTTCAAGGTGGAACACGTGTTGTTAGTGTTTCAGCTACAGATCAAGAAGTGAGGCATAAATATGTCAAAAAAAGAAACAGTTTTGATGCTATTTAACATCATAACTACCGAAAGACAAACTCTTTTTTTTTTTTTTTATTCATTTTCTTTACCGCTTAATCCGTTAAAGGTGGTGGGGGGGCCACCCTGGACAGGACGCCAGTCTGTCGCACAAAGACACACAACCATTCACACACACACACTCATACCTACAGACAAGTTCATACTCAACCTCAGTTTGTTTTTGGAACTGTGATTTTATGATTTTATAATTACAACAGTTGTACAAAGTGAGTAGATGATTTAACAAAAACATGTTATTAAAGTATTCAATTTTCGGAAATGATGAAAATGTTATTGTCGTTCCAGATTCCCATCTGGAAAAAACGTCTTCTTAAATTACCGCTCAAGTAATTTTTGTTCAGCTAATTTTGATTTGAATTGGATAATGATGATGATAATTCAGACAATATGAAAATAATTTTTGTTCTATTCAGGCGCTGATGTGGACAAACATGTGCTTTATTTCTATAAAAAACGTGTCCTTATCAAGGTATATCCATCTTTCTCTGACTGGTTTCAAAACCTGTGTGTTTCATATCTCGTCTCGTCCCTTTTGTAAAATAAATCATTTTAATTATTTCTTGCTACTTTGGTTTTGATTGAGTTTGACACGCTGGCTGTAAGTTGGCTCTTACATTGACATAAAGCTGAACCTGTTTTGATCCACTATTTTGACTCCTTAAGTCAAGGTCGCTAAAATATATGGTTTTAATTTGCGTTGGACTGGACCAAAGATTAAACCAACCATAGTTGGATGATGACGTGAACTTAAAACATGTGAACGATTCATCTCTTGTCACTTATATGAGTTTCAGCCGCTCAGCGTTATGTAACCTGAGTGATCTGATCGAGTCGATCGTGTGTCGAGAGGAACGTCCTGGTTCTGTTTTTGAACATCACGAGCGCTGTTTTTTTTCTCTTCAAGTGAAATGTTCCTGATGATGATCGAGTTAAACATCATGTGTGAAATATGTGAGGCTTGTTGCCGCGACGATCCGTGACATGTGATGACAACATGAGACAAAATAAAACATCTGTGGCCAGAAAAGTACTTTCGTACCCTTGAGTTATCGCACAAACACATTTGTTTCTGCTTAATCTCCATCAGAGTTTGCTTCAGGAGTTTTAAAGGGCAACTAATGTGTTGATTTAAGTGTGTCTTAAATAGATCTTGGACTCTATTGTATCATCAGTATGTGTCTCTTTGAACAAAACTCTCTTTTCATTTAAATATTTATATTAGAAAATGTGATTAAGCCCCGCCCACTGAAAAAACTTTCTATGTTATCTTGTTTGCAATAACCACACCCACTTTGCTGTGATTGGTCAAGCACCAGGGTTTGTCAGCACGCGTCATCAATCCCGGAATTCTACCTCAAAGGGACTTTTTGTATAAACAAAGAGAGGCGTGATTACAGCTGGCTGGAGGAGGAGTGAAGCTATTATTATGTTATTATGGACTCTATGGCTCTTGTAACCTCTTGTTTGCCGAGATTTCGGACAGGGGAGAACTTTATAAAATAGTAAGTTCAAAACATGGTTATGATGAGGGACTTACTGCATGTTGGAGAGGAAGACTTCAAAATTTGAAACATGTGAGTGAGTCAGGAAAGTTAGGTTTTCATGTTAGTCCTTTAAGAGATTTGACTTTCATTTGCCCTTTTCAGCCACTTTGAATGTCTACTGTGTGAGGAGGACCCTTGACGTTTACCTGCCACTTCAACATTAATAAAATCCCAAAAAAACACCAAGAGTCATCATTGTTCTTGTTTATAGCAGTGGTCGTAATGTTATGGTAGATGTGTTTTGAAAGCAGCTTACCTCATCACAGAAAGTGATCCAATAAGGAAATGCTATTGTTGTGTTTTTATCTTGTTTGTGTCGACATATCGTCTTACTGCTAGGAATGCCTGAAGGTTAAATTCTTAATCAGCACAAAGATTTTCAGCTTCTGTCTGATCACAGGTTTGACAAGTCGACACGTCCGATACACTGGTGTAAGGGAAGCTGAGGAGGGTCTAGAAGTCATGCAGGAAGTCCAAGTGTAATGGAGGAGTCCTGAGCAGCAAATAAACACACCACACCTCTCGCTGTCTCTTCCTGTCCGGTCCTGTCTCACTCTGCCCCGAGGTAAACAGAGCTGCCAGGTCCCTTTCGGAGGAAGTCAGTTCAGGGATTATCATCCTTTCATTCCATTCATCAGCCACTTTAGAAGTGGAAAAGTACCAAGTTGAAGGTCATAGTCATCCACACGTTTCTGCTAGCATGTACGCATCAGCACATAAAAACATGTGCTGATGCGTACATGCTAGCTGAAATATATCTGGCATAAAAAGTGTCAGAAAGCTAAAATAAATTAACAAATATCACAAAAAAAACATTCAACTACATCAACAAAGATGATACAGCTGTTTAGTCAATATGCTGTATCATGATACAACTGTGTAGTGAAGACACTGTATCATGATACAGCTGTGTAGTGAAGACACTGTATCATGATACAGCTGTGTAGTCAAGACACTGTATCATGATACAGCTGTTTAGTCAATATGCTGTATCAATATACAGCTGTGTAGTCAATACGCTGTTTCATGATACAGCTGTGTAGTGAAGACACTGTATCATGATACAGCTGTGTGGTCAAGACACTGTATCATGATACAGCTGTGTAGTCAAGACACTGTATCATGAATATGTTTGCAAAACAAAACATATTGTAAATAGTTAAATAATCTAAAAATGGGAATTAATTCTTAAAATTGTTTCACTGAGTTTCCTAAAAAAGATGCACAAAGATTGATCAAACAATGACACAATAAATCATCAGTAACTGTTCAAATATAAGATATGAAACTTGAAACCGTCACCAGTAGATGAAGTAATTCCAACTGTCACACGAGGAGATGCAAAGGAGGAAATGATCTCCAAACAAGTGGGACAATAACTTTTTGTCCACAGACAAGTGGAGGAGGTGGCGATGGCGAAGTTGACTTCAGCAGCACGTCGAGTCCTGCACAAAAGACCTGAGGTTTCTGGCTCTCAGGTTTATTTCTGGTGCTCCAGTGGTGGAGAAGGATGAAAGACTGGCCCACAAAGGAAAGAATGTGGTTCCTGTTGTGGTCTTGTGGGGGTCAGGGGCGAGTAGATGTGGGGGTGGGACGTCTGCCTTTTTCGAATTGGGTGGCCCCGGGGGTGCATGAGTCAAGGTCTGGAGTTGGAGGAGGGGAAGATGGAGGAGGAAAGGGGTGCGAGCGGACCCCGGCCGGAGGGGTCATGAGAGATGTTTGCAAAGGGGTTCGTCAGCGAACACAGGAACACTTGAGACGGACAGGAAGTCCTCGCCGTCATGAGGTGATTTTTTAAATATGTCGAGAGATGTTCTGTGACAGACGCACATGTCACGAACAACCAGACACGTCTGTCGTCGCACATTTACGTGACAAACTTTCTTTTTGTTGATCCAGAGCTGGAACGTTGCCAAAGACAACACTACAGAACGAGAAAATAGATCAGGCGGTTGGAGACCTGCTTTTGTCTGATTTACATCAAACACTGACACAACGAACGAGAACACAAGTTCAATCAAGACCTGCTTGTGGATCCAGGATCTGCTGGATCCATTGAATAACATCAAACTACTGCTCTGGATTTAAATAATGATTTTATGGAGGAAGATTTAGACCAGAGTAGACAACTCGATGACCTTGTGGGCCACATTGTGAACTATGTTAAAAACTGTATTAAAAAAAATAATAAAGTTGTTATTATGTTTTATATTTTAGAATTTTATTAAAACCTTATCAACATAAAGAGTTATCGTCTAATTTATTCGGTTTATTAAAACGAAAGGAAAAATTATTTAAAAAAAACATAGAATAGCTCAAAGAAATTTAGATTTACAGTTGGATTAAATTATGAACTTTGATTTTCACTGCATGAAAGATGGATTTTGAGCAGGTTTTAAACATTAGCGAGGCTTAAAACAACTACAAACCTCACAACCCGACTCAACTTTATTTATAAGGCACTTTAAAACAATAACAGTCCATACAAAGTTCTGTACAGCGACATTAAATTGCTAATAAAGCACAAAGATAAAACAATATTAAATAAAACAAGTAAAAAGCACTAAAAACAGCTCAAGCAGGTTTTTTGAAGCAGTTTCACCTTACGTCCACAAGAGAGCGCGCTCTTTCAAACTAGCTTTGTCTTTTTTTTCTGGCTCACTCCGAATGTAAAGTTTAATTTATTGCAAACCAAGAGACATAAGTGTCAAGTCAACACCTGCTCCCTTAAAAACATCCTCACACAAGTCAAGTTGCTGTTGTCAGTGTGTAAACTTGATCAAACACTGACAGTAAATAAAATAAAAAGCTGATCTATTGGTTGTTTTGTCTCTGTTTTACTGTATGTATTTATTAGTCTTATTAGGTTATTTTTGTCTCTTCGGTTGTTTGTATCGTCTAATTTATCGAAAGTGTTTAATGATGAAATGGCTTCAGTGTGTTTGAGCTCCAGGCTCTCGCGATAACATCAGCATCAAAACATCAAAACACTTAGTTAAGCAATAACTCACACAGATACCATCTTCTAAAAGGAAAACCGGTTTACTCCGTTCTACATTTGTTTTATAGTTGTTTTTTTTGGCTCAACATATTACCTCAAGCTTCACATGTTTGAAGCGTAAATCTAATAATTATCCTGTTCGTCACCTTCAGCAGCTCATCCAACAGGAATCTGGCTGAACCATGAAACATAGCTGTCATTAGTATTTGAATAGACCAGAGTCTGCCGGGGGCCATTATTAACTGTATCATCCATCAACAGAATGAAGAATATTTTAATAAACAGAATATAATCAGTGTTTATTCATATTATTTGCCTGGGAGACTTTAGGTCTCATGAGGCCCTTATTTTTGGCGCTGAACTTTCATCCTAGAAAGTATTACAGTTAAAAAACAGAATAAAAATATAATCTGCTTCTTTAGATTCCAGATCCCCTCAGTGCATTTAAATGCAACATACAGTATCATAATCCTAATGCACGTCTACAGTATTTGTTATTAAATCCACTCATATTTCTCACAATGACACAAAATGACAAAAAGATGAATTTCCATGAACATGCAACAAAAATACCAAAAGTAGAGAAACACTTAAGTTAAACCACATTAGTTGACACAAAAGTATTAGCTTAACGAAAATAGCACCATGTTGATGATAGTGTAGTGCTAGATTTGACCAGCAGATGGAGTAGTAGTACAGTTTTAACCCCTCCCGCATCGTTGAACAAGATTTATTTATTAAGCTTATAATTATTACATTACAATGTTGTGTATGGTTAACTATGATCTAATTTCCAATTAAAACAAAACTATACGTCAAAAATCTAATTTTGTTTTTCTATCAAGCTTATTTATTGGCTTAGAATTAATAATAACTTAAATATGCTTTGGGGCTTTTTACCAAGTAATATGTTAGTGTAAATTATGAATTATCCATTATAAAAAAGGGCTGTGGATAGGATTTGTAAAAATAAACACATTTAATATCTTTGACTTAAGTCAACGATTCTTTTTTTTTATTCATGTATTAATTTCTTACCAAAACGTCAAAAACTACTTAAAGTTGTTCATGTAAAGGTGAGTTTTTTCATCAAGAATATTTTCAAGTTCATATTTTAGACATTTACAAAGAAATGACTGAATTCACAATGAACTTTTACATTTTATAGAATATTTCATTAAGGGTGATATTCAACCCATAGCCTTAATTTAATTTGATATTCAGTATTTATTTCATTTTCTATTGGACCTTTATGTTAAAATTCTGTAAGATAAAGTTTATAACTTAGATTAATCAGGACTTAAATTGAAAATTAAGGTAAATAAACACCTTAATAGATATCATAAATTAGTTCAACCTCAAAATTTATTTAGCTTTTAAAATTAACCTTAAATTCATTTGTAATATTAAAAACTCAACAACTTTTATCTTCCAACAAAAACTCAATTAGCTTTAGATTGTCAAAATAAAACCGTGGTTAACGACGATGCAGGTGGAGCATCAAAGTGAGACAAATGGACCCCCACCCGCCCCCCATCATCCTCCCCTGTTCAAACCCAGCGGTCTTATCAGTTAACCTTCTTGTCCCTTCTGCTGCTCCATTTGCTGCCGACTGTCAGCCGGCCAGATAGATGGAGCTCTCATAGAGCCAGCTGTCTTTAAGTGATTGAGCTGTAAATACAGATTGACATAAACTCACTCTCATCATCTGAAGACTCACTCTTCATGTCCGAAATCACGTCCGGAGTCATCTTTGATGGAGACCGAAGCATCCCAGAGTTTATATAGATTTGAGTGTGTGTGTGTGTTTGCTGGAGCGTCAAACAGGATCATCTCTCCGTCAGCGCCCCCCGAAAAGAGTTGATGGAAATAGCCATAAAACAGGGGGGACCTGGGTAATGGGATCCGTCCATGGAAGCCACAAACATCGTTGACAGAGTCCAGAATTGGTTTTGGCCTTTTAGACGACTAAACATGATTTTCCCAATAAAGATCAAACACAGGAATGATGAGCCGGTAAAGAAGAGTTTAGCTAGTTCCGCTAGTTCAGCTAGGAGAGTGTTTAAGATCGAGCTAAGTTGACTTTAGCAAGTAGAATAAAGATTCAGGAAAATTGCTTTTGGTGTTATTGATTAATTCACTGAAGAACATGTGCATCAAACACTGACCGTGACCAGGTCCAGCAGCAAGAACCTCCATCTGGACAACCTATCGTTAAACTGATGGCTCAAGACAATTAGGTCCAAGAACAGAAAGATCTCAACATAAAGTCATAAATTAAGAAACTTTTTAGACATTTCCAGTCTCTGTTTGACATCAAGCGAAGGTTTGAACAACATACTTTTCATCTTGATGGTTAAAAGGAAGATGTTTTTGTCTGAGATCTTTCCCTCTGACTCTCCACATGAGCAGTGTTGCGGGGAGCTTAGCGAAGACACCCCTCCTCCCCGGGGACAAACCATTTTACAGCCACAGAAGGACAATAACGGCTCCGGGAAAACAATTATACATCCATCGTTTCCGATTTCTGCGCCGTCAGTCGGCCGAACATATCCAAGGATGAAGGTTGTGAGCGGTGGAGGACGATGGAGTCAAACAAACGTTTATGTTTGAAACCCCCGTTATGGAATAAATAGACAAGCGCATACCTCTGCCAAGGAGCAAGACAACGGAAAAAGAAGCGAGTCCGAGTTGATAATGTAGCAGCCGATACAGAAACACAAAGTGAATCACAACACTAAGCTTTATAATTAAATCCAAAGACAGAGTAATTATATGTTATATTCAGAAATTAACAGTAAAAAAGAAAAATCATGAAAACAACTTTACTAACATAAATTAAAAAAAAACCCATAAACAAACATCTTCTTGACAGAGATCATTACTGACAGATGCTAAGGCCCGGGGGCCAAATCTGTTCCTTCAAGTGGTTTTTATGTTAACCCTTTAATAAAAGTTGCTTATGTTCATGTTGATGTTTTGACCATCATAGTGTTTAAGATAAGATGGTTTAAAACTGGTTTTGAAGAAAAACAACGCAAGAGAAAATGTAAAAACATACATGAAATGTATCGTAATCGTTCTCATTGTAGTTCATAACTTTCCTCATCACCACGTGGTATTCTGCTGCACCTGATACAGAATTGTCAAAGATTGCTGTAGAGAAGGTGACCGACTCTCTTCGTGACGAGGCGTCGCAGGTAGGATTGTAAATATACTTCAAGCTAAAACAAAAAACAATGTAAAATGTATCTTGTTCAAATTATCAAATTGTGGAAGGTACCACAAGTTTGTTTTGGACTGAGGTTGTGTTGTGTGCAGGGGGCACTCAGGGGAACCTCGATCCTGGATCAACAGTAATCCTCGACCCGTGGAGGTCACGGTCTGGTTTAGGGGCACAATAGTACCTCCCTCTTGTTTTCAAGCCGACTTCCATTAGCAATCTGTTAGCTGCAGTCCATCGAGAGCAGCCTCCTGACAACACACACACACACACACACACACACACACACACACACACACACACACACACACACACACACACACACACACACACACACACACACACACACACACACACACACACACAGAGATCTTGTTTGATAAAAGAACAATTAAGGGAGAAATGAGGGAGAATCATCGGGGGAAATGGCTGATGAAGACTTTATTGATCTGAGCAGCTTCAGTGATCCGACTCTCGGTGTAGCAATTACCAGCAACCGTCAGTCGCCGGTGGCTGTTTCAGTCTGTCGGGCCCAGTCTTTAGCATACATGACTCGTGTGAACAGAGGGGGTGTGTTTAGTGACGTCACTGACGGCTTCACTGTCACTGATCAAGCTGGCTTTGACTCGAGTCAGTTTCTTAAACTGGTTTCAAATGAGTCGACGCACAACTTATTAGTTATCGGTCGTTACAGACCTTGAAAAAGTCATGAAAAGTCTAGCTGTAAACAATGTGTTGATACACACAACGAACACAAACACATATGTGTGCACACACAGACTTTACCCACCACACACACACATACAGAAGGAAAGAAAGACACACACAAACCTCCCCTAACACACACAGACAGAAAACAGACACATGAACATGTACATGCATGCACACACACCCACACAGACAAACAAAGACACACATACCTACACAGACAAACACACACATGCATGCACATAGACATGCAGTACACGCACACACACTTACACACGCACACAGATGCAGGCACACACTTACGCACAAATGCACACACACACAGACAAACATACACCTATACACATGAACAGACAAGCACACACACGCATGCACACACACACATGCACACACACATAAACACACACACATATACACACAACTGTTTCCTTCTACTGAAAAAAAGATCTTAACTTAGGAAAATGTTGTCACAACATGATCTGGAGTTTATAATCCATGTGTTTGCAGTTCACAGTTCACCTGCAGTTAATACAAAACTCTACAGCAAGAATTCTGAGCTGCTCTAGTAGAAGAACTCACATTCTCCGATCCTTAAATCTCTTTATTGGCTGCCAGTTTCTTTCAGGATCAATTTTTAAATTCTGGTTCTTACTTTCAGAGCTATTCATGGTCAGACTCTTCCTTACATCAGTGATCTGATCCAGCCTTACATCCCAGCTCGGGCTCTGAGGTCTGTGGATCAGAATCTACTGATGGTTCCTGAACACGGTTCAGGACCAGAGGAGAGAAATCCTTCCAGGCTGTTGCTCCTAAACTTTGGAACGATATTCCTCTCTCTCTGTGTTTGATGGATCTACTGACTCCTTCAAGAAACATCTTAAGACGTTTTTAATCGTGCAGGCTTTTCCCTGATTTTCTGAGACTCCTGTGTTGTTCTCTGTATTATCTTGAACTTTTAAGTATTTATTTTATTGGGTATTGTTGTAATTGTTTAAGCACTTTGTGACCATGGTCTGGAAAAGCGCTCTATAAATACTAATTACTTACCTACTTACAAATGCAGGCACACACACACACACACACACGCACGCGCACACACACACAATGAAGACTAATGATTCATTCAAAGGCTGCCGAATAAAGCAATAAAAGTGTGATCGTCAGACATCTGAGTCAACACGTCCACAGCGGCGTTCTCACATTTACATTTGTTTATTTGATCAGCTAAGAAAGCTCCGCATTTGTATTTAAATCGGGCCGACGTCACTTTAAAGAGCAAAGCATTGTGGGTGCTGGAGTATCATGCCGTTGTTTAGATAGTGTGGGTGGCTTTAAATTGCCCCCTTTTTTGTGCACATTGTTGGCCCCGCGGGGTTGACGACACTCGACCTTGTGTTGCCTTGATCTGGCTTCCTTCAAACTCAACTTGACTCTAGTGTCACACACACACACACACACACACACACACACACACACACACACACACACACACACACACACACACACACACACACACACACACACACACACACACACACACACACACACACACACACACACACGTTAGTGGAGGGACGGTCATAGAGTCAGAGTGTATCGTCTCCAACAGCTGGCGAGTATTTTCCTTAAATATTTCTTTCACTTTGCAACACGACATTGATCTATTAAGATCCATCACGTACGTTGACATGTTCACATGGACTCGGTGGAGGTGAATATTGAACGGTGGCGTCAGCTGCCAGAGTGCACGGGCCGTTGGGCAAGGACAGGAAAAAACCAAACGGGCAATAACAGTCGGGAGACAAACACAAGCTGTTTTCTGCGCAGGATGGAGACAAATGGCTTCTAACCCTCAACCTTCCATCACGGCGTCGCAATGACGACGAGCGCCACTATTTATACGTGCTAATAGTGATTAGCGGTGATCAATTACGGCCGCGGGCTAATTGTCCTTCATGAATCGGCTCCGCAGGTTTAAACGGCTCCATTTAGATAATGTAACTAATAGCCGCTGCCTTTACCATTGTTCCGTGTGTGTGCGCCGCCGCCGCCGCCGTGGCCGCCCGTCCTTTAACGTGGCGTCGGAGAGAGGCGGCGTGCAGGAGGCGTGCAGGAGGCGTGCAGGTGGCATCCACGCGCTAATGATTGTTGGTGAATTATGACGTGACCTTCTCACGAACAACGGCCAATCAATGATCAACGCTGAGTGACAGAAGCTCGGCTGGAAGATGAAGGTCTTTCTTTGACCAAGATCTTTCCACTTCTGGTTTCTTCACAGGGGAAAAAGATCAACTCTTGACAGAGACAAGTATTTAAATAAATGTAAAGATTCATGACAACAAACCCTATGTAGTACTAAATGATTGGCCTTTTTTGACCTTCACATTTAAGGGGTAGTGTCATGGTAAGTAAGTAAGTAAGTCATTTTTATTTGTAAAGCGCTTAAACAATCAAAACAATACTCAAGGGCATAATAAGGGCAAGATAAAACTGAGAACAACACAGGAGTTCCAGAAAATCAAGGAAAAGCCTGAACAAATAAAAATGTCTTAAGATGTTTCTTAAAGGAGTCAGTAGACTCCATCAAGAATGGTGACCATGTGATGCTTTTTTTTTTTTTTTTTCTCTGTGACAGAAGCAGGAAGGTGTGCACTGTTGGGCCAAATGATTGGCGGGTTCTTATTCCATTCATAAGGAGCGTGTCTTCCCAGAAGAATCCGTCAGAGTATTATGTCTCCTGACCGAGGTTTGGCTCCCTCGTTTTTCCCTTCTTAAGTGAGTCTTTTTTTTCCTTCTATTTTTAGTGTCCGTTTTCTGTTTTTTTGTTGTGGACACGTTAGGTTTTTGGACCTTTTTCTTGGAAACGTTTTAGATTTTGAATTTTTGAGGATAAGTTTTGGGGATTTTAAGGACTGTATTAATGTGATTAAAACTGTTTGATCTAACCCCGAACTCTGACTTCTCCTGCATCTAGGTCTCTATGTTTCACCAAAAATTCAAACTTCACTCATTTTCTACTCACCCTCATGTCGACTAAGGGTTGGTATTATTTTCAGAGTAATCTGTTCCTTTTTAGAGTAATAGAAAAAAACGTTTGTTCATTTTAATGTAGTGACTGGAGCTTCATCTTCTTCCAAAAAGACAATGGAATTAAAATGGAAGAAATCCGGTCGTTAAATAGTAATAATCAATAAAACAGAAATTCAATAAACGATTTATTTATTTCTGTGTAGCCCTGTAACAAATGTTAGGGACCATGGTTGTATATTGAATGAATCAAATTGTGTCACTGACGTCGCCGACTTCTCAAACAACAACAAGGAGTTTTTCAACTGAGTATTTCTGAGTTTTGTATGGTAAACACAATTTTCAAAAAAACACATTTTAAGCGAACAATGAGGCAGAAAGTTTGTTCAGCACATCAAGCCGTGAACAACATCTGAACCGACCTTTACCTTGCAGTGACAGGGGCCAGGTTTTTGACTGAGAGCGCCCCCCCACTGCCCCCCAACCTCCCCTACACTCCCTGGCGTAATATTCCCCCTCGTCGCCCACCATCATCTCCCGTGATGTAGTTGACCCCTTTACAAATCACCCACAACTTTACACATCTGCTGCCTGTCAGCATCTGCCGGGCGCACTCACCCGTCCCGTCGTAATGAAAAACTCTCATTACTCGCCCGCACCAACAGGTACAGACCGTTAGGACAATTACTGGCCAACGCCGCTGACCTTGTGCCGGAGAGTCGAACAAACACCTCCATGGAAGTGCAGTTTCGGAAAGTTGGGGTCTCGTCGCAGAATGATGTGTATAAATGTGAAAATGAGCTCAGAACGATTCCTCATGTCGAGGCTTCAACACAAGGTGAACGTTACAGACGAGCAGTATGGAAGTATTTGGATGTTTTTAAGTGTCTTTTTGGACCAAGATGAAGACGTAGACAACTGAGCTCCAGTCCCTACATTAAAATGAACAAACATTTTTGTCTATAACTCTAAAAAGGAACAGATTACTCTGAAAATAATCCCAACCCTTAGTCGACATGAGGGTGAGTAGAAAATGAGCGAAACTCACGGCATGTAACCATCATGTACCTGTTACACACATTACGCTCTATAACCACTAGAGGGTTCGGTCTTCTTTCAAACACATTGTAATCCCATTACAGCAAAGCCCTTACAGTAGTTATCAGACAAACTTTTTTTTTTATTCTTGTAGACCCTCTTCAAGTAGGTACTAAATTATAGCCAACATAACAGATAAATCACGTCAATTCATTTACCGTATTGTTTGGACTATAAGGCGCACTTAAAATCATTTAATTTTCTCAAACGTCTACAGTCATATGATCCTTTTGTAATAATTTTGGTTTTACTTACAGACCTTAAATAGATTTTAATGTTGTACACGGCGCTACAGAAATACTATGAAGCCGCACTCAATTTATGTTGTAATTTTATAGCATTTTAAATCCTGTATAAATACGTTAAACATTTATGTATCAATAAATTTTTTTGTTTACTTGTCATATCCTTCAATAATCCTTCATAAAGGATATGAGTTGTCGCTATCAATCAAGTCTCAAAACATTATTGACACCACAGTCTCACATCTGAGTCGCACATCACATGACCAAAATCCACACGCCTCATTGGCCAACAGTAGCTCTGCGTCATTTGATGGTATATTGTTGAGAAATTAAAATAAAACATGTATACGGTTATTGATTTTTTGAAACATTTATGATTTGTTATCCGTGTAACCGTGTCTAGATCTTGATGTACTTTGTACCATGTGATCCTGACCAAAGAAAAACGAAACATCAGAGGAAGTGGGAGGAAGTGGATGACGTTGACTCAGACGTGCGTAGCGGCTTCAGGAATGTGGCGTCGAGGACGTAACGACCTTCTTATGACTTCTTTGGGTCGAGCAGACACTGCCTCGACCGTTTGTTTCTCTCCGCAGGAGACCCGGACTCTCGTCTGCGAGCAGAACCTCATCAAGTCGTCGCCGCCATTAGACAAATTATCCGACACTTAGCAGACTGGGGGCAGAAGTGATGACTTTATGGACCCTGGAGGGGGGTCCCGGGTGGAAGTGTGTCTCCCCGGGCCCCCTGCTGTGCCGGACGGGACCCGCTCCTCCTCTCTCCGAGGTCCTGCATGCGCCCTGCACACACTCGCTAGCGTCGGCTGCTGTGAAGTTAACCCGAGGGCCTCATTGTCCTCGGGGGCCCTTCCTTTATCCCGCGGACCCACACAAACAGATGCACGGCCACTGGGCTTTTCTCGTAGGAAGTTGTAAACCTCCAGTGTGCGGCGGCTCTATTCATATGGAGGCCCTACAGTGATGCCTGCGCGAGGGCCATACACATGCTAATGGTGACAAGCGGACGCCCCAGTGGGGGCCACTTCCACAAATGTTTGACTATGTAACTGCGGCTCGACGTGCCGGGTCCACCAGACCGGGAGCGACCGGAACAATATAAGTCACACAGGAAACAGCGTGGTCGAGAATGAGAGGGACTTTGAACACTGCGTGGACAGCGTGGATCCCCCAAGTGGCCGACATGAAGCGAAGTCCTTCTGCCGTCTCGTAGACCTCACAGGGTCCAGTGGTAAAATATGGTAATGCTCGGAAATAAAGAGCGAAAAGTAAACGTACTTAAAGGAGGAATAAATCCAACTTACATCATGAGGGATTTAAATTTAAAATAAATGATTTTTGAAATTCTCATCATAAATAATTATAATTATAAATAATATATTTACTTTCAAGAGGTTAACATTTTTAACTCAGTCTAATATTTATAAATATCGACTCGTCTGAAAACAAAAGGTCAAACAGAATGAGTCGTTGTCGTTCATTTCCATTATCAGAGATTAAATTAGCCTCAAGTTCTTTCTAGAATTTGAAAGAATTGTACTATTTTTGCTTAAAAAACACGTTGGTTTCAACAGACTCAGATTCAAGCACTTGTGGAGCACATAAAAGGACTTGGAGGGCCAAATCTGGCCCCAAAGCTTGATTTCCTGCCCTATTAGAAGCCCTAATAGCCTTTATATTTTCCAAACCGCTCATCAAGTCAACTTGAATATGTTATTAAATATTTAAAACTCTAATCGTCATTTTGTATCAGTGCCAAGTATCAGGAACAACAAGTGATTTAAACGTATAAAACAGTTTGAGGATCGGAGCATGAACAGCTTTATGAAACTGAAACTTACAGGTCATGTGACCGACACCTATGATCCTGGCAGGTGAGTTTGTCTTTGTTTCTGAAAATAAAAAACGTTTAAATAATCTCCCTCTTTCTTTCATTCTATCAACGATGATTGAAGACTTCCTGTTGTCATGTTAAATCACATAAAAATGTTGCTCTTCATGATTCAAAGTGCTTTTTTTGTGGCAGTATTAGTGTTTATTCTTCCTAATGATGGATTTATTCCTAATTAAAACATTGTGAAATGTTTTCGTTGTATTGTATCATCAAAATAAAGTTTGAATAAAACATCTGAATTTTCCGGTGTGCTTCAACATCAGAGAGCTACGTAAGATTTTCTACCAATTCAGTATAGAGCAGGAATAATAACACACTGTTTTGGTGCTTTTTTAACTCAAAAATACTGTTACTACAAAAAAAATACTAAAAAAAAGAGTAATTTACAAATATAATCAAAAATATCTGACTCAATGTTTGTATTATGAAATAAAATATGTTTTCCCCCTCTCTGAACACTTATAATACAATAATTATTGTGAATTTTCAACATATTTTGCTAACCTATGCTACAGAAAGTGGCTTTTTATCGACTTTATATAGAGAGCCTGGAGCTGTAGACCTAATAAAAAACTGTCTTGAACTGGTCGTCACATGTTTACTTCTCCCAGCAGCCAAAATGTCTGTGGCCGTCAGTGTTTATCTATATCGGACACATGGTGGGAATATTGATCCTGTTTCACCAGTTTAGTCATGGAGAGGGCACCATAGCTTTAAACACGCCGGTGTCACTTTATATTGCTCGCTGATAACAGAGAAGAGCGACGACGATTGATCGTGAATGCTGATCAATCGCCCGAGGTGAGAAAAGACCATCACACATCTGTCAACATTCACTGACCTGGAGGAATTTACATCCATATCTTCATTTCAAATTGTTTTTTATTCTGTCTATACTTTTGTTTTGTAGGTTTTGACCCTTTTTGTAATGATTTAAATTGAATTTTACTTATTTTACTCATGTCGACTAAGGAATGGGATTATCTTCAGAGTAATCTGTTCCTTTTTAGAGTTATAAACAAAAATGTTTGTTTATTTTAATGTAGCGACTGGAGCTTGGTTGTCTTCGTCCAAAAAGACACTTAAAAACATCCAAATACCTCCATACTGTTCGTCTGTAACGTCCCTCTTGAACTGAAGCCTAGATAAGAGGAATTCTTACAAAAAAATAAATAAATCTATATTTTAAGTTTATTTGTAGCAGAAGTTATCAGTCTCTTGGCTCCTGCCTGACGTCTTTTCTCATTGAAACACATTGCAAGTGCAAGATTCGTGCCGATAATCTGGTAATTTCGGCTAAAATCTAGTTTAATATATAGATTTGTTCAAGTTTTTGTGGAACAATTCCTCATTTTGAGGCTTCATTAAAAGATGGACGTTACAGACGAGCAGTTTGGAGGTATTTGGATGTTTTAAGTGTCTTTTTGGACGAAGATTAAGACATGCAAAACTGAGCTCCAGTCACTACAATAAAATGAACAAACATTTTTGTCTATAACTCTAAAAAGGAACAGATTGCTTCCAAAATTATCCCAAATCTAAGTCAACACAAGGATTTTGAGTAGAAAACAAGTGAAACTGAATTCTGAACTATCATTTTAATAGTAAAAAGTACAAATAATATGTAATTCTATCCATTTATTTTACAAATCGTATCTATGCTCTCACACTGCGGGAGGAAACCAGAGTGAAAACATCTCATTCCAAGAGATGAACATCGTGGATCACAACCATCTGTGCCCACTTATGACTGCATTATTGAATCTAATGATATGGGTGATAATCGACGACAGCTCAGGACACATTAGGGGGTCCTGTGAAACACTAATAGTGTTTGTGTCACGTGGGTGGGTCTGTTTGAGGAGGGGTGGGGGGTACAGACGCTTAAAAGAGCGCGACCCTCCCTCTTTAAAAGCTGACAGACAGAAGCGGAGCATCACATGTGGATGGACCTTCATTATCTTCATCATCATCACCGATGAAGAAACTACACTGAGAAAAGTTCGCGGTTCTGACTTCCGTTCAAGGATGGTGGATTCTAAAGAGTGCGCCGTGACGACCACGACCACCACGACATCCGCGCACAAGATCTCCTTCTCCATCCTCGACATTTTGGACCCAAACAAATTCAACAGCCGGAGAGGAAAGTTGTGTCGATCAGCGGAGGAGAGAGCGACAGCAGGTGCGCACTTTTACATCACTTTTAGAAGATAACGTGTTTCTCTTACCCGTTGAACCAGAATGTATAACGTTATAGCAGCCGTTATTTAAAAAAATACAAAAATAAATAAACTAGATTTACTTAGCGATAGGATGGCGACAGGAGGATCTGGATGGTGCGTTCACTTGCATCGGAATTATAAGCATTTGAAATTTACAACCGAAATAAAAATATATTACAAAATTAAACCAGCGTTGATATCGGACTTATGATCACATTTTGCAATGTCAAATTGAATAAAAGACATTAAATATACATATTTTCTTTTTACAAAATTGACAATCACTATTTTTAGTAAAAAAAAACAAAAAAAAAACAGAATTTTAATTTTAATATAGTGTTTTACACTTAGAGTAAGATCAAAATATAATTACATACCTATTGAAAAGGACAAAAAAGTAAAAAAAATATCACAAAAAATATCCAAAACCTTCTTTTTTAACTTGTAAACTCACTGATAAGTGGAGGCTCCACTCCGAGTCTCTGAGAATAATTGATGACAATCCTAATCTTTCTTATTTGATTAAATACAAGAAGGAAAATTGCCATTTTGCCATTGCCATTCTAATCTTGTGATGCATTCACTGACCTTGTTAGTCTGAATGACAAAAATCAAAACAGCTTTTATTAAATATTATCACATAGATGTTTTCTTCGTTTTGAATTGTTCATGATTCTATAAAGTAATTAAAAATAAATTCTCACATTTTTAGAAATATATTTCATAACCACTTTCTAAAACAAAATTAAAAATACATTTTGTTTAATATTCCAATTGCGAGTGATGATCGTGGTTCTGTGTTAAGACCACTAATGATGATCAATGTCATGAGCTCCTCGTCATCACTCTGACCTTCTTTCATCCCTCGCTCACAAAAGCGTCTCCCAGAGCTCCCAGCCTGTGATTGGCACTGGGACAGGCAGCTCTGATAATTGTTTAAATCGTCCCATTGAGGACGCCCGTGATCGATATCCCATTACTGCATCCTGCATATCTCCCCTCAGCACCTTGCAGGTACAAACCCCACGCCCCCCCGTCCAGGCCTGATCCCCCAAATATAGCTCGATTCAAACCCCCTTTAAATAGATGACACTTATTGATCCGGCTCCAAAATATGAAACTCCATTAGCTCGTCGCGGCTCAGGATCCAGAGCTGGATTAAAGGTGGGATTCCTTTCCGCTACACGACACATGAGACGAGATTCTCTTTATGAATTATTTAAGGATTAGCAACTACTAGTTACTTGTGCACCCCTGAATCATCGCCACATTTTCATCAACTGTTTTCAACTCTGAATCTCCTCATATTTGTTATTAAAGCACATTTAAAAGTATTTTATAAATTGTTTCTGAAATATCCTGAGATAAAACCACTTTGCTCTCCCAGGGCTGGTTCAGGTCGTCTCTCCCTGATCTCTCTGGAACCTGAAGTACCTGATCATAAATAAGTGATTGATCAGTAATTCTGAATCTAGTCGAGACTTTAAGAGTTATAGAGACAAGTTGTGAAAAGCATATATTTGGAGAACAATGTCAATTTAATTTATGACCTTCAACACCTTTTCTTCAACCTATAATCTTTGATTTTACAGATATATATATATATATATAATAAATATTCATAAGATATTGAACACATAACTAATGATAACCTGATATAGTTGAAGTGCAAATCATCTGAATGGGCTCAAAAAATGTTAAATTAAAAATTATACTCTAAGATTTTGTGAAAGAAACACAACAGAAACAGCTACAAAAATGATATATTCACCAAAACAGAAGAGGATTGAATAAAATCTAAGATACAACTCAAATATACTCTTATATTTGATGCCGTTTATCTGGAGTATATTTATTCTAACTGGACAGAGACAATCAAATATGACAGAAACTAAAACGTGTCAGTATAGTAAATTCTAAACCATCTTTTTTTAAATTTTTTAAATAGATTTTAAAAAACAATTAACTAATATTCTTATATTTTCACCATCCACATCTTTAGTAAATAAATGTCACTCTCAACCAACCTAATGATAAAATATGTTTTTGATTTTATAGAAAATGAAACAGAGACATTCCTATCATTTCGTTTTACTGTCATTTAACAGAGTGTAATAAGTAAGGGGGAAATAATTACTGTTCTATAACAAACATATAGAGCATTTAAGTCACTTCTAATAGTTTTGACATTAACGTATTTTGAAGATGTTTAATGTATGTCTGTGTACTTTCAGAGGAAACCACAGCAACAGATGACGGCTCGGTATCCGTGGGTTCACGTCTTCTCAGCCCCCCCGTTGACCTCTGTGACGGTGGAACCCGTGACCCCGCAGACGACCCCTCAGATGACCCCTCGCCTCACGACGGCTCCCCACAAAAACGCCGCCGGACAGACCCGGCCTGCGCCAAACCACGTCGGGCCAGAACGGCGTTCACGTACGAGCAGCTGGTGGCTCTCGAGAACAAGTTCCGCACAACCCGGTACCTGTCCGTGTGCGAGAGACTCAACCTGGCCCTGTCCCTGAGCCTGACGGAGACCCAGGTGAAAATCTGGTTCCAGAACCGGCGCACAAAGTGGAAAAAGCAGAACCCTGGGGCGGACAGCACAATGCAGCCGGGTCACTGCTCCAGCTCCCTAGTCAGTTTGAGTCCCAGTCCAGTCACATGTGGGTCAAATCCTGGGAACTACCCTCAAACCTATACTAACATCTTCCCCGCCACCGCTGCAGTACCACTCTCCTCCACTGGAGGGCTGCTGCATCCTTACATGTCCAGTGGTTTTGTTCAACACAATTATTTCAACCATCATCTATGAAACATACTGAACGAAACCCTCTCTTCATGAACTTGTACAGAGATTTTTTAACGCTGCCAAGAGACCATGGACTCATCGCGAGCAGCCGTCATTGGATTTCTTCACTTTTCCAAAGATTTATTTTTCCCTCGTGAAAAGAGAGAAAACATCTGTTTAAATGCTCACATATTTTATCACGTGTCATTGTAAGATGTGAAATAAAATATGAAACATCAGCTTTTGCCTCGTTAAACAATTAAATGTTTACAAATACTGTATAAAAAAATACGGCAAATTGTACCGTACTATGAAGAAATAGCACATTTTTTTCACAGGTGTTTCTGCATGACGAGAACTTATGCTTCTGAATTTGTAATTTAATTGATTATTTTAGGTATATATGAACATATTTTATCTAAATATAAATAATGTTACGGAATAGCATCTGAAACTGCAGAACTATGATTGTAAAATAATAAGCTCTCATAAAGATTCAGAAATTATCATTTTATTTAAAAAAGTTACTAATAACTAACACTAGGAGGCAGTGTTTGCAAGTCAAATTTAGGATGTAATGCCACTTTAAAAATAAATTATAATCTCGAAACAGCTGTTAGATAAAGTCAGTAAACGTCCCATTTGTTACTCTTAAAACTCCTCTTGAAAGGGACGGAATGTTGTCTGGATAAAGTCTGATGTTAAATAAAACATTTATTTATGAACTGGGGAGGAAATGCGTCCTCAGGTCACAGTTCTTATCTTGAGCAGAGGAATGAGGAGGAGGATTGAATAAATAAGTTTGAATAGACAATTTCCAAGTGTGTGCATGTGTGTGTGTGTTTCGCCATCTGCAGACACCCACAGGGATCTCTGGACTTCCAAAGAAGGTCAAAAGGAAAGAAAGGAACTGATTGGATGAGGTTCGATATGAGAGAAAATGTGTTGAAAACAGAACCATAAACAACATTCATAGCCTCCTTCCATCTTTATGTATTTGACGACGGGTCTCATCGTGTCACTTCCTTTTGTCTTCATGTGTTTAAGCACTTTCTTTTCTTTTCTTTTTTTTGTATGAATAAAATCCCATCCATTCACGAAGTGAACCCGACCACAGTACATGAAAGTCCAGAACAGACTGTAAAAGAATCAAGTCTGTCTGGCTTTGCTTCTGAGATCTGGTTCCTCTCATCGGCAGGAGGAAGTGGAAGACGGGATGAAAAATGAACAAAAGTTCTCTCAGCTCATCTCAAGTTCAATGGCGTAAAGAAACAACCACAAACTTGTCCACATTATTAATCCGATACGACAAGCGGGCGACCTTCCAGTGAAAACACATTTAGGCGGTGACTGGAAGAAGTCTCCACGTCGTTCCCTTGATCTGACCCCAAACAAAGACCATTTAAAGTTCATCCTATTCTGCACTTTGTTTTTATCCAGAAGAAATTACATTGTTTTTATTAAGCGCACAAGTGTGTCATTCTGATGCAGTTCTTCAAACTAGTGCTTACGATAAAAGTATTTTTTAAACCTTTTTTAACAGAGCTTCTGTGGATCCTTCATCTTTTATACTTTTATAAATATCCCATTAAAATGGACATGGACGCTTCCCAACTATCTCACAATCCTTTGCAAATATGTTGTGTCTGCAATCCTAACTCAAATCAATTAACATGACTTAGTTAAGACTAATAAACCTTTAAAAAAAATAAACTGTTTTATACAAACATATACATAGACATAAAAATATTCTGTTGTTAAAATGTTTCACATTCATAATTTTATGAATTCAAAAGTCGAACAATATTCTGAAGATTAGCATTTGAAGATTAGCATTATCAAGCCCAGGGGTGGGCAATTAAAATGCTTCAAGGGCCACATTCAATTCTGGGAATGTTGTTAGGGGCCGTCAAGCAAAAAGAAAAAAGAAAAAAATCCCTTAAAAAAAAAAAGGGACATGCGTCTTTAGGCCATGACATTTATTAAGCTAAATAAGATGCAATTATATTATTATATATTATATATATTATAAACAATTTCCCGAAGGAGACCTCCTGAGGGATCAATAAAGTTTTACCTTACCTTACCTTATTCTTGTAAAGATGAGTTTTTTCAAAACATTTCTTCAACGAACTTAAAACTTTTTTTTTTTTAGGGATTCATATATACACAAAAAATGACACACAAAAAGAAGGGAAGTGTTATGTGAAAATTTCAATTAATAATACATACAAAATATATTTGTTAACGCATTAGAACCATTTATACATGATCATACTTTGACATTACGAGGGCCTCATAAATAAAGTCAAAGGGCTGCATGTGGCCCCCGGGCCGCACTTTCCCCACGTCTGATGTGAGCATTGATTTAGCATCTTTGCTAGCTATATCATCTTGATTTCAGTGGATTATGAATCAAAAGTTGAAATCATGGCTACGATCGGATCTTTGGCTTCTTTGTCTGTTTGTTATTCAGCAGAACGCTTGCTCCTGGAGTCACATCAACAGGCGTGTTGTTCCTCTGATGCTGTGAAAGGTCAGTCCAGCTAATAACACTGAGAGAGAGGCAGCTAATTACAGTCTGTCACACACACACAAATACGCACACTAAAACACACACACACGAGTGAGTGAACCTCTCGCTGCTCTCTGACTGAAGGGTAATGAACTGGATGTTGTTGAACTGTTTCACGCTGTTATAGATGAAATTCACTTGCAATCCTATGACCTGCAGAGTACGTCCTTTGTTTTTATACAGAGCAGTGTATTTATCTTCAAATAATCAAAGTTTATGAAATTAGTTTCTTAAGTTTGAGGTTTTTCCTCGAACATTTGTGACTGAGATAACAAGATAAATGACGCAACTATTTGTGCGCACATCACCGATAAGACTTCACGATGGCTTGAAGATGAACCATCTCCGCTTAGTTGAGCATCATTTCATGTTTCCTGTGGAAACGTATGATCTGTAGATATACATGTACGGTGATTAGTCATAGTAATAATAATAACAATAACAATAATATTAATAATAATAATAATAATAATCTCTATTTATATAGCGCCGTTCTAGACCAGGATATTAGTAATACAAGTGTTACTACTACTACTACTAATAATAATACAAATAACAATCATAATAATAATATTAACAAAACTACTACTAATACTACTACTAATAATAATAATACAAACAACAATAATAATAATATTAACAATACCACTACTACTACTACTACTACTCCTACTACAACTGCTATTACTACTACTAATAATACTACTACTACTAACAATAATACAAATACCAATAATAATAATAATATTAACAATACTACTACTAATAATAATAATAATACAAATAATAATAATATTAAAAATACTACTACTACTACTACTAATAACATTAACACTACTCCTTCTACTACTACTATTACTACTAATAATAATACAAATAATAATCTTAACAATACTACTATTACTACTACTACTCCTTCTTCTACCACTAATAATAATACAAATAATAATAATAATAATAATATTAAAAATACTTCTACTACTACTACTACTACTAATACGTATAATAATAATACAAATAATAATAATAATATTAACAATACACCTACTACTACTAATATTAACAAAACTATTACAACTATGAGTACTACTACTCCACTAACAACTACTACTACAACTACTACTAATAATAATGATAATAAAAAAGGATGGCTCTGAAGCAGTGAAAAAAGTTTGCCTAAATAGAAGTTTATCGCGGTATATCAAAAGTGTTGAGTCATCAGATGAGTTCTGAGTTCTTTTCTTTTTTTGCGTTTATTTCTAACAGTAGAAAGAGTTTAAACAGACGTGAATCCATCCAACAAAACATGTATTATTCCAAATGACTTTTACTATATAAACTATACTCAAGTACAGTCATGATGCATTTGTTGATCTGCACCTAGCAGAGCTAAACAAGAGCAGAAATCATACACTTGTGTCGATGGTCTCTCACTCCCACTCCTCCACTGAGTCAACTTCTTTAAACTGCATCTCCGGAACATAATGGCCCACTTTAAAGATGTGTCACACACTCATGCCTTTGTTGCATAATCGATTCAAACCCCTGGTTGCTCAACACTTCCTACATGCAAATATTCAGCATTGAACACAAGAGACCAACTGAGTTCACATCAAGATATTTAATAATAATCATTTAATAATGACGTTAAGAATACACTTAGATGATGATGCGGACTCTTCTTTTCTTTAGCATTATGTTCATCCAACCAAACCAAACCAAAGAAACAAGTATATTCAATATTTATATTACATTTTTTGTTTTTATTGATAATTATGTTTAATAAAATAAATCGCTATTTATTGGTTTTAAAATCTTCATAAAAAAACTTGCATGTTGTGAAATATCTTTTTCTCCTGATCAACAGATTTCCAGTGTTTTTTTTTAGCTGACTATACCGATTGGTGCGCGCCTCCTCTGCGCGCCGCCGTCCCCGTGTGGCGCGCACGGTGCGCGGTCACGAGGAGGCTCTGTTGAATTTCTCCAGCGAACTCAGACGCGTCTCTTCTCTCAGCAGAAGCTCGACTGGACCCGAGGAATAGAAGACCCACGAGAAGGAGTCTGGATCAAGCAGTGAGTCTCTTTTTTTTCATTATTTTATGCTCATATATACAACATTTAATTTGATTTATTTTCCCATTTTATTCACTTCAAGTCCAGAGAATAATAACTTTATATATATGTATATTCACTTCACTTTCAAATGAATGAATAGTTAAATAACAGACTGCTTAAAAATAACAATAAATACGGATCGTTATACAGATCATTTAATGTATTTAGTGTAAGATGATTTATCTGATTCCATCTTAAATAAAAGCTAATAAAAAGTTGTTTTTTTTTTAAAAAGGTAGAAAAAGAGTCAATCATCTGTTATAATCTGTTTATGCAGAACCGACACACTTACTTTTTATGTGCCACTGTAAACATTTGGTGTCAACAATCATGTGTCATCTCATGTTTGAAATACTGATTATTTATATTTAAGTCATGTGGTCTGACCGGTCGGCATGACCTTTTGAGGGTTCCACTCTTTTTTTTAAAATGTGTGCGTAAATAGTGAGAATGTTAATTTTTTAATTATATTTTCATATAAATTATGAATTATTGATATTGTTTGAAATTAATTTAAAAATAGAAAAGGTTATAAGAGATAAGATCAGTAGATGAAGGTACATTTTTACCAGGAAACTGCTGAGTGTGCAGGACGGAACAAGATGCTATCGTGACTCACGTTATCTTGTGACATGTTTAGTCCGATAATGATCATGTGAAAGCTTCCATACATGGTCATAATTCATATATTCATCATCCACCTGTTGCCTTCATTCTTCTTCATAGAGTAACCAGAGGAAACACATGCAAGTACAGGGAGAAACACATCCTAATCCAGAGTCTTCTCTTAGTTTTTTAAAGGAAGTTTGCCAAAATGAAAATCAAAATATATATATTTTTTAATTATTTAATTAAATTTTATTTAAATAACAAAGTAATCTCAAGACACTTTATATAAAACTTTACAAGGGAAGAGAAAAAAGGTCCCAGAGAATCACAATGAGTAAGTCAAAAAAATGTGCTCTTTAACAGGCAGAAACCTTGAGCAGGACCAGACTCAGTGTGAGCGTCTGTGAGGGAGAAGAGAGAAAAGCGTAGAACAGGGTCCGGAGAGGGATGTGGAGAGGAAACTAGATCCATTAACACCGTCAAAATCCTTTAAGTGTCAACGTTAAAATATGTTCGTTACTAACACGATCAGCTACTGTAACTTCTCCAATCCTCAAAGCTTGACCAATCACAGCAGAGTGGGTGTGGTTATGGTAAACAATACATTTTTAGTGGGCGTGGCTTAAACTCATTTTCTAATGTAAATATTTCAATGAAAAAATTGTTTTGTACAAACAGACACACACTGATGAGTACAATAGAGTCCAAGATCTATTTAAGACACACTTAAATCTACACATTAGTTGAACTTTAAAATTTAACAACGACATATGTGCAGATAAATTAAGAAACTTCGCACGTAAATGTTTTTAACACCAACCTGAGATTGACTTTTAATCTGCAGTTCTTCATTTCACTAAACCTCTCTTGCAGCAACAACTCCTCTGCGCCAAGAATTTACTCCCCCAACATACTTCAAGTTACAACACCTTTAGTCATTCACAATTAGAAATGTAAGAAAAGCATCAGCTATATTAGCTTCTTATTCTCTCGTAAAGAGGACCATTTTTAAAGGGTCAGCTGGGGCTTACTTCCAAAAAATAAAAAAATGTTTTTTTTTCTAAGGATCTTTTCGCTGCCGTCCCAAAAAAAACGCGGCTAATGTAGGAAGAGATGGAGCGTACGAGTGTTTAGGCTGGACTCCGGGGGGGACGACCACGCATGGAAGTAAAGCATTTTGTAGCAGCATCAGGAATGTGGGAGGACTTCACGATGCTGTGGAGAAGTGTTTGGCAGCTGCTCAGAGGCTCTATTTCAAGAGATGGATCTTCATGATGAGGTGACAACTAGTCTTTGTTGTGCGGGGTTTTGGTTTGAAATGTAGAAAAATATTGAGGCGAAGGTTCTGCATTGTTTATCGGCTTTTGAATCGTCGACAGAATTTTAAAAACAAGTTGCAGAAAATGTTTTCCCTTTTGGGCCTTGAATCTGAATCTTCTCGCTTGTTTCTGCCTTTTATTCTCTCTTTATTCTACATTGTTTCTTTTTTTTTCCATCACTCCATTATCATCATCCTTTTTAATCAAGACATTGATGTCATACGGGAGTTTTGCTGAACCTGTCTGGAGTCTGGTGGTTGCAGCAGAGTACCAGATGCTGATTTTAGGAGGCCAGTTGTAAAGATAGGTAGTTAACATGTTGTTACAACTCGCTAACTATCCTCAGGGGCCACATTGTGGTTGTAATGGGACATATGTGAGGGGACGTTACGCCAAAATAAAGAAGATCCATAAAATAAGTGACTATGATGCGGAAACTATGATAAAAAAATAAAATACTAGCGTAGAAATGTTGTAAATATGGATTAAAAAAAAGATAATTACACTGTTAAAATGGTTAATTCTATTTTTTTTTTAAAATATGTATACCTATATTTATATTAAAACTTCGAGGGACAATAAAATAAAATCCTCAAAGGTTGCACTCTCTTTGCGCTTGATGGATCTACCGACTCCTTAAAGAAACATCTTAAGACGTTTTTATTTGTTCAGGCTTTTCCTTGATTTTCTGGAACTACTGTTGTGTTATCAGTTTTATCTTGATCTTTAAAATATATACTTTTTTTTATATTGTTTTGATTGTTTAAGCGCTTTGTGACCCTGGTCTGGAAAAGCGCTATACAAATAAAAATTACTTACTTACACTTTACGAGATCTCAACTAGCTGACATAAATCAGTCAAAATTGTATCAATTTTTGTGTCAAAAAATGTACATTTACAACTGCGTTTCAGCTAAATCAGTGTGTGCTGTCCTTGTCAAAAACTCTCACTCTAGTTGTGTCTGTAGAAAGTTTGGTGTCCAACATGGGAGCGAGCAGAAAGTCAGAGCCAGATCTGCTCTACATCACAACCCTTATGTTTCCACTGTGTATAACGCGGCTGCCGGCAGCGTCCCAAGATAAACACGTGCGCTGAAATCAGGAACCGCAAACCGGCAAAAAAAAAAAAGAATATTTTTTTAACGACTCTTGGTGACGATCAAATGAGGTTTTCACGGTGATGAATGAATGCTGTGACTCTCCAGTCATACGTGAACAAAGAGAGGACATCACTTAGGAGTGTGATCAAGCCGAGACATGTGCTTGTGTGTTCGAGAAGGTCGTGGATCGGCAGCTACACGTTCATCTGAGTGGCAGTTGAACAACACCAACTGGTTTAACTATTTATTCTCACGTGTGCATTTAAAGCAGCGACGACCTTTTTTTCCCCCACATTTTCTGGGAAGATTGTTTTAATTTGAAAGAGTCATGACTGGAGACACTTCTGTTTCCATAGCAATGCCATTAAACTACTTCAATAAATTTAATAAATCCTCAGTAGAGCTGCTTTATAGTGAAAGGTGACTCAAAATTCAAACTCATTTTTTACTCATGTCGACTAAGGGTTGGGATTATTTTCAGTAATCTGCTCCTTTTTGAAGTTATAGAAAAAAAAAAGAAGTTAATTTTAATGTAGCGACTGGAGCTCAGTTGTCGTCCTCTTTGCCCAAAAAGACATTTAAAAACATCCAAATACCTCAATACTGCTCGTCTGTAATGTCCAACTTGTATCGAAGCCTCAACATGAGGAATTGTTTAGACACATCCAAGTAACTATTTTTAGTTAACTAGTTGTTTTCAGCGAAAAATCCATGTCTCTCAGTTCTTGCTTGAAGTCTTTCCTCATTCAAACACATTGCAAGAGTCAGTGTAAACATTTACGCTCATGGATCTTCCTCTAAAAACATCTTGAAAAGAGACTTGTTCGATTTTTTCCCGGAACAATTCCTAATGTCAAGGCTTCAATACAAGCTGGATGTTTTATTTATGGACAAAGATTAAGACAAAGACAACTGAGCTCCAGTCGCTACACTAAGATGAACAAACATTTTTGTCTATAACTCTAAAAAGGAACTGAAAATAATCTCAACCTTTAGTCGACATGAGGGCGAGTAGAAAAGAAGAGAAGCTTGAGTTTCACTTTAAGAGTTCAAGGTTCGTTCACGTCAGTTTGAATTTTAATATTATATTTTTAATATTAGCTTTCACTATATTAATTGTTGAGAATTTTTTTTTTAATGAAAATGAAAATTTCAAATATAAATAAATCTAAACATAGATTGTTTAGATTTACGATTGTTGTACTGTCAAGTATTTTATATTATTGCTAACCGTTGATTATCAAATTAGTCACTGGTGGAGAAAAACTTCTTTATTTTGCTTAATGTAAACTCAAACAGTTTATTTTTTTTACATTTTTTAATAAAACACTTTTTGGCTTCTGACTAGCTCTATAAATACACCTGTATAAATTGAGATGAAGTGATGTTTTTTGCCAGCAGATTGGTTAGTTTTGATCTTGCAGTAATAAAGAAGGTAATTTAGGTTAGGTAGAACTTTTTGCAACATTTGCACATTATTGTATAATTACATTTATTTTAAAATGGTGTATGTTAACGCGTTGAATTTATCAAATCAGACCTACATAGCGTACATACGTGTCAGAGAATGTTGGAGCGTCATACATGAGCTCATGATAAAACTCTGCTATATTTAAACCTGTTCCTGCCACAGTTGTTATATTCCGCTGCCAATACAAACACAACACATGCAGATGTAAACACCGGCTTACATGTTGGATACACACAACGAGACCTAAAGACCACATCTGCACTCCATCTGTCCAGGTGGAGGACGACGACCAGAACTCCGGCTCAGTAGTTTACAATAATAGCAGCCGGACGGTTCACGACAACGCTCCCGCCATGTCAAGATGTTTAGTTAAGAACACAGATGTTTCCAGCATCAGGTATGTCAGACGCTGCTGGACTGCGATCTTAATAGTTTGGCTCACAGCGGGTTTGAATAATAACACTCATGAGGTTCATGGAGAATGTTCAAGAGATTTTTTTGTGTCAGAAATATGTATTTGGGGCTTTTTTCTGTTGGTAATCAAAAAGGTTCTGAAGAAACTTCTCGGATGAGACTTGAATCATCTTCAACACAATCCAGCTGACTGGCTGACAGTAACCATGACACGGAATTCATGAGAACCTCCACGGACAGTTTGTTTCACCATCTGTTAAACATTACTTAATGGAGCAATTTAAAAGCAGCTAGAGTTAATAGTAATACATTAAGAATAAACAACAAGAAGTTAAGCTAAAGCATGATTAAATGTGTTATTTCTAGTACACCCCTAGTGTCAGAACCGTGTAACTGTAATGCGGTGACTCCTCTTTTGCGCCATTGCCAAGCAGCACATGTGCATTTGTTCACAAAACTCTAGAAAAAGAGATAAAGACGTATTGTTGTGTCAGTTTCTGGTTTTATCTTCCTGGTATTAAAAAACAACAACATCTCAGTACTATGTATGAAACCAGTTTTAAAAAGGGAATTGTTTAAAAAAAAAAATAGCTAGAAAGTTCAATTTTAAAACGATTATTACAGAAAAATAAAAAGTGATACGTAGTTCTGCTTTAAGTCTTCTACTTATTTATACTTATATATATTTATACTTATTATCAGTCTTTTAATTGTATATTAAATTGTGTAACAAAGGCAGTCCAAGTTTTATACAGAAAACCTATTTAGGCAGCAAGATGTATTCCAGAAGTATTCCAAAAACATCAATTTAATACCCAATTTTAATGGAAAAATTAAATGTATGACTTGACATTTTGAGCCTTTCAATTGTCCTGTGATGATTTTACATTCGACCTATAGTGATAGTTTGAACTATAGAACTATAGAAATGATAGTTAACCACCAACACTGAGTCCTCATAAGATCCTGTGTTTTCAGCTGCGCTCGAGTTCAGCTCAAATTCTAACAGGACCTTCAGAGACAATACAATCCTTCAACGCAGCCGGCAAGTCTCCGCTCAAGGACAAGATCTACGAAAGTCACGAGATAAGCCGAGGTGCACAGATGTCTTCTGGGTGAGAGGATGCATTCTTTATTCTTGCGACTTCTGAACGACGATGGGCTGTAGCTGAACATCTATGTTGTTCAAGATTCGCTTCAGGTCAAAGTGTTTTACCTGAATTTAACATATTTCCACTAATCTATTTCCTCTTTACATCTTTTTCACTGACCTTTTTCATTTTTTTCAGTGAATATTAATTTCCACTCAAAATGATTTAAGTGAATATTGAGATCATAGTTCAAAAGGTTATTTTATACCATTTTTAAATAAAAGGTTACATTTTTTTCATTGGGATATTTGGGTTTACTTTTATCATGATACAGTGTCTTCATTTCTAAGGCCACTAGATGGCACTCTCAGTTTGAAAATGATGCCAGGTTTCATTGACTTATTGGATTAGAGACAAACATTTAAAGAAGAGAGTGCCATCTAGTGGCTTTTTCGAAATGAAGACACTGTATCACAGTCAATTCTGTGAATCTTGTTAGGGGCCGTCAAGCAAAAAGAAAGACGAAACAATCCCTAAAAAAAAGGACATGCGTCATTAGGCCATGACATTTATTAAGCTAAATAAGCTAAAACATTTCTTCAGTTAACTTATATACTAGAAAAATTACACAAAAAAAAGGAGGGAAGTGTTATGTGAAAATGTAAATTAATAATAAATACAAACTACAATTTTTAATGCATTAGAACCATTTATACATTATCATACTTTGACATGAGGGCCGCATAAATAAAGTGAAAGGGCCGCATGTGGCCCCCGGGCTGCCCAGGTGTGCTGTATCATGATACACTCCACTACACAACTGCATCATGGGGCTTCGTCAAACCATCACCAATCACAAGTGTCACAACAGGTTATTCCAGTTTCAACAAAAGAAGACAGTTTGTGAAATTAGCCGATCGAATCCATATGTTCTGAAGCTAAATATGAGCTGAAATATCTTTCTTACTTACCGTGTATCTAAGGTCAGTGTAAATATTAATACAAGTATTTCGAGATTTAGAGTTGGTTTATGAACTTTAAAAAGGAAGTTATCAAATGGAGACAGCGGCAATCATGACATCATTTATTTTCGGCACATCGACCGAAATAAAGACGAAGGTTTGGATTATAAATGAAATTAAAAGTTAATAAAAAGGTGCGTCAGCGGGGGAACGATCCTGATCCGGTTCAGGGCTTTAGCGAGATAGTTTCCCTGCTGTAGTCGTGATGCCGTGTAATGAATCCACCATGTGGGAGTTCAGCGAGCGTCGAGCAGGTCCATACTCGCTCGTCTGTGTTATGAATCAGATTAGCACGGATGCCGTTGATTCTTATGTGGCGTTGACTCCTCGGCAAACATCGTCCGTGAAACTAACTCTTGTTCGCTCTGGACGAGGCGTTGACGTGTACAACTTTTCAAATTTTACTTGAAGAAGATTTTGCCCAGTCTCTTCAGGTGAGAGTTGGGGGACACCCTGGACAGGACACCAGTCTGTCACAGGGCACACAAAGACCGACAACCATTCACACACACACACACACACACACACACACACACACACACACACACACACACACACACACACACACACACACACACACACACACACACACACACACACACACACACACACACACACTCATACTTAACGGACATTGCCTTAGTTCTCAATCAAACTCTGTATGTTTTTGGACTGTGGAAGGAAAACGGAGTACCCGGAGTAAACCCACGCAACATGGGTAGAACATACAAACTCCACACAGAAAGGTTTCAATTTGCCTCCTGCTTCCTGACCTGGAAGAGAACCGGCAACCTTCTTGCATTTTTTTTACGTAGCAGATCAACTCAACCGTCCTCTTGTCAGAGAAACAATATCCTAAGTTAAGAAAAAAGTCGAAGCAGGTAATAATTGGTTCAAGTTGCACCTCCCGCTGCTCGCTGCGATCGGCCATTATTGATTATTTTAAGACTGTGGTTGTTTGAAGGCTGATCCGTCGATGCTTCTCACTTTCATCATCTCATTGCTGCTACTTCCTTTCTCCCTTTTGGATTTCACCCTTGAAGCGTGTTGTTCGTCTGCTTTGAAAACAGTTTTTCTGTCTAGACAATAATATTGACATTCAAGGGGGTTTCTTTAAACAATAGATAACATGAATTTACAGCAGAACTCTGATTTTATCACTTTACTTTAACACTTTCATAGCATGAATAAAGTTTGTTAGCATGTTGGTTCAATTTAGTTTAAAATATGTAACATAAAAAAACTTTACTTAATTTATTATTCAAGTTCACTTCTGAATACTTGTTAGTTAAATCTTTAATGCTTTATTTTATGACATTATATTATGAGTATACCATATGAACTGTAGAGAAAACAAACAACAATTCTAAATTATGAATAAAGTGTTAATCAAATCTATTCTATTAGGTGACTCTAAAACAATTTTCATCATCGAAAAATCTACTTTGTAATAGTAATGGGTTGATGAGTTCTCATCAAGCAATACTGTGTCTTCATTTTGAGAGGCCACTAGATGACACTGTTTCATAAGGTTTGACTCCGACCTACTAATTCTAGTGATGGGTTGATTAGGCGTCATGATATAGCTGTGTAGTGAAGACAATGTATCATGATACAGCTGTGTAGTGAAGACAATGTATCATGATACAGCTGTGAAGTGAAGACTCTGTATTATGATACATCTGCGTTTCAAAGACACTGTATCATGTTACAGCTGTGTAGTGATACACTGTATCATGATACAGCTGTGAAGTGAAGACTCTGTATCATGATACATCTGCGTTTCGAAGACACCGTATCATGATACAGCTGTGTAGTGAAGACAATGTATCATGATACAGCTGTGAAGTGAAGACTCTGTATTATGATACATCTGCGTTTCGAAGACACTGTATCATGTTACAGCTGTGTAGTGATACACTGTATCATGATACAGCTGTGAAGTGAAGATTCTGTATCATGATACATCTTTATTTCGAAGTCACCGTATCATGAAACAGCTTTGTAGTGATACACTGTATTCTGAAGAGCTGTGAAGTGAAGACACTGTATCATGATACAGCTGTGTAGTGAAGTGTATCATGATACAATGTCTTCATTTTGAAAAGGCCACTAGATGTCACTACCTTCTTCATAATCTTTGGCTCTCATCCAATAATTCAATGAACCCTGAAATCATTCTTAAAGTTAGCCTTAAAAGACTTCACAGCTGTTTCATGAGGCCTCATCATATCATCACAGTTTTGTATTTTCTACTTTTCCTTCAGCTTCGATGGCTGCTCTCAACATTCACAGTATAGTGAAGAGATTCCTTCCCTGCTCTATAGCCATAACACGTCAGATCTAAATGTAAATCCAAACTTTCCACTCGGTAACTTCTACTTCCCGGTCGGTTCCTCCACACCTGTAACACATTACTGACCTCCGGATGTAACAAGCGTGTCCGTCATCGTCGCGGCCTGAAAAAAAGAAAAACAGACGCGGCCGCTCGCCCAGCTGCACGTCCACCTGCATCAATACCAAATTTTCGGAAGCCTGTGAGAAATCTCCAGCGCATGAATAATGTTCACGAGTTAACCAAACAGACCCCTCAGCAGGCGCTCGCTCGCGAAGAATAATCGTGTGTTTCTTAAGTGCTCAATTACAGAGTGACTATTATCCTGAGCTGAAAGAAGGCCAGTGTTGGTGCGCTTTCATCCTGAAGTACCACACACACACACGCTCACACACACACTCTGACACACTCTCACACACACACAGACCTCAGACACCTTTATTTCTGCTGTGCCAGTATTTTCACAATCCTGGCCAGAGTTTGAAAACAATATTTAGTAATGACTTCCACGAACACTGGCTACGTTATAAAAAGACTCTCTAGGTCACATGTGTCAAACTCAAGCCGCCAGATGCTTGGAAATCAGAGTATATTAATGTTGATACTGTGACCCGTAACCATGTTGATGATAAGATAAGGAGAAGATTGATGTCAAACATTTTACAGAAACTTACAAAATTAGGGAAGTGATGTAGAGTGAAAGGAATTTGTTCGGGGGTTTTTAGTAACGGATGATAAAATTGTTAAGATTCTGGAGACTCCAAGAAAGAGAAGATAACATCATCCTTCCTTTTACTGACGGTTTGGTAAACGCATTTTTTTTTTTTTGTCTTAACTTGGATCGCAATATTGATTTGAGTCTGACACCCATGATCATAACATCTGCACGAAAATGCAAGGACTGAACTACGTTCAACAAATAAACGTTACATTATTTATGTGGAGCTATAATCATTAAAAATACATGAAGTCTAGCGACGACAACGTTTTATTTTTATTTCTCGTTCACAAGGGGGCCGGGGTCACGATTAAAAAGAATAAAAAACCTTTTAAATTAAATGATGCACATAAATGAAGTCATTGAAAAATGTTTAAAGGTAAATATTTTTTCCCAGAAGAGACAGTGGTGTTGTGAGGATATCAAGAAAGTTATATCTTTTGTGGGTATACTGTATGTAAAAAACAACAACTACACAGCTGTATCATGATACAGTATCTTCACTACACAGCTGTATCATGATACAGTGTCTTCACTACAAAGCTGTATCATGATGCAGTGTCTTGACTACACAGCTGTATCATGATACAGTGTCTTCACTACACAGCTGTATCATGATATCGTATCTTCACTACCCAGCTGTATCATGATACAGTGTCTTCACTACACAGCTGTATCATGATGCAGTGTCTTCACTACAAAGCTGTATCATGATACAGTGTCTTCACTACACAGCTGTATCATGATGCAGTGTCTTCACTACAAAGCTGTATCATGATGCAGTGTCTTCACTACACAGCTGTATCATGATACAGTGTCTTCACTACACAGCTGTTTAATGATACAGTGTCTTCACTACACAGTTGTATCATGATACAGTGTCTTCACTACACAGCTGTATCATGATACATTATCTTCACTACACAACTGTATGGCGATACAGTATATTCACTACAAAAATGTATCATGAGGCCTCATCAACCTATCATTACTCTACTCTCTCATCGCTAAAAAGTTCACACTGATGATGTTGATGTTCCTCTTGTTCTTGACAGGATGAAGACACAAGACATCAAGACTTGACATGCCTTCAGTCTCATCCACAAAAGAACATGTTCAGGCTTCATGAGACATTAGAAACATCAGCCATTGGTCAGAATGTCACTCGTGGACTACAAATGTCACCGGGTTCTGCACATCGACCACCTCAACAGTCCGCCCCTGGTGGCAGACATCAGAAAAGCACCCATCAAGACGTTTTTGGATGCAGACCGAGTTGACCTCACGTGGCTTCCCCGACAAGCCGACCTGTGCAACCTTTCAAAATTCAAGTTAGTGAGCGTTCTGTTCGCCCTGACGCTGACGTTCGTCATCGGAGCCTCGTACGTGCTGACGGGGAGCACAGACGGACCTTTGTTCATCCCGTCTCCGTGTCAGATCTTCACCAGCGTCCTTCCAACTAACTCTTCTGATGAACAACATTTACTGGACATGAAGATCCTGGCGGGTCTCATCGAGTCTAGACTGGAGGACCCAGCCAGGAGGGTTCCCGATGAAAAGGACGTCATAAGAAATGACTCACAAGTAAGTTCAGAAATAAATATAAAGACATTGACGCAACAGGATGGTTTTTTAAGCAGCCATACATAGGATTGAAAACGATTTGTATGTCTCCCCCTGGTGTCAGAACATTGTAACTACATGTTACCACATACATCATTTGTTCACAAAGCAAGATAAAGACTCTCGTGTTAGTGTCTGTTTTTATCTTCTTTTAGGATCAGTAAGTCTCTCAGAACTTCATATGAAAACACAGTTTCCACTGTGATCCACTGATAAAACTGTTTGATGGTCACATGACCCTCACAGACTCTCTGGATGGGTCTTCAAACCAAGTGATTGTTATATGAATATCTATCGACTTCTCTAGAATGTTCAACGTGAGATCATCATTAAAGAAGAATATGTAAAAGTAATTACATTTTCAAAAGATTCAGATCACAGATGTAAGGAGGAGCCTGACCATGAATAGGAACCAGTAGTACTAGTAAGAACCAGAATTTTAAAATTGATCCTGAAAGAAACTAGCCAGCCAGTGAAGATATTTAAGGATCGGGGAAATGTGAGTTCTTCTACTAGAGTGGCTCAGAATTCTTGCTGCAGAGTTTCATATAAGGGCAGGCGAGACAACTCCTTTTTTTAGAAACCAAATAAACTGTAGAAAGGTGCTTTACATATAACTATTACTTACTTACTTACATGAACCTTCTATATTTGTTTGTTTTTCCCCTCTCCAGTTATTCTCTCAACTCCCACACCAGTTCCAACAAGGAATCAAAAGTCCCTGCTGGTACGAGAAGATTTCCATGCAGGTCCCCACAGATCTTTACAAAAACAACCACTACAACAGCAAGTCGGTGTTTAAAACGGTGACGGAACGTCTTAGAAAAAGCTTCGAGCAGATCTACAACCAGGAGGGGGCGCTGTACCGCCTGCGCTGCCTGCCTTACTTCTACATCATCGGTCAGCCCAAGTGTGGCACCACTGACTTGTTCTACAGGCTTTTGATGCACCCGGAGGTGAAGTTCAACGTCATGAAGGAACCTCACTGGTGGACGAGAAGACGCTTCGGTAAGAAAAAGGAAAATTAAATAAATACACTTTAGGGAATGTTGATGTTCTTGGGTCTAATGTCTCTTGTGACGCTCCTGCCACCTGCAGTCCTACTGTGGCAACATTATCAATAGAAGAAAGTATTATGAAATAAAGTGTACATTATATATACGTATTTTAATATATTTTTTTAGATATATTAAAGAGGGGAAATAGTATAAAAACTAAGATAGAATGCCTCAAATGCCTCCATACAAATATATACAAGTCTGAAAATGATCAAAAAAATTGTATATGAAAAAACAATATCTCTTCATGTTGGGGATACTAAGATAAAAGAATGTTATATTATATAGACAAAATAAAAATATATTTGAAAGAAAGTTTTGTATTTTGATTATAGTATAAAGCAGCATGAAATGGTTAAAAAAAAAATCTGGCCACAAATTAATTTTTAAGATATAAAATGTGTTTATATATATTTTTAGTCGTGTAAATTTAAATTATTTTTTTCATTATAGTTATTTTGAAACAGTTGCTACCTTGAATAAAACACATTTCTGTTTTGTAGATCAGAACCTACAATTGTAGAATTGTAAAAAAAAAATACAATCAAACATTTTTCAAGTGTTTTCAAACTATTTTTGTACTTCAAACTATTTTAAACTATAATAAAACTACTAAACTATAATAAAAACAATTTTAAACTATTATCAAACTATAATCAAACTATTATGAACTTTACTCTTTCAATTTTAAACTATAATGAAACTATTTTAAACTGTAATCAAAACAATTTTTAACTAATATCAAACTATTATCAACTATAATAAAACTATTATTAACTTTAATCGCGTGTAACTGTTTGACAATATTGACCAGAAAAAAGGTTTTTGTCTCCAGTGAGTTGACTTTCATAATATTTTGTCACTCAGGTAACGTCCGTCTCAAAGATGGCGTCAGTGGAAGATTCCCTTTGGAGGATTATTTGGATTTATTCGACCATGCTGCTTTTAAAATCCACGAGGCCAGAAGTGGGAATTCAACGGGAGACCTGGACACACGTCAGATCGTCACAGGTAATCACTTTCTTCTGGTAACTTTTACACCTGTGATCCTCTAGATGTCGCTCTGAGTGTCGGTGTGTGTCGACAGGTGAAGCCAGCGCCTCCACTATGTGGGACAACAAGGCCTGGGGTTATCTCCATGGAGACAGCGACTCAGGACCACCCTTCCTGGTCCAGGATTTCATCCACACAGTCCAGCCTGACGCCAAGATCGTCGTCATGCTGCGAGACCCCGGGCAGAGGTACCGCACTCTGGCTCAGGAGTCTCCGGGGAGACCTACGTGATTAACTAACCACTTGGTCTTGTGTCACGCTGCGCCCCCTGCAGGTTGTATTCCGACTACCTGTATTTCAACACGATCAACAAGTCGGCGGAGGATTTCCATCAACGCGTCTCAGAGTCCATCAGATTGTTCCAGTCGTGCATGTCGGAGAGAAGTCTGAGGTCGTGCGTGTACAACACCAGCCTCTCAAGGATGATGCCGGTCAGTAATATCTGCTACACAACAACTTCTTAAACACTGTAAACTCTTGTGTTATGAATCCACATCTTCATGATTCCAGCTACTCAAACTCACCTGAACCAATTAAGCTGTAAAATCACATACGGTCACTAGAGGGCGGAGAAAGACCATTCATCAGCTCTCAACCATATTTTAAGAGTAGTTTCTCGGCAGGACGTGGATAAATTATAAACCTCTGATAAAGTTATATGATGAGAAACAGGCACTACTTTATGGCAATTTGCGTGTTTTTTTTTTAGGCGCCTTCAGCAATATTTTATTGTAAAAAAAAAAAAGGTTATACAATTCTTACAGTTGATGCAAGTAAGTCTCATTGCAGGTTGAGACTAATCTGTATTTTAATTAATATTTTCTATACATTTATTTAAAATAATTCCGAACATGTCTCGATGTTAGAAAAGTAGATGCATTTTTTCTTCAACAACATTAACCCTTGTGTTAGCTCGGGGTCAAGGTGACCCAGAGGCCCGGAAACAAATGTGTTCACCCTGACCCAGAAGCAACACAAGGGGTACTATAAACTCAATTGTTTTCAGGGTCAAGGGTTGTATAAAAAACGTGTTATATTTCTGAACATTTACTTCATAACTCACCTTTAAGAAGTAACATCTGTTTCCTCACAGACGAGGCTTCATCTGGGCATGTACGTCGTCTTCCTCCTGGACTGGCTGACGGTTTTTCAACGGGAGCAGATTCTGGTTCTCCGACTGGAGGATTACGCCGCCGACTTCAAAAAGAGCATCGAGAAAGTTTTTGACTTCTTATCGTTGGGTAAAAAACGACGTGAAAAATCACTTCAGTGTAAACGACGGTCTGACCTCTGCGTCTCATCAGGTCCCCTGTCTGAGCTGGAGGACGCCGCTCTCACCAGACAACCCATGTTCAACAGCCGGCGGGAAAAGGACAAGGACTTGGGTCCGATGCTTCTCAGAACCAGAACACTCCTTCGAGAATACTACCAGCCTTTTAACCAGAAGCTGGCTCGTGTGCTGGACCATCAGGCCTTCCTCTGGAGGAACACCTGACAAAGGAGACACTTTTGTTGAGCCTCGATTGTCATATTTATTTAGTTTTTCACGTGTGGAGTTGGAAAGTGATGTGTTGTAAATATTTGACTTTGCTATAAATATGTATTTTTTATACAAACATGAGGCTCTTGTGATTCACATTTAATTGATTGTTGTTCATTCTGGAAAAAAAACCAATTAATTTATAGTAGACATTAATAATTCAATATTTAAGATTGAATTATATTTTTATGAGCTCAGGTAAGAAAAAAAACGGTGTGTTGTTTTGAGACGGAGAGAGGAAACCAGAGTGCCCAGAGTAAACCCACAAGAACACTCGAGGAACATACAAACTGCACACAGAAAGGACACGTGTTCAGCTTGAAGCCAACATTCTTGATCCATAATCACTGTAGAACATTTACACGTATGATAAGCACAACAACCCAGTGATCTTTTGAAATTAGATTAAAAAAAATATGGCCGTTTATTTTTAAATAAAAAAATGTGATTTTACATATAAATTTAATTGAACTTAATACAAATCAATAATAGGAATGCGCCTCACATGTTCCGTCAAAATATTCTGTGACATTAAACCAGTTATTGGAGCAAAAGAAGGTTAGTTGTGACTGGAGAACCAGTATCTGAAAGAAAATGTAATTTAACACCAGCAATGGCTGAAGCCTAGAAACCAACATGTTTATTTTGATAATTATCAGTTATTAATTATTAATGATTTGCATTGAATCGTCTCCACTTCTCAGCACCAGCACACGTTTGGTACAAGGAAGGCGGATTGGACTTTTGCTTCAACTCCATGATTGGTTGAGAACATTTTTTAAAGAAAGATAAGTTGAAGATACCTCTTGGATAGAACATCTCCCCAAACTCTACCCAGTCCAGTTGCCTTCTTTGGAACTCTGGGTAACAATAAAAATACAAATAAAAATAACTTACTTACAATGACCTGGATGAAGGACAAAACACGTTCACGGCCATCAAGGGAGCTGTAATAAGATAGTTATATTATTGGCAAAACGACAAACATGAGGACAAAAAAAGCAGGTTTAGTCCTTTACCTGAATTAAAGATTTCACTATCTATTGACTCTTCAAGCCACCGGCCTTAAGGATTGAGATTTTCCATAGGCATTTGACCTCCATGTGCTGCATTTTAAGATGCACATTATCAGGGGCTTCATGTACCAAGAGTGCGTACGCAGATCCAGCCCTGATGTAGAGGGAAGCTTCGTACAGAGTGATGGATTCAAACAGAACAATAACTGGTTGATGTGCCAACGATACCTGTCCAGGCCAGTTCATCTTATTGACTTTTCTTTTGAAATCGTTCCTGGTCTGGTTCCTTTGAGTTAAATTGACACGTTTAACAACTGAACTCAAAACTACAAAAGCTACAACTCAATTTAAAGATGTTCTGCATTTCTCTTTATGGACTCAAAGCACAGATGAAGAAGAATCTTCACACAGGAAACAGACTTAATAATAATGAACATCACAGATACACAGCTAATAAAAAATAAATCACCAGTTCATACATGTTTCAACTTTATTCCAATCCATCATACCCAGTACTATGAAACAAAACATCTTCATCATATTTTGCCGAGGTCTGACATTCCAGACATTCACTTTTGATCATATGGGGGGTGCTGGTAACTAATGTCAGAGAAAAGATAGAGTGACATGGTTGAGGGCGCAGTAAAGCATAGCTGTTTGCTGAGGTAGTAGGCAAATCGTGCTCCTCTGAAGAAGCAGCAGAAGGTTCTGGTTCATTACAGCACGGGAAAAAAAAGTGTGAGCAGGTCTCATGAATCTGCACCGCTTCGTATTAAACATGATTTGCAAATTTATTTAAAAATGAAGTCCAATTTTTCTTTTATTCCCCAGTGTGTGTTTTTGAACATGAACCGGACGTGACAACTTGTCCTGTCCAGTCTTACAGTGTCATCTCACACTTAAATATGTCTCACACCAGAAATATTGAAAGAAAATGCCTTTATATATTAATTCATCCCTACTTTTCCCTCTCTTTTAAACGACATGAGGTAAAACATGGTGTCCAAGTGCAACAGTCAATTGTGCTACATGTATCAGAAAAACAAGAATTATTTCGCTACAAGATTCAACGCGTGTCATAAACCTTCACAAGTTTTAGGACTTTTTTTCTTTTTCCCCCCAAAAAAAGGCTGATGTCTCACGTGCCAGTTGTGGCCACTGGTGATGATGTGTTGAAGGTGGAGGCTCCGGAGTCAACATAGACTTAAAGCTTCGAGCGAACGTTACATTTGAAACAACACCGTTGATAAAAAGGGGCAAAAACTGGGACAGAACTGAGTTGGGCTTAAGAGTGGATGTGGTTTAGGGTTAAAGAAACAAACAATACGCGTTTGCTTGTTTTAGATCATCTTAAAAGAGTAAGTATTCCTATTGTAAACATACTGAAAAAAAAAAATGGCTTTAACATTTGAGAACATTACGATGACATGTTCACCATCACTGAAGTACGACGAGGCTTAACTTAACTTAACCAGCTCAAAGAAACGCTAAAAGTCATTTGGCTTATGAATACGATAAGTGACAAACTAAGACGGTGATACCGAAGCAGGAGCTAGAGCGCAAAAAAAAAAGAAGAAATCGCAAATTATGGAAACAAATGTATGTACAAACACAGAGGTATTACAGTTACAGTGCAAAAATATATAGATAAAAAAGGAAAAAATCAAGCATCATACAAAAACATAGCACCAATTGAAATGGAGACGAGAAGGTAAGAGTATGAACTGAGGTAATTCAGTGACAGATGAGAAGCTCAAGCAAGACATAAACTAGGACTTTATCGGATCACATTGTCAGTTTAGCTCCAGCTTTGGTGAACTGTAAGGGGGTGAAAAAATAACAAAAAAAACAAGCCAGTGAAGTGGACTTTTTTTTACTCCATGAAGAAGTTTTACAACGTGATCTTTTGAAACATTAAGCATACAAAATGCTCTGGCTGGCATCTTCAACTGAGTTTTCACAACCAAATCCAATCATTTTTCTTTAGGTAGGAATGTTAAAAAAAAAAATCAAGTCCATTTAACATAAACCTGGGAAACAAAAAGGTAAATGACTTTATTTTCAAATATATTTTCGTGATAGGAATAATTACTCTTTTCTGCCACTGGTTGCAGAACGACAGACCCTACTGGACCAAGTGCAAAAAGTGTCATTAAAACGCTGCCGTGTTATATTCTGAGGACACATTAGAGCCATAAAGTTATATAATGGAGCCTGAACCAACGAACGGAACCACTCGCTTCAAACGCTATTGTGATTCCAAAAAAAAAAAAAAAAAAAGCGAAGAGAGAACATATAGATTGTATTTGCGCAAATAAATGTGAAAGATTTTTAAAATATGTTTAAGAGATCAATATCCTGTCGAAATCTTTGTTTTGAGTTGAGCCGCGGAGTTGTCGAAGCCTCTTGACGCCACAAGGTCGTCCACCACGATCAGTTACATTGACCCTGAGGTTGGTTGGCCTTCAGGCTGCGTAAAGCTCGTCGCGCCGCCGCCGACTTGGCGATTCTGTAGCTGCGGCCGACACCTTTGAACTTGCCCTTCCCCACGACCTCCACCGTCACGCGCACTTTGCCGTCGTAGGTGCGTTCTGCCGGGCTGCGGGAAGGAAGGAGGGAGTTCAGTACGTGATGTTCGCTCAAGAGACAAGACTTGACACAGGCAATAGAAAATAATTGACCTTTCATGTCACCAGCATTTTATTTGTGTCCATTTGTTGAGCGCGCAGTTAGAAATTTTGAGCACCTAAGAATATGTTTTGCGTGCACCTAAGTGACAGTTTGCACGTCATTTTTACTAAAGCTTTCTCCGGTCTCTGTGATTGGTTGGCTCATTGGAACAAATGAAGCGCTGTGTAGAAGTTGAGCGATCGTAAAAAGAAAAGGGCGTGCGTAAAGTGAGATTTATTGAACGAAAAAGAGATTTTGGTTTCCTCAAACCACTTTATTTTTTGCTGGAGTAAAAATTGCATGCAAACTGTCACTTGCGTGCATATTCTCAGGAGCACAACATTTCCAACCGGCGCGCTCAACAAATAGGCACAAATAAAACGCCATAGCATTTTATTTTTAATGTTTCTATTTTCTGGGTTGGTTACATTTATTTAATACCCTTTGTCACATGAGGAAGTTTCTAAATTAAATTTGAATAAACTAATTCAAACCAAAAGTTTAATTTCAGGTTTCAATCAATGATTTACTCCACCTGAACCACCTGCATATTGGGAAAGATGTGAGCAATTCAACATAAAAATAAAACACCAGAGGCCATGAAATAAGAAACGGATAAGACCTTGAGTTGATAAAATTGATACTGTACATAGTTACTTATTTGACTAGTTTTGTTTTTTAGCATAGATGATATCTAGGATGAATAAATGTACTTTGACATTGATTCCACAACATTTTAAAGGAAATTTCTGAATATAGTTTTGCCCAGAATTTATTTTCAACAGCTCTTTTAGAGGTTATTTCACCGTTTTTTGTTTTGTAACATGCTGCTTCCACATCTCAGAGTGAGTGTTTACTGTTATACATTTGAGAAATACCATTAATTTTTAAAAAAATATAGTACAGTTGTTGTTTTGTATTTCATACTTGTTTTATCGTCATAATCTTTTGAGCCTTTTTTAATGAAGTGGGTCGTGTTCAACTGACTTTTATTTCTGTCTAATTTTGAGTGACAGTTGTTAGTCTAAACGGTGCTCCAGAGGGATCAATAAAGTCCATCCATAAATCCATCGCTGTCTATACGTTGATCTCGTACCTGAACTTTGCGGTCTCCGGCTCCATTTCCAGCAGCTCTCTCACGGGAGAACGTGGCACATTAGCAGAGAATTTCTCTGAAGGTGCAAAAAAAAAGAAAAAAGAACACGAGACGTTCTTAACAGGTTCTTCACAAACACAATCACGGATCATCGATGGAAGTCGTTCATGCTTTCTTACCGATAAGTGGCCTCATCATTGGAAAATACACCTGCCAGACCATTTCCAAAGACATCCCACTGTCCATGTAAATCGCTCCGGCAAGCGATTCAAATATATCTCCCATGGCTTTCGGGACCTCGATGTCCTCCTCCTTCTCTTCGTCCTCCTCAGAGCGACGCAGCTGATAGAAAACAGACGCTTAAGATGTGTTCACTGTACATTTAAATTCCTATCGTTTTGAGTCATTAGCAACAATATTCAAAAAATCCTGAATCACCAGATGAAACACCTGCGTATTTTGCTTATTGAATTAACAGAAGAAAATAATAATAAAACCATAATTTGTTAGTAACAGCTTTAATAAGAACTTGATTATGTAAAAGTTCTTGTTTCCAAATGTCAAGTGATATCATTTATACTCAGGTGTTGATATCATATTAACTAAATAAAATTTACCTCAGAATCCATGCCTTGCATCTCATTCTTTTCCAGTTGAAACTGAACGAAGTCGTCGATGACGTGAAACAGTTCTGGGGAAATGGCCTTGAAGTACTTGTGGTAGTCGTACTTGACTGCGAGGGATGCAAAGATGGTGTTGTTGACCAGTGCCGAGCGCAGGTCGGTCAGCACTCCAGGGGAGTGTTGCCGGGGATCTTCATAAAGGTGCTTCGTTATGAGGTAGTCGAGAATTGCATCACCGAGGAACTCCAAACGCTGGTAGCAATCTAAAGAGACGGAGGGAAAAAGTAAACATCATAAATAAAATGTTTAAAACCCAAACATGGAATTAAAAATAAAAATTTATACTAGCTGGAATCTGACCTGTGATGGTGTTGTAATGATACGAAGCGTGGGTGAAGGCTTGCAAAAGATAGGCCTTGTTCTTGAACGTATAGTTAATCTTCATTTCAAAGTTCTCAAATCCAGATATCAAGTGGTGAAGGTGGCGCTTGGTGTCCGGATGGTCCAGCATACAGCGAGGCGGGATCTTGAGCCAGCCGTAGCACTGATCCAACGCCGACTTCTGTTGCAGTGCCTTTCCTGACGCCTGCTTGTATTGCTGCTCGAGAGGTAAAACCTGTGAAGAATGGTAGACATCCAACATTTACCAACCATCTGAAGACATTCAAGCATTAAATGAATGAAGTCATCTTCTTCCCACCTTGAGTCCCAACGAGCAGAGGAACAACTGGGCAGCTCGCTCGCCGCAGCTGGTCAGATAGCAGCCCAGCAGAGCCTCGACACAGTCAGCGATGCTCTTGTCGGCGATGCACTGTTCCGTGTGGAGGTCGTAGGAGATGGACTGTTTGCCGAGTTCACTTCCGCAGTTCTCGTCCGACGGGTTCCAGAAACCCACCACGAAGTCGTCTTCTTCACTGGCCTTGGTGGGGTCAAGGTAGCACATGGCGTCCCAGGAGCTGTAGTCGAACTCCTCCACGGAATGTGCCCGGGTCACCGTCTCCGAGTGGTATTTACCGACGGCAGAATTGAGTTGCGCTTTGGGAGACTTCCACTCGTAAGTTGCCGGCAGAGAAACGGTTGGATTGGCGGGAGGGTCAGACGCAGGTGGCCCGCCGAGAGAAATCTTTTTTCCAAATGCTCCTGATCCCAACAACATGTTGTCTATGAACTTGATGTGCTCGTTGTAGTACTCGAGATCATCCTCCATGTTGGCCTCGTCCTTTGGCTCCTCCTGCACAATAAGCTCACTGTCTGGATCAACCTCTTCTTCCTCCACCTCATCAGCTATAGTATCCCCGTTGGCGAGGGTCTCCTGATCAGCCTGAATGGAATAGACACATTAGAACAAGTTAGATTGATTTTTAGCCAATACAAATGTCATAAAGTCTTCAAATCCCTTACGTCCATGATCGGTTATACCATTTCAACAACTAAACTGAACTGTCACTCGACAACTCCCTTGCAAAATATCTTCGGTGAGTAGAATATTCATTATAATCCCCATTATATTATAAATTATACATTTAGGTGCCAAAAATCTTTAAAATGTATCGATTTAAACTTTTTTTTTTCTGGACCTGCAAGTATCTGGTCGAGTCTGACCAGCCATGTTTACTGACATTTTCCGTCACTTCCAACCTAATTTCATGAATTTGACCAACTAATAATACACCGTAACTGTGCTTCATGTTTCATTACTGTACACTTAAACAACTTATATCATGTTTGTTCAATCCGGGCTATTAATTTGATTTTTATATGTATATTTTGAGAGCCAAATTCTTCTACTTGAAAGTTAATTTGTTAAAAATGCATTGCGATGGGTTAAAAATATTAATTGAATTAAAAATGGTTAACATCCTTATTACATAATGAAACATATTTGTTCGGTTTCTTTGCTAAGCAAGCTTTCCAATGATACCAACAAAAATTTGGGTAGATATTGAGAAAGTTAATTTCACAACTAAAAGAGTGTACCCTGTTGACCAGAAATTAGTGAATGTTCATGGAATATAATCGATTAATACTCAAGATACTTATATGGGGATTAAAAAAGGATAGATATAATACTTAATATTATTAGCCGTTTGATATTTTCCCGCTGACAACCGCTAGGGGGCACTGTAGCCCTGCAGAAACTACACAGAGGAATAATAAATGATAATAAAGAATGCAATGGATTTAATTTGGAGTAAAATTGAGAGTTTGGTAAACTTGTTCATTCAGACTTATAACTATAGAATAAAGAACTTGCTAATAATTAAATATTAATTATTGAATAGCCATAGATGCGTTACACTAGGATACTATTGTTATCTCTTTTTATTATCAGTATTGCCTTTCAACATGAAATGTCTATTCTTGGTCTCAGATATTGTGAATATACATTTCCCAAAAATGCGAATTGTATTCCAAAAAATATAGTATGCAATTTTCTTTAGATGAGGTTTCAGTGTTAAAAGTACATCACTGTTTTGTTTTTGAATAAGCAGAAACTTAAAAAAAAAAAAAAAATCCTTTGTAACCGCTTCACAATTAGTTAATTTCCTTTCGAAAGAAATTCTCATTTCAGGATTCAACACAAGAGGCACATTATATACGAGCAGTATGGAGGTATTTGGATGTTGTGGTGCTTCTGTTCGGGCGATGAAAACTGAGCTCCAGTCGCTACATTAACGTGAACATACATTTTTGCCCATTTCCAAAAAAAGGAAGGGATTAATCGGAAAATAAGTAAGTAAGTAATATTTATTTATATAGCGCTTTTCCAGACCAGGGTCACAAAGCGCTTAAACAAACAAAACAATACTCAAAAAAGTATATACACTTTAAAGATCAAGATAATACTGAGAACAACACAGGAGTTCCAGAAAATCAAGGAAAAGCCTGAACAAATAAAAACGTCTTAAGATGTTTCTTAAAGGAGTCAGTAGACTCCATCAAGCGCAAAGAGAGAGGAAGATGGTGAGTAGAAAATGAGTGAAGTATGATTTTTTTTTAATTCTCCTCCATTAGGGCATTTATGTAATTTAATAAGCCAAGGAAATATTCAGCCTTTGTAAATTCACAACAAACAATCAAATCCATTAAAAATCTATCAAACAAGAATATCAGAGACATGCGTTTGTAAATCAGGTACTTCTGCATCAAACTACAGACCTACCTCCTCTTCTTCTTCTTCGTCCTCTTCTTCAAGCTTGTCAGTGATGCTCTTGTCTTGGTTGACAACATATCCCGGAGGCAACCAGTTGACAGGGGGGTCAAAGATGGACACCACCATCATGCTGGGAAGTCCCTTCTTCTTCCCCAAGCGGTACAGGTTACAATTGCTTACCTGCCAAACAAGTAGAACATTGAACAATGTAACACTCATCAGATAGTGTAATGGACAAATGGAAATAAGGTTCAAGAAAAAGCATTACATTTTATTTCTTATTTATTTTCTTAGAGGTGCATCGAATAACTGCATTTATGCCATATATGTCTTATAATGTAATACTTTATTAGCCATTACTTGTTTTGCATATTTTTTGTTTAATATACAAATAATGTTAAACTGAAAAATGAACTGTAGGACTCAATCATTGTGAGTGTTTGATCATCAAGTGTTTGACATACAACTAAGAAATCAGTCAACAACACCTTAACTCTCCCATATGAACCGAATGTGAAAGTTCATTATCAAAGTTAAAAAAAGAAGAGAAAAACGTGTAATAGCAGCAGCTAATGCATTCATCTATTCTTGTCACTCTACCCATGTCTAACTCAAGAGGTCTGTGCGATCCAACCGTCTGACAGAGAGTTTTAAACCCGACTAATCTACTCTGCCTTCAATGCTGAGTACCAAGATAAAAATCTCACCTTTTTACTGCGCATGTAGCTGAGTCGGCCTTCATGGGCATCTGGGTAGGTACAGAAGAGGTAAGTGGTGATCGCATGCTTCAAGAAAGAGTCGCCCAGCATCTCCAGCCGCTCCAGGTTAAAACCATCACTGGCATTGGATAGCGTCAAGGCCTGCAGGATGAGACCCGGGTTTGGTCCCAGGCTCTTATGGAAAACCGTCACTTCTTTAGACTGGGGGCCTGTATTGCAGTCCGATGAAGGGACTGAGAGCACTGTGCATGTATCGTGAGCAGTGGGACTGGTGAGGGTCTTGCACTCGACAGAGGTAGCTATACTTGTGTGCTCGGAAAACTTCTTGGGCGTCTGTTTATTATTATGCTGATGAGGGCTCGTGCACGACTTGTTCAGACTGCGACGGGGTTTTACAGGAGATGAGGTAGGGCATTGCAGTGATTCAGAACTTCCCACTTCGGGCGAGCTGTTACGGGGGAGTGAAAAACCTTCATCTTGGGAAAGATGCCCCTCCTGTGAATTACTCTTGGCATCAGGGGAACTACCGTTGATGTGGCTCATGGCGCAGGTGGTTTCTTTAGGCGGGTCAGAGACGTGATGGCTCAGAAAGGTGGGGTTTGAGCAATCAAGGGCAAATTGTTCTGAAGGTGTAGTGTCATCATCGCTGTCAACGGAGCAGGACTCGACAGCATAGATCAATATTTTGCTGTCAATGGTTTGTTTCCAGCCAAAGTCCAGGTTTGGATATCTGTCAAATTCAGAGAGATGAGTAAGTAGCAGAAAACAAAGACAAGTCACATGTTCAGATGATTCAATACAATACTGAGAGGACTCTTGGGTAAAACAGATTGTACTAATCGTCCTGTATAAAAGCACTGTTATTCTGCAGACCATTTTTGCCTTTGCTCTCATTTTTTATGAGCTTAATTTAAAACATTTTGTTATCACAAAAAGGCACATTTTTCATAAAAATCGTTCACCAGTCTGTGTTAGTGAGCACTTCTCCCAATTCATACGCCTCACAGGTGTGGAATATCAAGATGTTATGCCAACAGTATAATAATTACATACGGCATACATCCGTGCTTCAGCTGGCCACAATAAAAGCCGACTCACTACAATAAGAAGGCAGACAGCAGAAACAAAGAGGCTGAAGAGCTACAAATCTCAAGACAAAACAATGAATCCCGGCCTTCGGGTCACAATGACCCTGAGATAACGAGGGTTAAGTAAATAAATGGGTATAAGTGATTAGAGCAATCCCTTTCCAGATAACAATTCACACTGTGCATCCTTGATCTATCGCTGATTTAAGTTCAATATTTATGTTTATAAAACCACCATTTTCTTTGCCTTATAAATTGATAGCGAGATAAAAACTAAATACACACACGAATAGAATTCTGTAAAAATCTGGGAGAAGATGCCTCCACTTCAGTAATTAAAGAAGGTACTTATACGCGCAGGGCAGTTTTAGGCAAGAAATACCCCATAAATATATGATAAAAATATTTTTTCTAATCTTGACTAATTATTGAAACAATAATTGTTGAATACATCTCAACCATTGTTGAGCATTTGTTTACAAATGTCATGTGTCCATTGATAAAAATAAGGCATCATTGGAATAGCTTCATAAATCCACAGTATTATAGTGTAATACATTTCCACCAAAATCTAAATGTCCGGTATAAAGTGAATAGTGTACCAGTCTCTGTAAAACTACAAATGTCCTTGTAACGATTATATGTTAAAAGTGTAATACCTGAAGTCAGGAGGCAAGTTCTGAGAGCCCACTCCGGCTTCTTTCGCTGTTCGGGATCTGAGTTCTTCAGCAGTCAGCAGGCAGTGTAGGCGGTAGAGAATGCTGGGCAGACACACCGCCTTTCTCCAAAGGGAGGCAGGGATGGGATGAATGGCACAAAGCTCTGGGACTAGAATCTGAAAATGAAATGGAAACAGAAAGACGCACTCTTTAAAGCCGTTCATCAGCAGAAATCGTTATTAAGAGTAAGTACATCAGTCATTTTAAGTGGACAAAATGTCAAAACTTTTGATAATGGTGTCATGAAAGTGAGTCAGTTTGAAATGTGATGCTGTTCTACTTTAAGTCAAAAACCTTTTTGTATATTTATTTTTTGTTTACACCTGTCAACCCCGTGGCTCCGGCCGGGGAGGAGGTCTCGCGATAATCTTCCATGAGAAGTGGAAAGTCTAGCCGGTGTCGTCGCCTGTCTCCAGCTCGTTTGAATCCGCTGTCTGCGAACTGTCTGGTCCCACTCCAACCATCATTGCTACTCAGTTCATTCAGTTAAAGTCCCTTAAATCCATCCCTTCCTCAGTCACTTCAGGTGTGCCTCAGGGCTCTGTCCTTCACCAGCTCCACTGGCTCCCAGTTCAGTTCCGCATCCAGTTTAAAGTCCTCCTGTTTACTTTCAAAGCCATTCATAACCTTGCCCGCCCATATCTGTCTGATCTCCTCCATGTTCCCACTCCGTCCCGCTCTCTTAGATCCTCGTCCTCCATACATCTGTCTGTCCTCACCGCCCGTCTCACCACCATGGGGAGCAGAGCATTCAGCCGCTCTGCTCCTCGTCTCTGGAATTCACTACCACCCCAACTCAGAAACATTGACTCATTCCCCCATTTCAAATCTCAGTTTAAAACTGCTTATTCCATTTGATGCTATTGCTCTACCCTTGTCTGCTTCTTTTTATTTTATACATATTTTATTGTTGTTTTAAAACGTTTTATGGATGTAACCTATGTATGGTGACCTTGAGTGTCAAGAAATGTGCCTTTAAATAAAATGTATTATTATTATTAAGCAGTATTAAGCCTCTTGCAAGGATGTTCAGTGAGTGAAGGTGCGTTATAAGATTGGGTTGTGAGCTGGAGTGCAGAACCAGTAAAAGCTCTGACACCCGACAATAACATGCTTATGTGCTTTGCACATTTTTATGTAATTTCTGGTCACCGTCTAATTTTTTCCGAGCCATGAAGCGGGGCTTTGAATGTGCGAAAGTCGGTGTTAAATAAAGTGTTAGAAATTATTAAAGACAACTGTAATTGACACTGACATACAACCTGGGCGAAATGTTATTACAACTTTTATTTTAAGTTTTTTCATTGTTAGGTTTAAGCAGCGCTAAACATTTAATCTATTGCCGAGCCAATTATTTTAGCATTAAAGGGTAAAAGGCGATGTTTTATGTACGTAATTGGAATGACTGATATAAGGCTTCGCTGATTTCTATTCCAGGGATTAATGGCTGGAATTAGCATGAACTTTAATGAATTATTAATACATCTTTGTGGGAAAAAGCCAAAGCATCCAAACCTGTTTGTTCTGCAAACTCTCCCACTTGGCCTTTCTTTTCTCTGCACTGCTGAGTGGCAGGGCCTTTCCTTTCTGATTCAAGTGTCGAGGCGTTAACAGGTTCAATCTGTAATCAGAACAGGGAATTAATAATAATCAAGTTCTATACAAGAGAATTGAAGGTCAAGCTCATGAGGCGTATAGTTTCCATATTGTAGTTATTCTTATTCAAGGAATCTGCTTACACAATATAGACCAGAGGTTTTCTTTCTTACCATCATATAAGCATGTGAAATATTTTTCCATTTCCCTGTCGATTAAGACCACAATCATTTTGTATCACCTATTTTATTCGACATTTCAAGGAAATGTGCATGTAGACTAGTAATCCTTAGTGAAGGTTTCAGAACAACTCAATCATGTTGAAAGAAATGTGACAACAGGGGGAGCATTCGCCCCCCCCAGGGAAATTTTATTGCGTCCAATTTCGATTAAATTTAAACCGCCAGCATGTGGACTTCTGATCTCTCAGTGGAGGTTTAAGGAGCCAAAGCAATTTTGATTCAATTCAAACAATATATTTATACACAAGTTAGTTGTAAAGTGGTGAAAGGGGGCAAATGATTCAAACTTCCTCTGGAGATATGAGACAACAATAAGAGTTATAGGAAGATAAGCTATATGCTTCAGAAATCATTGGACTGCATACCTCAATTTCAATGGATAATAACCCCAGAGTATAACGCCAGCAGGGACTAATGACATTTGCAGTAGAGGCCTGTCAGAGCATCACCAGGGATAAACCCAGTGCCTGGTGATGTAACCAGACTGCAGGCTATGACTGATCTGATCTGAAAATGATTTGCATGTATTGAAATTCATTTGACCCTTGCATCACTTTTGGTCACCTAAAAAGTGGGAAGCAAATATACAAACTAATATAATTTCAAAACAGATAATCCGATTTGAATGCAAATACGCTCAACTTAAAGCTGAAGTCCCGAAGTTAATGCTCATCTTTTAAGTTAAATCCATTGTAAGAATTCACGGGACTATGCATGCATATGTAGGTGTCTATGTCATGTTTTCAGTAGCACTACAAAAAAAGTATATAATAATAGTAAAATCATTATTTAAATTTTTCAGTTTTTGGTAACAAAAATTTTTTTGTGTGTTGTGTTTATCTCCCTACCTCTTGGATATTCATTTGATTTGATGTTGCAACACTATTTAAAGTGACATCATTGCTTTTCTCCTAAACCGGAATAAAGGTTGCTCTTTCAAGCTTAAGGCAGTAATGATACATGTTGGATTGGCCATTCAATATGCTTTTTTTTGTCAAAACATTACTAGTATTTTATCCTGTTTTTTTAATCTAAATTTGTGAGTTCACACTTTGACTCACCTGGATGACGTGTGATCTACATCCAAAAGAGGTTGGTTCAGGTTCGAGAGGTTCAGGTTGTACTTGGTTTTGTAGTACTCAGCAAAAGTCTCATACTCTGGTGAGGGAAACTTGCTGAGAGGCGTCAGGTCTGTATACACGTCCGCCACATAAAACCGATGAGGTTGGTCAAAGTTACGGTATCTTGAAGAAGAGAACAAAACGGTCAAATTAATTGAAAACGCATCAGAAATCCACGAGCAGATTCCAAATTAAGTACCTTGGAATGATCACAGCATCCTGGTAGTCTTCCAGTTTGAAAGTAAAGGGGGTTTGTTTCGTGTATTGGGTGGTGGGAATACCAGTACGGGCTTCGGAGCTTTCGATGTCCTCCATGAACTTAAAGTCAATGTCCAAAGTGTTAGAATCCCCAACTGAAAAGACAAAAATATACAATAAATGAATAATGATAACTGACAAACATGTGCAACAATCTGCTAAGCAAAGAAACTAAAGAACATGGGCTGAAATGTAATCAGGCAGGTTTTGTTTTGAAATGATCATTAATGGTTACATTTGTGGAAAAACCTAAAATGCTGACTCACGTTTGTGTGGCGGAGGAGGGCACCTAGAATATTACTACACAATATTTTTTTTTGGCCCTTTTAAACACCATAATGTAGGGCGTGAGTATATTTTCCTGTACCTCCTTACACCAGGCTCATCCAGGAATAACTATTCTTTAACTATCTACTACTAGTATAAGCAGGTATTTTGTCGTAGCATACATCTCAGCACGGGCTTATCCACTTACCAACATTCAAAGGTAGAACGCAATAAGCCGAGTCTGCCAGTCTTGGCTTGTAATCCAGGGCAGGTTTCTCCAAGCGGAGGATGTGGGAGAAGATGTACTGATGCAGGCGAGTGATGAGGTCAAGTTGGCCAGAGGTGAGCTTAAAGTCGGACTTTTGCAGTTCAATAGAGATGGTCACCTCCCCTGAGCGGGTGTAAACTGGGAAATATGGGATCTGTCGAAGGTTTTTGTAGTTGTAAGTTTTCAGTTGGCATTTGTATAATTAGGTAAATCATTACAATGAGAAGCCAGATTTTACTTACTCGTGGTATAGGTCTAGCAGTCAAGATGCCAAAACATCTGGTGGTGTCCTCTGGTGGATACAGTTTCCTGCGTCTGAAGTTGAGTTCGTCAGGAAGGGGGGTGGTTAGGACCATCCCAATCACATACAGGTAGTAAGTCTGCTCTGGCTCTGTATAACTGTCTTGCAGACATTCTGGTATCTGCAGAGCAGAAGAGAATAGCATAGTATCATTTTATGAATCGCTCAGAAAGTGGTGTTTTTCAAGAATCATCAAAATGGAAAGGTTTCTAAAGCACCGAGTGCCAAAGATATTCTTCCGTGTAATAACATGCATATTGAAGAAGTACTAACACAGTAACTTGGAACCAGTCATTTAACATTCTATATTGAACTGCCTTAGTTTGAATGTTATGCATGGCAGGATATACGAATGCACTCAATCTACGAAAGTTACCAGGTCATATACACTGCTTTTAAAATATAGTGAGCACCGTAACAACACAATGTAACTCAAAGTCAACCACACTTCATGTCCTGAGGAATTTCTACTAAAGTTGGATCCATTGTTATTTGGTTGTCATTCAAATATTTGATTAATAAAGATTTTCAATTTAACATTTTACCATGTTCCCTTTTTTAAAGCAGCGTATATCATAAGACAAATTTTAAAGACATGAGGTAACTTAATACTATGCCTTACAGCTTTGGGGTAACACTGCCTCCTTTTGGTGGAACCAGGACGGCCTGGAATGCTGGTCTCTTCTTCATCATGTAGATCAAGTTCTTCTTCATACTTTATAGTTTCCTTTCCCACTGGCATCAAATGGTCATCCAGCTCTCCTGTTAACATGACAAAAAAAATGGGATTCTCAAAAAATGCATGTGGTAACAAACATAATTGAGCATCTAGAAAGTGTTTTTACCCATTTTATGCAACTTCTCACAGCATATTAGTGCAACTGCTTTCTCTGCCAGTCTGGCACAACTCATTTCAGGACCCTTTAACGATAGACAAATATTTAGTTATTTATGAGATAAATTCAGTAGAATATTGTTATGTAAAATAATATGTTTCAGAACTACCTTAACAGGGGTTCTCAATGGAGAGTTGATGGGTAAATAGAGGTATGACTGGAACTTTCCATACTGTGTCTCCACAGTTTTACACTTTGGTGCCAAATGGGTAAAAGGATCACTGGGTAATCTGGCACAATACCTATGCACAATGGAAAAAAACACAGGTAATGGGTTATATTTGTGAGCAATCATCATTTAAAAAAATAAATAAAACAGAAACAGTCACTTCTGAATACCTGTTAATGTGCCCAATAGCTGTGTTTATGGTAACCTGGGGACCTCCATCTTCAGATCGAAGAACATAGGGCGGAAGAATGTTGTCATCATCAAACTCTTGATCAGTGTCAAACTCACTCACCTCCACTGATTTTGAACACTTGTTCCTCAAAATCTGCTCAAAAAATACAGTAAAATAAAAAAATTACAAAAATACATCAACTGTTAATGTATACACCAGTTTGTGACCCCGGGGATCTGATAGGTGCTTTACAAACGTTTGTGTGTCATTTGAATAAAACAAAATATTTTTATTATCAAACTATGCTTTGCTTATTAAGATGTACAGGCCTGTAACTAACTCACTGTCGGATGACAGAACATTTCATCAAAACGAAGATTCCATTTTACACACGGTGGCTTTAACCAGGTTCCCACGCGTTGACAGACTTGGAGTATTTTTCATCATTTCCAATTTGTAATCCGTCTCTACAATTAAAAGGAAAGACATTGAAGCAGTTGCATCAGAGGAGATTGGGGCCTCATGTACCAAGAATTATAGTGGCATATATACTTTACCACGTGAGCGTTTATATGTATCAAGAATGAAATTAGTGTGGTTCCGAGGAAATGTGAAGGATTTAAAAAATAATACTATAATTAAGATTTATCTGTGTCTGATCGCTTCAACTCTACTCATCGAGAGTTGCAGACGTTCTTTTTTTCAGCCGGATCATTCAGGCAGGATGTAGGTCGATAAATATTGTAATAGATTCAAAAAGCGAGCTCCCCGGATGATCAAGACTTGGCCAATCGTCCAAGAGCAGACCAATGCCATTCTGAGACGGAATAATCTGCATGTCAGCCATTTATATCAAATGTCTACTTGCGGCTGCACAGATCAATATCAAAGAGTGAGAGACAGTTTTCCCAAAGTGATGAGAGCCATCTCCTGAAACACACATTTCTATAGAAGCTCTATCATATGCTGACACTTGCATGATTGAGAACAGGAAACACTTTTATCCCATCAATGTAATAGGTGTTCGCAATGCAAATTAAATCACATTTACATCACTAGTCAGCGCTTTAGGTAAAATATTTTCAGTCTTGTTTTGTCTAACAAGTCCTAGATTTATCCGTTTGAATTACCTTGTATGAAAAATATAAACATTTGCACGGGAGAATCTATATACTAATTTGTGTGCAGATGTGCTCTGGTCTTTGATCCATTTAAGTATTGTTTAAAACTAAGAATAAGAAACTCTAAATCATGTTTAAAAAAAAAAAAATCAGGTCGTGCAGGGAGAGGTCGGGTACGTTAACCTCTTGGCTTAATTCTACGTTTATTGGGAGGTACACAGGAAATGTGGTTGGATTTTTGTGCACGCACAGATTCATACATGTGAATACTTTTGTGCAAAACATTTCAATGTATGCTTGTTTTTAAACAATAAAATTGACAGAATTATTAATACTTGAGGCCCCAGTTCTCTTAAGCCGCCAAAACTGGACAGAAAGAGAAAACCTGTTCCCTATTCAGTCTCAGTGTTGTAAAGTCAATGTTGGCTGAGTGCAGCAAAGATTCTTTTTTTGCCCTGGCTTTCAATCATTTTCAGTTTCGTCTTAAAACCGTAAACGTAATTTGACATTTGGTGCATCCCTAATATATGCAAGCCTTATAATCAACTTCTAAATAAAGTATGTGGGCCTTACCTTCTCTATGGCCTTATACGTCGTGAGATCTTCCTCAAAAGACTTTGTTCTCTCACTATCTGCCAACATAATGTAGTTGGAGACAGGAGCCCGGGCTCTGCCTTTAGACTGGACATAAGACCGGTACTCGGTGGGGAGGTCAAAGCGCACCACCAAATTACACTTTGGAATGTCCACCCCTTCTTCCACAATGCTTGTAGCAATAAGCAGGTTTGTTTCATGAGCCCGGAACTTTCGCAGAACCTGCAAATGATTTATAACAAAGAATTTAGAGACAAACTAAACAGACCAAAAGCAATAACTGATTTAATAAAATTAGTCGTACTAGATTTAATGAATCTTTTGTAAATTTATATATATACTGTATATATATATAAAAAAAAGAAGAAATCAAAAGGTTCACCTTTATGACTGATATAAAATGACTTCAATGGGAAAACTAAAAGATGTTTACCTCCTCTTGTTTCCTGAATTCTACTTCCATCTGCTTGTTACGGGGCTGGTTCTTGCAAATACTATGGCCAGTAATGAAGTTGTTGTTTATGTAGGCCAGCTCTGGATCCTGCTTTCCTGCCTCCTTGATTAGACTGAAAAAGAAGAAGAGTCAACTAAGAAAAGAAAAATGAAAACCCATCAAGGCATCTATCATTCTTATTCACAGGGTCTTGCGGGGAATAAAATGGAGGTTCTCTGACGCAATTGCTGCAACACAAGGGTCAAGAACAATTTTCTATTTTATTCTACCCCAACATCTTACTCATCCCTTCAGTAGGGGATTTACATATATATCTTTAACAACCTAAGCAATAACTCCCAGAAGAAAAGTAAAAGAGGATTAATTCAACAACACCTCAATCTTTTAAGAGCATTCGTGGAGTATTTTTTTTATGATCTCTGTTGCACTTCAGAATTGTATGTTAAAAATAAAAGCAACTTTATTCATAACTTTATTGATACTACATGATCAAGGTACTGCTGCTGTTTTGTCAATTCTTGGTGCAGGTACTTTAGTTTGAGTGTGTCACCATTTAAAATATAAACACTTTAAAAGAAGATTGAAATTTGGGCATTGGTTTTGAATTAAAGTAGCATTTAAGACATATTAAATGAGTATTTGTAACACTTTTTACGAGTAAGATTTGACTTTATTCTTCCCACATTGGGAAAATTTAAGAGACCAACAAGTATATGTATAATTCCACCCATATATCTTTAAAGGAATACTTCCTTATCCCCTGAAATCACTTCCAGCTTCTTTAGAATGTATATAAAACATAAAATGCGTTTGTCTCTGGTTTCCTTCTTGGAGACATGCTTGTCATGTGTCAACAGAACAAATTGCCTGTTTTTCAACAAAACAGGCAATTGGACAGGACATTGTGATGTAATAACCTACCGATTAAGGACGACAGCGGTGTAGCGCCTCTCCACGAAGATGATTCCACACAATATGTTCGTAAAAGGCGAAGGGAAGTTTGCTTCAGGTCTTTCTTTAGTCTCCACCTCTTCATCTTCGGAGTCACTCCATGAGACGTAGTTGTCCTCATTGCGGTTGTTGTACCATTCAACACTCTCAAACTGCTGACGTTCAAAAGGCTTGTATTCATGTAGGATCTCCAACAGTTTGAGAACCTTTGGCGTGACAAACTTGAGGTCCAGAGCGGCAGGAGAAAAGTGCACCTCACAGAGGGCATGAACTTTACGTAGAATGGTTTCAGTAAAGAGCAAGAATCTGCGATTGAAATCCTCCAACTCGTGCTTGATGTACTTCTGAAGCTCACGGACCATGATGCTGGCTGCTTTATCTGCACACCAGGGCCCAAGCACTTGCAACACAGCCCTGCAGTCGCAAAGAATCTGCAAAAGACAAGTGAAAATGTTACTTCCTAAGTTTACAGTACGGTTCCAAAACAGTGCTAGTTTACCCCAGCTTATGCTTTTAGTACTTTCATGTTTTGACACTGAGGTTGTGGGGATAATTTTCCATGAATTTAGGTCAGAATATATTTCACAAAACTAGCAATTGCTTTAATCAATCAAATAAATATCGAGTTTCAGAACATTCATTTATTTAGCTGCCCTGTCAAGTGACCAATTACAGTTTTACCAAGAACAATTTCTCATCTCAGCTGTTGTTTAAATAATATTTACAACAACACATTAAACTAATAAGAAGTAACAGATAAATGTTGCTGACTTAACCCATTCATTTCCTTTACAAATACATTTAGGTCATGCTTTAGTGTTTAAGTGTTTTTCACCTGTTTGGAGATCAAGGTGGGATCCCTTTCTTCGACTCCAAAAGCAATATTGCAGTCATTGAGGAAGTGGAGAGCGCTGTTCAGCTCCTGCATCAAAGACGATGAGAGACCGCTCTCATCCAAGTACGTTCCACAGTCCAGCACAACCTCTCGTGGCTGAGAAGCGTGTCTGAAATGAATACATGTGCGTATAAGAAACTTGAGAAAATTGTGCAATAGACATGTCACAGACACAACTACTGAAGTAAGTGTACCTCAGACCATCAGAATACACAATTGGTAATAGAGCTATATATGACACTAAATACATTTTAAATCATCTCCCTTACATTCATTCATCAGTGTTTTTTGGTGTCATCTTTCACACGCTGCAAAAATGTTAACATAATAATAACAATAACTCCTATAAGACTCTCCACTGGAATAGGAGTTAAGGGTTTCAGACAGAGGTTTAACTTGGTTCCTTCTTTCGAGGCTTAACCAAAATGGTTTATTTCCTACAAAGGTTATATGCGTTTTAATACAAAATGTTTCAACAACACACACATTAAACTGTTTCTGTGACTAAATTGATTTATTTTTTTATTTACACTAGCATGTTGACTGAGATATCATTAAAAACTACCAACTAAAAACTAACAAACCCTTTCAAAGTTCAAATAACTGAAATAATGTGCAAATCAAACCTATCAAGGACCACGAGGTCAGTAGCAGTTTCAGCATTGCTTTTCAGGATTCGCTCAAGACTCTGGATCTTTTGCTCCAATATCGATGGGTTACACCTTCCATTTAGAATGGACGCTGTGAGGCCAAGTATGCGAGGGCAGGACGAGCCATCGAAAAGCTGCAGAAAAAGGGGAAGGTCAATCGGTAACTTAATTTTGTCAAAAATATACTTAACATGTCGAGATCCTCACCTCCATAACGTTGCCATAAGGGTGGTCTGTGATTGCCAGATGACAGTCATCAAAAACCACCAGGTTTATTTTTGACAGAGGTAAGACTTTACTTTTCAATATATGAAGAAATATATTGCAAGTCATGACCAGGACCTGGAAAGAGAACAAGTATTTATTGACATGTTGGAAAATATGGCGAGGGAAAAGCACTGAATTAAAAAAAAACAGCTTCATTAAAATTAACAAACATTTTTGTCTATAACTCTTAAAAGGAACATATTAATCTGATAATAATCCCAACCCTTACTCGACATGAGAAAAAGAGTGACTTTTGCACCATCGGTGAACTATCACATTAAATCCAGCAGCATCGACATCATGGAGCAGAGACTAAATTAAGTTCTGTTCTCATCAATGTTTAATCCTGTGAGCTGATAGGACTGTGCAGGAGAAGTAGGCCAAGGACAGCAGCACAGTTACTCTCAAGGATGTGTTGATAGCATGCAAGTAAAAAAAGCTTCCTAAGCTTATTTTTACTTGCATGCTATCAACACATTCTTGGAACTAAGTGTAAAAACAATTTGCTCATCGCATGATCAAGTACTACTGGTCCATTTGTAACAAAATAAATAATCTGCACCAGGCAAGATCAATAACGAGAATTATTAAATAATCTTATTTCTCTTATGTTGAAATTCGTAAATTTGACAGTTTATTTTCATGCAAATGACTTGGATAATAACGTGATAAAAGGTCTAAAAGTTAGAACTAAAATAACTTTACTCACCTGTTTATTGACTATCTCATGACTCCACTGTTGGTCCGTCCATGATAAAGTCTCCCCCGAATCTGTATATTCTCCCACGAGGAGGTCAGAGTGAGTTCGGAGTACTGTTGCCTGCTGACCTACGGAGGAGGCTGAAATATGTTCACAGGAAAATAAGTTATAAAGGTTGTGGGGGAAAAAAAACCTATTCAAAGTTTTCTTATTCAAGGACAAGAGAGGGTACCTGCGTTGACAAGAAATATAGTCCTTTTTGCATTTTCTTGGTAAGCCCCACGTATTTGGTGCGAGAGTTCTTTTGTTAGCAGTACTGCAATGAATGTCTTCCCTGAGCCACTGTTCAAGCATACGATTGTATTATGTTCCAAAGCTGCCTCAAGAAGTTCTACCTGTGGACAAAGATGGGGAGCAAATAAAAATTTAGAAGAAACAAAACAAAAAAGGAATGTAGAGGGAATTTTTTTGGGGGCTCGTTGATCCAGAGCCGAATTTTTAAATATGGGCTTCAGAGATAAGTTTAAATTGGGCCGAAACACAACCACAGGGTTCGACTTAATTTAAGTTGTTTTAATAACACATGACGAGGACATTGTAAAGATGCTGAAATAGAAAGTTTATCATGGAATGATTAATCACTGAAGGTTTTCAAGGTGGAAAAGCTTTTGCTAATTAACTTACAAAAACGATGATCAATAAGAGACCTCGTATTACAGAAGATATTTTTAGATTACACGGAACACTAGAGAGACTATCCAATTTCAGAATATAGTCACGACATCATATACCTTTTTTAACCATTACATCACTAGAAAGAAAAATTACGGTGTTGTGATATAATTAGTATAGATTATAGCAACACTGAGGAAGTTGAAAAAAATATCAAATATTTGAGCAATTAGAGCAATATCTTCATGATAACAAAATTAGCATGTAGAGGGGAGGGCGACTTGATCAAGTCCAGGGTAAGGGGGTGTCACAAGACCCCCATGGAAATTCAAATGCATCCAACAAAAAAAAGATACACACATTAAAACATATTTTACGTTCATTCTAAGTGAGCTCATTCACATGTATTGCTGTTATATGTTATTATTAAGCTGCTTGTAATATCCCAGATTCGGTAAATAAAATAATTGAAGAGTGAACAAAGAATAACAGTTCAAATACCTGGTATTTCCGCGGCGTGTAGATGTTATCATGAATAGCCTCCTGCTGCCATGGAAGAGCAAAGAAAGGCCCCATGGATGATGTTGCTGGGGTGATGAGTTTTAGGCCTGCCATGCTTTAAAAAGTTGACATCATGCGCGGAACTCTTCCGGCCGTCTATCTTTTCTCATTTCATTGATGTTCACTGGCAAAGAGAAAAAAAACTGTAATATTAGTGGAGTTCAAATAGGTGATTATATAGATATATAGACTTAAATGTAATTAGAACCTATTCATATATTATTTAGCCTTGTTTTAAAGGCTTGGATTGTATCTCAACTTACACATTCCAAATACGTGAGAGCAAATAAAATCAGGTTACAGTCACTGACAAACTAATGTCACATACTTACATGTTATAAGATTGAAGGAGGCGACACCTAAATCATGTTTCAAGATCTTCGTTGATCCCCTATAGATGTTCCTATTTACATCAGCGGGAAAGAAATTCCTGTAAGAAAGAACCAACACCGTTTTTTATAGTAGACCTTAGTTCCATTTTTTTCCCCATTCAATCACATCAAAAGAAATCACTGTATTCTTCTCTATGCCATAGACTAATATTGCCACCCTTGGTTTATAAAAACCACAAATAAGATTTAACTGCACTGGATTGTTATGTACGATTTGGAAATAATTCAGTACTGTACAACCAACCATGGTACCTTCAATATCATGAGAAAAAAAAAAGAGTCCTTTAAACACACTATTCCTCAGTCATTAAGGTAAGGTAAAACTTTATTTAATTGACACAAATTGTTTTTTTCCAATAGCCACAGTAAATACAGCAATTTTTCATAAAAAATAAATCAAAATAAAATAAGAACAAAGAGAAATAAAGAGAAAGAACAAGATGATACAATCTAAGTCTAAAGATAAAGAACATAAGGTTAACATTAAGGTACAGTCAGAATGAGTGCACGAATGCTCCTTCCCAGGTGCAAAACTAATAGACTCAAGGACTCATTCATTCCTCGGGCTATTAAATTGTACAATTCTGAGTTCGGGGGCAGGAGTGGAGTGAAAGTATCTGGATGTTCTGTTCTATGTTAGTCTTTGTTATTTTTCTTTGATCCATGTTCTTTGTCTTTAGACTTAGATTGTGTAATTGTGTTATTTCTCTTTATTTCTCTTGTTCTTATTATATTTTATATTATTATCCCATCTAGATTTTTTTTTAAATACATAAAACTAGGGCATTCACTGAAATCAAAACATGTCTTTGCTGACACAACAGATAAAAAAGTACATTTATATATATGATTTTTGAGGACCACCATAAATGAGGACACAACTTCAGTCAGACACTAGTATGAATGTTCGCCAGAATAAAATGACTTCACTTGAATCTTCTGTTATCAAAGTAAACACAAATACGACCCAAGTATTTCTACACTGTCAACATTGACTGTTCTATCACCGCCTACGAAAAATCGAAGACCATGCTGACGTAGCAAGCTAGCACGTTAGCCGTCAGACTCTCAGGTATAATCTGAGATACAAGACATAAATGTCAAGCTGCGAGTTAACATTTCTAAAAAGTAGAAACAAGCTGCATATAAAAGGCGCCATAAGTCTATTACTACAATAACACTAATGTCAAATCAAAGGTAAATGGGAGTCTTGCACGGATGCCGAATCGGCACTTTTAAGTCATACTTAAATGGGTTTTTGCAACGAAAATGTGTATTCATCTATATCTTTAATTTATATATTACATTTAAAGACAAAACAATGGGTTATTTGTCATTGACTTCAGTTGAAGTTTGCACCACGCAGACACAACACAGACAAGCTAGCTAGATGGCTCAGGCTAGCAAGAGAGGGAATAGGGACAACGTTCCATTGCATGACCGTGGAATAAAATGGCGCACCTCCTCACCTGAATTGAAATAATGAGCAGACAGAAAAGTCAAAAAAAAAAAAGGCAGTTCTCGTCTCTGGTTCAATAGGCTATTTGCACCTGAGCAGACTGTGTGCTGCCTTTCGACGGCTACTTCCTGAGACGTAGGCCTCAACCTCAGTCGCGACCGGAAACTGATCCGTCACTTACGGATCTGTCCGTCGTGTCCAACCACTTTCAAAATAAAGCTTTGTCAGTCAGATTTTTATATATTTCTTTGTTTAATGATTGTGGAATCATTGACTGTATCTATTGTAAAACCTTAAAAAAACTTTTATTTTATTTTATTTTATTTTTTTATTTTATTTTTTGTTTTTATTTTATTTTATTTTATTTGTATTTTATTCTATTTTATTTTGTTAATAGTGTTAAATGTCTAATATTGTAAATACTCTGTATATTTTTAAGATCGTTTTATTTTATTTTTTTTATTATCTTTTTTATTATTTCTTTTTTCCTTGCACTTTATTTTTTTCAACTGTGCTGTTGTAAAAGTGTGTTTCCCCTCTGGGGATAAATAAACATTTTCTATTCTATTTAACAGATTATGATGACCTTTACCCTTTGGTGGGATTTCAACTCAGTAGCATAATTGTAATTTGATTTAAAAAAAAAAAAGTTTATGTAATAACATGAGTTAATAACACTGGACTAAATGAACATTTCAAAACCAAATTCAATGATTTGAACTTTCCCCATTTGACCACTTAGGGGCTCCATAAACGTTATATAAACTGAGCAATATTAACATTTATTTATTTTATAAAACAGGTGCACCAGTGGCCTTCTTAAAGTTTGACACATATGCCAACCTAAATGATTATAACAAATTCCAAAAATGACACACAGAGCCATTTATAAATTGCATTCATTTTGAAAATAAAGCATGGAATTAGACATAATAGTCCTCCTGTGCATATTGTATAAGTGCTCTTGTCCATCTTTAGTGGTGAGACAAAAATTATTACAGTACTTATCCTTTGTGAAAAGTGAGGGTATACATTTTTGGTATCAATTACCACTAAGATTGACTTTTAAGATCCTGGTATGTGCTTTGAATGACACAATCTTACTATACTCAAATTCCATTCCAAATGGATATCATTAACATATTAGCTATATAAATAGAGATTATTATTATTATTATTATTATTATTATATTTGGATGATGATGTAGTGTGTCTCACCTGACTCTGTAACAGGAAGGGAATGAAAACTTCCAGGACCAAAAGGACAGTGGAGCATCCAGATGGGGACCATAGTGGAGAGTGGATCCAACAAACTGGTACGTGGCAATTGTATTGTTCCTGTTTCATTCCCTCAATCACTTATAAATTACACTAGAAGGATCAGGCCTTCAAATGAGTCTGATGTGTCAAATGCAGAGCGGATCCTTCATAGAATAATCATTTAACAGTCCACACTTTTGACTCAATCTCAATAGTCTAAATACTAAGTTGTACTAACAGCTGATGACTGAGGAGAAACTTCAAAGGTGATCTAAACGACTCTGGAAAGAAAAAAAAACAACTTTGGAATATCTGATCAAACACAATACATTTCAGGCATTAATGTGTCAAAATGTTTTTGAAAGAGGTCCCTACAATCCATACAACTGAAATGACAAACATGAATTCTAACAATTATGAGTCCCAAATAGGATGAAGCTCACTTTGAGTGTGAATATGATTAATACAATTATTTCAGAAATGCTCACAGCTGGGACATTTATGTAACCAATAGTTTATTTTCAAACTCAGAAACAACAATAAAATGTCTTGTCCAAGTGTCATACAATAACATAACCTTATTGTGTGTAGCAAAATTGTAAGAACATTATTTTGTCTGGGGAGAAGAAACATGGCTTTTTAAGAAATGAAAAACAACAAACATGATGGCAAGACGGCAACACCTTTGTTCTTGCACTTGGCAAGTGTATTTAGTTTTACTTTGTTAAAATTAATTATAATAAATAAAATGTTAATTTATTTAATTTTTAGACTTTGTCATACATTAGTCTTTTTGACTTCAGCACCAATCTTGATCATTTGATATGGGCTACAATACAACGTTTAGAAACTGCAAATAAAGGATATTTCTGAGACTAAATATCTTCAGAGAGTTATGAGAAGCAATATATGGCTTAAGACATTCCGATGTACTTCAATCGCTGTAATCTCAAAAGATCAAACTCCTTTTCCTATGTCGGTGGTGGTCCCTCATAGCGGAGCATGATGTTGAACGATCGGGCAAAATTGTTGGAAAGCGAGCAACTGCTGCCTTCGTCCACCAAAGGCAAAAGGAATGCCAACAGCAGCAAAGTGAGTAAAAAGAGCCAGAGAGGAACCGCACATCGACAAACCCGCTGCATGAAGCTCGGCGACTGTTGAGAGAGGAAGCATCTTGTTAGTCTTAATGAACACCCTGCAGAACATATTAAGAACGACAAGCATGTTTGAGTTGAAAAGACAGAAGTAAGAACTAGTCTTTAACAGAAGCACATCGCTCATTTTTATGTCCTATTGTCTTACAAGGTTATAAAATTAAGAATTCTACTTAATGTGTTCTGTGCCCTCTACCGAATTTGTAATAGGTTACCACCCCGAGGACAGGCCTTGTCGCTGGATATAATATTTTGGTTGTTACCTTCTGCATCCTTTCCTCAAAGTTCTCCTTTTCAGCTGGACCTTTCTGCAAGAAGAAAGAAATGTACTTTTATAAGAGACTTATAAGAGACCCAGATTCGGTGCCAATGATTCCTCTAACTTATGAGCGCTTAGCCTCCTAATTTCCCGCATAGCAAACAAAACAAAAGAAAAAAATTGCTGATGGCTGGTGAAATTGTTAAGCTAATAGAATCATTTTTTTTGGAAAATCTAAGTCTTAATAGGGAACCAAGTGTTTGAAGGAGTAAACAATGTCAACTTAAATAGTGAGACATCCTCGCATACATCAATTTTATCACTGTCCTAGATCAAGGAAAACTTCTAGGACGACTCAATAAGTCTTTGCTCAAAGTCGCAAACATACAACACACCAGAGCATGGGTCCAATTTTAGAATAAGTTTCCAACTGTAGTACAAAGTTTTGGCCTGTATTCTTACTGTGGGATTTGCATGAGTACTAGAGAGACATTTTTATTTCATAACTGAAAAGTGAATTGGTGTTTCTTCAGCATGGGGGACATGTTGTGCAACTGTAAGGTCTGATAAGTGAAAGTGAATTTCCAAGAACGCATCGCTTTACTGAGAATTGGCAATATATTAAAAAAAAAAAAAATTAACTAAATAATTGAAGGGAAGTTCATATTAGGCTGATTCACTTGTTTGATGTGACCTTTAGTTTGATTTGTATAACCTTACACCTTCTCCCTTTAACTCACCTTGGCAACAAGTTTAGCTTGAAAGTTTCCTGCAGCCCTCAGCTTTGACTTGTAAAGCATCCAGTGATAGCGAAGATCCTCCAACTCTGTAGCATTTTGAGCATCATCGGAAGTCTGAAGCAGAAGTTGGAACTGTTCCTGGCCCCAGCCCAGTCTTCCATTCAAAGCCTGTGTCATATTAAAGAGGCTGAAACTTCTGTTTGATACATTTACATTTACACTTTACCTCCAGGGTCTGCTGCTGCTTCTTCAGTTGCTCCGAGTTTGGAGATTCTTGTGATCTTTGGTTGAGAACATCTGACAACAGCTCATTTTCTTGGAGGAGCCAGGCCTCAAACTTCATACGCCTGGACCCTTTCTTGTCGCTCTGCAATAATATACAAGGGTGTATGATTGATGATTCAGTATTCACTTCACAGATGTATCATGATACCTTATCAACACATCACTAGTTGCTAGTATTACAGCTAAAAGTCATGGAAGTATGCGGTCATGAAAACAAAAAGCCCATCCCTGTCTCTTATTATATTCCACACAAAAAATAGAATTCTGGGTCTGACAGAGCTACGATCGAATCAAAAAAAGAGAAATTATTCAGCACAATACCTTTGAAATCTTGCTTCGATTAAAGGTCGTTCCCAGTCCTGAAAGTCCGTAGTCTACCTGTGAAACAATTTGTTCTTGTCCCACGACCTTATCCTGCCCTTCTATACTTCCTTTGATGGTCATTCCTACTTGGGCCGAGATATTTCTTTTTGATTCAATGTCAGAGTCTCCATCATGTATCTGCTCACTTTGGTAGTCTGCTCCGACGTCAGCGGTCAAAAAAGAGGAAGCCACTTCCTCTTCTATGTTGGACCTATTACGATACACCGCCTTCCGTCCTGCCAGTGTAAGGCTTTCCTCAGGTGGTACAGTGAACACTTGAAGATTTCCTTTCATCTTCCCTTCAGAACAATCCACTGCATCAAGATCCTTTTGGTCCAAGAGGTTTCCGGTGAACTCATCTTTAAACAAAATGTTTTCTCCTTCAACAGGTCTTCCAAAGACTGCAGAGGCCTCAGACAGACCCTCAATCATCAGGGAATCTGGACCTGTTGCTTGTGTTGTGCTGCCAAAGAGTCTGTAAAACATAAAATTGAAAAAACAACTCAAACAACAAAAGAATTTTGGATGTGTGTTAACAAAAAATATCAACCGAAGAACGATCAACATGAGACAATACAAATCACTCTAATTATGAGGATATCTGACCGTATCAAACCTTAGTTAACGTATGTTGTTTTTGCTAATTATTAGGCATTTAACTGTTAATAGTTTTTGGTATTTTTCTAAAAATCCTGTTGAGTGATCGATCTTGTGCAGCTTTAGAGGAATAGTTTCAATCATTTCAACACAGAGAATTAGACTTTGATACTCAAATGCAGCTTGCTCATAACATTCTAAACAATTTTCTTCCATTTTATAACTTAGGACTTTGTTTTGTGTTCAGTTTTTGTTGTGGGAAATATAATTTTATTGCAATAAATAAATAAGCATAAAATGAAGTAACGCAGAGCTAAAAAAAAATAAACATTTTTACAGAAAGTCAAATACCTGTGAAGAATAGAGCTGATGTTATATAGTTCCAACCAGGACTCTCGTAGCCGCTTAAGATCCTTAGTAATGTGTACTCTTCCTTCATCTGAAGTTTTCTGTAGTACGTGTTCTCCTTTCACCTCAAGCTCTTGGATCTCCAGCTCCTTTTCAGGTAACTCCTGCAGAATCTTCTGCAAATGGAGGCAACATATCCATTACAGAAATGTACTTATTTTCTCCCCGTCTTTGTCCGTGTCAACAATTTACAGGAGCACACATAAAAACAAAAAAACAAATTCAAAGACTTTTTACATGCATGTCAGAAGGTGGAGTGCTGCGAGTTTTACTGATTCACTCAAACTATTGAGTACTTTCAGTGTTAATCTTTCACTACAGAGATAAAAGCTCGTGAACAGAGAAAGCTAAGATAACTGTTCATTCTGATACATAGCAAATATCCGGAATGACTCATGGGTGTATCTTAAGATAAGGAGAAGTCACAATCCTAGTCAGTCACCATGCTAGTTAGAAAACAATCAATAAATCAGGCAAAGCATCGAAGGATTCAAACCAAGGCACAGTTAAACGACATCTCGAAAAGTAATGCTTGTTTAAATGTTGAAGGGCTGACCTGTGCTTCCTGTTCACGACCCTCAACGCTCCACTGTCCTGAAGGGCTGATGAAAGACCGGATCTTCTGACTGTAGATCTTAAGCCACTTCTCAAAGTTGAGGAGGTTTTCATGGAAACCTTCATGCTCAGTTACGCACTCGTCACTCTTCCTCAATTGGACCTGGGCATATGGAAACCACACAAAACAGAAAACACAGTGACTAATATGTCTATTATAACTTACTGGTCCTAAAATAAATTATCCATTAATAACTACTTAATATAGAAAAAGAAACAGAAGCAATTGGTGATGGAGGCTCCTGTTGTTTTCTGTAAACCGAGTTAGGGAAAAATAAAATTTAAGCCACTACATACGCCAGCTCTAAAGAAGGTTTTATACAGTTATTATATCATTGGCCATACCATAAAGGGATGTTATATTTGCCAATTGTATAGAAAACCACAGCATTAAATTTGAGTGTTATTAAAAGCCCAGCAGACAGTTTGCTGAATACAGGCAAACTAAGGACATACATTACTCTATTTATAAAGAGACCATGATAACAAACTTATGTGAGGTGGGAAACTGTTGAAGGTTTCAAAGAAAATATGCGTCTTTGCAGAGTATCATGGTGGTAGGACTTCCTACTGTTTTGTATCGTTTTGTTTTGTCACAATTTTAGGGCTGTCCCATTAGAATAAATAATATTTATAATATACAAACCACTCAGGGGTGTTACATCAGTGTAAGAATTCTGCCTATTCTGACCTTGTTTCTTAACTTGTCTAAAACCTGTTTATGCAGTGGCAAATTATCTAATGCTCCCTAACAAAACCCTCTTCAAAACTTTGAAATGTTAAGTTTATTAATAATCTTATTATAGGAATACTATAGAAATATCATAGCAATTATCTTTAATAACTCAAAAGCTCTAATTTACCATCAAGGCTAGAATACTTCTGAACAAAGTATCACATTGTTTATTTAACACAATGGCCCAAAGCACTGATATTATACTTAAAAAGTTATAGAGAGATGATGAGAAGAGACTTAACATTTCACACCTTCACTATAACGTGACATACCTTGAGCATATTGCACAATTGCATGAAGTTGTTCCTTAGTTTTTCCAACTGTGACTTGTCCTGACGGCTGGAAATTAGAGTTTCCAAAACATTGATGTGTGCTTCACAGTCATCCAGCTCCGTCTGAATCGTCTGATAAAAAAAACAACAACTTTGTTTAGTTCATTATTCATACTTATAATTGTGATACTAGTCTGATGAAAAAGCACAGGATAAGACAATCATTGATTTAAAATACATTGCAGAAAAACATTTAAATTGATGCCATGGCTGTCTTCTTTCTTGACAGGTAAGAGAACATTGTCTTTATTTATCCGCCTTAGAATCGATTGGTATTCAGAATTATGTAGTTATTGTCAGGACTGGTTGTCACCAATTTGGGGAAAAAAAATTGCGTGCAAACAGAAAAAACAAGGTCTGATTTCCCGCATTTTACTAAAACAGCAGGCTTGTGAAAAAAAGAAACGTGGTGATTTATTTTTATGAATAAACTGTTACAGGTACTGCAGTAAAGAAGAGAAAGTCTGGCTACATTATATGATAATCATATTTTTAGCTATCATAGTTATTTTAATGCACTCTGTGATGTGGGTGAACGAATGAACGATAATTGTTGATAGAGGTGTTTTATAGTTAATTAAGGGAATATTTATCCAACTCTGACTCATGAGGAGAGAGATGTCCTTAAAAGCAAAAAGAAGTGCAGAGTCAGATTTATTACCATGGAAAAAATCCTCATCCTGAATCTCTCCTGAACTATTCTAGAATGTAACTAGATTTGACCGGAGACTGGAACTGACCCTTAGACTTCAGGCAAACATAAAGTATCTCTAGTTCTGGATTTCATTAGTATAGAGAGTGTGTTAAGAAATGTTAAATAATTGGATGTCATGCTTTTCCTCTAATATTTCTAATCTCTTACAAAGTGAAGTAATAGTAAACCTATTTTTTTACATTGAAATGTGTTTGTCGCTCCTGCTTATTGTGATTTTCTACGTACCCTATACTGGTTGGATTGACTTTTTTTGGCTAAAAGGTCAGGCTGCAGGCCTTCAGCTGACACCAGTCTGTCTTGCACATCAGTCAGCTTGGCTTGAATCAACTGGTAGGTGCCATCAAAATCTTTGGTTCTGGATAGTAAGCCCTGGAAAAAAAATTAAACAGTTAGTGAGAATATTTACAAAAATTAGTGACATTTTCACTCTGACCTGTAACCTGCTTCTCCTCTGCATCAGCTGAGAGTACAGCAGATCTCTGTTCCTGGAGGCACAGGCCAATTCAGCCTGGAAAGTTTCTGACCTCTCATGACCAAGAATAGACTTCAGCAGGTTTTCCATACCCTGCACCTGATCCAAGCGCCCCTTAATCTGCTCTCCATCTTTCAGTAAGCACTGCCGGACAAATTAACAATCTCTGGTTTAGTCGATTTCCTTCGTTTAACCATTTACATTGAATAGAACTGATCAAAACATAGTGTCCTTTCAGCAGGTCATCCGTTCGAACCTCTACTCGAGTTTGCATGAACATAATCACCATAATTTCCAGACTATAAAATGTACTTTTCAATACACATTATTAACCCTACAGCTCTCAATCACGCAGTCAATCTATTGATTTTTACGGTTAAAGGCCTCAATGAGGCGCTGTAGCCGGAAGCGCAAGGGTGAGACAGTTGTGTGGAAGAGCGAATGCACAGAGGATGACCATAGTTCGATTTTGTATTGAACAGTAATTTGTGTATCACGCATACACCATGAAGGAAAAGCACACAGAGAAATGCATATGATGCAGATTTTAAATTGGGCTGCCAAAGTAGAAAATAACTGTTTAACTGCCGTTTTACTGCCGTGTTACCAGCAGGTTTTTTTTTTTTTAAGTGTAATGTATAACATTTAACCCTTTTGTCTTTTTACAGGTATCTCATGTTCCAACTTTTCGTTGGTTCTCTATAGTCCAGAAATTATGGCAAATTCTGCTTAAAAGGTTGAAATATGGAGTAATAAAAGTGGAATGTACCTCGATTTTTCTGACACATGTAGCAATGCTAGAGAAATCCTTTTCCTCAGCAGAAGCCTCGAGAACTTGAGAGACCATATCGCTCCACTTGTTATAGACAAGCAAAGGATCCTGGAGGGAGTGTCTTAGTCCAGACTCTGATTCGGAACATAGCCGTGTTGCTTTGCTTTTAACACTGAAATAGAAACACAAAATCAGGGTTGGTGTTCATGTGCAAGTTGTATATAAAGAGCCCAAGATAACAGCTTGTGAAAAATGTGACCGCAACAAGTAAAAATGAATAGTGTCTTGTCTATAATGTTTCTACCTCTATTAGGTTACCTTAAAATACGACCTCTTCCCAAACTCTCTTTATAAGATCACAATACTACATGGCCTTAAAAGCAAGCATGTATGGAATATTTTTTATATAGTTTTCTAATTATATGCGATACTTCAGCTTTTTAGATTAATGACAAATTTTAATAAAATAATATTTAATAGCACCACTTTACTTTTTCATGGTATTCTATTAGATATTTGTCGGAAAAAAAAACTTAAATGACATTGTGGAGCACAATAGTGCACAATAAGGAAATGATGTTGAAATACCTCTGGTGTTCTTTGACCACAGCAAGTACATCTTCAGAAAGACGGCGGGAATTTTCAGAGAACTGAAGCAAATCCTTAAGCTGGGATTTGACCTGCTCCACTCGACATTCTTCGTCCGCCAGAGTATTCCTCAAGCTCTGCAATTACATCTCGATTAAATACGCAACATTGTGCTACAAATCATGTCGAATCATAAATCCTTTAAGCCCTAAATAAATTCCAGTTGGTTAGTTAACATTGTTTGTTGGATCGTTGGAAAATAAACAACAACAATTTTTGAATTGAATGTTTTTCATTTGTAGCACAAAGGCTTTGTTGATCCTTAAAGCATTAAACCAGCAAGATTTGCTCTTAACATTAACGTTATAAAACATGCCTCTTTATCAGAGTACAGTTAAAAAAGAAATTGTGAGGAAAATGCAAGTCTACTTTGCTAACAGATGTTGTACAGTTTGAGATCCTCATCAAAGCCTTTATAATGTGTCGACAGTAGGCGACAACTTCCTACTTTTTCTGTGAACTTACCACATATTTTGTCCATTGATCAAGCAGCTGCTTCTCACTGCAGCCCCCTTTGTCAACCTCCCCTTTCTCCAGTTCTTGATCCAGGCCCTGCAGCAACACCCGCAATCGTCCTAGGTCCTCTCCTAGGCGTTGGCACCTGGTCACGTACTGGCCATGGGAGTCCAGCCTCATCCGAAGTCCGTCCTCGGCCTCACAAAGCCCTTGCCTTAGCCTTTGCCAGCCCAGTCTCAGCTCCTCAGCCTCCTCCAGGACGATCTCAGCTCCGGCTGGAGAAGTCTTGGCCCTGACAGTTTCCACAAGGCTCTCGATGTGCTGCAGCGTTTTCTCCTCATTTGCCACATGACCATCTAGCAACTACAGGAAACACATATGAATATTTAAAAAAAAAAAGGGTAAATCACAATGTAACTCCATATTAATCACACTGTCCCATAATAAAAAAAAAATCATAAATCAATCAATTCCACCTGCTGTTGTGCAAATTAAACAAATAATTAGGGAATTAGCAAGACAACCGCCACAGAAATGCTCATGTGGACAAATGCTATGGACCATTTACCTGTCCTAGTCCTTTTTAAAGAGATTTTTGGTCCATTTTGTCCTCAACACCCTAGAAGGTTTTTAAGATAGGACAGATCCTCCATGAAGGCACATCAATGCGTGCTGATGCAAGAGTCCAAGGGACAGGCCAGTATACCATGAGACATCTTCCTCCCCATAAGTGCACCAGTGCGACTCATACAAAACTAGCAGTTACATTTGTTGCGGCAGATCTTTGGCTCTGTGCAGCAGCAACTTTGAGGTGACAGAGGACAAGGGACGACACCAGAAGAGAAATTAGGACGTTTGTCAATACTTTCTAAGAAGTTCTATTGTATAATGCATTATGAAGCGCATTAATAACACATTATAATGACCCTTAAAGGCTTTGCAGCAGATCTGAAGAAATGTAAGACCAAAAGTATTATAAGCAGTGGATTTAAAAATCATTGTATAAAAGAGATAAACATGAACCTCAACATGCAGGAATAGTTTTTCGAGAAAGTTATACATTTATAAAATGTAGCCTTAAAGGCTCTTCTTTGATGTACGTTTCTACGAACTTACTTGCAAAGCTTGAAGTTTGAGCTCAGGTGTATCGTCCTTCTCCATCAGATGTGTTAGCTCCTTGGTCTTTGATAGAAGCCAGGACTGGAACCTCAGGACACAGCCTTGGAATGTTTCGTGGTCTTCCGCTATTTTGTGAAGCAGCCCGACGGTCTCCTTGCAGAAAAAAAAAACATTTTTTAACACACATCCCCGACGAGAGTCTCTTACATTAGTGCTAAATATTTAGTTAATATCAATTATAATTACAATAATGCTTACAGAACTTCTTACCAGTTTATTATGTTAGCCACTAGATTTTAACTTAAAGTGTGTTTTGATTATGTTTACAGAACACAATTAGAATGTGCTGACTTTGTCACAAGCGAGTAAAAGTTTACCTAATTTATGTTATTGTTTTTTATATTATTTTTTACACTGGTAAGGACATTGACTTTTAGGATATAGTTTTGGATGCAACTAAATGTCAATATATATAGGGTCACAAAGCGCTTAAACAATAAAAACAAAACTCAATAAAATATATACTTAAAAGGTCAAGATAACACCGAACACACAACAACAACAACACAGGAGTTCCAGAAAATCAAGGAATAGCCTGCACAAATAAAAATGTCTTAAGATGTTTCTTAACAGTTATACCTACACTACCATCCATGTTGAGGTCTATGATATGATATTATATTGTTATGCAATTACTACTTTTACCTCAATGCAAGTGATACTTGAAAAAAAATTAATACATTTTTCGTCACAAGTTGTATTTTTCGCTTTGAAAAAATAAATAAATCTGATACATTATCAAGCTTGGGTATAGATACTTGTCAGGGAAAGATGAATCATGTTCTCAGTACAACCAAATCATTTTAGTCCTTGAGTTTTATACCTTCAATATCTACAAAATCAAAACAAAAAAAACAGTAGCGAAACACTCTCTCTATGTTGGTTGAAACTTTGGTTTACATTTAACCACGTTAGCAAGAACCCTGAAGTGATTTTTGGGAACAACCTACCTTAGCTCTATCCCTGATGTCATTGTATGCCTCCTGCAGTTTCTCCTGAGATTCAGGTTCCACACTGGAGTCTTGCGTTTGGTTATATAGAGCTGCTCCTTCATCGAGCAACCTTTCCAGTAAAGTTTCCTGACCATGGATGTCACTCATGAGCACCCTGTGCAGGTCGACCTGCCAGAGCTTCTCCTTCACTCCTAGCTGCATTTCCGGGCCCACGTTTATGATCCGTTGGGTCTTAATCAGCCATTGCTCAAATTCTTCATGGGCTTTTAAGTATTCACTCCAATGCAGGTACACCCACTCAATCCGACTGTGGAGGGAACAGAATTAGAATGCTATTAAAATGTAATGACTAACCCACTGATGGGTTATGACCATATTAAAAATGTCCTGATTATGTCAGGATTGAGTTACCTATGACAGTGGACGATGTAGGTGCTGGTTTCCTCCCAGTCATTTTTGATCTCTTTCAGCTGGGCATTTGTTTGGTTTCTTAGGTCTTCATTTCCATTCTGTAGAAGACTCTCAGCTGCCGCCATAACCGCGTCAATCTTCTCAAGACCTTCATGCTGCGAATGGTGGATGTTCTGCAAATACAATTTGCTACTATCAAAAATGTTGATTTTTTATGTATTCACACATCTTACATACCCCGTGAAAAAGGTTTTCAACTCACTAAGAAAATGCATAATTTTTTATCAACAAACATCTGATTGCACAAGCACGTCTCCTTAGTCACCTCGGATTCTTGCAGTCGGATCTTCAAGGCATCCAGGGGTCCCTGAGTGTTATCAATGACCTTCAATCTCTCCTGGACTGCTTGCATCCAAGAGTGTGCTGCCTCCAGTTTCTCAGTAAACTCCTGCTGAGTCATGACTATTCCTGCGAGAAGAAGGCAAAGCATCTTGTTGCAGTCAGATATCATCAATCCACCATTACCTGGACAAAGATAATGAACATTGTGTTCTTTTGTAATCTTACCTGTCAGCAACAATCCAGCTGTTCCTGGCAGAACTCCAGTTGTTCCCTCACTATTACAGAGGAATTAAAATATGTCAAGCATGTGTATCCCATCACATTTCCTTTTTTATTATGCATTTAATTTAGATTTTAATTTTAGCAAAGAATAGTTGCTGTAGAATTGATTAACTTTGATGACAAAGTAAGGAAATTATATAAATAAATATATACTGTATAAACTGTCAGTGGTATTGTCAGTTGCCCTGTGACCCGTTTTGTTCAAATTCTCTCTATTAAATCACTTACTAGTTCAATGCTCGAGATGTCTGTGTTATTTTCAATTATTTTACAGACTGTGGAGGGTATATGATAATTTAACACAAAGTTTTTAGTACGACCTGATTTACTTTTTGTATATTACTTAATATCAAGCACCTAGAAACACTTTTATCAATATCCTTTTATCAAAATAATTAATAAAGGTTTTAAATGAATGAAACCTGCTTGATATTATACCTTATTTTGCATTGCCCTTTGCTTTTCTCGCTTCATCTTTCCAGCATGTAGTGTATAAATCTGTAGTTACATTCTTACTTTCTCTTCCCTCTTATAATGTGTCCCCTCTGTATTATGCTGAAAACAAGTGCTACTAACAAGGGTTTTATTTTCTCATACTTAACATCAAGTCTAACAATCACTGTTTGTGTACATGCCCTGTTAAATAAAGACTAAAGAACAGAACGCTCCTGTCGGCACATACAAAACTGAAGCAGCTGACTTGGCAACAGCGCCAAAATTATTTTGTCTAACTTCTAAACAAGCAGCTTGTGTTTTGAGAAGCATGGCACAATTCTAATTTTGTCACACGGTCACTGGAGTAGCTTCCTCGATCACTGCTTCTGCTGTCTCTTAGGAGAAAAATTAGGTTTTCTTGCTCGTCATTTAAGCGACAGAATAGATCATTTGAATGGTCTTTCGTATCAGACATGTTCCCACTCTGTGAGTGCATGCATCTTTTTGCCAGGAATAATTGATATTTGCCCTTGTGACAAAAATACACTGGGCTTGCTTAGAATTATTTTTATTAATGTGATTGTATAAATCTTTGGTTCTTAACTTCAGTAACAAAATGTCCTGTTTAATGGAAAACATGTCCATTATGAACATGGTCAATAATTTATTTTGACCAAGGATAAAGATGAATAAAGAGTGGTTTCAGTTTTTTAATATCAAGCTAAACCGAAATGTATAAAATTACTTTTAAATCAACATGGAGCAGTCTCAAATCCTTTTGTTTACAGTCTTGGATTGATACATCTCTTTTAAATCCAATGTTCATATGCAGTAAAGAATGTTCAAATAACTAGTATATTAGGTTTTTTGTGGTGCTACTATTTTTTTCCACTTGTCGTTAAAGTAATATTTAAGACCTGTGAGCAATAAAATACATTTTGGCAGTAGCAGAATGTACTTTTTTTGTATTCACTGCTACCATAGTTCTGAATGACTCATTTCCCCCAAACCACAACATTCCTTCTCTTCTTTTTTTTTCCTTTTGAAAACCAGAACGGGTCCTTGTGACCAAATCCAAACGTCACCAACACGACAAATGTTGAAACAATACAATAAGTATTCCTTTTAGGCCATCATAGTTTGGTTATGCTATTTCTTAACTGTTTACGAGCACCAAGACTAAATTTACTCCTCGCTCCAGGATCACCTCGAAGGTTACGCCCCCCACAGAGCAGCTAACATACTTTACTTTGCATACTTTAATCCTCGCCTGTTGTTCTCATGCCTGGCTGTCAACTTTCTACCAGGAGTTCCAGATCCCCTCATAAACCAAACGTGTATCCATCTGAACGGAGTATTTTTAAAGTATAAATTGTCTCTTACAGTGACTATTTACTTCTGAAACACGAGCTGCAAAGCAACTTTAAACGCATGTCGTAGTCTGACTGTAACCTACTCATAATGGACTCTTTGCTAAGCCTATTAGCATTTGTCCAGCAAACGGCGGTTCCTTCAGCTTCTTTATGGAGGTTTGAAAGAGAAGAAAAACACTTACGGTGCTGCGAACATGGTGGGAACACGAGTGTTGATGTTGAGGAGTGTCAACAGTGAACTTATGACAGGAAGTGGAGCGCGACCATGATGCGTTCAGGGACCACTCGTTCAAAACGACGCGTAGTTATGGGTGAGGAAAAATAATAAAACTAAAACCAACGAAAACTTAAAAAATACGTTTTCAAGACATTGTATGGTGTGTATGTAGACATAAATGCCAAAGTGGACTGAGGAAGACCGAATTCGAAAAACTGCCACCGGCTACCGGCTTCCTACACCGTGACGTCACTTCCTGCAGTTGCGAGCGGATTTTCCAAAGCTTTTTTAATTGGTTGAATAAACTTCAAATGAACGAATGAACAACACTGTACAACTGATCATTATTTTGATTTGTTATCATACATTAACCAGAAACCGACCACTTTGTAGGTTGAGTATGCTCCACAGAAGATAGTTTTTAATTTAGTTAAGTATTAAGTAAGGTATTTATTACATTTGAATCAGTGAACTGAATTTTTATTTTATTTTATTTTATTTTATTTACAGAGAATCTGTCAGTGTAGATCACCTATGATCGCTTAAATAATCATAAACGACTTGAATTGTTCAAGGTTGAAAAAAAATGAAAAAAAGTCAGAAACATCATCTTGTCAGAGAACATGATGTTATTTTATTAATAGTCAATACTTGACAGTAAGGCATTCTCTATCATCTTCTGTAATAACATATTTTGGTCCAAACTTTCAACCCACCACGTCATAAACTCAAACCTGCAATATGTAAGGCTACATAAATATATATATTTTTTAATTTAGAATATTCATAGTTGGATCGTCTTTTTTTCTGTGCACACATTTATTCAAAACAAGAGAAAACTGATAATAAGTGACGGGTTGATGAGGCCCATGTATCATTAACAGTGTCATCATTTTTGAAAATAATACTAGGTTTTGTTCATTCAGGTTTCAATTATTGGATTAGAGCCTAACATTGAAAAAAAGGGAGAGCAAGTGAGAAAGTAACATAATCAAAATAGGAATTACTAATAGACCACTTATAGAAATCTTATTTTTGTTATTGGAGGCAAAAAGTAGCGATAACAATTATCTTAAAGTTATCTGTAAAAAGATATTGAACAGCAATCTAGAATAATAACTGCAAAATCAAAGACTTCACTGACAGGATCATTGAGGTGAGGTTAGTAATTTGTGTGGTGTGGCTGAGTAATTTGAGATATTAAAAATAAAGATGAAGATAAAAAGTTGCTTTAGAAGAGAAAATACAATAACAGTTGTGTTGTTGTCGTACTAGAATAAAGTTAGTATTGCCATTCTATGCAACCAACAGTAGACATACTACATATTACATAAGGTGCTTTACCTTCTGCATTTCAATGAGCAGATACTGGATACACTCTGTAGTGCTGGCTGGTTTCAAATATAGATCTTGCTGGTGGGTACAACCAGGTGCATGTGTCAGAGAGAGATAGACCCCAAAACACATTTCGTATTCGTGTTCGAGTTCAACAAGATACCTTTTAGTCGGTGTATTGCCTCAAGCACGTTCCAGGGGCAGAATGTATCTCGATTTTCTTTTATAGAATAGACACTCACTGCCGCAGGACATGACTCAAGACCATCGGGGACTGAGCTTTCAAAGCTGCCGTCTGTGGAATAGCCTGCCTGGCCACGTCACGGATCCACAGTCAGAGTATGCTTTTAAAAAAGGACTCAAAACCTACCTTTTTGGAAAAGCATATAGTTAACTTTTAATATTGTTTATTGCAAGTCGAGTTTTCAATGCTTGTATTCTGTTTTAAAACAGTAGCACTTTGAGGTTTGTTGACCAAATGTATTATTATTATGTTATTATTATTACTATTATTGAGTTGTCTTTTGCTTTCAGTGTTATCTTGATCTTTAAAGTATATATTTTATTGAGTTTTGTTTTGATTGTTTAAGCGCTTTGTGACCATGGTCTGGAATAGCGCTCTAGACATATAATTTACTTACTTACTTACTTATATTTGCCTCATTTCTTATTTTTCTGTTCCTCAGTAAGTGATTTGTTTTTAAGTGATAGAAAATGAATGAATGATCATTTAGTTTGGTTGTGGAAGGTTAGATTATAGTCTGTGTATTGTTTCTGTTGAAAACTTTTTTTTTAAACGATATTCGAGCGCACAGTTCTTTATCAATTGATAAATAAATTGTTTTTAAAATGTATGTAATTAAAATCTGGACCACACGAGGGAGCCATTAGAAAGGGTTGTTTGTGTTGACCAGTTCAGTTAACTGCAGAATAGATAGAGCGATGACTGATGATGACAAATTCATAAATGTTTGTGTTAATAATTATTCAAAAGCGTTAAATGGAGTTAATGGAAAAAACAATGTTCACTCAAAAACACTCGGCTAAACAAACTAATTTATATCAGAGAACAGTGTTGGCTTGAAAATAAAACAAAAAATAAAAAGATTTGAAATCTTAAAGCATCACATTTAAGGCTAGAAAGCTTAAACTAATTAATCGGATTGTTATTCAGTTAAATTCGAACCAGAGACTATCAGGTAACAATCACAGAATAAAGCATTTTGGGGAATAAATAAAATGGGTTTTATTAAGAGAAAACGATTTTCGTTTACAGAACTTGATAATTATAACGTATTAGTTGCATAGCCTTTAACAAAAAACTGAAATTGTAATTTACTATAACTAGATCAAAGTAACATCACCATGGCTGCATGTTCAGGCCACAGAGCCAAATAAGGCAGACAATAAAGGACCTTTTACTAAAATAAAGTATTTTTCTTTTGTAAATGTTTTCCTTTTTTGTTTCTGAATAAATATAAAAAGAATATTTTCCCCAGAAGGCAGAGTTCTGCAGTGTTCGTAATGAAACAGACAGACAAATACTGAATTTATTTATTTTATTTTAATAAAAGGTATATACCATTTCTGTGTTCATGACACGCAGGCAGCTTTTCATCATCAGCTTCACGAGCGGCACTTCATGCTACTGCTCACGCCGTGGAACTGAAGCGTTGATCAATTGACTGGCTGGATCATTGACAGGCGGTGTGGTTTTGCAAGAGCTGGGATCCACTGGCCCTGATCTGAACCTTACTTCTTCATGATAGAGGAGATGTCCAGGAACATACTCTGAGGATGACAAGACGAAAAGGATAGTGTTCAGAAACACATTAAAAAATGATGAATACTGTTTTACTGTAAATATGATTCTACTTTGAGCTTTTATAAATGAGAGAACATTTTCCATAGCTTCGAAATCTGCATTTGTGTTTGTCAAAAGTCAGGTACTGATAATGATGAAGAATTTTCACAACTTGGACTTAACAATTTGGATAAATCAAAACAAATATGAACACAATGGACACACACACAGACAATCCGTGTAAAATACTAGCCTTAGGAATAATCATTGTACACACACACACACACACACACACACACACACACACACACACACACACACACACACACACACACACACACACACACACACACACACACACACACACACACACACACACACACACACACACACACACACACACACACACACACACACACACACACACACACACAACCAAATGAGAAAACAACTTTATATCCAAAACACCCACAGACTCCTCTTACAACATGGCCGAGGTTATCGACCAGAACACTCTTATTCAACAGGCATGGATTCCGTTTGCAAGAGGTTACATGACCAGTCTGATCCCTTTGAACGTTGGGCTCAGCAGGTCGGCTGAGTTGTATCCTCAGACAGTTCGAGGCCAAAGTGTCAGGGTCGTCTGTACTTCTGTCTGTACTTCTGTACGGTCCCTTCAAACTGTTTCGTCAGGTCTCAGTTGTTGATGCATGACTTTTCAAAAGTTTTAAAACATCGTCTATAGACGATTAGTTGTGTATTATACTTAATTAACTTTTAAAAATGTTGCTTAAAATGCACTAAAATGTTTTTTGACTGTATTTTTTGGTGAACATAACTTCAATATGGCATTTACAATCTGTGTTCATTGAATTGTGTAGTGTGCGCAAGCAATTTAACAACTCGTCTGGAAGTACTGCAACTACTGTCATCTTTGTCACATACAGTATGAGGAAAAACATTACAGTCAAAGTTTGACCTTCTCGTCACTGGCTGACTGTGAGTTTTAGAATTGTATTTTTAATTGTTGTTTTCTTTAAACATTGAATGGTCTAGCCCTCGGAACATTTTATGATTAAAAGAAACTGAAGGACTGAAGGTCACACACGTCCTTTATATAATGAACAAAACAATTATACCATCAAAAATATGTTTTTTTTCGATTGCCCAAGTGTCATGATTTATTTGCAGCTGAGAATACATTAATAGTATTGATGTGTTGATGATGCCTCATGATACAAGACACTGTATCATAATGTCCCCTAATGGCTCCACTATAGGACAATTATGGCATCACTTTTTATGACGGAGAGTGCCATCTAGTGGCCTTAATAAAGGAGACACTGTATCATAACACAGTGTCCTTACTACACAGATGAATCGTTAGTCGCATCATCAACCCATCAATAGTTATTAGGTAAACAATTTAGGGTTATGCTTTGATGGAATTTATAGTGTTTCCTAGTGATTAAGCCTCATGATACAGCTGTGGACAAAAGGCCACTAGATGGCACTCTTCTTTACAACGACTCATCCAAGAATTCTATGAAACCTGGCAACTTTTTCGACTTCAAAATCAATTGGTAGAACACTGTATCATGATAGAGTATTTTCACTTCGATCGGCATCATGCGGCCTCATCAATCCATCCCTACTATTTCCCTCTCTTTTGTAATATCTCATGGAACCTCGGAGAAGCCAGGAGAGCTAAAGGTCAGTGCCAGTCATTATTCCATGGATTAGTCGGTACACATCACACTCAAAACTTATTTTCATTAGTATATGCATTTTAAAATTAAAGCACAACCAAAACACTTTGGATAATCTGCTTATTATTAAATGACTGATTAATTTAACTTAAATACACAATACAACAATAAGTTGACGTTCGATCATCATGTCCTTCTTGGTTCAGTAATAACGATGCTTTATTAGTAACGGCAAAATTCTTTAAAAAAATAATCAAACATCAAAAAATCATTAACATGATGATAAAGCTTTCATAAGAAGCAACATACCATTTGAAACTTCTAGAGCTCTGTTCATACTGAGTTTTAACAGCATGATTTGTGATAATAATTGAATATCTGCACAAAACCGGAAACTAACTGGACCCAAATTCATTTATTGACTGAAGGGAAGGGACTTGAAAAACCGGGATCATGTCCCTCTACCGCTCCTATGTCATTCCAGACCACACTCTCTCATGTTAGATCTGAGCCATCACTGGTTCTCTGCCCAGGTTCACGACTGCATTCAGACTTTGAGCACTGATGGTGTTTTGCACGTGCGTGGACAGTCCCTCGACCCCTACACCGCCTGGCCAGTGCCTCTGTTGGCCATCATGGTTCCTTTGGTGTGAAGAATTGATTGACTCTAAACAGTTATGTTACTGCCAAAGGCTTTGATTATGTTACTGACAGAATCCTGGCAAATACCATTTTACATCCCACACTATGTCCACCTGACCACAATATTATCTGCTCTAATAGACTTTTACGTCTAAGAGGAAGATAGTTGTGGTTTTTAGAAATTATTTTCATCGCTTTAGAGTAAACTTGTGTATTTTCTTCCGCTTTGAGATTCAGGTTTCGAAGGTGGGACTGATAATCTCTTGTTTTTGTGTGTTAATTTACCACCTTCTTGATTTTAACAGTTATTCCAGAATATTGTTAATAACTCACATCTATTATTAATTTGGACAACATTCCTATGGTTGGTGATTTCAACATATACATTTACCATACCTTTAACAGCTCTTTTTCTGATTTTATCAGTAACAAAAAAAAAAGTTAACTTCATCCAACATGTGTCTGGACCGCCATACAACAACAAGCATACATTTAACCTTGTTTTTTTTTAACTTTATTTTATTTTTCTTTAATTTAATCTGCACCTGACTGCAGACACAGAGTTATAAATCGTCTCTCAGCGGAATTCTTCTTTATAGATCCTTGAGACTTTGTCCTCTTACACAGACATTTATAGGCGTTATATAAATAATTAAAAAAAACAATGAGTCAATGAAAGAAAAATTTAAGTTTATATGCATCTACTAGTAAAACATGTTTAAGGATGGAACGGCGGTGGAAATCTACATTACGAAGATCTTTTAATTTAACATAATATCATGGGTAAAGATGCGTGGATATCATACATTTCAAACTTGATTGCTTACAGAAGGCAACATTTGAGACCATTACTCCTGCCATACCTTGATGTCCCTGTCTTTTCTGACATAGTCTGCAAGCTTCCTGTTCTTTGTGAAAAGATTGATAATGTAGGAGCCAACACGCCCCCTCTCTTGTTCCATGCACTCTGTTGACACATAAGCTATCAATTCTGGTAAGTTTCAACCCCATCACGCTTCATGGCTTAAATGATCTGGTCAGTATAAGGTCATCCTCTGGTCGGGTTGATATCCTGCCCACATTTTTTTCATCTGTGCTTACAAAAACTGTTCCTGTTTGAATATGGCTAATCAACATAGTCCTACCATCAGGTGTCTATAATCAACACCTCCCTGTTATCATGTCAAGTCGAATCTTATTTAAAATCAGCTGTAGTTTAGCTTCCTTCAACTAGAAGCACATTTGAAAGCTGAATTTTATTCCCAATCTTTAGAAAAAAAAGAGAAGATTATCTCTAAGTCTCTAGATACGGGTAAACGTTCTCCTCAACCTGAGTACAGTGTTTCACACTGTGGACCAAATATTTTAATAGATTTGGCTGTAACTGTATATTTAGCACATACATAAAAATGTAACATAATATTGCATGTTGATTTTGTTATTTGTTCACTGTAGTTGTCATATTGAAATGAATGAATGTACAGGTTTGTATCTGTGACCTGCCGAAAAATATAATTCTTGTAGTAGGCTGGCAAAATAATAGTATATCAAAACAAATATTTACTTCTCTGCATCAATCTATCGTGGACCTTTTTAATTTAACTTTTTTTTTATTCCCACAACCAATTAACAATCTTTATAAGGCAGATCATATACAGTCACAATGACATACAGAGGCTCTGAATAGATATCAGTGAAACACAAGTTTACAGACTAAGAGTGTATTTTTCATCATTTTCAACACGTGGTTCTTCTCTACCGGTTTTACATTTAAAGTAAAGACCTCATATTCGAGGCATCAGAGGAGCTGATCTCTTTATAAGCTGTTCAAAGTGTACAAACAGAGAGAGAATAGACTGAAATCTCAAGCAAGGGAAGAAATTGTGATTCATGCTTTGGATCCCAATGAATTTCGGATTTGTGTTTTCCTATTTTACACATATATCTGATTAAGATATACCTCCTGATTTATTTTTTTAGCACCTGGGTCATTATTTTGCTAAAAAGATAAATGGACTTTGGAGATTACAGCCTGCCTGAGCACCAATGTGACAAAAACTCCATTTTAATTTACATACAAAAATAGTGGATTGAATTCAGGCGCTCTCCAAGGTCCTGATGGCAATAGGCTCCAAAGGGTCCTTCTCAGTCTGTCCCACTTATGAGCGACACATTAAGTACAGCCAGTGTGAGTCCCTCTCATAAAGTCCTCCAGGCTAAGAGACCAGCTGTTGCAGTTCCTATAAGAAACTGAAACACGGTTCTGTTTGGGTTCTATCTATAATAGTAACATTTAAATTCAAATCAAGGTCAAAGAATAAAAAAAACTGAAGCCACAGGTTAAGTATACTTTCTGCAAGACCTCTTTGGACAAGATTAATGGCTCTTAGTCTGTTCGTGGTCTGCAGAGAGCACGAGTATTTGGGTGTTTTTTTCCCAATAGTGAACCTCTGGTGGTTGGATACATAAAGAAGGAACACAGATTCTACCAGTGTGTGCAAGGCATTTCACCCATTATGCTGAGTCTAAAATGACAATTGAGGAGTTTGACACCTTTTGTAGGGTGGTCCCCTATGATGAGGGGGGTCATCATGGTGGCTGGTAATTATACATTGGTCATTTTTGAGAAGTAACCCAATATTAAATCCTTTGATAGTGTGCGTTAAAAACAATCGTAGAACCAGGTTTACTTCAACTAACCTTGTGTTTTTCGACCTAAAAAGTTGCAGATTTAGTCAATAATCCTCTTTATTTTCCAGAAGCTTAAATAGTGAAAGGAGTGTGCTTGTGAACATGGTCTGGTAGTAAGTATTTAAAGTTTTTAAATGGGTACTGTTTCAAAGACATAGGACTATGTACAAACTATTCTATGAATGCCCTATTTGTGTTAAAATTGAATTCAATCAAACCTGTAAAGTCGCTCGTCGAAAGTTCAATACCTTTTGTGATAGTTGGCTCTGTTCTTATCTTAGCCTGTAGTTTTGGGCAGTCACGTATGATTCTGAATGTATTTTAGGTTCAATTCATGATTATAAGTATAGATTGTCGAATAGGAATCTGCTAAGATCTAATATGTTGATACTCATAATAGGTAGAGAAAAATACTTTCTCACGGATTCTGATCATCTACGAATTGTGTTATCTCTGGGTTAAGGTGACTGCATATGTATATATGTATTTCTGGCAGCCACGGAGGTCATTCACCTTGACTCAGAGACAACACAAGGGATTTTGGTCACTATTGAAGATGATGAGGCTCAAACTGTGACAAAGTGGTTCTTATAGCATCACTCAAAAGAGATTTACAAGGAGTGAATCACAAAATCCAGTTTATGCCATATTATGCATAATGTGAACACCTTAGAAATACTTATTGGCTGACTTATTTACTGACTTATTCACATGTTTCAAATGTTAGTCTTCCTCTCCAAGATGCAGTAAATCCCTCATCATGACCATGTTTTGAAATTCTAACTTGATAAAGTTTTCCCCCGCCTGATACCTCAGTGAACGAGAGGTTACGAGAGTCCATTTTGATGTAATAATAGCTTCACTACTCCTCAAGCCAGCTGTAAATGCACCCGCTTTGTTTATACAACGAGATCCTTGGAGGTGATGACTTCTGGGATGGATGACGCTTGGTGACAAACCTCGAGGATTGACCAATAACTAATCATCATTTATATTCTAGTATACACGTATAGATGATGATCAGTTTAGAAAATATCGCGTCATTGTGAGTAAGCAACAGTAAATAATACATCACTCTACTTGCCATTGACATTCTTCGACCCCCAGGTGGCGGCATCATGGGCATGTCTCCTTGCAAGGATCCGAGTTCATCTGACTCTTCGGAGGAGTGAAGAGAAGGACTCATGGTGCCACTGATTGATGACAGGCTCTCAGATGGCGGCCTGATCATAAAACTGGTTTTCCTGGCGTTGGAATAATGGGTGTCACTACCCATGGACTCCCTGCTGTCGTCTAGGTCTTGAATGAGACTTGGTCTGAAGCTGCTTCTGGCCATTACCGCCTCCAACTGAACAAGCTGTGGTGATCCACGGGTATCATCTTGATCGTATTGTAATCCTTTGTCCACATTGGAGAGGAACTGTGAGTCACAGTTCTGCAGGGACCTGGTAAGTATCCCTGCTTTTGGGCAAATGTAACTGGTTTGTTCGTGTCCCAGATTCGGCGGGATATTGTGCCCAATGGCCTCCTGATTAAGTCTCATTCCGGTGTAATCAGGAGTTTTTATGTCTCTTTCTGGAATGACTTTGAAAGTTTGGGTCAAAGGTCCGTTGTGTGGCGATGCGTTGCTCATGACACAGAGGTGCGAAGCCTTCCTCCTGGACTTACAGAACTGACCGTCATCTTCTGTGTAGCGCTCCCCATAGAGCGTCTGCTTGATCTTCCTAATGCCCAGGTGAGATATTTCCAAGAGGTTGAGAAGAAGAGAAACAAAAGCAATAGCGATCATGAAAACCATGAAGATGGACTTCTCCGTGGGCCGCGAAATGTAACAGTCCACTGTGTTCGGACACGGCGCTCTCTCACATCTGAACAGTGGTTCAAGTTTGATACCGTAAAGTAAATACTGTCCCAAAATAAAGCAAATCTCCAACAGAGAACGTGTAAGGATATGGATGATATATGTTCTTAACAACGAGCCTTGGAGTGGCGCTCTCTTCACCTTCCTCTGCTCATCGAGTCGCCTCAACTCTCGTTCCCGCCGCTTGTGCTCGTCCAGATCTAAATCCGTCTCATCCAGTTCCTCCTTTATCTGAATCCGCTTTTTGTGGCGTTCCTTCTCCAGCGCCCGGATGCAGTAGAGAGCGTGACCCATGTAGACCAAAGATGGTGCGGACACGAAGATGACCTGTAGCACCCAATACCGGATCAGTGAGATAGGGAAGGCACGGTCGTAGCAGACTGCCTTGCAGCCCGGCTGGTCGGTGTTGCAGACGAACTCCGACTGCTCGTCATCCCAGACGTCCTCGGCCGCGGCTCCGAGGATCAACATGCGGAAGATGAAGAGTATGGTGAGCCAGATCTTGCCCACGATCGTGGAGTGGATGTGAACCTCTTCTAGGATGCTGCCCAAAAGGTTCCAGTCACCCATGGTCAGTTTTTCCACCCTTCAGTGTCACATGCCCTCAAACTGTAATGGAAAAAAAAAGACATATGATTGACGTGCAAAGTTGTAACGGCCTACTTATGTTTCTGGCTTTGGCTTCTCTTCTTACCTTTGGTTGCGATTCATTGTGTTTTCTTCTTACATTCCAGGATACCATCAGTTCACTGCCCCATGGTTGGAGGACGACTGGTTCCCGATCCTAGTCTCCCATCCACTCAGCTTGATGTTTTGTTTGCATCTGTGTGTGTGTGTGTGTGTGTGTGTGTGTGTGTGTATGTGTGCTGTCCGTGTGGTGGGAGTGCTCTCCATGTTCCGGGCCAGGCTCATAGGATGTTACCATTGATCAACTCCCGACGGGACAATGCCTCCACAACCTCGCCCCCTGCCACCCCGTCCCCCCTCCCCGGTAATGCACATTTCAAACAGTACCATCAATATCTGTTGATCTCCCTGCTTCAGAGGGGATTTGATATTTGTATGTTCAACACATCTTCTTGCCGATGTTCTTTGCGGTTAACTAATCAAAGGTAAAACAAAAACAGTATTGCATCATGTGTTTGTAGTGTGTGTAAAAAAAAATCTCTTCAGTAGCCTGACTGATCTATTTTGTCGTCACTTTGGATGGATCTAAACTGGAACAGTGGGAGGGATGTTTGGACTGAGATGGCAAACGCATCCCCGAGGGATGTGAGCACAGCCTCTCACGTGAATGTTGGTAGCAACACCCACAACATCCGGAGGATCGGTCCTGCTGCTGTGGAATATGATGTGTCCGGTTCATATCCCAAAGAAGTGGACTCAGCTCGGACTGAATAGCATCCGTCGACCCTTTTCTCTATTTATATACCAGACAACGCAACTGACACTTGAACAATCCAATGGATAACAACAAAAAAAGCAAGTCAGAATAAACTTGATTACCAACATCAGCACACCAATGGAAGTTGGACGAGTGTTAGTGAGAGAAGACATATTCAATGGGACAGAAGGAATTTGTCAGCCTCAGTTTGATGGAGTATGTTTAATGTTATTATGATTATTAGTTAAAAGAAATTGCTGATCTAGAAGCTCACAATGTGCTGTGTTGTGTTGAGGTCTGCTATTTTTGTCTGGAACTCTGGGAAATACATTAGGGAACGAAAAAAGTTTGAATTAATATATTAGATCATATAATTAGATTAAATGATCACAAAAAAAACCCACAACAGCATCTGCTTTTTGATCACAAAGCACGTTAGTCACGCTAAAAGGAACTTGTTGCATTAGTATGTGGTCGAATAGTTAAGCTAACCCACAACAATACCTGAATAAATACGTTATCATTAATGGATAGACACAATGTTACCATTTAAAAGTTACTAGCGTTAAAAGGGAACTTGTTGCGTTAGCAAGTGGTCGACTAGTTAAGCTAACCCACAACAATACCTGAATAAATACGTTGTCATTAATGGATAGACACAATGTTACCATTTAAAAGTTACTAGCGTTAAAAGGGAACTTGTTGCGTTAGAAAGTGGTCGACTAGTTACGCTAACCCACAAAAACACATGAATATATACGTTATCATTAATGGATAGACACAATGTTACCATTTAAAAGTTACTAGCGTTAAAAGGGAACTTGTTGTGTTAGCAAGTGGTCGACTAGTTTCGCTAACCCACAACAACACATGGATAAATACGTTATCATTAATGGATGGACACAATGTTACCATTTCAACGTTACTATGATAAAAGGAACTTGTTGCGTTAGGACCTGGTCGGCTAGTTAGGTTAACCTACAATGATACATTTCACAATTCTTGCTGGTTCTGTTGTTAACCGTCACGTAATTTTATGTTGACGGTAATGGACGACGTATTCGTGTTTTAAGGTGTGTCCCATTTCTAAGTCGGCAAATGAGCCTCATTCCTTAGTTTTTAGGGCCAGCTTTGAGGACTGACCTTTTAGGGTTGAGCCTGAAGAAACGAGGCCCGTTAAAGGAGATAATGGGATTGGGCCTAAATATTTATCCGAAAACACCAAATCACACAACATGCATAGCAATTTGGTGCCAGTGATGACAGAACAAAAAAACAGGAATTTATCGCGGTCAAGTGGATACAGTGTCACCGGATTCATAAATGTCATGATTGTATAGAATGAAACACGTGATTCAGCTGGATTTGTTCACGAATGGATTCAATCTGCAAGTGGGATTATTTTGGAGATGATCAGAGTGCAGATCTCACACCAATCTTGTCTGCTATGGTTGGGGATAGCAGATAAAAACTAGCAGTTATACCAGAATTCCTTGGAAAATCACCCGAAATAACGGAGATTTATGTCAACACGTGAAACGGTATCTAAGGTACTATTTCGGGGCAATCCAGTGAACAAGTGTTCTGGAGTATTGCTGCAGTACCCATATTTGTGGCTTGATCTGCAGGTCAGAGTGCTCGGCTGCATAAAATGACCAGTTGTGCCCTCGGGGGCTTTAATTAGATTTCCATCACGCTCTGAAAGAGTCAATGGAGCATTGATTAGATTTTCCCTTCAGAAGCTCCGGCTGCAGTTGCTGAGGGCAAATGTCAGATGCTGTACCAGGATCAGTGGGTTCTACAACCACGAAGCTTTAACACCAGAATCAAGTGCATGGTTCCGCTCGTCAAATATTCTAAATCACCTATTTTGACATTTACTATTTTGCTTTTATTTATGTTTAGTTTTTGTGATGTCATTAAAATAAAAGATATTTGTGGAAATACACAACTGAAACGAGTCTTGTGACCTCATTGCCCCTGATGGTTGAGCTGGTATGTTCTGTCCCACAGTGTGTACCTTGGATTTTGGAAATTATTATTAAATGATTATATTATTATAAAGTAACAATGATAGTTAAATGAGGAAGCGATAAAGAACAGACTGCTTAGAAATAAATATGGTCTTGTTGAGATGTTTGGAACTGAAGACATTCAACAAAATACTTAGAAATACAACTTTAAATAAAAGTGGATACCAGGGAAAACCAAAGTTTTCTGATGATTTGGAGCAATTGATACAAAGTGAAAAATGTATAATTCTATTTAATTAATATTTTGAAATTGATAGTTAAAACATTATGTATTTTAAAGCTCTCTTTCCAAGTTACGTATAGGCAAGACGCAAGACTTTGCATAAAATACATTAAAATGTAGTAAATATGAATATGTTTAAGTATATAAAAATGATTGTATTTACAGAATACATCTATTTTCATAAAATTGAAAAAAAAACAACCTCATTGATTCTGGTGGATCGCTTCAAGCAACACTTTGTTTATATTTGTTTATATATTCATTATTTTTATTTTCTCTTTTTAAACAGTATTTTAGCAACAATTCAACTCACAAGAAAAAAATGCGATTAGTATGTTATCTGTCCACACTTTACACTCACAGCAACACTTAATTTAATATGATAAATTAATAATAATTTAAATATCCTAATAGTTCAATTGTATTTTTTTGTTTAAGATTTTCTGTATTTAAGATTTTATTTTTTCATGTTTCATGTAGTTGGTGGAAAAAGAATTCTTATTCTAAACATTTATATTCGTGATAATCACATTGACTATCGTAAACATGCTCTTTTAAGTTTTACCTTACCTTACCTTACCTTCATAAAACAGGGGTATAAAAGCGCCATCTAGTGTCTGTTTCCTTTAGTGTCGATTTAAATTTACACTGAGATTTGTTTGTATATTTTCTAAAATTAACCTCAATTTACAATGGTAAATCAAAAGTGTAAACACTTGCTTTTCGTAATAAAATAATATATTTTTTCTAGCTATTTTTTTTAAATGACAAGAGGAATCCATTCAGCTTGGACGAGGCTAATTTATCTTCATATACAGTATATATATTTTTTAAATGTTTTTTTTATTTATTTTTTAAATCTAGAAATTTGTTGTTTATTTTATTTTCCATTTTTATAATCGGACTCCATCCTCAGACCAAACTATTTAATTCATGGTTTATTATAATTATTATTATAATTATTATTTAACTCCGGCAAAAAAGGTTGTTTCAATGTGAAAATACACAAATATATGTGATAGAACATGTGTTTTAAATTGTATTGTTAGATTTATGCTGCTGTAGGATTTTAAAACAATGTTCCAGATTTTCTTGGAAATATTCTTGTAGGTATTAATTAGTGATGGTTGATGAGGCTTCATGATACAGTGGGGCAGTAAAGACATTGTATCATGATACAGCGTGTTCATATATGAGGCCACTAGATGGTAATCTTGATTCAAAATAATGCCAGGATTCATTGAATTATTGGATTAGAACCAAAGATTGTAATGTAGAGAGTGACATCTAGTGGCCTTCGACATGAAGATACTGTATCATGAGACATAAATGTTACTAAATGTAGTTTAATAATCCTTTGTAAACATGTTATTTTGATGATATTTTTTTAGTTTAGAATTATTCAAATTGTATTTTCAGTTTACAAGAAAAAATAGCTTTAAAAACATTTTGTGGACAAAACTGAAACTCTGGTGAGTGCGCCTGATGATAATGTTCCAATACTATACTATACCCATGATATTTGATAGTATATCTAAATTACAAAGTCATTATCTCTTTCATGGTCACATCTTAGAAATAATCTGTCAAAGTTAAATATTGTGTATAGTTTAACTCAAGTTGTAACTGCTCTAATTTAAATGTTATATTAACAAGATAATAGAACCACTCTGATCATATTCCTCCTCTCAATACTCCACAAGGAAGTAAAGAAGGATCATCAATGACAGTGAACATATGAAGTAAATCATTATTCTCTGTCTGCTTCATGCTCAGGAAGGAATATCATGACTCTTCATTGTGGTTAGTGACACCAAACACTCTAGAAACACATTTCTCAAGTTAACAACTATAGAAATGATCCCTGAAAGTATAGTCTTAACTTAACTCTGCATGACAATCACACTCCATCCTCACAACAAACTATTTTATTTATGGTTTAATATAATTATTATTATATAACTATAAAAAATGTACTTTAATGCAAACATACTACATGGGGTCAAGTCACGCTCCACTTACTTTTTGTTTTACTACCATATTTTTTTTAAGCATAAATGTCATCAGACACTTTAATAAGTGTAAGAAGATGTAGATCAAGAAGGTAAAGGTGTTTTTATTGTATTATTAGATTTATTCTACTGTATGTTTTAAAAACAATGTTCCAGATAATCTTAGAAATATTCTGGTAGTTATTAATTAGTGATGGTTGATGAGGCTTCATGATACAACTGTGTAGTGAAGACACTCCAACATGATTGTGTCTTAATTTATGAGGCCACTAGATGTCACTCAAAATTGAAAAAATTATTCCAGGTTCCATTGAATTATTCTATTACAGCCGAATATTATAAAGAAGAGAGTGACATCTAGTGGCCTTTCAAAATTCACAGAGGTGTCATGAGGCTTCATCAAACCATTTATAGTTTTAATCTCATTTATTGTTGTTTAAAAACAATGAACGACAAGACAGTTAATTTTTTTAGATCCATAAATGTCACAATTTAATTGAATGACCCATTGTGAACATATTCTGATGAGAATATTCTAGATTAGAATTATAAGTATACAAGGATAATAAGATGTCAATCTACAGCAGGGGTGTCAAACTGGTCCAGAAAAGGGCCAGGGTGGTGTAGGTTTTTGTTCCAACCAGTCAAGCACATCCAACTATTAAAGTGACGGTTGACTAAACATTTTTGTGATTAACTAAATTACACAGACATGAGGAAAAGCAAACAAACGCTTTATGTTTTTCATACCAAATACACAGTTATTTTCATAGCAAGATTATATGCAACATAAACTAAAAAACGCAAAGATGCTCAATACAAAGATCATATGAATCCCTTTTAAATAACAATTAAAAACTATTAAAAATATGAATTAGGTGTAAAATATTATTAAAAAAAAAGGTTTATTAGAATTATTATTATATTTATTTTTTAACTGTAGTTAAAAAAAAGAAGGTTGTTTCAATGTGAACATACAACAAGACAACAATTCACACTCCACATGCTTTTCACTGCATGACTCTTTAAAAAAAACAATAAATATTCAGTAACTCTAATAGGTGATAGAACATGTGTTTTAAATTGTATAATTAGATTTATGCTAATCTAGGTTTTTTTTTTAACTATGTTTCAGATCATCTTAGAAATATTCTTGTAGGTATTAATTTGTGATGTTAGATGAGGCCTCATGATACAACTGTGTAGTGAAAGCATTGTATCATGATACAGTGTTTTCATTTAACTTCATTACTAGATGTCACTAAATTTGAATTATGCCAGGATTCATTGAATTATTGGATTATAGCCTTAGTGGTCTGGAAAAGCGCTATATAAATAAAAATTACTTACATTGCCTTACAAAGAAGAGAGTGCCATCTAGTGGCCAATCAAAATACACAGCTTTATCATGATACAGTGTCTTGACTACACAGCTGTTTCATGAAGCCTCATCAAACCATCAGCAGTATTATTTGTATTGTTTGAAAACAATAGACGACAAAACAGTTACTGTTTTTAGTGCCATAAATGTAACTAAATGTGATTCAATAATACTTTGTAACCATATTATTTTGATGAGAATTTTCTTGAATACAAATATTTTGATTGTATGTATAGTATATAAGAAAAGTGATATGTTCTGCTATTACATCTAAATTACAAATCTATTCTCTTATTTAAATGTTACATTAACAAGACAAGAACCACTCTGATCATATTCCTCCTCTCAATACTCCACAAGGAAGTAAAGAAGGATCATCAATGACAGTGAAAATATGAAGTAAATCATTATTCTCTGTCTGCTTCATGCTCAGGAAGGAATATCATGACTCTTCATTGTGGTTAGTGACACCAAACACTCTAGAAACACATTTCTCAAGTTAACAACTATAGAAATGATCCCTGAAAGTATAGTCTTAACTTAACTCTGCATGACAATCACACTCCATCCTCAAAACACACTATTGTATTCATGGTTTATGACAATTATTATTATTATTTAACTCTAGTAAACAAAAAAAGTTATTTCAATACAAACTGTATCATGATACAGTGTGTTAATATATGAGACCACCAGACTTTAAACTTGATTCAAAATGATGCCAGAATTCATTGAATTATTGGAAAAGAGCCAGAGATTGTAATGGAGAAAGTGACATCTTGTGGCCTTTCAACATGAGGGCAGTGTATCATGAGACAGCTACACAACTGTTTCATGAAGCCTCATTAACCCATCACTATTATTATTTACATTTATTGCTGTTAAACAAAAATGAAAATTGAACCAGTTACAATTTGTAGTGCCATAAATGTCACTTAATGTGTTTTAATAATAATTTGTAACCATATTATTTGGATGAGAATGTTCTTGAATATCATTTTGATTGTATGTAAAGTATGTAAGAAAACTTACCTTAATTATTTTTGCTAGGACATCTAAATTACAAATCTATTCTCTTATTTAAATGTTACATTAACAAGATAAAAGAACCACTCTGATCATATTCCTCCTCTCAATACTCCACAAGGAAGTAAAGAAGGATCATCAATGACAGTGAACATATGAAGTAAATCATTATTCTCTGTCTGCTTCATGCTCAGGAAGGAATATCATGACTCTTCATTGTGGTTAGTGACACCAAACACTCTAGAAACACATTTCTCAAGTTAACAACTATAGAAATGATCCCTGAAAGTATAGTCTTAACTTAACTCTGCATGACAATCACACTCCATCCTCACAACAAACTATTGTATTCATGGTTTATTACAATTTTATTATTATTTTATAACTCTGACAAATTATTTTTAATTTTAATACAAACATACAACATGGGTTCAACTCTTGTTTCACATACTTTTCATTGCATGACTCTTTTTCTTTTTGCCTAAATGTCTTCAGACACTTTAAAAAGATTTAGATGAAGGAGATGTTTGAATCATATTATTAGATTTATTCTACTGTAGGTTTATAAATAGAATCTTTCGGATCATCTTAGAAATATTCTTGTAGGTATTAATTAGTGATGGTTGATGAGGCCTCATGATACACCTGTGAAGTGAAGACGCTTCCACATCATCGTTGCTGTGTCTCAAATCTTATACACAAATTCTCGACAGATAGTACGTCTCAAATCAAACTCTGCTGCTACGCACTAACAGGAAATGACGCGACAGCTTCTTCTTCTACTTCTATTTAACGATGGTTGCAACCAGCTGTTTGAACGCTATCGCCGACACCTGCTGGCAGCACATTTTGCCAGTTTGAAAAAAGAAATAAAGAAAAAATATGAGTATCGAAATATTCGTGAGATATTTAAGCTGGTATCAGCACTGAAGACGTCTCATCCTCCTACTGCTGCTGAAAATGCACCTGTAAGTATATGCATTTATATGCATTTATATATGACGTAACTTCCGTTTAAAACGTACGCACTAAAAATATTAACTTTGAGTACCCTAATATTCGATTTGAGACACAGCACGTGTCTTAATTCATGAGGCCACTAGATGTCACCCTTAATTAGAAAAATTCCAGGTTCCACTGAATTATTCGATTAGAGCCAAAGATTATAAAGAACAGAGTGACATCTAGTGGCCTTTCAAAATACACAGTGGTAACATGAGGCTTCATCAACCCATTTATAGTTCTATTGTTGTTTAAAAATAATGAATGACAAGGGGGTTAATGTTTTTAGAGCCATATATGTCACTAAATGTAATTTAATAATCCTTTGTAAACATATTCTTGTGATGAGAATATTCTAGATTATAATTATAAGTATACAAGGACAATAAGATGTCAATCTACAGTATTTTGCTAGAATATCTTAATTTCCAAATTCAATTTCTGGTTCAGTGACACATTTTGGAAACATTTTTCTAATGTGATAGAGAGTTGCACCCATTTAGATAACTAATTTAAATGTTACATTAACAATATAAAAGAACCACTCTGATCATATTCCTCCTATCAATACTCCACAAGGAAGTAAAGAAGGATCATCAATGACAGTGAACATATGAAGTAAATCATTATTCTCTGTCTGCTTCATGCTCAGGAAGGAATATCATGACTCTTCATTGTGGTTAGTGACACCAAACACTCTAGAAACACATTTCTCAAGTTAACAACTATAGAAATGATCCCTGAAAGTATAGTCTTAACTTAACTCTGCATGACAATCACACTCCATCCTCACAACAAACTATTTTATTTATGGTTTATTACAATTATTATTATTATTATTTAACTCTAGCAAACAAAAAAAGGTATTTCAATACAAACTGTATCATGATACAGTGTGTTCATATATGAGACCACTAGACTTTAAACCTGATTCAAAGTGATGCCAGGATTCATTAAATTATTGGATTATATGGACACGGTGAGGTGCAGAGACGCTGGTCGGCCTGCCGTGAAGTCGCGTCATCAAGCGTGCAATCACTGCATCAGCGATAGATGAACAAGAAAACAAACTACTTATCCGAGTTCCGGCGTGAAGAGTCAATGTCCTTCAGAAAGAAAGAAGAATCCCCGCTTGATGTCCTCGGTTAGTTTGTCCATCTGGATCCTGCTTCTCTTCCGCGTCTCCTCTGGTTCCACACAGGTGTCTCCCCTCACCTCACACTCCCGTCTCCCCTCCCATCAAACCATTAAAAAAATGTCCCCCCGATTTTCCCGCCATTCAAAACAACATACACAAACAGAATATACAATGACATCATTTATAGAGCATCAAACTTTAAACAGACATGCTAATATTTGCCAAAACGTACAATATATATATATCCTGTGACATCACTGGTATGTGACAACATCTAGTGGCCTTAGACATGAATAAACTGTATCATGAGACATAAATGTCATGAAATGTAATTTAATAATCCTTTGGAAAAATATTATTTTAATGAGAATCTTCTAGTTTAGAATTTACAAATGTTTTTTTCGGTATACAAGGAAAATTAGCTTTGAATCATTTTTTTAGTATGTGGACAAAACTGAAACTCTGGTGATTGCGCCTGATAAGGTTCTGATACTATCAATACTTTTTGATAGTATATCAGAATTACAAAGTCATTCTCTCTTTCATGGTCACATTTCAGAAACTATCAAAGTTAAATGTTGTGTTCAATTAACCTATAGCTGTACCTGCACACTTTTAAATGTTATATTAACAAGACAAAATAACCACTCTGATCATATTCCTCCTCTCAATACTCCACAAGGAAGTAAAGAAGGATCATCAATGACAGTGAACATATGAAGTAAACCATTATTCTCTGTCTGCTTCATGCTCAGGAAGGAATATCATGACTCTTCATTGTGGTTAGTGACACCAAACACTCTAGAAACACATTTCTCAAGTTAACAACTATAGAAATGATCCCTGAAAGTATAGTCTTAACTTAACTCTGCATGACAATCACACTCCATCCTCACAACAAACTATTGTATTCATGGTTTATTACAATTATTATTATTTTATAATTATCAAAAAAATGTAAATTTAAGGCAAACATACTCTATGGGCTCAAGTCACGCTCCAAGTACTTTCGACTTTACTACCATTTTTTATAAGCCTAAATTTCATCAGACACTTTAATAAGTGATAGAAGATTTAGATGAAGAACAGGAAGATGTTTCTATTGTATTATTAGATTTACTGTACTTTGGGTTTTAAAAAATTATTTCAGGTTATCTTTGAAATATTGTTGTAGGTATTTATTAGTGATGGGTTGATGAGGCTTCATGAAACAGCTGTGTAGCGAAAGACTATCATTTGTGAGGCCACTAGATGGCACTCTTAGTTGGAAAATTATGACGTGTTTTATTGATTCGTTGAATTAGAGATAGTGTAAAGAAAAGAGTGACATCTAGTGGCCTTAAAAATACACAGTTGCATCATGAGGCTTCATCAACCATCACTAGTATTAATCATATATATATATATTTTTTAAACAATGAATGACAAAACAGTTCATGTTTTGATCCATAAATGTCTCTAAATGTAATTCAATAATACCTTGTAAACATATATTTATGAGGATATCTGATTGCATTTATAGTATATTAGAACACTTTACCCAATACTATTTGCTAATGTATTCATGTTACAAATGTATTCCCTGTTTCATAGACACACAGTCTAGCAACTTCGCACTAATGCTATCTGTGCTTCCATTTAAATGTTACATTAACAAGATAAAAGAACCACTCTGATCATATTCCTCCTCTCAATACTCCACAAGGAAGTAAAGATGGATCATCAATGACAGTGAACATATGAAGTAAATCATTATTCTCTGTCTGCTTCATGCTCAGGAAGGAAGATGTCAAGATGTGAAGATCTCACTAGATGTCACTCAAAATTGAAAAAATGATTCCAGGTTCCATTGAATTATTCTATTACAGCCGAATATTATAAAGAAGAGAGTGACATTTAGTGGCCTTTCAAAATTCACAGAGGTGTCATGAGGCTTCATCAAACCATTTATAGTTTCAATCTCATTTATTGTTGTTTAAAAACAATGAACGACAAGACAGTTAATTTTTTCAGATCAATAAATGACCCATTGTGAACATATTCTGATGAAAATATTCTAGATTAGAATTATAAGTATACAAGGATAATAAGATGTCAATCTACAGCAGGGGTGTCAAACTGGTCCAGAAAAGGGCCAGGGTGGTGTAGGTTTTTATTCCAACCAGTCAAGCACATCAAACTATTAAAGTGACGGTTGACTAAACATTTTTGTGATTAACTAAACTACACAGACATGAGGAAAAGCAAACAAACGCTTTATGTTTTTCATACCAAATACACAGTTATTTTCACAGCAAGATTATATGCAACATAAACTAAAAAACGCAAAGATGCTCAATACAAAGATCATATGAATCCCTTTTAAATAACAATTAAAAACTATTAAAAATATGAATTAGGTGTAAAATATTATTTAAAAAAAAGGTTTATTAGAATTATTATTATATTTATTTTTTAACTGTAGTTAAAAAAAAGAAGGTTGTTTCAATGTGAACATACAACAAGACAACAATTCACACTCCACATGCTTTTCACTGCATGACTCTTTAAAAAAAACAATTAATATTCAGTAACTCTAATAGGTGATCGAACATGTGTTTTAAATTGTATAATTAGATTTATGCTAATCTAGGTTTTTTTTTAACTATGTTTCAGATCATCTTAGAAATATTCTTGTAGGTATTAATTTGTGATGTTAGATGAGGCCTCATGATACACCTGTGTAGTGAAAGCATTGTATCATGATACAGTGTTTTCATTTAACTTCATTACTAGATGTCACTAAATTTGAATTATGCCAGGATTCATTGAATTATTGGATTATAGCCTTAGTGGTCTGGAAAAGCGCTATATAAATAAAAATTACTTACATTGCCTTACAAAGAAGAGAGTGCCATCTAGTATCCAATCAAAATACACAGCTTTATCATGATACAGTGTCTTGACTACACAGCTGTTTCATGAAGCCTCATCAAACCATCAGCAGTATTATTTGTATTGTTTAAAAACAATAGACGACAAAACAGTTACTGTTTTTAGTGCCATAAATGTAACTAAATGTGATTCAATAATACTTTGTAACTATATTATTTTGATGAGAATTTTCTTGAATACAAATATTTTGATTGTATGTATAGTACATAAGAAAAGTGATATGTTCTGCTATTACATCTAAATTACAAATCTATTCTCTTATTTAAATGTTACATTAACAAGATAAAAGAACCACTCTGATCATATTCCTCCTCTCAATACTCCACAAGGAAGTAAAGAAGGATCATCAATGACAGTGAACATATGAAGTAAATCATTATTCTCTGTCTGCTTCATGCTCAGGAAGGAATATCATGACTCTTCATTGTGGTTAGTGACACCAAACACTCTAGAAACACATTTCTCAAGTTAACAACTATAGAAATGATCCCTGAAAGTATAGTCTTAACTTAACTCTGCATGACAATCACACTCCATCCTCACAACAAACTATTAAAGTAACGGTTGATTAAACATTTATTTTTATGATTAATTAAATTAAACAGACATGAGGAAAAGCAAACAAATACTTGGTGTGAATGTGAACATACAACAAGAACACAATTCACACTTCACATGCTTTGCACCTTTTGACTATTTAAAAAACCTCAAAATGAAGTTAGTAACTTTAATAAGTGATAGTACATGTATTTTAAATGTTACTATTAGATTTTTGCTACTGTAGGTTTTTAAAACAATGTTCCAGATATTCTTAGAAACATTCTTGTAGTTATTAATTACTGATGGTTTATAAGGCCTCATGATACACCTGTGTAGTGAAAACACTGTGTCATGATACATAAATTTCATTTTGAGGGCCACTAGATGTCACTCTAAATTTATAATTATACCAGGATGCATTATATTATTGGATTGTGGACTAACATTGTAATGAAGAGAGTGCCATCTTGTGGCATTTCAAAATAGACAACTGTATCATGACACTGTATTTTAAAGACCACTAGATGACACTCAGTTTAAAATTGATGCCAGGTTTAATTTAAATATCAGAATAGATCCTTGTTCTGTTCCATGTTAGTCTTTGTATCTTTGTCTTTGTTGTTTTTCTTTCCTTGACCTATGTTCTTTGTCTTTGTCTTTAGACTTAGATTGTGTCATCTTGTTCTTCCTCTTTATGTTCTTCTTATTTTATTTTTTATGTATTATTTTTTATTGTTTATGAAAAATTGCTGGCTATTGTAAAAAAAACAATTTCCCAAAGGAGACCTCCTGAGGGATCAATAAAGTTTTACCTTACCTTACCTTACCTTAACATTACAAAGAAGAGAGTGACATCTTGTGGCCTTTTAACGTGAGGGCAGTGTATCATGAGACAGCTACACAACTGTTTCATGAAGCCTCATCAACCCATCACTAGTTTTATTTACATTTATTGCTGTTGAAAAACAATGAACCTTGAAACAGTTACAATTGTTAGTGCAATAAATGTCACTAAATGTGATTCAATAATACTTTGTAACCATATTATTTTGATTAGAATATTCTTAAATATAATTATTGTGAATATGTATAGTATATAAGAAAAAAATATCTTGATATGTTCTGCTATTACATTTAAATTTCAAAACCATTCTCATTTAAGTGTTATATTTCCAAGATAAAAGAACCACTCTGATCATATTCCTCCTCTCAATACTCCACAAGGAAGTAAAGAAGGATCATCATTGACAGTGAACATATGAAGTAAATCATTATTCTCTGTCTGCTTCATGCTCAGGAAGGAATATCATGACTCTTCATTGTGGTTAGTGACACCAAACACTCTAGAAACACATTTCTCAAGTTAACAACTATAGAAATGATCCCTGAAAGTATAGTCTTAACTTAACTCTGCATGACAATCACACTCCATCCTCACAACAAACTATTGTATTCATGGTTTATTACAATTTTTATTATTATTTTATAACTCTAACAAAAATAACATAATTTTAAAGCAAACATTCAACATGGGATCAACTCATGTTACACATACTTTTCACTGCATGACTATTTTTTTTTGCATAAATGTCATCAGACACTTTATTAGTGATAGAAGATGTAGATAAAGAAGATTAAGGTGTTTTAATTGTATTATTAGATTTATGCTGCTTTAGGTTTAAAAAAAACAAACAATGTTCCAGATCATCTTAGAAATATTCTTGTAGGTATTAATTAGTGATGGTTGATGAGGCTTCATGATACAACTGTGTAGTGAAAACACTTCAACATCATAGTGTCTTAATTCATGAGGCCACTAGATGTCACTCTAAATTCGAAAGATTATTCAAGGTTCCACTGAATTATTCGATTAGTGCCAAATATTATAAAGATGAGATTGACATCTAGTGGCCTTTCAAAATATACAGTCGTTTCATGAGGCCTCATCAACCCATTTATAGTTTTAATCTCATTTATTGTTGTTTAAAAACAATGAACGACAAGACAGTTAATGTTTTTAGATCACATATGTCACTAAATGTAATTTATATAATACTTAATTCAAATAATTCAATTTCTGGTTCAGTGACACATTTTTGATACAGCTTTCCAAAGTCTCAGAGAGTTCCACCCATTTAGGTAACTCATCTCATTTAAATGTTACATTAACAAGATAAAAGAACCACTCTGATCATATTCCTCCTCTCAATACTCCACAAGGAAGTAAAGAAGGATCATCAATGACAGTGAACATATGAAGTAAATCATTATTCTCTGTCTGCTTCATGCTCAGGAAGGAATATCATGACTCTTCATTGTGGTTAGTGACACCAAACACTCTAGAAACACATTTCTCAAGTTAACAACTATAGAAATGATCCCTGAAAGTATAGTCTTAACTTAACTCTGCATGACAATCACACTCCATCCTCACAACAAAGTATTTTATCCATGGTTTATTACAATTATTATTATATTTATTATTTAACTGTAGCAAACCAAAAAAGTTATTTTAATATAAACTGTATCATGATACAGTGTGTCCATATATGAGGCCACTTGATGGTAATCTTGATTCAAAATGATGCCAGAATTTATTGAATAATTGGGTTAGAACAAAAGACTGTAATGGAGAGAGTGACATCTAGTGGCCTTAGACATGAAGACACTGTATCATGATCCATAAATGTCACAAAATGTAATTTAATAATCCTTTGTAAACAATTTTTTTTTTGAGAATCTTCTAAATTAAGAATGATTCAAATTGTATTTTTAGTTTACAAGGAAAATTAGCTTTGAATCATTTGTTAGTATGTGGACAAAACTGAAACTCTAGTGATTGTGTCTGTAAAGGTTCCAATATATCAATACTTTTTGATAGTATATTAAAACTACACATTTATTCTCTCTTTCATGGTCACATTTTAGAAACTATCAAAGTTAAATGTTGTGTTTAATTTAACTAAAGTTATACCTGCACATTTTTAAATGTCCTCTTAACAAGTTAAGGCACCACTCTGATCATATTCCTCCTCTCAATACTCCACAAGGAAGTAAAGAAGGATCATCAATGACAGTGAACATATGAAGTAAATCATTATTCTCTGTCTGCTTCATGCTCAGGAAGGAATATCATGACTCTTCATTGTGGTTAGTGACACCAAACACTCTAGAAACACATTTCTCAAGTTAACAACTATAGAAATGATCCCTGAAAGTATAGTCTTAACTTAACGCTGCATGACAATCACACTCCATCCTCACAACAAACTATTGTATTCATGGTTTATTACAATTATTATTATTTTATAATTATCAAAAAAATGTAAATTTAAGGCAAACATACTCTATGGGCTCAAGTCACGCTCCAAGTACTTTCGACTTTACTACCATTTTTTTTAAGCCTAAATTTCATCAGACACTTTAATAAGTGATAGAAGATTTAGATGAAGAAGAGGAAGATGTTTCTATTGTATTATTAGATTTACTGTACTTTAGGTTTTAAAAAAATATTTCAGGTTATCTTTGAAATATTGTTGTAGGTATTTATTAGTGATGGGTTGATGAGGCTTCATGAAACAGCTGTGTAGCGAAAGACTATCATTTGTGAGGCCACTAGATGGCACTCTTAGTTGGAAAATTATGCCGTGTTTTATTGATTCGTTGGATTAGAGATAGAGTGTAAAGAAAAGAGTGACATCTAGTGGCCTTAAAAATACACAGTTGCATCATGAGGCTTCATCAACCATCACAAGTATTAATTTTTTTTTTTTTCTTTTTTAAACAATGAATGACAAAACAGTTCATGTTTTGATCCATAAATGTCTCTAAATGTAATTCAATAATACCTTGTAAACATATATTTATGAGGATATCTGATTGCATTTATAGTATATTAGAACACTTTACCCAATACTATTTGCTAATTTGTTCATGTTACAAATGTATTCCCTGTTTCATAGACACACAGTCTAGCAACTTCGCACTAATGCTATCTGTGCTTCCATTTAAATGTTATATTAACAAGATAAGAGAACCACTCTGATCATATTCCTCCTCTCAATACTCCACAAGGAAGTAAAGAAGGATCATCAATGACAGTGAACATATGAAGTAAATCATTATTCTCTGTCTGCTTCATGCTCAGGAAGGAATATCATGACTCTTCATTGTGGTTAGTGACACCAAACACTCTAGAAACACATTTCTCAAGTTAACAACTATAGAAATGATCCCTGAAAGTATAGTCTTAACTTAACTCTGCATGACAATCACAATCCATCCTCACAACAAACTATTGTATTCATGGTTTATTACAATTTTATTATTATTTTATAACTCTGACAAATTCTTTTTAATTTTAATACAAACATACAACATGGGTTCAACTCTTGTTTCACATACTTTTCATTGCATGACTCTTTTTCTTTTTGCCTAAATGTCTTCAGACACTTTAAAAAGATTTAGATGAAGGAGATGTTTGAATCATATTATTAGATTTATTCTACTGTAGGTTTATAAATAGAATCTTTCAGATCATCTTAGAAATATTCTTGTAAGTATTAATTAGTGATGGTTGATGAGGCCTCATGATACACCTGTGAAGTGAAGACGCTTCCACATCATCGTTGCTGTGTCTCAAATCGCAAACACAAATTCTCGACAGATAGTACGTCTCAAATCAAACTCTGCTGCTACGCACTAACAGGAAATGACGCGACAGCTTCTTCTTCTACTTCTATTTAACGATGGTTGCAACCAGCTGTTTGAACGCTATCGCCGACACCTGCTGGCAGCACGTTTTGCCAGTTTGAAAAAAGAAATAAAGAAAAAATATGAGTATCGACATATTCGTGAGATATTTAAGCTGGTATCAGCACTGAAGACGTCTCATCCTCCTACTGCTGCTGAAAATGCACCTGTAAGTATATGCATTTATATGCATTTATATATGACGTAACTTCCGTTTAAAACGTACGCACTAAAAATATTAACTTTGAGTACCCTAATATTCGATTTGAGACACAGCACGTGTCTTAATTCATGAGGCCACTAGATGTCACCCTTAATTAGAAAAATTCCAGGTTCCACTGAATTATTCGATTAGAGCCAAAGATTATAAAGAACAGAGTGACATCTAGTGGCCTTTCAAAATACACAGTGGTAACATGAGGCTTCATCAACCCATTTATAGTTCTATTGTTGTTTAAAAATAATGAATGACAAGGGGGTTAATGTTTTTAGAGCCATATATGTCACTAAATGTAATTTAATAATCCTTTGTAAACATATTCTTGTGATGAGAATATTCTAGATTATAATTATAAGTATACAAGGACAATAAGATGTCAATCTACAGTATTTTGCTAGAATATCTTAATTTCCAAATTCAATTTCTGGTTCAGTGACACATTTTGGAAACATTTTTCTAATGTGATAGAGAGTTGCACCCATTTAGATAACTAATTAAAATTTTACATTAACAATATAAAAGAACCACTCTGATCATATTCCTCCTCTCAATACTCCACAAGGAAGTAAAGAAGGATCATCAATGACAGTGAACATATGAAGTAAATCATTATTCTCTGTCTGCTTCATGCTCAGGAAGGAATATCATGACTCTTCATTGTGGTTAGTGACACCAAACACTCTAGAAACACATTTCTCAAGTTAACAACTATAGAAATGATCCCTGAAAGTATAGTCTTAACTTAACTCTGCATGACAATCACACTCCATCCTCACAACAAACTATTGTATTCATGGTTTATTACAATTATTATTATTATTATTTAACTCTAGCAAACAAAAAAAGGTATTTCAATACAAACTGTATCATGATACAGTGTGTTCATATATGAGACCACTAGACTTTAAACCTGATCCAAAGTGATGCCAGGATTCATTAAATTATTGGATTATATGGACACGGTGAGGTGCAGAGACGCTGGTCGGCCTGCCGTGAAGTCGCGTCATCAAGCGTGCAATCACTGCATCAACGATAGATGAACAAGAAAACAAACTACTTATCCGAGTTCCGGCGTGAAGAGTCAATGTCCTTCAGAAAGAAAGAAGAATCCCCGCTTGATGTCCTCGGTTAGTTTGTCCATCTGGATCCTGCTTCTCTTCCGCGTCTCCTCTGGTTCCACACAGGTGTCTTCCCTCACCTCACACTCCCGTCTCCCCTCCCATCAAACCATTAAAAAAAACTTCCCCCCGATTTTCCCGCCATTCAAAACAACATACACAAACAGAATATACAATGACATCATTTATAGAGCATCAAACTTTAAACAGACATGCTAATATTTGCCAAAACGTACAATATATATATATCATGTGACATCACTGGTATGTGACAACATCTAGTGGCCTTAGACATGAATAAACTGTATCATGAGACATAAATGTCATGAAATGTAATTTAATAATCCTTTGGAAACATATTATTTTAATGAGAATCTTCTAGTTTAGAATTTCCAAATGTTTTTTTCGGTATACAAGGAAAATTAGCTTTGAATGATTTTTTTAGTATGTGGACAAAACTGAAACTCTGGTGATTGTGCCTGATAAGGTTCTGATACTATCAATACTTTTTGATAGTATATCAGAATTACAAAGTCATTCTCTCTTTCATGGTCACATTTCAGAAACTATCAAAGTTAAATGTTGTGTTCAATTAACCTATAGCTGTACCTACACACTTTTAAATGTTATATTAACAAGACAAAATAACCACTCTGATCATATTCCTCCTCTCAATACTCCACAAGGAAGTAAAGAAGGATCATCAATGACAGTGAACATATGAAGTAAATCATTATTCTCTGTCTGCTTCATGCTCAGGAAGGAATATCATGACTCTTCATTGTGGTTAGTGACACCAAACACTCTAGAAACACATTTCTCAAGTTAACAACTATAGAAATGATCCCTGAAAGTATAGTCTTAACTTAACTCTGCATGACAATCACACTCCATCCTCAAAACACACTATTGTATTCATGGTTTATTACAATTACTATTATTATTTAACTCTAGTAAACAAAAAAAGTTATTTCAATACAAACTGTATCATGATACAGTGAGTTAATATATGAGACCACCAGACTTAAAACTTGATTCAAAATGATGCCAGAATTCATTGAATTATTGGAAAAGAGCCAGAGATTGTAATGGAGAAAGTGACATCTTGTGGCCTTTCAACATGAGGGCAGTGTATCATGAGACAGCTACACAACTGTTTCATGAAGCCTCATTAATCCATCACTATTATTATTTACATTTATTGCTGTTAAAAAAAATGAAAATTGAACCAGTTACAATTTGTAGTGCCATAACTGTCACTTTATGTGATTTAATAATAATTTGTAACCATATTATTTGGATGAGAATGTTCTTGAATATCATTTTGATTGTATGTAAAGTATGTAAGAAAACTTACCTTAATTATTTTTGCTAGGACATCTAAATTACAAATCTATTCTCTTATTTAAATGTTACATTAACAAGATAAAAGAACCACTCTGATCATATTCCTCCTCTCAATACTCCACAAGGAAGTACAGAAGGATCATCAATGACAGTGAACATATGAAGTAAATCATTATTCTCTGTCTGCTTCATGCTCAGGAAGGAATATCATGACTCTTCATTGTGGTTAGTGACACCAAACACTCTAGAAACACATTTCTCAAGTTAACAACTATAGAAATGATCCCTGAAAGTATAGTCTTAACTTAACTCTGCATGACAATCACACTCCATCCTCACAACAAACTATTGTATTCATGGTTTATTACAATTTTTTATTATTATTTTATAACTCTAACAAAAATAACATAATTTTAAAGCAAACATTCAACATGGGATCAACTCATGTTACACATACTTTTCACTGCATGACTATTTTTTTTTGCATAAATGTCGTCAGACACTTTATTAGTGATAGAAGATGTAGATAAAGAAGATTAAGGTGTTTTAATTGTATTCTTAGATTTATGCTGCTTTAGGTTTAAAAAAAACAAACAATGTTCCAGATCATCTTAGAAATATTCTTGTAGGTATTAATTAGTGATGGTTGATGAGGCTTCATGATACAACTGTGTAGTGAAAACACTTCAACATCATAGTGTCTTAATTTATGAGGCCACTAGATGTCACTCTAAATTCGAAAGATTATTCAAGGTTCCACTGAATTATTCGATTAGTGCCAAATATTATAAAGAAGAGATTGACATCTAGTGGCCTTTCAAAATATACAGTCGTTTCATGAGGCCTCATCAACCCATTTATAGTTTTAATCTCATTTATTGTTGTTTAAAAACAATGAATGACAAGACAGTTAATGTTTTTAGATCACATATGTCACTAAATGTAATTTATATAATACTTAATTCAAATAATTCAATTTCTGGTTCAGTGACACATTTTTGATACAGCTTTCCAAAGTCTCAGAGTTCCACCCATTTAGGTAACTGATCTCATTTAAATGTTACATTAACAAGATAAAAGAACCACTCTGATCATATTCCTCCTCTCAATACTCCACAAGGAAGTAAAGAAGGATCATCAATGACAGTGAACATATGAAGTAAATCATTATTCTCTGTCTGCTTCATGCTCAGGAAGGAATAGCATGACTCTTCATTGTGGTTAGTGACACCAAACACTCTAGAAACACATTTCTCAAGTTAACAACTATAGAAATGATCCCTGAAAGTATAGTCTTAACTTAACTCTGCATGACAATCACACTCCATCCTCACAACACACTATTGTATTCATGGTTTATTACAATTATTATTATATTTATTATTTAACTGTAGCAAACCAAAAAAGTTATTTCAATATAAACTGTATCATGATACAGTGTGTCCATATATGAGGCCACTTGATGGTAATCTTGATTCAAAATGACGCCAGAATTTATTGAATAATTGGGTTAGAACAAAAGACTGTAATGGAGAGAGTGACATCTAGTGGCCTTAGACATGAAGACACTGTATCATGATCCATAAATGTCACAAAATGTAATTTAATAATCCTTTGTAAACATACTTTTTTGAGAATCTTCTAATTTAAGAATGATTCAAATTGTATTTTTAGTTTACAAGGAAAATTAGCTTTGAATCATTTGTTAGTATGTGGACAAAACTGAAACTCTAGTGATTGTGTCTGTAAAGGTTCCAATATATCAATACTTTTTGATAGTATATTAAAACTACACATTTATTCTCTCTATCATGGTCACATTTTAGAAACTATCAAAGTTAAATGTTGTGTTTAATTTAACTAAAGTTATACCTGCACATTTTTAAATGTCCTCTTAACAAGTTAAGGCACCACTCTGATCATATTCCTCCTCTCAATACTCCACAAGGAAGTAAAGAAGGATCATCAATGACAGTGAACATATGAAGTAAATCATTATTCTCTGTCTGCTTCATGCTCAGGAAGGAATATCATGACTCTTCATTGTGGTTAGTGACACCAAACACTCTAGAAACACATTTCTCAAGTTAACAACTATAGAAATGATCCCTGAAAGTATAGTCTTAACTTAACTCTGCATGACAATCACACTCCATCCTCACAAAAAACTATTGTATTCATGGTTTATTACAATTATTATTATTATTTAACTCTAGTAAACACAAAAAGTTATTTCAATACAAACTGTATCATGATACAGTGTGTTAATATATGAGACCACCAGACTTTAAAGTTGATTCAAAATGATGCCAGAATTCATTGAATTATTGGAAAAGAGCCAGAGATTGTAATGGAGAAAGTGACATATTGTGGCCTTTCAACATGAGGGCAGTGTTTCATGAGACAGCTACACAACTGTTTCATGAAGCCTCATTAACCCATCACTATTATTATTTACATTTATTGCTCTTAAAAAAAAAGAAAATTGAACCAGTTACAATTTGTAGTGCCATAACTGTCACTTAATGTGATTTAATAATAATTTGTAACCATATTATTTGGATGAGAATGTTCTTGAATATCATTTTGATTGTATGTAAAGTATGTAAGAAAACTTACCTTAATTATTTTTGCTAGGACATCTAAATTACAAATCTATTCTCTTATTTAAATGTTACATTAACAAGATAAAAGAACCACTCTGATCATATTCCTCCTCTCAATACTCCACAAGGAAGTAAAGAAGGATCATCAATGACAGTGAACATATGAAGTAAATCATTATTCTCTGTCTGCTTCATGCTCAGGAAGGAATATCATGACTCTTCATTGTGGTTAGTGACACCAAACACTCTAGAAACACATTTCTCAAGTTAACAACTATAGAAATGATCCCTGAAAGTATAGTCTTAACTTAACTCTGCATGACAATCACACTCCATCCGCACAACAAACTATTAAAGTGACGGTTGATTAAACATTTTATTTTTATGATTAATTAAATTGCACAGACATGAGGAAAAGCAAACAAATACTTGGTGTGAATGTGAACATACAACAAGAACACAATTCACACTTCACATGCTTTGCACCTTTTGACTATTTAAAAAACCTCAAAATGAAGTTAGTAACTTTAATAAGTGATAGTACATGTATTTTAAATGTTACTATTAGATTTTTGCTACTGTAGGTTTTTAAAACAATGTTCCAGATATTCTTAGAAACATTCTTGTAGTTATTAATTACTGATGGTTTATAAGGCCTCATGATACACCTGTGTAGTGAAAACACTGTGTCATGATATATAAATTTCATTTTGAGGGCCACTAGATGTCACTCTAAATTTATAATTATACCAGGATCCATTATATTATTGGATTGTGGACTAACATTGTAATGAAGAGAGTGCCATCTAGTGGCATTTCAAAATAGACAACTGTATCATGACACTGTATTTTAAAGACCACTAGATGACACTCAGTTTAAAATTGATGCCAGGTTTAATTTAAATATCAGAATAGATCCTAACATTACAAAGAAGAGAGTGACATCTTGTGGCCTTTTAACGTGAGGGCAGTGTATCATGAGACAGCTACACAACTGTTTCATGAAGCCTCATCAACCCATCACTAGTAATGCAGTACAATTTGTAGTGCCATAAATGTCACTTAATGTGATTTAATAATAATTTGTAACCATATTATTTGGATGAGAATGTTCTTGAATATCATTTTGATTGTATGTAAAGTATGTAAGAAGACTTACCTTAATTATTTTTGCTAGGACATCTAAATTACAAATCTATTCTCTTATTTAAATGTTACATTAACAAGATAAAATAACCACTCTGATCATATTCCTCCTCTCAATACTCCACAAGGAAGTAAAGAAGGATCATCAATGACAGTGAACATATGAAGTAAATCATTATTCTGTCTGCTTCATGCTCAGGAAGGAATATCATGACTCTTCATTGTGGTTAGTGACACCAAACACTCTAGAAACACATTTCTCAAGTTAACAACTATAGAAATGATCCCTGAAAGTATAGTCTTAACTTAACTCTGCATGACAATCACACTCCATCCTCACAACAAACTATTGTATTCATGGTTTATTACAATTTTTATTATTATTTTATAACTCTAACAAAAATAACATAATTTTAAAGCAAACATTCAACATGGGATCAACTCATGTTACACATACCTTTCACTGCATGACTATTTTTTTTTGCATAAATGTCATCAGACACTTTATTAGTGATAGAAGATGTAGATAAAGAAGATTAAGGTGTTTTAATTGTATTATTAGATTTATGCTGCTTTAGGTTTAAAAAAAACAAACAATGTTCCAGATCATCTTAGAAATATTCTTGTAGGTATTAATTAGTGATGGTTGATGAGGCTTCATGATACACCTGTGTAGTAAAAACACTTCAACATCATAGTGTCTTAATTCATGAGGCCACTAGATGTCACTCTAAATTCGAAAGATTATTCAAGGTTCCACTGAATTATTAGATAAGTGCCAAATATTATAAAGAAGAGATTGACATCTAGTGGCCTTTCAAAATATACAGTCGTATCATGAGGCCTCATCAACCCATTTATAGTTTTAATCTCATTTATTGTTGTTTAAAAAAAAGGAACGACAAGACAGTTAATGTTTTTAGATCACATATGTCACTAAATGTAATTTATATAATACTTAATTCAAATACTTCAATTTCTGGTTCAGTGACACATTTTTGATACAGCTTTCCAAAGTCTCAGAGAGTTCCACCCATTTAGGTAACTGATCTCATTTAAATGTTACATTAACAAGATAAAAGAACCACTCTGATCATATTCCTCCTCTCAATACTCCACAAGGAAGTAAAGAAGGATCATCAATGACAGTGAACATATGAAGTAAATCATTATTCTCTGTCTGCTTCATGCTCAGGAAGGAATATCATGACTCTTCATTGTGGTTAGTGACACCAAACACTCTAGAAACACATTTCTCAAGTTAACAACTATAGAAATGATCCCTGAAAGTATAGTCTTAACTTAACTCTGCATGACAATCACACTCCAGCCTCACAACAAACTATTTTATCCATGGTTTATTACAATTATTATTATATTTATTATTTAACTGTAGCAAACCAAAAAAGTTATTTCAATATAAACTGTATCATGATACAGTGTGTCCATATATGAGGCCACTTGATGGTAATCTTGATTCAAAATGACGCCAGAATTTATTGAATAATTGGGTTAGAACAAAAGACTGTAATGGAGAGAGTGACATCTAGTGGCCTTAGACATGAAGACACTGTATCATGATCCATTAATGTCACAAAATGTAATTTAATAATCCTTTGTAAACAATTTTTTTTTGAGAATCTTCTAATTTAAGAATGATTCAAATTGTATTTTTAGTTTACAAGGAAAATTAGCTTTGAATCATTTGTTAGTATGTGGACAAAACTGAAACTCTAGTGATTGTGTCTGTAAAGGTTCCAATATATCAATACTTGTTGATAGTATATTAAAACTACTCATTTATTCTCTCTTTCATGGTCACATTTTAGAAACTATCAAAGTTAAATGTTGTGTTTAATTTAAATAAAGTTATACCTGCACATTTTTAAATGTCCTCTTAACAAGTTTAGGCACCACTCTGATCATATTCCTCCTCTCAATACTCCACAAGGAAGTAAAGAAGGATCATCAATGACAGTGAACATATGAAGTAAATCATTATTCTCTGTCTGCTTCATGCTCAGGAAGGAATATCATGACTCTTCATTGTGGTTAGTGACACCAAACACTCTAGAAACACATTTCTCGAGTTAACAACTATAGAAATGATCCCTGAAAGTATAGTCTTAACTTAACTCTGCATGACAATCACACTCCATCCTCACAACAAACTACTAAAGTGACGGTTGATTAAACATTTTATTTCTGTGATTCCTTAAATTGCACAGACATGAGGAAAAATACTTGATGTATTTCACAGCAAATAAACACAATCATTTTCACAACAAGATTATACATAACATAAACTGAAAAACGCAAAGATGCTCAAGATAAAAATCCATTGTAAATAACTAAATTCAAAAACTTTATTAAAAATATTAGTTAGGTGTAAAAAATATTGTTTTTTATATTTCATGGTTTGTTAGAATTATTATATTTATTATTTAGCTGTAGCAAAAAATGGGTTGTTTCAATGTGAACATACAACAAGAACAGAATTCACATGATTTTCACTACATGACTTTTAAAAAAACAAAAACTAAATGTAGTCACTAACTAATGAGTGATAGAACATTTCTTAATTCTATTTTTAAATTTAGGTATTAAAACAATGTTAGAGATAATTTTAGAAAAATTCTTGTAGGTAAAAGCTAGTGATGGTTTATGAGGCCTCATGATACACCTTTGTAGTGACAATAACACTCCATCCTCACAACAAACTATTTTATTCATGGTTTATTACAATTATTATTATTTTATAACTCACATGTTTTTATGTTTTTTAATTCAAACATACAACATGGGTTCAACTCTTGTTTCACATACTTTTCACTGTATAACTATTTTTTTTAAGCCTAAATGTCGTCAGACTCTTTAATAAGTGATAGAAAATGGAGATGAAGAAGATGAAGATGTTTGAATCATATTATTAGATTTATTTTACTTTAGTTAAAAAAAAAAAAATCTTTCAGATCATCTTAGAAATATTCTTGTAGGTATTAATTAATGATGGTTGATGAGGCCTCATGATACATCTGTGTAGAAAATAGTGTATAATGATAGTGTCTTCATATATTAGGCCACTAGATGGCACTTTTAAGTTTGAAAACGATGCCAGGATTCATTTAATTGTTGGATTAGAGCCAAAGATAGTGATGGAGAGAGTGACATCTAGTGGCCTTAGAAATGAAGACACTGTATCATGAGACATAAATGCCACTAAATGTTATTTAATGATCCTTTGTAAATATATTATATGGATGAGAATACTCTAGATTAAAACTATTTTTAGTGCACAAGAGAAATAAGATGTCAATATGTTTTTCTTGTATATTTTAAATTGTAAATTCATTCTGTTTCATAGTCAAACATTTTTAAACATTGTACCAAAGTCTTAGATAGTTCCACCCATTTAAGTAACTGCAATCGTTTAAATGTTATATTAACAAGATAAATCAATCACTCTGATAATTTCCGTAATTATTCTAATCAAGAATATTTTCATCAAAATATGTTTACGTAGGATTATTGAATTGCATTTAATAACATTGTTGGTTATAAAAACATGAACTGTTTTGTCGTTCATTATTTTAAAACAGCAATAAATGTGGTATCATGATATCATGTACCATGATACAGTGTTTTCACTACACAGTTGTATCATGAGGCCTCATCAACCATCACTAATTAATACCTACAAGAATATTTCTAAGATTATCTGGAACATTGTTTTAAAACCTACAGCAGAAGAAATCTAATAATACAATTTAAAAGACATGTTCTATCACTTATTAAAGTCAGTGACTCCATTAAGTTTAGTTTTTTTCTCATGCAGTGAAAATCATGTGAAGTGGGAATTGTGTTCTTGTTGTATATTCACATTAAAACAAAACCTTTTCTTGCTAGAGTTAAATAAGAAATATAATAATTATTCTAATAAACCATGAATAAAATAGTTTGTTGTGAGGATGGAGTGTGATTGTTATGCAGAGTTAAGTTAAGACTATACTTTCAGGGATCATTTCTATAGTTGTTAACTTGAGAAATGTGTTTCTAGAGTGTTTGGTGTCACTAACCACAATGAAGAGTCATGATATTCCTTCCTGAGCATGAAGCAGACAGAGAATAATGATTTACTTCATATGTTCACTGTCATTGATGATCCCTCTTTACTTCCTTGTGTAGTATTGAGAGGAGGAATATGATCAGAGTGGTTCTTTTATCTTGTTAATGTAACATTTAAATGAGAGCAATTACTGAATTGGTTGATTGAATCCTCTATGACTTTTGTAGGATGTTTCAACAAAACCTATTGATGGCTAATGTTCCTTGTATACTGAAAATACTTGGATAATTCAGTTAATTCATATTATCTTTTTTTTAATTTGTATTATTAGATTTATTCTGTTATAGGTTTCAAAAAAATGTTCCAGATCATCTTAGAAATATTCTTGTAGGTATTAATTAGTGATGGTTGATGAGGCCTCATGATACACCAGTGTAGTGAAAACACTTCAACATGATAGTGTCTTAATTTATGAGGCCACTAGATGTCACTTCTAAGTTTGAAAATGATGCCAGGATTCATTGAATTATTGGATTACAACCAAAGTTTGTAAAGAGAGCGACATCTAGTGGCCTTTCAAAATACACAGCTGTATCATGAAGCCTCATAAACCCATCACTTTACATTTATTGCTGTTTAAAAATAATGAATAATGAAACAGTTACTGTTCATAGATTCCTTAATGTCTTTAAGTGTTATCCAATAATATTTGATGAGAATAATCTAGATTCTACCAAAGTCAGAGAGTTTTGACCAATTCAATAACTGCTCTCATTTAAATGTTATATTAACAAGATAAAGAACCACTCTGATCATATTGCTCCTCTCAATACTCCACAAGGAAGTAAAGAAGGATCATCAATGACAGTGAACATATGAAGTAAATCATTATTCTCTGTCTGCTTCATGCTCAGGAAGGAATATCATGACTCTTCATTGTGGTTAGTGACACCAAACACTCTAGAAACACATTTCTCAAGTTAACAACTATAGAAATGATCCCTGAAAGTATAGTCTTAACTTAACTCTGCATGACAATCACACTCCATCCTCACAACAAACTATTGTATTCATGGTTTATTACAATTATTATTATTATTTTTTATTTAACTCTAGCAAGAAAAAGGTTTGTTTTAATGTGAACATACAACAAGAACACAATTCCCATGTCACGTGATTTTCACTACATGACTCTCTTTTTTTTCTTAAAACAAAAACTAAATGTAGTCACTAACTCTAGTAAGTGATAGAACATGTCTTTTAATTGTATTTTTAAAATGTAGGTTTTAAAACAATGTTCCAGATAATCTTGGAAAAATTCTTGTAGGTAATAATTTGTGACGGTTGATGAGGCCTCATGATACACCTGTGTAGTGAAAACACTGTATCCTGATACAGTGACTTCATTTAACTTCATTATTAGATGTCACTCTAAATTTAAATTACGCCAGGATTCATTCAAATATGGGATTTTACCCTAACATTGTGAAGAAGAGAGTGCCATCTAGTTGCCTTTCAAAATACACAGCTGTATCATGATCCAATGTTTTCACTTTAAAGACCACTAGATGACACTCAGTTTAAGATTGACGCCAGGTTCAATTGAAATATCAGTATAGCTCCTAACATTACAAAGCAGAGTGACATCTTGTGGCTTTTCAACATGAGGGCAGTGTATCATGAGACAGCTACACAACCGTTTCATGCCTCATCAACCCATCAGTAGTTTTATTTACATTTATTGCTGTTGAAAAACATTGAAACAGTAACACATTTCAGTGCGGTAGATGTGATTCAATAATACTTTGAAGAAAAAATTAGCTTGATATGTTCTGCTATTACATCTAAATTACAAATCCATTCTCATTTAAATGTTATATTAACAATTTAAAAGCACCACTCTGATCATATTCCTCCTCTCAATACTCCACAAGGAAGTAAAGAAGGATCATCAATGACAGTGAACATATGAAGTAAATCATTATTCTGTCTGCTTCATGCTCAGGAAGGAATATCATGACTCTTCATTGTAGTTAGTGACACCAAACACTCTAGAAACACATTTCTCAAGTTAACAACTATAGAAATGATCCCTGAAAGTATAGTCTTAACTCAACTCTGCATGACAATAAAACTCCAGCCTCACAACAAACTATTTTATCCATGGTTTATTACAATTATTATTATATTTATTATTTAACTGTAGCAAACCAAAAAAGTTATTTCAATATAAACTGTATCATGATACAGTGTGTCCATATATGAGGCCACTTGATGGTAATCTTGATTCAAAATGACGCCAGAATTTATTGAATAATTGGGTTAGAACAAAAGACTGTAATGGAGAGAGTGACATCTAGTGGCCTTAGACATGAAGACACTGTATCATGATCCATAAATATCACAAAATGTAATTTAATAATCCTTTGTAAACATTTTTTTTTGAGAATCTTCTAATTTAAGAATGATTCAAATTGTATTTTTAGTTTACAAGGAAAATTAGCTTTGAATCATTTGTTAGTATGTGGACAAAACTGAAACTCTAGTGATTGTGTCTGTAAGGTTCCAATATATCAATACTTTTTGATAGTATATTAAAACTACACATTTACTCTCTCTTTCATGGTCACATTTTAGAAACTATCAAAGTTAAATGTTGTGTTTAATTTAACTAAAGTTATACCTGCACATTTTTAAATGTCCTCTTAACAAGTTAAGGCACCACTCTGATCATATTCCTCCTCTCAATACTCCACAAGGAAGTAAAGAAGGATCATCAATGACAGTGAACATATGAAGTAAATCATTATTCTCTGTCTGCTTCATGCTCAGGAAGGAATATCATGACTCTTCATTGTGGTTAGTGACACCAAACACTCTAGAAACACATTTCTCAAGTTAACAACTATAGAAATGATCCCTGAAAGTATAGTCTTAACTTAACTCTGCATGACAATCACACTCCATCCTCACAACAAACTATTATATTCATGGTTTATTAGAATAATTATTATATTTTTTATTTAACTCTAGCAAGAAAAAGGTTTGTTTTAATGTGAACATACAACAAGAACACAATTCCCACTTCAGGTGATTTTCACTACATGACTCTCTTTTTGTTCTTAAAACAAAAACTAAATGTAGTCACTAACTCTAGTAAGTGATAGAACATGTCTTTTAATTGTATTTTTAAAATGTAGGTTTTAAAACAATGTTCCAGATAATCTTAGAAAAATTATTGTAGGTAATAATTAGTGATGGTTGATGAGGCTTAAGACACACCTGCATAGTGAAAACACTGTATCATGATACAGTGACTTCATTTAACTTCATTATTAGATGTCACTCTAAATTTAAATTACTCCAGGATTCATTCAAATATGGGATTTTACCCTAAAATTGTAAAGAAGAGAGTGCCATCTAGTTGCCTTTCAAAATACACAACTGTATCATGATCCAATGTTTTCACTTTAAAGACCACTAGATGACACTCAGTTTAAGATTGACGCCAGGTTCAATTGAAATATCAGTATAGTTCCTAACATTACAAAGAAGAGAGTGACATCTTGTGGCTTTTCAACATGAGGGCAGTGTATCATGAGACAGCTGCACAACCGTTTCATGCCTCATCAACCCATCACTAGTTTTATTTACATTTATTGCTGTTGAAAAACATTGAAACAGTAACACATTTCAGTGCGGTAAATGTGATTCAATAATACTTTGTAATCATATTAATTTGATGAGAATATTCTTGAATATAATTATTGTGAATATGTATAGTACATAAGAAAACTTACCTTGATACTTTCATTCAAAATATACAGTCGTATCATGAGGCCTCATCAACCCATTTATAGTTTTAATCTTATCTATTGCTGTTTAAAAAGAATGAACGACAAGACAGTTAATGTTTTTAGATCACATATGTCACTAAATGTTATTTAATAATACTTTGTAAACATTTTGATGAGAATATTATGGATTATAATTATACAAGGACAAACTGTCAATCTAAAGTATTTTGCTAGTATATCTAAATTTCAAAATTCAATTTCTGGTTCAGTGACACATTTTTGATACAATTTTCCAAAGTCTCAGAGTTCCACCCATTTAGTTAACTGATCTAATTAAAATGTTACATTAACAAGATGAAAGAACCACTCTGATCATATTCCTCCTCTCAATACTCCACAAGGAAGTAAAGAAGGATCATCAATGACAGTGAACATATGAAGTAAATCATTATTCTCTGTCTGCTTCATGCTCAGGAAGGAATATCATGACTCTTCATTGTGGTTAGTGACACCAAACACTCTAGAAACACTTTTCTCAAGCTAACAACTATAGAAATGATCCCTGAAAGTATAGTCTTAACTTAACTCTGCATGACAATCACACTCCATCCTCACAACAAACTATTAAAGTGACGGTTGATTAAACATTTAATTTCTGTGATTCCTTAAATTGCACAGACATGAGGAAAAGCAAACAAATACTTGGTGTGAATGTGAACATACAACAAGAACACAATTCACACTTCACATGCTTTGCACCTTTTGACTATTTAAAAAACCTCAAAATGAAGTTAGTAACTTTAATAAGTGATAGTACATGTATTTTAAATGTTACTATTAGATTTTTGCTACTGTAGGTTTTTAAAACAATGTTCCAGATATTCTTAGAAACATTCTTGTAGTTATTAATTACTGATGGTTTATAAGGCCTCATGATACACCTGTGTAGTGAAAACACTGTGTCATGATACATAAATTTCATTTTGAGGGCCACTAGATGTCACTCTAAATTTATAATTATACCAGGATCCATTATATTATTGGATTGTGGACTAACATTGTAATGAAGAGAGTGCCATCTTGTGGCATTTCAAAATAGACAACTGTATCATGACACTGTATTTTAAAGACCACTAGATGACACTCAGTTTAAAATTGATGCCAGGTTTAATTTAAATATCAGAATAGATCCTAACATTACAAAGAAGAGAGTGACATCTTGTGGCCTTTTAACGTGAGGGCAGTGTATCATGAGACAGCTACACAACTGTTTCATGAAGCCTCATCAACCCATCACTAGTTTTATTTACATTTATTGCTGTTGAAAAACAATGAACCTTGAAACAGTTACAATTTGTAGTGCCATAACTGTCACTTAATGTGATTTAATAATAATTTGTAACCATATTATTTGGATGAGAATGTTCTTGAATATCATTTTGATTGTATGTAAAGTATGTAAGAAAACTTACCTTAATTATTTTTGCTAGGACATCTAAATTACAAATCTATTCTCATATTTAAATGTTACATTAACAAGATAATAGAACCACTCTGATCATATTCCTCCTCTCAATACTCCACAAGGAAGTAAAGAAGGATCATCAATGACAGTGAACATATGAAGTAAATCATTATTCTCTGTCTGCTTCATGCTCAGGAAGGAATATCATGACTCTTCATTGTGGTTAGTGACACCAAACACTCTAGAAACACATTTCTCAAGTTAACAACTATAGAAATGATCCCTGAAAGTATAGTCTTAACTTAACTCTGCATGACAATCACACTCCATCCTCACAAAAAACTATTGTATTCATGGTTTATTACAATTATTATTATTATTTAACTCTAGTAAACACAAAAAGTTATTTCAATACAAACTGTATCATGATACAGTGTGTTAATATATGAGACCACCAGACTTTAAACTTGATTCAAAATGATGCCAGAATTCATTGAATTATTTGAAAAGAGCCAGAGATTGTAATGGAGAAAGTGACATATTGTGGCCGTTCAACATGAGGGCAGTGTTTCATGAGACAGCTACACAACTGTTTCATGAAGCCTCATTAACCCATCACTATTATTATTTACATTTATTGCTGTTAAAAAAAAAGAAAATTGAACCAGTTACAATTTGTAGTGCGATAAATGTCACTTAATGTGATTTAATAATAATTTGTAACCATATTATTTGGATGAGAATGTTCTTGAATATCATTTTGATTGTATGTAAAGTATGTAAGAAAACTTACCTTAATTATTTTTGCTAGGACATCTAAATTACAAATCTATTCTCTTATTTAAATGTTACATTAACAAGATGAAAGAACCACTCTGATCACATTCCTCCTCTCAATACTCCACAAGGAAGTAAAAAGGATCATCAATGACAGTGAACATATGAAGTAAATCATTATTCTCTGTCTGCTTCATGCTCAGGAAGGAATATCATGACTCTTCATTGTGGTTAGTGACACCAAACACTCTAGAAACACATTTCTCAAGTTAACAACTATAGAAATGATCCCTGAAAGTATAGTCTTAACTTAACTCTGCATGACAATCACAATCCATCCTCACAACAAACTATTAAAGTGACGGTTGATTAAACATTTTATTTTTATGATTAATTAAATTGCACAGACATGAGGAAAAGCAAACAAATACTTGGTGTGAATGTGAACATACAACAAGAACACAATTCACACTTCACATGCTTTGCACCTTTTGACTATTTAAAAAACCTCAAAATGAAGTTAGTAACTTTAATAAGTGATAGTACATGTATTTTAAATGTTACTATTAGATTTTTGCTACTGTAGGTTTTTAAAACAATGTTCCAGATATTCTTAGAAACATTCTTGTAGTTATTAATTACTGATGGTTTATAAGGCCTCATGATACACCTGTGTAGTGAAAACACTGTGTCATGATACATCAATTTCATTTTGAGGGCCACTAGATGTCACTCTAAATTTAAAATTATACCAGGATCCATTATATTATTGGATTGTGGACTAACATTCTAATGAAGAGAGTGCCATCTTGTGGCATTTCAAAATAGACAACTGTATCATGACACTGTATTTTAAAGACCACTAGATGACACTCAGTTTAAAATTGATGCCAGGTTTAATTTAAATATCAGAATAGATCCTAACATTACAAAGAAGAGAGTGACATCTTGTGGCCTTTCAACGTGAGGGCAGTGCATCATGAGACAGCTACACAACTGTTTCATGAAGCCTCATCAACCCATCACTGGTTTTATTTACATTTATTGCTGTTGAAAAACAATGAACCTTGAAACAGTTACAATTGTTAGTGCAATAAATGTCACTAAATGTGATTCAATAATATTTTGTAACCATATTATTTTGATTAGAATATTCTTAAATATAATTATTGTGAATATATATAGTATATAAGAAAAAAATATCTTGATATGTTCTGCTATTACATCTAAATTTCAAATCCATTCTCATTTAAATGTTATATTAACAATTTAAAAGCACCACTCTGATCATATTCGTCCTCTCAATACTCCACAAGGAAGTAAAGAAGGATCATCAATGACAGTGAACATATGAAGTAAATCATTATTCTCTGTCTGCTTCATGCTCAGGAAGGAATATCATGACTCTTCATTGTGGTTAGTGACACCAAACACTCTAGAAACACATTTTTCAAGTTAACAACTATAGAAATGATCCCTGAAAGTATAGTCTTAACTTAACTCTGCATGGCAATCACACTCCATCCTCACAACAAACTATTTTATTCATGGTTTAATATAATAATTATATTTATTATTTAACTGTAGAAAAAAGGTTGTTTCAACATGAACATATAACAAGATCACAATTCAAACTCCACATGCTTTTCACTGCATGACTTAAAAAAACTAAAATAGACTTAGTCACAAAATCTGTAGGTTTTTAGAACAATGTTCCAGATAATCCCAGAAATATTCTTGTATCATGATACAGTAACTTCATTTTAAGGCCACTAGATGTCACTCTAAATTTAAAATGATGCCAGGATTCATTGAATTATTGGATTATAGCCAAACATTGTAAAGAAGAGAGTGCCATCTAGTGGCCTTTCAAAATACACAGCTGTATCATGATACAGTGACTTCATTTCAAAGACAACTAGATGGCACTCTCAGTTTAAAACTGACGCCAGGTTTAATTTAAATATTAGAATAGATCCTAACAATACAAAGAAGAGAGTGACATCTAGTGGCCTTTCAACATTAGGGCAGTGTATCATGAGACAGCTACACAACTGTTCCATGAAGCCTCATTAATCCATCACTATTATTATTTACATTTATTGCTGTTGAAAAATAATGAATGACAAAACAGTTAATATTTTTATAGTGATAAATGTCACTAAATGTGATTTAATAATACTTTGTAACCATATTATTTTGATGATAATATTCTTGAATGTAATTATATTGATTGTATGTATAGTATGTAAGAAAACGTACCTTGTAACTTTTTGCTAGTACATCTCAATAACAAATCCATTATTTTGATGATCATTTTCTACTTTAGAATTGTTCAAGTTGTATTTTCAGTTTACAAGGAAAATTAGCTTTGAACAAAACTGAAACTGATGATTTCCCCTGATAATAAGGTTCCAATACTATCAATACTTTTTGATAGTACATACAAATTACAAAGTGATTCTCTCTTTCATGGTCACATTTTAGAAACTATCAAAGTTAAATGTTGTGTTAAATATAACTAAAGTTGTACCTGCACACTTTTAAATGTTATATTAACAAGATAAAAGAACCACTCTGATCATATTCCTCCTCTCAATACTCCACAAGGAAGTAAAGAAGGATCATCAATGACAGTGAACATATGAAGTGAATGATTATTCTCTGTCTGCTTCATGCTCAGGAAGGAATATCATGACTCTTCATTGTGGTTAGTGACACCAAACACTCTAGAAACACATTTCTCAAGTTAACAACTATAGAAATGATCCCTGAAAGTATAGTCTTAACTTAACTCTGCACGACAATCACACTCCATCCTCACAACAAACTATTTTATTCATGGTTTATTACGATTATTATTATTTTATAACACGTTTTTTTTAATACAAACATAGAACATGGGTTCAACTCATGTTCCACATACTTTTCACTGCATAACTATTTTATTTAAGCATAAATGTCGTCAGACACTTTTATAAGTAATAGAAAATGTAGATGAAGATGTTAAAATCATATTATTAGATTTATTGTACTTTAGTTTTAAAAAAAAAAGGATCTTTCAGATCATCTTAGAAATATTCTTGTAGGTATTAATTAGTGATGGTGGATGAGGCCTCATGATACACCTGTGTAGTGAAAACACTGTATCATGAGTGTCTTCATATATGAGCCACTAGATGGCACTTTTAAGTTTGAAAATGATGTCAGGATTCATTGAATTATCCGATTTGTAAGGATATGACAACTTTACTGTAATCAATCATACATATTTATCACACATTTCAAATAGTCACTTGATTAACTGATTATCTTTCAAATTTAATTTATATTAAATAATCATTGTCTTGCATTAAAATCCATTCACTGCAACAACTCACAGGCCCAGGTCAAATAAAGTCTTTCACACACTGAGAAAGATTAAAAAATTCCAGATTCCCAGCAAAGTTTTTTTGGAACCTGCGTGAGAACTCACCCTGAAAGACACAACAGACCAGCAAGTTGCTGGGAACAGATTCTCTCTAGAAAACAACAAACTTTGGTGAATTTCCACGACGACCACGTGCGACGGCCATCTTAGAATCAAGTGTTTAGAGTATCCGACCAATCCCTCATGTACAATGAATAGAGGCATTTACCTGAATATTGATACTATAAAGATCCACCATTTTTGTGAGATCTTTGCTTTCTGGCTTGTCTGGGGAGGGGTCGGTTCACCGGAACAGAAAACCCCCACAGATTAGAGCCAACGATTGTAAAGAAGAGAGTGACATCTAGTGGCCTTTCAAAATACACAGCTGTATCATGAAGCCTCATCAACCCATAACTAGTTTTATATACATTTATCTCTGTTTAAAATAATGAATGATGAAACAGTTACTGTTCACAGATCCATAAATGTCTCCAAACGTGATTGAATAACTTTGTCAAGATATTATTTCGGTGAGAATATTCTAGATTTGAATTATCCAAATATTTTCAGTGTACAAGGAAAATTAGCTGTTCATAGGTTTTGGGTTATATTCACATTTTTAAACATTCTACCAAAGTCAGAGAGTTCCAACCAATTTAGTTAACTGATCTCATTTAAATGTTACATTAACAAGATAAAAGAACCACTCTGATCATATTCCTCCTCTCAATACTCCACAAGGAAGTAAAGAAGGATCATCAATGACAGTGAACATATGAAGTAAATCATTATTCTCTGTCTGCTTCATGCTCAGGAAGGAATATCATGACTCTTCATTGTGGTTAGTGACACCAAACACTCTAGAAACACATTTCTCAAGTTAACAACTATAGAAATGATCCCTGAAAGTATAGTCTTAACTTAACTCTGCATGACAATCACACTCCAGCCTCACAACAAACTATTTTATCCATGGTTTATTACAATTATTATTATATTTATTATTTAACTGTAGCAAACCAAAAAAGTTATTTCAATATAAACTGTATCATGATACAGTGTGTCCATATATGAGGCCACTTGATGGTAATCTTGATTCAAAATGACGCCAGAATTTATTGAATAATTGGGTTAGAACAAAAGACTGTAATGGAGAGAGTGACATCTAGTGGCCTTAGACATGAAGACACTGTATCATGATCCATAAATGTCACAAACTGTAATTTAATAATCCTTTGTAAACAATTTTTTTTTTGAGAATCTTCTAATTTAAGAATGATTCAAATTGTATTTTTAGTTTACAAGGAAAATTAGCTTTGAATCATTTGTTAGTATGTGGACAAAACTGAAACTCTAGTGATTGTGTCTGTAAAGGTTCCAATATATTAATACTTTTTGATAGTATATTAAAACTACACATTTATTATCTCTTTCATGGTCACATTTTAGAAACTATCAAAGTTAAATGTTGTGTTTAATTTAACTAAAGTTATACCTGCACATTTTTAAATGTCCTCTTAACAAGTTAAGGCACCACTCTGATCATATCATGGTATCATGATATCATGTATCATGATACAGTGTTTTCACTACACAGGTGTATCATGAAGCCTCATCAACCATCACTAATTAATAGCTACAAGAATATTTCTAAGATTATCTGGATCATTGTTTTAAAACCTACAGCAGAAGAAATCTAATAATACAATTTAAAAGACATGTTCTATCACTTATTAAAGTCAGTGACTCCATTAAGTTTAGTTTTTTTTCTCATGCAGTGAAAATCATGTGAAGTGGGAATTGTGTTCTTGTTGTATATTCACATTAAAACAAACCTTTTTCTTGCTAGTGTTAAATAAGAAATATAATAATTATTCTAATAAACCATGAATAAAATAGTTTGTTGTGAGGATGGAGTGTGATTGTCATGCAGAGTTAAGTTAAGACTATACTTTCAGGGATCATTTCTATAGTTGTTAACTTGAGAAATGTGTTTCTAGAGTGTTTGTTGTCACTAACCACAATGAAGAGTCATGATATTCCTTCCTGAGCATGAAGCAGACAGAGAATAATGATTTACTTCATATGTTCACTGTCATTGATGATCCTTCTTTACTTCCTTGTGTAGTATTGAGAGGAGGAATATGATCAGAGTGGTGCTTTTATCTTGTTAATGTAACATTTAAATGAGAGCAATTACTGAATTGGTTGCTTGAATTGTCTATGACTTTTGTAGAATGTTTCAACAAAACCTATTGATGGCTAATGTTCATTGTATACTGAAAATACTTGGATAATTCAGTTAATTCATATTATCTTTTTTTTAATTTGTTTAAATAATAATTATAATTTGTTTAATTATTAGATTTATTCTGTTGTAGGTTTCAAAAAAATGTTCCAGATCATCTTAGAAATATTCTTGTAGGTATTAATTAGTGATGGTTGATGAGGCTTCATGATACACCTGTGTAGTGAAAACACTTCAACATGATAGTGTCTTAATTTATGAGGCCACTAGATGTCACTTCTAAGTTTGAAAATGATGCCAGGATTCATTGAATTATTGGATTACAACCAAAGTTTGTAAAGAGAGCGACATCTAGTGGCCTTTCAAAATACACAGCTGTATCATGAAGCCTCATAAACCCATCACTTTACATTCATTGCTGTTTAAAAATAATGAATAATGAAACAGTTACTGTTCATAGATTCCTTAATGTCTTTAAGTGTTATCCAATAATATTTGATGAGAATAATCTAGATTCTACCAAAGTCAGAGAGTTTTGACCAATTCAGTAACTGCTCTCATTTAAATGTTATATTAACAAGATAAAAGAACCACTCTGATCATATTCCTCCTCTCAATACTCCACAAGGAAGTAAAGAAGGATCATCAATGACAGTGAACATATGAAGTAAATCATTATTCTCTGTCTGCTTCATGCTCAGGAAGGAATATCATGACTCTTCATTGTGGTTAGTGACACCAAACACTCTAGAAACACATTTCTCAAGTTAACAACTATAGAAATGATCCCTGAAAGTATAGTCTTAACTTAACTCTGCATGACAATCACACTCCATCCTCACAACAAACTATTTTATTCATGGTTTATTACAATAATTATTATATTTTTTATTTAACTCTAGCAAGAAAAGGGTTTGTTTTAATGTGAACATACAACAAGAACACAATTCCCACTTCACGTGATTTTCACTACATGACTCTCTTTTCTTCTTAAAACAAAAACTAAATGTAGTCACTAACTCTAGTAAGTGATAGAACATGTCTTTTAATTGTATTTTTAAAATGTAGGTTTTAAAACAATGTTCCAGATAATCTTAGAAAGATTCTTGTAGGTAATAATTAGTGATGGTTGATGAGGCCTCATGATACACCTGTGTAGTGAAAACACTGTATCATGATACAGTGACTTCATTTAACTTCATTATTAGATGTCACTCTAAATTTACATTATGCCAGGATTCATTCAAATATGGGATTTTACCCTAACATTGTGAAGAAGAGAGTGCCATCTAGTGGCCTTTCAAAATACACAGCTGTATCATGATCCAGTGTTTTCACTTTAAAGACCACTAGATGACACTCAGTTTAAGATTGACACCAGGTTCAATTGAAATATCCATATAGTTCCTAACATTACAAAGTAGAGTGACATCTTGTGGCTTTTCAACATGAGGGCAGTGCATACTAGTGCAACAGACTAGTAAACTGACGGTTGTTTAAATAATTTGAACTTCAGTGATTAATTATGATTCATTAGATTGCACACACATGAGGGTAAGCTATTACCAAAACCCAAAAGCCAAAGAAACTTAAGACAATAACTTATAAGAATCCCCTGCAAATTTAATACTATTCAAAAACTTTGTAGAAAACTTTTTTTTTTTTTTTTACAGGGATTCTCATTTCTGTTCATGAACGTTTGTGTTTTTCTTTACACATTTATTCTTTATATATTTATTGATTTGATTTCTTAAATTACAATTGTATCAACAGAACTTGTGTGAAAGATGTAACGAGTAGTGTCACGCTTCTCCCTCCCTCCTATTTTATTTCGGGGCTGCACTTCCCCACTTTCCTTCTCTTCTCCCTCTTGACATGGATCAGCACCTGAGAGCAATCTCCCCAGATTGTTTCCTGCTGAGTTTAAAAGGCACCGACACCTCCTGCACAGAGCCGGAGTGTCATCCCGAGTCCCTCACGGTGTGGTCCTTGTCTCAGGAATATGTCTTCTCAGGAATATTTCTGTGTTTATTCTTCTCCTCGTCTGCCCTCTTTTTCTGCTTCCATGGCACCTCAGCCTTTTCGTTACCATTTTTTCCTTTGTTGTCCTGTTTCGCACTAGGCCTGTCAGTATTCTGGACTTTGAACATTTGTCTTTTTATTTAGTCATTCTACAATCCGAGTCGCTTTTTGTTTCTTCTTATCTTTTTTGGGCTGCGTCCTGTTTGTGTTCTGATGTTTTCTTTGTCATTGAACATTTTTTGCTCAGCTCCCCTGTTTTTTTCCCCTGCATTGGTTCTCCTTCCTTGTTTACGTTTCTCCATAATTATTTCTAAATAGAATTTATATTGCCGTGGCTGTTTGTTTCTCCTTGACCGTTGAGTGACGTCGGATGGATTATGTTTGAAGAAATATGATTTTTTAAATCAAATTACAGGCAAGTTACTTTAAACTAAATTGCATGAGCGTAAAGATTCAGCATTTATTTGCACGTTTTCTATTCGTAGGTGTGATTACCTTGTGTTGTGCTCCCTTTTAAAAGTAAATCCAACAAAATAAAGTGACCTGAGTTTCTCCACCAAAGGAACAAGTAGGCCTATGCCTCAGGGCCAATTGGAATCTACCAGAGTATCATATGACAACCAACGCAGCACATGATTGGGTGGAAAAATAGAGCAAGTTGTTATTTATATATATTTAGACGATCATTCGTCCAAGTCACGGTTTATCTGAAGACCTGTCCCAAACGTGGCAACTGGCATGTTTAGAGTTTGGGAAGAGGTTTCAAATATCATCCAAGAAGGTACAGAGGGAGCTTCTTGGATGAGAATGGAAAATGACATGTGAGTGAATGTTTTTAAATTGATTTTGTAAAACAATTTATTCTAAAATATCGACTTTTAAACGATAGGAATTCAAATTAATTTTAAAATGATTTGAATAGTGTTCATTTTTAATCAATTAAAATCATGTAATAAAGCAATTTTAAATCTGATGGCATATATTTGTTTCCCTAAATGTGAAATAAATAATCATGATAAAATCATGAGCATCTCAATTCCTGATTTTTTTTTTTTCTCAATTTGGAGCTATGAGTTGGTGTTCGTATGATGTATTAACATCTCCACATAGAGAACAAAATCATGTCCAAATATGAACAAGCTGACTTTTATTTTGCAGACATAACATTCATATATGTTAGCACAAAGTTTATTTTCAAATCTCTGATCAATGACAGTATAAGGAAACTTTCATAATGAAAGTCCATCACATAAATTGCTGTTGCTTTGCTGTACAGTACATACAGAAACAATGTAATATACAATACAATACAATATACAATTTATCTAATTTAATCTAAAATATGAATGATTACAAGGACAATTAGCTTTGAATACAATTTGTTAGTATGTGGACAAAACTGAAACTGATGATTGCACCTGATAAGGTTCCAATACTATCAATAGTATATCAAAATGACAAAGTCATTCTCTCTTTCATGTTGACACATTTTAGAAACAATCTATATAAGCCAAATTGAGTTCAACTAATAAACAACTGATTGGGTCCATGGTTTCTGAAATGATCAAAACGGTTGATTCCACTGTATTAAAAAAAAACAACTTTATGTTTGTTTTAGTGGTAATCGTGACTTAATGATTTATTTGAACAGTTGGCACATCTGTTTTTTCCTACCTATCTTACCTATTTATCTAACCCTACACATACAGTACTGTTTTTTTTCACTGCTTGTCAGTATATTTTCATTTTATTTAAAAAAAACATTTATTTTTTAATCAAAAATACTTTCCGGTAATAACCTGCAATACGAGGCAGAAATCAAAATAGAAAAATGAGCCATCTCTGGAACAGCTGTTTTTCTAGCTCTCGGTACTGGAAGACTGTTTTCAAACCTCGTTCATCTCCGCAGTAAACCTTCTTTATTGTCTGTTTTCATGGACGAAGCTGTAGAGTCATATAACCAGAGCACTTTGACAGGTATATTTCCATGTCCAATATCCAATGACCTTTTAATACAGTGAAATGTTCCAACATTTTTCTTCCCCCTCCCTCTCTCTCTCTCTCTCTCTCTCCCTCACTATTTTAAGTATATGTAAAACTATGAGAACGTGAAAGACATTTATCTAATAGCGTTAACAACTTAGTCTTGACAATCCAGCTCCTAAACCCCAGAAAATGCTGCCGCTCGTCAGCATCACCCCTAAAATTGGCTGGAGGTAAAAAAGGCCTGCAGAGTATTTGCCACAGCTGCACGAGCAGAGCACGGTTTCCACCTGAGGGAGCTCAGATAGAATTTCAAATCAGGATTGAGAAAAGTTCATTCAACACATTTTCCATCCTAGCCAAGGACACTTTGCAAGTATTCCTTGGTCTTTAAACCAACTATTGTGGGTGATTTAATTAAATAATAAAATCAAATAAATGAGATTTATCTATTCTTAAGGGTCACTTGGCACGTAAAAGAAATATTGTTGACAGTCTATTATTACAAGTGGAGACATTTCAGTCCAGTAACGACTTCACCGTGATTGGCGTAAATCTTTTTTTTTTAATTGCCACTAGATGGCAGTAGATCACACGTTTGGTGGGCTTCAAGCGTGACTCAACTCACAAGAGTATTTCCATAAACATAACACTATCTATATCATTATTAACGCAGGTTTAAAGATCCTGTGTTTTAGTGAACATTCCCCTTTAAGCATCCTTACATTCAAGCAAAGGTTCAATGGCAGAAGGTCATATTTCCAGCAGGGAGATGCAGTTGTGTGAGGCACCGCTCCGGGTCAGGAGTTTGTGGGACCTAATTGTGAATTATTGCCTGTGTTGAAACTGTGCAGGCTTTATGTGTCACCGACTCCATTTATCCTGCACTTTTCGACTGGATATTGCTGGCATTGTGTACTGCAAAAAAATGTGGTCTGATACTTTCTCTGCACAACTTCGATTATTCATCAAGACAAATGGATCCAACCTCCAGAACACACAGTGCTGTGCAAAATCTTGTCATTGTGTACATTTGTGGATATCAGCTCCTCAATAAAAAGATGGATAAACAGTCAGAATACATGGCTGAAGTTTTAACAATGCAGAAAATATGCTGGGAGTAAATGTTAAAGGTTAAAGAGAACATTTATATTTTGTGATCACTAAAAACATAGGTTTCCATATTTAGAGGAATGTGTTTCTTTGTTTTTTTTTCCAGTGCAGTCTGATGGTCAGAAGTGTTTAATGCATATTTACATGTGTATTAAAATGTAAATGAAACGGTGATGAAAATCTTAAAGGAACAGTTGACACAAAATTAAAAATTCTACTCACCCTCGTGTCAACAAAAGGTCAAGATTATTATTTTATTTTCTACTATCGAGACTGGTATATTCCGTTAAAAACAACTGGACATTACAGACCAGCAGTATGGAGGTATTTGGATGTATTTAAATTTGTCTTTTTGGATGCAGATAAAGACGAAAACCAAGATAAGTGCTGGTTGCTACATTAACATTGACATTGGACACTTTTGTGTAGTTAAAATAACGTATATATCAATCTTAAAAATACCTGTTTACTCAGGACTTCTGAAAAATCCTTCTCTAAGACTAAAATGTTACGCTTGAAGAAATTAAAATCACGCTTGATGACTTCATTACATCAACATAAATTTGACCATGTCATCTATAGACTCACGCGAGAGTGTTACAAAGCAGACCTCCAAACTCAGATGCCAGGAGGCGGATTGTATTTCCCCTCTGTTGTTGAGTGAGCATTTTATGACAGTGAACGGCTCCTGCTGAGTGACAAGTGGATATCTCCAGCCCCCCAAGAAGCATGAAGGATGTGGCTTATAGTACTCTTATTAGATAAAGAATATTTAAATATATCTATTTAAACATTTGAATCATGTACTTAAACTATTTTAATTTGCATAGAAGAGAATTCTCAACATTGTCGTCATTCATAATGTATTAAATTGTATTCTTTTACAAGCATATTTTCCAACCTACACAGTAAAAATAAAAATAGGTTTACACACATTAAATATTATATCGATAACAATGAAAATATTATGAGGAATTTTATTTCTAATTTATTTAAGCTAATCTGATGAAATGCACAAGTCCGGTTGCCCTACATTGTGTTATTTTATTCAACAAAACACAGACTCTGTTCTTCACCACCCACTGAAAATAATAGTGTATCAACCAAACGGCAGCACAGTCGCCAAATCACGACGTGTTATCTCATTGTTGTATTTGGCTGATGTAAATCACAAAAAAAACCCAAAACACTGATAGTTTTCCATTATTTTTTCATTTCCTTTCACAGAGCTCTTACTCCAGTTTGATAGTTTAAATTGGGCCTTACAAGTTGTTGGTTTTACTTCATTTGATACATCTTTGGGGCGACATAGCTCAGATGGTAGAGTGGTTGCCTGCAGTCCAAAAGGTTGCAGGTTCAATCCCAGCTCCAGACAAGCTTGTGTCCCTGAGCAAGACACTTTACCCTGATTGCTCCTGATGGTAGACTTGGTGCAAGTGTGCAGCCTACTCCCATCAGTATGTGTGAATGGCTGTAAAAAGCAAATTTCCCCTCGCAGGACTAATAAGGGATTCTAAATTTTACTACTATACAAAATACTTCAACTTTGCAAATTATGAATTAATCTATTTTTTTCAGTCGGTTTTTAAACCTTTACTAATTTCCTTTTATTGTCCAAGGGAGGAGAGGTTTTCTTCTTTCTTCTCTGATCCGAGGTACACTGTACACGTGGACTAGCACCATGGTTGGTCACGCACAAATACTGACTCGTCCAGAGTAAGTAATATAATATATAAAGATATATTCAATGATGGGAATAAAGATATGGAACTCTGGTGAATGTATGATGCATAACATAAATTGCGAAGTCAGGATGTGAACTGTGTTGCTCATAGTCCAAGTAAAAGTGAGAATGTATGAAGCAGGTACTCATCAGGTACCTTTGCTACACCAGACGTGTCAAACTCAATCACAATAGGGGCCAAATCCTTTAGCAGGTCAAGTGGTGGGCTGAACAAAAATGTGTTTTTTCCCAACCGGAAGTAGAAGTCTAGTCTTTTCTGTCTCCATTCATCCTTAATATCTCTGGGTTTGTTCTCCTTCACCAAACAAATTAATCTACTCATCTCCGGCCCTTATCTTATCTTAAACACTGGTCTCTTTATACGTCACCAACGTAAACATCTATTTAATTTAAACTGTCCAGAGGACCAAATAAAATAACTTATAGGACAAGTTCCCTTGAGCCATGAGCTTCGTAGCACTACTATCAAACGTGAATAAACCAGGGCCCTAGAAGAGTTTTGTATGGGGGTGTTCCGGAAGTCTCTTGTCCCTCTCGGTGTGCAAAGGTGTAATCCTGACCTATTCAGCCGGAGTGTATGGACAATAATGCACACATGCCATCCCAACATGATTCAGTTTGTGTTACTTGTCTCGAGTAAGTCGAGATAGTGGATAATTAGGGAGCCTACCCTGGTGCAGAAATTCCATTCCTCGCCTCGACCGAGCTTTTCAAGCTTATTCAGTGAGTCAGGGTCTTTCCACCAGGCTTGCGGCCCCTTGTCATCGCAGAAGAGGAGGTGTTTTTAAACACTTAAAAGCAGGTGCTAGAGCCTCTAGAGGGGTCGGCGTTCAGGCCAGACCTCCGTGGCACCGCTGTGTGACTCTCCGGTCCCGGGGTAAGTCGGGTACAGATCACAGTAACACAAAGGGTTCCAGTAACACTGTCATTTGAAATGAAATCATTATTTTATGGCTTCACTTTTTTCTTTTTTTTTTGTATTTTTTAAATACCCTGTAAAAATCCCAAGAGAATCAGACGTTCAAACACACCAGGTAATGAGAGCAACATCCTCCAGCCCTCCTTTGCCATTTTTATTCCTTGTGTTTATGAGACGCAACTATTGAAATGAGGTTTTTGGGGCCCTGGGATTCTGAGGACAGCAGGAGAAAAGTAGTAGACCAACATAATTAACAATGTAATTTCTGCAGCTGCTTGGTCTATTTCTTCGCTCTGTATGTCATTTTCTATGCTTACTCCTGTGAAGATTATAATGATCTGTGGTTTGGTCTGACACCATATCTTGTTGATTAAACCTAAATGAGAAATATGCCATCATCAGCAGGTTTTCAATCATCCTGACTTTAAATATAGTAGGAGCCTGCTGGACTGGAGCGGGCGAGCCACCGGGTAAAAGTATGACATTAGATCTTCTGATGAGAAAGCTACTCAGACCGCCGGAGGATGACACCGGGGCTGTGCAATGAAAACAAGCCCTCATTACACCGCTAATAACGTTTCATCGAAATATCAGGGTTGATGCAAGCAACGTCCCATCTGCACCTCAATACATATCAATTGAGAATTCCAGCAAATTATCTATTAAATCACAACCAAATGGGGTATTTCTTAACTTCCAATTTCACAATTTGTTTTTCCAATAAAGATGACTTGAAAGTTAGTTGAACACATGATATCTACTTTTTAGAAAATAAAATAAAAATAATTGAAATTCCACACAATGTTAAAAAACAAATAAATACAAACACCACGTTTTGAATAATCATGAATAAATGCTGTAACATTAGTTTAAATCTTTTAAATTGAAAAAAAATATATAATTGAAGAAAGAAGAAAATAAAAACAAATCTAATTACAATATTTGTTCAGATAAATGCGGACATTTTTACTTCTTATATACGAAAAAAGGTTTAACTTTAGAGTGAAAGACTAATTAATCGTTGGTTTAATTATCATTTTGTTACTGTTTATTGGACAAAGATGTTTAAGCTTACATATACTTTTGGTGGAATCACTTAAAATCAGCTTTTATTTTAGAGATTTGGCATAATCCTAGATCTTAGTTTTCTAATCGCTTAACAATGTACAGAAAATAAAACAGATATTCTGAAGTGCAGGTATGAAATCAGAATAGTTTTATATTTATTTTTTATAGGAGGAGGCAGCGACAATGGCGCCTGAGCACCTGCAAGAAGAACTCTGTGGGCGTAGGAGAATTGTTTCTCCCACCCAGCAGACAAGAAGCACAAGAGGATCCACGTGCACAGATCCATAGACCGGGGAGGGGATCCACACTTTCAAGTGTCATGGCAAGTTTGACCAAGGGGATCCATACTCTGGAGTGGATACTCTGTTCACATCGAGGTGGTGTCTCCTGCTGGAGAGTGGGTATGTTTTTGTCCCAGATATATGATGATAACACAGGATCCAGGAAAACAGAATAAAGACAAGAAACATTTTACACTCCCCAGACACCATCAGGTCACCTCCCCTATACCCCCATTGGCCAGAGTTAGAAAAGACAGATTCTGGATCTGAGTTGCTTGGACGGGTTCATGGCCACCCGGACTTTCGGGATGACGTGTGTGCAGCGAGGCAACTGGGAGACAAGTTTTAGTGGTTGCATACTCGAGTCCAAATTATTCATTGGTGTTGCTACAGCAGTAGGCAGTGACGGCAGCAGGTTCTTCTTCCTCATCTCATGTCAACAGCCACATGATCCTCAGACTTGGACTGCTAGAACATAAGGGGGATTTAATTATAGTACTGTTGTAATGGTAATTATAATGGTGCCCCTGTGCTGCGTGGTCCAGTGTTCAAGAACATATTGCAGAATTGTTTTCTAGCATGATGTCCTCAGTGTTCCTTCTCGCATCAAACAGATGGTACTTCTCTGGGAGTAGACACCTTGCCAGCCGTTTACTCCACAATGTGGCCAGACTGGATGTGGACCTGGTTACTACAGGTATCTCCTGTCGCACTGAGAGTTCCCGAGTTTTTGTAATAAAAAGTGGACAGACTCAGTGTCTGCAACTGTGAGAGCCCTTAATCTGATTCTGATGCCCAGTCATCATTTGTTGGTGTTTTTTCACATGTATTTTCAGTGCCCTTGGTGGTTTCTCCCGGCATCATATTGACGGTCCTTAAAGTCAGAGCGATTCAGCCGGCCTCTGATTCACAGCTGTGGTCAGAACCACTATGGAGAGAGCCTGGATCCAGCTTTCTGTCCAAGAGATCCAGAGTGATATCATTTTGGCCTTATTAAACGACACTTCCCGGTGAGCCACGGCACACGTCACTTCTCTTGCTGTGCCTGGTGTGCTTTATCTGAGGAGGGTGGAGGAGGTCAGACACATGGATAGATTAATGGTGTGGGTCACTCTGGGAGTTTTCTGTGACCACAGCAAGTTCTCCTGCTGTATCACTACAGCTCTGGGTGTAGAAGGTGGTTGGATCCTTTCACTTACTGTGTTGCGGCTCGTACATTATGAAAAGAAAATTCCCCCCTAGTGTTCAATGCTTAGCCTTAGCAGGCATTATTTCTTGCGCTTGAAATTAGGCTCCATCTCATATAGTTCAGAGCACCAAGGCACCCTGAGCGCCTGCTCACTCCCCAACTTGTGGCATTCGTAGAACCACGCTTACAATAATAACCAAGGGTTTAGACATATTACATAAGTCAACAGACATCGGTCACTCTCACTGACATAAAACTGCCAACAGTTGTTACTTACGCTGCAACAACTTCTCCTTAAAATACTCTGAATTTTTGTGTCCACCACCACCGCTTGCTTGCGTATATCGACCGATCAGAAGTTCAACCTAACATTACATGTAGCTCTCGTCTACGCTCTATTTTCTTCTGATTCCATTGCGGCTTTCTCACTATGGGTGTTCCCATATAGGCGCCATTTGGGTCAAGGTCAAGTCACATGCTTTTTAACGTAGAAGTTTGTGATTTTTGTGCTAGATTTTTTAGTTTCCTTTAAATGCCAACTGTAGTAATCATTCCTGCGCACAGTTTTTTTTTCTATAAAGGAGGCCCCAGGTCATGACTTTTATAAACAAAGACATGTTTAACTTCTTAAGGAGAAAAGTTCAAAAGGGCATTTTCACTTTTACCAATGATAGTTTATTTGTACTTTTACCTAATTAACATTTTGCCATACTCAACCCTCTTTCTCCGTTTCTGTGTGTGTGTTTGTGTGTGTAGGTGTGTGTGTTAGTTAGAGGGAGATATTATTAATAATCATAATAAGTAAGTAAGTAACTAAGTAATTTTTATTTACATAGCGCTTTTCCAGACCAGGGTCTCAAAGCACTTAAACATTCAACACAATACTCAATAAAATATATACCTAAAAGGTCAAGATAGCACCAAGAATAACACAGGAGTTCCAGAAATTAAAGGAAAAGCCTGCACAAATAACTTTATACAAATACTTTAAAATTAAATATGATTCATAGAACTTTGAACAAGACATCAGAGGACATACGAATGAATTAGTGTAAAGAATTTGATTTTATCATAAAAATGCGTAGGTTTCTTTGTTTTATAAATGGTCTCATGTCTTCATCTCTTTAGTTATATTTTCTTTTATCCTTTCTCTTATTTCTTAAATAATTGTATTCCTTAAAATCATCTGTTTCTATATTCGTTTCATGATTTCGACAGATGGTTCGGGTTCTTTCCTCATGACAGACTTTTGCCGAAAAATCCTGATTGAATAATCAGATCTCTTTATATAACTATAAAGATGCTCTCTGTAACATTAATTTAGTCGACTCTATCTCAATGTTTATCTCTTTACATTTTTTCGAGTTTTGTCCCTTTCAGCATTTTACCCTGCATTTCAAATCTTTTATCTCGTCTTCCAACATCCTTTCACCATTTAACCTCTTGTCTCATGAGAGTATCAAACAACTTTCCCAAATAAATTAGGAAAAAAGCAAATAGCTTATATTCTCAGCGATATAATCAAATATATTATCTTCTCAGGAAGTAAATCAACCACTTACACTCAGATCAAAACACACTTGACCTCGGTATGATTGGGAGGAAACCGGAGCACTTACCACTACACCAGTGACTATAAACAGTCCTGTAGAAATAGTCAAGAGTCATCAGGATTAAACTCAAACTGATCCCAAATCCAGTCACCGATACACACTTGCTATACAAATGATACACATTGACCATATAACAGCACTTTTAATTGTGATTTATTTAATACTTTCTTAGTCTCTCTATTTTGAACTTTCAGTACCTTATTTATTCCAATGCATATATACATATATATCCTTAAATCTGGGAACTTTCTTACACTACTTTGTCTTGAGCAAAATGCAAAGAATTCTAAGAAGTAATACTAATACTAAGAAATAATTTGTATTAAAGCTTCTTTATTTTGACACGCCATGAATGTCTAAAGTTTACTTCGATGCGTTGAAGTTATATGGTTTACTAGGACTCGATTTGGTCGCTCGCGGATATACGGTATTTCCAAAAAATAGTTGGTGGTTCACGATGACCATGTTATGCTTAACATGCTTGTCTCATGCCTATTAATTCTAAACAACCGTGGAGCGAAGAGCTTTCTATTTGAGTTCCAATCGGACTGCTCTTATCGGACGGAGAGATTCACTTCATAAATCTGAGGTGGTATGAGAGCAAGATAAGTTGTGTCCCCAAAAGTTATTAGTTAGAGTTCACGAACAGCATTGTACACAGTAATACTTTGGATTTGAAGGACTCTGCTTCTGGTAGGTTGCAGGTAGCAACAAACAAGCACAGGAACAGCTATTGTAGAATTATCAGATCTAAGCAAATACACAATATTATTTCATGGAAAAATGATTTCCTTTTTTTTTTTGTGGAAAAAAGAAGATGCAGAAGCATCTGGTACTGTTTAACGTCTCTCATGCCTGCATATTCCCTCATTGAAGGCTCTAAAGCTGACTTGTTTCAGACAAAGTAATCCTTATAAACTCCCACCCAGTTGTTTGGGCAATATCCTCAAACTGCATCGCGGCTAATTTGGCGAACAGTGAGTCTTAGGCGGCCGTGTAAGCTGAGACCTGCCGCCTGATGATGAGGTATAAACAGACCAAATCAAGCCTCAAATTTTAGCTGAATTGGCTCAAGCCTCTCAGGTTTCAGCCTTAGCAGTTTAATGCCTTACCAGACCAGCCAAGACAAAGCTGCTGCATGGGGTGGACCTTAATGAAGTGCTTTCAGATGGTAAGGCCTTTTACTTCTAGTATCACTGCCCCACTTGTGAAGACAGGAATTAGCTAAGCTCTGCACAGACACCCCCAACGACATTTTAATAATCCACACGGGTAGATTTGCATCTGGAAAATGTCAATATCTGCCCAAGAAATCTTTTAACACTCGCTAGTTTTCTTTTCTTTTCTTGACGACGGCATTGGTTTTAATTTGACATTGGATTTCACTAACTTAATCTGCACTTGCTGTATGTAATGCACACCGATTCGACGAGGGAGGGAAGCAAGTCGCGCAGGTCAATGGTGCCTTGTGGCATTGTTGGGGGATGGTTCTGTAGAGAGGGGGCCCCCGTTATGCGTCATGACATCGCCACTGTGAGATATTGAGCGCTCAAAGGAAACATGTCAACTCATGAAATCACATGGTGTCAGAGGACTGGAGATTAGCCTGTTAACCCCGGGGATGTGTAGCATTTAGATACGTGAATAAATATAGATGAATACATGTTTTTTTTAAATAAATAAAAAAGCTAAAGTAATAATAATAAGGATATATTAAATGGGAGATAATTAAAGAAAAGAAACAAACAAATTGTTTATAAATAAATGTGCATTTATATAATGGTTGAAATATTTGTTCAGTTTTTTAAAACAGAGATTTGCATCCCGTTCGCTCTCGAATGTACGAACATGTTAGATCTGCAGTTTACACGAGTGTGTCACATCTTCAGTTTCTAGGGCACCTGAGGAATCACAGAGTTGCTCTCTGAGGACTGGTGGTGCCATTTCAGGCATGCTGTTTATTTTCACCTCCTCACACAAGAATTTTAATTCATTTCATCGACCTTTCATTTTTCTTGGGGACTCTGACTGTTGTTTAGGGATACCCGTTTATCCAGCCAATTACTGTGTCACAGTGAGTGAGTTTAAACATCTGCAGATTGAACTAAAAGCTCTCCCAGCTAAAACAATTTGACGTGTTGAGCTCGACCAAATCCTTCATTGGCTTTCTTCGGCATCCATGTTGCGAACGTGAAAATGCAAGTCGAGTACGGACTCAACGACTCAAAAGCAAATTCGCATTCCTTTCTCTTTCAGGTTATAACATTATTTGAAATGATGACTTCAGAGTATTTCTTTGTTTAAGTTCTCTGCCTAACTCTGCTTATGAGCAACTAAGACACGTTCACATGGCCACTGTCAGCCGTAATTAACTTTGACAGGGGCAGTCAGCGGTTGTAATTCAAATCTAATTCAGAACATCTTAACCCTGAAGTCTGTCAAGACACTTTAAATGCACTGGAACACACTCATAGTCCCAATCAGTTCTATCATTGTGGGGCAGCTCGCTGCTGTGTCAACAAAGACAGTTAGAAAAACAGGCAAAGAAGTCATTTATAGTGCAGGGCTGAATGGGTTCACAATGTAAACTCCTTCACGAGAAAATGGCGTAAACGATAGAAGAAAACTTCACACAACCTTTTGAACCTTTTAGCCAGCTATCTTTGCTTGTGGAAAAGAAAACACCAGAGTTGGTCGTGTTACCATAACCACAACATTGCTTTGTGAAAAACCTTGACCTCTAGTAACAGATGAAAGGGAACAACTTTTTCTAATCCTATCAACGTCGTATGCATGGATCCTTTGGTTCAATTTTTTGCAATGATAATCAACAATTGTTATCAGTTTTAGTAAAAGTAGAATATACTTACTAGCGGCCCTTGAATTTTTTTGTTGCAATAAATGCAACTATGAAACCACTATGAGTGATTCATTTGTATCATCAATACATTGGAAGAAATCAAATTATATTTTAAATAAAAATAGAATAAAACTCATATTCACTGCACAAGGAAGAAGAGATCGAATAAGTCGATAATGATTCATATCATTTTAAGACAAGACAACTTTTCACACATTTTAAAAAACGTTTTCCTTTTTTTCAATACATTATTTTTTGTTATAATGAGGGACTTAAACATTTGAGTTAGTCAGAAAAGGTTTTCACATTAGTTGATCTTCGAGAAACAAATAAAAGAAGAATTATTTAGATTAAATAGTTTTTGTTATCAATAGAAATTATAATTGGGACACAGAATAAACACGGGTATTACATAACTGTCATGATGGCTATAGTTATATTTTTATAATTTATATTATTATTTATTTTTCAGCTTTTAGTGGGTGATTTGTTTTGGCTAAAGAAACTGAAAAAAAATCCCTACAAGCTTGTAAAACCCAGCAAAACCCAGCAATGATGGGAACAATTCTGCCAAATATTCTTTAAATGAGTCAGAAAATCGGGTGCATGAAGAGCAGGTATGGATGTCAGTCTTCATTTATCACAATTGTAATTAGATAGTTTGTGTTTAGGAATAAAAAAAAATATTGTCTATAAGTGTTTATGAAGAAACCTGTGCGACACATTTTTTAAAAGTTGTTTCAGTCTTCAAATATGAATAATACCAGCCCACAAATTCTGCAAGTGTTGCTACTTATCCAAAAATACAACCATCTCCTCAAATGACTCAAAAGACGCTTTGATTTTCCTGACTCTGAAAAGCAGCTCTGCCTGTGACTCCCCTCGGCGAGATCCTGCTTTTATTTGGCTGAAAAGAATTTGTTTGCCAGACATATAATTACTATTAATTTGAGTGTAAAAACAGCTGGCAGCCAAAAGGCAGCTGTCAGATAGTGTGTGCGTTTAAGGGGAGCATTTATATTCATCTCATTATATAACACTTCGGTTAAGTGACACATGATTGATGACGGGGAGCGAGGTGGCTTTTCTAACCCCTATAAGTGCTCTTAAAACAAATTAAAGCTTTCATCAGTGCCAAATGCCTATAACAAGATGTGGTAATTGCCCATCATTGAATCAGATTATTTGTGTGTCTAAATAATTTTGAAAAATGAAACTATTAATCATCGCTGACACAAGCTCACGCTGACGACAAGCGGAAACACACACACACACACATGCACATAAATATATATGAAGAAAAAAGGCACTACAAAAAAACTATGCTACAAAATGGTTCTTATCACTGAATTTAAGTTGGTTTTTAACTTGAACCATTTGAAAGTGTCGGCCCGTAATGACTCGCCAGCGTCAGGAGTGGATCGGTGTGGTCTGTCATCCCTCCTGCGTGTCCGCTGTTATTGAACAGGTCCAAGAAAAGCACAAAAGGTATACTATGTTTTTTATGAGTAATGCATTAACCTGCTCAGGAAAAGTTCACTCTGGAAGTATAAGCTTGGACAGCACAAGATTTATGACGACGGTTGCAGAAATGATGCTTTTCTTCCCCCTGAAAGGTATTTTAATTATGTAATTATCGGCAGCTGCTTTTCATTTGTGGCTGCTGTTAATTAGGGCCTCTGTCCTCGGTTCAAGTGCCGGGTCTCGCTCGCTATCTGATGACTCGAGTCGTCCCAAGACAGTGGCAGACTGAGCTGATTAGCCAAATCCACGGCAAAACTCATTTGTTATTCAAGCTTTAGCATACGCTCGGGCCCCGCTGGGCCCGCGGAAAGAATTCAATTAATTTTCCTTCCACAAGAATCGTGGTCACCGAAAGCTCATCTGCGGGTAAATAAAGCAGCTTTATCTATATTTGCTTTGGTTATTAGGGAAGAAACGTATCAGAGGCACTTCATGATGTAAATCGTTCTTTCAACACGATGGATATCTCCGAGCACACAACAGGGGGTTGACTGATGATGTGGAATTGAAATGGGGTCGGGCTTGGCCTCTCTCTCCGAATATAAACCAGGCTGTCGGGTCCACACGCCTGATGCAGGGAACGTGGACATATGGATATTGTTGTCTTAGTTATGGTTTTTATCTTTTCTATATAATTCTTAGTAATAGAATAAATATATATGAATAATATAATATGATAAATATTGTATTTTTTTGTACATTGGCCCACATTACTTTATTGTAACCATAGCTCAACAGTATTTTTAACCCTTGTGTCGTTCACCTTGACCCAGAGAAAACAACAAGGGATACCCCAAACATGTTTGTTTTTAAGCCTTTGGCTCACCTTGACCCTGAGATAACACAAAAGTAAAGCCTGCTGTTATCTTTTACCGTTCGGCAGATTAAACAAATAATAGGCAGATATTAAATTAAATCTTAACATCGGACTGACCGCCCACTTATATATCCGTTAAGAATCATCACCTTAACTAAAATCAAGTCATTTATTTTCCAATGATTATTCCCTAGCTGGAGTCGGGGGGCTGTAGCAACACACAAGGCCTGCAGTGGAAGGTTTTATTTGACACTCACACCAGGACGCTCTCTACACATCTCCTGCCCAGTAGGCCAAACACTGACATTGACAGTGAGTACGACTGTATTTAAAGAGCAACTAATGTGTTGATTTCAGTGTGTCTTAAATAGATGTTGGACTCTATTGTATGTGTCTGTTTGTACACAACTCTCCTTTCATTTAAATATTTACATTAGAAAATGTACTTAAAACTGCCAGCTGAAAACACCGGATATTAAATCTTGTTTGCCGTAACCATAATCTACTCTGCTCTGATTGGTGAAACATTGAGGTTTGTCACTGAGCGTCATCAATCCCGGAAGTCTCCTCCTCCAAGGGATTCATTGTATTAACAAAGAAGACTGTGATTATAAGAGAGTGGAGCCATTATAATGGACTCTGCTCTTGTAACCTTTCATTTGTTGGGATTTCAGACGGGGGAGAACTTTATAAAGTACTAAGTTCAAAACATGGTCATGATGAGGGACTTACTGTATCTTGGAGAGGAAGACTTCAACATTTAAAACATGTGAGTAAGTCAGGAGAGTTGGGTTTTCACATTCGTTTTACTTTTAGAAAAACATAAAAGAAGAAGGATTTGGATTAAATACTTTTTTGGGAATATTTGGAACACAGAATTAACACAATTAAGTCACTTTTATCATCTTTCTGATGAATTTATATTAATTTTAATGTTAAGAATAGGACTTTGATAGCTTCTTTCTGTATTTATTTCCATTTAGGATTTGTTCACTTCCTCCCCCCTTTCTTCTGCTGAAAACGGCATCTCATGACATCACTTATGGAAAGAAATTGTATCTACTGGCGCCATAGTGCAGAAGAATTTTACAATCTTTTCTTTTTTTATTTCATGAGTGTGCATAACCCACAAGACAACCCAAAAACAACACTCAGGTTATGCCAGCAAATGATTGCCTGAAACAACAGGATGTTCAAAAATGTTTAGGTAACTTTTTTTTACTAAGCTTCTGATGATTACCCTTACGTATCAGGGAGGGATGTCTGAAAATAAAATGGGTTAGACTGCTGGCTCAGAAGAGACACTAAAGACCTTCCAAGATATAGAAAAAGTGAGATGAAGCTCAAGTTATCCAAGCTAAATGTTATTAAGAATGGACTCCCCAACATGCTGTGCCCACCCGTGCATGAGTTAAGTGTCTGGACTCTGACATTATTTTTTGATTTTTGCATCACAGAATAAGAAAGAAATATATATGTTGGCCTTAAGAAATTAAAACTTCTAAATCATTTTAAACAATTCTTAACAATACAAAACCTCAGTAATTCTATAACAAACAAAACTACCTGGTGATTCAATCCTATTACAAAATGTCAGTGCAGTGCACACAGCAAAGGTCAAAAGTTTTGGATCCTGTCAGTATTACTGCGGTTAAAATCTTGATTTGAATCGCTGGCTGTGCAGGCCTGCAGACTGCGAGGTCGACCAGCAGGATGTACATCAGTGTGTACAGGCTGTTCTAATGAGTGAAACCACACGATGTGAAAACACTGCTTGATTCTGGCAATTCATTCTCAAGTCACTGATATGAGTCTGACTCTGGGGACGATGTCTGTAATTTGTAATTGTCATTTGTCATTTCTTTTCACCACCACCACCAGGGCGAAAAAAGGATCAAGTACTTTGAGTAAACTTCTTCCAATAAATAAGGGCTTTCTTCAATTAGGAATATTTTGATATCAGAATTATATTTGCATTGGCAACCAGTCAATTCAAATTAATGAAAATTCTGCCAAATTTTTGACCAAGATATCTTTGTCAGCCTCGTACCAATTGTGTTCCCTCTTTAATTTATAGAAAACAATTAATTACGTTAGTATTTAATATAAGTTAATATTTGTTTAAACAAGATTATTAATTAAAAGAAAATATTCTTTTAAATTAAATACTTCAAATGAAGAGCACAGAATTAACCAACATGTGCCACAACAACAGTTGTTGTTTTAACCAATTCCAAGCATCATATTGATTTTTAAAGGACGCCGCATCTTGGACTCCTGTTCATAAGAGTGATTACACAAGACACTCCATTACAAGCGAGCATGACTTGTAGGAATAGCAGGTGAAAATAACTCAATTGATTTTGATTTAATCGTGTTTACAGAAAATTAAATAATGCCACCAATAAATTGTTGAAATTAAAAATACTTTGGTACAAAGTCATATTCAATTTAGAATTTTAACAAAAATACATACGAGCAATATCATGTTGCTTCACACTTAACAAATCAGAAAGTGTAAAAAAAAAACATTAAAACATATATTATATGTATCATTATTATTGGTAGAGAGATACATGTTGGTGAGTACTGGTTCACTCTTGCTCCAGATGAATCAACTTAAGAGGCACTCGGCCGTGCAATTTCGGTGGCGCTTGAAAGCAAAACTCTTTTAGACACAAAAGGAGAAAAAGGGGAAACACATTTGTGGTCTGAGCCGCGGTGTGTTTGTGCATCTCAATGTGTGTTGGTTATGTGTTTAAGTGACAGTGTCTGTCAGAACATTGATATTTTACTCATGGAAATGACGCCTGTAGCTCGCCATCAGTGTCACACAGTCTCCGGGCTGTCCATCACAAACAGGCAAGTGGCAGAAAATATGACGGTTAAAAGGATGTTTTTCATGTTTGGAGAGGACGCATGATTGGCCTGTCAGCTCTGGAAGTGACACACATGTGATTACCTATGCATTTAGAGGAGATGATAAGGGCCTTACACTCAAGACATTTTCAAAACACCCTGGGAACTTCAAGGCAATTACAATACGCAGAAATCGTCAACTTGTTATGTGAACGATATCCTCCTGCACTTGTTGATTAGAGCAATTTATTCACTTAGGGATGTCAGATCGTGGATAAAAATGTTACAAATTCAAAACAACATTAAAATGATAATGACTTCATTCACAACAGTGGTCTTGTTAAAGCAGCATGCGGCACCATATCACATTAAAAAAAGATAAGCTTTCGGGAACAGATAAAACTGAAAAATAGTGAAATGAGAAACACAGGTAATATTATCAGAAGGTGGCTTAAATAATTGAAATTGCTTTTCATTCTGCTTCTTCTTTCATGATCATTCAAAACACACTATGTTCATTGTATTAAATGTGTGCGGTCAAATAAGACATTTAAAGAAAATACTCCAAACCCCTCTACCTGTGAGCTTTCAGGCTAGAAAAGACACATGTTCATGGTGTTGCCTTTCCACAATAATGTAATACTTATAATACTTATAAATAGCTATATGCGCTTCTACTCTGTAATAAAATGCATTCAGTAACTGTCTCGTTATGCAAGATTTAATTGTTGTAATCATAACAAATAAACAATCTTGTTACTGTTGATTTCCATTTGATTTTCTTTTCAGTATTTTTTTCAATATCTTAAATACATTTGGATAATTCAAAAAAGTTTTCCAAGTAATGATGGGTTGATGAGGCCTCATGATACAGCTATGATTTTGAGTATTAGTTGTAATCCAATTATTCAATTAACCTGACATCGTTAGGTCTTTATTACTAGTTATGAGTATTTAATGCCAGATACATACGTGTTTCTTTTATTTTATTTCTGGCCAAAGGTATCAAATAACAAATTGCACTAGTAGGACCACAATAATATAATACTTATAATACTATAAAAGTACAAGATAAAACATATGATTATACACAGTCATAAAAGACATGCAGTAACTGTCTCTTTATGGATCCTCGTTCTCAATCATCATCAGACTTCCTCATATAACCATATAATCCTGTTCATTTTCAACGATACAAATATGTGTTGTCCTGCATAAGTTGCCACGGCAACCTCATAATCATCTGACAAAATGTGCCAGAGGTTAACTGGGAGCAGAAGCATATTTGTCACCTGCAGTGCGGGCCTTTCACACTTCCCAATGTGCAGTCTCACGTCTTGATTTTGTATTTACATACTGCGTGCTTGCTGTGCTTGATCCAAGAACACTTTTGTAATTCGTTAAAGATATTGGCGTTCTATTTATCCTGGTTATGCACTGGTGTATCTGCAAACTGAGGAAGCTATGTTTGAATAGGTCCTTATCTTAAATTAAATATTTATTCTCAAAAGGCATATTTTTTGTATTACATAATAATTAATACAATTAAAATAATATAATAATTTATTATCAAAAATAAATAAATAATGACATCTGAAGCTTAAAACTAAACTCTCAAATAAAAACAGTGTATCTACAAAATACCTTCTATGTTTAGACAAATATATTCATGTTGAATTGACTCTAGTAATGAGCCTGAAGCTTCTAAAACAGCAACTGCAATACTAGTGATGGGGTCTTGGGCCTTATACGCCAAGCAGCCTTATCCCCCTCCTTTTTAACTCTCGCCCGACATCTGCTACTAGGCTTTGAAATCCAATCTGAAAATATGATGTCTTCAAATTGGCACCCTCGGCCTGATCTTTCACTCAACTCTCACATTTATCATGTCCTGTGACAGATGTTCTTAATGTAATTTTCTCCCTGATTATAGCTTTGGTATTCTATTAAAATGTTCCATTCAATTTGACCTTGAGTGTTTTATTGTGTATTGTCAGCCCAGAACGGTGTCACTTATTACAGAATAAGATGAAATAGATGTCACTATAGAAGTGCTTCTTTTGAGATTTAATTCTCTAACAGTTCACTGACAAAGATGATCAACATTAACCTGCTGGAAATAAAATACAAATATTTTGTAAATAATGTTCAAGGTTTGTTAATATTTATACACACTCTCTACATCTTTACAGAATACTATTTAAACTGTGAGATGTGTTGTAAACATAACATACTGAAAACATATGTAAACTGGAAAATGTTACTAGAAACATATGGAAACACTACGTACTGGAAACAAAATACAAATATTTTTAAACAACGTTTAAGGTTGGAAAATATTTATACACAATCTTTACATATTTATAATACTCTAATAATATAAGACTGTGAGATTTGTTGTAAACATAACCTACTGGAAACAAATATTTTGTAAATAATGTTTAAGGTTAGAAAATATTTATACAGACTCTTTAAACCTTTTCGAAATTATATTTCAACTGTTATTGCTATTTTTACGATATAAGAAATATACACTTTTAGTACTCAAGACCAACATGCAGTGTATTTTAAAGCCGGCCTCCGTTGATCATGACCAGTAGTAGGATCGCTGCAAGTAAGTCCTGAACATCCTCCAGCTCATGGTCAAGGATGATGTTCTGAACATTGGTCCATGGCTCACGCAAGAAACACTAAATCGTTGTTAACAGCCGCTGTATTTGTTGCTCCTATATATATACCCTGTCAAACAATATTGCGGGCGATCAGAACCACCTGCTGAGAAGCACATAGAGCTTTAATGTAAATCCCTGCGTTATCGAGTGAAAGGATAATTAACAAGGTTGAGCTGTTTCTGGTGGGGATTGTAGCTGCGTCCATGTCACTGTATGTTTGTCATCCAGGAAACTATTTTTACAGTGTAATGAAACAAATAAATATATATATTAAAAAAAGATATATATATTCATGAAATGTTGGTAATTGAACAAGGAAAATATTATTACAATTTAGTGGTGCCTGTTATCTAGAGTTTACATCGTCTCATTTTTCATCTTCACAACAAGCAAAAAAATCCAAATGTGTTGTTCAGTTGATGTCACGATTATTACCCCAGTGTCCATCCTTCATGATCTGTTTTTGCACCCTCACTGCCTCTGTCAACTTATAATGTTTTTTTTCCTCTTGTACCAGTGGAACTCAGGTGGCCCACCCAAGCCAGTCTCAATTCAATTTCGATATTATCATAATAACCTGGGACTAGTGGATTATCCAATACAATTTTTCATTCGGTGATTCTTAGCTATCTCCTCATTGAAAAACGATTTCATCTATGATAAATCAGGAAATTTAAATATTTTTCAAAGAAAAGTAAAATAAAAAAATGCCAGAAATGTGTGTGTCAAAAAACAGAAACTCAAAGCTTGTCATGACTGAGCCTCCACTGCCCATTGGCACCTGCAGAGATAAATGAAACATAAAGTAGACCACTATCATATTTAGTTCTTTGTTAAATAGTTCTGTGGTGCCAGATCCATCGGCTGGGACGGCTTCTACTACCGTGTTGACATCTGTGTCTGTCCAGTCGGTTCCAGTCCACGTTTCACCAGGGGCTTTCTCCACCCCCATGTGGGTTTTCAGGTGTAGCTGGTCCAGGGTTTGGCAGTCCGTGGAAGAAGTGCGTCATGCTGTCAGGGGGCACCTCAAGGGGACGCAGGGAGGACCAATCTTCAGACCTCCCAAAGAGCTAGGAAACTCAGGGATGGACCTGGCACTTGCTGCACTCCTGGTGCCAGACTTGGGGGAGTCTGGTGCCCTGTTGGCCTTGGCTTTAGCAAAGAGAGCGAGTCAGCTTTTTGTACTCTCTATTAGTCCTGATTGTCTCTCTGTTGGGTATGAGTAGTATTTTGTGACACTGTGCCTGACCCAGAGCCAATTGCCAGCTATGTGAAGTGGTCTCCCCTTAAAGATTTCCACACTAGGTGAGATCTGATCTTTTGTCCAAGGGCTTCATCCACCCTTTGTGGCCCTCTGTTGCAACGGAGGATATCTGTGCGGACTAGGACAGTTTCACTTGTTTTCCTGGACTCGCTGCCACCAGAGGCCCATTGGCGATCACTATAATCTAGGACCCAGTTACCTGTCATAACTCAGGTTCTACTAAGTCCTCATACCACATCACCGGCTACCCAACATTCTGGGGGCTGTAGGAGAAGGTGCAGAAGGTGTGTTTTATTAGGTGGGGAGGGCTGCACCCAGTTGGGCGGTTTTCGTTATCCTGTATTGAAGCTCTGTTCATGGGTTTTGAACTATTCATAGAACCTTGGTTGCAACAGGTAAGGTGGGGATTTTGCTGGGTTTGCTAGTTTGATGAGCATCATGCTGTCATGATGAATTCGTTTGAGTGAGCCAGACATTAATGGAAGCTGAACAAAGTGTACACGCTCTTTGCCGCCTCACGGTATCGGCCTAGTAAAAACGACGATGGTCCTACACAAACCTGAAGCAGACACATGTGCAGGCATCAATTTCCAAGACAACAAGCTGGTGCTGATCTACCTGACGAGCAGTGAAACACATCCTGCTGATGAGCAACAGACTGTCGAAGGCAGAGCAAACATGAGGTAGAATCTTTCTTTTGAGAACTATCGATGTGATATCTGTGAAGGTGGTTGCCAAATCTTTACTGCTAAAGACCAGCGTCATTGTTCATCCACAACAAGGAAGATGGAGGTGTCATGCAGACGTAGATATAAGCTCCGTACTGTGCATACGTTGTGTCACAATTAGCTGAAAGAACAATTGGATCCATGTCTTGGTTTGTGGTTGTCAATTTAGTATGTTTTTAGGCAAAATACCAGCATGAGTAACTTAAATATTTAATGAGACATTAGACATTTCATGTTAAGTTTCCCAGATTCCTGGTGTATCTTGCATAGGAAATCCAATATAAATTCTGGCACAAACAAAAAAGCCAAAAAAACAATGTATGGCAAATTCTTTGACATTTTATTTGAAACAAGACCTCAGATTGAATTAACAGCAAATTCACTTTCATATCAAACACCATAATTGATGAAATGACATAAATATTAGTAACATTAGACAAACAATGGTCACATGACTCATAGAAATGATCATGTGACACAGCCATAATTCAATAACACCCACAGACTGGCGTCCTGCCTCTTTCCCAATGGAACTGGGATAGGCTCCAGTCTGCCCATGACCCCGGTAAGGGATAAAGCGGTAATAAAAACATAATTTCTTTAAGTAGGAAGTGAAATTCTATTCAGTGATATAAATACTCGGGCAGGAATCCTAATAACACCTCTTTTCTATGCTCCTTTTTAAGCTTTGAAAACATCATGTTTAATGAGTTGATCATTGATTGCTAACAGCTAAAAAAGGTAATAGGAAAATTGTGGAATATATAAGACATTGAAATATTGGGGAAATTAGAAGATATAAACAAAAAGGTTGTTTGTTAAAAGCTGCTGAAACAAATGTCTTGAAGTGACTATGGTTGTAGACTGCAAACTTGTTTAAAAAAAGAACTGGGCTCATTTTTGTATTTAACCAATCATCAACACATGATCCGATGTTAGTTATGTTAAAATAAACTTCAATGTTGTTAGTTATAAACTTCTGCAACTTCATATATACAAACAAATGACCAAGAGACAGTTTTCCATTTGTCTGGTTTATATGTTGTGTGTTGTGTTTCTGTTTTTCACCACAGATGCCGACCTTTTTACTTCAAGATATTATTTTAATTACAGATTTAATTAATAACAGTTTCAGAAATAGTGGTTTATTTTATTTTTTTAGATTGAAAACCATCATTAACGTTAGCAAAAATAAGAGATTCAAACTTAATAACCTTAATAACTAATATTCTCTTATAACTAAATGTTAATGAACAAAAATAAGGATGAAAATGAATATACAAGTCACTGTCAGGTTGACTTTGGATTACACCAGCAATCCTGATCGATTGATTTCTAGAGAAAAGGCACAGATTGTATTCAAAGTGTCATTTCAAAACAGAATCCGAATCTAAATCTCAGGATCTCACATTTACATCCTTGTTCTTGTTCACCAGGTCCCCAATTATATGTTTATTTATTTTCACTGTCAGTTGATGGCTGTATATTTATGCACGCACTTGTCTTTAATCTGGCAGGGAATTACATCACACCCTGTGGTTTCCCAATTACCCCAGTGACAGGCTAGGCATTGCTAATGACCTGTGAGGGTTTGGATTCTGCTTTCTGAGTACCTTGGGCTCCTTAAACCAGTTTGACTTCAGGTGTCAGTCCGAGTTTACCTGTATTTATACAAAACTAAACCATGAGAGGGATGTGTTTGTGTGAGGTTTCAGGCTTCTGCTGACAAGACCAAGAACCCTTCAAGGCCGGTCATGACAATAAACCACATTTCTCTGCGTGCACAGCCGATGGTCTGGTTAAGTCTGGATATCTAGATGACAAAGTAGCAGAGGGTTCAATTCTGATAGCGGAGCACATTGTGATGACTTATTCATGTCATGGATCATTGATAACATCCTTCCATATGAACTCACATTTTTTTGTGTGTAATGTATGCATGTTGTAGCTCCTTTTATTGAATTTTATAAGCTAATAGTTCATTGGAACTGACCTCTGATTTACTTCCACGCTGATCCACCTGGACCTCTGCCCTGGGTGCATGGCAGATTTCAGTCATAGCATGGCGAGCCAAGTCCAGCCTTGTGGTTCCTGCTTATTCCCCCAGGATGCTGTGCTTCAGGCTTGGACCAACATTCTCAGCTGTGTTTAATCTGCTCCAAGACAAGCTGGCCATGAGAAAATGCAAAGGGAAAGGGCCCATGCAAGCACAGACAGGAGGAGAGAAATGGAAAGAAGTTTTGCTCCTTTCTAACTTACTCTGGCTGGAATCTATCCAGAGACACCCTCAAACTCCCAAACACACACACACACGCACACACACACACACACACACACACACACACATGCACGCCCCTCCATGGGGCACTAAAATCATTTGCAATTCATCATGTTCCACCATTCTAATTGCATTTAAAGCATTAATCCTACTTTCAATCCCAAACACATTAACAGAGAGGGATTGTAGCTCGCCCACAGCCATCTTTACTTCAGCATGAACTTGTATTGAACTTAAAAAGCACCCCCTAGACAGATTGCTAAAATTTATAACATGATGTTGATGCTTTACCTCAAGACATGTCTCTGCAGAATTTAACTATAACTCTCTGGAGATGGCCATGAGTAAAAGGCCCGATATGGGGAAGTGTACTTCCCCCCTCATTTGCCTGATTAAGTTACATGTGTATGTGTGTATTGTGAAGCGGCAGTCACAATATCTTATCAGCTTGACGTGCTCAGTAAAGAGGCAGCCAGATTTTTTTTTTTTATCTTCATCAATTTGCTTTTGACCTAGAGGCAGGTTTTTTATATTGTGTTCCCACTTAATATAAATGTTAAAGGAATTTGAGGTCGGTCACGGTGGGGTATTTTGTTAATGGTATTTTAGTCTCACTGTCAAAGTCCTGTAATCAAGAACATTACAAATGACTCTATAGGTTTATAGGGTCTTATGATATAGATATAGAAGAGACTGTATCATGATACAGTGCCTTCATGTTTAAGGGCACTAGATGGCACTCTTAGATTAATGCTAGCTTTCATTGAATGATTGGATTAGAGACAAACATGATAAAGAAGAGAGTGCCATCTAGTGGCCTTTCAAAATAAAGACACTGTATCATGATACAGTAAATATTTCATACCCATATATCAGCAAGAAGGTTGCTGGTTCGCTTCCAGGCCGAGCCAACTTGTGACCTTTTCTATGTGGAGTTTGTATGTTCTCCCCTTGTTGCGTGGGTTTACTCCAGGTACTCCGGTTCTCTCCCACTGTCCAAAAACATACAGAGTTGATTGAGAACTTTGGGAAATTGTCCATAGGTATGAGAGTGTGTGTGAATGGTTGTCTGTCTTTGTGTGCCCTGCGAGAGACTGGTGTCCTGTCCAGGGTTTCCCCTGCCTCTCGCCCTATGATACTGGGATACCAGGGATACCAGGGATACCAGTCTCCCCGCAACCCCGGTAAGGAATAATGCTGTAGAAAATGAATGAATGAATTTTCATCAAACACATTTACCATTTTTTAAATAGTTTAGTTCTTTGTCTGTTCTTCTATCCATGGACTCTACACAAAATAACTTTACAGCTAATTAAGCGGACGCGTTTATCTAAAGCGACTTATGAAAGTGAGGTTAAAGCCAAGAATCAATCAAGTAACTAACTTTAAGTAAACTTAACAATATAATGATGCAATACTGTGAGCAACTACACAAGTTAAAGTTGTTTGCATTTTTTAAATGTGCGACATGGCAAGTGATGGACGTACTCTGAGAGTACTGGTGCTCCAGGAGAGGAAGAGAGAGAGTTAGAGCTGTACAGATGTTGTGACATGAGGCAAGAAAGAAAGAGAGAGAGCCGGGTGTATAAAAACTACTCCAGCAATCCAAACCTATTTGAGCTCGACTAAGTGCTGGTGGAGTTTTAAGACTTAAACATAGTCCTTCCTGTGGATAATTGGTTCCACAGCACAGAAGATAACTGTGTCGACATAACTATATCTGGAGATTCAAGGTGTAATTATTAGATCTGAATTTAAGGGCTTTAACATTGTAGAAGGCTGATATATCTGGATTAGATCTTTGGGGTATCTCGGTGCCTGACTGGTGCAAAGCTTAGAAGGTTAAAAGAAGGATCGTAAATTGTTTTCGGAATTCTATCGGAAGCCAATGTAAACAAGAGCAGTAGAGTTCTGAACGAGCTGAAGAGTTCAGAGAGACTTTTTTAAACTACTAAAAAAGTACTTTAAAAATACTTTGAATGTGAAATAAAAGTCTATAAAATAATTCAGGGATGGTCTAAGATGTTGTGGACCAACTAACAGTTTAGTCTGAGTTCTTAAAAATGAAGTTTGGGCTCATCTAGGACTTAATATCTGTAAGACAGGAGTGCAGTTGTGTTAGCTGATGACTCTCATCTGGCTTTATTTATAAATACAACTGGCTGTCATCAGCATAGCAGTGACTCGTAGTGTTTTCTGATCAAATTGCCTAGTGAAAGCATATAGATTGTGAAAAGAAAAGCACGAAGAACGGAACCCTGTGGGACACCATAGCTAGGCTTAGTGTGTGTTGACATAGAGGTGAATGACATGTACATAGTGATGTCTTCCTGAAAGGTAAGATTATTCAAGTGTCAAGTAAATCACTGACGTCTGACCAGAGGCCACTAGCAGGTCATTGTAAACTTTTACCACTGATGGGTCCCTAAAACCAGACTGAAAGATTTCAAAGTGGTTCTTTATCATGGAGATTCTCGTACAGGTTTGCAAATACTTTTCTTCAGAATCTTTGAAATAAAGACAATATTGTAAAAAAAAACCTCATAGTTTGTTAAAACTCCTCGATCAAGAATCTGTTTTTTTTTTGCAGCAGATTGATTAAAGTAAAGTTAAAAGTCTGAGCAACATGATGTTATTGACAAGTTAATAATGTCAGGTCTGGATGTGCTAAGAGGGGAAAACATGGGTTTAGGATCTAAGAGACAGGTTGTGGATTGGAGGGGGAAATATTAGAAGCCATTTGTCAAAACTAAGAAATGAGTCAAAGTATGAATCAGGCTTAGTGTCTTTCTCCAGTCAAGCCGCACAACTTTTGTTAGGGAAGATTATATAAGGTCTTGAATACTTTCCCTAATAGTTTTTCATTAAGTAGTTCATGAAGTCACTGCTTCTGAGATGTGAAGGACAGCTCATTAGAATTATGGATCACTGTCAGGGTTATTCTTATTTTCGTCTATGAGTGATGACTATCTTGCCAGGCCTGCTAGAACTCATCCTCTTTTGTTTAAAGCCATTTCCTTCCTATGTATTGTGACAAAATAAAATAAAAAGCAGATTGTTTCCAGTATGGAATTGAAGACAGTGAGAACGTCAGGCGTACTTGTTTACTGTTCATTAGGCCTCATGATACAGCTGTGTAGTGAATACATTGTCATGTAACAATATCATAATTTTGTAGTCCACTAGACGGCACTCTAAAATGTTTTTACATTTCTATTTATCTATTTCTATTTATAAAAATAATTAACACAAACAACTGTTTGTATTTACATGATCTCTTTAATTTTACATATATATTTTTAGACAATATTTATATCCTACTAGGAGTATATAAATCAGTATGATAAATGATAAAAAGATTGATAAAAGTAAGAAAGTAAAAGCATGTGAGATAGCTGCCAGGACATGATCAAATGAGGGAAAGCGGCTTTTGCTGTCATGTGAACCTGCAGCTTCAGTTTTGACGTGATGTGGTTTCACAAGAACATCTGTATCTGTGTATCTTAGCCATGTTGTTCATGATCATAACTTCAATTGAAGGGTTTTATATAATACTTCAAGCTCTACGGAGAATATTGAGGGTGAGAGATGCCAAACTCTCCTGGAATCTCTGAGTTCAGCATCATCCACAACCTCAGATCTACTGAGTGGGCTTGTCTGTGTGAATGTTCTGCTTTAACGATTAAGGCATGTAATCTAGCCACGTAATTTTATGCTTTTTAAATGTATAATTTGAAAATGGCTCCTGATATGATGGAATTTAAGCGTGGTTTGTAAAAACCTGATCATAGAAGCAGACGCACAAATGCTCGTTCCCAGATGCAACACTAATAGACTCAGACTCCATCCATCCATCCATCCATCCATCCATCCATCCATCCATCCATCCATCCATCCATCCATCCATCCATCCATCCATCCATCCATCCATCCATCCATCCATCCATCCATCCATCCATCCATCCATCCATCCATCCATCCATCCATCCATCCATCCATCCATCCATCCATCCATCCATCCATCCATCCATCCATCCATCCATCCATCCATCCATCCATCCATCCATCCATCCATCCATCCATCCATCCATCCATCCATCCATCCATCCATCCATCCATCCATCCATCCATCCATCCATCCATCCATCCATCCATCCATCCATCCATCCATCCATCCATCCATCCATCCATCCATCCATCCATCCATCCATCCATCCATCCATCCATCCATCCATCCATCCATCCATCCATCCATCCATCCATCCATCCATCCATCCATCCATCCATCCATCCATCCATCCATCCATCCATCCATCCATCCATCCATCCATCCATCCATCCATCCATCCATCCATCCATCCATCCATCCATCCATCCATCCATCCATCCATCCATCCATCCATCCATCCATCCATCCATCCATCCATCCATCCATCCATCCATCCATCCATCCATCCATCCATCCATCCATCCATCCATCCATCCATCCATCCATCCATCCATCCATCCATCCATCCATCCATCCATCCATCCATCCATCCATCCATCCATCCATCCATCCATCCATCCATCCATCCATCCATCCATCCATCCATCCATCCATCCATCCATCCATCCATCCATCCATCCATCCATCCATCCATCCATCCATCCATCCATCCATCCATCCATCCATCCATCCATCCATCCATCCATCCATCCATCCATCCATCCATCCATCCATCCATCCATCCATCCATCCATCCATCCATCCATCCATCCATCCATCCATCCATCCATCCATCCATCCATCCATCCATCCAGTAGTCTTTGTGGTTGAGTAAAAATATATCACTTGTCCTTAGTATTTAAAAGTCCCTCACTCTGGAGGTTGAAAGTCTCAAGGACTTGGATTTACATGTCCTCCTTCATGGTTTAATCCTAAGAGAGAAGTGGCATGTTGTATTTTTATAAATTGAATTATAATGTATAGTTAGTAGCTTGGATACAGTTGATACTAAACACATTCACTAATCACCTTTAACAAATACTATATGTCTTGCCTTGTCAGCAATTAATTACTCTTCTTCTATTTCTGATCATGGTAATACAACATCCATAGTAAAAATTAAAAAATGAGGAAAACATTTATGGCTGTTTAAAATGTTTATTTGAAATACATTATAAAAACAAATAGCCCATTTAGCAAAAGGCACATGTCAAGCAAGTTCTCTTCAATGTTTTCAAGTAAATGATACATTTTGCTAAACTTAAATTTGGGAATTACTATTTGTTATGGACTCACCTTCCATTTCACGGTTCTCTCCTCTGTGCTCCACTCAGTGCAGAATACATGTCTGACATTATATATAAATGTATACGCGATGTACTGTACATATAATCATTATCGGTGCCCCGTCCATCCCATCACTTCAATTTCAACATTTATACTCCCTGCACATGGTCTTCTAAAGATATTAGGCTCAAGACAAATGACCTCAGTCCTTAACTTATACTTCTGCGCTGGGTGGTCTGGAGCTCACTCGTAACAGTTTAGCTACGTCCTTCACATTGAGGTCATGCAACAAATGTGTTTCTTTTGCATCAAAAGGGATGTCGATGGCTGGTTAGCGGGTCACATAATGTGCAACCAAAAGATGATTGATTGGCCTTGATTTAAAAAGAACAATATGGATGAATGAATGATTTTTGAAGAAAAAAAAGACAATTCAGTTTAGATGTTTCATTTTTTATTTAGTGTAAAAATGCAGCTGTTTGAATATAAAAAGGCATTTTTGTTGATCCTTTGTAATGCTGATTATAGTCCTCATCTTCTTACCTAGTAAAGGGGCCTCAACCTCTACCACTCAGAGAGATATTTGGAGAAATCCTCTTATAGGGAAACTAATGTGAAAACCCAACTCTCCTGACTCACTCCCATGTTTCAGTCTTCCTCTTTAAGATGCAGTAAGTCTCTCATCATGTTCATGTTTTGAACTTATTACTTTATGAAACCTTGGCGAAAAGAGAGGTTACGAGAGCCGAGTCCATTATGATGTCATAATGGCTTCACTCCCCTCCAACTTTGTTTATACAACAAGTCCCTTGGAGGTGGAGACTTCCAGGGTTGATGATGCACGGTGACAAACCTTGACGTTTGACCAATCACAGCAGAGACAGTGTGAGTATGGTAAACACAATTTCATCTCCAGTTTTCTGTGGGCAGGATCTATTTAAGAGGTACTTAAATCGACACATTAGTTTAAACTGTATCTGAGATAGCGATGTTTAAACGCCGTCAGGCTGATGATCACAATCAACATTCATGTCTGATATTGAAAAAAAATGTGGGCTTGCTATGATCAACATTGTAACAAAATATTATTTTTTGGCAAATATTAATAAATTTGTTTCAGCAATATTACAATCAACATAAAAAACATTGCATTTGTAACAGAGTTGAACATTGATTCAAATGTATATTCATTGCGTTATACAGTAATCTAATTCCATTTTTAAAGGGTCATTTTGTCTTTCATCTTTCCTGTGTATCATTCATAAAGTTATAATTATTCACCCAATATAACAAACATATAATAATTATATATAATATAAACCTGGCAACTTGTAAAATAAAGCTTTTGAAAGAAAGAGTTTAAGGAGTGTAACGTTTGTCCAAAATACGAACTAGTTCATGAAGTATTGTTCAATTAACTTGTTGAGGCGCAACACTGTAAACATATGCATTGAATTCTGAATTGATTTTAATGTGATTATGTTCATAAATCTTAATATTTTTGTGCAGCCACGATTTTCAGATATTCCAGAGAAGACCAAGTTATCTCGCATAGAAGATCCAAAAGTCTTTCAGTTATTGTTTTTTTCTTCTTATCTAATGAGTATCATTTGGTTTGTAAGTGCATTTAAATTAAAATTGTTTGTTCTACTATAAGAATTCCAATTAGCTTGTAACCAAAGTCTAGACCATATTTTCAAAATTTGAGAAGCAACTCAGAGGATGTTGCATGGAGTTGAGATTGTCACTAACTCTCTGTAATACAGTGGTGGACGAGGAGGTAGAAATATTCTGAGTCGGTAAACAAGTATTCCTTTGTGAATCCAATGATCCGATCAGTTTGCCAAGGTAGAAGACGTGGCCTCACCAGGAGAACTTATGCCTTTTCGCCACAGCTGTCCTTCATAATGTGTCAATAAGTGATGAGGTTCATTAGGCCTCATGATACAGCTGTGTAGGGAATACACTGAGTCATGTAACAATATTCGTATTTGTAGTCCACTAGATGGTGCTCTAAAATGTTTTTAAATTTCCATTTTCTAATTTCTGACTACCTTACTATCTACTAGCTGACACTCTCTTTGAAAATGATGCTGGGTTTCATTGAATAAGTAGTTAACAGCTGCAGATTTTGTAGCATATGTGCCAGCAAATGACCTTTCAAAATAAAGTCACTGTGTCATGATACATTCTTCACTACACAGGTGTTTCGTGAGGCCTTATCAACCCATCATTAGTGTCAATGTATTGCTCCTGTTTCTCAAGAGAATCTGTGGTTGCTGCTAAGTGATTTATTATTACATACCTATTTTATTTTGGCTTTCTTTGTGATATGGTACTCCCAAGGTTTTTTTTCTGTTCGCCAGCAGTCTGGCCTAAGTGACTCCTGTCATTTGCTTGTATCACAAATGTACAGTGACATTGTACTTGTACTATTTGTACTTGATTTGAGTCTTGCAAAACTAGTCAGGTCAAAGCTTTGTCTTTGGCTATAATATTCAGCAACATCCAATCCATACTCCACCACAGAGTGATTCTTTCGACCATGCTGTTGCCTTTTTCATTTTTTCACTGAAGCCAGATGTGGTTCAGGACAAGATATGCAGAGTAATTCTTCCCACCAGTGTGTTACAGGATCTTCTTTTTGTAACATACCAGTGAAGTTCAGATGGATAGTTCCACTGGTCTGTGGTCTGGGTTTCACGCAGGTATTCACAGGCACACCTCTGAAAGGTGGGGGGCACATGCCAGGGTCAGGTAAGGCAGGGAGTCCCAGCGCTTCAACCTGCTAGAGAGTTATTTACAAGGTCCAGTTTTCCCTTTAGATGTCACAGTTCAACGTCTCGGTCCACCCACACGGACCCATGTCACATCACCAGGTTAGCCGTCCACTGGCTGAGGTCTATTTGGAAGCTCTGTTGCAAGAGGGGTGAGGGGAGCCTGTCACCTGCTGGGTGGCGAGTGCATTGAAATTCTCAGTGGCGGGTCAAGGACCCGAGGGATAAACCGACAGCAAAGCTCTGCTCGAGGGCCTCCCACACATTCGATGAAATGAACCCAAGTTTCAAAACACAAATTTCACCATTACAATTCACGTCATTGTTCAATTTAAGGCATTCTAACATAGTGCTGGCTGAGGAAAGAATAATGAATACTATCATTGTTCAGCCTTAATGTTTCTTGTTGACCTATTTACCGAATCAAATGCTTTTTAATGAAGCACAATCTTTTCTATCCAGGGTCTCTTTGACCACTTGAGAGCAGAATTATGGTCCATGATATGTGCATCACTTATGGTATAAGTATATGGTTTGAAATGACAAAAAAAAATACATGATACAGGGAATATGTTACTGAATAAGATAAACTGCATCCAGATTGAAAAAGAGTCTATGCTAAAAAAAACTTTATGAGATTTTTGGTCTGTTTTATTTTCTCCAAAGGCTATACATTGTTCGGAATGGAAATTGTATCGATTTTTTAAACTCCTATGTTGTGTGTAAAACACTACTAATCTACTGTGGTCAGCATTATCTAAATCTATCTCCTGAAGAAACATTATACCTGCGTTAAATGATTTTAGCTTTCCTCTTTTCAAGATAGGCTACTTCAAAAAGATCTGCCATCATGATTTAACGGTATTGGTCTAGCATCAAGGTTTTTCAGCGCGATATAAAATATATAAAACAAAACTGGTTGTATAACATGTAAATACAAATTGATTCAAAAAGGTTTTCCCCTTCAGGACACTAAACACTTGCAAGGTTGAGTGGTTTAGACAACTTTTGGCCAAATTATGTTCGGAAATGTTTGCACCGAGGCAGTATATATATTATTAGGATTATATATTAAATTGCAATAATATATTTCATGCCTTGTAATAATGAATAAAGTATTTTGCATTAAGCATTGGAGTGACATGTCCATTGATCAATATCAGACATTACTAGAATTGTTTTCTCTATTAAAACATGTATTCACGTTCATATTTAAACTTTGACGAGTCAAAATATGTTGGTTTATGATGTTTAATCACAATTAAATAATTTTCTTTTTGTTACATGAACAATTCTTAATAGAGAAATGGATGATGGATTGTTCTATTTTTTTCTGGCTATAAGCCAGTCTTGTACTGACTTAACGACAGATTTCTCCATTTGACCAAACCCTGAAACTGTCCTCCACTACACTGACAGTTGTCTTTCTGCTGTCTGGATTTTAAATCCTCCACTTTAGCTGTCAGTTCATACAAATGAGATGTTACAGCTGTGTTTCCATAGCCACTGCTCTGATGGAAAACGTGTTAACGCCGTCTTTTACACTCTGAATTGAGGTAACGTACAGCTTCGAATTCTCATGAAATATTGACGTAACTGTTAAATGTTATATTTTAATATGATATCTATGGCACGTACAACAAAGGACTCTTTAAAAAGGAAAAGAGTGGATCACTTAAGGGGCCAAAGAGGGAGCCAGAGGACCACCTGAAGACAACCCACACAGACAGCCAAATATTTTAGCAGAAGGAGCTACGACCAGACACAGCAGGAGTAGTTGTGATTCCCTATGGAGGAGAAAGACTCAAGCGTTGATCAATTCCAGTAGATTAATGCTGAATATGGAAGGAAAAGTCTTCTGTAGCGGGTTTACTCTGGGCACTCCGGTTTCCTACCGAAGTCCAAAAACATACAGGAGTTGATTCCGAACTTGGGGAAATTGTCCGTAGGTATGAGTGTGTGTGTGAATGGTTGTGTGTCTTTGTGTGCTCAGACACTTTTCCATGCTGTCCCCCACCCGTAGAAACTGGAATAGGCTCCAGCCCCTCACACCCCTCGAGCCCCATAAGGGATTAAGAGGTAAAGAAAATTCTGTAGTTATGTTGCAGGAATACGTCGCTTCTTAGCACACTTGGAGAATTGGAGAAAGTATGGCACCAAATCCAATCCGGCAAAATAGGGAGTGGAAGATTGGCAAGTCTAATTCCTGGATCTAGCAAATGCTTTTGGATCCATCCCCCATTCTCTGGACACCGAGCAACAACTTCTAAGAACCGCAATTCTGTACCCAAACAACAGAATACACAACATCATGGGGAGTTACTCATGGATTAGGAGCTCCTTAATTTCAGTTATTTTGGGCAATTTAAGGCCCTTTATTCACCTTTACCTACTCTCTTCTCTCCTCACTCTCTTTCTCTAAAAGTTTTTTTTTTTTTTTTGTAGGAACCACATCAGCCATTTTTGGGTACATTTATAATCCTAATCAGTCAGTGTTGTAGAATAAATCTTAAACTGACAAAACCAATTGAAATTGAAATGATGCATTGTTGTTATTCTTTACATGTACAACTGAGAGCCAAAAATCACCCTTTGCAGCTTGTTGGACCTAAAGAGTTAATGAAGGCTCAGTTACGAATGATGGTCCAACTTACTTTTGTTAATAACCAGCAGCTCCAATACTATTGAGCACTAATGTCTTCAGATTCTCTGCTCAGCAGCAATTTCAACCAGTTAGTTAACCCTTTTTCCTGGTAAATGGAAGTGTTTTATATAGTTGTTTTTTTTCAAAACTTTCCGTTTCAACTTTCAGTGCCATTACTAGGGCCTTTTTAATTAAATATAATTTAAATATTTTTCTAATTTAATGTTTTTGAGATATGCAGACCATATAAGTTTTTTCTAATATTTTATATGTATGTATATTAACAATTAACAATTTTGTCTATGTTAGCTTTTTTATGATTAATATTGAATAAAATGACTTCCTGCTGCCAACTCTAACCTGATACTTAATGAAACCAGGTAAAAGCAGGTCTGAAGATAATGTGGATTCATTACATTTTTGAGGAAACAAAGTGAAAGATTCAGTATTTTTGGTGCTCAATTTAGTTTAGCTAAATGATCCATTAACTATTAAAATATATGACCTAAATATTAATGTTATTCGCTTGAAAATGTTAACTATCCATACAAAAGTGTTCATAAACACCAATTGAATAATAATGATAATAAAAATAACTATAATTGTATATTGTGATATAATAGTGTTACATGACCATCATGTCATCCTCTCCCTAATCCGAGGCAAGTTAGTTGCCTTAATTACAGGAGGCGTAGGCTTCTGTTTGCTTTTTGTTTGTTATTTAGCTACTTGCTAGACCAGGGGGGGGCAATTAGTTCCACAAAGGGCCCTAGTAGATCCAGGTCTTTGTTCCAACCCATCAAGAGGACACCTCTTCCCCAATCCGGTGTCATGGAGTGTAATCAGTTCTCTGTCAGTTGACCCTTTTGAGGACCGGATTGCCCACCCCTGTGTTAGACGAATGTAGTGATGTGTATACTATTGACTTTTTTCATTGTGCTTTTATAATTGAATTGAAAAGTTTAAATAGACATTTGAATACAATGTTCCCTGCTAATTTGCCTGCATGTATTTGTACTTTAAGTGTGTTGGGGGTAGGGGGCATCTGTGAGAGAGAGCACCAGTGACACCACATTTTCTTATTTGTTTCTATTTCCAGCAACAAAATATCCTGTGTTGCTGGAAATATAAGTTTCTGACACTGCTATTATGTATTAGCCTTATTAAAATACACATATTTTCACACACAACATTTGCGATACTAATACTGGTGATGGGTTGATGAGGCCTCATGATACATCTGTGTAGTGAAGACACTGTATCATGATATAGTGTCTTCATTTTGCCTCTTATTGGACCACGACCACCATGTTATTGAGGAGCAAAAGGCCTCCGTCTGTCCATGCTGGCTTCACAGACTTATGTCTGCAAAGACGACACGCCTATAGTCGGGTCAAACAACAGAGTTAAAAGCCAAAAGTGTTTGACAGCCGCCAGCACTGCCCAGAATACCTTGTGAATGGTTGCCGAGGTAACAACATCAATGAAAGGAAATGATGGTGGCCGACAGACTTGCCGGAAATATCAGGATTATTATACACCAGAGGCTTTCAGGGCTGTTTGTATACACCACATACCTTAAGTGATGGCAATAATAAACAATGACAGTTGAATAGTGACGTTGATTTAGCTATAAGTGATTCAAAATGTTCTTCATCAGTTTGCTTCAACTCCATAACTCCATAGTGGTGACGTGTCTGAACAAGTAGAGAGTAGTAATGACACCAGGTCTACGACATGTGCCCCATCCAAGCCCCGTCTAGTCCTGGTTTGTTGAACGAGAGAGTAGATCAAATGTGTGTCTCTCTTCAGGAATAGTAGGAGCTTCCAGAGTGAGGATCTCTGTACCACCTAGAGGCGGACCCTTCCATTTTGTTGGGCGGTGAGAAGGTTCAATGAGGTGCAGAGTCAGAAGCCTGAAATGATAAAACAATAATAAGGCCTGTTAGTGGCTTCCACGTGTACACATAAACCTCAAAAACTGCTTGTTTCAACTTAGCTGGGTGATAAAAATGCTGAATTATTAACATACAAACAAAGAAACAAACTAGGCATTTACAAGTTATTGACCCATTCTTATTAAGAGGTAAATAAAAGTGACCAAATGGCTAAATTAGCAAATGATGGAAACCAGGATGTTATTTGTTATTTTAAATCCCCCTCTTACTCTCCATCTTCCCAGGAGCTCCACCTCCTCTCGCAGTGTACTCAGTATACTGCCGGATCCACAGCTTCACCTCTCCATAACATTCTAACAGATCCAGATCCTCTCCATGAACTTGTTTAGTCACTGTTGCCCTGCTGTACATGGTTCTCTCTTCTCTCTCTGTCCCTCTTCCTCCTCTCCTTCTCTTTCAATCTCCCTATCTCTTCCTCGAAGTCGGTCCCAGCAGAAGACTGTTCAGACTAAGTCTGGTTCTGTTTTAGGTTTCTGTCTGTTAAAAGTTTTTAATTTTTTTCTCGCCGAAAAAAAGTGAAATGTCTTAAGATAACATTGTCATTTTTTGTATTTTTAAAATAAAACGTAATTGAAAAAAAAATGGTATCATTTTAATTTGGCTTCATCTCCCCTTACCCTGATATTAGAATAGGAATATGAACATTTATGAAATAAGTAGTATTGTATAAAAAATTAGATTTGAGTGTCAAGTAAATTTACCTTCATGATTTCACTTCTTATTTAAACTAAAACTGCTATAAACCTTGCTCACCATGCTCACAGTACTAAACACCTTAACTGAGATTTACATCCATAGACAGGATGTCAGCAGATATTATTTGTAAAAGCCCAATATAGATCACATAAGACGTTATGTATATATTACCTGAAAAATCTGTAAATATAAGTTAGAAAAACCTTAAAATATACCATGAAAAGGTGATGTGACAATTTCTATTTTGAAGCAATCTGATAAGAGAATGAAATTCAACAAATTCATAATTCCTGATTATATTTTTCTTAGGAAGGAGTCTCATCTCCTGAAGTACAGTTTATTTAACTTCGTCTTTTTATAATTTACTTCCAATTCATGTGTGGAAAAACGTATCTATGTTTTTCCAAGTAAAACTTCATGGCACATTTTATTTGACAGATACGCGCATGTGCGTGAATGCACGATGATCTGCTTAAAAAAAATATTCTTTTGGCTTTTCTTTTTTTAATCGTTTTTATTCGTTTGTAAACTTGAAGCCTGGCTCATCGTGTTCTGTACAGTATATATCCAAGGTAGGCATTTAATTGATATATTAGTAGTTATTTGACGTATATACAGGATATACAGAAATATTCAAGTAAATAATATTCTTTAATAAAAACTTTTTTTTTCGTGTGAGGGGGACAAATGAAAATTACATAGTAAAACGGCGACGATCTACCGAAATGTTTTACTCAATAATACAAATATATTTTCAGATCATCAAAAACGACACTTTAAACACGTTACTTCAATGATTCCACATAACTAATTGAGGAATCCACGTCTCTGTCCTAATATTCGTTTATAAGAGATTAAAATGTGACTTTGAGATTTGTAAACGATAAAGATTGTAAATATACAAACGACGGTATACAAAACAATGCAGATTTTAATTTATATATTTTTTTTTTACATAAGGCTCTGTCTGATATTAGATTATACAGACACTTAAGACCAACATTTAATCTCTTCTTTGACATTAAACGTCCTTTGTTAGAACGGGAATAATCGGATTACTCTGCGGGAGTAACAGGAGGACAAATAGAGAATGTCAAAAATAGCCCAAAAAAATAAATTCAACTCCATTAAAACAGAGAGAAATTAGCCTAATTCGATTAATTCCAATACACATAATTTAGCTCCCATTCAGAACCAAGAGCCGGCGCTGAAACCTCCTCCCTATATACGTCAGCACTATAAATTCCGCCCTGCGTTTAACTTTCCTGCACATTCTTCTTCTGAAGCAACACGGCCATGTTGTGCAGCCAAGGAGATCTCTTCTCATGTTAGAGGTCCAGGGACGACGTTCTTCTCTCGTCAGGGGGTCACGTTAAAAGCGGCATCTTTCGGGCGCATGGCTGTGGTGCCCGCGGGGATGTTCAGCATAGACAGCATTCTCTCCGGGCGGCCGAGCTGCAAGGACCCGCTCCTGCTGAGGGGCAGCCCCGTGGTTCTGTCCACCGCTGCCGGCCTCTCCGATGCCATTTACAGCGACTACAGCGGGCTTTACACGGCCGCCTGCGGGATCTCACCCTCGCGGGTCCAGTCCATCAACGGAGCCAGGGTCGGATTCAACACCTTTTGCTACGGGCAGCTGCAGGTCCAGGGGACCGGCGGGGGCCCCTCGTGCTGTGGCTCCGTGCAGCAGTGTCCATGCATACCGACAGGTACTTTTCATTCATCAGTAATTGATTTTTCTAAAAACTTAAAATAACTTTATTTTATATATTTTTTAAGGCTACGACAGTTCGGTGCTGATCTCGCCGGTGCCGCACCAGATGGTGTCTTACATGAACATGGGGACTTTGTCGCGGACGGAGCTCCAGCTTTTGAACCAGTTGCACTGTCGGAGGAAGCGTCGCCACCGCACGATCTTCACGGACGAGCAGCTGGAGGCTCTCGAGGGCCTCTTTCAGGAGACCAAGTACCCGGACGTCGGGACCCGAGAACAACTGGCCCGCAAAGTTCACCTCCGGGAGGAGAAGGTAGAGGTGAGACACCGAGATGAAACCTTAAATTGAACAATGTAATTTAATTTAGATTTTATTTACTGTCTTGCTTGAATGTTTTTCTTATTTTTATTTAAGCATTTTATGGAGATTACCGAATGCGAATCCGTAATTTCAATATCGAAATTAATTTACAGCAGCAGCAGATTCCGTTTTATTTATTTAATTCCCTTTAATATTTTGTAAATGTATATCTTCTCATAAACATTAATGTCATGTTTAACATAAATAAATGTACGCCCATTAACACCGCAAATTATACAGTGCTTACAAAAAGTTAAATTCGTCTTAGTTTAAATATCAGATTCAAAAACATTTATTGGCAGTGATGTAAACACAACATGGGATTTTTTTTTGAGTAGTGGCATTTCAGCATAAAAGAATGAAATAAGATAACACACAAAAATAAGCCAGAGGAAAACAGAACAGGCGTGTTTTTAAATGTTTTTTTCTGTTCTATAATTCATGTTCTTTTACATCACTTTCCTCGCACTGGTGTTGTTTTAAATTGTTCAGTTGAATCAGTTAAGATGATCAAATAAATGACTTCGCTTTCTTGATCGTATCAATTTAAAAAATAAACAAAATATCCAGCACTGTCATATCTTTTTTTTTGTCTTTTCTAAGGTCCTTTATTGAAAATATGTTTTCTTTTTTTTTTTAGGTTTGGTTTAAAAATCGGCGAGCAAAGTGGAGAAGACAGAAGAGGTCTTCATCGGAAGAATCAGAAAACTCAGAGAAGTGGAAACGAACCACTAAAACTGCGGTGGAGAAAACCGACGAGGGTAAAACCGAAGTGGACTTTGACAGCTGATAGAGACCCTCACGGTCGCGTCCCAGAGGGCGCGCCAGAGATGTGACGTGGCCTCACACACACACACACACTTACACACACACACACACACACACACATATTCTATTATTTAAATATTGTGACATTTTAAAACTAATTTATGTTTTTTTTTCGTAGTTGTGGCCTTTAAAGGTGTAATTGGTTCACTTTTAAAGCAGCGTTTAAAGACCGAAAAAGCGATGTAATTATTTTATTTTTGTTATTTTTTATGTGTTTCCCTTCACCTTGTCGTGAAAACAGTCAAGATCCATAATCTGCTTAATTAAATGGGCGAAACAATATTATGATCAAAGCATTTTGTTCTTTTCAATAAGAGCGCAAGTATATTTTAATGTAAATCAAGCATATTTTAAGTTCATTTTCCTCTTTTGAAACTGAATGTCAGGTCTATCGTGCGATGTTATCTCTTTGCTTATGTAAAGCTCAACGACAAAAGTCATTTAATGGCGTAACAAAACGATTTATTATGGATGCGAGGCGCTTTTTTAAATGAGATGCGAACCAAACGAATCGAGTTACCAGCATCAAGGCCCTGCAATAAGTGACCTGGTTAGGAAAAAGAACCTGCAGATGGAAGCAATTGAAGGTGTTTATCATTCTCTCTATTGGATTTTAATTTGGATCTACCATTAAATCAGCAAGTAGTTCCCCAAGTGAAGATGGGAAAATAAATGAAAAATAAAATAAGACTTAAGCAAATTCCAATAGTAGACAACAATAGTTTATAAAGTCTGTGATTTAATATAACATAAATTGTGCTGTCTGTATTATACAATAATACGTGTGCGGAAAAACGAATTAAACGAATACAAACGTTTATAGCAAAAGCAAAATAAAATAATAATAAATAAATAAAATAAATTGCAAAAATAAAGCCAACGTTTATGGGTTGAACAGCAGAAGAAACGTTTTAAAACACAAAGGTCGGCGGTCGTACTACCAGCATGTCTCAAGTTGGAAAAAAAAGTGGGAAGATACTTTCGAGATGTCAGATTCAAAAGAAACTCCTAAGCGGAAAATATGTTGGCACCGTTGACTAAGAAGGACAATTTCACTGGAAAATGCAATTCTTTCTTAGATGATTTTTCTATGTTCCGCGTTTGAATACAAAACAAACAGATATTTCAATTGTGGAGAAAAAAATGAATGTCCTAAGTGTATTTAAATTGTGCTAAATGTTATAATAAATAAATGTATTGTTTCCGTTTATATATTTAATGTACGTGCTGAAGTGGAACAATTTTAACTATTCTTAGTCCTTCAAGTTGAGCACACGTTCGTTTTCGTGCTTGACTATCGGAAAGAAAGTGCACTGTAGTTACACAATAAATATATTACCATGTGTTTTGTTGAGCTTCTGACAAACATGTCAACATTACACGTTTAACACTTTGTGCGTAACCAAAGCTTTTGTTATTCATAAATAACTAATGACGCCAAAAACAACAGCATCGTAAAATCAAATTGATAAATTCATTCCCATAGAGATTTACCAAAATAATACAATTATATCCACGTGGATTTAAACATCTTTTGATATTCACAATAGAAATTCTTCTGGGCATCTTCATGGGTGGTAGTCTGGTGGTGAAAAGTCTCGATCTTCAGTCATGTGTTTTAGGTTTATGGTCAGATCAATATCGCCTTGAATTATACTCCGAAATAATATTGCATCATAAACATAAAACATTGCCAATTATTTCACAGTAAAAGTCATTCATTTATGAAAAACATTTTCAAGCGTATTGTCACACATTATCACACACACACACCACACACCTACACACACACACCCTATTAACATGATGACAATGTGACATAAATGTTTTTACATAAAAAACCTCACATAAAACATCCCTGTTAACTTTTGAATTCATTAAAAAATACTTTTTAAGCCAATCTTTTGCTGGCAATCAAATTATAGTGCAGCTGAATTGGATCCTCAAGTGGGTCACTGCTGGTTGATCCAAAGTCAAGACCTAAATATAAAAGTGACAGCTCACTAAAAATTAAAAACCTGCCAAATGAGATTCAAAACACAACAACTATTGTAATTAAAAGCTAAAAATGAACTCACTTTTACAAAAACAGTCTACTTGAATGCATGCGTATTTCGAAGCATGTATATGTTTGATTACATGTTTTTTTTTTAGCTATATGGCATTGTTGCTTTTTCAATTGTACATATGTAAATGATGCTCGTTTTGTGTTCTTGCTGTTTATAATTTAACTTTAAAAGCACTTTGGGAACTGTGTTCTGAAGAGTGCTATATAAATAAAGGACTATTACCTCCGCTGAAGCGGTTAAATGTAAATGTTGGTGTATTTATCTGTCAGCCGCTTGCGTGTGTGTGTGTGTTTTGGTGTGTATACTTGTTAACATTCATTCATTCATACATTCATTTATTTTCTTTTAATGCTTAAACAGCATAACAAACTGGTTTAGAGAGACACCATTGTTTGGGTGTTTTCTTATCTTATTCATAAATTTTGATTAACTGGTATGTGTGAAAAATGCTAAATAATAGTCACCATCGATCTAGTGTGTTATGGTTACTGACCTTTGATCACCAGTAGACAACCAATTGCTTATTCATTCTCACACTATTTGTGTACACTTAAATTTGAATAGAAACAATAATATGTTTTAAAAGTTTAGAAAATAATTAATTTTAATATTTTGTGCAATATAATTTCTTATAAATTACTACATATTTTTTACCTTTTATATTATGTAATATTATATGATAATGTACTACAGGATAGGTACGAGTATGCTTTCTGGTGAGCAACGTCTTGTCGTAGACTATGAAATCCATGTATTTTAACAGAACAAAAAAAACATTGACTATGTGCCTTGATTGAAGGCCATTAAGCTCAAAGTTAAAAATCAACCAAGATCATCCTTAAACGAGCTGAGGATCGCTGGCACAAATAGACATGAGAATCTGATTTCAGCATCATGTGATTTCAAGATATAAGATCCTTTTCTCGTCTGTTGGTCCGTCGTATTTCACCTGGAGCACAGCGAGCGAAGACTGCTCATGAAGCACACAGCCCATCTTGATGCGTCAGCAACATAAACAGATGCATTCGCTTTTTCACAAATCAGACTTGTCGCTGTTATACTAAAAGAAAATCACTGCGTGTATGATCTGCAACTGAGCTCGAACTCTCGGGTTCTGAGGAGTTCTGGCAAGAGAAGCTGCTGAGTAGAGCTGAGCTAAGGTTGGTGACAATATACGCAGTGGCCAATTTTCATTATTTTTATATCATGTTATATGCTATATATATATATATATATAAAATGATTACATATTCACCATTGTATGTATGTGGTAGCATATTGAACTGTTAAAGGTGGTGGAAGTTATACCTGGTTCCACTGTGGGTGACGTTTCATGAAACAACCTGAAAAAGGGCTGAACTGTGATTTTTCCCTTGTTTGTGGAAGAACATAACCTTCCATTTTAAAGGATACAGTAAACAGAGACATAGTTATTTGACCAAATTGGAATTTTGTGTGGTTGTTTTTCTCACTCGTTTTATTTTAAGTTCCTCACTGATTAGACAAGTTTATTCAAGTGTACTTTAAGCTTTTTTTTAGTGAGTGTTTTAGTGTGTTTCAATGAAGACAGACTGAGAGACTAATCATTTCCACTACAAACAAACTCAGATATAGACTTATTTAAGTTTTCTGAACAATTCCTCATGTCGAGGCTTCAGGACGAGATGGACGTTACAGACGAGCAGTATGGAGGTATTTGGATGTTTTTAAATGTCTTTTTGGACGAAGATGAAGACAAAGACAATTGAGCTCCAATAACATTAAAATGGACATTTAAACTATATAAAATATAACTTTAAAGAGGAACAAATTACTGAGTATAATCCCAACTGTTCAAGTCGAAATGAGGGCGAGTAGAAAATGAGTGAAGTTTGAATTTAAGGTGACCTAGCTCTATAAGTATATTGTGTCGTATTACATATTTCAACGCTTAAGATTACTTATAATTGTTACTTTTATTTACGTTATTTTAAATTGTCTCACTTCCGGCCCCAGCGATCCACTCTCCTTTGCATAGACCCGGTTTCAAAGCGGTCAGTCACATAAATGAAAGACTTGTATATTTCTAGCTGAGTCCCTTGGAAACTGTAGTCACCTCGCACTTACGTCCTGCTGTCTGGGATGTCTCTAGATTTAAATGTCAGGGTGTGATGACGCATGAGCTAATCTCTGTGGTTCTGAACCTCTTGTTTTACCAGCAATTCATTGTGCAGAGATTGGCCTGGGCGACCAGTGGCGGGTGCTAGTGACCCACCCAGCTACTAGCTTGAAGACATAGAGACAGAATACATTGGAAATAAAACAATATTCTAAAAACTATATGTGTTTATTGGATCAATTATACATTGTGTCAATCATCTGTGTTGTCTAATTGGTGACATATTTTCGTGAGGCTATTTTAAAGGTTTTTCCAGCACAGTTGGATGTTGAGGCAACGAGGGAACTCAACTTGTGATATCATCGGGTTATCTCGAAAATAAGAACATGTGTGTTGAAGTGAAGAGAGAGTATGTAAAAGGAGTGTGTAATACTAGTGTCAGCCACACTTCCATTTTGTAACAGCAGCCTTTTGGGGAGATGCCCGGACCGAAGACATGGGACCATCTGGAATCCTCCTTCTGTTAAAAGTACGTCTTCACCGGGAGATCATAATTACATTTTCATAATGTAATATTTAAATTTGTTTTGAAGGTTCACTTTTAATCTGTGTAAGTAGGACTTCATTTTTTTTTTTTAATTATTTAAATGTTCAGTTTGAATGTTTTTAAAAAAAAACAAAGTTAAGTTTAAATTATAGAAAAACGTCAACTTTATTAAACCTTAAAGACTTAAGTTTACTCGATATTGTATGTACTACTAGGTATACATGTCCTGGATGAATTGGTAAAACCTACTTAGTTAGCCTCTTCCGATACTTTCTTTACATGTACATCAAGTCAATATATATACGATTGATAGTCAATATTTTTTTTGTTGGTTGAGGAATAGGCCTGTGATTAGACAATTTAATTATTATATATGGCTGTAATTCTTTTTTTTATTTTTTAAAAAAAACATTTGCCATTTCCTGTTAAATTATCTTGTAATTAAGTATAGTTTATTCAACACATACTAGGCACACAGTTAAAGGAATGACATATTTAAGTAATTACCATTTTCCATTTACAATTTAAAATAATCTTGTAAACAGTGAGAAATGAATAAGAAACTTCACAGGGGGAACTGGTCAATGGACTGAAATCCTAAAGTTAGCCTGAGACCATCACAGATGATCCAGAGGATTAGGAGAATATCATGTGGTCAGGTGAGTCCAAAATGGAACTCTTTGGTATAAATGCAATTCACCATGTTTGGAAGGGGAATAATGCTGAGTTCCATTCTTGAACTCGTAGATCTGCATGGAAGAATGGGTCAAAATACCAGCTACAGAAGCTGCAAAACAGACAGGAAACATTTGACGATTTGTCTTGTCAACCAAGGAGTATTGAGGTGAAGTATTTTTATTGATCACATAATTATTTAAATTGCATACAATGAATTGAATTGAATGAAATTCATTTTTAATGAATCATCATCAGATTCAGAAACTTTTATTGCCAGTGTTGCAAACACACCATATTTGTGGTGTCAGTACAGAATAAAAGAATAAAAAAAGATAACACACAAGATATGTAATAGATAAATGTGATATGTTATATATTTATTTTATATATACACACAGTGGAGCATTTGTTTATTGATTTATTTTTATTTTTTCTGCCTGAACAATAAATTCCAGAGGGAAGTTTTTTGCTTCCCATCTCGAACTCTGGCTCTCAAATTTGTATACAAAGATGTTCCTGTAAACTACACACTGTACTTACTTGGTAATGGTGTTCTAAGTATGCTTTACCTGCCAGCATTGTTCACGTTGCTGTTGGGTTCTGGATTATTTCAGGGCACTCTTTGCACGGCCTGCACCTCGGATCCAGCCTGGTGTAGTAGATCTGGGCCTCTAAGGCCTGTTGCTGTGTTGCAGTGATCAGTGCCTCTGTGTCGGCCGTCAGTCATCCATGCCCCGCAAACTCAAAAGAGTAAATCCGGAGCAGGTAGGGTTCAATAAACCGTGGAGAGTATCCTTCCCTGTTGCAGAACATGTCGTGCCACACCGTTTTGCGGGATCTCAAGACTGAACTGAGCAGACAATCCTCAGTTACCTGAAGAAAATAGTTAGAGATTAGGTTGTTGCTGAGGTGAAATCCCATATATTCATGTCAGGAGGGGGCTCGGAACACAGCCAGTGCTGATGGAGTAGGAGGAGAGTTTGTGGGCTTTTAGTCAGGATGTCCAGCACCTTGTTGCAGAGGGAGGTGTTTAATGACAATTTAAAATGCCCTTGAATTCTCGGAATTCTTGATGCCTCTGTATCCTGGCCACACCAAGATCTAATGCGTTATGTTGAGGGATGAACTCTGCATTGATGTAACACAAATGACGAATACTACCGTGAGCTCATGAGCCAAATAACATGGCTGACATTTTACAGACAATACTTTGACGGCCTCAGGCCAATGAATGGCCATCAGTTTGCAGTTAGTACATCTATACTTCCATGTTTATGGACAGAGTGTGCTCCCAAATGTCTTCACTGAAAGAAGGCTTCGCTGTCCTCAGGTGGAGCTGTAACGTCTGAACTTTCTTTAAATCTGACAAGATAAAAATATGCTATTTTCTCTAGTGAGAAATATTTATTTCACAATTATCGCTGTTTAAACCAGTAGCTTAGGCAGCTGCTACATTAGTGCGTGCCACCAACTTGGAAAAAAAAGTCCATCTGTTTTCAAAATAAAACAGTGTGCAGATGTTAGAATAGCATCATAATCTGGAACATAGGTAGCTTAAACATTTACCGGCAAAACAGTTTCCTAGCAACATTGACATTACATCCTGGACTTAATGAACAAAACGACCCTGGGCCGAGCAATGCTAGTCATGTGAGACGTAATTAGACGCGTTTCAACCAGTTATATCAAATTCCAGTACAGTGCAACCGAACAGATCAACAATCTTAAGGCAGAGTCATTTCTGCTCATTCAATCAGAGCTCTCACACACTATCACGTCATAGAAATGTGGATGAAACAAGAAAGACTTTATATTTGATCATAAAATGTTTCATTCAAAATGCCATGAACCAACTATCCTAATATCATCATTCATGGTGTTTATTTGTTTATGCTCCTAGATTCTATCCAGTGGCAGCTGCTGGATTTTTCTAAAATATTAATATAAAAGGCATCTGTTTATAAGTAAATTCTTCCATCTGTTCCTTGTCAATAAAGTTATCTGTGACCCTTTCATACCAACTAGCTGTCCTTTCCAGGGTCTTGACCAGTGTAGTTTATCTATATATCACCTAATGGCCATCAGGGCTTGACTGCTTAAAGGTTCTCAGCCCATTTTGTTGCAGGTATAATACTTGAACCGATATTAAAAAGGAGAAGCTCCACATTAAAAGGCAACTAATGTGTTGATCTAAGTGTATTAAATAGTTGTTGGACTCTATTGTACTCGTCAGTATGTGTCTGTTTGTACAAAACTCTCTTTTATTTTAATTTACATTAAAAAATGCACTTAAAATGAACTGAAAAATTGACAGCTCATTAAGGTATCCTTAAGATATTTCTTATTGACCTGATTTTCTTTTCTTGCAGATGAACGTGCTTCTGTCCACCACTGTCCGCCATCTCGGTTGTTTCTGGACCTCTTGACAGTAAACTGGACCTTGATATTACTTGGTGTTTGGATGTGTCGCCATCTTTTGGACGATAACTGTACTGCACTTATTTCGTGAATATTTACCCTGTTTACGAGTTTCTATACCACCCACGGTTCTAGTCGCGCTCTCACATCTCTGACACAATTTTATTTAAAAACAAAAATTCTATTGGATGGTTCAATTATTTCTATTACTAACTGGAATTTCATTATAATTGATTAGAGATGTTCCCGTCTTGAGAAATATGTTTTAAAGCATTTGTTTTTATTTTATTCTGATCCTGGATGATTATTGGTTTGGATTTTTAAAAATGACCTCTTAAAGTTAAACTTGAAACAACCATTTTTTTGATTGAGTTGAATAATTAATATTTTAATAATTGTAATAAACCATGAATAAAATAGTTTGTTGTGAGGATGGAGTGTGATTGTCATGCAGAGATAAGTTAAGACTATACTTTCAGGGATAATTTCTATAGTTGTTAACTTGAGAAATGTGTTTCTAGAGTGTTTGGTGTCACTAACCACAATGAAGAGTCATGATATTCCTTCCTGAGCATGAAGCAGACAGGGACGGGGATGACGGGCCGTACCGGGGACTTGTCCAGGACTTTGTTGACTGGTGCCTGGAAAACCACCTTCAGATCAACTCCAGCAAAACTAAGGAGTTGATCGTGGATTTCCGGCGGTGTCCCTCCATCTCCCCCTCACCACTGAACATCCAGGGACAGGACATTGAGATTGTCACGACTTACAAGTTCCTGGGTGTTCACCTCAACAACCGCTTGGACTGGGTGGATAACACTGCTGCTCTTTATAAAAAGGGGCGGAGTAGAATCTACCTGCTCCGGAGGTTGAGGTCGTTTGGTGTCCGGGGGCCGCTCCTGAAGTCATTCTATGACTCAGTAGTGGCCTCTGCCATCTTCAACGGTGTGGTCTGCTGGGGGAGCAGCATGACAGCAAAGGATAGGGCTAAACTGGACAGCCTTATTAAGAAGGCCAGTTACGTCCTAGGGCGCCCCCTGGATCCTGTGGAGGAAGTGACTGGAGGGAGGATGCGGAGCAAGCTGGGCTCCATGAGGAGGAACTTGTCTCACCCTCTCCAGCACACACTGAGGGCATTGAGGAGCTCCATCAGTGATAGGATGCTCCATCCCCGGTGTGTGAGGGAGAGGTACCGCAGGTCTTTCCTCCCTGCTGCCATCAGACTCCACAACAAAAACACACCAAGATAACTATTTAACTGCACCTCTTGTTATTTATGTAAATATGATTGTGTAAATATTATATAGCGCAGATTTATCTTTTATTCCATTTAGATTTTATTTCTCGTTTTTATTTCTGGGTGTTTTTATTTCTCTTGCTGCTGTTAAACCGAATTTCCCCTCGCGGGACTAATAAAGGTTTTCTGATTCTGATTCTGATTCTGATTTACTTCATATGTTCACTGTCATTGATGATCCTTCTTTACTTCCTTGTGGAGTATTGAGAGGAGGAATATGATCAGAGTGGTTCTTTTATCTTGTTAATGTTACATTTAAATGAGAGATTTGATTTTGAATTATCAATCTCATAAATATGTTAAACAGAAAAAAAACATTTTAACAAGGTAACTTTAAATTATCTCCAGTTGCTTCACTTTACAACAATAACCCTTACCTGCATACATGAGAACCTATAGATTTTTAAGTATTTCACTTTTTTACAATAAATTCAAAACATACATAAAATTGAGGCCACTAGATGTCACTCTTAAGTTCGAGAAATGGTGCCAGATTCCATTGAAGTATTGAAATAGAGATAAATATTATAAAGAGAGTGACATCTAGTGGCCTTAAACATGACACATTCATGATACAGTTTAAAAACAAAGAACGACAAGACAGTAACCGTTCATAGAGCGGTAAATGTCACTGAATGTAATTAAATAATCTTCATTTTCAGTAATCAATGAAAATGAGCTGTCAATACTTTTTGATAGTTTATCTAAATGACGAATTATCTTTCTTTATTAGTCACATTTTTTAAACATTCCACCAAAGTCTGAGAGAGTTTCACCCGATTAGGTAATAACACAAATTTAAATGTTATATAAACAAGATAAAAGAACCACTCTGATCATATTCCTCCTCTCAATACTCTACAAGGAAGTATTGCTTCTTAATTTCAAAACATTCAATCTTGCTGTGAAAATCATTATGGAGCAGGAGTTTCCTTTTTATATACATGTAATATGCATGTTCTGTATTAACTGTGAAACATAAATGGTGTTAGTTTTTTAGTCTTCTGTTTGTGAGATAAAGGAATGCTGGAAAAAAGTATATAATCAACCATCACTTTAATAGTTTGTTGTGAAGAAGGAGTGTGATTGTCATGCAGAGTTAAGTTAAGACTATACTTTCACAGATCATTTCTATAGTTGTTAACTTGAGAAATGTGTTTCTAGAGTGTTTGGTGTCACTAACCACAATGAAGAGTCATGATATTCCTTCCTGAGCATGAAGCAGACAGAGAATAATGATTTACTTCATATGTTCACTGTCATTGATGATCCTTCTTTACTTCCTTGTGGAGTATTGAGAGGAGGAATATGATCAGACTGGTTCTTTTATCTTGTTAATATAACATTTAAATGAGGATGGATTTCTAATTTAGATGTGTTATCAAAAAGTATCAAGTTTAGTCTTATATACTATACATACAGATCAAAATAATTATGTTCAAGAATATTCTCATCAAAATATGGTTAAAAAGTATTATTGCATCATATTTAGACACATTTGTGGCACTAAAAACTAGTAATGGTGAGATGAAGCACTGAAGCCTCCCAGCCGAGTAGTTCATCTTTGGAGCAAAGCCTCGTGAGGCTTCATTTGCACGACCATTCCATCATGTGGACAATTGGGAACATTGCATATTTTGTGCACAAATGATTCTGATAATAAATACATGTGCTTGACTAACTTGTTTGCTGAAATACTTATTGATTTTTTTTTTATAAGCAGTTTTCAAAGGTGCTTGGCTTCAGTCTGTTTCTTCTTTTTTTATATAATTTCACCATCTTAGGAACTTCGCGAGCGATTACCGAACCGGTCACATCTTGTTAATATAACATTTAAATGAGAGCAGTTATAAAAAAGATGTAAAGCCTTTACATCTTTTGCAGAATGTTCCATCACTGTGTGACCATGAAACAGAGAATAGTAATGTAATGTAGATACAGTGCCTTGCGAAAGTATTCGGCCCCCTTGAACCTTTCAACATTTCGCCACATTTCAGGCTTCAAACATAAAGATATAAAATTTTAATTTTTTGTCATGAATCAACAACAAGTGGGACACAATCGTGAAGTGGAACGAAATTTATTGGATAATTTAAACTTTTTTAACAAATAAAAAACTGAAAAGTGGGGCGTGCAATATTATTCGGCCCCTTTACTTTCAGTGCAGCAAACTCACTCCAGAAGTTCAGTGAGGATCTTTGAATGATCCAATGTTGTCCTAAATGACTGATGATGATAAATAGAATGCACCTGTGTGTAATCAAGTCTCCGTATAAATGCACCTGCTCTTTGATAGTCTCAGGGTTCTGTTTAAAGCGCAGAGAGAACCATGAAGACAAAGGAACACACCAGGCAGGTCCGAGATACTGTTGTGGAGAAGTTTAAAGCCGGATTTGGATACAAAAAGATTTCCCAAGCTTTAAACATCTCAAGGAGCACTGTGCAAGCAATTATATTGAAATGGAAGGAGTATCAGACCACTGCAAATCTACCAAGACCCGGCCGTCCCTCCAAACTTTCATCTCAAACAAGGAGAAGACTGATCAGAGATGCAGCCAAGAGGCCCATGATCACTCTGGATGAACTGCAGATAACTACAGCTGAGGTGGGAGAGTCTGTCCATAGGACAACAATCAGTCGTGCACTGCACAAATCTGGCCTTTATGGAAGAGTGGCAAGAAGAAAGCCATTTCTCAAAGATATCCATAAAAAGTCTTGTTAAAAGTTTGCCACAAGCCACCTGGGAGACACACCAAACATGTGGAAGAAGGTGCTCTGGTCAGATGAAACCAAAATCGAACTTTTTGGCCACAATGCAAAACGATATGTTTGGCGTAAAAGCAACACAGCTCATCACCCTGAACACACCATCCCCACTGTCAAACATGGTGGTGGCAGCATCATGGTTTGGGCCTGCTTTTCTTCAGCAGGGACAGGGAAGATGGCTAAAATTGATGGGAAGATGGATGGAGCCAAATACAGGACCATTCTGGAAGAAAACCTGTTGGAGTCTGCAAAAGACCTGAGACTGGGACGGAGATTTATCTTCCAACAGGACAATGATCCAAAACATAAAGCCAAATCTACAATGGAATGGTTCACAAATAGACGTATCCAGGTGTTAGAATGGCCAAGTCAAAGTCCAGACCTGAATCCAATCGAGAATCTGTGGAAAGAGCTGAAGACTGCTGTTCACAAACGCTCTCCATCCAACCTCACTGAGCTCGAGCTGTTTTGCAAGGAAGAATGGGCAAGAATTCCAGTCTCTCGATGTGCAAAACTGATAGAGACATACCCCAAGCGACTTGCAGCTGTAATTGCAGCAAAAGGTGGCGCTACAAAGTATTAGCGCAAGGGGGCCGAATAATATTGCACGTCCCACTTTTCAGTTTTTTATTTGTTAAAAAAGTTTAAATTATCCAATAAATTTCGTTCCACTTCACGATTGTGTCCCACTTGTTGTTGATTCTTGACAAAAAATTTAAATTGTATATCTTTATGTTTGAAGCCTGAAATGTTGAAAGGTTCAAGGGGGCCGAATACTTTCGCAAGGCACTGTATAATTGCAAAAAGAACCAAGTTATTTTTTCTTATATACTGCACATAAAATCTGAATAATTTAAATCAATACAAATCTCATCAAAACATGGTTAAAAAGTATTATTGAATCACATTTAGTGACATTTATGGCACTGTTTTGTCGTTCATTAATAAATGGAAATAATACTAGTGATGGGTTCATGAGACTTCATGATACTGCAGTGTAGTGAAGACGATACAGTGTCTTCATGCTGATAGTCCACTAGATGGCACTCTGTTCTTTGAAATGTTAAAATGTAATCCAATATTTCAATTAAACCTAGCATAATTTTAAATTTAGAGTGATCTAGTGGCCTTAAAATAAACTTACTGTATCATGATACAGTGTTTTCACTACACATGTGTATCATGAGGCCTAATCAACCATCACTAATTAATACCTACAATAATATTTCTAAGATTATCTGAAACATTGTTTCAAAAACCTAGAGTTTGTGACTACGTTTAGTTTTTCTTTTTTTTTTTTTTTTTAAAGTCATGCAGTGAAAAGCATGTGGAGTGTGAATTGTGTTATTGTTGTATCTTCCCATTGAAACATCCTTTTTTTCTACAGTTAAATACAAAATATAATAATAATTGTAATAAACCATGAATAAAGTAGTTTGTTGTGAGGATGGAGTGTGATTGTCATGCAGAGTTAAGTTAAGACTATACTTTCAGGGATCATTTCTATAGTTGTTAACTTGAGAAATGTGTTTCTAGAGTGTTTGGTGTCACTAACCACAATGAAGAGTCATGATATTCCTTCCTGAGCATGAAGCAGACAGAGAATAATGATTTACTTCATATGTTTACTGTCATTGATGATCCTTCTTTACTTCCTTGTGGAGTATTGAGAGGAGGAATATGATCAGAGTGGTTCTTTTATCTTGTTAATATAACATTTAAATGAGAGCAGTTACAACTAGAGTTAAACTCAACACAACATTAGTAGAAAGTTGTAAAACTGTGTGACTATGAAACAGAAAATACATTTGTAATATGAATAAACTAGCAAAAAGTATGGGGTTAATTTTCTTACCAAGTTCAAGTTCTTTTATTCTCAAATATACATATATTAAGACATAAAGCATAGATGAAATTGTAGTCCTCTCAGACCTACAATGCAAAACATGAAGTAGACGGTTGAAAGACATTTAATAAGACATTTAACAAAATCAATAAATAAATCAAAAATAAATAATCCAAACTACTTAAATAATCAATTTATAAACAGAATATCAACAAAAAACAAAGAACAAAGTTAAAGCACAGCGGAGGTGAGAGTGAAGGGAGGGAGTTGAGTCTCCTGTCATTTCAATTCAATTCAATTTTATTTATAGTGTCTTATCATAACAACGTTATGTCAAGACACTATACAGTTGAAGTAAGACTATAGTTGATTAAGGAAAAATAGATCCCAGCAATTCAACAATGAGCAAGAAGCGAAACACTGTATAGTGAGCTATGGCAAGGAAAAACTTCCTTTTAGAAGGCAGAAACCTCGAGTAGAACCTGACTCATTGTTGACAGCCTCCTGCTTTGAACGGCTGGGAGGAAGGATGGGGGAGGTAGACGGATGGATAAGGAGAAGAGTGAGGGAGGATATAGTGAGAAAAAATAGGAGAGTGTAGGAGAGTCCATGGAGGTGCTGGAGAGGACTCAGGATCTGATGACGTGGTGAAGATCCTGGTAGGCAGCAGGTCTGGAGGTGGAGCCCTGGGGCTCCGGGAGAGAAAAAAAAGGTGTGGGTTTAAACTGCACAGGTGATGACTGTAATGCAGAAAAGAAGGATATACAGAGCTCTGTTTCTAAAACTCCTCCAGCATTCTCAGCCTTTTATGGCAGTCCATCGATAACGATGATGACGTTGCTCCAAATTGAATGAATGGACATTTATTGGGGTGTGTTGCGGTGGTGCATAGCCATGTGGCTGTGCAGGCCGATGCGGGATCCGCAGGTTTTGCCACAGGAGACAGACAGAGGTACGTGGCACTGAAGGGTGTGGTCCCTGTAGCAGGCTGATGCCTCGGTGCACGTCGCCGTATCCTCCTCTCTGTGGCTTGCTCCTGAAGTATGGCGATCAGCACAGCTTCAGGAGTAGTTTTGAGATGATCCTTGAATCGCTTTTTTGGACCACCAGCAGATCTCTGGCCATCCAGAAGTTGGCCGTAGAGGATTTGCCTGGGCAGGCGGTGGGCAGGCATACGGATCACATGCCCAACCCAGCGCAGGTGTTTCTTCGCAAGGAGAACGGCGATGATAGGTGTGTGGGTACGTTCAAGGATATCAACATATGGCACCCTGTCTTCCCAGGACACACCCAGGATCCTTTGAAGGCAGCGGATGTGGAAGGCCTCTAGTGTTTTTATGTGCCTCTGGTAGGGTGTCCAGGTTTCCGACCCGTACAGCAGTGTAGAGAGGCAGACCGCCTTGTACACAGCTGCTTTGGTGGAGCTGGTGAGGTTCCTGTTGTGGAATACCCTGGAGCTAAGCCTGCCAAAGGCAGCGGAGGCCAGACCGACTCGGACCTGGATGTCATCATCAATGTTGCAGGAGGGGGACAGAATGCTGCCTAGGTAGGTGAAGTGTGGGACGATGGCAAGGGGATGACCATCGAGGGTGAAGGTACGCACATGTGTTTGGTGGGTGAACTCCTGGACAACTATCTGTGTTTTCCTGATGTTGATTTGGAGACCAATGGCGCTGTAGATGGATGCGACCACGTTTAACGCACGCTGTAGGGATTCTGGTGAGTGGGCAAGGAGAGCACAGTCATCTGCATACTGTAGCTCTAAGATGTGTTGGTTGGTGGTTTTAGTGAAGGCTTGAAGGCGCCGAATATTGAAGAGGTTGCCATCCAGTCTGTACTGTATCTGTACACCCATCTGATGGGTCCAGGAGTTTGTGAGAGAGGATGGTGACGGTGGAGAGGAAAATGTTGAAGATGGTAGGGGCTAGGACACACCCTTGCTTGACCCCCACATCCACACTGAAGAAGGGAGACTGCTGGCCACCAACACTCACACAGGCTTGCATTCCATCATGGAACTGCCGCAAGATGTTCCTGAACTTTGGTGGAACCCCCAGCTTCCCCAGCACATCCCACAGCAGTTCCCGGTTTACTGTGTCGAAGGCCTTGGACAGATCAATGAAAGCTAGGTACAGGTCCTTGCAGTGTTCTCTGCATTTTTCCTGTACCTGTCTAGCAACAAAGATCATGTCAGTGGTGCTGCGCTGTTGCCTAAAACCGCACTGGGATTTGGGCAGGATGTTAACAGTAGCATGAGATGCTAGTCGAAGGAGCATCACCCGTGCTAGCACCTTTCCGGCAACCGATAGGAGGGAAATGCCCCTGCTATTACCGCAGTCTGCTTTGTCACCTTTGCGCTTAAAGATTGTGACGATGGTGGCATCCTTCCAATCTTGCGGGATGACTTCAGATGACCAGATGGTACTGATCAGTTGGTGTAATCTGCTGGTGAGGAGGTATCCGCCATGCTTCAGTATTTCTGCCGGGATTCCATCAAGCCCCGGGCTCTCATTGTTCTTCAGGCCAGCGATGGCTTTTTGTACTTCAGCAAAGCTGGGGGAGGAATCCAGATCTGTGACGGTTGGGAGGCATGGGAGGTCAGCAAGTGTGTCCATCCTGGTTGGATATGAGGTGTTCAGCAGGGTGTTGAAGTGCTCAGCCCATCTATCCAGGATCTGTTGTTTGTCCTTGTACAGGATGGTACCATCTTCTGATCTGACCGGAGATATGTTTTTCCTCTGTGGGCCATAGATGACCTTGATGGCGTCATAGAAAGCGTGGGAGTTGTTGGTGTCTGCGTGATGCTGTATCTCATGTGCTTTCTTTGTCCACCAGTCATTCTCCATGGCTCTGAGGGTGCGCTGGGTTTCAGCCCGAATGTTGGTGAAGTGGGCCTTCAGCGAGGTGGATTTGGGGTTGGAAAGGTGAGCTGCAAGGGCCTTGTGTTTTGCCTGAAGTAGGTTGTGGATACCTGGTGCGCTGTTATCAAACCAGTCTTGGTGTCGCCGTCTGGTGTACCCTACAGACTCTACTGCAGCCTGGTAGATAGCAGTGCGTAGAGTGCTCCAGCTAGAGCTGATGTCAGGAACGGCTGGTGTTTCAGGGAGATTGGACAGCTGTAAGGCAATCTGTTCCCTGAGCTGGTTGACTGAGTGCGGGGACTTCAGTGCATCGCAATTGAGCTTCTTGCAGGGTGGTGTTTTCCTCAGTGGAGGACGGAGTTCCAGGGTGAGTTTGGTTCTGATCAAGCGGTGGTCAGTCCAACAGTCAGCTCCACGCATGGCTCTGGTGACTCACACCTCCTTCCTGTCAGCTTGGCGGACGATGATATAATCAAGGAGGTGCCAGTGTTTAGAGCAGGGGTGCTGCCAGGAGCTATTGAACTTGTTCTTCATTTGGAACAAGGTGTTGGTGATGACCAGCCGATACTCAGAGCAGAGAGTGAGGAGGCGAAGACCATTCTCATTGAGCTTACCAACACCGTGCTGCCCACATCCTTCCAAAAGCACACCGTCAGAGCCCACTCTCGCGTTAAAATCCCCAAGGACAATGAGCTTGTCGGTAGGGGGTGTTTTATTTACGGTGGAGTGCAGGGAGGCATAGAAGAGTTCCTTGTACTCAGGGTCAGCATCCAGTGTTGGGGCGTATGCACTGATGAGAGTGGCATGACGGTTGTTGGTGAGTGGAATCCGCCAGGTCATCAGTCTTTCACTGATGCCGGTCGGGGATTCAGGAATTCTCTGAAGCAGGCTTGAGCGCACAGCAAAACCTACACGATGGAAGCGGTGGGAGCCTTCTGGAAGCCCCCTCCAGAAGAAGGTGTAGCCTTCTCCTACCTCTGTTATGGAATCCTCGCCATGGAAGCGGGTTTCGCTAAGAGCTGCGATATTGGTGTTTTTTCTCTGCAGCTCGTGTGCAACCAGCGCTGTTCTGCTTCGGGGACGACAGGAGTCATCACACGCATCCAAAAGTGTGCGGACGTTCCAGGTTGCAATGGTGAGATTGATGCGGGTTTTCTTATGCTTATATTTTCGACCGCGTAAAGGGATGACCCGGCAGCTGCGGCAGGCTGCCCGGGTTAAGTGGAACAGACCTTTTTTAGGCCACCTTTTCTAGGCCCCTCCCTCTCAGGGTGAACAGGGAGGAGCTGCTCAGTCGCGTGAGGAGCTGCCGGAGAGGAGCGCTGTTCCATCCCACTCCTCGGCGACCATCTATCTCACGCCGCCTAGCATGCAGGGTTGGGCTAGATACTCCCAGTCACATCCTGACCTGTACCTACCGCCCTTCCCTATCGCCGCAGGACTTCTTATAGGGGGGTGGGAATGGGGTGGGGTGGAGTTGGGGTATTTGGAGCAGGCCTGCGCAAGAGAATAGATTATAGTGAGGCCAGTGGCGCGCAGTCTCTGCAGAAAACTGCCAGAACATCGGTTTGTTGGTGACTGCCTGGTGCTGGTTATCTCCACAGGTTTTTGGTCCGAGTGTCCTTCTCCTAGATGGGTTGCCTACCATGGCTATGAGCCCCATCTGCTTATGCTATTTACCCATAGGCTGGGGCAGTGGTTGAGAGGCGCCAGGGTGTGTCCACACACCGGTGGGCCTGCATGCCTTCTCTCTAGGGCCCACTGCTGCTCCGAGATCTCCTACAGTTTAGCCTGGGACCGCGAGGTACCCAGTTTCCGTGTGTGGCCGCGAGGAGGCACTGTAGGAGTCTTGGTGGTGGAGAGGCTATGTACCGGCAGGAGGAGACTTACACGCTATGCTCCTCTTTTCAGCCCGGACAGAGGCTAGCCGGTGGCCGTAGCTGAAAGCAGAAGGAAGCAAGCAAAAGTGGCATGCAATATGCACTAGCTACGAGCACTACTACCACAGTTCTACTGCACTGACGCTTCACACACACCCGATGTGTGTTCACGTGTGTGTTCATACACATACACTTCACACACTATGAACACACACACACACACATTCTCAGCCTATAGCAGCTAAGATAAACAGTTAGGTTAATTATAGTCTTTATGGAAAAGTGAGGTTTTAAGATTGTTTTGAAACATAGAGAGGGTGTCTGCCCTCCGGACTGAAGCCGGTAGTTGGTTCCACAGCAGAGGGGCTTGAAAACTGAAGGCCCTGGCTCCAAATCTACATTTAGAGATTTGTGGTATAACTAATAGATCAGAGTTTAAGGATCGTAAGGTCCTAGAGGGTTGGTAAGTTTGGATTACATCTTTAATGTATGTTGGTGCTAGACCAACATACATTAAGCCTGAAGGAAGAAGCTGCCCTTTAACCTGCTGCTTCCGGCCTGAAGACTGCGCAGTCTCCTCCTTGATTGCTGCAGGCTACATACAGTACATACAGATAATCTCATCAAAATAATATGTTAACAAAGGATTATTAAATCACATTTACTGACATTTATGTCTCATGATACAGTTTCTTCATGTCTAAAGCCGTGTTTGATTTGAGACATGTGCTGTGTCTCAAATCGCATACTACTCTTAGTATGCTAGAAGTTAGTATGCATCAGTTTAGTGTACATACTAACTAGTACGCAAATATCCACAGATAGTACGTCTCAAATCAAACACTGCTGCTACACACTAACCGGAAATCACATGACAGCTTCTTCTTCTACTTCTATTTAACGATTCAACCAGCTGTTTGAACGATATCGCCGACATCTGCTGGCAGCACGTTTTGCAACTTTGGAAAAAGAAATAAAGAAAAAATATGAGAATCTAAAAAATCGCGAGATATTTAAGCTGGTATCAGGAGCGAAGACGTGTTTATCCTTCTACTGCTGCGGAAAATTCACCTGTAAGTATATGCATATATATACATTTATATATGACGTAACTTCCGTTTAAAACGTCACTAAGATGGCGGCTGTTTAGTGTGGTTAGTGTCCATCGAACCATGCTCAGTTTTGTGGGCGTTTTAGTACGCCAATTTAGTGTGCATGGCGCACTAAATTTCGCATACTAAGAATTGAGAGGCACTAACGCACTAAAAATACTAACTTTTAGTACGCTAGTATGCGATTTGAGACATAGCAATACTATCTGTGGAGAATCTGCGTACTAGTTAGTACGTACACTAAACTGATGCATACTAACTTCTAGCATACTAAGAGTAGTATGCGATTTGAGACACAGCAAGTGTCTTCACTACACAGGTGTATCATGAGGCCTCATCAACCATCACTAATTAATACCTACAAGAATTTTTCTAAAATTATCTGGAACATTTTTATACCACTATGTATTTTGAAAGGCCACTAGATGACACTCTCTTCTTTCCAATGTTAGCCCACAATCCAATAACTCTATTACTAAGAGTGCGATCTAGTGGTCTATAAATTGTATCATGTTACAGTGTTTTCACTACACAGTTGTATCATGAGGCCTCATCAACCATCACTAATTATTGCCTACAAGAATATTTCTAAGATTATCTGAAACATTGTTTTAAAAAGCTACAGAGTTAGTGACTACATTTTTTTTTGAGTCATGCACTGAAAAGCATGTGAAGTGTGAATTGTTTTCTTGTTGGATGTTCACGTTGAAACAACCCTTTTTTGTTTGCTAGAGTTAAAAATAATAATAATAATTGTAATAAGGATATATACCATGAATACAATAGTTTGTTGTGAGGATGGAGTGTGATTGTCATGCAGAGTTAAGTTAAGACTATACTTTCAGGGATCATTTCTATAGTTGTTAACTTGAGAAATGTGTTTCTAGAGTGTTTGGTGTCACTAACCACAATGAAGAGTCATGATATTCCTTCCTAAGCATGAAGCAGACAGAGAATAATGATTTACTTCATATGTTCACTGTCATTGATGATCCTTCTTTACTTCCTTGTGGAGTATTGAGAGGAGGTATATGATCAGAGTGGTTCTTTTATCTTGTTAATAGAACATTTAAATGACAGAATGGACTTTTAATTTAGACGTACTAGCAATAATATCAAGTTAAGTTTTCTTATATACTTACAATCAAAATATTTGTATTCAAGAATATTTTCATCAAGATAATATGGTTAAGAAGTATTATTGAATCACATTTAGTGACATTTATGGTACTAACAATTGTAACTGTTTCAATGTTCATTGTTTTCAACAGCAATACATGTAAATAAAACTAGTGATGGGTTAAAGAGGCTTCATGAAACAGTTGTGTAGCTGTCTCATGATACACTGCCCTCATGTTGAAAGGCCACAAGATGTCACTCTCTTCCTTGTAATGTTAGGATCTATTCTAATATTTAAATTAAACCTGACGTCAATTTTAAACTGAGTGTCATCTAGTCGTCTTTAAAATGAAGTCACTATATCATGATACAGCTGTGTATTTTGAAAGGCCACTAGATGGCACTCTCTTCTTTACAATGTTAGGGTAAAATCCAATAATTTAATGAATCCTGGCATAATTTAAATTTAGAGTGACATCTAGTAATGAAGTTAGATGAAGTTAATGTATCATAATACAGTGTTTTCACTACACAGGTGTATCATGAGGCCTCATCAACTATCACTAATTAATACCTATAAGAATATTTCTAAGATTATCTGAAACATTGTTTTAAAACCTAAATTAAATAATACAATTACAAGACATGTTCTATCACTTATTAGAGTTAGTGACTACATTTAGTTTTTTGTTTTTTTTAAGAGTCATGTAGTGAAAATCATGTGAATTGTGTTCTTGTTGTCTGTTCCCATTGAAACAACCCTTTATTTTGCCCGAGTTAAATAATACATATAATAATAATTCTAATAAACCATGAAATTAAAAAAATAATATTTTTTACACCTAACTAATATTTTTAATAACGTTTTTTAATTTAGTTATTTACAATAGATTCATATGAGTTTTTGTCTTGAGCATCTTTGCGTTTTTTACTTGATGTTATGTATAATCTTGTTGTGAAAATGATTGTGTTTAGACTTTAGACTTTAGACTTTCTTTTATTGTCATTGCACAGAAAACACAGCAGTGAACTGGCAACTAAACGTTGTTGCTTGGCAACCGTGAAAAACTCAGCAGAGAGATGTATTTATAAATTGTATAAATATAAATATTAATACGTTTAAAACAGTTCAATATAGTATAAACAGTATATAATAATTTATATTATATAATTATTTTGCTGTGAAATAAATGTCACTAACCACAATGAAGAGTCATGATATTCCTTCCTGAGCATGAAGCAGACAGAGAATAATGATTCACTTCATATGTTCACTGTCATCAACTACCTCCTCCACCGAGTCTAGCGAGCGGCCCAGGACAGAGCCGGCCCTCGTGACCAGCCTGTTCAGTCTCTTCCTGTCCCGGTCCGTGCTGCCTGCTCCCCAGCAGACCACAGCGTAGTGGATAGCAGAGGCTACCACGGAGTCATAGAAAGTCCTTAATAGTGGTCTGCACACTCTGAAGGACCTCAGTCTCCCCAGGAGGTGGAGGCGACTTCGGCCCTTCTTATACACGGCGTTGATATGTGTGGACCAGTTCAGTTTATTGTTGAGGTGAACACCCAGGTATTTGAAGCTGTCCACCAGCTCAATGTCCGAGCCCTGGATGCTCACCGGTTGATGTGGTGGGGACTTTTTCCTGAAGTCAATCACCATCTCCCTTGTCTTACCGGTGTTTAAGCAAAGGTAGTTGCTCTCACACCAGTCAACAAAGTCCTTGATGACTGCTTGTACTCCAGCTCGCCCCCCCCAGACACGCAGCCCACATGGCCGAGTCGTCAGAAAACTTCTGGAGGTGACAGCTGCTGGAGTCATAAGTAAAGTCCGCCGTGTAGAGGGAAAAAAGGAAAGGTGACAGCACTGTCCCTTGAGGCGCCCATGTGCTGCAGATGGTCACCTCAGACCTGCAGTCCTGCAGCCTCACATACTGCGGCCTGTTGGTGAGGTAGTCCATCGTCCATGCTGCCAGCTGTGTCCCAACTCCTGCGTCCTCCATCTTCTTCCTTAGCAGTGCCGGCTGGATGGTGTTGAAAGCACTTGAGAAGTCAAAAAACATGACTCTCACAGTGCTACCGGCGGCTTCCAGATGAGTCAGTGCCCGGTGCTGTATGTAGATGACGGCGTCATCCACCCCCATCTTTGGCCTGTAGGCGAACTGCAGTGGATCTAACGCAGAGCTCACCGTCGTGCGTAGATGGCGGAGTACCAGCCTCTCCATGGTCTTCATCAGATGGGAGGTCAGGGCGACTGGTCTGAAGTGGCTTGGCTCCTTCGCGTGTACCGCCTTGGGAACCGGAACCACACAGGAGGTCTTCCACTGGACCGGAACCTTCTCCAGTTTGAGGCTCAGGTTGAAGATGTGTGTGACCAACTCACAAAGTTGATCAGCACAGTCCCTGAGCATAATAAACTGTTAGTGTTATGGCATAATGGCAGCTAGGGGAAGCTTTTTCAAAAGGCCCTACTATATCAAGACCCAGTTTCTGCCATGGCCCTCGGGAAGCTCGACAGGTTGCAGGGGAACCGGATTTGACTGGCAAGCGACGCAGGAGGCTATGCAGGTACAACCTCACCCAAACCATAGTAACTTGCATCTGTGGAGACACCTGAGCTGAGTGAGGGTCGTAGAGGGCAAGGGCCAGACTAGCTACCTTTTTAACCTCCTCAAAACTGTTTTGAGCAGCTTCAGTCCATGTGAATGATTGAGTCTCTTTGGCAAACTCACGCATCTGGGCAACAACTGTAGCCAAGCCTGGCAAAAGTTTAGAATACCAGGACGTGAGGCTTGAGAAAGACCTCAGAGTGGCTGCATCAAGAGGGGGCGGGGCATTCAGGACTGCATCAATGTGTCTACGGTCAGGCAGGATCAGCAGGCGTGGTCCCATACAGGATCAGATCATCTAGGTAGATTTGTACACCAGGTACACTTGTCGCCATCACTTTTTGAAAAGCAGAGGGCGCTGACGCCAAGCCGTAGGGAACCCTGCAACCCTGAACAGAGGCTTGTGTGTAATGAAGGCAGTAATGTCCCTGCTGTGCTCGTGGAGAGGCAGCTGATACGCATTTGCCAGATCAATCGTGGAAAATACCTTGGCTCGTCGCAGGTTGGCCAGCAGCTCATCGATGTGAGGCAGTGGGTAGCTGTCGATTACCACCGCCTTGTTTGGTTCCCGTAGATCAGCACACACCCGTATTCCACCATTTTTCTTAGCAGTGACCACGATGTGGGAAACCCAGGCAGAAGCATCGATCTTCTCTATGATCATATTATTAGATATTCATGGATGCTTGACTCATTTTTAGAGATTTAAGTAAACTTGCTCCCCCACCCTTGATGAGGTTAATAATTTAAAGTAAGAACAAATGTTGGAGGCACACAGTCATGGAACAGGCTACCATATCAGAAAAAATGGACACTTATTCAGTTTTTAAAATTGCACTGAAAGAATGGTTTAAAATTAACAAGACATGCACTCACTGAGATTACCCACCTTTATGTTTTTTTATCCCTTTCTCTTGGGTTCCAAAGTTTTCAAAATCTTAACCTACAGGTAACTTGTCTATGGTCTGTGTCTATGGTTACCTGTAATGTATAATGTCTTGTACTCTGTGTTATCTAACCTGCCTTAGGACAACGGATGAAAATTAGCTATTGTGCTAACTCCGGAATAATTACGTTGTTGGTCTATGCTGACATGTAGATAAATATGCATTGTCCTAGTTTAAATAAATAAATAATTCAATTTCATTTAGCGACATTTATGGCTTTAATTCATTGATTTTAATTCATATCATGATAAGGTGCCTTCATATCGAAGGCTGTTAGATGTGACTCTCCTTACAATCTTTTGTTCTAATCCAATAATTCAATGAAACCATGCATCATTTTCAAACTGACAGTGCCATCTAGTTGCTTTTAATATTAAGACATTATAGCGTGATACAGTGTCTTTACTACACAGGTGTATCATGAGGCCTCATCAACCATCACTAATTAATACCTACAAGAATTTTTGTAAGATATCTGGAACATTTTTTGAAAACCTACAGCAGCACAAAACTAATAATAACATTTAAATAGAAATTACTATCACTTGAAAGAGTTACTGACTACATTTTCTTTTTTTCAATCAGTGAAAAGCAGTGTGAATTGTGTTCTTGTTGTATGTTCACATTCACACCAAGCATGTGTTTGCTTTTCCTCATGTCTGTGCAATTTAATTAATCATAAAAATAAAATGTTTAATCAACCATCACTTTAATAGTTTGTTGTGATGATGGAGTGTGATTGTCATGCAGCATTAAGTTAAGACTATACTTTCAGGAATCATTTCTATAGTTGTTAACTTGAGAAATGTGTTTCTAGAGTGTTTGGTGTCACTAACCACAATGAAGAGTCATGATATTCCTTCCTGAGCATGAAGCAGACAGAGAATAATGATTTACTTCATATGTTCACTGTCATTGATGATCCTTCTTTACTTCCTTGTGGAGTATTGAGAGGAGGAATATGATCAGAGTGGTTCTTTTATCTTGGAAATATAACAATTAAATGAGTTAACATCCTAGTAAATTCCAAAGCACTGACTTTCAAATGACCAAACTCATGATGTAACTGGTTTAACACAACACTCAGGTGAACCAACACATGGTTGCTTCAATGTAGACGCACCAATCAAGTTGAAGCACTAGAAAAAGGCAGCAGGTGAGTTCACCTGTCTTCTACCATAATGGAACGAGTAAGGCGAAGAAGAGAAAGAATGAAAGGAGGAATTCAAAGAGAAGGAGAAGGAGGTGAAGGCACAGGTCATGCCAGAGGTGGAGGACGAGGAAGACTAGAAGCAGGAATACATGCCGTAAGAAGGAGAGGACCAAATGTATCCAATGAAATCCAGGCAACAATAGTTGATCATGTGGTGAACCATAGACTGATGCTGAGAGTTCAGACAAATCTTAGCAGGTTCACAGTGGCATCTGTGATCAGAGCATTTTGAGAAGAAAACAGGTAAAAACAAATGTTTCTACAAAAGTAATCAACTGCTTAGTATGTACCATATCAGCACTGTTGATACTGATTCCTGTGTATATCTTTCCACGTAGGATTCAGGGGTGAGAGCGACAAGGAGGGAGAACATGGTTCTAGACAATAATGCAATAACTCTCACAGAAATTAAAGTCAACGTCATTGATAACGAAGGCATTTTCAATAATGTCCATCAGGTCTCCCTCTCAACACTGGCTCGCATCCTGAAAATACATCAAGTTCAGATGAAACAACTGTATCAAGTGCCTTTTGAGCAGAATTCGAAGAGGAACAAACAGCTGTGGCGTGAGTATGTGGAGGTTTGTATTGTTCACTCTATCACTGTGATGTTACACACTGCAAGCTACATTTACTGTGTATCAGATCCATGCTATACACTAAACAATTAAAACACCTTAATCTTCTTTATATACATCTTCATCACTTATTAGTGTCTGAAGACATTTAGGCTTAAAAACAAATGTTAGTAAAGTAAAAGGTATGTGGAGCGTGACTTGAGCCCATGGAGTATGTTTGCATTAAAATGATTTATTTTTTACAGAGTTATAAAATAATAATAATTCTAATAAACCATGAATACAATAGTTTGTTGTGAGGATGGAGTGTGATTGTCATGCAGAGAACTATAACCAGAGTTATCAGCGGTCATCCACTCCAACCTTGTCCGATTTTGAGGCACCAGGCTCGGCCACCCTCCGAGCCTTTTCACTCCCTCTCCAGGTGTTGGTCGATATAGACAGCAGGACGGTGGCCATGGAAGTCGGAAACCGCTAAGGATGTACTTTCAGGGATCATTTCTATAGTTGTTAACTTGAGAAATGTGTTTCTAAAGTGTTTGGTGTCACTAACCACAATGAAGAGTCATGATATTCCTTCCTGAGCATGAAGCAGAAAGAGAATAATGATTTACTTCATATGTTCACTGTCACTGATGATCCTTCTTTACTTCCTTGTGGAGTATTGAGAGGAGGAATATGATCAGAGTGGTTCTCTTATCTTGTTAATATAACATTTAAATGACAATGGATTTGTAATTTAATGTACTAGCAATGTATCAAGGTAAGTTTTATTATATACTATATATGAAATGGAAATGATATTCAAGAACATTATAATCAAAATAATATGGTTACAAACTATTATTAAATCACATTTAGTGACATTTATGGCACTAAAAATTGTAACTGTTTCAATGTTAATTTTTTTCAATAGTAAAATAATAGTGATGGATTAATGAGGCTTCATGAAACAGCCGTGTAGCTGTCTCATTATACACTGCCTTCACGTTGAAAGGCCACTAGATGTCACTCTCTTCTTTGTATTGTTAGGATCTATTCTAATATTTAAATTAAACCTGGTGTTATTTTAAAATTTAGAGTGACATCTAGTGGCCTTAAAATGAAGTTACTGTATCATGACACAAGAATATTTCTGAGATTATCTGGAACATTGTTCTAAAAATCTACAGATTTTGTGACTAAGTCTAGTTTAGTTTTTTTAAGTCATGCAGTGAAAAGCATATGGAGTCTGAATTGTGTTCTTGTTGCATGTTCACATTGAGACAACCTTTTTTCTACAGTTAAATAATAAATATAATAATTATATTAAACCATGAATAAAATAGTTTGTTGTGAAGATGGAGTGTGATTGTCATGCAGAGTTAAGTTAAGACTATACTTTCAGGGATCATTTCTATAGTTGTTAACTTGAGAAATGTGTTTCTAGAGTGTTTGGTGTCACTAACCACAATGAAGAGTCATGATATTCCTTCCTGAGCATGAAGCAGACAGAGAATAATGATTTACTTCATATGTTCACTGTCATTGATGATCCTTCTTTACTTCCTTGTCGAGTATTGAGAGGAGGAATATGATCAGAGTGGTTCTATTATCTTGTTAATCTAACATTTAAATGACTGAATGGGTTAAAATTTAGATATACTAGCAAAAAGAATCAAGGTAAGTTTCCTTACTTAATAAACATACAAAACATACAATCAAAATGATATTCAAGATCATTCTCATCAAAATATGTTTACAAAGGGTAATTCAATTACAATAGTGACATTTATGGCACTAAAATTGTAACTGTTTCCATGTTCATTGTTTTTCAACAGCAATAAATGTAAATAATACTAGTGATGGGTTGATGAGGCTTCATGATACAGTTGTATAGTGAAGACACTGTATCAAGATACAGTTGTGTATCTGGAAAGGCCACTAGATGACACTCTCTTCTTTACAATGTTAGGCCACAATCCAATAATATAATGGATCCTGGTTAAATTTTAAATTCACAGTGACATCTAGTGTCCTTAAAATGAAGTTAATGTATCATGATACAGTGTTTTCACTACACAGGTGTATCATGAGGCCTCATCAACCATCACTAATTAATACCTACAAGAATATTTCTAAGATTATCTGGAACATTGTTTTAAAACCTACAGCATAATAATTCTAATAATACAATAAAAAAAAAAAAACACTTATTAAAGTGTCTGATGACATTTATGTTTAAAAAATATGGTAGTAAAATAAAAAGTAAGTGGAGCGTGACTTGAGCCCATGTAGTATGTTTGCATTAGAGTAAATTTTTTTTGATAGTTATATAATAATAATTATATTAAACCATGAATAAAATAGTTTGTTGTGAGGATGGAGTGTGATTGTCATGCAGAGTTAAGTTAAGACTATACTTTCAGGGATCATTTCTATAGTTGTTAACTTGAGAAATGTGTTTCTAGAGTGTTTGGTGTCACTAACCACAATGAAGAGTCATGATATTCCTTCCTGAGCATGAAGCAGACAGAGAATAATGATTTACTTCATATGTTCACTGTCATTGATGATCTTTCTTTACTTCCTTGTGGAGTATTGAGAGGAGGAATATGATCAGAGTGGTGCTTTTATCTTGTTAATGTAATATTTAAATAAGGGAATGGTTTTGTAATTTAGATGTACTAGCAAAAAGCATCATGTTTTCTTATATACTATACAAACAATCAAATTATGTTCAAAAATATTCTCATCAAATAAAGCTACAGATTATTGACTAGTGACTTTTATAGCTCTAAAAACTAGTGATTGTGAGATGAAGCCTCCTGAAGCACCGAAGCCTCACAGCCGAGTAGTTCATCTTTGGAGCAAAGCTTCGTGAGGCTTCATTTGCACTACCATGCCATCATGTGGACAATTGGGAGCATTGGATATTTTGTGCGCAAATGATTGTGATAATAAAAAAATGTGCTTGACTAACTTGTTTTCTGAATAACCTATTATATTTTATTCCAAAAAAGCAACAGTGCTTTGCTTCAGACTTTTTTTATTTTTATTATTATTTCACCAGCTTTGGAAGTTCCCGAGCGATTACCGAACCGGTCACGTGACGAGCCGGTTCAAGCAGCGCTGCTCGAACCAGTTACGTGACGGTCCGGTTCGCGAGGCCTTGAACGTCATCACTACGTCACCACCTACGTAACCAACACACGCCTCGATACACGCTTCATGAAAAATTTCCTTGATTACTCGACACACGCTTCGAAGCCTCGACACAGTCGGACACATCACTAATTTAGATCATGCAGTTACAACTTGAGTTAAACTCAACACAACATTTGACTTTGATAGATTGTTTCTAAAATGTGTGACCGTGAAAGAGAGAATTTATTTTTAATTTAAATGTACAAGCAAAAAGCATCAAATCAAGTTTTTTTATATAATATACAAATAGTTACAGGTCTCAAGGCAGGAATCCGGAATGAAGAGTAAACTAATTTAATTAAGAAAAAGAGATGGCAAAAAAGACACCCAGCAGGGGGCAGTCCACTTCCTATAAAGGCGGGAAACACCTTCCGCACTTCCTCCCTTACAACTCAGCGAGAAAGCTCCTGACAGTGGAATGTAATGATGGCGAATGAATATTGAAGTAAACAATGTGTGTGCATGAAGTGCACCTGCCGAGCGCTTCCCACGGCTCTTGACAGTGACGGGAAGCGTTCGAGGCTTGTCGACCCACGCCGCCTCAGAGATAATGATTATGATCAAGACAGGTTAATGCAATGTTGTTTAAGAAAAACAAACAACATGGCAGTCCTGTGCGGTGCACTCGACAAGCTCACGTTCCAATGTGGTGAGAAGAAAAAGATTGTTGGACCCTGATGAGTCGAGCTGATCGTCCCTCGATCGTGAACAGACGTCGAAAAGGAGGACGACTGGCTCGCTGCATGGAGTCGGCCATAAGGTATGCCAGAGTGACCCAGGTAAGTATCTCTTGCAGGCCACATGGCCCTCCTGCAGTGCACTCGACGGGTTCACCTGAGAGAGATGTTAGTAGTGTGCATGTGTTTCCGCCTGTGAGTGTGACGCATTCACAGGCGTCATTAGAAACTTTCGCCGCTAATGCTAAGCTAACATGCTTCGCCGTTCATAGACGGCGAGAGTTTCCTCTCAGAACACAGTTCGAAGGAGGTGTTAAACCCCTTCGTCCGGGTCATGCCGAGACTGTAATAACGGAGTCTGTCCACACGAACGAAGGGCAGACTCAATCATGTGTTTGTTTCCAGATAAGCAAATGTCCACGAGACCGGCTTAATCAGCTGTGTTTACTTCACTTCCGTGTTGACATGCGCTGGTCTGACGGGGCTTGACAGCTGATGAGCGTTGTCAAAAAATCCCGGCGCCATGGATGGCGTCACATTTGGCGGCAGAGAAACGCCATGGAACAGACGCACTTAAGAGGAATAGCCCGCCAGGAGGCGGCGCAGCAGGAGTCAGCGCAGCTCCGCCATCACCTGCATGGGCGTTATGACGAGCCGCGACGGGGATACGGCGCTCGGAGACGGAGATCCCGTTCGTCGGCCTCATCATCTGGTGCTGGGGGGAAGCGTCACCAGAGCCAGCCAGCCCAGCAGCACCAACAACATCGACGGCGGGCGACGAATGGGCGTCGCCAAGACCCGCAGCGGGAGCCAGAGAGCCAGCATCCGTAGCAGAGTCAGCGGCCGAGGGACCTGCAGCAGCGGCGAGGCATCTTTTCGGGGGAGCCCTCCTCCCCCCTATTCATTCAAGGGCATTTATAAGAAATAAAACAAGAGAACGTATGACGTTTCTGTGGTTCGTTCTGAGAGAGATGTTAGTAGTGTGCATGTGTTTCCGCCTGTAAGTGTGACGTATTCACAGGCGTCATTAGAAACTTTCGCCGCTAATGCTCAGCTAACATGCTTCGCCGTTCATAGACGGCAAGAGTTTCCTCTCAGAACACAGTTCGAAGGAGGTGTTAAACCCCTTCGTCCGGGTCATGCCGAGACTGTAATAATGGAGTCTGTCCACACGAATGAAGGGCAGACTCAACCATGTGTGTTTTATTTCCAAACGAGCAGAGGTCCGCGAGACCGGCTTCAGCGGTGTTTACTTCCGCTTCGACCAGCGCTCGTGCCCGACAGAGCTTGACAGCTGATGATTTGAGTGGAACTATTCCGGACATGTCTATGTTGACCGGAGGCTGTTCCTTCCCCCACAGCGCTGTCAACAAGCACTGGCACCGTGGAGGACATCACGTATGGCGGCGGAAAAGAGAAAGAGCCATGGAACTGACGCAACAAGTTTTCTAGCCGTTCTGAGACCAGGCGAGGGGCAAGGAGCTTTCGCCCCTTCTGGCCGATCATCTGGAGAGGTGCGTGGCGATCGGATCTCACGAGTAATGAGTAGGTCAGGACCACCAGCAGAGCTTGAGAATGTACTGGACGCGGTGAGTGATGCGGTGCCGACGCGCGCGCGACCTGTTCTGAACTCACATCAGCTCCGGTTAAATTCTCCAGCACATCTCCTCTTGTCCTCCTTGTTGTCCTCCTCTCCTTAAATTCTCCTCCACATCTCAGGTTTTGTCAGCTCCTGTGACACTAAGGAGTGCTCGGGGAGCTGGGGAGACTTCCGGGGGGGAAAGGGTACGTGCAAGACGCATCTGAGGTTTCTCCCACAGAGCCGGATTTTATGTACGAGAGTGGGGTCCTGGAGTGAATCCAGCTCGGGTACATGCTCTGTTGATTCAAGAGATAGAGAAGCGGCTTGTGTGATGCCCTTTCATCTATGGCCCGCTCTGGGACGTTCCCGGGGGCGGGCCGGAGGACAACCCAAAGTTCGTCAGGGCTGTGGTTCTGACAAAACATTATTCGGCTTGGAGTCACCTGGTTTTACTTCATTTCAGATCTCAGAGGGAAGTAATCAGGCGGGGCTATGCGCTCCAATTTTGCCCGTCAACCCCCGCGTCTTTCAGGGATTCTCTGGACATACGGGCGGAGCAGGAAAAATTATCCTGTTTCCTGCAGCAGAGATGATGACAGGGTTTTACTCCCGGTACTTCCTTGTGCCAAAGAAGTTCGGGGGTTGGAGACCCATACTGGACCTCCCGGTCAGAGGCAGAAAGTTACACTCACACACAGAAGGTGTTGAGCCATATTGCCACCCTGGGGTTCATGGTGAACCTCAGCAAGAGCGCTCTGACTCCAGTTCAACAGTTAGTTTACCAGGGGGTACTGTTGAGCACAGGGAAGGGATACGCGTCTCCCGGACGTGCGTATCCAGCCCATTCTCCGACTGACAACACAGTTGCTGGTAGCTCGGCGTCATGTGACGACAGCAGGCACTGTTGTCCCTCCTGGGGCTCACGCAGCTCACATATTCAGCTGTACTTGCTGCATATGAGGTAGCTTCAGAGATGTTTTGGTCGTTTCAAGCTAGACCTCAAGCGGGAACAGGGTCGAAAAGTGCGCCTTCCCGCTTGGGTTTTGCAGGACATCCAGTTTTTGGGACTCTCTAGCCAACCTCAGACGGAGAGTTCCATTGGTTGCGTCCTTCTTTACACTCAGGTGTTCACAGACGCTTCTCTGACAGGTTGGGGAGGCACCTCGGGTCAGGCCTACGCCAGCGGGGTAGACCAGTGTACAGTCACATAATCTTGCTAGAGCTAAAGGCAATTTACAACGTCCTGCTTCACCTCTCTCCCCAACTGTCACGCTCCAATGTCCAAGTGCTATCCGACAGCTCCACCGCCGTGGCGTACATAAATCGCCAAGGTGGAGCCAGATCCAGCCCTTCTGAGTGTGGCAAAGAAGATTTGGCTGTGGGCAGACCGTCACTTGCTTTCTCTCAGAGCTCAGCATGTACCGGGCGAGCTGAACGCAGTAGCAGACAGACTGTCGGGTGGGGGCCGTCCACGACGAATGGGGTCTGTCCGAGACAGTGGAGAGCCGAGATATGGTCACGGTTCGGTCACCCGGTGGCAGACTTCTTCGCCAGCAAGGAGAGCTTCAGATGTCCTCTCTGGTTCTCCCTCAGGGCATCGGATTTCCCCCCACTAGGTGTGGACGCTTTAGCCCACTTGAGTTGGCCGGCCGGACTACTGTTCGCCTTCCCTCCTCCGCGGCTCCTCCTCCCCTTAGTTCGGAGGACGAGGCGGGAGGGGCTGAGGTTAATACTGGTAGCACCAGACTCCCTGGTGCGCAAGACGGTCAGGGACCCGTGGGCCATCCCTTGGGCCCCTGCTGCCCTGGGCGGGCCTCTCAAAGTGTGGCACCTGCACGGGACGAGCTGAGCGGGACTTTGGACCCGGGCGTTCTCCACACGCCGTGCCCCGTCTACACGCAGGCTTTATGCCTCGAAGTGGGGGATTTTCTCCCTTGGACCCCAGCTCCTGTTTGGTCTCTGCTGTCCTGTCTTTCCTGCAACTTTTGCTGGATAGCGGACGGACTTTGGCGACACTGAGAGTTCGCATCAGCCACAGCAACGAGGCATGTCGGGTTGAGGGTGCTTCGGCTCGCGCCCACCCTCTGTTGGCGCGTTTTTCTTACGGGGTGCCTGCAGGCTTCGACCTCCTGCAAGGCCTTCCAGCCCTCAGTGGGATCTCCAGTTGGTACTGGACTCTCTCACAGGCCCGACCTTCGAGCCTCTTGACCAAGTCCCACTGGATATCTTGTCTTACAAGGTATCGCTCCTTCTGACACTAACAACCACGAGGAGAGCGAGTGAGCTTTGTGCTCTCTCCACTAGCCCTGAGTGTCTTTTCTTGGCGTCGAGGAGTCTTTGGTGTCATTGTTGCGGGTGGCTGCGTTTATGCGCTCTGATGCCCTATTCATCTGCCGCAGTAGATGCCGCCGGGGTGAGGCGATCTCCTCCCAGAGGTTTTCTCATTGGGTGAGATCGGCTATTATCCGGGCCTACCAAGCAGCGGTGGGATCTGCTCCTAACGGACTGAGGGCACATTCCACCCTTGGTGTGTCAGCCTCAGTGGCTCTTTTAATGGGTGTGGCAGCAGAGGACATCTGCTCAGCTGCTTCTTGGGCATCCACGTCAACCTTTGCTAATGCCCATCTCCTCGACATGACGGCGGGATCAGTAGCTCATACAGTTTTGAGCGCTGCTGTGACCCCCTCGAGGCCCACGGCTCCAGTAGACTTGGTTCCTGGGCTGGCGGGGCCCTAGCGATGTTGCTTCAGGAGCGGCGTCCAGCTGGGGGTACATTTATCCCGTCAGGCTTCACCTTGGGTTTAAACCAATAGCGAAGCCGTTAGAGGGCAGAGCACCAATATGAAGTAGAACCCCTGAGTTATCTATCATAACCTCAGGTTCTACGAATTGGTGCAAAGCCCTTTAACCTCGTCGCCCAGCGGCCGCCCCTCTCGCTGAGTTTTCAGTTGGAGGAAGTGCAGCGGGTGTTTCCCTCCTTTAAAGGAAGTGGACTGCCCCCTGCTGGGTGGCGAGTTCATTAAGCTTTCTAAGAGACGAGGCGGTGCCTCGGGGTAAACCAATAGCAAAGCCGTTAGAGGGCTTCGCACCAATTCGTAGAACCTGAGGTTATGATAGATAACTCAGGGGTTTTGAACACAACAATCGAGGGGAACTGTGATCAGGTGAGACGAAGACACAGGTGACACAAATCAGGGCAATCATGTCATGAGCAGAAGAGGAAGTAAACAAGACAAGGATAATAGAGTCTCAAATCGCATACTTCTCTTAGTATACTAGAAGTTAGTATGCATCAGGATAGTCTACGTACTAACTAGTAACAAATTCTTGACAGATAGTATTTCTCAAATCAAACACTGCCGCTACGCACTAACAGGAAATGACGCAACAGCTTCTTCTTCTACTTCTATTTAACAATGGTTGCAACCAGCTGTAGGAACACTATCACTGACACACGCTGACAGCAAGTTTTGCAAGTTTGGGAGAAGAAATAAAGAAAAAATATTAGAAACTAAATATTCGCGAGATATTTACGCAGATATTATCACTATAGACGTCTCATCATTCAACTGCTGGCTGAAAATGCACCTGTAGATATATGAATATATATATATATATATATATATATATATCATATGTATATATGACGTAACTTCCGTTTACAACGTGAACGTCACTGGCGGCCGTTTTGGGGTAGATAGTGTCCATCGATCCATACTCAGTTTTGTGGCAGTTTTAGTACGCCAATTTAAATTTAAATTTTATTTAAATTGGCGTACTAACAATTGAGATGCACTTACGCACTAAAAATACTAACTTTGAGTACGCAAGTATGCGATTTGAGACACAGCACATGAATCCCGGCATAATTCAAAGTTTAGAGTGAAATCTAGTGGCCTTAAATTGAACTTACTATATCATGATACAGTTTCTTCACTACACAGCTGTATCATGAGGCGTTATCAAAAAACTTTTTTTTCTTTTTAATAACCTACAGTAGTATAAACCTAATAATACAATTAAAAACAAAGATCTATCATTTATTAGTGACTGACTACACTTTGTTAAAATAAGTTTACATTAAAACAACTTCAGTTATAAAATCATATCCGTGGTTCAGAAAACAAGCAGAACAAATAGAAAATTCACAATCTGCCTTTCTTGCATGCACTGCTGGTGAAAGGCTCAGTAGTCGGACAAATTTTATTAAGTCTATATGTCAATAATCTACCTGATGTGTGTAGCGATGTAAAGTTATATGCTGATGACACCGTTTTGTACGTTCATGCAAAAACAAAATGTGAAGCCACTTAGGCTTGACTCTAGAGTGTGCAGGTAGTTGGGAACTCTGTGCAGGGCCCTGTGATTGTGGTAAGGAGTCTGTGTCCATCATCAGGTCCAAGTGGAACGCGGGCCAGGTCAGGTCAGTTTTCCATCACTTGTTCATCAGTTGGAAGGTGTTTGCACCCACCTGCTTTTCCACTAGCACAGGTGGGGAGAATCTCGTGTTAAACTTTAGGTGTTGGTCAAGGAATCCTTATTCTCACCTTCTCTTCCTCCTGAAATGGAGGATCATGTGCACCTCGCCTTGAATCAGTGTGGCGCTTCATTTTGTCTTGATTCCTCTCTACTGTGTTGCGTACTTTTGTAGGTGAAGGCATCCCAGTGAGAGGTAGAGGTAGAATGTACAACTTGGTGCGCATTTGACAGCCATAGAGCAGTTCATGAGGTGAAGCGGATGAAGTGGCATGTTGTGGGAGTCCATGAACTCAGCAGAGGTCAACTGAGGTCCGTTATCGGTGACGATGCACTTAGGGTTGCCATGGCGACTGAAAGTGGACATCAGGAACTTTACAACATCTGCTGTCGTGTCACTTTGGGAGAAGGCAAGTTCAGGCCACTTTGTGTAATAGTCTGTTAGTGTTATGGCGTAACGGCAGGTAGGGGAAGCTGTTTCAAAAGGCCCTACTTTATCAAGACCCAGTTTCTGCCACAGGCCCCTAGGAAGCTGGACAGGTTGCAGGGGAGCTGGATGAATGGAGGCCGTTTTGTCATTTGACTGGCAAGCAACGCAGGAGGCTATGCAGGTACAACCTCACCTAAGCCATAGTCACTTGCATCTGTGGAGACAACTGTACGTACGTAGAGGGCAAGGGCCAGACTACCTAGCAGGAGCTATTTAACCGCCTCAAAACTGCTTTGAGCAGCTTCGGTCCATGTGAATGATTCAGTCTCTTTGGCAAACTCACGCATCGCGGAAACAACTGTAGCAAAGCCTGGCAAAAATTTAGAATACCAGGACGCGAGGCCTGAGAAAAACCTCAGAGTAGCTGCATCAGAAGGGGCGGGGCATTCAGGACTGCATCAATGTGTCCACAGCTAAGGTTTCCCCCCCCCCTCAGTGATGACAAGGAACCGTAGCGAAGTCTGGTTGAAATGACACTTGTCTTCATTCAGGACTAACCCAGTCTCTTTTAGTTTGAGCAGGACAGTTCTGATGCTACTGTTGTGATCATCAGGCCCATAAAGGATCAGATCATCTAGGTAGATTTGTACACCAGGTACACCCTGTGAAATTGTCGCCATCATTTTTTGATAGGCAGAGGGCGCTGACGCCAAGCCATAGGGAACCCTGCAAAAAGTGTAGAGACACTTGTATGTAATGAAGGCAGTAATGTCCCTGCTGTGCTTGTGGAGAGGCAGCTGATATGCATTTGCCAGATCAATCGGGGAAAATACCTTGGCTCATCGCAGGTTGGCCAGCAGCTCATCGATGTGAGTGGCATTGGGTAGCTATGAGAGCTCATGGTAGCTCATGTGGAAGTTGTTATCATTGTTGAAACGCATGCCGCTCCACTACGACGTTAACTTTTGGCAAGAAATGTCTCTCTGGTGCTGTCACAGCATCTTCTAAACTTGTACCCGTATCCGGCAGCAAGTAGAATATCCTCTGCCCATCAGCGCTAAGGCAATGAAGTCTAGTAGCTCTCTTGCAGGCTTTTGGCCAGGAATTCCTGGTTACATTCATAACTAACATTTTGTTGTTGCAGATAAGGAGCCACATGTCGAACGGCATGACCGGTTCTCCCGGACACGGTAGAAACATTGCAGGCGCAGTTCACAGACATCTCGTCGTCTTAGTTGAAATCCCCATCGCCAAGTTTGACTTTGTAGCTCACAAAACTTTCACCATTCGATTCATCCTCAACAGGAAGTACAGGATCACAACATCTGCTTTTCTTCTTCTCCTCCTCTAGATACATACAGAGTATAATATTATTCAGTGGTGCCTTCAACACAACATATAACATCTTGGACATTGTTTATAATCAGATATTCATTGATGCTTGACTCATTTTTAGAGTTTTAAATACACTTGCTCCCCCACCCTTGTTGAGTTTAATAAGTAAAAATAATAATAGCAGTCAAGTTAACACCAGAGCATTGACCAGAGGGAACTGCAACGTACAAAGACGCAGCACTAAATTTGGCCAAATGTTGGAGGCACACAGTCATGGAACAGGCTACCATATCAGAAACTTTGACACTTATTCAGTATTTAAAATTGCACTGAAAGAATGATTAAAAACAAACCAGACATGCACTCACAGATAATTCACCTTTATGTTTTTCTTCTCCTTTTCTCTTGGGTTGAAAAGTTTTCAAAATCTTAACCTACAGGTTACTTGTCTATGGTCTGTGTCTATGGTTACCTGTAATGAATTATGTCTTGTACTCTGTGTCATCTATCTGCCTTAGGACAACGGATCCGGAATATTTACATTGTTGCTCTATGCTGACATGTTGATGAATATGCATTGTCCTGGTTCAGATAAATAAATAGTTAAATTACATTTAGCGACATTTATGGCTCTAAATACATGAACTGTTTTGTCATTCATTGTTTTTAAACTCTATCATGATATAGTGCCTTCATGTTAAAGGCCACTAGATGTCACTGTCTTTACAATCTTTGGCTCTAAGCCAATAATTCAATGAAACTTGGCATCATTTTCATTAGTGGCCTTTAAAATTAAAACATTATATCATGATACAGTGTTCTCACTACACAGCTGTATCATGAGGCCTCATCAACCATCACTAATTAATACCTACAAGAATTTTTCTAAGATTATTGGAACATTGTTTGAAAACATACAGCAGCACAAAAATAATAATAACATTTTAAATAAAATTACTATCACTCGAATGAGTTACTAACTACATTTTCTTTTTTTCAATCAGGGAAAAGCATTTGAAGTGTGAATTGTGTTCTTGTTGTATGTTCACATTCACACCAAGCATTTGTTTGCTTTTCCTCATGTCTGTGCAATTTAATGAATCACAGAAATAAAATGTTTAATCAACCATCACTTTAATAGTTTGTTGTGAGGATGGAGTGTGATTGTCATGCAGAGTTAAGTTAAGACTATACTTTCAGGGATCATTTCTATAGTTGTTAACTTGAGAAATGTGTTTCTAGAGTGTTTGGTGTCACTAACCACAATGAAGAGTCATGATATTCCTTCCTGAGCATGAAGCAGACAGAGAATAATGATTTACTTCATATGTTCACTGTCATTGATGATCCTTCTTTACTTCCTTGTGGAGTATTGAGAGGAGGAATATGATCAGAGTGGTTCTTTTGTCTTGTTAATATAACATTTAATTGAGAGCAATTACTGAATTGTTTGGAACTCCCTCTGACTTTAGCTAAATGTTTCAAAAAGTGTGTCACTCTGAACCACAAACTGAATTTGGAATTAAGGTATACTAGCAACATACTGTAGATTGACATCGTGTTATCCTTGTATAATTCTAATCTAGAATATTCTCATCCAAATAATTTGTTCACAATGGGTCATTAAATTAAATTGACATTTATGGATCTATAAACATTAACTGTCTTGTAATTCATTGTTTTTAAACAACAATAGATGAGATTAAAACTAGTGATGGGTTAAAGAGGCTTCATGAAACAGCTGTGTAGCTGTCTCATGATACACTGCCCTCATGTTGAAAGGCCACTAGATGGCACTCTCTTCTTTACAATGTTTGGCTATAATACAATGATTTAATGAATCCTGGCATAATTTTAATTCAGAGTGACATCTAGTGGCCTTAAAATGAAGTCACTTTATCATGATACAATGGTTACCCTACACAGTTTTTTCATTAAGGCCTCATCAACCCAAAACAAATTAATACCTACAAATATTTTTCTATGACTATTTGGAACATTGTTTTAAAACCTACAGTAGTATAAATCTAATAATAACATTTTAACATCTTCATCTACATCTTCATCTGCATCTTCTATTGATTATTATTAATTATTATCTGAAGACATTTGGGATTAAAACAATATAGATATGTAGTTAAAAGTATGTGGAACATGAGTTGAACCCATTTAGTATGTTTGCATTAAAATGACATTTTTTTTGTTAGAGTTATAAGATGATAATGATAATAATACTAATAGCATTAATAAATATTATCCTAATAAACCATGAATACAATAGTTTGTTGTGAGGATGGAGTGTGATTGTCATGCAGCGTTAAGTTAAGACTATACTTTCAGGGATCATTTCTATAGTTGTTAACTTGAGAAATGTGTTTCTAGAGTGTTTGGTGTCACTAACCACAATGAAGAGTCATGATATTCCTTCCTGAGCATGAAGCAGACAGAGAATAATGATTTACTTCATATGTTCACTGTTATTGATGATCCTTCTTTACTTCCTTGTGGAGTATTGAGAGGAGGAATATGATCAGAGTGGTTCTTTTATCTTGTTAATGTAACATTTAAATGAGTTATTCTCAAAACATTTGAACATAATTTTTCACATGTGTCTATTAAACAGAGAATACATTTTTAATATGAACAAACCAGCAGATTATCAAGAAAAGTTATCTTATGTACTATACATGCAATCAAATATTCTCATTAAATATGTTACAAAGATTTTTTGAACAAAATGTTGTCACATGTATGGATCTAAAACAGTAACTATATTGCCATTCATTATTTTTAAACAACAATAAATGTGATAACAGTTTTTTTGGATTTCATGAATACTAAAATGAATAGTATAACACAATTATAAAAACCTTACACTCATAGAGCAAAACTCCTTTTTCAAATGACTACACACAGTAAATTGCAAAACACTAAACACACTTGTATACATTAGTCACAGATGCATATTATGATTTCACTTCCTTGTGTAGCTGGTGAAACACAACACTCAGGTGCACCAACACATGGTTGCTTATTTGGAGACACATGTTCAAGAACTAGAAAAAGGCAGCAGGTGAGTTCACCTGTCTTCTACCATAATGGAACGAGTAAGGTGAGGAAGAGTAAGAATGATAGAAGGAATTCAAAGAGAAGGAGAAGGAGGTGAAGGCACAGGTCATGCCAGAGGTGGAGGGAGAAGAACAGGAAGAAGACGAGGAAGACTAGAACCAGGAATACATGCCGTAAGAAGGAGAGGACCAAATTTATCCAATTAAATCCAGGCAACATTAGTTGATCATGTGATGAACCATGGACTGATGCTGAGAGTTCAGACAAATCTTAGCAGGTTTACAGTGGCATCTGTGATCAGGGCATTTTGACAAGAAAACAGGTAAAAACAAATGTTTCTACAAAGGTAATCAACTGCTTAGTATGTACCATATCAGCACTGTTGATACTGGTTCCTGTGTATATCTTTCCACGTAGGATTCAGGGGCGAGAGCGACAAGGAGGGAGAACATGGTTGTAGACAATAATGCAATAACTCTCACAGAAATTTAAGTCAACGTCATTAATAACGAAGGCATTTTCAATAATGTCCATCAGGTCTCCCTCTCAACACTGACACGCATCCTGAAGAGACATCAAGTTCAGATGAAACAACTGTATCAAGTGACTTTTGAGCAGAATTCGAAGAGGAACAAACAGCTGTGGCGTGAGTATGTGGAGGTTTGTATTGTTCACTCTATCACTGTGATGTTACACACTGCAAGCTACATTTACTGTGTATCAGATCCATGCTATACACTAAACAATTAAAACACCTTAATCTTCTTTATATACATCTTCATCACTTATTAGTGTCTGAAGACATTTAGGCTTAAAAACAAATGTTAGTAAAGTAAAAGGTATGTGGAGCGTGACTTGAGCCCATGGAGTATGTTTGCATTAAAATGATTTATTTTTTACAGAGTTATAAAATAATAATAATTCTAATAAACCATGAATAAAATAGTTTGTTGTGAGGATGGAGTGTGATTGTCATGCATAGTTAAGTTAAGACTATACTTTCAGGGATCATTTCTATAGTTGTTAACTTGAGAAATGTGTTTCTAGAGTGTTTGGTGTCACTAACCACAATGAAGAGTCATGATATTCCTTCCTGAGCATGAAGCAGACAGAGAATAATGATTTACTTCATATGTTCACTGTCATTGATGATCCTTCTTTACTTCCTTGTGGAGTATTGAGAGGAGGAATATGATCAGAGTGGTTCTATTATCTTGTTATTTTAACTTTTAAATGAGTATGGGTTTGTAGTTTAGATGTTATAGCAAAATATATCAAGCTAAGTTTTCTTATATACTATAAATATTCAAGAACATTCTCATCAAAATAATATGGTTACAAACTATTATGAATCACATTTAGTGACATTTATGGCACTAAAGATTGAAACTGTTTCAATGTTTATTGTTTTTTAACAGCAATATATGTAAATAAAACTAGTGATGGGTTGATGAGGCTTCGTGAAACAGTGTAGCTGTCTCATGATACACTGCCCTTATGTTGATAGGCCACAAGGTGGCACTGTCTTCTTTGTAATGTTAGGATCTAATCTAATATTCTAATATATTATATTCTTCCTCTGAACACTGTCATTAGTGAACAGAGAAGCAGATGGAGTTGACGATTGCTCCTTCCCAGATGAAAAACGAATAGACTCAAGGACTCATTCATTCCTCGGGCTGTTAGATTGTACAATTCTGAGTTTGTGGGCCGGAGTGGAGCCCAAGTATCTTGACATTCTATTCTATGTTCATCTTTGTATCCTTTGTCTTTGTTATTTATTCGTATATGTTCTTTATCTTTAGACTTAGATTGTGTCATCTTGTTCTTTCTTTTTATTTCTCTTTGTTCTTGTTCTTATTTTTATTTTTTTTGAATAAGTAAGTAAGTGAGTAAGTAATATTTATTTATATAGTGCTTTTCGAGACCAGGGTCACAAAGCGCTTAAACAATCGAAACAATACTCAAAAAAGTACATATTTTAAAGATCAAGATAATACTGAGAACAACACAGAAGTTTGAGAAATTCAAGGAAAAGCCTGAATAATCGTCTGTATTGCTGTTTCTAATTGGAATAAACAATTTCCCGAAAGAGACCTCCCGAGGGATCAATAAAGTTCTACTTAACCTAACCTAACCTAAGCTAATATTTAAATTAAACCTGGCGTCAATTTTAAACTGAGAGTGTCATCTAGTGGTCTTTAAAAAGAAGACACTGTATCAGGATACAGCTGTGTATTTTAAAAGGCCACTAGATGGCACTCTCTTCTTTACAATGTTGGCCTATAATAATAAATATAACTATATTAAACCATGAATAAAATAGCTTGTTGTGAGGATGGAGTGTGATTGTCATGCAGAGTTAAGTTAAGACTATACTTTCAGGGATCATTTCTATAGTTGTTAACTTGAGAAATGTGTTTCTAGAGTGTTTGGTGTCACTAACCACAATGAAGAGTCATGATATTCCTTCCTGAGCATGAAGCAGACAGAGAATAATGATTTACTTCATATGTTCACTGTCATTGATGATCCTTCTTTACTTCCTTGTGGAGTATTGAGAGGAGGAATATGATCAGAGTGGTTCTTTTGTCTTGTTAATGTAACATTCAAATAAGAGAATAGATTTGTAATTTAGATGTACTAGCAAAAACTATCAAGGTACGTTTCTTATATACTATACATACAATCAAAATTATATTAAATAATATTTTCATCAAAAAATGGTTACAAATTATTATTAAATCACATTAAGTGACATTTATGGCACTAAAAATTGTAAACTTTTTCAATGTTCATTGTTTTTCAACAGCAATACATTTAAATAATAATAGTGATGGGTTGATGAGGCTTCATGAAACAGTTGTGTAGCTGTCTCATGATACTCTGCCCTTATGTTGAAAGGCCACAAGATGTCACTCTCTTCCTTGTATTGTTAGGATCTATTCTAATATATAAATTAAACCAGGCGTCAATTTTAAACTGAGAGTGCCATCTAGTGGTCTTTAAATTAAAGACACTGTATCATGATACAGCTGTGTATTTTAAAAGGCCACTAGATGACACTCTCTTCTTTACAACGTTAGGGTAAAATACAATAATTTAATGAATCCTGGCGTAATTTAAATTTAGAGTGACATCCAGTAATGACGTTACTGTATCATGATACAGTGTTTTCACTACACAGTTGTATCATGAGGCCTCATCAACCATCACTAATTAATAACTAAAATAATATTTCTAAGATGATCTGAAACATTGTTTTAAAACCTACAGAATAATAATTCTAATAATACAATAAAAAAAAGATCTATCACTTATTAGAGACTGACTATGTTTAGTAAAAAAAAAAGTAAAGTAATTAAAGCAGTGAAAAGTTTGTGGAGCATGAGTTCAGTTCTTGTTGTATGTTGATTGTTAAACACCTTTTTTGTTTGCTTATAATAAAAATAATAATAATTCTAAATAAAACTAAATGGAGTCACTGACTTTAATTAGTGATAGAACATTGTTAATGTAACATTTAAATGAGAGCAGTTACCTAAATGGCTGGAACTCTCTCTGACTTTGGTAGAATGTTTCAAAAATGTATCACTGTGAACCAGAAATTGAATTTGGAATTTAGATATACTAGCAACATACTGTAGATTGACATCTTATTGTCCCTGTATACTTATAATTCTAATCTAGAATATCCTCATTAAAATAATGTTCATAATGGGTCATTAAATTAAATTGTGACATTTATGGATCTAAAAACATTAACTGTCTTGTCGTTCATTGTTTTGAAACAGCAATAGATGAGATTAAAACTATAAATGGGTTGATGAAGCCTCATGATACCTCTGTGAATTTTGAAAGGCCACTAGATGTCACTCTCTCCTTTATAATATTTGGCTCTAATAGAATAATTCAATGGAACCTGGAATCATTTTTCACAAGAACAAGAAAGAACCATCATAAACATGGTTCTAGACAATAATTCAATAACTCTCACAGAAATTAAAGTCAACGTCATTGATAACGAAGGCATTTTCAATAATGTCCATCAGGTCTCCCTCTCAACACTGGCTCGCATCCTGAAAATACATCAAGTTCAGATGAAACAACTGTATCAAGTGCCTTTTGAGCAGAATTTAAAGAGGAACAAACAGCTGTGGCGTGAGTATGTGGAGGTTTGTATTGTTCATTCTATCACTGTGATGTTACACACTGCAAGCTACATTTTCTGTGTATTAGATCCATGCTATACACTAAACAATTAAAACACCTTAATCTTCTTTATAATTCTCTTCATCACTTATTAGAGTGTCTGAAGACATTTAGGCTTAAAAACAAATGTTAGTAAAGTAAAAGGTATGTGGAGCGTGACTTGAGCCCATGGAGTATGTTTGCATTAAAATGATTTATTTTTTACAGAGTTATAAAAGAATAATAATTGTAATAAACCATGAATACAATAGTGTGTTTGTGAGGATGGAGTGTGATTGTCATGCAGAGTTAAGTTAAGACTATACTTTCAGGGATCATTTCTATAGTTGTTAACTTGAGAAATGTGTTTCTAGAGTGTTTGGTGTCACTAACCACAATGAAGAGTCATGATATTCCTTCCTGAGCATGAAGCAGACAGAGAATAATGATTTACTTCATATGTTCACTGTCATTGATGATCCTTCTTTACTTCCTTGTGGAGTATTGAGAGGAGGAATATGATCAGAGTGGTTCTTTTATCTTGTTAATGTGATATTTAAATAAGGGAATGGTTTTGTAATTTAGATATACTAGCAAAAAGCATCATGTTTTCTTATACTATACAAACAATCAAATTGTGTTCAAAAATATTCTTATCAAATAAAGCTACAGATTATTGATAAGTGACTTTTATAGCTCTAAAAACTAGTGATTGTGAGATGAAGCCTCCTGAAGCACCGAAGCCTCCCAGCCGAGTAGTTCATCTTTGGAGCAAAGCTTCGTGAGGCTTCATTTGCACTACCATGCCATCATGTGGACAATTGGGAGCATTGGATATTTTGTGTGCAAATGATTCTGATAATAAAAAATAATTTAAAAAGCAGTTTTCAACAGTGCTTGGATTCAGTTTGTTTCTTTTTTTTTAATAATTTCACCATCTTTGGAAGTTCCAGAGCGATTACCCAACAGGTCACGTGACAGGCCGGTTCGCGAGGCCTCGAACATAATCACTACGTCACCACCTATGTAACCAACACACGCCTCAAAACACGCTTCATGAAAATCTTCCTGGTCTACTCGACACACGCTTCGAAGCCTCGACACAGTCGGACACATCACTACTAAAAACAGTAACTATTTAAATGTTCACTGTTTTTAAACAGCATTAAAAGTAAATAATACTAGTGATGAGTTGATGAGGCTTCATGAAACAGCTGTGTAGTGAAGATGTTGCATAATGATAGTGTCTTCATGTTGAAAGGCCACTAGATATCACTCTCTTCTTTGTAATGTTAGGATCTAATCCAATATTTCAATTAAACCCTACATCATTTTAAACTGAGTGTCATCTAGTGGCCTTTAAAATGAAGACATTGTATCATGATACTGCTGTGTATTTTGATAGGCCACTAGATGTCACTCTCTCCTTTACTATGTTTGGGTATAATCTAATAATTCAATGTATCCTGGTATAATTTTGAATTTAGAGTAACATCTAGTGGCCTTAAGCATGTGTCCATGATCACTCAGGATCCCCCCCTCAGTGATGACATGACCAAGGAACCGCAGCGTAGTCTGTTTGAAATGGCTCTTGTCTTCATTCAGGACTAACCCAGTCTCTTTTAGTTTGAGCAGGACAGTTCTGAGGCTACGGACGTGATCAGCAGGCCCATAAAGGATCAGATCATCTAGGTAGATTTGTACACCAGGTACACTCTGTAGAATTGTCGCCATCACTTTTTGAAAAGCAGAGGGCGCTGACGCCAAGCCGTAGGGAACCCTGCAAACCCTCAAGAAACACTTGTGTGTAATGAAGGCAGTAATGTCCCTGCTGTGCTCGTGGAGAGGCAGCTGATACACATTTGCCAGATCAATTGTGGAAAATACCTTGGCTCGTCGCAGGTTGGCCAGCAGCTCATTGATGTGAGGCAGTGGGCAGCTGTCGATTACCACCGCCTTGTTTGGTTCCCGTAGATCAGCACACACTCGTATTCCAACATTTTTCTAAGCAGTGACCAAGAATGTGGGAAACCCAGGCAGAAGCATCGATCTTCTCTATGATCATATAATCAGATATTCATGGATGCTTGACTCATTTTTAGAGTTTTAAATAAACTTGCTCCCCCACCCTTGATGAGTTTAATAAGTACAAATAATAATAGCAGTCAAGTTAACACCAGAGCACTGACCAGAGGGAACTGCAACGTACAGAGACGCAGCACTAAATTTGGCCAAATGTTGGAGGCACACAGTCATGGAACAGGCTACCATATCAGAAACTTTGGCACTTATTCAGTATTTAAAATTGCACTGAAAGAATGGTTAAAAACAAACCAGACATGCACTCACTTAGATTATTCACCTTTATGTTTTTTTTCTCCTTTTCTCTTGGATTCCAAAGTTTTCAAAATCTTAACCTACAGGTAACTTGTCTATGGTCTGTGTCTATGGTTACCTGTAATGTATAATGTCTTGTACTCTGTGATATCTAACCTGCCTTAGGACAACAGATCTGGAATATTTACGTTGTTGCTCTATGCTGACATGTTGATGAATATACATTATAGATGTCTCTCTTTACTGTCTTTGGTTCTAATCCAATGAAACCTGGCATAATTCAAACTGTTTCATCTAGTGGCCTTTAAAATTAAGACATTATATCATGATACAGTGTTTTCACTACACAGTTGTATCATGAGGCCTCATCAACCATCACTAATTATTACCTACAAGAATATTTCTAAGATGATCTGAAACATTACTGACTACATTATTTTTTTCAATCAGTGAAAAGCATGTGAAATGTGAATTGGGTTTTTATTGTATGTTCACATTCACACCAAGCATTTGTTTGCTTTTCCTCATGTCTGAGCAATTTAATGAATCCCAGAATTAAATGTTTAATCAACCGTCACTTTAGTAGTTTGTTGTAAGGATGGAGTGTGATTGTCATGCAGAGTTAAGTTAAGACTATACTTTCAGGGATCATTTCTATAGTTGTTAACTTGAGAAATGTGTTTCTAGAGTGTTTGGTGTCACTAACCACAATGAAGAGTCATGATATTCCTTCCTGAGCATGAAGCAGACAGAGAATAATGATTTACTTCATATGTTCACTGTCATTGATGATCCGTCTTTACTTCCTTGTGGAGTATTGAGAGGAGGAATATGATCAGAGTGGTTATTTTATCTTCTAAATGTAACTTTTAAATGACAGAATGGATTTCTAATTTAGATGTACTAGCAAAAAGAATCAAGGTAAGTTTCCTTACTTACTAAACATACAATCAAAATGATATTCAAGATCATTCTCATCAAAATATGTTTACAAAGGGTAATTAAATTACAATAGTGACATTTATGGCACTAAAATTGTAACTGTTTCCATGTTCATTGTTTTTCAACAGCAATAAATGTAAATAATACTAGTGATGGGTTGATGAGGCTTCATGATACAGTTGTATAGTGAAGACACTGTATCAAGATACAGTTGTGTATCTGGAAAGGCCACTAGATGACACTCTCTTCTTTACAATGTTAGGCCACAATCCAATAATATAATGGATCCTGGTTAAATTTTAAATTCACAGTGACATCTAGTGTCCTTAAAATGAAGTTAATGTATCATGATACAGTGTTTTCACTACACAGGTGTATCATGAGGCCTCATCAACCATCACTAATTAATACCTACAAGAATATTTCTAAGATTATCTGGAACATTGTTTTAAAACCTACAGCATAATAATTCTAATAATACAATAAAAAAAAACACTTATTAAAGTGTCTGATGACATTTATGTTTAAAAAATATGGTAGTAAAATAAAAAGTAAGTGGAGCGTGACTTGAGCCCATGTAGTATGTTTGCATTAGAGTAAATTTTTTTTGATAGTTATATAATAATAATTATATTAAACCATGAATAAAATAGTTTGTTGTGAGGATGGAGTGTGATTGTCATGCAGAGTTAAGTTAAGACTATACTTTCAGGGATCATTTCTATAGCTGTTAACTTGAGAAATGTGTTTCTAGAGTGTTTGGTGTCACTAACCACAATGAAGAGTCATGATATTCCTTCCTGAGCATGAAGCAGACAGAGAATAATGATTTACTTCATATGTTCACTGTCATTGATGATCCTTCTTTACTTCCTTGTGGAGTATTGAGAGGAGGAATATGATCAGAGTGGTGCTTTTATCTTGTTAATGTAATATTTAAATAAGGGAATGGTTTTGTAATTTAGATGTACTAGCAAAAAGCATCATGTTTTCTTATATACTATACAAACAATCAAATTATGTTCAAAAATATTCTCATCAAATAAAGCTACAGATTATTGACTAGTGACTTTTATAGCTCTAAAAACTAGTGATTGTGAGATGAAGCCTCCTGAAGCACCGAAGCCTCACAGCCGAGTAGTTCATCTTTGGAGCAAAGCTTCGTGAGGCTTCATTTGCACTACCATGCCATCATGTGGACAATTGGGAGCATTGGATATTTTGTGCGCAAATGATTGTGATAATAAAAAAATGTGCTTGACTAACTTGTTTTCTGAATAACCTATTATATTTTATTCCAAAAAAGCAACAGTGCTTTGCTTCAGACTTTTTTTATTTTTATTATTATTTCACCAGCTTTGGAAGTTCCCGAGCGATTACCGAACCGGTCACGTGACGAGCCGGTTCAAGCAGCGCTGCTCGAACCAGTTACGTGACGGTCCGGTTCGCGAGGCCTTGAACGTCATCACTACGTCACCACCTACGTAACCAACACACGCCTCGATACACGCTTCATGAAAAATTTCCTTGATTACTCGACACACGCTTCGAAGCCTCGACACAGTCGGACACATCACTAATTTAGATCATGCAGTTACAACTTGAGTTAAACTCAACACAACATTTGACTTTGATAGATTGTTTCTAAAATGTGTGACCGTGAAAGAGAGAATTTATTTTTAATTTAAATGTACAAGCAAAAAGCATCAAATCAAGTTTTTTTATATAATATACAAATAGTTACAGGTCTCAAGGCAGGAATCCGGAATGAAGAGTAAACTAATTTAATTAAGAAAAAGAGATGGCAAAAAAGACACCCAGCAGGGGGCAGTCCACTTCCTATAAAGGCGGGAAACACCTTCCGCACTTCCTCCCTTACAACTCAGCGAGAAAGCTCCTGACAGTGGAATGTAATGATGGCGAATGAATATTGAAGTAAACAATGTGTGTGCATGAAGTGCACCTGCCGAGCGCTTCCCACGGCTCTTGACAGTGACGGGAAGCGTTCGAGGCTTGTCGACCCACGCCGCCTCAGAGATAATGATTATGATCAAGACAGGTTAATGCAATGTTGTTTAAGAAAAACAAACAACATGGCAGTCCTGTGCGGTGCACTCGACAAGCTCACGTTCCAATGTGGTGAGAAGAAAAAGATTGTTGGACCCTGATGAGTCGAGCTGATCGTCCCTCGATCGTGAACAGACGTCGAAAAGGAGGACGACTGGCTCGCTGCATGGAGTCGGCCATAAGGTATGCCAGAGCGACCCAGGTAAGTATCTCTTGCAGGCCACATGGCCCTCCTGCAGTGCACTCGACGGGTTCACCTGAGAGAGATGTTAGTAGTGTGCATGTGTTTCCGCCTGTGAGTGTGACGCATTCACAGGCGTCATTAGAAACTTTCGCCGCTAATGCTAAGCTAACATGCTTCGCCGTTCATAGACGGCGAGAGTTTCCTCTCAGAACACAGTTCGAAGGAGGTGTTAAACCCCTTCGTCCGGGTCATGCCGAGACTGTAATAACGGAGTCTGTCCACACGAACGAAGGGCAGACTCAATCATGTGTTTGTTTCCAGATAAGCAAATGTCCACGAGACCGGCTTAATCAGCTGTGTTTACTTCACTTCCGTGTTGACATGCGCTGGTCTGACGGGGCTTGACAGCTGATGAGCGTTGTCAAAAAATCCCGGCGCCATGGATGGCGTCACATTTGGCGGCAGAGAAACGCCATGGAACAGACGCACTTAAGAGGAATAGCCCGCCAGGAGGCGGCGCAGCAGGAGTCAGCGCAGCTCCGCCATCACCTGCATGGGCGTTATGACGAGCCGCGACGGGGATACGGCGCTCGGAGACGGAGATCCCGTTCGTCGGCCTCATCATCTGGTGCTGGGGGGAAGTGTCACCAGAGCCAGCCAGCCCAGCAGCACCAACAACATCGACGGCGGGCGACGAATGGGCGTCGCCAAGATCCGCAGCGGGAGCCAGAGAGCCAGCAGCCGTAGCAGAGTCAGCGGCCGAGGGACCTGCAGCAGCGGCGAGGCATCTTTTCGGGGGAGCCCTCCTCCCCCCTATTCATTCAAGGGCATTTATAAGAAATAAAACAAGAGAACGTATGACGTTTCTGTGGTTCGTTCTGAGAGAGATGTTAGTAGTGTGCATGTGTTTCCGCCTGTGAGTGTGACGTATTCACAGGCGTCATTAGAAACTTTCGCCGCTAATGCTCAGCTAACATGCTTCGCCGTTCATAGACGGCAAGAGTTTCCTCTCAGAACACAGTTCGAAGGAGGTGTTAAACCCCTTCGTCCGGGTCATGCCGAGACTGTAATAATGGAGTCTGTCCACACGAATGAAGGGCAGACTCAACCATGTGTGTTTTATTTCCAAACGAGCAGAGGTCCGCGAGACCGGCTTCAGCGGTGTTTACTTCCGCTTCGACCAGCGCTCGTGCCCGACAGAGCTTGACAGCTGATGATTTGAGTGGAACTATTCCGGACATGTCTATGTTGACCGGAGGCTGTTCCTTCCCCCACAGCGCTGTCAACAAGCACTGGCACCGTGGAGGACATCACGTATGGCGGCGGAAAAGAGAAAGAGCCATGGAACTGACGCAACAAGTTTTCTAGCCGTTCTGAGACCAGGCGAGGGGCAAGGAGCTTTCGCCCCTTCTGGCCGATCATCTGGAGAGGTGCGTGGCGATCGGATCTCACGAGTAATGAGTAGGTCAGGACCGCCAGCAGAGCTTGAGAATGTACTGGACGCGGTGAGTGATGCGGTGCCGACGCGCGCGCGACCTGTTCTGAACTCACATCAGCTCCGGTTAAATTCTCCAGCACATCTCCTCTTGTCCTCCTTGTTGTCCTCCTCTCCTTAAATTCTCCTCCACATCTCAGGTTTTGTCAGCTCCTGTGACACTAAGGAGTGCTCGGGGAGCTGGGGAGACTTCCGGGGGGGAAAGGGTACGTGCAAGACGCATCTGAGGTTTCTCCCACAGAGCCGGATTTTATGTACGAGAGTGGGGTCCTGGAGTGAATCCAGCTCGAGTACATGCTCTGTTGATTCAAGAGATAGAGAAGCGGCTTGTGTGATGCCCTTTCATCTATGGCCCGCTCTGGGACGTTCCCGGGGGCGGGCCGGAGGACAACCCAAAGTTCGTCAGGGCTGTGGTTCTGACAGAACATTATTCGGCTTGGAGTCACCTGGTTTTACTTCATTTCAGATCTCAGAGGGAAGTAATCAGGCGGGGCTATGCGCTCCAATTTTGCCCGTCAACCCCCGCGTCTTTCAGGGATTCTCTGGACATACGGGCGGAGCAGGAAAAATTATCCTGTTTCCTGCAGCAGAGATTATGACAGGGTTTTACTCCCGGTACTTCCTTGTGCCAAAGAAGTTCGGGGGTTGGAGACCCATACTGGACCTCCCGGTCAGAGGCAGAAAGTTACACTCACACACAGAAGGTGTTGAGCCATATTGCCACCCTGGGGTTCATGGTGAACCTCAGCAAGAGCGCTCTGACTCCAGTTCAACAGTTAGTTTACCAGGGGGTACTGTTGAGCACAGGGAAGGGATACGCGTCTCCCGGACGTGCGTATCCAGCCCATTCTCCGACTGACAACACAGTTGCTGGTAGCTCGGCGTCATGTGACGACAGCAGGCACTGTTGTCCCTCCTGGGGCTCACGCAGCTCACATATTCAGCTGTACTTGCTGCATATGAGGTAGCTTCAGAGATGTTTTGGTCGTTTCAAGCTAGACCTCAAGCGGGAACAGGGTCGAAAAGTGCGCCTTCCCGCTTGGGTTTTGCAGGACATCCAGTTTTTGGGACTCTCTAGCCAACCTCAGACGGAGAGTTCCATTGGTTGCGTCCTTCTTTACACTCAGGTGTTCACAGACGCTTCTCTGACAGGTTGGGGAGGCACCTCGGGTCAGGCCTACGCCAGCGGGGTAGACCAGTGTACAGTAAGTAAGTAAGTAAGTAAGTAAGTAATATTTATTTATATAGCGCTTTTCGAGACCAGGGTCACAAAGCGCTTTAACAATCAAAACAATACTCAAAACAGTACATACTTCAAAGATCAAGACAACACCGAGAACAACACAGGAGTTCGAGAAATTCAAGGAAAAGCCTGAACAAATAGAAACGTCTTAAGATGTTTCTTAAAGGAGTCAGTAGACTCCATCAAGCGCAAAGAGAGAGGAAGATTGTTCCAAAGCTTAGGAGCAACAGCCTGAAAAGATTTCTCTCCTCTGGTCCTGAGCCGTGTGCGTGGAACCATAAGTAGATTCTGATCCACAGACCTCAGAGACCGAGCTGGGGTGTAAGGCTGGATCAGATCAGTGATGTAAGGAGGAGCCTGACCATGAATAGCTCTGAAAGTAAGAACCAGAATTTTAAAGTTGATCCTGAAAGAAACTGGAAGCCAGTGAAGAGTTTTAAGGATCGGAGAAATGTGAGTTCTTCTACTAGAGCGGGTCAGAATTCTCGCTGCAGAGTTCTGAATCAACTGCAGACGAGACAGCTCCTTCTTGTTAAGACATGAAAACAAACTGTTACAATAGTCCAGACGAGAAGAAACAAACGCATGGATTACAAGCTCCAGATCATGTTGTGACAACATTTTCCTAAGTTTAGAGATTTTTCTCAGTTGAAGGAAACAGTTTCTGGTCAGTTTTCTGCAGTGTTGAACAAGAGACATGGCTTTATCAAATACAACACCCAGGTTTCTCAGGCTCAGTTTGACAGACTGACCTAAGTCACCCAAGTACTGACTCAACCCTGGAATCTTATCATCAGGAGCAATCACCAGAGTTTCAGTTTTGTCCACATTAAGCTGTAAAGTGTTTTCACTCAGCCATTGTTTGATTTCTAGCAAACAATTGACTAAGCTGTTCAGCCTTTGGGGCTCAGTTGGGTCAAAAGAGCAGTAGAGCTGGATGTCATCAGCAAAAATGTGATAAGAAACATCTGGAAATCTCTGAATGATTTTACCAAGGGGAATCAAGTACAGCAAAAACAATAAAGGACCCAGAACAGAACCTTGAGGGACTCCACACAACAGATCTGCCGATTCAGACCTCATTTGATTGGCAGATACACTAAAACTGCGCCCAGAAAGGTAAGATGAGAACCATTCTAACACAGACCCAGACAGTCCCACTTCATCCCTTAGTCTTCTCAGCAGGATCTGGTGATCAACTGTGTCAAAGGCTGAGGACAGATCCAAGAGAACCAGAACAGTGAATTTACCAGAGTCAGCCGACATCATGATGTCACTGGACACTTTCAATAAAGCTGTCTCCGTAGAGTGATGTTTACGGAAGCCAGACTGAAACTTCTCATGGATGTCGCTCTGATCCAGGAACAAAGACAGCTGCTCGGACACCACCTTCTCCAAGATCTTGGACAAGAAAGGGAGCTTAGAAATAGGCCTGAAATTACTGAGGTCAGTTGGGTCTAAGCCTGGTTTTTTGAGCAGAGGCTCCACAATGGCATGTTTAAATGCATTGGGAAAAACCCCTGTGGAAAGGGAGAGGTTCACCATATTGGTAACCCAGGGGCCAATTACATCAAATACTTTGATAAAAAGCCTACAAGGAAGGACGTCATCTGAGCAAGAGGAGGGTTTCATCTTGTTCACTAGTGCTGAAATATCACCCAAAGATACAGCAGTGAAGGATGACCAAGAGGAGGAGATGGGCTCAGAGACAGTAGGGGTTCCCAACAAAGGGGGAGAGATTTTCTCTTTGATCAATTTAATTTTGTCAATGAAAAATCTCAACAATGCATTGCTGTCAGCTTCACAGAAGACCGGCGTGATTTGAGGAGCAGGAGACACGAGAGAATTAATCGTGTCAAACAAAACTTTGGGGTTTTTCCTATTTGCTGCTACCAGTTTTCTGATGTAATCAGATCTAGCAGTTTCTACCATCTCATTGTAAGAAGTCAACAGATCCCTGAGGTGAAGTCTGTGCACCTCAAGTTTAGTAGACTTCCAGAGACGCTCAGTCTTTCGACAAAGTCTCTTCAGACTCAGGAGATCTTCATTTGTCCAAGGGCACCGTTTTTTCTGAATTTTCAAGTTCGATTTAACAGGTGCCACTTGATCCAGTATTTCAACACAATGATCAGTGTAACAGTGAATCAAACTGTCCACATCTGGACAGTCATCAAAGGAAAGACGGTCAAACATAGCAGAAAAACTGTCTGCAGTATCGGCTGAGATGACACGCCTCTGAGACCTAACTTTCAAAGGCTTAGGTTCAGGGATAAAGTCCAGGTTGAACAAGACAAGAGAATGATCACTCAGATGGACATCATGTACAGATACATTAGAAATGTTCAGGCCAAGAGTAAAAACTAAGTCTAAAATGTGGCCTTTTTGATGAGTGGGTTCAGAAACATGTTGCTCAAAATTAAAGGCTTCAGTTAAAGTTAAAAGTTCTTTAGCAGAACAAGATGTGACATCATCAACATGAAGATTAAAGTCTCCAAGAATAAGAACAGATTCCATCTGAATAATGGAAGATAAGAAGTCACTAAAGTCTTTCAAGAACACCGCCGCAGGACCAGGCGGACGGTAGATTGACACACAATAGAAAGGTCTTGTAGAACCAACCAAGATCATCTGAGACTCAAAAGAAGTGAATTCCTGTGTCTGAATCACTTTGCAAGAACAACTCTCCCTAAAAACAGTAGCAAGACCTCCTCCACGACCAGAGAGGCGAGGCTTCCCCAGGACAGCGCTCCCTACTGGACAGAGTTCGTTCAGATGAATAAACTCTTCCTCTCTCTGCCAAGTCTCAGAAAGACATAATAAATCCAAATTAACTCTTGTGAAAAGATCATTAAGAATAAAGGATTTATTAGTAATGGAGCGAACATTAAGAAGTCCCACATTCAGCACCGATGACGTCACTGACGACGCCGCGTCACTGACAGGCGCGCAGAGCGGGATCTTTTGAAGCGAACAGCGGTCACGTGGGTACCAGCTGTCACTGACGTTCAACTCGGTTGTAAAAGTCGAATTAAAGAGAGGAAATGAAAAAATCTTACCACCTTTCGTTGAGGTCTGGACAGACGGCAGCGCTGATGTGTCGTCACACACAGTGAGAGGGATGTCGATCAAACATCGATGACGTTCGATGACGTCAGAGTTGTTCCGAGCGATCGCAACTGCACGTCTCATCCTGACCTGTACTCCAGCCCGACTCGATCCCTTGTGGAAATCGCCCGGTACTCGAGAGATCAAACGATATTCCACAGAGTCCGAGTCGATGAGAAGCGGAGCCGGAAACACGTTCACCGGACGTTGGTAACGGTCGCGGTTATAATCCTCCATCGACTCTCTGATGTTGAGAAGAGCATCACGATCATAGATCCGAGATACTTGAGACATATCTTAAGTGATATGAGCATAATATCCGGACAAGTAGTCGTTAAAACGACTGTTTTAGGCAATTATTGCAGGAGCTTACGTTTCAAGCAGCCGATCAAAGGCTCACCGGAAGCGGAACCAATAATAATCTTAATAATAGTCACATAATCTTGCTAGAGCTAAAGGCAATTTACAACGTCCTGCTTCACCTCTCTCCCCAACTGTCACGCTCCAATGTCCAAGTGCTATCCGACAGCTCCACCGCCGTGGCGTACATAAATCGCCAAGGTGGAGCCAGATCCAGCCCTTCTGAGTGTGGCAAAGAAGATTTGGCTGTGGGCAGACCGTCACTTGCTTTCTCTCAGAGCTCAGCATGTACCGGGCGAGCTGAACGCAGTAGCAGACAGACTGTCGGGTGGGGGCCGTCCACGACGAATGGGGTCTGTCCGAGACAGTGGAGAGCCGAGATATGGTCACGGTTCGGTCACCCGGTGGCAGACTTCTTCGCCAGCAAGGAGAGCTTCAGATGTCCTCTCTGGTTCTCCCTCAGGGCATCGGATTTCCCCCCACTAGGTGTGGACGCTTTAGCCCACTTGAGTTGGCCGGCCGGACTACTGTTCGCCTTCCCTCCTCCGCGGCTCCTCCTCCCCTTAGTTCGGAGGACGAGGCGGGAGGGGCTGAGGTTAATACTGGTAGCACCAGACTCCCTGGTGCGCAAGACGGTCAGGGACCCGTGGGCCATCCCTTGGGCCCCTGCTGCCCTGGGCGGGCCTCTCAAAGTGTGGCACCTGCACGGGACGAGCTGAGCGGGACTTTGGACCCGGGCGTTCTCCACACGCCGTGCCCCGTCTACACGCAGGCTTTATGCCTCGAAGTGGGGGATTTTCTCCCTTGGACCCCAGCTCCTGTTTGGTCTCTGCTGTCCTGTCTTTCCTGCAACTTTTGCTGGATAGCGGACGGACTTTGGCGACACTGAGAGTTCGCATCAGCCACAGCAACGAGGCATGTCGGGTTGAGGGTGCTTCGGCTCGCGCCCACCCTCTGTTGGCGCGTTTTTCTTACGGGGTGCCTGCAGGCTTCGACCTCCTGCAAGGCCTTCCAGCCCTCAGTGGGATCTCCAGTTGGTACTGGACTCTCTCACAGGCCCGACCTTCGAGCCTCTTGACCAAGTCCCACTGGATATCTTGTCTTACAAGGTATCGCTCCTTCTGACACTAACAACCACGAGGAGAGCGAGTGAGCTTTGTGCTCTCTCCACTAGCCCTGAGTGTCTTTTCTTGGCGTCGAGGAGTCTTTGGTGTCATTGTTGCGGGTGGCTGCGTTTATGCGCTCTGATGCCCTATTCATCTGCCGCAGTAGATGCCGCCGGGGTGAGGCGATCTCCTCCCAGAGGTTTTCTCATTGGGTGAGATCGGCTATTATCCGGGCCTACCAAGCAGCGGTGGGATCTGCTCCTAACGGACTGAGGGCACATTCCACCCTTGGTGTGGCAGCCTCAGTGGCTCTTTTAATGGGTGTGGCAGCAGAGGACATCTGCTCAGCTGCTTCTTGGGCATCCACGTCAACCTTTGCTAATGCCCATCTCCTCGACATGACGGCGGGATCAGTAGCTCATACAGTTTTGAGCGCTGCTGTGACCCCCTCGAGGCCCACGGCTCCAGTAGACTTGGTTCCTGGGCTGGCGGGGCCCTAGCGATGTTGCTTCAGGAGCGGCGTCCAGCTGGGGGTACATTTATCCCGTCAGGCTTCACCTTGGGTTTAAACCAATAGCGAAGCCGTTAGAGGGCAGAGCACCAATATGAAGTAGAACCCCTGAGTTATCTATCATAACCTCAGGTTCTACGAATTGGTGCAAAGCCCTTTAACCTCGTCGCCCAGCGGCCGCCCCTCTCGCTGAGTTTTCAGTTGGAGGAAGTGCAGCGGGTGTTTCCCTCCTTTAAAGGAAGTGGACTGCCCCCTGCTGGGTGGCGAGTTCATTAAGCTTTCTAAGAGACGAGGCGGTGCCTCGGGGTAAACCAATAGCAAAGCCGTTAGAGGGCTTCGCACCAATTCGTAGAACCTGAGGTTATGATAGATAACTCAGGGGTTTTGAACACAACAATCGAGGGGAACTGTGATCAGGTGAGACGAAGACACAGGTGACACAAATCAGGGCAATCATGTCATGAGCAGAAGAGGAAGTAAACAAGACAAGGATAATAGAGTCTCAAATCGCATACTTCTCTTAGTATACTAGAAGTTAGTATGCATCAGGATAGTCTACGTACTAACTAGTAACAAATTCTTGACAGATAGTATTTCTCAAATCAAACACTGCCGCTACGCACTAACAGGAAATGACGCAACAGCTTCTTCTTCTACTTCTATTTAACAATGGTTGCAACCAGCTGTAGGAACACTATCACTGACACACGCTGACAGCAAGTTTTGCAAGTTTGGGAGAAGAAATAAAGAAAAAATATTAGAAACTAAATATTCGCGAGATATTTACGCAGATATTATCACTATAGACGTCTCATCATTCAACTGCTGGCTGAAAATGCACCTGTAGATATATGAATATATATATATATATATATATATATATATATATATATATATATCATATGTATATATGACGTAACTTCCGTTTACAACGTGAACGTCACTGGCGGCCGTTTTGGGGTAGATAGTGTCCATCGATCCATACTCAGTTTTGTGGCAGTTTTAGTACGCCAATTTAAATTTAAATTTTATTTAAATTGGCGTACTAACAATTGAGATGCACTTACGCACTAAAAATACGAACTTTGAGTACGCAAGTATGCGATTTGAGACACAGCACATGAATCCCGGCATAATTCAAAGTTTAGAGTGAAATCTAGTGGCCTTAAATTGAACTTACTATATCATGATACAGTTTCTTCACTACACAGCTGTATCATGAGGCGTTATCAAAAAACTTTTTTTTCTTTTTAATAACCTACAGTAGTATAAACCTAATAATACAATTAAAAACAAAGATCTATCATTTATTAGTGACTGACTACACTTTGTTAAAATAAGTTTACATTAAAACAACTTCAGTTATAAAATCATATCCGTGGTTCAGAAAACAAGCAGAACAAATAGAAAATTCACAATCTGCCTTTCTTGCATGCACTGCTGGTGAAAGGCTCAGTAGTCGGACAAATTTTATTAAGTCTATATGTCAATAATCTACCTGATGTGTGTAGCGATGTAAAGTTATATGCTGATGACACCGTTTTGTACGTTCATGCAAAAACAAAATGTGAAGCCACTTAGGCTTGACTCTAGAGTGTGCAGGTAGTGGGGAACTCTGTGCAGGGCCCTGTGATTGTGGTAAGGAGTCTGTGTCCATCATCAGGTCCAAGTGGAACGCGGGCCAGGTCAGGTCAGTTTTCCATCACTTGTTCATCAGTTGGAAGGTGTTTGGACCCACCTGCTTTTCCACTAGCACAGGTGGGGAGAATCTCGTGTTAAACTTTAGGTGTTGGTCAAGGAATCCTTATTCTCACCTTCTCTTCCTCCTGAAATGGAGGATCATGTGCACCTCGCCTTGAATCAGTGTGGCGCTTCATTTTGTCTTGATTCCTCTCTACTGTGTTGCGTACTTTTGTAGGTGAAGGCATCCCAGTGAGAGGTAGAGGTAGAATGTACAACTTGGTGCGCATTTGACAGCCATAGTGCAGTTCATGAGGTGAAGCGGATGAAGTGGCATGTTGTGGGAGTCCATGAACTCAGCAGAGGTCAACTGAGGTCCGTTATCGGTGACGATGCACTTAGGGTTGCCATGGCGACTGAAAGTGGACATCAGGAACTTTACAACATCTGCTGTCGTGTCACTTTGGGAGAAGGCAAGTTCAGGCCACTTTGTGTAATAGTCTGTTAGTGTTATGGCGTAACGGCAGGTAGGGGAAGCTGTTTCAAAAGGCCCTACTTTGTCAAGACCCAGTTTCTGCCACAGGCCCCTAGGAAGCTGGACAGGTTGCAGGGGAGCTGGATGAATGGAGGCCGTTTTGTCATTTGACTGGCAAGCAACGCAGGAGGCTATGCAGGTACAACCTCACCTAAGCCATAGTCACTTGCATCTGTGGAGACAACTGTACATACGTAGAGGGCAAGGGCCAGACTACCTAGCAGGAGCTATTTAACCGCCTCAAAACTGCTTTGAGCAGCTTCGGTCCATGTGAATGATTCAGTCTCTTTGGAAAACTCACGCATCGCGGAAACAACTGTAGCAAAGCCTGGCAAAAATTTAGAATACCAGGACGCGAGGCCTGAGAAAAACCTCAGAGTAGCTGCATCAGAAGGGGCGGGGCATTCAGGACTGCATCAATGTGTCCACAGCTAAGGTTTCCCCCCCCCTCAGTGATGACAAGGAACCGTAGTGAAGTCTGTTTGAAATGACACTTTTCTTCATTCAGGACTAACCCAGTCTCTTTTAGTTTGAGCAGGACAGTTCTGATGCTACTGTTGTGATCATCAGGCCCATAAAGGATCAGATCATCTAGGTAGATTTGTACACCAGGTACACCCTGTGAAATTGTCGCCATCATTTTTTGATAGGCAGAGGGCGCTGACGCCAAGCCATAGGGAACCCTGCAAAAAGTGTAGAGACACTTGTATGTAATGAAGGCAGTAATGTCCCTGCTGTGCTTGTGGAGAGGCAGCTGATATGCATTTGCCAGATCAATCGGGGAAAATACCTTGGCTCATCGCAGGTTGGCCAGCAGCTCATCGATGTGAGTGGCATTGGGTAGCTATGAGAGCTCATGGTAGCTCATGTGGAAGTTGTTATCATTGTTGAAACGCATGCCGCTCCACTACGACGTTAACTTTTGGCAAGAAATGTCTCTCTGGTGCTGTCACAGCATCTTCTAAGCTTGTACCCGTATCCGGCAGCAAGTAGAATATCCTCTGCCCATCAGCGCTAAGGCAATGAAGTCTAGTAGCTCTCTTGCAGGCTTTTGGCCAGGAGTTCCTGGTTACATTCATAACTAACATTTTGTTGTTGCAGATAAGGAGCCACATGTCGAACGGCATGACCGGTTCTCCCGGACACGGTAGAAACATTGCAGGCGCAGTTCACAGACATCTCGTCGTCTTAGTTGAAATCCCCATCGCCAAGTTTGACTTTGTAGCTCACAAAACTTTCACCATTCGATTCATCCTCAACAGGAAGTACAGGATCACAACATCTGCTTTTCTTCTTCTCCTCCTCTAGATACATACAGAGTATAATATTATTCGTTGGTGCCTTCAACACAACATATAACATCTTGGACATTGTTTATAATCAGATATTCATTGATGCTTGACTCATTTTTAGAGTTTTAAATACACTTGCTCCCCCACCCTTGTTGAGTTTAATAAGTAAAAATAATAATAGCAGTCAAGTTAACACCAGAGCATTGACCAGAGGGAACTGCAACGTACAAAGACGCAGCACTAAATTTGGCCAAATGTTGGAGGCACACAGTCATGGAACAGGCTACCATATCAGAAACTTTGACACTTATTCAGTATTTAAAATTGCACTGAAAGAATGATTAAAAACAAACCAGACATGCACTCACAGATAATTCACCTTTATGTTTTTCTTCTCCTTTTCTCTTGGGTTGAAAAGTTTTCAAAATCTTAACCTACAGGTTACTTGTCTATGGTCTGTGTCTATGGTTACCTGTAATGAATTATGTCTTGTACTCTGTGTCATCTATCTGCCTTAGGACAACGGATCTGGAATATTTACATTGTTGCTCTATGCTGACATGTTGATGAATATGCATTGTCCTGGTTCAGATAAATCAATAGTTAAATTACATTTAGCGACATTTATGGCTCTAAATACATGAACTGTTTTGTCATTCATTGTTTTTAAACTCTATCATGATATAGTGCCTTCATGTTAAAGGCCACTAGATGTCACTGTCTTTACAATCTTTGGCTCTAAGCCAATAATTCAATGAAACTTGGCATCATTTTCATTAGTGGCCTTTAAAATTAAAACATTATATCATGATACAGTGTTCTCACTACACAGCTGTATCATGAGGCCTCATCAACCATCACTAATTAATACCTACAAGAATTTTTCTAAGATTATTGGAACATTGTTTGAAAACATACAGCAGCACAAAAATAATAATAACATTTTAAATAAAATTACTATCACTCGAATGAGTTACTAACTACATTTTCTTTTTTTCAATCAGGGAAAAGCATTTGAAGTGTGAATTGTGTTCTTGTTGTATGTTCACATTCACACCAAGCATTTGTTTGCTTTTCCTCATGTCTGTGCAATTTAATGAATCACAGAAATAAAATGTTTAATCAACCATCACTTTAATAGTTTGTTGTGAGGATGGAGTGTGATTGTCATGCAGAGTTAAGTTAAGACTATACTTTCAGGGATCATTTCTATAGTTGTTAACTTGAGAAATGTGTTTCTAGAGTGTTTGGTGTCACTAACCACAATGAAGAGTCATGATATTCCTTCCTGAGCATGAAGCAGACAGAGAATAATGATTTACTTCATATGTTCACTGTCATTGATGATCCTTCTTTACTTCCTTGTGGAGTATTGAGAGGAGGAATATGATCAGAGTGGTTCTTTTATCTTGTTAATGTAACATTTAAATGACAGAATGGATTTGTAATTTAGATGTACTAGCAATGTATCAAGGTAAATTTTCTAATGTACTGTACATGCAATCAAATATTCTCATCAAATGTTTACAAATTATTAAATCACATTTAGTGACATTTATGGATCTGAAACAGTAACTGTTTTGCCGTTAATTATTTTTAAACAACAATAAATGTGATAAGAGTTTTTTTGGATTGCATAAACACTAAAATCAAGTCATACACAATTATAAAAACCTTACACTCATAGAGCAAAACTCCTTTTAAAAATGTCTACACACAGTCAATTGCAAAACACTGAACACACTTGTATACATTAAACACAGATGCATATCATGATTTCACTTCCTTGTAAATTCCAAAGAACTGACTTTCAAATGACCAAACTCATGATGTAACTGGTTAAACCAACACATGGTTGCTTCAATGTAGACGCACCAATCAGGTTGAAGCACTAGAAAAAGGCAGCAGGTGAGTTCACCTGTCTTCTACCATAATGGAACGAGTTAGGCGAGGAAGAGTAAGAATGAGAGGAGGAATACAAAGAGAAGGAGAAGGAGGTGAAGGCATAGGTCATGCCAGAGGATGAGGACGAGGAAGACTAGAACCAGGAATACATGCCGTAAGAAGGAGAGGACCTAGTTTATTCTATGAAATCCAGGCAACATTAGTTGGTCATGTGGTGAACCATAGACTGATGCTGAGAGTTCAGACAAATCTTAGCAGGTTTACAGTGGCATCTGTGATCAGGGAATTTTGACAAGAAAACAGGTAAAAACAAATGTTTCTACAAAGTACTCAAATGCTTAGTATGTACCATATCAGCACTGTTGATACTGGTTCCTGTGTATATCTTTCCACGTAGGATTCAGGGGTGAGAGCGACAAGGAGGGAGAACATGGTTCTAGACAATAATGCAATAACTCTCACAGAAATTAAAGTCAACGTCATTGATAACGAATGCATTTTCAATAATGTCCATCAGGTCTCCCTCTCAACACTGGCTTGCATCCTGAAGAGACATCAAGTTCAGATGAAACAACTGTATCAAGTGACTTTTGAGCAGAATTCAAAGAGGAGCAAACAGCTGTGGCGTGAGTATGTGGAGGTTTGTATTGTTCACTCTACCACTGTGATGTTACACACTGCAAGCTACATGTACTGTGTATTTGATCCATGCTAAACTACACAATCCTGTCCATCACTGTATTACACAGAGTTTTACAGATGGATGTTGAGGAAATCCTACATGAATTCATCTACATAGACGAGGCAGGGTTCAACCTCAGTAAAGCGAGAAGGAGAGGAAGAAACATCATTCACCTCAGGGCTATAATCTACATCCCTGGACAACATGGGGATAACATCACCCTCTGAACTGCCATTACACAGAATGGGGTCCTCCACTGTCATGTCAATAAGATCTCTTATAACTCAGCTCACATTCTGACATTTCTTGACCAACTGCTCAACATCCTCACATTGAACCAAATACAACAGTCATCTGTGACAATGTATCGTTCTACTGCTCTGCACAGGTCCACAACAAGGTTTCAGAACAATCCTCAATGTTCTCCCTGATAGATTTTCTTTTTTTTGTCAGTACTACATATATTCACATTGAAACAAACCTTTTTCTTGCTAGAGTTAAATAAATCATAATAATAGCAACCCATGAATAAAATAGTTTATTGTGAGGATGGAGTGTGATTGTCATGCAGAGTTAAGTTAAGACTATACTTTCAGGGATCATTTCTATAGTTGTTAACTTGAGAAATGTGTTTCTAGAGTGTTTGGTGTCACTAACCACGATGAAGAGTCATGATATTCCTTCCTGAGCATGAAGCAGACAGAGAATAATGTTTTACTTCATATGTTCACTGTCATTGATGATCCTTCTTTACTTCCTTGTGGAGTATTGAGAGGAGGAATATGATCAGAGTGGTTCTATTATCTTGTTAATGTAACATTTAAAAGTGTGCAGGTTTAACTTTAGTTACATTTAACACAACATTTAACTTTGATATATTGTTTCTAAAATGTGATCATGAAAGAGATTAAATGTGTTGTTTTAATATACTATCAAAAAGTATTGATAGTATCGGAAGCGTATCAGACAAAATCACTAGAGTTTCAGTTTTGAACACATACTAACAAAATGATTCAAAGCTAATTTTCCTTGTAAACTAAAAATACAATTTGAATAATTTTTAAATTAGAAGATTCTCATAAAAATAATTTGTTTACAAAGGATTATTAAATTACATTTTGTGACATTTATATCTCATGTAACAGTGTCTTCATGTCTAAGGCCACTAGATGTCACTCTCTACATTACAGTCTTTGGTTCTTACCCAATAATTCAATAAATTCTGGCATCATTTTGAATCAAGATTACCATCAAGTGGCCTCATATATGTACACACTGTATCATGATACAGTTTATATTGAAATAACTTTTTTTGTTTGCTAGCGTTAAATAATAATAATAATAATTCTAATAAACCATGAATAAAATAGTTTGTTGTGAGGATGGAGTGTGATTGTCATGCAGAGTTAAGTTAAGACTATACTTTCAGGGATCATTTCTATAGTTGTTAACTTAAGAAATGTGTTTCTAGAGTGTTTGGTGTCACTAACCACAATGAAGAGTCATGATATTCCTTCCTGAGCATGAAGCAGACAGAGAATAATGATTTACTTCATATGTTCACTGTCATTGATGATCCATCTTTACTTCCTTGTGGAGTATTGAGAGGAGGAATATGATCAGAGTGGTTCTTTTATCTTGTTAATATAACATGTAATGTAATTAAGATGTACTAGCAATGTATCAAGGTAAATTTTCTAATGTACTGTACATGCAATCAAATATTCTCATCAAATGTTTACAAATTATTAAATCACATTTAGTGACATTTATGGATCTGAAACAGTAACTGTTTTGCCGTTAATTATTTTTAAATAACAATAAATGTGATACAAGTTTTTTTGGATTGCATAAACACTAAAATCAAGTCATACACAATTATAAAAACCTTACACTCATAGAGCAAAACTCCTTTTAAAAATGTCTACACACAGTCAATTGCAAAACACTGAACACACTTGTATACATTAAAAACAGATGCATATCATGATTTCACTTCCTTGTAAATTCCAAAGAACTGACTTTCAAATGACCAAACTCATGATGTAACTGGTTAAACCAACACGGTTGCTTCAATGTAGACGCACCAATCAGGTTGAAGCACTAGAAAAAGGCAGCAGGTGAGTTCACCTGTCTTCTACCATAATGGAACGAGTAAGGCGAGGAAGAGTAAGAATGAGAGGAGGAATACAAAGAGAAGGAGAAGGAGGTGAAGGCACAGGCCAGAGGACGAGGACGAGGAAGACTAGAACCAGGAATACATGCCGTAAGAAGGAGAGGACCAAGTTTATTCTATGAAATCCAGGCAACATTAGTTGATCATGTGGTGAACCATAGACTGATGCTGAGAGTTCAGACAAATCTTAGCAGGTTTACAGTGGCATCTGTGATCAGGGAATTTTGACAAGAAAACAGGTAAAAACAAATGTTTCTACAAAGGTAATCAACTGCTTAGTATGTACCATATCAGCACTGTTGATACTGGTTCCTGTGTATATCTTTCCACGTAGGATTCAGGGGCGAGAGCGACAAGGAGTGAGAACATGGTTCTAGACAATAATTCAATAACTCTCACAGAAATTAAAGTCAACGTCATTGATAACGAAGGCATTTTCAATAATGTCCATCAGGTCTCCCTCTCAACACTGGCTCGCATCCTGAAAAGACATCAAGTTCAAATGAAACAACTGTATCAAGTGACTTTTGAGCAGAATTCGAAGAGGAACAAACAGCTGTGGCGTGAGTATGTGGAGGTTTGTATTGTTCACTCTATCACTGTGATGTTACACACTGCAAGCTACATTTACTGTGTATTAGATCCATGCTATACACTAAACAATTAAAACACCTTAATCTTCTTTATAATTCTCTTCATCACTTATTAGAGTGTCTGAAGACATTAAGGCTTAAAAACAAATGTTAGTAAAGTAAAAGGTATGTGGAGCGTGACTTGAGCCCATGGAGTATGTTTGCATTAAAATGATTTATTTTTTACAGAGTTATAAAAGAATAATAATTTTAATAAACCATGAATAAAATAGTTTGTTGTGAGGATGGAGTGTGATTGTCATGCAGAGTTAAGTTAAGACTATACTTTCAGGGATCATTTCTATAGTTGTTAACTTGAGAAATGTGTTTCTAGAGTGTTTGGTGTCACTAACCACAATGAAGAGTCATGATATTCCTTCCTGAGCATGAAGCAGACATAGAATAATGATTTACTTCATATGTTCACTGTCATTGATGATCCTTCTTTACTTCCTTGTGGAGTATTGAGAGGAGGAATATGATCAGAGTGGTTCTTTTATCTTGTTAATATAACATTTAAATGGAAGCACAGATAGCATTAGTGCAAAGTTGCTAGACTGTGTGACTATGAAACAGGGAATACATTTGTAACATGAATAAATTAGCAAATAGTATTGAGTAAAGGGTTCTAATATACTATAAATGCAATCAGATATCCTCATAAATATGTTTACAAGGAATTATTGAATTACATTTAGAGACATTTATGGATCAAAAACATGAACTGTTTTGTCATTCATTGTTTTTAAAAAATGAATAAATATGATTAATACTAGTGATGGTTGATGAAGCCTCATGATGCAACTGTGTATTTTTAAGGCCACTAGATGTCACTCTTTTCTTTCCATCTATCTCTAATCCACCGATTCAATGAAACATGGCATAATTTTCCAACTAAGAGTGCCATCTAGTGGCCTCACAAATGATAGTGTTTTGCTACACAGCTGTTTCATGAGGCCTCATCAACCCATCACTAATAAATACCTACAAGAATATTTCAAAGATAACCTGAAAAAAATGTTTAAAACCTAAAGTACAGTAAATCTAATAATACAATAGAAACATCTTCCTCTTCTTCATCTAAATCTTCTATCACTTATTAAAGTGCCTGACGAAATTTAGGCTTGAAAAAAATGGTAGTAAAGTAGAAAGAATAGAATAGAAATAGAAAAGCTTTATTCATCCCCAGAGGGGAAACACACTTTCACAACAGCGCAGTTGAAAAAAATAAAGTGCAAGGAAAAAAGAAATAATAAAAGGGATAATACAAAATAAAAACGATCTTAAGAATATACAAATTATTTACAAAATTAGAAATTTGACACTATTAACAAAATAAAATAGAATAAAAATAAAATAAAATAGAAATAAAAAATGGAAAAAAATAAAATAAAAAGCACACGAGAAGAAAAACACTCTACGGATTAGCATCAGGATATTTAAAGTAGAGAGTTAAATATCCTGACACCAGTTGGGATGAAGGACCTTCTATAACGCTCCGTCCTACACTGGGGGTGCCTGAGCCTGCCACTGAAGGAGCTGGCCAGCTCCTCCACGGTCAGGTGCAGTGGGTGAAGAGTGTTGTCCATGATGGAGGATAGTCTGGAGAGTGTCCTCCTCTCTCCCACCTCCTCCACCGAGTCCAGCGAGCGGCCCAGGACAGAGCCGGCCCTCGTGACCAGCCTGTTCAGTCTCTTCCTGTCCCGGTCCGTGCTGCCTGCTCCCCAGCAGACCACAGCGTAGTGGATAGCAGAGGCTACCACAGAGTCATAAAAGGTCCTTAAAAGTGGTCTGCACACTCCGAAGGACCTCAGTCTCCCCAGGAGGTGGAGGCGACTTCGGCCCTTCTTATACACGGCGTTGATGTGTGTGGACCAGTTCAGTTTATTGTTGAGGTGAACACCCAGGTATTTGAAGCTGTCCACCAGCTCAATGTCCGAGCCCTGGATGCTCACCGGTTGATGTGGTGGGGACTTTTTCCTGAAGTCAATCACCATCTCCCTTGTCTTACCGGTGTTTAAGCAAAGGTAGTTGCTCTCACACCAGTCAACAAAGTCCTTGATGACTGACCTGTACTCCAGCTCGCCCCCCCCAGACACGCAGCCCACAATGGCCGAGTCGTCGGAAAACTTCTGGAGGTGACAGCTGCTGGAGTCATAGGTAAAGTCCGCCGTGTAGAGGGAAAAAAGGAAAGGTTTCAGCACTGTCATTGAGGCACCCCGGGGCTGCAGATGGTCACCTCAGACCTGCAGTCCTGCAGCCTCACATACTGCGGCCTGTTGGTGAGGTAGTCCATCGTCCATGCTGCCAGCTGTGTCCCAACTCCTGCGTCCTCCATCTTCTTCCTTAGCAGCGCCGGCTGGATGGTGTTGAAAGCACTTGAGAAGTCAAAAAACATGACTCTCACAGTGCTACCGGCGGCTTCCAGATGAGTCAGTGCCCGGTGCTGCAGGTAGATGACGGCGTCATCCACCCCCATCTTTGGCCTGTAGGCGAACTGCAGCGGATCCAACGCAGAGCTCACCGTCGTGCGTAGCTCGCGGAGTACCAGCCTCTAAAAGGTCTTCATCAGATGGGAGGTCAGGGCGACTGGTCTGAAGTGGCTCGGCTCCTTTGCGTGTACCGCCTTGGGAACCGGAACCACACAGGAGGTCTTCCACTGGACCGGGACCTTCTCCAGTTTGAGGCTCAGGTTGAAGATGTGTGTGACCAACTCACAAAGTTGATCAGCACAGTCCCTGAGCAGTCTGGGGCTGAGTCCATCTGGTCCAGCAGCTTTCCTGATCTTCAGTCGCCTTAATTCTCTCCTCACCTGTTCAGATGTAACAGAGAGAGGTGGCTGTGGGGGTTTGGGCAGCTGAGGCAGTAGGGCGTGTTGGGGGGGAGAAAGGTGGCTTGGAGGTGAGAACAGTTGGGGGGAGGGGGCTGAAGCAGGGGAAAAACAGCTTTGTGAAGAGTGAGGGGCAGAGGTGGAGGGGGGAGAGGGGCCCTGATCAAACCGGTTGAAATACTGGTTAAGTTCAGTGGCCCATCTTTCCCCCTGCTGTGGCTCTGGCTCCACTCTGGCCATGACCTGAGATGTTCTTCAGGCCTTTCCACACATCCCTTGTGTTTCCCTGCGCCAGTTGCTCCTCCAGTTTCCTCTTGTATTCGTCCTTGGCCATCCTGATCGCCTTCTTGAGTTCACGCTGGACCTCCTTAAGCTCCTCTCTGCTGAAGCAAACACCCTCTTCTTCTTGTTCAGCAGAACTTGAAGTTGAGGGGTCACCCATGGCTTGGTGTTGGCAAAGCACCGCACCTTGCGGGTCGGCGTGACGTTGCCCTCACAGAACTTTATGTAATCCGTGGAATGGTCATTGAAGGTGTCGATGTCATCACCATGAGAGAACACGCTCCAGTCCGTAGACTCAAAGCAGTCTCTCAGCCTCTCCTTGGCTTCATCATTCCACATCTTAACAGTTATTTTCTGTGCAGGCTGTCTCCTCACCATGGGAGTGTATTCAGGTCGCAGACGTATCAGGTTGTGATCAGAGCGGCCGAGGGGGGGTGGGGGGATGGAGGTGTAGGCACCTTTTACATTTGCATATAAAAGGTCCAGAGTCTTGTCCTCCCGGGTGTGGCACTTCACGTATTATGTGAAGGTGGGAAGAATGGAGGAAAGTGAGGCATGGTTGAAATCTCCGTTAATGAGCAGGAGAGAGTTCGGGTGTTTGAGCTGCAGGTCCGACACTGAGGCGCTCAGCCTCTCGCTCGCTGCGGCTGCGTCCGCAGAGGGAGGAATGTAAACAGTGAACACAACAACAGTGAACACAATCACATGTGAGAACTACCTGTGGACTACTTCACCAACCGTCCACAGTTCGTGAGGACCCGGGATGGTGTTTCGAGGACTGTACTGTGCAGTGTAGGAGTCCCCCAGGGAACAGTGTTAGCACCGTTCCTTTTTTCACTGTACACTGCAGACTTCCAACACCTGTCTCCCACCAGTCACCTGCAGAAGTTCTCGGACGACTCCGCCATCGTCGGCCTCATTAGGGACGGGGATGACGGGCCGTACCGGGGACTTGTCCAGGACTTTGTTGACTGGTGCCTGGAAAACCACCTTCAGATCAACTCCAGCAAAACTAAGGAGTTGATTGTGGATTTCCGGCAGTGTCCCTCCATCTCCCCCTCACCACTGAACATCCAGGGACAGGACATTGAGATTGTCACGACTTACAAGTTCCTGGGTGTTCACCTCAACAACCGCCTGGACTGGGTGGATAACACTGCTGCTCTTTATAAAAAAGGGCGGAGTAGAATCTACCTGCTCCGGAGGTTGAGGTCGTTTGGTGTCCGGGGGCCACTCCTGAAGTCATTCTATGACTCAGTAGTGGCCTCTGCCATCTTCAACGGTGTGGTCTGCTGGGGGAGCAGCATGACAGCAAAGGATAGGGCTAAACTGGACAGCCTTATTAAGAAAGCCGGTTACGTCCTAGGGCGCCCCCTGGATCCTGTGGAGGAAGTGACTGGAGGGAGGATGCGGAGCAAGCTGGGCTCCATAAGGAGGAACTTGTCTCACCCTCTCCAGCACACACTGAGGGCATTGAGGAGCTCCATCAGTGATAGGATGCTCCATCCCCGGTGTGTGAGGGAGAGGTACCGCAGGTCTTTCCTCCCTGCTGCCATCAGACTCCACAACAAGAACACACCAAGATAACTATTTAACTGCACCTCTTGTTATTTATGTAAATATTATTGTGTATATATTATATAGCGCAGATTTATCTTTTATTCCATTTAGATTTTCTTTCTCGTTTTTATTTCTGGGTGTTTTTATTTCTCTTGCTGTTGTTAAACCGAATTTCCCCTCGCGGGACTAATAAAGGTTTTCTGATTCTGATTCTGATTCTGAACTCCCTCGGGATGTAATACGGGTGGATGCCCACCGCAACAAACTCTATGTCCTTAGTGCACACTTGTTCTTTAATGGAGAAAGTACGTGGAGCGTGACTTGAGCCCATGGAGTATGTTTGCATTAAAATTACATTTTTTTTGATAGTTATAAAATTATAATAATTGTAATAAACCATGAATAAAATAGTTTGTTGTGAGGATGGAGTGTGATTGTCATGCAGAGTTAAGTTAAGACTATACTTTCAGGGATCATTTCTATAGTTGTTAACTTGAGAAATGTGTTTCTAGAGTGTTTGGTGTCACTAACCACAATGAAGAGTCATGATATTCCTTCCTGAGCATGAAGCAGTAACCAATAACGATTTACTTCATATGTTCACTGTCATTGATGATCCTTCTTTACTTCCTTGTGGAGTATTGAGAGGAGGAATATGATCAGAGTGGTTCTTTTGTCTTGTTAATATAGCAATTAAATGAGAGCAGTTACCTAAATGGCTGGAACTCTCTCTGACTTTGGTAGAATGTTTCAAAAATGTATCTCTGTGAACCTGAAATTGAATTTGGAATTTAGATATAATAGCAACATACTGTAAAGCAGGGGTGTCAAACTGGTCCAGAAAAGGGCCAGGGTGGTGTAGGCTTTTGTTCCAACCAGTCAAGCACATATAGTTGAACCAATCAGGTGTCTGAAGACAGTAATTAATTAAATGTCAGTCAGGTGTTGCTTGTTTAAGCCGACACCTGATTGGTTAACTCATGTTAACCATGACTTATGGGGCGTCATAGCTCAGATGGTAAAATGGTTGCCTGCAGTACAAAAAAAGGTTGCAGGTTCAATCCCAGCACCAGACTAGCTTGTGTTGTTGTGTCCCTGAGCTTTCTTACATTTACCCTGATTGCTCCTGATGGCAGACTTGGCGCGTGTGTGCAGCCTACTCCCATCAGTATGTGTGAATGGCTGTCAAAGCGCTTTGTGACCCTGGTCTAGAAAGGCGCTATATAAATAGAGATTATTATTACGTGTGCTTGACTGGTTGGAACAAAAACCTACACCACCCTGGCCCTTTTCTGGACCAGTTTGACACCCCTGGTGTAGATTCACATTTTATTATCCTTGTATACTTATAATTCTAATCTAGAATATTCTAATCAGAATATGTTCACAATGGGTCATTCAATTAAAATGTGACATTTATGGATCTTAAAACATTAACTGTCTTGTCGTACATTGTTTTTAAACAACAATAAATGAGATTAAAACTATAAATGGTTTGATGAAGCCTCATGATACCACTGTGAATTTTGAAAGGCCACTAGATGTCACTCTCTTCTTTATAATATTCGGCTCTAATAGAATAATTCAATGGAACCTGGAATCATTTTTCCAATTTTGAGTGACATCTAGTGGCCTCATAAATTAAGACACAATCATGTTGGAGTGTCTTCACTACACAGTTGTATCATGAAGCCTCATCAACCATCACTAATTAATACCTACAAGAATATTTCTAAGATTATCTGGAACATTGTTTTTAAAACATACAGTAGAATAAATCTAATAATACAATAAAAACACCTTAACCTTCTTGATCTACATCTACTATCACTTATTAAAGTGTCTGATGACATTAATGCTTAAAAGAAATATGGTAGTAAAATAAAAAGTAAGTTGAGCGTGACTTGAGCCCATGTAGTATGTTTGCATTAAAGTACATTTTTTTGATAGTTATAAAATAATAATAATAATTTTAATAAACCATGAATAAAATAGTTTGTTGTGAGGATGGAGTGTGATTGTCATGCAGAGTTAAGTTAAGACTATACTTTCAGGGATCATTTCTATAGTTGTTAACTTGAGAAATGTGTTTCTAGTATGTTTGGTGTCACTAACCACAATGAAGAGTCATGATATTCCTTCCTGAGCATGAAGCAGACAGAGAATAACGATTTACTTCATATGTTCACTGTCATTGATGATCCTTCTTTACTTCCTTGTGGAGTATTGAGAGGAGGAATATGATCAGAGTGGTTCTTTTGTCTTGTTAATATAGCAATTAAATGAGAGCAGTTACCTAAATGGCTGGAACTCTCTCTGACTTTGGTAGAATGTTTCAAAAATGTATCTCTGTGAACCTGAAATTGAATTTGGAATTTAGATATAATAGCAACATACTGTAAAGCAGGGGTGTCAAACTGGTCCAGAAAAGGGCCAGGGTGGTGTAGGCTTTTGTTCCAACCAGTCAAGCACATATAGTTGAACCAATCAGGTGTCTGAAGACAGTAATTAATTAAATGTCAGTCAGGTGTTGCTTGTTTAAGCCGACACCTGATTGGTTAACTCATGTTAACCATGACTTATGGGGCGTCATAGCTCAGATGGTAAAATGGTTGCCTGCAGTACAAAAAAAGGTTGCAGGTTCAATCCCAGCACCAGACTAGCTTGTGTTGTTGTGTCCCTGAGCTTTCTTACATTTACCCTGATTGCTCCTGATGGCAGACTTGGCGCGTGTGTGCAGCCTACTCCCATCAGTATGTGTGAATGGCTGTCAAAGCGCTTTGTGACCCTGGTCTAGAAAGGCGCTATATAAATAGAGATTATTATTACGTGTGCTTGACTGGTTGGAACAAAAACCTACACCACCCTGGCCCTTTTCTGGACCAGTTTGACACCCCTGGTGTAGATTCACATTTTATTATCCTTGTATACTTATAATTCTAATCTAGAATATTCTAATCAGAATATGTTCACAATGGGTCATTCAATTAAAATGTGACATTTATGGATCTTAAAACATTAACTGTCTTGTCGTACATTGTTTTTAAACAACAATAAATGAGATTAAAACTATAAATGGTTTGATGAAGCCTCATGATACCACTGTGAATTTTGAAAGGCCACTAGATGTCACTCTCTTCTTTATAATATTCGGCTCTAATAGAATAATTCAATGGAACCTGGAATCATTTTTCCAATTTTGAGTGACATCTAGTGGCCTCATAAATTAAGACACAATCATGTTGGAGTGTCTTCACTACACAGTTGTATCATGAAGCCTCATCAACCATCACTAATTAATACCTACAAGAATATTTCTAAGATTATCTGGAACATTGTTTTTAAAACATACAGTAGAATAAATCTAATAATACAATAAAAACACCTTAACCTTCTTGATCTACATCTACTATCACTTATTAAAGTGTCTGATGACATTAATGCTTAAAAGAAATATGGTAGTAAAATAAAAAGTAAGTTGAGCGTGACTTGAGCCCATGTAGTATGTTTGCATTAAAGTACATTTTTTTGATAGTTATAAAATAATAATAATAATTTTAATAAACCATGAATAAAATAGTTTGTTGTGAGGATGGAGTGTGATTGTCATGCAGAGTTAAGTTAAGTCTATACTTTCAGGGATCATTTCTATAGTTGTTAACTTGAGAAATGTGCTTCTAGAGTGTTTGGTGTCACTAACCACAATGAAGAGTCATGATATTCCTTCCTGAGCATGAAGCAGACAGAGAATAATGATTTACTTCATATGTTCACTGTCATTGATGATCCTTCTTTACTTCCTTGTGGAGTATTGAGAGGAGGAATATGATCAGAGTGGTTCTTTTATCTTGTTAATATAACATTTAAAAGTGTGCAGGTACAACTTTAGTTATATTTAACACAACATTTAACTTTGATAGTTTCTAAAATGTGACCATGAAAGAGAGAATCACTTTGTAATTTGTATGTACTATCAAAAAGTATTGATAGTATTGGAACCTTATCAGGGGAAATCATCAGTTTCAGTTTTGTTCAAAGCTAATTTTCCTTGTAAACTGAAAATACAACTTGAACAATTCTAAACTAGAAAATGATCATCAAAATAATGGATTTGTTATTGAGATGTACTAGCAAAAAGTTACAAGGTACGTTTTCTTACATACTATACATACAATCAATATAATTACATTCAAGAATATTATCATCAAAATAATATGGTTGCAAAGTATTATTAAATCACATTTAGTGACATTTATCACTATAAAAATATTAACTGTTTTGTCATTCATTATTTTTCAACAGCAATAAATGTAAATAATAATAGTGATGGATTAATGAGGCTTCATGGAACAGTTGTGTAGCTGTCTCATGATACACTGCCCTAATGTTGAAAGGCCACTAGATGTCACTCTCTTCTTTGTATTGTTAGGATCTATTCTAATATTTAAATTAAACCTGGCGTCAGTTTTAAACTGAGAGTGCCATCTAGTTGTCTTTGAAATGAAGTCACTGTATCATGATACAGCTGTGTATTTTGAAAGGCCACTAGATGTCACTCTCTTCTTTACAATTTTAGGGTAAAATCCAATAATTCAATTAATCCTGGCATCATTTTAAATTTGGAGTGACATCTAGTGGCCTTAAAATGAAGTTACTGTATCATGATACAATAATATTTCTGAGATTATCAGGAACATTGTTCTAAAAATCTCCAGATTTTGTGACTAAGTCTACTTTAGTTTTTTTAAGTCATGCAGTGAAAACCATGTGGAGTTTGAATTGTGTTCTTGTTGTATGTTCACATTGAAACAACCTTTTTTCTACAGTTAAATAATAAATATAATAATTATATTAAACCATGAATAAAATAGTTTGTTGTGAGGATGGAGTGTGATTGTCATTCAGAGTTAAGTTAAGACTATACTTTCAGGGATCATTTCTATAGTTGTTAACTTGAGAAATGTGTTTCTAGAGTGTTTGGTGTCACTAACCACAATGAAGAGTCATGATATTCCTTCCTGAGCATGAAGCAGACAGAGAATAATGATTTACTTCATATGTTCACTGTCATTGATGATCCTTCTTTACTTCCTTGTGGAGTATTGAGAGGAGGAATATGATCAGAGTGGTTTTTTTATCTTGTTAATATAACATTTAAATGAGAGCTGTTACCTAAATGGCTGCAATTCTCTCTGACTTTGGAAGAATGTTTAAAAAACGTTTCACTGTGAACCAGAAATTTAATTTGGAATTTAGATATACTAGCAACATACTGTAAAGCAGGGTCTCAAACTGGTCCAGAAAAGGGCCAGGGTGGTGTAGGTTTTTGTTCCAACCAGTCAAGCACATATAGTTGAACCAATCAGGTGTCTGAAGACAGTAATTAATTAATTGTCAGTCAGGTGTTGCTTGTTTAAGCCGACACCTGATTGGTTAACTCATGTGTGCTTGACTGGTTGGAATAAAAACCTACACCACCCTGGCCCTTTTCTGGACCAGTTTGACACCCCTGGTGTAGATTGACATTTTATTATCCTTGTATACTTATAATTCTAATCTAGAATATTCTCATCAGAATATGTTCACAATGGGTCATTAAATTAAAATGTGACATTTTTGGATCTAAAAACATTAACTGTCTTGTCGTTCATTGTTTTTAAACAACAATAAATGAGATTAAAACTATAAATGGTTTGATGAAGCCTCATGATACCACTGTGTATTTTGAAAGGCCACTAGATGTCACTCTCTTCTTTATAATATTCGGCTCTAATAGAATAATTCAATGGAACCTGGAATCATTTTTCCAATTTTGGGTGACATCTAGTGGCCTCATAAATTAAGACACAATCATGTTGGAGTGTCTTCACTACACAGTTGTATCATGAAGCCTCATCAACCATCACTAATTAATACCTACAAGAATATTTCTAAGATTATCTGGAACATTGTTTTAAAAACATACAGTAGAATAAATCTAATAATACATTAAAAGCACCGTAACCTTCTTGATCTACATCTTCTATCACTTATTAAAGTGTCTGATGACATTTATGCTTAAAAAAATATGGTAGTAAAATAGAAAGTTAGTTGAGCGTGACTTGAGCCCATGTAGTATGTTTGCATTAAAGTACATTTTTTTGATAGTTATATAATAATAATTATATTAAACCATGAATAAAATAGTTTGTAGTGAGGATGGAGTGTGATTGTCATGCAGAGTTAAGTTAAGACTATACTTTCAGGGATCATTTCTATAGTTGTTAACTTGAGAAATGTGTTTCTAGAGTGTTTGGTGTCACTAACCACAATGAAGAGTCATGATATTCCTTCCTGAGCATGAAGCAGACAGAGAATAATGATTTTCTTCATATGTTCACTGTCATTGATGATCCTTCTTTACTTCCTTGTGGAGTATTGACAGGAGGAATATGATCAGAGTGGTTCTTTATCTTGTTAATGTAATATTTGAAAATGTGCATTTACAACAAGAGTTAAACTCAACACAACATTTAACTTTAACAGATTCTTTCTAAAATGTGAACATGAAAGAGAATAACTTTGTAATTTTTACGTACTATCAAAAAGTATTGATAGTATTGGAACCTTATTATCAGGTGCAATCATCAGTTTCAGTTTTGTTCACATACTAACAAAATGTATTCAAAGCTTATTTTCGTTGTAAACTGAAAATACAACTTAAACAATTCTAAACTAGAAAATTATCATCAAAATAATAGATTTGTTATTTAGATGTACTAGCAAAAAGTAACAAGGTATGTTGTCTTATATTCTAAACATACAATCCATATAATTACATTCAAGAATATTTTCATCAAAATAATATGGTTGCAAAGTATTATTAAATCACATTTAGTGACATTTATTGCTTTAAAAATAGTAACTGTTTTGTCATTCATTGTTTTTCAAGAGCAATACATGTAAATAAAACTAGTGATGGATTAATGAGGCTTCATGAAAAAGCTGTGTAGCTGTCTCATGATACACTGCCCTCATGTTGAAAGGCCACTAGATGTCACTCTCTTCTTTGTAATGTTAGGATCTATTCTAATAATTCAATTAAACCTGGCGTCAATTTTAAACTGAGGGTGTCATCTTGTGGTCTTTGAAATGTAGTCACTGTATCATGATACAGCTGTTTATTTTGAAAGGCCACCAGATGGCACGCTCTTCTTTACCATGTTTGGCTATAATCCAATAATTCAATGAATCCTGGCATCATTTTAAATTTAGAGTGCCACCTAGTGGCCTAAAAATGAAGTTATTGCATCCAGTGAAAATCATGTGAAATGTGAATTGTGTTTGTGTTGAATCTTCACATTGAAACAACCCTTTTTTTGCTACAGTTAATTAATAAATATCGTAGAAATTCTAATAAACCAATAGAATGTTTACACCTAACATATGTTTTTAACAACATTTGTAAATGTTGTCTTTTACAATGGATTCATATGAGTTTTTGTCTTGAGTATCTTTGTGTTTTTTTGTTTATTTTATGTTTAATCTTGATTTGAAAATAATTGTGTATTTGCTGTGAAATACATAAAGCATTTGTTCGCTTTTCCTCATGTCTGAGCAATTTAATGAATCACAAAAATAAAATGTTTAATCAACCGTCACTTTAATAGTTTGTTGTGAGGATGGAGTGTGATTGCCATGCAGAGTTAAGTTAAGACTATACTTTCAGGGATCATTTCTATAGTTGTTAACTTGAGAAATGTGTTTCTAGAGTGTTTGGTGTCACTAACCACAATGAAGAGTCATGATATTCCTTCCTGAGCATGAAGCAGACAGAGAATAATGATTTACTTCATATGTTCACTGTCATTGATGATCCATCTTTACTTCCTTGTGGAGTATTGAGAGGAGGAATATGATCAGAGTGGTTCTTTTATCTTGTTAATATAACATTTAAATGATAGAGTTGATTTTGAAGTATCAATCTCATAAATATGGTCAAAAGAAAAAAAACCATTTACATTAAGTAACTTTAAATTCACTCCTGTTGCTTCACTTTACAACAATAACCTTCACCTGCATCAATGAGAACCTACAGATTTTTACATTTGTCACTTTTTTTTTTTTTACAATGAATACAAAACATACATAAAATTGAGGCCACTAGATGTCAATCTTAAGTTCGAAAAATGGTGTCAAGTTCCATTGAAGTATTGAAATAGAGCTAATATTATAAAGACAGTGACATCTAGTGGCCTTTAACATGAAGACACGATCATGATATGGTTTAAAAACAAAGAATGACAAGACATTTACCGTTCATAGAGCGGTAAATGTCACTAAATGTAATTAAATAATCATTTTCAGTATTCAATAAAAATTAGCTGTCAATACCTTTTGATTGTTTATCTAAATGACAAATTCTCTCTTTCTTTATTAGCCACATTTTTTAAACATTCCACCAAAGTCTGAGAGAGTTTCACCCGATTAGGTAATAACACAAATTTAAATGTTACATAAACAATATAAAATAACCGCTCTGATAATATTCCTCCTCTCAATACTCCACAAGGAAGTATTGCATCTTAATTTCAAAACATTCAATCTTGCTTTGAAAATCATTATGGAGCAGTAGTTTACTTTTTATATACATGTAATATGCATGTTGTGTATTAACTGTGAAACATAAATGGTGTTAGTTTTCTAGTCTTCTGTTTGTGAGATAGAGGAATGCTGGAAAAAAGTATATAATCAACCGTCACTTTAATAGTTTGTTGTGAGGATGGAGTGTGATTGTCATGCAGAGTTAAGTTAAGACTATACTTTCAGGGATCATTTCTATAGTTGTTTACTTGAGAAATGTGTTTCTGGAGTGTTTGGTGTCACTAACCACAATGAAGAGTCATGATATTCCTTCCTGAGCATGAAGCAGACAGAGAATGTTGATTTTCTTCATATATTCACTGTATCGTGATACAACTGTGTATTTTGAAAGGCCACTAGATGTCACTCTCTTCTTTACAATTTTAGGGTAAAATCCAATAATTCAATTAATCCTGGCATCATTTTAAATTTGGAGTGACATCTAGTGGCCTTAAAATGAAGTTACTGTATCATGATACAATAATATTTCTGAGATTATCAGGAACATTGTTCTAAAAATCTCCAGATTTTGTGACTAAGTCTAGTTTAGTTTTTTTAAGTCATGCAGTGAAAACCATGTGGAGTTTGAATTGTGTTCTTGTTGTATGTTCACATTGAAACAACCTTTTTTCTACAGTTAAATAATAAATATAATAATTATATTAAACCATGAATAAAATAGTTTGTTGTGAGGATGGAGTGTGATTGTCATGCAGAGTTAAGTTAAGACTATACTTTCAGGGATCATTTCTATAGTTGTTAACTTGAGAAATGTGTTTCTAGAGTGTTTGGTGTCACTAACCACAATGAAGAGTCATGATATTCCTTCCTGAGCATGAAGCAGACAGAGAATAATGATTTACTTCATATGTTCACTGTCATTGATGATCCTTCTTTACTTCCTTGTGGAGTATTGAGAGGAGGAATATGGCTTTATGATGCAGCTGTGTAGTGAAGACACTGTATCATTGTACAGTTGTGTATTTTGAAAGGCCACTAGATGGCACTCTCTTCTTTACAATGTTAGGGTATAATCTGATAATTTAATGAATCCTGGCATAATTTTAAATTTAGAGTGACATCTAGTGGCCTTAAAATGAAATTACTGTATCATGATTAAGTGTTTTCACCACACAGGTGTATCATGAAGCCTCATCAACCATCATTAATTAATACCTACAAGAATATTTCTAAGATTATCTGGAACATTGTTTTAAAAACCTATAGATTCTGTGACTACGTTTAGTTTTAGTTTTTTTAAGTCATCCAGTGAAAATCCTGTGAAATGTGAATTGTGTTGAATGTTCACATTGAAACAACACTTTTTTTGCTACAGTTACTTAATAAATATCGTAGAAATTCTAATAAACCAATAGATTAAAAAAAATGTTTACACCTAACTTATGTTTTTAACATTTGTAAATTTTGTTTTTTACAATGGATTCATATGTGTTTTTGTCTTGAGTATCTTTGCGTTTCTTGTTTATTTTATGTTTAATCTTGATTTGAAAATAATTGTGTATTTGCTGTGAAATTCATAAAGCATTTGTTCACTTTTCCTCATGTCTGTGCAATTTAATGAATCTCAGAAATAAAATGTTTAATCAACCGTCACTTTAATAGTTTGTTGTGAGGATGGAGTGTGATTGTCATGCAGAGTTAAGTTAAGACTATACTTTCAGGGATCATTTCTATAGTTGTTAACTTGAGAAATGTGTTTCTAGAGTGTTTGGTGTCACTAACCACAATGAAGAGTCATGATATTCCTTCCTGAGCATGAAGCAGACAGAGAATAATGATTTACTTCATATGTTCACTGTCATTGATGATCCTTCTTTACTTCCTTGTGGAGTATTGAGAGGAGGAATATGATCAGAGTGGTTCTTTTATCTTGTTAATGTAACATTTAAATGACAGAATGGATTTGTAATTTAGATGTACTAGCAATGTATCAAGGTAAATTTTCTAATGTACTGTACATGCAATCAAATATTCTCATCAAATGTTTACAAATTATTAAATCACATTTAGTGACATTTATGGATCTGAAACAGTAACTGTTTTGCAGTTAATTATTTTTAAACAACAATAAATGTGATAAGAGTTTTTTTGGATTGCATAAACACTAAAATCAATTCATACACAATTATAAAAACCTTACACTCATAGAGCAAAACTCCTTTTAAAAATGTCTACACACAGTCAATTGCAAAACACTGAACACACTTGTATACATTAAACACAGATGCATATCATGATTTCACTTCCTTGTAAATTCCAAAGAACTGACTTTCAAATGACCAAACTCATGATGTAACTGGTTAAACCAACACATGGTTGCTTCAATGTAGACGCACCAATCAGGTTGAAGCACTAGAAAAAGGCAGCAGGTGAGTTCACCTGTCTTCTACCATAATGGAACGAGTAAGGCGAGGAAGAGTAAGAATGAGAGGAGGAATACAAAGAGAAGGAGAAGGAGGTGAAGGCACAGGCCAGAGGACGAGGACGAGGAAGACTAGAACCAGGAATACATGCCGTAAGAAGGAGAGGACCAAGTTTATTCTATGAAATCCAGGCAACATTAGTTGATCATGTGATGAACCATAGACTGATGCTGAGAGTTCAGACAAATCTTAGCAGGTTTACAGTGGCATCTGTGATCAGGGAATTTTGACAAGAGAACAGGTAAAAACAAATGTTTATACAAAGGTAATCAACTGCTTAGTATGTACCATATCAGCACTGTTGATACTGGTTCCTGTGTATATCTTTCCACGTAGGATTCAGGGGCGAGAGCGACAAGGAGGGAGAACATGGTTCTAGACAATAATGCAATAACTCTCACAGAAATTAAAGTCAACGTCATTGATAACGAAGGCATTTTCAATAATGTCCATCAGGTCTCCCTCTCAACACTGACACACATCCTGAAAAGACATCAAGTTCAGATGAAAAAACTGTATCAAGTGACTTTTGAGCAGAATTCAAAGAGGAACAAACAGCTGTGGCGTGAGTATGTGGAGGTTTGTATTGTTCACTCTATCACTGTGATGTTACACACTGCAAGCTACATTTACTGTGTATCAGATCCATGCTATACACTAAACAATTAAAACACCTTAATCTTCTTTATAATTCTCTTCATCACTTATTAGAGTGTCTGAAGACATTTAAGCTTAAAAACAAATGTTAGTAAAGTAAAAGGTATGTGGATTGTGACTTGAGCCCATGGAGTATGTTTGCATTAAAATGATTTATTTTTTACAGAGTTATAAAATAATAATAATTCTAATAAACCATGAATGAAATAGTTTGTTGTGAGGATGGAGTGTGATTGTCATGCAGAGTTAAGTTAAGACTATACTTTCAAGGATCATTTCTATAGTTGTTAACTTGAGAAATGTGTTTCTAGAGTGTTTGGTGTCACTAACCACAATGAAGAGTCATGATATTCCTTCCTGAGCATGAAGCAGACAGAGAATAATGATTTACTTCATATGTTCACTGTCATTGATGATCCTTCTTTACTTCCTTGTGGAGTATTGAGAGGAGGAATATGATCAGAGTGGTTCTTTTATCTTGTTAATGTAACATTTCAATGACAGAATTTGTTTTGAAGTATCAATCTCAAAAATATGGTAAATAGAAAAAAACATTTTAATAAGATAACTTTAAATTCACTCCACTTTACAACAATAACCTTGACCTGCATAAATGAGGACCTACAGATTTTTCACTTTTTTTTTACGATTCACACAAACATACATAAAATTGAGGCCCCTAGATGTCACTCTTAATTTCTAAAAATGGTGTCAGATTCCATTGAAGTATTGAAATAGATCTAATATTATAAAGACAGTGACATCTAGTGGCCTTTAACATGAAGACACGATCATGATATGGTTTAAAAACAAAGAATGACAAGACATTTACCGTTCATAGAGCGGTAAATGTCACTAAATGTAATTAAATAATCATTTTCAGTATTCAATAAAAATTAGCTGTCAATACTTTTTGATTGTTTATCTAAATGACAAATTCTCTCTTTCTTTATTAGTCACATTTTTTAAACATTTCACCAAAGTCTGAGAGAGTTTCACCCAATTAGGTAATAACACAAATTTAAATGTTACATAAACAATATAAAATAACCACTCTGATAATATTCCTCCTCTCAATACTCCACAAGGAAGTATTGCATCTTAATTTCAAAACATTCAATGTTGCTGTGAAAATCATTATGGAGCAGTAGTTTTTTTTTATATACATGTAATATGCATGTTGTGTATTAACTGTGAAACATAAATGGTGTTAATTTTCTAGTCTTCTGTTTGTGGGAAAAAGGAACGCTGGGAAAAGTATGTAATCAACCGTCACTTTAATAGTTTGTTGTGAAGATGGAGTGTGATTGTCATGCAGAGTTAAGTTAAGACTATACTTTCAGGGATCATTTCTATAGTTGTTAACTTGAGAAATGTGTTTCTAGAGTGTTTGGTGTCACTAACCACAATGAAGAGTCATGATATTCCTTCCTGAGCATGAAGCAGACAGAGAATAATGATTTACTTCATATGTTCACTGTCATTGATGATCCTTCTTTACTTCCTTGTGGAGTATTGAGAGGAGGAATATGATCAGAGTGGTTATTTTATCTTGTTAATGTAACATTTAAATGAGTTATTCTCAAAACATTTGGACATAGTTTCTCACATGTGTCTATTAAACAGAGAATACATTTTTAATATGAACAAACCAGCAGATTATCAAGAAAAGTTACCTTATGTACTATACATGCAATCAAATATTCTCATTAAATATGTTTACAAAGAAGTTTTGAACACAATTGTGTCACATGTATGGATCTAAAACAGTAACTATATTGCCATTCATTATTTTTAAACAACAATAAATGTGATAACAGTTTTTTTGGATTGCATGAATACTAAAATGAATAGTATAACACAATTATAAAAACCTTACACTCATAGAGCAAAACTCCTTTTTCAAATGACTACACACAGTAAATTGCAAAACACTAAACACACTTGTATACATTAGTCACAGATGCATATTATGATTTCACTTCCTTGTGTAACTGGTTAAACACAACACTCAGGTGCACCAACACATGGCTGCTTATCTGGAGACACATGTTCAAGAACTAGAAAAAGGCATCAGGTGAGTTCACCTGTCTTCTACCATAATGGAACGAGTAAGGTGAGGAAGAGTAAGAATGATAGAAGGAATTCAAAGAGAAGGAGAAGGAGGTGAAGGCACAGGTCATGCCAGAGGTGGAGGGAGAAGACAAGGACGAAGACGAGGAAGACTAGAACCAGGAATACATGCCGTAAGAAGGAGAGGACCAAATTTATCCAATGAAATCCAGGCAACATTAGTTGATCATGTGGTGAACCATGGACTGATGCTGAGAGTTCAGACAAATCTTAGCAGGTTTACAGTGGCATCTGTGATCAGGGCATTTTGACAAGAAAACAGGTAAAAAAAATGTTTCTACAAAGTAATAAACTGCTTAGTATGTACCATATCAGCACTGTTGATACTGGTTCCTGTGTATATCTTTGCACGTAGGATTCAGGGGTGAGAGCGACAAGGAGGGAGAACATGGTTCTAGACAATAATTCAATAACTCTCACAGAAATTAAAGTCAACATCATTGACACCAAAGGCATTTTCAATAATGTCCATCAGGTCTCCCTCTCAACACTGACACACATCCTGAAAAGACATCAAGTTCAGATGAAACAACTGTATCAAGTGACTTTTGAGCAGAATTCAAAGAGGAACAAACAGCTGTGGCGTGAGTATGTGGAGGTTTGTATTGTTCACTCTATCACTGTGATGTTACACACTGCAAGCTACATTTACTGTGCATCAGATCCATGCTATACACTAAACAATTAAAACACCTTAATCTTCTTTATAATTTTCTTCATCACTTATTAGAGTGTCTGAAGACATTTAGGCTTAAAAACAAATGTTAGTAAAGTAAAAGGTATGTGGAGCGTGACTTGAGCCCATGGAGTATGTTTGCATTAAAATGATTTATTTTTTACAGTTATAAAATAATAATAATTATAATAAACCATGAATACAATAGTTTGTTGTGAGGATGGAGTGTGATTGTCGTGCAGAGTTAAGTTAAGACTATACTTTCAGGGATCATTTCTATAGTTGTTAACTTGAGAAATGTGTTTCTAGAGTGTTTGGTGTCACTAACCACAATGAAGAGTCATGATATTCCTTCCTGAGCATGAAGCAGACAGAGAATAATGATTTACTTCATATGTTCACTGTCATTGATGATCCTTCTTTACTTCCTTGTGGAGTATTGAGAGGAGGAATATGATCAGAGTGGTTCTTTTATCTTGTTAATGTAACATTTAAATGAGAGCAGTTACTTAATTGTTTGGAACTCTCTATGACTTTAGTAAAATGTTTCAAAAAGTGTCACTTTGAACCACAAACTGACTTTGGAATTAAGATATACTAGCAACATACTGTAGATTGACATCGTATTATCCTTGTATAATTCTAATCTAGAATATTCTCATCCAAATAATTTGTTCGCAATGGGTCATTAAATACAATTGTGACATTTATGGATCTAAAAACATTAACTGTCTTGTAATTCATTGTTTTTCAACAGCAATAGATGAGATTAAAACTAGTGATGGGTTAAAGAGGCTTCATGAAACAGTTTTGTAGCTGTCTCATGATACACTGCCCTCATGTTGAAAGGCCACAAGATGTCACTCTCTTCCTTGTATTGTTAGGATCTATTCTAATATTTAAATTAAACCAGGCGTCAATTTAAAACTGAGAGTGCCATCTAGTGGTCTTCAAATTGAAGACACTGTATCATGATACAGCTGTGTATTTTGAAAGGCCACTAGATGGCACTCTCTTCTTTACAATGTTTGGGTAAAATCCAATAATTTAATGAATTCTGGCGTAATTTAAATTTAGAGTGACATCAAGTAATGAAGTTAGATGGAGTTAATGTATCATGATACAGTGTTTTCCTTACACAGTTGTATCATGAGGCCTCATCAACCATCAGTAATTAATAACTACAAGAATTTTTCTAAGATGATCTGAGACATTGTTTTAAAACCTAAAGCATAATAAATCTAATAATACAATTAAAAAAAAAAAGATTATCACTTATTAGGGACTGACTATGTTTAGTAAAAAAAACAGTAAAGTAAGTAATGCAGTGAAAAGTTTGTGGAGCATGAGATAAGATCTTGTTGTATGTTGATTGTGAAACGCCTTTTTTCTTTGCTTATAATAATAATAATAATAATTGTATTAAACCATGAATAAAATAGTTTGTAGTGAGGATGGAGTGTGATTGTCATGCAGAGTTAAGTTAAGACTATACTTTCAGGGATCATTTCTATAGTTGTTAACACAGGAGTTCGAGAAATTCAAGGAAAAGCCTGAATAATCGTCTGTATTGCTGTTTCTAATTGGAATAAACAATTTCCCGAAAGAGACCTCCCGAGGAATCAATAAAGTTCTACTTAACCTAACCTAAGCTAATATGTAAATTAAACCTGGCGTCAATTTTAAACTGAGAGTGTCATCTAGTGGTCTTTAAAAAGAAGACACTGTATCATGATACAGCTGTGTATTTTAAAAGGCCACTAGATGGCACTCTCTTCTTTACAATGTTTGCCTATAATAATAAATATAACTATATTAAACCATGAATAAAATAGCTTGTTGTGAGGATGGAGTGTGATTGTCATGCAGAGTTAAGTTAAGACTATACTTTCTGGGATCATTTCTATAGTTGTTAACTTGAGAAATGTGTTTCTAGAGTGTTTGGTGTCACTAACCACAATGAAGAGTCATGATATTCCTTCCTGAGCATGAAGCAGACAGAGAATAATGATTTACTTCATATGTTCACTGTCATTGATGATTCTTCTTTACTTCCTTGTGGAGTATTGAGAGGAGGAATATGATCAGAGTGGTTCTTTTATCTTGTTAATGTAACATTTAAATGACAGAATGGATTTGTAATTGAATCTACTAGCATTGAGTATCAATGTAAGTTTTCTTATATACTATATGAAATCAAAATTATATTCAAGAATATTCTCATCAAAATAATATGGTTACAAACTATTATTAAATCACATTTAGTGACATTAATGGCACTAAAAATTGTAACTGTTTCAATGTTCATTTTTTTCAACAGTAAAATAATAGAGAACGATTAATGAGGCTTCATGAAACAGTTGTGTAGCTGTCTCATTATACTGCCCTCATGTTGAAAGGCCACTAGATAACACTCTCTTCTTTGTATTGTCAGGATCTATTCTAATATTTAAATTAAACCAGGCGTCAATTTTAAACTGAGAGTATCATTTTGTGGTCTTTGAAATGAACTCACTGTATCATGATACAGATGTGTATTTTTAAAGGCCACCAGATGGCGCTCTCTTCTTTACAATGTTTGGCTATAATCCTATAATTCAATGAATCCTGAAATCATTTTAAATTTAGAGTGAGATCTAGTGGCCTTAAAATGAAGTTTCTGTATCATGATACAAGAATATTTCTAGGATTATCTGGAACATTTTTCTAAAAACTTACAGATTTTGTGACTATGTCTATTTTAGTTTTTTTAAGTCATGCAGTGAAAAGCATGTGGAGTTTGAATTGTGTTCTTGTTGTATGTTCACATTGAAACAACCTTTTTTTCTACTTTTAAATAATAAATATGATAATTATATAAAAACAATGAATAAAATAGTTTGTTGTGAGGATGGAGTGTGATTGTCATGCAGAGTTAAGTTAAGACTATACTTTCAGGGATCATTTCTATAGTTGTTAACTTGAGAAATGTGTTTCTAGAGTGTTTGGTGTCACTAACCACAATGAAGAGTCATGATATTCCTTCCTGAGCATGAAGCAGCCAGAGAATAATGATTTACTTCATATGTTCACTGTCATTGATGATCCTTCTTTACTTCCTTGTGGAGTATTGAGAGGAGGAATATGATCAGAGTGGTTGTTTTATCTTGTTAATGTGATATTTAAATAAGGGAATGGTTTTGTAATTTAGATATACTAGCAAAAAGCATCATGTTTTCTTATACTATATAAACAATCAAATTATGTTCAAAAATATTCTCATCAAATGAAGCTACAGATTATTGACTAGTGACTTTTATAGCTCTAAAAACTAGTGATTGTGAGATGAAGCCTCCTGAAGCACCGAAGTCTCCCAGCCCAGTAGTTCATCTTTGGAGCAAAGCCTCGTGAGGCTTCATTTGCACGACCATGCCATCATGTGGACAATTGGTAGCATTGGATATTTTGTGTGCAAATGATTCTGATAATAAAAAATAATTTAAAAAGCAGTTTTCAACAGTGCTTGGCTTCAGTTTGTTTCTTTTTTTTAAATAATTTCACCATCTTTGGAAGTTCCAGAGCGATTTCCCAACAGGTCACGCGACAGGCCGGTTCGCGAGGCCTCGAACATAATCACTACGTCACCATCTACGTAACCAACACACGCCTCAAAACACGCTTCATGAAAATCTTCCTGGTCTACTCGACACACGCTTCGAAGCCTCGACACAGTCGGACACATCACTAATAAAAACAGTAACTATTTAAATGTTCACTGTTTTTAAACACTATTAAATGTAAATAATACTAGTGATGAGTTGATAAGGCTTCATGATACAGCTGTGTAGTGAAGATGTTGCATAATGATACAGTGACTTCATGTTGAAAGGCCACTAGATGTCACTCTCTTCTTTGTAATGTTAGGATCTAATCCAATATTTCAATTAAACCCTACATCATTTTAAACTGAGTGTCATCTAGTGGCCTTTAAAATGAAGACATTGTATCATGATACAGCTGTGTATTTTGATAGGCCACTAGATGTCACTCTCTCCTTTACTATGTTTGGGTATAATCTAATAATTCAATGTATCCTGGTATAATTTTAAATTTAGAGTAACATCTAGTGGCCTTAAGCATGTGTCCATGATCACTCAGGATCCCCCCCTCAGTGATGACATGACCAAGGAACCGCAGCGTAGTCTGTTTGAAATGACTCTTGTCTTCATTCAGGACTAACCCAGTCTCTTTTAGTTTGAGCAGGACAGTTCTGAGGCTACGGACGTGATCAGCAGGCCCATAAAGGATCAGATCATCTAGGTAGATTTGTACACCAGGTACACTCTGTAGAATTGTCGCCATCACTTTTTGAAAAGCAGAGGGCGCTGACGCCAAGCCGTAGGGAACCCTGCAAACTCTGAAGAAACACTTGTGTGTAATGAAGGCAGTAATGTCCCTGCTGTGCTCGTGGAGAGGCAGCTGATACGCATCTTCCAGATCAATTGTGGAAAATACCTTGGCTCGTCGCAGGTTGGCCAGCAGGTCATCGATGTGAGGCATTGGGTAGCTGTCGATTACCACCGCCTTGTTTGGTTCCCGTAGATCAGCACACACCCGTATTCCACCATTTTTCTTAGCAGTGACCACGATGTGGGAAACCCAGGCAGAAGCATCGATCTTCTCTATGATCATATAATCAGATATTCATTGGTGCTTGACTAATTTTTAGAGTTTTAAATAAACTTGCTCCCCCACCCTTGATGAGTTTAATAAGTAAAAATAATAATAGCAGTCAAGTTAACACCAGAGCACTGACCAGAGGGAACTGCAATGTACAAAGACGAAGGACTACATTTGGCCAAATGTTGGAGGCACACAGTCATGGAACAGGCTACCATATCAGAAACTTTGACACTTATTCAGTATTTAAAATTGCACTGAAAGAATGGTTAAAAACAAACCAGACATGCACTGACTTAGATTACTCACCTTATGTTTTTTTTCTCCTTTTCTCTTGGATTCCAAAGTTTTCAAAATCTTAACCTGCAGGTAACTTGTCTATGGTCTGTGTCTATGGTTACCTGTAATGTATAATGTCTTGTACTCTGTGATATCTAACCTGCCTTAGGACAACAGATCTGGAATATTTACGTTGTTGCTCTATGCTGACATGTTGATGAATATACATTATAGATGTCTCTCTTTACTGTCTTTGATTCTAATCCAATGAAACCTGGCATCATTTTCAAACTGTGTCATCTAGTGGCCTTTAAAATTAAGACATCATATCATGATACAGTGTTTTCACTACACAGGTATATCATGAGGCCTCATCCACCATCACTAATTATTACCTACAAGAATATTTCTAAGATGATCTGAAACATTACTGACTACATTCTTTTTTTCAATCAGTGAAAAGCATGTGAAGTGTGAATTCGTTTTTTATTGTATGTTCATATTCACACCAAGCATTTGTTTGCTTTTCCTCATGTCTGAGCAATTTAATGAATCCCAGAATTAAATGTTTAATCAACCGTCACTTTAGTAGTTTGTTGTGAGGATGGAGTGTGATTGTCATGCAGAGTTAAGTTAAGACTATACTTTCAGGGATCATTTCTATAGTTGTTAACTTGAGAAATGTGTTTCTAGAGTGTTTGGTGTCACTAACCGCAATGAAGAGTCATGATATTCCTTCCTGAGCATGAAGCAGACAGAGAATAATGATTTACTTCATATGTTCACTGTCATTGATGATCCTTCTTTACTTCCTTGTGGAGTATTGAGAGGAGGAATATGATCAGAGTGGTTCTTTTATCTTGTTAATGTAACATTTAAATGATAGACTTGATTTTGAAGTATCAATCTCATAAATATGGTCAAAAGAAAAAAAAACATTTACATCAAGTAACTTTAAATTCACTCCTGTTGCTTCACTTTACAACAATAACCTTCACCTGCATAAATAAGAACCTACAGATTTTTACATTTGTCACTTTTTTTTTTTACAATGAATACAAAACATACATAAAATTGAGGCCACTAGATGTCACACTTAAGTTCGAAAAATGGTGTCAAGTTCCATTGAAGTATTGAAATAGAGCTAATATTATAAAGACAGTGACATCTAGTGGCCTTTAACATGAAGACACGATCATGATATGGTTTAAAAACAAAGAATGACAAGACATTTACCGTTCATAGAGCGGTAAATGTCACTAAATGTAATTAAATAATCATTTTCAGTATTCAATAAAAATTAGCTGTCAATACCTTTTGATTGTTTATCTAAATGACAAATTCTCTCTTTCTTTATTAGTCACATTTTTTAAACATTCCACCAAAGTCTGAGAGAGTTTCACCCGATTAGGTAATAACACAAATTTAAATGTTACATAAACAATATAAAATAACCGCTCTGATAATATTCCTCCTCTCAATACTCCACAAGGAAGTATTGCATCTTAATTTCCAAACATTCAATCTTGCTGTGAAAATCATTATGGAGCAGTAGTTTACTTTTTATATACATGTAATATGCATGTTCTGTATTAACTGTGAAACATAAATGGTGTTAGTTTTCTAGTCTTCTGTTTGTGAGATAAAGGAATGCTGGAAAAAAGTATATAATCAACCGTCACTTTAATAGTTTGTTGTGAGGATGGAGTGTGATTGTCATGCAGAGATAAGTTAAGACTATACTTTCAGGGATCATTTCTATAGTTGTTAACTTGAGAAATGTGTTTCTAGAGTGTTTGGTGTCACTAACCACAATGAAGAGTCATGATATTCCTTCCTGAGCATGAAGCAGACAGAGAATAATGATTTACTTCATATGTTCACTGTCATTGATGATCCTTCTTTACTTCCTTGTGGAGTATTGAGAGGAGGAATATGATCAGAGTGGTTCTTTTATCTTGTTAATATAACATTTAAATGAGAGCAGTTACTGAATTGTTTGGAAATCTCTCTGACTTTAGTAAAATGTTTAAAAATGTGTCACTCTGAACCACAAACTGATTTTTGAATTAAGATATAATAGCAACATACTGTAGATTGACATCTTATTATCCTTGTATAATTCTAATCTAGAATATTCTCATCCAAATAATTTGTTCACAATGGGTCATTAAATTAAATTGTGACATTTATGGATCTAAAGACATTAATTGTCTTGTAATTCATTGTTTTTCAACAGCAATAGATGAGATTAAAACTAGTGATGGGTTAAAGAGGCTTCATGAAACAGCTGTCTCATGATACACTGCCCTCATGTTGAAAGGCCACAAGATGTCACTCTCTTCCTTGTAATTTTAGGAACTATTCTAATATTTTAATTAAACCAGGTGTCAATTTTAAACTGAGGGCCATCTAGTGGTCTTTAAATTGAAGACACTGTATCATGATACAGCTGTGTATTTTGAAAGGCCACTAGATGGCACTCTCTTCTTTACAATGTTAGGGTTAAATCCAATAATTGGATGAATCCTGGCATAACTTAAATTTAGAGTGATATCTAGTAATAAAATTAAATGAAGTTAATGTATCATGATACAGTGTTTTCACTACACAGGTGTATCATGAGGTTTCATCAACCATCACTAATTAATAGCTAAAATATTTTTTCTAAGATTATCTGGAACATTGTTTTAAAACCTAAATTAAATAATACAATTAAAATACATGTTCTATCACTTATTAGAGTTTGTGACTACATTTAGTTTTTGTTTTTTTAAGAGTCATGTAGTGAATATCATGTGAATTGTGTTCTTGTTTTATGTTCACATTGAAACAATCCTTTTTTCCTAAAGTTAAATAATAACAATAATAAAAGGTCTGATAAGCCATGAAATATGTATATTTTTTTTTACACCTAACTAACATTTTTTATAAAGTTTTTGAATTGTGTTATTTATAATGGATTCATATGGGTTTTTATCTAAAACATTAATAATAATTTTAATAAACCATGAAATAAAAGAAAATATATTTTTTACACCTAACTTATGCTTTTAAAAAAGTTTTTGAATTGTGTTATTTCCAATGGATTCATGAGTTTTTGTCTTGAGCAGCTTTGCGTTTTTTGATTCATGTTATGTATAATCTTGTTGTGAAAACGATTGTGTTTATTTGCTGTGAAATACATCAAGCATTTTTCCTCATGTCTGTGCAATTTAATGAATCACAAAAATAAAATGTTTAATCAACCGTGACTTTAGTAGTTTGTTGTGAGGATGGAGTGTGATTGTCATGCAGAGATAAGTTAAGACTATACTTTCAGGGATCATTTCTATAGTTGTTAACTTGAGAAATGTGTTTCTAGAGTGTTTGGTGTCACTAACCACAATGAAGAGTCATGATATTCCTTCCTGAGCATGAAGCAGACAGAGAATAATGATTTACTTCATATGTTCACTGTCATTGATGATCCTTCTTTACTTCCTTGTGGAGTATTGAGAGGAGGAATATGATCAGAGTGGTTCTTTTATCTTGTTAATGTAACATTTAGATGAGAGCTGTAGCCAACTTGGTTGGAATACTCCATGACTTTGGTAGAATGTTTAAAAACACTATCTATGAAACAAAACCTATTGACAGCTAATTTTCCTTGTATACTGAACCTATTTGGATAATTCAAATCTAGATTATTCTCATCAAAATAATATGTTGACAAAGTATTATTGAATTACATTTAGAGACATTTATGGATCTATGAAGAGTAACTGTTTCGTCATTTATTATTTTTGAACCGCAATACATGTAAATTAAACTAGTTATGGCTTCATAAGGCTTTATGATGCAGCTGTGTAATGAAGACACTGTATCATTGTACAGTTGTGTATTTTGAAAGGCCACTAGATGGCACTCTCTTCTTTACAATGTTAGAGTATAATCCAATAATTTAAAGAATCCTGGCATAATTTTAAATTTAGAGTTACATCTAGTGGCCTTAAAATGAAATTACTGTATCATGATTAGGTGTTTTCACCACACAGGTGTATCATGAAGCCTCATCAACCATCATTAATTAATACCTACAAGAATATTTCTAAGATTATCTGGAACATTGTTTTAAAAACCTATAGATTCTGTGACTACGTTTAGTTTTAGTTTTTTTAAGTCATCCAGTGAAAATCATGTGAAATGTGAATTGTGTTTGTGTTGAATGTTCACATTGAAACAACCCTTTTTTTGCTACAGTTAATTAATAAATATCGTAGAAATTCTAATAAACCAATAGATTAAAAAAAATGTTTACACCTAACTTATGTTTTTAACAACATTTGTAAATTTTGTCTTTTACAATGGATTCATATGAGTTTTTGTCTTGAGTATCTTTGCGTTTTTTTGTTTATTTTATGTTTAATTTTGATTTGTATTATAATTGTGTATTTGCTGTGAAATACATAAAGCATTTGTTTGCTTTTCCTCATGTCTGAGCAATTTAATGAATCACAAAAATAAAATGTTTAATCAACCGTCACTTTAATAGTTTGTTGTGAAGATGGAGTGTGATTGTCATGCAGAGTTAAGTTAAGACTATACTTTCAGGGATCATTTCTATAGTTGTTAGCTTGAAAAATGTGTTTCTAGAGTGTTTGGTGTCACTAACCACAATGAAGAGTCATGATATTCCTTCCTGAGCATGAAGCAGACAGAGAATAATGATTTACTTCATATGTTCACTGTCATTGATGATCCTTCTTTACTTCCTTGTGGAGTATTGAGAGGAGGAATATGATCAGAGTGGTTCTTTTATCTTGTTGATGTAACATTTAAATGAGAGCAGTTACCTAAATGGGTGGAACTCTCTGACTTTAGTAAAATGTTTAAAAAATGTTTCACTGTGAACCACAAACTGAATCTGAAATTCAGATATACTAGCAACATACTGTAGATTGTCATCTTATTTTACTTGTATACTTCTAATAATTATAATATAGAATATTCTCATCAAAATAATGTTCACAGAGGATTATTAGATTACATATTGTGACATTTATTGCTCTTAAAACTGTAACTGTTTTGTTGATCATTGTTTTTAAACAACAATAAATATAATAATACTAGTGATGGTTTGATGAAGCCTCATGATGCAACTGTATATTTTAATTACCTATAGATGTCAGTCTCTCCTTTACTATCCTTTCCTCTAATACAATAATTCAATGAATCCTGTCGTAATTTTTATTTGGAGTGACATCTAGTGGCCTTAAAATGAAGTTACTTTATCATGATACAGTGGTTTCACCACACAGTTGTATCATGAGACCTCATCAACCCAAAACTAATTAATACCTACAAATATTTTTCGATGACTATTTGGAGCATTGTTTTAAAACCTACAGTAGTATAAATCTAATAATAATATTTTAACATATTCGTCTTCATCTACATCTTCATCTGCATCTTCTATTTATTATTATTTATAATTATCTGAAGACATTTGGGATAAAAAAAAAATAGACATGTAGTTAAAAGTATGTGGAACATGAGTTGAACCCATTTTGTATGTTTGCATTAAAATTACTTTTTTGTTAGAGTTATAAGATGATAATGATAATAATACTGATAGCATTAATACTTATCCTAATAAACCATGAATAAAATAATGTGTTGTGAGGATGGAGTGTGATTGTCATGCAGAGTTAAGTTAAGACTATACTTTCAGGGATCATTTCTATAGTTGTTAACTTGAGAAATGTGTTTCTAGAGTGTTTGGTGTCACTAACCACAATGAAGAGTCATGATATTCCTTCCTGAGCATGAAGCAGACAGAGAATAATGATTTACTTCATATGTTCACTGTCATTGATGATCCTTCTTTACTTCCTTGTGGAGTATTGAGAGGAGGAATATGATCAGAGTGGTTCTGTTATCTTGTTAATGTAACATTTAAATGAGAATGAATTTGTAATTTAGATGTGTTACCAAAAAGTATCAAGTTTAGTAAATAAGTAATATTTATTTATATAGTGCTTTTCGAGACCAGGGTCACAAAGCGCTTAGACAATCAAAACAATACTCAAAAAAGTACAAACTTTAAAGATCAAGATAATACTGAGAACAACACAGGAGTTCGAGAAATTCAAGGAAAAGCCTGAACAAATAGAAACGTCTTAAGATGTTTCTTGAAGGAGTCAGTAGATCCATCAAGCGCAAAGAGAGAGGAAGATGGTTCCAAAGCTTAGGGAGCAACAGCCTGAAAAGATTTCTCTCCTCTGGTCCTGAGCCGTGTGCGTGGAACCATAAGTAGATTCTGATCCACAGACCTCAGAGCCCGAGCTGGGGTGTAAGGCTGGATCAGATCAGTGATGTAAGGAGGAGCCTGACCATGAATAGCTCTGAAAGTAAGAACCAGAATTTTAAAGTTGATCCTGAAAGAAACTGGAAGCCAGTGAAGGGTTTTAAGGATCGGAGAAATGTGAGTTCTTCTACTTGAGCGGGTCAGAATTCTCGCTGCAGAGTTCTGAATCAACTGCAGGCGAGACAGCTCCTTCTTGTTAAGACATGAAAACAAACTGTTACAATAGTCCAGACGAGAAGAAACAAACACATGGATTATAAGATCCAGATCATGTTCCGACAACATTTTCCTAAGTTTAGAGATTTTTCTCAGTTGAAGGAAACAGTTTCTGGTCAGTTTTCTGCAGTGTCGAACAAGAGACATGTCTTTATCAAATACAACACCCAGGTTTCTCAGGCTCAGTTTGATAGACCTAAGTCACCCAAGTACTGACTCAACCCTGGAATCTTATCATCAGGAGCAATCACCAGTGTTTCAGTTTTGTCCACATTTAGCTTTAAAGTGTTTTCACTCAGCCATTGTTTGATTTCTAGCAAACAATTGACTAAGCTGTTCAGCCTCTGGGGCTCAGTTGGATCAAAAGAGCAGTAGAGCTGGATGTCATCAGCAAAAATGTGATAAGAAACATCTGGAAATCTCTGAATGATTATACCGAGGGGAATCAAGTACAGCAAAAACAATAAAGGACCCAGAACAGAACCTTGAGGGACTCCACACAACAGATCTGCCGATTCAGACCTCATTTGATTGGCAGATACACTAAAACTGCGCCCAGAAAGGTAAGATGAGAACCATTCTAACACAGACCCAGACAGTCCCACTTCAACCCTCAGTCTTCTCAGCAGGATCTGGTGATCAACTGTGTCAAAGGCTGAGGACAGATCCAAGAGAACCAGAACAGTGAATTTACCAGAGTCAGCCGACATCATGATGTCACTGGACATTTTCAATAAAGCTGTCTCCGTAGAGTGATGTTTACGGAAGCCAGACTGAAACTTCTCATGGATGTCGCTCTGATCCAGGAACAAAGACAGCTGCTCAGACACCACCTTCTCCAAGATCTTGGACAAGAAAGGGAGCTTAGAAATAGGCCTGAAATTACTGAGGTCAGTTGGGTCTAAGCCTGGTTTTTTGAGCAGAGGCTCCACAATGGCATGTTTAAATGCATTGGGAAAAACCCCTGTGGAAAGGGAGAGGTTCACCATATTGGTAACCCAGGGGCCAATTACATCAAATACTTTGATAAAAAGCCTACAAGGAAGGACGTCATCTGAGCAAGAGGAGGGTTTCATCTTGTTCACTAGTGCCGAAATATCACCCAAAGATACAGCAGTGAAAGAGGACCAAGAGGAGGAGAGGGGCTCAGAGACAGTAGGGGCTCCAAACAAAGGGGGAGAGATTTTCTCTTTGATCAATTTAATTTTGTCAATCAAAAATCTCAACAATGCATTGCTGTCGGCTTCACAGAAGACAGGCGTGATTTGAGGAGCAGGAGACACGAGAGAATTAATCGTGTCAAACAAAACTTTGGGGTTTTTCCTATTTGCTGCTACCAGTTTTCTGATGTAATCAGATCTAGCAGAAGTCATCAGATCCCTGAGGTGAAGTCTATGCACCTCAAGTTTAGTCTTCTTATATACAATACATACACATCAAAATAATTATGTTCTAGAATATTCTCATCAAAATATGGTTAAAAAGTATTATTGCATCATATTTAGACACATTTGTGGCACTAAAAACTAGTAATGGTGAGGTGAAGCGCTGAAGCCTCCCAGCCGAGTAGTTCATCTTTGGAGCAAAGCCTCGTGAGGCTTCATTTGCACGACCATGCCATCATGTGGACAATTGGGAGCATTGCATATTTTGTGCACAAATGATTCTGATAATAAATACAAGTGCTTGACTAACTTGTTTGCTGAAATACTTATTGATTTTTTTTTTTTAAAGCAGTTTTTAAAGGTGCTTGGCTTCCGTCTGTTTCTTTCTTTTTTTTATAATTTCACCATCTTAGGAACTTCTCGAGCGATTACCGAACCGGTCACATCTTGTTAATGTAACATTTAAATGAGAGCAGTTATAAAAAACATGTAAAGCCTTTACAACTTTTGCAGAATGTTCCATCACTGTGTGACCATGAAACAGTGAATAGTAATGTAATTTAGATATAATTGCAAAAAGAACCAAGTTAATTGTTCTTATATACTGCACATAAAATCTGAATAATTCCAATCAATACAAATCTCATCAAAACATGGTTAAAAAGTATTATTGAATCACATTTAGTGACATTCATGGCACTGAAAACAGTAACTGTTTTGTCGTTCATTCTTTGTAAACAGCAATAAATGGAAATAATACTAGTGATGGGTTGATGAGACTTCATGATACTGCAGTGTAGTAAAGACGATACAGTGTCTTCATGTTGATAGTCCACTAGATGGCACTCTGTTCTTTGTAATGTTAAAATGTAATCCAATATTTCAATTAAACCTAGCATAAGTGAGTTATCTAGTGGCCTTAAAATAAACGTACTGTATCATGATACAGTGTTTTCACTTCACATGTGTATCATGAGGCCTTATCAACCATCACTAATTAATAACTAAAAGAACATTTCTAAGATTATCTGAAACATTGTTTCAAAAACCTAGAGTTTGTGACTACGTTTAGTTTTTCTTTTTTTCTTTTTTTTTAAAGTCATGCAGTGAAAAGCATGTGGAGTGTGAATTGTGTTATTGTTGTATCTTCCCATTGAAACAACCTTTTTTTCTACAGTTAAATACAAAATATAATAGTAATTATATTAAACCATGAATAAAATAGTTTGTTGTGAGGATGGAGTGTGATTGTCATGCAGAGTTAAGTTAAGACTATACTTTCAGGGATCATTTCTATAGTTGTTAACTTGAGAAATGTGTTTCTAGAGTGTTTGGTGTCACTAACCACAATGAAGAGTCATGATATTCCTTCCTGAGCATGAAGCAGACAGAGAATAATGATTTACTTCATATGTTCACTGTCATTGATGATCCTTCTTTACTTCCTTGTGGAGTATTGAGAGGAGGAATATGATCAGAGTGGTTCTTTTATCTTCTTAATGTAACATTTAAATGAGTTATTCTCAAAACATTTGAACATAATTTTTCACATGTGTCTATTAAACAGAATACATTTTTAATATGAACAAACCAGCAGATTATCAAGAAAAGTTATCTTATGTACTATACATGCAATCAAATATTCTCATTAAATATGTTACAAAGATTTTTTGAACATAATGTTGTCACATGTTTGGATCTAAAACAGTAACTATATTGCCATTCATTATTTTTAAACAACAATAAATGTGATAACAGTTTTTTTGGATTGCATGAATACTAAAATGAATAGTATAAGACAATTATAAAAACCTTACACTCATAGAGCAAAACTCCTTTTTCAAATGACTACACACAGTAAATTGCAAAACACTAAACACACTTGTATACATTAGTCACAGATGCATATTATGATTTCACTTCCTTGTGTAGCTGGTGAAACACAACACTCAGGTGCACCAACACATGGTTGCTTATTTGGAGACACATGTTCAAGAACTAGAAAAAGGCAGCAGGTGAGTTCACCTGTCTTCTACCATAATGGAACGAGTAAGGTGAGGAAGAGTAAGAATGATAGAAGGAATTCAAAGAGAAGGAGAAGGAGGTGAAGGCACAGGTCATGCCAGAGGTGGAGGGAGAAGAACAGGAAGAAGACGAGGAAGACTAGAACCAGGAATACATGCCGTAAGAAGGAGAGGACCAAATTTATCCAATTAAATCCAGGCAACATTAGTTGGTCATGTGATGAACCATAGACTGATGCTGAGAGTTCAGACAAATCTTAGCAGGTTTACAGTGGCATCTGTGATCAGGGCATTTTGACAAGAAAACAGGTAAAAACAAATGTTTCTACAAAGGTAATCAACTGCTTAGTATGTACCATATCAGCTCGGTTGATACTGGTTCCTGTGTATATCTTTCCACGTAGGATTCAGGGGCGAGAGCGACAAGGAGTGAGAACATGGTTCTAGACAATAATGCAATAACTCTCACAGAAATTCAAGTCAACATCATTGAAGATGAAGGCATTTTCAATAATGTCCATCAGGTCTCCCTCTCAACACTGGCTCGCATCCTGAAAAGACATCAAGTTCAGATGAAACAACTGTATCAAGTGCCTTTTGAGCAGAATTCGAAGAGGAACAAACAGCTGTGGCGTGAGTATGTGGAGGTTTGTATTGTTCACTCTATCACTGTGATGTTACACACTGCAAGCTACATTTACTGTGTATTAGATCCATGCTATACACTAAACAATTAAAACACCTTAATCTTCTTTATATACATCTTCATCACTTATTAGAGTGTCTGAAGACATTTAGGCTTAAAAACAAATGTTAGTAACCTAAAAAGTATGTGGAGCGTGACTTGAGCCCATGGAGTATGTTTGCATTAAAGTTATTTTTTTTTGACAGTTATAAAATAATTGTAATAAACCATGAATAAAATAGTTTGTTGTGAGGATGGAGTGTGATTGTCATGCAGAGTTAAGTTAAGTCTATACTTTCAGGGATCATTTTGTTTGTTGTTAACTTGAGAAATGTGTTTCTATAGTGTTTGGTGTCACTAACCACAATGAAGAGTCATGATATTCCTTCCTGAGCATGAAGCAGACAGAGAATAATGATTAACTTCATATGTTCACTGTCATTGATGATCCTTCTTTACTTCCTTGTGGAGTATTGAGAGGAGGAATATGATCAGAGTGGTTCTATTATCTTGTTATTTTAACTTTTAAATGAGTATGGGTTTGTAGTTTAGATGTTATAGCAAAATATATCAAGCTAAGTTTTCTTATATACTATAAATATTCAAGAACATTCTCATCAAAATAATATGGTTACAAACTATTATGAATCACATTTAGTGACATTTATGGCACTAAAGATTGAAACTGTTTCAATGTTTATTGTTTTTTAACAGCAATAAATGTAAATAAAACTAGTGATGGGTTGATGAGGCTTCGTGAAACAGTGTAGCTGTCTCATGATACACTGCGCTTATGTTGATAGGCCACAAGGTGGCACTGTCTTCTTTGTAATGTTAGGATCTAATCTAATATTCTAATATATTATATTCTTCCTCTGAACACTGTCATTAGTGAACACAGGAGTTCGAGAAATTCAAGGAAAAGCCTGAATAATCGTCTGTATTGCTGTTTCTAATTGGAATAAACAATTTCCCGAAAGAGACCTCCCGAGGGATTAATAAAGTTCTACTTAACCTAACCTAACCTAAGCTTATATTTAAATTAAACCTGGCGTCAATTTTAAACTGAGAGTGTCATCTAGTGGTCTTTAAAAAGAAGACACTGTATCAGGATACAGCTGTGTATTTTAAAAGGCCACTAGATGGCACTCTCTTCTTTACAATGTTGGCTTATAATAATAAATATAACTATATTAAACCATGAATAAAATAGCTTGTTGTGAGGATGGAGTGTGATTGTCATGCAGAGTTAAGTTAAGACTATACTTTCAGGGATCATTTCTATAGTTGTTAACTTGAGAAATGTGTTTCTAGAGTGTTTGGTGTCACTAACCACAATGAAGAGTCATGATATTCCTTCCTGAGCATGAAGCAGACAGAGAATAATGATTCACTTCATATGTTCACTGTCATTGATGATCCTTCTTTACTTCCTTGTGGAGTATTGAGAGGAGGAATATGATCAGAGTGGTTCTTTTATCTTGTTAATATAACATTTAAAAGTGTGCAGGTACAACTTTAGTTATATTTAACACAACATTTAACTTTGATAGTTTCTAAAATGTGACCATGAAAGAGAGAATCACTTTGTAATTTGTATGTACTATCAAAAAGTATTGATAGTATTGGAACCTTATTATCAGGGGAAATCATCAGTTTCAGTTTTGTTCAAAGCTAATTTTCCTTGTAAACTGAAAATACAACTTGAACAATTCTAAACTAGAAAATGATCATCAAAATAATGGATTTGTTATTGAGATGTACTAGCAAAAAGTTACAAGGTACGTTTTCTTACATACTATACATACAATCAATATAATTACATTCAAGAATATTATCATCAAAATAATATGGTTACAAAGTATTATTAAATCACATTTAGTGACATTTATCACTATAAAAATATTAACTGTTTTGTCATTCATTATTTTTCAACAGCAATAAATGTAAATAATAATAGTGATGGATTAATGAGGCTTCATGGAACAGTTGTGTAGCTGTCTCATGATACACTGCCCTAATGTTGAAAGGCCACTAGATGTCACTCTCTTCTTTGTATTGTTAGGATCTATTCTAATATTTAAATTAAACCTGGCATCAGTTTTAAACTGAGAGTGCCATCTAGTTGTCTTTGAAATGAAGTCACTGTATCATGATACAGCTGTGTATTTTGAAAGGCCACTAGATGGCACTCTCTTCTTTACAATGTTTGGCTACAATCCAATAATTCAATGAATCCTGGCATCATTTTAAATTTAGAGTGACATCTAGTGGCCTTAAAATGAAGTTACTGTATCATGATACAAGAATATTTCTGGGATTATCTGGAACATTGTTCTAAAAACCTACAGATTTTGTGACTAAGTCTATTTTAGTTTTTTTAAGTCATGCAGTGAAAAGCATGTGGAGTTTGAATTGTGATCTTGTTATATGTTCATGTTGAAACAACCTTTTTTTCTACAGTTAAATAATAAATATAATTATTATATTAAACCATGAATAAAATAGTTTGTTGTGAGGATGGAGTGTGATTGTCATGCAGAGTTAAGTTAAGACTATACTTTCAGGGATCATTTCTATAGTTGTTAACTTGAGAAATGTGTTTCTAGAGTGTTTGGTGTCACTAACCACAATGAAGAGTCATGATATTCCTTCCTGAGCATGAAGCAGACAGAGAATAATGATTTACTTCATATGTTCACTGTCATTGATGATCCTTCTTTACTTCCTTGTGTAGTATTGAGAGGAGGAATATGATCAGAGTGGTTCTTTTATCTTCTTAATGTAACATTTAAATGAGCTGTGGCCAAATTGGTTGGAATACTCCATCACTTTGGTAGAATGTTTAAAAACACTATCTATGAAACAAAACCTCTTGACAGCTAATTTTCCTTGTATACTGAACCTATTTGGATAATTCAAATCTAGATTATTCTCATCAAAATAATATGTTGACAAAGTATTATTGAATTACATTTAGAGACATTTATGGATCTATGAACAGTAACTGTTTCGTCATTTATTATTTTTGAACCGCAATACATGTAAATTAAACTAGTTATGGCTTCATAAGGCTTTATGATGCAGCTGTGTAATGAAGACACCGTATCATGGTACAGTTGTGTATTTTGAGGGCCACTAGATGGCACTCTCTTCTTTACAATGTTAGGGTATAATCCAATAATTTAATGAATCCTGGCATAATTTTAAATTTAGCGTGACATCCAGTGGCCTTAAAATGAAATTACTGTATCATGATTAGGTGTTTTCACCACACAGGTGTATCATGAGGCCTCATCAACCATCATTAATTAATACCTACAAGAATATTTCTAAGATTATCTGGAACATTGTTTTAAAAACCTATAGATTCTGTGACTACGTTTAGTTTTAGTTTTTTTAAGTCATCCAGTGAAAATCATGTGAAATGTGAATTGTGTTGAGTTTTCACATTGAAACAACCCTTTTTTTGCTACAGTTACTTAATAAATATCGTAGAAATTCTAATAAACCAATAGATTAAAAAAAAATGTCTACACCTAACTTATGTTTTTAACAACATTTGTAAATTTTGTTCAATGGATTCATATGAGTTTTTGTCTTGAGTATCTTTGCGTTTTTTTGTTTATTTTATGTTTAATCTTGATTTGAAAATAATTGTGTATTTGCTGTGAAATTCATAAAGCATTTGTTCGCTTTTCCTCATGTCTGAGCAATTTAATGAATCACAGAAATAAAATGTTTAATCAACCGTCACTTTAATAGTTTGTTGTGAGGATGGAGTGTGATTGTCATGCAGAGTTAAGTTAAGACAATACTTTCAGGGATCATTTCTATAGTTGTTAACTTGAGAAATGTGTTTCTAGAGTGTTTGGTGTCACTAACCACAATGAAGAGTCATGATATTCCTTCCTGAGCATGAAGCAGACAGAGAATAATGATTTACTTCATATGTTCACTGTCATTGATGATCCTTCTTTACTTCCTTGTGGAGTATTGAGAGGAGGACTATGATCAGAGTGGTTCTTTTATCTTGTTAATGTAACATTTAAATGACAGAATGGATTTGTAATTTAGATGTACTAGCAATGTATCAAGGTACATTTTCTAATGTACTGTACATGCAATCAAATATTCTCATCAAATGTTTACAAATTATTAAATCACATTTAGTGACATTTATGGATCTGAAAGAGTAACTGTTTTGCCGTTAATTATTTTTAAACATCAATAAATGTGATAAGAGTTTTTTTGGATTGCATAAACACTAAAATCAAGTCATACACAATTATAAAAACCTTACACTCATAGAGCAAAACTCCTTTTAAAAATGTCTACACACAGTCAATTGCAAAACACTGAACACACTTGTATACATTAAACACAGATGTATATCGTGATTTCACTTCCTTGTAAATTCCAAAGAACTGACTTTCAATTGACCAAACTCATGATGTAACTGGTTAAACACAACACTCAGGTGCACCAACACATGGCTGCTTCAATGTAGACGCACCAATCAGGTTGAAGCACTAGAAAAAGGCAGCAGGTGAGTTCACCTGTCTTCTACCATAATGGAACGAGTAAGGCGAGGAAGAGTAAGAATGAGAGGAGGAATACAAAGAGAAGGAGAAGGAGGTTAAGGCATAGGTCATGCCAGAGGACGAGGAAGACTAGAACCAGGAATACATGCCGTAAGAAGGAGAGGACCAAATGTATTCTATGAAATCCAGGCAACATTAGTTGATCATGTGGTGAACCATGGACTGATGCTGAGAGTTCAGACAAATCTTAGCAGGTTTACAGTGGCATTTGTGATCAGGGAATTTTGACAAGAGAACAGGTAAAAACAAATGTTTCTACAAAGTAATCAACTGCTTAGTATGTACCATATCAGCACTGTTGATACTGGTTCCTGTGTATATCTTTGCACGTAGGATTCAGGGGCGAGAGCGACAAGGAGGGAGAACATGGTTCTAGACAATAATGCAATAACTCTCACAGAAATTAAAGTCAACGTCATTAGGAACGAAGGCATTTTCAATAATGTCCATCAGGTCTCCCTCTCAACACTGGCTCGCATCCTGAAAAGACATCAAGTTCAAATGAACCAACTGTATCAAGTGACTTTTGAGCAGAATTCGAAGAGGAACAAACAGCTGTGGCGTGAGTATGTGGAGGTTTGTATTGTTCACTCTATCACTGTGATGTTACACACTGCAAGCTACATTTACTGTGTATCAGATCCATGCTATACACTAAACAATTAAAACACCTTAATCTTCTTTATAATTCTCTTCATCACTTATTAGAGTGTCTGAAGACATTTAGGCTTAAAAACAAATGTTAGTAAAGTAAAAGGTACTTGGATTGTGACTTGAGCCCATGGAGTATGTTTGCATTAAAATGATTTATTTTTTACAGAGTTATAAAATAATAATAATTCTAATAAACCATGAATAAAATAGTTTGTTGTGAGGATGGGGTGTGATTGTCATGCAGAGTTAAGTTAAGACTATACTTTCAGGGATCATTTCTATAGTTGTTAACTTGAGAAATGTGTTTCTAGAGTGTTTGGTGTCACTAACCACAATGAAGAGTCATGATATTCCTTCCTGAGCATGAAGCAGACAGAGAATAATGATTTACTTCATATGTTCACTGTCATTGATGATCCTTCTTTACTTCCTTGTGGAGTATTGAGAGGAGGAATATGATCAGAGTGGTTATTTTGTCTTGTTAATATAACATTTGAAAATGTGCATTTACAACAAGAGTTAAACTCAACACAACATTTAACTTTAACAGATTGTTTCTAAAATGTGACCATGAAAGAGAGAGTAACTTTGTAATTTGTACGTACTATCAAAAAGCATTGATAGTATTGGAACCTTATTATCAGGTGCAATCATCAGTTTCAGTTTTGTCCACATAATAACAAAATGTATTCAAAGCTTATTTTCGTTGAAAACTGAAAATACAACTTAAACAATTCTAAACTAGAAAATTATCATCAAAACAATAGATTTTTTATTTAGATGTACTAGCAAAAAGTAACAAGGTACTGTATGTTTTCTTATATTCTAAAGATACAATCAATATAATTACATTCAAGAATATTCTCATCAAAATAATATGGTTACAAAGTATTATTAAATCACATTTAGTAACATTTATTGCTTTAAAAATAGTAACTGTTTCGTCATTCATTGTTTTTCAAGAGCAATAAATGTAAATAAAACTAGTGATGGGTTAATGAGGCTTCATGAATAACCAGAGAATAATGATTTACTTCATATGTTCACTGTCATTGATGATCCTTCTTTACTTCCTTGTGGAGTATTGAGAGGAGGAATACGATCAGAGTGGTTCTGTTATCTTGTTAATATAAGATTTAAATGAGAATGGATTTGTAATTTAATGTAATAGCATAAAGTATCAAGGCAAGTTTTTTAATACACTATGAGGTAAGGTAAGGTAAGGTAAAACTTTATTGATATACATACAATCAAACAAATTATATTCAAGAAAATTCTCATCAAAATAATATGGCTACAAATTATTATGAACGACATTTAGTGACATGTATCGCACTAAAAATTGTAACTGTTTCAATGTTCATTGATTTTTAACAGCAATAAGTATAAATAAAACTAGTAATAGGTTAATGAGGCTTCATGAAATAGTTGTGTAGCTGTCTCATGACACACTGCCCTCATGTTGAAAGGTCACTCTCTTCTTTGTAATGTTAGGATCTATTCTAATAATTCAATTTAACCTGGCGTCAATTTTAAACTGAGGGTGTCATCTTGTGGTCTTTGAAATGAAGTCACTGTATCATGATACTGTTCTGTCCTCAATGCTTAAATAACATTGGCGTTTTACCACCACCTGCTGGTGATCGTTGAGAACTGCGCCGTGTCTGCTTTTGATGATGTCATCAGGGAGAGTCTGAAACGAATGTTATGAGCGGAGCGGTTTCACGTGTTTTATTCTTTCCAAAAGTTGGTCTTACAGGCATTGTCGGTAGGTTTCACTAGGCAGGCATTACTTTAACCGTCATACAGTTCAGGAAACGTTTGACTTGTTCTTCTGTTTAGAAATGTTAACTTAACATAGCATAACGTAGCATTTAAGAGCTAATCTTCGTCGATACAGTGTGTTCATTTCTGCTGTTAATAAGGACTCATGAAGGCATTGCATCGTATGTTTCAGTTTTACCCAAATCAATTGACCTCAGTAAAGAGAGTACATCTTCAACCCTCTTGTCATGTCGTCCTTGGTGCAGAGTTTAATCTGACTGTCGACTCTAGCAAGGCGTTAGAGACCGGGGACAGTACAGTAAAAGGACTGAACGACGAAACCAAACAGTTCATTAAGAAAGGAAGTATTTCACTGTACGAAATAATGTCTGAAAAATCATCACATGGTTCACTAAGGACTCGATGAAATACTTCCTGCTCATCTCGGCATTCTAAATGTTCATCAGCCAGCAGAGTAGCTGCTGCACAAGCTCGGGCAGAAGCTGAAGCAGCCAAAGCTGAAGCATCATTTGCATTAAAAGAAAGTGACTTGAAACTACAAAAGGCAGAATTAGAAGCAACATCACAGTTAAAGAAAACCCGCTTAGAAGCGTCTTTGGACAGGCTGCGTATTGAGAAAAAGGCTGCCGTTGCAACAGCAAAAGCAGAGGTGTGAGAAGCAGCAATATTTCAAGATGGTGACAGTGATACTCACAGCCATGTTCGAGTTGAAACTTGTGATCCAAGAACACGCACAAGTGAATATGTAACAGCCCAGTATGTAAACACATCACCTCCCACTGCCTCTCATGTAATAGCTACTGCAAAAGACAACTTACATCTTCAACAAGATTACATTCAAACGGAAAACTCAACCAATAAGGACATCAAAGAATGACCAATAGAGACTCCATATACAGAAATGAAAGCCCTTTTTACACAGAGCAAAAGCCAAGACACAATTATGGTGTTGCTGTTCCAAGCAATATGTTCTATCACACACCACTAGGTGTCCCCCACAACAACAATGAGCCATCATCTCCCCAGATAGATGAAAATAGAGGTGTTTCTGACCTTGTGAGATTCATTGCTCGTCGAGAACTTGTATCTACAGGACTCACACACTTTAACGACCACCATGAAAACTATAGAGCCTGGAGAGCATCGTTCATAAATGTCACCAAAGGACTTGACCTCTCGGATTGTGAAGAGCTTGACCTTCTTGTCAAGTGGTTGGGAAAAGAGTCATCTGAGCATGCCAAACAAATAAGAACTGTTCATGTCAATCACCCTGAACGTGGTCTCAAAGCAGTCAGACTTAGTCGGCTTAAGTTACCTTGACACATCTCGCGGTGTTAGTCCTGTGATACAAAAACTGCCATTTTACTTACAAGAGAAATGGTTAACATTAGGATTCAAATACAAATAAGAGTATAGGGTCCCTTATCCACCATTTGGTTTCCTCGTAGACTGTGTGTGTCAACAGGCTAAAATGCGAAACGACCCTGGCTTCACAGTCCCAGCCATAAGTAATGAAACCCTACCTTACCTTACTATCAAAGAAATATGAACAGGATTGATAGCCAAAGATCTGTTGCTGTGCTTAAAACAAGAGTTTCAGCCGAATCGCCACCAAACCCAACTGATCACACATATTCACTACTACAGAGGATCTAGCAAAACATTGCCCTCTGCACAATAAGCCCCACCCTCTACAGAAATGCCGTGAACTCAGAGTGAAACCAATCGAAGAAAGGAAAGAGTTCTTAAAGAAAAAGGGTATTTGCTATAGGTGCTGCAGTGCTGTACACTTGGCAAAGAACTGTAAAGAACAAATTAATTGCACAGAGTGTGGCAGCGGGACACACGTTTCTCTACTACACTACGGCCCTGCACCATGGTTGCAACAACCACAAACCCCTCTTCCAGAGAACGGCGGAGAGAGAGACTGTGATCAAGAGGATCCTGCAGTTTCTACCACATGCGGAAAGGATGACTCAGGACGCTCCTGCTCTAAGATATCCCTTGTCAAGGTATACCCAGCTGGTCATCCTGAGGCTGCAGTCAGAATGTACACCATACTGGATGATCAAAGCAACAGATCTCTTGCACGCTCAGAGTGTTTTGATCTATTTAACATCTCAGACTGCCCCACTCCATATTCTCTGAAAACGTATGCAGGAACAGTGAAAACGGCAGGCAGACAAGCTCATGGATTCATTGTCGAGTCCATAGATGGCAGTGTTGCACTCTCTTTGCCAACACTGATTGAATGCAATGAGGTACCAGATAACCGTTCAGAAATACCAACACCTGATGTAGCATTAAACCACTCCCACCTGAAACACATCACAAAACATATCCCTTTGCTTGATCCACAAGCCACTATTATGCTCTTATTAGGGAGAGACATCATCAGAGTTCACAAGGTCCGAAGACAGATCAACGGCTCACATGATGAACCCTACGCCCAAAAGTTGGATTTAGGCTGGGTAATCATCGGAAATGTGTGCATAGGAGATACTCACAAACCAACGTCGGTTAGCTGCTACTACACTAACATACTGAGTAATGGAAGGCCCTCTCTCTTCGAACCATGCCCCAATGGTCTCATCGTGAAGGAGAGATTTGACAAAGAGGAGTATAAACCAAATCGCTTCAGCACGATGCGATACATGGACAGTGATGTCTTTCAGACAACAAAGGAAGATGACAGAAGCCCCTTCAGTAGAAGACATGCTGTTCATCAATATTATGGACAAAGAAGTTTATAGGAATGAAAGTAACAGCTGGGTGGCCCCCCTTCCATTCAGAGCTCAACGGCCACAGCTTCCTAATAACCGCTCACAGGCAATCCAACGCCTCATGTCACTGCAACGGTCTTTCAAGAGAAAACCTGAACAATTCATCTCATTCATGAAAAACATCTTTCAGAATGGACATGCCGAGAAGAGTCCTCCACTACAACCTGATGAAGAGCATTGGTACTTGCCCTGTTTTGGTGTCTATCACCCTAAGAAGCTCTCTCAGATAAGAGTCGTCTTTGACTCTAGTGCGCAGCACAAAGGCCTCTCTCTGAACCAAGTATTGTTGACGGGTCCAGACCTTAACAACACACTGATAGGGGTTCTACTTCGATTCAGGAAAGAGCCAATAGCATTTACTGTGGACATACAGCAAATGTTCCACTGCTTCCTTGTACGGCCTAAAGATAGAAACTTTCTCAGGTTCCTATGGTTTGAGGACAATGACCCCAACAAAGAAATTGTAGAGTTCCGCATGAATGTCCATGTCTTTGGTAATAGCCCCTCCCCTGCAGTGGCTATCTACTGTCTCAGGCGTGCAGCAGAGGAAGGCAAGGATGAATATGGAGAGGATGCAAGGCAATTTGTGGTCCGTGATTTCTATGTGGATGATGGACCTGAAATCTCTTCCAACACCAGAGGCTGCCATTAGCTTACTTAAGAGGACACAGGACATGTTGGCTGGTTCTAACCTTCGGCTACACAAGCTTGCATCAAACAGTAAGGATGTGATGGATGCCTTTCCGTGTGAAGACCATGCCACTGACTTAAAAGATCTTGACCTTGCCTCAGAAACTCTGCCCATGCAACGAAGCCTAGGCTTACATTGGGACTTAAACTCCGACAGTTTCACCTATCATGTCCAAAATGAGAGGAAACCATTTACACGTAGAGGAGTTCTTTCAACAGTGAACTCTCTGTATGATCCTCTTGGTTTTGTGTCCCCTGTTACAATTCAAGGGAAAGCCCTTCTTCAAGAGCTGACCACAGACACATCAGAATGGGATGCCCCCTTGCCTGTGGAGAAGGAGAAGCCATGGGATATCTGGAGAGATTCTTTGCATGAGACTACAGAACTTAAGCATCCCCAGACCCTACACATCTGCATCGTTATCTGCAGCAAAACACACAGAGCTCTGCGTCTTCTCAGATGCTTCGGAGAAAGCAATAGCTGCAGTTGCTTATTTGAAAACCATTAATGAGGAAGGAAAGATCCATGTTGGTTTGGTCTCAAGCAAAGCCAGGCTCGCGCCACGTCCAGAGCACACCATCCCAAGGTTGGAGCTATGCGCAGCAGTCATGGCAGTGAACCTCTCCGAGGTAATTATCTCTGAAATTGACATTCTATTCGATGCAGTCAACTATTACACTGACAGCAAGGTTGTGCTTGGCTATATTAACAATGAGAAAAGAAGATTCTACGTCTATGTCAGTAACCGCGTTCAGAGAATCCGACGGAGCACATCACCCAGTCAGCTCTAGAAACATTTGAAATTATGGAGCCTGGTCAAGATCCTGAAATCCGACCCCTTGTGGCAACATTCTTAACCAAAGTACTCGAACACCTTGGGTCTCTGCGTTTCACTTGCTTCTCGCAGTGGCGTTCCCTCATGAGAGCAGTTGGAGCCCTGATTCATATTGCACAGTGTTTTAAAGACAATAAGGACAAGGCTAGCAGTTTGTGCAAAGGATGGCACCACTGTCATTTCCCACCAATGGTCGAGGCTCTCAGGCAAAGTAAGTCAGTCATCATCAAGACTGTGCAACAGGAAGTGTATGACGAGGAAATGTAATGCCTAGCATCCAGAAATAAAATTACCAAGACCAGTTCACTTTGGTCTCTAGATCCATTCATCGACACAGATGGGTTGTTGAGAATAGGAGGTCGCCTTTCCGAAGCAGACTTGGTACCAGATGAAAAGAGACCACTAATCTTACCAAGTCGTAACCATGTAGCTCTTCTCCTAGTTCGTCACTTTCATGAGCAAACACATCATCAAGGACGACACTTCACAGAAGGGGCAATCCGATCAGCAGGATTTTGGATCGTTGGAGGAAAGAGATGTGTAAGCAAGTCGATATTTCAGTGTCACTTGTCGAAAACTTAGAGGGAAGTGCGAAATTCAAAAAATGTCAAACCTTCCCCAAGAAAGAACCACCATTTACAAATGTTGGCATGGATGTGTTTGGGCCCTGGTCAGTGTCAGCACGACGCACAAGAGGAGGACATGCTGAGAGTAAACGATGGGCGGTTATCTTCACCTGTTTATGCATCAGAGCTATTCATATTGAAGTCATTGAATCCCTCGACTCTTCAAGCTTCATAAATGCATTCAGAAGATTTCTGGCCATCTGAGGACCCGTGAAGCAGATACGTTCCAACAGGGGAACTAATTTCATCGGAGCCTCCAAAGACTTGAAAATTCCCTCAAACGTTGATGAAAAGCCTGTCCCAACATTTCCTTTCGGAACAAGGATGTATGTGGACTTTCAACACGCCACACTCATCTCACATGGGAGGAGTATGGGAAATAATGATTGGCATCACACGGCGTATTCTAGATTCTATGCTGCTTCAAATGGTGTCTTCCAAGCTGACACATGAGGTGCTCACAACCTTTCTGGCAGAGGTTACCGCCATTGTGAACAACCGTCCTCTGGTACCAGTCTCTACAGATCCAGCAGATCCCTTCATTCTCACGCCCGCATCGCTGCTGACCCAGAAAGCTGGCCCTTGCCCTGCTCCACTTGGGGACTTTTGGGACAGAGACTTATTCAAACAGCTATGGCGCAGAGTTCCAACACATTCTGGCGAAGATGGCGTCAGCAGTATCTCTCAACATTGCAGATTCGCAGAAAATGGATATCTGACCAGCCAAATCTAAGGAAAGACAGTGTAGTGCTTCTCAGAGATCAATGCAAGAGGAGCGACTGGCCCATTGGCATTATCACAGATGTGTACCCCAGCAAGGATGGAAGAGTACGAAAAGTGCAAGTGAAAGTTATCAAAAAGAATGGACCAAACATGTACATCAGACCTGTCAATCAGATAGTTTTGCTGATTTCTCTGGATAACTAAGAAATTGCATGTTTTTAGTCGTCATTTCAAGTAGTGAAACCCCCAGGTTTCAGACGGGGAGTGTTCTGTCCTCAATGCTTAAATGACATTGGCGTTTTACCACCACCTGCTGGTGATCGTTGAGAACTGCTCAAAGATGTGCCGTGTCTGTTTTTGATGACGTCATCAGGGAGAGTCTGAAACGAATGTTATGAGCGGAGCGGTTTCACGTGTTTTATTCTTTCCAAAAGTTGGTCTTAAAGACATTGTCAGTAGGTTTCACTTGGCAGGCATTACTTTAACCGTCATACAGTTCAGGAAACGTTTGACTTGTTCTTCTGTTTAGAAATGTTAACTTAACATAGCATAACGTAGCATTTAAGAGCTAATCTTCATCGATACAGTGTGTTCATTTTTGCTGTTAATAAGGACTCATGAAGGCAATGCATTGTATGTTTCAGTTTTACCCAAATCCATTGACCTCAGTAAAGAGAGTACATCAACCCTCTTGTCACGTCATCCTTGGTGCGGAGTTTAATCTGACTGTCGACTCTAGCAAGGCGTTAGAGACCGGGGACAGTACAGATACAGCTGTGTATTTTGAAAGGCCACCAGATGGCGCTCTCTTCTTTACCATGTTTGGCTATAATCCAATAATTCAATGAATCCTGGCATCATTTTAAATTTAGAGTGACACCTAGTGGCCTTAAAATGAAGTTTCTGTATCATGATACAGGAATATTTCAGAGATTATCTGTAACATTGTTCTATAAACCTACAGATTTTGTGACTAAGTCTATCTTAGTTTTTTTACGTCATGCAGTGAAAACCATGTGGAGTTTGAATTGTGTTCTTGTTGTATGTTCACATGTAAACAACCTTTTTTTCTACTTTTAAATAATAAATATAATAATTATATTAAACCATGAATAAAATAGTTTGTTGTGAGGATGGAGTGTGATTGTCATGCAGAGTTAAGTTAAGACTATACTTTCAGGGATCATTTCTATAGTTGTTAACTTGAGAAATGTGTTTCTAGAGTGTTTGGTGTCACTAACCACAATGAAGAGTCATGATATTCCTTCCTGAGCATGAAGCAGACAGAGAATAATGATTTACTTCATATGTTCACTGTCATTGATGATCCTTCTTTACTTCCTTGTGGAGTATTGAGAGGAGGAATATGATCAGAGTGGTTCTTTATCTTGTTTATGTAACATTTAAATGAGAGAAATCATTTTGATTTTGAAGTATCAATCTCATAAATATGGTCAACAAAAAAAAAGTTTAATGAAGTAACTTTAAATTCACTCCAGTTGCTTCACTTTACAACAATAAACTTGACCTGCATACATGAGAACCTACAGATTTTTAAATTTTTCACTTTTTTATTTTTTTACGATGAATACAAAACATACATAAAATTGAGGCCACTAGATGTCACTCTTAAGTTCGAGAAATGGTGCCAGATTCCATTTAAGTATTGAAATAGAGCTAAATATTATAAAGAGAGTAACATCTAGTGGCCTTAAACATGAAGACACTGTCATGATATGGTTTAAAAACAAAGAACGACAAAACAGTTACCGTTCATAGAGCGGTAAATGTCACTAAATGTTATTAAATGATCTTAATTTTCAGTATTCAATAAAAATTAGCTTTCAATACTTTTTGATAGTTTATCTATATGATAAATTCTCTCTTTCTTTATTAGTCACATTTTGTTAAAATTCCACCAAAGTCTGAGAGTTTCACCCAATTTGGTAATAACACAAATTTAAATGTTATATTAACAAGATAAAAGAACCACCCTGATAATATTCCTCCTCTCAATACTCCACAAGGAAGTATTGCATCTTAATTTCAAAACATTCAATCTTGCTGTGAAAATCATTATGGAGCAGGAGTTTCCTTTTTATATACATGTAATATGCATGTTGTGTATTAACTGGGAAACATAAATGGTGTTAGTTTTCTAGTCTTCTGTTTGTGAGATAAAGTAATGCTGGAAAAAAGTATATAATCAACCGTCACTTTATTGGGTTATTGTGAGGATGGAGTGTGATTGTCATGCAGAGTTAAGTTAAGACTATACTTTCAGGGATCATTTCTATAGTTGTTAACTTGAGAAATGTGTTTCTAGAGTGTTTGGTGTCACTAACCACAATGAAGAGTCATGATATTCCTTCCTGAGCATGAAGCAGACAGAGAATAATGATTTACTTCATATGTTCACTGTCATTGATGATCCTTCTTTACTTCCTTGTGGAATATTGAGAGGAGGAATATGATCAGAGTGGTTCTTTTATCTTGTTAATGTAACATTTAAATGACAGAATGGATTTGGAATTTAGACATACTAGCAGAAACTCTCAAGTTAAGTTTTCTTATATAGTCTACATACAATCAAAAATGATATTCAATAACATTCTCATGAAAATAATATGGTTACAAATTATTATTAAATCACATTTAGTGACATTTATGGCAGTACAAATTGTTAAACTCAGCCCAAAGGCTGTTAACTGTGTGACAGGGAATGAATTTCTTAAATTAAGGTAAATTAATTAAGATAAAGGTAAATTAGATGTACTACTAAAAAGTGTCAAGTTAAGTTTTCATATACTATACATACAATCAGAATTATTCTAATCAAGAATTTTGTAGTCAAAATGTTTTCAAAGGTTTATTAAAATACATTTAGTGACCTTTACAGTAACTGTTTTGTGATTCATTGTTTTTTAACAGTAGTAAATGTAATTAATACTAGTGATGGGTTGATGAGGCTTCATGATACACCTGTGTAGTGAAGACAGTTTATCATGATACAATGTTTTAAATTTAAAGACCACTAGATGGCACTCCAAGTTGGAAAATGATGCCAGGTTTCATTGATTTGGTGGATCAGAGCCTAACTTACAAAGAAGAGATTGCCATCTTGTGGCCTTAAACAAGAAGACACTTTCAATATACAGTTTAAAAACAATAATTGACAAAACAGTTACTGATCATAGAGCCATAAATGTCAAAATGAAATTTCATTATCCTTTGTAAACATTATATGGATGAGAACAAGTTGAAAGAACCATTCTGATCATATTCCTCCTCTCAATACTCCACAAGGAAGTAAAGAAGGATCATCAATGACAGTGAACATATGAAGTAAATCATTATTGATTCATTAAATTGCACAGACATGAAGAAAAGCAAACACATGCTTTATGTATTTCACAGCAAATATACATTACATAAACTAAAAAAAACTCAAAGATATTCAAGACAACAACTCATAAGAATCCCTGAAAAAAAACAAAAAAACACTAATACACGTATGTCTAAGATGATCTGGAACATTGTTGATAAAACCTACAGTAGCATAAATCTATCAATACAATTTTAAGTACATGTTCTATCACTTAAATAATAATAAAACTCATTTACTATTACTTTAATAGTTTGTTGGGTGGATGGATTCTGAAGCTTATGCAAATTAATACTTTCATTTCCATTTGATCATTTCTATAGTTGGTAACTTAAAACCTTTATTTCTAAACTATTTGGTTTCACTTACCACGATGAAGAGTCATAATAGTGTTAAGCAGATAAAGAATAATGATTTACTGCACATGTTTTTAAAAATATGCATATGTCAGGGAGACTCTGGGGGAACAGGCTATCATCCCTGTACTACAATAAAAAGTAATTGCACATCCACTAATGTAGACGCTCTCTTTGTCAAAGTGTCCGCTGGGAGTATTAGCACTGTGGCGAAGCTTATTTGTTTTTTGAGTGTTTGTTTTTTTTTGCATCCAGCATGAACACACAAAACACAGCGCTGGAGCCTTCTAGCGTGCATTCTTTTTTAATTTCAAGGACGTGGCTTTCACTGGTTTTCATCCCCAAAATCCGCATTTGAATTTGACAACTTGTTTGTAAAAATGTACAGTCTTAGTCTTTTTTGTGTATGTAATGAGTTTTTTTAAGTGTATTTATTCTGTATGAAATACGTCATAGTATTATTCAATTAATCTGCATGAAGAGCTTGATAAAAGTTCCTTATTAATCATCCTTAGTGGTCAAAGTGTACATTAAGTTAATGTTGTCTAAGTTTAGAGGACTGGTTTCTTTCAATAGTATCGGCACATACTGGCACAAAGAGCACCATCCAGAAAACGTATCACCAGCCAGCTCTGCTGTGTAGTGAAGACACTGTAAAATGACATTCTCTGCTTTATTGTCTTCGGCTCTTATCTAAGAATTCAATGAAAAGTGGCATCATTTCGAACTTAGAGTTCCTGTTGTCTTTATCAACATGTTTTTATATATATATATATACTTTTCTTCATGTTTTCTTGTTAGTGTTTCCATCTCCACTGGTGCTAGTATGAGGAGCAACACCTTGTTTCACCTGTTGCCATGGTGAATCCAGCTCTCTTGATCTGTCCTTGATAGCTTTTTATACCCTCTTCCTGTAGAGTTTGATAAACTAAGGTGCTGGTTTGTTTCCTTTACGAATCCAATGTAAATGCAATTTTACAAAAATGTGATAAAATAACCCAGCAGTCCTGCAGAGTCCACAGTGTAGACTCTGTGTGACGGTTCACTTAGTATTCACCGATGTTCTCCCGCATGAATTGTTTATGTGTCTCAGATCTCCAAATGTGTTTCAGAACTGTAAAACAGTCTGCAGTGAATTATGTTCAGCCTGTCGTGGACCGATAGACAAGTTCATTCACAGCTGTTCTGTTGAAAGTCAATCGGTTTCCATAGAGACGGCAGTCAGATCTGATGGTGGGGGCGGGCGGGGGGGTGTAATAGGTGGATAATCAGAAAGCCACTGCTTCCTCTCAAGACTTGAATACACGCATGGGCTGATGATGAAGTGGACGATGGAAAAAAAAAGGGATATTTTCTGATAGTTTATGCAGATTTATAATTGGTACACACAAGCACGCACACACTGTGAAGGCTCTACGGATTTATTTTTCATGCCAGCAGATACTCATGCGGCGTCCAGAGACATTTTCTTGTTGAATATTTGAATAAATGGATTTTTTTTTTTTTTCTTTAAGAATCTCGTGGCTTCAAATCTGAAACCACAGTTTGTCACTAGATGTCACTCTCAGTGATGTACGTACTTCTTAATGTAAGTTATGTTAAATATTTGCAAATAGAAACTTAAAATACATTTTTTCCACTATTTTTTATTTTTTATAATACCAAAAAAAAGGTATTTAAGTTTCAGGCTCATTCAATAAGATTTTCGTATTTGAATAAAAGGGATGGACCGGGAGGAGTCATCTGTTCACACTCACCTATCTGTACATTTATATACAATATTTTTCCCTATTTTCAGGATCTGAAATCCACTCTATTCTTCGTACAGGGGCCCCTGTGAGCAGGTCCCACTGACCCACAATTGATTGTTTTGACATAACCTTGCACACATGCTTCAGAGAAAACTGGTAGAGCAAGGTTTAATTTGCCTACAAAAGCCTAAATTCCATTTAAATATATGGCAGTTCTCTGTAAAATGCTGGGCCCTTTGTAACAGCATCATCACCGTCTCACAGCTTCAAACTGCAAGGCCAATTTCCTTCTCCCCACACAGTGTTTCGAAAGACGAAAAGAAAAACTATTTTATAAGAGCTTGTTCTCTTTTCTTGGAACAAAGAAAAAACCTACGTCAATGTGTCTGCAGAGGCTGGATTGGTGGTGGATTCTGTTGTCTGACCCAAAAGAATTCCAACTCCATAAAGACAAAGGATGTAAAAAAAAAAAAGTTCAACAATAAGGTAGAAACACTTAACTTGAGAGAATCATTATACCTCTTTGAAATGGAAAAAAATAAGAACACAATGAAAGTCATAACTTCGATCGAAGATCGCCACAAAAATAAAACTAATCCGGAAGTTTAAAAACCTGAAAACAAGATTGAAGTTATCTTTCATGCAGTTGTCATTAGATCAGAGAAATCTTCAAATAAAAATGGCATCAACGTGGGATGCAATACATCAATGTTCACAGAAGAGGGCGACAGAGGGTTTTTTGTGACACATGTTCCATGCATCGCTTTATTAAACAGTATGATGCACACTGAAAATAATAACCACACATCGTACTTACTTCTGGATATGATTTTATTTAAGTCCAAGAATTGTCAGCTATTTTTCTGTTTTTTTTAGTCACGTATGTTTTCCAATTAATTTGTTTAAATGTTCAAACAGTTTTATTCGTTTTTATAATATAGCTATAGAAAAAATGTCACGAAATCACATAAAAAGTTGTGTATTGACACGTAATTAAAAGGTGATGAAAAGGTTATTTTATGCTCGACAGGTGAACAAAATAAATAATTATTCAGGAAAACATAACACCCTAAAAATGTTGTGTGAGACGTTTTATTTAAATAGATATACACAAGTTTAAGTTTTTTGGTTGGAGAAATAAGTGATGCAATTCACTGCTCTGTCCTATATTTTTACTGCTCTTATTCTGCTGAGTTAAGTGGAATCTTTAAATGGAGTGATTAACAATCAATGCAATCATCAGGTCGGCCGTGAAAGATTTACTGATTTGGGTGTTGGGCCCGGTTCCCACGATGCTGATTCCGACAGCATCTGATAAGCTCCCATCATGACCCATTTGTAAATGCATTTGCTTGTCTAGTATATTTCTTCATCAGTACTCAGAGTATCCTTGCAGTTTTAGAGTCAGTACATGTCTTCACAGAAACTTCACACTGGTGAGATTTTTCATATCATTCGGTAGAGAGTTTCACATTTTAAATGTTCATCTTCATCATTTTATTTTGTTGTACCGTCCAGATTTGTTGTCTCCATTGACCCAAATGGAACCAATCTGTAATCAGCACCAGCTTCAGCTGTTACTTGAGATTCCTGGTTCCAGTCTGTGGTGTCAGATGGTCCTCATTCCTTTGCTGTTAAGTTTTTCCGATCAGATCGTTGCAGTTTCGTACACACTGGCTCAATGGCTCATTCTGGCACATGCAGACTCCTGCAAGAAATTAGATGTAGATATTGAAGCATAACTTCAAAACTACTTAGAAGTGTAAAATATGTAACCCAAACAAGTCGCCATAACTGTACGATCACACAAATTGCAAATTGCATCTTCTGGCCGGAGCTATTATCTATATAAACATTTCATCTGCGTTTATTTAGCACCCTGGTAGGAATAATCAACTTTAGAAAAATGAATTTGTTGGCAAGCCTAACAAATGTATCATTCTATGTAATAGGAATTGATTTTATGTTGGTATCTTCTGTATGTTATTCTCATTAATAAATCAAACCACATTTTATCAACGCTTAAAGAATACGTATGCGAGGAATACATCATAACCATTTACCTGTGCTATGAGATTCCATAACTCTAAAATCATGTATTCAATTCAATCGAGTCCTTTACATCAGTTTCAGTAAATCTATATGTTTTCATTCGCATTAATTTTGTAAAACTCTTTCACATACAGTTTGAAGGATTAAAAAAAGAAGGCGCTCATCGCAGAGCTGAAGTCTGTAGATGCCGATTTTTTCTTTTTCAGAAGCTTCAAATATACTGTAAGTCAGCCTTTGAGCTTACTCCACTTTCCGTCTGTCTCACGTCCTAGTCTTATTGTGAAAGTCTTGATCCCTGTGTGTTTGTCTTTTCAACTTCCTCTTGTGCTCCTGACATGATTGTCCTGATCCGTGTCACCTGTGTCTTCGCCTCACCTGATCCCAGATCCCCTTGAACGCTGTGTTGTTAAAAACCTGTCGTCCGTTCGTGTCTGTTGTGACGTTATATTTCCCTGATACGTGCATCACCTTGTTAGTGCAGTTTGTCGATGTTTTGGTTCCCTTTTTAATCAGTGCCTTGTGTCTGCCCTTTTTGTTAGCCTTTTGATAATAAAATAGTTTGTTCATTAAATCCTGTTCCCTGCATCTGCGTTTGGTTTCCCTGCCATGAGTCCAGTGGAATGTTGAGCTTAATAACCTATCGATACTCAAGTTAAGTATTCACCCTTTTTTAAATTCTGTTTTGTTTGATATCTTAATTAAAATCAAAGAAGAGGAACCTCTGTTTTGCATGTGTCATTATGTTGTCTAGTAAATGCAGTAGTACTCTGTTGTAACAATAGTATAGAGAGCAACTGGAATATACAATATTTATTTTTTGGCTTTTGTTTGTCTTTAAGACAATTTAAAAGTTTTTAAACATCATACACTTATATTTTTATATACAGTACATCAGTCTCATACCGTTTTCAACTAATATCAGACATTTTCTGTCATTTTGTGTCTCGGGATTGTAGTTTAATACTTTTTCCTTATGTCCTTTTTTTCCCCCGGAGTTTCACAGCGATATCAAAAAAAATCGCCACCTCTCACCTGCAGCAACGGGCGCCAGATTATAATCGTCACTCTCTGGTATGTAGGTTTTCTATTCTATCTTCATGGATTACATTTTGTCTCCTTTGTAGTGCTTTTGTCCTCCTCGTGCCAAAGCCTACTTTTTGTCATTATATCCAGTGTGTGTATTTTAAGTCTCCCTGAGTTTGGACTGTATTATGGACACCAGAACTTTGTTTTCTTGGAACTATTGTGATATAAAATGTTTGATTAATTCAAGTTTTGTCTGTTGTTTGGTCGTTGCATCTGCTCTTGGGTCCGTCTCTAGTCTAAACCTCACATTTTCAGCTGTGGTCAAATCTCCACAATCTTTGTTGAATATACATGATACACTGACGATTATAAAATTAACTATGCTTACATTTTTCAACTGTGATCAACCACATTATACCCTGAAATTAAACACTTTTTTTTCTCTGTTCAGACAATTTTGACTGTAATCAACAGATCATACAATATCTTTTTTTGAGATTGAAAAGTAGCAGAGGGAAGAACAGTTTCCAATTAAACTAAATAGTCTTTTTGGTTTAATCCATTTATTTTATTATTAAGTTAGATATTGTTGCCTATCTATCCATTATATATCATTTATTGATCTGTAATGCGCATGTGTTACATGTCATGTTCTTCTCAACATCAAGACGCTCTTTCCTGAGGCTGGCTCGACTGCTTGTGTTCTCCTCTCCCCCGAGAGCAGTGCTTGTCTCACTTGGTTGAATCATTGATCATATCGTCTTGGAATACATTGCTGCTGGAAGATGTGGACAACTGGGATGGTCGGTTCCTTCAATGCATCTTGAGTCTTTGGTTTATTCTTGTCTCAGGGTTCATCAAGTTGTGGTTGTGTCAGCCTTTTGCAATGTTCTCTCCTGCTCACTCTGTCTCCTTTCATTCTTTCAATTCCTTTCGATTTTATCCACAATGTAATTGCTAGACTGTACGTATGATTTTGTTCCAAGGAAACATTCAGTTATATTTTCCTGTAATTACAGCCTTCATTTTTGAATAGTTACATTATGTAAGAACTGTTATTCACTTTCTCATTTTATGCTTTGGTCTCTAGGTTTGTAATGTTTTATCCTGACATCCATGATTTCACACCTCAGGGTCAAATGCGCCTCCAGACTAGTCAGTTTTTCATTTATTATTTAGTGTGTAAGCACTTTTCTTTTAGTTATTTAGTCATGATGTTGTAAAAGGTCTTCAAAGTCATTGCTATATCTCGGGTGTATTCTGGCAGTTTTTGAGTCAAAATGCAACTCTTCGAAGACCTGCACAATTGATGTTTATTTCACTCCAAAACTATAGATCGATTTTCCCCCTTTACACCAATTTTCTCTCCATCAGGTGTAAGCAATGTGCTTATTTGTATCTTTCATGTAAGCCAATTTACTGCTCAATAATTAAATTTCCTACAAAGTAAGTAGTAGATATTCAACGGCTTCCCTTCATTGCGAGTCTCTTTCCACTCTAAAGTACTTGGTCCAGAAGCTTCCTGCTCAGTATTACACTTATGACTTATGGCCCTGGGCAGAGGCATCAGTTTGCAGGACAAATGAGAGTTTAAAAAAAGGGCTGTGGAGATCCGAGTGCACGTAGCGGGCTTCCTTCAGATCTCTGAAAGCTGTTTTACAGTCCTGGCTCCATCTTAATCTTCTGGGGCAGAACTTTTTGAAAGATTATAACGGCTCTATGTGAAAAATGGGAACCTAAACTCCTGTATCACCCCACAGGACCAAAGATACCTTTCACCTTATTTTGGTGGTTGGAAAAGGGAAGGTACAGATGGCTTCAACTGCCCAACTTGTAGTTTCATTTTCCTGTAACCTATATGTGGTAGACCCACAGATGTCTGATAAGTTTGTTTTTTTGTTTTTTTTTTTAAATGTGAAAATTCTATTTAATATATTCTGATATTTATAATTTTTTTTCGCACACATTAAGTCATCAACGTTTTCTGGTCGCTATTAAAGGGACACACTTCCGTGTTTACTTTACAACAGGGGTGTCAAACTGGTCCAGAAAAGGGCCAGGGTGGTGTAGGTAGCTCAAGCACACATGAGTTAACCAATCAGGCGTCTGAAGACAGAAATCAATTAATTGTCAATCAGGTGTTGCTTGCTTAAGCTGACACCTGATTGGTTAACTCATGTGTGCTTGACTGGTTGGAACAAAAACCTACACCACCCTGGCCCTTTTCTGGACCAGTTTGACACCCCTGTTTTACAAGATGACTGAACACAAGTAATGAGTGTGTTTGTTCTTGCTGAAACCTCCTTCATTGTCACAGCTAAGTAATGGTAAATAACTGCCAAGTTGAAAGCCTTAAGCCTTAGACTGTGTTGCTGCTTCATTTTATTTGTGTGACTTTTCACAGCAATTGTAAGAGTTAAGATTTACCGCAGAGATGTTCAGTAGAGGGAAGACGCGGATATTCTTGCGAGTGTTTGTTTGGTAAAGGGAGCTCCAGTGACAGAGTGAATTTTCGAGTGTTTATATATGATTTTTTTTGTATGACTTATTTTGAAGTTTCACTAAGTGAAAGAACTGACAGAATTTCTCATCTTACACTTTTTTAATAGAAAAAAAACAACTTTATTTTTGAATAATGGACTGAATGTCTGCACTGATGCATGTATCTGAATGTACTGTATGTATTTGAAATGCATAACACGAGTAATGAGTGCGTTTCTTCTTGCTGACATTGTTACAGACATCATACTTTGTTTCACGTTGTCACCACACCTGGGACCTGTTACACTAACAAAATACAAAGAACTGAACTTCTTTTTGGGCAATAACGCATGACTATTACTGGCCAGTCCAGGCTAATTGATGGACTGGCGGAAGCCTCAACTGGCACAATTGATGTTCCCAAGACTGAAGTTTACAACATCATCCAAGTGCACTGCAGCAAATTGTGAGCCATCTCTCCATTACATGCTCCATGAGCCTCTGAAGCGTGACAGGAACCCCATAAAGACCAACGGCATCACATTAAACTACTACATACTAGTTGTAACCAAGGTAGAATCCGTCAATTTCCTGCTATAGGGACATGCTGTGGAAAAAGCCACAGGTACCTCACAAATGCGTGCCTTTAATGCCAACTTTCTCTTTGATATGAATATCTGAGTGAGTACTGTTATTGTTGCATGATTTTACCACCCATTGTTACTCAGGATATTTATAGATTTGCTTCAATGTTTGTGACTGAAATATTAAGAACTGTTCTATGGTACATTATTCATTCGACTTAATCATCAACACAGGCTCTATCATTAACAGTACAATTAAGAATATTTTCAGATCGTGTGCTTACAAATTGACTGAACTCTGATTTGTATTGAGGCCAGGTGATAGCGAGCTAGGTTCAGCTTAATGAAAACTACCGAACTGGACTTTTCCGGCTGCTCAGTTTTGATAAAGGGGACAACCAAAACCTAAATGGAGGATGAGGTATTTCAAATAGTATGGTTCTTTTGCATAACTGGCACATATTGATGAACTCGATTCCGCCTTTTATCATTAAAAAATTGTTGAATACGAGTCGGGTGCCTTGCTGCATGCATTGCGTCCAAAATTACCATATACTGTACATATGTGAAATAATGCTGAGGTTGAGTTTTAGATTTTTGTCTACAGTTTGTGTGGACAAAATGGGAAAATCACAGACCTAAAACTACTTGTATAAACTACAAAAATTTGCAAAATTGACCGATGGCTGACATGATTAATGGCCTGACACTCCAGCACCTGTTTACCTGCAAACCCATGACTCTACATATAGCATGGTTCAGGGTGGTGATGACCTACAGGTGCTGGTCAAATTATTAGAATATCATGAAAAAGTTGATTTATTTCAGTAATTATATTCAGAACGTTAAACTTACATATTATATCAATTCATTACACACAGAGTGATATTTGAAATGTTTATTTCTTTTAATTTGGATGATTAGTACTGACAATTACTGAAAATCCCAAATTCAGTATCTCAGAAAATTAGAATATTAGTTACGACTAGTACAAAAAATGATTTTTTAGAAATGTGGGCCAACTGAAAAGTATGAACATGGAAAGTTTCAGCATGTACGGCAATCAATACTTAGTTGCAGCTCCTTTTGCCTGAATTGCTGCAGCAATACGGCGTGGCATGGAGTCGACCAGTCTGTTGCACTCCTCAGGTGTTATGAGAGCCCAGGTTGCTTTAATAGTGGCCTTCAGCTCTTCAGCATTGTTGGGTCTGGCATCTCACATCTTCCGCTTCACAATACCCCATAGGTTTTCTATGGGGTTAAGGTCAGGTGAGTTTGCAGGCCAATCAAGAACAGGGATACCATGGTCCTTAAACCAGGTACTGGTAGATTTGGCACTGTGTGCAGGTGCCAAGTCATGTTGGAAAATGAAATCTTCACCTCCATAAAGTTGGTCTGCGGCAGGCAGCATAAAGTGTTCTAAAACTTCCTCGTTATGCTCCAAAGCCACTGCCACAAGAAGATTCCAGTTGTCCTCAGCAATGAGTCAGACCAGGATGTGAGCATTCCACCCCTCTCCACCACTGTCGATATTGCAGTCTCACCCCAGATTCTATTGCACACTGTGACATCAAACCATACACAAACATCAAGTTAATTCGATCTTCGAGAGTTAATGGAAGACAGGAATCACAATCAAAATTACTGTCATTTTTACACTCAGTGACATGGATTTTGGATACTAGGACAACGTACACAGCATCACAGACGATTAAGGATGCATACCCACTGCCCAATCTGGAGGAGCCCCTGTCCGCATTGTAAATGGTTCAGCGTCCTTGATCTAAAATATGGATATAACCACATTGAGATGAATAAAGCAGACAAAGATAAAACAGCTTTTGTGATGTCTATTGGGTTTTGGAAATTCAACCGGATGGGGGCCTCTCAGGGAATAACAAACACTTCATGTACTTTCCGGAGACTAATGGAAAAGACCACAGGGGAACTCCATTTGAAAGAAGTTTTAGTTTTTGTGGATGATCATATTGTCTTCTCAGAGCCACTGGTAAGAACATGAGTGGAGGTTTTATGCAAGTATTATACCATCTGAGGGAATATAGTCTTAAGCTCTCTCCACATTGTTTTAGTAAGGGGGGGGGGTTGACACGGATTGAGATAAGATCCTTGCCCTGAAATATTGGCCATATTGGTCATATTGCTGGATATAATTGAAAGTTCATAAAGGGTACTCTTGCCATTGCCAAAACCTTCAATGACTTACTCCAATTCCCGGCAAAAGTCTAGTCCATCTAAAATTCATGGCAGATCTTTGGAGTTTAATGGTCCCCTGCCTGTCAAGTTGCATTTGGAACAAGAATTGGGAAGTACACCTTTTCCCCTTTCATGGGTTTTCAGAACCCAAATTGCAATATATTTTACACACAGATACCAGTACCAGTACAGTTAAAACTCTGGTCCAATCAAGAATGTGGAAGCACTCCAGCAGGGGGTGAAGCGTCTGGAGTTGCTGAAGATGCAGAGCATCAAAAGTGTAATTGAGTTGATTTGAGCAGAAATCTCAGTGTGGGAGAAATGCTTCTACAGCAAAGAGCAGCAGCAGGCGTCCGTTAAATACCTCGACAATGACTTCACAGAAGAGCTGCTTAATCCAAACAAGGTTAAGTTTCAAACTCGGAAGAAGTATATTCAGAACCATGTGGAGTTAGAGGATCTACCTGGAGAGACTATTGACAGAAAAGTTTACCATCCATGAAGATTCAACACAAGAGGAAACCTGCTGAAGGAAGAGAAGTAGGGGAACCATCTGGCTAAAAGTTTGCCTAAGATAGAGAAATTCCTGAGGGCCCAATTTGATCTCTGGTAGCAGCAGAACGGATAAGAGTTCCGGACCAATGGGCAGAAGTTCCTCTAATACTTTGAGCTGCTTCGGGAACAACACCACGCTGACAAAGAGACGGAGAAAGTGATGCCAGGAGATGTTGTCAACAGTCAAGACGCCGTCTAAGAGGCAGATAGCTGGAACGCCAACCCACGAAGTTAGAAAACTCAAAGGCACTGCAACCATCTCCATCCCATAGATCATATCCAGCGGCCATCATTAGTGTCATTATCCCAGTAGTCTGGATCTGTATCTGGAATTTCTATAATGATACGGAATACAGCTAGCAGATCAGATTAGTACATGCTTGCTAGCTACATGAGCCAAGAATATGTGATCCATCTTGTGGACGTTTCTCTTGGTAAGCGCCGTTTGACAACATCATCGAGTAAGTGAGTGCGCTTTGTGGACCTGCTAAAAAAATGACCCTAGAAAAAAAAAAATTCTAGTCTCAGGCATACATTTTGCTGAATGCAACAGCACAAGATTCAATATTTATTTATTTGGTGTGTTTATTTCCTATTCATTCAATTATGTTGCTTTTGGTCTTCAATATGGATTTACGTTCCATTTCCATTCTTTGTTACTCAATGAAGTAGTATTAAGAATGGATTCTCAATCTAACCCAAAAATGTTGTCCAATTTTAGAAAATCTTTATTTAATTGTCTCTGTGTCCAATGAGCAAGAATATATTGTAAATATATATTTAGAAATATCTGTATATAAAATCTCTTTCCCAATGTTTTTTCCACTAGGCAGTTTGGAAGGTTTTACTGAGTTTCTTCGACAGTTCATACACTTGGGGATCGAGCATGTACCCCCGTGGACCTGGGTCTGAGCTGGACACTAGTGGCTCTTTCACCTGTGTAACCAAGTCTTACTGGAAGCTCAGACCTGATCCTGAGACGGATAGGTCTGCTTCCTGTCCGTACTATCCGAATGTTTGGATTTAAGGACCTGATGCTGAGGCTGATGGGTCGACAGCCTGCCCGAACCATCCGGATGCCTGAATGTGAGTCCATCCTTAGTCGGAGGGGTGTCACTTCAGATCGGCGAAACCGGGTAGCTGACTGTTGCTCCCCATCTTGAGGAACAATCCTGTAACGTAGTCGAGGAGGGCTACAGCAGCGCAAAGGCAGTCTGCCAGGCTCCTGAGGCCTCAGAAGTCTGATTCGGATTTCTGCCGGTTCCCTATTTGTTTCAAAGGCATGCTGCCCCACAAACTGGGTCAGCTGTGATTGGAATCGAACTCTAGGTATATTTCTGCGGGTGATCGTGGTACTCCCACGAAACATGCTTACAGGTTACTTTCTGATTAAATCGCTAACCGCCTCAGAGTCTACCCTTTAAATAAGTTTCCATGAGCCTTCATTCTCCAATAGTTCCTGGCTTTGAAGTGATGGCTTTGTTCAATTTGGCTTTGATATGCTCATTGCCAGTTGGCACTAGGTCTAAATCAATGAAATCATTTTTGTATAAAGATTATTGACTATTCAAAGTTCACAAAAGGTCATGAGTAAGTAAGTATAATCTGTCATTACCTTATTATTAGCCCCACAACTCCTTGACCTGCTTGACTTCTCCCCCAATCGACAGGTGTTGTCTTTGATTTTAAAGCAGCAATACATGACGTTACTTGACTTTATATTTTCTTTTTTCAGAAGCAGTGCTTTCTTTTGCTGAATTACACTTTGTAAATTGGAATGGAATATACAATTTCAACAGTCTCTCTTTTCTGATCATTGATGGTAACCTAGACCTTGCTGGTCACAGTAAATTGCAAACATTTACAACAGGAAATGTTATTTCTTCTGATTCTGTCCAGGCTACATCCTCCTTTGGGATGAGTGTTTTTGCTATTTTCTAAAACATTTTTTCTTGATAAACTATCAAAATGCTATGCAAGACCCATGCTGTGTCTCAAATCGCATACTAGCGTACTAAAAGTTAGTATTTTTAGTGCGTTAGTGCGTCTCAATTCTTAGTATGCGAAATTTAGTGCGCCACGCACATTAAATTGGCGTACTAACACGCCCACAAAACTGAGCATGGTTCGATGGACACTAAACACACTAAACAGCCGCCATCTTAGTGACGTTTTAGACGGAAGTGACGTCATATATAAATGCATATATATGCATATACTTACAGGTGCATTTTCTGCAGCAGTAGAAGGATAAACAAGTCTTCGCTGCTGATACCAGCTTAAATATCTTGCGATTATTTAGATTCTCATATTTTTTCTTTATTTCTTTTTCCAAAGTTGCAATACGTGCTGCCAGCAGGTGTCGGCGATAGCGTTCAAACAGCTGGTTGAAACATCGTTAAATAGAAGTAGAAGAAGAAGCTGTCATGTGATCTCCGGTTAGTGTGTAGCAGCAGCGTTTGATTTGAGACATACTATCTGTGGAGAATTTGCGTACTAGTAAGTACGTACACTTAACTGATGCATACTAACTTCTAGCATACTAAGAGTAGTATGCGATTTGAGACACAGCACCACTCATTCCTGGTTGAGACGACAGAACCAACACTGGAGCCTCTGCATGCAAAAAGCCCAAGTTTGACTAATGGGTGATTAGTGGTCATGAGCTCCAGGAGGGACCGAACAGATATAATCCCTTATTAGTCCCGCGAGGGGAAATTCGGTAGTGCTTTTGACAGCCATTCACACATACTGATGGGAGTAGGCTGCACACTTGCGCCAAGTCTACCATCAGGAGCAGTCAGGGTAAAGTGTCTTGCGCAGGGACACAACGACACAAGCTTGTCTGGAGCTGAACCTGCAACCTTTTGGACTGCAGGCAACCACTCTACCATCTGAGCTATGTCGCCCCTTACCGCTGTCCTCTGTTAAGACCTGGCCCAGGTCCCCAGTCGAATCAAATACTGGATGTGCGTTGTAGGAACTGCTAAAATGCTGATCTTAAATCCATTAACACATCAAAGTAGTCAGTTTGCATACTGGTCATCAGCAAGCTCTTCAATGGATCGACAACAAACCCCAGCTGACAAAAGTTGTCCATTAACAGCTATTTATTGAGGATGTCCTCTCGGTGTGACATGGCGAGGATTAACCAGTGATGTCTGGTATGATGCCACTATACAGGGGACTATAAATGAAAACGCTGCTGTGAGACCGATGGGGGCTGTGAGAGACTAACGGACCAATGGGCTCTGAGAGACGGATGATGCTGTGATTCCCAGTCTGGCGAGACACCGGTGTGGGGAACTAAAAACATGGTGGCTTCCAATCATCAAGGAAACTAACAATATTAGTCTATAATTAATTATAATTTGTAAACGGTAACCATAGAATCAATTGAGCAAATGGAGGGTACATTGACACATTAGTTTCAGAAAATGTTTTTCCTCCTCACCACAACCGTTTTCCAGAGAGGTTAGTGACACTCGTGTGTCAATACAATCACTCCCTCAAAATCCAGGATGGTTCTTTGAGTTGCTACACAAAGACTTTTAAATTATAAAATATAGTTTAGGGTTCTTTCATGAGCGGACCGAAAATCAGCTGAGCAAACAAAGCTCAAGAAGATTGAAATCACTCTTGCAAACAAAATGATAAAGATTAAAAAAGAAAACCTTAACATTGTTTTGGATCTTCTACCAGGCTTTGGAGCTGGAGACTGAAACTGTGAGAGGATTTACCTATTCCTTACATTTACATCACACATAATTTGGAATAGATTTGTATCTTTTTAAATAAGTTTTTGGTTGCAAAAACATTGTTGACCAGTGGGTGCTATAATCCAGCCAGTGCCACAAAAGAAGGGCAGGTGAGTTTTCTGTCTAACCAGTCTTGACGATATTCTCTCCGTACTGGGTTGTGTAATTAAGATGGATTACCTTTCTTATTGTGATTGTAACACGTTTTGTGAATTAAAACACCAATATAATATAACCACAATATATTTGGCTAATTTCCTTGTTGCGCCCACAACACCCAATACTGAGCAAGGGGTCTGAATACTACCGTGTGATATTTCTGTTTTCCTTTTTTAATAAATATGCAAACATTCCTAAATTTCTGTTTTTTTCTGATGGGGTGCTGAGTGTACATTAATGAGGGGGGAAAAATGAACTTAAATAATTTTAGCGAATGACTGCATTGAAACAGAGTGAAAAATTACTTCTGTACCCACTGTATGGATGTAGTATCTATAATAAAATGTTTACTTGACTGAAGACATTGTTTTAAAACTAATATGACTTTGCATTCATCTTAGAATTGTCGTGTTAGCCAGACTCCAGTCAAGCGGCATATTTCGGACACGCCGAATTATGATAATCTGATGAAACTGGCCCCCAATTAGTTGAGGTTGTGGCTTCTAATACGAGGTGACGGGTCAGTCAAACCAGAAAATTGCAATAGCTTTGAATGAGCCTGTTAGGTGTGTCCAAACCTTTGGCTTCATATATATTTATAGAGGAAATGTGCAACAGAAAAGCTGTGTCATATTAAGTCAATTTTCACTTCATGGAGTGAACATTTATTTCAACCTGAGTTTGTAGATTTACTTCTCCACTCTTTGTATTTCCTTAATTATGTCCATCGACTGCCCCAATATACTGTATTTATTCAGTGAGACATTTGCACCTGCTGTCGCTTGTGTCTTAATAGTTTTGTCATTGATGTCTTTGATTTACCCATAAGCTCCCACATCTGTCTCCAAGGAGATATGCCTTCTGTCTCTGTCGTGCAAAAACAGATCTATACAATTAATTAAAAGAATTTAATTAAAATGCTTAAATTAACATTTGTTATTTAAGACCGACATGTTCTCACCTTCCTATTTTCATGTTGCAGCTATAATGTGTTGGACAGAATTAGTCAAATTACAGCAAAGAGTTGGAGTATTTATAGGACCACGGTTGATTTGGTGAAGGCCGTCATCATTGGTCACAAAAGCCCATTAACAATTGTTCATATGTCTGTCGATTTAGAACAGGCTCAGTTCAGTTTATTTAAAATGACAATGTGCAGTTACGTTAAAAAGAAGGCTGCACCAGATTTAGCACAATGCTACTTTCCATCTGTAGTCCTCAACAAAGATGCAGACGGTTTACATTATGAATCGCATACAAATAAAGCAAAAACACAGTACAATCTAATAATGTCATCTGATGGCCAAATATCCGTTATAAAGCTTTATAAAGAGACTCTGTCTCACCACATACAACTCATTCTAAAACATGACACCGGTTGAATAAAGTCAAGAGCGGGTTTCGAACCTACGACTCCGAAAGATGAACATGGTGACTCATTAACTGGGAGAGCTATAGAGACGTAGTGGATAAGACTCTGACAAACAGGCTCTAATACAAGCTGAGCGTCAGATAATCACATCCCTCCCGCTTAATTCCTTTGACATCAGAAACCACAGATTGAAGTGATATGTTATGTAAGCTCTTCGAGATCCCAGACATTAAAACGAAGTTAACACTTCTAAATGTATCTGCCAGCGCTTCTATGTTGTCACCTGATCACCTATGTGTGACATACACTAATAGGCTGAAAGTTCCAAGTAACCAAATGGCTTGCAACACTATTATACCCGCATTTTATATTGAATTAAAAGGCTTCGATTTTTTTCTATTGAATTTAAAAGGCTACAAATTGAAAAATATTGAAAAACAACATTTTTGGAATAAGAATATGCAACAGTATGTGTGAGAAAAAAATCCTTCAGAAAACATTACAGTCTTTAAATAGTGTATTCAATTATTTGAATAAAATAATTTCAACTTTACAATATACAATGATTGAACTTAATTATTCAATAATTCAACGTTTAAACATTTGAGATGTTTAATTCAACCATTCCATTCTTAAGGTTACAACATGGCACAGATGGAAGGCGAACATCCAAATCTTTGATACAATAGAATCTTAAGAGTAGAGTCATTTTGAGGAGAACGGCTCTTCATTCCTAGGGCACATATCATTGCGCAGATGAGACAAATGGCAATGTGTTGTGTCTGGAAGTATCTGGTGATACAGATAAGACAAAACTAGAATGATCATAACAACTTTGTGACAAAGACATGCAGAAGTTCAGGAACTCCATTTTTTACCTTCACTACCTGCTTTGTGTGTGTGTTTGTGTGTGTGTTTACCTGCCATTGTGTTGAAATGACTCCCTGAAAGCTTCCTCCTGGCGAGCGAACAAAATTGATTGTGTGGTGAGCTTTTTTTTTCTGCTCTTATCTGCTCACCGCAGGTTCTGCTCTCTGGATCTGGGCCGTCCAGGCAGAGCCAGTGCAGCTCCAAGTGTTTCAGATGTGTGTCCTAATTGTCATAAATTACCCATTTTAATTAATCATATCATCAACTGTTCCGAGTGTTTCTTTGTATTGGACACCGTGACTGCTATAATTTCCTTTTTTTTTAGGTCTCACTTTATGAGACTTTTGTGTTTGCTTCCACCTTCACCCTGTGGGGCAGCTAAGCAGATAACCTGTCATTGTGCTCAATCCACCATCTACCCATAAAAAATAGTCATCTCCTGCAGGATGTGGTTCGCTTTTGTAGTTTTGTAATACTGTCAGAGGTTTTCTAAATTGTAGGCATTTAATAATTTACGAATAAGAACCAATTTAGTATATACTGTATTTGAACCAGGTGCCATTGGTACAACTTGGAGGTATTTCTGAGTTGCAATCTTTTACAGAAGTGTGGGTTCGAATCCCACTTGTTACACCTACCGATGTCTATTTAAAGACAGTATAGTCATGACTCTGCAAAGCTTAAAGCTTTTCTTTGCCCAGGCTATGCATTCAGGTTGCAGTCTCTTACAGGGGTGTGGGTTCGAATCCTACTTCCTACACATCTTTTTACACCTACCCGTGTCTAATTGAAGCCAATACAATGATACCTCTTCAATGATAAAGCTTTTCTACGTCAGGCTAGCCCTGATGATCGCAGTCTTTTACAGAAGTGTGGGTTCGAATCATTCTTCTGACAAAACTTCGTGATTTTCACTGAATGCTGTTTACTATGTAAACTTATACCTCTGTAACATGAGGAATTGTGAGGATTGTCGGGGGGTCCAAGGCGTTGCGTTCAGATCGTAGTCTCTCGCGGAGGCGTGAGTTTGAAGACCACTTCTGACAAATCTTGTCATAGCTACCCACGTCTTTTTAAAGATGAAAGAATTATGTGTGCAAACCTATGGCATGGCATTATTGAAGAAGTCAGTATTCCTGAACACAAAAGGTTATCTGTTTATTCAGCATCAACCCAAATGACAAAAGTGCATTTACTCTGGGTTATGGTGGGTTGTCTCCGGGCCGTTACTTTGTTAGAAACACTGTAGTAAAAAGTTTCCTTGAGTGATTTTTGTTACATTTTAAACCAGCTTCATTCGATTCCTTTTAAACTACACCACACTAATACTGATTGCGTCTTCAGCTCCTCCTCTTCCTCTACCTTCTCTTCCTTTTTAAAGATGAAAGAATTATGTGTGCAAACTTAAAGCGTTAATAAGTTGGCGTGACCAAGGTGCTGTCATCAGGTAAAAGTCTCTCACTGAGGCATGGGTTTAAATCCCATGTCTGACAATTTTTTACATTTTCAAGATTTCTGCCTTTCATTGTGGCTATTGGTTTTAATGATCAATCATTATGATTGCATACTATGCAGTCCTTAAGAATAAGTTGTTAGTACTTTCTCTGGCAACCAGTAGACAAGCTCAACTGTTTAACTTGCCATCCAGTAGTTGCACTTTGTTGCTATAATCCTAAAAAATATATATATAAAAAAGATAACATTTTTTATGAGAGATATACTGTATATAGTTGATATTGTGATATTTATTGAATGCTATTTACTATGTTTTCACTTTATGGGTCTATACAAAGGAGCTGCTTCTTTTGCAAAAAAGAAAAGTAACGGAGCAGTCTAAGGTGCTGCATTCAGGTTTCAGTCTTTTTTGGAGGCATACATTCGAATACCATATCTGACAAACCTTTTATCTACCCAAATCTGATTGAAGATTAAAAACCTGCAAAGTAAAGAGGCCGCGTTAAGGGCAGAGTCTCAGCCGGAGGAGTGTGTTCGTATCCCACGTCTGCCAACTCTATATTTTATCTGTTGAATGCAATTCATTATGTATTCGCTGTATTTATCTGTGAAATGAGCAGCATGTTTTGTCAGGAGGGCCAAGCATCCCAAGGTAGTGCCTCAGGTCACAGTCTCTCGCAGCAACATGGGTTTAAAACTCACATCTGACAATCCTTGTTTTGACTATCCATGTCTGTTTTAGGATCAAAACATGAAATGGCAGAGCGGTCCAAGGCGCTGCTTCAAGATCGAATTCTCAACACGAGGTTGGTTCGAATCCCACATCTGACAACTCTTTATTATATACTGTATACTTAATGCAATTTATTATGAATTTGCTTTATACAATTATGCTTGTTGTATACAAAACCTTGTTTTGTCCATCCATTTCTGTTTGAAGATTAACTTGGATCAATTCAAATTTGAATGTACGTAATCACTTTGTTTATCTGTGACATGACCAGCTTGTGTTGTCAGGAGGGCTTCGCAGTTCAAGGTAATGCATTAGGATAATAGTCGGTTTTAGAGGTAATGTTTCAAATCCCACTTCTGACAACTTTTCTTTACATCCGCTGGACTTAACTCACTATGTATTCACTTTATGTATTCTTGACGTGAGCAGTTTGTTTGTTTTCAGGAGGGCCTAGCAGTTCAAGGTAATGTGTCAGGGTAGCAGACTTCTGACAAACCTTGTTTTGTCCAGCCAAGTCTTTCTTTAGAATGAAAGAAAAACCTACATTTTATTTGCCGTATTTGACGGAAAAAGGGTGAGTACAACCCCAAAAACACTATACCAGCCATGAAGCTTAAAGGTGGAAATATCATTCTTTGAGGATGCGTTCTGTAAATGACTGCACCATATTGAGGGGAGGAAGCATTGGGCAATGTATTGCAAAACATTGCAACAAGTTCCTTCTTTTAGTAAGAGCACTGAAGATGCTTGATGTCTGGGTCTTCCAGCACGACACTGACCCCTAAACACGCCAGAGTAACTAAGGAATGTCTCTGTAAGAAGCCTATCAAGAACCTCGAGTGGCCTAGCCAGTTACCAATACCTGAAGGTTCTGGAGAGTGGGTCAAAGTCCCTGACGCATTGGTGGTGGTGGGATTTGGCCAAAAGGCGAGAGGATCAGATCACAGAATCAGTGAGATGGCATGGCATTATTGAAGAAGTCAGTATTCCTGAACACAAAAGGTTATCTGTTTATTCAGCATCAACCCAAATGACAAAAGTGCATTTACTCTGGGTTATGGTGGGTTGTTTCCGGGCCGTTACTTTGTTAGAAACACTGTAGTAAAAAGTTTCCTTGAGTGATTTTTGTTACATTTTAAACCAGCTTCATTCGATTCCTTTTAAACTACACCACACTAATACTGATTGCGTCTCCAGCTCCTCCTCCTTCCTCTACCTTCTCTTCCCTTTGACCTCAGCCATTCTTCTCCTCAGACCCCCTCTGGCTCTTGGTGGGATTGCTTGCGCTACGCCTCCATGATTAAGTGTCTGTCTTGTGAACAGTCTAAGCTGTGTAATCCCCTCATTAGCAACACAGTGACATGACTTGTTTCCATGGAAACCACCACAGAAGATCCAAAGCAACAGTGAGTTTTATCCGTGTTTGTGTGTGTTGTGTCTATCTCACACACCCTGTATTGATCACCACAGTTGATGAGCACAAAACTGCAATTAGTTGGTAAAGTGTAGTTAAGTTTGCGTCTGATTGTGTCTGATGTTTCATCTAATCACCTTTTCCACCCATTTTTAAAGCAGTTATTTTCCCGTCCGATCATGTTTGCATGATGTTGTAAAATATATCTGCAAACTAAATCATTTCTGACGTGCTGAGGTCCGTGATAATTGATGATTAGAGCTAGGATTTACTTGTAATCCTGCAGCGTTCACACAAATGAACACAACTGGTTTGGATAGACATGCAATTCTAGTGTATAATTCAATATATTTCCCTCTGGCTCCATACCACCTGCCACACCCGGGGAACAAGGCCAGCCTCGTGCTTCACCACATGGATAATGTTATTTCGTACAATGAACAGAGGCTTTTTATTGTGGCTCTGTGATGAGGATGCAGTTTGCAGTGTTAATGGTTAAGAGCGATGTTCTGCAAGGCGTCGATCACAATTGACCAGGAGTCTTTGGCATTCTACCCATCGATGCACCATCACATCTGCTTTAAATTCCGTGCCTCCCCATAGGGTGAGAGATTGACTAATGCAGAAGTGTGATATTGGCTGAGTCATTTCTCGAATCGATTTCAAAAATGACTGGGGGTTTACCTTTGCGCAAGAGCAGGAGTCAAATAATGGCAGCATCTGATACAATTTTATATGCATGTGATCTTATGCAAACTAGGAGTAAAAGGAAAAATAAAATTAAAATTGTTGGATATTAAATATTTAAGATAGTCTACTCCACTGTAGTGAGAACCAACTCAATTTTCTTTTATCGTTTCATCATTTATTGAGTTCAGCAAAACGTCTTCCAAAGACTATTTTAATTATTTCAGTAATTTAGCTCATCATGCAAAATTGTATTTATCCAGTCTAGACACATGGTGGCGCCAGTTTATATTCCAACTGAAGCCATTTTACAGATCAGTCATAGTGTGTTGTTGTGAAATAATATTATCGACTTGACCTCTATTGCAATTATACTTGATGTATGGATAAAATCAGTTTTTTTCCCTAATGGAACATAGTTTTTAAAACTAAAAGTTGATGTGTGTAATATACTTTACAATGATAGATATCACTGATTATGCATCGCAAATGAGTTCGGTACAAAAAGAGCCAAGTGAGCATGGAAAGACTGACCAAGAGGAGACAGAAGTGCTATTGAACATGATCAACTGAGACCAGGACTTAAGCATGTAACTGAGCATTACACATGTGAACGTACTTTAGGAACGATTCAATCAAAAACAAAGTGGATGATGTGAGGAATCGATCAGCGCTGCAGTGACTAAGTAGATTATTAAAGTGAGGGTCCATCAAACAGCTGCTGTGCTGGCTGCACCTCTTCAAGATGACTGGTTTTAAAGACCGGTTCAAATGAATGAATCATGAATGACGCATTTCTATTCCTCAGATACAGTTGAGCTTTCTGTTTGCAGCCTGACTGCCTCAACACCAACACTACTGATTCAGCCGTTAGTAACTGTGTCTTTTGGGTATATATATATAATCATAAATATAAGAAGATACTGTATCATGATAAAGTGAATCATTTTGAAATGCCTCTAGATCGCACTGTATTCTTTATAATATTGTTTACTCTAATTCACCAATTCAATTAATTGTATCATAAAGCCTCATCAACCCATCACTACTTATTTCTATTTTTGTTTCTCAGTTTTCTAAATAAGAGATTTCATAAGAAATCATAACTAACCTTTATATCACGTGGTCCAGGTTAGTGTTATAAATATTTATTGCTATCAAGTGGGTTAATCTGGTTCTGACAAGAGGGATGCATATGCACCTGAATAGATGATCAACATGATTTTTATAGAGTAGATTCAGTCTAATTAGTAGAAGTAACATATATGTATAAGTGTGCAGGAAAGGGAATCTGAGGCCAAATGTTAAAGCAGGTAGGGATGTATTTATTTATATATTTTCAACATAATTTATGTTCTTCCCTTTCTTACCATAATTGCATATCAGTGCATGACTCAGCATGGCAGTCTCCCTTTTCATGTCTTCCTTTCATTCATACACAAACCACAATGTTTATCTTTTTCTTTTTTTTTCCCTGGCCTGGTCCCTCTATTTCTAGAATTCTTTGTCCGACATGTCCACAGTCTGACCTCGCCAAGTGTCCAGACTGGCTCTAAAGGGGCCATTATTAGAGCGAAAGCTTTGTAAATGCGTGATCTGAAAATACATAAGTACATCTGTAACTGAATCCTCAAAAGCTTTACTCGATTTGCAAATATGTAACTCTGACCTCAAATGTGTAACTCGATTTGCAGTGGCAGTGAAACACCCCTGCCAGTAAATAACATTATCGCAATGTTCGGGCTGCAGACGATGAAATACTTTGATTGCAATAGGCAGAAAAACAACGTCCTAGTTTATATACCTACACACATGTTTAAGGGTCATTTGTTGCCCTCTGTAATATGAAAAGCGATATATGCTGAACAATATATTAATGAACATTATCCTTTAATAAATGGGAAGATGACTCCTCTATGCGTTTGTCTTCTGGCTGTATCGGTTTAGCTATAGTTCTAGTACATCATTGAGGGCTTACTAAATGTCTTTGTCTGAAAATGGCGGTACTGAGTTGTGTCACTGCTGGGTCTCTTAAATCAATCTTGGACCTCTATAGTACTCATCAGTATGTGTCTGTTTGTTCAAAAATCTCTTTTAATTTACATGAATATTTATAAATTAGAAAATGTGCTCAAGTCCCGCCCACTAAAAACCCTTATTTTGGAGATGAAATCGCATTTACCAAAACTACACCCAGTCTGCTGTGATTGGCCAAGCACTAAGATTTGTCACTGAGTGTCATCATTCCTGGACGTCTGCACCTCCAAGGGACTTGTAGTGTAAAATAAAAGCGGGCGTGATTACAGCTGGGTGGAGGAGTGAAGCCATTATAATAATGGACTCTGCTCTCGTAACCTCTTGTTCGCCCAGACTTAAGACGGTAGGAGAAAGCTTTTTAAAGTGATAACTTCAAAACCTCATCATGATGAGGGACTTACTGCACCTAAGAGAGGAAGACTTCATCATTTGAAAGATCCAAGTAAGTCAGGAGAGTTGGAGTTTTACATTAGTTGGTCTTTAAAGAAGACATCTCTGAGGCTAAAATTACATTCATTCATGGAAGACTTTTAAAGAATGAGTGAGTCATTTTAATGTTTCTCCATATTTATTAGAATATCATCACAATTGGCAGGATCAATCCTACCACCAAGGAAAAAGGTTGTGTGACGCTGGCTTTATTCTGCATGACACAAACTGCATATGCATATTTGTTTTAATGAAATTAATTTCGATTTAAACAAAAAAAAAAAGGAAATGATGATTAAATTCATTATTTTCTTTAATTACACTGTTGTAGAAATGTATCTGAGGACTATATTAATAATTATATATATATAAAATCTGCTTCTTCCTGTTCCCATCCGTCTGCCCTCCTTTTCTACCCGATCTCAGCAACACACACATACACTTACAATGAACTACACACTTGTTTCTCGGTATGTATCTGAAACAGTGTTCCCAGGGCTGGTGCATCTAGCAGGTGCATCCCCCTCCTTCTGCTCTCCTTTATCCTCCTCCCCCTCCACACTTGCTCTCTCTCTCTCTCTACCGCTCTCCCCCCTCCCTGCTCCGTCAGTAACGGCGGCTCATGGAAGGCAGCTGGATATTCATCTTCGTCACCACAGCTAAAATTATCTGATACTGCTGTTGCAGCACACGTTTTTTTTTTCAGGGGGGGGGTAGAAGAAGGGTGGCTCACCCTGATTCCTGCGAGTTCTGCGAGGGTCGCACCATCTCAGCATCTCCTGGATCCTCAGCAAAAAACACAAGAGATTTTTTTTTTTTTTTTTCAGGGGCTGTGAAGAGCCTCAGCTCGGAACACTGTCATCTCCCTGTGGTGGAATGCAAAGAGATGCTTTCAGTGCCGCAGCGCTCCGTCGAGACATCACGGCACTGAGCGCACAGCTCACCAGAAATCTGATCCAGGGCCACCTGGAGATGCAGCAGGATTGCAGATCCATCCGCCCTGCAATGGAGCTCACCCCTCCTTTTCCTGTCGCCTTTTTTTGACTTAAAATTGATTGGATTTGTCGAGTGCTGAGGCGATTCTGCTCATCAGTAACTATTACCCGGGTCTGTTATTCAAGAAAACCCAAATGAGATGGAATCTTCATGAATCTTTGAAGGATTTAAAAGGATTGTGTGCAGCTTGAAGACACAGACTTAACTGCATTTGCAAAAGAAAAGGTTTTTGTTTTGTTTTCTCTCTCTGGAAAGTGCGAGAGCCACCTTGCAAATTTCCCTCCCTGATGAGACAATGCTGTCCCGTCTTGGATGGTACCTATGCATGTTAAGTAGAGATGGTTGCTACTGCAGTGGCACCAATGCCACAGATTCCTGGCAGATGTGAAAGCAGAGTTCTTTATGTCCGCTGACGGTTCGTGGCGTTTTTGTCACTAGTATTCCTTTGAAGTGAACAATTTGAGAACATCTGAAGATTATCTAGGTTTTAATGTATTGTTGTCTTGTCTTATTCCCTTCAGATTTGATGTTTCTGTGCTTGAAAGCATTAGCTTCTTGGTGTTTATTCTTTTCCTCCTCGACATCTTACCCGGGATACTCATGTGTCTGCTAGGATTTACCCTCCATGAGCCCTAAAGGTTGTGAGGGGAAAATGAGCCAGAGATCTGGTCCAGCCGTATCCGGGGCTGTAATCCTGGGAGACCCCGAGGGCCCTTCAGACTCAGTTGGACAAGTAGAGGGCCAGGCCCAGAACCAGGGCCCAATTCGATGTGCATTCTGGCCTCGGCAGCAGACATGGCTCTGTGCGGTCCCATTACTCATTGGCTGCATTGGACTTGGGTTAAGTTTGATGCTCCTTAAGTGGATCATAGTTGGAACAGTGCGAGATTATGTGCCAACAGACCTGGTTGATGCTAATCGGATTGGCCAGGATCCGATTTTTCTTTCCAAGCCAAGTGGGATCCCTAAATATCCAGAAACCACAACAACAATGACTTCAACTGTAGAGGGTGGAAACACGAGGACCGTCACAGTGGCCAAGTCTAGAACTCAATTTATGTCTACGACAAACCCAAGAGGGGGACGTAGCCAAGTGACGCAGCGAAACCCTGGTAACCGACGAGGACCATCAGGATTTACTACAAGCACAGCACCTATACGTACAACTTTCGGATTTGGATTGGTGACGTCCAGCCAATCTCTGAATCCCACGGTTCTTCATGATTCCACGCCAATGTGGACTCAGGAGATAACAACAACAGAGACCACCACACTTTTGACTCGCTCTCAGAGTCACCGTAAAACACGTAAGTTGACGTGAAATCTCTTCATCGCAATGTCTAATGGGTGGTGTTGTCTATTTTTCTCTGAATTTCATTCCAAATCCTATTGCTTCATTGGCTGAGAATGACTGACTTACCAACATGAGAAAATCTATATTTTTGTAGCATTTGGGGAATTGCTGGTTCTTTCCGAATATCTGAAGGTGTTAAAAATTAATATTTAAGTATTTAAAGAAGCACTTTCAGATCATTACTTATTTAAAAGTTGACTAAAAGGACGTTTCTTCTAGATTCAGTGATGGCCATGTCAGACTTACCTATGTTCGTATTCAGTATCCGTGCTGAAGTCAAGAGCCTTTAGAACCCTGAGAATAAAACATGGTTATAAGAACCATTAAACTTGCACATAGTGATTTTTATTTGGGTAAGAAAAATTGATGATCAGATTTTGATTCTACTAGATATAAGGGTTAAGTGATACAGTCTGTGGACTGGAATTCGGGTGTTCAAATGGAGGATTTTTGCTACTTCATTTCTGATTTGTTTGCCCACCAGGAATAATAGTAACAATCAGGGACAATTTTCTTTATCCAGTTAGAAAAAGTGTTCCCTTTACAACTCACAAATAATGCTACCACCTTGATAGATAACCAATGTACCCAATGTTATCCAACAGTTATCCATCCAATCCTTTGAATCCATTAATCCTTTTTTTTTTACAACTAACCAATTCTATTCCCTTTATCCATTTATCTGAAAACCAACTGGCTTTTTTTCAACATGCTTACAAGTCTTAATAGTTCCATTTTATTTATTTCTTAAGTTTGTAATACCTTCTTTATTTATTCCATATTTTTATTTTAAATCAAGTTAAGATGGTAAAGACATCCTTCTTGGACAAGTAAACAAGTAAAAACAAGTTTGGTTTGAGACTGATGTCACACAAACAACCCTTTCTTTGGGTAAACTTCTGTTTTTACAAGTAAAAAGAAACAGAATTCTTTAACTATGATGAAGTAGTAGCGGTAGACTGTCCCCTCAAGATGTATTTATATGAAAGGCCCTAAAGCTATAGTTTATTACTATAATTACTACAATAGATCACATGTTTTGTTAAGATCCATGACGACAATTAAAGAGCCTCTACTCTGCAGAGCTTTTCCACAGCTTAATAGATGACCATAGGAAATGTCACAATCATTCACCCACCCACCAGCTGTCTTCCACCTCCTACATGCTGCTGCAGTGTTTCATGTTCACTCCCTCTTGACAGTCGGTGTTTCTGACTGCATTAGTAAACGTTGAGAGAAAATTAGGATTTGGGTAAATTGATATGTATTAATGGAACAGAAGCTCGGCATCTTATCTGAGGGAGGACGAGTCTCTGGCTGAAGGTGCTCTCCATCTGCCACAGTTTATCAGAGAGGGTAAAATGGATCCTCCTGATATATATATATATACACCTGCTTCTTACATTGTCATCCGCACGTGACTCCACAGTAGGTGTGTGACTACAGAGTGATGGAACATCTAGTAGTGAAAATACTGGTGAAGCTTCATGGAACAGTTTCCTGTGTGTGAGGTTTTAATATAATAGAGTACCATGTACTAGGCTCGAAAGATAGATTTATGTTTTGTTAAAGAAATTGCGAGATCAGTGGATGCGTGAGGAAGATGTTGATTGAATGATTTGATGAACTAAAATGGAAGGACATTGGTTCTATCATAGGAAATTATAATTGTTTCATGCCGAGAATGGGAGATATTGGTGTATGTTAGAGTTGTTTGATATAGTAATGATTGGATACATGGTATCATCACATTTTAAATATATAAATAAACCAAAAAGAAGAACCGTAAACGACCCGCATGAATAATAGTAAATTATTAACACATTTCACATATTGCAATTTGTTGCATACGTTGTACAAACAAGCTGTAATTGGACCGTGTTCTGCTGAGCAGCAACAAAAAGTTCCCGAGAACCTTTAATTTCTCAAGCCCGGGCAACGGCACAAATGCCCTTGTGAAAAAGGCAAGACCTTTTAAGGTCACTGTGAAAGGTCAAATTGTCCCAGGACCTGCTGCTGTCTTTCTGCAGGTGTTCTTTATAGCTTGTCCTCACCCCTTAATATATTAATGTGGTACAGCTCTTACAGGTGCAGTTCACACCAAACGCTACTTGCAAGTGGCCTTTGGCAGATAAATGAACTACCGCTGTCTGTCAAGCTTCACCAAAAAGCTTTATTTTATTCCAAACAAAATGAATTTGGAAAGGATCAACATTAATTTCTGAATTCCTGTGACAACAGAAATGACAGTATAACAAGTCATACGAAACATCCGCAACAATAATAATAAAGGTTAAAATATGTGTGACCCCCTTAAAGGAGATAACAACACTCTCAACAAGAGCGGCAATAAATAATTTGCCTACGGAGCATAACCACTGTTCATCATTCTGACAGATGGGTGGCCCTGCTCTGGAGGCTGCAACCACTTCCCAGAAGGCAAAGGAGTGCATGAGCAGGGTGCGGTGACTCTCCTTTTTTACATCTATAGCAGGAGATGTCCAGGATGGTGGGGAGGCTGCTCCAGATAACCATCTGTGCAGCCTTCACAATCCTGCTCAGAGACTATATTTCTGCTCAAAAGCAGCACAGCCTCAATTTAACCACAAACTAAAAGGGTTTGTGCACATTATGTCTTGAACTTGTATCAGGCTAAAAGTTCACACACCGAGTGGCCAATAAAGAAGCAATAGAAATTCATTTTGGTAACTATAAGTTGAATAATTCAGCAACTGACTTTTTAAATGGTTCAAAAACCATGCAAAGTGGTTTATTATATATAGATATAGATATTCATAAATGTATATCTCTATATTGAAAAACAAATCAGGGAACCAGAAAGATTATCCAACCCTATTGAGATTCTGCAAATTTACTAAAACTTGTGCCAAAAATTCAGAATTCATTCATTCATTTTCCGCCCCTTATTCTCTTACGGGGGCCGCAGGGGGGCAGGAGCCTATCCCATCTTCTTTTGGGAGAGGCAGGGGACACCCTGGACAGGACGCCATTCTGTTGAAGGCCCACAACGACATACAACCATTCACACACACACACTCATACATATGGACAATTTCCCCAAACTCCCAACCAACCTCTGTATGTTTTGGGCTAGTGGGAGGAAACGGGAGTGCATACAAATTCTAACCGGAAAGTGAACCTGCAACCTTCTTGCTACGATCGCACTTACCACTCTGCCACCGTGCACCAAACCACTACCAGCTGTCAAATTCATTGATAAAAATGTACAAATTGCTGAATTTAGGGATTTATACATTAAGGGCTGCTCTGATGGTTTAAGCAATGATGCCTAAACGAAAGGATCATTGAATGTAGGAACATTGTGTTGTCCTGAACTCACAAAAAATGGTTGTTGTTTTTTGAAGTAGATCTGATGGAATTCCATTGGAGGACCAACAAGTAAAGCCAATTTCTACGAACTCTGAGCTTCTCCAGTAAAATAGGAGTGACCATTCGCCAGTGATATGATGATATGAACAAAAGAGGAAAGTGCAACTGGTGTGTGTGAGCGCGCATGTTTCTGATGATACTGATTATACCCCGAGTTGCAGATGTTGACATGAGTGCAACAGGATCATGGTGGTTCGCACTCTGATGCACCAGATGGATTTTTAGTCCAACTCTGTCATCTGTAATCCAGATTAGCAACCGTCAGCATGATACTGGAGAGGAGGGGTCACATTTGATACTGATAGACAGCTGTAGAAGTAATGCTCCTGTGAGTGCTGGGGCTGAAAAGGATGTATCCTGAGGTCATCCAGGATCATGGTTATTGCATCCAAGCTATCTCGCTTTGTAGTGTTTTGTCATGCTTGGCCAATCAATCGCTGCAATTTGAATCAAATGTGGTGCAATAGGGATTATTATAGAAAAAACAATAAAGTGACCGATCCTTAAACCAAGTAGTTTGCTCTGAGTAATGCGTGTTCGACTCTGGCTTTTTACTATTGAAAGCCATTTTGCTTGATTGCCAACCCAGAAGAGTGACAGCTTGTCTTTGATTCATCAACAACAAATTTTCCGGATATATTTTCCTGGAAAAAGAAACAACGACGTCTATGGAGGCTCACAGTGGCGCAGTGGTTGGACTGACCGCCTCACAGCAAGAAGGTTGCAGGTCTGCTTCAAAATTGTGAGGGAGGCAACTTGTGACTTTTCAGTGTGGATTTTGTATGTTCTCCACGTTTTGCCTGGGTTTACTCCGGGGAATCTGGTTTCCTCTCACAGTTCAAAAATTAAACAGAGGTTGATTGTGAATGTTCGGGACATTTTTTGTAGGTATGAGTGTGTTTGTAAATGTTTTGTCTTTGTGTAACCTGTGACAGACTGGCATCCTGTTCAGGTGACCCCCCCCCCAGCCTACCCCACCAATCTCCCCCTTCCCTCCCTTTAGGGAATAAGCAGCAGAATATGAATGAATGAATAAATCCCATGGTTGGGGATCTTGGATTTAAACGATCATGATTCCTTTTTTAATTTTCACAGCATCTGACTCTCCAAAGGGAATGTCAAGTCATTTGAGAGAATACTTCTATTTGAAATCCATATATTCCGTACTTCTACCAAATATCATTGCAGTGTGCGATCCAGACTGCATTGCGCAATCCGATGTCAGTTCAATGAATCACATTGTAAAATCTGGTAATGTCTGTTGCACCATGATTATGGAACAGGACATTCCCCATCTAATTGTCTTGGTCACAAAAGTAATGTTTGTGAATGTCCAGCAAGTATTGGACCAGCCCTCTACTACTAGTGAACCAAAATAAACCAATAAAATATAAAGTGCTCTGACTGCACCATGAATGTCTTTTATACCTGATTACCAGTACAGCCCTGTGTCGTACAAAATGTGCAACTCTGGACATCTAAAACGGATCTCTCTTCATACATGGTGTCATGTTACAAGCGAAGCGAGACTCTCTTCAATGATGAGTCGGTGCAAATACACTGGTTATGAGGTAATGTCTATGTTTCAGAGTTAAATGCTGTTTAACGTCTGCAAATTGTGTTTTATTTGGTAGATTGCCCGGATGCACTTTACTTTATTGACCGTTTTCCTTCATGAACGCTCTTCTTAGGTTCTACTGCAGACTAAGATTCAAGCAAGTACATGGTCTGTGAATAATAAAGTTTTATTATATATTGTGAGTCATATGGTTAATAGATGAATGTACAAACAATTTGTACAAGTATAAACTGAAGAATTCTTCAGTACTGTCACATGTTTAATAACACAATCTGATGTCATTGAAGGGATGAGCTATCTGCAGTGTCTCGTACATTATTTATTAATTTTCTAAATAAAGCTTAGCTCAAAAACAATAAGGGGGCAGAGAGATGGACACCTTGTTTTTCTGCATAGAAAATGCCATACGGGTCAGATTTCAGCGTGGTCACATATTTATCATGTTCTTAAATATTGAGGTTCTACATTTATAACACATGTACAGAAGAATAATCCAGTTCAGTATAAACATAATTTTCTGTTCCTAATGTGGGTGGATAAATGGATGAATGGATGGATGGATACTGTTAAAAGCAATGTTTACTCATCCCTTGGGAAGATTCCTTTGGGGAACTTAAAATTCCAATGTCTGCACAGCAAGAAAAAAAAAAAAGAACATTAAGTCCGAATTATTAACCGTGAAGATCTTAATTGATAGTCAGTCTCCTGGAACTTCAAAAGACCATGATCAACCACTTGTTCTTAAAGGGAATGAGCTTTAGGAGCTTTTTTTTCTGCTCCAGTCTACAAATTAATTTATCAAAATCATGTACTTCCTCTTCGTCATCCATAATACATCCTCCGATGGCAGTGCCATCCCAAAACATCTGGATGTGACACAGCTAAGAGCTGTAGCTATTGCTTTTGTCTTAAACCTTCGTGTTTTCCAAATGTTTGAGGTATCCCTTGTGTTCACCTTGGGGACAAGGGATCTTGACCAAGGGACAAGGTTAGCATTTCCTCTCTACAAAAACATGATAACTAGTTATTCAAAAGTAATAATGGGAGATATAGATAAACACTAATAAAAATAAAACAACTTTATTATATGTTTATTGTAAGGTTAAAGTAAAAAAAAAAAGTAAACATGAATAGGAGATAAAAATGGGCAAAAAAAAACCAATTTAATCAGTAAACGTTGTTAGCTTCCTTTTCCTATTGTTTTGTGTACATGTCCAGGTAATGAAAACCCAGATTATTATTATAGTATGAACCCAAAATAGTCTAGTTCGGATATGCTAATTTGCTAGTGTCTACAATTTTGGGGGATTAAACCATGGATTTTGGACCCTTGGTTGGATTTGGCTGCGAGTGCAAAAGGTTATAGATTATATTTTTTAATCCGTTTTTGCATATATCACATTCTGCAGCATAGCATTTTGTCAAGACACGACAAGCACAAATTGAATTTTCATCAGCATGTACCGAATAACCTTTGCGGGTCCTACGCCCTTCACCAACCCCCCTCTGTGATACAGAAGACTTCAAGATGTTTATTATTCGTTCTTTTGCTGTTTTTATTTCTGTACAGAAGATTAGAACAAATTTGTTGTTTGCCTGAAGCAGCGACGGCTTTATTTATGGGTGACTGGCTCTCAAATAAATGTTAGGTTAAAATGACTGAATGCACATTTTCTTTTCTGACTAAGCGGGAACTGTCAAGATTGACTTATTTCTGTGAAGGCTGACTAAACTTCCAAAAATATCTGCAAATGTCATCAAAACTGGTCGTAAGAAAACTGTGTTCGTTTTATATTAGGATTTGAAGTCTCATTCTGTTATCTTACTTTAATGTCTTCTCACATTCAAACACATAAAATGTACATTTAAAGTCGGTATGTAAGTATGTGAACATGTGTATTATTGAAAATTTGTAGGACAGTTGTACGTTGTTTACCACATTGGTCCCCAGCTCCTGGTCCGGGCCCCGTACCAGTCCGTGAGGCATTTTTTACGGGGCCGCACAGAAAGACAAACTCATTTATTTCATTTATTTTCTTAAAAGTGTTTTGTTTTGGGAAAAGATGTTTTTCTTCTCTGAAGAAACATTAGCCTGTGACTCTTGGCACCCGGTTTAGTCAAGTTTACTCAAAAAATAAACCTAGTGGAAAAATGTTTTTAAATAAAGGTCTGCCTGTGAATATAAAACCCACATTAATCCGGTCCACGGTGCAAACAGGGTTGGGGACCCTTGGTTTACATCACTGGATTCCTTCTTCAAATTCAATAGACGTTTTTGTGCTTAAATATATGCGATTTAGAAAGTGCTTTTTCCCATGTGTTTCTCTCTTATTTGACTGTGACCGCAGTAGATATGATTACTCCAAGATTCGGCCACAATATGCATGCTCTTACTTGTGTGTATATATATATACTGTATGTATATATATATATATATATATATATATACTGTATATATATATATATATATACTGTATATATATATGTATATATACTGTATATATACTGTATATATCTGTATATATACTGTATATATATATATATACTGTGTATATATATATATACTGTGTATATATATATATATATATACTGTGTATATATATATATATATATATATATATATACATATTTGATGTTACCAGAAGATGGTGACAGTGGTGGTTCGCTCACTATTATTCCTGTATTTCTAGTTTGTTATATCCGCATTAAAACGGGATACTTGAGCAGAACAAAGCATTCATTTCCAATCCATCCTTGGTTTGTTTCTGTTGTAGTCATATCAAGCAAAATCAACTTGGCAAAAAAGCCTGTGATTATACAGACTCGTGATATAGACTCTCTAAATTCTAACCCAATTATATCATCACCTGACAACCTTTATATTACATATATATACACAAGTGTGAGTAAACGTGTGGGAAAGGGAGATGAGCCTATAGAGCCCCTCATACACACAACCATACATCGATCACTTATCTATTTACACACACGCAGAGAGACACACAACACCACACACACACACACGTTCATCTTTGTGTGTGTCTCAGCACTCATGCCATAGTTGCAGCGTTTGCAGCCTGATTATCTCGCGCTCACTGCATTTTTATTTTTTATCCCGGTGTATTTTTAGCTTCACAGATTGTTGCCAGCTTCTATCTAGGTAGGGGCATAAAGGCTGTGAGAGCATGAGCAGCAGGGAAGTGTCAGGAAATATAAATATTTTGCTTAGGTCAGACGTGTGCATGTAAGATATAAAGATTTCAAGAGCGGTCATGACAAGTGGTCAAGATTAGTTTGTGTTCCTTGTTGAGGGAGTCGGGTGCAAATGTCATGCTGTTAGTGGTGACTTTCATGCTGAATGTGTTTGTGGATTTTTATTCATCCGTTACGATGTCTGGAACGTCTCATAAGCCTATCATCTGATTTAATTAATTTCTGATCTTGTCCTTTTTTAGTTACTCCCATTTGGAACACGTTTTCATCGCTGCTATTTCTAACCGCTTCTTTTCTTATCCAGAGCTTCTGACACATAAATACATCTCGGTGGGTCTGTCAATTTCTCTAGATGATTGACATCAAAATACTACCTGGGAGTACTAGCTGCACCTCTATTCTTCCTCTGGTCTCCTTTTCAATCGCTCCTTAAATCACATCTTAAATCAACATAAATACGACATAATTATAAAATCATGTATAGAACATTTTTCTTTTATCAAGTAGGCCCTATTAGAACATTGACTATAGTAAAAAAAAGAAGCATAAACAAGAGAGAGAAAAAAGAGGCTCTGTCGCTCTTAGATTTAAGTCTTCACTTTGCAGCGACCAGGAAGGACCCACCAGAGGATATGAGACTCCTGGCCGACTCGGTGGTCAGTAAATCTGTAATGTATTCAGGAGCCGGCCCAAGACTGGGTTTAAATGGTTTTAATAAATCTTGAAGTCAATTCTAAAGTGGACAGAGAGCCAGAGCAGTGAAGCTTAAACTGGGGTCACCGCTGAGTTCTGGGTGAGTTTGAGGTGTAATAGAGATGTCTTATTGGGGCTTGTAATTAAATTTGGAAGAATAAGAAAGAAATGCATGAATCTTGTTTGATTTTATCATTTTCAGCTGAATGGTTAATAGGCCATCATTGATTTCCTTTTTTTGGATGGAACCAGACCAAGGGCTGAAGGCTTCATGCCAGACTACATGAGTTATGTATTTTGACAAGAGAAGCTAGTTTGTAAGATGACTGCTGTTTTTCAACTGGTTCACCTGAAGGACATTTTGTGCCAGTCAACTAGTGAAATCATCAGAGCATGTTAGGACAGCAGAGATGCTTTAACTCTTGTGTTATCTCAGGGTCAAGGTGACCTTAAGGCCCAAAAACAAATGTGTTTAAGGTATTCCTTGTGTTGTCTCTGGGTCAAGGTGACCTTAAGGCCCAAAAACAAATGTGTTTAAGGTATTCCTTGTGTTGTCTCTGGTTCCAGACAAACAAGCTCCCTGGCCTCCATAAATACATATGCAGTTGTGGAAGACAGCACAAGGGATACCACAAACACATTTGTTTTCGAACCTTCGGGTCGCCTTAACTCTGAGACAACACAAGGGTTAAGAATTTCTTTTTTGGAAGGTGAATTTGGTCGTGGCACAGGATGAACCAACAAAGGGTTGTATTTAGTTGGAAATAAAATGGACCTGAAATACAACCTCGTGAAAAACCCCAGTTTAATTGATGCTTAGATAATGAGATAATGATGGTTTTTGCATTTTTTTTGGAGATCCCCCTGGAGTAACTACAAGCTGGGTGCCCAGTGAAGCCAAGAGTTGTGTGCCCTAAAATGTTGGCCAAATAAAAATACACATATCGTAAATCAATTCAATTTTACTTTATTTAAAGTGTCCTATCATAACAAAATGATCAAAAGACCCTCTACAGTTTAAGTAAGACTTTATTGAAGAAAAGAAAAATGGATACCAGCGAATCAACAGTGAGTGAATATCAGTGTGACAGTGGTGAGGAAAAAACGTCCTTTTAGAAGGCAGAAACCTTGAGCAGCACCAGACTCAGTGTTGACCGCTTCCTGCTGTGGGTTGTGTTACGGGCGTCCATTGTGATTCTCTACTTCAAAAGCTATTGCATGTACTGAGAATTGTGTGGATTTTCTATTAGAAACTGACGTCCACCTAAATCTACAGGAAAAAAACAAGATGAAAACATGAATTTAAACGACATTAAAAGTTTCTGCTCTTTAATTTATTATACACTGTTTTAAATGAGTGATGGTAAATGTTTATATTTTACATACAGGGTTATGAACACAAATAGTTACTTACAGAGACGAGCTTTGACGTTAAAATCCAGAATTTCAATACTTTACCTGGCTTGGAGTTGTTTGTGAGTCAGTCAGTTTTCCCATCATCCCCCAAATGTTCATTGCTGTGGATTGCCCTTGGGTCGCTGGGAAAAACTTTTATTTGATAAGCAGAGTTCTCTTCTACAGAAGAGAGAGATTGACATAGTACCAGCATCAGAGAGGCTGAGAATTTTGTCTTTTCTGTTCAATATGGTAGAGGACGTGGACCTTGGTTGTCTCTTCTAAACTGAACTGTCTCTGACCCACTGGCTTTACACAGTTTGGTGGTCGCACGGTAACTTAGGCTCTCCAGGCAGAGTAGCTTAGTGAGGAGTATTGTTAATTAAAACATCGAGATTCCTCCCACATGAGTCATGACTCTTCCTGATTGAACCGATCTTTAAAGATTAGGAAAAATCCAATTAATAATGGTTTTATGCTTCGGTCTCGTGGCTCCGTGGCTTGTTACTCCTGAAGCTCACACTGTGTGTCGTTCTGATTTGTTTGAGTTAAAATTGAAGTCAGCAGACTCAGCAAAGAGAATAAGTTCACTTGTCACGTTTGTTTCTTTCTTAAGATAAATCCGCCGACAACCCGTGGTGCAAGCTGCCTAAGTCACGTAGCAAAAGCGCGGCCAACAACAGTGACAGATACAACTCCTCACTTCTTAACACCCGTAATCATGTTGACGCTCGGTTTGACCTCTGGCTCTGATCTGCCAGTGGAAGGCAACAATCTACTGCGGAGCGTCAGCCATTTTCCTGACGTGAAATATTCCTTGATCAGCAGGAGTGAATAAGCAACAGTTTTTATGCTTAGTATGTCCTGTATTTTACCTCAAGCCGATAAACGTGACCTTGGAAAACTTCGGCAATTAAAGTTTATAAATCCATGAAATGTGTTACATCACCATCTTATCTTACAATTGTTGTGGTTGTTAACAGTCGTTCAGTCATTTCCCTCAATGTTCAGATTAATGTGTAATTCTTACGATATACACCCGCCATGTTCATGTGATGAGAGTGACATCACAGTTGCCATGGCAACTAGCATCGTGAAGTGTGGTTCACTGGACTGTTCTGTTCCTTCACACTGGAGCAGACCTGCTCATCATACCCACTCGTAAAACACGCTCGTGATTCATCAGTGGTCGTGAGTCAAATGGTAAATGTGAACATAGCCATACATGCTAAACATTAATATAACGAAAAGAGCGCCTTTTGTTTTTTCTATTCGTTGTTTGTTTGGTGCAACCAACGATACATTTACATGGACAGATATGATGATAACAACTGAACTATTTTCAATTAAGAGCTGATATATGATTATTTAGAAATTGTCCATAGTTCTCTTGATAATTAAACAACATTACTTGAGTACATCCGTTGCTATGGGAATGTACTGACAAAATAATGATCAAATCTGTTAGTCTCATGTTAAACATTGGTAAAAACCTGACAAATAAATATTGTTGGAAAAAAACTAGTGAGGTGTTATCATGTTGCATTGGCTTACAGGTCAAATTAAGTTCCATCAAGTATACTTTAGTTACAGGTTAAATGGAAGAAAAATATGTGAAAAAATTGTGTGTGATATAAGATACTTTTAACATAATTTTCCTATGTATAAATAAAGTCCAAAATAAGTAAATGGAGTTTCATGGTACTGTAAATCACAAAACATAAAAAGTGCATCAAACGTTTCCGTTGTAATCAACGTATACTTGTTATCTTAAATACAAGAGAGACAGCTATTTGTACACACACACCCACCTATGGACAATTTAGTGCATTCAATAATTCTATGTTTTGGACTGTCAGAGTAAACCCAGCCACCCGCCACATAAGATATGTTTCTTTTTTAATAGAATTACATAGAAACCGCTGAACAATACCCCAAAATCTTGCTTTTCCACTTAGAGCTGATCGTACAAAATCGTTCTTCTTTCTCCTTCAAATAAACTTGTCAACCATTGCGAGCTGTCAGCACACCGGCCGCTACTTGTCAGGGTTGACTGATGTCACTCCCTCTCTGTTTCGTTCTTTCGCACACACCCAGCCAGCCTAACGTGAGTGACGGATGATGGACAGGCGGGAATTGTCAGAGAAGATGTGAAGTCGTTTCTCGCTTAAATGAGCGAGACAAACGTGAAACTTGACTCCAATCACGGTGTCGAGATAATGATGTTAAAACAAGTCCGAGCATGTCTCCAGCATGTCCGAGGTCAGCTCCGGCAGTCATTTTAATGTATTGATTTATTTCCTTCAGTTAATACTTAAAGGGCACCTAATGTGAAAACCCAACTCTCCTGACTTATTCACATGTTGTAAATGTTGAAGTCGTCCTCTTCAAAATGCAGTAGGTCATTCATCATGACGTTGCTCCGTTTTGAAGTTATTACTTAATAAAGTTCTCTCCCGTCTGGAATCGCGCCAAACGAGATAACAGTTTAATTTAAACATTCTGACATCACTCTGGTGAAGGTGTCCTCCCCTAGAAGCCCTAAACCAGTGAAGTACCTACATGTAAATCGTGAATCAAAATAAATACTTATGAAAACATGGTGAGCGTTACTTCTGCCTTTAGGTGTTTTTGTAATGTGTACATTAAGCAGCAAACCTTATTTTTATTGTTAGTTTTTAATGTACAAAACGGGAGTTTTAGGGGTGAGTTTGAAATTTACGTGAGTCCTAGAAAGCAACTTGTGTTTTTGTGACCAATCAGAGCGGAGTGGGCGTGGTTGCTGGGATGAGACTTCTTCTCAGGAAAAACAGCACATTTTAAGTGGGCGGGGCTTAAGTGTATTTTCTAATGTAAATATCTTTATTAAATGAGAGTTTTGTGTAAAAAGAAACATACTGATGAGTATAATAGAGATCCTAGAACAATTTAAGACACACTTAAATCAGTACATTAGGTGCCCTTTAACACAAATACATTGATAAATGAGAAACTAAGCTGGCTGAGTATATATGGAGAAAAGGTCTCAATGTTTATAAGCACATAAGGATCACCACTATGAACACAAATCTCTTATGATCTCAGAAACAAAGCGGGGTCAGTTCAAGTGAGCGTGTAATTAGTATAACGGCTTTATCAGCCTTAATCAGACGACTATACATGTAATGCAGAAAGAATCTAATTATTGAGCATGTATTCCGTAGGTGGTGTTGTGTTCTACAAGTTTAATATCGGGATCTGTCGCGTCGTCTGTCACTTGGTGTAAGGATCAAGCGCTCCTTGTGGAGTTAAACCATGTTTATGGATTATAAAAACAGCATTAGGTAAACTGATTAGGATGAATTGTTTGGTTTAAAGGGACTGATGCCCCTGGAGTTATAGACATCAATAGTAGCAAGCATATATATATATATATATTAAACCCGTAAGAGATGGTGGGATAGATGACATGAAGGTCCAACGATCTCACAAGATAAACAACTCTGCACCGAAGAGCAGAACACTCAACTGCATAATTGTACTTTAATGAAATTCCGATAGAACCTACTACGAAGGCTTAAAGATGGGTGGCAGACATGATCGATCATTGAACTTTTCAAGAAGTCCTTTAGGGTATGTTTGAAAGGGTTTCATTGAAATAAATATGCTGCTTCTTCCAAATCTTAAACCAAAACAGTTTTTTTTTAAATTAATGATTAAAGGGCATCTAATGTCAAACTCCAACTCTCCTGACTCACCCACAAGAAACATCTTCAGACATTTTTATTGTGCAGGCTTTTCCTTGATTTTCTGGAACTCCTGTGTTGTTCTCAGTATTATCTTGACCTTTAAAGTATATATTTTATTGAGTATTGTTTTGATTGTTTAAGCGCTTTGTGACCCTGGTCTGGAAAAGCGCTATATAAATACAAATTACTTACTTACATGTTTTTTAATGTTGAAGTCTTCCTCTCCAAGATGCAGTAAGTCCCTCACCATGATCACGTTTTGAAGTTGTTACTTTATAAAGTTCTCCCTCGTCTGAAATCTCGGCGTACGAGAGCTGACTCCATAATGACGTGATAATCATGTCCAGCTTTGTTTATCCAAAGAGTCCCTTGGAGGTGGAGACTTCCGGGATTGACGACATGTGTTGACAAACCTCAATGTTAGACCAATCGCAGTATAGTGGATGTGATTATGGTAAACAAGATTTAATTGCCAGAAAAACAAAGTGTTTTTAGGTGGGCAGGGCTTAAGCACATTTTCTAATATAAATGTTTCAATGTAAAGAGGGTTTTGCACAAACAGACACATACTGATGAGTACAATAGAGTCCAACATAATTTTAAGAGACACTTAAATCAATACATTAGTTGCTCATTTATAATGTCATTAGAGAGATTATTATGCATCTCAACTCAGACGTAAGAGGACCCTGGTGCGTTTGGCTGCAGAAGTAAATTGAATTGAACACTTTTACTGACCAATTTTCCTGCCACATGATATGGACTGTGCTTTTGACCATTATTCCAACTGTTCCTGTCGCGCTGTTGACTCTGCTGTGACCACCATCGTCAAGCTATCGCTGAACTATATGGATCACTCTGTCATCTGCCTTTAGTATCGTTCTGTCATCAAGCAAAGAAGCTTAAGCTAGATTTAACAGAATAATTTTCTCATGGGTCGAGTTATTCTTGCACATTGCGTTGTTGCTGGCAGAATTCATTAAACTTAATGGTCCAATGTTCAGGGATTCACAGCTCAACATGCAACCTGATTAGCATTTGCCAAAGAACACCAGTCAAGACAGTTCGGTGTCTTGCACTTCTCACGGATTAGAGCAGGTTCACACCAAAGGTGTCTGAAAGTAGATGTCGGTAGATTTTTGCTGTAATACTTCTTTGCTTGAAGCGACAGACTCTATAATAGGTAGGTTGCGTGTGCCAAACCTAATTTATGAAACCGAGGCTATGACCACAGGAAGAGGATTCATACTTTTTTTTAATAATTGCCGACGGGAAAACATTCACGTTTGTCCAGGATTTGGGGAGGAACCATTAGTAAGTGATAGTAAAGGATCATGTTACATCTTCAGACCATCCACAGATCGGCATCATTGGTTCATTGATGGTCAAATAAGGTTTTGACATGGAGCACACATTCATTTTCATTGGCTTCATCTGTAGTATAGGGTTTGTTAGATTATTCACAGTAAGATGTTTTCGAGGTTCCAATGAATAAATTATCATTTAAAGCGACATATTTAAAATAAGTTTCCAGACAGAGTCGAGTCAAAAGAAAGGGTCAGGAGGTAACTATTAAAATTCAAGATTTCATCAGGGGAAAACTAACCCGAATGGAAACTAATCTGCCTGGAACATTGGGAATCAAGACGGCTTCAGACAACCGGGGGTAATAACGGCGTAAGAGACCAGTGGGAAGAGCAAGTCATTTGAATAAAAACCCTGTTTAGGCTATCCAGATGACAGAACTCTAAATGGTATAAAATACTTTAAGCCTGGAGGAAACTCTAAAAATGCTACTGTGCTAGACGTTCTACTATGAAAGAGATTCACTTGAGGGGAAGATGAATGTTTTTCTTCGGCTCACTGGGTGCTTCTGGCTCTCAACTGGTAATAACCTGAAACTTGAAACCAAGCGTTTGTGTCATCAGCCCTGACAGGAAACAAAATCATCTCTTCCTACTTCTCGGTTTCTGTTGTTTTTCTCATAAAGGGCAACCAATGTTAAAAGAAATGTTTCCTCACCACGTTGCAGTAAGTCCCTCATCATGACCTTGTTTTGAACTTATCACTTTATAAAGTTCTCCCCTGTCTGAAATCTTTGCAAACGAGGCTTCAATCTTCCTTCAGCCAGCTGTAATCATGCCCTGCATTTTTTATACAACGAGTCCCTCTGAGGTGGAGACTTCTGAGATGGATGGACTTGTCGATGAGGACGAAAGGGAGACATGTGCCAACTTGTGGGCCAAGAACTGTTTGTGTTGTAGTTGGATGTGTTAACGAGTGTATCTGGATGTACGAGTGCAGAAGTGTGTAGCGGCATATGAGACGGATGACAACGTCATTCTCTTTTCAGTTGGTGCATCTTCAAGTCAAGGGTGGTGTCATTAGTACAACATGTGATACTAGTGATTAGTGACTAGAGAATCTGGATTTGTGTAATAAATGGATGATAATCCGAGAGTGCTATCTCTCCATTTGATAATCCAGCGTACAACATTGATGATGTCACATGTGATCTGATCGGCAGCAGCTGCTGGAACATATGTAGACGATGTTTGGTGACCACACACATTACACACACATGTGCGGCCAACTTCACTTACATGTGCGCACACAGACACACATAGTCAAACACACACACACACCCACAGTGAGATGTACACACACACAAACATAAACAGAGCATAAATATACATTTCATATCCACACCATTGAACAAACACACACATACGCAGAGAGACGGGGAGACTGGCCGGGGCTTGTGTCATGTGAATATCTGTAAGAGGATTAAGACAAGCGGCCACTTTCCTCTGGGTTTATTCACACTAACCTCACATCTCTGCAGCTTTGCCCCTTCCCCCACACATCTGTACGCATATATATATCTGTGTGTGTGTTTCTCAGGCTCGCAGCTTCCAAATCTTACCCTGGTCTTCGCCATTGTGGTACTATTTTTGCCACTTTGAAAATAGAATGAATGCAAATCAATTGGAGGATTATATGTTTCACACACTATCAGGGAGATCTCAGGGAGAGAATTCCAGTGCAGTGTGATCTATTGTTTAAGCTACCAGGACACATACTTACCGTGGGTAAAATCATGTCATCATTTCTCAGTGTATTTAGGTTCTTTGGTGGGCAAAAAAAAGGTTTTTAATATAATAAATTATACGTCTTAAAAAAAAAAGATTTACGCCCACACTTGAAGCTGCTTTCTTGCCCCGTTCTTTTCTGCATGCAAACCCCAATTTTTCACTAAAATAGATTTTAACCTCCACAACTCACAATCAGATTTACAATACTGCTCCGTCTTCCTTCTAAGTCATTTTATTTTCTACATGAAAAGACTAAAAAACATAACAACACAAAATTAATCAATAAAAACGTGATTTAAGAAAATAGCTAATAACAAAATCGAATCCCTTTCTTATCTTTCTCCTCTATAATAAGTAGATGACCAGCCCACTGAAAACCGTTAGTAATATTTTCCACTCCAATTCACTAACAACGCAATTTTAAGGTCATTATTGATATATAAACATCAGCCTGACGGTCTGTCAGCGGTAAGCCGCAAAATCAAACTCCTCTGGATCTGATGAAACTGTCATCTGGAGAGGGAAATAGGATTCAACAGGCAAAGTACAGCAATTTCATTGTCAGGGAGATTAAATGGTAAAAGCAGGATGAGCTTTCATACTGTGGCGGGGCTGTCGTGTCGCATCGGAGCGTTTTGACCAGCCTACAAACGGTAGATCCATTTATACAGCACAAATTTGACGTCATTTTTTGTTCAGTGTGAAAGTAGATGAAGGTTAGAGTCTAGACTTTTGCACAAAGGGCGAGAACGACGGATTTGAGATTTTTTTTGTACAAAATAAAGTTGGGTTTTTTTAGCTAAAAGTTTGGTAAGAAAAAAGAAACATTTATAATGAAACCCTGACAAAGCACTTCTGAGGCAAGGTTAACATCTTAACTGGGTGACTGGAATAACACGCTATTGTATTTCTTTGAACATGTCGAGTTTTTATTTTGACTACAAATGCTTGTCATTGCAGCAAGTGTTAAAAATTATTTCAAGCATTCTTTTGTTTTCAATCAAAAGTGTACCGAGAATACATTTTGAAATTGAGTCGGTTGTTTTTTGAATGGTAGCAGTTTTTTTTTATCAAACAATGACCATATTTATAAAACTGCGAAATCATGGCTCTATTACAATGCTAATTCAACCATTTCATCTTGGAGGCTAGTTTTGGCTGCATGCAGATCACGAGCTCCCAGAAACATTCACTTCACAACAGTGGGTCTGAGTAGAAACGGTTCAGTTAAAGGGTGATGCAAGCTTTATTGGTGTCTTCTAGACATTTCTGTGAGATGATTTGGAAGTCACTGTAAATGATCTGTATTGTAAGCGTGATAAAAAGATCATTTTGTTTTAGAAATAAAGGGGTGTGAGTGAGAAAATATCCAGATGGATGCACATAACACTGTAATAGACGGAGAAGTGCAAAGCACAGGTGAATGAGCACAGAGCTCTGAAAAGAAAGTGTCTGTAAACTACGATTTTGTCACCCTATAGAGAAAGTATTATATATTGTAAGTTTGGTAATCGTTTTGTTTTAAATTAAACTTTACTTTTTATTCTGTATTGTTTTATTAATAATATTAATACAAATCATAATGATAATAATTAGTATAGTCACAACATGCTCTATATATGAATAGGTTTACATCACTCAATTGAACGTTAAACATTAAAGTATTATGATAAATGTCAGTGCAAAATAAATGTTTTCTTGTTTGTTTTTTTACTTTTTAATATTTTTTTCTTTTATCCCTGAATATTTTTTTAGAAATTGCTATGGCCATGAATTCAATGCTACTAAAAATTGTCATAATACGTTTTTTTTGGTGGTTCGTTTTCAGATTCTGACCTCAGTGTCCAAATCCTTTGCTTTCAGTTTGATCTCAGTCCATCCGTAATTAATGATTTATCATTTGGATAATTGCATGCTTATGTCTTCTAACAACTAGTGAAGATAAAAACTGACAAGGAAAGCCTCTCTCAGCTTGAGATGGCTGCTGTCCAAACTCAGAAAAGTTTTAGCGTTGCTCGATACTGATTCCATTGATCCATGATTAGCCGAATGTGATGAAAGTAATTTTCTGGACGTTTATCAAAGCATTTTTTTGCAATAATAGCGTACTATAAAGTATGGATGTTAGAATACTTTTTTTTGGTTTGTTTTTAATATATTTTTGTTGCAATTAAATTTTTGCATTCAATACGTCCTCCGTAGCTAAAGAAGCAATGAGTTCCAAAAGATCCTGGCGATGCCTGGGGACGAGAGGATACAGTCCACTCAAGTAGACTTTAAAGTTTATGTCTGGACATATTTTCTCAGAGCAAATGAAAGTAGTTACGACTTTATCAAGATTCTCGTGGTCTGTCATTCCTGCAACGTCCGGGTTCAGTACTCGACAATACTACAAATATATCCTTTTTCCTAAAGTATCGAAATACAACATATTGTCGACCCTGTGTCATGATGCATATCGTATTGTCAGATTGTTGCCAATTCACACCCCTACTATAACTTCCGTATTACGACTAATGAAATATCTTTGTTGAGTTTTTTAGTGTTATGACCTTTACAGATTCAGAACTGTACATTTTTGTAAAAAACAGAATTCACTATTGGACTAATCTTGTGATCAGCTACATGAAATAGACACATGTTAAGCTTTGTATTGTTACAGAAAACGCACATCACAGGGAAATATTTAGAAAATATTTAAAAGTAATTTTAAAACTTCGTACTGGAAAATAAGACAGAACGATGTCCATGGCTGTGAGGGAAAGAAGTTGCTGTCTTATAAAGACCTATTTAAACGCCCAATCGTCTTCTCATGCAGGAGTCATTTCACAATTTCACAGCAGACAGATTTGCAGACAAACCCAAAAAATGAAAGAAACGCTCCCTCATTGAAGGAGCTATCAGACTGTCTCAACCTCTCTCTGCACGAGCGTTCAGCAAGGATGAGACAGTCTCTCTTTGCGTGGAAAAACGGCGTCGCTGAGGAGAAAGCAATTCCTATTCCATGCAATCAAACACAGATTAACAAGTTTGGTGTTTTTAAAGAAGAAATCTCTTCTTTTTTTTCTGGTTGAAGTGGCTTTTTGTGATTCAATACAAACGTTTTATTTTAGAGTCTGAGTGACTCACTAACAGTTTACCGTTTTAGGATTTTCATTGTAGTGTTTTCTGATAGTTGAGACTTCAGAATTTTGTCACATCTTCTACAGCAAATGGTTATCTAAAGGATGAACTTCATAACGGCTATAACACCGCTACTGTCTCCTTCAGCCTATTTTACTATCAGTGTGTGACTGTGTGGGTGAATAGATGACCCACTGTCAAGAGTCATTTACCATATTTTTATGTTTTTTTCGGGGCTGATAAAGACCTCCTGTGGTTACATTTAAGTAGTTTTTTTTATCTTCTCTGCTTCTTGCTCTCAATTTAACAATGTCACAAACATTACCTTATTTTACCTTGCTTATCCGGAGGCAGCATCTTCACCGAGGAGACAAGGGCCTTATCGTTCCTGTCGCTTCACAGTCCAACGTATCTAGTGAAGGCTGGAGGTCAAAGGCTGATGGAGCCAACAATATCTGCAAAAAAAGGTGTGATGAATTCCTTAGGCCACGAAGCTGTAGACACTCCTGCCCAAGATTGTGCCTTGAGATACTGTCCATGAAAAACTGTTTTTATTTATTTTTTCGTCATCAACGACGCACTCTGATGCGACTTGTTGTTATGCCTTGTCACATTGAGCATTGGAGGGACCAATTATAATTTGTCATTTTGCCTTATTTATATGAAAGATAAACAAGAAGGAAACTCATTAGACCAATGAGTCAAAACACCCATTAAACATGGTTCAGGAGCCAGAATATTTGGGAGAAGTGACTCAGACTTCTTATTTTAAATGTAAAATGATTAAATAATGTGACATTATAACATGTTTAAATACTTTACGAACGTTGAATTAAAAACAAAGTGCACTGATGTAAGACGCCGCGAATGACTCCCAAAGACAACAAGCAGGGGCAATAAGTCATAGAGGGATGAGTAGTCGTCCCCATGAGGGAGAACGGATACGTCGGCATCTAAGTCGAAGCGTAAGAGAGGTCACACATTGTGGCCCGGTCTGACAAGGTCAAGGAGCAGGGCAGTTGAGAAGGCTCCAAAGGGAGGGAGGGGGATCCAGTATCGGCACGAACCTGTCAGCCAGGCTAACCTCAGCAGACCCTGCTTTCAACTCAGGTTATCTCGGATGTAAAGGTAAATGTGGGTTTTGATTATATTGAACCATTATAGGCTTAGTTCGCCCCAAATTCAAACTCATTCTCTACTCACCCTCGTCTCGACTAAGAGTTGGGGACTATTTTTCATAAATAATTTTAAATATCTATTGTAAAGTTTTTTTGTAGCGGGTGTTGCTAGGCTACCTGCTAGGTCGGCTTCCTCTACGTCCAAAAATGACGTACTTAAAAATACCTCCTGCTCGTCTTCTTCTTGTGGAGGCTATAATACAAGATGTTTTTAAGTGTCTTTTTGGACAAAGACCAAGAAGACAACTTGTCTCCAGTCCCTACATTAAAATTAACTTACATTTTTGTCTATTAGTACGTTTTAGTTTCAGCTTCAGTTTATTTTAAAAGGACAATGTGCAGTTACATTGAAAAGATGGCTGCACGAGATTTAGCACAATGCTACTCTCCATCTGTAGTCCTCAACAAAGATGGAATAAATATATATATACATATATTTAAATCAATAATATATATATTTACAAATGTATAGGTTCAATTGGCAATGAAAACATATATTGGCAAAAAAAGAATATTGGAATTTAATTTAAAATTATTTTTTTAACTGTAATTAATCAATTTGTATTATATTGATTTTTTTTCTTCCTCCTATAAATCAGGTTTTGGCTCAATGTATTTTTTACATTCAATATTTCAGTATGTTTTCTTTAGACTTAGAAGTATAGTTTCCTTTTTCTGTAACCGGAAATTCGAAAAAGTACTGGGGGTTTTTCTCCCAATGGTTTAATATGTACGCATTGTTTATGAGTTAAATTTGTCTTTTCAATTCCAATATTTTTTTCATTGCCATTTTAGGCGTAAGAGAGATGGAGTGAGAATAGAAAAAGGAGGCGGAACTGTCCCTGAAAGGGACGGGGATTAGGCAGGGACAAGAAGCAACCCCTGAAGCAAACTGCACACCGAAGTACCAGATAACATCGATCAAATAGTGGAGCTGAAAATAACCCACGAGTTACAACCGGCAGGAGGACAGTTGTCACTGAACAATCAGATAGTCATCCATATATAAGAACTGTGTTGAAACACTGCTGACACATAGTCTCGGAGCAGCCAGATAAGCCAGAGAAAACAACCTCAGCCAGAGCGTAAACCATGAGAGAACAGAAACATGACGACACACGAGGAACACCAACTTTTTATCAGCACTGCGCCAGGAGCAATACACAGAGGAGGAATTTTTGAAAGAACGGGTGATGTTGGATTCTCTTTACGGACGAATGTTTGTGTAGGAGTACGCGCTTCAACATCATGTAAGGAGGGGACCTCTGGTCTAATATGAATAATTGTGCTCCTTATTTTATTAAGAGAACATGTGTTCTTCCGCTATCCCTTTCTCATAATTCCACGGCTGAAGACACTCGCAGATAAGGATTCCTGGAGCAGTTTTATGGCTCCATTGATCCCATTTAAGGTGCTTTACTCTGACATATGGACCCCTAAACTATGCTCTGGAGGATTGGTCAGCATCTAAATGTGTTGAGTGAAATGCGCATATGAAAAGTTGAGTTTCCGTAATCGTCGTGCTACAGCCTTGTGCCACTGTTTCCTTGACGTACAGCCGTTCTTCCACCCACCTTCCTCGTGACACAAGCTTCTTTTTAACCTTTAACCCCTGAAAGTGCTGAAACGCAGCCAGACTCAGCGAGCATACTGATTTTCAATATTGTCCTTGTCTGCAGTGTGATAAACCACCTTGTTTTTAGTCACTTATACTACTTTATTAAATAGATTTTATCACATGACATCAGTCCCTTTCACATCAATTTTAGTGTATTTATTCATCTATTTAAAGGGCAACTAATGTGAAAACCTTAGTCTCCATTTACAAGATGCAGTAAGTCCCTCATCATAAACATATTATAACACTTACTTTATAAAGTTCTCCCACGTCTGAAATCTCAGCAAACAATAGGTTACGAGAGCGGAGTCCATTATAATTTAATAATAACTTTACTCCTCCTCTAGCCAGCTGGTTGAGGTAAAAAAGATTTAATCTGCAGAAAAAAAGGTTTTTTTAGTAGGCGGGTCTTAAGCACATTTTCTAATGTAAATATTTCAATGAAAATGTAGTTTTGTACAAACTGACACATACGTACAATAGAGATCCAAGATCTATTTAAGACACACTTAAATAAACACAGTAGTTGCCCTTTAAGAACCTCTGATCAATAAAGAACCTTAAATGTCGTTTAACTTCAGTTAAAGAGATAAACACGTTATTTTACAACTAATTAATCAGACCAATTAAATAATGATTAATGCCATGAATCTTCTTTCCCTAGGACTTGAACCAAAGTGGTGCTCCATCATTAAAAGTAAATTATTAAACATTAGATTGTTATACTTATTATCACCCGTTTGTTTTTTTTTGTTATAGTCGTATTCATTCTGCGATAATTAAACCCTCTCTTCAGTGCAATCATCATTAAGATAAAACTCATTTATTGAATATTTACAAAGTCAGGTTTAAACGCTTACATGATCTTGGACCCAGAGCGAAGCAGAAAGCCAGCAGCTGGTAAGATAATGACTTATATATGATAGATGTGCAGCTTACCGAACATCTTTAATCACAACTCAATGTTTTTGTGACACTGACGGTTGAGGATAAATACATCATCTCACCAAGGAGACATCTGTGCTCCACTCCTTGTCACCTGCATAATGCAGATCTGGGACTTTTCCAACTTCATATTAAAAAAATATACATTTTAAAGTCCTGTGCAAGTTGACCTAGAGATGAAAAGAACCATTTAAAAGGAGTGAGTAATTGTGTTAGATTTGTTCATTCCAATCCTAAACCATCCATTTTCTACTTTCCTTTGTAGTGTTGTCTTGTTTGTCATTATTTTTCTTTCACATGTATTCTGTTATTTATGTTAGTTATGTTGAGTTATAATTCTTTTTTTCCCTTAAGACCCATCAGTGACTGCTTCTTACCTTGCATGTGTATTTCCAAAACACTTGTCTTTGAAGTCCTTTGTACATCTCTGGAGTATTTTTGCAGTTTTATGAGTGAAATGCATGTCTTTGAAGACCTTCACGCTCGATAGGTTTATTTCATTTAATTAGGGAGAGAGTTGTACCGTAACTTATTTTTCTGAAGTGTTCATAGTAGTTCAAACGTATGTTTGATGGAAATTCCCTCCCTGTATGTTTCTAACAGTCTATTTCTGTCTCTGCATATTGTCAGGCGATTTCAATAATTGTGCCATTAGAAACTATTTTGGGCGACTCAAACTAGCTGCATTGAGTTATTTTAAACCCTGATAGACCCAATACTTTTAGTTTTCATTGGAGGTGCTGAAAAACAACCATTAAAAAGGTTCCTAACTCCCTTATTTAAAGGGATAGTTCACCCAAAAATCACACATTTTCTACTCACCCTGATGTCGACTAAGGGTTTGGATTATTTTCAGAGTAATCTGTTTCTTTTTAGAGTTATGGGCAAAAAATGTACGTTCATTTTAATGTAGCAACTAGAACTCAGTTGTCTTCGACTTCGTCCTAAAAGACACAAGACATCCATATACCTCCACACTACTCGTCTGTAACGTCCATCTTGTATTGAAGCCTCAACATAAGGAACTCTTCCGAAAAAAAATAATTAAACAATCTTATCTCTTTGATCTTATTTATAGCGGACGCTGCTAGACTAGCAACCTTAATCTTGCGCACGGGTACTTGCAATGTGTGTCAATGAGAAACTAAACTACTCACGTTGAGGCTTCATCAAAGACGAGCAGTATGAAGGCATTTGGATGTTTTTTGGTCGAAAATAAAGGCAAAGACAGCTGAGCTCCCGTCACTACGTTAAAATAGACTTGCATTTCTCCCTATAACTCCAAAAAGTAATTTATTACTCTGAAAATAATCCCAATCCTTGTTTGGATTTTGGGTGAACTATCACTTAAGGAAGAACTAGGACTTTATATTATAAATATATTTCTTTCCATCAGTAGGTCACATTTTTTGGGTTAATCAAATTTCATGAAAAAGATAGAATAATACCAGTTCCAATGTCTTCTAATTGGAAAACCTTTGCTACCTTCATCAGGAAATTTTGCTGTTTACATAGATTACATATGTGCTTATGTCAAGGACTCCTGTTCATGTTTGACTCATGAGGCTTGATTCCTTGGTGACCCAAAGACCGGAAAACAAATGTGTTTATGCACACCTTGCATCCCTTGTGTTCTCTCTGGGTCAAGCTGAACGACCTCATTGGCTTCTTTGATTTTTGAGTTGCAACATAGGCAATGGGACATTAGAGTCATTTTGAAAAAAAACATGCACAATTGCAGATTGGTAGTCATACCTTTTTTGTCCGAGAAATGTTGTGTTTAAGTCCACATTCCATATGGAATCAGGGATGGCTAGGAACCAGCTATGGTTGAAGCAGGCCTGCAGGTGAAGGCGAAGGACTTCCAGTTGCGGGCGACACTATCCTTGATGTCTATGTTCAGCTCCGGACCTCAGAAATGAGAATGAATGAGACTCTTTCCAAGTTAAGTAACTGGGAATGACGCCAGAACAAGCAACCATTCAGTAGGGTTGGGCTGTGCATCCTTAGCCTTCAACAAAAACCCTCTCTACATCCCAGATCCCAGACCACCAACCTCAGGAAACAGAAGATGTGGATTATCCGTAGTGTCACTGAAGGAAGCTGATTCATGGAGGCTACAAGAGGTTTCAGGATTTCGATTGCAGCCGATACAAGATGGATACATTTAATTTTCCCGAGGAGCAGAGCCAAACAGGCTTTTAAATTTTACGAGTCCTATGGAAGATTAAATGTAGATCCAGGGCTTGTGGTCAGTGAATACTAGAAAGGGGACCTTAGTACCTTCCCCCGTAAAAAGCTCTGTTAAAGTTGGCAATCCCCAAGAACTGGGAGAGCTACTTACGATTAGTTAGGAAAGTGCTGGTGCAGCTGCAGGCACAGCGGAATTTGAAGGCGCGGAAGCTGAAGATGCGGAAGTCTCAGCGGCAGTGAGCAGAGAGGAAATGAGTTCCACAACTGCGGAAAGACGCTCCAGCTGCTCAAGCACACTGCGTTGCCCTATCTTGAGTCCCGACAGCCTTCTTTAATCCAGTCACCATAGCCAGGTCCATGGACTCCAAGTGACCCAAGTAACTTTTTGTGACTGGGCTGTCACATAATGAGAGTATGTATTACCCTCTATTTAATAATAATGTAAAACTATTTAATCATTATGTGAAAAACAGTACAATTGATCATTTCCGGTCCAAACAAGCGATGCAAAAGTATAAACCTTAATGATGAAAATTCACATGTGTTTTAATGAATTAACCTAAAGACATGTTAATAAACATTCCACCATAAAACATTATAATCATAAAAAGATACAAGTAGAAAGATAAATACAGGCACCTTGTAAATTCAGTTTGTTTATATATGCAGTATGTACACCAATTGCAAAATTCTAATCAACTTTGAATTCACCACAGATTGTGTCATACACAACCCCCCATTTCGACATTTTCTTTTAAATATGCACATCATATCTAAATGATTGATTACGCAAGGAAAACCATAGTTGCTGAAGCGGAATTACACGTTTACCAGTTCAGCTGCATGTTGTGGGAATTTAATGTAACTGGATGACGTGGATTATTCTCTCCCACTGGATAAAAATGCCTTCGTTCAGGGTCAATTTTCCATTCACGCTTCCGCATCGAGCCGTCCTCTGCTTTTCTTTATCCATCTTGCTTTTTTAACAGGCCCCGGTATTTCTGCAAATTATCCCGCCTGGTTCTAGATTGCGGGCGATAAGATATTGGCATCGAAGTATGCCACTTTTCTTGTTGTATCTAATGAACTGCAAACCCTTTGTAAGGTTAATGGTAGATGAAGATGGTGAGATGGACCAGGCAACCAGAAAAGAGAGTCTTGGTTACGAGAGCTTGAACACGACCATTGAGTGGCACGACAGAAAGAGTGGCTAAAGGGATTTAAAGAGGTGAAGGTGCCATTTTACTTATCCATTGCATAGATTAACATGGTATCGCTGTATTTATAACTACCAGTCAGTGTGTGATGATATAGCGACACACTTTTGTTTTCAAGAAAGAGAGTCAAGCTGACGTGTCGGTTGAAAACAAAGTTGTTTTAGGTATCCCTTATGTTGCCTCTGGGTCAAGGTGAACGAAAGGGTTACCTAAAACACTATTGTTTAAAGCCACCGGGTCATCATGACCCAAAGACAACAAAAGGGTTAAAAAAAATGATGTTTTCCAACCACCTCACATGTGTCCGTACTCAAAGAACAACTTATAAGAAAAAAGAGCAAGCAGTGATGTGATGTACGTTCAGTGCTGCAGTGACTGAGTTTGATTATTGGTCAAGTTGGAGTCCATCACACATCCTCTAGTCAGTGACCCTCGGTGCCCTTTTCAGTTTTCAATTTGTCTTCTTCCAACAGAGTCTCCCCACATTTCTGCTACATCTCGAATGTGGATGATGTGGACGAGTAGTTTTTCACTTTTTTCACACACAGGATGACTAACTGATCGTTTTCTTTTACAATTACTTTTTTTATTTTTTATTATTTAGGATGGTGTTGCCTACCATACAAAAAAAGCTAGACATATTTTAAAATTCAACGATTGTAACCATTCAGCAAACTTTTTTAAGGGTCCTTAACAATCCTTCTTGAATGATCTTGTTACCCTGTTACAGTGTCTTCTTTGTAGACTCCTCTTGTCTTCTGAATCATAGAACTATATGGCCTCAATCCATTTCATACTTTCCATAGTATTCTGCCTCACTGCCTGTGAACATTATTGCCGTCTTTGCCACTCAACGAGCCTGAACAGCCACCTACTGCACCTTGAAAGTGACAGAGAGTGATCAGGTTTTCTTGTAGAAGAGAGACATCCATTTTTAGTTGGAATAGAGGTTGTATTTTATTGTTTTTGCCTGATTTCAACACCCATCATTATCACAGCATGTATTCCTAATTGTTATTAATTGTTGTAAGTTTTACTTTCTGACGAAGTTGAGACTATTTAAGCCAAATCTTAGACTTGGTTTTAAGATTGTAGTCCAGAACTCACAAGGACTTAATATAAAAAAATGTATTAAATTATTCTTGCACACACACACAGACGCACACAAGGCATTTTCAGTTATTGCTGCCCACACAAAAACAAGTCAAATGGTTATATAAGGTGTACAACTACATCAAATCTCATTTATTCAGTTTTTGCCCCACAAGCGTCGTGCTCTTAGTCTTCTGCACACGTGACGTGGATCATGTCAGGATAACAAGTCTGAAACGGAATGTACTGATTTTCACATTTAAATATCAATGTGTAAAAAAAACTAAAAAGAAACATTCTGAGCAAATATGGGTTTTGCATAAAGATGAACGGATCGCAACTGCTCTTCTCTTCACAGTGTCTCATTCAGAAAATGTAAGATTATGATATCCCACTCTACGTAATGTGAACCCCACTATCAGGTCATTGCCAGAACTTAGACTTCCGGAGGTCGTTGAAATTCAAAATTCCGTTTGTATTCAAATGCGTTGCAACTTGACAAGCTGTTTCCGTTCAACTTTACACACATCCTTTAGGAAAGTGAGAACCTTCAGAGTTCAGTTTTATATTTTTTATTTTATTTTATACACAAAAAACTTACACTATAATATTATTCGTGACTGAGATCTCGTGATTCACTGTTTGGACTGTTTATCTGTTACAATAAGCTAGTTTTTGTAATAGCAGTAAAGGACTGGAAGGAAGAAAAGGTTGATAATCACCTCTGGTCTACATTCAAAGAAAAGAGGCTTTGATTAAACTTGAGAAAATTAGTATATCATTGTATTCATCCGTTAAAAGACATTCCTTTGAGAAATCATAGGTTGATCAGACAAGCTTGTTCAGTTTTTCACATTGCTATCATTTGGACTTCTAGGATAGAATTTGTCAGAAGGACACGTTGGGTATGATTGTATTTAAATAAAAACTAGTTTGTGGCTTCATGTATTCATATTTAAATCACGGCAATACTGACCCATTTGCTCTAATGCAGTATTTCCCTTTGGACTTTTTGAATTTATCAAAGAAATAAACAGAGCGCAGGTGTTCTGTTGTAATAGGTCCTACATTATTGGTTGTAAAACTTCAAAATTAAAAAAATAAAGCACACACATTTCTAATTAGAAATTCCTCTCTGGTCTTAAAATTGCTAAACAGCAAGTTGTCAAGTGTTATTTAATGTTGTAATAATATTTATTTGGCACTTTCTTTTTATTTATTTACACAGGCACACTTTTACTTGCTTCAGTTGTAACAAGAGTGAAATGTGCTTGCCTCCCACCAACTTCAAATCCCGAGTAAACACATTTCTGCAGCACTCAGTGGTAATGCTTGAATGTACACACCGGAGAAACATTAACAATAAAGGATTTGAGTGTTTTTCTTCGAATAATTATTGTTGTTTCCATTCCATAGGAATAAACGGAAAAGTCCAGCGAAGCCAGCATTTATAGCGGATAATACAAAAACCAACCGAAATAATAATTAAATTAATAATAAACGTGTCATGGTGAAGTTAAATCAGACAAAACATTCTCAAAAATACATTTTAATCAAAAATGAAATGTGTTGAATAAATAAAAATCGACATAGAAGATCCAAAACTAGAAGACAAGGTCACGGCTCGAAGATAAGGATTACAACTAACGGTGAACTAAAAAGAGAAAAACTAACGTGAGGAAACCAAAAGGGCATAACTGACAATGTCAGAGAAGCGTAATCCACGGCAAACAGGGACCGACGGTTGCGATAGAGATTATTGGCTAATACCTTGTCAGGAGACTCAATCATCCTGTGGCTTCTGTCTGGTTGCGGAGCTCCTTAAGAGTAGGAAAAAAACGCTGCTCAATTATACTAGCTGTGCACACCTGCCTGTTAACAAACAGATCGAATAAGATAAAACACACACATTTCCCAGTAGTTAGAGTATAACGTTGCATGTACAGGTTGAATAGAGTTGGTCATTGATCAACAACTTTATCATTTCCATGAATGAACATTAGGATTGTAAAGAGGTACCGGTACAAACCAGAAATCATGTTGTTGTGATACAGTTTGGACATTTTGGCAGGATAGGTCGTGTCTCGTTGTAAAGTTTTGGAATTGGTTGAAGTCCTGCTAAAACCTGCACACCCGGCCTGTGTCCTGCACTTCTGCACTCACATTCAGATGTTTGAGTGCACAAGTGCGTCCCAATTAGCAGTGTGTTAAAATGTAATGAGCATTAAAATTGGCGCACTCAAATGGCCAGAAAATTTAATGTGGATCGATGGACACTTTCCACCCTCAAACGGCTGATGACGCGTCTTCGGAGAAGATACCGGCGTTAATGTATCGAGAAAACGCATGTTTTACCAAAACAACACAACAACAACAATAACACAATGAACCACAACTTAATAACTTGTTTCAATTGGCAAAAAGTGCTGTCAAGTGTCTGGTTGCGATCAGTGTTAAAAAGTAGTAGAAGAAGATGCTGTCGAGTCATTTCCCATAAGTCTGTAGCAATAAATATGATTTGAGTACTATCTGACGAAAAATTTGCTCACTGGGCAATTAAGTGCACTGCCCCACAGTTTACAATGGATCCCTGAATTTTGAATCTTAAGAAGGGTGGCCAATCCGGTCCTCTAGGCCTGATCAGGCATATACAGTAACCAGTGAGGTTTTATCTGAAATGAGGAACACCAGACTTACATTCTACTAATAAGACACATGATCAGTGAAGTAGTCTCTCTTGGTGTGGTTGAAAAACCTGCACCCACTGCAGCCCTTTGAGGAACACCTGTCTCACCCCTGATCTAAAGTTTGATAAACTGTAAGACTTGTCTTCATCCTCTATTTTTAATGTCACATGTAGAAATGCATTGGTTTCGTGAACAGTTCTAAGTAAATTAATGGATTGCAATTCACTAGAGTTGTTTTCTTTTCACAATAAAAGGGTGAATTTGACATAAATTCCCTCTCATGTCGACTAAGTCGGATTACTTTCAGAGTAATGTGTTACCTTTCAGATCTATAGGCAAAAATGTTTGTTCATTTAAAAGTAGCGAATGGAGCTTCGTTGTCTTCTTCTTCATTGTCAAGACATTTAAAAACATCCAAATATATCCATAATCCTCGTTTGTAACTCCCTCTTGTATTGAAGCCTCGACATGCGGAATTGTTCCGAAAAAAACTTAAACAAGTCATTTTTTTAAGCTTGTTTTTAGCAGACGCTGCTAGGCTAGCTGCTGGGCCAACAGCCTACACATACAGGAAGCACTCCAGATAAACATCACAAGCGCTTCTAGTCTACTATCTACGCTGAGGGCGCTAAAATAACACAAACTTAGTCGACATGAGGGTGAGTAGAAAAAGGGTCAATTTGGGGTGAACTGTGACTTTAATACAGAAACTTTCTTATTTTGTCTGAGTACATTAGAAAAAAAAACATGAGATTGTTACAAACATTCGCTTTCATTTCTCTCACCACACCAATAGATGAACTGCATCAAATCATATCGTATTAAAATGTATCGTGGGTGAATCATATTAGTATTACATATATTAAGAGTTATATCGGAAGAGAAGCTCACCCTCAAGATGATATTATTGCATACAAACAGACTTATCTTCAATACGGCATTTTGAGAAGACATTATAAATGGTGCAATAAGAAGAGAGCTTGTGTTCAGATACAGATTATTTAGTAGCAAATAAAAAGGATGGGCTCATCATCAGCTTTAGGTTCCCGCGGGCAAACCTGCTTGAGCCGCAGTGCAACACGGCAAGGAGCCATGCATTCACACTTTCTATACTAGGTACTGGGTTTCTTAGCAACCTGGGCAGTCAAGTAGAAACCGTGCTTATATCACAATACGTCATGTAACTACTGTCATGTAAGTTTATTTATTATGGAAAGACATTTTTCACTCACACTGTATAATATAAGTAAGTAAGTAAGTAAGTAATTTTTATTTGTATAGCGCTTTTCCAGACCAGGGTCACAAAGCGCTTAAACAATCAAAACAATATTCAATAAAGTATATACTTAAAAGGTCAAGATAAAACTGATAACACAATAACAGTAGGAACCAAGTTTTTCCAGATACTGTCTTTTTCATTTTTTGGATATCAATAGCTCATTTATGGAATTACAGACCACAGAGAACGGGCAAAATGTGATTTTCCCAAATTGATGTCACATGAGAAGAGATGCATTCAGAGTTCTTAACAAATCCAACCCACTTATCGCTGGCTGAATGCAACCACATGTTTTTTCTGGAGGAGAATGGATCATGCGATGTACGTAGGGCTAAGTTATTATACAAACATTAAAAAAAAAACATACAACTATCTTTTTTTATGCTTTGTTAAAATGAATATATGAATGGAAATAGTTTTAAATGTGAATTTTGAACAAACATTTTTATTTAACAGTGTTACATAGAAAATACTAGTGATGAAAATCAAGGCCTCATCAACCATCACTAGAAAACACTGATTTCGACATTGATATATATTTAATTTTATTGTTAAGTGTTGTGAATAAATTGAACAATGTTACAAAATGTTTCAATGTGAAATGGGCATTACAAAGTGATTAAGTATGAAAAAGAGGAAGACATAATAAGAACTGTTATCGCTGCTCTATTTCAATCTCCAAAAAATAATGTTTGATTTCAGTGGGGAATTTTTAGTATTATACATTAAGGATGCATGACACATTACTAATTGAGTATGTTTTAAAGTATACTCCTGTATATGTATCACATATATACTGTAAACATATGAAAAGATGAGATTGAAATAAACAATGGACTTTGATAAATGGCATTTAATAATTATTAATAAAAAACAAAACAAAAAAACATTACATTTAACCGAACAATTTTCATGATTCAGACAGCAGACGAGTAGAGTCAATCAGGGATACTTAAAGCCATAGTCAGAAACTCTTACCTGCTTCTATTTTGACCCGGTCTCACCTGCAGAAACGACCAAGCAAGTACATGGGATTATGTGGTCACTTGTTCGAGCACCGTGGCCAGAAAGAGTAGCCTGATAAAATTGCTAGAATTCATACACACACAAAGCAGCATGAGATTATTTCACAGATTACTGCCTGATGGAATGAAAAAATAATTGAAAAAAAGTGGATTTTTGTCTTTTGCATTTAATCTTTAATCAGAGAACAAAGTCCCTGATCAAGTTCAAAATCCCTCTTTTGTCTTTTGTTAGAAGCAAACAAACCAAATTTGCTTCTTCTGAGTGTTCTGGTTCGTCAGGCTCAGCTGGCCTTAGAGGAGAAGCCGGTGTTCTGATCATAATCCTGCTGGTAGACCTCCTCTGTGTAGAAGAAAGCCTCACTTTAAGCCTGGTGGTCTGGAGCAGGGTACTGTACCACTCGCCACACAGTATTTCAAGCATGGCTTCTGCTCATTTGTCATGTTTGACATCCCTGTGCTCTATCTAAGGCAGGGTCACAACGACCATGATGTCCAGATTATCCATTGTGCTTAGAAGGAATCCAACGGATTGTTCTCTTCCTAGGCAACTGTTTTTATCATTGGCTAAAGGCCTTGAGGTGATAAACCAAGCCGTATCAGATGGTCGGAGCTATACCGCACAGAACTAGGGTTATGACCAGCTGATTGGGTTATCTTGTCGCAAAAATTCAATCTGCTGTGTTCTGCATTGTGCTCACAGATTTTTACACAATCCCACTCACAAACACACTAACATGCATCATCTCCAGTTAAGTTGAATCTATATTGATGATGCTGATGTTATGACTGGTTGATGTCATCAGTTTACAAGTTTGTCTCTGTGATGTACACCCGTTTCTTATCAATTATGATTTCTTACACCTCAACAATAACTTCACATACCCAATGATCACACTGTGGGTGTGAGTGTGTCAAAGATTTCACGCATTATTTCATGTGAGCGTCACTGATGTATCTTCCTTCATCTGATTCAGAAAGTACAAAAAAAACCCAACAGACATTCAAGGTGTGCATTACTTTCTGCATGCTTGTGGGTCTCGTGGCAGCATCCTGACATCTTCCGTAGAACATGCTGTAAGGGTCACATGTACACCATATGGTAGTGAGCTGATATGGAGATTCCATCTGTTGTGTATGTGTGTGCAGGCGTGTGCAAGTAATGTAAGTCACCTTGATTACATCTTAGCTATTGAGTTACAGCGCTAGATATGTAAGTTTACAATAATAATACTTGCTTTTCTGAATGCCCCCATTTTATCCATCTCGGGATATGTCCAGTGTTATCTAACTATACGTTGTTGAACATAACTTTTCCGAACTGTCTAATACTAGTCCAGGGAATTCACGTATTCAGCATGCAAGCTCAACCATTGGGGGGACTCGGGGTTAAGTGTTTGGCACAGGGAAACATCTGGAGCTGGGATTGAACTGCCCACATGTCACTCTTCCTGCTGGATATGATATCCATGCATGCCCCATAAGACCAGGGGGAAAACCACCTCATTTATACCACAAACGCCTCTGCACGCTTGGGGAATATATTAGATGCATTCTCAAAGTGTAATAACACTAATAACACAACCGCTTTTATTCTTGGATTGTGGAAATAGATGTGTTGTATTAACACCTATTGACATTAATCTTTTTTAAATATGACCTAGAGAAATGCAGTTTTGAATTCATTAGATTGTAATCATTTATTCTACTTATTTTGAGTAATTTTGGATTCAAATGTTCCATCAAGACCTGCAAATCCTCACTTACCTCAGTATATAATAGAACACTTATATTTCTCTTTGTGAATACGTCTATACACGTAGAGCTGGTGTCGATTATTGTTGTTGGTTTTGTGGTCAATGGACTCTGACAGCCCTCTGCTGTAGACCACATTCAGAGAATGTGTATTGAGCTCTTGACATTTAACAGGTAATACAGGTATGTTGGAATCACATAATATAAATGATTTACTTTCCTTTAAGTAATTGATTGTGATGTCAATTTCTTGAATATTTTAAAGAACTCGGATTTGTATCGTTGTTCCATTCCATATGAATGGAGGGAAATTAGTTTCTGGCTATCCGACCCTTGTGTCCTGCACATTGCACTGGCTGTTACACAGTTGCCTTTAAATGATCAATTTTCTTACATTTTAGATCCTTGGCCAGGAATATCGCCCCCCCTCCCCCCTTTCCCGATGCTAGTCTTTCAGTACAGCTCATAACCATCTATACATCTTACTGCAGGGGTCTGGTTCTGCTTGAGATTTCTGCGTATTAAAAGGACGTTTTTTCTCACCGCTCACATTTTTATTTACTTAAAAATCCTTTTCTTTCCTATGTGAGGCTTACTTAAACTGTGAGGTGTCTTGATACAACTTTTTATGATCCGACAATTAAAACACACAATTTGAATTGAATTTCAATTAAACTTAGTTTTCTCCCGTGTCATCTATTTTCTGAGAGCTACATTTAACATTATTTCCTCATTGCTTTTCTTTATTATCTTCCAGTTTGTTCCAGTTTGCATTTATAATCCTGCAGTTAGAGTGTGATATTAGCTCCTAATGTCTCCTGACTTCAGTTTGAATTTTCCCGCGTGCACCGTTTAATTCTCAGATGATCGTTCTCATCTCCGATACGGAACGTTTTTTTTTTTTTTCCTCTTAGCCTTCCATAATCTTCTTCGTCAATTTATTTCCTTCAGCACTTTTCAAATTAAGACAAAGTCAGTTTTATTGTCCAGAGCGGCACCTAGGTTACTAGCATTAACTTTGGTAGCTCAGGTATCATTTCCACTGAGAAAGTCTCACAATTCAAACATGTATGTTTTCATGTAAGAATATGGCAATAAAGAGCAATTTTACTGTAACTACTTCGAAGCTTACCCTCTATGCGAGCGTCCTGGTCAGTGTCTACAAAGTGCTTGTGCAGATATGTGGGTTTTTTATTTTGTGTGTGTGTATGTGTGTGATTGCATGTTTAATAAATAAAAGAAGCTGCCTTTTTTCCACTTAAATTCTAAAAATAGTTTCAGTTGAGAAGCAGAGTTTCATCCATAATTCACCTCAAAATAAGTAAAGTTGTTTTATTTTAAAGAATAAAACAATTCTATAGGGGAGCACTGACAGTATACAGAGATGAACTTGTTGGCACTGTAAAAAAGGATTTGAAATTGTTACTGTGTTGTGTATTTTTTCCTATTTGGTTGATTAATAAATGCATATATAGATTAAGTAATGGATGGATTATAAAATGGGTAAATACATGGATAAATTATAAGATAGAGAGTGACTGGATGGATTGACGTACCGAAAATGAGTGGGTGGTTGTTGGAAAAATAGACTATAAATATCTTTATTGTCACAGTATAAAATATTCTTCTGTGTTGGACATGACAGTATGTATGATTTAAAGGAGTGAACACAGGCATCATGATTCTAAAGATCAGGAAATAGGAATTTTGATTGTCACTATTTGAGAACAAGACCAGAAGATATTGTGGATATAAAAAAAAACCCAATGAAACATCAGGGAAGAACAAACTGTTTCTTCCCAGCAGGAAAAGTGGACATTGTGGTGATATCAGCAGCGTATATTAGAACAATCTGACCCTCCTTCAATCATGGCAGATCCATGTAACAGTAAGAGGCCTCTTCCCCTCACATTTGTGCTCCTCAGTTAACCGCATGAAACACACAGATCTGAACCTTGAGTCAAAACCATCTAGTCTCCAGATCCTATTGTTCATAACTGTGGGAGTTCACTTAACCTCAATTAGATCACGTACAAGTCAGCATCTTGTTACTGGCTTAAAGGTTTTTCATAATATAAGTATCTATTTTCTTTTTGACTAATGCACCACAGCGGATATCTAAGTGGGCATATATAAATAAAAAAAATCGAACTTTAGGACTTGTATAACATAAGTTAGAAATAAAAGTGAATAATGTCTGCTACTGGACTCATGTTCAACCCTTATCTCAGGGTCAGGGTGACAAAGTGGCACCAAAACATTTGTAATGGTTTTATCCCTTGTGTTGTCTCTGGTTCAAGGTGAACGACCTCCCCCACTGCATATGTATTTCACGACCCAGGAAAGTTGTTAATCTTAAAACAACACAAAGGATAAAACAATCACATTTGATTTCGGGCCTTTGGGTCACCTTGACCCTGAGATAACTCAAAGGTTAAGACTAAACATGCAATTTTGACTATATATTTTATTATTGTATCTTTAGACTTGCAATTTTTGTAATGAGCTTTTGTTCTGTGGTGGTTGCCCCACTTTCACTGCAGGGTTTCCCTATTGTTACTGACCACTTTGTGCCTAAAAAAAGAACGGAACCCAGTCACCCAGTAACCTAATTAGCATAAGAGACCTGTACGCCAATACACCAAATGTACAACAGGCTTTGTATAATTACAAATACATAAATTTGTACATACAAATACATTTTCATATGTGTATATATCATATGTTATGTGAATTATTATCAATTTAATATCCAACAAACTTGTAATTTACACATACAACTAGTCATGCTATCATAAGTCCAAATCAGAAAACTGTTTATTTTCCAAAGAAGTATTAAAAAACTGAAATTGAATGAGCTGGTATGTACTACTATAAAAACTAATTAAATGAATAAAATATACAAGTGATTTCGGTGATAATAGTACAATAATATACAGTAGTATAGAGGAGCAGCATCAGTGCAATGTTAACCATCCATTTTAAAAAACAAATCCATTTTGTAATTCTGACAGCAAATGAATAAAAGGAGTTCTGGACCTGAAGGTACAGGTCCTGATGGTTCTCTGCCTGAAGGAAGCAATACCAACAGAAGGTGTCTAGTGTAAGAGGGGTCAGCTGCAATCCTGCGGCACGACTAAAGCTAGCTTCATGACTAATAACAATGGAGTAAAAACTGCACCATCATCAGAGGTAGAATTTCCTCAGTTGATGCAGGAAGTATACGTCTGAGATCTGTTCTCACTGAGACTTATCTCTCTCCTCAGGCCTCTGGTGGAAAAGCTACCCTTCTACGCTGATAGTCCGGGATTCCGATAGTTGATTTTACCCTGTTGTTTCCTGTCGAACAGGAAGCTGATAATCCATCCGTATGTCCTGGAGATGTGTAGGGAAGACGGTGTTGGAAGCTGATAAAGGGTCCTGGCACTAGACGTTCAAAAAACTGTACTGACATCAATATCTGGACGAAGGGTCTGTAATAATTTAGACCGGCTATGTATCTGAAGCATGAAGGTAACCTTTTTTTAGTGTTATTTTAGTGTTGAACATGTCGGGGATCTGCTCAGATAAGTGTAGAATTCTGTTGTTTTGCCTTTCAGAGTAGAGACGTTTGGAATCTCTTGCTGATCCTGTTCTTTAAAGCTTTAAACTCGTCTGCGGCTACAATTCCGAATGTAATCTCCCGTCATAATTGACTCAGTTTGGACATAAACAAGCCGTTGTTATTATATACTGCAAATACATCATGCTACTGTTTTGGGGATATATCCTCTTTTGGGATTAATAAAGTCTCTTAATCCACAAAATGAAAGGCAACTAGCTTTAAAAAAAAACATGTGGCGATAGATAACTCTAACATTTTAAGTGGCCGGCGGAGTCATATGTCAATATTTATGATAGATCAGGCTCCAATGTACAGCATTGATTAATGATGTCCCTCAATTGCTTCATCTATTTAGCTGGAGATGAAAAGCTTCACACACAACTGCACACACAAACATACACATACAAATGATCGCCCTCTGTCAAGATGGCAGCTGGTGCACCCCGTCGCCTCATACTGTCTGTCATCATTTCTCTAGCCGCAGTCTTTTGTTCCCCTAAAGACACACACACACACACACATGCACTGAGGGAGTGCGAGAAATAGCAGGAGAAATAAAAAGAGAGAACGATAAAAAGATCGGTTGTGTAACTGTTTATTTTTTTTGCACAGCTTTTGAAATAAAAATGCAACACAACTCGTCCTTTTTTCCCTGCATTTAGTTCCTTCTGTCAACGAGTGAAGGAATAAAAATAATGGGTTCCTCTGCAGTGTAATCTTCTTGTTAATTTTTCATGACTCTTTCCTGGAGTCGATTAGAATCACATGACTTATTCAAACCGTGATTCAACTTCCTGTCCATCCTGGACAGCCATCTGTCTCTCTCCCTCTGTTGTTTAGAACGTCCCTATTCTCGACAATTTCTCCTTCTTATTTTAATCTGTTTTGCTGTTTTTGGTTTTCACTCAGCCACACGGCTTCCTGCAGGTTTAAGTGGGAGCTCTTTGTGGCTCAGTTTTAGCTTCTTAACTGCCTGGCTATTGACAGTGTGCTGATTAAAAGATAAACATTTTTCTTTCTTTTTTTTGTATTTCTTTTTAAAGGATTGGTTTGTGTTTCTCCGTCACACTTGAACATCGCCACCATCTAATGATTATTTTTGTGTGTGAAGATGGATGTGCTGAGTGAGATGTGAGCCGCTCGTACGAAGCAACGGTAGTTCTTTCTTAGAGGACTCAGTGAGATTGAATATTCTGTTTTGACACTAGTGGTGATCACCAGAGGGGCAAAACGCCCAGACTGGATGTGGACTTCAGGGACCAAGCTCAGCTTTTGTGTAATCATTTTTCAGTTAGGGAGCATTGTGCATTAAATTACCAAGGTGACTGGCCGGGATGCTCAAGAGGGGCTACGCTTTGCAGGTTATTGTGGACATATATACAAGTCCCGGGGCATTTTCCTGCTTTTCGAGGAAAGAGGGAAGCCTATGGAAGCAGGTGAAGTAAAAAGCAAAATACCCATACAGGCAACAAAATATTAGTTCAGGATCACTGCAGTATTCCCCCTTCAACCGAAGCTGTGTTTTAAGCATTGAAGTCCTGCAGAACCGTACTGTCCAGCAAAACTTTTTTTTAGAGAGATAAATGACCTTCCTCCGGCCCATACACCTCCTAGTCATCAAGGTATTGATAACCGCTTTCATACAAGACAGCTCCTATAATAGGAGGAAGGAGGTTTGGTGTGAACCGCGGCAATAAGAGAAAATGAAAATGAAAGGACCCAGGAAAAGTGACAGTGGGCGAACGAGGTATTGAGCACATCAGAGGTAGGCGAGGTTTTTATGATTGGTCCATGTAATAAAGGAGGGTAGTGAGCCCTCAATTGGTTATTGGTAGGCGGAGAAACCCTGAACATGACAGGGCTACACAAAGACATACAACCATTCACACTCGCATGCCTGCGGACAATTTCCCCAAGTTCCCAATCAGCCTCAGTATGTTTTTTGAATCGCTTTCTCTCTGATATTATTCTACAAGAATGGCCAATGAAGTCCACTCTATGAGAGCCCGGCGAGTCTCTAGAGGCTAATTTGTACTTCTACTCCTCGGACAAGTTATTTAGGAAGACAGAATTAGCCACTTACTTATCCCAATCACTCTGAAGGAACAATAATTAAATATATCAAGAAGTCTGCCACAGACTGGGACCCATGAGAAATGGAGTTTTTTGCAGCATCTTTGCCTCGTCTGGGATGATCAAAAACTTGACATAACTCTGAGTAACTAGAGAAAGAAGGACAAGGCTGCACTTAAGAAGCTGTGGCCCACATAGCTGCCTTAGTTTGATGGACTGTCTTAGTCCTACAGGATGGGTTGCTCAATCCAAACCAACATAGTACGAAACTGTAACAAAAAACACACACCATTACTTATCACACCTGCGAATGTCTCTGGCAGGGAAACAAAGGGCTCCTTGTGAGGCAGGGAGGATTGAGAAGGAGTATTTGAGCCCTTTGGTCTCATCAGAGATGTGGGAGACTTGTGTTCTGATGTTTTTGCGATGTTCTCGTGATCCCGTCGAGCATACCTCCATGTTGTCCAATAAGGATTGATTTATTGGGAAGGCCTTTTCAGATTGTATCCTGGTCCGGGTCAGTGAGGCAGAGTATCATGAGATCATGTTGTTAAAGTCAGCCCCCTCAACGCAAACCAGACTAAATGTCAGCAGAGTTTATTCGGCGAGAGACAATATTTTGACATTGACATTTGGAAAATTTGAACCTAGACTGCAAAGTCAAGTTTTGAATTTAAACAGGAAATAAACTCTGCTCCAATGGCGGTATAACGATATTCTACAAAACACACTAGTGATGTACACATCATTCATGTAAAATCATGGAATATTCAACCACATTGATGTTATATAATGCTGACAGGAAACACTCTGGGTAAATATCACGGTGTCTCCCCTTAAGCAAAGTCTATACTAATTGATCTTGGCACAGCTTTTGGATACGTGACTGAAGAAATGTGTAATTCATAGTAAATGGTAGAAATCTGTGTGAATGCAAATAAGACTTGCAAATACTGAACTGTTTATCTCCAACTCCTCCAAATGTCCATATATTTCCAGTCTAATCGAAGTAAAAAGATGAGTGTGTTCAACAAGATTATCAGATAAACATCTAGTCACTAAACTTGCCATCATGTCGGAGCTAAAGGCTCCAAATGTCTGTTGTGAAGCCTTGAATGATCACATGACCCGCACAATTATCATTTTAAAATTGCAGTCAGAAACTTCTAGTTGTCCCTCTAGAGTCCCCCCCTCCCTAATTTCACTTTTCCATCAGTTCTACTTCATCAGATTCTCAGTAGAAGCATGGCACACACCAATGGGTACACACACATACATAAACACACACACACACACACACACACACACAGAAACACACACAGGCACATAGTGCAGACTCTTCTCGCTCCTCTGACTCTTCTTCTCGCTGACATTTCTTTGCTGTTTTGTTGGATATGATGGCATCTAGGGTACTTAAGCTGAGCAGATGCTAACATAACCGATACACTGCTTTTGAAAGGTTGAGATCACTCAAAATATTCTCTATTTAATGAATAATAAATCTTATCCAACAAGGAGTAAATTACCTGACCCGTTTTTTTTCCAGTTTCGTATCTCGAACGGACATCAGAGAACATATCAGCTCGAGCCAAGATAGAAGCAGCCATCGATAACAAGTAATAAAAGACCAAAAGAGGACGGGTACATTAAAGTCCCTTAAACACAAATGTGTTTCTTTAAAAAAGCAAAGTAGAGGCGCTGCCGTCAGGTGCACGACTGGAGATGTGACACACGTCTGAGGTGTCAGGCCCGTGATGTGCTCCTCTTTGTTAAGCAAGAGGCACGAATGACGTCATTAGAATTTAATGCTACATCTTGTATGCAACCTTGTGTAGTGCACTTTAAACTGTTCTATATTATATTCAAACACCCGGCAGAGGTGGCAGTGAAGCGAGGTAACGGGTCTAAAAGTTGACTTCTAGAAAGCTGAACTTGAGAATTTATATTGTATGGTATGGTTTAGTTTAAACATCAAAAGTGCATCAAAGCTGTTTGTACTTATCACTGTTTAAGGAACATTTTTATTTTATTTATTTTTTTTTTTTTAATCCATGGACTAAAATCGATTTCATTTGCTTGCAGCGTTGCCAACTGCTCCATCGATGCACTCCGACCACTTCAAGCCGTGCCATGAGAAGGACCTAGCCTACTGCCTGAACGGTGGTGAATGCTTTGTCATTGAAACACTCAGTGGACCTCATAAGCACTGCAAGTAAGTAATTTCCCCGTCTCTCTGTGATCTTGTTTTTAACATTTGTTCATAATTTATCCTTTAAGGGGAACAAATGGGCTGATTTAAGTGTCCCTTAAATTGATCTTTGATTTATTTTGTACTCATCAATTTTGTTTACCCTAACCACACCCCACTCTGCTGTGATTTTATATTTTATTAATATTTTTTTTACATTTGAAATTCTCTTTAATTGTTTCTTTCCATCCCCCTGATGTCTGTTTGACTTGATGGTGCTCCAGGTGAGGTAATTGCTGAGGTAAAAAACCAAATTATTTGTGGCTGGAGAAGAAGAACACACTGCTCCTCCATTTTGCTGTCTGGAGGACAATGTCTGCTTCTCTTTTAAGTCAACACTGCTCTCCTTTGTTTCCTTTACATTGATAGAAACGTTTCTGTTTTTCGTGCAACAATGCTCCAGGCATGCCAGCTCCTGTGTTCAGTCTGATTGTTTTTATTGAAGCATCCATAGCCGTGTAGTTGGAAAAAAAAAAGGTTTCAATCTGACAGCTCGGGGTCTTAGCTAAGCTGTTGTTTATGAGCAGTGTTGTCGATCCTAAGTTTCTCTGACAGCTGAGGAGCAAAAGTCCTTCAGCACCGTGGCCCTCACAGGAACCTTCAGGGTCTTGAGGTATGGCTAGTTGTTTGTCTGCAGAAGTGGACTGACACTCAATCCAGGACAATTGGAACAATGTGCATCCTTCCCGTAATTGTCTTTGATGCACTTTTTGTCTTTCTATTCGCCGATTAATGGTGGGATTACTACCTTGATTTCTTATAAAAATAGGTCCTCGGGTAGGGATTAGAGCTCTACATTGTTTCTGATTTGGACAGATGTTCACCATCTTGGAGGTTGAGACATCATCAGAACATTTGTAAACAAAGCCAAGGATGGGTGACGTAGCCTCTTACCGATCAACTTGTTTGAGCATTATTTAGTTGCAGGACATGTAGAGTTAAATATTTTGTTATATCGTTTTATGGAAATTATACCATTTATGCAGCTTCATATCGTGGCACTTGTCTGTGCTCTCAGTCTGCTATATTTCCCTACAGTGTTTGTAACATTTGATTTCACTGATAAGCTTTTGGGAGATGATGCATAAACTGTAGATGAAGCAGAGACCGAGCATGTCAGTCAAAAAGTTGTGCATGTCATTTGCCGGTTAAGGATTTCACAAGTGCGTGTAAACAGGTAATTAAACTCTGCTTCACTGGCTGTATAATTATTCGGAAAAAAAAGAATATCTTGCTACACGGCAAGAGTGGGACACATTTAAACTGAAATAGGAAGCCGGTATTTTTTCAATTAAGTGTTTTCAAGAAGAGGTTTGTTAAATGGAAAAGCAGGAACTTCATTTTGTTGTCCAGCTGATATAAAAATAACACATTTTTTGGGTATTTATTATTACTTATCAGTGCAATTCCGGGTGTATCCATCAAGGTGAAGAAGTCTTAATTTGTATTATTATTTGTGGAAGATAATACAGTCTACATTTAAAGAAAAATATGTTTTGTGTTTTTCTGGATCTGTTCGAGAACACAACAACACAAATTAAATTGTTGATGTATAAATATTTCTAAATAACTGAATACTGATGATGATATTGCATCGGCGCAAATACTTTACTTTTGTTACATTTAAGGTAACGTTTACTCAATTGCAAATGCTTCAGGGGCTTTTAGTAGTAACGTTTTAACTTTATTTTAATTCGTTTTTAACCCTAGTTAATTAGTAAACTAGTGATTATCTTTTACTCTTTCTTTAAAGGGCACCTAATGTGAAAACCCAACTCTCCTGACTTATTCACATGTTCTAAATGTTGAATTCGTCCTCTTCAAAATCCAGTAGATCATTCATCATGACGTTGCTCCATTTCGAAGTCATCACTTAATAAAGTTCTCTGTCGTCTGAAATCTCACTAAACGAGATTACGGTTTAAATTATACATTCTGACATCACTCTGGTGGAGGTCTCCTCCCATAGAAGCCCTAAATCAGTTAAGTACCTACATGTTAATCGTGAAACAAAATAAATATTTATGTAAACAGGGTGAGAGTTACTTCTGCCTTTAAGTGTTTTTGTAATGTGTACATTAAGCAGCAAACCTTATTTTTATTATTTGTTTTTATTGTACAAAACAGAAGTTTCAGGGGTGATTTTGAAATTTACGTGAGTCCTTGAAAGCAACTCTTGTTTTTGTGACCAATCAGAGCAGAGCAGGCGTGGTTGCTTGGACGAGACTTCTTCTCAGCCGAAACGGCGCATTTGAAGTGGGCGGGGCTTAAGCTTATATTCTAATGTAAATGTCTTTATTAAATGAGTTTTGTATAAAAAAGAAACATACTGATGAGTATAATAGAGGTCCTAGAATAATTTAAGACACACTTAAATCAGCACATTAGGTGCCCTTTAACTTTTTAGAAAACATGGTTTAATTGCAACATGGAGTAAAGTCATGGAAGCCACACACACACACATGTCCTGATGCTGAGAAATGATTATCATGTAACACAGACCTTTTTATTCGTGGCTGAACAGGCTATGAAAAACACTGCTTTAGGTCGTTCACGCTTCACCGCCTGCCTTATTTTACAAATGAATAACCTGAAGCTCTGTGAAAATATTTGGGAATTCATACAAAATGTGACCCAATTGATAGTGTTGCATCAAAATGACTGTTAACATGTGTAACATTTTGAAAGACATACATTTCTATTATCATGTTTTAATACTCATCTTACATTTTGGTTCATCTGTCACAGCTTTTTTTATTATTATTATTATTCATCTGGGCCGGCGCAGTATCAGCAGCTGTGGGTTAAAGTTCAGTTGATGTTGGGTTATTTTTAAACCCCTCTTTCTTCAGTGCGTATATTCAACCATAAAGTAAGGGAATTAAAAAAGTAGAAAAACAATCTTCCGAAAAAACTGCGTCGCTTGAAAATACGCAGCAGATGGTAGCCGGGACACATCTTGCATCTCCTGCAGATGTTGAAAACTTAGTTTTCAAGAGGAACAAAATGATTTCCACCATATTATCAGATAAACATCATCATTTTTAAGATCATGATTATCTTCAACATTATCCGTCGGTACTAGTCTCTATTAAACAATGAATAGCAAAGCAAGAAATGTTTGAACAAATAAGAAATCCTCATTATAAGTAAAATTTCTTGATTATTTGAAATATTGTTGTGAATTATTGAAGTACATCGCTTGACAAATTATACTTTAATGAGAATAAATCACATCAAATTCCCTGCAAGTCCTTTTGATCATGATTCCTTTCTTGCTGCCGATCGGACCCATAATCACGACGGACACGGCGGGACGGCGCGGCCACACAGGTGGTGCAAATTACGCGAGATGTTCGGCTCCGGAATCCTCTGAACGCAGAGTGTGAACCACGGACGGAGGGGGGGGGAAAGTGACAGATTACAATCTGGATTATTGCTGCTAATCTTGTTCATCCAGTTCCCCCACGTCGGCTCCTATCTCCACTGTCCGAAATTCACTTAGAGCCTGTAGAAAGGTTTGTGATTGTGTGTGTGTGTGTAGCTGTGTGTTCATATGCACACGTGTAGGTCCATGTGTGTTTGTGCCAAATGGGTTGGAGGGACGAGGAAAAGATGAAGAGAAAGTAAAGTAATTAGCAGCCTCTTTTTTTTTTTTTTTCTTTCGGCTCCTCTTTTAGGTTTGAAGTGTTAATCAGATGCAAAAATATGCAAATGAGCTTCCTGTCTCGCTCTCCAGAACTGGGCCTCAACTCCCATTCGCCCCCTGCAGGCAGATGCGTGCACTGCAGAGGGACATATGAAGATGAGGGGGTGGAGGGGGGGGACCCGTCAAGATGATGAGACACGATGAGCGCGTGAAGGACAATTAGAGGATGTCGTGGAAAGGATGGATGGAGGGATGGATGGATGGATGGGGGGGGGGGGGGACAGACGACGAGAGGGGGGACAGGATGAGAGGATGAAGGAGGATGAGGAGGATGATACAATAGAGTCTTGAGAGAGTGACGGAGGAGGACCGGGGTGATGAATGCGCGATGACGGGGTGAAGGATGAAAACCTCCCGCGTGCACATTCATTCGCGAGAACGCGGAGACGCGAAGAGACAAACGACAAGACTCCAGACCCCCCGATGGTACTGTGGAGTGTTGATAGGGAGGGGCGAAAAATGGGGTGTAGGGGTGGGGGGGGGAGATGGGATGAAGGGAATGAAAAGATGATGTGTTTGGTCCAGATTTCTTTTTTTTTTCTTTTTTCTTTTTTTCTTTTTAGCTCATGCTTTCAGACAGGACGTTGAAGAGAGCCACATTGTCCTCTGGTGGCGGTGAGCGGGACTGCTATTGAACCATTGCACCAATAATGGCGGAAGAGACTTTCATTTGAATTCATGATTTAAGATGAAATGAATTTCTTGTCATACATTTTTTTATTTACTTCATTCAAATGATTACGACCCAAAATATGTATCTATTTTTTTGGTTATTTAGATACAGTACAAGCCAAAAGTTTGGACACACCTAACAGTCTTCTTTTGTTTCTTACAGTAATGTTCAGTCGTTTCTTTTAATTTATTTACATTTTTCCATAAAGTAACCCCGACATCAAACACCTGTCAGGTGACTACCTCTTGAATTCATCAAGAAAAAGATTAATCTGAAAAGCAGCATTTAAAAAAAAAAAAGAAGAAACTAGACTTTAAGACATTTATACAGTTTTTTTTCAAGTGTGTTTGTTGAGTACATAATTCCACATGTGTTCATTCATAGTTTTGATGCATTCAGTGATAACCTACAATCAAAATAGTCATAAAAATAAAGAAAACACATTGAATAAAAGGGTGTGTCCAACTGGCCTGTACTATATACAGTATGTAAACTATATATATATAAATCTCAAACCTTGAAGGTTGCTGCAGACTAGTGGTTGCTTTGACGTGATATTTCATCAGATGAAAATGGAATGTCAAACGTTCTAACAAAGTTGATGGTATCGACGGAGAGAAGAATCGTGACTGAGGAGAGAAGAGGGACGGAGAACGTGGCAAATGATTAAGACGCACAAGTGTAAAGAAACACTTAATAAGTGCGAGCGAGAACAAGTGTGAGCGAGTGAGGTCTGAACTCTCTGGTGTCTGTGTGAGCGTGTAAGAACTAGTTTGAACCACGGTTTTTTCACACGGGTTCACATTCCCACATTAAATATGGATCAGAAAACGAATCGACCCCTGGCTTTGTCTACAAAAATAGTGGAAATGCAGAATTAATGTTCAAGTATCGAATGCAGTCTGGTAGACAGTCTTGTAGTTCAAAACCCCCCTTTTTTTTCATGGGCTCAGTCTTGGCAAACGATGGTCTTGGACTTGTTGTCTCTCAGGCTCGCCCGCATAGTGTGTCTCTCTTTATCTTTCTCACACACACGCATCTATTTACTGTACAAGCACGGCTGGTCGCTCACAAACTAAGCCTCTCCGCTGGACTCCTTCACACTGTTTCAGTAGACGACACATCAGAACTTAAATTTAGAAGACACTCAACATGCAATTTGTGTCATTCATTCAGTTGTTTTTTTAATCCGTTTATCCTTCCGTTTCCTTTGTCTGCTCTGTTTTTGTGCACTCGAGTCTGCTTTTATCGCTTCACTAAATTGCGTTTTTTATTAGACATATTTGCCATTCTTTTTTTGGAGTAGGCTGTATCTTAAGATACGTCATTCAACGCATCTCAGCAAAGCCGTGTCTGCCAACATCAAGTGACCATTGAAACCAAATCATTCTTAGTGGAAAATATTATTAGTTACAGACAAGTATGTGTATGCGCATTTAAAGTGTTGTGATACGGCTAGTGTGAGACTTTTTCATCCAGTTTAACTCAATAGGACTCTTTCGTATCTCTTCAATATATTGTTGGAAATGAGTGGCCTTCACTACTAGTCTAACTAGACAGCTAAAAACATTTTCCAATTAAAAAATAACCTCTTAAACTAACATGCATAAAAAACATTTTTTTAGCTGTATTACCTGTGTGTTCAATAGCATTGACCCCTGAGCTTCAGCAGGGAAGATTCACAAACATATATGTGAGGTCAATCAACCTATTATCGAGGAGAATCTGGACTATTTACAAGAATAGACTCAACGGGAATAGTTCACAGCCATTCAGGCGTAGAGGAGACGATAAAGAAGATGGACTGCGTCTGTGAGCGTGTGCATGTCGGGGTGGTGTCGAGCTTCGCTGCGATCGCCTATAAATAATCAGTTCAGTTGTCACGGCAACAACAAGATTTGGAAAAGAAATATGCATCACTTTGTGTTGAGCTTTACTCTGTCGATGTAAGACTTTTGCACAAAGAATGTCTTGTCAAAGGAACCGTTTTTGTACCAATTTTCTTTGGTGCATAACTCTATCAGTCTAACAAGTGCGAGTTCCAGGAGCTGATGACCCGAACAACCACCAAAAAAAGGTTTTGTTAACATCTAGCATTTTTTTATAAAGGTTTGTGTAACACTGCAAGTCTTGTAAAATCCAGATTCATCTTATTATCTTATACAACACTGTATTTCACAGATTTGACATTCCCACTTGGGTAGTAAATATAGGAAGCTCTAATAACTCTTCCTCAGTACTTTCAACTTCTCTTCATCAGCAAGGGGATGCTGTTACTTCAGGTGTTAGCGGACCACCTGTGGAACTTGCATGATACAACACAAACTTCCTCTCCGCGAAGATCCTCTTTGCCCCCCAAAAGACCTCCAGCTTTTCTGGACTATCAAGATCAATCCAGAGAAAAAAAACATTAAACCTAAAGTTGTCCCGTCTAGAAACTTCGCGAACGAGAGGGTATGAGAGCGGAGTCCATTATGACGTAATAATGGCTTCATTCCTCCTCTAGCCAGCTGTAGTTACGCACCACTTTGTTTATACAACAAGTCCTTTGGAGGTTTAGACTTCCGTGATTGAAATGAAAAACCTTGATGTTTGATTAATCAAACAGAGTGGGTGTGGTTATAAGTAAAAAAGGTTTCTTCTTCAGAAAGTGTTTTTTAGTAGGGGGGGCTTTAGTACATTTTTAAATGTAAACATTATAATGAAAAGAGAGTTCTGTACAAACAGACACATACTGATAAGTACAATAGAGGTACAAGATACATTCAGTCGCCCCTTTAAGAATGGACAGAGGATCCCTTTTCACTCATGGTAATCAATATTGATATTTTAGTAATATATAGATTTGTACCTTGAGAAACACCCCAAAAAGAATAATCTAATTCAAAGAGAGAATTGAAATGAGTTCACTTTGTTTATTAATATTTTCATTTTCTCATTAAATCAATCTCTTCCTGGAAAGTTTCAGGGAACATTGACTCTACAAAACACCAAAGAATTGGCAAAGACTATCGATTTTTATGATGATTCAAAAAAAGAAACTACATTTGTTTGGAAAACCTTTGGAAATGAGTAATAAACAAGTCACTCATTTGTCCTTTGAACTCAAGCATCAACCCTTGGAAATAAATGGACGTCTGCCTCTCATGAAGTTAAGTCGATTAGAAGTCGAGATGAGAAATGATATGATTGTCGGATCATGGTTGCTATTAACCATATGTTCTGAACACCGTCTTCCAGTTTGTATGCATGTCCTGTTATTGGTGTTGAGTATTTAATAGGAGTATTCCCTCCATTCTGAGTAGATAGGCTTTGTTTCTTAAGTGATGTTCCACAGAGAAAGCAGAAGTATTTTCACTCTTTCACTGTATTTCTATGTCCAGTCCAGAGATGACCAGTCTTGGAACTTTGTTATTCTCTGTTAGGCCTAAGGGCAGCAAGCATAACAGAGGAAGAGGAAAATAAACAACGGCCTCCACAAAAGTAAAAACAAAAAAACTGCCAGAACTGAGTGTTCCTTGGTTTTAACACTATATCTTAGTGGAGATTGAAAGTGTTCGGCTGGTGAAGGGCTTTGAATTTCTAATAAGCTGGTGATGAACTCTTTTTTTTCCAAGAATCAAAGTGATTTTTCTGAAGCAAGGTTAAGTGATGAAGAAAAGCAAATTGATATTTAGAAAACACTGTAGCCCTGTTATTTGTACAAACAGCCACAGGAGAGTCCTTCAAAGATTTAGAGAGGAATTCATTTCTGTCATGGCTAATATTGAGAGAAAGTTCTAGGTAACGTTTTTATTCTGCAGCCAGACAACATTGTGATGAATAGAATGACCAAAATGTATTTGCTTTCAACATCCGTTATGGTGAGAGAGTGACGTCAAATTAACAACTGGTATCCTATATATTTTAACTTCGTCACTGAGGTTGAAAGAGGATTTTATCCTGTCAGAACCTCACTGACTATTCATGAAAGTTGATGATCACCTGTATTTAATAACCTTCTAGTGGTTACCCAAGACAGTGGTGTTTACGAGCAGGGTCTTGTGAGTCAAATTGTGCAAGGGGCTTTCAACAATTGCCCCAAATGAGTTAAGGTATTTGTATTACAGACTAGCAGAAAAAATAAGTTGTTCTCTGCAATATATTTTTTTAAGAGTTGTGTGCTATACTTCTGCATCATTCTTGTAAAATTTGCCATTGTTGTTCAATGCATTTTGACTAAGGTATTTTATTACGTGATAGATAGTAGTACAAGAAGTCCAGTTACAACTTTATTATCAATACATGGCCTTTACTAGATAGAAAATAGAAGCAATAAGGTCCACCCTTTGAGTCGAGCACTGAAATGATGTATGGATCTGCCAGCTGTCCGTTCAAACTGCAACTTGGGCTGTTTCGAAAGATCTCTCGTCGAAATGAATAAAACCTTCCAATGATCTGAGAAAGAACTTGATGCCTGGATGTATAGGGCTTGAAAGCTGTTGACGATTGATTTGTTGGTGTTTACAAATCGATTTCCTCTGAGGTAAGGAAAGGAGGAGGCTCTCATCTGCTGACACAACCATTTTCTCTCTGCAGGTGCCGCGAAGGCCACCAGGGGATTCGCTGTGACCAGTTCCTTCCAAAAACAGACACAATCCTCTCAGACCCCAGTGAGTAAACCCTCTCTCTCTACATGTCTTTCTGCTTGAGAAAAAGTAGGTTGGGTTCTGTTCTATTCTCTTTTTTTATAAGAGTTTTTTCTCTGGTTCAGAATATTTTTGTTTTAGTGTGCAGGGGCAATCGAAGTCACAAGGAAAACAAATTGTTAGAAAGGACTGGTTTATCCATTTCGCCTCACAACAGATGGCTCAGTGAACACACAATGTGCGCTGTACGATGAGAGGATGTTCTTGCTACAGCATCTTATTAACAGAAAAGACATAATCGGGGAGAGTACCTGGATAATGTGATGTCCCGCTTATACTCATGGAAGCGCCTCCACGCTGTCTGCTGAATAGGAGTCTACTGCAAAGCTGCAACATAATTATCCACTTTAAACAGGTGCAGAAACAATCTTGCTGACTATTGACCAAACACTGACATCTGGTGCAGTTACATGTGACTGAACTCGGTGTTTTCCCGACAGCCCTGAGTCATTTGAAAGGAATAATTTTTCCCACACTGATCATGTGTGCGCTGTTACATCTAGTGTCTCTCTCCATCTGTTGTGCTGACCATGCAAGGCTCCCGTTCTCTTCCAAGATCTGTGCGTTTTATCGGTGTAAAGCAAGAGTACCAAACCTTCTTGGTACCATCAAGAGCAAGTTTTGGAATTTGGACTAATTGCAACCACTTAAAGTCCTCCCCTGTTATTTCAGATATAGTTCTAACTTGAGGAACACTGGTAAACTGTTTTAAGTGTGACTGGAAGGTATGTCCAATTTGCAGTTTGCTCAATTCATTTGTAGTGCCATTTCTTCAGCTTATACTTTCTACTCCACAACTCTGTTTTGTTGTCAATTAATTGTGAGACATGATGACAGTCCCATGCAATACTGGAAACATTTACAGAGGAGAGTCCTCTTTGTGGCCTGGTTTTCTACTCGGTGTGACAAGTGTTCCCAAACAAGTTGGAAAAAAACGTTTAGATTTTAAACCACAAGCAAAAACATACAAAAAAAATAATGGTACGCCTCTAAAGATGTTTGTCCGGATGGGTAACTCTTGAGTTTCAAAGGGAAACGAACAGCAGGAGATTCGGGAGGAGCCATTAAGAAATCCCATTACACTAAACGCTAAACGAGTAATTAACCCCCGAAAAAAGGATGGGTTACGATTCCTCAATCGAAGTGTCATAGAATTTCTATGTAAAATTCCGACTTTTTGCTGTTATCCAGCAAAAACGATACAGAAAACTAGGAATCCCCTGAAGTTTTTTGTGAAATGTTTATCTTTCCACAAATAAAAAAACATGTAAAGACGGATGTCATTAAAGTACATATAATACATATACATATAATCAATTTGTGTTTAAGATCTTTGCCTATATATAATTTGTCAGAGGTGTGAATAGAAAGTGTCTTCTGCTTTCTCTTTAAAAGGCTGTAGTTATTGAAATCATCAATATTTTATCAGATTTTATAAAGATCATGAAAGACCACATGAATAATTAAATGATCAGTGTGTCACGACACTAATGTCTCTCTATCTTGCAGATCATCTAGGCATCGAGTTCATGGGTGAGTTCTGAGTTCATCTTTCCTTTTTTTTTTTTATCCTTTAATGAATATTTAGATGTAAAACATTATACGTCATCATAGGTAACATGACTTTCCTGTAGATTGCCATACATGCAGAATTAAATAATGTTTTTTTTAATTACGATTTATTATGATTAGTCAGACGCTGCAATCTTTTCTAAATGATAATGTATAGTACATATTCAAGTTAAGTTAAATAACAATTGGCTCGGTATAAATCCCAAGTTTTGTTACCATTTTATTGTTTTAAAATTACAACAGCTCCTTTTCCAAAGTAATTCCCCTGCAACCCCAATAAGAGAATAGGCGGAACAGAAATTAAATCAATGAATCAATGAACAATGATTGGTCTAATAAAAGGAATATAACTTTCATCATCCACAGTTATATCTATGTTATTTCAAAGATGTGTACCAAACTAATGGTAGCCCAAAAATCAACTACAATTAAGCGATTGCTTTTAAAATGATTATTTAAAACTTTTACGTCCAATATTTTTGTTGATTTTAAGTTTCATGTTTATATGTTTACAAGTTACTTCCCAGACAATGTAATAAACGTATATCCAACATGAGGATATTCAAGCATTGTGTGTTTATGATTCAGTTATGAAATGTATTTAAATAAAAAAATATGTCCTAGTCAAGACCAATGCCTCAAAAACACTTATGTTTTATAGTTGTATTATGTGTTTTATAATTGTGGTTAAAGGTTTGAAGTTTTCTTCTCTGTCAATTAGAACTTTGCCTTGACACAAAAAGTTATCATTCGTGTGTGTTTACGTAATGAAACATGTTCTACCTCCTATTTGTTCCAGAGAGTAAAGATGTTTACAAGAGACAGGTCCTGTCAATCACATCAATCGCCATGGCAATCAGCCTTCTGGGCACTTTGTGCATCGCCCTCTACTGTCGTAGCAAGTGAGAGACACGCCATATATCCACTAGCTTTTACACCCACAATGCCAACTGTGATTGTGATTATCGTGTCTGCCTGTGCAGGAGGCGTAGGGAGAAACTTCAAGCGCATTTGAAAGAAAGTCGTAGTCTGATTAATTACACAACAACAAGCTGCGGAGACTCAAAGACGCGTTACCATGGCAACGTGCAAACTCATCAGGTTAGTACATTCATCCTCCATTGCTTCTCCTCCCTTCCAATTTAGCAATGGCACGACAGTATTTTTAAGTGGATATAAACATTACATTTTATGTTAAAATAAAGATGTGCAATCTTCACTATTCCTGTACGCCATTATTCGCAGTTTAATATTTATCAACAGTGGGTAACAGTGATTTTAAAAGTTCCTTAAAATGATGCTATGAAAATAACACTTTTGTGAACACCTTAAATATTTAGAATGTGTAGCGTTGATCATTAACTTGCAATGAAATGCAATAGACCACAATATGTTAAACTCTTGCTTTCTCAGTAACTAATAGTCTACGAATTACTCTTTTTTTCTAACCCTTGTGTCATCTCTGGGTCAACGTGACCCGGTGCCCCTCGTGTGGTCTCTGGATCAAGGTGATCGACCTCCACCACTGCATATGTATTTAAGGAAGCCAGGGAGGTCTTTAACCTTAACCCAGAGTCAACACGAGGGCCACCGGGTCATCTTGACCCAGATACAACACGAAGGCCACCAACCAAGAAAATGGTTAAGAATCAGAAAGAAGTATGATGGAAAAGAATAGCAGGATGATGGGAGGCTGCTGTCACTTCTTTTTGTGGCTTTACTACGATTGTTGGGAAGGTTTTCTTGGCGTCAAACAGGCTCCTAACGTTGTCATATTTTTGATGTTCTGTTGGCCAAAAGCTTGACCAAAGATGCGTTACATGAGGCCTTCACTCTCAGTAACTCAAATACAACAGCAATCTCAGCAGTGTGTACAGTACAGCCCTATTATGGGAAACAGAGATATTATATCAATTCATTGTTATCGTTTCATAAATTTGATGATTTTTTTTTTCTTCTAATGACAATGACGTATCTTAATCAAAACAACATATAGTAGGCAGAAAAGGGGTGAACAAGCCAGATCTGGCCTTCTGATTCATATAGTACATTAATATAACCAGGACTGCCACCATTAAATAACTGCTAAAGTGATATTTACCGTTTTTCAATATACTTTAATTACCACACCTTGCCGGCTGCAAAGGTGTCCTCTGTCGCCTCCTTAAATCACCAGCGCTATAATCAGCTTTGTACAAGATAATGAGGAAAGTTAACAGGGTCTGGCGAATTCTCTACCTTTGGTCTCAGCTGGACCTCATTACAAGAGATGGAACGGCCTATGGTCGATGGTTACTTAGATCTAATGAAGTCAACGACATTTTGAATTGCATATCAAACAGTAATAAATGTCTTCCCATTTTTAAATACTTAATGGATGTTGTAGAGTGTGATCCAGACAGCCACAGCACACAACACCCAGTTCTAGTTGGATCTACTACTGGATGATATTATTTTATTTAATCTGTCTGTCATTTTCTTATGATCAAACTAACTGTCATCCATGGATTCAGCTCTTCAGTCACTTTGTGTACTCTTTCCAAACCCATTTTGTGTGTGCAGCTTGAATCAAGCCCTATGACAACCATGTTTTTTTTCTTCGGATTAAACATTTGTTCAGTAATCAGATTTAGACTCCCCTTGATGAAAAAAAAAAAAGTCATTTTACCTAATAAGTGTGTTAAACACTTTGCCAAAGATGATTTCTGCTGCTCAATCTATTCTTGTTTAAGAAAAATGGCTTTAAACCTTTTAGTCCTGAAGTTATGTTTGAAATGAGTCCTGAAAGCAATTGTGAATTGTATTTGGGCTTCGGCTAAAATAAATGCTTTTTAGGAAGCAATCTTATAACCCTATCCTTCTCTTAACAGTTCTGCAAAGGAGACGCCAATTGTCACAGCAGCGAGGCGAATCATTTTTTCAACATGGCAGCTGCCTTGAGAGGTGGAGCCCAAGTTGACAGGTATCAGAAAAATATGTTGATATGATGATGGCCATGCGATGTTTCACAGACACACTCGAACACAAACATCTTAAAGTGCATGTGAAGTAAGTTTTTTTTTTTTTTAAATGTCATATGCAGGACCAAAACAATCTAAATGCCTTTTGGCATAAACACAAGTGACAATAGCCTCTTCAGACAGTGTTAGTAAAAGTGGATTCGGGCATTTTGTTACGTATGAGTTGATGATGATGAAACCGAGCGTAATGATGATTCGGGAGATATGCAGCTGTACCACAATGCACCCTGTACAGATGAGAGTCTTGACATGATCTGTTGATCTCTGATGCAGAAATAATCCGATTATGTTTTTAAGACACTCGTTTTGTAATCATCAAAAATTATGGTTATGAAATACTTACTACACACTCACAAGGACGATATCAGATCTGTTAGAGAACAAAAATCAACTTCACTGTGTATGCAAAGTACTGTGTGAGCTTAAATATACAGCTTACTTCAAAATAAACTGTCAATTAAAAATGTTTCCTTACAAGAATGACTTTAAAAAGTGTTTTAGATAAGGAGGTATTCAAAGTATTAACACAATTTGACGAACTCTTTACGCTTCACTCTTTGGAGGAAGATCCCTTGAACACCGTCTTGTATTGTTCTTGTTGAGACTTCATGTAATAGCTGTATAGTGAAGACACTGTATCATGATACACGAAAGGCCACTAGATGGCACTCTATGTTTGAAAGTAATGCTATGTTTCATTCAATAAGTAGAACAGACTAAGACATTACAAAGCAGAGTGGTTGCTTTTTAAAATGAAGACACTGTATCATGATAATACATCAGATATGAGTGCCAGAAGTGTGAATTGGTCAGAATCTACTAAACTCTGGAGTGTATTCTTTGTTTTCCTTTGTTTTTAGGACATCTGAACAGCGATGTTTTTAAGGGTATTTATGTTAAGGTGCTCCATAGCCACACACCTACAAGACACTTTGTCAAAATCCTTTAGTTTTACAGCGTATATCATCCAGAAAGTCCTCTTTAAAAGGCATACTTATTAGCTGTGTTTGCATGGAGTTGTCACGGGTTAACCTATTTTCCAGTAACTAACTCAAAGCGTAACTCGTTTTTAATTTGTAAAGATGATTGTTCACTGTAAGAATAATGTGTTGCAGCATTATACAGTATTGTCAATTTACTTAAAAGCTCTTGTACTTTTTCCTAGCGGGCCCCATCTCACAACATAAGAACAAGCTGTTAGTGAGATCATACTAAAAGTTATCTCAATTAGTGCTTCAAAATATAAAGCATCTATATCTCTAACCAGTTTTAAACAAAGCACTTTTTCACGAAAAGACAGAAAAAAACTTTTCAGGATAAGCAGTTTCACTTTTTGTTTTTATCTTTTGAGTCAAATTGTTGTCCTAAAAGCTTTTTTGGAATTTAAACAGTTTCCATTTTTAAGTCTGATTAATACAGTTTGTAACAGAGTCATGGAATTATAAATCATAAACTTTGGATCTAAAATGCAAAAAAGTCAATAAATATACAGTATATACTTTAAAAAGCTCTTATAAGTTGCCAAACTGTGACCACATAACTTCTTCTAGAAAGCCTTACTAATGCATTATAAAGTCTAATGAATGTGTTGATGCATCCGGATGTATACGAACGAGGCAACTGACGTGTGTGTGAGACATTACAGAGATTCAAGGAAGGATTCAATTTTCACCTCTCATCCAAATAACCGATGTGTGAGACAGAAACAAATAAACAAGTGTGACGAGTAAGAATCCATGTGTGGGTCGTAGAAACCCATTACAGTGATTCACCTCTTATGGGTTGTTATCTCTGGTTACTTGAGGTGTTATGGTCGCATTGTCCCAGGAGGACCTTTGGCAAAACCCCTTATTCATGTCCACTTCAAGGCTGTAAAGACACTAAAGTAGAAGCTGGTGCATCCCAAGGACATAGCACTTGGGCAGCAGAACAATATGGTTTTCACCGTCCAGTGCAGTGAGGAATGTCTGGGCGTGTCGTCGGTAAACAAAAAAAAAAAATAGAACATCCATCTCCACTTAGAGGGCACCGGACATCCTTTGAGGATGGATATGAACAGGCCCTGGCTAGAGAGTGCGGTTTTAAAGAGGAGTTAAAGAAACCATCTTCACCAGGCTGAAGAAAAGCTCCTCTTAATAGAGGTGGGAGCCTCAGACACTTAGAATGCAATGCGGAGCTCTCTCTTCCCGGGAAAATCTCCAAACCTGACAGCAGAAGCTAATAACCTATTCAGTTTGCTGATGGGTTTCTACGACCCACACATTAATCCCAACTCCTAGTTGTTCTGTCTCTTCCTTTGGTACGATTCATACCTGCTCCTCTCACTTGAAGAAGCCTTTTGGACGAGAGGGGGAAACGTATTCCCGGAAACATCTAAATGGTCCAGTCGCCTTGCTTTGGACCATTTAGTTTAGAAAACGACCTGGATGAATGTGAATGTTCAAGGATCGTTTGCAATTCACAAGACATTTAAATTGTCATAGACAGCACTGACACAAACTCCTATCTAACCCAAGAGGAAAAAAGAATGTCGGAAAAATGACTTTAAAGCTCAAGTTTTACATGTAAAATAGTATAGTCGCCTTAATGCAAAGACATTGATGGAAATGCTGTATTTATTTATTTTTTTATGTTTACTCAGTTTCAAGTCTAATTGCTTTAAAGTAGTACATGTTAAACCACTAAAAATAGGCTATTTAATGACTTGCTTTCACAGTGATTTGTGTTCTTAGCAACTGGAAAATTGGGAGGCAAGAAAAAAAACGTTTTCTTTAAATTATTATTTATGTTTTTTTTCTTTGTCTGCTTGTTTACATAGGAATGGTTCAGTGTCTCAGATCCCTGACCTGAAAAGCTGCATGTTTCATTGGTCAAAATCGAATAAGATGACCCACGACTCTCGAGGAAGACCTAACCCAATCGGAGAGAAGTTGTCAGGACCCATGTACAAACACCTGCAGGAGGTAGAATCGCGTAAAAAGGAAGTTCAGGAACAGAAAAGGTAGAGACATGCCGTTTGACTTCATGGAGTTTAAGAACAGTATGGATGAAAGTAACGCGATAAATGGGGCGAATCGACTTTTATAGGATGGGGCGGAAAACAGTCACGGCTTACTGATATTTGACGAACTGCTGATGGCACTTTTCTGTCTCCCGCAGCTGCTTGTCAGAGAAAGCTAACTCCATTCCTCAAACACTTGTTTCCATGGGAACCACAAGGCCATGGAGCGACCAGATGGAGGAAAACTCGGACCCCGCCAGCAGCTGTTCCAGCCCAGGGCTGCCACCTCCATTACAATCCTACTCTGTCCCCATCATCCCCTCCGTCCACTGTCATCACGGTAACGAGGCTTCGTGTATGCAAACCGCTGAGTCAGCGACGGCGTTGTCATCCGTCGAGAGAAGGCACAATGTGGCGGCGGCGGCAGCACGGGTCACGCCATCCACCTTTGCACCTGCTGTTGGCCCGGAGGAGGCGGCGCTGCTCCTGCAACAGGCACAAGAACAGCTGAGGGCTTTGGCCCACTGGGGGCAGGAAGTGGGCCCAACACCCCCTCTGCTGGCAGCGAAAGAAACTGTCTGTTTCCTGAAAACGGCGTCATGTCACGGACCCACGCAGACACTGCTTCTCTGCAAATCGCAGAGAGACATTGGCCTTTGCAGCCAATAGAAAAAAAAAACTGCAGCTGCAGTCTTTAAGCTGAAAAATCAAGCCTCGTGAGAACTGAATATATGCAGCTCATTCATACACATCGACAGGAATACACACACTAACAGCAGAGAAAGAAAGAAACCAAATAGCCGTCCTCCACTTGTGTTTTTAATTGTAAAATAGAGTATATGAAAATATATACATATAAACATATATGATATACATAAACAGAATTGAACAAGTGACTAATGGGAGTCATCACAAATGACGATGTAACTTATTTTTTGTATCAATGTCACATTACTAAAGGTTATGGGAAATGATCTGAATGTATAGCTGCAGACGCGACCATGATTCCATCCAAAAGGAGGCAGTTTTCACAAGGCCTGGGACTTTGTATATGTACGTATGTGTGCATGCATACGTTCATGTGCGTTGTTAAATGTTCACATATGTGCAGATTAGGTGTGTATGTGTGTGCGTAGGTAAGTGTGTGGGAGAGAGAAAGTTTTTTTTTTCCCTCAAACAGGCCATCATTGGTGCATTTCATCAAGTTTTTTTTTTTTTTGATGGACAAAAGCTGAACAGAGGAAGTTTCATTAAAGGTCGCTTGCTGTCTTGGTCACCTCCTCCTGGAAGACTTTGGATCGATCGTGTTGATTTGAAAGAAGAAATAAAAACATCTTTTGTCTCTGACTGAGATTTTTTTCCCTGATCATAACCCATGTAGAAATCTGAGATTTCCTTATTCGATAGTGTGATGACATTTGACTCAGAAATGTTCAACTTAACCAGCTCTAGACAGAAACAGGAATGTACAGAAGCGTTCAACAAGGGAAATAAGATAAAGTAGATGGAAACGGATTTTAGAGGGAAGACCAGGTGCGAGGAGGAAATAAAATCTGAAACTGATGGTGTAGAGTCACCAGTGTTTATTGATAACTCATCAATGGGCATTGTGGCGAATGTCACATTATCAAACCGAGAAATATTACAAAACATTTCGGCTGCACTAATGGATAATGCTAATGGAGAGTGTCGCACTCCAGACTACAGTCACACAATAGAGCTGGAATTCTAATGCAACAATATATTGGAACCTGATTTATTTTCTGTGCCACCATGCTCCAGTTCAGTTCATTTTTTACTCTGCAATGTTAACCCACTAATGAGGCCTTTAGAAACATTAATATCACATGTGTGCAAGAGGGTTCATTTAGATATACCCAAAATTCAAACTTCACTCATTTTCTACTCACCCTCATGTCGACTAAGGGTTGGGATTATTTTCCGAGTAGTCTGTTCCCTTTTAGAGTTATAGATAAAAATGTAAGTCACACTTACTACTCATCTGTAACGTCCATCTTGTATTGAAGTTAGAATTGTTTTAAAAAAAAAAGATGTATATTTAAATACATATATTTTAAGCTTGTTTTAGCGGAACGCACAAGTGTAAATCATCACAATGTGTTTTATCCTCATCTACAAACAAACTTACGATACACAGAAGAAAAAAATAAAAAATTAGAACAATTTCTCATGTCAAGGTTTCAGTACAAGAGGTTACAGACAAGCAGTATCGAGGTATTTCGATTTTTTTTGACGAAGATGAAGACGAAGACAACTGAGCTCCAGTCGCTACATTAAAATGAACATGCACTCTAAAGATTAGTCTGAAAATACACAACTAGTAGTCGACATAAGAAAAGTAGAAAATTAGCAAAATTTGAATTTATGGTGAACTATCACTTTAAGTAACTCAAGGACTGGTCTCCATAGCACCAAACCATTATGCGCCCACATATGGTGGGTCCATGAGAGGGCAAAACCATGCTTTTATATAGGAACAGCCCATAGATAGCTTTACCACTACACAAATAATTGCAGACACTTCTACCCCCTCACCTCGGACAGTTTTGTCATGGGAGAACTTTCTAAAGGCTTTCTGTCGCCCACAACAGTACAATAGCTGCTAGTGTCATCAAATGCCAAAGTAAGGACACGGCTCTGGTGGAGATTTACCACCGGTGTATCTGAAGTTAACTAAAATGTTCAAATCATTGACTAGATTGACATATTTTAAATATAATTTAATAAACCTGAACTGACACTTTTAGTTGTCTTTGGTCAGATAAAGGGCAAAGATCAGAAATCCTCTCCCGCTCTTGAACTACTGCAATTCCATCCGCTTACCCATCAATGCAGCTCTGAAGAATCATTGGCCAAAACTCATGACCACGGGTCAGAGTCTGGACCTTACCTAAGAGGTCTTCTTTTGGCCCGGAAGAAAGAGCGAAATGTGCCCCATCTATCCATCGTATTGAATTCACACTTCATGCTTCGCAACAACCGAAACGGGGTCATGTTTTTAGCTTTATAATGAATTATTTTTTTGGGCTGCGCATCAACCCGCCTTGCACACTTCACATCTGGCGGTTTTGAAGCCTAAAGGAACAGCTCCACATTGTTGTTCCAGCTGAGCCAAAACCAAGACCCAGTAGATTCACTTCAAAAGCATTAAAAAGATGGCAAGTTTTTGTTTTTATTAAACTTTAATATCAAGAAAGCAATTTCTTCCAAAAGGCCCGGGATTGGGAGTCTTCACCACGGCTGAACTTTTTTGTCGGACACAAACTTCCCATGTGGTTCGGTGGCTCCAGCAGCTAGCAGGGCCAGATATATGGGGGTCTCCGCTCCTTCCTCTGGAGATTTAACGGCCTTCGGCCCGGCCATGTCAGTGCGAACCCAACCGGGACAGCAGGCGTTAACAAGAATCTGAACCACAAACAAAAATATGAGTTGCACATCAACCTATAGGTTAGAGTTCATAGTCACCTGATCGTTGGGTCTGTTTTTGGAAATGCGTCGAGCGTGGATCATAGACAGAGTCTGGGGAAAACGAACACTTTAAACTGAGTTTCGATTTTGAAAATACAGAATTCAGAGGATATGTATTACCGTCACTCCGGTCTTGGACACACCGTACGCAGTCTCAGGCCATCCATCACTCTTGTGCGTGTCTTTCTTTGTCTCGTCGACAAATCGCTGCATTAGACCGTCGAGCTCCTCCTCCGTGATGTCATCGCTGCGGAATCGTGACTGAAGAGCCGGGCTGCACTTGTTTAAGGCCAGGCTGCCGACGATGCTGGACACATTGACAACACGTCCTGTAGGGGATAAAAAAATCAGAGAACTTTAAGCATCTAACTATCTGTTGAAATCGTTACCGCGTTTGTACCTCCGGCTTTGATGAGCGGCAGAAAGTGAGTCAACACATCGCGAGTTCCAAAGTAGTTGGTCTTCAAGGTAACTTCAGCCTGCACGTCAAAGGAAGCCGTATCAGCAGCTGTGGGAGACAATAGACGCAAACATGATGAACACCTGTTCAGTGTTGGGGAAACTTTTTTTTTTTAACTTTCTTTATACCTTTAAAAGCGATGCCCGCATTGTTGATGAGGACATCTACTCCCCCGTACTTCTGCTGGAAGAAAGCAGCAGCTGCAGCGATACTGTCTGGATCATTGATGTCTAGACGATGGAACATTGCAGTCAGACCCTCTGAGGACAGAGATTTAACAGCATCTTCCCCACGAGAGCTGGAACACACAAGTGTTGGTTCAGGAAAAGGTCATCGTTAATATCATGCTACTAGTTCTTAGATGGCACGTCGTTATGCATCTACTTTTAACTACAACTATGTCCTCTGAGAAAACTGGTTTAAAATATTTAACTACTGCAAATTTGAAAGCCAGTTCTAAACGATTCATATTTTTTTCAAAGGCATCCAATTGAGACGTGAATGTGACTTTCTTGGTTTGTTCGGGCCAACTCATGCAGCTGTAGTTAATTTGTCAAATTTCAATTTGAAATCCATCGTCTAAAGGGTAATTTTCTGTGTCTGGACATCATTCTTGAGTCTAAACCAATTACAGAATAATAAGCGTGGAACTTGGAAGCGTAAAATGTGTTTGGCTGAGAGAAAATGTCGGTTACTTGTGTTGGTGTTAATTAAAAGAAGACTTGGCTAAACGTGCAAAGCGGTTTTCATTAGCCAAGTTTTAAAACTAAAATGGTCGTGAGTAAATCTGACTCAGATCTTTCAGATTTTTACTCGACTAAATTTGGAGTAAATTAAAGAAGGAGTATAGAACAGATGTGACTGAAAGTTAACTAAATGGACTGCTCGACATAAAGACTAGACTTGAATAAAACCAGGCTACAAAAAAACCCTAAACAGAGGCAGTTTTTTTGTACATTAATAATGATATGGTGTATGTACACTGTGGAAAGATACTGGGTTAACCTACTTGCTGAGAACAATGTACCTCATCTATCTGCCAAGTTGTAGCATTGTTCGTAGCTAAAATTGATTGATAAATAATAATTAAAAAATTAAAACGAAAAGACAAACGTATTTAACGGTTTCAGATAAGATCACAGTACAACATATTTTCTCATTTGTATATATTCGTATATAGTATATATATATCTGTGCTGCCTCATCTTAGACCTTCACTTAAACTTCAAGAGAATACCACCTGGGTGGTGTGTCGAGGGGTCAGGAGCCCACACACACACTGCTGGGTTGGGGTTACCATTGTTAGCAACTTGTTCTGAGTTATGTTCCATCAAATTTAAATTGTACATGTGTGAGATCGTACACATGAGGGGATGCAAAGTGATACAAGTCATTTATTTAATCATTCATTTTCTATGTGGCTCTATCCCTTATGGGGGGCTGGTGCCTATCCCAGTTTCTTGGGGCGAGAGGCGGGGGACATCCTGGACAGGACGCCAGTCTGTCGCAGGGCACACAAAGAAACACACGAGGAGTGATTACAGCTAGCTCCCGTAACCTCTCATTCGCCAAAATTTTTTAGATGGGATAGAACTATATAAAGTGATGCCTTCAGAAAGAGATCTTTTTGCGGTAATCTAAAAATATGAAACACTTAGCAATTACACCATGCACAAATCTACATCTGCAACTGTGACTTACGTGTCTCTGGCTGTCAGGTAAACGTCTCCAGAGAACTGTTTGCAGAGCCCTTGTACAATGGCGAGGCCGATGCCTTTGTTTCCTCCTGTGATCACGGCGACCCTGGCTGACATTTTCTGTAATAGAAAAAACATTTAAGCTGCAAGCTTTCAGCCGAGTCATATTAGTAAATGTTTAAATCCTAGTTTACAGGCTGCATTATCAGCAAAAGGTGACGCTACTAAGCATAGAAGTTGCTTGAAACAAAACTTTTTCAATGGTCGGATTTTGTTCCAATTAGTTTTCGATTTTAATTTAATACATCCGTTTCTTAATACTGAAAACTATACTGGCACACCGTCTCAGATACACTCCTACCATTCAGGTAAGAACTGGAAGAAACTTTGCTCCCAAATGTTTGGAAAACAGAGTCAGAGTTCGTTTTACAACCGACATCGTTTACACGTTTTTTATTGTCATTTAAGCATTTGCACCAAGTTGCACAAAAAAAACATTTATTCTGCTAAATTGTACATGTTATTTTTATTAAGATTATACAGTGTTAACATCTAAAACCTGTTAAACGTAAAATACTACTATATGATTATCATCATCTTAATAAAGTCCATATATCTATTCATCATAATAATGTATTTTTATAAAGCTTTATAATGTCTAACGAATTGGCTCATAGTACTTTAAACAATATTTAACATGACCAGCCCACTAGATAGAAATACATAATTTCAAATATGCAAAACACATGCACATGACAATAGTGCATTCTAGTCCATCCTTATCGTCTGTGCCAACCATTATTATTGTTGTCTTTACAGAAATTGAGATGGACATAACAAGCAAACATCACAGTATTCATCTTATTGATTGTGCAATTATCAAGTCTGCAGGACAAACAGTCGGGGCTACGATCCCAATATAAGATCCATCAATAGCCCTTTCACATTGTGGGAAACCAAACCAGTCTCTGAATCCTTGAGTCATCAAATCAATCCACAGCAGGGCACTCTGGTGTAGAGGCGCAGCATCCCATTAACAGCGACCGTTACTGCGGTAGACGCTCAATTCCAGAATAAATGAGAGACCATCCTGTGCACCTCAATGTTAGCTAGTCCTCATAGACGTATATTGCTACATGTTGCCCTATGGACAGCGTTTTTTTAAATGTGGTTTTTGGTTGTCATTAGAAGGAGTGGCCTGAGGATGTCATACCAACTGTTGGAATGTGGTCCGTCCAATTCTGGTATTTAACCCGTCACTCATTATCGGAACAGTAGATGATATCGTGCTTCCACCACACGCAACTTCTCTACCAGATAAAGATGGTCCTTAAAAAAGGCATATCAATTATTCTTGGGTAGATGCGAACCTGAACCTGAAACCATTTGACAGACGATGTCAAATACATCAGTACAAATCAACACAAAGTACAGAAAAATAAACCTGAGACAGCTTGTTTAACAAGATGTACAAGCAATGTGCATTTTAGTTTATTGTAAGCTCCGTTATCCTTGCTCTTCAATTTTCATGCAAACATCTTTTGCTGCAGTAACGTGTGAATTTTTCCCACGCTTGGATTAATAAAGCATTAAAGAATCTCTAACATTACTCTTCCTAAAAAGCTCAAAGAAACTGACGAAAACAGCACAGGTAAAATAAGCCTGAATATATTTGGAACATTAGTTTCACTACTAGCAGATTCTTACCTTTCTGTTGCAAATGAAGTGTAACCGAGGAAAAGGGGCTTCAAAAGCCTCTTTTCGCAGCATGCAGCACAATTACACCACAAATCCATGCCCCGTATTGTCGATAAATCCTGCCATTAGTGAGTGTTGACCATTTAAAAAGAAGCGTTAAAGTGAAAAGTAGGCCATTGCAGCCTTGAAGTCGCGTTCACTCTACATCTTGCCGCTAAAAGCTGCATATAAAGTCACCTAATGATGACGCTAACTCAGAAATGTGTTTTCCCATTCCCTACCCTGGCTCGTCGCAGAGCTTACCTTCGCTGTGAAAGTGGCTACAAGTGTTTCCCATAAATTGATAAGAACATATTCCGATTTCAACCCACCATAGTCTCTGCCTCATGGCCAGTTGTCAATGTAAATTATAACAAAATAGAGCAAAACGAGAGGCAACATAAAATACTGTGCTATACAAGAATAAAAAAAAGGAGGTTATTCTCTGGCTCTGGAACGTTCTTCAAGTTTGCTGCGAGACTGAATATGCTAAAGTGCAGCTTCATGAACTAAGATCTAATGCTCCGTCCCTGTTGGTAGCACTTGACGGTCGAGTAGTTGAGAAGTGCACATCAGAGACATCAACAATTACATGTGTGGACATCAAAGTATACACAAACTTATGTTAGAGAATCAAAATATGTTTCTTATTGTCCACAATGATGATGATCCTGGGGGTTACGACCACAAGATGATTTGTTTTAAATCCGTTTTTCTACATGTTTCAGAAACAGAAATGTGCAGGAATTCTAGGTTGATATGTTTCCGATTTTCAAACACATGAGGAAAACCAGCTCTCACTGCAAATTGAGATTTAATGTTGACCTGTTCAGCTGCATTGTGGGAATTTATTGGCTACGGTTACTCCATTGGCACAGACCTGATAGCTCAGTTCCCTCTGTAATTCCCCGTTGCTAGGATACGCTGTCTCCGGTGAAACGTTAGGGTTGGACTAATGTTCCACAGAATATGTGAATTAACGCCTGCACATTTTAGAGTAACCAACTGTACTAACATTTTGATTGACTTATGTTCCGAACCTGCTACTTTCCAAGTGCCAAACGGGCCGTCTGTGGCACATATTGAATAGAGTTGAAGTCCTTGCAGCAGATTATTTTCTTTATTAAATGATAGAAATGACTATAACTTTGGCACACTAAAACATGCGATACAAAATGTGGTCAAAAATAACAAAGGAAAATTCCGCCTTTGACATTGTTGGGTAAAGAAAACGGCTTTATTTATTTTGTGTAAATTAATTATTGATCAACGATGATCGTTATTATGTCTCTTATGTGAAAATCCCGGTAATACCATTCAGATCCACCCAGAGTCAACAGCTCTGAAGATAATAATAAAAATAATAATAGATAGGTTTTGTATAGCGCTTTTTTGGAGGTCACTCAAAGACGATCTTTCTTTATACAGCTTTGCCGTGAACATGTTTGTACGCCACTCTCCTGTGAACCTAGACTGTGTATAATGTGGGCTTAGTATTTTTTTTAGTCACCCGTCTGTTACAAACACAGTCCACCGGTTTAACCAGACTCCAGTCAAAAGGCGAGAGTTCAAGCAGGCTTAAATAAGATGTGGCGATAAAACCATCAAGCTGAGGCTACGCTAGGGTATATTTGCTACAATTAAATTATAAAAGCCAATAATTGGCATATAATCAAGTGAATGCAGATATTGAAATTAGTGTTTCAGAGACCCAAGCGGTCTTTTTATCGATGTAAATGCATTGGTAGTGCAGTAAAAGTATGGTGACTTTAGGTCTTTCTGCAATAAGCCTCAAGCGGAAACTGGTTGAACTTCAGCTTTTTGCATTCCTGCATTGGTCTCCCCTTTTTTAAACCAGATTTTACCCCCCTAGTACATAAGACCCCGGTCTTTTGTGACTCTCCAGACCGGCTCAGGATTTGGCCCTAGGATATGTAGCGTGCAGATTTGTCACATGAATGTTCAGCAAGTGATGGCGGACTAGAGTGTTCTTCAGCACTGCTGATGGTTCCTCGCACACGCTTCCAGACCAGAGCAGAGAAATCCTTCCAGGCTGTTGCTCCTAAGATTTGGAACGATCTTCCTCTCCTTCTGTGTTTGATGGAGTCTACTGACGCCTTCAAGAAACATTTTAAGACTTTTTTTAATTGATGAGGCTTTCTCTTAATTTTCTTGGAGCTGTTGTGTTTGTCTCTACGTTGTTCTGACCTTTTAAAGCATGTATTTTAACTATATATTGTTTTTCTATTGTTAAAAGCGCTTTGTGACTCTTTACAAATATTATTATTTGTTTATTATTACTTACTTAGGTAATGTAAAGCCAAAGGAGATGATTCATAAAGTCTATCTATCTATCTATATCTAATGTCATGGTCAGATCATACAATTCAATGACCATGAGTAACTTAAACCGATAATTGCATATTATCCTAAAAATATGGTTTACAAAATAAAATTACACTACACTAATGCAATAAAATACAGTAAATGCTATGGTTGGACTAATGTTTGAAAGAATATGTGATTAACCAACTGTACTAACATTTTTACCAACTGATGTACTGTACTACTACTTTTTAAGTGAGCAAAAAAGGAGTGTGGAACATATTGAATAGAGTTGAAATCAATGTAGCAGATTATTTTCTTTATTATATGATAAAAAAAAACAACTATAACTTCTGCACAATTTTCTTTGCGTAGTGATACAAAATGATCATGTGGTCAAAATAACCAAGGAGAATTCTTAATTATTATGTTGATCAACGATGATCATTATTATGCATCTCATGTGAAAATCCCAGTGATACCACTAAGTTCCACCCAGAGTCAACCGCAGAGTGTTTTGAAACATACTCTGCATTGACGTTAACCTGAAACAGATGAAAACATTCACTGCATCTTAAAAAACACAACGGTCGGTGTCATGCCTTCAATTACATATGAATTATGAAGGGCTTTAGTGCATTGAATGGGAAAAGAAAAACCTTTACAGTGACTTGCTTTTTTTTCCGGAAAGGTGTGTTCCAGTAGAGCAAAGGGTACAAGGTTGTACTAAATAGGTGACAGGTCAGAATCTACAGTAGGTAAACAGTTGCAGCTCTGGGTGTGTATGCGTGTGTATCTATAGTTATAAAACAACATATTTAACTAAACTATTGCATTGATCTGGCGATTAAAAAAAAGAAGATTTCGAGCAGCTTTGTGTTATTTAAACGCAGCATCTCTCATCTACTGCCCAGTCCTCATGGCTCACACAAGTGAATAAAACATGGATAAAATAACCGTATTTTGCGAAAGCATCGGTTTTAAGAATAGTTTTTGTGACGTTTGATTCACAAGTTAGCATTGTTGACATGTTGTTATTCAAGCCTTCTTACAGGAAAACGTAACCCAATACTGCGCTGCAAAAAACGAAAGTTTACACAACATAAACAGGGTCACCTGACCCACTAGTTAGTCCGAGCATTGTTTTTTTAACTGCAATAAAAGGTAAAGTAAAACGTCTTACGGAATTGTGGGAGACTGGGGGAAAAAGCGGTTGCAGTTATGCGCAGTTGACGTCTTCGCAGACCAGGAAGTGACCGAAGGAACAGGAGCTTTTATCAGATGGATTTTAAATTATACAACAGTTCAAGGCGGCGGGGCTTAGGTGGTTTTAAATCCTTCATTGACTAAAAAAAAAATTAAATCAAATTGTAACTGCATGATGTGACGTCAACATTAGATAGCAGCCAGGTGTAGGATTTTTATTTTAGTTTTCTTTTTTTATATATATATATATATATATATATATTTAACATTAAGTAATTTAGAAAAGCATATAATCAGGTAAAGCAAAATCAGCACGTAATATTGCCGTGAAATGTATATCTTATTCCAATAATAACTTATCTATGACCCTATTTTTTGTAATGAATATGTTTTTATGTGTGTCCTTTTTTTTGTAAAAAGGTTATGGTTAAAGTAAAATTAGTCTATTTCATTTTGATAACATGTTTGTTTGTTTTTCGACCTGGTTAGTTTTTGGATATGTTTTATTTGTTATTAAAAATGTGTAGTAAAGATACATAAAAAATGTATTGATTAAAAAATATATCGTTTTCATAAAATACAAATGGAAAAAAAGAACGGGGAAGTGCAATTAAGTGCGCATGCGTGAACCATAAGACGTCAAACATGCGACTGAAGGTACGAATTCTGCGAAAGGAAGGGGATCGGGTTGTTATTACACGCTTCTGCGCATATGTTTGCGCAAATACGGAAAAACACGACCACGTTTTTTTGGCAGGCGAAAAGAAAGTATATTCGAACAAGGACGAGATTATGATGACAACATAGAATGGCTGATCACAACATTTTAACTCTGGTTTCATTTTAAGTGCCTTTTATTGCTGCTTGTGTTGTAAAAGTTTTTTTTAGTAAAATGTTTGTATATCCATCGTTCTTCTCTTTAAAACATAAAAAGAAAATCCAGTTCACAACTATATCCAACCGGCTCACATAGTGGTAAGGCTGATCGTTGTGATTACAAGTTAAATGTATACATTGCTGTACACAAGCTTATGGTGTATCCTGCATGAGTCAATATGTTGAGAAATAAAATGTGTTGTTTTTATAGTTCGTAGGCAAACCTGCTGCTTGACGTTCGTCAGTTTAATGGGTCATCAAAAGATTGGACGTGCTGGGCGGTGTCGAAGGTGGAGGCGCTGTAATGTCAGTCAAAAAGGTGATGACACAACTTCAATAATTTTGTCCATCATGGAAGTTATGACACATTTGCATGTGTCTGTCTGTGTCATGTCCAGTCTCTGTGGGTGATCAGCAGCAGTTTGTGGATTTGTTAAAGTTTCTGTGTGGTCGTGGATTCAATGGGTCGGTGTTACAGCCTTGTCTCTTCTCAGGTGAGCTCTTATTACAGTTCTTTGTAGCTCCGTATATATACATCAGCTTTTTTGTTTAATCATATCTGGAACTCATTTGAATCCCTTTGTTTTATCCAAGACACTGGTCGAGGTCTGCAGGCTCGCTGCTCCATTCAGGTAAGGCTACGACATAATATACGATAACTGTTCCAGCATGAATTTTCATTTTAATAAGAGTCAAATATGTTCCAGCCGGGTCAGTTGCTGGTGTCATTGCCCGAGTCCTGTCTCATCACTACATCCACAGTCCTGAAGAGTGAACTGGGAGAGTATATCAAGAGGTACACTCACATGCATGTGCACATTTATAGACAGAAAAGCATATAATTTAATTCATAAATAGAATATTAATAAAAAATATTGTCTCCTGTCTGGCATTACAGGTGGCAACCACGTCTCTCTGCTCTCCTGGTTTTGTGTGTTTTCCTTCTGTTTGAGCGTCGGCGTGGTGGAGCATCTGATTGGTCAGGCTTCATACAGGTGCTGCCCAAATCATACACCTGCCCTGCCTACTTCTCCGATAACGTAATGGGCCTTCTTCCTGCCAGCCTGCGAAGGAGAGGCTTGGAACAGCGAGAAACACTCCAAGAACTTCATTCTTCCAGTCAGAACTTCTTCAGGTTGGGTCCCAGTTTGAACTTCGGTAGATTAATGTGGTCATCAACTCTCTTACTTGAGTACTTTGACTAATACTCTTGGTCATATGACTTGAAGATTACTTAATAACATGTACTCGATTTTTTAAAAGTGTCTCCCTTGCCTGGTCATTGTTGTATTTCCAGAAGTCTGCAGCCATTGCTGAATGAACCAGCACTGGAAGTGATGTCATATGAAGCACTAAGGTATAAATCTGTATTTAACACAAGCATTCTTGTGTTGTACAAAATATCACCTATGCTTTTGTCAAGGTGGGCGTGGTGCAGCGTAAACACGCGCTGTGTCTTCATGCCTCAGCCCTCGAGCCATTTCCTCTCCGGAAAGGATGATAGTGCGTTAGCGCCATTCTTGGATTTGCTCAACCACCAGCCAGACATCCAGGTCGGACCCGGTTGGTATCTTTCTGACGACATGTGTGAGATTTTTCAATGTTCCTTGTGTTTTTGACTCAACAGGTCAACGCTGGGTTCAATCAGGTGAATAAATGCTACGAGATCAAAAGTGTATCAGGAACACGACGTCACCATCAGGCCTTTATCAATTACGGACCCCACGACAATCATAGTTTGCTGCTGGAGTATGGCTTTGTCGCTCCTGCTAATCCACATAGTGTTGTGTATGTGGACCCAGGTGGGCTGATAATTATCCTTCAATGTGCAGAAAAGCCATATTTACTTTTGTTTGTTGACAGAAATCCTCCATCAGATAATACTAGATGGAAGTTCAAATGAAAAGATGAAATTTCTGCTGGAGCACGACTTCCTGCGGTGAGTAGCTGTTTGCTTTAAATAATAAATATCCCTTATAAGAAACCCTTCTGCCAATTGTCTGAAAGTATTTAATAGTTTGCAACAACTCCACCCACCCTGATTATTTTTCCATCTTAGTTTGGAAGTGCATCCAGAAAATATTCAGTTTTTTCAGATTTTGTTAATTTTAGCTAGAAATTCTACACACAACACCCCATAATAACATGTGAAAAATGTTGGTCAATTTTGTAGGAAATCAGGCATTGCTCATCACTAGGTCAATGCCATCCCTATAGTAAAGCATGTGGCAGGAACTGGGAGACTAGTCAGGATAGATAGGGAAAGATGAATGCAGCAATGTACACACACATCCTGGATGAAAACCTGCTCCAGAGCACTCTTGACCTCAGACTGGGGTGACGGTTCATCTTTCAGCAGGACAACGACCCCTAAGCACGCAGCCAAGATATCAATGGAGTGGCTTCAGGTCAACTCTGCAAATGTCCTTGAGTGGCCCAGCCAGAGCCCAGACTTGAATCCAATTTAACATCTCTGTAGAGATCTGAAAAAGGCTGTGCAACTAATACTAATACTTACCATCCAACCTGATGGAGCTTGAGAGGTGCTGCAAAGAGGAATTGGCGAAACTGCCCAAAGATTGATGTGGCAAGCTTCGCATCATATTCAAAAAGACTTGGGGCTGTAATTGCTGCCATAGGTGCATCAACAACGTATTGAGCAAAGACTATATAATACTTGCGTGATTTTCCTTGTAATTATGGGGTGTTGTTTGTAGAGTGGTGAGGAAATAAATGAATTTAATCCATTTTAAAAATAAGGTTGCAACATAATAAAATGTAGAAAACGTGAAGTGCTGTGAATACTTTCAGGATGACCTGTAGGTTTACGCATGAACACCAAATACTCAACTTGTGGCTGTGTGTATTGTTGTATGTTTTTATTTTATGTAAAACAGAAAACGCAACTCACTGAGCACATTTCTATCTCTGCTTACAGAGATCTCAACATTTCCATTGATGGCCCAAGTTGGAGACTCATGACTGCCATCAGACTTCTGTCCCTCCCTCGGTCTTACTAGTATGACCACAAAAACAAAAACATACACGTGTTACCTGCATTTCTGGGATGAAATGAAAGACGTTTTATGTTAGACCACTTTTTTGAAAGGTTTCAGAAATGAAATGCAAAAAAAGGATTTGTGTCTCATTAGCAGAAATGCTGACATAATTGATAAACTCTGGGATTTATATGTTCTAACATTGTTTAGTTTTTGTGCTTTAATATGAATTAAATATGAAAGTTAATCAAGTGACTATTTAAAATGTGTGTTAAATCTAGACGATTGATTACAGTAAAGTTGTAATTTCCTTACAGTGGCATGCTGAAAAGTCATATCAAATGTAGATGCCTTAACAAGTAACAATATAACATTCTGCCACATAGTAATGCCACCTTAGTGATATGAGCATGCCATCACGAAAATAAATATTTATAATTGATACAGCAGCAGCTTTTTTGAACTTGTGAAAAGTATTTGTTTGAGTTAAATTGCACTGCTTCTGTTTATCTGCAGTAAACAGTGGAGGGGCGTGTTGCAAGGGCAACAAGTCGGTGAAGAGCGAGAACAATGGTGCCAGAAGAGTGTGCAGAAATTGATTGCAACCCTTTTAGGAGAGACTGTTCATGTTTTGGAGGAGGTACAGTAATCACACATACCAACCACATAATTGCATATCAAGTACATGTATTGTAATGCTAATTAGGTAAACAAACTCTAAAAACATCTAAAACTGCAAGCTTGTGACTTTCTTTTGTGCGTGTGTGTGTGTGTCTGGATTTAGATTTGCACCCTCCTTCCTCTTTGTCCTCCGTCGGAGCAACAACAGCTCATCCTGGTTCAGTCATTGCGTGCAGAGGAGAAGTGCATCCTTGAAAGTTGTCTGGATAAAATGAGTTGACACTGCAAACATTTGTACCAGTACTTGAAGGTTTTTGCCTTTGCAGTGCAAACCAATGGTATGATTTAATGCTTGTGACACGCAGCAGTGTAGTTTTCGGACACAAAAGACGTTCTTCCTCAAATTGACTAAATGAGAGGCAGCTTATGCTTGAACACATATGCACACACACAATTTTCATGTTCTTTGTTTTTTTTTTAATAAAAGGTGGCTCATTTGTATCTTACTTTTGAATGTTAAGGTGTACTGGGATTTTCAGAATGTGACCACTGCCTTCTTCTGCTGACCACGCTGGACCATCTCCATGGCGACAAACATTTCACTAACGGGTACGGCCTCCACTGATTGCGGCCTGTGGATTCAGAAAGTTGACAATAACACCATTTTATTTACTGGTTTTATAAAAAAATATATTACTGCGCCTAAATAAAAGAATAGAATCCCATTTTAACAAATGCAACTATAGTGTAACTTATTTACTGGTAACCATTTTATTTCTACCATTTAAAAAAACAATTCTATCTCTATATTATAATTGTCACCAATGCTAAATGCAGGTTATCATAAATACCTTATGATGCCAGCAGACATTTTGTCGATTAGATCCTTGAGAATATCTGATAGTGGAGTTCAGTAGAATAACAAGAGGACATTTCTATGGTGAAACTTTCTGACGTGACAAAGGATACGGAGGAAGCGTCCCTGCTGAGCTGCAGCAGCTGTCCAGACTTCAGGATTGAGAAATGAAACTGATGCCGACTTGAGGAACAGGGCCCTGCAGTCAGGAGGATCCAGCTGTGTGCATGAAATATGCATGAAAACACACGCATGGATTGTCCGATATGGAGGTGAGCTTCTACCTGCAGGTTCTGATGAGACGTCACCCAGTGGCCACTGACTGCCAACACACTGATGATGTCATGCTTGTGTGGTTGAAGCATTTCTGCTTCAGTTTCTCGAAGACTAACTACACAAAAGCATTGCACATAGTTCGTCATTAGCCGCTATGTTTTATGACATAGTGGGATAATTTCAATGAAAACATTTAGATTCACACACTCATGGGGACTCTTACCCCCAGTGTCAATGACTATATTTACACCGATTCCTCCGGTCTCCTCGAGGATGACTGACAGCAGTTCTGAGGCATCCTTGTAGACAGGAATTACTCTGGCTAAACACACATTACAAAGTTAAATTAAAATCAAACTAGTGAAAATACAAAACAAATAACACTGCTGTCAAAATAAATAAATAAATCCCTTCACAAGGAAATTCCCCCCACTTTGGGGATAACTTGTGTATAAGGTGGAATGTCTACTTGCCAACTGCTGGTCGTAACTGTTGGAGGAAGTCATGATCCTGAGTCGAGTGTGAGGTGGTCAATACTTTGGCACCGTGATAGCACGCCAGCTGGATACACATCAGACCCAGTGACTGAGGGTGAACACAGACAAAGTGAGTTAACTAATTTTGCACGTGCATATTTACAAGTTTCTACTTACACTGGCACCATCTATAATCAGAATGGTGCTTCCTGCCGCCATACCGGCATGCATGTGAAGAGCCATGTATGCACAAAGACCATCCTGCAACGCTGAAGCCACACAGGCGGGGGAGAGCTTTACAGGCTTCTGAACTGAAGACAAACACAGATGTATCCAAATTCTAGTATGTTTGTGACCGCTTCTGCTTAGTTTACCCAAATACTGTTCTTCTATGTCGATGACGTCACAGAGTCCGGAGTAGGAAGAGTCAAGAGGAAGTAAACCTAGAAGAGATGTTGTCCCGTGACAGTTATTGATTTAAACTTATGGTCATGTAAAGTTGTTGCTTACCTGCAACTTCATCTTCTGGCTGTAAAAACGTGACATTTTGTCCAACTGTAATAGAAGATATTTCCATCAACACTCGTTTATCAGTTGTTTTTTTTTAACTAGCAGCGTGTTGTTATCTTTAGCGTTTACCACCTTGTAATACGACTCCCACTATTTCCTTGCCGACAGGAATCAAGGGTCTTTGCACGCCCACATCAGCCAGCAGCTGGAATAATAACAGTCAGTTATAAATCCCAAAATGCCGATTAATATTAACAGTACCTGAAGGTCCACGGCCCGGAGTCCACATGCCTTCACTTGGACTCTGACATGATTATCTTTAACGTTCTCAGGAAGTCTCTAAACACATGTTTACCATTAGCCTCATACACAACATACACTCACCACAAAAAGCTTTTTTTTTTTTTTCTTACCAACTCTTCCGTAACAAAAACCGGCTCCTTCACATCCGCTTTGTAAAACAATCCTTTCATTGTATATCTAAACCTGGAATTGTCAACATTAAAACTGACAAATATCTTCCTATTTGTGTCAGGTGACCTCTCTTCTTCTGGCTTTGATTTGTTTCTCATGTCTCTCGTTAAAAACAGCGACACATGCTGGAGAATGTTAGTATTGAATGTCGAATGCACATCTGTTTCATCTTTAAAATGTTTTTGTGTTTTTTTGCATTTTCATAGTGTAATTGTTTTGTTAAGATGTATTATTAGGTATTAGATTGTGTGCCAATAACACCACATGTATATCGGTTTTAAATCTCTGGTTGACAGTAAACAGCTACTGACTTCGGTGCCAATCTAAATATCGCGAGGTATTCCCACTTTTAATAAGCGAAGTCGCAATCTCGCGAGACTTATGGCCATTACCCCATTTTCCAAACGTCGGTCAGCGGATCGGTTTATTAGAGCGTCGGACGAAGAGGTCCTTTGCCAAATTGGAGATCCTTAATTATTAATGGCTACATGAGCTTACAACGAGGTAGTTAACCCTCCAAATGAAGGATGTATGCTAAAATGTAAGGTAAGCGTGCACAGCGTCCTGAAGTGATTTGATGTTAAGCTGTGCTAGCACTGTTAGCACCGCCGCTGCTGTGCGAAATATCCTCAGATTGTCCGCTGTCACTGTGATGTTTAACCACCAGAGGATGTATTTTGGGGGTGAAGGAATGACACGATCACCCTTTTCACCCCAAGTGGCAAAATAACTATCATTTCGTATAGTTGTTTGTCAACTTGCATCATTGCTGCTAGTCGAATTGGTGTTACGGTTAGCATTAGCTTCTATTTACTGCATATTCTAATGTTGACTGAATTTAATTTTGGATTTTTAGGAGAGTTTGTCTTCTTTACTGAAGTCTCTTATACTGTCTGTAGTCGACCTGGTTATAACTATTGTTATGATCACCCTTTGCCTCTGCTTGCATCTATAACAAATCCTTAAGCTTAGCCAACAAATCCAAACCAACTCCCAACACTTGTTTGATAAAGAGGACAACACACCTACTCTGAACACTCCTCTATTTCATATAAGACTCCTGTCAATAATATTGGGTGCACCAGGAAGGACATCCAGACAGTATTTCAACCTCTTTATGACATGGAGATGTTATTCATTACATTTAACTGCATTACAATGTAATGGTTACAATTAAAGGCACTATGAAATAGGGAAGTCACAAGAGCTTAGTCACACCCTACAAGGTCATATGTTGCCCAGGAACGGATGTTAATACTCTAACATTATTATTATTTGTACTTCTAATAATAATCGTAATATAAATATTCTTCTCTAATGGGTTCTGTGTGTGTTGGCACCACTATTGATGTGTTGTCCAGGATTCGGTCTTTTGAGAGAGTGTTTAAAATGTCTTGGCGCTGACATGTTTTTTTAGTAAGTGATTTGTTATTTAGTATGCTCAAATATGTTTTTTTTATGAGATCTTTACTTCTGACACAAAGTAAATATTTTTTAATTTGAAAAGTTGTGTGATCGCCAATCACTTGACTAAGTTGTCAGTGCGGCAAATCCCATGGTGTTTTATTAAGGGTTCCAAACGTTGGGAGACGAGTACAGTATAAATGCATGAACCAGATTTCGCTTTATAAACAAGTGTCTCTTTATTTTTGTTAATCTGCTTGATCAAGTTTCATCAGTCGTATGGCATTTTGCAGTCTAAGTTGATGTCATTGTTCATTAGTCTTCTGGCTCATTTTGAGTCTTGTTCTAAGTCTTTCATTTGATTAATTATTTTCCGTTTATTTAAACTAAATCGGTGTTTTGCTACGTGGCTACTTTAGTGGTCCATTACAATAGTATTTGCCAAAGAAAGTGTTAAATTGTTAAATGATAGAAAGAGATTTAATTAAAAAACAAAAACCAATGTATTACTTTTTACCAAACTGACAATATTTTAAATGTGTATCATTATTTGCAAAGCAGACTTTGCTTATACATCACTACTGAAAGTACACTCGGTAGTGAACCAATTCACCTGTTAAATAGTGAGCTGCTAAAATATAAACTTACTAACTTTGGCACTGGATCAAGCTAGATTGCACAATTCACTTACTCAGACCAGGCTCGGCATGCTTTGTTTTTAGATTGGTACCTTAGATTTTATGTGGATCTTTTGTGCATAAGTTGTGAAAAATAACAGTTGATTTAGGAGATAGTCACCTGTGGGATGAAGACAACATTGTAATAAACAGAAGAACACAGAACTTGAAAAGGAAGAGAGAGATGCAAGAACAACAAAGTGTTGCTTCTTCCAGTGGTGTATTTCTGCACTCTTGTATTAAAGCCCCTTTAAACACATGCTGAAATGCACTATATGGAGGTGGGGCTCCTGGCTGCGGTCTGAACCAGAGTAAGGACTTTCGATATAGATATGAAACTTGCCCAACGTGTTTACCAAAATCATGCACTCTGACTTTAACACATGGTTTCCAACTGTGTGAAAGAGCTGTGGCGTCTTCACGCTTCCGCTCTAATTCTACTCAATTAGAATGTGTCCCACAAGGCGATCTGCGGTGAGTGTCAGAAGCTCAGAGACAAGGTGGTTCACCGCGTAAATAGATCTATACGTCTCTCTGATGAATTAACATTGTATATTCTTTCTACATAGCAATATCTCTTCTTTTAATACAGTTATTATCAAATCATAAAAGTTATCCCAAAACATTTTGGAGTTTAAACTACACTGAATAAGAGAAGAAGAAAAAAGTATTGGTGAATAACACCGAGCAAGTGTTTGCAGACAAAGGCCAGAAAACATCCTTTTAACAGGAGTACATGCATAACTGTCCATCAATCACCGTTGTTATTGTTCGAGTTGGCAGGTTTCTTCAAAACCCCCAAGTAATGTCATGAACGTGTGTTTAAAGTGCTTTTTAATGTGGTGTGAATTAGGATCCATTTTCTTCTGAAAAGAGTAAAAAATAATGGAGAGTTTTGACCAGTTAGATAATGGATTTTCCCTTTAGGTAAAACGAACTTAATCAATCCTGTAGTTAAGTTAGAATTAAGACATATAAAAAAATTTATTATAATATTACTGAAAAGTTAAGAATTTTAAAGAAATGGATATAAACGCTTATATTAGTGTGGTAAGATAAAAGGGTAAATGTTAAGTGATGTGAACTTCACCTCAGTCTGTGTAATTTGATAAGGCATTTAAATATTGTGTATTGTCATCTTTAAAATACAAAAATAATGTTCATATTGAGGTTCTTCACCACCATCATTCTGCTCAAGAGAGTTCATGATGTTCATGATGAATCAAAGTTTAATAACCCAATCCGTCTATTTGTATGATTTGCCGAAGAAACTCCTTAAATCTCAGGGTCTTTGTAGTTTCCATCCCCTCTGTGCAAGAACTCTTCTGAGAGCCTCACACCTTTTCCATAAACCATCTAAACTTCTGCCATCAAGCAAACTTTCATTGAGCATTAAATGCAGAACTTCAGACTGATCAAAATGTTGAACTTCTAACAAAGAAATGCTCATTTCTGATATTTAATCAAACTAGTATTTAAAAGTGTTAATCCCAGTATTACAGTATTTTATCTCAGGAGGTCGATTTAACTGCTGTGCACTTAATAGCCAGTGGCTCCTGCTAAGTAGGAATGCCTATAGTTTAAGGTTTTATATATTCCATCCAGGAGTAACATTTTCTTATTTTGACTGCACTACTGTAGAGACAAGGATACACTTTGTAAGTTAGTGAGTGAGGGTTCTGACCTAGTTTGACTGATTCTGTAGCCCGTGACTTGATTTGCACCCTGTAATTTGGATAAAGACGAGAGGGACCCACACTAAGTTTACACAATGTTTTTTGTTTTTTTCAGACCGTGGGAGACCGAAAAGAGCGAACAATGGCCCAGTTTTCCGCCACATTTGCAGGTAACTCACGCACACCTGAGGCTTGACCAGTTTGAGCAAATAACTTAAAGTGATGCATTTCTGTAAACTTTTACTTTCTGCTCTTACACAGTAAGACATCCCAATCATTTCCTTGGTACATCTCTCGGTGACTTCTAGCGTTGTATTTGGCCATTTGATTTCGCAGTACTGTAGGAACAATGATATGCTGTATTTGAAGTATTGCTACAGTTGTTGACTCTGGAGTTGCGGAATTTACAGATTGTATTGCCGTTGATGAAGTCATAACTGATTCCATGTTTTGAAACTTTCAAAGCTGCTGGAGTTGACTGTATCCTCTCTTCCTCAGTCATCACTGAGATAATGCATTATTTCGTAGTTCCTTTAACTGCTGTGGACATAATGACTGCTGACAGCGCTTTAATTTCAATGCCAAAATCGACATATATACCATATAATAAGAATAAAATATGATTTGAAAGCAAAAGAAACTCTGATACAGTTGATTCATTATCGTGAAAAAATGTATATGATGTATGTATATACAGTTTCAGTATCTGTGTCACAATATGCTTTCGCCGTGAGCCATCAACTGGTCCATTATATTGTGCTGTTATCAATTCTTGATGTGTAATAACCTGCAATGAAAGCAAACATAATACAAAATCCAAAAAGTAACGTTAACTTAGCGTAATGAATACAATTTAAAGAGGGTACTATTGAAATTTAGCTAATTACTTTAAAATAATATAACAAGTAATTGATAATTAACCTTTTTAACCTGATCCCAGCACTGGACTTGCCTTTAAGCTTCTATGCTGATGTCTTCTGTGGCTTTCACAAGGTTAAACCTGTCTAAGGGACAAACTCATTTTGAGGATTTGAACAGAATGTAGGTAGTATTGGTTTTAAACCGATATATATGTTGCAGTTTTTCACAGTAAAACTAATAATGAACACTGTCGTATAGACTTTTCTTTGTTGGTGTTGTTGGTGATCAATGTGCTAACTGGATGATGTTTGTGTTTAGGTCCAGATGTGTTTTTAATCTCTGTCGACGAAAGAGTCAAACATGACCAACAGTTCCACAGTCTTTCACCCTCTTCTGGTGGCTATATCACAGGTAAGGCATACATTAGTGGCATTCACGCACACCTATATTGCATTTAGATAAATACTATGCCTTCCATTGTATCAGGTGACCAGGCGAGGAATTTCTTTCTTCAGTCTGGCCTGCCTCCACCCGTTCTCGCTCAGATATGGTGAGTCCATCTCTTTCTATAAGGTGACCGGTTTGGAATTGGTGTGATAGTTTTATGTCTACTCCTGCAGGGCTCTGGCCGACATGAACAGCGATGGCAAAATGGACATCTACGAGTTCTCCATCGCAATGAAGCTGATCAAGCTGATGCTGCAGGGCCATCCTCTTCCGTCAACGCTTCCCCCCAGCATGAAACAACTTTCACTGTCTCACCAGGCTGGCTTCGGTGAGACATTATCATTGTCACAGTAAATCATCACTAACAAGAACATTGAAACCACTTTTGCGTTGTCATCAGTTCAGTGGGAGTAAATTTACTTAATTAATTCCAAGCTGAGGATATTCACCCCCAACATCACCAACACCGCAGGGATATCATCACCATAGTCATTAACTTATTTAAATTACTGGAACACTATAATTATCATCACAATTAATGCCGTGTTATATGGGTTCAATTTAATATCCTGATGATGATGTATATCCAGATATAGTCTTTTTCTTTTCAAGGAAACTAATATATTGATTTAAGTGTCTCTTGGATCTTGGACCTCTATTGTACTCATCAGTATGTGTCTGTTTGTACAAAACTGTCTTTTCATTTAAATATTTACTTGACTACTGTAATCACCACAATAATAACATTATTATGACAACATATACCTGTTATCATCATGATCAGCAGCATAGTGACATCAACATCATCATTAATAATAACTAGACCTTGTGCACTTGATCATCTACAACCAATTAGGATCTTCACAGTGAGAAAACAGTCCAATGAGGCTGCGGCTTTTTCAAAGGGTCTGTTCTTATATGGACATGTGTAATATCCTGTTGAATGTCCATGTCTAATGTCTAGTATCAATTCACCCACTGAGAATCAAGGCCTGTTATTAATGCAAAATTAAACGAAAATATTAAAAGAAAAGTTATTAACCTTCTTGGAGTACTGTGGGTAACAGTGCAACACAATACACGATTATAGTTGTTTATATTTTTGTTTATTGGTCTTTGCTGCTGCAATAGTTCAATATTATATGATAAATGTTAAATTTCATCTCATAACAACATTTAAACCTCCAGCATCCCATTCCCATTATCAGTAGTTTGACATTGTTATAGTTTCTGGCAAGTGGATGAAAGGGCATATTGGTGTTGTCATGCTGTTATGTTCTGTATTTTGAGTCCTGAGTCAGCATAGAAAAGTGTTATGAAAGTAACAGCCGTTTGGGATTACAGAGCCACTGATCATTTATTTAACATCGATGGTATTACATTGTTGTCATATACTACTCCATCTAGGTGACATTATGGTTATTACAACAATGCCAACACCATCACACTGAGTTTGATTACCAGTGGTAATGATCCCCAACTGAACTTTTTTGTGTATCATTTTTTAGGTCTCCCCCCCTTCCCTCCCATTGCTGCTCCACTGTCTGTGACCTCACTTCCAGTTGTTCCGCCTCTTCCGCCACTTCCTGTTGGAGTTTCTCCACCTCTACCACCTCCATCTATTGCCAATGGTGCGCCACCAAGTGGTATGATCCCGCCAATCCCAGGCTTTTCCCACCCAGGTATGTGTGTAGAGCAGAAAATGAAGAATATTTTCTTGCTTACATGTTGTATCACATGTCCTTTATTCTTTCATTTCCTCATTTCTTTTCAGCAGCTCCTGTAAATAAGTCTTCATCTTTTAATCGATCCAGTGTAAAATTGCAAAAGAACCCATCGTTTGATGCCGTCAGGTAGGTCAAGGGAGGGGAAATGCTGGAAAAGTTTAGATTGCTGCATATTTCCACGTTGACATCTTTTTCTTTCTTCTTTCGATCATTTCTCCCCTTAAGTGGTGGTTCTCCGGCCCCGTCTCAAGTGGATTGGGCTGTCCCACAGTCATGTAGGCTGAAGTATAGACAACTGTTCAACTCTCATGATAAGATGATGAGCGGACACCTTACAGGTATAGGTCTTTGTTTTTTACCTTAATATAGTCACAGCAGTGATTGACATGGGTGTGGGCGTCTGTGCCCCAGGTCCTCAGGCTCGGACAATCCTGATGCAGTCCAGTCTTCCTCAGGGACAGCTTGCTTCCATCTGGTCAGTACTTATTACTGTAATTAATCATGAAGCTGTTAAAGTGATTGCACTAAAATGCAAACCGGATTCTCGTTGATTCACCAGGGGTCTGTCTGACATTGACCAGGACGGGAAACTCACTGCGGAAGAGTTCATCCTGGCTATGCATCTCATTGATATGGCCATGTCAGGTCTACCTCTCCCTGCGGTGTTGCCTGCAGATTATATCCCACCCACCTTCAGGTACTATCTCCCACTTGTGGCCTTATAGCTGAAATACTTTGAGTATCGATTTTGATGTTGTGTAAAGGCATAGAATTTGTACGAACACTGTGGATGTTGCATGCTTGATTTGTTATAGACGTCTAAACATGTCTATATTATTTATATTTGTTAAAGCAGACCAAGTTGTCTGTGGCACAATTACTTACTTACAGTTATGGGTACCATCCACATCAATATAATCAGCACCTCGTTGTTGGTTCCTGTTATTAAAATAATAATGTATTTCAACCATTGTATGTTTAGTAAACTCCAGTTTACAAAACAAGAAAAAGGGATCAGGGTAAATGTATTTACTCATGTCGCTCCCCTTGTGTTCGGAAGTTTCCGTCTCTTTCCCTGAGAGAAAGTGCTCTACTTCATACAGATTTTGTATTATTTTAACAAGCCAAGCATCTGCCCAGACACATGGAAAAGGATTACCAACATTTTCTGGTAATCCAATCCAGCCACAGATAGAAATTTTAATATTAAAATCATTCAATTATTTGTTTTTACAGTTATATAGCAGGTGTGGTACAATAGTCATCTTGTGTTTCCTTGTGGTCAGACGAGTACGCAGTGACAGTGTCCAGTCCGACACAAAGAACGTCCAAGAAGAACTAGAGGAGGAAGCGGACTACAGCCAAGACAAAAAGCTTCCTGGTAACTGAACAAACTTATGTTGATACATGTATAATATTCACAGAACAAGAAAAAAAATCTGGACTCTGTTTCAGTGACTTTCGAGGACAAAAAGAGGGAGAACTTTGAACGAGGGAATTTGGAACTAGAAAAGAGACGACAAGCACTGCAGGAGCTGCAGAGGAAGGAGCAGGAGCGACTGGCTACTATAGAAAGGGAGGAGCTGGAAAGGAAGGTGTGTGGTTTTAAGGCTTGAGAAGATGTGACTGTAGTTATGTACATGTGAGTTGTGTATGCTCATAAGTATTTGATATTGGATAGTGTTGTGGAGACATTCTTTATACATAATTAATATATTTAATCTGTAGGAGCGTGAACGTCTGGAGCAGGAGAGGAGGCGTCAGCAAGAGCTGGAAAAACAGCTTGAGAAACAACGTGAATTGGAGAGACAAAGGGAGGAGGAGAGACGCAGAGAGATTGAGAAACGGGAGGTATGAACGACTGTTGCTTTCAACAATGAGAATTCTGATGAAATATTGTTGTGTAGAGGCTTTAATTATGTGAGGAAAATCGTACACAATGTAAGCGCTGATTAACTTTGCGGCGACTCACACCAAAAACACATTCATCATTTCACACAGTCTCATTATATTTTTAATAATCTGGCAATTTTAGTCATTGCACTTTGACTTCAGCATTTTATTTTGCTAATAAAAGTAAATTTACAACTTTATTGACACTAAGCAGTCCTGGAACTGATGTATGTGTAGGTCAGGCTTTGATTGGACCTGTCCTCTTCTAGTTTTAAAATTCTCCAATGGGCCGGCACAGGAGGTCTACCCACTTTCGAAACATTAAAAGATTTATTTGGATCTTCCTGTGTTCAATCAAAGCTGTTGCTTCAAGGGATTCTTGAGTAAATTAATGAAATGTTCTGATTGTATTAGACCAAATGTGCCATGCCAACACGCATTGCCCAGTTCACCTGATTGACAGTCTTGTCCTTGTGTCGTACAAAATAGTGAGTTTGGACTCAAATAATTAATGTCTCTTTATTAATGCTGTCTAATAACAAGCAATGCAATATTATTTTCAAGAAAGAGGGTTGGTTTACGCTCGCCAGTTGAAGTGATTTAACTCTTTAACGTCTCATGTATTTGCATTGATTGTATGCCGCACGTTAAAAATAACAATGCTCCTTAATATTCGGTTTGAGCCCCAAGTGATAATGCTGTACGTTCAATAACATGTTAACAGCTAAGGTGCCTTTAATGGTGTAAGATAATTATCACAGAAAAAAAAATGTAAGACTGAAACTCGACTAAACAAGTGTAACTTCTATGATATAAATGCACTTGACATGTTTGGTTTGTTTCATGTTTTGTGAAAAAAAAAAAGTTATTCACAGTTCAGTTTATTGATTGGGAAAATTTAGTAAAAATCGGCACCATTGCACCCTTGTGATCCAGAATATTTCCTTCTCTGTTACCAGCTATCTTCAATTCGGCAGTTTCTCCCTTAAGCAGACGGGTACAACAGGTTTATTTCAGCCTTGTTCCCAAAATCCATGAAATGAAACATAAATTATAAAGAAAATAAAGAGATAACACAGTGGTAATATAACAGATAAAAAACATTTGGTGTAAAACAAAAAACTACGACATAAACAATGCCTCTTTAGCTGCGTGCGAAAATACTTTTCTCTCTTCCTTTCTTGAAGTTTCTAAAAGTCCTTGACAATATGCAAATTAATATGCTCTTCTACTTAAAACACAGTACTTTCTTGTGAGATTATCCGAGTCTCCAACAAGATGACTTTCAAAATAAAAGCACAAACTTCTTACGAGAAAATAAATAAGCAAAACACAACTTAAACCTCTTTCAACCGTCACAGTAATTAAAATAAAAAACATATACAAAACGAGGTACGACAACACGCACAGTGTCAGCATTATTATAAGAATACTTCCAACAAGGAATTGTAACCACAATTCTTACTTAAAACTGCTGCTGAATCTAATGCTGTGTGTTTTTCTCACACACTTTTGACTGAAACAGCATTCTGGGTAATTTCTCCACAAGCAGTAGTTTGAACGCAAACACTTCTTCTTATCAGCCACCATTTTCACACTTGTGCACCACTTCTAATCGGTCTTTAGTTCCTAAAAATTTACAACGTGCAGCTATCGCATCAGTTTCAACTCTGAATGAGTGTCTGCTACTATGAATTTCTTATGGTGCAGCTGAGCAAACCTTCCAACTCAACGGTTGTCTCCCTTTTTTTTGTGTGTGCTGTTCCCCTCGAGTGTGACAGTTAGTATGTGTCTGTATCTGGCAAACGTTGTCCAGCTGCATTCCTTTCTGGGCTGACAACAAGAACAATTACAAGGCCAGAGGTTTTTCAGCCACTAAGCATGGAGCTTGGCGCCGTTGGATATCTTTCTTAAAAAATCCAACAAATATGTTTGACTTTTTACTGCACAAAAAAACAAATGTTTTTTTTTTTAACTTTTATATTATTGCAAAATGTAAAAAGCACTTTCAAGCAATGAATCGGTTGTTCCCAGTAGAGGACACCAGTTCTTACTTCTGTGTTTGTTTGTAGGCAGCAAAAAGAGAGCTTGAGCGCCAACGTCAGCTGGAGTGGGAGCGCCAGCGTCGCCAGGAACTTCTCAACCAGCGGAATCGTGAGCAGGAGAGTATTGTTCTGCTCAAGGCCAGGAAGAAGACGCTCGAGTTTGAGCTGGAGGCTCTGGTAACATCTCACAGATATTGACTCTTAGACAAATATCACAAGTGAATTCAAAGTAAGCGAATCTAACTGTTTCACCAGAATGACAAGAAGTGTCAGCTGGAGGGAAAGCTAACAGACGTTCGATTCCGGCTGTCGAAGCAGCAACAGGAGGTTGAACAAAATAATCAGACCAAAGAAGCCCGGATCGCAGAGATAAGGCTGTTACAGCAGCAGCTGCAGGTACTGGTCGGTCGTAAGAGTGTTGTGATTATTTAATGATAGAAAAAGCCATCAAGCATTGCTGCCTTCCTCTGTCGAGTCATGTGACCTGGCGTAATGTTGCTTCTGATGTCTGAACTTTCTCGCCATTTCTGGTTGTTGCAGGACTCTCAGCAGTGGTTAGGGCGTTTGATTCCTGATAAACAAAGTTTGAACGATCAGCTGAAGCAAGTTGAACAGAATAGTCTACACTGTGAGTACACACCCCTCCCCACACACACACGCACAACTCTAATTATAATGGCTGCATTTTTTTTCTGTGTGTTAGGCGACAATCTGTCGTCCCTCCAGAAGGCCGTAGAGCAGAAGGAAAGCAACCGAAAGCAGCTCAAAGATCAACTTGACTCAGTGGAGAAAGAAACTCGAGCCAAATTATTGGAGATTGACGCATTTAACACCCAGCTGAAGGTGATTAGTCAATTGTATTTAACACTATTGTGGAATATTTCTTCATGGCCTCATAAGGTATTTTCTGATTTCAGATATTTGACATTGATTTTGCAGAACATAATGAAGAAAAATTACATTTTGTTTTTAAGTAATATATAGAGCAAAAATAAATGTATAACGCATCTGTACATCTCTTCCTATTGTGCCTGTTAAGTTACTAAAAGAGTGTACTGGATATACTGTATATTGGTGAAAACTTGGTGCTTGAATTGGGATCAAATATTAAGTGAAAGACTTGATACTTTTTTGTGAAGTCTTGTATTTGTCTTCTTTCTCACCAAAATGTGATGTCAGGTCTAAAACTTTATACAGATAAACTGTTGAAATGCTGAACCCTCTCCTCAGTTTGTGAAAACTCTGTCTTACTTCTCCCTGTTCAGGAGCTGAGAGAAATCCACAGTAGGCAGCAGAGACAGAAACTTAAAGAGATTGAGACTGATGCACATACGCAAGGATTCTCACAAGCGCCAAGGAAGTCTGTAGAACTCCCAGAACCCAGGTGAAAGATATTTTTTTGTCATGATGCTAATCATTATGTCTATTACCATTATCTCAAGTAACTTTAACGGTGGTGTTTGGAAGGTTGCCCTCCAGAGAAGGTCAGTCGTGGAGGGAGGATGTTCTCAACTCTGTATCAGGCTCTGCTCCACATGCCTGGCTACAGCGGGTCACTCAGGAGGAGAAGGAGCATAAGAGGAGGATAATGAAGGAGGAAGAGGAGGGGTGCAATACTTCAGGGTTAATGGAAGACCAGCAGAGCAGAGGAAAGAAAGAAATTCTGGAGAAGCCAAACAAGGTCTTTGGCCCGCCAACTGAACAATGGCCAACAACAGGTTAGTTAATCATGGGTTTGATTAGACCTAAACTTGTATCTTATGGCTCACTATTCTAAGCAGAGTTGTGTCAAAAGCAGTGATTATTGTGTGTCGATGTGCGTGTCCTCAGTAGAAAAGGCTCCACCCAGTTCCTCCTCTGCCTCCTCCACACTCTTCGACCACCCGCACGCCACTGGGTCTGAGCTGGTGAAAGTCGTTTACTATCGAGCTTTGTACCCATTTGATGCCCGCAGCCATGACGAGATCACCATCACTCCTGGAGACATAATCATGGTACGATCTTTTTCATTGTGATGATGCTTGATGAAGGTGTGTTGGAAGTGCACGTGCGTGTGTGTCGGAGAATGTGAGAGTGCTCTTCCCTTCTTACCAGTCTTCCCTCTTCTTCCCCACCTCTTCCAAACTGAAGGTGAAAGGTGAATGGGTAAGTTTGTGTGTTTGAGCTTTTATGTGAACAATCAGACATCATGTGGCCGTGGATCATTGTGTCACTGTGGGTTTGAGTTTAGAGTTTTAACACTATTCTAATAAATCATAGTTTTTCCATCTGTGTTGTGATATCACCTTTACTCAGTAGTCGCTTTTCAAGAGCACAATGCATATTTACTGTATGCATGCGTGCATTAGATCTTGGGGTTTCTGACTTGTCTGTCTATTCTCAGGTCGATGAGTCTCAAACCGGAGAGCCAGGGTGGTTGGGAGGAGAGTTGCGAGGTCAGACTGGCTGGTTTCCAGCCAATTATGCCGAGCGGATCCCAGAGAGTGAAGCACCCACCGGCATGCATGCATTTTCGTCGACCGCACCCTCTGCAGCTCAGCCAAATAGCACGCCACCCCCTGCACCGGGGAACACACCTGCCTCCTCTGCTAACTCCAACTGGGCTGACTTCAGCTCCACGTAAGTATGTGTGTGTCACCTCTTGCACGCTTCTATTCTGACCTGTGGCTCTCTTTGTTCTGGTCCAGCTGGCCCTCAAACCCCAGCAGTCAGTCAGACAGCGAAGGCTGGGACGCCTGGCCCACCTCAACCAACCAGAATCCATCCCTCAGCGTACCGTCGGCACAGTTGCGCCAGCGTTCTGCCTTCACACCTGCAACTATGACAACCGGTTCTTCCCCCTCCCCAGTGCTTGGACAGGTGAAGTGTTGAAATATAGAGCCTGAATAATGTCTAGCTGCCTCTAATATCAAATGAATACATTTATTTCCAAAAAGCACTAACATGTTTTCAGTGACAACATTGATATTGGATTAATATTTGGTTATACTTTTTTTCTGCACTTGCATAAGTTCACATACCCATCTCTGTCTACAGCTGATACAGAATGTACAAACTCAATTCCTCTGAAGTTGGGGCGATGTGTAAAGATATTTGGTGTTCAAACTGATAAATCGTATTGTTTTTGCACGTACAAGTGTGGCCTGGGAGGGCCGTCTTTGGGTGACACCTATGCTTTTCTACAAAACATATGTGACATTCCGTCAGTTTTAAATCATCTCGGGTCAAGAAGGTGCCATTTCTGGATGTTGTTGATCTGTGCCTTTTCTTTGGAAGTGTTTAACTTGCGAGAAAAGACAATCTTTTTACTGATAATGTTTTTTAATGTGTCTAAACCCTCTGTTAATTTAATACAATGATGTCGGTTTTTAATGCAATATTGCTTGAGGGTTCAAAGGTCAGGGGCATTTAATGTTAGTTTTCTGCTTTTGTATATAAAGTTCTACAGATTCTCTGAATCTTTTTATTATATAATGTACTATAGATAATGAAATCTCTAAATGTGTTGCAATTAATGAGAATACAAAGATTTTGAAATCCTGTTCAACCTATATTCATTTTTATTTTCATTCTACACAACGCCCCAACTTCATTGGAATAGGCGTTTGTATGATATTGTTTCTTAATATATATTTTATACTTTTAGAGACACGTATATTGCCCCATTTTTATCTCGCCTACTCGTGATGTCATGAGAAGACTACTCTGTAGATGCACCAGTCAAAATATTGAATTCCTATATATTTTCTATTCGATCTGACAGAGATGTGAAAGCAGTTTTTGAGATATTGTCGTTCATTCTTCCAGGGAGAGAAGGTGGAGGGTCTTCAGGCTCAAGCTTTGTATCCCTGGAGGGCTAAGAAAGAAAACCACTTGAATTTCAATAAGAACGAGGTTTGTTCAAACTCTCTGCACATTTATGGAGGCTGCTTTTGTCCTGAAATTGAAATAAACCTTTCTTTTGTGGTAGATCATTACAGTGCTTGAGCAGCAAGACATGTGGTGGCTAGGGGAATTACAAAGTGGACAAAGAGGCTGGTTCCCTAAAAGTTATGTCAAGCTCCTTACTGCTGTTGTGAGGCCTCCCACCATGACCACACCCACTTTGACTGCACCTGCAGTTACCACGCCTAATTTGGCTTCATCGCGCAACAAGAACAACAGGTATGTGTTTAGTCATCATCAACAAATATTATTTTCTATGCCGACTCCCTAAACATACCTATTAGTAATCATATCATTTATATCATTAAATATGTATCTTTTTGTCTACAAAAACACTACCTAACTATGTAAAATGCAGAAAAATTCACACAACTCTAAAGTAAATGCTGAAAGAGTATTTTGTTTGCATGTGTATTTGTATGTACCTTTAAATCCCTTTTGTCTTTTTAGTGAGAGTGCTCCTTTAGAAGGTTCGCCCAATGGGAAAAAAACATCTCCCTCCCCTGCAAAACCTTCAGATTCTATAGAAGGTGACACATGCTCAGGTCGCATACATTCACAGACACACAAAAGTCATCAAACTGAACATGTATATATTCCTCTCTACAGAGTTTGTGGCAATGTACACATACGAGAGTAGTGAGCAGGGAGACCTGAGTTTCCAACAAGGGGACGTTGTCACGGTTAATAGAAAAGAAGGAGACTGGTGGACTGGGACAGTTGCTGGAAAGACTGGTGTGTTCCCCTCAAACTATGTGAAACCACGGGACTCGACTCAAGAGGTAAGTGGGTCCAACAATTCTTTTTTATAAAGACTTTGTATTGGTAAGCAAGAAAACTAAATAATACTTTTTCTCTCTTATTCAGGGTTTTGGAGCAGGAGGGAAAACCGGTAGTCTTGGTAAAAAGCCAGGTTAGTGTTGATAGTAGTCATAGTTGTGCGTGAAGTGCAGATGTTTCGTAGTTGTGTGACTGATCCACTGTTGGCCTCTCTCACAGAAATCGCCCAGGTTATTGCACCCTACAGTGCGACTGGTGCAGAACAGCTGACGTTAGCGCCTGGACAGCTGATCCTCATCAGGAAGAAAAACCCGGGCGGCTGGTGGGAGGGAGAGCTTCAGGTACTGATATGTCAGCAAGTTGTTTATTAGGCTGGTACTCAATCCTCTTGATTGCTCTAGGCTCGGGGTAAGAAGCGTCAAATTGGTTGGTTCCCTGCCAATTATGTAAAGCTGCTGAGTCCAAGCACCACCAAGACCACTCCCACGGAACCCACCCCCCCTAAATTGGCTACTCCTAACACAGGTACACCGAACTGCTACACATGCCCTCACCCTTTCACTGCCTTCTCACTATAAATGTTTTGCAGTCATGTGTCAGGTAATCGGCATGTACGATTACGTGGCTCAGAACGATGATGAGTTGGCATTCCAGAAAGGTCAGGTGATCACCGTCTTGAACAAGGACGACTGCGATTGGTGGAAGGGAGAGCTCAACGGGAGGGAGGGGTTGTTTCCCAGCAACTATGTGAAGCTCACCACAGACATGGACCCCAGCACACAATGTAAGTGCACACACATGCACACAGTGGGAGAGAGAGAGACACACACATGCACAAACAAAACCAACACTAGATATCGTCCATTTGATCAGGTTTGAATTCGGTATGTGGCATGTCTTTGGGCCTCTTACGGGTTGTCACGTATGCGTGCTTATGTGTGTGTGTGTCTTTGTTGGCTTGCCTGTTCACCTACTTTCTGTCCCTGCATGTGTTTGTTTAGCATGTTAGCATAGGCTGCTTTCACGCTATGGACCCAGGCTCATAGGGATGAAGTCCGATTTGCCCCTCAATATTTCTTCACGGGACTAGCAGCAATATTTAGAAGGATGGACAGAAGGATGCCCATTTCTGTCAAAAGCACCATACGTCGTGTAGGTTTTCCATATTTTGGAAAAGCCGAACAATCCATTCATGCACTCACAATGGTCCGTCAGTTGAAACATGCAGCTACATTTGTTTATTTAAATAACCAAAAACATATTCAGTTTTTATTGTGATGACATTATAGAATTTGTTTTTAGAAAACATACTGGCAACTTGGGAATACACTTTTTCACCTATTTAATTAAATCATGTTTTAGATCATGTTGCTCATGTGCTCGAAAGTATGGCGAACAGGGACTATAGTTACATGACAACTTGTCTGCCTTGTTGCCGATTTCCTCAATGATGATTTGCAGCAGCGTTGTTCAGCGATAACAACCTTCAACTAGTTTTAAAATCACTATTAAACGCAACTTCTGACTCAACTAATTAGCTTGGTTTAAAGCAATGATGAATGAGTCTTCCCGACATGAATTAAAAAGGTCAGCTCATACCAAAATCATCATCTACGTTATTTTGGAGTTTTGTGACTTTGCCCTGGCTCAGGCCCAAGTCCAGCATTGTAGACAGGCAAACATGTTATACACATTTTCAAGCCAAATAAGTGTTTGTATGGGCCTTTGAACCTAGTGTGAAAGCACCTAGTGATGGAGTTTGTAGAGCACCAACACCAGATCTGTTCACCTCAGATTTGCCCTTAAAGTATTTCAAATGGTTAGAGCTAGGTTTATTTTGCAGATGACATCATTATCACAAAATCTTTAATCTGGCAAAAATGTTAGTTTCTAAGGGAATGGTTGTGCATACAAAAATTGATCAACAAAAACCGATGCAGAATGTCATCCGCAAATATACTTTGCTCTACAGGCTCTGTGTGACATCCGACTCCCACACTGTCCTCGTTTCATCACCTTACCCAACTGTTGTTGTTGTTATTGTTGTTTTGTTTAGTTGGTTTTGTTGATGTTGTTGTTGTCGTCCTCTCTCTAGGATCATATCATTACCCAGACACCCCCCTCCTCCTCAAAGCCCTCAAAGAGACCCACTAGGCCACTCATCCAATGGGACAGCAGCAAGAGGTCACATGACCCCAGGAGATGGCCTGGACTCTCCCCCAGTAGAGAGACAGTGACTCCGAGCTCCCCCTCTCTTCCTCTCTCCTCCACCGCCTTTGCTCTTGGGAGGAGATAATGAGGAGAGGTGGGGCTAGAAGGATCCTCTCTCCCTGATTGGACTGATATTTACACATGTTCTCATGCACACACTCGGTGTGGATAGTGGGTCATTTTGTGGCTTGAAAGGACATTCTGTCATTGGTCACTCCCTCCCCCTTTCCTTTCCTTATTTTTTTTATTCTTTCCCTTTTTTCCCATTGGTACAGCAGCTTTTAGTCACCCATCAATCAAATTGCTGGCCCACACACTAACTTCGCCCCGATCTACAGCTTCACAGAAAGACCCACTATCTGCAGGAGGACCAGTTGTTCTTACTATCCTCACTTCCCTAGCTATTTCCACATAAGGAACCCTTCACATGGCGCCAATTTTGTGGTTGTTAGTTGAGTTTGAACAAAGATTAAGTCATCAAACTAAGTATATGATTTGTTGAGGGCAAAATTACCTTTTTTATTAATGATTATTCAAAAGTATTGTCAGGTCACAACCAGTTGTATTTAAGTAATGTTCATATTCACATAGTTTAACATGCAACATTGCATTTTAATCATTGAAAAATGACTGGTTTCCTGACAAGAAGTCTTATCATTAAACTCTTATTATGTAACATAAATATGGCTGTTTTACAAACTGATTTTGTTGTCGTCACAAAAAAAAAGGATTCGCCATGTGAATGTAACCAGCCAAAGCTTTTAACCTCCTTTACTGCTAAAAACACCAACACTTAGCCGGCAGGCCACAGAGTTTTCTAATCGTAGAAGGCGTGGAATCTTTTTATGTTTAACTTAAAGTGATTTCATGATTTGTGTTTGTCCATATGTTTCTTTTTGTCTGTTGCTATGGTGACCAACCTGTTGCATTTGAACAAGACAATGGTCAAAATCAAACTCATTCCAGGACAGAAATTCTAGTTTAAAAAAAAAAATGGAAACGGGTAGCACCATTTAGAAAGGGGATTAAATAGACTTTAAATTAACAAATTGCACTGATTTCATCCGAGTATAAACCTTGGCTGCTGATAACAAAACATGGTTAAATAATTCCTTTTCTTCAACAAGCAGATATCTTCCTGTTTTTTAAATACAATAACAAAGAATGTAATTCACATAACCATTAATTAAATGTGATTTACGTCATAGTATTTTAATTGTGTTTAAATACTTGTTTTTTGAAAAGTCTTAACTAACCTCTTCTGGTGGTGCTAGCAGTATTAAGATGGCAAGTTTTCTCATCCGTATGCAATCGGTCCACTTGTTTCCATAGCAACAGACAACCATTGTTGCCATGTCAGATTTGTTTTGATCCTCATCACAGTATTTGTCAAAATTGTTTACCTTTGTTGCAAATGCTAAGTCGTGAATTTCTGACTTAAAACCCGATCAAAGACATTTGTTTGGGCATTGAACCTGTTCACTAATGTCACAAGTCACCATTTTAACCAGTAGAGAATTAAAATGTTTTTTCCAAGACATGTGGTCCGAAATACGTATTTCAGTCAAAGTTGCGTCATTAGAAAGATAAACGTGCAACACTAAAGAACTGCCATGTCACGTATAAAGAGGAAATTCAAGAAGACGCCCAGATGATAAAGTTAAGCTCAACTTAATCAGGTGCAGAGTTTAAACCAAAAAAATGACTCTAGAATAGTCGAGCTGCTTTGTTTCGACCTCAGATGTTCTAAAATAAAACAATTTTAAATGTTGGAGAAAAAAAAGGTGAAACTTTAAATTGGACAGATGTGGCCTCTGCCAGGTGAGTGCACTGATGACTGACGGATGTGTGAGGAGATTCGATGGCTCACGGTTGGTTTGTGTTGCAGGGTGTGCAGACCTCCACCTGCTGGACATGCTCAGTCCGATGGAGAGGAAGCGTCAGGGTTACATCCATGAACTTATCATCACTGAGGAAAATTATGTCAACGACTTGCAGCTGGTCACTGAGGTGAGTCAATGTACAGTATACCTTTCCAAAGTTTGGTCACAAAAGGAGGAAATCTTAAAAATATAAAGTCGCATATAGACATTTTAAAAGAGCCTAGACTTAAACTGCTCTCATATTTTGGACAATTTTGTGACCACTAAGCTAAGACTCACAATCCAGGTTAATACTTTAAAGGTCATCTAATGTGTTGATGTGAGTAAGACTCTATTGTACTCATCAGTACGAGTCTGTTTGTGACATAACTCTCTAACCGTTTAAATATTTTCATTAGAAAATTTGCTTTAGCCCCGTCCACTGGAGATAAATTGTTTACCATAACCACACCCACTCTGCTGTGATTGGTCAAACATCAATGTTTATCACTGTTCGTCATCATTCCCGGAAGTCTCCACCTTCATTGTATAAACAAAGCAGGGCATGATTACAGCTGGCTGGAGGAGGAGTGAAGCCATTATTACGTCATAATGGACTCCGTTCTCGTAACCTCTCGTTCGCTGAGATTTCAGACGGAGGAGAATTTTATGAAGTAATAAGTTTTGGAGAGGAAGACTTAAATATTTGAAACATGAGAGTGAGTCAGGAGAGTTGAGTGTTAGTTGCCCTTTCAATAGATTTTGAGCTGTATTGAAAAACATTTTAACTTTGAAATAGATGAAGAAATTCAGATTTTATAACTATTTGTTTGTTCCCTCAGATTTTCCACAAGCCTCTTCTCGACGCAGAGTTCCTGACAGAAAAGGAAGTAGCCATGATCTTTGTAAACTGGAAGGAGCTTATCATGTGTAACATCAAGCTGCTCAAGTAAGCACGCACTTATTAGCACTTTTATTTGCTCTTGTTTTAAGTGGTAAGTGTTTACATCTTGCACACATATGTTGCTGCTTAATAACTGTTAAAATAAATAAAGTAAATTTTACTTTCTTAATTAAAGCCTTAAAAAAAGCATTTTATTGTAGTTTAAACCATGTTTTTTAATATAGAATTTGAGATTCTTCTCGTATATATTCTGATAAAAATCGAAAGTGACCCAAATCCTTCATCCTTGCTTCTTTTGGTGTCTTCTTTTACACATTGTTATGCTCTTGGCCCCTCAGACCGAGACCTTCAGTTCTTGCTGGTAATATATTTGTGGCTAATAGTATTTACATGCTAATATGAAGCAGTCGTCTTTGATACCAGCTCATCTCAACCCATGGTTCTCAGACAGAAAAGTTTGATTTTGCATAAGTGAGAGAGTATATTGCCGCAGGTCTCTCTCTTACAAAGACTAGTTTTTTTAGTATTTACTTCTTATCAACTTTGGTAAGTGACCCAATGAACAAGACAACAGATATACTTTAATAACATTAGTTTTCTCCACATGGTGTTCTGACTCCCCCCCCCCCTCAATGTAGTGAGGGGCTAAGGCACCAGGGAGTAGAACTACTGCTTCTCTTCAAGGAAAAATGAGCAGTAGAGGTCTTCCATATTTTTATTTTCTGGACCACTTTGCTTCAGCTACTGCCCCCATGATGCGACCTCACTATGTCATTGATTCCCTCGTCTCTCCCTACAGGGCTCTAAGGGTCAGAAAGAAAATGTCAGGCGAACGAATGCCTGTGAAAATGATTGGTGACATTCTGACCAACCAGCTTCCACACATGCAGCCATACATCAGGTTCGCCAATTGCCACGTATAGGTCCTCCATCAGTGGAGTTCTTAACTCTGAATCCTATGTTTAGGTTTTGTTCCTGCCAGTTAAATGGAGCTACGCTAATCCAGCAGAAAACCGACGACAACCCGGACATTAAAGACTTTCTCAAGGTTTTCAATATTAATGCACACATGGGTTTGAATCAATTTAAGCTAGATAGTTAGATATTAAATGTTTGTTTTTAAGTTCTATGTGAAAAGAGACACCTGGGTAGTGGGACAGATTCCATACAAATACAAAAATACAATTTTTGTAAATAAAACTGTCTATAAATAAAGTCTCAGACGTGTGTGACTGTTTCCTGCACATATAGAGGTTGGCGATGGACCCTCGGTGCAAAGGTATGCCACTGTCCAGCTTCCTTCTCAAGCCTATGCAGAGAGTGACCAGATACCCACTCATCATCAAGAATGTGAGTAAAAACACACAAATTTACCTTCCCCTCTTTCCTCTCAGTCAGCCATGTTTGTATTTTGCCCCAGATTTTAGAAAACACTCCAGAATCTCATCCCGACAACAGTCACCTAAAGGCTGCCCTGGAGAAAGCGGAGGAGTTGTGTTCGCAGGTAATGCATTCATATGTCACACACACACACCAGCGTTAACATCGTACGCCACTGCAATCGATCAAGACTCCAACCTTTTCTGCAAATTCTACATGTTAGTCATTCATTTTCTACTCACTCTCATGTCGACAAAGAGTTGGGGTTTATTTTCAGAGTAATCTGTTCCTTTTTAAAGTTATAACATGTATGTTCCTTTTTAATGTAGCGACCAGAGCTCAGTTGTCTTCGTCTTCCTCCAAAACTATGCACCTCCATGGTACTTGTCGTAACCTTCATCTTGTATCGAAGCCTCAACATTAGGAATTGTTAAAAACAAGAAAACAAGTCTATATTTTAAGTTTGTTTTTAGCGAAAGAATCTAGGCCATTAGAGTAAAATTTAAAAAAGAAAAATCTAATCTAATCTAAATATTGCTCTTTCGCAGTGACACTTGAATTGTGTTTGAATGAGGAAACGCGTCAGGCGGCAACTGAGAGACCGATAACTTCTGCTTCAAACAAACTTAAATGTTGATTTATTTGAGTTTTTCGGTAACGATTCCTAATGTTGAGGCTTCAATACAAGATCGAAGTTACAGACGAGTAGTACAGTGATATTTGGATGCGTTTGAGTATCTTTTTGGACGAGGATAAAGACAACAATTAAAATTAACATTTTAATTTTTTGTTGTTGTCTATAACTCTAAAAAGAAACAGATTACTCCCAATAAATAAATCCCAACCATTAGTCGACATGAGGGTGAGTAGAAAATGAGAAAAGTTTGAATTTCAGTCAAACTATCACTTTAAATAAGGTAAGGTAAGGTAAAACTTTATTGATCCCTCAGGAGGTCTCCTTCGGGAAATTGTTTTTTACCAATAGCCAGCAATTTTTCATAAACAATAAAAAATAATACATAAAAAATAAAATAAGAAGAAGAACATAAAGAGGAAGAACAAGATGACACAATCTAAGTCTAAAGATAAAGACAAAGAACATAGGTCAAAGAAAAACAACAAATGGTTAAATGGTTGTTTAATCGGCAGACATTTCTTTGTGTATGCCTCGTGGCTGTAAAAATTATCAAAGTGTAAAAAATTTAAATTAAAAATGCTTGATTCAGCTGAATAATCATGATGCTTATTCTGCTGGTGTCAGAGGGTTAACCCACAAACGCTTAACTGGTGAACTTTGAACCTTGCAGGTAAACGAAGGTGTGCGGGAGAAGGAGAACTCTGACCGATTAGAGTGGATCCAAGCCCACGTCCAGTGTGAGGGACTCTCCGAGGTCTGACCTTTTCCCGTTTCACCCCATCAACTTTTATGTTATACCCCGTTTGTGATGAGTGTGTCTGTGTGCGTCTGCAGCAACTGGTCTTTAACTCGGTCACAAACTGCCTCGGTCCGAGAAAGTTTCTCCACAGTGGGAAACTTTTCAAGGCTAAGAGCAGCAAAGAACTCTTTGGTTTCCTCTTCAATGACTTCCTGCTCCTGACTCAGGTGAGGCTCCTTCGTCTATTCGTCCACCTGCGTCTAACCTCATGCTTGTGCAGGTCACCAAACCTCTCGGCTTCTCTGGCTGTGACAAAGTCTTCTCTTCAAAGACTCACCTGCAGTACCGCATGTACAAGACGGTATATCACGCACACACGCACACACATTGAAAATGCACACACTAAACTTTCCTCTCTACAGCCAATATTTCTAAACGAAGTTCTGGTGAAACTTCCCACCGACCCGTCAGGAGACGAGCCGCTCTTCCACATCTCGCACATCGACCGAGTCTACACACTGAGGGCAGAGAGCATCAATGAGAGGTAGAAACACCCATCAACCAATCATATTGATACATGATGATGATGACCCCGTGTGTGCACATTCAGGACGGCGTGGGTCCAAAAGATAAAGGCAGCATCAGAACTTTTCATCGAGACGGAGAAGAGGAAGCGAGAAAAGGCGTATTTGGGTATGTCAGTGAAGCAAAAATCTGGTGGTTAAGTGCTGTAACTAATTACTTTGTAATAAAAAAAAAACATGAGTCTTTACTATGATTTTGACAACCTTGTTAATTAATTTGATCCGTGTTAGGCAATGTTTTTATTCTATATAAGGGGTTATTTGTCTTTATACACCATAAGGAATATATATATATATATGTGTGTTCAAATTTATGTTATCAGTCTTTAAATAGTCAACAATAAATGCTGAATGAGGTAAAGACTAAAAGAAACACAACATCTGTTAACTTTCTTTGCACCTATTAAACATTAATGATGCATTCAATGACAATGGGATTGCTATGATGCGTTCAAGAGTGTATGATCTGTTAAAACTAATGGTGAAACACTATAAATGAACACTATCACTTCAATGAAAAAAGTATTGCACTGAAAACCCCGATTTTCTGTCTGTAAGCCGATAAAACAGAAAGTTTTCAAGTTATTTAACACTTTTAGTTGTGTATCGCTATTTCCTATAAAGGTTGTTGTGTTTTTGAATACAGTGTTGTTTAATTTTATTGTTTTTATTTAAATTTTAATAGGTTTGTGTGATTAGTACGAACATTAAGAAAAAGTGACTTGTGTGTTTCTATTGGGGGTAAATAAATTAAAGTATCTGCCTGTAGAGAGAGAAATAGGCAATCTGTATTTCATGCAACCTAAATGTATTATTTTATCTGTTTTTGTTCATTACATTTTTTATTCTTACATTTTGTTTGAATTGTTTAATCACAGCATTTTAACTTACATGTACACTTGGCAAATTACCTTTATCCCTCTCTTACAAAAAGTTACTTTCCCTAGTAAATAGTTACTTTGAAAATAACTTGTAATTGATTTCCTTTTGAAATAAGTATTTAGTATTGTAACTAAGTTACTGTTCTAAAGTAACCGACTCACTTGTTTTCTTTCAGTTCGCTCTCAAAGGGCAACAGGCATCGGCCGACTTATGGTCAACATCGTGGAGGGAATTGAGCTGAAACCCTGCCGCTCTCACGGTCAGTACGAACACACCTGAGATGTGTTGCTTCTACTAAGTGAGTTTGTTGTTTGCAGGGAAGAGTAACCCGTACTGTGAGGTCACCATGGGCTCTCAGTGCCACATCACTAAAACCCTGCAGGTGCATTTTTGTTGCCTTTATATTTTTGCTTTTGTTAGTCATGATTTGATCATAATTAGACTTGATATGTCGATGTAATGCCGGCTGGTTTTTTGAAAGTGTGTTTCTGCTGAAGGACACGCTGAACCCAAAATGGAACTCCAACTGTCAGTTCTTCATCAAGGATCTGGAACAGGACGTCTTATGTGTCACCGTTTTTGAACGAGACCAGTTTTCTCCCGATGGTCGGTCACTTGTTTTTTTTGAGGTACGATCGATTCCTTCACTTATTGACTTTCTTTGTATTGTCAGACTTTCTTGGCAGAACCGAAATCCGCTTGGCAGAGATCAAGAAGGACCAGGGTTCCAAAGGGCCGATCACCAAGAGGCTCCTGCTCCACGAGGTCCCGACGGGAGAGATTGTCGTCAGGCTGGACCTGCAACTGTTTGAGGAACCCTGACATACGGTCCAGATTCGATGAGACCCGAACAGGCTGAGAGTAACTGCCCTGGGCTGAACTCCTATCATCCAGACCTCAGCGGTCGGCTGGGATTTTAACGGGTCTGGGCCAGGACTGACCAGACCAGCCAGGGTTGTGTTCTGCATTCCACAATGGCAGTTTTTTTTCCCCCTGACCCAAATCCCAAGTCGGCATGTGTGTCAATGTGTGTGTGTGTGTGCGCCTCCCTGCGTATGTGTGTGTTGAAAGACTGGTTTGGTTGGTCACAGAAGAGACTGTGAGAGTTTGTGCCACCGCAGCAATGAACCAGTGTGTCTTTTTTTTTATTATTTTCTTCTTCGCTGTTGAACACACATTGTTCCTAGTTTTGTGTTGTGACATCATAGCGGCAGTGCGATGACCCCGAAAATTAACGTACGAGAAAACAGTCGTCAGCAGTGCATTCGCACTTGGGCACTTTCATAACACGATGTTCCTCACTTGTTACTATAGCGACCAGCCACTGTCCAATCAGAAGGTGTACGTAGAACCGCTTGATTAAGCCCCGTCCTCCTCTCACCTGCCTGGTGTGTACAGAACCGATGATGATGAAGTTGGTCTTCGTCATCATCATAGACAAACTGTAAGTTGTTGTTCTAGTGTTTGAATAAAGTTAAGTTGGCCCAAGATGGTTTTTCCTTGAATCTTAAATGATCATACATATCACCATATCATAAGTTTTTTGTATATCGATCACTTGCCTTCTCATCTGCACTGTTTTCCAAGGAATTCTGTTTAATGTTGATAGAGAATCTGACCCTTTCTGCTGATCATTTAATGAATTACACATGGCTGTGTTTTTCACTCTGTTTAGAATAGATCATTTGAAAAGTTTTGCCATTTGATTCAACAATGTAAAAAGTAGAATTGGAGCAAAATTGTATTCATCTTTAAAATGGTCTCCGCTTTATTAAATCGCCAATGTGCTTAGACTTTTAAACTAGTTTGTAGTGCCACAATTTCTTCATTTTTTAAGCCGTTTTTATCTTGTTTAGGAAATGTATATTCAGACGTCAATTAAACCACACTCGTAGATCAGAGTCAAATATTTTAAGAGAGTGCCATCTAGTGGATATTTAATTATTGTAGGGAAGGCTGTAGTACTGTGACCTGCCACTTGGATGAACGTGAGTTTGGATGTGGCGACAAGCTGTGCAGAGTCTTCTCTGGGCGAACATTTTCTCCACCCTGTCGTTAAGATTTCTTTTTTCCTCGCTTAACCTGCCTCTTCTCAGACTTGGTGCCGGTGAAGAATATCCTTTTCTTTTTATTCAGATTTCATCTGAGATCTTTGGATTATTTTTTGGGAAGATGGTGACCCTATTTTGTAGTAATGCTACTGTCCACACAGAAGGTAATATAATTAAAAGCTTAGTGAATTATGTAAATTCTACATAAATGAATTGAATCGCATAAAAATTGAATCTTTGTGTATTAATTGCATTGTGAATGAATCATATTGTAATCCATGGATTTAAATGTGCGCCTTCTTCTTAAGGCAACAGCTTTATTCCGAGCTTTTTACTCTTAAGATCTATTCGAGCCAGTTATTTAAAGTGCCAACTCATAAAAGCAGTATCTCAGGACACTAGTACTCTTTACAAGAGTCGATGAAAACGGCAGCAATAACGATACACTCATTAATAAATATTATTTTTAAATGCAAGAAAAATCCAATCTTTGACAAATTTATTTTTAGAAACCTTAATTTGTTGTACAAAATCTGTCGCATGAAATCACATAAGGGCGCACGGTGACGCCTCACAGCAAAAAGGTTGCTGGTTCGATTCCAGGCAGAGCCAACCTTTCTGTGTGGATTTTGTATGTTCTCCCCATGTTGTGTGGGTTTACTCCGGTGCAGTAATTATATATATGCTTTATAAAAAAGTTTATTTTCAGAACATCTAAGTTCTGGTCGATTTAACTTTAAAATTGCCTCTAGTTAAAATTTAACTGAAGTTGGAGCACCACCATTGTTTTATAGTGCAAGGGAAACTATTACATTTACGTGGATTATTATTAATTAATTGGCCTTATTAATTAACTATGAAACACTAGTTTTAATCAATCTCATTTAACTGAAGTTACTACTTGTTTTCGTGATTATCTGTTCTTTACTGAGTAAGAGGCTCTTAAATTGATTATACAAAAAAAATTGAAAATTGTAAAGGCAACTGACGTACAGTACTTTTTATAGGATTTATTGAAAGAAACAAAGAGGAAAGGGAGAACAGTTAAGAACAATGTATTGGAATGATGATGCTTGCTTTGATGTCATGGAAGGAACAATATTAATTACTCGGAAAGTAACACACTTGACGGCTTTGATAATTGTCAACTTCTGGGAAAGCTTTACAATTTATCTTAAGCTAATCTTGCTACCTCTGATCAATTTGAAAAAGCCCAACACATCAATCAATGCAAGAGTGACAATGTTACAGTTTCTTGCGTCGTCGGGAGAAGAGAGGAAGGAGTGATGATGACGAGGAGGTTGAGGTGAAGAGGATAAGGAGAATGAGCAGCAGCAGGAGCACGACTGAAGGCCCCGGATCCAGTGATGTCGGGCGTGACTTCGCAGGGACCAAGGTGAGGAAGGCTTGGTCTCCTCCTTCGAATTGACTTTGAAACTCCTTTTTTGACGTTATAGAATGATCTGAGGCTCACATCAAATGCTAACTTATCATAACTTTCCCAGCTCTTTCTAAGGATAAGAATGATTATGTATGTTCTAACAGCATATTAACATCAAAACACTTTTATATTAGATATTTGAAGTCTCTTTACCTGGAAATATTTTATTGAACAAGAAAAAGACATTTAATATTCTGAAAAGTCATCTGGTCAATCTGCTCTTCTGGCCATGCTGGTCTTCTGACCATGTGTAAAATGGCCGGCCTTTGGATGCCAGAGAGAGATGGGGGAGGAAGGTCGGCATTCCGAAGACATTGTAAACCAGAACTTTGGTCTTTCAGTTAACAACAAGAACAACAAAAAGGATTTCACTACACCGGGCACTCCGGTTTCCCCACAATCCAAAAACATACAGAGGTTGATTGAGAATTTGACCATAGGTATGTGTGTGAATGGTTGTCTGTCTTTATGTGCCCTGCAACAGACTGGTGTCCTGTCCAGGGTGTCCCCTGCCTCTCGCGCTTTGAGACTGCGATAGGCTCCAGTCTCCTCGTGATCCCGGTAAGGGGAAAAAGCGGTAGACAATGAATGAATGAATGAATAAAATCACATACAAAATAATTGTGCCACTTGATCTGTGACATACAATCTTTCTACAATCTATTGTTGTTGGTGCATTTAAGATGAAAGTGGTCCTTGCAACAAAAATATATTTTAATTCGAAATAATATCTAGTTTAATGATGGACTTCTTATCATCTTCAAGAAAGTATCATATAGTTGGCTGAATTAACATCGACTCAGATGTCTTTGTTTCTGTGAGATAAATATTCTCTTTTGGGGCTTTGTCACCAACTAGTGTTGGCTCTGTTGTTAGCACGTTCCATCTCTTGGGAAGAATACCTTTGCTGAAGAGCACATTGGTCAGGAAGGAGAAGAAGCAGATGGATGCCATGGTCGACAACATGCAAATAGTCTGCACAGGCGCGTACTGAACGTAAACGCCATCCTCCTCGGTACATCCCGGGAAGCAAAGCACCATGGGTATTCCCAGCGCTGGCTCTCCACTCAGAAGTCTTAGCAGTATTCCGATAATACATCCCATTATAGCACCGTAGCCATTGGAGATTTTGGCAAAAAGGATGCAGAACAGTTGCGGAAAGACCAGGATGTAGGCCAATTCGGCGCCAAAGAATACGAACGAGATGATGCTCTTCTTCAAACTGGTAAGTATCGTGCTCACCAAACCGACCACCACCACAGTCACCCGGATCACCCACTGCACCTCCTTCTCAGACGCCTGCAGAGGATGAAAACAAGAGTCCGAAGCTAAAGCTTGGTTTATCCTTAAACTCAATCAAAACTTGATAACTGGTGCATTTGGGAATCAACAGGCATGAATATTTACAGTGAGATGTTGGGATGTTGTGTAAGCATGAGAGCAGGAGCTGGAGGATTTGGATGGAAAAAAACTGACCTGGGGCCTCAGGATATTCTTGTAGATGTTGCTTGTGAAGACAGAAGTGGCAGAAAGCAGAGCAGAGTCAGCCGATGACATCACAGCAGCAGCCACACATGCAATGCTAACGCAGGAAACGTAGATGGGGGTAAGGTGGTTGAGGGTGATGGGCAGGACAAGAGCTGCTTCGTCTCGCTCATATGGGGAAGGAGAACCATAGGAGGTCTGGTTCCAGTCTGGTTCGGGAACAAGTAAATGAAAGCGTCAAATCTGGAGCTTAACATTTTTCCAACCTGTTATGCACACCCTAGAGTTCTATCCGCCCCACAGGATTGCGTCACGAGGCTTGGAGGAAAATCCAAACGTAGCGAAATATACCTTTTACCTAGCTCACCTCACGCCCATCCTCCAGGGTTCCCAATTAGAGAACTTAGCTTTACTAATGTTGGATTAAAAATTATTATACACGTATATATACGTATACGCCATACTTAAATTAATGCTAAAAGATAATAAAAATCGTATCAATTACTCGCTTCATCTAAGAGCTTAAACGTTTGAATACACATTCACAATCAACATTTCACTCCGGACTGACACACTGTTTCAAGACAAGCTTGGAACAGAATTAGAGATACGACTCCGGTTATTTAAAAACATCTGTTTTTCTGCCAATCACACCTTAAATCGTAGATAAAAGAATGAAGCAAGACATACCCGGGAAGGAGGGGTTAAGAGGCGGAAACCCCCACCCGAGAACATTTGAATGATTAGAAAAGGAAACAAATTAGGAAGTACTCTCCACAGGGGATCGTGGCACAGGGAACTTGAAAGAACCATTTGATCCGGAAAAGACGACCCCCTGGGCGGGAAATTTGCCTTAAATATAGCGATGTTTCTACAGAAAGAGACCTTTTCTCCCGGGGCTATTGACCTGTACAGTTGCCGGAAGAAATTGCATCCGATCGATCGTAAAGCTTGTATTTTGTTTGGCTTGAAGCGGCGAATAAATGACCCGTGACACACTCTGAATTGACCAACTTTCTCCACAAAGCGAAGCATTAAGAACCGGAACGGGAAGTGACGGCGTGTTGGAGCGACCGGAACGGACTCCGTGTTTTGACCGTATTACTAATGATTGGACAAGTATGTAAACAATGTCTTTACCTGTGGAAGCAGCAGCTGCTCCGAGCAGAATTGGTGGGATACCAAACAAGGGAAAGATAAGAGCAGCTGTAAACATGGTCCTTCTGGCTGTTGTTGTAGATGAGGCCGACAGCATTCTTTGATGGATGGCCTGGTTCCCGATACTACCGAGACACTTTTGAGAGAACAAAACAGTTGGATGAAGTTGAAGACTTCAGATGTTGGTAGAAATCAGACTAACCAACGATAGGAACAAGTCGACTATTTTCCAGGAATCTTTAAGTTCTAGGGAACCAATCCAAGCTCCATGTTGTGTGTTATTCATCAGGGTCGTGCGTATGTCCGCAGAGTGAGGATTCATCAGGACAAATGGAACACAAAACCACTGTGAAAAAATGCAAATGAAAAAATTAAGATCTTTAAGATCTGAAACTTAACTAAAACTGATATAACATGGTCTGCCTAGTTTATCTGCATCAGTTTATTTCTACTTTTTCTTCCAACTAAGAAAGAGAGCATTAAACCTGATTGATACGATTGACTCCTAGACATTTTTCTAGTCAGACTAGGATGTTTTGAAGACAAGGGAAGTTGATTGTAGCTTCTTACAATTCAAATCATTTTAAACCTTGTGGTGCATCTTTAATTTGCAACTATATTTGCTAGCAAACATCCAGTCTTTATCTCGTTTCTGTTGAGCTTGATCCTGAATTGGACTTCTGGGGCAAATTCCTGTGATCACCTGACTGCATGTTTCTCTAACCTGTTCGTTTTCTCAGGGTCAAGGTGACCCAAAAACAAATGTGTTTGAGGTATCCCTTGTGTTGTCTCTGGGTCACGATGAAACACCTCCACCACTGCATATGTATTCATGTAAGCCATGAAGGGCGTTCACCTTGACCAAGACAGAAGACAAGCTATACCACAAAAACATTTGTTTTCAGACCTTCAGGTCACCTTGACCCTAAGAAAATATAAGGGTTAAGCATCTGGAAGTCATATTGTCTCAGTAAACGCATGTCTTGTTCTTTTTTTTCATAAGTTGGAATAAACACTTTATTGTTACTAAATAGTCAACTTCCACCATTTTTCTGGCAATAAACCTTAGTCATAATTACCAAGCTGATGAAGATGAGGATGAGCTGTACGACATCAGTATAGGCAACAGAGTATAAACCCCCCAGGAGAGTGTAGCTGATAACTACTACAGAGGAAATCCAGATGCACACGGTGTAGGGCACGTCGAGGATCACACTCAGCGTTGCACCTATCGGAAGCACAACCTTATTAACTTTTATTAAACCCCCAAAAAATGCTATGTTTTTATTTACCTAAACCCATGAGGGTTGCGGGCAGCCACAGCATATCCAGCAAAATGGACACGAGACTCAGACCACCTGTTATCACTTTTCCATACTTGAAATGGAACGGGTCCAACATTGTAAAATAGTTCCGCTCCCTCATTGGCTTAGCAAAGAAAGCACCAGCTTAACATGGACAGAAAAAATATGGATCAAATAAAACCAAGATGGGATGGATTACATGTGGAAGAATAGTCTTTACAACATGTGCATTGAGTTAAAAAAAAAAACAACACAACTAATTTTCTAAAATGAAAACAAGCCAAGAATATACAGTGGACAAATTGTGTATTTGAAACATATAATCAAAACTCTATTAAATGTATTTAGTTATAACTTTTTACTTGATTTAGTTAAAATCTACTGAAAAGAAAAGATCGGAAATAATGGGCTGAGAATCCAAAACAACAAAACATCGCTGTACATACGAGAATCCTAAAATTTTGTAGCCACTCCTTAGGCTGGCCTGAAGGCTTGACCCTTTTACTGTGGTTTACTGAGAATGTTCACATATTTACCTCAGAAACAGGTAGAATGTATTGCAGTGACAATATACATCAATTATCAGTTGGTTTTTGAATTTGTTTATTTACTTCACAATTCAGACCACTAAATAAAAAAAGCAAAGTACAAAAAAGATTGTGTTACTACTTAATGAACCACACCAAACTCCCAATAGGAATCAACACCCGATAGTGACGGAACCTTAAACCTTTGTATCAGGACACTTACCAATGACAAACGCGCCACAGTACCCAACAGTCAGGATCATGGCCTTGATCAGGCCCATTGAAGGTGTGTAGACCATTTCAGCTGTGCCCAGGAGGAATGCACCACCGACCCATGTTGCTGGAGAGAAAAGCATAAAAATGGTAAATGGCTCTAACATAAGTACCTTACATAGTGCTTTTCTATCCTTATTCAACACCCAAGGCACTTTACATTAAATAACGCATTCACATACACAATTACACACTGATGGGAGTAGGCTCGCGATGCAGCGCAATCAGGGTAAGGGGTCTTGCTCAGGGACACAACGCAACAAACTCATCCGGAGCTCGGATTGAACCCGCAACTTCTCAGGCCACAAGCCAACCACTCTGTCTTCTTCCGCTTATCTGCAGTGACCAAATCCAAAGACCACCAAACTGGACCCCCTTAATGCTCTGGCTGAATCTAGAAACTTTATCTGAAAAATTCAACTTATTACACGGCTACTTGTAGAGGGAATCACACAACCCTAAGTAAGGTTAGGTTAGGTAGAACTTTATTGAAGCCTCAGGAGGTCTCCTTCGGGAAATTGCTTTTTTCCAATTAGACACAGCAATACAGCAATTATTCATGAAAATAAAATAAAAATGAGAACAAGAAAAAAGAGAAAGAACAAGATGATACAATCTAAGTCTAAAGATAAAGAACATAGATCAAAGAAAAATAACAAAGAAAAAGGATACAAAGACTAACATAGAACAGAACATCATGATGCTTCTACTCCACTCCTGCCCCCAAACTCAGAATTGTACAATTTAATAACACAAGGAATGAATGAGTACTTGAGTCTGTTATTTTTGCATCTGGGAAGGAGCATTCGTACACTCATTCTGCTTCTCTGCTCACTGATGACAGTGTTCAGAGGATGACTGTCATCATCCATGATGGACAGTAGTTTGTTCACTGATCTCCTCGGCAACTGTCACCAGTGAGTCCAGCTGCATGCCAACCACAGAGCCAGCCATCCTGATGAACCTGTCCAACCTGTTGACACTCCTATTGGACCGCCCCCCCAATCCGACAGGAGGGACTCCTGCTTACTTGAAACATGATTTGAATTTTACTATACTTGGTAGAGTGAATCAATCTTGCTTGTTATTTTAAGTTATACCACATCATTGATCAGATACGCAATCTGCCTTGAAGCCAAACTTGATTCCCCTCGGTAAAATCATTCAGAGATTTCCAGATGTTTCTTATCACATTTTTGCTGATGACATCCAGCTCTACTGCTCTTTTGACCCAACTGAGCCCCAAAGGCTGAACAGCTTAGTCAATTGTTTGCTAGAAATCAAACAATGGCTGAGTGAAAACACTTTACAGCTAAATGTGGACAAAACTGAAACACTGGTGATTGCTCCTGATGATAAGATTCCAGGGTTGTTGTTCTCAGTATTATCTCGATCTTTAAAGTATGTACTTTTTTGAGTATTGTTTTGATTGTCTAAGCGCTTTGTGACCCTGGTCTCGAAAAGCGCTATATAAATAAATATTACTTACTTACTTACTTACTTACTTACTTACAATATCACATACACACCTGTTGTGGTGAAGATCCCCACCATGCAGTTAATGTCTCGATTTCCCAACAGGGCCATCTCCATCGCAGATGCTCCACTTTTCTTCTGCTCTTTCTTGGATTTGAAAGAAGCCCAGATGCCGGTTCCGAAGACCAGCAGGTAAAAAACCAGCATGACAACGAGACCAGGGACATTCACAGCCATAGCCACTCTCGAATGTTGCGTCTACAGCAGCTCACACAATCGCAGAGACTCTCTGCCGAAGGAGCAAAATGCAACAACATTTCTTGGCTTTGAAAGAGCCCCACCTCTATTTAAATTTCTACTCACTGGTTACAATTTCTCTGCAGGTTATGTCTAGTATCAAATGGAAATTTCCCAAACCTTTCACCACTGTTGCATTTAAAGTGTAACTGTTCAATGCTGTCCAAAAATTTGTATAAATGACACTTCTCAACTTCCACTACAGAGAAAAACACAAAGCACACTCTTAACTTGTCTTATTATAGCCAATTAAACAATAATTCCCAAATGTAAGACAATATAACAATTTGGTAAGGTTTCTTAAAGGATAATATATAAAATTAAAAATGGTTAGCATCTTTAAATTAAAACAAATATCCAACTTCAATTTAACCTTGACTCCTGCTTTCTCACTTTGGGTTTCCGAACTTAAAATAAACCAATGGTCACGCTATAAATCATTTTTATCTTGTTTAGGAAATATATATTCAGACGTCAATTAAACCACACTCTTTGAAACCCCTTTTTTTTGAAGTTATAAAACGATCTGAGGCTCACATCAAATGCTAACTTATCATAACTTTCCCAGCTCTTTCTAAGGATCAGAATGATTATGTATGTTCTAACAGCATATTAACATCAAAACACTTTTATATTTGGATATATATTTCATGTGACTTCCTTCTTTGGCGTCTCTTTACCTGAAAATATTTTACCTGTATGGTTTGCTTATGTCAAGTCTGAATATACAACACTCCAGGGAACAAATCACAAAATACAACCCTTATACTTTTTGAAGTAATTTGGAAATTTTACAGTATCTTTTCACATTTAGAAACTTCTTGAAGTATAATGAAACATATTCCATTACTCTTCATTTTAATCATTTGTAGATTACATACATTATTTACATTTTCTGAAATTCATTTTAATTGAAAATTGGTGGGGTTGTCTATTAGCTAAATTTCTGAAACTTTTCAATTAACAAACTCAGCTGAAATATTGATTACATTTCATCAAAATTGGATGTGTAAATTTCTTCATGGGGTTCTTCAGCTCCTATTGTGCCCTCTTTCTGTTTACTGAGTGGTTAGTAGTCTACATGCTAATTTTCTAGAAAATATTCTTGCCAAACTAGCTTCTGAGAAATGAGGTTGCAGAGGTACCACAAATTCTAAAAAATGAAAAGTACAATACAGTATTATTTTGTCATCCAACAGATAAGTAAAATATTGTGTATACTGCATGAAATGATAATACAAAATAAAATAATAATAAATTATAATGGGCAGTGCACAAAGGAAGATGAGGCTGAAGGCTAAAATCAAGGGGACACAGAAACTCCAGAGAAATTGCAAGAACCGGAACAGGCAGGTAAACATACCTCAAGATTTGTAAACTGCTAAAAACCCAACTTTCCTGACTTACTCGTATGTTTGAAATGTTGAAGTCTTCCTTACCAAGATGCAATAGGTCCATCATCATGATTATGTTTAGTACTTATTACGAAAAGCGCTATATAAATAAATATTACTTACTTACTTACTTTATAAAATTCCTCTCTGTCTGAAATCTCTCTCTGGGTTGTGAAGGTATTCAGGAGGGGGTGGAGGTCACAGGCTGATGAAGCCCACATGACCCGTCATCTGCAAAGGGTATTAATGAAAGCCTATCAAAGTGTTGTGCAGAAAATACGCCCCACTGTCCTATCATAAAACCTTTCAAACTGTATTGATGCAAAATAAAGCCATGCCACATCATTCTATCTTCATGGCACAATTGAGACAACATTTATTTACTTCTAAACAAATATGATTTGTGTAAGAAAAGCTTTATTTTTGTAATCAGGCAGATTCTATTACAGTTACTATTGAAGTTTCACTTTGCTTGAGTTCTGTCCATAATATTAATGTTTCCTACAAATATATTTTTTATAGTTGTTAGCACTCTGTTCATATGTAAAAATCCAACAGGAGGGACTCCTGCTTACTTGAAACATGATTTGAATTTTACTATACTTGGTAGAGTGAATCAATCTTGCTTGTTATTTTAAGTCATACTACATCATTGATCAAATACACAATATCACATACACACGTTGTGGTGAAGATCCCCACTATGCAGTTAATGCCTCGATTTCCTAACAGGGCCATCTCCATCGCAGATGCTCCACTTTTCTTCTGCTCTTTCTTGGATTTGAAAGAAGCCCAAAGGCCGGTTCCAAAGACCAGAAGGTAAAAAACCAGCATGACAACGAGACCAGGGACATTCACAGCCATAGCCACTCTCGAATGTTGCGTCTACAGCAGCAGTGACTGTCTGCCGAAGAAGCAACAATCCTTCGCTTTAAAAGAGCCCCTCCCCTATTTAAGTTTCTACGCACTGGTTACAATTTCTCTGCAGGTTATGTCTAGTATGAAATGGAAATTTCCCAAACCTTTCACATTCCAGATGTGTCTCCCTTCCCTCACCCACCCCCACTGTTGCATTTAAAGTGCAACTGTTCAATGCTGTGTATAAATGGACACAAACCACACTCTTAACTTGTCTTATTATAGCCAATGAAACAATAATTCCCAAATGTAAGACAATATATATATTTGGAAAGGTTTTTTAAAGGATAATATAGCAAATTAAAAATGGTTAGCATCTTTAAATTAAAACAAATATCCAACTTCAATTTAACCTTGACTCCTGCCTTCTCACTTTAAGCTTCCAAACCTAAAATAATATAATGGTCACGCTATAAATAATTTTTATCTTCTTTAGGAAATATATATTCAGACGTCAATTAAACCACATTCGTAGATCAGAGAGTCCCATCTAGTTGATATTTAATTATTGTGTTGAGGGCTGTAGTACTGTGACCTGCCACTTGGATGGACGTGAGTTTGGATGTGGCGACAAGCTGTGCAGAGTCTTCTCTGGGCAAATGTTTTCTCCACCCTGTTGTTATAGTGAAGCTTTCTTTATTCCTCACTTAACCTGCCTCTTCTCAGACTTGGTGCCGGTGAAGAATATCCTTTTCTTTTTATTGAGATTACATTTGAGATATTGTTTGGAAATATGGCTACCCTATTTTTTTAGTAATGCTACTGTCTACACAGAAGGTAATATAATTAAGAGCTTAGTGAATAATGTAAATTCTACATAAATTATTTGCATCGCATCAAATTGAATCTTGATGTATTAATTGCATTGTGAGTGAATCATATTGTAATCCATGGATCTAAATGTGTGCCTTCTTCTAAAGGCATCAGCTTTATTCCGAGCTTTTTACTCTTAATGTCCCTATATTTGAGCCAGTTATTTAAAGTGCCAACTCATAAAAGCAGTATCTCAAGACACTACTACTCTTTACAAGAGTAATGAAAACAACAGCAATAACAATACACTTGTATGAATAAATATTGTTATTAAATACAAAAAAAAAACAAATCAAATCTTTTACACATTTATTTTTAGAAACCTTTATTTGTTGTACAAAATCTATCATGTAAAATCACATAAGGGCGCACGCTGGCGCCTCACAGCAAGAAGGTTGCTGGTTCGATTCCAGGCCGAGCCAACCTTTCTGTGCGGAGTTTGTATGTTCTCCCCATGTTGTGTGGGTTTACTCTGGGCACTCCGGTTTCCTCCCACAATCCAAAAACATACAGAGGTTGATTGAGAACTTTGTCCATAGGTATGAGTGTGTGTGTGGATGGTTGTCTGTCTTTATGTGCCCTGCGACAGACTGGTGTCCTGTCCAGGGTGTCCCCTGCCTCTCGCACTGGGATAGGCTCCAGTCTCCCCGTGACCCCGGTAAGGGGAAAAAGCGGTAGACAATGAATGAATGAATGAATGAATAAAATAACATACAAAATAATTTTGCCACTTGATCTGTGACATATAATCTTTCTACAAACTATTGTTGGTGCATTTAATATGAAAGTGGTCCTTGCAACAAAAATAGATTTTGATTCCAAATAATATCTAGCTTAATGGTGGATCATATAGTTGGCTGAATTAACATCGACTTGGATGTGTTTGTTTCTGTTAGATGAATATTCTCTTTTGGGGCGTTGTCGCCAACTAGTGTTGGCTCTGTTGTTAGCACGTTCCATCTCTTGGGAAGAATACCTTTGCTGAAGAGCACATTGGTCAGGAAGGAGAAGAAGATGATGGATGCCATGGTCGACAACATGCAAATAGTCTGCACAGGCGCGTACTGAACGTAAACGCCATCCTCCTCGGTACATCCCGGGAAGCAAAGCACCATGGGTATTCCCAGCGCTGGCTCTCCACTCAGAAGTCTTAGCAGTATTCCGATAATACATCCCATTATAGCACCGTAGCCATTGGAGATTTTGGTAAAAAGGATGCAGAACAGTTGCGGAAAGACCAGGATGTAGGCCAATTCGGCGCCAAAGAATATGAACGAGATGATGCTCTTCTTCAAACTGGCAAGTATCGTGCTCACCAAACCGACCACCACCACAGTCACCCGGATCACCCACTGCACCTCCTTCTCAGACGCCTGCAGAGGATGAAAACAAGAGTCGGAAGCTAAAGCTCGGTTTAACCTTAAGCTCAATCCAAACTTGATAACCAATGCATTTGGGAATCAACAGGCATGAATATTTACAGTGAGATGTTGGGATGTTGTGTAAGCATGACAGCAGGAGCTGGAGGATTTGGATGGAAAGAAAACTGACCTGGGGCCTCAGGATATTCTTGTAGATGTTGCTTGTGAAGACGGAAGTGGCAGAAAGCAGAGCAGAGTCAGCCGATGACATCACAGCAGCAGCCACACATGCAATGCTAACGCAGGAAACGTAGATGGGGGTAAGGTGGTTGAGGGTGATGGGCAGGACAAGAGCTGCTTCGCCTCGCTCATATGGGGAAGGAGAACCATAGGAGGTCTGGTTCCAATCTGGTTCGGGAACAAGTAAATGAAACCGTCAATTCTGGAGCTTAAAATGTTTCCAACCTGTTATGCACACCCTAGAGTTCTATCCGCCCCACAGGATTGCGTCACGAGGATGGGAGGAAAATCCAAACGTAGCGAAATGTACCTTTTACCTAGCTCACCTCACGCCCATCCTCCAGGGTTCCCAATTAGATGACTTAGCTTTACTAATGTTAGATTAAAAAATATTATACACTATACGTATACGCCATGCTTGAATTAATGCTAAAAGATAATCAAAATATAAAGTATAAATTACTCGCTTCATCTAAGAGCTTAAACGTTTGAATACACATTCACAATCAACATTTCACTCCGGACTGACACACTGTTTCAAGACAAGCTTGGAACAGAATTAGAGATACGACTCCGGTTATTTAAAAACATCTGTTTATCTGCCAATCACACCTTAAATCGTAGATAAAAGAATGAAGCAAGACATACCCGGGAAGGAGGTGTTAAGAGGCGGAAACCCCCACCCGAGAAGATTTGAATGATTAGAAAAGGAAACAAATTAGGAAGTACTCTCCACAGGGGATCGTGGCACAGGGAACTTGAAAGAACCTTTTGACCTGGAAAAGACAACCCCCTGGGCGGGAAATTTGCCTTAAATATAGCGATGTTTCTACAGAAAGAGACCTTTTCTCCCGGGGCTATTGACCTGTACAGTTGCCGGAAGAAAGTGCGGCCGATCGATCGTAAAGCTTGTATTTTGTTTGACTTGAAGCGGCGAATAAATGACCCGTGACACACTCTGAATTGACCATCTTTCTCCACAAAGCGAAGCATTAAGAACCGGAACGGGAAGTGACGGCGTGTTGGAGCGACCGGAACGGACTCCGTGTTTTGACCGTATTACTAATGATTGGACAAGTATGTAAACAATGTCTTTACCTGTGGAAGCAGCAGCTGCTCCGAGCAGAATTGGTGGGATACCAAACAAGGGAAAGATAAGAGCAGCTGTAAACATGGTCCTTCTGGCTGTTGTTGTAGATGAGGCCGACAGCATTCTTTGATGGGTGCTCTGGTACCCGATACTACCGAGACACTTTTGAGAGAACAAAACAGTTGGATGAAGTTGAAGACTTCACATGTTGGTTTTAATCAGACTAACCATCGATAGGAACAAGTCGACTATTTTCCAGGAATCTTTAAGTTCTAGGGAACCAATCCAAGCTCCATGTTGTGTGTTATTCATCAGGGTCATGCGTATGTCCGCAGAGTGAGGATTCATCAGGACAAATGGAACACAAAACCACTGTGAAAAAATGCAAATGAAAAAATTAATAGTTTTTAAGATTTGAAACTTAACTACAACTGAAATAACATGGTCTGCCTAGTTTATCAGTTTATTTCTACTTTTTCTTCCAACTAAGAAAGAGAGCATTAAACCTGATTGATACGATTGACTCCTAGACATTTTTCCAGTCAGACTAGTATGTTTTGAAGATAAGGAAGTTGCTTGTAGCTTCTTACAATTCAAATCATTTTAAACCTTGTGGTGCATCTTTAATTGGCAACTCTATTTGTTAGCAAACATCAAGTCTTTATCTCGTTTCTGTTGAGCTTGATGCTGAATTGGAATAGCTGAAAAAAGCTTTGGGAGCTTCTAACCTGTTCGTTTTCTCAGGGTCAAGGTAAGGTAAGGTAAGGTAAGGTAAGGTAGAACTTTATTGATTGAAATTGTTTTTTTCCAATAGCCACAGCAAATACATCAATTTTTCATAAAAAATAAATCAAAATAAAATAAGAACAAGAACAAAGAGAAATAAAGAGAAAGAACAAGATCATACAATCTAAGTCTAAAGATAAAGATAAAGATAAAGAACATAGATCAAAGAAAAATAACAAAGACAAAGGATACAAAGATTAACATAGAACAGAACTGCATGATACTTTCACTCCACTCCTGCCCCCGAACTCAGAATTGTACAATTTAATAACACGAGGAATGAATGAGTCCTTGAGTCTATTTGTTTTGCACCTGGAAAGGAGAATTCGTGCTCTCCATCTGCTTCTCTGTTCACTGATGACAATGTTCAGAGGATGACTGTCATCGTCTATGATGGACAGTAGTTTGTTCAGTGATCTCCTCTCAGCAATTGTCACCAGTGAGTCCAGCTTCATTCCAACCACAGAGCCAGCCTTTCTGATCAATCTGTCCAACCTGTTGACTCTCCTCATGGACACATTCCCACCCCAACACACCACATCATAGAACAGGACACTGGCCACTACAGACTGGTAGAACATGCAGAGGAGCTTCTTGCAGATGTTAAATGATCGAAGCCTCCTCAGAAAGTACAGTCTGCTCTGAACTTTCTTATATCCATGGTCTGTGTTGCAGGACCAGTTTACTGTCCATCCACACACCGAGGTACTTATAGTTATCAACTATCTCCACCTCGTCGCCTCTGATGGACACTGGACGTGGCTTTGTCCTTGACCTCCCGAAGTCCAAGACAGGCTCCTTGGTCTTTGAGATGTTCAGCTGCAATTGGTTCCTCTCACTCCAGTCCACAAATTCACGTATCAGACTTCTGTACTCGTCTTCGCTGTTGTCCCTAATGCATCCAACAATGGCAGTGTCATCAGCATACTGGTCTTGTGTCCAGTGATGGTTTTAACACCAAAAAAAAACAACCAAAAAGGTGACCCAAAAACAAATGTTTTTGAGGTATCACTTGTGTTGTCTCTGGGTCACGATGAAACACCTCCACCACTGCATATGTATTCATGTAAGCCATGAAGGGCGTTCACCTTGACCAAGACAGAAGACAAGCTATACCACAAAAACATTTGTTTTCAGACCTTCAGGTCACCTTGACCCTAAGAAAATATAAGGGTTAAGCATCTGAAAGTCATATTGTCTCAGTAAACGCATGTCTTGTTCTTTTTTTCATACGTTGGAATAAACACTTTATTGTTACTAAATAGTCAACTTCCACCATTTTTCTGGCAATAAACCTTGGTCATAATTACCATGCTGATGAAGATGAGAATGAGCTGTACGACATCAGTATAGGCAACAGAGTATAAACCCCCCAGGAGAGTGTAGCTGATAACTACTACAGAGGAAATCCAGATGCACATGGTGTAGGGCACGTCGAGGATCACACTCAGCGTTGCACCTATCGGAAGCACAACCTTATTAACTTTTATTAAACCCCCCAAAAAATGCTATGTTTTTATTTACCTAAACCCATGAGGGTTGCGGGCAGCCACAGCACATCCAGCAAAATGGACACAAGACTCAGACCACCTGTTATCACTTTTCCATACTTGAAATGGAACGGGTCCAACATAGTAAAATAGTTCCGCTCCCTCATTGGCTTAGCAAAGAAAGCACCAGCTTAAAATGGACAGAAAAAATATGGATCAAATAAAACCAAGATGGGATGGATTACATGTGGAAGAATAGTCTTTACAACATGTGCATTGAGTTAAAAAAAACAACATAGCTAATTTTCTAAAATGAAAACAAGCCAAGAATATACAGTGGACATATTGTGTATTTGAAACATACAATCAAAACTCTATTAAATGTATTTAGTTATAACTTTTTACTTGATTTAGTTAAAATCTACTGAAAAGAAAAGATCGGAAATAATGGGCTGAGTATCCAAAACAACAAAAAATGCAGTACATTACGAGAATCCCAATTTTGTAGCCACTCCTGGATTCACAGTCTTTTTTTAACTGATTAAAAAAAAACTTCAATTACCCACATTTAGGAATTAGATTTACAAAACTTTGTTTAGCCTGGCCTGCAAGATTTGACCCTTTTACTCTGGTTTACTGAGAATGTTCACATATTCACCTCAGAAACAGGTAGAATATATTGCAATGACAATATACATCAATTAACAGTTGGTTTTTGAATTTGTTTATTAAATTATTGTTTTTTGTATTTTGTTAATCTCTCTTTTTTGTTTGCCTCTGCTACGAAATAATGTCTAGTTTCGGGATTACTTAAGAATATCTATCCATCTACTGTATATGAACTGACTCTTATATTAGTGGACAATACTTCACAACTCAGACCACTAAATAAAAAAAGCAAAGTACAAAAAAGGTTGTGTTACTACTTAATGAACCACACCAAACTCCCAATAGGAATCAACACCCGATAGTGACGGAACCTTAAACCTTTGTATCAGGACACTTACCAATGACAAACGCGCCACAGTACCCAACAATCAGGATCATGGTCTTGATCAGGCCCATTGAAGGTGTGTAGACCATTTCAGCTGTGCCCAGGAGGAATGCACCACCGACCCATGTTGCTGGAGAGAAAAGCATAAAAATGGTAAATGGCTCTAACATAAGTACCTTACATAGTGCTTTTCTATCCTTATTCAACACCCAAGGCACTTTACATTAAATAACGCATTCACATACACAATTACACACTGATGGGAGTAGGCTGCGACGCAGCGCAATCAGGGTAAAGTGTCTTGCTCAGGGACACAACGCCACAAACTTATCCGGAGCTCGGATTGAACCCGCAACTTCTCAGGCCACAAGCAAACCACTCTGTCTTCTTCCATTTATCGGCAGTGACCAAATCCAAAGACCACCAAACAGGACCCCCTCAATGCTCTGGCTGAATCTATAAACTTTATCTGAAAAATCAGTACAACTTAATACACGGCTACTTGTAGAGGGAATAACACAACCCCAAGTTGATAACCCACACATCTCGGCGCACCCCCTACATGACTCCAGATAAAACATGGTTAATTAACGTAATGGTTAGTGATACATTTTATTTCCAATGTAGATGAGATTGTTCACAATCTGTTCATTCTTTCATATTGCTCGAAAATCACAGCCTTTACATACACCTACGTATTGAACAATTTAGTATTTTTAAAATTCCTGCACTTATACACAACTCCTTGTATTCTGTTAGTGGCAAACCTGTATGGTTTTGCTTTAAGTCAAGTCTGAATATAAAACACTCCAGGGAACAAATCACAAATTACAACCCTCATCATTTTTGAAGTAATTTGGAAATTTTATGGTATCTTTTTCACATTTAAAACTTCTTGAAGCGTAATGAAACATATTCCATTACTCTGGATTTTTAATCATTTGTATATAACATACATTATTTACATTTTCTGAAATTCATTTTAATTGAAAATTGGTGGGGTTGTCTATTAGCTCAATTTCTGAAACTTTTCAGTTAACAAACTCAACTGAAATATTGATTACATTTCATTAAAATTGGATGTGTATATTTCTTCATTGGGGTTCTTCAGCTCCTATTGTGCCCCCTTTCTGTTTACTGAGTGGTTAGTAGTCTACATGCAAAAATGAAAAGTACAATACAGTATTATTTTGTCAGCCAACAGATATGTAAAATATTGTGTATACTGCATGAAATGATAATAAAAAATTAAATAATAATAAATTATAATGGGCAGTGCACAAAGGAAGATGAGGCTGAAAGCTAAAATCAAGGGGGCACGTAGAAACTTGCAAGAACCGGTAAAGGCAGATACACATATAAAAACCTGACTTTCCTGATTTATTCGTCTGTTTCAAATGTTAAAGTCTTAGTAGTCCCCAAGATGCAATAGGTACATCATCATGATGATGTTTAGTTACATATTACTTTATAAAATTCGCCCCTGTCTGAAATCTCTCTCTGGGTTGTGAAGGTATTCAGGAGGGGTGGAGGTCACAGGCTGATGAAGCCTATATGACCCGTCATCTGCAAAGGGTAGTAATGAAAGCCTATCAAAGTGTTGCGCAGCAAAGACTGCTGTGATAAACCTGAGCCCCACTGTCCTATCATAAAACTTTTCAAACTGCATTGATGCAAAATAAAAACCATGCCACATCATTCTATCTTCATGGCACATTTGAGACAACATTTATTTACTTCTAAACAAATATGATTTGTATAAGAAAAAGCTTTATTTTTGTTATCAGCCAGATTCTATTACAGTTACTATTGAAGTTTCACTTTGCTTGAGTTCTGTCCATAATATTAATGTTTCCTACAAATATATTTTTTATAGTTGTTAGCACTTTTTTCATATGTAAAAATCCAACAGGAGGGACATGATTTGAATTTTACTATACTTGGTAGAGTGAATCAATCTTGCTCGTTATTTTAAGTCATACCACATCGTTGATCAGATACACAATATCACCTACACACCTGTTGTGGTGAAGATCCCCACCATGCAGTTAATGCCTCGATTTCCCAACAGGGCCATCTCCATCGCAGATGCTCCACTTTTCTTCTTCTCTTTCTTGGATTTGAAAGAAGCCCAGAGGCCGGTTCCGAAGACCAGTAGGTAAAAAACCAGCATGACAATGAGACCAGGGACATTCACAGCCATAGCCACTCTCGAATGCTGCGTCTACAGCAGCTGACAGTCGCATTAACTGTCTCCCGGAGAAGCAAAATGCAACAACATTCCTTGGCTTTAAAAGAGCCCCTCCCCTAGTTAAGTTTCTACTCACTGGTTACAATTTCTCTGCAGGTTATGTCTAGTATGAAATGGAAATTTCCCAAACCTTTCACATTCCAGATGTGTCTCCCCTCCCTCACCCACCCCCACTGTTGCATTTAGTTTGAAACTGTTCAATGCTGTCCAAAAATGTTTATAAATGGACACAAACCACACTCGTAACTTGTCTCATTATAGCCAATGATATAATGTTTCCCAAATATAAGACAATATAAAAATGTTTTAAAAGGATAATTTAGCGAATCAAAAATGGTCAGCATCTTTAAATTATTTTAAATTTAACCTGGACTCCTGCCTTCTCACTTTGGGCTTCCAAACCTAAAATAAACAAATGGTCACGCTATAAATCACTATCTTCTCTCTCTGTTCCAAAATGTTTTTATATGTCTTCCCTTACACAAGCACACATCCCAATACTGACGCCACAACAATACAAATCACAAATACTGATTCACACAGACAGCGACCTGTGGCTGTGTCTACATCAGTCTCTGTGTGGGGAATGTGGGGGATCTCTGCAAGAGTGGGGGGATCTGATTCCTGCTTTGTTCTGACTCTGCCCTGAACCTGGGGGTTCCCTCTTGCCGCATCCTGCAGATGGCTACAGGTGGCTCTTCCGGGTCTATGCGCCCTTCCATTCATACACATATGCACACAAGCTTACACACAGAGACACGGACACCTACACAATCGTACACACTTTGTATATCAACAATGGATACCTCACCACAGTACTGATCCAATACTACTGTCTCTTGTGATTTTCTACATTTCTACAACAAAAAAAACGTGTTTTAGATGACGACTATCACAATTTGACCTAATGTATCAAATTGATGTAAAATAAAATATCTTTAAAACCGCAAACAAATAGCATCATTCCACTCGAAAAAGGGTTTCCTTGTTTTAATAAAGACAATATTATTCTGGTTGGCTTTGTCCGTCCCAATATGAAATCTAATGCATTTGTTAAGGATTTTAACATCTACATTTAATAATGAGACTATAAGATGTATAGATTGTTGTGTCGTTACCCTCTTTTAAATAGTACAGCTATAGATTATTGACTCAATGTTGTCAGTAAGAGCACTTTTTCCAATAAATCGTTAAACATAACAAGAGCTTTGGTGCAAATCTTTTCACAAATTAACTCACATGATTCTGTAGCATGAATATTAGTTACAGTTGGTGAATGGTTTAGATTATTAAAACATGTTGCATTTTAATTTTAAAATTGTTGCATTTGGGATTTGAACTGTTTAGTTGTAAACACAATTTAAATGTTTCATTAATGTTGCCCGATTTCATATTGGTTGTTTAATTCCATAAATGTGGGATAAAAAATAGTGTGTTGTCGTTGGCGGTTATTCGGATCTCGGTATGATTGTTTTCCTGGAGTTCAGTTGCAGACTAGTGCCCCATATTGTGATGTAAACTTCTTTTTTTTTTTAAATACTGACATGAGATAATTGAAGTTTTCTTCTTGAGTGTTTGAGACAAAATGGAGTTCAGGCAGTAACACGTCAGTAAGTGGTATTTTATGAGGAATGAATGAGAGCCATTTATTCCTCGTAAAACAGAAGTATTATAGCTTGTAGTCTATGCGTTTGTGTCTTCTTGTTTATCTATTGTAAAAGTTCATTTTCGTGTCTCAACAAGAAGGAGCTGTCCTGCCTGCAGTTAATACAAAACTCTGCATGTGCCTTGATCTTTTAAGTATATATTTAAACTGTGTATTGTTTGTGTTTGTTAAAGCGCTTTGAGACCCTGGTCTAGAAAGGCGCTTTAGAAGTAACCATTATAAATACCATTAGTTAATTACTTATATCACAAGGGCTAAGTAAAAATAGACTTTTAATGTTTTTTTTTTACATTTATCAAAGCTGTAGGGATAAAATAAAACTTAAAACCATAAAAGAGAAATGGTATTATCCCTTATCCCTTGTGTTGTCTCTAATTCAAGGTGGCTGGCTACCGTAAATACATATGCAGTGGTGTATTTTTCACCTTGACCCAGAGGCAACACAAAGGATACAACAAGTACATTTGTTTCCGGGCCTTTTGGTGACCTTGACCCAGATATAAAATTTGGGTTAAGCAGGCTGGCGCGAGCATAACATACATAAGGGAGTGAAACTTAATTGAAGTAAAATAATTTGAAAAAATAAATAAAATAGAACCAAAACAACTAAAGTGCAAACTTAATTAAAATTAATTAAACTATTTGACACTATCAACCAATGATATTCACTTTGTTCTTGCATCTTTTTCATAAAACTTCTCTGGTAAGTAAATTATGTCAATTATGCACTGAATGGTTTGTACATATGCAGAATGCAGGCCATAGACTTCAAGAAGAAGTCAGATGCAAGTACAGTGATGATGCCGTCGGCCCCGACCTAATTAAAAATTAAACTCTCGTTCCTTCTTCATAAAACAACACTTGTCAAGGTGAAATGTTTGACTTGCGGCTTTGATTGGTTGGACTCAAGATTTCCCACCCCATGACTCATAGGGCTGATTGAAATGAACCTCAGGGGGAGAATGTCAGCCAGTTATTTTCTTTACAAGTTGTTGAAATGTTGCTGGGGAATTGCGCAGTTTTTGAGTAAAAGAGGGAGAATTCAAGAAACAGGAAAAAAATCAATCAAATTATCTCAGATGTGGGTCAAGAAGTCTTACAGCTGCTTTAGCTCCACTGGGAGATGAAATCATACTTAGGATAGTCATCTGGTCAACAAGTAATTCACACAACAATGTGATGGTGGTGGAAATATCTGGAGAGAGAGAGAGAGAGAGAGAGAGAGAGAGAGAGAGAGGCTGTGAAAAGGGAGCTCTTAAAAACTAACTTGGTCCTGGAGTGACTATAGTGAATGTTGTGATTTTTGTAATGCACCCCAAGACCTGGCAGACGCACTAGTTCAGAGAATGATCAGCAGATTCGAGGCACCATCCACAGTGAACCAACTCTCCTCAGTATAAAAGGCAAAACTCTATTATAGGACATTTGAGGAATAATACATCCTCTATCTATGCTCCTCGCCTTATCATAAGAACAAAACACATCTTAACCTTGAGTTAAGACTTCCTGGCTTTATCTAAATATTGTATTCTTTCTTTTAAAGAACCTTCTACTGTGTGAGATGAAGGACAGATGAACAGCTCAAGTTGGCATTGATGGAGACTTACGGAAAAGGGGCATTAGGGGCTCAAATATCTCTGCATCCACCACTTGATGACTTGATGGTTGTATAAGAAAAAAGCTAATAATCCCATTCGACAGTCATGTGGGCATACATTTCTGCTTATAACTCGTATACATTTGTGGCTAACTAAAAAAAATATATATATATATATAATAATAATGTGGGCGAGGATGCATGAGGGTGAGTAGAAAATGAGACAAATTTGAATTTTGGGTGAACTGATCTCTATAACTTTACACTTGTAGTAAGTACAAGTGCCAGAGCCTGTAAGGAGGTCTTTGTAACAGCTGGACTGACAGAATGCAACAATGGCATCAATGGTTACAATTAACACAAGCTATATTGCAGCTATATCACATATATTGCACCATGACCTGCTACTGCAATTGGGATCATCTTGCTGTGGCTCCTTTTTCGTTTGTGGTATTTGTGTTATGTGGGTTAGAACGCTTTATATAAACATTTTTTGGGTGTGGTATTTGGGTGTGTGACATTGTTTGTTTAAAAAAATCACCAACATATTTTGTTCTCTGAATCTGTAGAAAAAAATGTTTAAGTTATGCCAAGCTGTACTTGTCACAACCAACATAACTATCTTAGGAATCTGCATTAAATTGATTAAGTATTATTTGCTTTTTATTGAAAAATGTAAATTTACTTTGAGGTCAACATTGAGATCTGTGCAATAAGGAGCTGTCTCGCCTGCAGTTAATACAAAACTCTGCAGCGATAATTCTGACTTGATCTAGTAGAAGAACTCACATTTCCCGATTCTTAAAACTCTTCACTGGCTTCCAGTTTCTTTCTGGATCAATATTAAAATACTGGTTCTAACTTTCAGAGCTATTTATGGTCAGACTCCTCCTTACATCGGTGATCTGATCCAGCCTTACACCCCAGTTCGAGCTCTGAGGTCTGTGGATCAGAATCGACTGATGGTTCCTGAACACGCTTCCGGATGAGAGGAGAAAAAATCCTTCCAGGCTGTTGCTCCTAAGCTTTGGAACGATCTTCCTCTCCCTCTGTGTTTGATGATCTACTGACTCCTTCAAGAAACATCTTAAGACATTCTTATTTGTGTCTCAAACTTTTAAAGTATATATTTTAACTGTGTATTGTTTTTGATTGTTAAAGCACTTTGTGATCCTTGTCTAGAAAGGCACTTTACAAATAACTATTACTAAATTAATTACTTACTCTATCCATTCCTCTTATTTATTTATTTTTTCTAATAAATGTATATTATTTTATTCTGTAACGCAACAACAACAAAAAAAATCCTGTGATGCGTTTTCAACACTGGCAATAAAAGTTTCTGATTCTGATTGTATAGCACAGATTTGTGTTGAGTCCGCCAAACCTCCGGGCGGTGTTCAAACGCTCACATTGCGAGCTGCTGTAAAACCCCCGAAGAAGATATTCTTCGTTTTGATTGGTTGCTTTCAAACTCGGCTCGGCGGCAGAGGGTCTCGGTTTTCTTCTTACGGAAGGAAGCGTTTGTCACCCGAGTGCTCAACTCATGTTGCTAAAACACTTCCAAGTGAGTATTTAATTTTATCAACCCACCACCACTGACCTCTTTGCGTTTTATGCAATGCATGACAATGTGTCGTATTTTGGTGACATAGCTGTGTCGTGAAGCTAGGCTAACAACAAGCTAACCATTGCACTTGTCATTTCTGAAGTATTTGTTTTGTTTTGAACTTGCGACCATTCCACATATTTGTTTGTTCACATTTTCAGAATGGAATCGGTCGAAAACAAGTCTGACCCACAGTTGGAGATAAACAACACAACAAATCGTTTAGAGGTGAGTCAACATCGATATTATTGTGATGGATGTATTTCTTATGTAACATTAAATCAATAATATGTTTCACGAGGCATGCCAATGTCATTCAAATAAGTAAAAACAGGAAGTTCCTGAAATGTGAATACTTTTACCTTTATCATGTCATTATTTTATTTTACCCCCATTTATCCTTTGTCATGCAGCAGACCGTCAACAAAGAAAAGGAACACTTGCAGGTCTACCTTCGTATCCGACCATTCACAGCTTCAGAGATTGAACATGGGGAGTCACAGGTAAATGTTTCTTTCACTATTTCAATTAGATCCTGTGCTTGTTCTCACACTATGAAACCTGGCCCTCATCTAGATGTTTGGACACCCTGCCTTAGAAGGTTCTCGTGGAGAGACAATTGAGTGACTGGTGATCTTCATTAGTTTTACTGGTTTTGTGTTGCACAAATATTCTTCATATTACTTTGTATGTCATTTTTTTTTGTACACTGCCATAGTTGGCTTGCAAGCTAGGAACCTTGTATATCTTCCACTATTCTCCCACTCTTATTCACAGTACTCGCGTCACTAGGCAGTTTAGCAGTTGACCATAACCTTTTGAACCATTGGTTTTTTCACAGAAAAAGAAAAAGGTTTGGATTGTACAAGTTTTGCTTGATACTTCCAGTGAGTGATAATTGTGTTTGTTGACTAATAATCTTTTTTTTTTTTTTTCAGGACTGTATGGTCATTGAACAGCCCGACACAATTTTGCTGAAGCCTCAGGCTTTTCCGCTCTCGACCCGTCTAAGCAATGACCGGTCTATGTCACTTGTTGGACAACGCTTCCGGTTCTCGAAGGTATTGTTGCGCTTTTTTTTTTCGTAATGCTTTTTGCTTTCTTTAGAGGTATAAGGAAAGAGCTTTGTTGACAAAAATGTGAAAATACAAAACATGCAGATTATTATGTGACATCACAAAACCTCCTTATTAATAAATCCATTGTCCGTCATTTAATGTGTTGGCCGATTTATGATGTAGTAAGCTGCGCTGTTGTAGTCCAAACAGAATCTCTCAATCCTGCTTTAAAGTTGTATTATGTCCTGAACGGTGTTTTTATGTGTGTTGCAACCTGTGTGATTACATTTCTACATCCTCGTCCATATCAGGTGTATGGTCCAGAAACTACACAGCAAGAGCTGTTTCAAGGAACTGTCCAGGATTTGGTAAAGGATGTGCTGGATGGAGGGCACTCTCTTCTCTTTACTTACGGAGTCACCAATGCTGGGAAGACATTCACCTTTTTAGGTCAGTTTCTCTTCACATCGTAACCCTTTGGTCAGTCAGCTCTATTTTTATTTAAGTGAAGTTATTTATGTTACTTATTCATTCAGCAAACATTATGGCATTTATAAAGTTGTGAACTTGTGTGTGATAGTCAGCAGAGTTCAAAATAATCTTCCTTTTTAATGCAGGTCCTGATGAAGATGCTGGAATCCTGCCCCGATCCCTGCAGGTCATCTTTAGCAGCATAGAGCAGCAGGTTTTTAATGGGATGAGCATCAAACCTCACCGCTGCAGAGAATTTACAAGTCTCACCCAGGAGCAGCAGGCCGAAGAGGCCACCTTCAAGAGAAACTTAATGAAGCAGCTGAAAGAGGTACAAATCTGTCCTTTTACGTTCTCACTCATTGCATGAACTTAAAGTTAATTAGACCTGCACAAGCGTCTTCTGGGGACACATTGCAAAACATCTTGATCAGAACCACCAGACTAGGAAACGGCTTATCTGCCTCAGCTGTTTTTTCCGAAACTATTCATTGCTATAATTATATCTATTTATTTGTTTTTTACTTTTTGTTCTATTTGGCCTGTTCATGTTGGTCAGCAATTTGCTTCAGTCAGATCTAAACTGATCAGGGAAACTGTAAAAGCGCCTGTTGTCAGTTACCATGAAGTTTCCCAATGTCTTCCCACTATTCCCACTCACAAAAATTCAGTTTAATCTTTCTTTACTGTCGGTTTTATAAATGTCACCAGTTGTCTGACAGCTTTGATAGGTTAGCAGTCATTGGATCAAATGAAACATTCTTTCATTCATTCATTCATTCGTTCTTTATCTGAACTTGGTAAAGTAAAATTGTAAATTTGAGTGTCAGCACACAAAACGCCTGGAGATTGGAGCAAATTCCTGTAATCATATGGCCGTTTGGTTCTTTAACCCCAACGGGTCACCTTGACACAGAGATAAAACGAGGATTAATGACTTTAATTTGCAGGACAATGGACAGAAATTTTTGATCATTTGCTTTTGTTTCTTTGTTCAACAGCGGGATAAGTGCAACTTCAGCATTTTGAACTCCACCTGCAACACTTCTCTGGATGGTAGGAAATTCGATCTTTGACTTGTAAACTCTTGATTTATATATGAAAATATTCAATATTTCAACTTTTGGTGTTTCGTCTGTTTGATATGTTAAATGCTTTGAATCGCATCAAAGCCTTGGAAATTGATCTTGAAACATCTGTCTCAAGACATGGGTAGGATGAGATGGAAGGAAAGCAGAGTTAATTAATAATGTTGGGAATAATGTGTCTGCTGGAAACTAAGTGCAAAGGAAGAAGTGAGTAAGTAATTTTAATTTGAAAACCAGATTTGGCAGACCAGGGTCACAAAGCACTTATACACCAAAACGATACACGGTTAAAATGCATTCATACTTTTGAAGGTCAGGACAACACGATGACAAACACAGCAATCAAAAGAAGGCTAGGAACATTTGAGTTTCATTTTAGACCACAAGTGTCCATCCACATAGATACTGTATTTATTTCCTATAATGTGAAGAAAACTACACTTTGTCTGACAGGAGGAAGTTTGTTGGTTGAGACCCAAGGGACTTCACGGTGATGAAACTAGGCATTATCCAAGCTCTGATTAAAATCATGGATGGAGACAAGCTGATGCTGACTCGAATTTGTGCATTCCAATCTAATCCTTTCTTAATGTTGACTCTCTTCTACTAGTATATCCACCAGGAACGGTTGAAAAGTTTTGTTTTTGAAACATCTGTCTCGAGACATCATATCAATTATTTTTACGATACTTTTAATCAGAAAAGCAGGCCTTAGGTAAAACTAAGTTAACAGGCATACATATACACAGAAGGCTTTCATGTAGCACCAGCTGTTCTGCCTTTTGCTGGCCAATAAAAACTTGACTATAGTTTTGAAACCCTTTATTAGGGCTCTCTAATCATGCTTATAAAAGCATCACCATTTTCAAGGATGAGTATTTGAACTATGTTAAGAGGGAGTCTGAATGGATCTGGAATGTTGGAGTCATGATGAGGGCTGGGCGATTTCTGCAGAAGAATTCATCTCTGATAAAAGATCCATTTTCAAACTTTATTTTTAATCTCCCAGATTTAAAGCATCTGCTTTGTAAAACAAATTTACGTTAGTTACCAAGTTACCTTTAACAGTTATTTAAAATATTTAGATTTCAAAAGATTCTACTTAACTTATACACCAGGGCACTATTGAACAGTCACAAACAACATATTCGTCTTAAGCCATATGTGCGTCAATCGCAAGGGAAAATTTCATCCAAGTGGTTTCTTAGGGAGAGACAATGTGTTCTTTGTTATCTCCATCAATATTGCTTACCAAAAAAAGTAAGCAAGCAGAAAAACAAGTAAATTGAAAACTTGATGTGAGGAGAGTCAAACAACCGTGGGCTGTATTTTCCCTTTCGGGATCGCAGCCAGATGTTCTGTGTTTGGCTGCATGTTTTCATACTGGGTCTCTATTTGAAAGTGGGTCACGGGCCTGGACCGGGGTTAGTTATGGTCACATAACTTAAGCAGTCTCTCCTCTTTTTTTCTGTTTCACTTGTATCCATGCTTTGTCTAGAGTTGCTGGTGTTGAAATGCCTCTTTATTTGTTATACTTCGTTCTGAAATAGTTTAATTTTGTGAACATTTTCTCTTGTGAGCCGTGTGTGTACGCTTGAGTTTATGCCAAGACAATATTAATTGTATTTTTCTTGCCTCAAAGGTGTTTCAGAGGACAAAATCAGTCTGCAAGTGGACTCAAACACTAAATTCTCAGTTTGGGTTTCTTTCTGTGAAATTTATAATGAGAACATTCATGACCTGCTGGAGGTCGCTCCAAGCTGTGCTCCAAGGAGACCCATGCTGCGGCTGTCAGAGGACGTCAAGGGAAGCACCTTTGTCAAAGGTTTGGTGCATTGTTTTTTCCAGATTTTAATTTAACCTTCCTTTTGGGAGTTCAAATCTTACCTGAATGTTTTAACTTGGCTTATATTAACAAAAAAAACATGAATCAAAAGTTCAAGTGGTTCTGCTAAGAGATGGCTCTTGGTTTTATTTACCTTTTGTATTGATACAACTTGAATAAAGATTAAAGAGTCACAAAATTGAAGAGTAAATCAACAAGAAAATAGAACTAGCAGGTGATCTTGGAACATGATGTGGCCATGAAATCCCCAAATTATTATTATTATTTACCTTTTATATTGATACAACTTTAATAAAGATAAAATAATCATGAAAGTGAATAGTAGATCAACAAGAAAATAGAACTTGCAGGTGATCTTGGAACATGAGGTGGCCATGAAATCCCTAAATCACTGTTGATGCCGCTACATTGACTCAGTGTCTTGAAAAATGAAGAAAGATTAAAACAAGTTATAATCAGAGTTGAAGGTAAAAATAAAGTTCACCCGAGGTTTTTTTTTAACAGTGAGGGTTGCTTCACTAAACGGATTTATCAAAACATGAATCAAAACAAAACGGCATGATGGATAAAACGCAGCGGACATAAATCCAATGGTACAAAAAGTTTTCATTTGTTCCTCTGTTTTTGGCCTTGATAACTTAATTTTGGGTTTAAATAATCAAATGTTACTGTATTTATTAAACATTTTCCATATATTTATTTTCTCCTTTAATTGTCACTGGATTCATGGATTAATACTAAATTGTGTTTGTCCTCTCTTTACGCTCAGATCTACGCTGGGTTCAGGTCAATAGTGCTGAGGAAGCATATACGGTGATGAAACTTGGGAAGAGGAACCAAAGCTTCTCATCTACCAAGCTCAACCAACTCTCAAGCAGGAGGTAATACTCCAGCAAAAGATTTAGATGTGCATTTACTGTAATTTTACCTTCTTTTTTTTTCTTGCTCTTATTAATTGCAGCCACAGTATTTTCTCCATCCGCATCCTGAAGATTTATAATGCAGGAACGCCGAGGGTACAAACTGTCGGAGAGTGGGTCATCTTGTGATTCATAATATACATTTAAAATAATCCTTTGATTACATTTTTTTTTTAAATCTTTGTATCTTGTAACCTCCAGGCTGTGTCTTTGTGACCTCGCCGGGTCAGAACGATGCACTAAGACCCAGAATCAAGGAGAACGACTGAAAGAAGCTGGAAACATCAACTCATCGCTGCTCATTTTGGGAAAGTGCATTAACATGATGCGTCAAAATCAGCAGACCAAGTGAGAGATACTCTGAAAAATTATTATTTATTTTTTTCCCACAATTTTTTCTAAAGTTAGAGTTGTCGAGGTGACTTGTCTGTTTGGGAGGAAGCTTCAGCTCATATCCTAGATGGAAGGAGTGTCTTTCTACACGACAATTTTCACAATCATTATTCGATTCATATTATTAATTCAACAATTCACTCCCAAAATGCATTATGGTGGTTGCCCGAACATATATTATACCTTAAACAACCTTTAGTACATATGAGCAGTTATTTTTCATAGTAAGTCGTGTTAATTTAATCATTTTTTAATTATTTTTCTTAAGAGCATCTGTTAGTGTCTGTATTGATGGTCAATTTCTGAATTTTGTTCATTTTTTTGTTGTATTCTTTGTAACTTTCCAAAGAAAAACAAGTTATCACAATCATGTCCGGACAATAAATATGTAATTTATAATGTATACATTGTTCACACCTATCTATAAGCTCCAGGTGTAACATATATTCACACAAAATATATATTTTTTCCATCATAAGTACGTTTGCATGATGTGTTGACTGAGCCTTCTTCTCTATGTACTATTGTATTGCTGAGCAAAATTATTTTCCACTTGTCCCTCTCACGCTTTGCTTCTTGCTGGAGTGCCTCCCTAGAACCAAAAAAATCTATAGATTATAGCTTTATCATTGTATAAGCTGTAGGCTTCAAAACGAGCGAAAAAGGTCGAGGATCATCTGGAAAGAAACACAGAAGAAAACAACCCTGTTCTATTTATTCCAAGTTTATTCTGGTGTTTTTCTTGGCAGGTAATGCAATCTGAACTGAACTCATTGAGCATGTTTTTATTTTTGTTCCCTAAGGCTGTTGCAGCACATTCCCTTCAGAGAGAGCAAACTGACGCGCTACTTGCAAAGGTTCTTTTGCACCCAAGGAAAGGCCCGTATGATTGTCAACATCAACCAGTGCGCCTCCATGCATGACGAGACACTCAACGTCCTGAAGTTCTCAGCTGTCGCTCAGCAGGTTTTTTGTTCAACTCTTCTATTTAATCAAAAGTCAACATTATTGCATTGCACTTGTACAATAAAATCACAGATTAAAAAAATGGATACTGGAAATTGTATTATTTAGATACATTGTTTGTGTCCAGGTGATGGTTCTGAGCAACCCGCCGCTTCCCTTCGCCACTCGGATTTCTGCCTTCAACCATCATGACCCCAAAGCACCTGGCCAAAGTATGGGAAGCTCGCTGTCTGGCTGGGAAACTAGTCTGGAGGATGTAGAGGTGGGTCAAATAATTGTCCCCACTTGCAAACCTTTTATATCACAAGATAAAAGCAATAGAATAAATAAGCATTCTGGTATGAATTGATATAAAGTGAATTTTTTTTTTTTTACATTAATTTCTGTAGTGCACTACACTTTGTGGAATTCTCTTCATAATGGTTCATGCCACTTCCCAGAGAGTGTCTTTATTTTCGTTTAAAGATACTTTTAGTTGAAATTACAGAGAGATGGACAATCTACTGATCTAACATGCAAGTATTATTTATATAAATATGATTCTCACTACTTAAAATCATCCGCTTGTCCTAAATGACGAGAAATCGTATAAAAAAAAAAAAAAACTTAAACAAAGCTTTTTTTATTTTTTATAGCAGAAACGATAAGGCATGCTACACAGACAGAAAACATGCCGGGTAAATATCCCACAAGCTCGCAGTTATATATTATTCTGCCTATAACTCCAAGAAGGCAACACATTTTAAGTAGAAAACAAGTGAAGGGTGAACTATCACTTTAAGGCTTCTGACTTAATAAAAATGATGTGTCATCATTTGTGTTGTTCACAGGAGCTTCTTGGTGAAGAGACTAGTCAGATGGAAGAAACCATTGATGAGGATGATGATGATGAAGAAATCCTTGTCAGTAAAAAGAGGTACCAGGTAAGGAGCGCTCATTGCAATACAAATTATAAACAATGCTGGAAAAAAAACTGATTTTATATTAAGAAGACTTCACCCACAAGCTGCCCTGTACACATTTTGCATTCACAATCTGCTGATCTTCATCTGTTGTCTTGCATTCCAGCTATTCCCTTTTCTTCAACTTTGAAATGTTTTTTTTCTTAAAAGGTTAACAATTTTAATAACTGTCGTTTGATTATACTAATTGATTGCAGCAACAGGAGATGCTTGTGAATCAGCTGCAGATCAAGTTGAAGAAGGAGCAAGCCAACAACATGCTTATGGAAACCAAAATCCGAGAGGAGGTCTGCTGTGAATTTACCAGCCTTTATTCCAAGATGCAAAGCAACTTTGAGTGAGTTGGTGTTTTTAACAGATTGGTGTTCAAGAAATTAAAAAAAAAACAGTAGATAAAATAGCAGTTGTAAGAAACGGGTCCTGTCAATTCCATTAGCTATTAAAAATGTAGGTGTTAATAATGGTATTGTTTCTTTATGACAGTTCTCGTCTGGCCAGAGAAATGGCAATCGTTGAGGATCGAGCTGAAAAACGACTGAACATCTTCAAGAAACTCATTGACAAAATGGTGACTGAATCATCAGGTCAACAAGGACAGTCCATGGTATTTGCCTTTGTCTCTTTTGGACACGTTATCAATCATAACTAATATGTAGTATATGTATGTATCTAGTGTGATGCAACTTCTTGTTGAGTAGAGTTGAGGCGATTCGCAGAAAAATATTTTTAATACAGTCTATTATAATATAAATACAGACCAATAATTCCTGCATGCTTTTGCTTTTCTGAATTTGGTGAAATGGACAATAAAACGGATGACAAAAATGTTATGGTAATTATTGTTACGTTGTTTTAATTGTTGATCGAATAGAATGATAATTTGTCTTTGTTGTGCACATACTACAGTGTATTTTATTTCTTTATTTTTCCTAGTCCAAAGTAGTTGCCCTTAATTTACAACGCTTTCATTTAGAATGCCTTTAAAATTTGCTCATTTGTATTGTCTTTTGTCATTCTTCTGTCTTCACTAGGAAAATTCACTGGCTGAGATGCAGAGGGTTATCGAGGCAGCAGATGTAGGTCAGGCAGATGAACCTTCAGAGGATCTGGTTTCCAATAGATGCAAAGGTAAAATTGTATGAATAATCTTCAAAGGATGATCATATTATCTTTATTAATAATTTTATGTTCGTGGTTTTTGTTTGTTGTAGATCCCCTTATAGCCCATTACTTATCGCATTTCCAATCCAGCAATTCTTCTTTATTCTTACTTATACTAATATTTTTTTAAGCTTTACAATCAAATACATGGTTTTGAAGAGATTCACATTGGTTAGATTTTTACATCAATCTTCATCCTCCTATTTCAGGTGTTTCCTGTGTGCTAAATGATGAAGAGAAAGCAAATCTACGTCTTCAGCTCCAGGAGAAGACCTCGTATGTGAAGCAGCTAGAGAAGGAAGTGTCAGAACTAAGGAGGTTGACTGAGGATCCCTTACTTGTTCAGGAGGATCAGTCCCAAGAGAAGCAGGTAATTTCCAAACTGACTCACCTTACTGTACATACACTTATAATTATTAAAAATGTAAATATATTTCAGGCGCCACCGGCACCCCTCACGGAGCAGAATAAAAGCACTGAAACACTTCTTGCTGAGCTGGAATATCAGACAAATCTGAAGGAGAAAGTTCTGATATCCCTCGAGAAGGAGAGAGCAGTGAATTTTACCAAGTTCACGGAGCTGAAGCAAAAAGAAGAGCACATTCTCAAAACACTAACCCAGGAGAGGACAGACAAAGAAGAAGCCCTGGCCGCTCTGGACTTTGAAAGAAGCGCCAGAGAACAATTGATTGCTGATTTGGAAAGGGAGAAAAAGGGAAAGGATGATGCACTGCTGCTACTTCAAACTCAGGCCAATGAGGTCAGCAGACTGAAGAAGGAACTAGAACACAAGGTTACAGAGTTGACAGCCAAACTGACAATGCCAGAGTCTCTGGTAAGGAGGATGTCTCCTACTTGCATAAGTTCACTTGAAAAACCACCTTACCTTGATTCACTGCAGGTTGCCGGAGAGCCTCATAAACTAGGAGACGCGTCAATCGGAGTTCAGGACAGACGGGAATCCTCCAGGAAGACTGATGAGACAATATCCCAGGTTCTTACACTAAAAAAGCACGATGAATGTTTGGGACTTATGCCTCTGGTGCTTAGTCACCAACAAAGGCGACAAGATTCCTGCAAGGATCTGAAGGAAACTCTATGCACTCGATGCAATGAGAAACTGCAAGGTGAAGAACTGAACTCTCCAATGGAGCTAGAGGATGAAAATGGATCTTTCCTACTAAAGAAGCGTGAAGATGATGACTCCGGAAATGCTAGTCAAGCAAAGCTGCACATTATGGAAAAGTCTCTTAAAGATAAAGAGGAGGAACTTGGCAGAGCGCATCAGGAGGGCCAGACCCAGAAGCGGGACTTGGAGAAATTACGAGAGCTTTTGGATGTGGCTAGCGAGGCCATTGCTCATAAGGATATAAAACTGGATGAGAAGACTGGGGAGATCAGCAGGTAACTTTTCTTACATTAATAGCATTAATGTGAATGCCAGTGAATGCTAGTGGTGAAAGTACTGCCAACTTTCCTCTATTTACTACTTAATTATTTTTTTCTCACAAAAATGAAGCTACATTATAATAATTGGCAGGTGAAAGATCACCATATAAGTATTGGTTCATATTTTTGGCTTTGTGTTATTTTCCATCAAAATGTTTTTGGTTATATTATTATTGTTGTTGATTTAAAAAAAAAAAAAAAAAAAAAAAAAAAGGTTTTTCCTGGGCTTTGAAAAATGTTAAACACACATTGTCCATTTGTTTCATCACCAAACACTATTGCTGACAAAATAATAAACAGTGTTACTGAGCTGTCTTGAAGTGGTGATGAAAAAGCAGAAGATGCAGTAAAATAGTTATATTTCATTAATTCAGAACACTTATACTGACTCGAGTATGCATAAAACCCTCTTGCATACTGTCACACACAAGTTAACCACAAAATAATGGTGTCGCAACTGCGAGTTAAAAAAAAAAAGGCTTGAACAAGCTGTTGTTCATAGTGGGAGGTAATGGGCCCTATATAAATCAAGACCCATCGACGGAAGGACCAGAAGCTTGATCTGAGACTTATGGATCAGTAGCCTCGGGTGTGAAGTGGGAAACCTAGGGCATCTGTAGAAGTAGCCTGAGACCCTGGAGTGCCTGGGAAATCGTCTATCAATGGTTGCTAGGCTTATAGCCAGAAAAGCAGCAGTTTAAAATATTGCCTTACATTGCAGTGTGAAGATGTGTCTTGTGACTACAACATTTTCTCTAGTCTCTAGATGTAATTAAAAAAAATAAATCCAGTGAAACTAATCCTCAATATGATATGAGATATTTGTAGGTCATGTTGTTTTTCCGCTTCTGTTTTGCTTTTTCTGAAGAAACTAATTTGCTTTTGTTTGTATCTTAGACTCACAGAAAAAAACAATCTGGACTGTAAGAAACTTCAATCTCTAACCCTTGGCGTTCAGCGGAACGAGGAGGAGACTTCAGATATGAGGGAGAAACTGGCAGACTACAAGAAACAGATCCAGCAAGTCCAGAAAGAGGTATTTTGAGGATCAGTGGTGGATATTAACTTCAGGTTGTGGCAATGCTTTTGGTCCGTGTGGAGTAAAATAAACGTTAACATATGATGTAAACATGTGTCAAACTCGCACAGGGTTGCTGTATATTAGAAAAATAATCTCTATTAAAGGAGTAAAACTTCCAAAAAATTAGAATACCTGTGACAAGCTCTATTTAAATATTATTCAGAACTACAGTATATTTAACAAATGGCCAACAAAAGAAATTGGAAATAAGGATATTATGTAAGCAGACGCTCAGAATTGCTATTATTTTTGGGATAAAACATCGATATATTTTCATAATGTAACCATTATAATTCTTTAGATCGCCTCAATGAGAGACCAGGAGAAGGTTCTGACGCTGAAGTTCTCTGAGGCTGAAAAAATGAAGAAGCAGTTGCAGATGGACCTGGCCAACCGGGACTGGACCATCAAACAACAAAAGGTAGTAAAGTTTTCTTGGATCACTTGAGCATTAATCTTCATATACGTGGAAACAATCTGGTCCTTTGATTCTTTGCAGGAACAGCTGTCCAACAGCAAGTCGGATGAGAGTGTCAAGCTTCACCAGAAAGCCTGTGATGGTAAATATACATTAAATTGTGCAAGTTTTTTTTTAACTAAAGATGCTTGAAAATTTACACAGATCTCAAGGACAAGGAGCGTGTCTTGGAGGAAATGCGTTCCACTTTGATCGAGCAAGAGGAGACACAGGAGCAGATGGATCAGATATTGTTGGAGAAAGAAAATCTTGTTCAGGAGCTGTCCAGTGGTAATTCATTAAATTAATCGTTCATTGTTCATGCTGAAATCCAATTTTCGAAAAAGATGGATGTACCTTTTTGTTTTATTTTTTGATAGTTCGTTATTCTGTATGAGAATTTAAATTTAAAAACTCGTGCATAACGACAGAATTCCAAGTGCTATTTTTTTTCTTCTAGTACTAAATCTCTCTGAAACATGAACAGTCCAAGTACCTCTTTAAATAAACAGAACAGCTTTTTTTCTTTTGAACATTTTCTATACGGGGACCACAAGTCAGTATTTGTCTTCTTTTGGTACACTTTGATCACTGTTAAACTGTTAATTTATGTCTTCCAGAGCTGGAGAAAGTAAGGGCTATCCTTCTGAGACGCGGAGGATCCATCGATGAGGGGAGATCAGAAGAACTGGTCCTGGCAAAACGGGAACTGAACAAAGCTCAGGAGACTATAAAGGTAATTTACCTTGCATACTTATTACATTTCTTAAATGCAATTCTGTTTTAAGAAAGGATGGTGATGTCGTGTTGATCCATAATGCTAGTTAATAGTCAGAAGCAAGATTCACCGCATTTTCTCTAATAATATCAAGTACACAGTTGCGTCTATAATGCACTCTCAGGGTTCTAAAAGTATTTGGAATTAAAATGAATAACAGAGAAAAGTGCCTACTATGTACAGTATATGTCAAGTAAGGCAGATAACACGCTATGTTTACTGCAAGCAAAGTAGCTTTGATATTTGGTAAATTATTCTCCAGCACAGACAGAATATGTAACATCTTGAAAATTGTCTTCAGCTGAGCGACGAGAAACAACGATCGGAGAAGAAGAGGTGGCAGGAGGAAAAGCTGTCCCTCATCTCTCAGGTCCAGGAAGCTGAGAAAAAGAGGAACCAGGAGATGAGGAAATTTGCTGAAGATAGAGAGAAACATTTGCGGCAAAATGGACATTTGGTAAGTCAGTAAGATGGCCTCTTTGCTTGGATAGAATCTGTCTGTTATTCATCAGGCTTCCTGAGAGTCCTGACCCCTTAATGTGAAAGTCAGCCGTTATCTCTCCCTCATTCTGTCTCTTCCTCTCTCCCTCTTCTTCTACCGGTTTGTGTTTGTGTCTGTCAGGAGAGTGAGCTTGCAAAGATGGAGCAGTTAATGGAGACCTGGAGAAAGGAGAGGGACACCCTTGTGGCTGCTCTGGAGGTTAAGCTAAAGGAACTGCTCCGCAGTCATGAGGAGAAGGATCAACGCATCCAGATGCTGCAGAGGAGAAAAGTTTCAACGCCACCAAAGGTCAATATCACTGGGATGGAAAACTTTTGAGTGTTGCACAACCTCCAGCCATGATTAATGCAGCAAGTTTAAATTGCCATAATAATGTCTTTCACAGCCCCTATCCCAGGGTACATTGAACAATATTTCAACATAAGATGGAATATTCTAGTCATATTGGTATGTTTTAGAGAATTTGGCATTCAATCTAAATAAATCCTTATGAGAAACAATAAAATGTATATAGAACTTGCATGTGGAGCTGCATTTAAGATAGAGAATACTTAAACCTATGCCTTATATAATCATGCTGTCTCTACCTTGAACCAGCCTTTGTTCCAGCCTGTGTGTTTACTTTCCATTACATTTGGTTCCGGCCTACTACGGTTCTCACTGCCAGCTGGCAGGAAGAGTTTAAAAGGTGATCGGTGCAATTTGTTTTTAGTTTGTCCTGTAAAACTAGAATCCAATAATTCCAGATGGAGAAAGCAAAATGGGTTTTTAGAGTTGTGGTAAAGATTATACAGAAGAAATCAGTGCTGGTTGATAAATGGCATAAAATGTCCTTTTTTCCTTTATTAATGTTGTCAGGTGAAGAGTGTCGTGGATCCAGGTGAGAGGGGCATTGAGAACCAGAAGTCAGGAACACAAAGAAACAGCAGACCGTCGGTAAGCAGACAAATGAGTACAGCCTAATAGGAATGAATTTTTTATGATGCCAATGTTGCACATGCCTCCAAATTATGTAGCACATGTTAACGGACTGTATAATATTCACTTATTATTTAAGGCCTCAAAATTTGATAATTCTCTAAAATTAAATGTCTTAAATAACATTTTGAAAAGTTAAAAAATAACTTTGTCTCTAACTCTGTCTGGCCTTGAAGCAATACTTGGTGTATGCCGCTTCATAATTTTAAAATTTTAGATGGCGCTGAGATCTTTTGGCTTTTTTTAGAAGCAGAAATTCCACCGTAAGACTCAATCGTAAATTAATTTTGAGCTTAATTAGCTACAAGGTATTAGTGATGGGCCTAACAGACATGTTGTCACAGAATAAAACTGGTGGTGTGTTTGGATTCAATCAAATGTGTTGTATGTTCATGGTAAAATTGGTAAAACATATTTGATTAAATATTATAATAAATTCCATTCCTCCTTTCCCTCAAATTTTCTGAGGGCATCCTCGCGCACCCCACTTATGTAAACCACTGATCTAGAATTATCTTAATATAAAGATAATTAAACTATTATTCTATGACATCATTTTAGAATTGCGTAGGTTTTTTCCTGATATTGAGCTATAAATATAATCACCTTTGTTGCATCAAACATCTCTTTTGAAAATAAAGCTAATACTTGTAATATAATGTTTTCATCTACAGGGTTCATGTAAAACATTTGTAATTGTTTATAATGTTCTATATATATTTGACCAGTATCTCCACTGTCCTCTTTCAGAGCTCCACCAGTTACCCATCAGTGTTGGATTCCTCTGAAATTTCGACCGAGAATGGAAGGACCAGCCGCTTTCCTAGGCCGGAAATGGAGATTTCCTTCAGCCCTCTTCAGCCAAACCGTGTGGAACTGCGGCGCCAGGGAGAAGAGGGCGCCGTCACAGTCAAGATATCTAGCGCCACTCGGAAGAGGAAGAGTGGCGAGATGGAGAAGGTGAGATCAGACGCTTTTGTTTGACCTTTTCACTACTAATGTATATATTTTTACTTGCAATAAGGTTATCTGTGTTTGTATTATATAAAATAATAAATAGTAGATCCTAGATCTCATCTATACAGAATTCAAGGTTTATTAAGTGGAAAGAAACGTATTGCATACATATGTCTATTGATTAATAGTACTGTTCAGAGTGAAGGAGGAAGAACACTCTTCCCCCTCAGAGGTGTAGGTGATGTTCAGCTGAAAATGCATACATTTGTGGCTGAAGACAACTTTCACAAACTCATAAATACTTGATGTTAATCAGCACAAAATGTTTTTTCCACTTGTGGAATTGAGTCATGTGATCACACGCTACAAACGGCTTGTTTGTGAATGTAAGAGCAGCGCGAGCGGCAATTCAAATGTATTTATGCTTGACATTGCGATTGGGGTTGCAATTCAATAAAAAAACATTTTTCAGGTCTACCTGCAGAACATTGAATATTAATTTTGGAGCACTGCTGTTTGCAGAACTGTTTTAATTCGGAAATGTTGTCGTTTTCTTTCAGTGTTTACTATGAATCACTCTCTTGAAGTCATGCTTCTCCATCTCTGAGTTAAAGTTTAAACAGGGACTCAACCATTCTAAATGCTGAATACCATATGTTAAACATTCTGTTTTGAATAATCTTCTGTGCTACTTGTTAATTTTTTTTCATCCAGGACGGATGTTGTAGGAAATTCTATGCACTACTATACACGATACTTCATGGTTGGTAGATTGTTGTGTTTGTGTCTTTCCTGTTTACACACAGCATTTTAGGTTTCTTCCAAATGACTTAACTTTATATTTCGTCATACATCTAACAACTAGGTCCTCCAGGCAAATGAGATGTTTTAATAAATAGAGATTGATTATAAACTCGTATGCCATTATAGTGAAGCTACAACTTGGTTTTGACCCAATTATGCTCTCAGACTAGTTTTGGCAGTTTCGTTTGTTGCATTACCTTTGCCTGACTGTGCAGGTTGTTGTTCTTCTGTGTGGAAAACAATGCTGTTACAAGTCCACACAGATTCTGGTTCTGCTCTGTTCTGCCTGTTAGAAGGATGCGTTTCCTTGCCACTGTCATCAGTCGTTTGCTCATTTTAACTTGTTTTCTCTTCTCTTATAAAGTCTAATTTAAAGTGTAAATTGCTTTATTTGTAGTGCAGCTCGTTAATTTAATTAAAAAATATTATAATGGCTAACATTCTCCTTGAGAGAGAGCTCCATTGTGACAATTGCCGGTTTGAGAACATGCCTTTACGATGCCATTTTGGTTTCCAGGACAATTCCAAGTTTTCAAAAGTAAAGTATAAATGTAATAAAACAATTTAGACGGACAAAAGTGTTTTTCCAACAGTGCACTCATCACGTAATTGGGTTATTGCAAGATTTGCTGCCAAGCTTCTTGAGGTTACTGCATACCGTGTTTCAACTGGCAGAATCCTGTAGGGGTATTTTTATCACACTTATACTTATATTCTCTGATTGATGTGGACCGTCGGTAATAACGCTCAAGCTTGTCAACAGAACAAAATGGCCTCACTGATGGCTCATGGTGCAGCAATACAGTATTGTGACAGGGATACTGTAACTTTAGTTCCTTGTAATACTGCTGATTAGTACTGCATATATTTTCACTTTGAACTAACAACTCTGGAAAGTCTCTCTGAGAGGAGCTGACAGACACAAGAGTAAAGAGTGATGCAGAAAGACATGGTTAACTAACTTCTAGGAGTTCTCATTTATGTTTACACATCCTGCAGCTCGGGTATTGTAATAGGTTCGTTGTTTGTTGATTCATTTTCTCAATATTGAAAAAAAACCAAAAAAGTCTATAGTGTGTATTTATTTCAGGAAGAAATTAATTTTAATGAATTTGGTTATTTTGTATTAAGATTGTATTTTCAGGCAATTCATCTTGAGATAATTTGATACTGTGAAAGTATTTAAAGGGAAATTAATGTGTTGATTTAAGTGTGTCTTAAATAGATCTTGGACTTCTATTGTACTCATCAGTATGTGTGTGTTCGTACAAAACTCTCTTCAATATTTACATTAGAAAATGTGCTTAAGCCCCACCCACTGAAAAAAAAAACCTTTCTCTGGAGAGAAACTTTCGTTTACCCTGACCACACCCACTCTGCTGTGATTGGTCATCGAGATTTATCACCATGTGTCATCAATCCAGGAAGTCTCCACCTCCAAGGGACTCGTTGTATAAACAAAGCGGGCATGATTACAGCTGGCTGGAAGAGTGAATCCATCGTTGCGTCATAATGGGCTCCACTTTTGTAACCTCTTGTTTGCTGAGATTTCAGACGGGGGAGAACTTTATAAAGTAATAACATAAATGATCATGATCAAGGACTTGGTTCAAATGTTGAAGACTTCCTCTCCAAGAAGTGGGTTGATTGAGTCAGGAGACTTTTCAAATTGGTTTCCTTTCTAAAGAAAATTGTGTTTCAGAAAATGGATTCAGATCTGTCTTGCATCAAATCATTTGAATCCTCAATGTTTTTTATTGTATTTGTAGTGCTTTTCCTAACAAGTAACTTTCATGTTTTTCTTTGCACAAATATGGGAGCAATAGTCAAAAATGTAATTGATATATATCGCTTCTTCTTTTGGGTGCAATCTCAATCATGTCAAATAGATTAATTAGTTGTTTGGATTTCCTAAAACATTTAGACCAGACTAGATCCAAACTTGCCATGAAGGGTTCAGACCCACTGAGTATCTGTGAGTGAACCCTAGCGCTCATATCTTTACCAGATCTGAATAAAAAAAACTAACATGTTTGAACTAACATGTTTTTCTCTTCTTATCCAGTCTCACATTTTCAGGAGGAGTAAACGACGACCTACTAACAAGGTAACTACTGTAGTTTTGTATCTAGTAAGTCATCACCAACACCCCAAATGCCCAGAACTGCACCATAACTGATCTTGTGATCTAAAAGCCTTTTGATGGTTAATTGGTGTCTATCATGAGCCAGTAAACCCTTTAGTTTAGATTTTTCACTTGTAATTAATGATGATAAACATTTCCTATAAACCCCCCAAGAAATATAAATTGTTAAAATATCAAGGAAGTTTTAAGGGTTTGTAAAAAAAAATGTAATTTCTGTGTATAGTGTGGAGGGTTTTGCTAAATATACCAAATATTTAGATGCGTATAGATTCAAATAGAATGCTTAGTTTAGCCATGAATGTCGTTTTCCTAAGCTATGCTCACTCTGCTGCGATCAGGATTTAAGGTTAGATTTAATTTCTGATATAAAATAGGTTAGATATAGGATTTTCCATGACAAAGATTTTCTTATCAGTAGAAAGACGGGGAAGACATTAATAATTATTCCAGGAAATTGACAAGCCTGCAATGGAATATGAATCTATATAGTCTCACAATACTGAAGTTTTAACAGAGTAGTAACACTTTAGTTTTCATCTCCATCACACAACTTCTTGGTGGTCACAAACCTTGGATCTTTTATGGTGCAGTTCTGGCGTCTCATTTAACCCATATCACGTCCATTTAGTCCCTTTTAGCAACCCACCATTCAACATCGTTTTTTACTTTTCATGCAGTTCCCATCCCATGTAACATCTTAAACAGAGTTTCAAATAGTCACTCACTGTATAGGCTTTTATTCTTCTTAAGGGAAGAATGAAGTTTAGTTCTTTACGTCTTCATATCATGATCACACGATAACATCCCATGATTCGTGAGTCATTGCTAAAGTGAAGATGACGTGATGAACTGTTGCTGTCAAATAGACAAGATGCATTCAATTTTATTAAAAGAAGAATTGGCTTAAAAAAAATGGTTTTACTTGGATATTTTGACACCATCACCCTCACCATTCAAATGCTTCTCATTCAATATCAATCTCTTCTTGAATCTTTGCCATCTATTGAAAGCTCATGAAAATCAAAGCGAAGACAAACCATCTAAAACCAAACACATGCTTGTGAACAAATAACCATTTCAGTTTTTTCTGTTGGTTTTGAAAGCCCTGTGCATTGATCGGTTGACAAACTAAAGTAAGGAATTAGTGACGCAGTCAAAACCCTGATCATTTTGTTTTCTGCTTTTTATGCTCCTATTTCCGTATGCTTGGCCTGTGCTGCCCTGAGCTCACCTCTCCTATGCGTGTTCATCTGATTCAAACTTTGTTACTTCATCCAAAAAAACATGCTTCTGAGTGACAAAAATGTAAATGTTATACGAGTTGTGTGTGTGCATGCTGCATTGTCTTCTTATTTTGAATAGTAATCTGTTTGTAAAGCAAGATGATTCATTTTTTCATACAGACAATTACATAAAGACATGCAAATATTCAGTGTTTATTTAGTTATTAAGTTGAAATTAAACTTGCGGCCGCCAGATGGCAGCAGTCATTACATAAAGAACAATTACATTCCGCGAGATCCTGATGATCACTGAGGACGAGAGGATAATATACAGCAGGCTTTATCTGCTTTTAAAGCTGATGTTCGGGCATATTTTTACTTTCAGTTCTATCAATTCAACCAAAAGAGAGTTGAAGAATCACTATACCTCGTCAAAATTCGGTGTGTCTTACAATAGTTACGAAATTATGCGAGTGTATCAAAATGTATTGAAAGATGGATTTAAAGCAGTGTGTAAATACAAGTGTTACAGTGAAGGGGTAACAATGGAAAGTGACGACTACAGGTTGATAAACATGTTATTTATCTAGAAAAGTATTTACGTCTTGTTTATAGTTGTTTTGTTTTTTCATCCTGTCAATAGATGCACGTGCATTTGCAAATTTCTTCATCTTTGTCAAACTATGGTTTCCATTTCTTCATGCCAATCTACTGATGCATTTGTTGATGATCGCTAGTGCTTTCGGATCTGATTCCTAAAATGTCTTCATTTTTTTTTGGTCTCAATCTAATCCCAGAGGATCTTGTATATTTAATTATGTTGTTGATTGAACATCTTCTATCAAAGGGCCTGTGATTGGTTGGACTTTCTATGTCAAAACGGCAGACTGTAGTGATTTCTGAACCATGCATGTTCCTATTTTTTGTGTGTTTTTATTTTCCACGCCTCAAAAGTGCTCAATTATGGTTTGTTTCTGCATGTTTCGTCATCAACCGCCTGTCATGGTATGAGTGTATCCCTGCATCATCAAAAGTTGTTAATAAGTCTGCAGCTTTGTTGCATAGGTGCATGGTAAGCTATCACTTGGCTATATATTTTAATATGAACAAGATATCCAGAATAAAACTTTGGCATCACTCTTATCTGTGTTTAAATGTTGGACTATTGAACAGCAAAGTTTTGGCTTCATAAGGGAATCATCTTCATCTATCTTTAACAAAGCTGTTGAGCACATTGTCTGTAGCTTTGTCAAATGAAAGCTTTAGAGAACATCAATTGCTGTATTGTCCTCATTTCGATGCCATTTGTTTGTCTTCATCTTCACGCCATGTTTTGTCATGTGTTGTGTTCCTTCTGAATGACTAAGTCGTCTTGTGTGTGTGCTGTTAGGAAGAAGTGGAGGCTGAGAACCGGGTGAACACGATGACTAAGCCCAAGCCGAAGTTGAAAGTGCACCATGAGGAGGTGACGATGATGACTTGTAAAAACATTCTCACACCATTGAAGGATTAGATGCTGGATAAACCCTGCTGACGGTGACACCGACTCGGCTCCTTCTGCAGGGGCGCCATGAGTGCCCCAGTAGTTTGCCAAGTGAATATGTATCAGCAGGAAATGTATTAAGTTATTTCATGTTTTTAAAATGATTGATGGTAATGTAATGAAAGACGGATACTGTAAAATGCAAAAATTCATATTCTCCTTTGGTTTGATTGAGTTCTGGTTCTTCCAGGTGACTTCTCCGAATGGCTGCTCCGATTCCAGCATCAAGGATGGAACACTACAGAGGATCGGTGACTTCCTGCAGAGCTCGCCCACGCTGTTTGGCTCGACAGGTGTGTGCCCGCCTTCCTTCTGCTGCCAGATTTACAATCTGTTTGCCTCTTTGCTTTAGGTATAAAAACTCCAGTGCCTCAATAGACTAGGTGTTGGCAGAAACTATAACAAGGGAAGTTAATACAGAAATCATTGAAAGTGATGTTAGCATAACACGGGATTTCTTTCGTGCTGGCATTAGGGAATAAAATAATGAAATATTATGAATAGAGAGATCGATAAAAATACAATAAATAAAAATTAAATTGGAGACGCACAAAATTACGTAATAATACATTTTATGTATTTATATAAGAGATTAAAGTTCTGTAGAGGTTATTTGATGAGCTGCCACTGGTTTCCCTGAAGTAGAACTAGATGCCAGGAGCTGAAGAAATTCAAGAGAGCAGGCTTTAATTACCTCACCATTGAATACAGAACGCTGTGACACATTGAGAACGAGGGGCCCGTCTTCTTTGAGGAAATTACACACTTCTGTTATAAAGGTCTTGGCCCTCAATGACGATATAATATTTTTTTATGCCATGTTTCCCATCTTAAGTCTGTGTTTCTGAAACCACAGGGGTTGTTTTTGCTGAGCGTTTACTTGTCCAAAAAAAAGAAGGAAAGTTGGCAACTGGACCAGAAAAATAACTATGAAACATGGCATAAAAATCAGCAAAAAACGTTCCATTCATTGTTTGCTAAAATGTTTTGCTGTTGTTCAAACAACCTGTTTTAGAGTTGCTGAAGAAAAATGTTTGTTGCTAACCTCAACCTGCTCATCACATTCGTGGATTTCTCTGTCTCCAGCAAAGAAGGTGATGAGTCTGATCAACTCCAAGGGTGACGTTGACTCGTTGGCTTTCACCGGATCCTCTTCCTCGCTCAATCTCAAAGCCCATAAGAAGAAGAAAACGTCCCGTCTTGAGATCTCCTCCCCGATGGAGCTGCCGTCTCAACCTGTACGCAGATGTCGCACCAACTCCACACGTCGCACTCCAACCATGAACCAACTGAATTCGTTTTTCCTTGTGTTTCAGATCTTTGGTCTGCAGTCGCAGGAGAAGCAGAGCGATTACTCCATTAAGAGACGACTGCGCCCCCGGTTTGGCAAATAATGCTCCTACCGGTCGGACAGTTTGAGTCGTCGAGGCTTTTACCAGTTGAAGAAAAAGAGATTAAGTTTTACGGTTAAACACACAGCCTTTGGTCTTGATTTTGTGATACATTTGTTTTACAGATGTAACTCTATGTTTTTACAGTCTTTAAATGTAAATAAAAAAAAGTAGATTGTGATGGCAGTGAAAACAAGCCTTGTTAAGAAAAGGATTTCTATTTTACATGATCTTAGTTATGTCTCCCTAAGTTAAGCTATACTTTATAATGCATTCGTTAACTTTAGTCTATTTATTACTCACCCACTAGCTTGCATTACTAATCTTGGTATTTTAATGCCTAAATGAAAAATATCTAAATTGTTGTGTAACTTTTGCTTGTGCTACCTCGTGGTCATACTTTAGTGATGCAACACTAAACATACTTACATTTTTTTTTTTTTTAAGGATCAGTTTTAAACTGTAAATATATTGATACTTTGTTTATTACTTTGATTGAATATTAAAACATTCCAAAACCCATTGCTGCTCTGAGTCTGTAAGTGTATCAGTTTTTGCATATATATACAGTGTGTGTATATATATATATACAATATATATTTACATTTAGCACTGTTATTGTTGCTAATAATTTAAAAAATGAGGGATGAAGTACGGGACGGTCTGGGTCTGTGTTACAGTGATTCTCGTCGTGGGAGGTCTGAATCGGCGGATCTGTTGTATGGAGTCCCTCAAGGTTCTGTTCTGGGTCTTTTATTGTTTTTGCTGTACTTGATTCTCCTCGGTAAAATCGTTCAGAGATTTCCTGATGTTTCTTACCACAGTTTGGCTGATGAGATCCAGCTCTACTGCTCTTTTGATCCAACTGAGCCCCAGAGGCTGAACAGCTTAGTCAATTGTTTGCTAGAAATCAAACATTGGCTGAGTGAAAACCCCTTGAAGCTAAATGTGTACAAAACTGAAACTCTGGTTATGTCTGTCAAACTGAGCCTGAGAAACCTGGGTGTTGTATTTGACAAAGACGTGTCTCTTGTTCAACACTGTAGAAAACTGACCAGAAACTGTTTCCTTCAACTGAGAAAAATCTCTAAACTTAGGCAAATGTTGTCACAACATGATCTGGAGCTTGTAATCCATGTGTTTGTGTCTTCTCGTCTGGACTATTGCAACAGTTTGTTTTCTTGTCTTAAAAAGAAGGAGCTGTGTCGCCTGCAGTTGATACAAAACTTTGCAGCGAGAATTCTGACCTGCTCTAGTAGAAGAACTCACTCACACACATTTCTCTGATCCTTAAATCTCTTCACTGGCTGCCAGTTTCTTTCCGGATCAACTTTAAAATTCTGGTTCCTACTTTCAGGACTATTCATGGTCAGGTTCCTCCTTACATCTATGATCTGATCCAGCCGTACATCCCATCTCGGGCTCTGAGGTCTGTGGATCAGAATCTGCTGATGGTTCCACGCACACGGTTCAGGGCCAGAGGAGAGAAATCCTTCCAGGCTGTTGTTCTTAAGCTTTGGAACGATCTTCCTCTCTCTTTGCGCTTGATGGAGTCTACTGACTCCTTCAAGAAACATCTGAAGACATTCTTGTTCGTGCAGGCTTTTCCTTGATTTTCTGCGAAACTTGTGTTTGTGGAGTATTTTTCTTTTATTGTTTAAGGGCTTTGTCACCCTGGTCTAGAAAAGCGCTCTATAAATATAAATTACTTACTTGCTTAATATTCTGAACGACTGCTACATGGGCGTGAGCATGTGTTGACTTTATTTATTAACACTACACGGTCCCTAGAAGTGATGTTTGTACAGGTCCAGTTTGGATTGAACCAGCCCTAGTAATTGGTTTGTTTTTCTAGTAGGCAAACAAACCAATCGACCTTTTCGCCCATTTATAAAACAGTTTATTGGATCAGTCTATTAAAATACTCAATATAAACATTAATCACCAAGTATTTGATACTTTTTAGGGATTTTCTTGCGAATCACTCTCGATAGAAGGAGATTAAATGACGAGCAGTGTGGACGTGTTTTATTGACATAATGGTGAGTTGAAAGAAGAGTAAGGTGGGGCAGGTTTGTGCGTTTTTATTTAGGTCGACCGCAACAGACTAAATTGTTAAATAATATTCAAGGATTAAGTCGTTCCTTTTTCTTATTAAACACATCCCCCAACATTCTGGTCTTGTCGTCCATCAGAAACTGCATTACTGATTAAAAATAAACATGAAAATACATGATTCACTTTTACTATGACTCTTGAGTGTGTATGTACTATATTGATTTACTGTTGTATCAGTTTATGTTTTACAACGTCATATTATTAAGTACCATTAAAGGTTTGACAGTATGATTTATACGAATAATTGATCAACCATAATAATTTGAAATTTGTAAAATAATGTCACCGAATATATTTTTTATGTTTATTTAATTCGCATCTAAAATCATTATTTTCTATTTAAATATCGCCGGTGAAAAAAAAAAAAAAAGTAAAGATAACTTGTGGTGACGCAAATTCTGAGCATAGACTACATTCTTATTAAAAATAAATAAAAATATATATATATATATATTAAAAAATATATAAATGCCACATATTCTTTTACTAAATCGTATGCAAATCAATACAATTCATACACGTATACAAAATGGCAACTAAATAAGCCAATTATTTTAAAAGAAAAGATAAATAATAAAATAAATAAAAGGAGTGAGGGCTACGGTTATTCTGTTAAACAATAACATTAATATATATATATATATATATATATATATATATATATATATATATATATATATATATATATATATATTCTCAAATTAAAGATGAGAAGCAATAAAAAAGCTTATTTTAGGAAATGAAATACAAAGGTTTTGTTCTTGCGGATCATTTTCCAAGAATGATGACAATGTTGCGTGAGTTCAGACGTTGAAAACATCGCCCCGGGTTGCCATGTTCAAACGTTTTCTCTTCGTGATGACGATAAGCGCAGCATCGGTAAAAATTCTTAATTTAAAGTCTAAATAAACCATCGGTAAAAACCATCCTTTCGTAAATAAAACATCATTTTTGCGTGATATTATTTCACACAACAACAGTCGAAAGTTCCGATGACTCCCGTGATCCGCTCCTGGTTTTTCCTTCATCCCAGTTTGGCTGCTGCGTGATCACCGTGTTGCCAGATTGGAAAAAAATCCGGTTTTAGTTGAACGTATTTAATTTATCGCTCACCTGCTGAATTTATCCATTTGTTCCGACATGTTTGAATCCTAAACATTTTCGTCTCGACTGAAGCAAACCGCTGGGATAATCGCATTTATTTAAAACATTTGACGGGGGGTCGAAAGGAGGGCGTTTTCTTCCGATGCCAATAATAATCGACGGTGTTCGCTGGACTGTATCGTCGTCACCTGGAGCAGCAGGAGATGCTGCCGCCGCAACAATAGCTCAGCCCGGACACGCCAGCTTTTAAAGCCGCTCTTCTTCTTCTCCAGGATGATGGAGGAAATCCTGCGGAAGCTCCAGAAAGAAGCCTCGGGACACAGATTCAAAGCTATCCGGGACGCCTGCGCTTCCGCCTGTGGTGAGACAAGAGCTGGAGCGACACCTGCTTGTTTCTATCTATTTATCCCTTTTACTAAACCCTTAAAACAGTCAGAATTAAAGAAGAGACTTATAGTCATTGGTTTATTTCACAAGCCTTACGATGTAAAGACGTTTAAGTATTTCAAATAAAGCATCATTAAGGGTTCCATTTGTATTAATACTTCACACAAAAAAATACATGGCGTGTCATTCTATTAATATAGAATGGATGACTCACTCGATTAATAGTTATTTTATCTTATCTTAAAACACTGATTGTATTTTCAGGTTTGACCAATAAAACAATGCATGGTAACTGTTAGTCATGTATTTCAAGTAGAGATGGTGACATCACCGCTGTCATCTTTAAAGGGCAACTCATGTGAAAACCAGACTTTCCTCATTTACCTACATGTTTTAAATGTCACCGAAGTTCTCCCTCGTCCCAAATCTCGGCAAACGAGAGGTTATGAGAGGGGAGTCCATTATGATGTAATAATGGCTTCACTCCTCCTCCAGCTAGCTGTAATCACGCCCCCACTTTGTTTAATACAACAAGTCCCTTGGAGCAGGGAGAATTCCTGGATTGATGACACATGGTGACAAACCTTGAGGTTTGACCCATCAGAGCAGAGTGGATGTGGTCATCGTGAAACAACATTTCATCTCCAGAAAACCAAGTTTTCAGGGGGCGGGGCTTAAGCAAATTTTCTAATGTAAATATTTCAATGAAAGTTTTGTACAAACAGACACATACTGATGATACAATAGAGGTTCAATATCTATTTAAGACTCGCTTAAATCCACACATTAGTTCTCAACGTTGAGCGATCAGACACAAATTTGCGTGTTGTTGTTTATGTGTATTTTGTCTTCCAGATATTCTTCAATCTCAGAATGAATCTGCAAAGTTCTCTCCGTCACATTTACGGTAAGATGCGCGTGTATGTGAAGAGTTCTTTATTAAGGCATATTTTGAATGCATTAGACCCAAAATACAACTTCTACTATTAATCAAACTCAAATAAATGTAAAAGCTTGAAACGTTTTGACCTGACAAACCCCGACCTCATTTGTAATTTCCCCGTCAGTCACAAAGACTTAATTAAAAATAAAATAATGTAGTGAAACATGTTCATGTTCAAAGTTTTGACTGCTGAATACATAAAAAAAACATGGTAGCACGTGTTCCCATTTTTTTCCTTCTACAACTTTTAAAACTGTTGACAGATTCACAGTCACAAGTTTCAAGTGTCAACTCATGTATTAGGAATGAAAACGTATGTTTGTTCTTGAAAGCATTTCAATTACAATATGTGGAGCAAAAAATGCTAATAGAGAAGACTAAGTCAATTGAAGTGGATCCAACAGCAAACATGTCTTTTCTTTCCTTATCCAGCCGGTTTGTTCACTTTTTCAATACTAAATTTAGCTCAGACCCAGATGGAAGAGCATAAAATCAACTCTGGTTATTTATTTACAACTTGCTAATGCATTTCCTCAGAACCTGGTGGAGGATATCACATGCTATACGTAATCAGGGTGTGATTTAATTTAAAATTGTAAGCCATAAAAGGAGCTAAATTCTTAGGATTGTGCTCAAAACTGTGCCTTTGTCTGTGATCAGCCTGAGACAAACCTGTGCAATAGACCTGCTGTCTTATCAACATCTTGCTGTCTCACACCTGTGAGGTGGGAATGATACTTTCGGCAAAGAAGTGCTGACTTACACACTTTTGTGGACAATAAAATGTTTCAGATCTTGGTTCAGTTCATAAAAAAATGGGAACAAAAAAGTGTTTATACTTTCGTTTTTATAAACCACTGTAAGACAAGACAAATAGATGGCATATACAATTATGAACCCAGTTTCTTCCCATCATCCCACAAAACCTTAACAGAGTCATTTTTTATTTTCTCGTAGGGGGTATTGTCTGCTGCCGCTGCAAATGGCGCTTGAATCCAAAAACGCCAAGCTGGGACAGACGGCCCTCAGCGGCATGCAGGTATTGTCTAAACTTTCCTTGTACTCTCATTCTATTTTAATTTAACTTCCCAAAAAAATTCTGATGTTTGGTCTTGTTGTGTTTCCAACAGAGGCTTTTGTGTGAAGACCAACTGGTTGGTGTCTGCATGGAAACGGAGACTCTGGAGAACCAGCTCCTGAGTCAAATGCTGGAGGCGGTCCGAGTCACACCTGATCTCCATGAAGACCTTCAGGTGGAGGTGATGAAGGTGCGTAACCAAACACACCAGATGTTAGTGATAAGAAATATTTAACGCTTCGTTTAACTGGAGATGAAATCATAGCGTTAAACCTTAACCACACCCACTCTGCTGCGATTGGTCAAGCGTCAATGTGTGTCACCGCGTGCAATCCCAGAAGTCTCCACCTCCAAAGGACTCATTGTATAAACAAAGCAGGGAGTGATTACAGCTGGCTGGAGGAGGAGTGAAGCCCATTTTTACATTATTATGGACTCTGCTCTTGTAACCTCTCCTTCGCTGAGATTTGGGGGAGAACTTAATGGATTAATAAATGAAAATTATAATTTAAACTACAGACACAAGGGGGCAGAAGAAGCATATGAATGTTCGATAATTACCAGTTTTGATGGAATTTAAACCAAATGTATTACTTACTTAAAAGGGGGGATTTCCTGAATTTCAGCTATTTCTGGCAATGAATGAAAGGCTTATACTTATTGTGAACTCACTCTCTTCCTCCTTTTTGTTTTTTTTCCTTTTCAAATCTGTACCTGATATTATCCTTTTGTTATTTATATGTTTGGCGTTTCTATTCTCTTATCTCCTGCCCCTCACTAAAGCAATTTTATCCGTCTGACTTCCCTCATCTGTTATCTCAGCCAGTTTAATACGAAAGATGTGTAAAAATGAACTAAATTTATACATTTTGATTTAACTTCTTTGACCGTAATTTGTCAGCTGTGGTGTAAGCATCTAATGTTGTTAAGGGATTGACTTCACATTTAAAAAATACATAAATGACTCAATACTTTCTTTCTGTTTCTTCTGCTGCAGGTCCTGTTGTGTCTCACCTACTCCCCAAACTTTGACATCAGCAGCGACTCCATCCTCCGCATCGCTGAGGTTACCACTCTTTTTTTGATGTCTAGGTTCTACATATCATGCTATTGTTCATTTTCTAATGTTTTGGATGAATGAAAAGACAATATCATTAAAAAAATAGAGATTTTCAATCAGAATTTCTTACATAGTTCAATAAATGCTGACTAAATGTTATAGTTCAGTTCAGTTATAGTTTAAAAATGAGATTCTCTCCCTCCCCCTCTCTCTCTCCCTCTATCTCTCTCCCTCCCTCTCTCCCTCCCTCTCTCTCCCTTTTTCTCTGTCTCTCTCTCCAATCACTCCCTGGTAATGTCTTATAACAAATGTAAAAACGTGTCTAATCTGGACCCCTTCCAGTAATTCTAGCAAAAATGTATTTTCTTGTGTCAGTGGGATGTTTAAAAACATATATGATCAGTTTTCATTTTAGATATTTGACATGTCAAATCCTAAACATATGTATAATATATGTATAACATAAAATAATGTATGATAAAGAAGATGATATAACAATAGGTGATAAGGGAGATGATATAAGAATGTCTTGTGTAGCGAGTATTCAGTCGTACCATCCGTTTGACTTTCACTAGGAAATCTTGGTCCGACTGATAATAGCCTCCACCCCCACAGACTGTCCGGTTGCTATAGAAACCATTGACGCAGTGGAAACCTTCTCCGACACCACCAAGTGCTTTTCTAATGCTTACGTGTCACAAGTTTTCCAAGTTTGTTTCCCGATATAAACTTGTGTGTCCTTTTCCTGTCCAGGTGTGCATACAGACCTACGTGTCCAGCTGCCACCAGCGCAGCATCAACACGGCCGTCAGAGCGACGCTGAGCCAGATCCTCGGAGATCTCACCCTGCAACTAAGACATCGGCAGGAGGTGACACAACGACCCACACGCACTGTTGCATAGATAAAACATTTTATTGCATCTAATTATTGAAAAATGTCCCGACTCGTGCAGCATGATGGGGCAAATCTGGCCTTTAATTATGATGTTAAAATTCTCCTTTTACAGGGAGAAGATGGAGATGAAGTCACTGTTCCATTGCAGAGAAGAGGTCAGTTATTATGAATTCAATTGTACTTCTGCTTTTTAATGGATTTTATATAAGATACTCTTTGATATGGTTTACAAATAAAGTGTATAAACCTCTAAGGTTTATTACCATATATTTTTAGCCAACAAAAGTTCGTGCTTGTCTGATTACGTGTTTTTTTTGTTTTTTGAAGATATTTCCCCGACCAGTCAATCCCTGTGTGAAGAAGTGGTGACGGTTCTTACAGTGTTCTGTGAAAAACTGGAGTCAGTCGACAGGTACTGGTTCACATTAATTTATATTAATGCTGTACCACAGACCAGTTTCCTGACCAGTGTTGTGAGGAGCCATCAAGAAAAACTAAAGGATAAAGTATAAAATCAAGCTAAATGTGCTAAAATTATTGTTTTTAAACCTGATATAGAGGCACAATTTCCATAATGTTAAATGGTATTTTTGTATGTCCACATAAATAGTATATGATAATCAAAGAATACTCACTAAAATGACAAAAGCAGTGGAAAAAAGTCCTAAAACAAAAATTCTAATATCTTTTAGAGACTTGTAATAAAAAGTGTTCAACCAATAATTTCGTCAAAATATAAAAGGACAAGTTGTATCTTTTTGTGAACGTAAAACTTCTTACATTTTTATCGTTGTTCATGTTTATTTAAATCTAATCATGATCATTTACATTGATTATCAGTATAAATGTGTTTCATTAGACCTAATAAAGTAAATGGTCTCACTTGGTAATAGAAATAATGTTTATAGGACCTACCTTAAGGATATAGTAAACATGTTCTTGCACGCCAATGCAGTATATAAAATATGTGTCTCTTATTTCCACTTAAACATTATTTTAATTTCACAACAAACTTGAAAATATTTAAATATAATCAATTAAAATTGATATTGTTTTCATTATAAAAAACCCTTATCATAATAATATTTGTTTTATTAAAAAAGGTGAAAATAATTTAAATGTTTATTGTCTTTCGCTTCTTTGTCTGCACACCAGCTCACCCTGTCTTAGAGACTAATGCTGTCACAAAATGATAAATATAAAACCTGTAAAACCTTGACTGTCTCAGGAAGCAGATGTACTTAAGCTCTTCAAATAGACGTTTGCAGAAGCTGACAAACTTAATGGTAGCCAGATGTTAAGTGTGTATATATCAAATATTAAGAGGGAGGCATTACCTTAAAATTGTAAAGAGCAGGAGTTCAAATGTTCTGTGGAAATAACTTTAAAAGAAGGATCAGCTTGTTTTTTAAGATGCATCAAATATAAGAACAAAAATATTGGATGGCCCTTCACCTACAAATGATTTAATAATGTCACATTAGCATGAAAAGCTAAGGAGTCTGTTTATTATATGAATTATACCATGGTTTAAATTTAATTTTACCATGATAGTGATGTAAAAGTTGCTTGGGTATTTCTAAAAGCCTATATTTACTTTGCCAGTGAAAATCAACAGCTTCAGTTGTTGTACCTGGAGAGCATCCTGGCCATGCTCAGTAGCTGTCCTCCCACAATGCACCTCTCCAGAGTTTTCACCGACCTTGTTTGGTAAGAAATAATTCAGAGATGTATCATTTACTGGTATATAATACAGTAAAGTAGTACCAGCTTGCTCGCATCCCATGAGAGTTAACTATCCCACCAATAATCTATGGCTTAATGGCATAATTCCCAGGAAACAGCTGTGTCCCTCTCTGGTGGCCATCATGGGAAACCCTGTAAGCGACAAAACCATCACGTCCCACCACGGCCATATTGGATCTCTGGAGCGGGATCGAGCGTCTGATAGACTCGGCCTAGGTCAGTGTTTCTCAAAACTCTCATGTATACAATAAAATTCAATTTCTGGACTATACGTCAGTACACTCTCACACACACTTGGAACCCTGCGGCTTATACACCGATGAGGCTGATCTATTGATTTATAAGGGTTTTTAAAGGGCTCCAGTAGGCTCTTTTAATCGGAACCAGAGGATTATTATTCTAAAAAGAGGTTTGTTTGGTTTTCTTTTATATAGTCAGTTTGTACATCATGCACACATCTTAATGATGGATGCACATGATGCAGCTTTTAAATTAAAGGTTACTGATCTGGCTGTTAAATAAGGAAATTAAAATTCTTCACGTAAACCTGGCCTCATTGAATCAATGGTTAGGGTTATAGATAATTTAGCTATTGATGTGTTGATTAGGCTTCATGATACAACTGTGTATTGAAGACAATGTATCATGATGCAGTGTGTTTATTTTTAAAGTCCACTAGATGGCACTGTCAGTTTGAAATTTATGTCGAGTCTCATTAAATTAGCCAAAAAATATATAATATATAAAGAAGTAAATGCCATCTAATGGTCTTTCAAACGACAGAGTGGTTTGTATACTAGCAATAAAATCTGAATATTGATCATAAAATACTGAAGGGAAATATACTCTCATCACTTTGGAAACTGTGATTTGCACTTATTTGTGTTGTTTTTTAAAAAGGAAGTAAATAAAGTATTGCATGAAGGTTCATCATGGATGTGATAACAACTATTTAGATACACAAATAAAGTATTGGCGTGGCCAGGGAGGCTGAACAAGATGGAGGTTGTAAAGGCTGACAACAAAATTATAGAGAAGATTAAATGATCTGAAAATCTGCTATTAAAACAAAGGATAATAATGAATATCATGATGTCAATTTTATAATTCTTACCTGTGTTGGCAGGAGTTGGTCTGGATTCGGACTCCAGTGTTACAGGAGTGTTGGACCAGGGTCGCGGGTCAGGGTGCTCTTCTATCGCCCCCGTCAGGATCGCCCAGGTGGTGCGGACAGTCTGCTACATCGCTGCAGAGCTAGTCCGTCTGGTGAACTGCCTTGAGTCGATGAAGCCGGTGCTGCAGTCGCTTTATCATAGAATCCTTCTGTACCCTCCACCACAGCACCGGGCCGAGGCCATCCGGATCATGAAGGAGGTGAAAGCAGCAGAATCCGACAATGGTGGATGCATTATATTTTAGTAAATTGTATATTCTCTGTTCCTCAGATTCTGGGAAACCCAGTGCGTTTGTTTGACCTGGCCGGTCCATGTGTTGCTGAGCCAGAGACCAGGAAGCGAAGTTTCTCAAAGAGGAAGTCCCATCTGGACCTACTAAAGCTGTAAGTGATTCCCAGCACATTGATCATTTTTGACTGTGAAAGTAGTTTTGATGGAAGTTATAAATAGCTTTTATAGTTTGAGGATTTAAAAAGCTTGACTAATTTAAGTAGCAGCAATATTTTAAAGTGCCATTCTTACTTTTTACAGGCTAGAAAGAGGGAAATACAGAAACATTTAGTTGCACCAACATATTTTCTGTGTCTGAAAATGTCCTCATTCACTGATGTGGTCAGTGGCAGCATGAAACCCCTTGACTGTGTTTAGAAAACTCTGGTCAATGGTAACACTTTCTATGAGGATCTGAGGAACACTTGTATTCACAGCAAACAGGAATAATTAATTACTATTACTATATAAACATTATGATACATTTTTTTCAAGCTTTTATAACAAGTATTATAGGTGGTACAAAAAAAGCATTTTAAAATCTTGTTACCATGACAGGAGGAGAAGTCTATTATGTTTATAGACATCATACCAGGAAAAGAACATGCTGCCTACTAGTGATGGATTGATGATACAGCTGTGTAGTGAACTCTATCATGATACACTGTCGTCATTTTTTAAAGACCCACAGTTGGTTGAAAATTCTGCTCAGTTTTATAAATTAGTGTCCAAAAATGAAAAAGAATACAGTGCCATCTAGTGGTCTTCATAAAATGAAGACACTGTATTATGGTACAGGCAATGTGGCAAAGGTCTAGGACTCAATTCCAAAATGACACTGATCCTAAACATTGTCCTGACTCAACAAATTATTAAACAAAAAAGACAAGTAAAAACATCACACAATAGCCATCAAACTTGAAGTTTGACGTGAGGGACTTCTCCAGAGTTATTAGGAAAGTTAAAATGCAGTTATATCAACAAAAAGGGGATATTAAATTCACTATATTGGATTTGGTTTCAGAGATTTATTTGGTTACCTGATTTAACTAAAAGAATATGCCACAAGTTTTTTACAAATTGTTCATATTCTCCAAAAAGTCTATGTTCTACTTTTTTTGATGCCTTGTTCTAATACAGCAGGTTGTATTATTCAACATGTATTGTACATGTATTCTGAATACTCATTCATGATTTTCTTCATTTCCTCCTGCAGGGTGATGGACGGGATGACTGAGGCGTGTGTGAAGGGCGGCGTTGAAGCCTGCTACTCTTCTGTATCCTGTGCTTGCGCTCTGCTCGGAGCTCTAGACGAACTGTCGCAAGGTCGAGGAGTCCTCCCTGAGCAGGTAACTGACGGTACAGATGGAACAACAAATGCCAAAATTATCAGTGAATTTTATACCTGACTTGAAGATAATCAATTAACTTAAAGGAGTTACACCTACATTATAAACACACAAGATTAAACTAATGAAGTTAATCCAATTTTTTGATTGAAACCGGTTGACTTTGTGTCCCCAGGCCAAGCTTCTTCTCCGTCGTCTGGAGGATCTGAAAGACGATGGGACGGAGCCGGCCCGGGAGTCCTTGGAGCTCACCGAGACCGACTTTAGATGGCAGCGTCACGCTCCTTCCTCGGGGCGTGGCTTCTCCTCCTGGGACTCCGCCTACATTTCCACCAACAAACGCAGCCCCGACATCAGCATCAGCATCACCACGGAGGCGGACCAGACCATAACGAACGTGGAGGCGGGCGGACAAAGTCACACCAGTCCCGACGAGTGCGGGGAGACCACCCTGTCGCCGTCCTCCTGTACGGACCATGGCGGGGTCAGAGGTTCAGCAGAGCACAGCAAGCGCTCCGAGGTCAGAGGGGAGAAAGTAGGCGTGGTGCCTCCAGACGTGGTCCAGAGAAGCCACGGCCTTGTTTACCCAGACATCACCAACTTCCTGTCTGTGGAATCCAGGACAAGGTCCCATCATGGATTTGGGTCGAGATACAGTGAAAGCAACTTCAGGTGTGTGTCAGTTTGTGTCATGAATCATGCATCTCTTTATGTTTTAATATATTTATAAATATTTTGTATTCATGTTGTAAATATGCATTTTTTATTTGTTTATCTCTCAGTGTATTGTTTCATCTTTGATCATTTGGGAGTATAACATAAGATATTTACTATATTTTATTACTTTTCATGTGCATATAGAAGGATTTATTTATTTTATACTGAAGCTTATTTACTAATATCAACTTTTTTTTAGATCATTTAATAGGTTCGAACAGAGAACAAGAAGAAGTGAATCTACAAACCTCTAGTAGCCAACATAATGCCATTCATCATTGTTTTTTAATATTTAATTTTACATATAGTGCAGTTGAAGTCTTATCCATAGTATGTGTGTTTCCAGCACGGAGGAGCAGGACTTGTCCAGGACAGAGTTTGACTCTTGTGACCAATACTCAATGGCAGCAGAGAAGGACTCGGGTCGCTCGGACGTGTCGGACATGGGATCGGACAACGTGTCCCTGGCCGACGAGGAGCAGCACACGCCTCGCGACTGCGCCGCTCACTGCTCACTGCGGACGGCCGCCCTGTCCCTCAAGCTGATGCACAACCATGAGGCCGACCAGCAGAGCGCCCAGCTCTTCATCCAGTCGCTGGTCGCTCAGTTGCCGCGTCTGCTGCGGATAAACAGCGTCACCGAGGTGGATCAGGCCATGCAGAACTTCTCCTCCACCTTCTGCTCAGGCCTGCAGGCGGGTGAGTCGGTGTGTTTTGAAGATGCTCTCTGTTTGTCAAACAATGACAAGCCATTTGACTAGGCATGTTTTTAAAATGACAATTAAGTCATTTATTTTTGTAAGAAGTGGTGACTTTGGGTTCAAACATCTGTGCCAATGATTTATACAGTATACTTTTGTCTTCGACACTTTTCACTTGTTTTGAATTTACACACACTCTTAGTGTTTCAACTGCAATCTGTTGGCCTGATCCCCCTTTTCATTTTTCAGTTAGAGGGTACAAGCCTCATACTTATTACTCCTTATTCATTACTTTATTATTTATTACTTATTTATTATACGGTTCAGGACCAGAGGAGAGAAATCCTTCCAGGCTGTTGCCCCTAAGCTTTGGAACTATCTTCCTCTCCCTCTGTGTTTGATGATCTACTGACTCCTTCAAGAAACATCTTAAGACGTTTTTATTTGTGCAGGCTTATCCTTGATTTTCTGGAACTCCTGTTGTGTTATCAGTTTTATCTTGATCTTTAAAGTATATACTTTATTGAATATTGTTTTGATTGTTTAAGCACTTTGTGGCCCTGGTCTGGAAAAGCGCTATATAAATAAAAATGAGTTACTAACTTACTTACTTATTGTAAATAAATCAAGGTGTACGACCTCCACCACTGCATATGTATTGCTAGGAGCCAGCATGTATTTCAGCTTGACCCAGAGACAAGGGATACAACGAAGACATTTGTTTTCGGACCTCGAGGTCACCATGACCCGGAGATAACACGAGTGTCAATAATGGTCATTGTGTCATGAGAGCCAATGACTGACACCTGGTTTGTCAGCGCTAACTTTCCAACTGACTCTGTGCAGGTGGGATCCACTCCCTGGGGTTCGAAGGTGGCGACACGCTGAGCTGTCAGTCCATGATGAATGCTGACGGCCTGTACCTGGTTTCCTACTACGCTCTGCTCCTCAACCTCAAGCTCTGCTGTATCAACTTCTACACTCAGCGGACGCTCCCTCCCATCATCAACTTGGTGTGTGTTGTTGTTTGAACCGGGCATGCATGTGCATTTGTGTGTCAGTGTGTTGCCCGTTAAGTTAAAATTGTTGTGTTTTCTTGCAGAAAGAGTTTTTACAACTGATCCAGAACAGCGGCGTCATGGTGGTTCTGTCGAAGCCCTGGCTTGAGGAGCTTTACCATCAGGTGTTGGAGCGAAACTTGTTAGCTGAGGCCGGGTACCCCAGTTCATCAGCTGAGCATGCACCATCTCTCATCACCATTCTCACAGGTACAAACACCATGGTCTTACAAACATTGTAGCAGATTCTTTTTTTTTTTACTTGTTTATAAATGTATGTCACTAGTTTTAGAATAGTTCATTGTTGATTATTGTTTACCAAGCTGCAATTTTTAGCAGCAACACACTGTCATTGGCTTTGTATTGTGAGTTTTTTTTAATGATCAGAGATTTAATTGTGATTGGTCAAACATCTGGGTTTGTCACTGTTCGTAATCAAGGCTGGAAGTCTCCACCTTCAAGGGACTCGTTGTATAAACAAAGTGGGGTGTGATTACAGCTGGCTGGAGGAGGATGGAAGCCATTATTACGTCATAATGGACTCAGCTCTAGTAACTTCTCGTTTGTCGAGATCTCAGACGGGGGAGAACTTTATAAAGTACTAACTTCAAAACATGGTCATAATGTGAGTGAGTCAGGAGAGTTGGGTTTTTACATCAGCTCAGTCAAAGGAACGAAGAGTGGTGAAGAATATGTGATGAGTACAGAATTTCAAAATATATATTCCCAACAGTAATATACAGTAGCTCTAAATGAGTTTTAAGATCTTGGCGAGTGCAAAAACTTTGAAGTTTTCCAACTTATTTAATTCTGGATTGTCTATGTCAGACTAGTATGAACCCCAACTTGCATAAATCTATACAAAGGGTAAGAAACTAGGCTTTAGTCTCAGTTAATTATGTCGTGAATGAATGAATGGATAAGGATGAGAGCTCCAGCTGGTCTCATCCATTGAGGACGTATACACTTTAACAGGAGCTGTTAAAGTGTATACTCTTAGCAGAAACACATACGGGAGGTGCTAGTGTTTTTGCTACTGAAAAATCAGTCTTCTGGTCCAGTCTGTGAGCGAATCGATCTCTTTGAACCAGTTGGCAAAATCAGCCCAAGACTTAGATTTACCAGAAAGCAATCTTGTGTGCAGTCGACAAACTGCAGACACATGACGATTAAGTCAAACTGTGAGCCTGTTCCAAGTCTGAATCACTTGAGTAGTGTCGCTGAGGTACCGTTTGGTGTAGAAAGTTGCTTCCATTAAATGTTAAATTGGTTTTCAAATCAACACTTTAGTATTTTTTTCAAACAGGCTCTAGGCGTTAGACATGAGTGTAATCAATATAAACTCAAAATGACTCAAAAGACCAATCAAGAAATGTTTAAATATGCACAGGATCATAATACGATTTAAAAAATGTGTTATTCAAATTCATTCATTTTTTTATTCATTTTCTATAGGGGTCTTGGGGGCCTGAAAAAAATGAAACGTCAAGAGATGATGTTGGGTTATTTTCCTGTACCTGTGCACAGTCAAGGGGATACATAATTATTAATTTAATGTCCCAGAACAAAAACAAAAAGCCATTTCTTTGTTCCAGTATCTGGCCTGCTTCAAAACTGATGCTTTGCTGAGTCAACATTGCTTTGTCTCACTTGGTTCATCGAGTGTTTTTTACATATAGTCTCTTTTTTTCCAGACAGAAGGATCATGATTGTAATTAAGGTTGATGATTATTGTATTTATGAAGTAATATACTCGGCTGTATTAACTCGTAACTGCTTAACCTTCTTAAAACTTGTTACTTCTTTGCTTTACCATCAGCACCAACATGTTTGTTTGTCTTTCTCAGACATCAACGGTCTGAGTAGCAGATCCATTGGAGGTCAGCTGATTCACCCAGCTTCATCTCTGACCTGTAACCGGGCCAACGATGACACAGTGGTAGCCGGTGAGTCATCCACTCCCAACTATGTTGATGTTTTCAAAGTCCTCTGTTAGTGCATGTGCATCCGTGTGTCTGCTTATTTGTCTTCTAGGTTGAGTCCAACATGTTTATTCTCTGTTCATGTGCGCATTTGTGACACTTTTTGTGTTTGAATTGTGTGGTTGTTTGAGCAGCTACAGTATATCCGTCAGGGAAGTGAGTGTGATCATATGTGCGTCTCTGGTGCAGGTTCTTTGTTCGCCCGTTTCATCCTCACGGGTGTGTGGAAGAACCTGATGGAAGTCCTGTCAACTCCGCTGACTGGTCGCATGGCAGGAAGCTCCCGCGGTCTGACCTTTATATTGGGCGCTGATGGGGTCAAAGATCGGACTCATTGGGGAAGAGATGCCATATGTATGAGTCTCGACGGACTGCGGAAAGCTGCTGCACTCAGTTGCTCACTGGGTAGGCAGAAACATGATTACACAAACGTATGCACATATACACAAAAACACACACTCCCTAATGAGTGGTCAGGTTGAGAGGTTCAAGTGAAGAAGGTCATCTAAGAGTCACCACTCTCTTAGCAAAAATAAATATATTCAACTGTATTATGAGTATATATACTAAAATAAAAGTAATATACTTGTATACAAGTATATACAAGTTTACTTTTGACATACTGTACTTAAAGTACACAGTAAGCATACACCAGTGTAATATGTTTATCTTTGGGTAACGTTTGGGAACAAAATAAGTGCTAAATTAATCTTCAATAAACCAAAACACTTGTTAGAAGTACTGTATGTACTTTTGTTAGCATAGAAAATTGTGTACTTTGAGTATACTTTATCTATACTTTTGTAAACAAACTATAGACTCGTTCACTAGATATACACTTGAGTGTAGAGATGAGTATACTTGTGAATATACTTCTGCTAACTTAAAATGTTAAATTTACTCCAAAGAAGTATCAGATCAGTATAATTTTAGTACACTATACCTACGACACTTCTACTTGTACTTTATTATACTTAATAAAATGAAATTCAAGAATCGTCCTTTTTTATTTAGGGTTAACCTGTGCTTCTCTGCAAATTGAGCAACAACAATTTAACATGAATCCTTGTGTTTGTGTCTATATGCTCAGGTGTGGCAGGAAACTGCGCCTCAGCGTTGGCTCAAATGGCTTCAGCTTCTTGCGTCCAGGAGGAGAAGGAAGAAAAAGAGGCGACAGAGTCCCGGGACACGATCACTCAAGGTATAAAAATGGCAAACAGCCACAGAAGAACTTAAAATACACAAAAACAAAAAATATATTATAAAGTTGTAATGGTTGAAATCAGATGGTTTTAATGAGTCTTTTTCCAGTCATTTAGTTTATCAAGCAAACCTATTGTGCTTTCGTTCAGCCACTTAATGACCCTGTTAATCCCAATTAAAGTGTTTTGTAGCTCAGCTTGTGTGCAGATTGCATTTGTTACATAATTAAAACTAAAATTGAAATGAAGTAGTTCAAGTAGTAAAGTACAAATCATTAATGTTTACCTCATTTGCTGGATGTATACACACAATATTTACATGTGTTATTTTTCAAAAGGCAGTTTATAAACCTAAAAAGCTGATGGAATTATTTGGCCGTTACACATGGGCACATACAGGCAGGATAACCTGAGGTATCAGTCGGTGACTAAGCCAGTGAGACGGTGACTAAGCCTCTCTTATTAGTCAAGTCCTGTCGGTGCCTTTTCAATATAAAATAACTTGCATTGGTAACTGGTGGAGTCCTTGTTGTCCGCACATGAACAAGATGAACAAATTGCTCTCTGAGATGACTCATTTTAAAACTTTAAAATGGACGAATAAACATCACTAATTGAAAGACAATGATTTTAACATTGGTGTGATATTTATTGTTATACTTGGATGCACCTTATGCAAAATACACACATATTCCACGTACTGAAAAAGCATCTAAGCAGTATGTCGGGTACTAAACGGCAAACACACCCGAAAAACAAAACATGTGACAGCGATATCAATGATAAATATGATGCAAAAGTCTGATACTTTCATTTTTAATGACAGCCAGAAGGTTAAAGGGTCACAACAGCGACAGCCTACCTTAAAAATAAGTCAGATTTCGATCCCTCTTTTAAGATTATACCAAACCATTTCATTTGTTTGTGTTTAGTGAAGCAGAGAGTGGAGCAACATCTAGAGCACATCGGTCGTCCGGCTGGTGTTCGCCTCCATACGGCTCATGTCTTGTGTATGGATGCGATCCTCAACGTTGGATTAGAGATGGGTAGTCACAACCATGACTGCTGGCCCCACATCTTCAGGTAATCTCTAATACTTAATTTCTAATAGCCAAAATTAGTTGTTCAAATTTTTTTGGTGCACACACAAATGGTGCGATGTCTACTGAGACATTGAAAAACAAATAGCAATAATATTCTTCAAAAAATACAATCATAAATATCCTTTTTTTTTGTGTTCAGAGTTACAGAGTACATCAGCTTCCTCGAGCACACGCATTTCAGCGACGGCTCCTTCCTGCCGTCCTCCCTGACAACGATCACGCAACAAAGCGAGCAGGGGGAATCGGCGGAAGACTTCGACCTGGAGCTGAGCTCCAAGTCGGGTCCCAAGTCCTCAGACATGGGCCTGTGCCAGCCTGTCATCCAGCCTCTGTCCATCCAGGAGCTGCTTAAGGAGAGCAGTAGAGGAGGTCGTAACACGGAGCTGAAGGGTGGGAGTCTACTGAGCGGGACCTGTGCAGCTAAGGCCGTCTGCACCCTGTCCACACAGGCCGATAGGTACCCCTAAAAACCTTTCTTCTTTTTTAGTTTTACTCAATGCTGGAAAGCGTGAGAGAATATACAAAATATATATAGAATATACAAAACACTATTGGTGATATCAGTTAAACCTTTTTATTACTCTTAACTACGTAAAACACTAACTGAGGTCATTTTCATTGTCTCATTTTCATTATGTTGCATCTGCATCCAATTTTCTTGACTCTTGTCTGTTCAAAAGATACAACAGTTTGTTTAAAAGACTTCCTGGCACTCCTCGATGTGTAAAATGGCTCGTTTTTTAATGATGAAAGGCTTTAAAAATGTGTCTTTCAAAGAGGCCACATGATGGCAGCAGGCGTATGCAAGTAGTTAAAGCGATGGTGCGTGTTACAGCAAGCATAAGTGCATGGCAACTGTTTATCTCACACACACATGCTGCTCCTGCCGGGAGGATCATCTCTTATATAAGCAGTAATCCAGCTGTTTCTTTGGGGGGGAAAAAAAACGTTATATTTTGGGCGCAGATGGGCCGCACAGATTTCAGAGGTGGCTCCAAAACCTCTTAGAGACTCAACTGGAATGACATGGCTTTGTTATTTGTGTGTTGCTTAGACAATAGCCATCTTTGTGTAAAAGAAATAAGACTTTTATCATTGTTACTTCGGTCTCATGCTTATTTATCTCAAACATAGTTAAAGTTGAGTTACTTTTACCTCAACACCTCTTCTTGAATTGCTTTGTTTCTAAATTCCTCTGAATTAACAATTGGAAAAGCTTCATGGAGGATAAATGAGGAATTATTTGTGAAGATGATTGGATGCAAGGATTGGTTAATTTTCAAGATGTATTTTAAAAGTAATGGTTGTTAAAACATATCCTTGCAAAGATGGATTATTAGGTTGCAGAGATTTTTAGTTTTTGATACATGATTGAAGACAAATTAGTTTTGATACTTTCATCACCCTCAAATGTCTGGCCATCACAATGTCAATAACACCTATAATCATTCAAATGTGTGCCACTGTTGTCCAGGTTGTTCGAGGAAGCCTCGATGAAGCTGAACGGGGTCTGTCTCATCAGCTTTCTGCAGCAGCTGAGAAAAGCTTCTCAGTCTCAGCTGTTTGATTCAGTGACTGAGACTGGAGATTATTCACTAGTCATGCCAGGTATTGATGCACATATGTTTGTATAAATCCATGCAAACATGCTCAGAACTACTGTTCGGCCTCTGTAGGTGAAGCCAGGTCGACTCTAGAGCACCGCAGCGCTCTTCATCTATTCCGCCTCGGGGAGTCCATGCTCCGGATTGTGCGAAACCAAAACAGACCACTGCTGCACAAGATGAGAGCATGGAGCGTAGTAGCGCCTCACCTCGTCGAGGTAAGGAATTAACACATGATTAATTTGTCATTTATCTTAACCTAATCAAAGATTTGTGGTGAACTTGGAGGAAGTCTACCGAGACATACCATTTACAATAAGAGGTGAAAAATAAAAATGTGAACTGGTTACACACTATACTTTTTAAAGCCCATCGTCTAAGCAGGACTGGATTAAATCTTTTCTATTCCCATTCGAGGGGAGCGAGGGATTGTTCTTGTAAACAAACCACGAGATTACCTTTGTGTGACGCTTCAGTAAACATCTGTTCTTCTCCAAATCTGGAAATGATCCGATAACGTTTGTGTAAAATGCACAGCTGTTCTTGTGCACAAAAGCCGTGTCATGCATAATTTTGAGTTGAAGGTGTTGAAAAAGAAAAATCTAAACCTGAAGGTTTCTGCACCTACTATTAATCCAACGGACAAAGAAATACTGATGACACTATTGTTTGAGGAATCTAAATCTTGAAAAAGGTGTCGTCTTCAAACGTGGAACCTGCATTTCTGATAGTGTTGCTTGTTTAAGAAATTTCAAATACATTTCTGAATGATGTCTGTTTTTTCAGGCAGCATGTCACAAAGATCGCCATGTGTCTCAAAAAGCGGTGTCTTTCATCCACAACGTCCTGACCGAGGTGCTTATGAATTGGGCCGAACCGCCTCATTTCCACTTCAACGAAGCCCTCTTCAGGCCATTTGAGCACATCATGCAGCTGGAGCTCTGTGATGAGGACGTACAGGACCAGGTGGGTGTATTTGTCAGCTTTACCCGTGATTATCCTCAACAAATGTATTATCCAGGTGATCACGTCCATTGGTGAGCTGGTGGAGATGTGTTCACCTCAGATCCTCTCTGGCTGGAGGCCCCTCTTCAGTGCCCTGAGGACTGTCCATGGCAGCAAGACTCACACCAAAAACTATCTGCTGGGAGAATACTCTATGGGTCGGTCATATATTGTCTTTTTTCTACATATGTTCCCTGTTAACCCTACAAGTTTGCCCGTGATTTTGATTATTTAGTAAGTGTGATTGATAAATATGGATAAATAACCCAACTCTAATTAATCACTCGCATGTTTCAAATGTTAAAATTTTCCTCTCTGAGATGCATCATGAGCATGTTTTGAAGTTATTGTGTGAATGCTGAGAGCACTTTTTCTCTTTTGACCTACATTTTGTACCGCATCTCCTCCAAATTTAATCCGAAACTTAACCATTCAGGCTTTTATCAATTTTCCCAAAATGCGGGCTATGTTTTAGCTTTCTTCTATTTCTTCTACTACTACTTATTCTACTCCTACTACTACTTCTAATGCACATTTTACTACTTCTACTACTCTTTTTTCTTCTCTTTTCTTTTCTTCTCCTTATTTGTCTTCTTCTTCCTTTTATTCTTTTTCACATCCTTTTTTCAGTTTATTTTAACGTATTCACATCACCCTTTCTCCTTCATGCCATCATTTCAACTTTTTCCACTCATTTTACTTTGAATACTAATAAAGTTCTCTGAAGCATTTCAGTACACAGATTCTGTATTCCCACTGCATTTCTTCTGGTAATGCAATTCTTCTAGTTACTTTATAAAATTCTCCCCCTTCTGCCCTCGTAACCTCTCGTTCGCTGAGATTTCATTATGATTTTGAGTCCATTATGACATGATAATAGCCTCACTCCTCCTCCAGCCAGCTGTAATCCCGCTCCACTTTGTTTATACAACGAGTACCTTAGAGATTGAGACTTCTGGTATTGATGACATGCAGTGACAAACCTTGATGCTTGACAAATCACAGCAGAGTGGGTGTGGTTATGGTTAACAAGATTTAATCTCCCGGAAAATGAAGAGTTTTCAGTGGGCAAGGCTTAAGCACATTTTTAAAATATTTTAAATGAATGAGTTTTGACATGTACTGATGATACAATATAGGGTCCATTCTTCTGTTGACTATCATCACTATGTCTCATGTTGAATGATGTTTCACTCTAATGTTTAATTAAATGTTTAAAGCTGATGAATGAGGGTCGGAATATATTGCTAACTTCATTTGTCTCTTTAGGAAAGTCCCAAGCTCCAGTCTTCGACGTCTTTGAGGCTTTCATCAACACTGACAACATCCAAGTCTTTGCCAACGCTGCTACTGACTACATTATGTGTCTAATGAAGTTCATCAAAGGATTCGGTTCGTTTTTCATCAGTAGAATGTCTATAGCAGTGGAACCCAACCAGGGACCGGTACAGATCTGCAAAGCATTTTATAGTGGGCCGTAAAAAAAAGGGAAAAAAGATTATTTAATTTCTGTTTGATTGATTTTAACTGTCTGAAAGGTGTTTAGTTTTTTAAAAAAAGGGGATTTTAACCAAAGTCATATTATCACTCTTGACACTATTTTAGTCAAATTCCCCAAAAAACTATAGATGTATTTTTCATAGATCTAACATTTGTTTATTGCAGGAAGAGCTATTTTATTATGGCAACCGGATCTCTATGTTAGATATGTACACTTTATTTCAACAGTTAATGTTGTAGTTTGTTTGCAAATGGTCAGCTTGGGTTTTTTCTTTGGTTTAATAAAGCCACGGTGGTAACAGTTGAGTAGTTTGACTTTTATTTTGTGCAATCGTAGGTGAAGTTGACTACAAGGAGATTGGTGACTGTGTCCAAGTGTCCGGCCACAGCTCCACTGACCTGTGTCTGCCTGCACTCGACTACCTGCGCCGATGTTCTCAGGTATAAATTCAGCAACACTTTTGCTTCACTTTGGTTGTATGATATCAAAATGGCAGTTCATTCAAGGTCCTCTCATCTCCTCCCGTCCTTCATGCAGCTCCTGGCAAAGATCTACACAATGCCTTCCAAACCCATATTCCATGGTGCCCGGCCGGTGAGCCTGCCCATGAGATCCCAGGAGCGCTCGGTCAGCAGCGAGGACGGAATCGACTGCATCCTGCAGGAGTTTGATGACGACACTGGTGAGATCGCGAGATCCGTCAGCCAGAGACGGTTTGTAACTCCTGGCTTGCGTTCTGTCCGGCAGGTCTGATCCAGGTCTGGATTTTGCTGCTGGAACAGTTGACGGCGACCATTTCTAACTGTCCTCGACAACATCAGCCGCCGACACTGGAGCTGCTTTTCACATTGCTGCGAGAGGTCACCAATGTACCAGGTGACTCTCACCTCTTATCACATGATAAATCATTGACGATGCTAGAGTGGCCAATATTAAAGGCGCAGCACACACAGCAGATTTCATATTTTTAGTTTTTTTGTGTCCGGTCTTACATTTATGACTTTTGTGGTACATTTTTATTATACAGTGACCACATTAAACAGCATTTGCAACTCATGCTAATGAGTTAAATATATATTCAAAGTGTGCCAAACAAAGGTTTTTCAGACAATATTAGGCAGTGATGGGTTGATTAGGCCCTTTAGAAAAGGCTGATGAAGTATCATGATACAGTGTCTTCATTTCTAAAGTCCACTAGATGGCACTCTGTTTGAAAATGAAAATCTTAAAAAGCAGAGATTGCCATCTAGTGGACTTTAAATGAAGAAACTGTATCATGATACTTCATCAGCTGTTTCTTGAGGCCTCATCGATCCATCACTACTACTAAATTTTAATTAAACTAACCTGTTTAAACACTGATAAAATGTTCGTAAAAATATAAGTTTAATGATAATGATCGTCAGCAAAATCATCAGCAATTAAAATGAAAGTTGCAAAGAATGTCTTAATGCAGATGATGCATGTATGTTACGGAATAGAGATAAAGTTGCCTTATAATTGACAAAATACCATATCAAAAGTTTTGAACTCATTCGCTTGCACTTTGTTCTTTGTCCAGGTCCGGGCTTTGCCATCTTCACCGTCATCCAGCTGCTGCTCCCTGTGATGTCCCTGTGGCTGCAGCGTAGTCACGGCGACCACTCGTACTGGGATGTGGCAGCAGCAAATTTCAAGCATGCCATTGGCCTCAGCTGTGAACTGGTGGTGGAACACGTCAATAGCTTCATTCACTCAGGTGATTTACACGCCTGCTCAAAAAATACCAAATATTTTGTATTTAAACAAAACTTTAGTTTGTGTTTGTGTTACAGATATCGGCTACGAGTCACTCATCAACCTGATGTTGAAAGATCTGTTCAAGCTTCTGGTCGCTTGTGTTTCTGAACCTGCAGAGACAATCTCAAGAGTGGGCTGCTCCTGCATCAGGTCTAATACACACACACTCATGATGATGCACATTTAGTTTGCATGCAAAAAGTCATATGTACAGTACATGGTATTCCCCCTGAATGAAAAAGTATATTATCAAGCATGCAAAATTGAAAAATAAACAGTTAAAGGCACATAATCTCATAAGAAATTCAAATGATAAAGCAGAAAAAAACATGTTTTCACCTTGGAGTGTGTGCTTGAATGATTTTATGTTTAGGAATATAGTCGTCATTTATTTACAATTAAATTTGTAATAAATTTGCAATTTGTTTTTTTGTTCTTATCCAATTTGGTTAGGCGAAATGTATTCAGCTCTGTAAATAAATAAGGTACATTAATGATGGCTGTGCTCTGGTAAAACATAGGCTGCTGCAAATTATGCACAATTTAGTTCAATCATATTGTTACATTTATTTTAAATTGATTTTATAAGTATTCATCTGAGTTAGAAATTTCAAGCAAAGAAGTAACCATGCAAGCATAAAACCACGATAATAAATCTGTAAAATAAAAGATTTGAATCAGATCGAGATGAAGAGCAAGCGACCTGTATGTAAACAAACAATTATGGGGTTCAAATGGGTAAATATCTTAACCTAATAAGCCTCTGTGTGTTTGTGTGTCATCTGGATTCAGGTATGTGTTGGTGACAGTGGGTCCAGTTTTCACCGAAGAGATGTGGAGGTTGGCATGCTGTGCACTGCAGGACGCTTTTTCCGCTACTTTGGAGCCAGTTAAGGTAACAAGAGTTTACTTTAACCATCAACCCTGACGACTTAACTGCACTCGTGTACGGACAAGTTAAATGAAACATTACCTCCCGCTCTTTGTGATTGTCACACACACTACAGATGCCATTTTGTGCAACACAAGCACAAACGTATGTACAGAAATATATAATACTGTTATTAACTCCATGCAATTGCATGCAAAAAGATGCAGATAAAAAAACTTCAAAAACAGCTCAGCAGTGGAAAAATGCAAAGCTATGTGTTAAATATAATCCATGCATTAACACACATTCGAACACGTACATGACAACCTTACGTAAGAGACAAATGCACATTAAATATCACGCCGATGACTAGTTGTTCTAAAACCTTTTGCATTATGTATTTCGGAACTTTTTCGGAATCTTTAACCTTTATGTCAAGAGGTGTAGGTAATGTGTGGGTTTGAAGCCGTAAAATACAAATTTTGTACGTGTCACACTGACGACAATACCTTAAATGGATGTCACTGCAACTGTTGATTGACAGCCGCTAAGCAGCTTTTCGGATTAGAGTCGTGGGAATGTTGTGTGTGAGATTTTTCCTCATGTTGTGTACACAAAAACGTTTGCATTTTATGCATGTTCGTCTTGCACGATGCTTCAAAGCAAATCATTATGAATCACGAAACATTCGGGACTTGTACTATTAAACTGATATGATTTAATCCCAAAGTGCTTTTGATCAAAAGTATAGTGTTTGTGAATTTATAAAAATCACAAATCAACATTGTATGTAGTAATTAATTTATATATACATAAAGTACATATTAGTTGTTTTTTTTTACCGATAAATACACATTGAAGTGGACTCCCTAAATGACTTTTACTTGGGTGGGTTACACATACTGTAACTCATGGTGCTGCACTGATCCGTCCATCACGCACTACATCTTTCCCTCATTTGGGAAAGGTTCTACTCTACTTTAACATATGCAGGAGACTCCCCCCCCACCCCCTCTTTCAACTGAAACCTCTGATTTAGAGGATCTTTTTTTCTCAGCCTGGCTCCTTTTAAATTGCTGTTTAATCTTCTGGTTCATTTCTGATGAAGACATTCTGGCAATAAAAAATGTTAAAGGGAAACAAATGTGTTGATGTAGGTGTCTTGGATTAAATCTTGTTTACCGTGACCACACCCACTCTGCTGTGATTGGTCAAGTATCAAGGTTTGTCACCATGCATCATCAATCCCAGAAATCTCCACCTGCTCCTCCAAGACTGGTTGTATAAACAAAGCCCGCTTTGGAGGAGGAGTGAAGACCATTATTATGTCAAAATGGTATCTGCTGTCATAACCTCTCGTGCGCAGAGATTTGAGACGTGGGAGTCTTTAATTATAAGCAAGTCATTTTGATTTGTAAAGCACCTTTATAAGAGCCTCATTAAGAGAGAAGCAGAGTTACAGCCACGTATTGAGGGTATTCCAGAACTGTTTGTATAGTTGTAACTTTTGTCTAAGTGGATACAGTTTAATGTACACGTTTATCAATGATATATCAGCAAAATACCATACATAACTCAAGAGAGTTTATACCGCTGTTAAATTGTATCACAAGAGTTAAAAAATGAAGGAAAGGTAGGCACAAAGCAACATGTTGTCCAACATCCTGTTCAATAATCGTTATGGGTATTAAGCCTTTCCAGCGGGGGCTAATCTGGGAAGATGTATTGATTCTAGATGAAGTCTGGAGACCTGACTGATGATGACGCATTTCCTGTTGGATGTTCATCCTTAGGATCTCTGTCAGGTCTTCAGGTTTCTGTTTTCCATTTAAATCTGCAGATGTAATGCAGGTTTAAGTAGCATTTGTTGTATGTTTTGCTGGCAGTAATTTAAGAATAAGTTAAGATGCAAAAATGATACTTGAAGTTTGCTTGCTTTGGAAGCAAAAAAAAAATGTAATACTAGGGCTGCATGTTATTATTTCCGTGTTTTAAATAATGGCTTTTATAATCTCTCCTTGGAAAGCAACGTACTGTTGTGTGTAGTTTTTATGTAAAAATAAGTTTTCGATAGAACATCACGTCCACAAACTAGTTGACATGATGTCCAATCAATTCCACTTGATGCTTGACGTCCGTCCTTTGAAAAAGCTTTTTAATAATCAGGTCAATTCACAAAGTGTAGTAAATATCCAGCACATATGTGTTTTGTCTGCATCTGCTAAGAAGATTTTTTTTCGTTGAATCATCCATTTTTTCATTAAATGAAAAAAGTATCTTGTTGAGCCTCTTCCGTCCGAAACAAAACATGTCCTGGTTATTTATAAGAGCATTATGACCAACCACTCGACTAGTAACATTCATCAGCTATTCTTGGCAATGCGAATCAATCTCGCATTTATTCATTTTCAAGGTCAACCAAGTGACCTAACCTTCAGCAACCTTCACGGTGGGTGGCTGGTAATTCAAATCCAGCTAAATCACCAACCTTTTTTTTTGTTTTTATGATGTTTCTTTTTATCAAAGGACCACTTAAAATTTGAAAAGTGTAAATGTATTTACTCAAACAAATCTTCAATAAACAACGAAAGGGTTTGTAGATCAGCTATTTCAATCTGCAGTTCCTGAACTTCTCTTCTGATTAAAAACTTCTTAAACCACTTTGTGTCCCCATAGAACCTTCTGGCGTGTTTCCACAGTGGGTCAGAAAGTTTTCCAGGAGATGCATGTGAGGTGAAGTTGGCAGCACCCAACCATTCCCCTGCAGCTGAGGCAGAGTACTGGAGAATTCGAGCAATGGCTCAGCAGGTTAGTGCTTCGTCCTGAAGTCAAGTACTAACTGCAAAAATAATAATAGTATATAATATAGTGTGACTGCTGTCTCTGTTTTTTCTCTGTATCCCATGCTTTGATCACTTGGTTTGCACTTAAACACAAGAATTAACCTGTGTTACTTGTGTCCATATGAGCTTGTATTGTTTGATTTGTGAAAAAAATCCCTGATAATTGGATCGAGTCTCAGAAGATGAGGCAACAGTAAGACAGTGTATCACTTTCGTATGTATGAATCACTGTTTTATGTTCCCTCATGGGAGACTCTCCTAGATTCTTTCAGTGTGTACCACTGAGGGATTGAAACAAAAATCTAATTTGATACATTTGGCCTCAAAATGGAAATTTCTGAGAGATCGAAAAGGTGTCCTTGAGGTCTGTAAAAGTCACATGTTAAAATCATTTTTTTGTTTTAAGCTGGAAACAGAAGGAGGGGGTCATGAAATTTTAAAGTTTAGTCAGATAAGCCGTAAGGAAGAAGACAAATCGCTGTTTCCTAAAGACCAACTGTAACTCATTCTAGTCTTGGTTTTTTTGGTTGTGGACTTCTTGTCTCTTGGATAATCAATAACTTAATTTATGGAGCAAAAGGGTATAAAGATGCAACCAAAACAGACCTTGCATCAGAGAAAAATCGGAGAGACTATATGTATGTTTGTAGTTATTCTCTCCTTGTACAAGTAAACTGATAACTGTAACTTTGAACCAATTCTGAGCTCTTATATCTGTTCTTTGAGTTTCCGCTCCAAGTCAGTGTTCTAACCTGACAAAATGTCTCTCAACAAATGGCTTAAGCACCTGTGTATGTCAGACTCAAGTTATCAAGCAAAACTAGCAACTGAACTGTTCATGCTCTGCAATGTGACTGAGAAGCATTCCTGTGGACAAAAGCCCAAAAGCAAAGCTGCATTTTTTTGTTGTGAGGGTTTTCGTCAGCACAGGCGAAGATCGTTAATTGATAGCTCAGCTCATCACCGTTCACGCCCGAAAACAAATGTGTTTGTGGTATCCCTTGTGTTGTCCCTGGCATCTAGAAATACATATGCAGTGGTGGAGTGGTGGTTTTCACTTCTCAAAACATCCCTACATTGTGTTTGTTTCAGGTCTTTATGTTGGAAACTCAGTGTTCACCAAAGACTCCCAACACCAAGGATGGCTTTGAACACGCTCAGTCATGTGTTCTTATCATTGAGCTGTCACCAGACCCCCAGACCAACGGACACACCCAGAAAAGGTGACCCCACTTTAGATTGTTAATACCTCTCATTCCTTCATTGCTTTAGATATTAACAACTTTACTTTTGTTTTCTCATTGCTGCTGCAGGAAAATTGGGTGAGACTTCTTTTCCTGTCACATGACTTGTTTGTTTCCATGATGATCATCTTAAAAAGGTTGTTTTTTTTCTTTACCAATCTTTAGAATTCCCTTCAGGACCATTGTGGTGAGTCTGCTGTCCCACCAGGTTCTGCTCCAGAACCTCAGTGACATCCTCCTGGAGGAGTTAGTCAAGCAGCCTGAAGGTCTGGAGCGAGTCACTCCTGTGACCAGCGACCCCAGCAGGCCCACCGCTGGCTTCCTGCGCTACATCTCCATGTCCAACCTGGCCATCATCCTGGACCTGCTGCTCGACTCCTACAGGTACCATCTCTTGTTATGAGTGGTTGATGTGAGCAAGACCACAACGACTGTTCATATCCTCGCAGGACCGCTCGGGACTTTGACATCCGCCCGGGTCTCAAGTACCTTCTGATGAAGGTGTCCGGGGTGTGCAGTGCAGCCAACCTGTACCGTCAGTCGGCGATGAGCTTTAACTTGTACTTCCAGGCTCTTTTGAGTGCCACGCTGAGTCAGACGGACTCTTTGACACCACAACAGGTGACTCACATACATATGGATGATTTTTTTATATTTTAACCTCACATTTGTTAATTGGTTTACATGTTATTTTTCTATACACATGTTTATATTTTAAAAGCATTTACTCTTTTCTTTTTTTTAACAAAGCACAAGTTATATACAGTTATTCAATTGCTTCTCTTGATGTGAAGGAGCAGTGGTTTTACTTTGAGTCTCTCTTGAACGACTGGACTTGTCACTGTATCTCTAAGAGAAAATACAGAAGCGCCCTTTGGAAAATTAATTTCAGTGACTTAGTTACCATAGGTAAGGGTCAACCAGTAAATAGAGCTTCACCTATTTGGCTCAGCTCTTTCTTGTCCATGACATACCAATACAGGACCCAGGACCAAAACTGAGGGCGCTGGAGAGATCTATATGTCCTTCATGCTCCATTATATAATCCATTTGTTTGTGTCTTTTGTTTGGACTATTGTAAACAAGAAGGATCTGTCTCGCCTGCAGTTAATACAAAACTCTGCAGCGAGAATTCTGACCCGCTCTAGTAGAAGAACTCACATTTCCCCGATCCTTAAAACGCTTCACTGGCTGCCAGTTTCTTTCAGGACCACTGCTGGACCACTGAGGAGGGGGTTGTGTCACTAGAGTCTCACTGTACTGTCATGATAGAGTGTCATCTACAGTTGTATCATGAGGCCTCATCAACCATGTTTTCTTAAGGTTTATTCTTTTGTGGTCAATGTTTTTTTGTTTACTTTTTTTTAAAATAATTTTTGTTTTTAGTTGAGCAGACGAAAACAAAATCCTTATATATTAAAACAAAGATCGAAAAGCTTCCCTAAACCTTTACCTGTTTTATTCATATGTTCACACATAAGTTTTACAAGAAACACTCCTTAGTTATTGTTTCATCTTTTTTTGGCCTCAGGTTAAACGCATCTTGTCGGAGGATAAGGAAGGAAGTTCAGATTCATCTCAGCCTTGTTCCGCTTCTTCAGAGGATGAGGACATTTTTGAAGAAACTGCCCAGGTATTGAACACATTCATTAAATTAACCACTTTTCCCCCTCAAATATGAGTAGGTGTCATTAGGGTCATTCTTCATTCATGTCTAAAACTGCTCTAAGGAAAAAGAAAAACGTCTCATTAACCCTTGTGTTATCCCTGGGTCAAGGTGACCCGGACACCCGAAAATATGTCTTTCTGATTTCCAGAAATACATATGCAGTGGTGGAGGTCATTCACCTTGACCCAGAGATAACACAAGATTTAATGCAAGTGATGGGTCCCTTTAAGGCAGACCTGGGTGAGGAGCGTTCGGGTGCCACATGCGGCCCTTTATTTGTACGGTCATGAAGAATTTCCTCTATCTATTTTGTATTTAGTTGTATTATTCATCTGAACAAAACCCCAACCGTTTCCCTTTTTTTGCAAGTCTTTCTTTTTCCTCAAAATAGTTTTCAAGTAAATTGAAGAAAGGATTAGAAAAACGGTTTTGTTGACGGCCCCTTACAACATTCACAGGGTATGATGTGGCCCCAGAGGAAATGTATTTGCCTGCCCCCGTTTTAAGGGGAAATAAAGAGAAATAAAATGATCATTTTGAATCGAAATACTTGCTTTCTGACATCAAATCTACATCACCGTCTTTGGCCGGCAGGTCAGTCCACCCCGGAGCCGGGAAAAGCGTCACTACTGGAGGGACTCTGTCCCGTCTCTCAGTGTGCAGCCGACAGGGGGCGCTGACTCCACCTGGCTGGTGAAGGGCCTGAACAAGCTTTGCATGGACCTATGCAGCACCTACATCCAGATGCACCGGGACCTGGAGAGCGCACTGGACGAAGCCCCTCCGCCCCGACCGGGAGGCGACCAGTTCTACATCCTGCCGTTGTTCCATTCGGAGACCTCGACTCCGACCTCCGTCGACGGACCGCCAGGAAAAACGACGCCTTCAGAGAGAAGTCAGACCACAGACACCGGCACCACTTCACCTGCGGAATCCCCGACTCCAAGTCCAGGATTCAGGTTTGTGGCAACATCGAGATAAACATAACATGATTTCACCAATTTATAGCATTTGTAAAGTGGATGTTTGTGGATGCTTGTGTTTGTTTTCTGTAGCAGCAGCAGCTTGCCTCTTAACCTCCACTCCCGTGGAAAGAGTAGGGACTCGGGTGGAGTACCAGGAGGAGCCTCTAGCGTACCCGGGCCAGGCAAGAGGAATGAGTGGTGGGAGAGTGCGGGGAACAAGCTGTACACCATCGCCACGGACAGGACACTCAGCCGGCTGATGATGGACTACAAGCGGCGGAAGCAGCAGCAGCAGCAGCAGAGCCACAGAAACCCCTTCATGAAGGAGCCGCGGGGATCGGATCAAGGCCACTCGGAGACCCAGCAGAAACCCCCAACACGACCAAAGCTGCTGGTGGACAAGAGGGGTCCGTCCCTCAGGCACTCTGTCAGTGCCGGGCCTGAGATCCTGAGGCAGGAAAAGAGGCTTCTGTCCAGATCCCCGTCCACCTCGCACAGTTTTTCATTGAGGGATTCTGAGGCCCAGATCCAGGTACTCCACACTCGTATAGAAATGTCTTCAGTGTCATGTCTGGAACATTTCCAAATCTTGGGTGTCTTTGAGTGTCTTTAAGCCTAAATGTCACCACACATAAATGAAGTCATGTTTTTACACTTTTTGGGGGCATTGCAGAAACCAAAGTACACAAAGAGTTTTAAAAAAAATGGTTTCTTGTCTTCTGCAGGCGTGGACCAACATGGTTTTGATCCTCCTGAACCAAGTCCTGCTGTTACAAGACTCCTCCTTTCTAGCCCTGCAGCCAGTGCTCTACCCAAGCCTCAGCCAGCTGACCTGTCACGTAACAGACCCTCGTGTCCGGCAGTCCCTGCGGGAGTGGCTGGGCCGCGTTGGCAGGCTCTATGACATCATAATGTAACATTTTGAGCTCTTCTAAGTCTGTCTGTTGGCCGTGGATTTTCAACGGACCTAAGCTGGACGGTTGGCGTGACACCGTAATTATGATCTTGTTCGGTCAGATGTTTCAGATTGTGTTACATTTTTATTATTGTGTAATTGTATTTATTGTCTTGGGAGAAATGCACGGAGGTTATTGATATTTAAATTGTTTTGCTGCTAAATAGCAAACGGATTTTGTTGCTGTGCGTACAATCATCGATGGAAAAACAAGGGAATAAAAATAAAATGATAAAACTGATTGTTGTAATACATTTAATTTAGTCAATAACGATCAATAAATAAACCTCATCAATCCCTCAACCCCCCTTTTTAAATCAGGAAGCGGCTAGTAAAGACCACAAAGGTCTGGAATAAAACCCTTGATCTAAATATACATTAATGGACGTTGGACAAGAAACATAACGACAGAATGCATTGATGGACAGGAAAAAAAAACAAGGAGTGTCCAACTGTCACACCTGCTGACGTATATCTGAAGAAACTGGAACAACCACTTCGAACTTCTTAAGAAACCTGAAAACCTTTCCAGATGGGTGCGGAATGCTACGTTACCACTTGTGAACCATCAGCAAACAGGAAGATATTAAGTTGTTTTTCCCCCGAACAACCAAAGTGATTTATAAACAGTATTGGGAGGAGTAAGTAATGTGAACTGATTTTTTTACTTTTCATTTAATTTAATATTTATACATTTTTTTAATTTTACAATATACGATTCCCTTTTTATAAGTAATTGTAGCTTCTACTGCTCAAAGTAGTGCTTTATTAATATATATTTTTTTAAGTTAGTAAAGTACACATGTTCAGTTGGTTTTTATTTTTATTTTTATTACGCTATATTTGACTGGAAAACAGAGGTAAGGATTGTGTGTTTGTGACTCAAAGACTACACAAGGTCAACACACAAACAAACATAACGACACAATGAGTGTTCCTAAAGATTCTTAGAGCAAACGGTTGAGGATAAAAACTAGTGGCTAAATTCTAAGAGAGCTTAAGAAACCTCATGATTTCATCATCATTTTTAATGTACATCCATCATGGGTGACATTACAATCGTAAGAAAATTATCATTTTTATAGCAAACATTCTGATATTCAAAGGCTAGGCTAGATGGCGTCTTACCAACTATTAGTTCAGCTGGTGTAAAGTTAGTTTTCTAATTTATAAAATGATCATTTTGTTTGTCATTTATATTATTAGACTTATTAAGCTTTACACAGGAACAATTTGAATGTAATAATATATTGTTGAAATCTATTTTCTTAGTTCAAGCTGTGTCGAAATGTATGTTAAAAAAAATTGAATGAGATCGTGTTAAAAGCATGTTTTTTAACACTATATTTTAAACAATTGGGATTAAAATGACTCATTGAAATCAAAACGCAATTTTTAAATTATTATATTTATTTTTTTATTTTATTATAATCAAGACATATATCCATATGGAAATGATTTAACAATAAAGGGAGAAAAAAAAAATCACCTGTTGCCAAACAAGTAAATCATGTCCTTCACTGCATGTTATTGTGCATTAAAACATACACGGCTTAATGAGCTTCTGACCTCATTCATGCGTTTCCGTCCAGATAATCTGTGATTGAGACGAGAGGGCTGGACTCTCTCCGCCGACTTAGATTTGATCGCGGTTAATGAAACCCACAAATGTGCCTCTAAGGAGACAGCTGGTCTCAAACTTCATCACTAATTGTGTCAAACTCTTGATTCCACAAAAGTGTGTAATCTTTCCTAACATGTGCCTGCTCTACTTTCTGCAGTCACGCGAACTGACCTCTTTTTCTTATTTTTTTTTTTTCCCGTCTCACGTTCTATGTCTTTGTTTGTGTGTTTTACCACCGTTTATGTAGTTGTTGTTATATTTATTATTTTAGATTGTTTCTGTTATGGTTGTTATTTTTTTTATAATTTCAGTAAGAATTTCATGATATGGAGAACTTGTTCTCACTCTAAACATGACAAAAAAACGCTTTGGATTTGAATCATTTGCATTTTCTGCTCTGACAACTTAATGTTACCCACTGTGGGAAGAATAAAGACATATCTTATCTTGTCTTTTGGTTTACATCTCAATGAAAGGTTGGGATTTTGTGTGGCTAAAAAGCGAGTCAGTGTGTTGCACGATGTCTGTTGTTGAGTGACGATGTAGTCCAATATTTCTAAGATCTTCCTCCTGAAAGAGCAGGTTTTGATTTAACGCTAACTCGTCTTTCGTAGCAATTCTCTGTTTGTGTCTTCTCGTCTGGACTATTGTTACAGTTAATTTTCGTGTCTAAACAAGAAGGATCTGTCTCGCCTGCATTTAATACAAAACTCTGCAGTGATAATTTTGACCTGCTCTAGTAGAAGAACTCACATTTCCCCTGATCCTTAAAACTCTTCACTGGCTACCAGTTTCTTTCAGGATCAACTTTAAAATTCTGGTTCTTACTTTCAGATCTATTCATGGTCAGGCTCCTCCTTACATCAGTGATCTGATCCAGCCTTACACCCCGGCTCGGGCTCTGAGGTCTGTGGATCAGAATCTGCCGATGGTTCCTCGCGCACAGATTCCGCTCTCTTCTTTATAACGTTTGGCTCTAATACACCAAGCAAATGAAACCTAAACTTGTCGTCATTTTCAAAGTAACAGTGCCATCTAGTGGCCAAAATAAAGACCGTGTATCATGATACGGTGTTCACTAACCGAGCGGCAACATCGAGCCTCATTAACCCTTCATTACAATGGGCTCTCGAAAAAGAGGAGGCCAAGAAATGAAACAAACAAAAGAAGAGGTCTGACTGCAATCTTGTAAGTTCTTCAAAAACACTAAATATAACGTAAGAAAAACACAAGCCGTGAACGACGTGCGTGGATTATGCTAGTCCAGGAGTTCTTGATCATGACTCTGTGACATCACGTTTCAAATCGTACATTTGCTTTTGGATTAAACTAGAGTCGGTCCTCCGAACACATTCTATTCTGTGCTGACCTCATTTCTGCAGCCCTCCCTGCCGGGCCCCTCCCGCCCGGGGTCATTACTTGGGGATTGTCGGTCAGCTCGTCTGTCAGTCACCCTTCAGCGACTCTTGTGATCGCGTCTCTATCCAGAGCGGCTGCAGCAACTCCGCCCTCCGCCATGAGGACCCTGCAGGAGAGCAGCTGGATGAAGTTCGGACCCGCCGGCCGCGATGACCTGGACTGGTCACCGGGGCCCTCAGCACTGCCCTCTACTGACCGACTGACCACAGTGAGTCTTTTTTTTTTTTTTATATGAATTATTACTTTTTTATTTGACTCTTTCAAAACATTTCTATAATTTCACCTGTGTTTTCTGATACAAGTGTAATAGCAGATGAAATTGTTTACTTTAGAAATAAAAATAAAATATTTTCTCGATGGAGAAACACCGACAACAGGCGATATATTTATACACTAAAAAAATTTAAATTAAATAAAAATCTAAAACTCAAGAAAATTACAGTTTAATACAAATTAATAAATGCAAAATTAGATATGATATTAAACTATTATATTTATTTTTTTAGGTTTTTAATATGGAACACAATTTAATCGGCTGGATTATCGTTTATAATATATGTAATTAAAGTAAATGATAATATTTATAACGATTTAGAAAGTTTCTATTCATACTAGAGAGTTTTCTTTGTTTCAACGTCATCGTCTTTATGAGTCTGGACAAAGAGTTACACAGGCTGAATGATTGACAACAAACAAACATTCGACTAACAGTTTTTGGTTAATGGTCATTTAAAGGTTATTAATTTATGCATAGAATATTAACAGTACATTGAATTAAATAGGATAAAATGTGTTGATGATTAATCTTTGGAAACCTTTTTGTTCCATTTTATAAACGTTGCAAATGTTTACAAAACGTATGTAAATAGTGAGAAAAAACTAAAAAGAGTAACTTGTTAGAGTACATGTAAATAAAATTGTTCATTTACATGTAAAAATAATTCACAATGCATGTGGATCAGTTTTTGTATATTTGATTAAACATATATTTAAATTTCTGTTTATAGACATTCATTTTAGAGCTTTCCTCCTACATGACCTTAATTGTGCATCCAGGTGTGAGTTTTTAGCTTCTCTCTCTGAGTCTCTTTTTCTTAACCCTTGTATTATCCCCGGGGGGTGATCCAAATGCCTGAAAACAAATGTGTTTGTGGTATCCCTTGTGTTGTCTCCGGGTCAAGATGAACGACCTCCACCACTGCACATGTATTTATGGAAGCCAGGGAGGTCGTTCACCGTGACCCAGAAGCAACACAAAGGATGCAACGATTACATTTGTTTCCGGGCCTTCAAGGTCACCTTGACCCTGAGATGACACAAGGGTTAAAGATGAAGTAGATTAATAAGTGATAATTTTACAATAATAATTTATTTTCTCAACTGTGAGATACTTTGTTTCTTATTTGTGCACGAACCAATGTTGTTGATAGAAACAGACATTTTACATTTTTCAGTTTATTACAGGTTTCTGCTGATCTGTTTTTCTTTTGGTTGGATACATTTTTGTGAAGTTTGTTTGGACTCAGTCAATCCATCCATCCATCCATCCATCCATCCATCCATCCATCCATCCATCCATCCATCCATCCATCCATCCATCCATCCATCCATCCATCCATCCATCCATCCATCCATCCATCCATCCATCCATCCATCCATCCATCCATCCATCCATCCATCCATCCATCCATCCATCCATCCATCCATCCATCCATCCATCCATCCATCCATCCATCCATCCATCCATCCATCCATCCATCCATCCATCCATCCATCCATCCATCCATCCATCCATCCATCCATCCATCCATCCATCCATCCATCCATCCATCCATCCATCCATCCATCCATCCATCCATCCATCCATCCATCCATCCATCCATCCATCCATCCATCCATCCATCCATCCATCCATCCATCCATCCATCCATCCATCCATCCATCCATCCATCCATCCATCCATCCATCCATCCATCCATATGCATCTATCCATCCATCCATCCATATGAATCAATCCATATATCTATCTTTCTATCATCCATCCACCTGTCCGAATCTACAGAAAAAGAGGTTTACATTTATCATGCATTGCCTAAAAGACCTGGTTAGCTGTAAGAACATCAGTGTTTTATACTTTCATATTTGTCCTGACTTTTACCTTCAGTTGTTTTGATAAATAAAGTGTGATTGGGACCCTCCTAAGATAACCATTACCTTTTTTTTTTCTTCATTTCAGGGTCAGCAAGGTTCTGATGACGCTATCTTCACATCAGCGTCCATCACTTACATCACCATAGCGACGATCTCTGTCCTTCTCCTCCTCAGTTTGCTCGGCATCTCGCTTTGGCAGAGAAGGCGCCGCCTAGGACTCAGAGGGAAGTTGGGTCTTGCCAATGTAATCGCCCTGGAGGACCTGCAGGACCCAGAGAGGAATTGCGAGCTCTTATCATCAATCAGACGGAACCGAGACACCTTCCGCAGTTGCAGCTCCGAGCAAGACGGTTCGGATGGCGTCTTCCTCATGGTCTACCTGCCCTCCCCGTACACACAAACTCTCACCAGGCTCGCCCGAGTCGCTAGCACCAGCAGTTCCAGGGAACTTCTGCCCCCAAGTCCAGGGCCAGAGAGCGTCAGCATGGAGGAAGAGTATGAGGCTCAGATGAAGAAGGAGCACAGACAAGACTGAAACTTTGGACGGATCATCATCATCATTAAAGACTCCAGAAATCAAATGTTAATTAAGGACACAAAACAATAGGCCGATGCCTAAGATCTTCAGTGTCCAAACGGGGGCCCAACCGGAGAGGTTGTCAAAAGACAGCACAGAAGGAGTGGAACAATTAGGATCACCCATGCAGTGCACTAGAATACGAATTTCTCTCTTATGTGTGTCCCATATCTTTGCTTTTGACAATTTGCACATTACAAGTCACATACAATCCGACATTTTTATATAAGAATTAGGCCACTATTAAATGTTGTCCGAAATTGGATACATATCTGATTTTTTTTTTTAAATGCGACCACAACCTGTACATCAAGGTGGCATTTTATGCAACTTTGATGTCTTTCTGACCCAGTGTTTTGTAAATAAATGACAAATAAAGTTGATTTAAAAAAAGTGTTCCAAAGGCAGTTAGTTGAGAGGAGTATCGCATTCTGAGGGTCTCAATCATTCATAGTATATCCTATGAGGCCTTATGAAACAGTTGTGCAGTGAAGATACTGTATTATTATACAGTGTCTTCATTTTGAAAGGCCACGAGATGGCACTCTCTTCTTTGTAATCTTTGGCTCTCATCTACTAATTCAATGGAACAATGTGCACTGAGAGTGCCGTCTAGAGTAGTTTCAAAATGAAGACACTGTATCAATACAGTGTCTTCACTACACAGCTGTATCATGAAGCCTCATCAACCCACCAGTAGGATATACTATTCTTTTTGGAGATCTGAAAACTTCCTAATACGTCTGGCAATATTTTTAGCAATCCTTTTTGTGTGTTTTTTGAACTGTGATCACTCAAGAAACAGTGGGTTTCCTTATTGGTTTTTGGACTATTTGAATTTGGATTAAGTTTTGTGTTGTTTTATTGCGTGTCTTTGGAATCCTCTGTGCAGATGTCTGCGGTATTGCTCTGTCAAGAGCAATCATTCAAATATTTTTCTCCTCTTCGTTATAGCACCCGCCTCGCAAATTACCCCGATGCTGCCACACTGGTTTTAGCATTAAGTTACCGGTTGCTATTTTCAACTTGCGTAAAGACGGTTGTGGCCTGATGTCACCAATGATCAAGTGAGCATGCAGGTCACTTCATTAGCGTGAGCTCGTAGAAAGCAATCCAAAGACGGATCACATTTAAAGACGTAATATGAACAAAAAAAAGATCACTCATTGGGGAACTGTGGCTACGGCCTCAAGGATTCGGTGGTGTCCCAATGTACAATCGTTTGTTGACTAATGTAAGGCTTAAACGTTGTTTTTTTTAAACCATTTATACCCATTTTCTGTAAGTCTGCATTAATGCTGACTTGAACTGAGGGAATTCCCACGAAAACCATTGATTTCACGATAAACATGCAGTGTGTGCTGCTTGTGTTCTGATGGTTAGGTTTGCAATGTGTTATCTAATTTCTATTAATGCAATTTGGACTCTCGTGTGTATTTGTGCCTTTCGAACATGTGGATTACAGAGCAGTTGAGTCACGTCCGGTGCCAGCCCCTAGTCTTGTCATCAGGATCTGTTTACAAACCTATGTAAAGTTGACACAATTTCCTCCCTTTGTCTACAACGGCTGTATTTTTACTTATTTAAGAAGTGTTGGTCATCACATGATCTTGTCATATGTTTAAACAACAGAATTGAGTCGCCAGACAATTGTCATAGTACATATTCTTTTCAAATGTTGAAGTTTCCTCTCCAAGATGCAGTAAGTCTCTTTTCATGACGATGTTTTGAAGTTATTATGTATCATTATGACGTAATAATGGCTTCACTCCTCCTCCAGCCAACTGTAATTACGCCTGCTTTGTTTATACACTGAGTCCCTTGGATTTGGAGACTTCCGGGATTGATGATGCGAGGTGGCAAACCTTAACGCTTGACCAATTACAGAAGAGTAGGGGGGGTTATGTTAGACGAGAATTCATCCCCAGACAAAACAAACCTTTTTCAGAGGGCGAAGTTAAAGCACATTTTCTAATGTAAATATTTCAATTGATAGAGAGTTTTGTACTAACAGACACGGACGAGTACATTAGAGGTCCAACATCTATTAAAGAGACTACAATATCGTTCAGGACGCAAAAGTGACTTAAACTGGTAAGAAGTTGAACGTTCCTAGTAGTGATTGGACAAACTATCCAACGTTTACTGGTTCCCATTTTTAAACCTTTTTTTTGTGTTGGAAAATGATAATGAAGGTTGTAAAACTGCTTGTGCATTTCAACATGATAGGGTTTTGTTTCTTATGCATGCTCCTTTTTATAATATTAAATGCAGTCATAATCACAGACGGCGAAGACTCACATATGTCAACTATATGTATCAACAGTGTCTGTCTTCAGTCTTGGACTCCACTGAGCAAATTAAACAATGTTTAGTTGTGGTGTGGTTTGAGTGCTTTGCCACGAATGTATATAAGATGGTTAACTTGCTGAGACTGTCTCAGTGAGTACTTTAACACTACTTGCTGAAGGCTTGTTGTTCCACTCTCTTTGAAAAGATTTCCTTTTTTAAAAATAAAACACACAAAGACCATTGTTGTCCTCTGAAACTTCTTCAAAGTTAAGACACATTTCCACAACACATGACAGGCAGGGTGAATGAACTCCCAGTTTAACACGAAAGAGAAAAAAACGAAAGAAGGATATATTTACAAGCATCACCAGGACGCACATCTGAAGTAGAAATCTTGCACAACTCAGTTTTCACATCCAGTCTTATCTTTAGTCTGAGGCAGACTCAGATGCCGCTGTTCATAGTTTATTGTGAACCTTAAAGATACAAATACTCATCTTCATGTAGTTTAGTATGTTACATTTGTTGGGTTTTACTTTATGCAAGAAATCACAGAGATGCTAAATCCTTAAAGGTTGTGTAGTAGTGTGCCCGAGTGGTGAGAGTTCTGTGCTAGCATAAATCTAAATGTACAAATGGTCCTTGTTGAAATTAACTGTTAGCCACACCCCTTCCAGTCTGAGTGGACCAGCTGAGGGTGATCTTCTGGGGCCTCATGTACTAAGAACTTCGTAGATCTTCTAAAAAAATATTCAGATGTATGAATCTGTGTGCAACAAGAATTTAGGCACTTAATTGCATTGACTTGTTCGTCCCTTGATTTTCTGAGACTCTTGTGTTTGTCTCGGTGTTGTCTTGACCTTTTAAGCTCATAATTCCTTTAGACACCAGGTCAGGGAGTCACAGATTTACTGCAGAGCAGCATTGCTAAAATGACTGAGAAATGCCAGCAGCAGATCCAAAGGAGCAGCACTTGGTAAATAGCCAGCATCTCTATGGCAGGTTGATGTCACTAATGCTGGCCTGTGGACATCTTCGTCTGACACAGAACGCAGGCTTTAAAGAGGTTCCAAAAAGAAGAAAAAAAAGGAGATCTTGCAACACCATAATGGAAGAAACAGTCTATGATTCTCCAACAGGTCTGGCTTCGGAAGCCCTTTAGAAGCCTCCTTATGTGCAGCAGACCCAAGGGTACTACAATATAAGCTTCTGGCTTAAGCATCAGGAGGGACGTCAAAGTCTCTGGCCCACCAAGTGTCATGAGCACATCCTGACACAGTGTCCAAGAGCACCCTCAAAGTACTGTCTGCTGAAACTACACGTATGATCTTTGCTGAGATTCAGAAACCCAGTTGTGACTACTGGGATGTCTTGTTAAACAGGATAATTTGTCACAACGGTTTATGGTCACCCTGCCGTACACACTTTAACAATAGTTTCGCAGTCTACATTTGAAATGATTGAGTATCTAATCGATCTCCTGCCTTGTGTCATCCGATAAAACCATGAAGTACTGGGAAATAAAGCCAAATCAGCCCCTATGATGCTGGCACTGGCTTAATCACTCTCTTCAATCTGAAAGAAACAGTGAATGACGTCCGAAATGTCTAGTTTCTGTAAGACGTGAGAGTTATCCAGATCCCACTGATAACTCTGATCTAGAAAACGGGACTATCGTTAACCTAAAATGGCGAAAAAGATGAAAAGACAAATTACAACAAAGTAGTAGAACATTAAAACTATGGAAATCATTTTCTGCCATTTGAAATAAACAGTAAAATTGAAGGTACCAAATACAAATGAATTTGGATGTTGTCCATCATGGTTTTGCGTAAGAAACGCACAAACAGGATCTAAGGCAAACACAAAAGAAAGGGTTACTTTATGTTTACCTCAGATAAACAGTTTAGAAGAGTCAGTTTAATAACAAACACATTCAGGATATACCATTATTTGTCTATTATTTCTGTTTCATCCTTTTTAGCAAAACATGTCAAAACCAGAAAGTTCAGACTCACCTGTCCCACTTGCTCCTCCTCCACCTGCTCCTCCTTCTCCTGCCCATCCCACTCCCGTCCTCCCACAAACATCAGATAATATAGGCAGGTTGCAGATGCAAACCAGCAAAGCAGGAGATTGCAATGGCTCTCAACGTGGGGGGGTTAATTGCAACCCTCGTATTCTACGTTCTGGTCCTGGGCATTGGCATATGGGCCTCCGTTAAATCAAAGCGGGATGAGAATCGGACCCAGGCCAACCATGCAGACATGGCCCTGCTAGGCGACAGAAAGATCAGCCTGTGGGTTGGCATCTTCACCACAACAGGTTAGTCTGCATCCCTACTGCATTTTGTTTTACCTGTGGTCTGGGTGTTAATTTTAACCAAAAGAAACAAAGACAAAATAAAACAATAAGCCTTTATTTTTATAAATATTATTATCATATTATTATTATCGATTATTATACATTAGATATGTATAATAATAATAATTAAGATTGAACTATACAAAAAAACTGTAATATTCAAACATTTTTATTTAACTGGGGGTGTCAGTCCAATGTAGGGTAAGTATTGACAGCCTTATATGATCCTGTTTCTGTTTTATTATTTATTGATTTACTTTTTTTAATCTAGTAGAATATTCTGCAAAAATGGAGATAACACATCAACAGTTGTACATTTTTGTTTCCCCTGTCACAGTCAAACAGCTCATCGATGTGATTATGTTTCCCTTTTTTTTAACCCTGCATGATACACTTTGTTTGGTTGCCTCTCAGCCCTCTCTCCTGTCTTGTACATACGAACACTGAGGGTGTTTAGGACGGGATGATTTGAAATAACAATAAACAGCGGACTAACAGGTCTCCTCTGTGCAGTCTAACTTGGCTCTGACCCTCCCACAACAGACATTAATGTAATATAAAAATATTAAAGCAACCTTCCTTTTTCGTTAATGCATGGTATTACTGATTTGTTTAGAAAAAATATATAAGATATTAGAGACAAGTTCATACATCAATATTTATGAAATACTACTGACAAAAACATTGCCTGTCTGGTTCACGAAGTTAAAGGAGATTACGGTAAACTGTATTTGTGCTTTTGGTCACCAACTAGGTGCAAGCTGTTTTATTATTGGACAGAAACATGTCACATTTGACGGATGTAAAATATTCCACCACCAAAAACTGAAGCCAGAATGTTATCTTTTCTGCTATTTAATGCAGGACTCTGTTGGTCCAGGAGTCAACAAAAAGTTGATCATACATGATTTTCTATTGATGTCTGTGAAGTTTACAGATGCAGTAGCTTCCAAAAATGTATTTCTGACAAAAATTAAACACCATTGTTTCTGTTCCCAATGTTTTACAAGCTGAATACCAAAACTTTTCCAATATGCAGTTTAATAATGTATTTCACAGATGTGCTGTATTAAGGTGCTGATCAGAAATTGATTGATTGATTGATATATCTTTATTCGTCCCACATTTGGGAAATTTAGGTTGTCAGAGCAGTTCATACATATATACACATTATATTGAGACAGTACAGTACATATATTAAAAATCATAATAATCATAATATAAAAGTATAGTATTTAAAAATAATTACAAGTGGACACACGTCAAAAATACACAAAATGGGGGGGATGAAGTCCTATTTACACATTATTATAAGGACTACCCCCCTATGGCTATTGCCTTTGCCTATGCAGATCAATACAGGTTTTACTTTACCTTACCTTACTTGCTTGGACAGAGACGGTGCATGTGTTTGTTTGTTTTTTAAAATAAACATTGGGTTGGAGGAGGATTAAGCAGGCTAAATTTACAAATTCTGCTTTCGTCGGTTCAGACGACTGGACAAGCGAAATATGTTGGACGAGCATAAATTAAAAAATTGTGGTTAAGTTTTTAGAAAACCAAAAACAGATTTTTTTTTAAAGGTTTTCACTCAAATTGTCAATTGACAAAGGTTGGGCAATTATAATGCTGATATGGTCTATCCTTCTAAGTCCTTCTCTGTTCATTTCACATTCCTTAAGAAATGTTGACCTTAAATTTAATTTGAATCCATTACTAATATAAGATGGATGGACAATTTTTAATTTCATTTAAATGTATTCCTGGAGTAAATACTAAAGTAGAAAAATGTATGATTCAAAAAATGTTATCCAATTTCAATTGAAAAGATGTGTGAGGAGGTGTACACAGACTTAACTTGTTAGTTTACACGTCAAATACCGACTGATGACACGTGATGATCACATGTCAACTCTGTGTCCCCCAATTATGAGTCTAATATACTTTTATTTACTCACTATAATTGGATTTAGTTGCAAACTGCTACTGAATCCGTTAAGCATCTCATAGTATTTATTTTGTTGATGGTGGCTATTTTAAATATCAGAGCTGAAATTCAGGGACTATCAGCCATTAATAATCCCTACCTTTGTTTTAGACCATGGGTTTAAGTATTTAATAATACTTTATTGGATAAACAGGGCACACCTGAGAACAAATAGGAAATGTTTTTTATCTTTTGAACGGTGTCAACTGAGAGTCTAATATGAGCCCGGAATTGTTGATACTTGATGCATCACAAAGCACTTCAATAAAAAAAATCAAAAACAAAATGTTTTTGTTAAAGTGTTAATAGTGAAATAGACATGACACTTTTTATAGAGAGTGTACCTCATTTTTTGAGATATGTGACCAAATATACCTGATATATGATTAATAAATTCAATTTTGAAAACACTTTATTTCACAAATACCTATAACTCATAAAGCATATACTTATAATGCTTTATAAGGGGGTTATAGGACTTTTCAGACTGCAGTTATAAACATGTATACGTGGTCATAACATGGTATGTTACACCTGTGAGCAACCCAGTGACAACTCCTACATAGATAATTCATTTTACATACGGTGTATAAATGGTATGCTAATAATCAACTATATTTTAAAAATATTGTAGGGGTTGATAAATATGATGAGGGAACAGCTGTGGAAGGTGTGGATAATTGACTGTTGGAACATTTTTTATCTCTGGTATTTTGGGGCGAAACGTTCACATTTCAAACATTTCTGTCATTCTAGTTGGTCAGTTGTGTCAACAGGAAGATCTGACGGGATGATTATGTTTCAGTCAGTGTCAAGTGTCAACTTAACATCTGCCAAAAGTGTTTTGTTTTGAAAATGTAAAGAACACGCTTGACTGTTATGCATACAGTATAATGCATTATTCATATATTTATAACGTGTTATAGACATGTAACATAAAGTTATTTTAAAAACTTCAGAATTGAGACGCCTTAAATGATTCTTAAATGACACATTTTATTTTGCTTTATCATCTTATCACTAAATTGTGTAATAAAAAGTGATGAAGGCTAACATGCTTCACAGGCCGTAAACACTCTGGGTAAATATCACAAGAGCTTCCAGTGTGGAAGCTCATGTTTACCCTTACTCTCGTGAAATTTGGATTTCGGATTAACTATCACTTTAAGTAACTTTAAGAAATGTGTCATACCAGCAACCTGGGTCGGTGGAACCTTCCTCATAGGCACAGCGGAGACTGTCTACGATCCAAAACTGGGCATGATCTGGGCCGTGATGCCGGTGGCAGCAACCGTGGCCTTCATTGTTGGTAAGTGCATATTTCAAACCTATTCTATAATGATGGGTTGATGAGACCCTCGGACTCTCAGTTTAAAGATTATGCCAAGTTTCATCAAATTAGTGGATTAGAACCTAACAATGATAAAGAAGAGAGTGCCATCTAGTGGCCTTTCAAAATGAAGACACTGTATCATGATAAAGTGTTATCACTACACAGCTCTATCATAAAGCCTCATCAACCCCATCACTACTACTGTCAACCAACTCAAAAGCAGAAAAAATAGTCAAATTGTTGCATCAAAAAACCTGCTCACAACTAGAGCTGGTTATTGCTGGAATTGTCTCCACACAACTTCATTTTTATTAATACATTTGTATTTTTATCTTTTCCAGGTGGTACTTTTTTCGCAGTTCCAATGCGAGAGAAGAAGTATGTGACAATGATGGACCCCTTCCAGATCAAGTATGGGAAAAAACTCTGTGCCATTCTGTCACTGGCCCCGCTTATGTCGGAAATCATCTGGGTGACCTCGACTCTCATCAGCTTAGGTAAGTCTCACTTGCAGAAGTTAGTGAAGACGCTTAGTTTTCCATTAGATGACATTTTAGCAAACACTGGAGAAAAACAATGGATAGGAAAAGTTCTCCATATTTCCTTAAACTGCCATGATGCTGTTGGCTTAACTCAATTTTGGAGACTGTGGTTACATGTTGTCGATGGTCCTAATGTTGGCAGTCCTGGAATTTAAGTTATTTTCCAATGTCTGACACTGAAAACCCTCCTTATATTTGGGATTCCTCTTTGCTCTCTCCCATTGTATTAGCCATCCCTTTGAGTTTCAACTTCTTCCTACCAATAGGAATCATTCAACATGTTAAAATAGATTTATACTTCTATCTTGACCTTTATATATTTAAGTGAGTATTGTTTTGATTGTTTAAGCGATTTGTGACCCTGGTCTGAAAAAAGCGCTATATAAATATTAATTACTTACTTACTTACTTTATACATCATAGGTTCCTAAAGTCAGGCATTACCTTTAAAACAATTTTAACCATCCCAGGTGTCATTTCTTAAGTACAGCCTGTCACCTGTATTACCATTTGATTTAAGGGTAGCCCAGCCAGAGAACCTCTAACCTGAATGAGTGAGGAATTTGATCTGCAACAGAAGGAAAGGGAGCACATGCTCAATTGACGTTCAAACATTTACCCATTGATGCTGATTTTTATGTATTCATGGCGTTTTATATTTACACATGTCATGATGTTTTAAATCTATATGTACAGTGACCTAGACCTTAGGCTGACTTTCCTCAGGCGTAACGATGAGCGTGATCCTTGACTTGTCCTACGCAATCTGTATCTGGATTTCTGCCGGCGTGGCCATCACCTACACACTATTGGGGGGACTCTACTCCGTGGCTTACACGGACATCATCCAGCTGATCCTCATTTTCATCACCTCAGTGAGTACTATGCAACAAAAGGTTTTCCTTTTGAGATGATTTTTAAAGTAACCCAACAATATTTCCCTACAGTGGCTGTGTATCCCGTTCATCTTTAGTAATCCGTCCATGGTGGACATCACCACCACGTCCTTTAACGCGACCTTCCAGCCAGCCTGGGTGGGGTCTCTGACCAGCACTACTGCATGGCGATGGGTGGACATTTTTTTACTACTGGTAAGAGAGAACATATTGAATCATCAAACGTGGGTTTGCTTTGGTTTTCATTACAATTTAATTGTAAATTGGTGCTAGGAAACATACGCTCCACTGACGCTTTTTGAGCAAAAACTGAAGCTTTCTTGAGGGTTTTAATAAAGTGGCATTAACTTGTATGGACATGGGATTAAACCAACATGATGGATCATAAAATAATTAAAATACCAATACCCTTCAAGCTTTATAGAGGCAATAACAATAAACCAGTTTCTAATTCTTCTTTGAGTTCGGTAAATATGTGTGTTTCCCTGGTTCACACACTCACCACCAGCTCAAACAGTCTTACACACATTTGTGTCCAAGTGCCCCACCCTGTGTTCAAACAACAAAACTGCATTACATATAGTACTGTGGCTTCATGTGAAAGGCCTATAAGATAAGAATAAAGAAATAGTTCAGGGTAAATAATGTATCATATGCAATCCAAACATGTACTATATGGGACGTCCCTGTTTAAACTAAAAATCATACCATATGATCACATTTTTTTGATTGATCATCCTTGTCTCACTCACCAAAAGGATGTGGGAAGAGGATCCACTTCATATGGTCATTTCACCTCAAACTCAAGAAGCCTGAAATGTACCCACACCCAATTTTTGCAATTGGCTGTGATCCTCAGAGCATCGGTGACATCGGCTTCCAGGCTTTTCATCAGAGGACATTATCAGCATCTTCCTCGTATACAGCCAAAGTCAGATGCTACGCCGCAGCCTTCATTATCCCGACATTCGGAATACCACCTTTGCTGATTGGAGCGGTTGCTGCATCTACAGGCAAGTGTCACAGTCAGGTGTGTCTTAGTGTGTGTTAAACAATAAAAACAATACTCAATAAAATAAATACTTAAAAGGTCAAGATAATACTGAGAACAACACAGGAGTTCCAGAAGATCAAGGAAACGCCCTACACAAATAAAAATGTCTTAAGATGTTTCTTGAAGGAGTCAGTACACCAAAGCTTAGGAGCAACAGCCTGGAAGGATTTCTCTCCTCTGGTCCTGAACAGTGTGCGAGGAACCATCAGTAGATTCTGATCCACAGACCTCAGAGCCCGAGCTGGGCTGTAAGGCTGGATCAGATCAGTGATGTAAGGAGGAGCCTGACCATGAATAGATCTGAAAGTAAGAACCACAATTTTAAAGTTGATCCTGAAAGAAACTTGAAGCCAGTGAAAAGTTTTAAGGATCGGAGAAATGTGAGTTCTTCTACTTGAGTGGGTCAGAATTCTCGCTGCAGACTTTTGTATTAACTGCAGGTGAGACAGCTCCTTCTTGTTAAGACATGAATATGGAGAAGGCTGAAGTTAGAATATAGAGAATGGTATTTCCCAGGACGACAAAGACGGTTTTAGGACCTCCTGTTAATAGTGATTAACCGAGTAGAGCACATCAAAATATTGACTTCATTTCATGCCTTTACTAGAGATATGTGAGGCTTATCTGAAGGCCCTTATTCAAAGAAACAATCTCACTGCAATTGTACACAGACTAATGGTACAATAGGTCCTCCTGACAGGGTGTAGAAATGGAACTCTGACAGAAAGTCCACGTTTAACAATCTCACCATCATGACTCACGCCATCACTTGAAGCAGATCCATACTCATTGAACTCATTGTACATAAAATATGAGGTTGGCGGTTGTGAACACTGTTGCCCAAGACCCTAAACTAAAAATGACATTTGTTTTCCAGACTGGAACCAGACGACTTATGGTTCGCCAGCCCCGTATGAACGAGGACAGACCGGTCTGATTCTACCTCTCGCCCTTCAACACTTGACCCCGCCGTTCATCTCTGTCGTGGGCATCGGTGCCGTCGCTGCTGCAGTGATGTCATCAACGGACTCCTCCCTTTTGGCAGCTGCCTCCATCTTCTCGGCAAATATTTACACGGTCTTGAGGAGCAAGGTCAGGGAATCAAAATGGATTGCATGCGTGTAAATTCTATTATGTTCCCCCATTAAGTTGACTCTTTTTGTGTTCTTTTTTTTTTAAATCTTTTGTTTCAGGCCTCAGAGAATGAGATGCGCCTTGTGATTCGCGCCTCCGTGGTCCTGTTTGGTCTCGCTGGCACATCTCTCACCTTCCTGCACACAGGGGTTATGGCATTTTGGGTTTTAGGTGGTGAAATTGCCTACATCTTGATGCTTCCACAGCTGGTCTGTGTTCTCTTCTTCTCCGTATCCAACGGATATGGCTCGATTGCAGGCTTTTTAGTGGGGATATTCCTGAGGCTGATGTGTGGAGAGCCAATGCTCGGAATACGAGCCGTCATCAAGTTCCCCGGCGGCGTTGTAGAGGACGGCGTCTACCTGCAGAATGCTCCCGTCAACACGATATGCATGCTGAGTGCATTCGCCAGCATCCTTCTTGTCTCCGTCATGATGGAAGCGATCGTTAATTGCAACATGTTCCCTGAGAAGTTGGATGGGTTTGGACTAAAATCGCATAAACGCACTGAGCAGCCTCAAAGCGATGGAACAAATGAGCTCATGTTGACGCCTAATTGTTAAACCATCTCCAAATTTAAATGATTCATTCACATAATGGCAAGTTAAACTCTTTTTATAGAGTGTATTTATGTTTTAATATATGTACCATTTGATCAATGGTAAGTAAGTCATTTTTATTGGTCGAGCACTTTTACGGACCAGGGTCACAAAGAGTTTAAACAATCAAATCATTACTCAATAAAATATATGCCTAAAGGGTAGCTGTAGAACTGAAGGTTGACATGATGATGAAGAAGAAAATGAAGTTACATTTTTTATTAGTTATAAGAGATTTCCTGTTCACTGGAAGGCTCGAACCCCTTGGTTTTGTTACCTCTCATTGGTGACTTTGAGACAAAGTCAAGGTTTAAGTACATTTTTAACAAATGTGCTCATGTTTTTTGCAAATAAAGGAGTGCATTTTTATATTTTTTGCACAAAAATGAACAGTTTTTTTTACTTGATGATGGTAAATCACAGTTGTCTTTGCTTGTTTGCTACAATCCTTATGATGGTCAACGACTCAGGAGAATACTCAACCCAAACAAGGCAATGGGTAGGTAAGAGCTTTGGTTTACGCTGGACAATTGAATCAGTGTTGGTCTGGTAGGAGGGCCATACCCAAAAGGAAACTCTACCCCATGGATTCTACCCAGATTTTTGAAAAAGTAGAGAAGCCAATCAAAGATCTAAGTACGTATAACATAGAAGTTATAGTTATCTAATGCAACTACTGTTAAATGGAAATATAATAAGCCCTCTAATTAACTATACGGGGAGCAGAGACGATACAAACACTGCATATTTTTAAACAAAAAAGAAAACCAAAGCCTCCTGGCTTCAAAAAAACCTACTAACCTGCCTCACAACATGGCCCAACAAAGTAATCACTAAACTGCTGAAATTGTTTGCCTGACTGTGGAACGCCATTCTTTCATCTAAGGCCTGAAGCTCTTCAGATCACATCCCAAATGAGGCAGAAACTCTTTCAGTAACAGGAGAAATGTACCTGTTGACAGGTGAAGTTGTGCCAGGGCCATTACATTTTTTTTACAAATTGTGTTACAATCGCCTACCATCAAAAATTGCGATAATTGGGAATATTTAAAGAGTAATCTGTTCCTTTTTAGAGTTATAGACAAAAATATATGTTCATTTTAACGACGAAACCGCAGATCAGTGGTCTTAATCTTAATTTTCCTCCGAAAAAGACACTCCTAAGAACATCCAAATACATCATTTTCATCATCTGTAATGTCCATCTTGTATTCAAGCCTCGTCATGAGGAATCAGGAAAACTACAACGAAAGTCCTGGTTTCAAAGTTGGTTCTGTATAAATATTCTTTTTTTTTTAAACAAAATACATGAAATATGTTCTAGTCTAACAAATGGTACTAATATTAGGGTAGTACATTCTTCAGAATAAACTCTCTGGTGTCAATAGTGTGAGAATATAAATAAAGAAAAAAGAGAAGATATTTATATTACTTATATAATCCGTGACATAGCGTCTCTTTAAATCTCAAAGTATTGATTTTATGAAAGATAAGAGGAACATAATTCATCGTGTCTATAGATTCTACTGGTTACAATCAAGATAACTATTAAGACATTCCAGGGAAAGTTTTTGTTGGCCAGCCTGCCAAGAGGAAAACATGACGTGAGCTCCACAGTTGTTTGTTTGTGTCCATGATCCTAATAAAAAAGTTTTATCACAGGCTCAATAATAGCGTCATGTTTCAACTGATTGTACACGTCGTAAAAAACATCCTGATGTTTTAGAGTAAATGTAAACGGACTCCATTATTTGTTGAGACAATACATTCTTAGCTATATAAATGAAAGTATGTTTTTAAATGCAACACACATGCATACAAATGGATTATTTCCCCAATCGTGAACTCATGCTGTTATACAGTACTACTATCTACATTCCTTTTATCTTTGTTTATATTTAAAGAGCGCTTTTCCAGAACAGGGTCACAAAGTGCTTAAACAATCAAAAGAATACTCAATAAAATATATCAATCAAATCTGTATCTATCAAATACCTCAGGTAAAATTTGCCAAAAGAATGTGACCAGACACATTCAGGCATGAAAAACTTCAGTCACATGACTCCTCCCACTAAGATCTCCGTTAATTGTTCGCACCTGTCTGATGCGCTCGGTTAGTAACACCTGTGGCGTGTAAATAAAGCCCGCAGGTGAGTTCAAGACCTCATGAAAAGTCTTGCAGGTGAAAATGATTTAAATGATTTTAATTAATTGTATCACGCTCAACTGAGTTATAGGCATAATGCATACATTTCTAAGTGTTTTTTTTAAGTGCAAATAATTCAACTCTTGAAGCTGAATTTTTGGCCTGAAGAACTTGAGATTTTTGCAGTGGGTAAAATACTACTGAGAAGTATCTGATCCTGTTGAAGCTCTGAAGCGTCTAACCGTGAGTACATTTTCATTCTTTAATGCTCGAGCCCCAGCAGCTGCAGCCCCTATCCCACTATCCCACTATCCCCTTAAGCCCCTACCTCTGCCCATATATCCCCTGCAGACCCGTCTCTCAGGCCCATAGACTCAGACGCCACCTCAGCTCTCAGGAGCTTTGATTGTTTGCAACTGTGATGTTCTTGATTGTGAAACCTGAGCTCAAAGAGCTACAGATGTTTTCAGCGGATGAGGAACGTTCTGATCCAGTCCTCCTGTTTTTGAAGCGTCTAACCGTGAGTAACTTTTCTTATCGCGGTGCAGGGCAGTGACAGGCACACGCACCACACACACACTAAAAGTTTTTGAACGGGCTTTAAAACAGAAAAACAACTTAAATATTTACGTCATTTTTGGACTCGTTTTATTTTCCAAATGGAATTTCCTATTTGAAGAGGAAGGCCTTCAACCCACCAGATCTACGACCACCAGGTGAGACTTTCTTCCGCATGTGTTAATTTAACTTTAAAGTATTACAATTAAACTTGTATTTGACTGCAGCTAAAACGTAATTCTTGTCATGGATGTGCACTTTTTTTAAATCTCGTTCCAAGAGTGTTACAACGTTGTTCTTTTCCTCAGGTGGAAGATGTGGAAGGTCCTGGACTTCTTGAAGATGGAGCAGGTTCTAAGAAGACGACAATGAAGATGCAACGTTGAAGTGAAAATGTGACGTTGTATGACATGACTGTAAACTTTGTATGACATGAATGTAAACTTTGTATGACATGAATGTAAACGTTGTAATCACTAATGTCTGTACTGGTGATGTATGATGTAAAACTCCGTAAGAATTGTAATGTATGAGTAGCTAATGTTGAAAAGCGAATGCTAATTGATGATGGTTATGTGTATATACACAGTATGTTGACATGCTAAGGCTAATGTTGTACATAATCCTAAATGTTAGCATGATTGTCCTGCAGATCTGATGCTAACTTCACTTTTCCCCCTAGCAGATGCTAATGCTAACATGGACTTCCTGGGTGACGTGACTGCTGCCACGGATGAGTAGCTAATGTTGGCAAAATTGATCTGATGCTAACTTGACTTTTATTTAGAAGATGCTAATGTTAAGACTATCTCTGCAGGTGAGGTTACTGCTGTGCTAAAGATAAGTAGCTAATGTTGACATGCTAAAGCTAATTGATTGTCTATATATTGACATGCTAAGCTATTGTTGTAAATTATCACAAATGTTAGCATGCTTGAGCAGCAGATCTGATGCTAACATTACTTTTTATTGAGAAGATGCTAACACTAAGACTTTCACAACAGGTGAGCTGACTGCTGTGCCAAGGAGGAGCAGCTAAAGTTATACTACCCGCCAACATTGACTCAAAGATCATGATGCTAACTTGACTTTTTTTTTCCAGCGGATGCTAACACTAACATTGACTTTCTCAGCAGGTAATGATGACTGCTTTGCCAAGGATGAGTAGCTAATGTTGAAACGCTAACGCCAATTGATAGACTTGATTGAATATACATTGACATGCTAAGGCTAATGTTGTACACGAATACACAAATGTTGGCGTGATTGACCTGCAGATCCGATGCTCATTTGACAGTATAATATTTGTATTTAATATATTAGCTCTGACTCTCTGTAGGTGCTCATGCTAACTTTGCCCTCCATTGGTGATCGACATACTATAAGGTCAATAGATTCCTTTAAAAAGCTAATGCTAAAATTTTGTTAGCATATTTTGGCTAACATGTACTTTTTTTTTTCCAGCAGGTGCTAATGCTAACTTTGACCTGATCCACAGCAGATTGATGCTTACTATGCCAAGGTGAGTTACTTGACTTGTAAAGCTAATGCTAATGATGCATTTTGTGTATACTGTATAATGCCTATATCTTGTTTTTTTTTTCAAGCAGGTGCTATTGCTGACTTTCTCTGTAGTCGATCGATGCTATGCTAAGGTGAGAAATCCAATTTACAAGCTAAAGTTCTTTCTCATTCCAAATATGTGAGTAGTGGTTGAATATCCTGATGCTAATGATCCATCCACCGGTGCTATTGCTAACATGTCTTTTCCAGCGCGTGATGGTGAGTATTTCACTTGCGTGCGTCATGTGACCAGGATTACCTGACCAAGGTGAATATTCTTAACATATTACGGGTGTTTCGATGATTAACTTCTGTGGATAAGAAAGTTGGCATTGTCAACCAAGGTTTCAACTGTTTTTACACGCAAAGGTTTTTTCTTTTTAAATAGTAGTACAAAGTACAAAACAATATATATACTGTTTATTTTTTTTCATCCAGAATGGTTGGAAAAGTTGGGGGTTTTTCTCTTCAGCAAAAATTTAAAATGGTTTTCTTTTCACAAAGTTTTATTAATGATGGTTTGACATGTTCTTATACATGAAGGTGCAAAACAATGTTTACTTTTTTTCATCCAGAATGGTTGCGTTTTTTAAAAAAAAAAAATGTTTTAAAGCAAACAATTTCAAAGATTTAAAAATGTTTTCTATTTACAAAGGTTTACCTACAATGGTTTGACATGTTCTTATACACAAAGGTTCTCTTTTGAAATGTGACGGTAAAACCATCTTTACTTTTTACATCCAGAATGGTTTGAAATGGTTAATTTTTCTATTCACAAAGGTTTATTAACAATGGTTTGACATGTTCTTATACACAAAGGTGCAAAACAATGTTTAATTTTTTCATCCAGAAAGACTGGAAATGTTTGGGGGTTTTCTCTTCAGCAAAGATTTTAAATGGTTTTCTTTTCACAAAGGTTTAACGATGGTTTGACATGTTCTTATACATGAAGGTTTTCTTTTTAAATACAAAGGTGCAAAACAATGTTTACTTTTTCATCCAGAATGACTGGAAATGTTTGGGTTTTTTTCCAGTAAAGGTTTAAAATGGTTTTCTATACACAAAGGTTCTCTTTTGGAATGCGACGGTAAAACCATCTTTACTTTTTCACCCAGAATGGTTGGAAATGTTTGCTTTTTTTTTTTTTTAAAGGAAAGGTTTAAAATGGTATTCTATTTACAAAGGTTTACTTACAATGGTTTGACATGTTCTTGTACACGAAGGTTATTTTTAAAAACAACGGGTCTAAAACATTTTTTTTTTTTCATCCAGAATGGTTGGAAATGTTTGCTTTTTTTTCCAGCAAAGGTTTAAAATGGTTTTCTATTCACAAAGGTTTTTTAAAGATCGTTTGAAATGTTCTATACACAAGAGTTCCCTTTTCAAATGCAAAGGTAAAAATCTTTACTTTTTACATCCAGAATGGTTTGACATGTTTATACTTCTAAAGGGTTTGAATTATTTTTTTTTTCCATCAATGCTTTGAAATGGTTAATTTTTCTATTCAAAGGTTTATTAACAATGGTTTGACATGTTCTTGTACACAAAGGTTTTCTTATATCCAGAATCAAAGGTTTGAAATGTACTTTTTTTTTTTTTTTTTTATATATCCATGGTTGGACAAAGTTGATATTCAAAAGTTAATTTCTATGTACAAGGTGTTTATACATTTTTATACTTTAATGTATACAAAGGATTGAAATGTTTCAATATTACATAAGGGTTGAAATGTTATTTTCTTCAAGAGAAGGTTTGAACTGTTGAACAAAGGTTTGAAGAGTTTATACTTTATCCACAATGGTTTTTGTTGGAGCTGGAAGGAATGTGCCCAGTTAGAGTTTAGTTTCTCGCGAGATGATGGTTTGACCTCAACAAGATGAGAGTTGGTCTCCTCGTGCAGGCTGTTAGGCCGTGCTCACTCACTGTTCATTTGTTGCTGAACGCAGCAAGCAAAAAACGGTTCTAACTGTCTGTATTTAAGTGTGTCATGCTCTGAGCTTTCGAATAAAAAGGAAGGCACGGTCCGAAGACCTTCAGTGGTTTGGGACGAGCCATAGAAGTGCCTCCACTCTTTGCTGGTACTGAAAGGTTTCTGACTTTCTTATTCTAACACTTGTCTCTGTTTTCATTCAGATTGTCTGGGAGAAAATCCCTGACAGTTTAACATGGTTTATTTTTATGCACAAGGTCTTTAAATGTTTATACTTGAATGTATCTATAATGGTTAACCATTATACTTCTAAAGTCCCCCCCCTCTAAAAATGTGTTTATACTTTATCTACAATGTTTGTTTTTTTTTGGTACTTGGATATTCAAAGGTTCTAAGTACAAGGTGTTTGGAAGTGTTCAATTATATTTTTCTGAAAGTATTTACATGACATGTTTAAACTCGTTTTAAATGTTCCTTTTATCTGCTATTAACTCTTTTGTGCTCTTACAGGCAAAACCAGCAGCAGCAGTCGTGTGACGTGAGGCTTCCATCCTTCCTGGATTGAAAGTTTCTCCTGCTAGTAACATCCAGATCGACTCTTCAACCTTGTTTAAATAAAACTTTTACTGACTCATTTTGATTGACCACTTTGGTCTTATTATAGGATATATATACACAATATATTTTTTTCCTCATGCGTGAACACTTAAAGTTCTCTGAAGGCTTTTCTTCAACTATCGGTTCAGAAGACTGAAGAAGACGATTGTGAGGAGACTCTTCACATCCATCTGAGCTGAACCATGTTTTTTTTTTCATCATGACAATAAACAAACTCAACGAAGAAGATTGCAAACGTTTTAAAGGTCAATAAACTGATTTAAAAATGATCACTTAAGATTTGCTTTATCAGCTCTTGATTTATCCAAAGCAATTGAAACAGAATTGTGAGAAGATTCGACATGTGATCTGTGCAGGAACCATCCAGGTGATTTGATTATAAGCAAACGCCCAGTTTGAACAATTTAAAGTCTGCCGACGTCACGTCCGGCACACTGCATGATTTAAAAAGTTTAGAATTTTAGTTGAATTTTAAATTATAACCGTCAGTTCACAATCTGAAAATTAACAGCAATGTCACCCTCGGGGCTCGGTAGTCTATTTGAGAAAGATAATATAAAAGAAAAAAACTCCAACCTCCATACCAGTAGGTGGCGGTAACGCATCATATCGTTGTTCGTCAACCGTCATAAATCACGAAGAAACGGCAGAGGAAAAAGACTTCACAACATGCAACCTGGAGACGAAGACGACGAGCCGGTGAGTGACAGAAACGCAGATAAGAACATTGGTCAATAATATTTTTGGGGGCCATCATTGTCGCAGTTGTTTCTGGGATGTTTATATTATCAAATAATTACCTAAACCGGAAGCATTGTTACGTCATTTCCTTGTCGGAGGATTTGGAGGTGACACCTCTGTCATGTTCTTGTGTAATGTAGTTTTCTTTTTATAAAAACAAGGAAAAACAAAACTGTCGCGTTTGAGACTTTAATGATATGGTTTTGCTCAAACTGTGCTACTCATTGATGTTTTGAGAAACATGGCAACTGAAGACGAGACCCAGGTGCGTGACAATCGAAGTCAGAAGGTCAACAATATGCTGATCATAAATGTCTTGTATATAACGTTTGGACACTTTTCTGTGTGTTTATTTATGAATATACTAGATTTATTTGTGGTGCATAAAGTGCGTTTTCCATTTACAATATTTTTTAATGCTATGTTTTCTGAATGTATGTAACAATATTCAGGAATGTTCTTTTTAAATATCTTGCTAGATGAAATGACACGCTTGTTTTAAATAGACAAGCCAAACTTCACATTTTCCCTCAAATATTCTCTTGTGATCAGGGTTTCCGAATCCTGGGGATCTTGGATGTCCAAAAAGTACCATGCAGCCGTGAGGCATTACTGCATGGAGCCGGAGGATCTGTGGTAGCTGGTCTGCTGCACTTTCTTGCTACAAGTAGGTTCACTTTTTAATGTCAACTGGGACTGCAAATTATTATTTTTAGTTTACTTGTGTTTAAACCTTTGAGCTGGTTCTGGAGGCTACACAAGCTTATGTCACACATGCTGCCTGAACATGCAAACATTACAAGAGAACAACTTTTTTTTAATTGATGTGCAATGGTTAACATTAAAAGTGTTAAATGATGTTGCTTATATCTTAAAAGTATAAAATGAGCTTCAATGAATCATAAAAAATCTATTGCAATCTTTTGCAGGTCGAGTAAGAAGATCGTTTAATGTTGGGGCTGCAGGATTTATGCTCACAACCACGGGATCCTGGTTGGTATACATAATTTAGGATCAATTAATATCCCTGTATCACGTTACAGTGTCAGGATGCACTTGTTTGGTGCATGTGAACATGGAGTGTCTGGTGCATTGACTTCATATGACAAATTTTCCTGGGACACACGAGCGTGATTATGTCAGCAGAAGCTGGTATTGATTAATACAATAGGCATGGCTGATCAAACACTGTCATTTGTCTGACCTCATTTTGGGTGCGAGGCCATCGATGTAACACTTTAAATGAGGAGTCCTCTTCACACCAAGCAGTGCCTTATTATGTTGCTCATGACAATAGCATTACAGTAAAAAACGACCCTTGAATAAAAGCCTATTATCTCTTATAACTTAAGTATCATAAATCTGTCCCTGAAAGTTTTTTCAACGTAAAATGTTTTTCTAAGGAAGTCATTGTTTATGATTCATTTATTGAACAGTTACACTCCCTAAAAATCAAGTGTGTAGAAGGGAAGTTCCCATGTTCTGTGCACAACATAGGGAAACTATTAGTGTGTAAAATTATTAGCAAACTCAATGAAAAACTTACATTTACTCTTAATATCCTGAGCTGAATGTTCTTACATTTTTTTTCCAGGTTCTACTGTCGGTACCAAAATGCAAAAATGATTATAGAGCAAAGGATGATCCACGAAGGAATGAAGAACAAAATCTTGTATGAAGGCACAGATGTGGACCCCGACGTGAGACGAGAGTGCGCAAGTGGAGTCCCATGTGGCCTTAGTGTAGATTCAAAAAGCGACTGATGTTTCATGATATTGGACCTGATGAAAGAATCAGTGACTGACGATCAAGATCACTGAAACACTTAAGCTGATGTAGATTTATTTTTTTTATTATTTGAAAAAAAATTGTAAAACTGAGTAAATTATATAAATAAAAAAAGTTCTGAAGGACATAGAACAATATTCCCAGTATTGATTCGACTCACTGTCCATCCAAAGAGTTTGCCTGAATTGTGTTGATGTCTTTCTCTTAATCCACCATTAAATACAAGGAAATATTTGTGTTCTAATTTATTTCAACTTGTCTGTCAAAAACCTCTTATTTGAATGGCTAATTTTCCAGTTATTACGATTTATTTGTTGATTTGGTGGCCTTGTCTAGGTTATTTGGTACATTTTAGTTGTTTTTTTTGTCTCTGATCTAATTCCTTACATGATACCTATTGCTTTTTACTCTTTATATCAATCAAGGTTGTAAAAGTTGCATGTAGTGGTGCTATAACCAAAGCTAACTTAACAAAACAAGACATTTTGCCTTTTTGTCTGTAGTTACTGGTGTCATTTTGAACAGTCATGACTGTAACTCTCACTATTGGATGAACATCCGACCCTCGCTAGGCAACTGCCTGGGTGACTAGTCACGTGACCACCAAAATTCCTCACAGCAGTGGATCAGACAGTTTTCATATGTAGGTCTGAGATGCTATTCGAAGTTACCAGGAAGATGGAACCAGAAAACGACATAACGAAATTGGTCTTTTTTTTCTTCTCGTTTTTAAAACGAATGCGTCATACATTTTACGGCATTACAGTTGCACCGTTCTGCCACGAGGGGTCACTAGAAACGCTACAAAGGGTCTGTTAGTAAAATCTCCTCTTCCTACGCAGCAACACCATACGTACAAAAAAAAGAATCATCCATTGAATAAACACACTTGAATATTTGGGTTTTACCACACCAAATGTTTCTTTATTAAAATACGTTTTAAATAATTTAATAAAAAAGATAAGTGTACAAACACCTCTTACATTTAAACAATCTACTGTGAGAATAGTATTTCTAGAATTCCATTATTTTTTCCATTTAAGGAAATAAAATTCAAAATCATGTTCTGCACTTTTATTTTTTCATTCAAGTTCATTTCAAATGATAAATACATTCATCTGAAAAATAGAATATGACACTTTACACTGTCAGTGAGATATTTGGACAGCGTTAGTTCAGGCCTGAACTAACGATACGGTGACTTAGTGGTGTTTCCATCGAATGACAAGTCGTCGCACAAGTATTTCAATGGTGACTTGCACTGTAGGTCCTTTAAGTTATTTGGTTTTTTGAAAACAAATAAAGCCTTAATGAAACAACAGTGAAACGATTGCACAAGTAGGTCACTTCTGAAATGTTTCAAGTAAAACTATAGAAAATGGGGCAGAGAGAAAAAAAACATAATAGTCACATTCTTACATTGATTAGGACAATCAGTCCTAGAGACCGAATAGACCAGGAAAATTGACTGCTTAACCGGTCTATCCTGTCACAAGATGTTGGGACATGAGGTTGCATCTGCGAGTGAGATCTAACTCCTCTTTTTCATGAGACGTAATGAACTGACACCATCGTTGACTGGATGTATACAAGAAGGTAATGGACTCACGCCTCTGCACTGCCTTGCGCCTTGGCACTGGTAACCTAAAATCTATGTACACGTTTAAGGATTTAAATAAAAACCTGCAGAGGTAAGGCTTACAATTGGTGTGATCGACAGCAATGTCCTCCCGTTAGATCACACACTCGGTGGCAAAAGTGACACCACAGACGGTGCATACATTTCCATGACTTGCAAAAGGTGCGTCGTTTCCTTTCGTCCTTAAAACTCCGAATACATTTTTCTAACATGCCGACTCCAGCATAGGTTCGCACACGTCACTATTATCTGTTGGTTCTTTAAGCTCCTCGGGCAGCTTCACTGCCTTAACTTCAGACTTGGTTCCACCTGGTGTGGAGTTCTGAGATTTGAGATCAAAAACGTCCCACTTTTCTGGAAGCACTCCTCGCCTGAAGAGCAACTCTGCAAGCCAGGAGAAAAACAAAATGGACACGGCAGCTGTCAACATGCAGATGGTTCTTATCGGGGAGCGCTGGACGTAAACACCATTTTCCAACGTGCATCCTGGGAATTTCAAGATGGTAGGAATGCCCAGCAGCGGCTCGCCGCAGAGAACCCTCAGGAGCATGCCGGTCACACAGCCCAGCACGGCGCCGTATGCGTTGGAAATGCTGAAGAACAGGACACAGACAATCTGTGGTAGCATGAGTGTGTACGTGAGGTCAGAGCGAAGCATCCAGATCATCAGCACACTGTTGTCCAGGAAGGTGAGCGACGTTCCAGCCAGACCCACGACCACCACCGAGCCTCGGATCACCCACTGGATCTCTTGCTCAGAGGCCTGCACACACACGCACAACAAGCATGTCATTTTAAAGCAACGACATCCAACATTTTGACATTCATTGATGTTCTCTATAAAGATTGATCTACTTTTAAACGGTCATGTAATAGTGAGAGTAGCACTCTCACTATTATTTGCTCTTCATTATGTGACTCTGGCCAAATGACCCTGTACTGAGACTTTCTGAAGTGACCAGCAAGTAGTGATGCGTTGATGAGGCCTCATGATACAACTGTGTATTGAAAACTCTGTATCATGATACAGTGTCTTCATTTTTGAAGGCCACTCTAAGTTTGAAAATGATGCCAGGTTTCATTCAATTCGTGGATTAGAGCCAAATATTAAAGAAGTGGGTGTGTATCATGTGTATCTGATGATAAACTCACAGTATCACATGATACAGCGAGTGTTTTCAATACACAGCTGTATCATGTGATACAATGAGTGTTTTGTATACACAGCTGTATCACGAGGCCTCTTCAACCCACCACTACCAGCAAGATACAATAAGAAACTAATCGCTTATCTTGTTTTATGAACAAATATAATTCTTTTTTTTGAATGCTGAAACTTTTCCGACACTTGAAAATAAGTTATATGGACCGATTGTGGACCAGCGATGGTCACATAAGGGCCTAGCGAGTGTTCTATAGATAACAATGTATAATACAACCTTTAGGTGTCCTTTAATTTAGTTGAAATATAAATCTACTACTAGTGATGGGTTGATGAGGCCTTACGAGCTGTGTGAGAAAGAAATTGTATCATTATACAGTGTCCATTTTGAAAGACCACTAGATGGCACTCTAAATTTGAAAATGATGCCAAGTTTTATTGAAGTAATGGATTAGAGCCAACGATTATATAGAAAAGAAGTGCCATCTAGTGGCCTTTCAAAATGAAGACACTGTGTCACCCATCAATAGTATATACTGTACTTTGAAGTGTATGAGCATAACTTGAAATAAAGTTGAGTCATCAAAGTGAATCCAGATCCTTGAGACTGTCCAAAGTTGTAAGCAACCTGGAGGAATTCAGTTTGGGGATCCACAAAGCCACTGCTAGTGCTGTCAGTCGCTAGACTGTCGTGCAGACACGGTGCTTCTACTCTTTGAAGACGTGGACAGGATCCAGGCCACTTAGCTACTCAATCTTCTTGGCCTTGTGCTCCCAGTGTCAGAGGGACCTTGTGTGTCTTGTGGTTTTAAACTTGTCTGTGTACAGGACAACTGAGAGCTTGGTGTTGGTTTGAGCCTAGACTGAGAGAAATGGTTTCAAGCTGCTGTATGAGGTTGGTCTTTTGTCACCTTCTGGGCTCCTTTGTTAATACATGATGAGGAGAAGATTTGCTTCAGGCATATCTTAAGATGGCACTTAATGCATTGAGCTGCTGCAGCTGAAACACAATTTGTGTTACAAAGCATCTAAACAGGTGGACTTAGCACCTAAGTGGTCGGCGTTCTTTTAGGAAGTCTATTGTGGAATGTGTTAATTAACAAAAGGGTATTCTTTGGACCTTAATCAGCTTCCTGGGAAACAGTTAACTTTGTGCTCCTTGGCAGGGGAATGAGACAAATAACCAAAAGGTTAGGTTGAGATTCCCATGACAAAGATGTGTACAATCAAATAAGTCAACTCACCCTGGTCCTCAGGATGCTCTTGTAGATGTTGGATGTGAAAATGGAGGCAGCGGACAAGAGCGCCGAGTCCGTGGATGACATAACAGCTGCTGCAACGGCTCCGATTCCGATTATGGAGATATAGGTGGGAGTCAGATGCTGCAGAACAATGGGCAGAATCAGGCCCGTCTCTCCTCGAGCGAACGGAGATGGGGAACCGTACGAGGTCAAGTTCCAGTCTGAGGAGCGAAGAAACAATCAACATCATTCTAAATATCCTCCCCAGTGCAACCGATATGAAGATTCTAATCCAACTAATCGCACGTCTCGCCGTCCGACCTTCCTTTTATTTACCAGCTCATCAATTTATCCGGCAACTAACCATCCAATGCTCCTGTGCATCTGCAATTCATTCAATCAACTTTCCAAATGAACCCTTAAAAGACAACATATACTGTATAGAGGTTGACTTATGATGACGCTTCAGGTAACTGTATTAAAATATCAGTTTTTCCTACATTTGAACAACCTTTAAACAAACACAAGCCTTTTTAAAAATCTCAGTAGGTGGCGCCCTCCGATAAAAAATGATGTAAGGTTTTAATTCTATTCAAAGAGAGCGCCATCTATTGATATGACAATACGGATGCTGCTTGATCAGCTGATCACTCACCTGTCGAGGCAGCTACAGCTCCGACTAGGATGGGTGGAATTCCGAGAGTAGGAACAATGAAGGCGGCAGCAAAGCAGGTGATCTTCGCCGTGGATGAAGACGACGCTGACAGGGTCCTCTGATGGAAGTTCTGGAGACCCAGATTGCCCAGACCCTGAAGGAACAGCAAGAACAACAAAACCTTAAAAAACACCCTAGATAAGTCTAGAACGGCAAATCCAGAGTTTTTACCAGCAGCAGGAAGTTGTCGATCCACCTCCACACTCTGTCAGACTCAAGAGATCCAACCCACGGGGCCTGGAGCGTTTGGTTGTACGCCGTTTCAGTAATATCCGCCACAGCAGGATTTATCATTGCGAAGGGAATGCACAACCACTGGGAATGGCGAAAAAAAACAAAAACAAAAAGAGTTGAAACCTTAAATCAATAACCCTCAAGAAGATCAAAACAAACCAGGCTGATGAAGATGAGGATGAGTTGGATGATGTCCGTGTAGGCCACAGAGTACAGTCCGCCCATGAGGGTGTAGGTGATGGCCACCGCCGCCGAGATCCAGATGCTGACCGTGTAGGACAAGTCCAGGATCACACTCATGGTCACCCCTGAACATACATCAACAGGGTTCGGCAATCACATATTACACTAGTAGTACATTAAGACAAAACTATTTTCAGTATGTATATATAAATGTCTGTGTATTTCTGTAGAGGCTCTGTTGCCATGTGTGTTTGTAGGTTCCTGTCTGTTCCTTCACGTGTGTGTGTGTGTGTGAGTGCTTGTGTTTCTGCAGCTGCCTCACACTCAACACTCGCCACTATATTTAGCCTCTTTAAGAGTGGGATAAGCCAGTGCTCTGATCACACTCGACACAATGACATGCACACACCGGGACCCCTCACCTAGTCCTATTAGAGTTCCAGTCACCCACATGATCTCGGAGATGAGTGAAGCTATAGACAGAGCAGCAGTGGCCGCTCTTCCATATTTGATCTGGAATGGATCCATCATGGTCACATACTTGTTGTTCCTCATGGGCTCAGCGAAGAACAGACCACCTGAGAAACACCAGGAGATGGAACATTTTAGGGTATAAGCAGAAACTGAACTTTAATCCCTACAGTACATAAAGTAGTCACTCTAGACACAAAGAAAACTATGTTTGTTTGGACCAAGTCCATTTGACTAAATTTAAATTTAATACAAACACAGACAAGTATTGAATTACAGAGATTCTACTTCTAAATGTGTATACAGAACAGAATATATTTATTAAATATCAGCCATTTTAAGAATATTAATATATAATAGCTCAGTTGATCTAACACACTCCTGAAGTTATTAAAACATTAGCACTTAAAAAAAAACAAAAAAAACAAACATTTATTCATGTTGAATGACGACGACAAATAATAATCAGATTTAATGAAGGGCAAAAATAAATGTATCTGTAAAATAATAATAATAATAATAAATAGCAGTTCAGTCTGTTTGTATTGCTGAATGTTCTCGTGATAATATTTTTGTATTTTTATTTTAATCTTTTTTGTTGTTAAGTTGAAAATAGTGCAATTTCCAGAAGGAAAAAAAAATAGCCGTGAGGGGCGTAAAAGCCATATCAATAAATGCGGGTTAAAATCCAAACTAGGAATAATATAACATCAAGATATGAGTAATGTGGTTATTAACAGACATGTGTTTAGTGTCTGGGAAGTCAGATTATTATACGACACCACCGAACGTCGATAAGAGGATCATGGCTGAGGTCATGTGACCTTCATGTGGAGCAGGAATGTTGGTATTAATCTGTACAAGCGACCACTTCAGTCTGTAATCTCTAAAAAAAAAGAAAAAAAAAAAAGAGAGAGAAGAAAAAATACACCTAAAGAGCCAAGAGGGGTTGTTCTTTGATTAAAAGCGTATCACCTTAGAAAAACTCGAAGTGAGCTGTCTGCACTGCAGCTGAACAAGCTGGTTGTCAGATTTTAATGGGTAGAATTTTGACTCGCTCTGATCTGAACACGAGAAGCAGGTGCTGAAGGAATCAGAGAGATGATGTCACCCGAACCAAGTGGTCCGAGAGCTGCCGTAACGTGAAACTGAACAAACGCTGCTGCTCCTGCTGCTAAATATTTCAAAAGGAAAATTCTCTTTTTGGTATAAATAGAAAACCCCATGTTTGAGTGTTGTAACTGTGTCAAGTAAATATAGCATTCACAACGTCCGGTTTGAACGGACTTTATTCAATTGCTGATAGAATATATTTTTTTAAATAATCAGATGAATACATACATACTTTCTGCTAGCTACTGTGGCTAACTATAAGATGCAGAGAAAAGTAAATACATTCTTTATTTGTAGAATCGCTAACTTTAAGAGCCCATTATGCTTTATTTCCTTAAAATACTAAAAATAAAAAAAATAAAAAAATATTCTCATGAGATAAAAGGAATTTAAACACAAGTTATCACATATCCAAAAGAAAAGCAACCAAAGAAAACTTTAACGTAACAGAAATCCATTTAATCTATTATTAAATATACATTTTCTTTAGAAAAATATTGGCTTTTGAATCCACCAGACCATTTTTATTCCCGAGTAAATTGCATTTCCGAGGACCTCAGATCCTAACCGAAGTGATGTGTGGGACTTAATAGCATCGATCACATGATTTAGAATCCATCTTAATCTCAGATAATCTGTCTTTGGATGCTGGAAGACACTGCACAATCTAAACTGAACCACTGACCGTCTGAGCCGACCTAAAGCTCTGGCCGGGAGGATTTAATGACTCATTAATAAAGGACGCCGTTCAGGGTTAGAGTAAACAGAAACTAGGCTAGGTAGTATGTGGTTGGAATAGGTAGAGTTGATTGTGAAAGACAACTAGACTGATAGAAAGTTTATAAAGCCATTAGTGGTTTGGAAGAGAAATAGTGGATGTGTTGGATAATAAATGTTGGAAAATTAAATACCAAAACAAAAAATGAGGTTGATGAAGAATTAGAGAATGGATAGGGATATACGGTGTAATAATGTTATGGAGACCATCTTTGTATGGGTTAGATGTAGAATTCCAAATGATAAAACTTGACTCTGAGTGTTTCTTTCAAGGAGAACCATTAAACCATTGATGTGAGAAACTGACCGATGACGAAGCACATTGTGGCGGCAATAGGCATGACTGCCCAGATCAGACCCATGGACGGATTGTACACGGCCTCGGCAGTGCCAACGATGAACCCGCCGCCAACCCAGGTGGCTGTAGAGAGAGAGAGAAAAACGAGTGTGATTCCACTGACTTTTTTTGTCTCCAATGTTTGCTGATACCTGGAAAGTGTAACAAGACAAGTTAACATTACTTACCAAAGTTTCTTACTTGCCAAATAAGGAAATGATCTCAAGCAAAATAGAGAATTTGCTTTAAATATTTCACTATATGCATGAGATACAATTTGAGATACAAGCCACCAAACGGATAACAAGCAGCATAAAAGGTAATCAAGGAAAATGTAAACTCATGTTAGCCTCCTGAACATCAGCTTACAGTATAAAGTACATTTGCAGTTGCTATTTCTAGACACAATGTGTGATGATCAGAGTCAAGTTGCTTTAGCAATGAGTCTTGGCTGTCACTTTGAATCAAGGAAGCCAAAACTCTGATTTCAATTTCAACCAGGGACAAAAATATGAACTCAAGAAAGGTCTTAGGTTAACATGGTGGCCTGAAGGAAGATAAACAATGAACCCCACGGCTGGTTGCAAAGCACCCACGGCCTATTTTTGAAAATGATGAGCCCAGGTTTCATCACACCAGCGTTCTATCTCAGGGCATCATATCACACTTAATCACAACCTCCAGATGTCAAATATCTACACTTACTGTAAAGAATTGTACCTCCATGCGCCTCATGCCATGACCATGAAAGTGAGAAACTGGATGGGAGACAAGACGGCACCTCTGAACTGAGACGCCATAGACCTTCAGGGTTGAAGCTGGTGATGCCATTAATGGGGTCACCAGCCTCGTACCAACCCAGATAGCAAAGTACATTGATTCAAAGTTGATTCTATAGTCAGATTGGTAGGTTTTAGTTAACGTTAAGCTATAAATGTTGATTCAATGTTAAACTATTGTTACCATTCAAACGTTGAAAATCTGCCGTCCAATCAACATTGACTCAACAAAAGACAAATAGATTATGGGGGAGGGGACATTAATGAGTCAGACGTTTGGACAGAGGTGGGACTTAACATAATCAATGCATATATAGTTAAATGAATTCAATTTTGTTTAGTGTCCTATCATAACTGTTACCTCAAGACACGTTACAGTTTAAGTAAGACTATATTGGAGAAAGAAAAGAACGGATCGCAGCGAGTCGACAACGAGTTAATCACAGCGTGGCGAGGAATAACTTCCTTTTAGGAGGAAGAAACCTCGAGCAGAACCATACTCGGCTTTGAGGGCCTCCTGCTGTGACTGGCTAGGGTGGGGGGTTAACGAGGGGCTCTCGATGGGGGGGGTGTAGACAGATGGATAGGGAAAAGAGTGAGGGAGGATAGAGTAAGAAAAAAGAGGTGAGTATAGATAAATGTTGATTCACTAATTGTGTGTAGAAAATCCAATGTTTCAATATCACATATCAACGTTGTCTGACAATTTCTCAATATTAATATAATAATAATAATATAACGTATTTTTGCTTTCTAAGAAGAGAAGGATAAGTAGCATGCGGGCCTCTTCTAAGAATATTTTTGGGATAATTACATGGCAATTTTTTTTTTTAATGAATTGAATATAATTTATAACGGTTCAATTACTAATATAATATCCAAAGTAATACACGTGAACGGGCAACCTCGGCCATTCAAAAACTGTGCATTAAACCGGTTGCGCCCTTGATGTGTCTCGCACTTTCAAAGACGATGGTGTCCGTTGTTCTATAACATGCTACACAATTTTCATGATCCAGCCGTGTTTTTCCACCACCACACACACACACAATACACATTTATAATAAGATGTATCTAGATCGATGCCACCGACAGACTGCAACATGGAAAAAAAAAACCCGGTGATTTATGTCTGTCATTGTCCAGATTTATTATTATAACTTCATCCATGGATCATTCATGTTTAATCCACCCGCGATTAATCCAATGAAATAAATGGTCATACAGAGGTCGGGGAAAAAAAAAGAAAAAAGCTCGGATCTACCAGGACGGATAATCTAAAACACCCCCCCATTCGCGGTGTCATCCAACACCAACCCGGTCCACTCGCCTGTCATTGTGAAGATCCCGACCACCAGACTGATGCCCCGGTTCCCCAGCAGCGCCAGCTCCGTCTTGTCCCCGTTGGTTTTCTCCACCTCCCGCCGGGACTTGACGGAGGCCCAGATCCCGATGGCGAGGACCAGCAGGTAGAAGAGCATCATAACGATCACGCCAGGTATGTTGAGAGCCATGATGTTGGAGCAGCACTGACTCGCATGCAGCTCTGAGCTCCGCCGTCATTGCAGACCGGCGGCGGAGAGCGGTACTGCAGGGCAAGGGCGGCGCTAGACAATACCCGGGCTCCGTGCCAAGACTCCCTCCCAATGCTTGAGGATTGATGTTAATTATTTGTTATACAGTGTTATACACACTTGATATGCTGGTGAATTAAATCATGATTTGACATCTGTGTGTGTTTTCAACCTTTTTTTTTTATTTGATTGCCTTTTACGATTCCTCCATTTGACTAAAAGCTGAGGTCTGGCCCATTCATACAGGATTATTACCCCAATAAATCAAATACTAAAAAATCGAATAAATATTCATACACTACTATGGGATTCGTAAAGTGGTCACTTTTTATTTGTTCAGGCTTTTCCTTGATTTTCTGGAACTCCTGTTGTGTTATCAGTTTTATCTTGCCCTTTGAAGTATATCTTTTATTAAATATTGTATTGATTGTTTAAGCGCTTTGTGACCCTGGTCTGGAAAAGCGCTATATAAATACAAATTACTTTCTTACTTACAAAACTTTTTTCTCTTCTGGATGAATTAAAAGAAAAACAAAAAAAACTCAAAGGTAAACAATGGTGAGTTCATTATATTGTGTCCAGAACCGATGAGCTGACTTAAGGGAAATGATGAGTCACAATTATTTAGTAATGTAGGTCAGTCGGGCTGGAAAACTGGAAAAAGACAAAAGGAACGAACCATACAAGACTTAAGTGCTAGCGGTTTGCTGTTTAAATTAGTTTGTATGTTAATCTAATTGTTCATTGAAGGAATTAGATTTGATTTGAAAATGACTGTATGTTGCTGTTGGGCAGCATACATGTTCACCAACACCCCTATGTGAGCTTAAAATAGAGACCAAAGTTCAATTTAAGTGTAATTTTACATTTAAAAAAAACAAGCTGGCACACTTTAACCCCGCACCTCATGCTGTTTACATCGTACAATGAGACGAAGTGTCCTTTAAAATGTGTATTATTTTTTTGTGAAAGACATGGTAGTGATCAAACAGGTATTTATATCATCATGGAATTATATAACATCTAAAGTAAAGCTACTTGGTAAAAGGAAAATCTCTGGGGAAGTTGGAAAAGACCTGCTCTTGGTTTAATTCCCTGTATTTTCCCATCCTGGAGATTTTGCTTTCTAAACAAATATCACTCGCCAGTTTTGAATGTGGCGGTCAAACATGTCTGCAACTCCAAGATACATGTTCCAGCTTTTCAGCTGCTGGATGAATGACGTCTAGTGACGTCAGCTGGCAGTGTTATGTCCCATCTGGGGCTTACATTAGCAGCGGAAATGATAGTAGGGCTGGGCTTGCTTCTCATTAGGGAGCTCCAGAGGTAGCTCAGTTGCCTCAAGCTAGACTAGCTGCAGGACAGGGTATGCAAAGTCCTGCTTAGGCCACCAAGGGAGTGTCAATGTGACATCAATTCGGCTAGGGTTTGCCTACACTAATCTCAGGTATTACATGGATGTTCCTGCTTGTGCTGTCCTTTCTTCAACACTTGATGGACAGAGGCAGGCTTGTCGACGCTCTAAGGGTGTGTTTGCTTCAGCCATCTCTGGTTTTGAGGGGTTTTAATTCCAGAGTCACCCCCCCCCCTCCCAGTGGGGACCACCAGCTGATGTTGTACCCTCACAGACCATCACCAATGCATTAGCTAATAAAACTGATTTGCTGATAAAAAGAATGTGGATTGAGCCTCTGTGGATAAATCGTCACTTCCCTGATGGTGTAAAAGTGTTTCAGATGGTGATTGGTGTGCTTCTTCTGAAGTTCACCGACGGTGTTGTGGTCAACACTTTCTGAGAGTCTTGTGTGTAGCTGGCAAACCATTGACCCGGGTAATTGTACCTCAATTTAACAGCATGGAGCCTGTGTTGTCCTTCAGTCGTTCCATCGTAGGGATCTCGAATGATCTTATAACCTTGGGGCAACTGTAATCATTAAATCCCTTTCCAGCTCTTGGGAAGTGTTGAAGATGTTGTGATGAGGAGGGACAGCTGGTACAAGTGCGCTTTGAAACAGAAATGTGAGATGCCACCAGGACCGGAAGCCTTCTTGACCCATGTCAGCTGAATACTATCTGCACGTCAACATGACATACATAGACTGGGGCTCGTGGAGGGGTAGGATATGCAGAGTAGGGCTGAAAACATTCTTGGAGGACAGAGTCTGGTCGAAAAACTTATTTAGGTCATCAGCAACACTTTGTTTTCTAAGGATATAGGGGAGGGTTTCCTGTTCAAAATCTCATTAAGGTTTTAAGCACAGTGAAAACTTCTTCTATGAGGCTATGTATACAGGAAATAGGAGTTGACGCAGCTTTTATTCCCTAATCAGGGTGACGCACTGAAAGGGCCTTTTTGCAGGACACACAGAAGCATCATGAGATATCATGTACTCAAAGAAGGAAGTATTTCCTGTCTGCACCTGAAGACGAGTGGAAAAATCCATAGGGCCAACCACTTAACGCGTAATGCTAACACAAAGAATAACCTGCACCTGTTTCCAGCTAGATTGCTATCCAACCCTTTGCTTCATTTGTACGCCTATAACCATCCATATCAGCATTTTGTTGTCTACTGCGATATGAAACCATCCAATATGTCGATCTATTACTTCTGAATCAACACCATAATAGAATGAATTAAATGTAGCAATATCGAAAGGATTGAAAAGATTACATCATTCTGAAAAAAAAATTGTATCACAGTTCCGAGTGAAGGCAACTTGCGGCCTTTTTGTGTGGAGTTTTTCATTTTCTCTTGTGTGGGGTTATTCCGGGCACTCCGGTTTCCTCCTACAGTCCAAAAACATACAGAGGTTGGTTGTGAAATTCCATTGGTATGATTGTGTGTGTGAATGGTTGTGTCTTTGTGTGCCCTGTAAGATACTGGCATCCTGTCCAGGGAGTCCCCGGCCTCTCACCGGAAGAAGCTGGGATATGATCCAGACCCCCCATGAATAAGCTGTAGAAAATGAATGAAGGATCAAACACTGATGAAGTAAGAATGCAGTTACATTACTAAAAAATATATAAATTAGTTAGGAAGTAAATATTTAGTTTGGGTAAATGGAAAAGTATGAATAAGCTTCATCCAGTTTAATTACAGTTGATGCTTGTTGGATCATTTGGATTCAAAGTGTACGGTTGGACTGTATACAAAACAAATATACTGTAAACTGATGTAAAGGATGAGATAAGATTGAAATGAAAAAATGAGTAACATCAACATAAAATATCATGTTGATATAGGAAGGCTTAAGGTTTCCTCAACAAGTATGTATTTAGGGCATCTAGCTCAGAAGCAAAACAATGGAAAAACACAAGTGAAATGAGTCGTTTGGTCGAGGTATGTGCTGTGCAAGTGCATTTCCATCTTCTCTGATCACAGGAGACAACAACAACTTCATTTACAATAACTACTTAACCTTGGATATAATAAATATAACTGTCAAGAGCTGACCTGCTGGTCAAACTGAAGAGTTTGTCAAAGTCACAAAACCTTCCAGGGTGTAAAGAAAGAAACACGTGAAGCCAAAGGTGGAGGCCAAAAAAAACAACAACAACAGGTGAACTGAAGTCGTTATAACGGCTGACAGCTGACGGCACAACAGTATCGCTCACAGAACAAGAACTTGTCTGTTGTATGTTTAACATAACTACACAACAATAGAAAAAAAAAAACCTTGTACCTTGCGTTGAACAAGGTATACGTTTATATTTTAGTAAAGACACAACATCTGAAAGAGGAAGAGGTAAAGATGAGATATCCTCAAGGTCTGTTGCGGCAAAACATTCTGACCTCGTGAGGATTTTTTTCAGGGCTCTTACGCAGGGGTAGGTAAAATGAGCCCGAACATTAGACGGGTAAACAATAAATCATGAAGAAAAACATTTGGATAATGTAAGAAAATACAACTATAATGCACAGAGGGACAGATCGTGTGGAGAAGTTAAAGCAGCCAGTTGAGATAACATACACATTTGGAATACCAAACCCATACAAACTGAATGAACATCTATTCCATCTTAGAATGGTGTTAGCAATAAGATCTGGTCAACTGAACTACATGTACAACTGTAAGGTTAAAATATTTGGGGTATACTATAGTATATAGTATTGTACATTAACCATTTAATATGGAACACTGAAACATTTAAACTCCGTATATTCATACCTCTGTTCTCTAGTAAATGCTGAACCCACTTTTGAAATGAATTACTCAAACTTGTTTCAAAGAATGAAATGAAGAACAATACAATTCAATAAATGCATGCTGTGTCTCCACATGTACTTGAAAAAAGATGCAAATCTTGAGCTCACTTATTTATGTCTTATCACCTAAATGTTTCAGACACCTTCCTTTTAATCATCTTTGTATTTTCATTTTACGTGTCGATGAAAACAAGTTGTTGACTTATATTTGGTGTTTTTTTTTAAGTAGATGTCTATCTTTATCTCAATGCAGACTGGCGTGTGACCAACTGAAACTGATGAGGCGGTCATACCTTAACTTGGCATTGACAGGGATCTGGCAGGCTTTTTGCTGCTTCCTTTTTCCTACCCTCCTATCCAGAGTTTGCTTTGTTATGACGACTCGCTAAACGTTTGGGTGGCTTTGCGGCAGGTTTTTAGTTAAATTCCTTACAGTATTCAGCAAGGTTGAGAAATTTTGGATTTATAACTATAGTACATCATGCACTTTGAGCCCAATGTTATGTCAGGGATTGAAAAAGAGCAAAATGAAAATACTACCCTCTAATAGATCTGCCACTTCTTAACTTCATTACCCTCTAATGAGTATACTATATTAGTTTCCCAGACATGGTGAATTTTAGATTATTCTCTTTATAATATATTTAAGTAGATACTAAATGAGCATGACTTCTAATTACTTTAATTGAATAACCATTTTTGTTTTTTATTTTCTTTCTTAATTTATTATCTTCTGTTCTCCTATTAGATTTCGTTTCAGTGGAAAGAGTTCATTTAAAATGTGACCTATTTATGTAGTTCTTTTCACAGTTTTGTTTCGTTTTGTTTCCTCTTTTATCCTGGCAGTTTTTTTTTTCCATTTCAAACTTGCTTGACTGTTTCTTCCTTGTTAGAAGAAGCTTAAGAGCATCTTGAGCAGGTTCACTGGGTCAATGAACTTTTTCCTTTCGAATATCAGACTGATAATCAGAGGTCCTGTACAGTTTGCTGGGCTTTAGACACTGATTTTCCACAATATCGATGATTAAAAACCATGAATCCAAGCCCTAGAAAAAATAGGGTTGTTTAGTTTAGGTTTTTATTTCCATTTAAATGATATAGTCTGAAGGTTTTTTAGTGCATTGCTATGCAAACACAACAACATAGTGAAGGTGTTGACACACACCTGATTGACAAAAGATCCAAACTTAGCATCACAAAAGGCTTAAAGACTTCCTTTTTCCGTCTCAACTGGTGAAGAAATTCAAGATGACCTGCAATCTGTTTTGAAAGAGCTGAACTTTTAGGTTCTTCTCCGAAAGTTACTCCACAGTTAATCTACCTTTGAGAGTCCTGCTGAGTTTCCCACCATTCACCTCAGCCATCCCCTGTGCTTCACAGAAACAATAGCCCAGCTCTCCTGCTGGTCTCTGGTACACTGTATCTCGACCTGAACATTTCTACAGATGGAGGCAAGTGAACCATGGCAGCACCCGGGGTCGTTGCTAAGAGGGGGAGGGAAGAGAGATTGAAACAATGAAGCAGGAGGTAATGAACTGAAGACTTGTGGGGCATCTGAAAGACAAAGAGTCTTTGTCCAGTACAGTAATATATTTACATACTTCACAGATGTAGTATATTCTGAAATTTTAAGAGAATAATAAAATTTGACTTTGGTTTGGTGTAGGTACTGAAATCAGGGCTACTGACACTGATGACATTTTTACACAAGAACCCGATAAATTTCCCAAAATGTCACTGGCTAAGACAAATGGCCCTGCATTGTGTAGGGTTCTGATTCATGAAGGTGTATTGGGTTTGCCCTTTACAGTCCAACAGTACCAACGTGTGACACTTCCCTATGCAGAGAGTTTGATCCACAAGCTTCTATCAAAGACTTGATAGAAATGGAATTCAGGCAAAGGTTGGGGGGTGCAACCTTTCTGTGTGGAGTTTGTATGTTGCGTGGGTTTACTCCGACCACTCCGGTTTCCTCCCACAGTCCAAAAACATACAGAGGTTGGTTGAGAACCCTTGTAAATTGTCAGTAGGTATGATGAGTGTGTGAATGCTTGTATGTAGTGATGGGTTAACAATTGAAAGGCCACTAGATGTCCCTCTCTTCTTTTGAATCTTTGGCTCTAATCCACTGATTCAATGAAGCCTGGCATCACTTTATAACTAAGAGTGTCATCTTGTGGCATTTTAAAACGAAGACTGACAGCTGTATCATGAGGCCTCGTCAATACATCACTAGAAAGACTGCCAACCTGTTCAGGGTGTCCTCATTCAGTGATTCACCACAAAGGCCTTTGTGGTGGCAGATGTGTGATTAGCATAACGTTGATGAGAGTAAACCAGAGACTGTAGTGAAAGACTGGATGGAAAATAAGAGAAGAAAAATGAACAGGAGAGAGAGAACTGAACTTCTTTATGACTCTCCTGACTACCTCACACAGTAACAAACTTCTATTCTAGGAATCGTCTTTGGTTTTCCCTACAACAAAGACACTGCAGCTCGAGCTGACCTTTTGGATATCAACAGCCACTGTGTTGGAAAATGAGCTCGAGGGTTGTAGAACTGTTTATGCATGTCATCATGAAATGGTTTGATGAAGGTATTTCGGTCTGTTGAGCATGCTTTATGGATTAATAGATGCAGTCATGGTCACAGATGGAGAACACTCACATGTTTCAATTACAGATGTGAACAGTGTTTGTGTTTGTCCTTGACTCGACTGAGAAAATTAAATTAACTAGATATGCTATGTTCTATTGTTGATGTTAAGATTTGACTGAAGGACTGACTGCTTCTGGAAACTGTTACCTTGGAATCCCAGCCAACACACATTAGGGGTCAATAGGGTCACATACAAAATAGTTTTTTATTTTTTTTATTTTCGATACAAATTTTAAACAATGGTAACTGTCATTATTTTTGAAAAGTTCAAACATAGTTCCAACATGATCTCTCTCCCACTTTCTGACACGACACGCTAGATGTAGAGCCCACACAGAAAAGATCAAAAGCAAGAATGAATTCAATGTTAAAGCTTGATGTAGACTGGTGTGTGTCAAAAACGGTCAACAAGGAGCTGCCACTGATGTTGTTTCTGCTTTATTTACGAGTCTAACTCAACATGAGGGGCAGAGAGAGAAAGACTAGGTCACACCTATCAACATCCACCACCGTTCATGAACAACGTATATCTCCATATACTTAGTTGTCACTAGTCCAACAGCCGCAACATCGACCAGACCATTCTGTGGTCAGGATGACGTCAAGCCGCCATCACCACTGCTCCAGTGCAGACTCTTTCCTCAAACCAGACATCCCCTCTGACTGAAAGAAGACCTCATTGATAGTACCACCGTATTTGATTGGTACAACAGCTGCCATCTTTAGGTTTTGCGATATGCCGAGCATGTTAAAGTCAAGAGCAAGAGGAAGACAAAGAACTGACAGGTTTAGGATTGCTCAGCTAAATGCCAACCTTCCGATAATCCGGATGTTCCAGAGGAGTGACACAAGGCGTGGATGAGGAAGGGTAGAGTCACTGGTCATAACAGGATCCAAAGCAGAGACGAGAGAACGCTGGTGGGCTCTGTGGCTACTGCGTGGGTTTTAAACGCAATAGCCACTTCAATCCCCCTGTGGTCCTCCAATCTCTCTTTCTGACCAGCTGAGGTCGACAGAAATGGGAGATGAGAAATAAGAAATGTACACATGATGCCTCCCACACACCAATATCCGGTCCGTGCAATGGAAATGGGCTTGCTGCTGATTCACAGCTTGTTTTAGTCCAGGAGTAGATTAACGAAATAGAAAGGGAGACTTTGATTTACATTACTTATTTATATATTTCATTTTATCAGTCCGTCCATCTATCTGCCTGATATTGACTTTTTGACCAACGTTATGGTTAATATTGAGTGAATCTGGTTGTTTAAGAAGTTGATGGTTTGATTATAATTGTGTATAAAATTTAAATCTGTGGAGTTACAATCATTGAAAGTTAAGAGTTAGATTTATGGCTGAGTAAGTTTAAAAAACGTATTTAGTGAAATAATACTTATAATTTATACGTATATAAATATAATCTCACATCCTATGGAAGTGCTTTGGTACAATAAAAACAATAGCAACCATATGATTAATAATGTTTATTTTTCAACTAATAAACAGAAAAATTCTTACAATATTTTATGGTATATGTTTAGCTAAAGTTAGATACCGGACAGAGGTTTAATTAATTTGCAACTTAAAGATAAAAACACTGGACAGAAAACATTTAACCTTTAGGGTTAGTGTTAACTGTAAGAGAAAACATGCTACTTGTTATATGTGTATCTAAGCTGCTGCCTGATTGGAACTGCAGTCTGATTTATCATTTAATCTTTAAATTTGCCTCGGATGTGAGTTTGTTCATTTTACTTTCCAAGGGTAAAAGTTTTCATGATACTCGAGACCACTTTATTTTTACATTGTATTTCACATTTACTCATATTTCACTAAATATATTTTCCTTTACTCGTGTGGTAGATGTCAACATGACACGGTTTAATGCAAGTAGTTTGGTCTGGTCAGCATTCTTTGGTTTCATATTAGATGCAGTCATAATCACAGATGGAGGAGACTCACATGATCCAACCAATATCAACAGTGTCTGTCTGTGTCTGTCCTTGACTCTCCTGAGCAAATTAAACAAATGTTGTTTTGTTTTGGTTTGGTTGAAGAACGTTGCCACGAATGTACTATGTTATCAAAGTTTGTGTATGAGATGAAGAACTCACGGAAACTGCTGAGCGAGAACTCTCCTGGCTGAAGGATTGTAGTTCGACTCACTTTGCAAAGATACTTATTTTTAAATCAAACACACAATGACAGATTTGTTCCCTGGAACTTCTTCCAAGTTTAGAAAAATGTACACCACACCACAAACAATGGCGCTGTGGTGTTCTTTCTCAATTATGGTGACCTCTCTTCATAGCCTGACCTCAAAAACTTTTTTTCCCACATCTTCATGCTATTACTCATAAGTCTGATCCTTGGAAGTTGTTGCGATCCTGAGCAACCTCTTGTAAAAGTTCACTGCCTTCTCTCCTAAACTGTACTGCAATTTCCTCTGTTCCAACTGCCCTCCCCGCTCATCATCCTCCTCAGAGCTGCCCTCACTTCCAGTTAGCCAATTCCGTGAATGACCCAATTAACCTCCCTTCAGTTGGAAAACCATTACCTCCCGTTTTATTGATCAACCTAATGCACTGGAAATACTTTTAATAATATTTTATCAATTAATGTACTCTCTCTGTTTTTGTTTAATTATAGTCTCTATTATTTTTATTTCCTGTGTCAAATGGTAGAACAATTAAATTGTTTTTTTGTTGCCACATACAAAGTTGGGCTGAGAAAAAAAACATAAGAAATTGATGCATATAACTGTCTGCAGATCACTGTTTTGCTGAATTACCAGACAATAAAACAAACCAAAGATAGGTGTGTTTTTTCCTCCGCACAAGAGTGCAAAATAATTTTGGTGTTTCCGCCCATTCAAAACAAGTCTACATTCAAGAAAATAGTTTTCGCTGGCAAAGTAGCGTGACGGTCAAGTTGAAGCTAACACAGTGGCTAATAAGAGCTCATCCAAAAAGTCATCAACTACAAAAGAAGTTAATGCGGTTCAAGGGTGCTAAATAATTTTGGTGTTACGCCGGGTTTAAGCAATTCTACAGCCAAAAAGAGTTTGAGGGAAAAGTAGGATGACGGTCAAGTGGAAGCTAACACGAGCTCATCCAAAAAGTAATCAACTACAAAAGAAGAAGTTAATGCTGTTCAAGGGTGCAACATGATTTGGGGGTTTTTACGCCAGGTTTAAGCAAGTTTCTACAGCCAAAAAGAGTTTGAGGGAAAAGTAGGGCAACTGTCAAGTGGAAGCTAACTTGTAGCGGTGGCTAACAAGGAGCTTGTCTGACAAGTCAACAACAACAAAAAAAGAAATCGATGCATGGTTTTGCTGAAGTACCAGACAATAAACGTACTAAATCAAAGAAGGACATAGTTTTTTCCTCAGCAAAATTCAAGGGTGCAACATAATTTGGTTGTTTCCACCAAGAAAAGTAGAGTTTCGGGGTGAAGAAGGGCGACGGTCAAGTAGAAGTTAACACTCCACAGTGTGTAACAAGGAGATCATCCGACAAGTCAATAACAATGAAAGAAGAAGTTAATGAATATAGCTGACTGAAGGTTTTGCTTGATTACCGGACGAAACAAAGAAGGTTTTGCCCCCCGACATGGTTTAAGGGTGCAACATCTTTCATTCATAGTTTCTTTCTCTTTCGCCATCTTTATCTCATTTATGCTATCCAGTCCTGTATCTACACTCGGGTTCACACCTCGTCATTCTATTGTCCCTCTTTGTTTTCTGTCGTGTTCCCATTGCTTCCCAAACAAAAAGCAGGAAACCAATTTCTAGCAGGTGGCAAAACAAAAGGTAGACCTTGTTTTTCAAGCTTAAATGATATTGTTTTTCTTGAATGTGAGTAGGTTGGATTTTTATGCCAGCTGTGGCCTATAAACTATTCATAGTTGAGTAATCTAAACAATGGTAAGCAGGACCAAAAAAACATGATGCAGCTTTTCATAAAGGTAAGTCATTCTCCAGGTTTGTCACATGACACCCCACCTGCAGCTCACTTTTATTATGATGAAACATGAGAAGGAAAAAAGTTTGTAATCATGGAGAAGAGATACTAAGCAGCAGCTGCCAAATGCTGCCAAAATTCTCGGCAAAGTGTAGCTGACTTTGTAAATGAGTATCGTACTAATCAATGGCTCAATCTGAAAATGATCACACTCATGAAACGCCGCAATTGAATTGCGTTACACTGATCGTCTCATTCCTGAAGATGCATTTCCTCTCCAGTTAAAAGGACATTGATATCTGATATCGGTGCATCGCTCCTGAGGTTCACACAGGCAATAAACAGCTCTTATATTTGGCAAAGATGGATGAGTCCGGGCCATGAGAGGCCATACCACTTATAAATCACATCGTTAAGTTTTATCCACTGGGCCAGATACCTTTTATGTTTACTGTATTTGTCCTTATCACAAAAGGACAAAGTAATATGATGTACATAAATACATCTCTAAAATTCTTGACCATTAGGAAAACTAAATTTCAAAATAAACACACATCAGGCGAGGTGAGGCAGTTTTTTCCTTATTTCAAAAAACAGTTTAGTGACTTTTACAAACCACAGGTTCAGTATAAAGGGCAACTAATGTGTTGATTTAAGTGTGTCTTAAATAGATCTTGGACCTCTATTGTCCTTATCAGTATGTGTCTGGTCGTACAAAACTCTGTGCTTAAGCCCGGCCCACTGAAAACACTGAGATGAAATCTCGTTTACCCTAACAACACCCACTCCGTCCGGAAGTCTCCGCCTCCATAGCACTTGTTGTATAAACAAAGCAGGGAGAGATTACATCATAAACGACTCTGCTCTTGTCACTTCTTTTTTGCCGAGATCTCAGACGGGGGAGAACTTTATAAAGTAATAACTTCATAACACGGTCATGATGAGGGACTTACTGCATCTTGGAGAGGAAGACTTCAACATTTGAAACTTGTGAGTGAGTGATTTTGAAATGACTTGCCATTTAAAAATGACGTGAGGTTTCACTATAAAAGCTGTTAGAAGTAATGGATTAAAGAGCAGAGAGTGCCATCTAGTGGGGACTTCATCAGTCCATGCGTTTGAAACCTCACGTTATTTTTTAATCGTGGGCGCCAATACTAAGCTCTATATAACCCAAGAAAATTGAACCATTTGCCTTAGTTGGCATCAAAGTGATACAACTATATTGCTTTTCTTCAAGCTTGTTATATGTTCGGGACGAGCAACACATCTACCGCAATACTGTGTCCAACATGGCGCCAGAGCTACCGGGGAATAACTGGGATGGCGTCACATACACTTGGTAGTGCTGTGATGCCATGCATTCAGATCTAGAGAGGCCGTGTGTCATCAGCGAAAGCCCTGATAGCTGAAGTGAGTTCAACCCTGACCACAGTACAGTATATTATGAACAGAACCACCCCTAGAGATCACGGTGATGTTTGTAGACCGGGATCTGAGTTGACAGGGAAACTCTGCTGATATCACCCTCGATCAGTGTCAGCTTTGTCTTGAACTATTGAGGCTTGAATTGAAGCTTCGCCCACAGGAACCAGCCTGGACTATTCAACCAAGATTCCATATAAAAAGCAGACTCCCCCAGGAGGGAAGAACAGGGAGTCCTTGCTGATGTTCGAATCTTGAGACATAAAAGTTTTTTTTTTCTAAAGCTCACCCTTTTCTCAAACTCTGCTTTTGTCAGCTGACTCGTGTTGGCAAGCACTGACTTTTTGCGAACAGCTGAAAACTAAAATAGCCTTTGTGTCCTTCCATGACTGACAGTGTTACTATGCTAACAGTCCCCTTCACGGGGTTCCCCTTCTCACGAAGGGCAGGTATCAAAAGAACAAAGAGTATCAGCAACGACCCATTTTATTGCACGTAAATGCATGGCCATGACCTTTTTTTTTGATCATGTCCAACTGTTAAATGTCTGTTGTCGGCTTTGACTCCATTGTTCTGTCTGTTTGTAGTTCTTCTGGCACCAGTTTCACTCTGGAATATAGAAACACATTGCATTCACGTAACGCATTACCTAAAACCACAACTTACAAAATATCATTCTGCAGCTTCTTACTTCCTTTATTCAAATCATCTTTAAAACTTCCATGAAGGCAATTCTATAGAACTATTATGGCCAAACTATTTATGAATTGAAAATAAAAAAACGGCTTCTATAAATGCACAATAAAACAAAACTTACATTCCTTACATTAAATGATTTCATAATTTAACAACTGATGAGAACAAATATGTTTTGTTTGTTTCCAAGATGACACAAATAACTTCTATAAATTTTGACATTTTAATTTGAAAAATTAACAATCATCATAGAGATTTCTCCAGAACTTTTAATCCTCACTTTTTTCTTTCTATGTCATCAATGGTCTCTGGCAACTGCCTCTCTAATGTCTCAGGCAGCAGCAGAGCCACTAGACCTGACGCCACAGCTACACCACAGATGAGGAGCTGCGGGAAAATAGTCCAGACGTCTTCTAGCAGCAGGGCCAGCGGTGCCATCGCAACACCAACCCTGCTCACAAAGTTGTTGTATCCCAGACTGTTCTGTCTGCAAAGACAAATTAAAAAAAAGAGTTAAATAGACCAGTTACAGTAACAGCAACTTTGCAAAAAAGTATTTTAAATTAAGTTTCAATAGATCTCAGATCCTCGTGGATGCATGTTTATATTTATATAAAAAATTGAGCTCATATTTAGTTAAACAATTACTCTATCTAAGTAAGATTATGTTCCCAGTTTCTGCTGTCTGAATGTGCACTTTATTAGAGCCACATTGTATTTCTTTATTGTAGCCACTTGTGGGCGCCAGTTAACATTCAAATTGTTGCGTTTTGCACCTCTGCTATAGAATCAGAAACACAACATGGGATTTTCTTTGCGGCAGTACAAAAGTGTTTTTACTATTATTATAGGATTGTATTTATTTTATTATGAAAACGAGTATACATGTCGATGTCTTTATTGATTTACAAGTATCATTTTAGCTTTTTTCGCTTTTCTTTGTGTGTATCTACATTGTTTTCTTCGTCACTTTCTTCCTCCTCAAAAACTATCCACAAAAATGTTTTCAAATCTTTCCTGACATCGATCAAATGATGAATAAAATACTCTTTGGGGAGAAATTTGTGTTTATAAATTTGACTTTAAATACTTGTTGCCTCACACCAGGTGTCCCTGTGTATCCCTGTGTATCACTGATCATAGTGTAATTGATGGTAGTAAATGGAAATTAAATTGTATCGACGCAGAATAAAAACACACTCATTCTTCCTCAGTCATGTTAAGATTTAAAATTATGTCACAACCCCTTTAAGGGAAGCTTATACGGCACAAAAATTTGCAAACAGTAAATAACAAATACTGACCGGATCACGGTTGGAAAAAGTTCTGAGGTGTATAGGAAGACGGTGGTGAACGACGCTTCCGATAGGCCCTTGCCCAGAACTGCCACAACTGTCCGCAGATACCACAGATCTGCATCACACACAGGGAAATGTTACTGTATATGTAACGATAACACACCAAGACAAGGAAAACACACTTCACATTCATAGAACTGGATTTAAAGTAACTAATTCTATTTAGTGTGTGTGTCACCTTTAACAAGCTTTGCTATTGGTTTAAAAATACAGACAAACGCCTCGAGTAGTGATGGTCTGATGAAGCTTCATGAAGCAGTTTCCTTATTTTCTATTATTTAAAGTCCACTAGATGGCATACTCTGCACTATTTTCCTTTGTTTTGAACAACCGTTCTAATGGAACATCACGTTATTTTTAAACTGATGGCGCCACCTACTGACCTCCAAACAACATGACACTGCTTCATGAAGCTTCATCAGACCAACACTATCCTCAAGGATAATACGCTTCCAGGATGACCCAGGCACAAGAGCAGGACAGGCAGGAAGGTTGAAATCTGTATACATGTGTTCTTATCCCATTGTAAGACTTCTCAAGAGTTTCAGTCATGTTTCTCATGTGACACCTCGGATGAACAATACCAGATGACAGGTGCTCTTGGAGTAAAAGCAGGGAATGGTGGTCTTAGAAGGAGGGGTCCAGTTATAAAAAGAGAGTAGAGGAAAGTTCTCCACCTGCCTACAGAGATAAACCGTTAGGAAATCCTGTTGGGAAATGTAAGACACAGAACTGTACGTCTTAAATTCGACAGAGTACTGAAAGAAAATAGAACGTATAACTTTATTGTAAACAAAAGCAAGATCAAAACAGATTTAGTTGTACCTTTTGGGACTACGATGTTAATGGCAATGCAGGTTCCAGTCAAAATCAACGTTCCCGACTGGCATTTCCTACGGCCAATCAAGTTCACTACGAAGAATAAAGTTACTTTGGCTGGAACTTCAATGGCGGCGTAGATGAAGTGGGTCATGTGCAAAGACAGTCCAAATCCTGTGATGTTCAAGCTGATGCCATAATAGGTGAAGGCCACACCATACCTGAGGGAGATCGAACCAATTCTAATTTACCATTTCAAAGAACAAAAGTCATTTGAAAAACAAGTATGATCAGACTTTACCATAAAAATAACCCATGTTGGAATTACACTTACCACACAATCCCTGTCAGCAGCGACAACAACCTCATTTTTGGAGTTCTAATCAGGTCAAAGTAGTTGTAGTTCTTATTCTGGCCCTCAGTCTCAATGGAAGACAACGCCTGGGAAGAAGAATACGAGAACATGCTTATCAAAAGTGCAGTTACGAGTGCAGTGAATGATCCGAAGGGCGACAACAAGCTTAATATAACTTTCAGAAGAAACAAATATTGCTTTACAATATTTCACTCATGATACATGATGCATATAATTAACAAAGATTTCATCAGACGCTCCAGAACATTTTCCATAACCATGTGAAGTCTAATCTTAAAGTAACTCATTCAACTTATTGTTGATCATGATTAACAGCAACTTCCAAGAAAAATCTTTTAAGTTAAGAGGTGAACTAGAAACCTAAAGGGCAACTAATGTGTGGATTTCAGTGTCTCTTAAATAGATCTTGGACCTCTATCGTACTCATCAGTATGTGTCTGTTCTTTTCAACCAAATACTTACATTAGAAAATGTGCTGAAAACACAGATTAAATCTTGTTTACCATAACCACACCCACTCTTCTGTAATTGGTCATAAATGTATCACTGATAATAATATTGGAAGTCTCTACCTCCAGGGGACTCATTGTATAAACAAAGTGGGTGCGATTAAAGCTGGCTGTAGGAGAAGTGAAGCCATTATTAAATCATAATGGACTCTCGAAACTTCTTGTTCGCTGAAATCATAGACGGGGGAGAACTTTATAGAGTAATAATTTCAAAACATGGTCGTGATGAAGGACTCACTGCATCTTAAAAGCAAAGACAGGAGAGTCGGTTTTGAAATTATCATCATGAACGACACTGTAACACATTTGAATAAATCGATGTCATTGTTAAAAAATGTCCCAGAGGACAGAGAAAAGAATGCAAGCGCTCACCTCCAGTGTGATGCTTGACGACAGTGGTGGTCTCTTGTTAAATTTGGCACACCTGTCTAGGTAAGTCTTGGCTTGCTCTGCTCTTCCATTTGCTAAAAGCCACCGAGCGGATTCTGGAACCCACCTAGAATCATTTAAGGTATAGATGGAACAAAATGTGTCAATGTTCTAAGAGATCAGCCAAAAAATAGCAATTTTTCTCATACACTTACCACCAGGTGAGCAGTGACACCAAAAGCGGCGCCGTCACCGTCAGGATTAGGTATCGCCAGTCAGTCACAAGATAGGCGATTCCGGCCAGTAACATGTTGCCCAGAGACCAGGACAAGCTGCCTATCACCCCAATGAAAGACCGGCGAGATGTGTCCACCCACTCAATACCTAATGGGACGAAGACATAGTTTTAGATTAGAATTTTTGGGGCATTTTTGTGAAATAACCATAACATTTTCTCGTACTTTGCAATATAAAATGTGTGTACAAGCGGAGGATTATGTTTAAAACTCCAAAAAAAACTGACAGAGCACGAGGGAGTTGATGCCGATCCCCGCCAGACCGAAGCCGGTGAAAAACCTCAAAACTGCGAAGAGTGTGTACGAGTTGGCGAAGGCACTTGCAGAGGCGAAGACAATGGAGAGGAGATAAGCTAACAGCAGTGAGTTCCTCCTGCCAAACCTGTCGGATAGATAGCGGAGACGTGAGGACGCGTGAAGGTCACTCAAAGTCGTAGACGCACTCACTCACTTATCGCAGACGTAACCGGAGACCACGGCCCCCACCATCACCCCCATGAAGAAGATAGTCCCGGTCGTCTGAGGCAGATGTTTGTGGTTGCACACCAAGTCATACTTGAGAAACACAAGCGTCAGAAAACGTTTTTTCCATCTTTTTTTTCCACAACTTATTTATAAGTTCAGTTTTAATACAATTACAACGAAGAACAGTAATGATGTGGTTGAGAGAGTCATGTGAGCCAAACTCAACATTAAAAACTGGATTTTGTAAATGTGGTTAGAACCCCACAGACCCCTAGTGAACAAGTTGAAAGTCAGATTAGTACATCTACTACTTCTTTCCAGCTATGACTAAGAAGAAAGAAAAACTCCAGACTGAATATAGACGCTCACAGAGAAAGTCCATGTTTTGTGTCTTTGTGAAATAGAGAAAAGTAAAGTATGAACCATAACGATACCATTCTGACCTTTTTTTTCATGTTTTTAAATTGATTTTGTGACTGTCGACCTTTTACTTTTATCCTGGTAGTAAAAAAAACCATTGAATTGAAATTTTACTTTAAGTTTCTTACCTCAGTGACAATAGTGGTGGACATGGAGAAATTATCGTACACCCATCCATGCAGACATGGTACCCTCGGCACCATGGTGCTCCCGGACCCGTTGAGCAAGAACTGTAACTGAGGTTCTTCGTAAACCTCGCAGGACTGAAGACTGCCATCGTCAGCGATAGGAACCAGAACATTCACCATCTGCTCTTCTGTCAAGTTTCCAACCTCGGCCACGGGCCCCAGGTTGCAACGATGGGGTGGTACCGCCGCGATGAAACTGTTGAGCAGGAAGTGACAAGGGAGCACAATGCGAGGAGAGGTCACAAGGGCTAGAAGAACCAGCTGGAATGGTCCAAATCCATTGATTTCATCTAGTATATTGTCGAACTTCATGGTGGAGCTGGAGCAAAGGATTCGACTGGTCTGCCAGGAGAGTGTCTTAGTCAGGTTTATGTCAAGTACCGTCTACAAACCAACCAACCGATCATTAACTGTTACTGGACTGTCAAAGGTCCAGGGAGGTTAATCTTTAAAACCAGCTCGCAAATGAAACTATAGAAAAGATTATATTTAGATAATATTAAAACTCAAGTTAAGAAGTGATTCATTTCCTCTAACAGTGTTGTATGAGACTTTAAATAATATACTAAGATTTATGGTTGTTTTAAAAAAAAAAAAGATAAATAATGTGAAATAAGTGTCAAATACAATTACATTAACTAAATATAAATCATTTAAGAGGTAATTATCACAAGTAAAACTGAACTATTAAAAAAAAAATCTCTGAAGTCTAAATCATTCATTAATCTTCACTCGTAAAACTGTAAATGGTTATCCTGAAGACATGAACTTTGATTCTGTCGTAGAGATGTTCCAGGAGAGGTGGACTTCTAAAACGGGGGCAGGGCAGGTCTCTGGAAACTGGTACTTAACAGACTGTCCTGTTGAAACTCACAGATGATTTCAACTGGAACGGACAGTTTTTAAACATACATATAGATGCAGATACATATTTGAACACCAGTCAAACTTGCTCTCATGCTGTGGACATTTTTTTTACATTTAAATCAGGGCTCAGAAATTGTGGCTACAGGCAATGAAGAGACAGGTATGCTTTAGAGGAAGCACTCGTTTCGCACCTTCTTGCAGAAGAGAAAGAACACACAAAGAATGATGGATCCTGGGAGAAAAAAAAGGCATCTCAGCCCTGGTCCTACAGGGCCTGGAGAAAGGGATACTTTTTTATTTGTGCAGGCTTTTCCTTGATTTTCTGGAACTCAAGTGTTATCTTGAGCTTTAAAGTATATACTTTATTGAATATTGTTTTGATTGTTTAAGCGCTTTGTGACCCTGGTCTGGAAAAGCGCTATATAAATACATATTACTTACTTACATAAGGGCATTGTGATAATTTGGCTATTACTGATCATATCTAGCACATCTAGCAATATCATGGGTAATAAAAAGGTACCTGGCGATAATTATGATGGTATGTAATCAGTCATTAATATCATTTTTTAACAGTAAAATCTCACTCATGGGACTTATTGTACAATGAATCAGAAACCAGTGCCATTTCTTAGTAACCTCTAACTGAAGGATTTCATTTTTAATCTTATGTTTAAAAGGTAAAAATTATGTAGCACAGAACTTATGATAACCCTGTTCTTATTTAGCTCACAGTCATAATGCTCAGATTTTAACTATCATTATCTGCTCTCTTTAACTGGGACCCGCATACAACTTATTCACGCCCTCTACTGGTCACATTGCTCATCAACAGTCTTTTGGAGAAGCACCTGACTGCAGCAGGTCGTACTTTGGAATTATGTTCTCTTCAATATCACGTGTTAATCCTGCCTTATTTCAAAAGAAACTTATTCTGCTTTTGATAATACAGTTGTTTTTTTGCGTTAAAATGGACTTTATCAACATTTATAAAATAAATAATGTGTTTTATTCCCATCCTGTGTGCAAGACTGCGGAACAATCAAAAAAGAATATTGAAATGGAAAACCCTTCCAACTAAAAATTAGTTGAGGTTTAATATGTTCTTCCAACCACTCTGGTTTTCGAGTACAGTAAGGACATAACTGTGACCAGGTTAAGAAATGATCATTGGTCCAAAGAAAACATTGTATAAAAAAAAACAACACACACAAAGAGTCAGTGGAGAAATATTTATTTAATATAAGAAGAACAGGAATAATATTAAGGAATCAGTGCAAAAACAAAAAAACACTAATTTCAAAGAATAATGTGTGAGAACTGCCATAGTTAGAACAGCGTTTTCCTCTAACATCGTAAAAGCACAGAAGCCCAGATCCCAAATGAAAAAGAAAAATATATATTTTTGAGAGGGATCTTTGCTAAAAAATAGCTCTCCAGCCTGTAACCTTTGCTTAAACACTGGTAATCCATCCTCTACACACAAATAAACAGCAAGTGCTAAAGTAGATTAACACACGTTTATTGATAAACTTGATGATACGCGAAAAGCTCTTGAACACACCATCCCGCAGGAAATAGGGTTCATATGACATACTGCATGATTCTTTATTTGTCCATATATTAAAATCGACCTCCATTTGACCAACCGTCTTAACTTACATTTACACTTTTACTTAAACGTAGCCTGATATTTCTATACAAGTCAATTGAATTTTCTGTTAACAATATCACCCTATTTGACGATTAGGTACACTATTAATTTATAGATATGTAACATTTTAGTCTATTTCTTTCACCTTCTCTTCAAAGATGTTATTAATTAAGTTTGTGGTTTATGCCCCATAAAAACTATTTTTGCAAATCTGACCTAAATCCTGCACCAAGAACAGAAAGAAAAATACTCTATCATCTAGCAAGCTGAACATATATTTGACATTTCATCATCACCAGCTAGTTATGAGTGAATCTAGATCGGAAAGGTATAATTATTCTCTCTAATGGGAAATAAAGAGAGCGTATTTTATCAAACATCATACAAAAAGGCACTGTGTACAATACAAGGCTGTCACTGATAATTATTCTGTGTGTATGCATGTGTGTGTGTATGTGTGTAACCTATGGCACTTATGTGTGTGTAAAAATAGTCTGTAGTTGCTTTAAGGCACATTTATCCATTCAAAGATTTTGTGAATCAAGACGTAAAATGACGCAGAAAGACTCATTAAAAGTGAAAGACTGTACAAAGAATGTATTCAAAAGTTCAAACGAATATACTGATGCAGCCGCTGTATATACATGACTAGAAAATAACGTCGTACGTCCCGTCATTAACTTCAGTTATGCTACATAAAAATACCAACATGAGAGACGTGTGTGTTTGCGTGATGGATGGATTAGGAATATAGAAATTCATCAGGAGCTTGCAACAACCACTAGAAGGGAAATAGATGTTCATCATGCGGAGGCATTAATAATTGAAACCATTTTAATGGCAATGTTTGCTCAACTGACAACACAGCTGGAGTGCTACTGGTCTTAATGGATTTATTTCTGAGGACGATTAAGATAAGATCAACTATGTAACATATGAGAGGAGGAGGATGTGTCGTCACATCTTTAATATTTGGTCTATAATTTTACCACCCAACTGTGCTAGTAACCACCAGACGAGGCTTGACTTCTAATTTGTGGGAAACCAAAATATTTCCTAAATCGACCTCTCCTAATGAATTATGTGAATTATGAGGAAAAGCAACACTACAGCAATAGAGGAGCTGGTAATAAGTCTCTGTCTCATTGGCTTGTCAGTTAAAAGTGTCACAAAAACAGGAGAATAGGCTGATTATCTGTAGAAATATACAGTAAAAACGTGCAACACTTAGAGAGGCTAGCTTAGTTTACCAAAACAATTGCACACGAATAAAACCCTGCTACATGGTGTTGCCTTTCTGGCAAAGAAAACATGCACATATTAATGCTAAAATACTCAATCTATATTTTTTTTAAACATTAGATTATACATTTATTGCCATGTATATTTATATTAAGGTTATAAAGAATACAAAGTCCCAACGACGAGGAGTAAAAAGACACTTGCATGTTGTTAAATAACAATTTGTTTTTGCTAAAAGAGAATTGATACTATTAGAGGCACATATGATGATTTAAGACAGCAGGTAAGTGTGGGTATGTTCTGTCTCTACAATTTATACATGAATATCTTTTACTTTACCTTCTTTTAAATCAAAAAACATTTGCCCCTTTTCTTATTGCTGAAAATATATAATATTGTAGTCAAATTAAACTAAGCAAAAGTAAAATGAGAAATTAAAATGATTAATGTCGAAGCATTAGGACAACTCTAATATTATTTATTTTATTAAAATAATAATAAATATAATCTCCTAAACTAGAACTTTAGAATTGAAATTATGCTGACGGTGTTAATACACTTAACTGTTGTCCAGTGTGATTGAACCGTTGAAGGTTACCATCAATAACATAGTCAGTATAATATCAACTTTTCGATTTTGAAAATAATTCTTTTAATATTGTTTTCAGCCAAACTAATTTCATCATGAGTAGGTTTGTTTCCATTTTAAATGAAGTACAATACACAATGCCACTTATGTTCATGGAAAAATGTCATCCAATAGTATAGCATAATTGAATGCACCCTAACCCTAACCCCAAAAAAAGGAGTAAACTACTAAAAAAAACCCATTTAATTAAAACTATGACAAATGGCTGGTAACCAAAAGGATTCCTTGATGGTCCGATAATAACTACAAATGCATACAAATAAAATGCATTGTTTAACATAGTTTATGTTAAAATAAACTAAATATTGACAGTTACATTTACACATTTTGATCTAATGTGATCATCTAGACGATCATTGATGAAGTTTTTCTTATTATAAATAACTATGGATAAATTAAAATAATGTGTTCATGCCACAAATGATAGGTGAAATAAAATTGGAAAACAAATAAAAAAAGGGTTAATTTTATATGTAATAAAAAAAAGGCCATTATTTATGGGTTTGTAAATCTTAAAAAAATAAATAATATATAAATGCTCTGTGGGTAACACAGCTTAAGTGCCAATAACTTGCCTTGAAGATAACTTAACCTCTAAACTTGGGTATGAACAGATGCTTAAGTGCCAAATATGGGGTAAAAAACGAAAAGAAAACATACTTTGACATCTATAGGATAACACAAATTGAATGGTTACTCACAAGTTGTCTATTTTTCTCTTTCTATGTATCAATACGCAGAATATATGTGAAATGCAGACCCTGAAAAAGGAAGTGCTTTGAAAAAAGCAACCTGTTTAAAGTAAATGCACATAGAGAATGTTGTGATTTTAATCCACTGCTCAGCGTCAGATACGAGCAAGTGATGTAAACTGATTTAGAATTGTGTTCAATGGCTGAATACGACTGATGGTAGATATGAATCATGTGATCTACACATCAGAGCCCTAGTTTGGTCAGAGGGTGAAGAACCCTTAAAGAAGCCTTAAGCCTTTTATATTCAGGATCAGGATGCAGAGGTCTTGGGTCTGAACCAGGGCCGAATCTAGGCGACCTCGTTCTGGACTCGCAGCAGGTCTGAACCGTGGAGGGGATTCAACGTTCCCTGCAGTGGCACATTCAGCTCACAATTGTACTGGGTCAGTTGTGGCAGCCTGAGGGCGTCCATGGTTGGATCCAGCAGGAAGCCCATCTCCTCTGCAGAACCAGATACAGATTGATCTGTCAGTGTGATGGTTTGAGAGAAACCGATAACCATCAAAATAAACAAGAAAGTGTGGCACAAAATTTCCACATGGCAACGAGGCCAGTAGCTCGTATGAAAATAACCATAAATAAATTGTAAATCCAGTCATTCTGACTAAAAAGCTGGCATTATTTTATGTATGTTTATATGAATAAATAGCACATTATCATTACTTAATATTAGAGAAGAGTTAACTTAAGTACTCACCTATCTTCTTCAAATTTCCCTATATCAAGCGGTGGACGGGCCACTCAAAAGTAAGGATAACTCAAGCTTTTTCTAATATTGATTCAAGTTTTATTCATTAACAGATGTTAATAATTACAAAGGAGTAAAATCTTTACTTTCTTTCTTTAATTTGCCTTCTGGACGCTTGTTTTGTTCTCTGTAGAATGTTCTGAATCCAAGTTCACTTCTACCAAAATGAACTTAATGCATACATTTGCTGACTATATTTAACATACATTTTCTGCTGAAGGCTCACCTTTCATGACTTCTAGATACAGTGACTTCCTGTGTTGCAGCAGTGGGCTCAGATTTTGCATCGTCCTGGACATCACTGAGTCTGTGGACAAATATGTAAATAAAAAATCTACACTATAAATAGATATGTTACTGTCCAGGGGTTCGTACAAGCAGCCAGGGATCTGGGGCCCAGAGAAGCGTCTCCGGCGCAGCTGTCGCTTCTCATTTTCTTCCAGGGGACCCCCAGGGACTTGATTTCTTCCTGTAAATCAAGTCAATGAAATACCTGATTATTATGTTGTCAGAAATTAACTGACACATTACTATTTAATTTCTTGCCTTAAACTCACACCAAAAGCTTTTTTCTGTAAATCTCACCACACCAAAAAACTTTTTTTTTTGTCCAGAGAGCGATGAGGATTCACCATTATCCGACACTTTGACATATTTTATTCTATAAAATACAAGTACATTAACAACTGTATTGACAATACACCATCTCAAAAGCGTTTGTAAAGGTCTAGCTTTAATTGAACCAACATTTAACTGATGGGCCTTCTTTGGCATCAGGTCTGGTTAGGACTGACTTGGAACGTGGAAAGATTCCATCGGATCAGCCAGCTGTCAAAGTGTTCCGATTGCTTGAGCCAAAATGTGAATCGGGGTATTGCCAGGGTTGAATAAGATGGGAGTTTGGGCTAAAATGAATCTTGACATCGACCGTGTCAAAGAAGTAGAATTATCCTTCTAGAAAGAAAGGGGCATTGTATTTGGAGTTACAGGGGATTTCTACGTCGTAAGTGTACGTTGAAATAACGGCCACAAATGGGGGACAAAAATACACTAAAATATATAAAATATTTGATATTTATATTTTTTTAAACATTTGCCTATAACTCAACTCTCAACTTAACTCAACTTTATTTATAAAGTGCTTTAAAAACAACAACAATCGATACAAAGTGCTGTACAGTGACATAAAATAAAGCATAGTTAAAACACACAAAGGTAAAAAAAATAATCTAATAAAACAAGTAAAAAGCTCTTAAAACTATCTCTAAAAAGGAAAGATTTACTCTCAAAAGAATCCCAACCCTTAGTCGCCATGAGGGTGAGTAGAAAATCAAATTTTCGGTGAACTATCACTTTAAGGTTGGATATATAGTTCTCAGTGTAGTTATCACTTGGCTACATTGTGTGCGACATGATATTGAAAGGATCATTTTCATCTAATCGCTTAATCTCCACCGTTCTGTTTCCTTAACTCTTTTTTACTGTTGCACTGTGACGGAAAATAAAAAGAAGTCTATGTTACTGTAGCGGTGCGGCACAGAGTCGAGAATGAAGTCCACTGAGGGATATGAATTGCATCCAAATTTAACTCCGGCATGCTGTGATCGTTTTTGTGCGAAGTCCATGGTTCGGCATTGTTAATGGTCTTGATTCCCTTGTGATTTTTAAAAGACTCACCGTCATTTGTGTGAACGGGCGTTTGATGTGTATCGGGTTTCCAGCGGGACTTCCATCTCTGCAGGTTTTTGAGAAACTTTCAATGGGCCTGCGGAGAAACATGGTCCTTCTTATGAACATACCATTCTGTTACAAAAGTCAACTCAATATATAACAATCATTTTAGTCTTTATCGTGTCAGTGCATGGCCTTACCCGAGTTTGTTCACAAGTGACATGCAAGAGTTGCTGCTGTGATCCTGTTGCTGCTGTGGTTGATACTCATGTTGATATGTCAACAGTGGGTCTGGGGGCCAGTGCAGATTCTGGAGCCCCCCCAAGGAGGACAGTGGTGTGCTGGCCGGAGCCTGGTATGGAAGGTTTTGTATGCAAGTATTCATGTAAGAGCAACCTCTTTGGTCCAAAGCCCCTCGGTTGGACCCATCATCCTCCCTTAATTTCCAGGATGCAGCTGCAGGGCTGGACTGGTACTGTTGTTGTGGGGGGTTCAAAAGTGGCTGGAAAAGACTAGCAATGTTGTTGAGGCTTTGCTGGGGAGCAAGTGGCACAAAGCCACGGTGATTATTGTTCTCCATTGACCTCGCAGGACCACCATCTGGTGTTTCGGATTCAGGGATTATGGGACTAAGCTCAAAGTCCTCGCCATCCATCGGGATGTAGGGAGCCAATGTTTCAAGGTCCAACTCACTCAAGTCGAACTGGGAACAAGCAGAAAGCAGAAAGTCTGTGTGAGAATAGTTTGACACTTTTTTCTGTCATGCCATGCACTCGCACAGACCTGAGGGTTGCTCTCGGTATCCAAAGCAAACATCTTCTCCGACTGCTCCCCGTTCAGGTCGTTCTCTAAATTGTTGCAGTAGTAATCACCTGGACTGCTGGGCTGGAGGGGATTTAGTAAAGAGGGAACATGGTAGCAATGATTGTATTTCTTCACACAATCTCATTACCAGATCAGACCCCACAATGCACATAGGAAAGGGAAACTCTTTCTCAACTTACCGTGGAGCAGCTGCTCAGGCTGGGCGTGGTGCTGCAGGGCAGTGGATGCTTCTGTTGGATGGTGAAGTTGCTCAGGTCTGGCCTGGAAGCTGACTTTAGATTTTCACTTGTCCACATTGGAGGAGGCATGGGCATGTGGGCAAAAGATCCACCATGCAGGGGCTCCTCAAAAGAAGGTTGACCTGCCAGGACAATTAGGATCATAAGAAAAGGAAGGACCGGAAAACTTAGCCAAAGGCATACCGAAGTCAAGGCTAATGATGGTGTCTCCAGGAGTAGGGGCCAGCTGGGTCAGGTCTTCAGGTTCCTCCTTGAGTTTGGTGTAGAGGGACTCCTCCATTTCATCACTGAAGAACCCACCGACCTGTTCAGGCTGGTACAGTGACTTGGTCTGTTCCAGTGACAGAACCAATGACTTTTCCTCCACGTCGCTGCATTGTCAAAGATGTCTTTAGTGTCACGTCTGATGAACTGACATTATAAGCTGACTAACCTGAGCACGTAATTGACGCACACGATGCACTGTGGCTGAGAGTTACGGCTGTTGTAGATGACGGTTCCCTGCGTCTCCACCCAGACGTAGCCTCCACCTTTGGCCAACATGCGGTACTGGCGACTGACCATTTGACCTTTTGTGCATACTGGCAGAAAAAAAATACAGAAAATACAATAAGCTTAAAGATGTTGAGGTTTAATCTGTAGCTTCTGATTGAAATTAAATGATTTGCAACCAAGAAGAACTGTTGATGAAATGGATCCTTTCTGATCTCTGATAGTTTTTAGCTAAGGTACACATATTGGATTTAGGACGAGACACTAAAGACAGAATAGAAGAGAAAGCTATAGAGCCAGAAGGACACAGACTCTCTGTCCAATACTTATCAAAGAAACCAAATAGCATTAGATTCCAGTCAACACTTTTCCGCTTAAAATCTACAAAGAGACCGTAAAAAAACAGTAAAAACAGGTAAAGAAGAGACTGTACAAAACTGAGATCAAGGCCGTCCATCGTAGGGGACCCAGAGTTGTGAAAACCCCAAGATCGAGAACCAGTTTTCCACAGTGAAAAATCTCAAGACGGTGGATACTATGGCTGATGGACTTATCCCTTTGGTGCTATAGTATGTACTGAGAGGACTCTCTAAGAAAAATTAAATATCAAAATGAGCTTATCAAGTCTCCAATTTTCCATCATTGGTCGCAAATGTCGAACAAACACTGTTGGACACTGCAAGACACTGTGAAGACACTCATTTTAAAGGCCACTAGATGGCCCTTTAAGTAAAAAAAATGATGTCACGTTTAATTGGATTAGAGGAAAAAATTGTGGTCTTTCAAAATGAAGACACCATATCATGATACAGTGTCTTCACTACACAGCGTATCATGAAGCCTCATCAACCCATCACCACGTACAACTTATCTTTGCGGACTGAGGTCTACTTCAATAGAAGACATGCGGGGTTGGACTTTACATTTATAGAAGTTAAAGATGGTCTAAAAACTGCTAACTGATTGCTATCTATTGATCAGAGAATTTAGTCTTGGTCTGTTAAATCTGCCACAGAGCTCCGAACTAAATGAGCTACACAGCACCATCAGTCCGCTCCAAAACAAACAACCAGAGGCTTTTTATGTGGTTCCACTTCAACCAAGTGAAACATAAACATGACTTCATAACCAGCGTGCATACACCAACACATCCTTTCATGAAGGAGGACTCCCTTCACATAATAAGTCCAGTGTTATTGATGCTCTTTTTACTGACTCTTAAGAAATCCACTTTTGATTGTATTCCTTTTTTAATACTCTTTTATTTCCAACATTGCCTTTTTTGTCAATAAAATACCATAAAAAAATATTTGTAAATGTAATAAATACTTATGAAAAAAAATTATATAGAGAGTTTAAAATGAAAGTTCTTAAAATATGCAATCATTTTTGTAACAGACAAGGCACATTCTGTGAGGCCTCAATCTCAGGGTCAGTGGAGTCGTGAGAAACTGGTGGAAGACGTGTGCGTGTGTGTGTGTGTGTGAGTTGCAGAGAGCTAGCATGTCCTGATCAACACTCTGGTCACGCTGGTCGTGAGAGAGACAGAGGATGTTTATTTATCAAAAGGAAGAAGAGGCAGAAAGTTATGCCAAGGTCAGGATTTGCTCAATGCTGAAACTGAAGTTAATAGACAAACCTATTGTGTATTTTACCTAATACAGTTTTGTTATTGCAATATATCTATACGTTGATTTCTGGAGATTGATCTATTTACTGTATATTTTGTTTTTGGCTTCTCTGTGTGACCTATTAAGGGGATTGATTGAGTATTTTCTATTGCAATTTGTTGAAATTAGCACTTTCATCTATCACTAACTTTTTGAAAATGAACTTACTTTACACATATTTAATAAGCAATAAACAATTAATATTAAAGTGACAGTTCACCCAAAATTCAAATTCAACTAATTTTCTCTCACCATCATGTCTGCTAAAGGGTTGGGAGGATTTCTAAATAATCAAACCTTTTTGGAACTATTTAGTTACATTAAAATGAAATTAGATACATTAACATGAAATGTAAAACGGGTAAAAAATACATTTTGACTCTTAAATATTGAATGGACACTTGAATTATTTAATTTGATATTGATTTTTTAACTAGGTTTCATCTCGGAACCCCCCTTTCCTTCAAGCATCTGTTCAGTAGGCTCCGCACCATTCCCTGCCCTGATATGAATCACACCCTACTGGTTTGGCTAATGACAAACATGAAAGCCAGACAACAGTCATCAAAGGTAAAAAAAACAATAATGTCATCACAGGCCATTGAAGCATCTTCAAAGCGTTAAGCAGACACCTTATATTAGAAACAGCATAAACACAGAAGCAACTCAAAACGCTTCCAAACAGTAAACCAGAGACAGAACTGATCACATTTGTTTTTAATTAACAAAATAGCGAAGTCTTGGGATTATTTAAAAAAAAAGGAAAATCTGAGGCTCTGATACTGATGGATGCTAATGTGAAAAAACAGTACCACATCCCCACTGATGATCAGAGCCCCGTGATCCAGGGTCAGACTGTTGATAAAGATCATTTTAGCCCCAATTTAGAGTGTGGAGATCACATGCTCAATCGGGGTCAGGCACTGGAGCACACAGTCAGACATGGTGACTCTTGGTGTTTGCCAGATGATCAAATTCTTATCACCACAGACCATATCTCAGATGTCACCACAAATGAACAAGAAGACCCGCTGGTCGATTCAGAGTGCAAATACAGGGTTGATTCCGGAGGTCAGACACCCGTTCCTGATCCTCACTATGAGAATAAAACACACACACAGATGAACTCCCTGTGTGAGCATACAAGAGATTTTAGCCCCCAAATAGAGAGTGAGTGGATCTTGTCGGGCCCCGCGTTAGATGGAACACCTCAGACTGATCAAGTAGATCTAGATAAAAATGAACAAAACATCAACCCTTTTGAAAATAAAGACAGTTGTGAACAAAGGATGCTCGAAAATCCAGAATATACAGCTAAAATGTGGGGAACCCCAAAAGAATTTGTAGCTGAGTATGACAACGAAGAAGCAACCAAAGCAAACTGGTCCAAGGTTGACCTGGAAATGGAGCACCGGAAGATGAAGATTCTCTTCACGGAGCTGTACAGGATGACTCTTCTTCACAAGCAAGTGGATCAACAGTGTCATGGCGCAGTTCATATGGCCGATGCCCTTCAGCAGAAACTTGACGAGGAGATCAAATCCCACACCGAGGACATCAACCAGATCAGAACTACGAGGGTGGCACTGGCCTCTGAGCGAGACACGATCAAGGAAGAAATGGAGGCTTTGCAGAGGGAATCAGAAATGAAGCAGATGGCTCTTCTTATGGAGATTGAGACACTCCAGAAAGTTCCAGTCCTGAGCACACAGGCTCAGGATGTCTCGGAAAGTGAGCAGGAAGATCTTATCGCACAAAAACCGGCGCTAGATGTGGACGCTCGCAGTGCCCACGTGCCGGAAGACAAACAGCTGGTCCAGAACTTCAAGGCTGAAATGGCTTATTTCCGAGACATCCTCATGAAAGAGGTGAAGGAGCTGAAGGGTGAACTTCATAATCAGACCACATGCAGCCACTTGTCATCCGACACCTCGGACGTTGAGAAGGACACCCTTGTTTTTGAGAGACATATTGACACACCGGGACAAATCATACACCATCTAATTACTGCTTCGGTCCCCATAGTCAACAATCCAGAGGAAGCAGCGGACCATCAGAAGTTACCAATAGTTCAAAGGTCAATCTGGAAGAGACTGAGGAACTTTCTGGGACTAAAAAGCCGTAAGAAGCAAAAGTTTCGGAATGTTAAGTTATGATAAACCATGCATCAAAGACAACAGAATGGAATGGTTAAAGTTCCAGAGCCAAGTGGGTGAAAATAAGACACCGAAAAAGGACCCAAATCAAGACCCCAAATCTAGAGCACCTGTCCCTCTACGGAGTGCCGACATGGTTGAACCAGCTGTTTGGTTTTTACTGTTTTGTTGATGAGGATCAGCAGCCGGAGTAAGAACATCCTGGAAGTGTTCTCTTGAAAAATGTGAGATTGATATACTTTGTCTCCCCAGAGCCTATAACATCATCAACTCTTTTAGGTGGTGAAACGATCTACTCTAATTTATCGATGACTTGAAATCATGAAATAAATGCCCACACAGGTATTTTGTTTAAGTAATTATGTTGTGTATCGATCTTTAGAAAAGGTCTTGCCTTTTTTTGTAACATAACTACCCATCTCAGTTGGGTGAGGACTTGATGTCAGCAAGAGTATGTGACACAAAGTTAAAATACTGTAAAGCTTAAAGCGTAAAGTTAAAACTTAAACATTTATCCATGAAAGCGAGGGGTTGAAATGAAATTCCAGTTGTCTTAAAACACAAATGTACAAACTATGCTGCCTGAAATGACTTGATCTAACAAAGCCAGTGATCGTTACAAAGCTCATGTTGATTTGGGAGAAACAACTTACTAATGCGTTGACTGCATTAAACGACGAATACTCAATTATTAGTATAATTATGGGTTGAAGTCATCATCACCTTTACCAGTTTGGTTTTTCTGTTATCTGACTTTTCGTATAAATCTGCTAAGAGTACTATAGTATGTTTCTGGATGGGTTTGGCATAAACATTTATTTGTCTTCTTATAGTTCTATTCGAGTCCGTTTTGCAAATGCATTGATACGTTTTCATAGTGCACATGTTCAAACAAGGGAAGTGTGCTGGTGTAGTTTGTATGATCGTGAATGGGACTTACAGTTTTGGTGGCTCTTGGTGACACTGTCGGAATCAAGCGCATGGTAAAAGTCATAGACGGAGCGACCGATCAGATCTTCAGGACTGTAGCCCATCAACTCTGTGACCCTGCAACACAAATACCAGACAGTCATAATGATGGCTGGACTCACAGACAGGGGGCGGGGGGACAAACTGTCCTGCCAAACAAACAACAACCATATAAACCTCATCAGGATCTGGCATAACACAAGCAGAATTGGGATCGCCCAGTGCAATCAACAGTCTCCAGGGGAAGGCTAACTGTTACCGATGATACAGAAGATAGCTGATATCCTCCTGTAGCTGGGCATCACCACAGCTTTTTCAAATAGGGAAAGCATAAAGTGCAATCGACTAGAAACTTCTGGAGGACATTTCTCTTAAATCCCATATATATATATATAAAGTGTATATGATACATGAATGTCATAGATGCATGGGCTTGGCCATATATATATATATATATATATATATATATATATATATATATATATATATATATATATGTATCATTTTAGGTTATACAGAGTGGGAAATAAAATGCTGTCAAACTGGAGACACTCAAAAATGATTAAAGACCATGTTTTTGGGAGAAATGTAAGTAAGTAAGTAATTTGTATTTATATAGCGCTTTTCTAGACCACGGTCACAAAGCTACTACACGACATCACTACTATTACATAGAGTAAAAGTAGCAAATGCAGATTAATTCTCAGACTAAGATTTGAAACGTGATAATGAACCAAAAGTGCAACTACAAAGATGAGTTGTGTGAAATATAGTTAAGTGAAAATGGCTTGAAAACAGAAAAATCTCATCTTATTTGCTGTGAGATTTCAACATTGGAATTGCAGGACAAGGTCAAAGATCTAAAACATTTTTTTTGTGTACAAAAAAATCCATTTCTCTTAAATGTGCGTAACAAATCTGTGTCAGTGAGCTTATCCATCCCACCTTACAGAGTTTTTGAAGCTGTATGTTACAGTACCTGTCATCGCAGTAAGTGAACTTCATGTCCATGCTGTGGCGGCTCAGAAACGTCTTTTTGTCCAATGGTATGTCGATGTTGGATGGATGGGGAATGGGTTCACACATCAGGACAGCGCAGGCGAGAGGGGGCTCGGCAAGACTGCGCAGAACCTGTGACAGCCCGTTGTACGTTTTCAAGTGTCCAGTACAGTGAAGCACCTGCAGGGTATACCAGAGTGTCAGCCAAGGGTCAACAGTGACTTCCTTTAATTTATATTTTTAAACTGCATTTTAGTGTTTCTGTATGTAAGGTGTATATCGACTTTAAGATGTTCTTTTTTAATGTTTTTATTGTAAAATTGCATGCATAGAAGTTCATAGTAGTTTTGTTTAAGGATCAACATTTAATAAAAGTGATTCTGTTGTGTTATTTAATTGTATATGGTCTAGGATGTGTTTTTATTTTGTGCATCTGCTGGTGTTTTCGTTGTCACCTTCCAGCTGGCTGACTTAAGGTTGACTGTGCGCCCCCTGTTGGTCATGGTGCATTTCATTCTCATGAAGAAATCTCGATCTGTGTTCGGCTCCTTGTCCTGTTTACCGAAGGCAGCCCCTGAAACACATACACATGCGCAGTTAGGACGAATGTCAAAACCGTTCTTACATCACGGGGTCACAGTTCAAAGTGAATGAACCTCAAACGCTAACTCAGCTCGACAACTTTGGAATATTTTCCGGTTAATAATAAATGCAATATTACACACACACACACACACACACACACACACACACACACACACACACACACACACACACACACACACACACACACACACACACACACACACACACACACACACACACACACACACACACACACACACACACACACACACACACACACACACACACCTCTGCTGGTTCTCTTCCAAAACAACCTCTGAGCGTCTACCCTCATGTGATAGGATTATGATGTAACAGGTTTCCAAAGCAAGTTCACATTTTGGAAAAAAAAAAAACAACCCTTCAAAAGGATATTATTCCTTATACGCTGTCACTGACATCTTAGGTCAAGGTTATGTGATCTTACCCGCCATCTTAAGGCTTAGGTTCTCCCGGATTTCCTCATGGTCACACGGATGAGTGAAGTCAAAGATGCTGTGACCCGTCAGATCCACCTGGTTAAAAAATGTATAGACATTATTTTGAATGCAATGTTTGCGATAGTTTGATACATGTCAGCTGTGGTGGAGGAGATGGTGGCACCTGTGTCATTCCCAGGTACTTGTTGATGTTCTCTGACAAGAAGATCATGTCGCCGTCAGCCGTCACGACTGTGATAAAACCTTCGAGAGACTTGAGGTAGAGTGAGTCCATGTCCTCTCCAAGCTGGTCGCCATCTGTAAACCAGAAGTGTGACGTGTTCAGTTTAAGAGCTACTGGACCATGAACCAAAACCTGACAAAAATGAATTCAAATATTTAATTATGTCGATAAAGCAAATAGTGACAAAGGACCTCTTCCGGCACATTTATAAATGTGCCAGTTATTTTGACGACCTATTACCCATTTCACAGTTTTTACTCTCGAAAAATCCCTTTATCTTTATCGTAACCAAATTAATTAACTTTTTTTATGAATATCTAGCTCTATTAAACTAAAATCAATTGAAATTGAGAACCTTTCATTTTGATTTATATTAAAATAATTGTCTCCACTATTTTAGCGTGGATTTATTACCAAAAGAAAACCAGAAAACATAAATTAGGGGAACTTATAAATAAGGTCTGAAAGCTTGTTGACCTGGACTCGTGGCCAGATATCTCGACTACTGGTGGGAAACCGGAGCTTCCTGTGGGCGGTAGATTCTCACAGGCCGACTGGTCTAGAGCCACCTTTGGCCTGGATACTTACATGTCATTATCAGACAGTTTCCTGGTTATGCAAGTGTACTCCTTTGATTAGGAGTAATGTGTTAGCTGCTTCTGGACCCCTGTTCTGTTCCATGTTTCACTCACAGTGATTCATTTGTGATTGTGAAACAATAAATATGTAATAGTAAAGAAAACCGAACACTACAAAACTGAACATCAACAACTACAAGAATAACCCTTTCTACCCTTTGTTGAAACAACATCAGCATAAGGTTTAAGTTCAAACTTACAGCATTAAGTCCATTTTTGCCATGATAACAGCTTCATAATGCAAGCTAACAAGTGAGGCATAGTGAGATATACAGTTTATTTGCAGGATTAGAAAGTCTCAAAGTAAAGATTGATTAGCTAAAGGGAAAAGAAAGAAAGCTTTGCCAACTGAACAAGGAAGAATTAAAGTAAAGTAAGTCAGCCGCTTTAGAAACAAGGAAGGTTGAAATACAACTGCCTTATCAGAAACATAAAACAGTCTCTTAATTTGTAATGGCCACTAGATGATGTTCCACATTTGAAAATGAGGGCAATAGAATCCTTTGAAACACGGACATATAATTATATACTATATTATTCATATATTAACTCGTGATTGAACTAGGGTTGATGAGGCCTCATGAAACAGCTGAATAGTGAAGACACTGTATCATGAAACAGTGTCTTCATTTTTAAAAGGCCACTAGATGGCACTCTCTTCTTCATAATCTTTGTTTCTTATCCAACTATTCAATGAAACCTGGCATCATTTTCAAATTAAGGGTACCATCTAGTGGTCTTTCAAAGTTAAAACACTGTGTCATGATACAGTGTTTCATAAGGCCTCATCAACCCATCACTAGTGTCTTCCCGTTTCCTAACAAAATTGACAGAAATAGCCAAAGCTCGAAGTAAAAAGTCCACGGCAACCTGCATGAAATTATGCACAGAAATTAATATATTCAAGTTCTTGTCCATGGTTTTGAAGTTGCATGATGTTTATGCCAATATAATACCAATTTGTACCAATCTATCATATTTGAAATTGTTTGCATGAATGATTCAAATCTGCTTGTATTATTGAAGTTTACAACACTTTTTAACATAGTCACATAATCATTGTTTTGTTAAGTATGATAGTACAGACGATTTTACTGATATTTCTTCAAAAAGTACTAAGATTATTTTACTTACGTCATCTCCTTTCAGGTCACGATTTTACAAAGTCTGAATAGTCAAGGATTCAATGCTGAATTTCCGAAAACACATTAGCAGTTTGGGTTGATAACATTTATCAAAAAGCTCAACGCCCATCAGGCATGCTGGACATTAAGCGGTTAAAAGTAGATTCGAAGAAAAATCATTAACAGCCATCTACAAAAAAAGCAAGCAGATTGAACTCTGACTAAACACAAACATTTCAATCTTCTCCATCAGTGGGGTTTGTTACACAACTGAGGTGTGTGATTGTGCTGCATGTGTAGGGGTGTGTGGCGCCAGGGCAGCAATTTGTTATGGCTGACAGCAGTGGGTCCAAGTTTCCTCCAAAACATCTCTGTCCATCTCAGAGCAATCACAGCAATTTGATAAGAGTCAATCTGCTGCTGCATCAGAGTGCCCTACCCACTGCTGTGCCTCAAGAATCGGACCCCACCTCAGTTTCCCACCTAGAATGACCTACTCGGACAAACTTTTTTAATTGAAATTAACACATGATGGAAATGATATAAAACAATTAAAGAACAGATGATGAAATGTTGTTTGTGTTCAAACCTTTAGGGTATTTGGTGCAGCCCTCTATTTAGGAATAAGTACTCTACTTTTGGTTACTCTAATTAACCAAAAAACAAATTGGCTCTATTTTACCGTATGGTTGACCGGACAAACATGATATTTGTTGAATGAAAATAAATGTTTTGAAATGAAACAATGTGATAACATTTTCAGGGCAGTGATGTATGAGGCATATTCATTATGTTTATGGTTCACCGAATTGTGAAATTAAATTCTATTTCTTACCCTACTATACCCAACAATAATAGTTATGATAATTTGTTTTGTTTGTGATGTCTTCAATTCAAATATTTAAACGCTTTAGGATTTTAATATATAAACATATATTTATCATTACTTTGGAATTGGTCGCCAAATGTATGTCTGTTCCATTGTAATTGATAAATTGTTAAGCTTTTTCCAAGTCCATTAAAAAATGATACCTAGTTTATCCATGTTATAGTTACTTTCTAAGTCATTCTCAAATTTAATCATTAAAAAATGTCCATTTTCAAACAGCCATATATCTTTAATTTTCACTTCAAAGTAACAAAATCATCTGAGGAAAGACATTAAGACTTGCTACATCTTGATAGGTTCAATTTTAAATCAATTTCATTTTTCACATTGTATTTTGATTTTTTTTTTCCCCCCCAAAATCATCTAGCCTATGGAGCCAAGTGTGTACGAATATACATATTACTTAGACACAAAAAAATATAAAAATATAATGGTTTTAATAAGTATTGTTTACTCATTATTGGTGACCCTTATCTACCCATTTGTTTGATCCCTCTTTTCAGAAGTATATTGAAAAATTAACGACGCTTTCATTTTTTCGTTTTCAATACAAAAAGGAAAAAAAAAGATCTTGGATTGATTATCGTAAAAAGTCCCACCTGTTCCGTTGACAACCAGCTTGCGAGTCCGCAGGAAGCTGATGGCCAGCCTCATGATGGAGGCCTTGTCCAAGTGAGTGCTGACACTTTCTGGCAGAGGCAGTTGTTGCGCCAGCTCGTAGAAGACCTCGGTCTCTTTGCTGCGACGGCAACGTGCTGCATCGCGGGACTTTTCCTTGCGACGCTCTGAGCTGTTCCTGGAGACAGATAAAGTTCAAGATGGTAGTACATTTTTCACTAAGGTACACAATACAATGAGCATGTACAATAAAGGCTAACTATTGTTTTGATTTATGTGTATCTTAAATGGATCTTGGACCTCTATTGTACTCATCAGTATGTGTCTGTTTGTACAAAACTCTCTTTTCATTTAAATAGTTACATTAGAAAATGTGCTTAAGCCCCGCCCACTTTATCTGGAGTTAAATCTCGTTTACCCCAACCACACCCACTCTGCTGTGATTGGTGAAGCTTGAAGTCATCATTCCGAGAATTCTCCCCCTCCATGAGACTGGCTGGAGGAGGACTGAAGCCCATAATTATGTCATAATGGACTCTGCTCTCGTAACCTCTTTTTCACCCAGATTTCAGACGGGGGAGAACTTTATAAAGTAATAACTTCAAAACATGGTCGTGATGAGGGACTTACTCCATCTTATTGAGGAAGACTTCGACATTTGAAACATGTGACTAAGTCACCAGAGTTGGGTTTTTACGTGAGTTGCCCTTTTTTATAACATTTTTATACAATTTTTTACATCAAAAAAATAACGTGATTCATCCCACAAAGTCAGCCCTAGCTCATCACTGTCTTGTAGCTGAAAAACGATTTAAATCTTTACTCAAGTTCAAAGTCAGCTGTTACATTTGGGTAATAGAAATACACTAAATCTCGCAGGGCCAGAAAGATGAGTCCCCAATTTCAACAGAACGGGTGTCGTCACCGGCTTATGTAACATCTCAGCTCCTGGCTGAACCAGGCCTTTTCACTCGGATGGTTGATCTGCTGCCGATTATCACGCAGTGAAAGGCCTTAGTGTCTGGAGCCACTCCAGCGCCTTCATTTATTCATGGTCATGGGTGAAACGGGCTGCTGGTTCACCGTCAAAAAGGAAAGATTTGATCCAGCGATTACGTTTTTTTCTTTTTTTTACACAAGACCTCTTACTTTAAAGGCATCCATCCAAGTGTAAGGAAGCAGCGAAGCTCAGCACTTCTGAGCCAGTCGGTACATAGAGGGAATAAATGGGAACAATCCTTTCTCTCTTAAGAGGATACAGTATATTCTGTCCAATATAGAAATGAACGGTAACTTAATCAGAGCGACTTGGAAGAGGACGGAATGAAATGCAACAATGAATTGATTCATCACTAAGAAACATGTGTTGGTTCATACATTTATACATTCATACATACACAGTAAGTCAACCACTGCTTGCCAAATAAAGGTCAAGCATTCTAGTCGAACCAGGCTTGACATATATAATATTATATCACATTATAGTGATTACAACTGACAGTCAGCTCAAAAAACATTTGTATTATCGTGTTTACAGGAGAATGAAAAAAATGGAAACACAGGCACAAAAAGTGAAGCTCAGTAAATCAATTTTATCAACCGGGTAACTTAGCATCTTAACAATTTGGAATTGGATCAAGAAACAAGTCTTTACAGTCCTGCATGAAAAAACCTCCACTATGTAGCATCGACTACATTTTTCCGGTTGTGTTTTCCTCTTATACTTATTCATTAATTATTTGTTTTTCATGCTGTAAACAATACAATAAAGTTATTTTATATTGGTTCTATTGATTTTATTTTGCAAAGCGTAAATCTAAAATGTTTTTTTAAAACAACTTATTTTTAAACAGATCATAAAAATGATCTGTTTAAAAATAAATTGATCACCTACCTTTCAAATATAACTTAGTCATAAATAGTATTTCAAAGTTTTAAAATATGTATTTTTCAGTCACCCCCTCCGCTCTGACAGAGAAATGGGTCTGGTTCAACATGAACTCGGTGACTTTGATTTGTGAAGTGAAAATACAGCCAAATAATCGTTGACCTGAGCAGTTTTCCAAATCGTATTAGTTAAGGATCAGGAAAGATAGAAGAGAATCTTCGCGAGGAGCTGACTACGACGTCTTCAAAGTTGTTTCTTAATAGTCATAAATTATTTTTATAGAATACCAAAAGCGATCTATAAATATAACTTACTTACTATAACACAAACTAACTAATAATATATACTTTAATCAAGACTATTTTATCAACCAATGCTGATATGTTACTGTACTGTTAGTCATACTGTATGACTAGAAGACAGCCGGTCAAAGCGGCAGGCCGTCAACAATGAGTCAGGTTCCGCTCAAGGTTTCTGCCTTCCAAAAGGAAGTTTTTCCTCGCCATAGCTCACTGTACAGTGTTTCGCTTCTTGCTCTTTGTTGAATTGCTGGGATCTATTTTTCCTTAATCAACTATAGTCTTATTTCAACTGTATAGTGTCTTGAGATAACTTTGTTATGATAAGACACTTTAAATAAAATTGAATTGAATTGAAGACACTGTATAATGATACAGTATATTCATGTTGCAAGACCTCATTTTGAAAATGATGACAGGATTCACTGAAATAGTGGATTAGAGCCAAATATTATAATGAAGAGAGTGCCATCTAGTGGCCTTTTAAAATGAATTGTATCATGATACATTGTCTTTAGAGCTGTTTCGTGAAGCCTCACCAACCCATCACTAATAACAGATGCATAGGTTTACTTGTAACTCTGAATGTGTCACTTTGCAAGAGAAGTAAATCAAAACTCATTTATACATTTGTCACATGTACAAATAGCCTCGGGTTTTCAGAAAAGAAATGCGTGAAAAATCATTTATCTGGTGCTTATTAGTGTGAAATGACTGAGACACTGCATGCTGCTGGCGAACTTTATGGTCCAAAACAAACCGCAAACTATTTCTTAGTAAAGCATTGAGATCTGTTCCCGTCAGGCCGAGCCAATAAAACTGCTGGGACCTTCAGATGTCGGACTAACTTGTGATTGTAAATCATCATCTGACTTACCAAGTTATAAGTGTGGCCAATGGCAGTTTCTGCATGGTGCTGATAAGCATCTGTGAGTGGAAGCAGAGAAAATGTATTTTTCTAGCACAGGGATTAGTGCAAATGCTGACGCTGAGGTAACTTGCCTCGGCTCCCAACCGAGTTAATACCTTAACCTTTTCCTTTTCCCCCCTAAATGTGTTTCACCAAGAACATATTTAATCGTCCTGTTAAAGAAAAACAATTAAAAGTATCTTCCATGATCAACAAATTAATTAAAAAACAAATTCTTGCTGAGGAATTAAGTAAAGATTGGTACTTTGTTAGCATATTTTCATAGCTACATTTAATAAATATATACATAAGCGATTAATCATGTGATACTTAAACTGACGGCGTAACCACTTTAAACACAGTTTTTTTATGTCCCTTATCAAACTCATCTTGTCAAAAACGGTTCCTTTCATGGTTGTTTATCGATTCATAGTCAATAACCGTTTCCTCTCTGTGTGTGCTTGTGTGTCTGCATGTCCTCTTTGATAGTTAGGGACTATTGTTCTGCGCAAGATTATTTCGGGATAAGACACAATGGAAGCAGCAGCGCAACAAACATACTGATGAACCCATCGACCCACACAGACCGACGCGCAGACACACACAACATACACAACAAGTTTTTACTTTCCATGTTCTACGTCACTAATTTAATGTGACTTTATACTACACATTAGTACAGTGAACATTAGTTGGTTAGGTTGGTTTTCTGAAGTTAACATTTATTAAAACCTGATGAACTTAAGAGTTGAACGCAAAAGATTTTAATAAGTATTATTCCAGATAGAACACACTGGACCAGGGCTATATATAATGAGAAATATCTATCGCTATATTGGCACGTGCGATATGCATATCGATAACACGTGCGATCATTTATTACTTTTATTGTATAAATCAAGCATTTCTTAAATGCACACTTCGACCAATCAGTGTCCCGTTCTGTAAAGTTGTCAGTTTGTACTTCTATGTCTCATTGTCGTTTACGTCTTGGTCTGTGGCTATTGCGACACGTCTTGCTGGCGCGCTGACTTGTATATACACGAAAGGGAAATATCGCATCGTTTTCCTTATCCATATTCCCGGAACTACCCTACAGTACTCGCGTGCATGCGGCTACATTTTTAGGTGAAAGAATAAAAACATTGTATTAATATTGATATCGCAATTAAAGACAGCAATATCGAATATCGCACTTATTTCCAATATTGTGCCACCCTACAATGGACTAAACTTGAATGTCTGAACTGTTTTTTTTAGTGGACGAAGGTGACTAATGAGTTATGAGAGACACCAGTTAAAGGGCTGGAAATAGGTGTTTATTTAGAATGCCCCTTCATTGGGTGTTCCAATACAACAGTTGGGTTGTCGAAGGGGTCCTTCATGACCCTAAAGAAGATTTTTGATGAGAGTACCAGGTAGTCTATAAGTAATTGTAAGGAATACAGAGGCTTCCAGACGGATACACACACACACCAGCGCTTGCTTACAGTACCTCTTCCTGTAGTTGTGGCGCCTGGTCAAACACAAACAATGAAGCAGAAGCTAATCTGTGATCCTGAGGAACAGAGGGTTCTGGAAATACATGGACGCACGGACACACACGAACACAAGCACACACGCACACAAGTAAACCCTCCTACACTGATGTTGGGATAAAGTGACCAATTCAAAAAGGAAACAATGGGCCCAAAACAACGTTTCTGGGACGGGAACAAGAGTCTAGACAAGGCAAACACTTAAGCTCATAATCCATATAAACCTACAGTATTATATATAAACAGTATAATAGTACATGAAATGCAACAATTTCTAAGACCTTCGTCCTCACCTTGCTCTCTGTTTTTACGAGACGTTTCCTTACTGTGTCAATTACAGATAACGCTGATGAAAATGATGATGGACAGATAATTGTGTACTTCATGAACCACTTCTTGAAGTGCATTTGTCGATTGACCTCCTTATGCAAGACTTATTTGTGGCTTTCGAATCATATCATAGTTTTACTAAAATCTTTTAATGGTTTAAATTGCAGTGTAAAGTGTGTACAAAATAAAATGAATATAATATATATATAATATTCACAGTGTTTGTTCCTTATGGTGTTACAATTGAACTTGTGAACCGCTGGGTGGCAGCAGTCATCATGTCCTATGCAGCTAAGAATGGAATCTCGCAAGATTGTGTAGATGACCAGGTACGAGAGGATACAGCAGACTTCAGACATATTTATTGTTTTAAGTCAAGTACTTGGGCAATGCTACAAATATCTTTGTTTCTATGGTATCGCAATCTATCACAATATATCGTATCATTGCCCCTGTATTGTGACATGTATTGCATTGCCAGATTCTTGCCAGTACACACCGCTTATATAAACACCAAACATTCAATTTATATATATTTGTAAATTAAATTATTTTTAACCATGTGCCAAATTCAAATCTTGTCAAAAAGAGGTTAAGCAAATCTTAAATACTAAATAGTTTGAAATGGATTGTAATGAAGTAGACATCTTAAAAAAAGAGGTATCTAACTGTCTGGTTCTTGTACTCACAACACAATTACAGCCCAGATGTGACTGAATGAATGCATGTTCTGACCTCAAACCTCAGGCCGTTTGCTATTTTTGCACTGTGTATCATGTATACCTGAACTACTGAATAGGCAATGTGTCAGGCAAGAGAGACACTATCAGATGCTGAAGTGATTTTGTGAGTTTAACCTTGATATCCCTCAACTGGCTTGAGACTGCACATCATTAATCTGTTGTTTTTTTTTTGTTGATGCTTTCAGTTTTGGTATTATCTTCCATTTATATAAGTCAATTTATGACTTTATTTATATGAGTACACAGTCCCAAATTTGAGTTTGTGAAAATCTAGCCGATTGGACCAGTTGTTTATTTTTCATCCACTGAGATCACTGGATTAAATCAAATCAATGACATCAATGAAATTGACCCTAAATGTGCGACTGCCCACTGGCCATTGCCTTGAAATTCTGAATACCAGTCCAGTCCTGGTTTTGTGGGTGAGCAGCATTTAACTTACCTTTAATCACAGATTTCCTGTCGGAATGATTAGTTATTGGTGCTTGTGAAACCCTAGTATTACTCAACAAGTCACTTAGTTATTTATTGGTGCTTGTGAAACTCTAGTATTACTCAACAAGTCACTTAGTTAGTTATTGGTGCTTGTAAAGACCTAGTATTACTCAACAAATCACTAAGGTGGTTATTGGTGCTTGTGAAACCCTAGTATTACTCAACAAGTCACTTGGTTAGTTATTTGTGATTGTGAAACCCTAGTATTACTCAACAAGTCACTTAGTTAGTTATTGGTGCTTGTGATACCCTAGTATTACTCAACAAGTCACTTAGTTAGTTATTGGTGCTTGTGAAACCCTAGTATTACTGAACAAGTCACTTAGTTAGTTATTGGTTCTTGTGAGCTTAGATGACATAACTCTGATGTTAGAGTCCTGTGTTAATTGATCACTACTATGCTATGGAAGATTACGGAAGATGACCACAATTTCAACACATCTTGATACCAGAATAAATACTTGCACACCCTTGAAAATAAATTACTTACTTACTTGAAAATGCCTCAAATTAAGTGAGTAAGATCATCAACATTACATTACAAACACAACGATACTCGAATGAAAGATGCAAATACATCAAATGCCATCTACAGGCGTGGAATGTGTACTACAATCCCTTGAAAATCACGAGCACCACCATCATTGGCCACAATTTTCTTCTTTGTCCATTTGTAGTAACATGTGACCCAACAGTGCTTTTCAACCACTGGGTCAGTCTAGCCAGAACTTGGACTTGGGACACAAGCCTTTGGTTAGTAGACAGAATACCACCCACCAGAGAGTGAGTGCGACTTATCAAGCACACACATACTGCGGCGTGTGACAATTTTTTTAAGGGAGAGAAAATGGTTCCTACGTAGAATATCCCCTGTTTCCCAAAGCCATTAAAACAAAAATGTACATCACATCTCATCTGAACGGACAGAAAATAGGATTCATGGCTGGAGATTATTAAACATGAACACATTTAACAATTTTGACATATACGTTTTTTTAAGTTTGTGTAAATACATATTTCTCTGCTAAGGAGGAAACATGATTGTCTACAGTTGTCCGTCATCAATTAGGGTAAGAAACTGTTGAGTCGGATGAACCAACTAGATATTGTGTCGTGTGAGTTATGTAAAGAATTTTAAGAAAGATCCTCCTTATATATTATATCTATAACATTTCAGAAATTGACAAAGTGATGTAATTGATGTAAATCAGTAATAAGGGGTTTAAATACATCAATATTTTTGAGCCTTTGAACCAGAGGTCAGTGGTCACTTGAGTGCTCCTCTACTATAAGACCAGAGGACAGAGATTACCGTTTGGTTGTTTTTCTGGCATGAGCTGTGTTATGCAAAAAAAATTACACATTATGCCTGTTTTTTTGTAGATCAAGACTGTATTCAAGCCAACTGTAAATGTTTTGTGGTTAAATCTACACCTTGGGCCAACAAACTTACTGCTCTCAGATCAACTTACAATGTGGTCTCAGTGTTGCTAGTTCTCCTTTTAAATGCTTTACTTTCCTGAAATAACACGAACCATGTAGTTTTTTGCTGCCAAGATAACCATAGTGGTTAATCATGTGATCAAGATATGATAATGCAGGGAGGCATTACTATGTGACTGCCCTAACACTTTATGTGGTTGCGGCATGCAGGAAAAACACATACTGTTGACATGTCTTTTACCGAATTTCCCGAAGGAGAACTCCAGAGGTATTAATACAGTTTATCTATCAATCTAAGTTTTGACCTAAAATTTCTGCATTAAACTATTGAGAAACCAGTACATTTAAGAACGGAAAGGTTGCTCTGTGTTAAAATACAAATATTTGAAAAGTCTCTCGTCTCGTTTTCTACAGTTTTATCAAGGCTAGGGTCGGCAGCAGCTTCAGTACGGAGTTCCAGACTTTGACAGTCTAAATCAGCAGATCTGTTGTGTGAAGTCCTTCAAGGTTCTGTTTTGGGTCCTTCATCATTTTTGCTGTATTTGATTTACCTCGGTAAAATCATTCAGGGATTTGCCGATGTTTCTTACCACAGAAGGCACCGAATAGGTGGATACAGCGGTACTGACGTCTGCTATAGTAACATAACTTCAGTGAATCTAGTGGTCCTGATGGTGGACTGTGAGTGTGCATTCAAAACTGCTTGGGCTAACATCAGAATAACTAGTAGAAGGAAATTGTAAGACATTTTGTAATAAAGATGAAGATTTTTACTTGTTCAAGAAGACTAATAAGTTAACGGCAACACTCCATCAACAAGTTTTTTGCTCTCACCTCAAAGGCAGTTTTTTCTGCGTCACACTCTAGCCCGGTTCACTTTTGTCCAAAAGACAGAGTGGCCAGTGTCCAGTGCTAAAACCTGCTCTTTTAAGCCAGATCTGATTAACAGTCACAACGGCAAACTCCAGTCAGGAAAGGCCCAAAACAGAAACTAGTTTCAACACTTAACAGATTTTGGATGTGTGCATGTCATACAGCAGCCTTTGCTGTCACACCGTAAGACAATGCTGTACTCAGGAAGAAATATTATGCAAGATTTGGCTGTTTCTCGTCATTACTGACAATTAATGAGAGGATGAGTCATGATTCATTTTGAAAGTGATTATGACACTAAATGAATCATTCATCCAGACAATATTGACAGCTTGTGTGGGAGGGGGGTAAGAAGTACATTTGTTAAGGAAGCCTTTTCTAAATGAAAAGTTATAAAAGACAACACGCCATTTGTTAAATGAGTAGAATGACTCAGAAAGAGCAAGTATTAAGTATTTAATTGGTAAAACTGAAAAAAACTATTTTATTATTTTATTTGTTTTGTGTACATCATGCCCTGAAAACCTTTTTATTCAAAAATGTATTTTTTTTAACTCTGCTTTAGCACTTTGAGATTGGTATGACGAAAATTGCACTATAAATAAAATCTATTATTATTATTATTATTATTATTATTATTATTATTATTATTATTATTATTGTTATTATTATTATTATCATCATGTATGTGCCATTCTACATGTGTAATACCACTACAAACTTCATTCTAGATTGTTATTTACATTCCCATTTGGGGCTGAAGTCTATTTGACCAAAGGTTAATTCCAAATCGCTAACTCACAGTAGCTCTATTGGTTACAGAATGTTGTTGTAAGCGGCTTGTTTTTTCTTTTCTTATAGACGGATTCCTCTTTGAGCCCAAAACATCTTTGGGGCCTTGCTGTACAAACAACATCATCTTGTTCAACCACATTATCGGATACTTTGTTAAAAGACTTGGGGAAAAAGTTTCTAACCTTGATAGCCTTAAAATCCAAATGAAAAATGTTTCGCAATAATTTATTTTTTTGCAATAAATCAATACAAATCATTTTACTGCTTCTATATAAGAAGAACACAATACACACCTAATCTATCTTCACAATCATATTCACATCAATTCCATACTTCAGGGGCAGAAAATTACACTTTTAATTGTTAAAAAAGTCAAATGTTTGTTTAACAAATGTCACAAACATCCTGTTAACATTTTTGTTGGCTTCCTATAAACCATGGAATTTAACTAGTAATTTCACTACTTAATTTATTATTTTTATTGCATGTACTTTAATGTTCCAACACCTGGATCTGAGTAAAATCTGGACTCAACAGCGAATTCTAACTTAAAACTTAGAAGATACATTTACTAAAAAGCTTTGTAAAGTCACTTTGCACTTATGTATCTGTTGTCTAGTCTTATTCATAACATGAGGCCACTTCTCTTTGGAAATACCAAAATTATCAGAGTAACATTGACTGTTTGTTTTGATAGTTGTCCACTACTTAGAATTTGACCAAATGGAAAACAAATCACTGCACTCTCGTTGGAGATTTGATTATGAGGTCATCATTTTAGGTAGAAATGTGATTTGACCTCTGACTTTTTGTGTAGAAGCAAAACCTTTTGACCTGTGATACTTTCTTGCATGTATACGCAACACTTAACAACAGTAGAAATATAAAGATATTGCAGGTAACCTTTAATAACGTGTGATAACTTATCAAACACGATTTATTGCAAGAGTATTCCTAGCAATGATCATTTCGATATCACGCAATACTTTGGATAGATGCAAGCGCACTGACAAGTCCAATATTGAATTGCAAATGGAAAGAACGGTTAACAGGATGGCAGCGCTTCAGGAGCACACGGTGTAAGGATGCTTCCCAGAAGACACTGCAATTTGCAAGAAATCCTTTTTTTTCCTCCATAGTAGAGCGGATTGTTCGTGCAGGAAGGGAGATGAATTGGATCCGATACATTTTTGAAGGTGAAACTCTTTTGCAAACTGTGGTTCACATTTACACTGAAATAAACGACAACTACAACAACAATCATTTCTTTATTAACTATAAATGCATTACTGCTGTAAATAACTTCAACAGCAAATTTGGAGTACATGGGTATTTGTGTGTACATTAGGCTTTTTTTGAACTGCTACTTACTTAAAGTAGTAACAGAATGGCTAGAATTTCCCAATATCTTTATTTATTTGTTTTCGCACCAATATGTTGCATGCATTTGTATGCATTTTATGTGAACATTGCCTTAGATGCAATAGAAACATTAGGTAAGATTACATTTTTTTTTAATAATAAAGAGTAGAGGTTTTTGGTGGTTTCATTTTATATTTATTTTTCTCACCATTACTGGTGAAACTAGTCTATACTACGTAATAGTGAACATGTTTTTTATTTTAAGGACCCTTGTCATTTTGAAATAAGTGCTTTTATATGAGAATTAAAAAAAAAAGTTGGAATAATTAGTATTTATTTATTTGTAGGTATAATTGTATTTCATTGTTTAGTTATTTTATTTTTACTTGATCGCCCCTCACAACAGTTACTGGAATTTTTTATTGCCCACCACTGATAGGTTGAAGGAATTATGTATCACTCGTGGGTAAATCAGTTTTCCTCTAAAGTCAAAAATTAAATTTGGGGGGAAAAACGTATTAATAAAATGAATACATCAAAACATTGACATATCAAAGGAAATATGGGCGTGTAGCTATACCAGTCCGCCAAGTCTCATAAATCATTGCCAAACTCTTGGAAGACATATTTATATGAAAACTGTCTACTTAACGAGAATAATATAACTAATAAAATAATGTCATATTTTGTCAATCATGCAGCTTTTACTATATCAGAACAACATGCTGGAGAAATTCACACAATTTATTGAATACAATATCAAACAGTTAAATCGATAGGGCAAAAGATTTCCCAACAAATTCAGCCTCTCAAACTGAGTTCACATATTTTTGGAAAAACATAACCTTAGTAATGAACTCTTATCGCTAACAAAAACAACTGTTGCATACTCATCTTGAAAACGCATACGCCAGGCTATATACAAATGATTATGGATAATTAAAAACTAACAGTTAATACCTGCTTCTCAATTTTAATTTTAATTCAATTATTTGGAATATGATTCTGTCTTTAACACGTATTATCTTATGTTATTTAAATTTCTTATATACACAATACGTATAATAGTTTCCCACTGGCATACATTTAATTTAAATCCAAAGAGAAAAGCAAATGTTTATGGAATTACTTTTTAATAAAAAGTTATAAGTATTTTACATTTAAATGTAAAACTATATATATATATATATATATATATATATATATATATATATATATATATATATATATATATATATATATACATATACTCATTGTAATTGTAATTGTTAGATAATTAAAAGCCATTAAAAAAAAATATACCCCTTGATATAATAGTTTAATTACATTTTTGGGGGGAAAAATACTAAGAAAAAGCAACAGTGTAAATATATAAAAGCAGGCCAAGTCCCAGCAGCGGCAACAAGTCTTTCCCGTAAAGGTCCAACTGACAGATTTGGACTTCGGAGTTGTTTAAAAAAAAAAAAAGAAAAAGGAAATGTGTTACAAGTTACCTCTTCTTCTCCTTTTCCGCCGCCATTGCCCGATAAATCGATAAAACCGCTGTAAATCCTGGTCCTGTTAGTCCAAACTTCAAAAAAAACTACCCCCCAAAAAAAGCGAAGGTCAAACGTTGTTGTTGGTCACTTAAAGCCCGGGGAGTGTGACGGTCCTGGCTGGAGGAGAACCGGCCGTACAGTCTCAGAACACTGCCGAGGATTGTACAGCCTGTCCCCGCAGAACAGACGCTGAACTCCGGCTCAAACTCTTGCGTGGTTGCCTCGGTGCGGAGGACGTTGAGGACGTTGTCAAACGCCCCAGTGAGAGGAGTCCTGGAACCGCAGCCCTCCTGACCTGCAGCGCTGCTGACAACTGCGCCAGGATTGGCTGCCGTGAAGGCCGAGAAGCGACTCCGCCCACTGCCCCTACCTGGAGAGAAAGTTCTCCATCAAGACTCAGGGTTCAAGTATAATTATTTCTTTAAAAAACTATTTTCTGTTATTAACTTTGTTTTTTAATTCAGGATACTTTTAGAGTTTTAAATGTAATATTTTTATTAATTTTTATTTACTTCTGCCGCCTGCAGTTAATACAAAACTCCGCAGTGAGAATTCTGACCCGCTCTAGTAGAAGAACTCACATTTCCCCGATCCTTAAAACTCTTCACTGAATGCCAGTTTCTTTCAGGATCAATTTTTTAAATTCTGGTTCTTACTTTCAGAGCTATTCATGGTCAGGCTCCTCCTTATATCAGTGATCTGATCCAGCATTACACCCCAACTCGGGCTCTGAGGTCTGTGGATCAGAATCTGCTTATGGTTCCTGAACACGCTTCCGGACCAGAGGAGAGAAATCCTTCAAGGCTGATCTTCCTTGAGTCCTTCAAGAAATATCTCAAGATATTCTTATTTGTGCAGGCTTTTCCCTGATTTTCTGGGACTCCTCTGTTTGTCTTATGTGTCTTGGCCTTTCAAAATATATATTTATATATATATATATTGTTTTTGGTTATTAAAGCGCTTTGTGACCCTGGTCTAGAAAGGCGCTTTACAAATAACCTTTACTACTTACTTACTAATGTGAAAACACTTTTGACTCAATCACATGGTTCAAATGTTGAATCTTCCTCTCCAAGATGCAGTAAGTCACTCATCATGACCATGTTTTAAAATTGTTACTTTATAAAGTTCTCCTCCATCTGAAATCTCGGCGAACAAGAGGTTACGAGAGGATTTAATAATGGCTTCACTCTTCCTCAGGCCAGCTGTGGACACCTGCTCTGTTTATACAACGAGTCATTCGATTTACAGTTTAACAACTGTAATAACACCCGCTTTGTTTATACAATGAGTCATTCGATTTGCAGTTTAACAAACTAGTCACTGCAACTAATAAACTAAAACTAAAACTAAACTAATAACTGCACATAATAATACAATTTAATTTCTCACTGTCCACTAAAGTTTTGGAAGTATTTTTCATGTCCTTTTGGAGATACAGGCATCGATGTATTTTTATATGTTGCAACTGGGGGCTCACTTTTCTTCGTTCTCCTCGTCCAAAAAGACAGACGTCCAATGACCTCCATAATGCTTGTGTGTAATGCCCCTCTTGTATTGAAGTCCTGACATTAGAAATTGTTCCCAAAAATAAATGAAAATAAGTCTATATTTTAAGATTGTTTGTAGTGGAAGATCAATAGGAATATCTGTGTCAGTAAACATGCACAGGATGTTCCCTGATAGTCCAGGAGCTGGTGCTTAGTTCACTTGGTTCACCCTCTTCGGGAGCAGGTCTCGCCACATTCTCCTGCAGAAGCTCGCGCTCCACTTCATGTGTCAACCCGCTGAATATTTGAAATGCAGAAGATTTATGATGATAACAAAGAAGCCAGAACGACACACCTAAAAAAAAATTAAAAATGAGTGGGGCCAGTCCGGATCAGCAAGATCCCAGCACATGAAGTTCTCAAAGAAGTACATCTAAAAATAAAGACCTGTATTTAACAGTTAATTAAAACATAAAGACATTACAAAAATAATCACGGTAGATTTTAAGCATACATACGTTTTGGGGTTTTTATTTCTTACATATTTTCATAAAATCATTTAAAAATATATAATAATAATAATAATAATATATTTTTTAACAGAAAAAAATTATATGTTTATCAAGTGAATACCAATTTGATGTATTTCCTAATAAAATCATCAATAAAATGATACATTATCTTCCATCAGTATGTTCCCTTTAGACAAACATTTAGCAGGAGCAAAATAAACAATGATTTCTTCAGTGTTTATTTCAAAGTAAGCATTCAATGACCTGGTTAGATGTGGTGAAGGTAGGTGTGCGGTGTTTGCTCTGAGATCAAGAAAAGAAAGCAAAAAAAAACAACAAAAAACAGGAGATGAGTAATGTGTGTGTCATGACCTATATTTTCTTTGATTTTATTTTGTGCTTTCACTTCCTGTTTCCTCTGCTTCCAAATTGTTGCTCAACTCAGGGTTAAATACTGCTGACTTACTGGTGAACAATCTTTTATGAGTCTGCTCGGAGACCCCGGTTTTCTTCCAAGATAAATAAAGATAAAGATTGATAAAAAAAGTTGCACTCACATCCTTCTACGTCTTAAACCAGTACCTCTCTGTTTAACTTTAATCTTTTCATACATTGCTTTATCTCCCACTTGATGCCTGTGATGTAACAACTTGTCTTTTAAGACTATTCCAGTCAAATGAAGGCAGTTGAACCACGTGACCTCCAGTACTTCCAAACGCACTCAAAATCCTTGTTGACAGCGAGCCAAGCTAAACACAGTGTTTCTGATGGAAAACTGCTGTAACAAGCAAACGCCAATATTTGTTTGTTAAAGAGTGCAGCACTCTCGTCTTCCCACCAGCATGCCGGAAATTTGGATCTCAACTGTGCTCAGGGGTTAACTTGGATTTCATAAGGAAGACAGAAAGAGTATTTAATACTAAACAACTTTAAATTGGGTTCCTATTTAGAAAATCTGTTTTTTAAATCTAATCCTTTTTGCGACTACTAACCCGGTGCCAACTTTAAAGGGCAATTAATGTGTTGATTTAAGTGTTTCTTAAATAGATCTTGGACCTCTTAAGTACTCATCAGTATGTGTCTGTCTTTTCATTTGAATATTTACATTAGAAAATGTGCTTAAGCCACGCCTACTTTGTTTTTCTGGAGATGAAATCTTGTTTACCATAACCCTACCCACTCAGCTGTGATTGGTCAACATCAAGGTTTGTCATATGAATCCCGGAAGTCTCCATCTTCAAGAGACTCCTTGTATAAACAAAGCGGTGCATGATTACAGCTGTGCCCGCTTTGTTTATACAGCGAGTCCCTTGGAGATGGAGACTTTCGGGATGAATGACTTGCGGTGATAAACCTTGATGATTGACGTCACAATGGACACAGATCCAGGCCTTAATCCACTACAGACCTGGGCTTTTATCACACATTTGTTCAGTTTCCGAGAACAACTGCATCCTACCTAGCACATCAGTGCAAAGAGGACACTTCCCTCAACTGCCTGGCGGATTTTTTTTACCAGTTGGGGGTCAAATGCCAGCACTTTTTTGTGAAGTAATGAGTGAACCAAAAGCGTAAACAAGCACAACTGAGTGGCGTGAAATAGAAGATGAGTGATTAAGGTACACATTTCAATCGGATCAGTATGTACCTTGTTCACACCTTAACCGGTTACGTTTTTGAGTTCTTCATGCTGTGTTGAAATAACTTTGAGTTTCCGTGCTGTAGACTGATGAGACAAGTGAGATGAATGGATGTGTCACCTTAATGGGTGAATGAATGCCTTTAGGTCTTAACTCACATTCTTTATAAACACCTACACTGGAAAGGCTAATGTATTACTGTATTATGAGTGACTGTACTCTGTTACAATTACTGTTTCAATGAGTGGTATTTGTAATACAGTTATTTGTTAAAATGGATGGACATAAGACAAACACAGTCATGATCGTGTCATTAGAGTGCACGTAAAGTGGTTAATACAGCTTTTGATCAGACATATTTCTGTCCTGGCGGTACATATGTTTCAAATGCAATTGTCTTCAATTAGTAAAACATAGTAAAACAATCACTTTTGCTCGATTTAAGCCCCGCCTCTTTTGGTTTAGGCAAAGTAGACTGTTACTGTAAATTAGGTTAACCGGTTGCATATCCAATGCAAACAAAGATGTTCAGCATGGGGCATAATACTTAGAGGGGTTATTCATATTTACATTGGATAATGTGAGAATATGAACACCGAATTTTACCTTTAATGAGACATAATATAATATTTGTTGAGTGCTTTTCTAGATGTGTCATGAATAAGACCGGTTGAGGGCAGTTTCCTTTATTATTTTTTTTATTATTATTATCATTTATTGATTAAACGTGTTTTGTTGTCAAAGAGGACTGTATATTTTTTTTGTAATTCTTCGGCCCATTGCCCAGCTCTATGAAGTTGTATTGTATTGTTGTATTGTCATTCCCAGGCATCAGAAAATCATTAACTGCATTAATTTTAATTAGAATGAGAATTAAGATCCTTAAATGATTGTGTTCTTGTCTTGGGTCTAACACACACACACACACACAAGGTGAAGTAAGCAAAAAACCCTCACACAGGTAAATCTGTTTGTATTTGTGTAGATTCAAGAATGCACTTAAATCAAGCTTTTCCAATTGCTGTTGGAAATGTACAGTTTAATAATAATAGTGGTAATGATAATAACAGCAACAACAACTAATAACACTTTATTTCTATTGCACTTTTTGTCATACAATGACCTCATCAATATAACAATATGATTTTTGTATTAATAGTATTTCTAACGTGAACAATAGGCTATTGCCTTAAAAAAAACTTGATTTAAACAACAAAAAATGAAAATATAACATGTTGAATTATATTAGTTGGCAATCCTGATTATGTTCATGATTGTGATTTATTGATGTAAATCGACAGATTAAACATTCTTTTTAGATCAAAAATAATTAATGAAACATTAAGATATCGTTTCTTAAAAGGCTAAATTAAGAAACTAGAGCTCACAGAATAAAATAAAAGTCTCATTAGCGTTACCAGGGTGTTCATGAAATCATTTAACGGTAAGAATTATAACTATAATTCACATATTGTTATGGAAACTGTGGCCACCTACAGATTTAGATTTACATCAGTTGCTTGTCTGGGAATTGTATCAAAATGCCAAGCAACAATGAGAACGTCTGCTGCTGAGAAAAAGATAAGGAATGTAGACACATCGAAATGTTTTGAAAGTATGTGCTAGAACATATTTTACGTAAGCAAATGTTGACCTAGTGTCCATCAATGATGTTAAATGATATATTAAAAAAAAGCTGAAACTATGTCTTCGCAATTTGTCAGTCAAATCTTTTTATAAGAGGATTAAAAATGGCAAAACTGTGCATGAGATCCTAAGACGATTCAATGTTCGTTGCTCTCATAACATCAGTTTAACAAGATTCATGATCAAGGGAGATTGATAAAGCGATAACTTTAAAACCCAGTCATGACACAGGGACTAAATACATACTTACTACACAATGTAACGGAAGAACATACTTAAATAATTCATTGGTCAGTTGGAATTGAGGGGTAGGGCCCCTTCAAGGTGATCATAAAAAAAGTGTTTTAATGCAAATATTATGAGCACTTTCTAAAGAGGTTAAAACATTGTAATGCCAGAGAAGCACAGAGAAAAGAGGGAGCAGTCAGTAGCGTCAGAACACCTGTGTTGATAGATGCGAGTCGCTGTAAATGCAGCTGCCCCCGAGTTTGATGGTTGATTGCGAGAAAAATGTCAACATCTCCATTTACCCGTCCGCTCAGCCATTTAGTTGCCAGTGTTTTCAAAAAAGGCAGATGCCCAGACACGCTGGCAAGTCTGTATATGTATTCCTGAAGTCAGGAGCTTATGCAACTGTTCTGTTTTCACAAGATCCCAAAATAAAAGGAAGATAGATGTTCCTAAGGCTGTAAAAAAAAAAGAAAGTGTTCATGTTTTCCGAAGGAAGAAAATAGTTTCCAATAACATCAGAAAAAACATATTCCCTTGTGTCCATGTGTGTCTTTCAAAAACAAATATATATTTGCAGTTTAGTCGTTGGCGTTTTTTTCATAGATGTTGTCATGTATCTCCAGCTGACTTGAGATACCTAAAGGACATTGAATGCTACCTATCTGGTTGGGGAATTTTTAGCTATTGTTTGCTCATCTGAACAAACAGATCCGGTCCTGGATGGGGTTGGATTCTTTCCCGTTTTTGAGTTGCCAACCATAATTTGCAGAATGTTAATTGGGTAGCTAGGGTAGCTTCACATGGCCAATACATTGGTTCTTATTTGCCAAATAAAAGTCTCCACCCTTTTTCCGTTTATGCTAACCCTCAAGCAAAACAGCCGATTAATAAAGAAGTCTGTTGATGAATGGAAGTTTAAATTATGAACACACCAACAAAAAAACAGACTGGCAACCATAGATAACGCTCAAGATTAAATGAACATGGCCCATTATACAGTGAAGCTGTAATAGTGTCAGGGTAGGCCTCAAATAAACACGTCCTGCCTTTTTCTAGTGATGGGTTGATGAGGCCTCATGATACAACTGTGAAGACACCGTATCTAGGTAAACAACCTCCCCGGCTTCCATAGATACATATGCAGTGGTGGAGGTTATTTACCTTGAACAAAAGGCAACACAAGGGATACCTCAAACACATTTGTTTCCGGTTTTAGACCACCGTGTTCTTTACATCGTATTAGTAAAGCAATTTCTTAATGAAGGCTAAGTAGTCCTGTTGCTAGCCTTGATTTAGACAGTTGTTTAAACCTACTTCACGGCTTCCAGACTTATACATGTCATAACATTTTGTCTGCAATTAAGGACATCTATGATTCTCGAAAAGCAAGACCTTTTTGCAACAATAACAAAAAAGGTACAGCATTTGCAGCATCAAGCATCACCGATCATTCTTGACCATTTTTTCTCTCTTTTCTGTGACTACAGCATCAGTTGCTTGACCCTGAAGAAAGAAACCAGGCAAAAATATTGGATTTATTCATCTTTAACATTACTCATTATCTTTGTAGCGGACACATGGTCCAGGTATTGTATTCATGCATCAACAGAGAATGTGTCGTTGCCTGTTGTTGCTCCTACTGGACATGTATATTTTTGGTAACCATCCTTGCCCTATTCAGCTGAGTCATATGCACATAACATCCTGTGGTTATTCACATCCAACAGGCACACAGACTTGGTGTAGTGAGCAACATCCTGCTGATGTCTATGAACGCGGTGGAATATGAGCTGAACTCACCTGGACAGTGAGGACGTTAAGATGTTTATGAATTCATGTGGATATGTAATATACAGGCCATCTGTTCTGTCATATGCAACACCTATGAAGTAGAATCTTACAGCATTAGAGAAGTGCTTAAAAACACAATTTAGACAGATTGGTGAACAATATTTTAGATAAATAGATAAAGAGCGTGATCTCATTATCTTGTTTTCTTTTTGTGATCATATCAGCAATCTTCTGACTTTCCTTGGTCTATTTTTATTTCGCTCACAGTTATGTAGCAATAGGGTTGGCAGTAATATTTTTCTTCATGGTAGTGACAGAAAGAAAAACATTACTGGGGTTGGTTGAAGAAAAGACAAGACTGAGACAATTCATGATAAAATTCTGAAAGTTGTTGCTACTCGTTTTAATGTTTGCCTTTTCTATTTACATACATTCTGACACACACACACGCTCATGCACACACACACACACACACACACACAAACACACATATACAGGCCTGCACACACATACACACAAACACACAATCAGTCTTAATTGAGAGCATTTCCTGTGCTTCATGTTCATCTTGAGTGATTTTTCCATGACGTTTTTGGCTGATGCACAAGTGCTGTGTGTGTATGTGTGTATGTGTGTGCGCGTCTCTGTAAATGCACAAAGTCTAATGCAAGTCCAATATTTATCTCTGTGACAAAAATTGTGAGAAATATATTCTCACAATTCCAAATTTTATCGTGGTGGCACTAAGAAAGACTAGACACTAGTAAATAAATAGAATTGTGCATAAGCGGCAGAGCCAAAGGTTTTGTCCCAGACAAGCACTATTACTCAATAGAAAGTTCAGAATGTTGTGTGACCTAGTTACTAGAGGTGGAAAAGTAGTTTCCTTAAAGGGCAACTTAAGTGAAAACCCAACTCTCATGATTCACTCACATGTTTCAGATGTTGAATTCTACCTCTCCAAGATGCAGTAAGTCTCTCATCATGACCATTTTTTGAAGTTATTATTTATAAAGTTCTCCCGCGTCTGTAATCTCAGCGTACGTTCAGTTTCATTTACCATCTTCCACAGTATCTATTAAGTTGTTAACGTTTGTGTGATGCCGCTTTGATGATAAAGTGTAAATAACACTATGGTAATACGTGGAAATCAAATCATTTATGGCCTTAGCGGGCATATACATTTCTGATGAAGGTTTTTAAAAAATGTCCACTGCAAACAGCAATCCAGTTCATTAACTTTTATGAATCCAACACAAGCGTGGATTTGGTTGCTATCTGCTAAAAAATGTGTATTGGAAATCAGGAACAAAAAAAAAAAAGGAGGAAAGAAGGATCGACAACAATGGTGTTTTCCAAACTTACAAGTCTTCCTGTGGCGCACACATACACAGACACATTGTGACCGACTGCCGCACCCTGTGACTTCTATTCTCTGTTTAAGAAATAGTTATAGGGGGACAATGCCTCCTTCCTGAGTTCCTACTTGCGCAATTAATTGTGAGTGTGTAAGTGAGTGTGTATGTGTGTGATTTGAGGAAAAAAACAATATCCTTTTCTTTTGTGTTTGTATAAACGATGTATGACACATTTCAGAGGCATCTGGTGGTACACCATCATATTTACTGTCTCTTCGGCCCAAAAAAGTCAGAGCCTCTTTAATGTGGTGGTCATTCACACTCTCACCCATACATTAGGCCAAAGATTGCCTGGCAAATGTCTTATGTTCAGCTGCTTCATACTACTAAAACACCTCCTTTATGAAGAACCTTGTTTTACTGTTACCCCATACTCACACACTTTAGAGCAGCTCAGGTTGAATGAATATATATAGATATAATATAAATGAGTATTCTGAACACTCGTTTATTCCAGTACGTATGAACAGATCTATTTTAATTTGCAATTACATTTAAGTTGAAAATAAATAAAAAATATAGCTAAAAATAAATCCAACCATTTTATAACTGAAACCTGAAACGGTCTAGTTTTTATTTATTGAAATGATTGTGTTTGGTTGTGCATGATTGGAGAAAATCACACGTTTTATGTTTTCAACACGTTTAATCAATCTTTTTTTTATTTTCTGCATTTCCTTTTAATATTGTCAATTACTGTTTTCAAATGCTCGCCCCATTTCATTGTTTCAGTCGCCGCACACATTTCATTAATGTACACGAGAAACGGTTTAGGTTCCACAAATTGGTGGGTGATCGATTTGCCTGGGATCAATGAGTTTAGTTTCAGAACCACTGTGGTGGACAGCTCCTACGTCCTACAAAGCTTCTTTGGCTTGTTCTTAAGGTTCTCATAAGAAGGCAGTTAAGAACGCGTCTGGGAAAAACTTGTATTTTAGTGCTCCTTCTAAGGTAAACCTTCCTTAAGAGCCTTCTAACGTCCTTAAGAATGATCAAGTCCAGAAAAAAGGGTTTTTGGTGGTACACAATCTCAATTTTTAACATTCATTTTCCTATAATTCTTCTTCAACATACTGTTGTCCCCTACCAAGATAACTTCGATCCGTCCCTGACCTGCCAACTCAGATCAACAGAAACAATCTCGACAAGAAAATGTGGACATGATAGTGCTAAACTACAAAGGGTCAAGAAAATCTTGGCCTTTATTCTTTTGCAATTAGTCTAAATGTACAAATTGTCCTATATGTCGGTAATTATTCTGAGGAAATGTCCTCTTTGTTTGATTGGGCGGAGCCCTCTTGGGTCTGGGTACATTTAAACAAACTATTTGGATTTCCTGTTTAAAGAAAGGAAGACGAAAGTTGCATAAGATCCACACAGGTCCCTGATGAGTAAGACCTCTGCACCGACGGTGACGTCACTTCTTGTTGACAATAATAAGTCACAAAGGAGACGGTTGTGAGACGGACAAGATCGACATTTTAACGCACCTTCCTATTTAACAGACTAGATAAACACAAGTCTGCATGGTAAGCCTTCACTGTGTAAACACAGAAATGCGAACAAGCATACACGAAAGACTACGCTGGCAAACAAAACTTCATGGTTATCCAGGAAATAGATGCCAAAGCACACTAACACTATGACAAATATTATCATGCTTTTGCCTGCTCCTGACTTTCTCTTACAGTAACATACAGTAACTTCCTCTGTAGAATCTGGATAACGGCCTTAATCTAGATGTAAAAGGAAAGTCAACTGCAACTCTTTCTGACCATCTCACCACCTCTCCATCAACATCATGTAAGGGCAATTAAGTGTTGATTTAAGTGTCTCTTAAAATGATCTTGAACCTCTATTGTACTCATCAGTATATGACTGTACAAAACTCTCTTTTCATTGAAACACTTGCATTAGAAAATGTGCTTAAGCCCCGCCCACTGAAATTGCTTAATTTTTCTGGAGATTAAATCTTTAGCTTCTTTCCTTGCATTTTCACTTTGTTTCTTTCTGGGGTTTCTTTATGGAGCTTGACCTTGATATTGGTTTCAGTGAGCTACTTTTTAAATGTATTCACTTTTTATTCCGTCTTTAAAGCATCTTATTAAGCTGTGTCACACACAAGTAAACACATTTGTTAACTCTCCACAGGAACGGGGCGTTGACACACGATAACAGCGATGCACTGGCGGGAGACCAAGGGGAGCAGGAGTAATTATCACCAGGTGCAAACACTTGAGATATCAATTATTTCACGTCATAGTTGTCTCTAGAACTTGTTTTTTTTCCCTTTTTTTCATCAAATCAGCCAAATCTTTTTTGAAATTTGTACATGATGGCACTTGTGGCACCGGATTTCAATGCAATGTCAAGGTGAGGGAGGGGTGAGAGGAAGCTTGTTGTTGTTGGTTATAAAAAAAAAGGCGACACACCCTGATATCTCACACCTTCCTGATGACGTGGCTTGTATGCCTGTCATAACAAATAACTCAATAATGGCCCTTTTGGAATGAGTCATATGTACCAGATGTAGCATCAGATAACCCAGGATGTGATTGGTGGTTCTTCCTTCAACTGTTGTACACAATTGACGCCCCCTGATTGTCATTTTATGCATTATTTCCATGGACAAAATAGTAATTGTTTATTGTTTACCAGCATTTACCTGATGCTATCAACAACTGTTTGCATCTACCTCCTTGAGTCTCTCTTCCTTCCCATAAATGCTTAAAAATGCCTGTGTTACATCCGTGATGTTGCTCTACCAGATACAAAATTGGAATTGCAAATCCAGGTTTGTAACTGTGTCATTTGGTCCACCTTTGAGAAAAACATCCGGCCCACATTTTTTTGTGACTGCGTGCATGTGTTCATATTCCAAGAACTGACAAGTACATATATGACTAAACCCAATTGCTAAATTGACTCATGAAAACCACAATTACTATAAAAAATCTAGATTTAACACATCCTAATGGGTGTTCTAAGCTTTCCTGAAATTGTTTATATCTAATCTAGATCTTCTCTGATTTTTATTTTATAGCCTTTGTTATAACTTTTATATACTCCCAAAGTAACACATTTGGGATTTCACTATAATCATTGTTAAAGAGGCATGGGTAAGATTCTTTTGGCACTGTCGAAAGGTAGGATAAATAAAAATAACGTGCCATTGTCACATTAACGTATGTAATTGTTTACGAGCAAGAGAATGGTTGTTAGGTTGGTTCCCATTTTATCTTTCTGGTGATTTTTTTTCTCACAGCATCTGTCTGACCCTACTCTTTATCAGTGGGTCGAGCAGAAACAGAACACAGGTTTATTAGCGCCAGGACAGGAGTCTGGTTCCTCTGATCTTGAAACCTTGTTAAATTCTGATTTTGTGAGTGGGAACCAACCATAAGGTTGTCACTATGCAAAAATATACCACAATTTACAGTTCATGCACATGAATACAAAAAAGAAACCCTTTATATTACACACAGACACTCCCATGGGAGTAACAAGATAGTCTTTTTATATAAAGTATTTTATAAACAATTAAATCAAAGTACTAGGAGTCTGCTGGACTCTCTCATTGCAACTCAATTCTTGGTGCCTTTCCTTTTTGAATCTTCTGCACCAACTTTCCTTCTCTGGCCACACCTGCCCCTCCTCTCTCTCTCTCTTTCTCTCTCTCTCTCTCTCTCTCTCTCTCTCTCTCTCTCTCTCCCTGTCTGCAATAATCGTCTCAGGAATCTCAGCCTCTCTCGGCCTAATTACTGCTTAGAAATGTAAATACGGTTATACAAGAGAACGCTGGAACATTTTTTTCCATTTCTATGAAGTATGCACACACACTCATGCAAACTCATACCTCTCATGATCTTAAAACAGGAGTTTTCGCATCTGTGTATTGATCTACTTTCTTGGATACACTGTTTCAATAGCATTTTTTAAAGAACAAAATAATATATACCAGATGAAATTGTACACTTTAAGAGTTTTCAGGTCTTGGTTATTTCTCTCATACTGACTGCTGGAATGAGGGTGGTATCCAGATGCAAGATAAAACAATGGCCTTATAGAAGGCATGTCAAACGAGAGGTGAACTAAGGACCTCGATCGGAGAAGAGATCAGCAGCGATACCATGAATCCTAAAGATGTGTTTAACTATAAGGTAGGAAGTCTCTTCAGTGGTTAGTTCAGGATTGTGGTAATGACATTTGAGGGAGAAAGACAAGAAGAAGTATATGGAATAGTAGGAATGACCAAGAAATTGGAAAGTGTTATAGCAGATCACCAGACGACAACAGTGGGAAGCCTTGTCTCTAGAGCAAACGGTACAGGCCTTGACAAACTCCTCAAATCGCATACTTCTCTTAGTATACTAGAAGTTAGTATGCATCAGGATAGTGTATGTACTAACTAGTAAAAAATTCTCCACAGATAGTATGTCTCAAATCAAACACTGCCGCTACGCACTAACAGGAAATGACGCGACAGCTTCTTCTTCTTCTACTATTCAACAATGGTTGCAACCAGCTGTTGGAACGCTATAGACACCTGCTGGCAGCACGTTTTGCAAGTTTGGAAGAAGAAATAAAGTAAAAATATGAGAATCGAAATATTCGCGAGACATTTACGCCGGTATCAGCACCTAAGACGTGTCAATCCTTCTACTGTTGGCTGAAAATGCACCTGCAAGTATATGCATATATATGCATTTATATATGACGTAACTTCCGTTTCACGTAATTTGCCATCTTAGTGACATTGTACTAAGATGTCAGCCGTTTATGGTAGATGGTGTCCGTCGAACCATATTCAGTTTTGTGGGCGTTATAGTATGCCAATTTAGTGTGCATGGCGCACTAAATTTCACATACTAAGAATTGAGACGCACTTACGCACTAAAATACTAACTTTGAGTACGCAAGTTTGCAATTTGAGACACAGCACTGGACACTTTTAGGGACAAAAGGGTGTTCTTGGTGCCCACAGCCAGAATCCAACAGCTCCCCTGAGCCCCCATCTCCCTTAACGCCCCCGATAGCCGCTCTGATGTAGCAATTATTGGGCAGAATGGTTTCAGGTTCGGAGAATAATTTGTGAAACTCGAGTGTGTCTGGTTTAGTAATCTTGGGACCTGGATGAAAGAAGTGAAGTCAAAAATGCCTCATGAATATATTCCAGTAAACTAAAGAGGAGTTTATACTTTCAGCATATTTCAGGTACATTTCATTCTTATGGTCACTAGGAGTGACAGCCTAGATCCATTCAACCAATGCCTAGAAAAAGTGTTGTTAGAAGGCATTGTTAATGGTGCAATCGGAGAGTTGTTTAAAAAAAGACTGACGATTGAAGAATGGCTCATCAGCCACTTCATGTTCTCAGGGGCAATTACTTTAGTTGTGTGAAGGGTTGCAGTCGGCTTTGTAACCTTACACAGTGAAGAGCCAAGCGTTGCTATTGCCAATACAGGTACTGACCAAATTAGGTTTCCTTGCAACCGGGCGTTACAGAGGGAGCTGGCTGACCGACTGGAACTGTGTGAGCTGAGCCATGACAGTTGTGTGACAGCTGGACAGGTCAACATTAATGGCAACCTAGTTCAACTCTGGATTCATACATTCTGTAAAGGAATTGTGTAAGGTATAAAAGTATCTATTTAAAACTAAAAATGCAATTTATTTTAATCCGCTTGTATTTGACCCAACCACTGAACTGGCCGATAACTCTCCTTGACATTCACTCACACACACAATAGTTAAAAGGACCACAGGTTTACTGAAGGGACGGGGGAACTGATCTTATACAGTCACGAAAAGGTAGAAAGTGGAGCCATAACTGGAATATTTATACACAGTATACATGAAAAGGAATACATCATTTATAAAAGAACTTCAATCTTCAACAGCTCTGAACAGGCTACTGTACGAACATATGTTTTTAGTGACACAAATACAGAGGGATTTACACCATAGCATTGACAGCAATGCACATTCTCCTTCCAAATGTTCTTTAATTGTGTAGAAAATCCCAGCTATTCTTAGTACACATTGCCGGAGCATTAGCATTTAACAGTTAAACAGAGCAATGGCAAGACAGACCACTGCACTGCGAGAAGGGGAAAGCAAAGATCAAAATAAACTCACAGAAGGGGAAACTCATTGTGCTGACAAATTGACAAGTAAAGCAATTCACAAAACTCCACAAAAAATGATCCACCTGAAAGATAAATTCAGAAAGCACCAGGGAAGGGCTGGAATACAAGGTCATATCATTGGAAACAACATGCTCAAACCAGCTGATTGAAACCCAGGGGTTCAAGAATGTGGAGAGATTGAGCAAAACGCCACCACCTGTGTGTCCCATGGAGTAGAGCCTGTCCTATTCAGACTTTAAATCTGCCTTCCATTCTTTTTGCAGTCAAGAGAAAAGATCGCAGCAGAAAGATCCACTAACAAAATCAAATGCATTATGCAGGATCTGTGACATAAACTCCAGCAACAACTATTCAAGGAACGACCTTCAGTAAAGACAGTTAAAGTAAATCATATAGAGTTTTTAACTAGTTTACTGGTTTGTTTGTATTTTGAAAAAAAATGCCTTAAACAAGTGTCTTAACATGTTACCTGAGGTAAAATACAATATTTTTTCCAAACCAAACACCTTTCAGACAATAATTATCAACCAGACAATTCCCCGCCGAGAAATTGCGAAAGTGGGCTGTGCGCTTTCTGCTGTGATGAAAAAACTGTGAGAGCTACAAAAGGGTAAACATTTTGATAATGACGTTGATAATTTGGACTTTTATCTACATTTAAAAGTTTGAATGGTGGTTTTTATGTGAACATATGCCAGAGCAGGAGATGTTTGAAAAACATTTGACCTTGTCCCATTTGTTCCTTATGGGAAATGCATCAGTTTTTCGAGAATACAAACATCAGTTGTTTGTATGCGCTCAGCAGTGTGGGGCGTGAAAAGTGCCAAAAACGGAAGGAGGATGAATAAAAAGAAGAGGCCCTTTTGGCGCCTTCCAAAGTAAGCAAGGACACCATACAGACAGATTAAATAGGAAGTAGGGAGGATTGGTACAAAAACATGTTTTTAGGTGAGTTTTAAATACAGACCACACGCAACAAGAACATTTCAGACACTCGGCTTCTGTCGACCCTGACATTTCTGGCCTCCTGGACATTTCACGGTGTTTACGGCTTCCAGGAATTGTGCACGGATCGGGGGAACATGGAGCTGTGCATAATGATGCTGCAACATGAGCTGATGGTTGTGGATGAGGAGCAAAGAAATGGGCGTCAGGTTCGTGCCACAGTCTCTGTTTTCAGTCTACATGCACACAATAAAATTCACCTGTGAGAGAAAGACACAAAGGGGAGAGGAGCTAATGGAAAAGCAATAGATTATCAAGTCTAAATGAAAGCAAAATCTTGTGCGTCTATAAAATTATTTGACAAATATTGTCCCACTTTTTTTTACTTCACGGCGTTTGTTCTTTAAATTGATGATGATAATGAGCCATTAAATTGAAAAAAGAGCAGCCATCAATTTGATCACCTTCACATGGCGACTCTGGAAAGATGATCACATTGATCTTTTCACACCAATAAAGGTCTTCAGTGACATCTTAGTCGGCCCTTAAAGGGTAAAGGGCATTGATTTAAGTGTCTCTTAAACTGATATTGGACCTCCATTGTACTCATCAGTATGTTTCCGTTTGTACAAAACTCTCTTTTCATTGAAATATTTACATTAGAAAATGTGCTTAAGCCCCGCCCACTGAAAACTTTTTCTGGAGATGAAATCTACTTTACCATAGCCACACCCACTCTGCTGTGATTGGTCAAGCAAAATGGTTTTTCACTGCACATCATTAATCCCAGAGGTCTCCACCTCCAAGGGACTCGTTGTACAAACAAAGTGGGATTGATAACAGCTGGCTGGTGAGTTGGGCTTAGACATTGGTTGCCCTTAAAAGAGACACTTTTGATTCGGTTGCATGTTCTTGTTATATTGGGAACCTATGCTTAAGTTAAGTTTTGTGTTGTGTTTAAATAATGTTTTGTTACACATTTTTAACTTTATTTTGTTTCTTCATTTCTCTCAATGAGTACATTTCCGAGACTTTTTTATTAACTTTTTTTTTCAGCGAATCTTAAGTGTGTGCGAGGTAGACAGGTGGCTCAAAACTCCAGGACTCTTATCTGGTTTTCTTCGACTGAGTATTTCAAAAGCAGCTTGAGTTGCCCTCACTCACTTGCCTTCAGGGGAAATCCCCGCCACGCTCTTAAGGTCTGTTTCTCTTTCTCCGTAAAGCTGACTTGGTGAGATCAACCCTTCAGCGTCAACATCAATGGTAACCCAGCAGCTGTAGACTAACCACGATGCACTGCGGTGCATAAAATGATGCAACATGGATGGTCCAGTTTATCTATCCATCTATTTAATTTTCAATGAGACTAGCTGTTGTCACACAAGAACAATATGGTTAGTTAAATCTAAAAAATCCCATGTATTTGCTTGAGCATGAGATAATTGTTTCATTGTGCATGTTTACAATGGAGGCTAAAAGGAACATAAGCCGCTATACTGTGGGAAAAACCTGAGAATTAAATGCAAGCAATTAGTATAATTTCGTATTTAACCAGCACAATTTGAAGCAGGATGAGATCATGAGGAGGGAAAGGTGGACATCTGGCAGTGGTTTTCCTCTGATGCAAAAAGCAACACCTTCTGAACTCATGCACAGAGAAAAAATTGCCACCTACATCCAGCATGACTGCCACCGCCAGCTGTCTACTGAATCCTTAGAAAGACATCATCATCATCATCATCATCACTACCACCACCACCACAAGGCCGGAGGGAACGTTTCGTAGACGTCATCAGTGGCTCTCTGTAAGGTGTCAGAAGGCAAATTGGCCAGCCTCGGGCTAGAGTGGATTTGTTTGGAGAGAATTATTCTTTGGCACACTTAAGCCGCGGATCCAGGATAAACTGAAAAATCTATCTCAAAAGCTGCCTCCACCGACAACAGCTTAGAGCTCGGTGGAAGGAAATCACTTGTGGCTGATGTAATAAATGGAAGCAGGATCTAAAAAATGGGAACAGGGGTTCTACTCCCAGACTCCCCCGGATAGCCTTGCTTCTCACCTCATTACGATCGCTTTTACGTGCGATCTTTGGTTCACTACCCAATGTTCGTGATCAGTAACGGAATGCTGTTACTCAGAATTAGTATTCTCACAGGTAATAATGTTTCAAAAGCCATGTTAAACAGCTGAAAAAGGCCCCTTTTTATTTTTAGAAGATAGCACATCATTAAATACACCCACTTTGGCACAACTGTACTGTACAACTGCTGTGTATTGTTAATGCCCCTGTCTGTAAAGCACAGCCAAAAATGTACTAAAGGGAACAATGGAAACAAATGTCTTAATGTATTTTGGTTTTTATCCTTTTGCAGCCAGTGGTAAATTACATCTATTTTTCCATCTGTTGTTTTAAATAAAAACCTCTTTGTTCTGATTATTTATTTTTTCTCTGATTGACCTCACATTTACCTATTAACACAAAAAAAGGAAACACACACACACAAACATACACAGCTTCCAACTCAGCATCAGGGTGGGTGGGAATGTTTCCTGAAGCAAAAAAAAACACAAAAAAAAAACGAAACAAAAAGCCTGAATCTTATATAACGACTTTGATCTTAATCAGCGAACTGACTTGTGTTCCATATGTGCAGCGTGACCCCCTCCCTCATCCGCTGCTGCCAGTGTGATTAGAACAAACATCCACACAAAGGGAAACTTGTATAACATCAGAAAAACAAGTTGGATACCCTTTCGAAAAAAAAACTCTTTGGGTTTAAACTCACAGTATTTAAGAGCAAATATAAAAGTGCTTTCATAGACATGATTAAATAGTAGCAGGATTAAGATCTTAATCTGCCCTATTGTATAACTGACGTGTGTGTGTGTGTGTGTGTGTGTGTGTTTCTCCATATATTAAAATGTTATATACATACTCTTTGTTAATTCCTATCTACTCTTGTTCTGCTGCAGAATAAAGGAAAATGGGAAAAGAAATCTTGACGTTGTCATTTACAGCCACGTTAAATAATAAATATAGGAACAGTGACCTCTGCTGGATAAAGTTCACTTCGTTTTTATTGTTAGAGTAATGACTATAATTATATCACGTTTCTTCAAGCTTATTCAAAGACAGTAAACATTGTATTTTCTAACATTAATATGTAAATACATTTATTTACATCAGTATTATTTTTGCATCAACTTGCTCATTATCGTCTAATTATCAATAAATTGTTGATCCACACAAAGACAAATGCAAATTAGTTTTGAGCAAATTGTTTGTCACAACCAGATTTTAACTGGCTTTAGAATTGTTTTGGTAGACTTCAGATTCACAACTATTTTAGACAAATGTTCTTATGTAATATTGGTATAAATGTTCTTTACATCCGTGTCTTTCAGTTCTTCTTCATTGGTGAAGTCCTGCTTATTTCACGGTATTGTTGAAAGCATAGGCAACACTTTATAATCAATAATACAAGCCATCACTTAAAAACAAGTATATGATGCAGTTGTGTAGTCAAGACATTGAATCATGATATAGTGTGTTCATTTTGAAAATCCACTAGATGGCACTCTAAGTTTGAAATCCAAAAGTTAGTCACTTTACAAAATAAAACAACGTTTTTCAGGTGCCTATGAACAGTTGTTTTTTAAAAAGAATTGTCAAAAGGAATTTAAATGTTTGTCTATAGCAATAGATGTGGAACTTGTTTTGTTTTGTGTCCCTTAAAACTGTCTCTCCTTTAAAATTCTACAGATAATGAAAACTGACTGATATCTCTAATCAATGATTCCTGTTGCCTCGTTCCAGTCCGTCGTGTCCGAAAGTCAATTTTGCACGCAGGGTGTTGACATGATCTTGACAATATTTCTGAAAGGCCCTTTTCAGATTTCACTCTGAAAATCTTTAGTTGTTTGGTACCAAAACCTTTGAATTTTCCAACATCCAAAAATCTTAAATACCACCGGTGATGATCAGATTTTTGATTAGATTAATAAATTATTATTACATGACACCAAACCAATCATATTCACTTAAGAGGTGACATGATGTATATTTTCTTAGTCTTTATTACTTTATTTAGTGCACTTTTATTTGTACTGTTAGATTTACTTTGCCACCAGAAGATGGCGGTGTAAGTATGTAGTACACATTAATAATACCTGATGCATGATGACACGTGCACTCCCACGTACACGCATTGAGCTGCAGTTACACCTGCTTTTGCGGTTCCATAAGAGTGTGAGAGTATTAATGATAGCTCCATCAATCTTTGGCTGCGTCCTCATCTCCATCTTCTGCCGTCATCCCTCCCTGACCCTCTTCATCAGTCTCCTCTGCTCTACTCTTCCCCTCCGTCTACTGCATTGACTTTCACCCCACCTGTCCATCATTTCCACTCCACTCCACGAGTCTTGACTTTGTGTGTATGCGAGTGTGTGTGTCAACTACTTTATTAACTTCTCAACCAAGCATCAATTAACTCTGAGAAAATGAGAAGAACCAAGTCCACGTCCCTAGTGTCTTCCCAAGTCCTACTCTACCCAGACTCACGACCTTCACTTCTTCATTCTTACGATGTCTCTAGAGGTAGGAAAATGAAGAAAAGTAAATTAAGAGGAAACAAGGATTTTCCAATCAACTCGGGGAAACCTCTGATGGTGAGGTCAGGAAACATGATTGGTTCTAATATGGTAACTTGACTAACAGAAGTACATGTATTTCTTAACACATGGTCTCTTATTCTGGAGTCCATTGAAGAAATGATGTTAACATTTTGTAAAATATATATATTTCACATCGTTATTTGACGTACGGCAATATGTATCTCATATTCTCTAATAAGACACTATCATGACATAATGCCTGGCACAACCTAAAAAGCAATATAATATGACTTAATAAATAATGATAAAACAAGTTTTATTAACATGATAACATGGAAGAGATAATGTCAGCATTCAATAACATGTAAAAAACAAAACAAACGTAATGTAACTAAGTCAGGTAGGAAGTAAATATTATGTTCAGTGATATAGAAAAGCATGAATGACATCTTGTTTGATCAACGGAAAATTGTTCAGAGTTAAAGATTGATTGATTACAGTTAAAGATGAATAATCACCATTCAGAATAGTTGAAAATGGTTTGATTATAGTTAAAAAATGTTTGATTATGGTTAAAATTTGTTTGATTACAGTGAAAAATTGTTTGATTTTGTTCGTTTGTTTGATTATAGTTGAACATTCTTAAATCATAGTTGAGAATTGTTTAATTACAGTCAAAAATTGTTTGAATACAGTTGAAAATTGTTTAATTACAGTTGAAAATTGTTTGATTATAGTTGAAAATTGTTTAATTACAGTTGAAAATTGTTTGATTATAGTTGAAAATTGTTTGATTACAGTTGAAAATTGTTTGATTATAGTTGAAAAATGTTTGATTATAGTTGAAAATTGTTTGATTATAGTTGGAAATTGTTTGAATATAGTTGAAAATTGTTTGAATACAGTTGAAAATTGTTTTATTATAGTTGAAAATTGTTTGATTACAATTAAAAAATGTTTGATTACTCCTACTCTCATACCTATTTATCTAAAGGTGTTTGTTCACAGTTAAGGTGTGACTATGCTCTTCCATGCACCGCCTGATTATTGGGAAACTATAAACTTTAAATGAGCAAAGTAAAGGAATAAATATTCATGAGTGAAAGTCATTCTTCATGCGAGATAATGATTTTCTTTCTGTCATCTCTCGTATCTCCAGGAGAGAATTCATTAACTTCACCTGTGGGAGTCACTCTCCCCTTGTCTTTCGTTCTCACGCCGCCCTTTTCCCGCACCGCCATTTTCTCTACAAGCAACTTGTTATTGTTTTGCAGCTTTTACCCTTGGACACGAGGATGCGTCGTTATTAGTCCCCCACCAAGACCCTTCTCCTCCTCCCCCACAAGCCAACACTACCTCCACACAGGAGTGCTGCTCACTTCCTCTAATTAGATTCCAGGAGAGCATTGATTAAAAAAAGGTGCCTAAAGCACAGACATATACATTCTCGCACTGAAATCAAGTCTTTGTCATTTCATTCAGAGAAGGTTCATATGACAGATGTTATTTCTTCAGATTTAATTGAGCTTCAGAATAGAAAATCCAGAGAATATACAGACCACAATGACTCTTGACGAACTCATAACTGCTTTCATTTGTTTTGAAACCAAACTATTTTCAAGCTTTAAAAGCTGCTGGAGTCGACTGTATCCTCTTGCCAAAACTCTTGCAGGATTTCATTTGTGAAGCACAGATAAATGTTGAAAATGTTAAATATTGCTAAAAAGAATTGCGTACACCAGGTCCGCCAGATATTAAACATTGGTTTTATGACGGTATTTTCCATTTTCAGAGACGTTGGTTTGTGGCCATTTTTACAACTTTCTGTAATGAAAATAAATTGAATTTTCACAGACTTCATAAAATGACATTATCAACATTTTGGCAACATTTATTTGCATTCACATCATCCGCCAGATATTAAAACTTTAGTTTTACGACATTATTTCCCAATTTCAGATACGTTGGTTTTTAGCGTTTTCATATTTAAAAATGGTTGAATTTTCCCGTTTATTGAGACTTCAGAAGATCACATTATAGACTTTTGGGCAGCATTTATTTGCAATTACATGATCCGATATTAAACTTTGGTTTTCCGACATTTTTTCCTACTCTTCTGAACCTGCTCTATGATGAGGCCTCATCAACCCATCACTACTATCTACTATTGTTACTTTCTTCAAGCAAGTTATTAAATATTGTTACTTTAATATCACTTGCCTTGTTATAACCAAAGGCATCCAAGGAGAGCAATGTCTACTGACCATCATTAACAAGTTAAATTGTATATTTATCTATTTTTTACACATTCCTTTTGAACTCCACACGGTGTAAAAAAAATGACTTCTTCTTTCTCTCTCGCTCTGTAATTCACGTTTCTCTCTCTCTTCCCGTCATTAGTGTATTTGACTCACATCAAAACCATGCAGTAGGTCAAGGGCTATTTGTCGTCTGTTTTGATAATGAACAAGCAATTATCCGCCAGGGCAAATGCCCTCTAGGTTATTGCGTGCTTGTGTATCCGTTTATGTGGGCATGTTAGTCACACTTTTAAATGACTATTCATGATTTTTATTGAGTAGGTTAAATATGTTTTTAGAGGTTTCTGTCCTGAATATGTCGTCCAACTGAAAATCTCTCTTTCACTTCCATTACTAACTTTTGCATTTTTCATTTATTTCATCCTGATTTTTAAATGTCTTCATCCCTTTTTCACTGTTAGTTTTAAAGTGTTAACCTCAAACTATGATTGTTAGACAAAGAAGAAAATGAGTGAATTATCAATTTTAGCTGAATTATCATTTCAAGCAGCGGCACTGATGACACTTGTCTCTGCAGCCAAAATTATAATGTACAATCTGCATCTATTTATCTCAGTTTCAGTAAATATTCCAAATATTTCAGTCAATTCAGAATTTTTTTTACAAGAATGATATACTTAAAAAAAAAAAAAAAAGGTACGCCCATACAGTTCTTACTACATGAGGAATCAGTGGATGTTCTTAAAGTGATGGTTCTGGTCCATCTATGTTGAGATGATCTGCGGCTACATACATTGACAGTATTTTGTCAAAATATTTCCTTGACATTATCCAGAACGTCCCACACATAAAATATATATATAACGTGGCTTTAAAAAAGACATATGTGAATAGCGCTACCCGGTGTTTACCTTTTTTCAATCTCCAAGGTTTAATTGAGATTTAAATACTGTTGAAAAATGTATGAATTGGAAGGTCAATAAAGTTGGAGAGAACATGACATCTTGCAAGATCTTACAAAAGAAACGTTATAGAAAAAAAAAAAAAAGTCAAGCGTGAATCTGTGAAACCTGCTCTGAGTTCTCCCTAAAGTCTCTTCTATACATCAAGTGTTGCAAAGATGGATATTCCTGAATGTCACACCTGTGGAAACTCGCACTTCATTCTTGCCACTGTTCCATCTTTGTTTCTGTGATACTGTGTCAAACCAAGACATCTTATTTAATCGTATTTGATGAGAATGTTTTTTGAAATGTACAACTGGTGACAGGTGTTCATAAGGTGTTCACAGGTGTTTTTTTTTTTTTTTACCTTACATAAAATAAATCTTGCATTAACTAAGACTAGTGTGCACTATTAAGTAATTGAAGCCCTGTTAATGTCCATAGAAATAGTCGAAGAAGAAAACAATTCATGATATGTTTGGGTGAACCATCGTGTAAGTGTTGGATTCTTCAGGTATTAATAACCCATTGTTGGAATTTAATAATCAGGAAAAATGAATGGATGATTAAACATTTTATGTAAATAGAAAAGTTAACACCTCGCAATATTATTTTTTATTTATAATACATGTGTCACGATCCGATCAGGGCAGGAGACCCAGATGGGGAAGAGTCAATACATCCACGGAGAAATAGTTCAGAAAAAAGGTCCGTAATAGGAATGAATAGAAAGTGCTGACAACGTCAGGAGTATCCACAGGATAATCAAAGTTCAGATCAAAGGCGAGGAGCGAGATCGAAGGGAAAGCCAAGCTAGTCTGGAAACGCAATACTCTGGCGATTACTTCCGGGTAGAGATGCTCCTTATCAATGGGAAGAATCCGCCACTCAATCATCCCCAGCCGCGCACCTGACAGCGTCTGTCAACGGAAAGCACAGGACACAAAAAACGGAAAACCACCTTCAAATTAAATCAGGAAGAACATAAACATTACAGTACCCCCTCCAGGCGTGCTACCTGGTCTTTCCAGGTGCTCCCGGTAGAAGTCTCGGAGGAGGGAGAGGTCAAGGATGAGGGAGCGGGATATCCAAGAGCGTTCCTCTAGACCGTAACCCTCCCAGTCTACAACATACTGGTAGCCCCAACCTCTGCTGCAATCTTCCAGGATCTTGTGAACCCTATAAGTGGGGTGATCGTCAATGATGAGTGAAGGAGGTGGAGGCTCGGCTGGAGAACTAATAGGACTGGAGGTGACAGGCTTCAGGAGTGAGACATGGAAAGTAGGGTGGACCTTGAGCGACGGGGGAAGCTTCAGGTGCATGGCAGTGGGACTGAAGATCCTCTCAATCACAAAAGGCCCAACGAACTTGGGGGCCAGCTTACGTGATTCAACTGGAAGGGGGAGGTCCCAAGTGGAAAGCCAGACCCTCTGGCCAGGTGAGTAATCCGGAGCTGGCATACGGTGCTTGTCAGCGAGACGTCGATTACGGGTGGCGGTGCGGGACAAGGCAGCCCTGGTATGGTACCAGACAGACCGACAGCGTTGTAGGTGGGCACGGACAGAGGGAACCGCTGCTTCCCTCTCCTGAGAGGGGAAGAGAGGTGGTTCATAACCATAGGCGGCAATGAATGGTGACATACCAGTGGCTGATGATGTCAGGGAATTGTGAGCATACTCCACCCAGGGGATATACTGACACCAGGAGGCAGGGTGACGAGCCGACACACAGCGTAGCGCGGACTCCAGGTCCTGGTTAGCCCGCTCCGTCTGTCCATTACTCTGTGGATGGTAGCCTGACGAAAAGGCTGGGATTTGCCCCCAGGGACTTGCAAAAAGCTCTCCAGACTTGGGAGGAAAACTGAGGTCCATGATCAGAGACTATGTCCACTGGAATGCCATGAATCCTAAAAACATGTTGGACCAGCAGGTCCGCTGTCTCCAATGCAGAAGGCAACTTTAACAGAGGGATAAAGTGCACCATCTTGGAAAAACGGTCTACCACAGTGAGGATTACTGTCATGGTCATAGAGGGAGGAAGACCAGTGATGAAGTCCACCGAGATGTGCGACCATGGGCGACTCGGAACAGGTAGGGGTTGAAGGAGACCAGCTGGGGGGCGACGGGATGACTTTCCACGAGCACAAATGGCACAGGCAGCCACAAACTCCTTTACGTCGCGTGCCGTCTCCGGCCACCAGAATCCCTGTCTAAGAAAAGCAAGAGTCCTAGTCACACCAGGATGGCATGCTACCCTGTAGTTGTGCCCCCACTGAAGCACTTGAGCATGAGCTGGCTGGGGAAAAAAGAGTCGATCAGACGGTCCAGAGCTGGGTCCTGGGTGACTCTCCTGAGCCTCCAGAACTACCTTCTCTATATCCCAACTGGCCACCCTCACAAAGGCTTAATGTTCTTACCTCCTGGGCGATAAGTCAAAGAAAAGTCAAAACGCCCAAGCAACAGGGCCCAACGGGCCTGGTGGGAGTTCAGGCGCCTGGCTTCCTGTAAATAAATCAAGTTCTTGTGATGCCTCCAGCCAATGCCTCCACTCCTGAAGTGCAGCCACCACCGCCAAAAGCTCCTGGTTACCAATATCGTAGTTGCGCTCCGCTTGAGACAGCTTCCGAGAGTAAAAAGCACATGGATGCACCTTGTTGTCCTTAGAGCACCTCTTGGAAAGCACTGCTCCTATGCCTATGCTATGAGGGCAAAGTTCTTGTCAATACAATTCTTGTCAGCACCAGAGCCGATCAACACAGTCTCTGATGTCGTGGTTTTGCCACTCATTAAAAGGGCAGGAAGTGTGTTTCGGTGAGGTGAGTCAGGGGAGCTAAACGAGTGTCCCACCTGAGTATGACGCTCGTCTGTACAAGTCGGCTAACACGCTCCCGTAGATTGCGACCAGTCTGACCGTATCGCTCCCTCAATCTGTTGTCAATCCTTATAGCAAGGCTGATAAGAGCCTCTAAACCCTCTGGTTCCTCCCTGGTGGCCAACTGATCCCTGACAGCATCATCTGAGCCCTGAACAAAAACAGTGACAAGGGCAGGCTCATTCCAACAACTCTCAGCTGCTAAAATACGGAAACTTATAGAATACTGTCCGACAGATTCGGCACCCTGTCTTAAATTAAGCAGTTTACGGCCAGACGATGAGGAAGAACGATTAGGCAAATCAAAAACACAACGTAAATAAGTGGTGAAACTCTCATAAGCAGACAAGATAGGTGAGTTAGACTCCAATAAAGAAGTGACCCATTCTACGGCTCTACCCCGGAGGAGATTAATTAAAATGGCAATCTTAGCATGATCAGTAGAGTAAGAAAATGGTTGTTGATCAAATACTAACTGACACTGTAAGAGAAACCGCCCACAAGCCCCCACACTCACGTCATACTTCCCAGGAGAAGGTATAGCAGGCTCACGAGCAGACAGCTCAGCAACAGGTTTAGATAAAGTGTGCGCAGCAGCGCCTGGGGCAGAATCAGGTGCGGGAGGGGCTGAGTGGGGAGTGAGCGCTTCAAGTACTGTAGCGAGTCTGAAGAAAGTCGCGCTTTCTTCCAGTGACGCTTCCTCCACAGCGCATAGTCTCTCGGCTTGAATTCTCAGCGCATCCTGAAGCTCTGAAACTTCCGCTGGGTCCATGGGCGCCAGAGTATTCTGTCACGATCCGATCAGGGCAGGAGACCCAGATGCGGAATAGTCAATACATCCACGGAGGCATAGTTCAGAAAAGATAATCATAATGAATGCCGCTCTCGTAACCTCTCATTCACTGGGATTTGAGATGGTGGAGAACTTTATATAGTAATAAGTTCAAAACATGGTGATGGTGAGCGACTTATTGCATCTTAGAGAGGAAGACTTCAACGTTCTAAATATGCGAGTGAGTCAGGAAAGCCTAAGTCAAAACAAATTTGTTAATTTGGGGGGCAGGGTTCTGCTCAACATTGTCACTCAATCAAATTGGAACACTCTGGTCTGGAGCCACTGGTCAAGTATCCTCAACTCGAGAGGATAAGAATGGGGAAAAGGGTATTAGAAGAAAGAAAAAAGGATCGAGAGGTGAGGTGAAAGAAAAAATAAGGAGGTGTGGCAGCAGCAGACCAGAAATAACATTTTCTAATGTTGGCTCTTTGAGCAACAAGATGATTCAAACGACCACTAAAGTTCAACATGAAAGTGACTTCTATCAGTGCAAACTTATGTCTTACTGGAAGCTGGTCTAATGAAAGTGAAATCATTTGAACAAGAACATTTCCTCATAACAATTTAGGACTTTTCTCGTGATCTCAAGGAAAGGAATCGTGAGGTTAAAATGTGATGATGACAGAAAAACTAAGGAAAAGCATGAACCACTTACCCCTCATCACACCTCTCTCCATATAAATGGATTTTTAAATTGACTAAAATGATTTCAGTGCTGAACGTGATTGTGTGTGTAGGCCTTTTTTCTGGATATGCCTCCATTACACTCAATGAAAAGACCGTCTAATATTAAGCCCAATTGGCCCGGGGCCAAATGGCCTGACAGGTTAAGTTTTAAAACAAATGGAACATAAAGGTTATTGTGTTGGAGTTATTCCAGTATCCGGTCAATTTTCTAACAATGCACAAACTATGGATTTTTTAAACATCGTGCCTCTTCCCAAAAAGCCTCGAGCTACTGAGTCATAAGATTTGACTTATAACTATCAAATACTGGTTCCCCTTCGGGTACTATTTTATCCCCATGACTTTCTCTATTTACACAAACGATTTACAATAAGATTTGGAAAAGTTTTGTTTGTTTATGTCAGGCCACGGATAAAGACAAGATCTGGAATTAAAGTAATTCAAGCCAGTTTATTGCAAGGTATATTTCTTTACCCTTTAAGCATTGTGACTTAAAGAAATATGCAAATGATTCACAATCACTAAACCGCTAGGCAAGGAACGGACAACTCCAAAACAAAGACAGATTATAACAAAAGTTCACTCACTACGGAGGGGAAATAAAATAAAACTAAACTTCTCAGATACTCTAGCAACAATGAAACTTTGCAACAAAAAAAGAGGAGGAAAACCACAGCTATAAGCAAAACTATTCTATCAAAACAAACAGAAGAACTTAAACTTTACTTTACAGAATAAATAAAAAGAATACAAAGAAAAAAGTCACTCACTTAAGAGGATCAAGAAACAGAAATACAAACTTGGTAACTTGGCATAGTCGTGGTGTGTGACACAAACACTCTAGCACAAGAGTAGGAAGACAGACTATGGTGGTGAGAGGGAAATAAGTGGAAACAATCAATGATCAGGGATGATGTCAGAGCAGGGAAATACGTTGAGGGGCAAGTAACTACTGTGTGTCAGTTTAAGGATGTGGATGATTTGGACTGAGGTTGCTTTGACAATAAATAAACCTGTGTTGCCCCTTATAATGAAAGGACTTGTTGTGGAGCTAGTTAAAACGTTATAGTCAGGTATATATAACCAATATTTCAGAAAAATACATTTAAAAAAATGTTAAAGTGTAATATTATTAATCAACCTCTGCACTTATTACAACTCCTTTCGAGTGAGAAAGCACGTTGTGGAAGAGGTTATTTTGACTTTTAACATTGCAATGTGGTATGGTAATCCAAACATAAAAGAAAGACAAAGTTCAACATTATGGACAATACATTTAATTAAAATGTATTTTGTCTAAGAGAACTGCAGACTCATGGATGGCGGACTCTTGCATATTATTATGGGGACTATCACATGACAGCGGGTCAACAAGAATGTGCTTCTCAGTTCTGCTGGATCTAAATTGGAAAATTATGTTCCGCCCCAGTAACAGCCTTCAGCAACTCCTGCTCTTAGATCGACCCAGCTCCGAGCGGAATGGAGCAGGAAGACGAACCACGGCACATTTTTCACGCGACTGGAAGATTGTGGAGTTCGGTAGAAACATAAAGCTCATGCTCTGTACAGTACATCTTCTCTTTACCCTTATTAGCTAAGACAACATGAGTAATGATTGACATCTGGTACCAGTAGATCCATTGGGGATATGCTCTCTGACATGATTTGTTTTCCACAAGGAGATGTAGAAACACCAGCTGTAAGACAAGGTGGGTGGCAGGAGCACATTTGCAGGTTAAAAACAGCGCGACAGGATTCCACCGTTCCCACGCTGGCTTTTAGAGTTTTCATCAAACGAAACTGACTTGAAATGACTCATAAATACACCATTAAGTATAGAGATGAGTCATAGTAAGCATACGTATTCTTTCCGAGGTCAAATACACCCTAATTATTTAATCTGTACCTATGAGTATTAGTTTGTAACAAGTTAAACAACTGATTTGAGTAACTGTACTGGTAATCTTAACCTAAAAAGATGATACAAATTATTAAAAGATCCAGTCAATTCAGTTTGAAATGTAAGATTACATTTGGATGGAAATTTATTAGCGGATGCTACTGGTAGCAGTTGAGTAACTTTCATTGATTACAATTATTTGCAATACAGGTCCTTGCGACCTCCATCTTATCTAGTATTTTTGACATTATTAATCAAATGAACTGAATAGTCTCCCAAATTCTAGCATATAGAACTTTATTATTGTGCAACATTTGATTTGTCTGAATATTGAAGAGTTATAATTATTATCACATTTCTATTAAAACCCATTATTTCCTTCTTTTTTTTTAGCTACAGTTGCAAAACTAAGATTCTGTTCTATGTTCATTTTATTAAGACCAAGGACCAGCAACATAGCCAACTAGTAACAACTACTACTAAGACATTACCCCAATAAACCCTGTTCTCGTGGTCACTGGTTTGCAATTTATTATCATTCAATCTCCTGTAATGTATGTGTCACTCAAGCTAACTGTGCATTGTTTATGTTTGTTGTACAATGTTGATATTGTATTTAAATACAATATTTACACAGTTAATGTAGAATTGGGGTAAACATCTACAGGAATACAACTTTAAATATCTTGTGAAGACAAACAATAAATGAAACATATACACAAATGCAAACAGAAACGCATGGACACATATGCACGTACCTGTTGTAAAATCTGGGGGACACATGGGGATTTTTTATTGTATATAATATATTTTATATGTTTGTATATGTAAGATGGTTAAAATGCTCTTTTTGTAATCTTGTTTATGGGGGGGGGGGTGGGGGGGGATTTGTTATTTGTGTCCATCTTGTTACGTGCGTCAATGACATGAAACATTTGCTCAATACGTTCTGTCCTTAAGTCTAAAATACTAGACATAAACGAACTAAAGTAGCTTCAGTTCGGCAATAAAGAAACCCCTCATCCCTATAAAAATGCTTCAAAAAAATCACTCGCAATCCCATCCTACTGTGATAAAACAAATGCAGCAAAACAGAGACCAAAGTAATACACAGTTGTGGCTGCATTTGCTGATTTGTCAAGGTGTAGATCAATAATGACTCAGATTAAATGGGATAACAAAGGTCATGTTTTCAGCTGCTCATATTGGTTTTGCTGCAGACAAATGGGTTCATTTTCAGCCACAGAATTTGTTCGATCTTTGGGGCGGAGGAGGCGTAAGATGTGTGGAACTCCGTAGACTTCACTGAGAGAGTATCGCTGTCGGGTCTGCTCGCTTAAAAACCGGTATGATACACAGTTGGATGATTTGTTCTGTAATAAGATTTAATGTTATTTAGTAAGTAATAACACTGTATTAACTAGATAATTTAACATACAAATTATACCAAAGAATTCTAAATAAAATATCCATTCATCCATCCATGGACAAAACACTATATCAACTCCATGCATCCATCCATCCATCCATCCATGGACAAACACTATATCAACTCCATGCATCCATCCATCCATGCATCCATCCATCCAATGTCACCCTGTATATAAATCCAGTGGGTCAGAGAAAAGGAGAGAACATCAGTTTCACAATTTGACGAATGGTGATTTCCTTGTTGAAGCTTGTATTGAATTAAATTTGCATTTGTACATTAATTTATGGATCTCAGTCTGTACAGAAGTTTTGGTATATTTTGAAAAGCTTTTTTTCCATTTTTTTTTAAAGCAATTGACGAGATAAACAGATGTTGATTTTGTATTGATTGGTAAGAGGTGTTTAATCCAGGGAGGATAATTTTAATCATGTAACAGCATCTTGTTTACTTGAATTATGGTACAAAAACCAAGTTAATTTTGTTATTTACAAAGCTATTATCATATTTCATTATCCATCCATCATTCAGACAATGGAAGTCTGGAAACAGAAAATTCTTCCAACTGCTGCAAACCAGGACATGGCAACTTTTTAGCGAGTGCTCATGGGAAATGTGGTTTCCCGTCGGGCTAAACACTACCACTTTAGTCCACTGGTGTCGCTCAACTAAAAATCACAAACAGCTGCTTTAAGTATATTATGTTCAATCTCAAAATATTGTTTAACTGTTGGCTTAGAGTAAATATTTGGTTGAAAGTAATTGATTGTGTACCTGTTATGTACAAAACTAAAAATAATTCCAAGTGTAGAATTGTATAAAACGTATACATGGCATGTCCTGTCTTTTGTTTGACTTCCTGGATTTATTGTGAAGGCCTGAGTGTTTCAGTCTTGATCTGATTTATGTCACCTGTGTCTTTGTTTCACCTGCTCCTCGTCCCTCTTGATTGTGCTGTTTAAAACTGTGTCAGTGACAATAATCCTGGTATTGATATTGTAGTTGTGCCTTTTTATATCAGTGCCTTGTGCCTTGTTTCTGTGTCTGAATTAATTAAATAAATAAACCATTAAAAGGACAATCTGAGATTTTTTATTTTAGTGGAATTTAAATGAAGAATAGTCTTGCATACTTCCACTTAAAAAAAATCCAATGTTGTACAATCAAACCACAGAAGTTATTCTTCAGCCACAGGGAATGTTGGTATAGAATGTGCTCTGCCTTCGGAATGGGTCAAGGAAGCTTAATTATGATCCATTACGGCCAATACCTGCCATTTATTATTAATCGTTCTAAGCGGTGTCAGAACAGTCTGGGTCCCCTTATACCTTCCTGCCTGTTCCTCAACAATGTTGGACCTGAATAACTAGTTCAACGTTACTGAACGAGTTCATATTTGAACATAAACGAAAGGTAACCTATTAATGCCAGATGAACATCACGCTTTCAGTTTATCTTGGTTCAATAGGTTGCCACATTTCTACCAAACATAATGGAGAGGAACAACACTGCATAACATAACATCATATATATCTTTTATTTCAAGGATCTTTGTCAGCCAAACAGTATTTTGTATAGGAACTTCTAAAAGATTATACAAAATAATAAAGAGTGCACAAACAGAATACTGCCAAATCTCAGAATTCCAAGAGTAGAATAAAAATTAGAGTCAAGAATGAAACCTTTAAAACAACCCACGTACAGTTTAATATTCAGATCTTGTCATCAGCATCACTTCCACAGTGAAAGTTCAAGAAGAGTGAGTATGGCGGCAAAACCCGCACACACATCCTTGGAAGTTCAGTGAACCATGCACTCACCGCAGCTGAGTGTTGGAATGTCACATCGTCCCACACAACAAATGTTGCATTTCTTGCCATTTGATCTACTTCCCCTGCAGGCACGAGTGGAATATAGAGGTCATCTAAAAAAGAAGCAGGCTTCACTGTGTTGTTCGGCCCGATTAGAGGTTTATGCACAAGCAAACTATCATTGAAGAGGGGTGTAGACATTTTTATATTTGCCACTCTCTGGCCCTGTTGCTGTTGCTATTTTGAATCCTGCTTCATCCATGTATACCAATTAATTTGGAATTTGTCTGGAGTCCATCTCAATGACCGTCGAAGAAACCCCACACACATATATTATTACACATAAGTTTCTCATTGAAGAAACATCTTGGCTAAATATGTATTAAAAATAGAGTTGGTTGACACGTTCTACAATTCTTTTAAAGGGTACTTTGTACAGGTTCTTTATTCTGCTAAAGCCCATCTGACGGTGGTCACACTGGAAACACACTCTTTCCCAAATTTCCCAAAATGGTATTATTTGTGATGACTTTATCAACAAGATATATATATATATATATATATATATATATATATATATATATATATATATATGCAAAAAGTGTTGGTGGGTAGAATAAATGACCCTGCAAGTTAAATAGCAATAAAGGTGTGATTGACTGACTTTCATCCTAGATTATTATTCTCTTGGTAAACCTATTGTTTTGATTAGAAAGATGGAAAATCAAGATTGTTTTTTTGAAATTAATGGAACGCCTCCCTGGAATCCATGCTATAGTCAAGAAGGTGTATTAGGGCAAAAGAAAGATGACCTTTGGATCATGAAAGAGGGAAAATGATCTAAAAAAAAGAGTAATCATGTGCATCTGATGGTATTGCTGATTTATTGTCCCCTATAAGTGTCACTGGCGACACCAAGAATATATACTGTACGTTGGCGTTTTTTTCTTCTTTTGTGAATCCTATTCTTTTTTTAATCTTTCCTGGAGAAGCAGTTAAATATTTCTGTATTCTTTGATACCATCATTGATTTATGAGTGTAGAGGGGTCAAACAACCAGTTGTGCCCAGTTTCTAATGGTGAAAAAAAAGACACAAGCACCTTTTCTTTATTTTCTCTTTGTGAATAACAATTGAGCATCTGCTTAAGACACACATCCACGACATCTTCACAAACCTCCTACAGTGGCTTCTGGATCACACTTCCTCCGCCTACTCTTGCTACTTTAAAACCCCCTTCTTAAGCGTCACTTCTCTTCGTCTCCTTTGCCCACTCTCTCCTCCATCCCTCCTCCCCTATTTCCTTAATTACAGTCTTTTTAAACCCCCTTTGACGTCTTTATCTCTCCTTCTGTTCTTTTGGTTATCCACATATAACTCCCCAAACAATTCTACCTTCAGCTTCCTGGAAGCAGCTTTTCTTGAACATGGAGTAAGCTGTGTTTGTGGCCAAACAAAACATTCAGACCCAGGCCCATGCCCTTAGGACGCCACCTTTACCCAGTTTCAATAGTCATTTTTTGTCTCAGTACCAAACATACAGTTTGTCTCTCAAGTCAGGCCAATTATAATAATTGTGCCTTTACAAACATAATTTGTGTTCGCTCTGTGTGTCCTACTTAAGAAGCTGCCCTTGGCGCCAAAAATATGGGTTAAAACTTAACTGGAACCGTTTATATTATATTATAATGACATGGACAGGTTTTAGTTGCCTATACGACTCTGATCTGTAGCCATTCTCTGCCACCGTTCAAGTGCATTTTTGTTTTAAACTTTTTCCATTTTGTGTAGAGGCACAGTTGGGGGACCGATGGCAAGGGATGGTTCGATTCAGCAGCTATTTTTGATGTTATTTTGCTCAATGGGGGTCAAGGTGTGTAACAAACGGATATCAAACTGTGTCAAAATCCTTATTTATTGGTGGTCCCCGAGTGAGGCTGTCATCGATGGTCACCCTGGCAACCACTTGCAAGGAATTAAGGGCAACTGCACTGAACGATCCAACATGAACATGTTGAGGTAGCCCAGCAGGTGCATGCTGCAGTAATCTTGCTTGTTTAAAATTTGGTTTGTTACTTGCTCCATTGCATAAAAGTGGAATCTACCTAGTATTTTTAATTGTATTTAGTAATTCTGCTTAAGCTCTGTTCACCCTGTGTGTAAAAAAGTTATCTATCCATGCTCACCCTAATCAATCCCTCACTACGTTCTCTATCTATCCTCACTTGCTTCATCGCTCTTCTTCCCCACCATCACTCTTTCCCTTCCACTTCCCTCACCCCTGCCCCTCCTTTATTTACACTGATCTGTTTTTGATAAACAACTGCTGTTGATGTCCGCGTGCATCGCTCTTTTCGCCCGCTCTGGTATCCCTCTTTTCCTTTTAGACAACGGACGAGCCACAGATTCTTCTTGACCCGGAGTGGCAGCGAGGCAATGATGTGTGGAACATTAGCTCTCCCTCCACCCTGAAGTGGACTGTGTCGTCCCTCAGTGTTGAGAGGAGGCTGAAAGAGGAGGACAGAAGTGTCAGGGAGTGTGATCTACAAGGTTAATAACCATGGGGAGGAGACAGGAGTTATGATGGAGAAGTGCAAATATACAAGGAGAGGGAGAAGCAAAGAATGTCAAGGAAGGTCTTAGATTATCAGGTTTTAATGCAATACTATTAAGAAAGGAGTTTATTTTGATAATTGTGTGTCAACTTGAAAATTGTAAAATCACTTTTTTGTTCGAAACATTTCTGTGACAGGGATTTTGTTTTGGTTATTGGTGTGCAGAAAGAAAGCGTGACCAATAGAGACGTGGCTTTATCTAACATGTGTGTTCACTGTTGGTGTAATATTTTTCAAGTAAAATTTTTTCTAAGGGGAGTCTTGGGAGTGTGTTCTAGGGGCAATTTTGCGACGCAATACAGGGGCAGCGATACTATATATATTGTGATGCTTCAGGGACAAGAATATATTTGTTCTATTGTCCCAGTACTTGACACGTGCTGCAGAATTTACGCAAGAAAAGTTACTGCTTTCATTTGTTTTCAAACAAAACTATGTCCAAACATCAGCTTTTAAAGCTCCTGGGGTCGACTGTATCCTCCTGTCCTCAGTCATTCCCGGGATCTTACAGGATTTTAGGAACATGACTGCTGCCATTTAGTGGCAAGTAAGTTTAATTGCAACACAATGAAGAACTTTTTTTTTAAACAATTGATACATTGCTGTTGCATATCGATACAGTATGGTAGAAACTAGTCATAAAATATCGCCATATTGATCGTTAAACTCTGTATCATAAAACATTGGCTTCACTACACAGCTACTCTACCTTGATATGCAAAGATTGTCACAATTTAGAAGGAGCTATGTTTCGTCTACGCGACTTCATCGAACAAACAGCACTTAGAAATATTGTAGTAGAATGTAACTTGAATATTGCTGAAACAAACAACCACCTTATCTATGTCCTCGTTTGATGAAAACATGCAGAGTGACACAAAATCAACCCAGACACTTGTGGATGTGGATTGGATTTCATTCTGAATGTGCCTTGTTGCATCATTTTGAAAGGTGTGTTTTTATAAAGCATCTTCATTCAGATTGAGCATTTATTCTAATTGCAGTGTTGCATGTAAACCCAGCTACAGATGCAGAATTTACTTGCTCTGCCCCACTTCCGGTCTGTATTCATCATTGTTATCGATGCATCCCACCACTGCTGCGTTGTCTGCAAACTTCACAATACAGGCCGCATCTAGCTTTCAGGCCAAGTATGTGAAGTTTTTTACAGGATGGTCATGTAGAAAGCAAATGTGAGCGGACAAAGGTGTGTCTTCTAAAGGTGGGTGAGGGCGCTGCGGAGCTCATGGGAACATAAATCATGGTGGAGGACTTTGAGATTCTGCCTGAGCGAGAGAGATGTTAAATAACTTTGAAGGCATCTCAGTAAGCACAGCAGCGCAGTCAATACATTCCATAGGTTTGTCAGGTACAGTATCTTTTCAGGAGTCAATGTTTCATGAGAACTTTTCCACTGAAGCAGGCACCACCCTCAGGGTCCCATCAGGAGATGGAGTTGCAAGTTTGATGTCTGAATCCTCAAACCAAGCAAATCACTAAAAAGACGTCCACTGAAAAAAAAAAGAAGTAATTATTTTCATTAAAAACAAGATGTTTTTCTGATGTGGTTTGGTTCATATTAGATGACAAACTACTGTAATTATTAATCTATTTAAAATTGTATTATTTAGTTTTCATTTTGTTATGTTATTTAATTATATCCATTTACATTTATTGTAGTCAACTTTGTGACAGAACACCAAGTTTAAATAAGAAGAAAGTGGAAATTGATTTTGATTTTATGTGTTTTATGTGTTTGCACGGATGCACTGATTTGTGGCTTAAAATAAAGATAGAGAAAAGCAGTTAAAACAATTATTTAAGATCACTAAAATGTGTTCAACATTCACCTCTACAAGAAAAGGTCAATATATAATTCCAAGGTCCATGTTGGTACACATTTCTAGAGGCTGTTTAAAATACATAAAAACCAGAACATTCTTCTTCACTGTCTGACATTCAGTCAGACTAACTCTCTTATGCTGTTAAGGTAATTACTATTATTTCCAGTCTGGCTGGAAGCGTGCATTTTTTTTTCTCCTAGACTTCTCACAGCAGGGGGTCCACATGGTTAGATTTTACTGTAGGCAAGTGAGCACAAGATGCAGGAAATGACAAAAGCAAGAGGAGTCTTCATTTAACATGATGCTTCTTGAGAAGCAGGAGGTCAGGATGTCTACTTTCTTTGCGAGTGGATTCCAAAATACAAAACAACTGGACAAAAACCAATGTAACCATAATGTTTTCAGCCGCATCAGCAATCATCAGCTATCATTGGAAAGTGAAGCAATCCATGACTTTCTCAGGCTGTTAGATGCTTGATGATATCTATATTTGAGCTTTTATAAACATCTACCTCCATTTAAAGGTAGATAAGGGAGGTTTATGAAAGCATGTGTAGAAAGTTAATGCTAGAGTATTATCTCGGGAAGACTTCAAACAGGTTTTGCAGTTAGTAAATATATAAAAACAAAGATAAGTTGACTAAAATTACAAGTATGTATGGTGTAGTTTAGTCTGAAGTGTTAAGAGTAGACTATATTTCATCTTCTAGAAAGGCGCTTTACAAATAACTATTACTATTACTTACTTACATTTTATTGTGCAATTTAATCGTCAAGTCTATGATGGGAATGTAACCTGGGATCACAATAAACGTATTCAGAAGTAGTGTTCCTTTCTGTGCACATTTCCTGAAAAAACATTCTTTAACTGAAAGAGAGGAAAAAAAGATACAGTCTGCACAATACCCAAAAGGTGGCGACAGAGGCCCACATGAAACGTTTCCATATGAACTTGTTGTTTGCTTCTACAGGATATAGAGAACTACCAGCGAAGGTGTTTGGATCCATCATACGTAGAACTTATTTAGAAGTTGAACAATCCATAGAATGAGGTTTCCCAATAACGCTGGCTCCATCAACTAGTTAAATCTGGCAGCAGATAAACTGGAAAAAACACTTTGTCAGTCAAAATGTGGCGAAATAAACAATCTGAAATGAGTCTATGTGGAAATGAATCGGATCAATAAGACACTTTAAATGAATAAAAGCAAAAGAAGATATGGGTGACCTTGCAGAATATGTGAAAGGGGGCTACTGACCCAGACTAGGAACATGTAGCATGCTAAGCAGAGAAGGTTATTAACCAACCATCTGATTCGGTTCAACTGTTTCGCTATTCAAAGCAGTTTTCTTCTCTTTCTTAAAAGGTGTCTGGACTGAAAGTGTGTGACAGTGTCCACCCAAGGGTTTTATAGCAGATTCTCTTCAGCAGCTTTTTTTCTAGTTCACTCTATACATGTCTTGATTTGTGTAAATTTAAATATTTACATTAGAAATGCAATAAAGCCCCACTCGAAAATAATACTTTGTTTTTCTGGAGACTAAATCTTGTCTACCATAACCACACCCAGTCTGCTGTAATTGGTCAGGCATCAAGGTTTGTCACCATGCGGCATCAATCCCAGAAGTCTCCACCTCCAAGGGACTCATTATATGAACAAAGCGGGGCGTGATTACAGCTGGCTGGAGGAGGAATGAATCCCATTCTTACATCATAATGGACTCTGCTCTTGTAACCTCTCGTTCGCTGAGATTTCAGACGTGGGAGAACTTTATAAAGTAATAACTTCAAAACATTATTATAATAGTGGACCATGTGCAAATAGTGGACCAAAAGTGCATCATGGAGAGGAAGTTAAATATTTAGTAAGTAAATGTGGGGTTTCAAATTAGTTGCCCTCTAAGAAATACCTTATAGAATCCTGTAACATTGTTCATACACGAAAAACATGCTTAATTACTTATTTAATTTTCCATCGATATCATTATTTACGTATTTTATAATTATACCTTATTGGATACATTTTATGTATATATCATATGCACAGCGGATCGGTAACATTTCAGTATTCATTATTGACAGATCTTCAGATAAAAACTAATAACCCTAATTTTACAGGGTAATCTTTTGACTAAACGTGACTAAAACAAGCATCTTGAAGTGTCAAGAGTTTCAAGCTAATGTTACTTCAGAGATAACGCATCATTTTTCTCAAAACAAAACACATTTTAGACAAAAATAAACAAGAGAACAGATATTATGTGAATCTTTTTTTTTTTCTGTGTGGCCCGGAAACTATTGCCTCAGGGACCACTACCAGGGGAAGGGAACCAGAAAACAATGTAAAATATTATATTGTATGATATACAATATTATTATACGTGTCTTGTGATCAGCCTGAGTAATTCAATGTACATCTGCAGCTGTACATGACACATGAAATATCCATATTGACCTACTTATCCTGCTAATTTATATGCAGGGCAAAGGGGCTCCATGCTTGATTGGTCTATGGCTACGCCATGAATCCTATTTACATCAGCTCCCCTCAAAGGCTTTTCGCTCACCCAGCTGGGTTGCTTTTCGTCAGCTTAGGTCTTCTCGTAAAGTCCTAGGAACATGAGGGTCCGTCAAGTACCTTGGCTGTTTGTGGAACTGTAATCTTCCAGTGAGAGATGTCTGATCATCATTGTCGTCATCTGTTCAAGCATCATTTATTGAGGCCAGCTAAAGATGTGACCAAGAGCGACCTTGTTTTATACCTTCTTGATGTCAGGACTTTGGAAGCGGGAGACTCCGGAGGGCATTTCTTTTTTTAGTTCTTAGTCTGTGTTTCATTCAGAAGGTTCAGAGCTACCTTTAAGTGTTTCCTCTTTCAACAGGAAAGTGACATCTATAGAGCATGAACAAGTGGCTGTGAAGAATAGGCCAGCAGGGTGGTGTCTGTTATTGTGTGATGGATCAGTAAGAATCAGCTGTTCCGAGCAGCTGCAGCACCAGAAGTGAAGCCTGCAGAGTTCCTCTCTATTGGCAAATCACCTTCCAGCCATATGTGTGTTCACACGCATCTCTATGAGTGCGTGCATGTGCAATGACTGTTCGTTTCTAAATCCCTTAGGGTAAAAAGCATAATACACAGAATCATTCATTCTGGCTTCCACTAGTCATAGACATTTACTAGTCAACACACAGGCTTTGCAAACCCTTTTTTTCAGCATTCCTGGAACAACTGAAATGGGTAAAATGCTTGAGAAATAGTTTTAATAAAATGTGTTTTAATGAAAAAACATGTTTTTAAATATTAACATTGAATATACGCTAGAGGAGGTGTGTGTGTGTGTGTGTGTGTGTGTGTGTGTGTGTGTGGGGGGGTGTGTGTGTGGTTATAAAAAGTATAAATACTGGACAAGAATGCAGTTTCAAATGTTCCTTTATTCTGGTAACTTACGGTTCTCAATCAAAATAACTGGAAGTTGCTGTGTAAAGACTCTAAAAAACTTTCCATGTGGAGAAATTTAAAGGGCAACTAATGTGTTGATTTAAGTGTCTGTTAAATAGATCTTCGACCTCCATTGTACTCGTCAGTACAGTCTGTTTGTACAAAACTATATTTTTATTGAACTATTTGAATTAGAAAATGTGCTTAAGCCCCGCCCACTGAAAACACTTTGTTTTTTTTCTCGAGATTTAATGTCATTTACCATAACCACACCCACTCTGCCGTGATTGGTCAAGCATCAAAGTTTGTCACGGTGTGTCGTCAATCCCAGAAGTCTCCACCTCCAAGGGACTCGTTGTATACACAAAGCGGGTCATGATTACAGCTGCCTGGAGGATGAGTTGATGACTTTATTAAGTTATATTTTCAAAACATGGTCATGATGAGGATTCAACTGCGATTCTTGGAGATGAAGATTTAAACGTTTTAAACATGTGAGTAAGTCTGGGTTTTCACATTACTTGTCCTTCATGAATCAGACTCTGAGTCATATCCCAGGTAGAGCGGGTCCAATGATCGGCCACTCGCCACCATGTCAGAGACACCAGACACACAAAACAGTTTGTGTTGTTCTGAAGCAGACTGGATCATACCACAAACGAGACACGCATCATGATAAAAATTATGTTGATAATGACAATCTTTTAATGAGCAGAACAAATTCAACCTTTTGTCAATGCCGGGGATGAAATACTGACATTTGAGGTGGAGGTGAGACATTATTTTATAGCCATACTGCCCCATGCTGGGTGGCATTTGCATTGATCTTTCTCAGTGCCGAGGCTGAGCCTCCGGTTGAAAACTCATTGCGATAACATCTGGCCTTTTGCTTACTTACCTATTTTGACTATTAAAGCCTTTTACAAGTCCATTATTTCAGCAGAAATTGTTGTATTGGCTGGAAACAATCACATTTTAGCAATTCCTTCTAAACAGGGAAGGGATTGAGACTTTTGCTGCCCATCCTGTCTTTGTTCACTTGACCAGAGATCACAGATGACGGTTTAGGAGTAAATGGTGGGAGGAAAACATCAAGCTTGTCAACGTTGCCAAGTGTCATGCCTTGAGTGGGACAGTCACATTCTGTGACCACACTTGACATTTCTTACGCTTATATTAACCCATTTAATACTCTCTCTATATTTTTATCATTATAATAAACTGGCCAACCACGGAAGGAACCACGTAATATCAGCCTATCAGAATCAAGGTAAGGCGGGTCTATCTTTCATTACAGCATCACTACACACAACACAGAGATATCGAGACATTTTAACACAACAACACTGACATCTTACTGCAGTTGAGCTATCAGTTGATATTTATTTATTTCGTTCCATATTAAGTGATTGTTTGAAACACATTTAGGTTAAGATTTTCACCCATTAAATATGCTTTCAGATAATTAAAAATGGCAAGTTTAAGATGTGAAATGGTCCAATATCACAACATTTGAATGTAAAATTTTATCGAAATTGAAACATAACATTTTAGCAGTGACTCCTATATGTCATTGAAATTAATGACGTGTTTATGATGCTACAAATCATTAACTAACGTATCTAGGTTACGATCAATGACTGCCATTGATCATATATTGGATTGGACTATTATCTGAGAAAATATCAAACATTTCAATGTAGACTTTTGGAGCAATTAATAATCAAATCATCATATTTTATCAATCTTTGTCATGTGCCATTCTTATTAATCTTATTAAGCTTGTCATTTTCTATAACTTGATAGCCCTGTAAAGGGTTTTAATGAAAATGTTACAGATTGAAGGAATAGAATATGAGGGAACACAATGTTGAAGATTACAGAGCAGATTTGAGAACATGCATATGAAGACATTGGAACAAGTCAACAAACCGATGCTTTCCACTGCGGGAAAGAAATGAGAATTTCTACCTCGAACAGGTTGCAGATCTGAGACTAATATGGGGGGGAGGAGAAAATAAAAAAAATGCCGGCAGAGACTGCTCAGATACAACTATGAGAAGGCAATTTGTACACCAGATAAGACTTATTTTTCAATTATAACGCGCATTGAATGATATCCACACCTTCTTCAAGGCGCTCAGGTGATAAATTGTTCTCCTTCCCTGCGCTCACACGTATTTGCTGCTTTATGATTTATCTTAAGATCCTGAGTGTCCTCCAAAGGATCACATTTCTTAGATTCCCACTTGTTTGTGTTTTGTCAGCAGCCCTTCTTGCTTTCTTCATTGATTCCCTCATTCCTCTTGGTCTAAACTCGGCCGCTCCCTGCTTCTCAACTGCTTTCAGTGTGATTCCCCCAGGGTCTTGGATGTGATGAAGTCGGCAATCTGAATGGATAATTTCATTTTTCTGTTTTACCGTCCTCTTTTTTTTCTTTCTCAACTTGACCTTTTATTTATGTGGCAGCTTTCAAGTAAAAATACATTGCATTTTTTTTTAAACTTAAATGTACATGTGTTACATTTATATAGATTTTTGGTTTGGTTTCTTCAAACACTACTGTCTGCCCTTCATATAGGTTGAATAATATCCTGCCAGTGCGCTGAGCCCCCACCTGATCAACCTAATGACAGAGCTTGAGCTCTCACAATGTTAAACTTGCATGCTAGTTGCTTTTTTAAGGGGTCTACCTGCTACTTTACATCCACTTGTCTTGTGTTATTTTATTCTTTGGTATGCTGTTATAATGCAGCCTTTGAACGGCCTCGTATTTTGTATTTATTTTGTACATGTGAACCATTTGAACTCCACATTGCTTGTGTCCAAAATGACTTTCCTGTCTTTCTCTCTCTGTAATTCAAGTGTCTCTCTCTCTTCCCGTCATTAGTGTATTTGACTCACATCAAAACCATGCAGTAGGTCAAGGGCTATTTGTCGGCTGTTTTGATTATGAACAAGCAATTATCCGCCAGGGCAAATGCCCTCTGGGTTATTGCGTGCTTGTGTATCCGTTTATGTGGGGATGTTAGTCACACTTTGAAATGACTATTCATGATTTTATTGAGTAGGTTAAACATGTTTTTAGAGGTTTCTGTCCTGAATATGTCGTCCAACTGAAAATCTCTCTCTCATTTATTCACCCTAGTGTATCACTTTGTTAAACCATTTTGCATGTCAGTTTATATGAGGTGACCTAAAAACTATGATTGCTAGACCAAACTACCAACATCTTGTTAGGTTTTGAGTAAAACTACAAATATATATAAATATATAGCACTTGGAGTGTAGGATCAATTAGAAGATGGACTTTATGGATGTCCAGAGGGAAGTTCATGTACACGAGGAATATAAACATAACATTGAGTGATACAAATTGCTACTACTTAAAACCTCCATATGATTGTAGCTAGAAAAATCTCAACTGGAAAGATTCACTTCTAATTCGTTCATACTAAATTTATGCATTGTTCCAACTTCCTGTCACAGACCTTAATCAGCACTAGTTAAATGACTTCAGGTTTTCAGGTTTTATAGAGAACAAATTTATATTTTTATTAACATTGGGGTGTAAGCCACATTATGGTGGAAATGTTTTTGGAATTTATTCATGCGGAATCGCTGTATCATGAATTATATTAATGTCATGAATAGTATAATAGTTATGTATTGTCAAGGGCCTAGTGATATCTATCCCTATTAATTAACAAAGTTTTCATGCTATTTATCAGATATGGAGCAAAAATAGTTACAGAGGAAAAGTGAGATAGCGACAAGAGACAGAAAAACCTCAGTAATTTTAGTACTTCCATTATAAATAATTAGAATAATAATTAATAACAAACATCATGGTTAATAATAATAAACATTCCATTGTTACAATATTCATTTGGCTGGCTGTAATCAATTGTAGATTCCACTGCAAGTACAAATACCTGTTTGTGGACCCAATCCAAAATATATATGATTAGTTTAGTCATTTTATATATATCATTTTATATATTTTACTTTTGATTACAAGGGGAAATCCATAATAATATTATTATCCATAAATATGAGTCGGTAACATACCTCACACATCGTCTTTCACCTGTAAAATTAAATATTTATTTTACAGTTTAACCGCGTCGTTGTAAACTGTCTAAACAGTTTAATCGCACCACTAACTCAAAAGACTGTTAACAGGAGTAGTCTTGCTCCCTGGTATACTCAGGAAACACGTAAATTAAAACAGGATTCTAGACGACTAGAGAAGAAATGGCGTTCATCAAAACATAATAAATTCTACCAGGAATGGCAGGAAAGGTTCTTATTCAGTACTGTAGCCAGGCTGACACGGAGCCATCAGTCCATTGAGCAGTCCATCCCTTCTCATCTTAGTAGCAGTGACTTCATGAACTTTTTTAATGAAAAAATTGTAACTATTAGAGGAAAGATTCAAGACCTCCTAGATTCTTCTAATACAACCAGTGCAGCCTCACCGGACACAGACACTATGACTGATACATATTTTGACTCCTTTCTACCAGTGAGTCCTCGACAGCTGTCCCAGGTTGTTTCCTCCTCAAAGTCCACAACATGTCTTCTCAATCCTATTCCCACATTGCTACTTAAAGAACTGTTCCCCTTACTTAACACTTTCATACTTGACATTATTAACTTGTCAATAACATCAGGCTATGTGCCTCAGATTTTTAAAGTTGCAGTAATTAAACCTCTGCTTAAAAAACCCACTCTCGATCCAGAGGTCCTCACTAACTATAGGCCTATCTCTAATCTAGTCTTCATTTCAAAACTTCTGGAGAAGGTGGTAACAAGTCAGCTCTGTGATTATCTCCAGGACAACGATTAATTTGAGGTGTTTCAGTCTGGTTTTAGGGAACACCACAGCACAGAGACCGCCCTGGTAAAAGTAAGTAACGACCTACTGATGGCCTCTGATCAGGGCCATGTTTCAGTTCTTGTTCTTCTAGATCTCAGTGCTGCATTTGACACTGTCGACCACCAAATCCTTCTACAGAGGCTAGAAAACCATTTAGGCATTCGTGGAACTGCTCTTAACTGGTTTAAATCTTACCTGTCGGATAGAACGCACTATGTACATGTCAACCACCTCTCATCGACACACACTAAGGTCAGCTATGGTGTCCCACAAGGTTCTGTTCTTGGTCCAATACTATTCACAATCTATATGCTCCCACTAGGGGACTTGTTTAGAAGACACTTTATAAACTTTCACTGTTATGCTGATGACACCCAACTTTACTTGTCCATGAAGCCAGATGAAAGAAATCAGCTAACACAACTACAGTCCTGTATTACAGATATCAAGTCATGGATGACCAAAAACTTCCTCCTACTGAACTCAGAAAAGACTGAGGTTTTACTAGTTGGCCCGCAACATCTCAGACAATCATTAACTAATGATCTAGCTTTACAAAATGGACTTGGTCCTGCTACTAGCACCACTGTAAAGAATCTGGGTGAATGCTTTGACGAGGACTTTAACTCACACATAAAACAAATCTCACAGACTGCTTACTTCCACCATTTAACATTTCAAAAATCACGCACTTCCTTCCTTTAGATGCTGCTGAGAAGCTCATCCATGCTTTTGTAACCTCCAGGCTGGACTATTGTATCTCTTTTCTCTCAGGATGTTCTAAAACATCTCTCAGAACTCTTCAGCTCATTCAGAACTCTGCAGCTCGTGTCCTGACTAAGACTAAGAGGCGCAAACACATTTCCCCTGTACTGTCTTCCCTACATTGGCTTCCTGTAGAATTTAGAATACAATTTAAAATCCTTCTCCTAACCTATAAAGCCTTACATGGTTTAGCACCAACATACATTAAAGATTTAATCCAAACTTACCAACCCTCAAGGACCTTACGATCCTTAAACTCTGATCTATTAGTTATACCACAAATCTCTAAATGTAGATTCGGAGCCAGGGCCTTCAGTTTTCAAGCCCCTCTGCTGTGGAACAAACTACCGGCTTCAGTCCGGAGGGCAGACACCCTCTCTATGTTTAAAAACAATCTTAAAACCTTACTTTTCGATAAAGCCTATAACTAACTTGACTGTTTATCTTTAGCTGTTATAACTAACAAAACTGTTTATCTTAGCTGCTATAGGCTGAGAATGCTGGAGGAGTTTTAGACACCGAGCTCTGTATATCCTTCTTTTCTCGCCGTGGCCGTTCTGGCTTGGCCGATTCGGGTGTGAGGGGCCCGGCGGGCCTGTGGGGCCTTGGGCCTGGTGGTGGTGACCGCTGGTGCCACGATGGCCCCGTGTGCCGGCGTGGGGGTGGCCCGCTTCCGGGGGGTCTTTGGTGGTGTGCGGGGGCCGGTGATGGCGGGGGTGGTTGGGGCGGTGGACAGGGGGTTGCGTTGCGGGCGGTGCTGGGGCTGGGGGGTTGCTGGTCCGGCTGATGGGGTTGGCGGGTGAACCGTTAGGGGTGGGGCTGGGGCTGGCCGGGTGTTCTGGATGGCCATCCGGCCCCGATGATTTCACCTGGTGGTCTGTGGTGGGGGGCTGTGGGGGCGGGTGTCTGCTGCAGCGGTGGCTGTGGTCCTTTACCCGCCCTGTGTGGCATGTGCTGTGGTCGGGGAGTCTGTCGCCCTTGGTCCTGAGGGTGCGTGGCCGGGTTGGTCGGTCTTTCGGGGGCCTCCCGGGTGGGGGGGGGCACACTGGGCGGGGCCATGTTGGGGGGACGGCGGAGGCATTGGGCGGACCCATGTTACCGTAGAGACCATGTTCCGCCCATGCAAGTGATGCTGTCCCCCTGGGTGCTGCATGGTGGGTGGGGGCGGGGGCTGGGGGTCAGTACGTGTGATGGGCGGGGCCTTTGCACCTTGGAGACCGTGGACCACCCATGAAATACTGCTGGCCCCCCAACATCCCTCATTACATGGGGGAGGTGGGCTGTGGCTGTTGGGGACGGTCTACAGTTTGAAGATTGGGGGCCGTTCCCGGACGGCTGCAGCCCCATTACCCCCGCCCTGCCCGCACAACCGTGGCCCCCATGTGACCCGGGGGACTCTCACCGGAGGACCTGAGCCGGTATCTCGCCTGCCGGGTCCTGGTCTCCCGCGGGTTCCTGCCGCGGCTTGGGCCCCCGTGTCTGGATCCTGCTGTGCTAGGTATGTGCCCTCTGGCCTGGCTATTTCAACCCCCCCCCCCTCCCCTCTATATATCTTCACCCGTCACCGGAGTCTGTATACCTGTGTATTGTATATTGTATACATTTGTCCCAAACCCACACCTTTTTATTTCTCTCCCGGAGCCCCAGGGATCCACCTCGAGAGCTGCTGCTGATCCAGGATCTTCACCACGTCATCAGATCCCGAGTTCTCTCCAGCACCCCCATGGACTCTTCTACACTCTCCTCTTTTCTCTCACTATATCCTCCCTCACTCCTCTCCTTATCCATCTGTCTACCCCCCCATCCTTCCTCCCAGCCGGTCAAAGCGGCAGGCCGTCAACAATGAGTCTGGTTCCGCTCGAGGTTTCTGCCTTCTAAAAGGAAGTTTTTCCTCGCCATAGCTCACTGTACAGCTCACTGTACAGTGTTTTGTTTCTTGCTCTTTGTTGAATTGCTGGGATCTATTTTTTCTTAATCAACTGTAGTCTTATTTCAACTGTATAGTGTCCTGAGATAACTTTGTTATGATAAGACACTTTAAATAAAATTGAATTGAATTGAATTAAACAATTACAATATATTAACGAAATACTGAAAATATCAGAATTTTTTTTAATGATTTCATGATTTAAAGCATTTGATAACGGCACATTTTTTTCTTAGGTCAAGGGAGAAAATAGCTGTTTTATAATGTGTATGTAATAACAGATCAGAGAGAAAACTAGTGACGTCTGATGAAGCTTCATGAAAACAGTGTCGTCTTTTCAGCTCAGTAGATGTAGCCTGCATTCTTAAAACCATGTGAGGTTTCAATAGAACAGGACGTTCTGATACCTGAAGATTACTCCCTCAAAAGCTAACATTGTTTTATATTTATTTTACTTTCCTTATAAGATGAGTATAATTGCATCTTTAGAGGCCAAAGCTTTGTGGGGTTATTGTCAAAACTTTCTTTTATGTTTATCTTTGTTTTTTTCCATTCTTGAATCGTTGCTTTTTTCGATGGCTCAGGTGGATGCAGGATAACACAAAAAATGATATTCAGCTGCGTTCTGATGAAGAATGGACCAGGAACATTCCCATTATAGTTTGCGTCAGATGCTCCTGCTTTCATTAATCTCTCAAGATGTATCAGAGAGAAACTGTAAGAGGTCCACTCCCACTCCACTTGTTTTTACCGTTGTTGGGCCTGAGAATCAGCAGTGCTTTAAGTATCTCAGAAACATGAAATATTCAGCACCCAGATATGCCCTCTGACCTGCTATGGCAAAAGAATGCACAAACATATTGGCTTGAGAAGTCACCCACTTTACTGTTCTAACGAATTTCTTATTTTCCTTCAAAAAGAAAGATTAGGTCTGTTTCTCGAAAGTAAAATACCGTTCTTCTCTTTTGTCTTTTCTGTTTAAGCAGTCGGACTCTACATCAGACTATAGCTATGTTGTGATATAAATATAGAGTTGATACTAGTTATACTGATAAATTCAACCCTTTCTTTTATTAATGCATACTAGACCCAAGTGTGAAACACCCCTTATTACTTCTCCAGCTAATAAAATAGGGGCTTTGGTAGGGTCGAAGGTCGTTGAGTGGATGATTTAGTTAAAGCATTGCATTTTAAATACAGTTCTATAATTGAACATTTCCTTTCCGAAATGCATGACATGGAAAATAATATATATGATAAAACACAATTATGTGGTGCCGTCTTACAAGGACATCAAGGATAATCAATGTTTATTGTCAACACCAGCTCTGAAGTTCGCAGGAGGCATATACATTTCTTTACACGGATATATCTACGCACAAATCCTTTGCGATCCATTCTGACTTTGCAAGGTTGCAAGGCTGGTCACATATTGCTTGCTTTATTTTCAGGGTGGAAGGTAAGTCCGCCTACATTTACCAGCTGAATTCATTGGGCATGATTCTGGAACGGGTGAACTGCTTTTAACCCACCCTATATGACTCATCATGTTGTTGTAATGACTAAGAAAACGAATTATTTCTTTTTCTCCAACCCTGACAGTGAGTTCAAGAGTAGACATTTTGCAGTACTGTAAGCAAAGTGAGCAATAAGCAGAAAAATAAAGGATCAGACAATTAAATACAAACAAAAGCGACACATACAGCCTGATTCTAATAGTACAAACATCAATTTTTAATATCAACAGTAGAGAAATTCAATAACATAAATGAGAGGAGAAAACAGTTTCATGGAACATACACTATAACTTAATTTGTAAATGTAGGTCAGTTATTCTTATTATGGTTAAACTAGCAATAAAAGCTTTGGGGGCTTCAATGAAACTTGTAATGGTAATGTTCATTGTTCGTACAATGCCACAAGCTTGTAACTAGGGCTGGGTAGATAAACCGAAACTTGTTGATACAAGGTCGAGGACATGCACTAAAGGTATAATTAAATTCTCCAATTTGTAGGAGTTGGTTTAACATTGCATTTGTGTTAAACAAACAAGTCTGACCTTGAGCAAAAGTATTCAATGCTTAGTTAAATGATTTAGATTTTAAAAGAAAAGCCAAGTTGTGAAAAAACAAAGTTTTGCTATACTCTCCAAAACTTCCATAAAGGAAGCAAGTTCAGGATACTGTGACATGGGCCACTCTATTCTGGAGATCACCAAGATGGTCAAAAGCTTCTCTGTAGCAAACCCCGGGGTTTAAAGATTGGAGGTTGGTTCCTCTTATTTAGAAGGGGTATTGGAGGGTGTATTCCAACTATAGGGGAATCACATCCCCCAGCCTTACTGGCAAAGTGTATTCAAGGGCCCCTGGCTTTGGAAAAGCATTCAACTGTGTTCCTTTGGGAGTCTTTTTGGGGTATCAGAAGTCTGACTAGTTTCCAGTGAGGTTTGGACTCCACCAGGGCTGTCCTTTGTAACCTATTCTGTTCTGTGGGCTTAGGTTTGGTCACTGCTTTTTGCAGATGACGTGGTCTTCAGTCTGTAGCCTTCACATATTGCTTTAGTTTGCAAATAATTAGTAAGAGTCATGGATCGATCTCCTTTCCTACCCTATCCTATCCTATGGTCAGAAATGGCGAGAAGTGACCATAAGAACATGAATGGGGATAAAAGCGGCCAAAATAAGTTTTCTCTAAAGGGTGGCTGGGCTCTCCATTAGAAAAAGTTTTTCTTTCAACTTTTTCTCAAACATTCCCAAAGCCTCGTTCATAAAATAGCAAACCCAAAGCCGTTCATTCGTTGCTTTAACATTTGGACATCCTGCGCCACGACATTCATTTAAACATGGACGAAAGATGTTTTTAAAATCCACATTCTGCTGACCAAAATGTTAAAGAAGGCTCACATAGGGATTGAATATGCATATTTCACACAGTGAACCAGACCCCACTCACAAACCCTTAAAGGTGGACAGTGTGTCAGAGCTTGTGGTTAGGGTTGGAGGGCATGTCTTCTTTTACCACATGCACGTCTGAGGCTCTGCATTAAATACAGACCCAGTTAGATGTGCTCAACTACAAACTCATTCATGATGTTTCTTTAAGAAGGAATAGTAGTTGTTGGAGTGGTTCTTGGCGCAGCAGCCTGCTTTTCTAAACAACCTGGTGTCAAGTAAGGTAAGGGGGGCAGAAGCCATTGTCTCAGTTTGACAGAATATGTCGGGACACCAGGGATAATCAAATTGATGTCCCTCATGAAAGTAGCAACTTCCCTCCTTCAATCCAAACCATAATAAAAAGTGCAGGTGATTCTGTACAGGGCCATGTTGTAATGGCGTAAACTGAAAGTAAATCTATCACTTTCCATTCCAGCAACAAGTGAACTGAGATTAAAAAAAAGACCTTTTGGCACAGCTTGTGACCCAGCTCCACTTTCTTAATCCTCATCATCAATTCATATTTCTGAAGGAAAAGCTTTCAATGGGTTATGAAAACATTCAGGAAAATATATGCAATCTTGATCTAGATCAGTATGAAAAACTACTAAATTATCTCAGTATAAATAAAGTGACACACAATAACACTTGGCAATGAGCTTTCTTCAACACATTCAGCAACTGAATTGGATAGTGAAGTATTTACATTATTTACAGCCTCAGTCCTAAATGAGATGTGTTTGTGTTTTCACCATATGTGGGTTTGCGGGCTCTTATCCAAAGAGCAGGGAGCAAAAGAAAGGACACAAACACACCACTTGGTAAAATATACACAGGTCCCACTCACCAGATGCTTGTGTGCATGTGCTCAGGCTGTGTCTTAACAGACTGACTGTGTTTTTAAAAGTGTAAAAATGAGAGGTTTAAGTCAGAAGAATGTGTTCAATTGATAACATTTATACAATGATTATACATGAATAGGCCATTTTTACATTTCATGTCCGTCTGTCAACTAAGTTTAGGCAATTTAAATGTAGTCTTTTTTTCTCTTTTCTGTCACTTACATATGTTTTCCGGCCTCGTTCTTCGCACACTTGTCATCACTTCACTTCTTATACTCACTTGTATGAGGTTCAAAGGTTCCGCAGAAGAACATGCACTTGCCTCTGTGCCAATACTCCAAATAACTTCTGACACCATTTCTACTTCTATGCAAACTTTGAGGCATCTGCCATTGATAGAGCCAATTTGTAGTCAAACAGAAGTTTCTGGTGTTTCAGTACACCTCTCCAGGTAAGGCGGTGATGGACTGTCTCGTAGGACATGGTAACAGAGTAACCATCTGGTCATTGACTATGAGTTCAGAACAGAAGCTGTAGACAGTGACAGGAATGGCAGTCCTGATTCTTTTGTCTTCTTGCAGAGACTCTTCTTGTTCAAATATGCTCTGTTGCCTGTTCTCCTTGCCATAAAGGTGCATAATTGGTTAGGATGCACACGTCATTCACACGTTTCAGGAAACAGTTTTGGGATGTTTTAACTTCAAACTTCCATGTTCAATGTCACATGTTACAGGAAATACACTGCCCTTAGATCTGCTTCTCCAAGCTTAGTATTGGCTAAACACAACCAGAACATTTCTCGATCAATGCTTTAGTGACTCAAGAAGCAAGCTCTTCCTAGGGAGAGGTGACACCTCAGTAATAAAAGCTTGTCTTTAAAACAGCTGAACCCTTCTATAACATTATGTCGGGAGATAAGTGGTGCTCAATACGGAATACCCCTGATGTAGACTATCTAAAACATGTAAGAAGAATGATTGCTGGACAGTATTAATTTATGTTATAAACTATAAATCATGATGATTAATCACAGTCCATGACTGTGAGAGCTGAATATTCAACCCATGACATTTTACTTACTAATTGCAACAGCTCTGTTGGAATGTAACTTGAACATGATCGATAATAATAGTAATGATTTCATGCCGATCGCGTGAGCACCAATAATCTTAAATTGGTCAGTTCAAAATAAATCTAATTATCCAGCGATCAACAGGGCTTCAATACAACTGCTGTCATCGCATGGTTCTGGTCTTCATCTTTGTCCCAGCTGCTTCTAAACCCTGGAGAAAAATCCACCACATGTGAGTTCATATTGATGTAAATAAAGTTGAAGCGCAAACATTGAGTGCGTTTTAGACCATGATTTGCCAATCACATGCATCCACTAATTCAATGAAACCTGGCATCATTTTCAAACTTGCCATCAAGTGGCATTACAAATAAAGACACTGTGTCATGACAAGGTGGCTTCACTAGACAGCTGTATCATGAGGTCTCTTAAAATATCTATTATGGACTACATTTGTTGTTCATACTCCTTACACTTTCGTATAAAATGGGAAATTCTTATTAACACTTATTTCTGAATCCTGGTACTGTTAGTATTTGATTAAAAAAGAAAAATCTCCATACACAACAGGAATTAAAGGTTGGTTATCCTCTTCCCATCATTCCTTATCTAATGAGGGCTCGGGTTCATGAGATGATAAAGCCAACACTGAAACTGACATCATTATAACGAGTGATTGTTTTAATGATGTCACTTTTTCCCTTGCTAATTATATGCTTTTGCTTTCAAGATTCTGAACCTGCACTTGAACACTTGAATTATGCTGACTCATATCAGCAAAAGATGAATGGGAACTTTTTGTTTTCAAAGACTTCCCTTCTTCTTCTAAGTATGGTTTGAAAGCAGTTCTGTCCCGCATGTTTTGAGCACCTCGACTCATTTGAAACAAATTGTTGGTTGTGAAGGGCGGATGAAAGAGGAAGAAAGATGTGAAGAGTCAGATAGGGTCTGAAGAGCTATCACTAGCTCTTATATCACTACTGTCAATGTCAAAAGCTCTCTGGGTAGAGATGAAACCGTTGAGCACTGCGAAAGAGGCACATCATAATCAGGGTAAAACATATTTCTCTTTTTTTATTTCACTTGTTGAAGTACTATATTCAGGAGGGGCTACTTGAATATGTAGAAAATGCAATATCTACACGAAGCAAAGAGTGTCATCATTTTCATTGTTGCAACTTCAAATTTGTGGATGGAAATAAATAATAACCAAAAGAAAAAACAACTAAATAATAAGAACACCTAGTGCTTGCTTCACCCAGAATAAAGCATTTACTCATTTCCAGGCACCATAAATAAGACTCGACTTTAAACGTCTAAATCTTAATGATTTTTTTAATAGAAACTTTTAGGTTTCAAGTCAGTCTATCCTTGAATAATAGAGCACCTGTCCCAAGAAAACTATTACAATGACGGGATCACAAAAATAATGAATTGCCTTAATTCATTTTGAAACAATCTCTTTAACTAAACTCTGTTGTTGTGATTTAATGTTTTCTACTGATAAATAAATAAGAGACTTACTAAATGACAACCTGCGACAAATGCAATTTGTAATTCATTTAGGTCCAGATGTTCCAGATGAAAACAACTTTCTGAAAGCAAATTCGACCACTTTTCCGCACTGATGGTCATGCAGAACAGTTCGGGCCCAATGAATAACCAGAACTTGAGGAGTGAATTGTCAAGTGGAGCACAATAGACGGTCACTCTCAGACAATTGTCAATAACTTCATTATTGCCTCACTGTGGCAAGACGATCTAACTCTAAACGTGAGTTAAAAAGCTTCCGCATCCATCCGCTGTATAATTTGATCAGACTTTCCTATATAGATCTTCTTTTAAACCAGAACCAGTGAAACAGTTCTTAAACAAATATAAGTTTATTCACACTGATAAATGTGGATCACCAGAGCCCATCAGTGGGAGAGAAGTTGCCGTTTTGGATCTACCAACACAGCATTCACCGGAAGTGGTTGGGCCAACCACCAAGCCTTAGCAGCACTGCCCTGAACGGGAGGAACAACAAGCTAAAACTGCACCTCAGTAGACCGGAGGAGGAGTTTATGGTCACCCGAGCTAGAGAGGTGCTGCTGTATAGGGACTCCAGCGACAACAGGGTCTCCTCGGCAGGCATAGAAGTGAGAACCAGCAGGAAGTGGAAGGCTCACCAGGCCAGGCTGAAGCATGGCAACAGCAAGCTGGTGGGAACAGTTTTATCCGGACAGGCCCGTTTCGGGAGCAATCGAAGACCTCACTACAACAAGTCCCAGGGAAAGGAAAGGCGACAGCTGATCCAGGAGGAGCACCATGCAGGGGTGAAGGAAGCCTGCTGCATTAGGACAGTAGTGATGCAGAAGCAGGGCGCATGGGTCTGATGGGAAGAGGCAGCTGACCTGATGATCTTGTGGATAGAGCTATGGAGATCTGAGCCCCACCAGATCAAGTTCCTCATACAGTTGGTGTATAATGTACTCCCAAGCCAATCTCTTCCTCTGGGGCATAGCTGAGACTTCACTGTGCTCTCTCTGCCAGAAAGCTGGATCGCTGACATCTTGAGCCGCTGCCGGCGGGCACTTGGAAACGGGCGTTACCGCTTGCTCCATGACCAAGTGCTTCAGGTCATTGCAGAGGTCATCAGCCCAGGGATCTCTACCAGCAAACACCAACAACCAACAAGGCAGTCCATTGCCTTTGCTAGAGATGGGGAGAAACCACAGCAGCACTGGAGTCAAGCAGGGGGGCTTCTGGCAACAGCTCAGGACTGGCAGCTGAAGTTTGACCGAGGGAGACAGCTCAAGTTCCCAGAGAACCTCGTTGACCACACTCAGTACAGACATAGTCCTGGTGTCTGAAACAACAAGGCAAGTGGTCCTGCTGTGGTCCTGAATGTCACCTGGGAAGACCTGAGTGAGGGTGAACCCAGGATACAATACTGATGATGTGTCTAAACTGCACCAAGAGTATTTGCTTGAACATTGATAAATCACTTAATGGCCCCAGGCTTGCCCAATTAAATTCAGATATAATTTAACATGTATTTGAAACCAAAAAAACAATTGTTGGAGGGATTTCTCGATGCCAAAAGCACTGCCAAACAACTTGTCATGTCCTGCACTGTTTTTTATTTTGTCTTTATTTAGTTTAAAACAATAATTGAAGAAAGGGCTTTTTTAATCTTTTGACACCATTTTAAATATTTAAGTATTTTGTTAATGATTTACACCGCCCCAATAATTGCTCCCCTCTATAAATAAATACATTTATGACAGTTGCTAAATCATGTATAAAATATAAACAATGAGACAGTATAATTCATACTAACATACATTTTAACCAGATAAGTGCTGAAGACGCTGTGCCCTTAAGATAATCAGTTCTTGGTTGTATATGAGATCCCCACCGATGTTTCGGCTGACCACTTGAAACGACAGAAATGTTGAATCATTACTCTGTTACAGTATACTTATTTTTCTGATTATATTTAAAGAACTTGTAATTGAAACTTTAAAGGTTTAGAATTTATTTAAAAATAAAACAAATGTGAAGATTCTAAAGACTGAAAAAATGTAGTCGATTAGGAGAAGCCCATTTTGGCATATAATTTTAACTTTAAATTGTCAGCCTCCTTATAATGACACTACTCTCAGGGACACACTGTGAAACCGAAATCAACGAATGTGACTCCAAACCCTGCTGGCATAACAGCACATGCAAAGACTTGGTCGGACGCTACGAATGCCAGTATCCTACGGGTGCAGTATCTCTAATGACTGCCAAAAAAATACAATTGTTTTGTTTTTCTTTTATAGTTTAGGTTTCTTCTACATTTTTGGTTGGAATTTCAAGTTCTTATTTATGCCAGGACTCCTCTGGCCATTTGAGTGCAAATCAGAGGTGATTAGCGTTCGCCTGCAGCAGAGCATGTTTGTGGAAGTCAGAATCAAAAATTCCTTTTTTTTCATGGGGTTTTTGGATGCCATGTAAATAGTATCCATCGGCTAGTTTAAGTTTATTCTCTTACTCTACTGACAGATGACACCTCCTCAGATTGTGATGTATGGATGTGTATTGATGGCCTGACGTTTACCAAGAGGTTTCTAAACCAGAACACTTGGTTCCAACCCATTGTTCAAAACAACCATCTGCATCTTGTTACAGAAGCCCCACACAAAGCTTTTTGCCTTTTCTCTCAGTCACACAAGGAGCATTTTCAGAGTACATCTCCTGGTTCTACTTCACAGTGCTTTGCCCTCTAACCAAGTTTTGCTATTGATTAATCCTCTGAGAATCACAGTTGAGAAAGTTCAAAGCAAAATGAAAACTGTATCAGGTTAGGTGCTGCCCACCTTACCTTATAAAGGGTGGTCATCTGCTTCACACCCCACTTTTGTACTTAGCAAACTGTGGCTAATGGTTATTATTTAAAATTATCTAAATCTGTTATCAGTACTTTGGCTGTTATTTTATTAATTTGTTTTCCTATGTTTGTTTTCATGCGAGATGGTTTGGAACTTATGACATGATCAAGGCTGTGTTTCGATTCTATGTCTTAGCCCTAACCCTCTGTTGCATGTGCCTGTGAGTCGGAGGGGCGACACAATTCTCCGTTGTATGAAGGGGAAGGGGTAAGACAAAGGGCGAGCAAGCCCTCAAGGTCTGAGGCACACTTGAAAAAGAGGGGTATGATTCATTTACCAAGAAACTAAGCAAATTTGTGACCATGGTGAAGCAAGTGAGCAACAAAGAACATAAATGTGAGTATTTTAATAAACACAATCGTCATTTCTTTGTAATTTTGCACAACACGGTGAAGATGCTAACAATAGCTTTGGCGCTAGTGACAAATCACTTATTTTACATCGAAACTTTTGTTTCGACAGTCGTTGATAATAAACTATTGGATTATATATTATCCGACATTATATTATATTATACAGAGTCAACACGGCAACATCATGACTGCTTGTGACTGCAGACGTTTAAAAGTTGTTCAGTCATAAATAGTAATATATATTATAAAAGACAAGTTCATTATGAATGTTCAAAAACACGGAGTGTTCTTATTGACACACCTACACAAGAGCTCACACAAATCATGTTTTTTGTCTGATATTCTTTCTGATGTTGCAGATTTACTCGAGGTTATCGTTGATCCTCTCAATGTGGCCAATGAGGTGAAGTGTTTTTATATTTTGAACCTTGTTGTTTTGTTAATGTTTTCAGCAGCGCGTCACTACTTGAAGCTACGAGCTATATTATTGATTGTTCTTATATCTTTTTCATGTTTTTTAAATTGTGTGCTATCATAAAAATCTTTGTTTTAAAGTTTACATTTACTTTTTTCTGGCCACGAGAAGTGCTGTTTAATCCCGATGATGTTCATACTTGGCCTTAAACAAGTGATCAGTTGGTCCTTCTGAGGATCCAGCACCATCACCTAAAGTATATCTCAGACTGCCTCTATGAAGAAGGCGGACAAAGATGGTGTTGACCTTAGGTTTCATGATTTCTATTTTTGTATTCTCTGGTGTAAGGCTGGATCAGATCACTGATGTTAGTTGGAGCCTGACCATGAATAGATCTGAAAGTAAGAACCAGAATGTTATAATTGATCCTGAAAGAAAACTTTATCACCAGGCGCAATGTGCAATCCAGAAACATGCTGTACTATAATAATGTGTTCAGGGAGGCCTCACTCCTTAAGACGCACTCCTGTGTGTAGGTCATTTGTCTCAATCACATCCAGCTGTGTGTGCACCAGCCTGTGAACATATACAAATTCCTATGTATACCCGAACCATGACCGAATGAAGATGGCTTATCCTGGAGAAAAGTGTGGAAATTTGAGTTCAGTTAGGGGATGTAACCATAGATTCGGTAAACAATTGCTCTAATTTAATGACCCTTTTAATTAAACAGGATTATCTGAAAGAAAAAAAATCTGGAGGGAAGTTAAAAGGAGAGTGAAAACAGTGGGCTACACGTGTCATCAAGAAACATTTCCTTCCATTAGACACACAGTTCTGGTACTCTCAATAGAATGAACAATAACCAAAGCTAAGCCAAGGGTTGTACCAGTTCAGGGAGAGCCACAAGCCTTTCATCCCAGTTCCTATTTTTAATAAATAATTTGTTGACACTTGGCATATTTCAGTTTCCGAAGTTGCGACTTATACCTTTACTGAATAAGAAGCTCATAAGATGATTCGTATATCGACCATAATCACTGAAACTTCTATTGCCTGACATACAATAGGAAAACATGCAGGGAAATTAAATGGTATTACCTTTTTTTTTTTAAAATGAAAATGGTCCTGTAACAATTGGGGACAAAATCAAAAGTGAATCTACACCCAACTTTCACACTTAATATCTATATTAGGAACACAAGTAAAGAGTTGGAGGGAGGAAGTTAAAACACAAATTAAATAAAATGTATATAAAATATTTAATATACATCTTTGAGGTTGAGGTCATGCTGCCGTATGGTGACCCTCTCTTTAAATTAATTAAGTGTAACAGACTGTATTGCTTTAAATATATCAATGTATCATAGGTATGACGTAATATTAGAGAATACGATATTAAATAAAGTAAGTATTTATAAACCAACAACAATAGAAAAAGATTAGTATACATAGGCAGACCAGGTGAAAGGGGTTACAACAGTAAATTGAACATTATACATATTTTTATTAAATATATTGACTGCAGTGGGTAGAAAGGAGCGGCGGAATCTTTTCTTTCTACAGAGCATCGCATCAGAGTGTATCTAATGACCATCCGATCGACAAAATGAATCGTCAATAGAGCACCTGGCTCGATGGTTTAACAAGTCAGTTCAATAAGTGTCACTTTGTTCTGAATCATTTTTGATATACGACTCTATGCTGCCTATTAGCTGGTGGTTGGGAAAACACATTATATAAAAAGAAATCGAATTTTAACCATACAGTATTGAATAATGAGTGTACTGAGACACCTTGACTTCTGCTGCTAAGATCATTTCTAGAGAGTGAGTATAAAAGTAAGCATTATAGAGATACACTGTATAGTGAGCATCCAGCTGTCATGGTAGGATAAACACCAGGAGCAGTTTGAATGTCAGAAGTACACCCCTTACATTTCTGCAGATATTTAAGTACACTTTTCATGGGACAACACTGACAAAATGACACAATGGAAAGTAGTCTGTGTAAAGTTTATATAACAGTGAAAATTTGTTTTTACCTCAAAATAACTCAAAATACAGCCATTAATAGCTAAACCCCTGGCAACAAAAGTGAGTTAAATCCTTAGTGAACGTTCCTGATGTGTCAATATTTTTTGTGGCCACCATTATTTTCCAGAACTGCCTAAACTCTCCTGGGCATGGAGTTTACCAGAGCTTCACATGTATTCACTGGAATGCTCTTCAACTCTTTCATGATGACATCACAGAGTTATATAAACTTTACAAAGACTACTTTTTATGTGTCATTTCTTCAGTGTTGTCCCCCAAAGATATACTTAAATATCTGCAGCAATTTGAGGGCTGGACTCACTTTTGTGATACACTGTAGATAGGTACGGATTCATAAACTGAGGGTAAGGATTCATAAACTGAGGGAACAGATTCATAACCCGAGGGAACAGATTCATAAAATGAGGGAACAGTATCATAAAACAGATTAATTCGTCTTATTTTGTTATTTTTTAATTATAGAAAATGTATCTTTAAAATCTGTCCATCCATTTTCTACACTTATCCGAGGTGCCAATTAAATATATGTATTGTACATTTTATTCTTGATTTTTTAATATCAACATGATATCTATATAGTAATTGTACACCATTAGTGAACATTACCATAAATACCACTATTTGATTAAATTGTTCAAAAAAGGTCATGGTTCAAATCCTAAATGATTGGTGTGGCTGCAGATGATCTGACAAGGACATGTTTCTTACCATCCGACAACCAGAGCAACAACATCATAATCACATTATAGAAATCTCAGTGAGGAACTCAGTGTTTTTTAAATGTATATTTTAGTTTAGTTATCATTTTTTTCAAAGTGCTTCAATGTCTACCTGTTGAAATGTAACCAAAGTCTCATGTAGGACCAACCTATATATTAAATATACACCAGGAGGTAATGCTCTTTTCTTTCTCCTCACAATTTCTGTAAGGTAATGCTTTATTCTTAAAATGTCACATTCTTGGATGTAGATTTTATTTTGCTGGTTGCAGAATCTGTGGTTCAGTCGTGGCCTTATTTTAAGAGACTGCGTTCATGTGTTTTATAGACTATCCTTTAAGGACTAGGGAAGTTTGAGTTGGTTGACGATCATTCTGACAGTTAGGCAAAGATCAGGATTTGAGGAGAATAGAAAAATGATCTGAAGAAGTGAAAATAGTGCTCTAGAAGATATGTTTTTTGTTCATTGTGTAATAAAAACACACAGAATAAATATATATTCTGTGCTTAAATGTATGGAGTAAAATTACTGCCACCGTTTGAGCAATTGTGTCTTATTTTCTTTTAATACACTAGCTTAAGATGAGTTGCAACAAGACCCGCCTTCTTCCATCGGGTAGCTCCCTGTGATTGGTGGAGAAGTCCACAATGATGTTTATACGAAACCTTACAGAGTATTAAACAAATATATATATGTATTTTTTTTTATTTCAATCCCTCTCTAGCATTTCACAAATCAAACATCAAATCAAACCTCATCAAATAAAGTAACAGTTTTTTGGCAAGTGTCATCATGGCAACGTCAACCCAAACACTGGCAGTAACAGGTGAACATATATGTAATTAATTGCTAGCAGATCTATCTCTTAATGGAATATGAAACAAACAAGATCAACATTGATTACATATATATATATATATATATATATATATATATATATATATATATCATTTTGTTTTTTCATACGTTTTCTCTTTTTTGGTTTATTGCTGACTTAATTTAGAAGTTTAGACCTACTAGTGATGGTTGAGATTGTCGTATTGTATTTGTATCTTTATTTAATATGATTTTTTTATTAATTTGTTGTTTAAAAAAAGTGACAACAGAAGAAGCTTCATTATCTCAGCTGTAGTGCAGCACCAAAGAAAACGAGTTTTGATTGAAACCCCCAGTTCAGGAGGCCCCCTAACCTCCATCCTATCCCTCTCCACATCACTTCACTTCCTGCTGTCATACATTGCTGGGCAGTTGATGAGAATCAGCGTGAATCCCTAATGAGTTTGGCCTCCAGTCTGGCCACAATCACCAGAATGAAGCTTTAATGAAGCGCTGTCATGTCTCATCTTTGTCCTTTAAGAGGGTGTCTAATTAGACGACGGGCCTGCACCGATCCTTAATCTGTGAGGACCAGTCAAACACCAGTCCAGACCAGTCGTCTCATGCTGTGGCCAGACATGCTGTGGAATCTCATCCACCTCATTAACCGCTTCCACGTCCGACTTAGTATCCTCGCTGATGATGTCGATTAATATTTGAATACTTCTTTAAAAAATAAGATTAAAACTTAAAAATTGAATTTGTTAATAATTATTATATTATTTAGTCTCTCTTGTCTGCAAAAACGGGTAATCCTATTCTTCCCTTCTTAACCCTTGTGTTGTCCCTGGGTCAAGGTGACCCGGAGGCCTGAAAACAAACGTGTTGTCGTTAAAAACAAGCGGTGGTACAGCTTGACGCAGAGGCAATCCAAGGGGAAACCACACACATTTGGTTTTCCGGCCACCGGGTTACCTTGACCCAGAGATAACACAAGGGTTGAACTTTGTTGTTTCGATTAGTGTTTTCTGAACTTTTCTTCCAAGTAAAGTCGTTTTTTCGGCAGAGGTTTCAACTACTTTGTTTCCTGGCAATTTGTCAGTGCCCTGAGTTAATCTGAATCTTGATTTGTTTTTTCTTCCTTTTTTTTGTCATGTGTCTGCCTTGCCACTTCCTTGCTCCTGTAAAACTGGATATTATGTTTATTGGGACCTGTTTTGCAATAAGTAATTTTGTTTTTGTCAATATTAAGTTTGCTTTCTATGGAATTCAATTTGTTGTTTCTTATTATTGACCACTCCTGGGTCATTTTAAATTCACCTCCTGAAAATATCAAATTGTTTTCTTGTTGTTTTAGGACATCTTAAGTTTTTGATTGTCATTAATAATAATTATAGAAAAATAAGTGTTAAATTCTACCCTTAAAAATGGTTGTGTGAGAGACTGTACCAGCCTGAAATATATACATCATATAGACATCATCTTTGAATTAATAGTAAGGCATCACATATATTTCTTTCCAGAGGGGGTTCATGCATTTCTGACTGATTTTATGTTTATATGAATCACATCTGTGCAATTGTACTGGCTTGTGTGTTAGCTTTTCATGTCTGTGTCTGTTTTAGGTTCAGATCGTTTTTGCCCCGGCACTTAATCAATGCAAACTAGGTAGGTGAGATGTTTTATTGTCGAAACACATGGATTTCAGATTTTTCTGGGAGAGACATTTGAAACCGCAGTGTCACCTGGCCAAACAAGATTTGGCGATAGATTAGATGATTGTTGTTGAGTCCTAGTTATCATATTTGGAGACCAGTACATTGATGCTTTTGCGAGCCGGCCGTTTAATATTATCTGCTTTTGAGAATCGACCTTTTGTTCAGTATCTTTGCTCACTCTGACAATTGTTAATAGAAAGTGGTTGCCTTAAAATCAATTTCATGTGGTTATTCATGCTGTTTTCCGTCTCCTCTAGCAAAAGCCAGAAACATATGTGTGTGTGCGTGTTGGTGCGTCTCTGCTGTTACAAATGAGAGATAATGGGATGTTTGCAACCATTAAATAAGTCCTAAATGAAAATGGATATTGTTGTTTGCTTTAGGCTTTTGTTTACTTTTGTGGTATCCCTGCTGGCAAATCTGTTACCATTTAGGGATTTTGTTTGGTTCATCGACATATTGAAAAAATAACAACCTTCTGTAAATATGGAAAAAGAGAAAAGAGACAATTATAATCAATGCATGAGTAATTTCATGGACAAGCATTCCTGTCAGCACCTAGATTTGGAAATATAATCAGGTTCTATAAGATTTTCAAGCTTGAAATAAAAGTCACAAACAAATACTGATTGGTACAGACATCATTATTTATTTTGTTCTTTATCTTTCATAAAAATGACGATTTGAGACTCGAACAGTCACTTTGCCATCGACTCAAAAGTTGTGTTTTTTGAATGTTACGCAAATGCAAAAATAGATCGCTGGTTTCCCAGATCGTGTTCTATGAAACATTTTTTGTCCGGATCTGGTTTCCATAAAAACATGGAGGATCGATGCCATTTCCCATATCCACGGATCATGTGATGATATGGCGTTCTACCATTATTACGACATAATGGGCTGCGCTCTCGTAACCTCTCGTTCTGCAAGACTTCAGACGGGGGAGAACTATATAAAGTAACAACTTCAAAACATGGACATCAGGAGAGTTGGGTTGTTAATTATTTATTAGATGTGTCTCGAGTGTCAAAATGGATCAAATAAGAGAAACATTTAAGTTACTACGACTTTCAGAGAGTATCACTTCTGTATGAAGTTAGGTACAAGGATGAGCAAATGATCTAAAAATATTTACTTGCATTTTATGTTCCAACAGTTACTGAATATCAAAAATAACTAGTTCTTCTAAATGCAGATTGCATAGGTTCTTCAGTATAAATATCTGACCCCCAGGCTATGTGTGTGAATGTGTGTTTTATTTATACCCCCTATTTCATTGACACTTCATTATCATCTGGCTACGTAAACAATATAATAAATCACTCTGTCAGTTGGGACTATTAAGACAATTAGAGTTAGTGAAACGTGCAACACACCCTCAGGCACTTTGAACCCTTACTCCAAATCCGGTTGTTATGCTCATTGAATGATCTGAAGATTTGTACCAGGCATACTAAAGCATTATAACAACTTTCCCTGAGATTTTGACTGGGCGAATAGGTAGTGCAACACAGGGTAGGTGGAGTAATATGATGCTGGCCATGGTACAGCTGTGTAGTGAAGAATGTATCATGATACAGTGTCTTTTGAAAGGCAATTAGATGGCACTCACTTCTTTATAATAGTTGGCTCTAATCTACTAAATCAATGAAACCTGGCATCACTTTCAAACTTAGAGTGCCATCTAGCGGCCTTTAAAATCAAGACACTGTATCATGATACAATGAGCTTTTAAAACGCAGTAGCTTGCCTCATGAAACTCAATCATTTCATCACCTGTGCAATCTGGGGCCTTACTTATAATCTCTATTTAGACAAAGATTAGGGTTTATGAAAAATAAAATGATCCGAGAATGTGCTCACCTTGACCAAACCCTGCCATATGCACAAAGATCTTGCTAATCATGAAACATAGAGCCAGCATGTTATGAATGACATGTTAAAGTGATTATTGTAACACTTTCTAGGTATTATAGGTGGTTGAATTAATGCATTATCAATCCACTGTTTATAATTATTTATAATTCATAACATAGTGACAACTGTGTTTGAAAAAGTGTTTCAAAGTCCTGGGCAATTTAGTTCATTACAACCTATATGATAAATGTATAATACATAATGTAATTACAAAAAGAGTATTCTATCATAATTGGAACTTCTTTTCGGATTTCAACCCCTGTAAAACCTAATGAAGTGATTATAAAGTCATAGCGTTTTCTATAAATACTTATAATTTTGTAACTTTCATAGAAAGTGTCACAACAGACAAGCTATACTGTAAGATACTGTATATATAGTTGCACAGCATTTTTGATATGGGTGCTTTCTCTTTGCCTCCATCACTTATTTTCTTTCCTGTTTTAATCATAGTCACATTACTCACACTCATGTGTAACAGTCTTCGTTGTCCCCTTTCTTTATCCAGGCAAAGCTCACTCACAAATCTACTGCTCGCCTGCTAAGCACAATCTGTATTGTCACAGTAACCTACTGGGGAAAATGACTAGTAATAAATATTGGGCAAGACCATGTTATCATTCTCACAGCTGAGAGAGCTGTTCCTCAGTCTGAGGGTCCTACTCTGGATGCTCCTCCCAATATTCCCAGAAGAAAGAGGGAATTAGGAACATGAGGTTGGTTGATTTTGTGTGTCACATGGACAATAGCCATCTGGAGGAGTGATAGTTATGGAGGAGTTATTTGTTTTTCAAATAATCACGCAAAAAAAATGTGTGTCTTCTTATTCAGCATTTTCAACTGATATTATTTCCTTCTGAGTTGTGGTCTTTGTATTTTTATAGGATATGATCATTATATTTCATTAATCTAAAAATAATAAAATAATAAATTGATTAAGAAAAATATTGACTTAATAATTGCATTCTCATTAGATTAGTGGTTTTGTTGTCTAAGCCCATGCAATCCAGACTTTTCTTGGAGAAACAAGTGCAGTCACAGAGCCACCTGACTGCCTCCGGGGCGTTTGGTTAGAGATTAATACAATATCGTCTTTGATCTGACGTTATCTCAAGATGTTGTTACTTGGCATGAAGATGAAACAAAAGCAGCGTTTGTCGAACAGAATCTGCTTTTGTAACGCTGGTGCCTCGGGAGATTTCAGCCCACAGGAAGGCGATATTAAACATCTCCATCTTCATGCTGTCCTGCTTGGTAAGTTGTGCTGCGGGTTCTTTATTTTGTCACATTATTAAAATTAGTCTCAGTCTACAGAGAACCAGAGGGAGATGCTGTCAAGCTGGGTCATAAAACATTATTTTTCTTCCCTTTTTTAAACTTCAAAACACAAACTCTTGGTCAGGACAATATCTATACATTTTCAGGTGGGAATGCAAAGATTGAGGGAACACAAGTAAGTTTTCTTTAACTTTGCTTAAATAGGTGTCAGATTAGATTATTTGGTTCTTTTGGAGTTTTTCCAGAAGATCATTTTGGTCAATGATCAACTTGGATGGACATAAGCTGAACGGAAAGATACAGTAGCTGAGTTATTGTTGTACTAGCACTAGTACTAGTTTATTTGGTTGAGGGAAGCTTAAAAACCTGCCTTAGCTCTTCTGCCTGAAACATATATTTAGGTTCTAAGGCAGTTTTTAAGATTCAGTGACTGTCATCAATATTTTGACGAGTTCCATTTTGAAGTTTTTTCGTCTGTGCCAAAGTAACAACAAACCCGATGAAAGCTGCTTTTAAAGGTGATGTTTCCACTCATTTTGGCTTTAGAAAAAAAAATTAAAGTTGAAAAAATTAACACTGAGACTTGAGAAACACTTTCCTAAAAGCATTTTCACATTTAATTAGAGAAATTATTTGCTAATTTCTTTGTTGTAAAAACCCGGAAAAAGAGTTGTTTCAACAAGATCGCTGTTCCTATAGTATCGCAATATATCACAGCCCTAATTAAAACTAAACATTATTATTTTCATCTTTCCTAATGGCACACCAGGTGTGTCTCTATCAAGACACCTGGATAAAGACCTTGAAGTTCCACTTGCTGCATGCCAGATCAACTTCATGGTAAATTGGTTTATTCTCAGTCTGTTTTTCCTCTAATGTTTGTTTTTCTAGTGCTGTAGCTTGATATTTGTTTTCCGTGTGCCACATTTACTACATGCTTTCAGTCTTGCGTTTATACTCTTTGTCCCTTTTCTGTTCTCTGAGCTTGCACAACAACTGTGTGTGTATATAGTTTTTGTGTGTGTTCTCTTTATTTTGTTTTGTCCTTCATACTTCCTCCCTTTTGATACATGTTTTTTTTTCTACTCCCGGTTCAACAGCTTCTAAGTTATCTATAGTTTATCTTCCATTTATATTATTAAACTGATTACTTTACTCTTTTGTGCAAGTCTCTGCAATCACTACAAACCACACACACTTGATTTTAAAACATACCCACCTTATACTGTATGTTTTTATCCATGTAATATAAAATAAAGCCAAATGTATAAATTCCCTTATTGGAAGACATTCTATTTCTACTAAGTAATTGAATAGTTTTACATTTTCAGACCAGTTGACAATGTTTATTTGAAGATACTCTACGTGTTGCACTAATCAAAATATTCTCTGCGATGCTGAAAATAAAAATATTGACGTGCTTTATTTCAGATGTATTAATATATGTTCCAATCACATTTATTTCATCAAATATCTAATAGTAACACTTGCGTCATCGTCTCATCCAGCTCTTGTCGTTGTGGCAACGTCCTGCACCTTGTTAAGGGTCATTTGTCAATTGATTGGAACGCTACCCTCCAACCCCCTGCCCCAATCTGACCATTTCCCATTAGTATTAAATCATTACACTGCTATACGTCTGAGGCAGAAAGGTGATACCATAATTACTGCAATCCCGCTGCCATGTCAGAAGCGAAACACGAGAGCACCTTGCTATCGGGCCTGGTGACCTTCTGATGTCAGGGCTGGACGAGACAGTCGAGCGTCCGGGGAGTGGCTGATGCATCCGAACTGATGTTTGATATGAATGATGTGAGCAAAAGAGTGAGGAAGTAAACATTATAGTGCCATTATAGTATCAGATTTATTATTGAGTAACCAATGTGACTAAAGCAGCAACTGAATAGTTGATACCTTTCGTTGAAAGGGCTTTTAAATCCAGATCTGACATCTCGATAAATAACCCAGAACACACACACACACACACACACACACACACACACACACACACACACACACACACACACACACACACACACACACACACACACACACACACGCACACAGCCCTTCTGACCTGTGAGTGTCTCCCTGGAAGGTACCTGACAAAGGTTTCAGGGCAGAGCAAGGCGTGTGATTGGTCGCTCTGCTGGAACTGATTTTAATTGATGGCGGCATACCAACCTTGCACCTTCATCTTGTCCAACGAGTTAACATCATTATACAACCAGAAGATGTATAAACAGAGCTACTTACCTGTAGTAATGTTAATCTACAAATAAACATGCTCCCATTATCTGAGTAAAAGTGTGGCACTAAAAAAAAAACCAATAAAATAAATATACAAATATGCCTTGATACAAACAAATTGTCATGAAAAAAACAACATAAAAAAAATGAGTACAGTTTACACAACCATGGTTCTATGAATAGCTTTCCCTATGGTTTACCGGATCAGACATTTCTGTCCTCAAGGTGTCTCCAGTCTGCTTCTGTGATAGATGACAAGCCAAGCCATATATGACCCTGACCCACCTGCGGAATGGTGTAATGCCTCATTTGCTTTAACAAAGGTGAGTACAGAGGAGAGCCATGTTGTTGTTGGCCACCAGAGTCCCACCCACATTTGTGCAGATGAACAGGAAAGCAGTCATTCGATCCTGTGTATTGGAAAGAGACTATTCATACGAGCCAGCAGGGAATCCCTTCTTCCAATCTATGATGTCCACTAGACAATGGCGTGCATACCTAGAGACTTGATATTCTGCGCGCTACGCTCAACATGTTGCTACACCGCCAACAGCTCCGGTCACACAGTCGTGTGATACTCAAATCCAGAATATTTCAACCCACTTTAGTTCCGGGTAAAGTTTGGAACCACAGGAGGAGCTGGAGGAAGCTTGACTCCCTTGACAGCTCTGCCAATGAGAAAAGCTTAGGGAGGGCATCCATGGGTTAAAAGCAGGAGAGGCCACCTTCTCCTCTTCTTCTTCTTTACTGACATGTTAGCCACGAGCTTTGAAGAGATGTCTGATCAGCCTCATACCAGCACAATCACTGTCATCACCCAACTGACTTGGCATGCTATTGGTAGACGGCAGTCTTGCTGACAGAAACGCAACCTGCTGAACTCTGCCGGCTGCTGAAAGTGTGAGGCGAGTAGCACAATAATTAATTGTATTGAGAAGTATGCTTTAAGTAGAACCCAACTGTCAATAAGAAGCAGATATAGAGGGTTGGTTGCTTGTTTCTACTAAAAGGCTCTCGGTTTGTAAGGCCAGGAAGATCTAGCCATAAGGTTTCCTATATCTAGTATTCCAGATAAGTTTTGTTTGATCACAATAAGAAAACAAACAACAAAAGTATATTTTTCCCATAAGGCCCAGTTCAAAAAATAGCCATCCACTGATATTTATTTTAGTATTTTCTTAGAAGAAAGCAGTTGTTTTTATTTTGATAGGTGTTTGCATGTTTTATTTGTTTTACTGTGTATGTGCTGCAAATAACATAAACACTTTGCATGTCCACAGCAAAGATCTCTGGATCACCGCAGCTTAGACGGATCAGGATGCACATATCAGGTAGTCAGTCGAGCGCTTACATTGATTAGGGTAGACGATGCCTGTGGCAGTTGAGTTCCATCGTATTTTTCTTTAAGTCCAAGCCATTACCCTGCAAGAAGTTAAATTTGCCAAATGGAGTATGATATTTAAATCGTACCTCACAAAAGACCCATTCAATTGATCAAATGTTCAAGATCCTGACTATATCAGGTAAGAGAAAAACGGTCTTGTCCACTAAAGGCAAATGTTCAAAGCTCTTGCCAGGAATTGCTTCAATTCACTCCTATATGCATAAAAAAAATGCTTGAAACTGTTTTTTGTTTTTTTTGGTAAATAGCCCCATACTCTTCTGCAGTATCAAGTACGCCCTAACCTGGTGAGAAGACTTGCAATAATAAAACTAAATAATAAAGACTATACATTGCCAAATCTATACCCAAAATATAAAATATGTATGTTTTGCTCCAGATGATTAATGAGAAAATGGATCCTTCTTCGCCTCGTTTATTATTCCTGTCTTCTTTCACCTTTTCTCCACCCAGATGCCTAATCTTTCATCTGCTTCTGTTCTTACAACACTGATTCTGAGAGCAAGGAAACTTGATTTGTCCCAAGAGGAACACAGTAAGTATTTGGTAATGACTCAGGACAAGATTAGTGGGCCCGTCTCTCACCTTCATCTTTTCACACTCCTTCTCACCTCTTGTGATTTAAGTTTTTGCTCTCAGAAAATAAACTCTCACCCATGAATGTTGAGCTGACCCTGTATCTGGAAACAATTACTTTCTACCCAGGAAAAGTTTCAGGTGTGATTGTCTTTGAAGAGTTCCTGCTGGTCCATTCTCTCCTGAACACTGAAAACGAGAGTACAACACATGAAGTCAACATAACATCTTGTCCGAAAATTGTATTTTATCTCTCTGAAAGTGAGAAATTCCTTCATCAGTACTTTACATTACATTGACAGCGAGCAAAAGATTAAATAGACTGACCAGAAATGACAACTATTTGTCTAGAAGAGGTAAGGAATATTATAATGTGATCGAGTTGGTTCTGACATCCTTAATTTACTCTCTATTCTTATTCTAAGTATTCTTTCAGTTAAAGCCAGAGAAGGAATACATGCTGACATCACTTTAGCCATTCACTTAATGTTAATGCATGCAGTCCAGACAGATATGGAATTTAATTTCATAAATCACTTTTAATTGAATTGCCCTTCTGCTTCTTGGCATGATATGTTGTTCTTTGAAACATTATACGATGACTATGCACTTTTTGAAAAAAGAGATGAAACTAAGGTTTCTTATGGTTCCTTAAAGTTATAGTTTGCCCAAAATTCAAAATTTACTAATTTTCTACTCCCCTTGAAAACCAACTCATGGCGATTTAGGATTAAGATTATTTTCAGAGTAATCCGTTCCTTTTTCAGTTTGTTTACTATCGTCCCAAAAGATGCATTTAAAATATCAAATACCTCCATACTTATCGTCTGTAACATCCTTCTTGTATTGAAGCCTCAAAAAGAGAAATGTGTCCCTGAAGAAACTTATACAGATCTATATTTTAAGTTTTTTTGTAGGAAAAATCATATTAAATCATTTATTTCCCAACTTAATTTCCTTTCTTTAAACATACAAACATTGTTTACTTCACTCTGATGAAACTGTTTTAAATTTAGATGTTTACTGTAATATACAAAAAGTGTTCAAAATTTAGTTTGACCCAGCATGCCTCCGAATTCTGTGGTCATCTTCTCGGATGCAATACCTACATTTTGACCAAATTGTATGCGTTTGTCTACAAATTTAAAATAACTGAGTAGAGCTCAAAACTTCTTTACTTACACATTTTCACAGCCTTCCCTTACTTTGTATAGAGGCACTCGTCAGGGTTCTTTGTCACCAATAAACATATGATTACATCAAAGATAAGACTTTATTCTGACCATTTGGTTTAATCATGTGTTTTACCTCTTTTCTGGGAATAATATCACTAGAATAGAAATGATTAAATTCTTGTTGATAGATTTTAAAAACGCATTGAGGGACGGAAACTTCTACTTCTCCCATTATTGCTGTCAAGAGGACAATACCTTCTAAATGTAAATACTTATTTGAAAATCTTGCTATTTATTGAGATCTGTTTTTCTATTCGGCACGCTGTGGCGCAGTGGTTACTGCGATCACCTCACAGCAAGAAGGTTACAGGTGTACTCGGGTTTCCTCCCACAGTCCAAATACATACAGAGGTTAATTGGGAACTTGGGGAAATTGTCCATAGGTATGAGTGTGTGTGAATGGTTGTTTGTCTTTGTGTGCACTGCGGCGGACTGGTGTCCTGTTCAGAGTCTCCCCTGCCTTTTGGCCGAAGAAGCTGGGATTTGCTCCAACACAAAGCCCCCATAAAGTAATCAATGGCAGAAGTTATATTTTAACTGTAAACCGTCTTTAGATAACGCTTTGCACTTTAAATGTAGTGGAAGGGTAGACATTGAAAAAAGAAAACATTAAGATAGTCATTGATTATATGATTGGAAAACAACTAAGGCATTAGAGAGGTGTCTAATGGGCAGTTTTCCATACTCTATGTCTATGTGAATGAGAAGGGAGGCACCGCAGAGTTCCACCTCAAGATAATCTCCCTCAAGGAGAGCTGTTCTTGTCAATGTAGAAATCTGGCAAAAGGCCATTGTCCTTTAAACCTGCTTATCAAGAAGAAAAGAGATAAAACACAAAGACGTGAAGTGAAGAAATTAACTCATAGCTGCAACTTCAGCACAATTAAAGGGCAACTAATACTAAAAAAAACTCTCCTGACTCACTAACATGTTTCAAATGTCTTCATCTGCAAGATGCAATAAGTCCCTCATCATGTCAATGTCTTGAAGTTATTACTTTACTAAGTTCTCCCCCGTCTGCAATCTTGGCAAATGAGAGGTTACAAGAGCAGAGTCCATTATGACGTAATAATGGCTTCAATTCTTCTCTTACATTCTTCAGTTAGCAGAGCTTAAATAAATATTTGAATAAAAAGAGAGTTTTGTACAAACAGACACATACTGTTAAGTACAATAGAGGTCCAAGATCTATTTAAGAGACCCTTAAATAAACACATTAGTTGACCCTTAAAAGCAAAGTACTCAGTTCTAACATACGACTTAATTCTATACATCTGTGGATAGAATAGTAATTACTACAATTATTGACACAAATTCCATGAAATAATGCAAAACAATATGGTAATAATCTCTCTATAACTGCATTATCCCTTTTCCGTTATTTTTCCACTACTCTATTATCAATTACAATTACAATTGTCATGTCTTAAATATGAACTTTATTGCTTGTGAATATTACATTTGGTTATTATTATCATCATTCCCCTCACGTTGCCATTTGGTAACATAATAGTTTATTAACTTATCCACCTCTTTGTCACCCTAATCAGGTAGGTCTTTCTCTTAAGACCTCACTCTCACTCTGTCAACAGACCTCAGGGTCTTTATATTATTAGACCGGGACCAGAACTTTGAGACTTAGTTGACCTGGCAGAAGCCTGGGGCTGGACACTGACACCGCACAACCTGCGTCAAATGTCAGAAATATTATGACACTCTGGTGCAAACACCAGTGCGTGCACACACAAGATAGGACTTAATGAATCTTTTTTTGTGGTAGAATCCAGTGGGTTTTCTTCAGGCAAGATCCTGCCAGTCAGCACTGTGTGAATATGTGCGCGTCCACCTACTATACGTGCCTGTCAATGTAAGCATAAGGTGTGTGTTTATATGTGTGTGTTGTCGAAATATACTGTGTAATTGCCAAAAGCTTAACCTCCAGACATAAGCTACCTATAGACAGAGATGATGTCAGTGGTGTTTGCACATGCATGGTTGGCTTTTTTTCTTTCCATGAGTGTTGTGTACGTGTAGTTTGCACACAATATTGCAAAGAGTGGATACTAGTGTGTGATGATACAGTTTTCTCACTACACAGCTGTAGCATGAGGCCTTATCAACCTGTCACAAGTGGATAGGTGGATAGGTGGATAACAAATATAATTTTAAGGGAGGACTATGCTTGAGTTAAAGCATGGAACACATACAAGTGGTAACAATACCAAACTATAGTATAATAAGTCAATGAGGTGATTTTAATTATAGAAAAATGTGTTGTGGATGGAAAAAATGATCTGTAAATGTATATTCCAGAAGAACTAATCTTGATTTTTAATCTGTTTTCATCCAACCTGGACAATGTTTATCTCTCCATATCAAAATAAAACATACTAAATGAGTAATAAATTCCCCGACCCAACAAAAGAACACACGTTTTATTCTAATATACATATATACTGCCACAATTTCATATCCATAGATTTAGGTCTAAGCCATCCCTGATGTTTGTTGGGGGCTTACTCACTTCCTAATTAATTTCATACATCTAAAATGTGTAATTTAGATAGTACATTTACAATTTTATTGACACAATGCGATCCCAGACCAGTGTTTTCGATGGCCTTGCTATGCCAAATCCCATCTTTGATTCAAGTGGATTTACTTTACTTTTACTAACTTAATTCCTACGTTACAAATCTTCTCAGCTTTCACTTGACATGGTGCTGCAAAGTGAAATATAACTCAATTTTATTTTTGTGGTCGAGTCTGGCAAAGTAAAAGAGACATATTTAGTGTGAGTCCACTGATAAGAATGCTTTCATCTGGACAGCTTGGTTTTCTCTGCACACACAATATTTATAAAATATATATTTCATATGCACTGTACATTCTGCCTTGATTTGTCTTTGTTTGTATTGTTTACCGCCGCTATTCTGCAATATCACTTGTGCTGCGTTCTTGGATACACAGAGCAACTATGGGACATTTTATCAATTCAATCAGCGGTTGAAGCCTCGACAAAAAGTCAGACAGAATTACCTGCTGCCATTTTTAGCCTGGCACATGGCCAGAAACCTGTCAGACATGAGATGTGCAGCCCTGATGTTGCTAGAACCCCTTTGTCTTTGTCCTGTGTGAAAATTGACCGTGAGTTCAGTATTCTTTAATTGATTGATTCATTTAAAAGAAAGTACTACTTATAGTTCACCTTTTCCATTTCGATAGTACTACAATATTCTTCACCATTAAAATTATACATTTTCTTTACCTCCTAATCTCATACGGATGGCTTGAGGTCTGGAGCCTTTCCCAGTTTCATCGGGTGAGAGGCAGGGGACACCCTGGACAGGACACCAGTCTTTCGCAGCGCACACAAAGACGGACAACCATTCACACACACACTCATACTTCCCCAAGTTCCCAATCAACCAAAAATGGTTGTAGTTATTAAATAACTTTTTTCTTAATCTTTGTCACAACTGTATTTGAACCAATAACTAAACATCTCCTCTCTTGTTCTCTTCATGTTGTTCTGTTGCCTATGAAGTGCCAACTCTGTATCCAATCAAGGAGACTCAGTGGAGTGTTCCCAAACCCCCCCCCCCTTCTTTTAATACCCCAGTAATAGCTACAATTAGCCGCTACGCTCAGCTGAATCTATGCTAAGCTCTGGCTCTGTGTCCTATTAATGCCACACTGAGGTATTAGTGTCTAAATCTGATCGTGACAGGTCTGATCCTCAGACAGTGGAGTCTCGCGGCCACCCATAAAAACCGGTGAACCTTTACCTCTCTCGCCGCACTCGAAGATATTCACCGCTTGAGAACTGATCAACTATTAGTTGCTTCTAAGCTCAATCATTTTATCGTTGATTGCTTCTTTCCGGGGACGTTTTCAGATTAAGGGTGTTTCATTAAGGGCTTTTGGACCAGTGACTTTTCCAAATGATTATTGTTGCTCATTTAAAACTCATATGGACGTCAACGGTTTTAAGAAAGAAGCAAATTAAGCATAGCAGGGCTATAGGCTACAGTATAAAGAAAGTTCACTCAATTATAATTCATTCTTAACAAGCGATGATTGGCAAAATCTTCATATTTTAGACGCGCTGAAGTTAAATCTATCTACACGTTACAACACTACAAGCGGGTTGTCTAATTAACACGGAGAAAGTACATTCATGAGCTTAGAATGCTCCAACATCTGTCAATCACAGACAAGATTGATCGACGTCTTGTACTCGCCAACAGCCAATCTACGGCCTCGCACTCCTGGTTTGCCTGCACATCTCAATGGTGCTCTCATTGTCAGAGGTGTCATATATTGTTTGAAAGTCATCTTTAAAGTAAATTGTAACTGCGGATCGCCGCAGGTGAAGCAAGAGCGGTGTCAAGCAGAATATAAATTGGGAAGTCTACCACATATTTCCACTGTTATTAAAAAGTAAAGGGTTAGTTCACCAGAAAATAAATTTCACTAATATTGTACTCAGGAATTGTTTACAATTCTCATGTTGAGGTTGGAGGTATTTGGCTGTTTTGAAGTGCCTCATTTTGGATGAAGATGAACCTGAGCTCCAGTCGCTACATTAAAATGAAGATACATTTTTGCCTTTAACTCTAAAAAGGAAGGAAATAATCCCAACCCTTAGACGACTGGAGGGTGAGTAGAAAATAAGAGAAGTTTGACTTTTGGGTGAACTGTCACTATAAGAGACAGCAACCACTCCGCTAGGAAAAAGACTCCACTTATCTTTTACTATTTTGGCTAAGATCCAGACCTCTTTGTCAGGAATAACCAATGAAACGACATTTATCAAAATGTTGTGATGTTTGACCTTTGATTTTGTTCTTAAGCGGTTACATTTATTAATTAAACTGCCCCTCAAGACAAATGCGTCTTCCTAAAAAAACATGGGTTTCCAAGCCAAAAAGTAGGGGGAAATTGTTGTGCCACTGTTGACCTTGACACTTTTCTGCTGGGATTTTCAATTGTTAGAAACAAGTGATGGCTGGTGTTGAGCCGTTTTTCTGGAGAGAGCAACCCTGTTTGCCCTTTTTTCTCTCTGTATGAGACCTCATGCAGCATCTTGTAGCTTGTTGACCTCTGCCTACCAGTTAGAGTCTGCAAAATTCACACAGCTTCCTGTGCTCATTGTAGTTTTTGTTTGACTTACAATGTACCTTAAGGGGGTAATCATTTCCAGTGGCGGGCCGTGCATTTCACACATAGGCCTTCAGTGGCGCACGTTTGAATGAATCCACCTCTCAATAACTACTTTAAGGTTCTTTATATACACCACAGGGATCTGAGCGTGTACTGTTATAGGTCATATCAAAATATCACTCCCACTACAGTCTGTGTGGTTTCTATGGCCACGACACACTCGCTCTGCACAAATTAAAAAAAAAAAATGTTTTAAATTAAATAAATAAATGTATTTTCTGTTTATGTTTAGGCCAGCAGAGAAGGCCTCGCCACTCTCTGTTTCTTTACTAGAACCTTTATCACATGGCTCAATGCATTAATGTGTTGAAATGTAGTGACTATCAAGTCAAGCTTTATCGTTATGGTATAGAACGGTTTCCAATCATAGCTCACAGGCTCCTGTAGCTCCCAATTATATATATACAGTGCAAATCAGTGTGAAAATCAAATCAAAGTGAAGCGAAATGTAATCGAGAATAGCCAACCTCTTAATGAACAGCAACCCATCCGATTAACTTTCATTTTAATTTGACAAAAAGTTAAATAATATATATTCTATGGTTCAATCCCTAATCCATAACACATCCTGGAAGGTAGAGAATGGCAGGGGTGTCGGGGATTTGATGTCAGCAGTTCTGAACAAAGAGAGACAGATCCACTTAATGAGCGTTGCCGTGACGATAAACAAGGCCATTCCCCCTAATTAGTGCTCCTTATGAACCAATTAACTCCTGCAAAGTGACGCTGAATGAAGTGGAGTGTTGAGATGGATGAGAGGAAGAGACGGCAGATGCTGCTTCCACTCATATTTACTCGTGACAGGCATGCACACAAGGACAAATGGAAACATGATGTGCATTTCAACGCAACATATTTATAGTAAAAAAGACATACCATGAAACTACGAGGCGATATACAGTACACAAGCTATACATACTGATCAATGCACAAGCAATATTTAACACCAGTGATGAATCTTATTTATGCACCACCCTTTTTTGAAGTTTAAATTTTATAGCCGTTTGAAACAGTATTATAGAGTAGAGAGTGCCACCTAGTGGGCTTTGCACATAAGGATACGGCTTCATGAAGCCTTGTTAGTCCATCTTTTAGTAACACATTTATCTAAGCAAATGTATTATCAGAAAAACTTCTGTGAGTCCTTCTCACAACTCAGCTTGGACTTTTTCCAGCATTCATTCTTTTCGTCACTCTGTCCAAACAGCTGATCGGCGCTATACCCTCCCCCTCATCACATGATCACAGCTCCTCCGTAGACCAGTCATCGTCGTCTGTCAATTTGAAATCTGCTGTCGGTTCTTCCTCGCAGACGCACAACGCATCCCTTCCTCCCAATTAACCTCCAGTCTTCGAGGTTCAAGCGCTGATCCTCATCGGTTCAGTCATCTTCAAATTGCTCGACAGTGCGGATCCGAGATCTCTCTTCTAACGGTGTCCACTGCTACTCACCTCCTCTCTCCATCACCTGTCTCCTCCCGTTCTTCTTCCCCTCCTATTTTTCGTCCCCGCCGGAAGGCCGTTCAAACAAAGTCTGGTTTTGTTCGAGGTTTCTGCTCTTTTTTTCTTGTCACTGTTGCTTTTGTGATTTGTTGGGTCCTGTTTTTCTCTACCGTATATTAGTTTTAGTTAAATAACTATGAAATCAATTACGATTAAACAATTATTAGAAAGACACACCAACAATTCTCACATCTCTAACCCCTTATCATTCATCAAAGGCTAATGATAGGGTCTAACCTTTTGCTACCTTAACATTTTTAAAAATTCCAAACTGTCAGTTGCTGTGTCTCAAATCGCGCACTTCTCTAAGTGCACTGCTTTACAGTTCACTGTTAGACAGTGCACTTACTTGCGGACTGCTCAAATTTCGACAGGGTAGTACTGTCCCGAATCAAACACTGCCGCTACACACCGGAAATGACTCGACAGCTTCTTCTTCTACTACTTTTTTAAGCTGATTGCAACCGGAAGTTGGAACACTATCGCCGACACTTGACAGTGATTTTCCTCAATTGAAACAAGTTTTTAAGTTGTGTTTTATTTTGTCATTACTGTTGTTCTGTGGTACAATTTGTGTTTTCTCAAGACATTTACGCCGGTATCTGCTCCGAAGAAGCGTCATCAGTTACGTTTCTTCCGTATAGCGTCATCTACTTCACTAAGGTGGCAGCCGTTAAGGGTGGAAAGTGTCCATTGATCCACACTCAATTTTCTTACTTTCGCACACTGCTCATCGGGACGCACTTAGGTGCACTCAAAATATTAAGTGTAAGTCCAGAAGTGTGCAATTTGGGAGACAGCCACAAGTATTTCCTATGTGAAATACAGTATATATTGGTGGTCATTTTTATTTTCTCAACCTGGCTTACATCAATTTAAGTACCAGAGGGTTTCCATAAGGTTTCCGGCCAAGTTCCTGCTGGGTTCAAGCAGATTGGTTGACGCACACTGTCTCGTGGGGGTATCCATTTTTAATGTAAACCCAGTGGGGTTAAAATATCTTTTGTTGCAAACAATGCTTTTTAGGTCAGAGACTATGCAAACTACATTAAGGGAGGTGGGGGTCACAGTCTGGTACTAGGTAATGTAAAAATGGTTACAGAAAAAATAAGGTCTCATGAAACTGTTTATAAATTGATCCACTTGTATAATCTCTTAAGAGTTTGTCCAGTTCAAATAAGGGGCAGCTTGTTTTTTCAACAACAGCAAACCTAAGAAAAAAGTGTTATAGATTTGAAAACATTAGTAAAGTAGAGGAGCAGAGGTGAACAAGTGCATCCTCAGGAATTGTGGAAGGTCAAGTAAAGGTCTAGCTATGGAAATGTTATATATTTAAAGTGGCTTCATCTGTATAATGCATTAGAATGCACACTAAACACACTTCGAAATTCTCAAGCCCAACGAACAATGATGAGCACACTCAAAGAAAAGCTTAGCACAGACACAGAAACAATTCCAATCTTTGTGTGTGTGTGTGTTTCTCTGATCATCGGGGAGAGATATTCTTGTTTTGTTTTTGTTGTAAAGCTTGTTCGTTCCTCTGGGCACAATTCTACTTAAACACTTATTGGTTTCTGTAACGCATTCGGGCACACACGCACACACACGAACACCCCTACTGTTCTGATATGCGATTGACCTCTCAGTGCTCCTTAGCAACATGCTGTGTTACATTGTTATGTTGTTTTAAATGGGCCAACTGTAATTAGTTTGATTTGCAACCAGTTTAACTAAAGTTTCCCTCTTACCACACGTTCATCGCACTCCAGGTATATGAAAAAATAATATGAGTATTTAATCAGTGAGAATGGCCTTTCGTAGAATTACAATTAGCTTTTTTTTTGTGAAGGTCTTTCTCAGTAAATGCATTTAGTTGATTGGAATAACTGCAACTGTACTTTTCGGATTAAAAATGTGTTCTGTTTAATTGCTGGTGTAGTTAGGTCTTTTGCTACAAGATATTTAAATAAGAAATAACGTCATATTTTAGTGAAAAGACTATCCAAAAAAACTTTTTCGAACCTGTGTTCAGTCATCTTTACTTAACTACTTACCTGTGATGAGCAGCATTATGCATCAATGAAATATGAATAACTTTATATGGTGAACTGTGGTTGAGTGTGTAGATCTACAGGTCCAGCTTTTTAAAGGTTCCAAAGAGCTGCAAATAAACTGTATTACATTTTTGGGGAAACGTTTCACCTCAGTTCCTGCATTGAAAACCACCAAACCATCAATATTCAATAGCACTGTATCGATATTTATTTTTTAACTTTGAAATAACATTTTATTTTAATCAAAAGTGTTTTTATGATCTATGTTTCAATAGTGTCTGTATAATAGACAATCATTCAATGTTTCTTTTACAATTCATATTTTCTTTATTAATTAATATTCACAGCGTTTAATCATTTGTGTGGTGCAATTGAATCTCAACATTCATCATTTATTCCGTGCTAAAGTAACAACAAAACCGGCCAAATGGCGGCAATGATTGAAGAAGAGAGGATAAACAAGGTTCCAGAAGTTTTAAAGCTGATGTTTGGAATCATTTTGGCTTTAAAACAAAGTTTAAAGTGAAAAAAAAAATTAAACACTGACACTGCTTCAGGTTAGTATGATGCATATGTATATATATATATGCCAATACCACCACTCTGTATTTATGTGTTTGTCATGAAGTTTGGATCAATAGTAAGTGACAATCAGAAAGTGAAGCAAAAATACTTAAGGATCAATTCTGATTGAATTCTGATTTGATTCAGTATTATCCCTCAAGAAAACACTTTAAAGAGACCAACATACCAGTACAAACTTAACATTATCAGTATGACTTGGAAATTAATCATCAGCCTTTGACCTCGGATCTGTTGGTTCACACTTAAAAATGAATCATGGAATACTAAAAATATTTGGCAATGGGTGAGATCAATGGATAAAAAGCACTTTCATTTTTGAACATCCCTTTGCCATGTCTCCTACCGTGTTTTACCGTGTGTTGTTAGTCATTCGGTTATGATGTTCAGACCTTCTTCTCCTCAGCCTACAGGCCCACTATTTGGCAAGGGCAACATGTTCTTCCATGTTTTTTTTTAAATTCAAACAGATTTTATTAATACAAATGCTCTTTGTGCTTTTCATCTAGTCCGTCACATCTGACAATTTTGCCATGGCACTCCAAACTGAAGGCATACAAATCTAAACCACAAACTCAGAGGGTCATTAGAACACTCCACTATGGTAAGGTTGTGAATCGAGGAGGAGACAACCACACAAATATGACACTTTTATGTTGATTTGTGATGCATATGTGATGACCTTAACAAGATTATATGTTGAGATCGTGTCAGTATGGACACCATGGATATGATTTATGAACTATAATAGAAAAATAAAAGATTTTTGTGTAACAAATGTGTAGCACCACCTACAGTTGTTTTCAGTTGTCTTGGAGCGAAACACAAGATTTAGTACTTTAGAATGGCTAGTTGTTTGTTCTAGGCCTTGGGTGTAAAACCCTCATAGCCTCTTTGGGTCACAAATCAGCGTCTTCCGGAGCCGTAAACTAAATGAATTCATTCATTTTTCAACGACTGTGCTGCTAGTGACTGAACTGTAATTCTCTCCGCTCCCTGCGGTAAGATAGAAGGTTCTTCGGCCGCCAACTGTTCTATTATTAATGAGGTCCAGTTAAGTGTGGCTGCAGAATCGCATTGCTGCATTGTTTCTCTTTTAACATTTTCCTTCTGTCTCTTCCAGAAAACTTTGTAGTGAGAGATTTTATTTATTTGTCAGACAAAAATAAATGAATAAAACCAGGTCAGATCTGGATTTAGATTCTTCCTTTGTTAAATGATTTTGCTCTTTGAACTATACTTTGATTTCTAACACTAAAGTCATCTTAGAAATACATTAATACATGTGCCTTGCCAATGGATTATCACATAAAGCTTTAACTCTGTTTAACTCATGCCTAGTTACATTTTGTGGATTTAGAATGGAAGATGTATGTGAAAACATAAAGAGTTCATAAAATCCTCTTATCATCTGGTTAATTAAAAACTTAACATTTACTTAAATAAAAAGCAAATTATTGTTTTAATGAAGTTGTTTAACTTGTAGTTGTGAGTATGATCCTCTTCAATACCTCAATTCTGCCGCCCTCTGCTCCACACTGCTCAGCCTAAGCCCCCCGTCTATCTCTTGTTTTCCCCCTCGTCTCCTCTCTCCATCTTGTCTCTTTGAGTCGGTCAAAGAAGGCCAGCCACTAAGTCTGGCTCGAATAAGAACCGGCTGTGTTTAAGGACACCTCACAAATATGTAATGAATCAAGTTTTGTAACAATTAATAAAGTAATATTTTAAAGGGACTGCAGACAAAATTTGGGGAACCAATTGTTTAATGTATCACATCATGGTTATAACTCTTCCATTGTAACTGCTGCCAATGATCAAAAAAACAAAGCCAAAGTGTGGCGAAACCAAAGAAGACAATTTTATCCACTTTTGTGTGCGACTCGTTTTTTTTTTCTCAATGTGAATGTATGGCATTAGAACATTAGGAATAGCTAATTTACTATCCGTTTTAAAAATGAGAATGCTAAATATGCTTTGTTGTCACTAAAATGTTTTTGTTTGCTCAGGTCTAACATTATAGACATGTACCTGCGCCGAAATAGAAACAAGGTCATATCACTTTCTATGTATTATTTTCTTGATGATTTAAATCACTTTATATCATAGTATAAATGTTTAAGATCAGAGAGATCAAAAATTTCTTTTTTTCTATCATTCAATTGTCTAGTTACCTTTCAATCGCCTTTTTATTCCTTACTCCTTATTATATAGTATATTTATCTAAATAATAAAATGAGCAGATTAATGAGCAATTTTTATTCATTAAACTATCTTAAGTCCTGTATCATTTAAATTGAAATTATTAACAATTTATTTAATGTTGCACTTTGTTATTGTTTTTTGCTATGAAAAAATTATCTGTTGATGATGTTGTGCATAACAATAAGTGTGTCCCAACCATCACTGTTACGCATAGGTCTCCTCATGGTAAGGGGTTTGGGGAATACACTGTTAATTATGGATCCAAAGATCCAGCAAAGAATCAAAAGCAAACCAGGTTTTTATAGGAGCTGTTTATGTTAATTTCTAAGAACAAACAGTTACTATTGAAAAGAGATCAAACGATGAAACCATCTCACTATTGCGTGTCAGCATGTGTTCATGTATGTCAGAGTGTGTGCATTTTTAAAACTGTGTTCATGTCGGTTCACTCGGGTTTGCATTTAGTTTTAGTGTATATGCTGTTATGCAAACATCATAATGTTCTTTATACAGTTTTTATAGGTGTAAGCACTGTATGCGCATGTTTTCTAGTCGCTTTTAATCTGTGTGGTTTATTGTGCGAAATGCACACTTTTGTCATTTATAATGTATGAGTCCTTTTGTGATTGCATACCATTTTATGTTAGCATATTTGTGTGTGTGTGTGTGTGTATATGCATAAGGATTAGATATCTGTTCAGAACACTAATATTTGTAACTTATGACAGTGAGAGCCTTTTTTTCCCTTGCTAAAGATCCATGTCTCCTATTCTTATTATCTCTAGTGACTGCTGTTTATTCCCCTCGGGTTTGATGCCTTTATCTCTGAAAAGAATCACGTAAAACATCAAGCTTGTTGTTTCTCTTCCAGAATATGTGTCAACGCTGTCAGTAGTGATAGGTTGATGAAGCCTCATGATGTTCCTGTGAAGTGAAGACACTGTATCATGATACAGGGTCTTAATTTTGATAGGCCACTAGTTGGCACTCCAAACAAGAAAATTATGCCGGATTTCATTGAGTTAAAGTAAGATTACTCTAGTTGATCCTCCTCAACCACGTCAACCTCCTCAGATGATTATAACTAACCGTTCATTAGGGCTTATCTCAATGATGGAGTCTGATCTGTATAGCATGTGCACGCTTCGGGGACTAAAAAATGCTTATGCTTTCACCAGGGGAGACGTCCCAGATACTTCTTTGTAGTTTCTGAGACGTCTCTAGTAGTTGGCGCGACATCATCGTCATGTAGCCACAGGTCTTTTGAAAGGTCTCGGAGACTCTGGAATGCAGCCACGTGGTCTTTCAATGTAGGTCAAGCATTGTCGAAGAACACGTTACTGCAACGTTGAAAATGTCTTTAAAGTCCGATTCGCACGGGATAAGTATTACCGGTGGACCTCTGGTAATTTGTAATAATTTCAGAGAATGTCTGAGTTTTAATCCCGTGCGAATGCGCCATGTCTGTGATTTGTAATGTACTCATTTCGCCTCAAATAATCAACTGTTATTCACCAAAGGGCGACGTCGGGTGCAAATACTAATCCCGTGTGAATCCGAATGCCTGTGTTTTTAATTCTGAATATTTACTTCCACTGTTTTATTTTGAAGAGGTTTAAAAGGAAGTAGATCGAGTTAGTTGTTGTTGGGTGTGTCGCTCCACAAGATGAAAGTAAAGAAGACGTGCGCGCTGCACAGCTACAAACTAAGTTCCAGCCTCGTTGTTCCCCATACAAAATACGCTGTTACTTTATCTTCTCTAAACGAAGAACACTTCAGTTATTGCGCTCCTTTTTACATCTGTATCTCTAGGTAATGTCAGTAAAAATGACTATTTTACAGACATCGCCTATCCCGTGGGGGGGGTAATTTACAAAACACAGAGGTCCCCAGGTAATACTTATCCCGTGCGAATAGGGCTAAGGACATCTCTGCGGTAAAGGACAAAGTAATTCTCTGCGAGTTCCCCGCAACATATTAGAGGCGTATCCGAGACCGAACAGACTTGAAATTGTCTTCAACTAATCGTGCACGTTAAAATTCTCTGCAACTCCCTGGCGATTTGACTTAGTCGAGGAGACGTCACCGCCACCACGGGCAAATCAAGTCGCCACTAGGTTGCAAACTTGTCTCCAGGCTGTTGAGATAAGACTTTTACTCATCAAGTCTTGAGGACATGGTGCCATGTATGGACAGGGAGGGCAGCTGTCTTCGGAAGAGATCCTGGGTTATGTAGGGTAACATTCTAGACACTGTCCCTCTAAACGGGTTTTAATTGTTTTCTTACCATATTGTAAGTGATGCAACTTTTACTGCACAACCAATGCAACGATTAACATGACAATTTCTCTCTTGAAGTCAATGGTGGTCGGTGTTTACTTACTACAGAGATACAAAGACCATTTACACAAAACTCTTGATCAGCCAATAGGGAATTAATGAACGATAAAGAGTATATATATATATATATATATATATATATATATATATATATATATATACATTTAAAATGTTCTTAGTTTTAGATAAAACTTATTCAGAGAAGAAACGGCGGCTGCTCTTGCTTGTCCTGGTTGATAAGTCGCCACAGCACTACAGCTTCCGAAAGACTCTCGTGGCAGATTAGTTTTCCTCCTCCAACCGCTTCTCTTGCTCTCACATTTATTTCTCCCTTCGTGCGTGAAGCAATTAACATACTGTGTCACTTCAACCCCGTACACTCATTAAGGAAATCACACTCACAGAGACTGCAACAGAATGTGGAGCATAATGAAGAGTGCTTGATTAAAATTTAAGTTTTAAAGCTGTTTTGTTTGTTTGGGACTTGTCATTGCTGAAGCCACCGAAGTAATTACTGCTGCTGTAAATGTTTGCAGTGGTCTTTTTACAGTCCAATTTCAGCTCTGGAAGAAGTTTAAAGGTGCTTAAGTTCGTTTTTAATAATGGCACAGTGTCAAATTAGGGACTAATAAAGCCTGTATCAACTACTATTAGATATAAAAAATATTTTAATGTGTTGTCCAATGTTTAGGATTTTAAAATGAAGGCTGAATTCTAGACACTGCTCTTCGGAGGTGATGCTCTCACGCTCTGATTCCTTCACTAGCTCATCCTTAAATCTGAATTTAGAAATTACTATTCCAGCAGACAGAATGCCAAACCTATTGTGCATGTTTATTTATTATGCGGCCATTTATGGACATGGAGAATCCGTCAAGCAGGTTTAATCTGGCTGAACAAATTTACGTGTATTTGTTGATAAACAGAGTTTGAACTAATTAAAACAAGTTCCCATTGATAGTAAGCAATTTGGGGATTTACAGAATGTGTGAAAAATATACACTTGGGGGACGAATAAATATAGATATGCGAGTCCTCAGTTGATCGATTGAGACTGTGCTGGAGATTGTATTAAGCTGAGAGTGTGACGGTAAATATAAAGGAGGTGCAGGAATAGAATTCATTTTCTGTACTCATTAGTTTGATACTCAATACAAGATAAGTTAGGAGGACATAGACCTTGAAACCACAGATACATTGGGAGACAAAAACAACATGTCCCGATTCTGGCTCTCTAAGAATTTAGTTTGAAGTATCGGTGCCACAGTGGTTAGCGTGATTGCCTTACCAGCAAGAAGATTGCCGGTTCAATTCCAGGTCGGGAGGGAGGAAACTTGTGAGCTGTATGTGTGGAGTTTATATGTTATCCACGTGTAGCGTGGGTTTACTCCAGGGACTCCGGTTCACTCTATTTCAAAAACACAACATTGTTGCTATTGCTTTATGACCTGAACTTCTGTCCACAAGAAACATTCTTACTCATTATTTATTGTTCCTGCTACTCATCATTTGTGGTAAATGTTCAAGTCCATTGAAAGTAGCAAATCTGCAAGCTTTGTCTTTCCAGCTCTTCACATTACAGAAAATATGTCAGAATAAAACTTCAGCAACAATCAGTTCGCTGAGGCAGACACGTGTTTGCTAATTAGACTCTAAAAAAACATCTTTCTGGAGCACTTGAACGCAAATAGTTACTCTGCAAAAATTACAGTGAAGAGATTTTTTATTATCTTGTTTCCTAATACATTGTTTCCCTCGCAACCTCATTGAAAAAAAACCCCATGATAAACCAAACCTGCCAGATCTGCACTTTTCCAACTAAAGCCTTCTCAGATTGTGGGATCAGTGTCGACATTGTAACAGCTGTGGATGTGGTTCACAGCTGAAGTGTGGGTGTTAAAGTTCTGTGATGTGATGCTAAACATATCTGTCCACGAGAAAAAACACCCTGTTGTGTCCTAATCCTGTGAACAATAAACGCTAATCCGCCTTCAGGGAGGGACACAAATAAAGACACCTAAACTCAAACTCATCCAGTTATGAGGCAACATAGGGTGGTTGTTATTAAAAAGATTTTAAAGACATTTTTTACATTTTTGTTGAGATTGTTTATCTGCAGAACGACAAAATCTGTTGTTATAAATAATAATATTTAAGAAAAATAACAAAATACCTCTCACATATGCTAACATTAAAAGACTAATGTTTTTATTTTAGTTTTTTGGTTGAATTGATCTTGGACCTCTATTATACTCTATTATATAGTTATTGTCTGTTTGTAGAAAAAAGTACGTTAGAAAACATGCTTAAGCCCCACCCACTGAAAAATGCTTTGTTTACCTAACCAAGGCCACTCTGCTTTGATTGGTCAAGCATCAAGGTTTGTCAATGCATGTCATCAATCCTGGAATACAATGGATTTATTGTATAAACAAAGCGGGGGTATGATTACAGCTGTAGGAAGAGTGATGTCATTATTAGAACCATAATGGACTCCACTCTTGTACCCTCTTGTTCGCAGTGAATTCATAGGGGAAAACTTTATAAAGTAAAACTTGAAACATGTGACTAAGTCAGGAAAGGTGGGTTTTCACATGAGTTGCTCTTTATCAAACACTAAACAATCAAATGAACAATAAATAATAATAAATAATAAATAAACAATTTCTATGATTCACAATTTTTTTTTTCTGTGCAACCTTCTAGATATTACCATATGCCAGGTTTCAGTAAAACATTTGTGCAAATGTCAGTACAAGAGCCTCTTCCTTAAGCTTTTCCCGGAGACTGGGAGTGCTGTTTAATTCCACCCACTTTCACCGTTAAGAAGGGCTAGGGTTACTGAGTAAGAACTAACTATTAGTTGGAAACTTGGCAAGGTTAAATAATTTGCATGAAGAAATATAAATATATCTGAAAGTTGAATGAAATACTGGAGACAGGAGGAGAAAGGTATCAAAAGAAGCTAAAACCAGTGAGATTCAGGCAGAAGTAGCTCACCACTTCAAAGAGTGACAGAAGTGTAGCTATAAAATGTCTCAATAACCTCCGTCTGTGTATTGACCAGCCATAAAAAAGTGAAACGACAACACCACCACCTGAAGTATGTGTACTAAATAAAGGCAATCAAAGCACTGACTCATTATTTCAGCCTTCTGCATGACCTCTTATTCTGTAACTTTCCAATTTAGATATTAGATTATTATCCAAGGATTGGCCGCCTTCTCAATTGTGGGGGTCACTGCTCCGAGTGCTCCAATGCTCACCGGCACTGCTGTGGTTCTGCAGCTTCCAGCGATTGCTATGTCTACCAGCAGCTGGTGTTTTGCACCTGTGGTATTTTTTTTTTAACTTATGCTCTTAGTCTCTTTAATTTATTGATCTATGTGTTCGCTTATTTTAGCCACAGTTTCATTTGACTAAAGTTTGTGGAGTCTTTGTCAGCCTATCTGGGTGTATCACAGTGTATGTTTGTGTGTCCAGGAATGAGTATCTGTTTTACTCCCTAAAGGCAGATTAACTTGTTTATTGTCCAAAAGGATTAGGACACAAAGGATTTTTTGTTTGCTGACCAGTTCTTTAAACCTGAGAGCTTTTCAAAGATGTCAGCTACTGTTATGGTCACCGCACCGTCAGGTTGAAAGGCGCTCATCTTAGCCCTTATTGGAAGTTGGAATACTGAGCTATTGTTTTGGTGTTAGCACCGACTCTGATTATCAAAGTATCCATGTATTCCTTAGCCTCTTTGTGTAACCTTGCAGGCTAGGGTTACGCAAGTAGTAGTGTTCCAACAGAGCTCTGTTCTATGTCTTTTTTTCAGTAGCCCATTTATTGTCATAATGCACTTCAGCATTTGACACAGACCTTTTTACTTTCCATGGTTTTTCTGTCATGAAATTAAGTAGTTGGTAGCACCAAGGGTCACTGGAAGATGTCATCCACTCTACAGTGTATGTCCTTTGGACAGGGTTCAAAGCTGTGGTTTGATCGGACTAAAAATATAATATTGGTTTTGCATTTATTAAGACTCAAGTGGCCCTCATGAAATCAAATATCACGTAGGAAATAGTTTATTTTATAGTTATTTTGTTTAGTCATCGCTTGCCCAAAAATAACTTTGTTTTAGGACAATTTTCCGCTGCTTTTATTTATTCTGTGACCCCTCAAAAAGGTTTAAGCAAATATAAAAAATATTTCGGGAAAAAAAATCAAAAGTATTTAAATTTAAGTGAAAATATTTTTTTTGCATATTTAGTTTGATTTTCTACTGCAAATGTATTTCTGGAAGCCAGGGAGGTTGTTCCTTTTGACCCAGAGACAACACAAGGGATATCACATTTGTTTAGGGCCTTCGGGTCACCTTGACCCTGAGATAACAAAGGTAAATGGCCCCTCGCATCAGCCATACATGTTAAATGTGGCCCTTGAGGACATTTTATTGCCCACCATTGCACCAACTGGTTATCTGGCTGCCCTGTAAAAAAAATGAATAAAAGCTAAACTTATTTTGAAAAAAATGTTTGTCATGGTTGGTAAATAACCCTGTTATTTCTTGCTGCAATTAAGTTTAGCGGTGGTTGGTTTCGACAGTCACATGGTCTGAATAGAAATAGTTGCTCAAAAACTTCTAAATTAATTATTAACATTTGATACAAATGGTTCCCCAGATTAGCTTTGAGGTCTCTGAATTAAAAGGAAATGAGTGCTGAGGTAGCCTGCCTGCTGCTTCCCCACTGCTGCAGCATCTGAGTGATGAATGCGGTTATGTGGACAGATTGTTATGGCGGGTGCAGAGTAATTGGCCATGATTTAATATCGCTCTGATGGCTGAAGTGGAAATGCATTTTGGCCAATTAATATGTCTTAATCGAACATGTGTGAGAGGTTTAATATGGGGAAAATAAAAAGACTGCACTGCGTTTTGTCCCAAAAAAGGCACCGAATCCAAAGTATATGCAAAACCCTTACCTTAAAAATATATTGCTTTGTCTTTTGGAACTTAATCTCTTCTTCAAAAGTTATTTCTCGATTTAAGTCTAAATCCTACAGGAATGCAGCAATGCTCACTACCTACTGAGAAATGGTATGTGACAGTGAGAGCCACACGTAGGAAGTTTAGCACCTCTTCTCGCACCTAAAAAACGATTCATACTCGTAACTCACCTGGATGTGTAGGCATAACTCTTTGCACATTCCTGTCAGACGTCCAATGTCCAATCAGCTGCTGCTGAGCTACTTAGAGACTTGGGCTGCGCTGCAAGATATATAGCATGAATGGATACACTTTATCTGAAGATTGAAAGTCAGATGACTTTAAGTGGTTACTGACAAATATTGTAAGTTACTTGATGTCATGTTTGTGAAACATCAAGTTGCCAGAGAGGGATGGTGATGGCTATTGTCTAATAAGGGGTGCAGAGTTTTATGGTGGTCGTCAAACTGCAGATTATCAGATGTCCATCATGCCAGCTAACACTGAAAGTAACTTAACCTAGTTCAGCATTACCGGTACAGACGCTGGAAGCTGTTAGAAATCGATGACACATGGAGAAGGTCTGTAGATTGTAGTTATGGTACGACCTTTTCATCCCAACGGTAGGAACACGTTTGGTAGGTTTAATTTATTCTCTGACATTTTGGACCCACCAGGAGAAGGCAGTCTTAGATGAGAATGTCATTGGAAAGCTTTATTCTTCAAAGGTATACCACTGACCAGGAGAACGATCTGGAAACATTGGTATGTTCTGAGGCAACAGAAATACAACATGATTTGTCTGGTTCTTCTGTTGTTATTACCTTTGGTCCATGTATGTGTTTTCCAGTCAAAGGTCAGTTGAATGACACTTTGCCAGATATCGTTTTGGGGAATGATGTGATCGTAATGGTGCGAACAGGTGACTGGAGTTAACGGTGTCCTTTGTTCTTGAATATGATATCATAATAATATAAATAATAATAATAATTATATTAATATGTTTTATTTGACGGCGCACTCAATCACATTGTATATCAATCTTGTTGTGTCAATAATAGAGAGAAAATCAGCTTGAGTATGTGAGAATCCTGTTCTACACCCTAAAGTACAAATGTAAAATTGATAATGTCAATGATAGTTTTTCAAGAGATGTGTATACTGGATAATGAGTGAGGTTAATGTACCACATAACTAAGGGGAAAGACTTAAGTTCCTTTGCTTACAACAAAGTGGCAGAACTACAAGTGTAGGTCAATTGGTAGAATTATGCTCAAAGTCTATAAAGATGGATATTTAATGTGTCTACTCTCTGTAGTTTCCACCATTGCACTTGTTTTTGTGTCCAAAACGAGCTACTGTTTGACTCCTTTTCCATCACAGTCAAATGAGTCAGATGGACAGGGACATGCTGAACACTTTCCTCAACAACAAGTGACAACTATGAGTCACATGTGGGAGGCACACAAACAGAAAAAAAACATACATTGTGGAAAATGTCTCTAATCGCTAACAGGCCTTCTCAACATGATCCTTTCCACTATTTGACACTTCTGCTCCAACAACACAAGTAGAGAGTCAGAGCTGACATTTCCTTGATTTGCAACATGACCATGTTTTAATTTTTTTTTCATAATTATTATGTTCATTATGCTTGACAGACTTGTTTATTTACTTGCTTATTTTTGGTGGCAAGAACGAGTTTTATTTTTTTGCAGAAGTCTGTGTTCCTTCCATTTATTCTATTTTCTACTTTGAAATGCATATTACTTTATTTTCCATTTATGAAACAAAAATAGTAAAACCAAATTAATAGTGTCTTTAAAATAAAATACTGCATTTCAGGAAAGGCATTTTCTTTCTCTTACATTTACATTCACACAAATCAGGTCGTATTAGTGCGGCCGCCGACCTAACTTCAATCTAGAGTCAAGTTACATCCTTTTTAAAAGGCAAACAAGGCTGACACTAAAGGAACGCGACATGATTGGTGATTAAATTGCCAGAATATTCCAGGTAAGTAACACTTTTCAAGTGCTAAGACTCTCTCCATTACTCTTCTTCCACCCACCTCTCTATACCATCTGCCCACCTCAGCACCATGCAGAGCAGAACTCTAGCACCTGACCTCTGTAACTGTGAATCTCTCCCTCTCTTCAAATCAAAACTCAAAACCCACCTGTGCTGCACTGCATACCCCTCATAACCACATTCATCTTTTGTTACCAGCTGGTTTTATTGTATTGTTTAATGCATCTCATTCCTGGTGTTATTGTACTGATTTTATTGTTGGTATCTGTGCTGTAACCTTCTTTATTTTGTTTACTTTTCTCCCATCATGTGGTATTATATACATTGATTCCACAAGTCTTTAGGAGGTTGGTGATGGAAAATAAGTGATCTTTGCTTCTCATCAACAACAGTGATGTCACTACCTTCATGAAGGACCAGGCAACACGTTTCGGCACATTCTGACCAACGCAACAGTAGCATACACGATAGAGGCCTATGGGAGTGTATTGTACACAAAGGTCTGTAACTTTTTTGTTTGATCAATGTTATATTAACTACATTTTAGAATGATCAAATTGAATACCCAAATGACTCAATTATTTACCTGCGTGTTAAACTGCCCCTTGCTAAGCTTTTAAACATGCATGAAAGAATAGATAATATATTAAAATGTTATCTTGCGTGTACTTTTAAATATATTAATTCAACAGGGCTAATGGTAGAACTTCTTCTAAAACACTTTGGACCAGTGAATGCTGACATCAAACTAGTTCCTCAGATGTAGGGGAGACAAGTTTTCCATCAGTGAGTGACCAGTCTGGAGAATGTTCTCTCCCTACTGGGTAGTGTTATCAAGAAAATTTATACCTTTAAGTGTTCATTCTTGTTAAAAAATGCTGCTTTGTCTTAATCGTGTTACATTTTTAGGTAAGCAATAAGCTTAGATATAAAGGGCTTTCAGTGAGGGTTTTGGTGAATTATGTTGTTTATTGTTTATTCATCGTTCTTTTTTTTAAGGGGTTGGTGTATCTGATGGCCTCGCTCTCTCTTGGACTCCCCCTTTTTTTTAATTTCATTTGGATTTATTGAGATTTGGACTTTGACTGTGATATATGATGTATACAAGTCCCATAACACATATCCTAATTCTAAACGTAATGGCCATCCTTTTTTTTTAAACCTGGTGCAAGAAGAAAACCTTGAAAGCCTTTTCTTATTGTATAGTTGTTCATTGACTTGTCAATTGTTTTCTAGCTAGACCTACATATTTAAGTTATTAGTTGTTTTGTTTTTTCTTTTGACAGCAGATTAAACTTTGCACCAAGTATGAGGGGTGAGTTAATCTCTTTAGTATGTGTGTGTTTGTGTGAGTGTGTGTGTGCGCGCGCCATTGTTTTGATAACATTGTGTCTGACTGGATCATTAGCGCTCTTCACTGATCATCTATTTATTAGTAGTGGCTGGTGAGTTTGTTCTCACAGACACAGACTCTTTTAATCAAACTCTTGAGTCTTTCATACTTTAATTATGTGACACTTGATGATGCGAGAAGCTTCGCTAACGGCATTAGAACAAAAAACACCAGCTTCTTACAGCCTCTTTAATAACTGAATTGTTTTGCGTTCGTCCCCAAAGTTTTTGGCTATAGACAGAAGTCACTGAATATATTTCCAATGTAGTCTGCCAGCCTCCTTTTTCCCATGTTATACGGTGCCACACTTGTTTTAGTTGGTGGATCTCAGCTAAGACAAACAGCTTATTCTATTGCTATTGACTCTTTTCATGAGCCTTTGGTATTTCCGATGTGCCGATCAGGCACCTGATTGCCAGCAGCTCTCAGGAACCTGATTGGCAGCACCTGTGAAAATGGGTTGTTCTACAGTGGTGGCTGGACATGCTGATCAGGAAATGTGTGTCTGTGATGGCGAAAAGTGTGGACTCTGTGGTAGCAAGGGATGAAGGATCTTATGGAGGGCCTATGGCAGTCCAAAAGAGTAACCGCAAACACAGGCTCCTCTCCATGCACTGCAGGACGGAACGTTTTACGACGTCTATTTTTCCTTCTGCCATAAGATGTACAATAGATGCTTGACATGTACTTTAACTTTTTGTTGCCAACTTTTAAATTATTGATTTATGTTTGTATGTATTTATGTATTTGATTGTATTTGTGTATTTAATTATTTTTTACTTATTCTGCATACACAAAAAATCTGCCTATGGTGTTCCTGAGTGTTGCACCTTTTAAAACCCACTGATTGACCACAGTGCGTCAGGATGAAGGACATCAGACACTGGTCTGCAGTACAGTAGTACCTCAGGGGACAGTACTAGCCCCTCTCCTCTTTACCATCTACACTTCAGACTTATGCTACAACTACGAGCTGAGTTTCGTCCAGAAGTATGCTGACGACACTGCCATTGTTGGATGAACCAGATGACAACAATGATGAGTACAGGATTCGTATACGTGACTTTGTGGACTGGAGTGAGGAAAACCATTGAGAAGAACCACTCGGCAGATGCAACTTGGATGAAAGACCAAATCTGTGTCTCTACTTGCACAAACAGGTCAGTAGTGTGGATCATGTGTAGTAGAATTTAGCTACTATGTCTGTATCTGTGTTTCCATTGTGCGTGAATATGTTTTTTACAGTTTAATTAGAGTTTTAAGTTGTAAAGTTATGGCTCTGTTCACCTGCATGATGCAAGCCCTGTGGCTCCAGCCATTTGTCGCTGTAGATCTCGTGTGCCAAGAATGATTAGAATTAAAATCGTAATGCCAGTGTTCTAAACACAACGTAGTATTTTCTTTTGGTGTCAGTACAGAATCAAATAATGAGATTAGATTAGATAGACTTTAGTAATCCCTCTGGGGATCTCCTTCGGGAAATCAAAGTGCAAATATAAAGAGCATAGATCAAAGGAGAAATACTTGAAATAAATTAAAATCTTAAAAGAATACAAAGATTAACATAGAATAAGAATAGCCCTCTGCTCCTGCCCCCAAACTCAGAGTCATAAAAGTCTAATAGTGTGAGGAATGAATGAATCCCTGAGTCTATTATTGTTGCATCTAGGGGTAGCATTCCTACACTCCATAAGATAACACACAAAGTAAGCAATACAAAAACTGATCCAAGCACCAAGGAAGTCCAAAAAAATGTTTCATTTCATAAATTTGAGCTAGAAATACGGATAAATTGATGTTAATCCAGTCTAAGGAATCCCTGCTGAGGAATGACTACACTTGATAGTTACTTCATATAAATAACTGAGTCTGTTAAAATGTCCAGTGACTATGTGTTAATCTGTGCGCGCAAGATTGTGAGAAGTAAAAGTAGCCTTTTGTGCAGGTTTATTACCTGATTTTCTGGAACTCCTGTGTTTGTCTTATGTATCTTGCCTTTTATATATTTTTAACTGTGTATTGTTTTTGATTGTTAAAGCGCTTTGTGACCCTGGTCTAGAAAGATGCTTTACAAATAGTCTTTACTTAATTACTTACCTACTTACTTACTTACTTAATGTGATCTTCTAATGTAAATAAATGTAAGATGCAACTTGGAACTCAGGCAAACCACAATGTGTGTTTCTTCCCCTGCTCTCACTCTGGTTGACCACTCTGGGACCCAAATCATTTGCAGAAATAGTGAGGTAGGCTCCTGATTAAATCAAGCATATCATTTATCATTAACGTAATCACTCACTCTCCCACTGCTTTTTACTTGTCACTGCCCTTGACACAGCCATTCTCACATATCCCTGATTACTTTATGCTCGGATTCTGTTTTGTCATAAATATGGATAGCTCAACTGGAGTGCCCGACTCAAGGTTTTGAGGATGTGCGATTGAACCCCACTCTTAGCTCTGTAAGGGTTGTGGGTTGCTTAAGATTCAGCACTACTTAAGGCTAAAGTTTATAAAAAAGAAAATGGAGCTACTCAAGGCAAGAAGGACCTTGCCGGAAGTTGTATTGTAAAAAAAACAAAACAGTATATGAATTAATCTTTGATATTTCTTTGATTGTTCTTCATTTTTTCAAGCATGAATTTTAGGGTCATGCAAAATTACCTCAATAGGATTCTGGTCAGTACTTTGACTAGACCACTCTAAAGTCTCCTTTATGTTTATCTTCAGCCACCAAGAGGTAGACTTGCCAATGTCATGATTGTGCTGCAAGTTCATATGTTTTCTGGTAAAATTTATTCAAGCCTTAATGTTCTTTTTGTTCAGCAGCGGTTCTTTGTCTTGACTGAACTATACAATATAAACTAATAAATAGTTTTATTTGTATCTAAGTCGCTTGGTAAATGAAGTATCTGATCTGGTTTTAGATATAGATAAGAGACAGTAGTACCTGACAAATTTCACAAATAATCAGATAAGAAAATGTGTTTATAAATTTAAGGAATATAATGGCTTACAGAGACCCTTTGAGAATAACTTTCTGATTGGTACCTGATTCAGATGCCAATGATTCTTGTGTTGCTATCAAGCTTCGGAGTAAGCTTTTAAACTACTCTTAGCCCAGTCACTGTCAAGAGCATAGAAAAGTAGATGAAACTGAAAAGTGTACAATGATAGTTAAAGTACAAAAATTCTGTTTTCTTCTGGTATCAATAGAGAGATCACGTACTTCTTTGCAGGCAGGACATTTTCAGTAAGGCTTGTATGTCGTGGGCAAATGCCAATTTTTTTTAGATGGTGACCTATGTGTCAAAATCCAAAGGGTAATCTTTTCTTAGCAGCTTATTCCTAAATTAGAATTGCAAAGAAGAAATGTCATACATTTTGCTGTTTCAACTTGAAGGACGTTAAATGGTATTTAAAAATATTCTAACAATAACTTATCTAGTTAAGGACAATGTTTTTTTAAGTTTATAACTTAAATGGGACTAACCGTAGATGAGTTAGAATCCCCATTATTGTATGGAAACCATGACAACAGACTAACATAGCTGTGTGTTTCAACGTCTTCCATTTACATAACACACAATTAATCTGTCACACGTAGTTTTTTTTCATTTTCTTTTTTTTTTTCTACATAACGCACCTCTTTTTCTCCATCGTTTTGTTTACTTTGCACTCAAAGGGGTTTCCCACCACACATCAATGTCATTTTCTCACAAAGCAAAGACTAAACCAGTGTTCTTTGGTGCGAGGTGGGAGATTTTTTTTAACCCCACTGGGCCACTTTTAACGACTAGTGTTTTTTCTTTTTTTAAATGTGAAACATCTTTTTTTTTCTTCAAAATATTGGCTGATAAGCAACATCATCAGGGTCATCTTGTTCATTAGGGCCTTCTGGAAAAATCTGAGAAATGTTAATTTGGCATTACTTAAGTCAGCCCCTTGGGCTTTGTTATAGGTCAGGCTAGGCTTCAGGCAGATCTTTAGAAGATTTAATCTTTAGCTAACTGGCAGATTCCGTCTGTACCAAGCAACTTCAGATTTTTTTTTTTACATTGAGTCCATGAATACAGAGGACAGTATAGAACCAACGGCAGCTTATTTCAGACAGTAGCTGACTCCACAGATGACCAATATTATTACCGTGCTACGAAGGAGATGCAGAGGTTTTAAGGCTTGGTTGAAGCTATTGTTATTGGTGGTGGATTTTCATCCAGGTTCGAGACTGGCCCAACAGGTAGAACAGAACAATTTATCTACCGTACGAACGTCAAGGGAAAGTATAGTGTCATCTCAAAAGGTGTAAGAAAAAAATCAATATGGCGATAGATCGTGGTGTTATCCCTCAAAAAACTCTATCGATAATGTGTGTGTAGAACAAAATAATTATATTCTTTCATTTTATAATTATATTAAAATATATAATTATATATACAGTATATAATATTAAAATAATGAGACCGTTTGTTTTATCCGGCTGCTTGATGGCAGCAGTCATTAAGTCAGCTAAATAAACATTGAAATCAAGTGAGATCCTGACGATGACTGAGGACAAGGGGATACAGTTGACTTTAGGCGCTGCAGCAAGAATTCTGAGCTGCTCTAGTAGGAGAAATTACATTTCCCCGATCCTTAAAACTCTGCTTTGGCCTTACACCCCAGTTAGGCCTCTGAGGTCTGTGGATCTGAATCTACTGATGGTTCCTGGACACGCATCCGGACCAGAGGGGAGAAATCCTTCCAGGCTGTTGCTCCTGAGCTTTGGAACGATCTTCCTCCCCACCTGCGTTTGGTGGGGAGGAAGGTTACTTATTTACTTACTTTAAAAGCTTGTGTTTTGACATATTTTGGTTTCAAAACAAATGTAAGCAGTTATGACTTCGTCAAGAGTCATGTGGTCTATAAATTCTGTAACCCCAGAGTGAAGTACTTTTACCATTCTACAAATATATCCTTGTTCCTACAGTATCACAAGGTATCTTATTGTTGCCACTGTATCGTAATAAGTATTGTATCAACTTACCAATAAACAGCACACTCTGCATGTCAAACCACTAACCACTGGTAAGATCCTGAGAGACTGCAAAAACAGGATGAAACACTTTGTCACATACTGTCCAACCTTATTTGCCTAGTGTATGTGGTCAACTCCCCCAAGATCGTTAGGTATTATCCAAACAACAAACCGTAGGTGAAAAGAGAACTCAAGGCTGTTCTGAAAAACAACAATAAAGCCTGCAGGACAAAGAATAATGAGGAGACGAAGCAGCGCAGCAGGGGGTGAAATGCTCCCAGAGGAAAGGCAAAAGGCTCTTACAGAAATAAAGTAAGGAAAAGCAAAGTGAGGACTTTGAGGGATGTCTGGGAAGATGTCACAACAATCACAGGCAACAAAGCAAGGATCTACAGGAGGATGGTGGAAAGGGTCGCCTAAAAAAGTTCTTTAAGTGACCCTCCACTACTGTTCTACGTGGCCATTGGCTTGGTCTAATGTTATCAGATTCAAGACCTTTAGCCCATTAGGTGTGCAATGGGCTTTTTGGGTTTGTTTCTTTCTGTGTTCTAAATATAGTTACCAAATGAGAAAATGACAAGTCCTGGGGCCTCATGTGCAAAGAGTGTGCGCACAAACAGCAAAGTGTATCAAGACATCTTCATCAATATCATCAATACTCACTGATTTGCAGTTTTATTCTTGTTAACCTTCATGTTTAACTGTTTCAAACAAGCCACTGACTGTCTCTGTAAACAAAGTATTTATTTTTAAATAAATACGTATGTTTTTAAATAAAATAATTTACAATAGAACTTGTTTACCCTTATTTACCACAGTTTCTGGTCCATGTCAGTAATGTTTAAAATGAATGAAAATAAACTTAATACAGTTTAAATTAATCTTGTTTTTTTCTGATTGGAGAGGAAAATCACATGTTCTTGTTAATTAAAAAAATTATTGACATACTTAAATGAGGGCGAAGGAAGGGATGAACATGCTGCGCTGAATTCTACGTTAATTTGGATGTACAAAGTGCTTGGATTTTTATGTCATGCACAGATTCATACAGTACAATGACAATAAAGATGTCCATTTTTTTTTCTTAGTCAAAGATCACCAATCTCCACTGGTTCTACACGACTGGTTCTACACATTCCTCGATTTATCACTCTGAATGAATGACCACAAAAACTGGACCAAATTTTATTTCACTACCTCTAGTACCTGCTTCCTCCTCTGATTTAAGCTTATGTATTTTCTCACACTTTTACTGATCTCCATTCCTCAACTCACCAGCTTGTATTTCTCCATCTAGTTCTCCAACGCATCTTAACCCTGAATACAAATCACTGAAAGATCAGCAAACATCACAGTCCACAGAGAATCCTGCCGATTGGAGAAATGGCAAACAAGAAATAGCTAAATTTGCATAATCTTACTCTCAATTTAAATTACACACCTTCAAAATGTCCTAAAGCTCCTTGCCTTCTTATGGAGTACTACACTTCCTGTCTAGAATATCTGTCGTACTTCTAACATTCACAATGCTTCCTTTTCAACTTCCAAATGGCAAAACTTTTCATCTCCATTCTTGCCTCACATATATCCTTTTCCTGATGGCCATCAACCACCACAAAGTATTTCTTAATTTAAAAAAAAATATAAAACCAACACCTTATTTGGTGATTTAATCAACACTCTAATTGTACATTCACACTCCATAGTCTGTGTAATTGTAACTTTTCTCTCAACTCAAAGGAAAATTATTTCTAGCTTAACATCCAAAATCCAGAGTCCTGGCTTCAGTCTTCCCGCTCTCGTTTTACAAATCTGAAAAGGAATTCATTATTATTTATATATTAAATAGTATATATATTATATATATTAAAAAATTAAAAAAAGGTACACATTTCGTTGAATCTCATCTTATGCAAGACGTTTCTAACTATAAACATTTTTACCTTGAAACTCTTTCATTCATGAACTTGCTGAAAATGTCCCTCTGCCATCCAGGACTTCATTTTGCTTGGATAATTTCATCATCAAACTGACTACGTAAATTCACTCCACAATTCAATTTCATCTGTTGTTTGATAGTGCGAATGTGAGGCTGCGATGGCTGAAATGTTAATAAGCGAGCTAATAAAAGGAGAGGAAGGGTATTTAGTCTGTCATGGCTGAGTTCGTACCTTTGGGGGGTCTTGTTTGTTTTGAGGCGCCAATAACGACAGCACAGGATCATAATTATGGAGTTAGTGAGGTGAGGAAATTACACGAGATGGAGAGACGGCGGGGAGCAGATTGTTTGAAGCAACCGATCAGAGCCGGTTCCAGACTGGAGCCGACGATGATGGAAGTGGAAATGACCGGGAGTAACATATTAATCATTTACCCAAACAAATTAAAGCCACTTGTGGAAAATATCAACGTTGCAGAGTAGATGCTTATGAATCATGTGGAAATAAAATGAAAATCTTCTTCTCCTGTGGTGGGATGGTTGTTATCTCGTGGCTATATTGTGTCATCGGTGTGGAGGACATGAATAAGAACTCTGTGATGCAATAACTGTTCTCAGTAGATCAAGAGATACAAAAAATGAATGAATCCCTCAACAAATGTGTTCATCACTTCTTACACATGGAGCTAAAATTGATGTCTACGAATAATACAAAGGAAATAAATAATACAAATAAAAAAGAAAAACGGTTTGGACAAAAGTTTTTGGATAGGAATTTAGAGGCGTTTAGTTCTGGATCAAATTCATGAATTGTTCCTCAGCCTGCTGTTGGGTGTTCAGGTTGATAATGAACATGTTTTTTACAATCTCACCTACTACTTCATTGTTTATCCACACTAATATTAAAGCTTATTGTGGTATTTTATGATTATATCTTCCTAATTAAATATCAAACGAATATCGCTGGAATATTTTCAAAATTACAAACTAAATCAATAAAACAATATAACTCTGAACCAAAATATTGTGGCTGGAAACTTGGTTTGCATAAGTTTCCTCTGTAGATATTATACGCGCACACAAATATTATATACTATATATATATATAAAAATATAAATAATTAACACTTTTTTTTTAAACATTGTTTTATATATATATATATATATATATATATATATATATATATAAAACAACGTTTTAAAAAAAAAGAAGTGTTAATTTAAGTGTCTCTTAAATACATCTTGTTACTCTATAGTTAATTAATTTAGATATATTTAGATATATTAAATAAGAAAATGTGAGTAAGCCACGGCCACTGTAAACACCGTTTTTCTGGAGATCTCCACCTCCAAGTGACTTGTTGTATAAACAAAGCGAGTCGTGATTACAGCTGGCTGGAGGAGGAGTGAAGCCATTATTATGTCACGATGGAGATGCTCTTGTTACCTCTCCTTCGCTGAGATTCCAGAGATGGAATAACTTTATAAAGTAATAACTAAGGAGGGCAACTGTGCAGTGAAAGAATCCTGGTATGTTCCAACCCCTTTTGTCCGACTTGGCTGCGGCTGTGGCATGAGCAGAAAGTCTGGTTGAATCCCATTAGCGAGTGGAAGATGAATTTGAATAGAGCTCCAGAGTAGGAATCTTTTTTTTCTTTTTTTAGCAAGAACCCTTATTGTCACGGTGATTTTGCTACCAGATGTGGGGTTCAAGTATCATCATGTACAGCATATGTTTGGGTGACTTAAGAGGTTTATTTTTCACTGATCATACACACATTTGCACATATACTGTCTCTCTTACAGATGCTGGATCAGCTCTGCACTGATGGGAGTGACTCTCTAATGCTTCATCTTGTGTACTTAAGCTCCGCAGCAATCTGCAAAAGTGCTGTGCTGGCCCGCTTATTGGCACGAGCGTTGCTTCCTTCACCGTGGAGACATTCCTTCCTCTTTCACCTGCTTCTTAAATTTGTTTGTCCAAACTTTATCGACTCATGCCTTGTTGCCAAAGCTCCTAAGTTTGTCCAGAAGATGCTGCCTCTATTTCAACTCAGCCAGAAACTCTGTCAGGACAAGTAATGTTTCTGTTTCAGATTCGATCAGACATACACATAATGTACACCTTTTTTTTTTTTCTTATTCTTGCCCGCTCTCTCACACACACACACACCGTGGTTGTTGTCTCTAGATAGTTATCGATGAGACATTGATCAACTGGCTCCTTGTTAAAAAGATCTTGGGATGAAACTGCAGGCATGACGATGAAGGTGCTGACTAATCAAGAAAGCACTCACAGTCACACACACACACACACACACACACACACACACACACACACACACACACACACACACACACACACACACACACACACACACACACACACACACACACACACACACACACACACACACACACACACACACACACACACACACACACACACACACACACAGACACCAAGTCATGCTGGGTAGTGAAGAGCTGATTTCTTCAGTCCTGCAACAGTGTTTTTCCTTATGCATACTTGGTGTTAGCTCCTTTTATTATTAAAAATGGCTTAATGTTGAAATGACTAAACTGTTCATATGAACATAGATGGGACTAGTTGTCCAATTTCCACCTATTAACATCATTTTTATTTTCTTAATGCCAGCTGTTGCTGTAGCAATTTCTCATAAAGGATTATAGAATAGGATTGTATAATTATAGGAGCCACATGAGGCATTAACTTTACAGTGTTTGTAAACTGTTGATGTTATTAAGAACAAAAAAAAAATGGATAACCGAAACAAATTGTATAGCAAATAAAAACACTACATACCGTGACCTTCAAATATAGATTCTTGCTGACAGGAAGCCAGAGGAAATTCACAAAATCACTTATCAGACATCCATACATACCCAAGAAGTTGCAGGCACTACTTTCCCAGGGTTTACCATTAAAGTTTAAGGTAAGGTAAGGTAAAACTTTATTGATCCCTCAGGAGGTCTCCTTTGGGAAATTGTTTTTTTCCAATAGCCAATACATACAGCAATTTTTTTTATAAAAAATCAAAAATAAATCAAAATAAAATAAGAACAAGAGAAATAAAGAGAAAACACGATTACACAATCTAAGTCTAAAGATAAAGACAAAGAACATAGATCAAAGAAAAATAACAAAGACAAAGGATACAAAGACTAACATAGAACAGAACATCCAGATACTTTCACTCCACTCCTGCCCCCGAACTCGGAATTGTACAATTTATTGGCCCGAGGAATGAATGAGTCCTTGAGTCTATTTGTTTTGCACCTGGGAAGGAGCATTCATGCATCATCTGCTTCTCTGCTCACTGATGACAGCACTGAGAGGATGACTGTCATCGTCCATGATGGACAGTAGTTTATCCAGTGATCTCCTCTCAGCAACTGTCACCAGTGAGTCCAGCTTCATGCCAACCACAGAGCCAGCCCTGCTGATCAACTTGTCCAACCTGTTGACTCTCCTCTTGGACACATTTCCACCCCAACACACCACAGCATAGAACAGGACACTGGCCACCACAGACTGGTAGAACATGCATAGGAGCTTCTTTCAGATGTTAAATGATCGAAGCCTCCTCAGAAAGTACAGTCTACTCTGAACTTTCTTATAGACATAGTCTGTGTTGCAGGACCAGTCCAGTTTACTGTCCAGCCACACGCCGAGGTACTTAGAGTTGTCAACTATCTCCACCTCGTCGCATCTGATGGACACTGGACGTGGCTTTGTCCTGGACCTCCCGAAGTCCAAGACCAGCTCCTTGGTCTTTGAGGTGTTCAGCTGCAAGTGGTTCCTCTCACTCCAGTCCACAAAGTCACGTATCAGACTCCGATACTCGTCTTCGCTGTTGTCCCTGATGCATCCAACAATGGCAGTGTCGTCAGCATACTTCTGGACGAGACTCAGCTCTGAGTTGTAGCAGAAGTATGAAGTGTAGATGGTGAAGAGGAGAGGGGCCAGTACTGTCCCCTGAGGTGCTCCTGTACTGCACACCACAGTGTTAGACGTGATGTCCTTCAGCCTGACATACTGTGCTCGATCAGTAAAATAATCCCATTAAACAATTATAATTAAACAATTTCCCAAAGGAGACCTCCTGAGGGATCAATAAAGTTTTACCTTACCTTACCTTAATCCGTAATCCAGGAGACCAGACCAGGGCCCACATGAATTTGTGTCAATTTGTCCTGCAGCAGAGTGGGCTGGATAGTGTTGAAGACACTAGAAAAGTCCAGGAACAGGATCCTCACTGAACCGCTTCCTTTATCCAGGTGGCAGGAGGTGAAGGATGGCATCTTCCATACTAACTGCTGGCCGGTAGGCAAACTGCAGGGGGTCTTGCGTGTTGCAAAGTCTTCCACAGAGTTGGTACTTTCCCCAGCCGTAGACTAAGGTTGAAGACATGCTGGAGTGGCTCAGCTAGTTCAGCAGCGAAGGTCTTTAGCAGTCGACTAGTTCAGCAGCGCAGGTCTTTAGAAATTATTTTAACTCTTAAAAACCTATGAAAATAATAGCAAGTCATATGTCCACTCAGTACAAACAAATGAAAACAAAGCTAAATAAATAATTAAGTGTTTGAGCTGTATGTTTTAGGTTTAGTTGGAGCTCTGCTTCAATTTTCATTTTTGGGGTAGTCACACTAGGGCACACTAAATGTATCATGCTTAACTCTTGTTTTTGTCTCTCATTCAAGGTGAACGACCTCGCTGGCTTCCATAAATACATATGCAGTGGTGAAAGTCGTTCACCTTGAACCAGAAGCAACACAAGGGATACAGCGGACACATTCGTTTTTGGGCCTTTGGTTCACCTTGACCCTGAGATAACACAAGGGTTAAGCATGTTTGAACCTGGAAGTCTGGATTCTACATTGTATAGAAGAAAACAGGTTTGAGATAGGTTAGCGAGCTAATGGCAGCAAGACAGCTGACATTGATCGAGATGTAAGCTATACACAGCTTGTAACATAATTACCAAAATAAATGTGATCCATCAATCAGACTTGATTGGTTTCATGCAGTAATCCCTCAGAAAGAACAAATATCAATACCATAACAAACCTAACACAGAGGCAGTTAATAAGACAACACAACTATAAAGTTTAATAATGGATGCAATCGCCTACTCAAGCCAACCAGAAGAAAGTCCTTCCAAACCTATAAGATCCACCATTCTCTGAAGTGCACTAAAAAGTGGTGGCTGGTTTGAAACAGACTCTATTAACTCTATTAAAAAATACCAATTAGCGTAAGAGTATTTTGTTCATCATTTGATCGATAAAGAGTTGATGAAGTTGAAAAAAATATTCTATTTGAGCATATTTTCAACTAGATATAATATAGGTTTATGATATAACCTTTGCTTGTTTACAAAATCCAAATCCATTTGTACATCTGGATTTAGAAGTCGTCCTGGTTGTCCTCCACCCTATCCCAATTTCTTCGAGTCCAGAGGCAGGGACACACAAAGACATACAACCATTCTCACACTCACTCATACCTAGGGGTACATTTCTCCATTTCCCAATCAAGCTCTGTATGTTTTTGAACTATGGGAAGAAACCATTCTGGTCTATTTACAATGCAATGGTCCGTGGCCACACATCAACAAGGTATTTTGTCTAAATCCTTTGATTTTCTCCAGAAGGCTTTGCGGAATTTCAAAAAACCGAACAGATGTGCATTTGTACCCGTTGACTCATTTGCCCAAAGCATGAGCTTTGAATAAGTGAAAGTCGGGGTTATAGTGTTTAGTTAATAGAAACAATTGAAGAGGATTGCAGTTAAAAAATGGTTGTTTTTTAAATTATTCTTTAATGAGACAAACATAAAGATAAAACCTAAAATGGAATGGCATGGAACCGTTAAAAGATCAGAGGTGTTTGAATTGGTTTTTGCTTTTCAGTCTTGTCTGGATCAATACTAACAATCAGTTGTAAAACTAACATCGGTTTTAACTATCTTTACTCCCTGCATCTTCACTGGTCCTTCTGCTCATATTTTGCACATGTACTCTATCATGCTTCTGTAAACCTTTTAGACAAAATAGGTTTAAATTATCACAGAATGTCAAGTGCTCTGGTGACATAATAATTTACCCATAATGATGGAGCACCGGTTACACGATGGTGAAGTTAGCACGACCAGCTCACAGATAGAAGGTTGCAGCGTTTGTTCTGTTCTTTTCCGCCTTTTTCGCCCAACTCCCGCCCGAAGAAGCTAAAAAGGCTGAAATATGTATTTTTAAATCCCTCTTTTTTCATCTGAAGTCACTACAAAAGTATAAAATTAACCTGTGTTATAAGACTGGTTCAGTGAAGTTCTTTGTTGGAAAATTTATTTTAGCTAAATTATCTAACTCAGAATAATCTAAAACCAGAATAACAAAATCAAAGACGCTCACTAGACTTCAGCTGATGTTGAGATAAATGTAGGAGGATGATGATGATGTTTATTTCCACTTGTATGGAACCTGTAATTCTTGTTTACGATGATAAATGAATTAATCAGCCAACAGATGTTCTGTACAATGCGTCATTAAGGCATGTCTCAGGATAGAACAACTCCATTTTTTTTTAATGTTTTTTGTTGACAATATAAGTGTATACCAGTTTATAATTACAACATCAATGTTAGGTACTTTTTTAATACATTTTAAAATGATGGAAAACATCTTGTATATTTCAAAAGTGCACACACACATTATACTTACCGTATTTACCGCACTATAAGGCGCACTTAAAAGCCTTTAAATTATGTCATTGCGTCATCACAGTGTGGGATTAACCACACACATCATATTATGGCTGTGCGCTCAACCAGTCACACACGTGCATTCAACATGTCATACACGCGCGCTCTAGATGTCATACAAACGCTCAACTTCATTGCTGCACACTCAACATTTGTCTGCTCACAACACCAGGCTCACGCACTGTTGCTTGAAGCCTTTTAAACATAATTTGAACATCGTTACCATGGGAGTGAACGGAGTTGTCAAAACTCTTAATAAAGTTTGACTTTATCTGACTTTTTTGTTGACATTCCCTTTAGCACAGCTTTATCTAATGGATGCATTTTGCAACCCCAGTCAAACGTTTGACTGTATCTTTTATTCTATGCCCTTTATAATCCGCTGCACCCTATTTATGAAAACAGTTCTAAAAGAGGCCATTTATTGAAGGTGCGCATTATAATCCGGTGCGTCTAATACCGCGGAAAATACGGTATTTGTTCTTGATTCTTTTTTTATTATCAATTTAGGATAAATCCTAAATATAATTGCAGACCCTGTTCAAAAGTGAACAGAAAATACGACAGTCAATGCAATGGTAATATTATAGACCCAATAGTGCCTAGGATTGCGAACAATTCTGGATGTTTTGACATTAAAAGTGCAAAAAACACACCTATCTGAGATTTGTGTTGTTGCATTCAAATGTGTGTAACACATACGGAACAAATAAAATGTAAAACATGGATTGAATTTACTAAAATGGGAGAATATAATATATTTGTAAAAACTTGAAATTAAAAAGTATCAAAACCAAATGTATTCAAGAAAAATGTCCCACAGCGAATCACATGTGACTACATGATGGATTTATAATTAAAAGGTAAATAAAAAGGTTCCCATTGAAATAATGTATTTCTATGTTCTGATCGATGATCGTCTGCAGCTGTGGAGTTCACTGTTGAATGAATCAAATCATCTTTGACACTGACTTAATCCCATAATTATTACACATGCACACACACACACAAGCATGCACACACACACGTGCACATTTAAGCCCTCAAGGGGCACCAGGCAGATGGGATTTGATGCTAATGGGACACATGGCCAAATGGACTTAATGGACATTGTTCCCAAGGAAACTAAGTGACTGTCTGTTTGCCAGTCTATTCACACAGGAAAGCAACCAACAAAAGATTGCACTAATATGTATAACCACTGTTCGCAACGTCTGTGATTGTTTTGCAATCACGTACACACACTCTGACACACACACGTGAGAAATCTGAACAGAGAAAACGGCAGCTTTATTTCGCTGACGTCAACATCTCTTTAAACATTTACAAAATATCTTTCAATTTTAAAATGCATTTGTATGAATGTTTTAATGTATCCTTACATGTGTCAGGCAAAGAAAAAGTTGTTTTAATAATACACATGTATCTTTTTTTATTTTCTATTTTGGTACAATGCATGTGATAAAGTGCCTGGTCCAGAATAAAAGGTCATTAGTAACCTCGCATATGACAAATTCACACAATTTTATTTCACTTTACTGCTGCATTAAGGCGTACAATGTTAGGCAACCCCAAGTTTCAGCTTTGCCTCCATTATGGTAAGGAAACACACAAAATTTCTTCTTGTCTCTTCCCAATCAGTGTCATTTTGAGAGGCTCTGCCATGTCTCTATGTCCCCTGGGAATTGTGCCTATGAACTATCTGCATAGACGTCTATACACAACACCTACTTGCAGTCTATTCAGCTTTTTTTTTTCTCGTAGCCTAAACGCATAAGACCATGGGAATCACTTGTAAACAGTGAGTGCGGTGCTGAAAATAAATGAGTAAATAACAAGCTGGTTTAGTGAGACTGCTTTATTAGTTTTATTACCTCGACCATTATGTATTGACTTTGAGTTTATGCACGCTTAGGCAAAAGCCAGTCGCATCGATTATGTTATGTACAAGACAGACCAAGTACAGACTAAGGAGTAGAATTTTTTTTTTCTTTAATATTTCTATTTGTCATATTAGCTGTAGCTCCCTTCGAGTTATATGTGCACATTCCAAAGCAAATTTCCCCACTTGACTTCTACATGGCAACACATTTGTTTGTAATTATGTGGGTCAAATATCACTGACCACATCAACCATGATCACATTGAACTGACTTATTCAACTTCTTGTAAATTCGATCTTCAAAGTCCAGGTCTAAGGTCAGACCTATTGCGGTCTTTTCTATCTCCCCCAACAGTTCATCACATTCTGTAGTCTGAGCAGGGTGGAGTGACCTATCGCTGCAGTATAAGACTCAGATGTATCCATATCTACGACAGCTGCTGGTCCACATTTAGTGAGAGTTGAGTATGTGTCTGTGAATGCGTGAGGTTGGTGTATTTTGAATACATCTCCTTTTTTAATTTAATTAAATTTTAAGTCACAGGATTTTTCAATTGTTCTTCTTTGACTCGAGAATATGTTGATTCGATATCATGATCTAAATGTACACTAATTTTAAAAACAACATACTCTGGTGTGATATGTATTAAGAATACTCTGACATTATTGTATTAGATTGCTGCTTATCTTTTTAAACGAAACAACTGTTTAATAAGTGGGTCAATCTTGAGGAGAAAAAAGAAAAATGGCAAAAACACAAGCTACTTAATAGATAGAGATAGTTTTTGTCGATTGTTTAAAGCTAGGTATTAACATCAAAGTTAACAAAGGGAACACTGAATTATTAAGCCTGAGATAACTGGAAAAAACAGGGCAAACCGGTATCAGGAAAGACCAAAGCATTCTGCATTTGCCAAAAAGTTGAATGAAAACACAAAACCCTGATGATGACCTGCCTCAACAAAGACCAAGTGGAGGCAATGCTAAGGACAAAGCAGCCAGTAGAGCACTTAGGGCAGACGGAAAAAGAGGTCTAGAATTTGCCTTAAAAACAACTTAAATGTCTTAAAGTGTTTCTTAAAAAAAAAATGGTGTAGGTCTTCCATGATAGAGCTTCATAAAAACAGAAACAGCATACAGGTGAGGCTCAAATACTGGAAAGAGCTTTTGAGGAAGATCTAGGAATTCTGTAAAGGGTGTATCTCTGGATCGACCTCCACGATGAGGTATACACAACCCAGCTATCTTAAGTCCTTGTCAATGGCACCGAATCCACTATAGCTCACGGTGAATGAATTGCGGTGTCACACCAGGAAGCACACATTTAACAACCATGTCACTTGGTCTGCATGTTTTCCCTCCCTTTTACCTGACAGTGCCACTATCCTCCTTCAATCCACTTGATTAATAATAAAATAAAATATGTGCCTCTTCTATAAAATGCACTTTTTACCTGCCATTGGTTTTCTATGGCGAAATGGAATCTATTAAGTCACCTATTCACTCTAGGTCTGTTGTTCTGAGGCTGATCTGTTCCTGCTTGTTGACTGTTAGTCACTAGACTTGGCCCAGAGACAGATTGCACCCTGGAAAGTTGAATATGCTTGCGGAAATGAAATTTGTTATCAGGGTCGAAAACACTGGCAGGCAGATTGATGAAGCGGTATAAACACACGTGTGTGTTTGTGTGTCGCACCTGTTGGTTTAGCACAACTGAATGAAAGTTATTATTATGTAAATCCTGCAAATGATAATTAATTTGACTGCTTTGTTCTTCGCCATTCACCCGCAGAGTCTCTGTGAACCCCTGATACCGTCTTTCTTCCGTCCACATCCATCTACCTGCAGCTATGATGCTGAGCTTCAAAACCTGCTCGATGAGGAAACAACAGGATAGTTATCTCTTCTGATCAATACTCTTTGAATCACAGCCTAACAAAGACAAATCCCTTTTACACATTCAATATTCCAACATAGAATTGATATCTAGTATTACTAATTTATCGATATATTGGAAAATAAACTAAACCATAAACAAAAGAAACAGTTTAAATATTAATGACAAAGAAACAATACATTCGTGAAAACCCCCCAAAAATAATTCTCACTTAACTGGATTAAACAAAACAAGGGAAAATTTAATGCTTTGTACATTATTTACCTTCTATTTCTTGAATGAAAATATGACAAATGAATAACCATCTGTATATTTGGTGAAAAACACTGTACTTTCTCTTTACCTTAAAAGGGGCCCCATGCTCTTTAAGGGTGTTTTTGTCACTGCTTGACTTCTTGCATTGTGTCTCACTAATGGTGCACCTGCTGGGGAAAGTGTATTTTGTTTCTTTTTCTCCAAAAAACATACGTTAACATTAGGATCACAGAAATAAACGGCTCTTTCTAACATATGTGTGTATTGCTACATCAGCATCCGCTCTTATATATAACCTCACTAAATAGTTAATCAATAGCTATTCGACGGAGGGTTTACGGCTGACAGATGTTTTAATCAGACGAACAAGACAAACAACTGTCTGAGGAGAGACCTCAATATTTTCTCCTTGACTCTTTACCGAAACCACAGATGTGGAGATGCAGCAGCACTGTGAATTATTTAACAAGCACTAGTCGTCAATTAATCAAGTCGGACTTTACAACTGGACCTGATCCCAGCAGAAAGTGAGGTGGTGAACAATGTTTCCCCTGGAAACTAGTTAACAGTTAATCTGAGAACAGTGTTGCAGTTGTTATAGGATATTTAAAATAATTTGTTTTATTGAATAAATTAATTTGTTAAAAAATATTACGCGATCACCCAATACTTTTTCTTCCATGTCCTGTTAGCGGCTCCGTAGGTATTATTATTCCAGTATTTCAAAAATAAATGTTTTTGTATTATTTTAAGTTAAATATACAAAACAATTCAGGCATTTCAAATTCAGTATAAATGCACCATTATAGCTGCAAATGTACAGCTCTTTATTTTTGCTAGCTTGTGACACAGGTTGTTTTTTGTTATATAAAACTTGTTCTGTTAGGAAATGTACTTTCACAAGTTGACCCTGAGTTTTCTTACTAAAAATCCCTTTACAAAACAAGCTACAATGTATATATGATAGATAAGAGAAGTCCTTAATGTAAGTGAAAGAATCAGTTACTCCAGAAAAAAAACTAAAAACTGTTCTTTCTTTACTGCAATGTATAATGCGATGAGTAATTAGAATCCTATGATTGATGCAAATTTAGTATTTGTATCTTGTCGAGTGACACACCTCTCAATCATGCACAATAGTGATGACAAAAATTAATTAGGAAGGCAACTGTGACTTGCAAACTAAAATAACTGATAAATACAGGGCAGTGGAGAAAAAACACTTACGAGAACACTCACTTGTTTTTTTCTGAATAAACGTTTAGTGGGCAAATCACTGTCACTACAGCAAACACATGGAAAATTGTTGTTTTTATTACTCATAAAGCAGTCATTTAAATATTTGTGAGGAAAAGTGTGTACTACTGTTGTGATTAGTAGATAAGAGTCGAACCCAATAGCAAAAACTGAAAATACATGCAGGATTATTGAAAATGAAAACATTCACATACAGATTCAAGTTCATCAAAAGAAGCGTCCAAAACACACCATGAATCAAGTGAAAAAGAAACTGCAGGATGACTGCAAAACAAAGGGTGGTGGTCAGAAAACACATAATAATCCACGTTAGAATATGAGACAAATTCAAAAGTGAAGTACCATACAAATGAAATGATGCGTGTTGCATGGGGAAGGTGCCTATAACCATTTCGTTATCTTTGGGTCAAGGTGACCCAAAGCCGAAAACAAAATGTGTTTGTGGTATCCCTTGGCTGTTCTTTTTTAGAGTTATAGGCAAAAAATGTATGTCAATGCTAATGAAGCAACTGTAACTCAGTTGTCTTTGTCTTCGTCTTTGTCCAAGAATTAGGCACTTATAAAAACATCCAAATACCTCCATACTGCTCAAGTCTATATTTTAAGTTAGTTAAAGTGAGTTATACAGTATTTTAACAGTCTAGGCTTCTACCCTAGCAGTGTCCACCAAAACAAGCTTAAAATATAGACTTGTTGAATTCAAAAATAAATATTTCTCTTTTTGAGGAGGGACATTACAGACGAGCAGTATGGAGGTATTTGTATGTATTTTTGTGGGGCCTTGGGAGGAAGATGAAGACAACTGAGCTCCAATTGCTACATTAAAATGATAAAACATTTTTGTCTATAACTCTAAAAAGGGACAGAGTGCTCTAAAAAATAATCCCAACTCTTAGTCGACATGAGGGTGAGTAGAAATTGAGTGAAATTTTGAATTTTGGGCGAACCATCCTGCACTTAGACTTTTCCAAAACCACACAATCTGGGACACCATTATGTTTTTGTGTGCGAGATGTTATTACTAAAGCTTTGTTTGAATTTGCACTTTTGTAGATACATGTATGCTTAGTTCACAGGTAAAATACTTGGAAGTCTTGGTTTGATTTCATCTTGTCAAAAAGAATTACAGAAGACTGCCCAATGTTTGAGTACTTGACCTGACCTGTAGCATCTGTCTGTGCTTTGCTTCGAAACCTCAGATTGTTCAAGTTAAGGAAACTGAGGTCATTTGGGGAGCACAGAACGCTCCTGAAGACCCTCTATGACTCAGTAGTGGCATCAGTCTTCTTACACGAAGTAGTTAACTGGTCAGGGAGCATCATAGGGGTGATGTCTGGATAAGAGGTAGGATAGTGTGGACAACCTTACATGTACTGTTTCACTTTGAGATCCAGCACCAGGCAGTGAAGCTTCACTTATGTTTTTTTTCTGATCAACATAATGAGCCAAATGACCCGTTATCTTAATTCTCATGTAGAATTAAAAATCCCCTGCGTGTAGTTTGTGTGCTCAAGCTATTACCTTGCATTTCACACACGTGGGCATGCACAAACAAACACACACAAACATACCCAAACACACACACTTCTCTGGCAGATTTGGGATCACAGGTGTCTATTTTGTTAAAATGAAGCTAAATTCAGCATGTGATTGGCATCATTGTCACACTCTTTTGCTCCCGGCTGTTTATACGTCCTTTTGGTAGAGGCGGCGATAAACAAACACGGAGGACAGAAATATTGACAACATTATGATGCTACAAACGTATGAAAAAAAAAAGTAAACAGTGTCTGTGTTTAGCTATTCTGTTTCTATGGATACACCGGGTCTGGCCCACCTCTGCTTGTTTATGCCACCGCAAAGTTAATTAGCCATTTTACGGCTGATTTTCAGCCCGACAGGCAGATGGAAAAGACGGACATCATCTTGTCCTTGTCGTGCACTGAGGGTCTTTTCAAAGAGGAGGTTGAGGACATTAAAATAAAAGCAATCAATCCCGCCAGAGAGTGTCGTCGTCTGTCTGATCGTGTGTTAACCAGGACACAATGCCACATGGAATATGCGTCAAAACCACCTTTTCAGCAATCAGTAGTAGCATTAAAGTAAAAGTGAGACTTAAAAGATGTGTCTTGAGTTTGTGTTTAAAAATATCAACACTCTCTGCAGTCTTTTGGGGCCCCAGGCAGTCAGTTCCACAGATTATATCGTAAAGCTAAAAGAAGATTCTCCTGGGATGTGTGCAGGCTGATATGGTTAAAGCAAGCATCTGATAAGTTATGATAACTAAGACCATGAGATTATTTCTAAAAACACGCTGTAAGCCAAGAACACTTGTTTCTGTAAAAGTTTGAACGTCTATTTTGGTAGTTAGTGAAGGTTGTGAGGGCAAATCTATCAGGTCAAGAGAAAGGGGTGCACAAGAGAGCTAAGGCCTCATTAAAAAAAAAATTACACCAATTTTGATGTAAGATATAATAGCTTGAAAATTGCCTTGAAGACTACTGACCTCTAAGTCAATGTTTTAGGGGACAGAAAAGCAGAAATCATGGAAACTCAAATTGGATCCAATTGTCCAGATTGTCGCAAAGGGACTTGTGAAAGAAAAGCAAACGTAGTGAAGATATCCAGTTTTATCCACTTCCAAACATGATCGGGGAGAACAATGTCAGAAGTTGGCGGCTGATTTGAAGGTAAACTCCTCCTGTGGTTGCATCATCTTCGGTAGGAGGAAGTATCGGTTCACCTTTGTGAATCTACTCAACCTCTGGTGTAAAGATCGTCTGGTACGTCAAGCTATGACATTTGTTCATCCCTCCGGCCTTGGCCTGTTGAGTTAACAAGGAGTCTGGTCTTGGTAGAGACTAGTACTACTGTGGTACTACATCCATTCATCTCACTGGGGTTCTACCCTTCATTTACAGTTTTAGTCACATTTTAGTCTTGTTTTGCATAATATTTGAGTGCTCATCATGAGGTTTTAGTCCTTTTAAATTATAATTCATTTTCTTCAGCTTAATCTGTGTTGTGTTGCAGGGATGGAGCTTGATTTTTGTATTAATTGGAATAGAGATTTGGTAGAGTTGACAATTTCACTAGATTTTGGTAATTTCTTGCGCCTGGGCTTTATGAACCTAATCGATGACAACTTTCCCTGTTTAGAAACGCCTATCCTACTTTATAAAAGTTGTGCTGCATTGCAAGTTGATTTTGAGAGAATTTATATTCAATGTTATATGCACTTTTATTTTCCAATAAAATCAATAAAAACGGCTTCTAAGAAAAAGTTTTAACTTGTGCAATGTTGCCAAAATGTCCTTGTTTTAGGGTTTCTTAAGCCGCAGAAAAAAAGGCTCTCATGAATTAGCGTTATATGTCCTGGCCTTAAAACCACATTAATGATCTTGTTTAAAGTAATGTAAAGTCGGCATGATTTTAAACTTTGCACATACAATGAAGTCACCTTGGCTATGGACGAGAGCTGTGTTTCTTATCAGTGGTGGCCACCATGGCAATAATTCACCCGAACATTTCCTCTCTTTATCTCTCACTACAGTCTATAAGATAATGCTGCAAATCTTTTTTTTTTGTTAAGGAAACACTTGATTGTATTTTAACACAAAACTTTTTTATTCTTATTTCCCATGTGAAGATTATTATTTCCTGGTCGTGACTTGCACAGCAGATCTGAAAAAAATGTCAGTTTCAAAGGTGGAAGATCCATTTATTTCCATAAAAAAACAAAGGAAGTTATGTTTTTTCGTAAACAAATGCAAAAGAAGAGCATTAACTATAATTTGACATTGATGGAGTATTTTATTACAAGACGTTAATTATAGCGTCTCAACAGGATCCAATATCTTTTTAAAAGCTGCGGAAATGAGCAGGATGTATGGATTCCTGGTAAGAAAACTGTCTCTTTGATTTCCAAGATGGTAGTTATGAAGTATTGCTTGATAGCAAGTCTACTAAGAGAACCTGTTATCTCACCGCTTCCCTCTCAACTTTCTTCCAAATGAGCTCTGACATCAGCGGGACGCCAACAGCGTAGCCTGCCATCTCATCTCCATCAGGTGCGAGGAGCAGAACCAACTAACAAGTGGAGGCAACAGATTCACTAAATCAGCAGTGTTATGCTTCTGCAGAGGAACTGCAGGCGTGTTATCTACAGGTGAAGACTTGCTGCCTCCCTGGAGAGCAAAGCGACTGCACTGGAAAACATTTATTAGTGACAGAGAAGTGAGGATGGCAATGCTCAGGTCACGACAATTGGTAGGGCTGCTTACGTTTGTTTTTTTCCGTGCTCTGACCTTCTCTTGTTTGACACATTTGTCACAGTACTTTCTGGCGTTGTCGATTCAGGTCTCAGTTTCAGATTCGCTCCTCCCTGTAGTATTACTGAAGGATCTTGGGACTTTTTTTCATGGATAAAATGCTGCTCTCTTTCAACTATTTTGTTACATAGAATAAAGCACCATAGGTAGGAAATATGTCCATGTATCCATTTTCATCGGTAGTTCACTAAATTGCACAGACATATGAACACTAATGACTCAAAATGGGTAAAGAGATTTTCTTTTCCAACTGACTTAAGGCATGTGTAGAGGTTGCAATCTTTGGAGGAATTTGCAAAGTCCAATTTCTTCTCACAGTCCAATTTTTTTTTTTAACATGTTTACTTCAGTCTTGTTTTTATTTTGTTTTTACATAGATGGAGAAAGGTCCAGTTTTTTGATGGGCTGAAGAAAAAAAAGCCAAATAATAATGATATTCCTTTCATGTCTCTTACCCAGAAATTAATATCCTGAGGAACAAATTAGGTGGTCAGGCAGATGCATTTACGTTTTAGGTTCAGTATTTTTCTCTCTCTAATTATTTGTTCTGAATTTTTATTGTTAGTCAGATCCAGTTGAATCCTGTTAATTCTGTTGTAACATGTATCCAACATCATCACTACGGTGACAAATAGGATGGAAAAAAAATATGTCCATGTCTGTTATTTCCTGTCTGGTCGAGACAAGAGCAAGTGCTGTGATGAATTGTAATTCTTATAAAACACATATTGTTAGCAGCAAGTGCCTGTGATTCCTCTGTCACTTGGAGATGCAAGTTTGTGTGTGAACCTATGTTTGTGTGTGTGTGTGTGTGTGTGTGTGTACCTGATGCATTATTCTGTTTCTTATTTTAACATCATGCATCAGGACATCATGCTGGGAAAAGCCTTGTTCTCTATCCTTTGTTCATCTGACATTTTCTCATTAATAAAGTTTCCCCGCCCCCAACTCACCCACAATTCCAACCTCTCCCCTCCTACCCTTCCTGGATTCCCTCACCTACCTTCCTCCTTATTGTCAATCAGCCATCAACTTTGATCTCGGCCCCTCTCCACCACCGCTTTCATCTTCCATATCCATATGTGTTTCTCACTAACCCACTTCCTGTTTGTCGACCCCATTTCCTCCATAAATAAGCTGCTGTCCAATTAATAGCTAATGTCCTCCGAAGGCTTAGAAACCCTACCAAGTTTTCCAGTAAACATTTAACTGGAAGTTGAAGGCAACCGTTTTATTTCTCAAATAGAACAAAAAACAGGTTACTGTGTATTTTTTAATGCCGTGGCGAAACGCAAATAGGAGGCAAGACACATGTATCTGCAAAGGACTTGATATTGTTAAAATAATACAGAAATCTTCAGTCATATATTTTTATCGTACTACCGAATGCACATTTTAAGTAATTATAAAGTAGGTGTTTATTAAAAATATTAGTGTGACTTCCAGTAAATGCAGTGGGCAAAAAATACAAATTTTCCAAACTGTTTGGCAAGCTCTAATCAAGGAACTAACACGGCTATGGAAGTGTGTGGGGGCGAACCCACGCTTTCAATAACGTATCCCTCTTCATCACAGATCCCAGGTCATGCGAAGTACAGGATTGCATTACATTCTCAGATTTAATGTGCTGAATTTATTCTTCAAAACCAGGGAGGAGACGGAGCAGAGGTAGACTATGATTATTTATAACACCTTGAGGAACCTGCGCTTGCTGAGAACACTCATTTTAACCTTTTCTTATTCTATGGAGTTATAGAAGTCTCAGGTGGCGGCAGGAAATAGCTGAATGGCTTGAGTCTATTAAACTCACAATGAATTTTTTTTCACTAATCTTTGACATTCAGATGGCAACTTAATAATAATGACATCCGACTCGGGTACGCTTTAGTGAATGTGATATTAAAATCATTTTACAGTTTTGGTAATTTTCGATTCAAACACAAAAGCATGAAATATGACTCATTGTTTTGATGCATCACATGAACAAATAAATTGGCATAAATAAGTCAAATTAAGATATTTGCTCAACGAAGCTCATTGGTATTTTTCTGCAATCTTTTTCCTGAAATCCAGGTGCATGATTCAAGCTATTCACGGGTGGTGTCACTTCCACAATAGTGTTTGGCAAAATGCAAATGACATGTGCTTCTTAAACTGACTGAGGAGACTCATGAAGTACTTAAATGATGATATGATATGTGTATAGAGTTGTTTCCATAGTGGTGGACCAGCCCTTGTTGCTTCATTTTTTTCCTCATTTTTCATTTATTTGAATGTGATATGAAGTATACGTTTGTGAGCACCACAACACAACGACATGTGTAGTTAAGTCAGTTCCTTGATGAGAAATCATCTTCATTTTGATGACAAACATTCCTTAAAATTGACTTTAGACAAGCACATGCAGATTAATAAAACTTTAAATATAAATCCAAGTGCAGTTACTATGATCTAACTTGTATGCAGGAAGCATTCCTCCCCCTGTACTTGAACCACCTACCCCCAAATGCAGAGATGTACAATTTGATTGCACAAGGGATGAAGGAGGCCTTGAGTCTGTTGGTGTTGCCTCTGAGGAGGAGCCGCCTTACACTGTTCCTGGATCTGTACAGTACAACTGCCTTTTCTAGGCTGAGCCTCGATAGAAAAGAGTGCAGAAGTGGTCCACACAGTATTAGTTGTGTTCTCGCTTGAAATCTTATTGTCTCTGCCCTCTACAGAATTCCTAAAGTTTCATTCTGAGGCGGTTATTGCTGAAACTCCGAACAGGCTGTCGCTTTATTTTTCTCATTATGTTGTTTCCTCCTCTGTGTCCGCTCTTCTCTTAATGATGAGTGTGTTCTCCTCCTAATCGATCTTGCCTTCCTCAGCTCAAAATCAATAATAGATGTGGATTTTTTTTTTAAATAGTGTATTCTTAAACCATGATAAACTTTAGCAAGAGATAGAGACCAAAAAAGGGAGTATACTTGTTTTTTATAAGCACTGTTATATTATATTGGTTCTTCAATACTGTGCGTGGAAGACAAATACAAAATAGGGAAAAGTAAAATATAAACCAAGTACACAATACAGTTAGTTATTCTGAATACAAAACAAAATGTTTTAGCTACACCACAGTGAATTAAAACCAATCTCTAAACAATAAGCTATTTTTGTATATGACAGAAAGACAATCAGTTAAAACAGCAATAATAATAACAAAATAACAAATCATAGCAAAGTGAAAAAATGTTAACATGGCCTGGTGATTCACAATGAGCAAGTATTTGGCAGCAAAGCGCAATATTTAATAATGAATGCAATATTAATAATAAATGCAATATGTAATGATAGACATTGAAAGTAATTTAGTCTGGTTTGTGTCCATGTGTTTTCCATAACATTGAAACAATCATCACTCTTTGGTCGGTCACACCAGGCATGATTTGACGCCCAGATGTCCTACTGAAACTTGGCATGCTAACTTCCCTTAACGCCATCAAAAAAAGATAAGAAAGGGTCATTAAATCTGCACATGTTTTTTTTTATTTTCATTTTAAGCCAGATCCACTGTAGTTTTTGATAACTGATGACAAGTGATGCCGTTTGCAAGCCTCACAATTCAATTGTAGAACAGTTGTGGGTAAAATTGATAATCATTCTGAAGCCATGCACCTCAGAGGTGTGAATATAATGTTAGATCAGGTGCAAATGGGAGAGCCTTCTGTGAACTTAAAGGGTATGATGTGAGGAAAAAGAAAATGTAACTGAGAAAAAAAGCATTAGGTAATTAAGCAAATGACAACATTTTTAGACTAGAAAGAGAAACAATTGCAAAATAAATGTTTGGTAGAAAAGTGCCCTCAAATATTCCCGATTTCAAAATCTGATTATATCTGCAGGATATAAGTCCCTGCAGAGGAAACCTAGACAATTAATCCCCCCACATCCAAATTTGGGGCTCAAACTAATTTGTGTGAGAACAGTAGTTTGTGCATTAGTAGCAGCAGAGATGTTGTTGTAAAAACTAAAAGGCAGTAGTTATCACATTCCACAAGCATTAACCTAATGCAAAAAATATATCTTCATAATAAACCCAGGTGCACTGGCCTGAGCCAAGGCGTCAACAGGAAGAAATCGATAGAACAACAATAAAATGAAGTTTGAAGCATCTGTTTTGACCGAAGCTACTAGAATATTGATGAATACCAAAATCCCGTAAATTTCCCACTGCCTACGTTTCACGCACAAATTCGTTCAGCTCACGCTTGATGAATGAGACCCCTTGTGTGTATTTGTTGCTTTTCTGTGTAGGCAGTTTCACCTTCTCAGCAAACAGAAAACACATTTATATTCCACATGGTATACGCGTGTGTTAAATTAATGAGAATAGTAAGTTATTGATGAATTTGGTCTGTGTTGAAATAAAATCAGGAGAACAACTGGGATTGTCGGTGATGTGTCCAAACAATCCTTACAACAGTTCATGAATCACAATACAATACTATAGCTTGTGGAAAAACATGGTTTTATTTGAGATAATAAGTGAATGTAATTTCACTTTAGCCTGAATTCCTGAACTATATATATTTTAATTTATATAAAACATAAAAGAAACCGTTTTGTTTTGAATACTAAATGACCTATTTAATAATTAATTTAATTAATTTAATTAATTTAATTAACTATTTATTAAGACAACAAAGGCTGAACACTAAATGTAAGTAAGTAAGTAATTTATATTTATAGAGTGCTTTTCCAGACCAGGGTCACAAAGCGCTTAAACAATCAAAACAATACTGAATAAAATATATACTTTAAAGGTCAAGATAACACCGAGAACAACACAGGAGTTCCTGAAAATCAAGGAAAAGCCTGCATCAATAAAAATGTCTTAAGAATGTGTGAAGAATTAAGAAATGTCTGGCATAGTGGATAGGTGAACAGGATTCAGGATCTGGTTGGTGAAGACGATGGACGGATATGGTCTTGCCTGTGACTAAAAGGTTTAATGCGAAGATGGTAAAGAAACTTGTAAGATCTGATAAACGAGGCAAAGAAGCCATCGCATCCCATGATTTCAAATATTCTTTATTCTCATTTGGTTATGTCTTCGTTGGTTCTGTTTCACCCCCTTATCCTCCTCTTTCATCTCTCCAGATACCAATCTTATCTCCTTAAGCTCCTTAAATCAGTGTCACATGTTGTTGAATCTGCCTGAAGATAAAACTGGAGTTCGACTCGCACTCTCTGGTCGATCACTTGGACTTGACATGAAGTGTTTTCATCAGGTTTGTGAGATCAATGTGAAGATAACACATCTCATTCAATTGTAAGATCATTTTCACGATGCCAGGAGGATTCACTGGGTACACGTTTGGCAGACTAATTTTTACGTACGGAGTCAAATACAATAACGTACAGAGATGAGAAGATTGTTGAATGGATAAGTATTGTATGTGTTGAGGAAGTGATCTCCAACCAAGGTTATTTAAGGTCATTTTTGTCAGTCTTTTCTGGATCTCAGACAGAGAAAGAGGTCAATAAAACCTAACTCTTTAAGTGACACACATTCATCAGTGGCCCCCCACGGTGTCTGAGTGCTATTCTGTCAAGCCACCCCAGATCATGAGTGACTGGGCATGTTGTCTCCTGGCAGGAAAAAAATGTTGGGCCCAATAATGGACCTAATTCTCCATTTTCTTCCTCGTCTAGCATTGTATCTGTCAAGATGATAATCTTTGATGTAAGGTAATTTAAAAGAAACAGTTTTGAACTGGAAGGGAATCGATTCTGTTCCACTCTGGAAGTCTACTAAACTTGAGGTGCACAGACTTCACCTCAGAGATCTGTTGACTTCTTACAATGAGATGGTAGAAACTGCTAGATCTGATTACATCAGAAAACTGGTAGCAGCAAATAGGAAAAACCCCAAAGTTTTGTTTGACACGATTAATTCTCTTGTGTCTCCTGCTCCTCAAATCACGCCTGTCTTCTGTGAAGCAATGCATTGTTGAGATTTTTCATTGACAAAATTAAATTGATCAAAGAGAAAATCTCTCCCCCTTTGTTTGGAACCCCTACTGTCTCTGAGCCCATCCCCTTCTCTTGGTCCTCCTTCACTGCTGTATCTTTGGGTGATATTTCAGCACTAGTGAACAAGATGAAACCATCCTCTTGCTCAGATGACGTCCTTCCTTGTAGGCTTTTTATCAAAGTATTTGATGTAATTGGCCCCTGGGTTACCAATATGGTGAACCTCTCCCTTTCCACAGGGGTTTTTCCCAATGCATTTAAACATGCCATTGTGGAGCCTCTGCTCAAAAAACCAGGCTTAGACCCAACTGACCTCAGTAATTTCAGGCCTATTTCTAAGCTCCCTTTCTTGTCCAAGATCTTGGAGAAGGTGGTGTCTGAGCAGCTGTCTTTGTTCCTGGATCAGAGCGACATCCATGAGAAGTTTCAGTCTGGCTTCCGTAAACATCACTCTACGGAGACAGCTTTATTGAAAGTGTCCAGTGACATCATGATGTCGGCTGACTCGGGTAAATTCACTGTTCTGGTTCTCTTGGATCTGTCCTCAGCCTTTGACACAGTTGATCACCAGATCCTGCTGAGAAGACTAAGGGATGAAGTGGCACTGTCTGGGTCTGTGTTAGAATGGTTCTCATCTTACCTTTCTGGGCGCAGTTTTAGTGTATCTGCCAATCAAATGAGGTCTGAATCGGCAGATCTGTTGTGTGGAGTCCCTCAAGGTTCTGTTCTGGGTCCTTTATTGTTTTTGCTGTACTTGATTCCCCTCGGTAAAATCATTCAGAGATTTCCAGATGTTTCTTATCACATTTTTGCTGATGACATCCAGCTCTACTGCTCTTTTGATCAAACTGAGCCCCAGAGGCTGAACAGCTTAGTCAATTGTTTGCTAGAAATCAAACAATTGCTGAGTGAAAACACTTTACAGCTAAATGTGGACAAAACTGAAACTCTGGTTATTGCTCCTGATGATAAGATTCCAGGGTTGAGTCAGTACTTGGGTTACTTAGGTCAGTCTGTCAAACTGAGCCTGAGAAACCTGGGTGTTGTATTTGATAAAGACATGTCTCTTGTTCGACACTGCAGAAAACTGACCAGAAACTGTTTCCTTCAACTGAGAAAAATCTCTAAACTTAGGAAAATGTTGTCGGAACATGATCTGGATCTTATAATCCATGTGTTTGTTTCTTCTCGTCTGGACTATTGTAACAGTTTGTTTTCATGTCTTAACAAGAAGGAGCTGTCTCGCCTGCAGTTGATTCAGAACTCTGCAGCGAGAATTCTGACCCACTCAAGTAGAAGAACTCACATTTCTCCGATCCTTAAAACTCTTCACTGGCTTCCAGTTTCTTTCAGGATCAACTTTAAAATTCTGGTTCTTACTTTCAGATCTATTCATGGTCAGGCTCCTCCTTACATCACTGATCTGATCCAGCCTTACACCCCAGCTCGGGCTCTGAGGTCTGTGGATCAGAATCTACTTATGGTTCCACGCACATGGCTCAGGACCAGAGGAGAGAAATCTTTTCAGGCTGTTGCTCCTAAGGTTTGGAACGATCTTCCTCTCTCTTTGCGCTTGATGGAGTCTACTGACTCCTTTAAGAAACACCTTAAGACGTTTCTATTTGTTCAGGCTTTTCCTTGAATTTCTCGAACTCTTGTATTATCTCAGTATTATCTTGATCTTTAAAGTATGTACTTTTTTTTTAGTATTCTTTTGATTGTCTAAGCGCTTTGTGACCCTGGTCTCGAAAAGCGCTATATAAATAAATATTACTTACTATGAGAGGCTATTTATTTCCATGGATGCTTATAATATTGTTACCTTTTATTATATTTGTTTTTCTTCTGTGAACACAGGTCTAATCAATGAAGGGACATGTAGAAAAAAGGAAAAAATCCAATGCTTTTAGTTGCACTTTAAACATATAAACACACAACACAACAAATAACTCAAGTAAAAACGATCCTTTTTTATTTTTCTTTCCAATAGTTTATACTTTGCACACAGAACTCTCTGTGAAATAATAGCTGCCAACCTTGGACAAGGTGACCCGTCTCCTGCTCCTTTTAAAGAGTGCTGCCACAATGTTCTCTGCATAACAGAGATATACTTAATTCTTTTTTTCTAAGGAGGTTGAAAATCCTGTCCACACCTCGACAAGGTGAGCACTTATGAATGTAAATTTGTAAACTTCTTCAAACATCACACAGGCCCAAACGAAGACTCCATTTAGCATTCAAATTATCGACATGTTTAACATTTAAAAAATATGTTTCCTTTTTGTCCAAAAAGCGATATAATGCAATAATAGTTATTTGTAAAGCGTCTCTCTATACCAGGGTCACAACGCGATATAAAAATAAAAAACAATACACATTAAAAATACCTACAAATTTAAAAACTCTAAAAGCCCAAGACAACATTAGACAAACACTAATCAAAAGGTCTTAAGATGTATGATGATTTAAAGGAGTCACAGACTCCATCAAACACAGAGAGAGAGGAAGATCGTTCCAAAGCTTAAGTGCAACAACCTGGAAGGATTTCTCTCCTCTGTTCCTGAACCATGTGCGAGGAACCATTAGTAGATTCTGATCCACAGAACTAAGAGCCCGAACTTGGGGTGTAAGGCTGGATCAGATCACTGATGTAAGGAGGACCCTGACCATGAATAGATCTGAAAGTAAGAACCAGAATTTTAAAATTGATCCTGAAAGAAATTGGCAGCTAATGCACAGTTTTAAATAGCAGGGAAATGTGAGTTCTTCTACTAAACTACCATTTAGAATTCTCGCTTCAGAGTCTTGTATTAACTGGAGGCGAGAAAGCTCCTTCTTGTTTAGATACGAAAATAAACTATTATACAAATGAGAAGACAAAAATGTATGGATCTTAAGCTTCAAATCATGTTGTGACATCATTTTCCTTAATTTAGAGATTTTTCTCAGACTAGAGACATGTGAAAGTAAAATACATCTAGTGTTAGCTGCTGCAGAGCAGACATAACACCAGAGGTGCTCTTTTCTGAAAAAAAAAAGGTATATATTTGATGGTATTTATATATCCGTTTAAACTTCTACTGAAACTCCGACCTACCTGCTGTTACTACACTAAAATGTCAGCTGAAGGAGGCTCAACCCCTTGGTGTAGTTGTCAGAGTTTTCTACTGATCCTCTCTTAGACTAAAACCAAAAAATCTAAGTCAAAATAATTTGATTTCAAAAACCACCATTCTCCCAATTTTTGTTTTGCTAGGCTACAAAGATTTGATGGTAATCCATGAAACTGGATTACGTTGGATCTGTTGCAGCATCTGAATACAAGATCTAAAGATATAGCCATTCACATGATCAATTACTAAAATCCTTTGTTGGCTCATTTTTACTATACTCGGGTTCTCTATTAATCATTTAATTTTGCACCATATTGCACTATTGGGAACTTAGTTAGATTATTAAAATCCTATTGTACTATTTTTATATGTTATTTTAAAAATGTACACATTTATATCGGGTACTGTTGACATGCTGTAGTGTGAAAGTAATAACACATTCCCTTCCTGCTGTGTGGAATACACCCAAATTCTATGACCCGTGAAGATATACCAGCAGTGCTTCGAGGCCATCATTCTCTGCCACTGAATGTGTTATTTTTTACTTTGCAATGCAGAAGACTTGCGGCCCGAATGTCCAGCATATATTTTAGTTCTCTCTCCACTGCTATTGTGAGGTGACCTGAACTTGGACCGCCTTCTGAGAAGAGCGAAATGTCACGTTGTATTAGCAACATACAAATAGATGTAACCACTACCTAGTGAGGCTGATGTTTTACGTAAACACTAGAGAGTAGAGGAAATAAATAAAAGTCTTCGAGCTGAATACTAAATTCTAAAATAACTTAGTTTCTGACTTTGTATTGACCTTTTCTGTTTTCTGTTCTTTCTTTTTGTTCAACTGGTAAATCACCAATCTTGAGTTAAAATAAGTTTCAAAATATTTCATGTGTGTTCAATCAGGATTGTGCCATAATCTGGGAATGTTTCCAACTATAAATAATGATTAAATCAGATATTTATAGATATAATTATGTCCAAATACCTAAATGGCCAGTAATGTTTGAGTGTATCTCACATGTGTCCCTGGTTAGAAGATTTTTAGTAAAATGCTCACTGATCCATCCACCGCTTTATTGTGTGATTTAACGACTTGTATTTCTCCCAAATACAAATTAGACGATTTAATTGCTCACCAATGATTTAATCCACATTCTTTTCTGCATTATGTGCCAATTAGCTTTGGGTAAATCCAACATCCCTGCTGCGCAAGACCGGGAAAAAAAAAAATGACACCTCTCCACATGGTTTCAAGTCTGACATGTGCACGTTGTCTGGAAATGATCAGTGTAGTATTTTATTTAACATGCATTTGGCGAAACAAAATACACCAACAACTGCATGATACCCAGTCAGTTAATATTTGCTTGTACAGTTTCTCAAATGGATTGCTTATTGGTTAACTGGTAAAACTGGATGGGGGGGAGGGGAGAGTATGTTTAGTTATTATAAATGTCCCTTTTAAAGTAGCGACTGGAGCTCAGTTGTCTGTGTCCAAAAAGACACTTATAAACATTAAAATACCTCCATACTGCTCTTCTGTAATATCCATCTTGTATTGAAGCATTAACATGAAGAATTGTTCCAGAGAAAGAAATGTAACAGGCCTACCAGGCCACTAGTAAATCTTGCTCATGCGCACTGACACTTGTTAATGTGTATATACACGAGAAAAAAATCTAGGCAGCAAAAAAAACCTTAAAGTATAGAGAGTTATTTTCTACGTTTTTCGGAACAATCCCTCATGCCGAGGATTCAATACAAGGTGGACTTTACAGATGAGCAGTATGGAGGTAATTGGGATGTTTTTAAGTGTGTCTTATTGAAGGAAGATTAAGAGGACGACAACTGAGCTCCAAAATGAACATAGATTTTTTCCTATAACTCTAAAAAGGAACAGATTACTCTGAAAATAATCCCAACCCTTGGTTGACATGAGGGTGAGAAGAACATGAGTGAAGTCTGCATTTTGGGTGAAATATCACTTTAAAGGAGAATCAATTATGGAAATAATTATTTTTATACTTATATTAAATATGGTCTAAATATAATCAATATTGAATTAATTTCAACTTCAATGGCGGTCTTCTGCCCTCTTTCCATGACATGATCCTCCGCCTGAAACCTTCACTAAGAACATTGTTTAAAGTTCATGACAAAGTGACAACCATGTTTGAAATAATCAACTGTGGTCCTGGGCTTTTACAATTGAATCTAGTTTAAAGACTCAGATCTAGGATTTCAATACATCATATACCATTTGACACTTTGTTCAGATTTAAATGGTATGTGAAATAACCAGGTTCCCACTTTACTTAATTCCGGCCATAATTGATGATCATGAACAATTGTAATGTCTTCTTTTAAGTCGTTTGAATGCATTATAATGTCTTATGAACGTATCCGCAATCCATTGAACACAATACCTTCATTTAATGTGTTACCAAATAAGCAATACCCTAAATAATAATAATAATAATAATTCTATTTACAAATCACATTTCATAAAGTAAAACTTTCTTAATGTCTTTGTTTCCTAAACTTTTTCAAAGATTACGAAACTATAGAATTGTTATAAAATAGCACTTATCATTTTATGAAATCTCTATCAGATATGTGTTGCTATAATGACAGACTCAGATTTGTTCTTCGTGAAACAAAAAAGATTTCCGATAAAATGGTCTGACGGTGTGTGCGTAGCAGTGCTGGAGGCTTGGCTGGGATGCGGACTGAGATAAGATTCGGTCCCACATTTTTGCAGCCTCTAATAAAGAAACTGTTGGTGCCAAAAAATGGCATGAGGTTTTCAAGACAGTTCAAACAATTAAATACTGTACGGGGAATATCGCTTTACCTTAATTTTAGTAACTTATCAATGAACTTTTTTTGCTTATGTCTACCACAAAAAAACGAACAAGAACGACTCTGTTTTGCCAGGAACAAAAAAAGAAAAGAATATTCCAAAAAGTTGAATGTTAAAAACAAAAGTTTTTGCACTGTTGTTGACAAAAGTACACACATTTCCTTTCACTGTAGATTAACATATTCATAAGTTTTCTCACTGAGTTGTTCCTTATCAGCAGTGCACAAGAATTGCTTGTTAAAAAGTGAACCCACGGCCCAGTCAAGAGAACTCTGGTACATGTTTTTATTCAGGTTTCCAATATATTTCATCTATCCTACAATTGTATTAAATTATTCCTGTCTCTGCAGCTAAAAACGGCCAAATAGTACGACGCTGCTGCTACCATAAACTTTTAGGATTGCATTGGACCTCAAATAGGCAAACAAGTTCAATCTTGGTCTTGTATGACCAGATCTCGACAATCGAGATCACTGGACAAACTACTGTCCACTGTCCATCATGGATGATGACAGTCATCCCCTGAACACTGTCATCAGTGAGCAGAGAAGCAGATGGAGCACGAATGCTCCTCCCATGATGCAACACTAATGGACTCAGGGACTCATTCATTCCTCTTGCTAGTTGGCAATTTAATTCCAAGTTTTTAAGTGGAGTGAAAAGGTGATTCTATTCCATGTTAATCTTTGTATCCTTTTTCTTTGTTATTTTTCTTTTATCCGTCTGTCTGTCTGTCTGCCTGCCTGCCCGTCCGTCCGTCCGTCTTGTTTATTGCTATACTTAATAGGTCCAAGAAATCAAATACAATGCACTTGGATTCTTATATTTGGGCCCATCTGAAGGAATAATAAAGTGACTGCGCCTACGTTATATAAACATCACACAGCATATAAAGCTATTGTTACAGAATCTGACAATGTTATGTCTCCTTGTCAGAATAACCATCAACTGGATGAATGACAATACAGAAGAAAATAGTAGATAACACTTTGGGTCCTCTGAGATGAAAAACTGAAGGGAAATGGCAGATAATCGTAAACATGTCATCTTAAATCTTAGATGCAGACGGCTACAGCTCTAAAAGGTGGAATCCTTTGCAAAAGTCTACTCTACACAGTCGTTACTCCAGTTGATCTTTTTAAGATGTCCTCGAGTTTGAGTTTTCAGATAATGTGGCTGGAGATATGAGAGAAGGGCACAAGATCTACTGAGGACACAAACCAGTCCAGACCTGGACCAAATGTTTCCGCTACTCTTCACCGTAGTTATACATTCATACATAGATAAAATTATCAATGAGGCATTAAAGACAAAAAACATATGTAGGCTTTTTAGGTTTGAGATTAAGCAGAGGACCAGGACTAGAAATCTGAAGTTCCATTGGCTATGGCTCATTCTTAAAGGGTTGACGCCCAAAATTCAAACTTCACTCATCTTGTACCTACCCTCATGTCGACTAAGGGCTGGGATTATTATCAGAGTAATCAAAAAATGTATGTTAATTTTAATGTAGTGACTGGAGCACAGTGTTGTTTTCTTCATTTCATCCGTCCAAAAAGACTCACTTAAAAACTAAAAAAATACCTCCATACTGTCCGTCTGTAAAATCCATCTTGTACTGAAGCCTCAAAATTTCAGAATTGTTCCTGAAAAAAGTTTATATTTTAAGTTTATTTTTTTACCGGATGATGCTAGGCTAGTAGCCTAAATTATGCTCACTGCTACTTGAAATGTCTTTTTTTAAGGAAAGATGTCAGACAGGAACTGAGACACTGATAACTTCCACTACAAACAAACTTTACAGACTTATTTAAGTTTTACAGTCGAGCAGTATGGTGGTATTTGGATGTTTTTAAGTGTTTCTTTTTGGATGTAGATGAAAACAACTGAGCTCCAGTCGCTACATTGTAATAGACTTACACAATTTATGTTTATAACTCCAAAAAGGAACAGATTACTCTGAAAACAATCTCAACTCTTATTTGACATAAGGGTGAGTAGAAAATGACTCTAATTTGAATCTTTGCTGAACTTTCACTTAAAGGACTCTTTGTGGGCAGGCGATGTCGCATGTATGCACAACTTTTGTTATGTCAACCCACACCCAAATGTTCATAGTCATGGTAATATAATGGGACCTAAATGTATGGTCTTAGTATCCAAAATAAGTGGTTCTCTTGCGAGTTTTCCTCTTATATTGTTCCGCAGGAGTAGACAATTGGACAATACTTTTTAATCTGCCTGAGAATATTTACAGTTAGACTGATTTAAAATGAGTGGGCATGGAGCCAGTCAGGTCCAAGAGGAAAAGGAGTGGTGTTGTCTCCTATCAGCAGCTGCCTGCTGTATTTGTGCCACCAAGTAACTCTCCTCTCGCAGTGCTTCGAGTCTTCATTTTAGATCCAATAAAAATCAACATGACGAGAGAAGAGTTTTGGATAAGTTCCAATAATCACTGCTCAGCTTCAGCTGGCAGACGATTTCTGATTCACACACACTCTGCTGCACCGACTGTCTGGACTTAAGTGGCACCTGATATTTGGAGAATTAATCATCCCGGAGACTTTGGTCACAACCTCAGCGCATCGCCTGACGCGGCTTTCGCGCTCACAATGACTCAGCAAGTTCCAGTAACTACGCTTATCAAACTCCCACATCCATCTGTTTTAATTGCCCCGACCCACCCCACATTCACTTACTACGATTAGTTTGGTGAATCAAGCCAACGGAAGAAAAAAAAAAAACTGTTGTCCCAAGATAATGGAAGAGACACCCAGGACTGGAAGCGGAGATACTAAGGAAAGCATCCGTTTCTCACTTACCTCACTTACTTGCCAGCTAAATTTCATGTGTGATTAATTTTAGTTTGTATTAGTTTGTCTTTTGAACAGGTGAACTCTTAACTGTCTAGTTGTTTACGTTGTATATATGTTTGGCCATGTATGACTTTGCAGAATTTAAAAAAATGTGTTCGTATAGTTAGAAATTGTGCAGCTACAAGCAAAGCGTTATTCGTAAGGACTGAAACCTATATCAGGAGTTTTTTCGGTGCCAAAGTCAGTTGCGTCTGTGCCAAAAGACAAATTAAATTGCTGAACAAATATCTAACAAGGGCTTTTGTCTAAACTTGGACACGTTTAATGTCCTCTGTTGCAGTGCATTGTGGGATTTACATCATGACTCACAAGAGTGCTTTTACTTTTCATTGCACCAAATATTCCCGCTACAGTAGTTAACTAAAGAGAGTCTTACTTTATTTTTCTTCTCTACCGACGTCAACCACAGTATAAAGGAATCGTCTAGACAGACAGTTAGACAAAGTTATGGGTCGTCCCTTTTCCATGCCTTTGTCTATTACATGTGTTTCATGTTAGAGAAGACACAACAGTTGTGAGCCTCATTCAGGACAACAACAAACTGGACTACAGAGAGGAGGTGCAACACCTGGTGGACTGGTGTGAGGTGAACAACCTGCTTCTGAACGTCGACAAGACCAAAGAAATCATCATTGACTTCAGAAGATCCCGACCCAGCCACGCACCACTCCTCATCAATAACACATCGGTGGAGGTCGTCAGCAACACTAAGTTCCTGGGGGTGCACATCACAGAGGACATCAGCTGGACACTCCACAACCACCTGCCTGGTGAAGAAAGCCCAGCAGTGCCTGCACTTCCTGAGACGGATGAGAAAGGTGTCTTTCCCTTCTCCCATCCTCTTCAGCTTCTACAGAGGGACCATCGAGAGCCTACTGACCAGCAGCATCTCCATCTGGTCAGGGAACTGCAAGGCCTCCGACTGGAAGTCTCTGCAGAGAGTGGTGAGGACCGCGGAGAAGATCATCGGGACACGCTGCCTGAACAGAGCCCACAGAATTCTGTCCGACCCCTGACACCCCCTCTATGGACAGGACCTCTCCTGGCGTCTGGCAGAAGGTTCCACAGCATCCGATGCATCAGAACAGAACGATTTAGAAACAGCTTCTTTCCTCTGGCCATCAGACTGCTGAATGACAATATGACTTGAGCTATGCACCATGTTAAATATTATGTATTTATTCTATTGATAACATACATATTGATAACATATTAGCACTATTGTTAACTTATTTATATTTATACTTTATATACATAACTATATGTACTATTTATAACCGTATTTATGTATTGTGTTTATACTATATTGCACAATTTTATTAATATCAATATTTATACTATATATATATATATATATATATATATATATACATCTCTCTGCTGTGTTTTTTAACGGTTGCCAAGCAACACAATTTCGTTGCCAGTTTCACTGCTGTGTTTTCTGTGCAATGACAATAAAAGAAAGTCTAAAGTCTATGTTGCATTTTTTTTAAATTGTTACTGTTCTTTCTAGGGGTCTGGCCCTTTTGTTTTGTCTGGGGTTTGTGTCTTTGTTTGCTTCTCCACAGGTTCAGAGTGGCACACCTGATGTTCATCATCCCCTCCCCCTACATAATCAAGTCACCTGGCCACCTCTGTAAAGATGGCTGGTCTTCAGTGCTCTCTCTCTCTGACTGGAGAGCTCGTTGGGGATTTTTTTTGACGGTGTTGCTTGTACTGGTAAGGTGCTTTTATTTGGTTTTCTGTGTGTTCCTCTTGCATTTTTAGTCTCTGTCTAACTCTGCACTCTGATGTAGTCAACCTGCTGTCTAGAAACACTAGGTTAATGGGGTGCACCACCCTCTGTATTATGGGGTGCTCTTGCTATGGTTTCTGTGTGAACACACCCTCACTAACCAAACTCGCTATGCTATGCCCTGCTAACGTAGTATTTTTTTCTTTTTGACACGATACAATTGTGTTGTACTTATCTCTTTGTTCTGTTTAAAAAAAAACAGGAAATACAACCTTTCTTGTGTTGAATTTTAAAAACTTTGACTCTTTGACAGACCATTTGTCGTTATCATTGTCTAAATCAAATAAAACAAGTCTATGTGGGGTTGTCAGATTCCACAACAAGATCTTTTGAAAATTTGGCTTCTGCCAAAAACAAACTCATGAAAACATGGTTAAACATTTAAAAAAATAAAAGCCTTGTTAGTTCCAGGTTTACATAATACCAGTAATAGGCACACCGAGTCCCCAGAGGGAGAGGGGCGATAGCCTTTTACCAGATCAATGTGGTTTCTAGTTGTGAGCAGATCACAGGGATCGACACTCCTGTTACTCTGAAATCACTTCAAGCAGAATGCGGGATGAGAAGTTCTATCTTTGAGTTCTCTTCATCTACGTTTTCCAGCCACTCTGAGTACAAAATGACCTGATCCAGGATATGTAGGAAAGCTGCTTTTACAACTTGATGAAGATCAATCTGGATCATTAGGACCACTTACTGCTCTCCTTTATTATTTATTTTGAGGTGGATTTATTTATACACAGTTCAAGTGTATTACCCCCTTATTTTTATCTTTCATACATAATTGGACCATTTCCTACATTTCCTGGACAGGGAATTTTTCAAAGGTTAAGATTGATTTTTGATTTTTGTCTACGAAGCTCTGCTTCACTTTTATTGGAACGGTGATTCATCACAACTGTAGTTCCCACATTCTTCCAATGCTAGCTTAAATGTATTTGTAGTTTCCACTATTTTCAAGCTCAGTGCAACTACATTTTCTTAAATCACAAGTATTTAAACTAACAGAGCTCAAAACAAAATTATCTATGTGTGTTTATCTTCTTAGAATATTCATTCTAGAACCATTTTCTCTGGGAAAAGCACTCATGTATTGCTTTTATGGTAATTATATGGTGGTGGGTTGATGAAGCTTCGTGATAATGCTATGTATTATGATACACTGTCGTCTACATGGCAATGTTAGTTTGAAAATGATTCCAGGTGTCATTCAATTTCTGGATGACAGCCAAACATTAAGAAGAAAGTGGCCTGTTAAAATGAAGACACTGTTTCATGAGGCTTTATCAACACATATCTAGTATTGTTTAATACTAGTGATGGGTCGATGAGGCATCATGAAACGTTTGAACACATAACAACACTGTATTGATACTGTGTCACTGAATACTGACACCGACTGGACCTTAAAATCCCTACAGGTGACTTAGTTGAGAGGCTCAACTGACACTGATTTTATGACCTAGTATATACAAGTCATTGTGTTTTTATATTGTGTTGTTTCATATCTTCATTGAAATTTAGAATATCAAAGTTATTTTTAAATAAAAAATGTAAACATAACATGTGATCACAAAAATTCATGTTTTATAAATAAGAATGCTAGTCGACTGGAAAAATTAAAATAAAGGTTTAAAGAGTTTTAAAATTAAGTCTGTTTCTCTTTTTTTATATATAATTTCTCCTGCTGTAAAACACTAACGCTTACATTGAAAAATATGTTATTCAAGACAATTCTGTTAAATAAAATTGACATTTAACCTGCAGAAAACAAAATGAATAGTAAACTAAGATCCACTAAGAATGAATGAAACAACAAGGAAGTCACAGCAAATACCTTATTTTCCAAAATGATCCCACATGTAGGTGGAGGCGGATCTATAATTATATTCTAAAATACAGAACCGCTTCCTTATTAACACAGTTTGGCGTGTCAACGTCAGTTCGAAACCTTTCCGGTATCCATCTCTTAACTGTCTTCAAGCGATTCACGCACCGACACGGGTATTGTATGAGCTTGATGCATGCACCAACGCATTGGTGTTACGTGACCATCCCTATCTAATACTAACCAAACAGTGATTTAGCTGTATTATCATGCAGTATTGTTCTTAGAACTCTCTTCTTCAAATCCACTTGGTATCCATCAATCCATCCATCTACCAGTACATATTTAAAGTTTTTTCACAGAGGCAGTTGACGGAGTTGCCCAGACTTTCTTCTATCTAGGAATCTTCTATCTAGGAATCTTCTCTAGCCAACAGTGCTCCTCTTGAATCATTACTCCTATTTTGAAAATGGGACGCAAATACGATCAATCAGGGTTTTGCAATTTAGCCAGAGATTCACCCAAACCCAAATGCATTTTTCTGCCGCAAAGTCTCTTCCTTACAGTGTTCTTGACCTGGTTGTGACAACGAAAATCTCTATGCAAGAAACAATGTCAAAAGTGTTTGTACAGGTGTGAATGAGATGTTGCCGTTGAAGAATGTTAGATATTAAATGTAAAATGTAAATGTTAAATGATTATAGAGTAAACGGTAGTCTTAACACCAATGCATTTATATTTGGGATTTTCCAAATAGGGCAGGCAGACGTTTGACAATTGATGTCATTTACATTAGATGCAGTCGACAGTCTAAACGGGATCATGCTATTATGGGATTAAATGTCTCTGCGAAGACATGGAACAGCACTGAGGTCTTGGGGGTGTTTTTTAAAGAACTAAGCCAAAGCAGCGCAGGGGGAGAATGCATGTCAACGACCTCCTACATCTGCTGCTTGTTATATCATCACAAAGAAACAAAAAGGAAATTATAGACTTGCTCTTTCCTTAAAGGGCAACTAGTGAAAACCCAACTCTTCTGACTTACTCGCATGTTTCAAATGATGAAGTCTTCCTCTCCAAGATGCAGTAAATCTCCCATCATGACCATGTTTTGAAGTTATTACTTTATAAAGTTCTTCCCTGTCTGAAATCTCGGCAAACAAGAGTTTACGAGAGCGGAGTCCATTATGTCCTAATAATGGGCTTCACTTCTGCAGCCAGCTGTAATCACGCATACATTGTGTGTGCATTTATCCATTCATTTTCGGTCCCAAATTGAAAAAGTTTTGGTCTTGTCTTGACTTTCTCCACTCTTGGTGGTGCCTTGGTCTTGTCTGAGACGGTCTTGAATTCAAGTCTGTTACCGAGAGACGCATCACTCAATTGGAGAGAACAGAAACATTTTAAAGCATGAGAAATTTGATCAACACAAAATCGGCACAGATTAGTTGAGCCTTTCTTGTTCAGCTAATCCAGACGCAACACAATCCAGAGACAAAGCTTACACACAAACACTGCAACTCATAGATTCGTATGACATCTTTTTTATTTTATCCTGTTAGCATACGCATAAACACACCATCTCACATTTTTAGCCTAAGATAGTACATAATCTGTGAAAAATGCAATAATTGTTAGTGCATTCAGCTGGTATTTAAAATGCAATTAAGTGTGTGTAACTCTGGAGCAGAAACCATAATTACTCATGTGTGAAAATAATTCTACAAAAGATTTGTAGATATCTGGAGAATGATTGCTATACATATTCTAATCCTTATGAATAGTAAGCAATGGTTGATGAGACCAACAGATCTATGCAGTCGTCTAATGTGACAAAGGAAAGCACAAAAGTGTGGAGTAATTACCTCCAACATTAGCATTAACACAAGGTTTGGCTCTACAGCCACGACACCTTTTCTTCTTTACTCTTTAACAAAAACGACTCATTTGTCTTGCTCTATGCTCATTGTCATTTCTGCTGGATTTCATTGTCTCTCTATGCTCTCTGTTCTTTTTACTTTGTCACATAAATACAGAAAGGAATGCAGGAAATTGCTTCTGCGGTTTGGAAGGAAATGCAAAAGGACGACAAAGTAAAGACAATTCTACAAGAAAAAACTTTGAATGGATAATACTTCCGATGTTGTTTTTTTTAAGGTTCTTTAGTAAAAATGTAAAAACATATATGACCAAAGACTACTGCAGGACAGATTATATCTGGCTTCAATTTCTCGGTTTTTGCCAGTGGAAATAACCTTTAGTCGACTAACAATATACATCAATAGACGGCACTTCCGGTAATGCATGTGTGTGCATATGTGCAATGTTTTCTCTTCCTTGCAGTAAAGCATTCTTTGATTTTTATTATTAACGTCTGATCTATATCCCTCTAACGAACTGCGTCAATAAAAAACAGACCAGTTGCCACGGCAACAGGTCCCAAGAGTCTCAGGTTCTACTCATCAGACAAACGTTCTCTATGAAACTGTCGTTTGTTGCTAATGAGTCCATTAGTCTACCGGGATTTTGATTGGGGGGTTTAATGGTGCTTCAACCCACCTGACAAAACAATCAGATTAATGTGACCCGGTCACTGCGGTGGGGGAACGAGCACTCACGCTCACCTGTGGAGTAATTTGATTACTTTTGAGCAATTTAATTTGGCAAATGGAGAATCAACACAATTATGCTGCTAATTCTTTTCAAATACTGCTGTGACGTTTTGAGTGTTGAGTCATCGAGGAAGAAGTGATTTCTACTTCCTCCGTGTGCGGATGAAGCTTACCCACTGATCTCATCCAAATGCCTTTAAATGTCACTGGTTTTTTTTCCCTAATCTGCATGAAAAATGCTTTCTGAAAAACTTGTGAAATATAATCTAACGCTGCTTTAAATCTAAGGCCTTTCTAGCAGCTTTTTATTTTTTTTATTTTCTTGTTTGATTACTGACCTAATGAAACTGTTAACCATGAGTGCAGTCAACAGACTTTCGATGACGGACGGCCTGTTTCCTTGGCATCTGCCTCGTGTGTTGACGTTGTATTTGTGCGAGCTCTTCCCTCCTCACGCCCGCTCTTCTGAGGAGACGCAGCCAAATGCAAGAACGCCGGCCAGGATCCGCAGCCGAGCTCCAGGGAAGGTTCTGGATGCAGAACATTTCACACGCAGATGATTCCGGAGTGGGCGTAAAGCCGATTAGAGTGTGTGTGTGTGTACCTGAGCGTGACCCACAGGTCCCAAAATTCAGACACACAAACTGCAGTACTGTTTCACTGCAGATGCTTCAAAACACTTAACCCACGCACAGAGACATTTGGATCTGGATCAGAACCACTTTTAGGAATTCTAATCAGTCAGACGTAGTTTGGCAAAAAAAACATTTGTTGTCACAGAGTGACTCAATGTTTTTCCACTGGGTTTGTTCATTGCTCAGCTTGGCCTGATTTTTCTATTACAATGCGCTTCATCTAAACCTGTTTTAACTAAATATGGCATCGGTCCTCTATGGTTGAGCGAGGAGACACCATCACACACAGACTGCAGTCTAGTGAAGTTAAGTTTCTCCTTTATAAAAGTTGTCTTCACACTATAAAAGAAAGGGAACCTGAACATTGCATTAAAACAAATGTTTTTATAATTATCAAATAAAAGCTTTAAGTGGTTTTATTTATATCCTTGTTCATATTGTTTGCGAGATTTTGCGTGTTTTTTTTTTTTAGGTTTTCTCATTAACTTATCTTTGCTTTGTGATGATATATTAAACAAGGATCTCCTTTCTTCAATCTCAATTTGAAATTCATTTTTTCAGCTATTCTAAAAGATTCCTCCCCAAATGATGGACTTTGCTTTTGATTCTAGCTACTATACGTCTGATGTTCTCATTACTTCAGTACTGGCAAACAACCAATAGCAATCAGCAGAAAACCCGATCGGTTAGACGGTGCACTCTTGATAGTTTCGACCAAAAAGACGCCACTTGCAAACCTTCTGTGGATCAAGTGAAGACCATTCATTAAGTGTACAGAAACGTACTGGTCTGGGAGGTACAAAGAGAAAATCACTGGGTTATTTTGAGTAACCCCTGTTTAATCTTTATTACTCTTTCTAACTAGGCTTTGCTATTAAAGGATTCAAATATCTGTTCTTTTTCAGTTTCAGTCACATGGGATAGAGTGAAATATAGATATAAGGTCAAGCAGATAAAGAGATATAACTGAAAATACAAAATACAGCCTCGGTTGGACAGAAAGAATAAAGTAGAACCATAACAGAAAACATAACCTTTTGGTTCCCCAGCGGTTCTAGCAGGTTGATATTATTAGGCAATTCATAATAGGTATTTTCTTTCCTCACTTCTTTTCCCCTTCTTTTCCTGCTTGCTGGCCGCCCTGAAGAGAAGAGCAACTCAGTTTGCAATAGGAAGTGCTTTTCATCAGCACAGACGGCCATTAAGTGCTGGCTTGTTATGTGTTGATGAGGCCTGGGTAGTGATGGCATCTCTTCTTTTTAATATTTGGCTCTGCTCCTCCAATTTAATGAAACCTATCATTATTTTCAAACTTAGAGTGCAATCTTGTGGCCCTTTTAAAAATGGAAACACTGTATAACGATACAGTGTATTCACTACAGAGATGTATCATGAGGCCTAAACTCTTGCTGCGGCAAGTCAGAGCCTCAGACAAAAGTAACTGAATACTAAAACTCTAATCAATGGTCAAACACATGTATTTACATGTAATTTAGTTTTCAATTGAATCTTAATAACTAGCTATTTTCTTCACATATTTTGTAGTTGCAAACCTAAAAATGTAAAATAAAAGGCAAATCAGATCAGTCATATTGATTCCAAAGTCAGATCCTACCAAACTGTTTCACCTTTTTATAAGCCATGAGAAACTATGGAGGAGCATCTGTGAGGGCATATTTTTTTTCAAAACGGATACACTGACACATGAAACTTGTCTTAATCCATTTGTGTCCTAAAGATAATTGAAAAAAAAAATGTAGCTTGACTTTACACATGTATTTTCATGCATTTTGTGACAATCACTATTGTATTTAATTGAAACAACTGCATTAAATTAATTTGCAGAGATATGGCCACCCATTGTATTCAGCATACAGAAAGCCAGAGACACAGCAATTCACGAGAATGTTAGACATTAAAATTAATGGCATATATATATATATATATATATATTTATATATATATATATAGTTCCCATATGCCATTCATTTTAATGTCTAACATTCTCTTGATAAGGCATGTATACAACTCACATTCTGTCAAAGTAAAAGACAAGTTAAGCAACATTTAAAAAAAAAAAAAAGTCATTCTATCTATAGATCATGGTCACAAAACCTTAAAACGTTTATATTTTGAAAACTGGGAAGATTGTAAGTATGATTAATGTTTATCCAAGTCATCTGACCTGGCTCAACACAGTTCAGGCTCCTGTGGACGTCCAGAGTCTTATGGATGTCAATTAATGAGGTCATGTAACCAGAAGTGCTGATTTTCCCAGTTTTTGTCGACTCCTCGTTTTGTTAAGTGAGTTTCTGGCAGCAGAAGTTGAAGGCGCACCCCGTCCCTCCCCAACCCTCCCAGTTTTTTTGATTTACAACCTTTTTTTGGCTGTCGAAGACTCGGCCACAGGGCAGTCAATACCAGAGGGCCAGAATGAGAAGGTTGAAGGGAAGGAGACATTTAATCGGATTTAAACCATGTCCTCACGGAGAGACATCTTTTCATATCCAGTGTTCATCCTTGGTGGTTTCAAAAATACTCTGAAAAAATGGCGCAGTTTCAAGCAGCCAGATCAACTGAGTGAATGTGACAGAAAACGGAAGTATAAAAGTCGTTGTGTTAATCTATCTAATCTAATGGTACACTTTTAAACTAAGTCAAGTGCTCCACAGGAAAGACTGTATAGCTATTTGTATTTATGTATACTTGAAGAAGAAGGGTGACTCGGTAGGAACTCTTCTGCACTTTTGAGTTCACAACTGCGTCTACATTGAGATGTGTGTGTGAAAATGTAGTTTTGGTGCACTCAAACGGGCAGAAAATTGAGTGTGGATCGAAGAACACTTTTCACAATAAACTGGCGCCATTTTAGTGAAGTTGATGACGCTAAACCGAAGCAACGTCACTGACGCGTCTTTGGAGCAGATACCGGCGTTGATGTCCTGAGAAAACATTTTAGAACAAAACAAGATAAAGCCAATAACACAATTTTATAACTTGTTTCGATTGGCAGAAGCACTGTTAAGTGTCGACGATAGGGTTCCAACAGTTGGTGGCAAAACGTATCTGTAATAGGTCTGAATCCGATACCAGATGTAGGTGCTTCATGAATGCTCTATATGATAATGAGTGCAAAGGCAATTACATTAATGGATTTATAAGTTAGATTCTTTGCCTCCCGACCAACATCCGTCTTGAAGTGATTATGTAAGATGTGTAGTTGATCGCAAATGTCACTAATGGATCCTCAGTTTTAAGGTCATAATTGACTTGGATATGCTTGTTTTTACGTAACCAGTCTCTGTTAAGGATTTTCGGCAGTGGTGCTCACTCTAATGAAAGTGATGAAGAATGATGACTAACACTGAAATGTCAAAAATAATTATGAACTTAAATCATGATGAATTTGTCTATGCACACAGGACATATAATTTATTTGCAATTACTCTCTTATTCTCTTAATGGTGTCACAGGGACCAGATTTAATTACCGTAACTTGAGGCAGGGGTGTTCCAGGACACATTGCAGGTAAAACATGGGACAGCATTCATACACTGTCCCACAGCATCATAGCCAAAATGCTATCAGTCAATCTCTTATTGACCAGTTGGTTCATGCACCGTAGAGTTGGTGGCAATTCTGAGCAGGTCTCGTGGTAATGGTATTTCATAACTGCTAAAATACAGAAATTAATGTGAAAACTAATAAGATAGTTTAAATTATAAAACCATCGATTTAGTTTCAGCATCTAGTTTATCACACCTATTTGAGACTTGATTGCATCTTAACCAAAGCATGACACTGTATCATAGTAATGGTCTGATGAAGCTTCATGAAGCAGTGTCATTATTTTTGGAATCCACTAGATGGCAGTCTCTGCACCATTTTACTTTTGTTTAGAACAACTGTTCTAATGACACATCACATTATTTTTGAACTGACCTCTAAACAACATGACACTGCTTCATCAGCCAATCACTACTGTCCTTTTAGAGTCGATTGGAAGTCATCATGTCCTTGAAAGCAATAAAAGAAAATACTAATTAGAAAAGACAATAAATAATCCGATATGTACTTCCTCAATTAGTTATTTGATCAATGACTTGACAGGTAATGAATAGAAACACAAAAAGCTGTTAACAAGCATGAATATGTAATTATACTTTATCTAATGAACTAAATCAAGTACATTTTCTTTAATGGCTGTATTTCAAGTAATATTGATCTTACACAGACTGATGAGACTAAATTTATTGATATTGACAGGGGAGTGGATCCAATCTTGATAGGACGGGCTGTAGCTCCATTTATTTGAGTCACTCTTCGCAGCATGTATGTTGTGACAAAAAGTGCAGTCACACAAAGAAGCTACAGTATTTCTAATGCTTTAGTCTATTTTCTGCTTGTAAACAAGGTCACTTATCATCCACTACTTTTGTATCACAGTTACTACATTTCCTGATTCAATGTAATTGGAGTTTATTTTTGTAATGAGTTTCCCCTCATAGAGTCATTAGCACTGATGCGGAATATTTATACCCTGTAGCGTATTTATTTAGCAATTTTCTTCTTGGGTATGTAAGAGAATACACAATTCTTACAGTCCTGTAGCTTCATCTGTAGATGTTTAACTTAACTTAATTTGAATCCCAAATTATTTTAGTTTCAGTTGGTTGAATACACAAACAGAAACAATCTGCAGGGTACAGTTAACAAAGATTCTAGAAAAGAAGTTGATGTTTAGACTGGGACTCGGTGGATATTATGATAGCTGGGTTTGAAAAGACAGGGAACATGATGGGATATGGTGACTGAGGATGGGTTGATGAGGTCTCATGATACATCGGTGTGAAAACACTGTATCATGATACAGTGTCTTTATTTCAAAGGCCACTAGTTAGCGCTCTATGTTTAAAAATGATGCCATATGTTACATTTAATTAGTAGACTAAAAGGACCAAATATTGTAAAGAGTACCATTTAGCGTTATTTCAAAATGAATCATGATGTATCATGATACAGTGTCTTCACTACACAGCTGTATCATGAGGTCTCATCAACCCACTATTAGTTGTGACTAATGATTCCATGTCTCTGTTTAACCTGACGCAAACAAAAATAAGAGAGTGCTAGATAATAATATAATGATAAAACAATATGTATATGTTTTAATATAGTTTGTTTAATGTGTAGTAGGAGTAAAGGAAAAACATGACCCAATATCATTGGTGATTTAACAGTTTAATTAGAACATTTGTACAATAGATTTTACATTTTCACAAGCGAGGTCGCTCGACAGCAGAGCGCCCAGTGAACTTTTCCTCGGGTGTCACCACAAATGGATCATCACACATGGAAGGAAAACGACATTTGTTCCCTTTTTTTTCCACAACCAAGACTTTCGTCTCAATTGAAAGGCCAAACCAAAATCCCTCTGCCGACGGTCAACACTGGAATTGGTTCTCGTAGCATCTTGTTTACAGTTGAGGGTTTGTCTGTAATTGTATATGTTTGGTGACGTATAGATTCAAATGTTTAAATGTTATTGTGCTACTTTTTTATTTTATACTTCAGTTTGTTAGCTATCCAGAAGAAAAACCTGTGTTCATTTATTTGCAATAGCTGCCTTTCAGCAAATCCATGATCCAATAACAAACTCATTCTTGGAACCAAACATCTGATAACATTAACTATCTGGAGTTTCAAGCAACACTTCCTCCTTCGTTTCTTGCTGCACACATTCATTGCATTTTTCTTTTTCCCCCCCTTTTTTTTTACGGAAAAACTTCACGGCTAGAGTATCCCCCAAATAAGTTAGAAAAATAATTATTTTACAAAAAAAAGCTAATGGTAGCAACATCAAAAGTGGGACTATTTCAACCAAAAGAAATCACAAACTCATGAACATAGTGGAAGAATTACACAAATATGTCTTGATGACAAACAAAATGAAACGGTATTTTACGTGGATTAAGCTGCAGCTACACAATATAATGGACAAAATGATCAGTTGCAATTATGTTATTAAAAACACAAACTTTCTATGACTTGATTCCATATTGGTCCTTTAAAATCACTGATTTGTTAGTTTATGATGATGCATCATGAAACGGCACTGAAGACAAGTATTGTTTTCCTTTTTTGAAAAGCAACTAGATGGCACTCACTTTTTATTATCTTTGGCTGTAATCCACTAATTCAGTGAAACCTGGCATAATTGTCTATCTTAGAGTGTCATCTAGTGGCCTTACAAATTAAGACACTGTATCATGATACAGAGTCTTAAAAATTAAATGACCTTTAAATTCATTTTTAAAGGTCACTAGGTCACAATCTTTGGCTCTCATGTACTAATTCAATTAAACTTGTAACCTGTTCACTGACATTTTCAAACTTGGAGTGCCATCTAGTGACTACAAATGAACATACTGTATCATGATACAGTGCCTTCACTACACAGCTGTATCATGAGGCCTTACCAACTCATCACTACCCATAGTTCTATCCAATAACATTGGAATATCAAAAAAAAGAAAGTGTTTGAAACTTAAATTGTGCTTATTTTTTCAAGGGTTTACAAACGGGGAATTTGAGAAACATAAAAAAAAAAGTAGCGACTAGCATTCAAGCACAAACTCATTTTCTTTTTACTTTAATCATTCTCAGGTAATTTGCTGAATCGGAAAATTCAATCAGCACAACACTGTGCACAGGAGAATGATTATTATTATTTTTTTTTTTTTTTAAACATTTGTTTATAATTATCTGTTTTACCTGTTATGAAATGGCTCCAAGATCCTAAAAGATTAATTGGTGTACTCGTCACTTATATCACTGGATAGAATCGTCGGTTAAATGATCTATAATGTTCATGTCTTGTAGGCAATTACATATGTCATGATACAGAAAATCTTCAGCTTTCACTACGTTACGCTTGAAAGCTGAACGTCCATATTGGTACATAAGACTATGTGAGAGACAAGTAACAGTTTATAAAGCCATGTAATTATGTCTATACCATAATGATTGATGATAAATAACATTTAAGTCACATGATCACATCTCATCAGCTCGTGCACGGTGTTACTAATGCAGCAACTGAAATTCAACAAAATGATTGAAGGGAAAACAACAATGAACAGGCAGACAAAATGAGTAAACTGCGTCAAAAATAAACTATTCATAAATTATAAAAGAAAAATGAGGTCCTTCAGCAACCAGTGATTCATGGCTGTATGGCTCAAATACATTTTTATAGGAACCTTCGGATGGTTTCGCTGGATGATAGTAAGTCAAGTATATAAAGATGAAGATTTTATTTGACTGAAAAGTGTCTCCAAAGATAACCACAATGTTGTGTCTCTAGTGAATAAATCAATGTAATAATTAAAAGTTAAGATTTGCAATTTCTCTCTGTTCAAAAATCACTGTCATTAGTGACCACAACTGAAACTAGAAGCTTAAAAAAAAAATGCAGTTCTGATAAAATTCCAATCGGATAAAATCCCTCACTGTTCTAGTGACAAGCGAACATTGCTGTTTTACAACAACCTTCACACAGGTTCCACTGCAGCAGCTCCTCTGTGCCTCGTTTGAAAGCCTTGACTTGTGTTAGATTGTTTACAATTACACATGAGTGCACTCTCCACAACATATAGCTGCTTGTGTGTGAGTATATATGGTTGGTGCGGTATGTGAGTCTTAGCTTTTGTGCGCTTATGCCAGCTGCAATGTGTGCCTTCAGTATGAGCCTCGTTTGATTGACTCAGCGTTCAACTTCGACTTTCAGTAGACACGGAAAGGGTAGAAGTCTGTGATGGTCCGTTCACTTACACTCATTTAGACATAAAATCACATAAAAACTCCACTCACGTTTGTGGAAATGCAGCTGAACTTTACACAGAAGATCCCAAAGTTAACGTCAACACAGGATACAACAGAAGGCATGTTGATTTGTACATTGTTAAAGAAAAAAAAAACAACATAGGCTACCATTTGTCATTATGTTTTCTATAAGAATTTTTTACTTTAGTTGGTATTATCTTTGAAAACACGCTAACATGAACACACAGCCAAACACTTAAGAGGTCATTTGTCATTACAACTGTTTGGCAGAAAACAAAGTTTTAAAAAAAGTAAAAAATATAAACTGAAGGGGAACAAAATCACTTTTATACAAACAGACTTGTCAGTATGGGTTTTTGCAAAGTTTCCAGGCTACAAGCGTCCAAACACCAGCGTGCAGTAGCAGTGAGTTACCAGCAGAGGCAGCAGCAAGCCCAGTCCATTGGTGTGATGAGTCGATGGGGAGTTTCCCAAGATTGCATTCGATGTGCTTGGACTGTCAATCTGAGGATCCTGATCAAGACAAGAGGGATTGTTAATTCAATTTTTATTTTGTTATTGTCCACACGAGAATTTGGCTAAAAAGTATTTGTATCACTTTATCTTACACTTGTGATAAAAGAGGTATCCTCCAACCTGGGAAGCATACACCATCCCTTTTCCCTTAATGTATCCCAACTGTTTATCTAAATTAAAAAGAAAATTCAGCTAATGGGCAGCATCCCTCGCATATAAAAAATCATCTAAATGGTCTTTTAAAATGTCTTCTGCTGAGAATCTTTAAAAGTTGACACAGTTTGTTGTGATGATGGGTTGAGCTGGTGGCTGTGTAGTATCATGATACATTGTCTTCATTTTAAAAGGCCAATAGATGGCACTCTCTTCTGTATAATTTTGTATAATATTTGGCTCCTATCTACTAATTCAATGAAACCTGACACATTATTATTGCCATTTAGTGGCACTGTATCATGAAACGGTGTCTTCACTACACAGCTCATGAGGCCACATCATTCTATCACTAGTATTTATACAGATAATATTTAGGGCAGGTTAGATGGCAGAGCTACCACATCCAACATTTAAACTGCGTCAGATCTGTTGAGGTAAAGCGTTAATATCGATGAAAGAATACATGAAGTTGTGGAAATAATACTTATTTAGTAAATATGATCCGTAATTAATTTCAGTTTTATCTAAATTGAAATTTAAAATGTTTTTTTTCAATAAATCTTTCATTTATTCTGGCAGATCAAAAGATTGATTTGTAGGGAAGAGGTGTCTTTATGAAGTTAATTATTACAGGTGTACTTCGAGTCAATGATATCATGCTATATTGTGTTTCCAGTAACCTACCAGCGCACTTGTCATTAAACATAAGGTTTATATGGAGAAATGTAAGTTAAAAAATGGTAAACAATTATTATATGATTCACCTTCAGGATGTGACTGATCATTCTCTTCACCCAAACACTTTTTTTGGTTTACAAAAAGGCAGCGAACGGTAACAGTGAAAAGTTTAAAACCAGATGAGAAAAAGTAGCACTAATTGTGACAAAATACAAAGTAACACAAAGTTGTCATGGCTTTGCATCCGAACGCCTCTGATGGAGGTACACGTGGGGGTCAAACCTCCCCTTTCCTTAAATGTCAGAGCTGCTTCTTATTATTGTACAACGGCATTTACAGTGAACTTTAAAAGCCACTAGATAAGCAGAGATTACAATTTTGGCTTAAAAGGAAACAGCAGCGGTCACTGTAGCAACCGCCGCTGACGGGGGAGGTCAGTCCATTTGAGTTGAGTCAATGAGTGGTACACTTGTGATCCTCAATGCAACATTTTCTTAGAAGGATAAAGGTTCTTTTTTTTTTATCTCAATCATGACACCTTAGCTGTTGCCAATAACTTTTGACTGAGAAATATAAAAGGACTTTTCGCTTCATTCCAATTGAATAGAATGGCGACACAAAAAAACCCTTAAATTCTTGAATTTAAAGACAATTTAATTTGTATTATCTTGGCTCATTTTGGGGTCTTTTGATCTTAAGTATGCACATGTAAACACCAACACAACTTGGAAATTTCATATATATGGCCTATTTCAATATGCCGACGATTAACAGTGAACTATTTAATGATGAAATAAAGTGCATTTCCATTAATAAAATAAATAATATGGTGCAATAAAACACAATACAACATAACATGATATTATATAAAATAATATTATATAATACAGTAAAACATATTGTAAAATAGCCAAAAGCTTAGTTCTGGGGAACCTGGCTGCGTCGGCCACTATGACCAGATCAGATTTCACTGGATCTGTCTGTCCATTGTTGCCACCCAGTGAGCTAACCACCCCTATTAGCCATAACTTCTGACAATGAGCACAAGGGCACCCCAGGGCTGTGTCATCAGTCCCATGCTGTTTCCTGACTTTTTCAACAAAATAAAAAAGGTGCTCGGTAAAGCTTAAGTTGCTCCGGGCATCCACACAAGCCTCATAGAGAAGATCTCATACGGAGAAGAGACCACAAACATGGTGAGCCGAGTGAAAAGAAAAATCTGCATCAAAGACGTTGCTCCGTTATTACGGGTCACACTGGACAACAAATCATAAAAGACATTAGAGGGTGGCCAGGGACGGGTTGCACTTTTGAAAGTGGGGTCACCCAAGATCGGCTCCTTCGAGGCCAATGAGTTTGGGACTGGCTTTTATGTTGTCCGTAACATTATTAATCATTTTCTCCACACTACATCCAAAAACATTTTTGTCTTTTCCAGGCTTATTGGAACAAAGGATGAACCAATGATTCTGTGTTTTTGCGATAATCCAAACGAATGCTGTATCCCGAAGGAAATCGTAATGCATTCAACTTTTAGTTCCTCACATTATTTTATTGAGTGTTTATTGCATTCATGCTACATCAGGTCACACACAAACAAATGAGCAGTGTGACGTTTTTGCTAAGTACAAGCTCTCTAAGCTAAGCTAACGGCTAAAATGAAAAGCAGTTATTAACAGGGGGAGAAACGGTGTTAAAAATGTAGTAGTTCTTTATAACTGTGGTATTATGAATGATGTAAAACAACCTTTAATAATTGATAAAGAGACTAATTGGTAATTAATACGCAGTACTGTATATGTCAAAGAAGGGACTGTATTTACAAAATGTTGTGGTTTGGTTATACTGTTGTTCAAAGTTAATAAACCTGGCACTTCCTACTAAAAAGGTGTGATTTCTCTGACAAAAAACAGTTTTGTCTAGACTAAAGGTATGTCTCAAACAATTTTGTGTCCGTGTCCTACTTTGAGTGTCGATGTTCTGCTTGAACTTGGACATTGTTTTATTTGACCACTTTCTTTTAATTGGTGTCAGTATGTGTGAATGTTCTAGGCTCCAGTTGAATGTCAATGAATTAAAGAAGTGACTCACCACACACAAATCTCCATCCACACTCGAGTTGGTCTTGAATTTCTGAGCCTGCAGAGAAAACAGAGTCATCGTGACATTAGTGAAGTCTGGCGATCATGGAATCTCAACTATTTTGTATGTTGGATCAGATCAGGTAGCGAGACTATTTTCAGTGATGTGCCCCCCACCCCCTCATTCCTTGGTTCTTTCCTCTTATTTCCCCCCTGCCTTTGTGTGTCACGTACGTCATGTCTGTGAGTGGCATGTGTAGCACTTCCCCCACCACTCTTAAGAGCTGCTGTGACCTTAGGGCTGAGTAGACAGACTGAAGATGAACAGGTCTCACAGTTCTACTCCTCATGAGATCATCAGGTTTCAGCGGGAGTCAGGCGTTTTGCCTCTAATTTAGGTAGATGTCAGGATGTACCTGCAGATTTCTTCCTGAATCCTTTTCAATAATATAATGACAAAATGATCAATAATAAATTTAATGAACACAGTATGTAAGGAGTAAATGTAATTTAATGTTATGTATGACATTGTTATTTTTAATTTTTTTATTTTGACATTTGTAGATATTGAGGATAGATGGTGGCAATTCAGTTCCCCATTAAATTCTATTTCAGATGAGATGCAGAGTTTGCCTTTTATCAAGTGCAGCCAGTTTCAAGGTACTGACTCCAGTGCTAGTTCTAGGCATCGTTTGACTACAGGAGTTTGTGAAGTGCCTTTTGTCTGAAAACATTTAAGAAAACTGAAACTAAAGATGTTCTGCACTAAAAACCACCTCCAGGAAAGTTGTAAGGCTTTACCACGAAGAGAGCTTTAATGACCACTTAAGGAAGTTCAGTTCTTTTCTTCTCAAGCTCCTTGCTCCTGTTCATGAATATCGAAATGAAGACACAGCAGTATTGAGGAAACGACTTTTGATTTGACAAGCAGAAAGAAGAAACTACTTCTATAGAAGAGCTTATCTCATTGTCGCAAGAGTATTGTTAGTGCTATTTAAAAGCCAAAGTACGAATAAAATAAAGCGATAATAGATGATATTTATATAGTATCCACTTACATCTATGTCTGTGTGTCTGTGTATGGAAAAAAGACAAGTGGCACTCGCATTCATTGAATTTCTAAAGCTCTGTTTTCCTTAATAACATATGAACTGGGTCTACTGCGATCAAGGTGTCAGCCAAATAACCTGTGATTCAAAAGAACTGACCCTTCAAATGACATTATCCTTTCTCCACATTGAATAAATCAGACGGAACGGGGACTGCCTGCTGGCTCATTTCCAATTCAGCAACATTTGGAAGGAAAATTCTCCGCTTCCCGATTCCGTCTTGTATCTGTCTCGTTGCAAAAGTCATATTAGCATTAGTTGGATCATGGGCATGGAGCCGACCAATGTGCTATTTGAGAAGAGAGGGAGTGTTGTTTTTTGTAGGGCAGCAGTACAAAAACGGTTTCATGTCTAGACCAAAACGTGAAAAAAAAAGTTTTAATTTTTTAATTTTTTTCATTAGTTGGTAATTTGACTACTTTAAATAAACAAACACATTCACAAATACTATGAACCTTTGGACGAGGGCATCGAACATTAGGTTTTGGTTAGTCAAAGTTACAGTCCGCCTTCTCTTTCTTTGTTAGTTTTCATCACTTGCCCGAGTTCCCTCTGCAAACTGTAAAATTCACCTTCCTCTGAGTTTCTTTTGCTACATCATGCAGTGTATTTCCAGTGAAGGATTAGCCTGCGCCTGCTTCAGGACTTATTTCTGGTGGAAAAAGAAACGGAGCAAGGTGGATGCAGTCAAGAGCAGAGGGGAATGAGGTAAGCGATAAAAACGGAGTCGGCATCAACCAACTTTTGAAATGAAAAATATGGGTCTATGATGTCATCTTTTCAAAAAAGTTGCAAATCAGCTGCCCAGTCATCTAAGATGATCAGGTGTACAATTTGCATGCAAGTATCTCTGTGATGGGGCCCCAGGTCTGAGGGTCTTAGTATATTTATGTTGCAGTGTTGATAGAAGACTCTAGGGCACCAACCCCTGGAAGAAACCCATCTGAATGGCTCTTTGTGGAAATATTTTTGCAACGGAATGGGTAAAGCAAGACTCACTTGCAAGATTTAGAGTCTATAATTTGCATGCTTGAAGTATCAATTGGTATTTTACATTTTTCCCTTGTGTATATACATATATACGTTAAAAGAAAAATGGAAACAGATGAAGCTTTTTCAAAGCTAGCCTTAACAACACAAGTGGGCAGACGCACACCATTGGACCTCACAGCAGCTGAATAAGAAAGTAGGTGTGTACGATTTTCTCAGCTCTGCCCTGACAAAGTACAGATGCCATTTCCATAGGCTTCAAATTATTGTACAAGATATTGTATTTTTACGGAGCTCATTTTATGTGAAATTTCACGTGACATTCCAACTGATTACAGGCAGGCATATCCTGACACAAACCAGGCCAGCAGTGTCCTGGACTGTAGATAATTATATTGAGAATTATTGAGATTCAGGGTTTGTCTAATTGGATTGAGTCCTGCAACTGCCCAGAAGAGAGCTCTCGGTATCATCAAACTTGGATCAGATCCATAGGTACATGCCAGCATATATTAACAAGGTCGTGTTAATATATGCACATTCTTATGATGCTTTGAGATATGCATGCTGTTTGTTAGTGATGGGTTGATGAGGCCCCATTTAGTGGCCTTTCAAAATGAAGACACTGTATCATGAAACACAGCTGTTTGTAACATCGCTTGAAATAACAATAAGATTGTTATTGGGGAATACATTATGAAGCTATTCTGCCTGATTTTACTACTCTGTAATTTTGTAGCACCTTTTTGTTTAAGTAAGCAGGTAATAGAAAAATACATAGAAGTTTAATTTTATACAAAGGAAAAATATTTTCTCAGGAAATGCATGTTTTACATAATGAACAGGCACGATTAGCAATGTATGCATAATCTTACACCCTTCTCCTAATTTAACGACTTACAGAAGGATGCATACTATACATTTCTAAATTCTCTATATGTCTCTTTTAGTAAATTACAATATTTACCACGCTCAATTTCTCCTCAGTGAATTTGACAATTTCTGGACAGAACATTGAAGCATATGCATCCTTAAATTATGATCAGTCTGACAACATACCAGTCAAAACTCCATGTTTTTTGTTTTGGTAATGTTGGCTGTAAATGATGAAAATTGGATTAAAACGGATCAATATCTTCACATGTTTACAGAATTTATTTTTTTAGGGGAATCGACTGGTTTAGAAGAGTATATACACCGGGTCAAAGGACAGAGGTCTAACGAGTCAGCAAAAGAACCTGTTGACCAGGACTGTTCCAGAAGATATGTTATGTACAACAGTACAAATGGAGAAAGGAGCAAGCCAGAACTTCCTTTTTTTGGAATATGTTTGGGACAACATCTGGACTGGTGACGCGGGTAGAGCTAACGGTCGGTTGTTGAGAAATCATGCAACTACGGGGAAGTAACGCCTATTGGAGACGGCCCATTGTAAAGGTCTATAAAGTCTGAAATACCAACAATGATGTTTGCGTTAGTCAAAAAACGAATGATGTGACTTCTACAATAAAGAACCAACTCATCCCATTGATCCTGTCCAGCCGTCTTTATCTCTTTTTGCTTACACTGCTACAAAAATGTTATGCCTAATAAATGTGTGGGTCACGTTTCATAGTAACGGTAACAGCAATGCTGTGGATCAGAGGTCATATTGATGATTGGTTTTTGAAATGTGATCAGTTATTTGGGACAACCTTAACAACATTCCAAGTCATGTGACAAACATCAGGTTCATGTACTAAATGTGTCAATTAGCTTTGAAAAATAAAAAATCTCTCTGAGGGTTGCTCACTCAAGTGGGCAAATTTTGCCTGTTATGGAAGAAACTTTTTTTTTCAACATTCCTCAAAATGTTAAGGCTGAGAAAATTGTGTTGCTTTTCTCAAACTAGTTGCTTATCATATTTACAATCAAACCAGAATTTTAATCGATTTTATTTGTTAATAAACAGCTTTTTTGGAAGCCTCTGTATTTTGTGTTGGTTGGGTTTTTATCCAAGTCTGTAAACATCTAAGAGTAGAACACCTTGATCTTTGGAGTGTTTGCTTTCAAGGGAGTTTTTGAGTTCCTGGACTTTGCTTAGTTAGTTTTATTTGTAACTTCCTGTCCATAGCAGTTGGAGGTACATTGTTGATACGTTTTAGTGTCATTTGAGAAGGAAAGTGCACGATGCAAACACATGCAAATAAAGTGTGTATGTACAGACCCTACTATCAAATGTCAACAGTCAAGCAAACACTCTAAATGACCGTTTATCTCATATCTGATAAAGAAAAACCCACACACAGGCACAAGCTCACCTTACATATAAAAAAAGCCCAAGCAGGTGTTAACGACACATGAGAACGTTCAGGTGTATGGTCTCAAGGTCAAGTCAATATTGATACTAACACCTCTACGAGGTGAAAAACATTTACAAGTCGAAAACTATCATCTTTTATGATCATTTAGCTAATTAAATTTTACCATGAATTGATCAGCGACGACTGTATCCATCCATTTGTTATACAAACCATTGGTTTCGTCCATTTTTTTTAATGCAGGAAGAAGAGGGTCAACAAGGACGGCACCACTCAAACGGCGGAGTGGTTGGCTAAGAGGTTGCCAGTTGAATTCAAGCTCCTGACGTGTTTGTCTTGTATTGAACCTGAGCAAGACACTTAACGCCATTTAACATTTACAACGGACAACCAAATTCCTAGGCATGCGATAAAGCAAGATATTAGAGGAATTTCCCCATGACACCATGTAAAGCCTAATAAACTCAAATATTCATAGTAATTTAAACATCACTCAATGTATTAAAAACAAATACATGCATTTATAATATTTCTTGACCTATTTGTCCGTTTTAAATTTTCTGGACTGACTTAAATATTTGTCACGTTTCAAACCAAGACAGATGTGTTAGAGCACTTTAACCAACAAGTAAAGTTGGAACATACAGTATCCTTGAGTTATGCTTTGTCTTCATCAATGACGATTAAAATTATCCTTAACAGAGACCGTATTGTGGGTTTCTGAGAGCTGATGACATCATAGAAATACACAATAAAGGTAATGCCAAAAATAACATTCGTGAGAGGGAAGAACATCTACCAACTCACCTTCAAAATTACAAAAAAATAAAGATTACAAATTGTATTGGTTTTCCATCTCTGTTTCTGGCATGGCAGTGACAGCAACTTCCCCTAAATCCAACAGTGAATTAACTGATTCCCTCAAATCGCAAGAGATTTGCGCCTCAGGCCTAACGGGTTGCATCTGTTTTGTCAGGTTGGTAGTGTAGGGTAATCGTTTAACTCACATTTAAATTCTCAAAAACTTTGTCTTTTGGAGAAATTTCGATCAAAGAGCTACATTCTCATTCGTATGTCATAAATTTTGTCCACATGGTTACACTGTAATGAATTAAAATATTTTGGTCACATGATCATCACCACTGAGCACAGTTTTAGTGAGAGTTGTGTTGCGTTAAAATTAAAGTTATGTTATGAGCTCTTATCTCAGGGTCAAGGTGACCCGATGGCCCGAAAACAAAGGTGTTTTTTTTATCCCCTATATTGTCTCTGGGTCAAGGTGAACGACCTCCAACACTGCATATGTATTTATGAAAGCCAGAAAGGTCGTTCACCTTGACCCAGGGACAGCATGAGGGATACCACGAACACATTTGCTTGCAGGCCTATGGGTCACCCTGATCTTGAGATGACACAGGCGTTACTTAACTACAATACAATAGCGTTAACTACAATACATTTGTTTCTATTGTTTTTATGATTACAAAACAAGAACTTTTATCAAAAAGATTTGTGATTTAAGTCTAATAGAATAATTCCATACTTCTAATACTTGAAATAGAAGACATAATGTAAATGGATGACCAAGTTGTTTGATACTATATTGGCAAATTCCTGTTATTGAATGGAGGCCTTAATTGTAAAACTGTTGTTGATTTGTGTTTTCAATTGTAACCTATTGTGTAACTGCAATACTGTCTGGCAACATGTGCAAGATGTCCACTACCATTGAGTTACTGTTTAAGCTGAAGCTACTGATTGATTAGAAAGAATTGATCCAAAACACTGACCATCTGTTGACCACTGTGTGTGTTTGTATAAACCTGTGTGTTTACGCTTGTCTGTTTGTGTCTCACCTGTAAACTCCCACAGAAGTGGTAGATGTTTGAATCTGTATTTATGTTGTTGTCAATGGCGTTGGAGTTGCGTTCCCGGTTCTTTTTGTACGCCGTTGTCGTGGAGGTGGTTGTTTGAACAGGTGACATGGGCTGCCAAACTCCCACGTCTGTCCCGTTACCAAACGCTTGGATGGCGTTACCTTGAGCAAACACACACAGATAAAGAGAAGTGATCAGTAAAAGTTTATGCAGTAGATTAGCTCTATGTCTCCCTCCTCTTCCACTCCACGTCGGCCTCTTTATGTCTTGTGTATTTCACACAATAACAGTTGACACTCACTTAACTGGTAAAACCTTACTTTACTCTGGCAGAAAATAGTTGGTCATAAACTAATCTCACGGGTTCAGCACCAACCCTAATCTGGTCATAATTTAAATGCTTGTTAGCCCCCATGTTCTAGTAAAACTTTATGTTCCGTCAGCAGAGAAAAAGACAAAGGAGAGTTAGATGGTCCTTAAACCACATTATCACTTCATCACATTATAAATTCACCACACAGTCAAAAAGGCGATTGCTGATGCAACTATTTACCATTACTGTCCATTAGTGGCCCTATTAATAGCTGCCTGTGGCTTAGATGTGGTAGACGAAGACACACACGTAAATATATACACAAAAACACACACATCATCACAGAAAATGATGGCTTGGTGTTTAAAAAACGTTTACAGTAGTTCCTTAACTTTCAAGTTTAATTGTTTCATTGCGTTTTTGTCAATTAAGTTGTGTTATTTTACATTGTATTCAGCACATTATTAAGTATCAAAGCAACAACACAGATGCTTGAAATGTGAATAACTAGTTACTAGCAGCTGGATGTGTCACTACCTAATATAAAAACTGTCCACGAAATTACTTTCCACAAGGCTGTGTGCTGAGCTCCCTCCTGTTCACCCTGTTGATGTACAACTGCTTAGCTATTAACTCAAGCTGTTGTATTGTGACACCATATTGGGCGCAACCAGTCCTGTCTGGTTATTGAGGCTCAACAACATGTCTTCTTCCTTAAGAGCTTGAAGTCATTGTAGCTTGGAAAAAGCTAAAATCTACTCGTCTGCCCCTTTCTGGTTTTCAAGAATTGTCTTCACATGTTTTTGAAGGGAACTACATAAGAAATCCAAACACTGAAATCTAGGAAAGGGTTAGAAAACCAGGAAACTTTTTGGACTGTCATAAATAATTTGTGCTCCCTGTTGGAATCCAGGGATTAGGATGAGGATCCTCTTATGCGTTTGGTTTGAAGATGCTTACCAACTTGAAAAACTGGTTTACTCTGGTCTACGTCGGAAAACTAGGTGTGGTGGGTCTTTTTTGCAACTGTGATTTATTATTTTCACTGTTGGATTAACTTGAGCTGCCTTGGTGCAGTGCAAGACTCATAACAGTTTTTTCAGTAAAGGTTTAGAGTGTTGCAGACATATGTCAGTGAAGTTTCTATACCATTTGTTTAATTGCTAACTAAAGGACTTCACTAGAATCTAACCACACATTGTGTGACGGTATGTTAATGCAATGTAAAATTTAAAGATGACCTTTCAAGTGTCCCCGATCAATGACTAAATTAATACTTCATATCACTCCATAGCAACATTATAAATGTGTAAAGTGCTTAATAGAAACACATATGTGTAAATGTCAACCTGTTAAAAAAGAAAACATCCCTGTGTTCCGTTACAGAAATAAATCAACCGTGTGTATAGGAAACAACTGTGTCTTCAGTGGAATCATCTGCTGGAGTGAACCCAACAATGATGTGCTTTGTCAAGTTATTGTGTTTTCACCTGCACCCCTGTGTAAAGAAGTAAAACCCATTGACATTTACAGTGTCGAGAGTCGACATGTGTGTTGTGTAAGTGTAATTTAGCATTCACAGGTGTTTTCTGAGGCGAGACTCGGGGTAGTGTTTTTATTCTAATGAGGCAGAGCGATGCTCAGGAGGAGGCCAGTGCATCAACTCTAACGGAGTGGGAGGCTTGAATTCCTCTGTCAACATGACGTGATAGTCAAATGCAGGAGTATTTTGCACGAACTTGTGTGCAGTTTCATGATACGCACTCTATTCTTGTTGTCTTTGTTTGGGTGTCTCTCCAGTGTATTAAAAGCAGGCCTCGCCACAAAGTTGATGCTCTTTCGTATATACTGTATGTGTGTGTATCTGCAGGAACCACAACTTTATTCTGGGAAAGGATCTGAAATTTTTCTCAAAGTCTATTGCATAATAATACATGTTTTAGTTCATGTACATTGGCAGGTTCTTGTGACCATGATGCCTTAAGGGTATTGCGTGAAAACAGGTTCAGGTTGCCTGTCATGGTGCAGACAGAAAGAGAGCGAAACTGTGTTGACCAATATGTGAGGATTGTCAGGATCATGAGCTTGAAGCTAAATGTTAATGGAGTCATGAATATTGTAGTCGGTGCCTATAGGTAGGGAGTTCAACAAGAGGAGCGAGGAAGTTCTGCAGCAAACTTGATAAGGTGGTATAAGTGATTTCCCAGAGGACAGAAATAATTACAGGAGGAGACTTCAATAGCCATGTAGATGAAGGGAACATAGAAGTTGATGAGGCAATAGGTAGCTCTGGGGTACAGGATAGTGATTCAGAAAGACAGATGGAGATCTATTGAACTACCATTTTTTTTTTTAAAAGGAACAATGAATAATTAAAGCCTCATTGAAGCACAATACAACATCCAAAACAATGCTGATTATTTATAAACTTTAGGTCAAGTGTTCATTGTATAGTGGTACTTACGGAGGCAGGTGTTTTCTGTGAAGAACTCTGTGAACTTGTCACACTCGTCCTTGTTGTTGCCGCTGTTGCTGCACTCACAGTAGGGGGAGACGCTCATCTTTGGGGAGCGGAGGTAGTTTGGAGTCAGCATTGTGCCTGATGGAGCAGAGAAATGGGTGGAGTTTACAATTTGGGGATCACTTGGATTGAAATGAATATTATTCTGTGTGTGTGTGTGTGTGTGTGTGTGTGTGTGGGAGTATGTTCACAACGGTTAAATGTAACAAGGTTATGTGAACAAGAAAGCATCAGATAATATTTGGTTTAAAAAAAAAGAAGGTTTAAAGGCAACTCTTTCCTGACTCCCTGACATGTTTCAAATGTTCAGTCTTTCTCTCAAAGTTGCAGTAAGTCCCTCATCATGACCATGTTTTGAATTTTTTTTTAAAGTTCTCCTCTGTCTGAAATCTCGGCAAACAATAGATAACGAGAGCGAAGTCCATTTTGATGCAATAGTATCTTCACTCCGCCTCCAGCAAGATGTAATCACGCCCCGCTTTGTTTATAGAACATGTCCCATGAAGGTGGAGACTGCAGAGAATGATGAAGCGTGGTGAGAATCCCAAATGCTTGACCAATCACCTCAGTGTGGTTGTGTTAAACACGTTTTTAATCCCAAGAAAAACTAAGCATTTTCAGTGGGCGGGGCTTAAGCACAAATATTTAAATTAACATTTTTTTTACAAACGGACACATAAACATGGGTACAATAGAGGTCCAAGATCTATTTAAAATACATTTCAATCAACACATTAGTTGCCCTTAACACTAGAAGTCCCAGAGATTAAAGATTGGAAATTAAAGGTGCTGAGTTTAAGATGAGTGCAAATTGAGAGTGGATTACAGAAGGTAAGATAAATACAATAACAATGTTATTCCTCACTTTTGGACAAATAAGCAGAATGAAATTCACCATTTTATTATTGTTACTTTCAATATTGTAACTTTCAGGTGGTTTGTCATTATGCTATCATTCAATGCAAACTATTGATTTCACAATAAGATAAGGTATCTTTTATTTCTTGGACCAGAAATTTAGAGCCTCCTTTTTTCTCACCGAGATTAATTCCCAAAAATTGGCCTCCTGCAAGGTATGCATCTGCACCGCAACAACAAGAGGCGTAACAACGATTTTCCGTTATTCTTTCTTGTCTGCTGAGGTGAATAAATGTGTGCAGAGGAATTAAGTTTGTTGTTGTTTAATAAAACTGGAGTTGGTGCTCCGGCAGACACACAAAATAAAATATGTGACTTGAAATGTGCATTAAGCTGTCAAAGGACCGCAGAGGCGCTCAGTTATCTCCCTCCTTGTGTGGCCGATAAAACGCGGTGTAATAAGAAAGTTAAATCATTGTTAGTTACGTGGTGGGTTTCTCTGGGAGGCAGGGCGCAGCTGAAACCGATGAAGAATTACCTTCAGATGCTCCACAAAGAGAATCACCTAGTCAGTGATTTCTGACTCCTGGATGCAGTACTTCCCCCCTCTCCCTCGCTCTCCTGCTCTCTGCATCCCTCACTCTATGTATGTTTGGTTGTGTTTTACTACCCACTAATTGTGATGTATTTTACATGGATATTGATTGTAAGAGCTATGTCAGATCTTCAGAATGTTTATCCTTTCTTGAAGAAATTTGTCAGGCATTTTATAGGGGAAATGACTTGTTTGTAAAGACACATCGGTCAGGTATGTTGGCAACAACCACATATTATTTTGTCATGTTTGTTGATAGACAGGATAACAACAATTGTTCTGCACCATAAAAAGGCAAACTATCTGAGTGATTTACACATTAGGTGACGATGTGATAAGTGAGGACATGTGGTTTGTGAGGAAACTCGGGTTAGAGAGGACATGCTGATTTGAAAGAACATGGTGATTTACGAGCAAACGATCTGTTTAAGGATACGCCGTTTCGTAACGGTATATTTTGTGAGGAGATTGAATTCTTTCTGAGGACAATCTGGTTTCTTTTTGAAAGACATACTGGCTTGTAATATAATTCTGGTATGTGAGGATGACCTCTTGTGTCTAGGTTTGATTTGGAAAACGTGCTTGATAGTTCCTCCCAAATTCTAAAGTCACTCATTTTCTTATCACCCTCATTTTGACTAAGGGTTGTGATTATTTAAAGAGTAATCCGCTTTTTAGAGTTTTTGCCTACCATTACTGTCTAAAATGACACACTCAAAACATACAAACATACCAGTGGTGCTCATCTGTAACGTCCATCTTGTATTGAAGCGTTGACAAGAGAAATTATTTAGGAACATTTTTAAAAGTCTATATTTTAATCTTGTTTTTAGGAGACTCTGCCAGGCCATCTGCTAGGCCAACTTCCTACACAGACAGGAAGTGCTTATTAGATAGTTAGTTGGAAGTAAATATTGTGAGCACTTCCAATCTACTGTCTACACTGGAAGCATTTGCTATATTTACCCGGAGTACCTCTTGCCTGTCAAACGTCCTGTCTGATGTTGGCCTAGCAGTGTCTGATAAAAACATGCTTAAAATATAGACTTGTTTCATTTTTTCCAAAACAATTCCTCATTTTGTGGTTACAAAAGAAGATGGAAGTTACAGACGAGCACTGTGGAAGTATGTGGAGGTTTATAAGTGTCTTTTTCGACTAGGGTGAAGATGAAGACAACTGAGCTCCAGTCGCTACATTAAAATAAACATACATTTTTACCTATAACTCTGAAAAGGAACAGATTACTCTGAAAATAATCCCAACCCTTAGTTGACATGAGGCTGAGTAGAAAATGACTGAAGTTTAAATTTTGGATGAACTATCACTAAGGATAGTTGGGCAGGCAGTCAACAAAGAAAGTGAAGAGGGAGACTATTAAACTGTCACCCGCAAGAGTCTTTAGCGAAGGATAAATGTAAGCTTCTGAAACAATCTAAAAAAGAAAGATGGTGTCAAGTTGTGACCAGTGCTTGACTCACCAATCAGCCCGGAGTACGCCAGCAGACAGTCTGCGTAGTTTTCCTTCAAGCAGCCTGAGAGAGAGCGTGGCTCAGACTGACAGTTCGAAAAGAAATCAGCCAGACGGGACCTGAGGAACACAAATGTTTTCATTTCAACATTTCCACTTTCTGCTCATGTTGATGTTCCGTTCACGCTAGGTATCAAATTATCACTACCTGCAACCACTCAGAGATGAGAAATAAAATTTCTATATGGGACATTGTGAAGGTGCTCAATACATAAGCGCTGACACTTTTTTGTTTACTGGAAGTCCACTCAACTGGGAAGCATGCCTGACGTCATGGGTCAGATATCACTGGACTGGAAACTGATCTCTGCTCGACTCCTTGTAATGAGGCTATTGAAGAAACACATCCGCACACCTTTACGGTGGGCTGTTTGCATCCTGGAGAGAACAAGACTAAGGCTAATTCTCATTTCCTGTTTGTTTATACAGCGAGTCTGTTCAGTCGTGTGTGAAATTGAAATGGACTAGAGGCTGGTAGGAAACTCAAGTGTAGTAGCTCAGGAACCTTAATCATATCGGTGTGTTCATTTGACCTGTCCATATGCTTCTGTGTGTCTTACTCTGTAACTTTCCCAAGTCAAGAGAGCTTCATTTCCTGAGTTAAATCTGTCATGCTAGCACAAGCGTGACAGCTCCACTGGTACTTCCCCGGGCCTTCACAGGTAGTGGCCAATTTTACTCAAACTATATTAGCAAAGAACCGTTTCTTCAGTCATTCAGATCTCCTTTCTTACATTTGTACGCAATACTTCTTCTATCCTTTGATAGGGCCCCACTGTTAAATACCAAAAACATCTGGTAAGTCTTATACGTTTAAAAATGTAGAAAGATCCCCTATCACTTCAAGACCCATGTTCGTACATGTGTACAAGCACAGACACACACATACGCAGTGAGACTTTCTAGCATATGTTGGGAGAAATTGACGACTTTAATCTTGCCACGTGATCTGACAAACGGAGTGAGGGCCAGCAGTTCTGGAGAGTTTCTGTTGAGCCTGAAGTGTTTGTCTGAGAGTGTGATGGATCCTCAGAACACCAAGGTAGGGGACACGAAGGTAGAGAAAGTGAAACGATAAATCTTTGTTGTCACACTGTTGTTGCTCAAACACGATGAAAGTAGGCTAAACATAAACACGGATGTATACACAGATACTCAATGTTGTTATTTATTTAGCTTGACTACCCACAATTGCAGATAACGGCACCAACACACATAATTACTTTATTGCAAGTTTAATTTCAGGTATAGTAAGTAGTGATTATTTTTTATTACCATGGTTATTCTCTCTCTCTATATGTTTTGTTCTTCATGTAGCCCTTTACCCCCACTTCTTACAAGTATTTCATTTTTCAGTTTATTTATACTTTATATTAAGTTTTTGCAACATCACTATTGAATTGATTTTCTGTGTCTCTGGTAAGTATAGACCTTTTCATCACGTATTAATAGTAATTTGTCAATTAGACATAACAACAGTGAAGATGAAAGTATACGAACTATGGAGCAAACAATATAAATAATAATGTCCAAGTCTCCTGTGAAGAGTTAACAAATGTTTTTTTACCACTATAAATCTGGTCAATATTGATTTTTCCTTCACTTGAAAAAACGAAAGTTAATTTTCTTACTTTTTCCATATTGAATTTATATATGCCTAATGAGCTCAACTGAACTTACTGCAACTTTATTTAAAAAATACTTTGAAACAACAGCTGTTGACACAAAGTGCTGAATAAGAACATAAATATTACGCAAAATAATACTTTAAAACACTAGGATAATACAATAAAAGCAAATAAAATGAGTAAAAATCAGGACAGTAATTTATGAATCTTTAAATGTTGATCAATTATAGGCACTTTTCTAATAATTGTAATACAAAAATACATCCATATTAATTGTTTTAATATTTTAACGTCATGAGAAGTAATCATTTAAGACAATTGGTGCTCACAGGCAACACTACACACTACACCTTCAGTAACACAACCCTCGGAATGATTAGTGATCTAGTTTGAATTGAACCGCTGAAGGAATGTTTTGCTGCAACAGGGAAATGTGGGGAAGATGGAGCATAATTAGATAGACCAGAATTCTGAATCGGTAAAGTGCGGTTTGTGCTCTGACCTGCAAATGTAATTGGTCTTGCACATCGCTTGTATCTCTAGGCAGTTGGGCTTCTGCTTTTCCTCGTAGGAGCAAACGGGGACGATGGTCTGGCGTCTGCGTTCTGAACAGGCCGTTTGGTCGGCCACTGGACACGAGCAGTACAACATGCCATAGCTGTGTTCTGCAGGAACCTGGAAAGAAGGGACAAAGTCATTAGTTGCATTGACCTGCAAAGGTTCGATCAGCATCCCCTATAGAAATGGAGTTTATGAATATGCTGACGTGGTCCTCCATGGAGCTTGACTGTACGTCTGCAATGATTTCATTTTCATGATACAATGTCTTCTTTTTTAAGGCCACTAGATGGCACTCAAGTTTGAAAATTATGCCAGGTTTCATTGTATTAGTGGATTAGAGCCAAATATTATAAAGAAGAGCGTATTGATAAAGGATAGGACCACAAGATCAGCGGGATGACTCGGCTCTTTATTGAAGAAATCGCAGCTCTCGAATTGACTACATATTTTGTTTATTAACCGCTGAGCATAATCAGCTCTTTCAAATCCTCAGAAATATCGGTCTCCGGGAGTCTTTTAGTCTCCCAAAGTTACATGATTTCCAGACAATCGAGGGCTATCTCCATTTACGTCTTTGAACCAGATGTTGGCCTCTTGGTGTCCTCTTACCCAGAGCCGTTAGATAACAATCTTTCTGGCGAAAACACATATTCAAAGATTTATTTTGTTGTTTCATATATGTACTCTCTACGTAATGTTTAGCTCACATGTAAGTTCCATCTATTGACCTTTAAACATGAAGACAACGTATCATGATGCAATGTCTTCACTATATCATGACGCCTCATCAACCCATCAGGAGATATATTGGCTCCAAACCCCTAGTGCCTCAAAGAACCTTCTCGGATGAAGGGTGAAACGTCTTCCTAGAACGCTACATAGTATAGTTTACTTCCTTTCGAACCACTTGAATGATTCAATGATTTTCTACCTTAATACAATATTTCCTTTAATTCATTGTAGCACATAATTGACAAGACCTGTCAGGAGAGCAAACAAACTATTTTGCTCTGCACTTGACTTCTTCACTCTTCCAGAAGAGAGGCCAGACACGGTGAAGTGACGGCTCACTTGAGTTGTTGCTGTGGACACGAAAAGAATGTCGTCAGCAGCAGTGGATCGTCCTTCTGATAGAAAACCAAACCACTCTGGATAACAATCCCGTGCCTCGTTGTGATTTTCATCTTCACAACTGAGCCTTTAAAACACGCTCGCACAGTCTCCTCTGAGACGCCATCACTCGTAATTACACATGTTTCTGATGGCAAAATCAATGTCGCCCTTGTGTGAGAGAACAATTTGATGCGATGATTTATTTTGATTCTGACAAGCATATCTACAATCTCTCGTGAGAAAGACTGTTTGATTTTTCTTTTTTTTTTGGGACATTTAGCTATCAACTATCAGAGCCAGTGCTTGTGTCTGTGGGGCACAAGTCTTCTGGGGTTAGTTAGTAAAATGTATCCATTGTGTCTTTGAATATGTACATAAAGAAAAACCATCACAGAATATATGTGGGAGGTTTGGTGATGCAAATTTGTGTCTCAGTGCATTGAAATATGGACTCAATCAATGTTGAAGAATATACAACAATAGAGATTGTATCTGATTATGAATCTATTGAGTTACACAATGGATGCAACACACAGTGAATTGGAATCTAGGCAACTTGTCATATAATTAATGACACTGTCAAGTTTTGAAAGTAAGCCAGACAATAGTTTATTGAGCGACTAAACTCACAGAAAACTTCAACACATGCACATTTATGAGGTCAATGACTGGTGCCTTAATGTTTTTTGGGGATTAAATTAAATTAGATTAACCACAGTCAGTTTTCTTGTTACCTATTTTCTGTAGTGTTTTTATATGTAAATCAAATTAAGAATTGTTTTTTGAACGTCTTGTCCAAAAGGGAAGCATAGTGAATGCGACATTAAGGAGAGTTTGTTCGTTGAATCCTTCTTTTGGCAACTTTACTGCAGATTCTAAACAGATATATCTTAATCATCAGACACAGACTAACGGATTAGAGTCACTGTAGCTGGCCCAGAGACATCCTTGTATAAAAGTCTCTTTCTTTTTTGCAACAGATATTAAAGCAGGGTTGATGTGTCTATTTATTACAATCATCTGCATGAACTTTAACACCAAATGTGGGGATTTACAGTAACAAAGAATAAACATAACAATGCCAATAAAATATAGTATTTATAAACTTTTAATTGAAATAAAGGTGTTTATTTATGTTTCCACCAAAAAATCTCTATATTTAAACATAAGAAACCTAGGATAGAGCACTTTTTAGTATTTTTTTCCTTTTAATCATTTTTGTGTGAGTCCTCACCTTGTCAAAGAACTGCCTCAGGGCCTTGTGGCACTTCCTCTTGTTGCAGACTTCTGCTGTGGACACTCGGCTGGTGCAAGGACTGATGTACGCTGACCGGTACTTCTTGCAGGTGTCGTTGAGGTTACAAGCTTTGGCTGCATTCAGACAGTTGTTCTCTCGAGCAACCGCAGGCTCACCTGTGGATTCCATAACAGATACATTAGAATCAATGACCTGGAAAAGTATCGTAGGTGATCGTCAATGAAAACCGATTGGTGATCCTGTGATTTCAAGCTGATGTGTCTGGTTGACAAATTGGTGAGCTTGAGTTTGCGACCAGAGAAAATGGTTAAGCTCCAGCTGATTTTCTTATGGAAAATTATTTTCATCCCCCTTAAAGTGGTGCCAACAGAAAAAAAGGTGTCCACTTTACATCCCGCTTTCTTGTCAAATTAAAGCAGCGACACGGCCACCACAGTGCTAAAACCCTTGACAATGATGGCACATTATAGCGTTTCCCTCATCGTGTAAATGGTCTTTACTTTTTCTTCAAATCTTTACTCAAATAATCCATGAATTTAAGTGAGAAAAAAACACAGTAGGAGGTATTATAAAATATCTATATAATATATTGCGATGTTCTTTTACACAATACTGTATCGATATTCAACAGCCCTGTATTGATTATGAACAAACAAAAACAAATGTATAGGTTTACAGCTAATTACAAGTTTATAGTTTAATTAAAAAATATATTCTATTTTTTACAATGACCATTTGTTTAGTTTTCTTTTGCAATTAAACTTCAAAACACCCAGATGGGAGCAGTTTATTTTATTCTCCGCTGCTAAATGAACTTTGTCATCTCCTGGGATCCCAGCGATGACTGAGGATGAGAGGGTACAGTCGACTCCAGGAGCTTGTTGGTGTTGGACTTGTTTTTTGTTCAAAACAATTGAAAGCAGTTATGAATTTGTCAACAGTCATGTTGTCTGCAACACAAGAGGAAAGTACTACGAATACATCACTGTTCCTACAGCATCCCAATATATCGTATCATTGGCATTTTTACAGAAATAAAAATTCAATTTCTACCATCTTAAATGTTTTGTTTTGACAAAAATATGGTATTTTCCTCCCAGTAAAAAGAGCCTGAGGCTCTTGACATGTCAAGATGCTAGTTTATGAAAAAAATAAATTAACATTTGTTTTTATCTGAGGGTTGGTCCATGAATATAACGCCTACATGATACCGGTCCGTGGTGCAAAAAACACCGGGGACCTCTGCCCTGCAACAATTGCATAAACATCCACTCAGATATTTTCTGCTTGTTCCCAGTTAACTTGGATGATGAGGCTGGAGCATTCAGTCAGAACTTGAAAAGACACAAGTGAATTGCAGGTCACATGGACAGGGAAAAGACATTCAGAGGAACGGAACGGACATTTCAGAGGTTGGCTGGACTTTGGCAAGTGTTTAGCTCAGCAGCACAGCCGGCTGTTCTGTATGGAGGATTTCAAGTTCTCACGTAAAGCTGTCATGTGGGTGTTCTCGCTTTATAAGGGCAATAGCTTTGCAACTGAGAAACTGTCATACTCTGCTACAGCATGCTTTTGTTTTGTTTAAAAACTTTCTGTTTTGACCTTTTTTACTTTGCTTTATAAGTTTTGCTGCACCTCAGCGTCTTTCCAAACCCCGGGTGATCGCCTGCTGCAGCTTTTAAATTAATCGGCTTGTGGAAGTTTCAAGATCAATTTGATCCTTGTACTGTGTTCTTTGGCCACTCTTTGCTTTCATTTATTATTATTATTTTGTTTATGGTTTTGAGCTTTTAAATCAATTTTGTTTGTTTTCGTTCCTCTACTTTCTCTGCACCGTTTCCTCTGACTGTCTTCCCCCATGTGTGTTTGATCACCACATTTCATTCTTCATTGTATTTTTGAGAACAGCCGGCAATAGTTGAGCTCCCACCTTGTGCAATACTTTTTAAACCTGTTTTGTGTTTCGTTGGACCATTGGGATCCTTTTGGACGTTCCCTGTTTCTGTTGGTTGTTTATTTCTGGACTCTCCTTCTTGCTTATCTATTTCCACCCCTTGTCTTGTTCATTTAAACCTAACAGCATCCCATTGAAAAATCTAAAAATGTACATACGTATGAAAAGTTTAAAAAGCCAAGGTCCCCTTTAAAAGAAAAGTGAAAATATAATATTTAAAAAATAAATAAATGTGGAACTCAAGCAATTATTGTTAGCCTAAATGTTGTTTTAAATTGAAATTGAATCAGGCCCTTGGGCCATGAACTGATCACACCAGTCAAAAGTCTCTATAGTGATGTTGACGATGTCGTCCTTTAAAGTTTTCTTGGTGATTCTCCAAAGAAAATCACAAGTCTGCTGCTATTTTTCTTAACACACAGACAGACATTTCCATCTGCTGAACTCTCTGCGCACTTCCAGGCAGATGGCTCTGACACACACCAACACCCGCACACACACACACCAGTAACACGACCACACTGGGTTGGGACCAGGGCCATCTGGAGTCCTGTATGCGAGAGCTGCCTCTCCCGCACATCGACCCCACCGGCTCCTCCATCATTCTGCGGGTTCATGTTTCGTACCCTGCCTCTAATTGATTATCTCATCGTCTGCTTCCTCCCGGACCCCCTTCCCTAATTTCAATGACGCGGGAAACAGCGGGGTCATATCCTGACCTCGGCACATCTCTAGATTCCACAGGTCCCATCGTCTCCTCAGATCATTAACCTCCTTCTGGCTCTCCATCATCATTATCCTCCATCTAAAGTCTCTCTGGTGATTCCCTGCCATCTTCCTGCTCTCTGTCACCATCTGTCCTTTGTTTTGGTGTTGAGCGCTAGTAGATGATCATTTTTCCTTTCAAAAGTATGAGCTCACATCATTTATTTTTTTTATCATGTCCATAAAAATAATGAGAAAAAAACAATTTGAGAAAAACATTGTACTAAAGGGAACAAATGTGTCGATTTAAGTGTGTTTGTACTAATTAGTATGTGTCTATTTGTACAAAAAAACTCTCTTCTAACAATCCCAGAAGCCTCCACCTCCAAGGCTGGAGGAGGTGAGTAGCACGTAATAACATCATTATGGTCTCCGCTCTTGTAACCTCTCATTCGCCTAGATTTCAGACGCCTAAATTCAAAAATTTGTCATGATTAGTGACTCGGACAGGAAGACTTTAAAGGGTTAAATTCAGGATGTTGGAATTTTACTTAAATGTGATGATTATTTTAACTTAAATCATCCAAAATGTAAGACGACCAACCGATATTGACTGCGTTTCCAAGATTCTTGTTCTTAAGGACTTAAGATGGCTCTAAAGAAGGGTTTAACTAAGAAGAAGTTTTATTAACGTTTAGATCAAGCCAAAGACTTTTCGAAAAAGGCTTGTATAGGCTTTTGGAACACCTTCATACATACTGTAGGTAGCAGGTGGAGGTCTTTAAGTTCAGTTTCATCCGTTTCCTTGATACCTGTGAATTGCTACAGAGTTGCCAAGTGTTTTTCATGTGTAGTTCTTGGTAAGCCCATACATTTTATGTTTCATTTGTTTTATTGGAGTGAAAACAGTTATAGTGTGTCTTCGTATTTTGTGATATTTAGTATGATAATAGGTGAAGAACAGTAAATGTAAAATGGTGAGTTTAATGTCATAGTATACACTTGTAAATGTAGAGCTATGTGGAAAAACGTATACGTGTTATTTAATAAAACTTACTTTTTTTCTACTCTACTGACGCCCTTTTTTCCTTGCACAATCGTCCACCATTTATCATTGAGCATTGTTACATTATTCCGAAAAGCGGAGAATATCTCAATTTCCCTGACACGACTCTGGGAGACACATTCTTCTTTCACCGCGTTTTTATGATCACTCCAAACTAGATCATAGCGCTTCTTAAGAAATGTGGAAACCCGGCAATTATCATCTGTACTCTGCAGCAATCATTAAACTTTCGACAAATAGGAAAAGTTTCCCATTGTAAAGAAATCTTTCCACCTAAAAGGCTGCAAGAAACTTTACTGAAACAATTGGCTATATGCACGGTATTCAAACAAAACCAACAGCTCAAGAAATTGTCAACATATTTGCAACAATGGGGGTGTAAGTTACAATTTCAAACACACATTTATGGGTGTATTATCTTTATTTATTACCTAGAACACCACATTTTTAAAAATTTGGAAATTGGGCCACACTCAGGCGAGTAAAGATTTGTACAAGTGAATTAGGATTGAGGTGAAAACTGTCCAATGACTTTAGCATTAGACTACATCCTTTGGTTCAAGTCCTTTACTAGTATCAACTCCCTCTTCATCACTTTATCCTGCTTCTTCCTTAAAAAAAAACAATCGCTGTTTTACACCAATTTGGTTTGAATCTGAGTTTTACGTCACATTCTTGGCCTCAACTCATCCAGGGTGTGGTGATGCGATTCACCCGGGCACCGTTTTTCTTCTCTGTGGGCAAAAATGTTCTTATCCTGGCTTTCAATAGACAAACCACAAAGGTCTGGTGAAAAGTGTCAGCAATTTCATGCTGTCCCCATGTTTCTCCTCAGTCACTGTATACACCACTAACCCTCTACACAGTCCCCATGCTGCTACCAGCCTCTGCCTCAAAGCTGTGTCACTTTGTTAAGAAGTGAAGCGGATGGAAGGGAAAATGAACATGTTTGGTTGAGAGCTAAGAAAGTGAGAGTGTGAACATGTCTTCCATCAATTCAAGGTCTGAGAACAATGAAATTGGAGGAATCCGCGTTGAGCTCCAGCTGGGATTCAGACTGGATGGATGTGATGAAGTTGGGGTGGAAATGTCAGAGTTGCAAACGGCAGACGTGGAAATAATTGTGAGGGGATATCAGCCAATATGTCTGGATAAGTCCAGTGTTGGGGGTGATACAGGAGGATCCAGAGATAAAGCTGCACTGCAGGGATCAATTACCAGGAAATGTGAGCTGCTGTTTGCTGTTCCAAGTGCTGGGTGGCTTTATTGCTCAGGGACGGTTCCGGACGAAAAGGGAGATTATTAAGAGACAGGGGAGAAAAACAGATAGTAGGACAATGCTTTTTTCTGCAACTGCAGCAGTTTCAAGTGAGGATGCTTTTTAAGTCCGTCCTGAGCTTTGATATATTACATCCACTTTCACCCCGCACCCACTTCTAAACTCAAAAGAAGTGCAAGAATCCTAATAGGTCAGAAGCTTAACATAATGAGAGAGATGAGGAATGAAACGTGTGGATCTGTTGGGAAATATAAAAGACTTGTCCTTCCACGATGATCTGCTGGTTTACTTTTAAATTAGGAGCTCAGCAACCCAAGCGCAGATTCTCCCCTCTCGCTTCACAACTCCAACAACAGATCGGATTCCCTATGTTTGTGTTAAATCCCCCAAGGCCTCCTGTGAGTGGATTGACTCATGAAGAGGTATCCAGACTATAGACCGGCCTGCTGAGCATACTTATAAATCAGTCACCGTTTTTCTATCTTTTCACTCCCACGGCTATGAGAGCAGAGACGGTTGGTTTATAATTGGTGTCAACCCATGTGAACGTTTAACTGGCAATAAGTGCTATGATGGATTTAACAATGTCATTTCGGTGTCACTAGGAATGTGAATACACTTGGCTTAAGTAGGTAGTTATACATTTCTGCGTATTAATAATTAAAAACATATTTAAAACAATTTTGCTACTTATTTTTTAAACCAAATCTTCAGGTATATGTGTTTAACTTGTCCATTAGTAAGCAATACAAAGAGATCAGGAAACAAGGGTGACAACTTTTGTGTTCTTGTGTGGTGTGTATTTGTGGCACAAGTTGAGAAGAACATTCACCAGAGCAAGACAGTGAGAAAATACAAGAGTAGGAGAGAGTGAGAGAGAGGGTAAGGGGGAGAGAAGGGGGGATGCTCTCCACTGTGATCAATCTCCAGCGAGGCCGATTTCATTAGCTGACTGCCAGAGTGAAGCTCTGCGGCTGAGAGTGGATCCTGCGTGGCCCAGCCGCGACTACATTGCTCTTTAATAACACCCACAAACTACTGTGTTTCTGCCCACGGCACTCATGGAACCAGTTGTTTGTTTGTTTTAGACTTCTGCGCTCATCAGTTTGTCCATAACAGACGCCGCGTCTGGACGGAATTGAATGCTTGTTAGCCATTAGACGACAGACTTTGTATACAATTACTCAGATCCGTGGCCATATATTTGAGACTTGTGAAGGGGAAAAGCTGAGCTGACGACTTATGACCACCCTGTGGTTTGACAGAGAAACCCGAGAGGTGCGCAAGTGTTCGATGTCATTAACAGAACCAAATCTTTGTTCCCAAATTGTCTGGCTTATGTGTGCGATTTGAATGTTGAAATCGAGCTCTACATGATGTTATAGTCCAATATGATAAGTGCTGCTTATCAGTTATCAGTTTTTATTCTACATACTATTAGAAAAAAAAACGGGGTAAGAGAGACCTTTTAAAAAAATGTATTATTTTATTTATTTTTTAGTCTGTGCTAGTTCTATTGTGAATTTTAAACGTTGGAATGTCTATGTAAACTGTTTCGGTACCTTATTTATTCCAATAATCACTGTTTAATCTCTTGCTTTAATGCACAAATTCAAGGAAACCTGGCATCATTTAACTTAAGAATGCGATCCAGTGGCCTTACGACACTGTATCATCATACACTGGCTTCACTACGCAGATGTATCATACAGCCTCATTAATATATCCCATCTAGTAACTACGAGACATATTGGATAGTAAGGTATATTTGGATCTACGTCAGGTCAGAATCTCAAGACGGAGTTCTAGCAGTTTAGAAGTTTCCATGTGAATAATTTTCAACCCTTTTGCTATCTCTGGGTCAAAAAACAAATGTGTTTGTGGTATCCCTTGTGATGCCTCTGGGTCAACTTGAAGCTTAAACGCATGTGTTTCCGGAGCTCTGGATCATCTTGACCCATAGACAACATAAGGGTTAGAAGAAAAGAATAGAAAAAAACATTTTGAAAACGTTCCTAGTCACCAGTTGCTAAGGACATCCTTGTTTTCAATGTAAAATTTTGTTAATTAATCCTAAAAACAACAAATATAAAATACCATGACCCATTTTCACAGCAGTGAGAACCTGATGAATGCAAAACATCAACCAATGAGCCACAAACAAATCAATACACTTAAAAAAGAAGGAAAGATACAAGTCTTCAAGACTTGAATCCAATAGATTCTAATCAATTCTCATCATAGTTTTTGATTTAAATTAATTGGCTTTTTATGTATTTTATGAGTCACCATATCATTAGTTCCGGTTAGGTATGGTCTGCACAAAAAAGGGGGATGATTGATCTTGAGACAAAAGACGAAACCAAGAGTTTTATAACTTAAAGGGGTCCATTAATGGCCAAATGTAAAAAACTATATCCAACACCTATAAACATTGTGGTATGTTACATTTTGAAAAAAACTCATCCATCCTTTCTGCTGACAGTTGCCGTGAGACAACCAGCTGTTCCAATTAATTATCTTTAGAGTCAACAAAATTGTAAATATTCCTATATAAATGGAGTAAAGTGCTGAAATCTCCGCTGTTCCCGTGTTCTATGAGGTGAGCTCATCTCTGTTCTTGTGAGTTACATGAGAAGCAACAATCATTCACTAATTGCTCCACCAGGGGCTACATCAGCATCTTGAAGTACAAGAGGACATCATAGCACATCTGATGCCTGGCTTATAAATGGACAAGCCTCTGGGCAGCAGTTTTCTCCTGGTTTAATATCTGTTGCCTCTGATTAATGATTATTATTCCTGTCACATAATAATTGTCTGTTACTCTCTATGCAAACCTCCGCCATCAAACATACTTTTTTTAATTTGTAAGAATGAGTTCATCAAAAATGCTCATCTTAAAAAAAAGAAGCAAAACAAATAATTGGTTCACAGGAAGTTATTATCAGAAAATATTTCTGGCTTGCATTCAAAAGGAACACATGAAACTGAGTTTGTTTTCTTTGCATTATTCATCTCGAACAGAAAATGTTTTTTGTTTTTTTTACAGTGTATCGATCACTGGGAAATAGAAATTGCTCACAAGTTACTAAAAGGCCACTGTTGCGATTGATACCTCCGGCAGCATTAGAATTGCTGCCGGAGGTATCAATCACTTCCGCATATCACAAGAAACATGTTACCTTAAAACTGTGTCTACAGCTTTTGTATGACTTGTATCGTCGTGATGTCGGAAAGATAACTTACTGTTGTTCCTGCTGCTTCTCGCTACAGCTCTATTATATACTATGTTTGCTTTAGAAGAAGATAATTTTGTATAATGGGATCAGGTTATTACATATTACATTGTAAAATGTTAGTTTAACAATGTCATCATGGTTCTTTTCTGGTTAAAGTCAAAGTGCCCTTTAAATTTTTCTTTCCTTGTTTATTTTAGACATAACTACACATAAAATAACCCTCTCGAAGCAAGCAAGATTTTTATTTAACATATGTTTTAAATCATGTAATCATATATAAGTGGTACTTTTTACGTTTCTGTTGTTTAAAACATAAACTCACTGTATAACTCCATCACTCTTTTCTCCATCCATCTGTCTGTTTCTTCTCAAGGTTTCTGCCTTCTAAAAGAAAGTTTTTATTTGCCACTGCCACGCTGTGATCAACACAATGTTGAGTTGCTGGGATCTGTTTTTCTTTTCTTCATTATAGTCTAACTTAAACTGTAAAGTGTCTTGGGAACTTGAAGTTCTTTATGAGCAGACACTTAAAATACAATTGAATAAAAGGTGTTTATTTTGCTACTTATTATCCATCTATCCATCATGTAATTACACACCTGTATACATAAAACTTGAACTAAAATAAAAAGTATCTAATGAAACTAAATTTACTGTTTTGTAATGTGTAACTTCTGAAACCAAAGGACAAATAATAACAATTCAGTTGTTTAAGATGACAAGAGAAAGAGTGGAAAACTTTTTCTTTTTTTTTTTAAATATGAAAACAGTTTATTTTATTATTTATCATACAGTTGTGTTGTACACTCAGAATGTAATGCTTAAAAAAATGTATGTTAAACTAGGTTTATACATCTATATGCATACTTTCAACTATTCTGATCTATCCTAATTGCTGACCTTTGGAACCTTGGAAACATTTCCTTGGTTTCAGCTAGTTTTGTGTTCATTTAAAGTTTAGTTTTTATGTTGAGTAAGCCTGTTAAGTCTTGTATTTACTTTAGTTTATGTTTCAAAGGGTTCACCCTCTTAAATGATTTATTTATACGTTTTTACTTACATTTTTCTTGAATGAACATATGCATGCAATCATGCCAGACTCATGTTTCAAGGTTCTGAGGGGAAGGACTTCACACACAGGTCAAAAGATATGGACAGACAATCCATCACACACAGTAGCTGCAACTCAAAATGAATCCCACATTTCTGTTTTTTTTTTTTTTTTCTTTTTGTTTTTTCCTTTCTAATCACGATCGTAAAAACTCCTCTTCCTCCCGCTCCTCCATAAAGTAATTGTGTCTGGCCAGCATCAGGTTCTCTCCCGGACATGCTGCGGAATGTTTTGATGAATGACAGTAATTTTCCAAGCGGTATCAGCGACACTCTTGAAGCAAAAGAACTCAAGTCTTTTTGGCGATACATGGCTTTTAATTAACATCCCAGCTCGTCATAGTGTGACAAGAAGATTGATGAGGACCAGTTTGCCTCTGCTGGTAGTTTGAAGGAAAGACAATTACTAAAAGGATAGCTTGATATAAAAGCAGTGGCTTTTTGGATGTAGCACTGCATCACTTGAAGGCAAACAGATAGTTTCCTTAGTCCTAGCTACTGGTATGTCATCTGGAATTTAATGACCTTAACCAGGGAGGTTGTGCTTAATTGGTAAAAAAAAAATGTTTAAAACAAGAGAAAATTAAACTATGTTTTGAGACATATTTAAGGCTTCATGATAAATTGTTTTGCCTTTTAACTGCTTTTGCTTAGGCACCAAAACTAGCAAACCCTGACCGAAAAGTTGACTTCATAAAACACCACTATTAATCAGTTCAAACAAATGAATTAACTCCCACATGAATGACGACAATATGTTTTTTTTTCAGTTCATTTTACGACAAGGTTCAGTGATTAATGTCTGAAAACATACCTGGTGGTCCAGAGGTTTTGACACTGAAGTTACAAAACGTTTTTTTTTTCATGAGCCCAAATAATTAATAAATTATGAAGTGGTTTTATTAATTTGTATGGTGAATATTTTAAAAGTTGTGTAAAATCAGTATTTGCTGACTTAGTGCTTTTACAGTTTCATTAGTAATATACGAAGAAAAACTCAGACTTTTTCTTGTTTTATCCCAAAAAATGATACTGTAAAATTGATGCAGATTATTTTAAACATGCCAAAAGTTATCTCCTTTAATACCTAATTTACCAGACAATATAGTGTGTAAACATTTATATCCTCTACTTCCATCTAAAGTACAATATTAAGTGGGATGTTGAATAATTTCCAATGATTTAAAAACTCATTAACAACTAATCTCTTAGTTGCTGCTCTACCAAGCCAACAAATGATGAATTTGTACTCCCAAATTTCAGAGCCAATATTTAATTGTTGGAAATTCCAGTCAAAATTTCTGGTTCTGTCTCTTTTATACATGAAAAGGAACACTGTTTTGAACAATGATGCTATTGTCATCGTTGAACTGACCGATGATTTGGTGGTCTGCATCTTGAGGAGGAATGTGGAGATAAAACCAAAGCAAATAGTTAATGACTGGACCTATGACCTTTGTATAACTATCCACCGACTTCCTGCTCACACACGTCATTCACTTACGAGAGAACACTGAATCATTGTGCTTCTGCTAGATTTCTTTTGAACACAACAGGGAAGGGAAGTGATGTCTGTCTGTGGTCTGAGTGGATTTAGCACTTTCCACTCCTGTAACCTTAAAGAAAAAGAAACCAAATAAAAAGCTCTCAAAGGAAATAAACAGTGGCCTCCGGTCTTGTGTCCTTCCATTTGGTCTCACCCGTGTCGCAAAAATGAGATGTCTGTGCTAATTTTATCGGGACAACAACAGAGTGGACTTGCTTCTTCCATCCATCACTGCTTAACCACTTTTGTCACTCACTTTATTTCCTTTTAGTGCTGTTTTCTATTCTCTAAAGTTTCTCACTTCGGAGTTTGCTCGATGTGCTGCAAAACCCTGACAACAGATAGAGGGAACATATGATTGATCATTTTTAATTATTATTATTAGTTGATTCTTATTATTTACTTCTGTATATTATCATAGATAATACATAGTGTATGTTACTCAAATGCTTTCCTGTGGCGAAGGGTTATTCATTACAGATCCATTAAATGAAACGGGGGAAAAAACACAATAAGTTTATGTTACCATAACTTCCAGGTCAAGGTTGTGATTGTAAAGGAAACAATTAAAACTTCCCAGATGGTAAAAGATTTTTCTCTGCGGTTGTTAAGTTTCATCAACAGATGTTGATTTTCGCCCACGACAGCGTGTTTTTTTTTTTTTTAGTCAGACTTGGCATTACATTGGAGTTACATTTTGTTAAGGCTGCGGTAAAATATCTCCATTTTAATTGTCAATATAAATCTGCTTCTAAATACTAAATTATATTTATTTACAGATATAATTCTGATTTTGGCCCTGGTTTCGTCAGGATCTGGAAGCTCAGTTTTTGCTGACAATGAGAAGTTTCACTGTTTGTGGGCTGTGTGTAACAATGGAAAATAAATCACAGAGTATTTTTTTTAACTAAAAGAGAGGATTATTTTTCATGAACCTTCAAGACATCATGTGGATTCAAGCTACCATCTGCAGCCTCAGCAAATCTGCAGGTTCTTTGTGGATCAGAGGAAGAAGGTTGGGAGGGAACCTTGTAAGTAGCAGGTTACTTGGTCTTAACTTGGAGGTTTTATTTATCACTGGACAACAAGAGAACTTGACGTGAACTTTGGCTTCTGTATTACCTGTCATTTATTTGTAAGAAAGTAGAAACATTGTTCCCTCATTAATCAATTATTTGAGATGATGCAAAATGGACCAACTGTCCCCTTATTTAAGAAGCGTTTTGGATTTTTTTCATGAAACCATGAACCTAAAATCAACCAGTTCCTGTGAGTTAAAGGCTCAAGCAACTTAATGTCTGAGCTGAGCCGTCAGTTTAAATATCTGTAAGTGCTTTTAAAAAACTGGCTTATCAATATTTCAAGGTAAGAGTATTTGAAACTTTAAGAAGCAAAACCATGAACAAATTAATAATTATAGTTTGAGCTCCATCGTCTCCTCTACGGTATCAATTATGAACAACTAAGTTACTTGGAAAAAAAGTAGGCAGAGTCTGGGAAACGTCGCTGTGTTTTGCCATTTGCTAGAGCAGCTAAAGAATCTCCTTACATCCCTACATATATACTTGAGGGGCACCAGAACGTCGTCTCTGACAGTGTTTAGTAAACAAACGAGTAAAATACGGAGGGCTGAGTGCACTGTGAACCCACTGGTGACTTTTGTCCTAATAACGGCACCTCAGTCAACACCCTGGCACCAATGATCTCTGCATCATGGTTCAAGAGCAATGGTTTTTAGTAAGACAAAGACTTATTCAGCAACATTTGTGATCCACAGTCTTCTTGATATTGGTAAGGCAAGTGAATGTGTCTCGATTTCCCATGATTCTTAGACAAAAACTCCACTTGAGAGAAAACTAAACACTGCTAATATTTTAACATAAGGAACAAACATTACTACATTATACTACTTGAGTATAAAAAGACCACTTAATTGTGTAGGTGTGTTTGTTTCCGAGTGTGTATTCACTTTTATATTTATTAATTTTATAAAAGTATTCATGTGTGTCATTGTCTTCCATTGTAAATACAAGTGGCTATACAATTAAAAGGGTAAATATTGATTATATTTCATTACAAATTAGTTGAGGTAAAAAATGTCATGACGATGACAGAGATTTGCAACTGCTTATATATAGATCAATGATGTATAGATGATCCTTACCAGAATTCCCAACTAAGTCTCAAAAACTTGTTATGTATCTATCATGAATAATGGTTAAAGAACATGTAAACAGCCATGACTTTGGTGTATTTATGTCAGAAAGTCCAATGACCACACAATTATTATTTTGTAATTCATTGATTTTCCTTTCTGCTTGAAAGGCATCATTGTACAGAAGAGTTCGGTACAAACAAATATACCACATAAATGGGAAAAAAATGAATATTTTTGTTAAAAGTTCAAAACAGTATACCCCTTCACTTCAACAAACAAAGCTGTCAACAAGCAATTGTTTTAAATTGAAGCATTAATAAATAAAGAGTATCTTGGTGTGATCAGAATCACAACGGTAAATCAAAAGTCAAAAATGGGCTGTGGGACTGTGATTTTGTCCCAAGACCTGAAAGTTGTTCTTTGGTAACAAAACTCTAGATCTCAGCAGGAAGTAAAGTGCAGTCTTGATCATTTTTGAGAGCTTCCTGTCTAGAAATGCAAGTCATCCCACCCAAGTGCACCTGAGTGGTCACTGCCATAAAAAAAAGTGCTGCCCAGACTCTATTAGCACATGGAATGGATCCAGAACCAGAATCTTTTCTCAGTGTTTGAATTAAAGTCAAAGCTTTACTATCATGCTGGTCTTTTCAGGGAATGGTTAATTCGATGAGAAAACAAGAGACGACAGTTGACTTCACTGTGCTGTGATTCATCGGACAGGCAGGAAAATGAGGAGAGTTAATGGGAGAAGCTGCTGTTGGCTTCTATTTCACTTTGACAGCGTAATTTAAACCTCCCCTCTCTGTGATGTCACCACGCTCCAAGTCGATTTACAGACATACATGACTAAAATGACAAAAATCATGTGACTTTTAATTGGGAGTATAAATCTGATAAAACTTAAGTGTCAACCAGTCCATATGGATGTTACACTTCTTTTATAGAAATGGGTTGATGAGGCCTCATGATACAGTTATGTCGTGAATACACTGTATCATGATACAACTGTGTAGTGGAGACACTATATCATATTTATTTTCAAAGGTCACTATAAAACACTTTATCAACTCTGACTCTAATCCACTAATTCAATGAAACCTGACATATTTTTTTAACTCAAAGTGACACAAACAAATGCCTTTGACAGGATGGAGGTTGGGTACCTCTAAGATATTCTTATAGATCAAGTTTTGAGAGAACTAATGTGGGCATTTAAGTGTATCACATTATTATACACAGCTTAAGGCTGCAAGATATATTGAAAAATAGTGATATTGTGAGCACTACTCAAAAACTAGTTATCCATTCAGTCATCTCTTTCAACCCCCTTTGTTAAAGCAACATAAAGTAGTACTTTTCATCTCGTCTCAGTTGTTTCCTTATAAAATCGCAGAACTCAGAAAGTGTAAACCTGTCTGTCTTCGCCTTATGCTAATGAGCTAAGTTTTTAGCGTCAGTTCATTTATAAACTGTAATGTGTGCGTGTACAAGGAGGTGGTATTTATTATTGATAAAACGTCATGGATGGAGCGTCGTGATAAGTCATATTTGTCTCTGATCACGTTGGCACGGAAATATACGAAAGGGAAATATCGCATAGTTTTCCTTCTCTCAACCCCCGACCTCCCCTACAGTACTCCAGCCTGCGCATGCAAGCGGCCACATTTTTAGGTGAAAGAAAAAAATATCGCAATAATATTGATATCGCACTTCAAGAACCCAATATCGAATATCCCACATATTTCCAATATCGTGCAACCCTAGTTGGTACCTACAAGTCAGTGCCCATTTGTTCTTGAGCCTCTGGTCATAGCAATATGTCAGTGGTCTAGTAAAAATGTAAGTACAATTGAACATGGACTTTAGTTTTTATTCAGATTGTGTTAGTTTATTACTATCTTAAATCACTACATTGCATTCTTGGTATTTTTGGTGCAAAATAAATTACCAAAAAAGTTCTCTCTTTGTTATTTATTAACCAGGAGACCAATGTGAATTTACTAGTTCAATCGTCTTTACTACACAGCTGTATTGTATCATGAGGCCTCATCAACCCATCACTCGTCCACCCACTCAGACATCTCATTCACCCATTTACACATCCTTTCTTCATGCATCTTTTGATGCTTCCTAGAAGTTCTGGACAAATGTATTCTTTAAATATAAAGTAAAACTATTATTTGATAAGTGACAAAACTTACCACAGGAGATTAATTCCACCGTGAAACCTTTTTTTATAAAATAAAATGGCGTTTACTAGGAAAGTAATGCATTCATAGCTAGATCCAAATATCAGCCTGGATGGAAAGCAGAAAGTGACACGTCGAGGAAAACTAAGACGACACTTCAAACACTTCTAATGTTTCTCTTCTGCACAGTTTTGTCATACAGTGCAAGGGCTTGATCTTTTTTTAGGCCCGACAAGAAGATTATGCTGTATTGTTTTTGTTGCGATGAATGAACTCGGTTTTGTCTTAAATCTGTTTGATGAAACACTATGCGATCAAAGAAAGCCACGCTGACAGAAACTTTTGCTCTCTTAATGTGCTTTCCAGCTCAGCGGAAACATTTACGACAAAGGGGGCTAAATATTATTGAATGCTTCACAAACACACAGGGGTAAGACTCAGGGTTCAAATCCCCTCTGAATCATCTGTTTATGAATTTCTGCCTCCTTATAATCTGTCTGCTCTTCCTCACACACACACGCTTCCTCATTTTTACTGCTGGAATTGCCAAAGCAAAAATGTTTAAATCTAGCTACATGCATTTGTCTTTGAACATATTGTGTTATCTCTTCAAAAGGTTATTTTACCTTGAATGCAGCTCCTTTGTTAACCAGGAAAAGTCAAAATAGTTAAACCAAGACATCAGGGGGGAAACTTTAGATGGTCCATCCTTTGGTTAGAATCTGAGCAATGTTCTAGCAAACCAAAATATCCTGATTCATCTTGGTCAGGACTTTAACCTTTTAATTAAAAGTGTGTTTAATAAAAGAGTTAGAGGATAGTGTTCTTAGACATTTGAGAAACATCTGTGGAGGTATGGCAGCATGTTGAAGCGGTTTTCTTTGCAGCCATATGGGATTATTTACTTCACAAAAACTCAAAATAACGGTAGAGTTTTATTCTTGGCTCTTATCACAAGGAATCAGAAGTCACTATACATATGTAATCGGAAATGTTTGGAACCCCTGGTGACAAGAGCGATGTCATACACTCTGTCCCACTTTCGTGAATGAAAGAAATGTTGATATTTTTGATTTGTTAAGATGAATTTCCTCGAGCCCGTCTGCAGATCTTGAAATCAGAGGTAAAGTTACAGGAAGTGTCCCAGCATGGAAAGAGAGGAAATTGAATCCTTGGTGAGGCTGAGATGGAAATATATAAAACAAAAAAAAGCTTGGATTAGCAGACATATGTAAAAGAGATCATCATCCACTGAAAGTCTCCCCCTAAGCTTCACACAAAAAAATACATAGCCAAATATAACTTGTCCATCTGAGAGATCATGTCGATCAAAGATCATGTGCTTACTGCCAACTCCGAAACCTTTCTGGTGCTATGGAGGTCCTTGATGGAATTGCTACTGAAGAGAAGAAATAGATCATAAATCAAAATGTCCTAATTGCTAAATCCTCCTACCCTCTGATGCTTGGCAATATCTTTGATGTCAGTGGCCCGGAGCAGTATTTTCTATCAAAGTGATGTTTTTTTTCTTCACTTTTGACAATATTTAAATTTCTTCCTGCATTTGAAATGTTTATTTTTATTCCATTATATCATTGGCTTTCATGTCTGCAATATGTGGGTGAGTATCGGAATTATCTTTTGAGCTGAGTCCTCCTGGCAACATTTTGTGAAAGGGTTTTTTTTGTTTCTCCATGAGAATTAACTAATGAAGACCACATCTGGTAGTGAAGCACAATTGATAGAGATATTTGAACGTGGGTGTGTTAATGAATACATTTATTCAGAAAGGTTGAGCTGGTCCGTTACTATGTTAATTGTACATTCACTGCAACACTAAGACTTGTCAATTGTCATTGTAATAAACTCATGGACTCATAGGAAGGAAAACCAAAAGATCCACCAGTACCATTCATAATGTGTCAGACCTCTTTGTATTGACTTTTCCTTAAGCAAGGTTCAATATCCTGGGGGCCATTTTTTAACCCACAACACTTAAACTGCCTACATAAGGCTTACATTTTTGGTTTTATTTGTATTCTGGTTACACATTAGTTTTTCAACTAAAGTAAACCTACCTACCTACCTACCTACCTATCTTATCAGCTATTTCATGTGTTTGAGAAAAAATGTGCAGGAATTATAGGCTTGTTTTTATAATATACTGAACGAAGTGATCCCCATCCGATCTCGTCAACTATAATTTATATTTATAATTTTACTACAATAACTTGAATTTCTACGAGAGTCACGGATGGTATTTTTTCAGTCTGCCATGAAAACAGATCATTCAGACAGGATGTTGCAACGATTCGGCCAATGGTCCCTGAACTGATGATAAACACTCTAAATTCAGAAGATCTTCCAGCAACTTCTTGAAAGAAGAGGTTTTCTTTTGACTTGTCTGTATTTGTATCAAACACTGATTATATCAATCGATTGTTACATACTTCAGAGTAAAGTTTGAGCAATTGTTTTTTGGGGGGTTTTGTTTTTTTGGTTTATGCTTGATTGTATCAGGATGTTGACAGATGATGGCATAAAAAGGCACAGACACCGCAGCCCTGAAATGCGATCTTTGAATAAGATGATAAAAACATAAAATATAATTTTTCAAAGCAAAACATACATATGTTATGAGAATATTCACATATTATTGTAATGTTATAGTTACCCAATATTTAAGTGATTATATTATAATTATTTTACGAGTAGGATTTAATCAAGAGTTTCTGCACTTTGACACAAGTACACAAGAAAGTTTGAGGAACACTTGGATGTTTAGACAAGAGGATTTTGCCTCATCATTTTTCTGAACTTGACGTCAATAGACAAATTGGATCCTACCAGCTGCTCTTTCTCTTCACGGATCATTTCCATTCTAGCATCTGTCACACTGCCTGTCCGAGATGTTTTGATTCAAATATCCTCTGAACTATCCCTCCATCCCCTTCTTTATGGTCGCTTTCACAACAATAATACAAAAATTGGTCTTCAGAGATTTCTCGAAGGACTGCAACAACTGCCAATCAAATGTCTCGCTGATACCAAATCTGAAGCGTAAATGAGGTGTTAAAACTAAAGCTGGGTCTCAGCCCCTCACTGTTCCAGAGTTTACAAAGATTTGCGACTATTGCTCAAAACTATGATTCAATTGAAAATGTTTGAAAAGAAAGCTTTTACGTGCAACAACATATTGATTTAACTTTTTCCATCTGAGACAAAAGCAATATGAAATAATCTAATGTTTTTCTTCAACTTTGTAATATTTGAACAACTGGATTGTACTTTCACGTTTGAACCAAGTACTGTCAATACTGAGTAATTTGTTCCTTTTTAGAGACAAAAATGTATATTCATTTTAATGTAGAGACTGGAGCTCTGTTGTCTTTGTCTTCATTTTCGTCCAAATGTACTGGGATTTTCCGCTATAAACAAGCTTAAAATTAATGTTAAATGTAAATAATGCAAAAATTCCTGATGTCAAGGCTTCAATACAAGATGGACGTTACAGATGAGCAGTATGAAGGTATTTGGATGTTTTTAAGTGTATTTAGGACGAAGACGAAGACGACTGAGCATCAGCCATGTTAAAATGTACATTTTAATTTATATCTCTAAAAAAGGAACAGATTACTCTTACAATAATCCCAACCCTTAGTCGACATTAAGGGTGAGTAGAAAATAAGTTGAACTTCAACATTCAACATTCAAGATCTATAGTCACAAGATGAAATCAACCAGCAATATAGTGAAATAGTGAAATAATTATGTTCCTTGATTGTTTCGATATTCTTTTTATAAAACATGCATTTATAGGTACATATTAGCGCTCACTTTAAAATTGCATTAGGGTGTGCATGTAGGTTTGCAAACAATTTCAATAATGAAAAGTTGATTGTGTTTTGACTGTAAATGTTGCCGCGGGTTTATGTACCGTGATAATTGTAGTGAATTGCAACATAATTGATTCTTGTTTTATCAGGTAAATAAATAACATCACATCCCTGTCTCAGTGAGATGTTGAAAACATCTTTCCCTGGTGTATAATTGCAAAAAGCTTTTGAGAGAAAATATTTCAATATTATAATTAACAAACCTACACTAGCATCTGTTCCTGAACCCATATTACTTAAAACTTCTCTCTGAATAAAATCGATATATATATATAAATGTATTTCCCAACTATTTTTTTCCACATGCATGTGTTTGTTAAACCACAAATCCAGTAGAATTTAAAAAAAAATGCCTTGCAGCAGTTTCAGGGAAATACAACTTATTAAGTGTGTGTGTGTGTGTGTGTGTGTGTGCGCCAGCCAGCACGGGTCGAGTGCTTACACTGGAGAGATTTACATGCTAAGCACGGCTGCTCCTGCATCTTCCTCTTGCAAGAGTGAAAGTTGAAAAATGTACTATTGCCGGAGAAACCAATTTCATTTACAAGTGAAAAGCAAGTCTCAAAACACTCACAATTCTACTGAAGAGGTTAGACCTCAGTGGCAGCAGATATGCTCCCTCACTGACCAGCACTTTAATTTCCTTAGCCAGGCATTCAGATAAGACAACATTTAAAACCAAATTGGTTATTTGCCCTCAAAATTTGAATGTAAAAAATATAACTAAAAAAAACAAGCTATTCATCAATCATAAACGAAATTCCAATTTTAGATTTTTTTTTTTTTGCTTCAATTCCTGTATTCCTGGCCCTTTTGACTGTGAACGTCACTTTACTGGCCAGGAAAGTAACTGCAGCTGTTATGTAAGGATGAGTGATATCAACTTAATATTGCTGGACGAGCCTAAATGCATATTTCATGCTAGAGGAGCATGGATGTTGAGTTTCAACATACGCTGAAAGTTTTGCTTTTTCAGGTTGGATGGGAGGTCCTAAACTAAGTCTGTGATTAAAGTGTTTGCCAAACATAACTTCAGAGTTCCCGCTTTTTTGTCACCCTATTTTACATTGAAATCCAGCAGGACAAGCGCACCTGAAACGGATTGTAGAGAGTCGAATTGTTGCACTGTACAAATTCAAACAATTAAATAATTTTCATAGAATAGACCAAACAATAACCGGAGGGGGAAGGGGGATAGGACTGGAAAATGTTATTTATTATAAGTTGATGGCATTATCAAATGTTATTAACTCCCTAATAGGTGAACTTTACTGATGTGTTGATGAGACCTCATGAAACATGAAATTTGAAATCAATGCCTGTTAAATTGAATTAATGAATCAGAACCAACGATTATAAAGAAGAGAGTGCCATCTAGTGGCTTTTCCAAATGATGACAGTGTATCATGATACAGTCAATAACTATTCTTTAAGTTATTGCAGTTGTGTGCTTGGTTGATGCACAATTTTGTTTATCTGAATTGCATCAAATGGCTTCTTTGATATCCACTAATGTAATTGCAGAGACATGTTTGTCAATAGTCAATCAATGTAGATTGTTAATGTGTCTTTGTTGTGCACACCCCAGCATAACCACTAAGTGCCGGCAAAGGATCAACATCAGCAGAAACGAGCGTAGGTTGGCTCTGAAGTTGGAGGAACAAACATTTACACCTGGATTTTACTCTTTACACGTCTTAGGGGGTGAGTTCACCCAAACGTCACTCATTTTATATTCACCCTCATGGTGACTAAGGGTTGGGATTGTTTTCATTTATCCGTGCCACTGGAGCTCAGTTGTCTTCATCTTCTTCAAAAGACACAAACATCCAAATGCCTCCATACTGCTCGCCTGTAAAGTCCCACTTCTATTGAAGCATCGACATGAGAAATTGTTCCGGAAAGAAAGTCTATATTTAATCCTTGTTTGTAGTTTAAACTTAGCTAAGGCTAGTGTTTACACAAACAAGCACTTAGAGTAAAAGTGCTTCTGGTGTATACAGTATAATTTGACATGATATTTATTTCAAAACAGAATATCTAAAATAAAAACTCTATTCTGTCAAATATTTTTTCCGCTACTTTGGATTAAATCAAATGACGGAATTACATTTGTTGTGTGCAGTGTATTGGATAATCATCAATCAACAATAATGTGTTACGATGTGTTTGTCTACACTATAAAAAACAACATTTTGATCACATGTAATCAATTTGGGAATGTGTGACTGAATTCTCATGGCCATGTCGCATGACAATAGGAGGATTTAATCCTCGTGTTTCTGAGGGGATTAAACTGGATTTTACGATAGAGAAATGTAAATCAATATCTTATAGGGTGGAATAATTCCCCTCATTATAAAATTCATTGAACATTTTGAGTGGATGTAGTACAAATATTTAACATGGTTTCAAATTCTTGTTTTTTGGACAAATATATATATACTATTTAAATTAGTGAATTATCTAACTCACATATAGTACAGAAAAGTGTTTAGAGAAATGTGAGACACAAGCTCATTGGCTTTTATCGTAAGAATGTGTGACATGTGGATCTGACTCTGGTCACAATTAGATTATTATTTTTTAAACAACAGAGTAAAGTTTTGTGATGTTTTCTAAGTTCTGTTAATTTCTCTCTCTTACTATTGAAGATAAGATAAGATATCTTTATTTTAATAAAAGAAGCTCAATGTCCACATAAATAAATAAAAGTTGTATACACATAAAATTACACTATATTATAAAAACTGTTAATGGTTAATGAGTATTATTGTTATTATTGTTTATTATAATCATGACATGTATTGGCTTTTGTAAGCCTTACATTTTTTTGGTTTTAGTAAAAAAAAAAAGTCTATTCTTGTATAACTTTCACACTTTAAATATGTCACTTTTCATTTTCAGTTGAGTTGCTTGATTTGCCTCCCCAGTCCCTCTTCTTCCTCAGTGCGATGACCTACAAAAAAAACCATCATCCCTACAATAGAAAAGTCTCCTTTGTGCATGTTATAAATATGTGCACATGAGCTGCTAAGATCAAAGGATGATGTTGCTCATTAAATTAGAATTATGACCTGACCAGGTTTGTTCTCTGTGATAATAAGACGATGAGGTTAGAAAGGTGTTTGTGTTGTTTCTTAAATATATATTAGTGGGTGCTTTTTTGACGCCAATGACTATTTTGAGAGAGTAAAGCTTGACATTGTTTGTTGTATTTAACTGTGAAGAATACATACTATAATAATACACATGTATTTAGGTTGAAACTGAACATCAAGAATAAAGGTTTACATATTTATTCACATGTAAACATTTGTCACTCAGCCTCAAGTCACACACACACACACACACACACACACACACACACACACACACACACACACACACACACACACACACACACACACACACAGTGAAGGACAAGCTCTGCCGGAACTAACATGTCTACACCTCAAATGAACATATTGATCAACAAAATAAACTCTTAGCCTGATTGGGTTCTTTTTTAACACAACAGGCTCAAAATCACATTATCAAGGAAATCAACTGGTGAAAACAGGATGAGTTTAAGCCGCTTAATTCCCTTGTTGATGGGTTTCCAGATAACGGGTCGACCCTTTCCTACAGCACAAAATTAACTGGTTAATCAGCTTAACCTGCTCTTTTCTTTCCAGTGGCGAAGCAGTTTGGCTCAAGGTAAATTGTAATGAATATCATGGAAAGTAATGTATTGTTTCTGAGTTGCTAAATTAAAATAAACATAACTAACAATAAGTATTATGACCCTTTTATTATATTTTTCGTAATTCAGCTAATGTGTAATAATAGAAGCATATTTTTCAATTTGTTTAATTTAAGAGGTTATTACCTTTGACCAAAATTCCAGCTGTGTGGAAATCATATTTTTAATATATATATTTATATATATCAATATATATATATAATATGTAATATTTTATCTCTCTCAAGAACTCTTTCTATACTAATCGAAATGTCAGTTACATTTTTCATTAAAACAGGACACCGACATATTCTAACTTCTAGTTTGACAAGAAGCCAAAAACTGTTGTCCTTTTTTTCACCTTTTTGTCACGTGTTAAACAATGAGATGTGAGATGGTGATCCGTTGTAGTCTGTTGTGTATTTTGAGTGGCTTCTGAGCTCTGTTTATATGAAACAACCCAAAAATCGAGTTGCTTAACAACATGCAAAGATTGAAATTGCGTATCTACACCGACAAGTGCACCAAAAAAAAAACACAAATAAGAATGTCTTAAGATGTTTCTTGAAGGAGTCAGTAGATCCATGAAACACAGAGGGAGAGGAAGATCATTCCAAATCTTAGGAGCAACAGCCTGGAAGGATTTCTCTCCTCTGGTCCGAAAGTGTGTCCAGGAACCATCAGTAGATTCTGATCCAGAGACCTAAGAGCCCGAGCTGGGGTGTAAGGCTGGATCAGATCACTGATGTAAGGAGGAGCCTGACCATAAATAGATCTGAAAGTATGAACCAGAATTTTTGAATTGATCCTGAAAGAAACTGCCAGTAGAGTTTTAAGGATCGGAGAAATTTGAGTTCTTCTACTAGAGCTGGTCAGAATTCTCGCTGTAAAGTTCTGTATTTACTGCAGGCGAGACGGATCCATCTTGTTCAGACATGAAAACAAACTGTTAAATTAGTCCAGACGAGAAGTCACAAACGCATGGATTATAGGCTCCAGATCGTGTTGTGACATCATTTTCCTAAATTTAGAGTTTTTTCTCAGTTGAAAGAAACAGTTTCTGGTCAGTTTTCTGCAGTGTTGAACTAGAGACATGTCTTTATCAAATACAACAGCCAGGTTTCTCAGTCTCAGTTTGACAGACTGGCCTAAGTCACCCCGGTACTGACACAACCCTGGAACCTTATCATCAGAGTTTCAGTTTTGTCAACATTTAGCTGGTGTTTAAGTGTTTTCACTCAGCCATTGTTTGATTTCTATCAAGTAGTGTAAGTTTGCCCTCTTCCTGTTAACTTATATTTTGTGATTCCCATTTCCTTCTGTTTTCCTGACCTGTTTCTGGCTCCTATATACTTCTTGGTCTGTCTAAGATGTGTCCAGAAATTCGATCGGATGTCACATGATTGCCCATTATTCAATTATTTTGTATTAACTCATAGCTGTTCAGTATTCCTTTCAAGCTGACTTCAGAAATAATAAACATTGGAAAGACAAATAAACAAATTTTTCGTAGGAGTTTGGTCAAAGACTGTTACAACATATTTTATATAAACCAGAATAACGCTGTTTAGATGCCCTAAAATGTAAAACACATGGTGTTCAGCTGATCTTCACAATGTTGACACTCATATCTGTTTAATATACTCACAATTATAAAATATTCACTTGTAAAAAATGTTTCAAAAGAAAGGGTGATTTGTCAGTAATTTTTCATTTACTTTTTTCAATGATCGTCTTTGCTACAAGTGTTACTTCTGCCGTAGGAAATGTCTTGAATGGTGCAGAATAAAAGGGAAATTCCTGCATGAGGGCAGTAACACGCACAGACAAACATGAAACTTAAAGCCCTCAGACATGTTGTGAATTTAGTCTGCTCACCCAACGCTTCAGGTGGACGGGAGACGATAAATCCTGCCTGTCAGTTAATCTGTTGAATAATGGATGCAGTACAAGTTGTGAGCAACCACAACGGGTCAAAGTGCCATTATAGAAAGGCGGACACTGACTTACTTGTGCAGTCTGTGCCACTTTTACTGAGTTAATGTTTTCAACTTAAAGCAGACGAGTATTCCTAGATTCCATAGAAAAGTATTTTTTTAATGCAATATCCTAAATCTGTTTCTTCTATATCCAGTTTGTATAATATAATCTGAACTACTGCTGCCTGTTTCAAGAAGTATGTACCATTGAAACACATTATAAATTCAAATGGAATGAAATGTCAGACTCATTATGGTTCCTATGTTTATCAGCTTCTAGGTCCTGATAGGAGAAACGGTGAAAAGGATTGGAGATAAAAGTGTCAGGATAGGAAAAAAAAAAAAGATAAGAAGGATTCCATCTTATTTCAACCAAATTAAATCATATATAAACACGGATTTTCTTTGAATCTTGTTTAATCTCATCTTCATCTGATCATCAGGTTTTTTTAGAGGTCAATTCGAGAATTAAATGAATGCAGGGGACTCTAGGGAGGAGAACAACATTGATTCAGTGTGTAAGACAGTACTCTATTGTTGACCACTTCCTGTTGTCCAGTGCAGCCTTTACTGATGAAAACCAGAGGACTTAAATCAAATTATAGACGAGCCAAACTGTGTTAATGCAGCAGAAATCAATGTATTTAGATGAGGCCCGGTTGAAAACAATGAATCGGAAAATTAAATAAAAGCTCTGATGATGTTCAGGAACAGAAATGTGGATGAATGCTATTCATTAGCTGTTCACTTCGGTGAGAGCATATCCAAGGATATGAAGTTAGTTTCGGTACCAGCTAAACCACTAGAGTGCCAGCAGCAGGAGCACGAAAGCAGAGTGTGAAGAGAATCAGAGCTGGCGTGACCATGCCACCTTAGGTGAGTGTGTGAGCGTGTGTGTGTGTCTGAGAGAGACACGGTGTGAGAGGTTTTAAGGTCAAAGTACAAAGTAGCGGGTAAACAGAACTTGGCTCATGCCACTGGAGGCCATTGGACCGTCAACTCACTGAATTATTAGTTAAAAAGTGTGAATCATGAAAAAGACAAGTCTTACCTCCTGACTTTATCTGAGCTCCAGGCATCTGTTTAATATCTGAACCTGTCAAACAAAGAATTGTCCTGATGCAGAAATGAAGCAAAGTGTTTTTAGTTTGTCACTTCAACACATTTGGGCTGTGGGCGGTACTAAAATTAACATCAATCAACATACTGCAGGTTTAGATGGGTTGTCTGTTAAATTTGCCAGAACCCTCAGTATGAACTAGCATCATTATCCGTGTACATTTCCAAACTATTTTACATGCTTAATTTATTTTAATTGAAAACATGTCTTTTGCCGTAGATCTTAACTTTAACGGCCAATAATGTGTTGATTTAAGTGTGTCTTAAATAGACCTTGGACTCTATTGTACTCATCAGTATGTGTCTGTTTGTACAAAACTCTATTTTCATTGAAATATTTACTTGTTTACCATAACCACGCCCACTCTGCTGTGATTAGTCAAGCACTGTGGTTTGTCACTGCGGGTCATCAGTCCAGGAAGTTTCCACCCCCTAGGGACTTGTAGTATAAACAAAGTGGGCGTTATTACAGCTGGCTTGAGGAGGAGTGAAGACCATTTTTACACCATAATGGACACCGCTTTCGTAACCTCTGGTTTGCCGAGATTTCAGACGGTAATTCAAATGTATATAAAATTGTTCAGAATCTAATACAAAATGTATAAACAATTGTGATCATTACTCAATTTACAAAACGCAAATGGATTGGGATTTGCTTATTCCTTTTCCAAATCTGTTCAAACGACCTACATTTTTTATCAACATTTTAAATCACTGTGTAACACCTCAACAAAAAATAAGTATCTTCATAGAAAAAGGTTGCTACATATGAAGGAGGAGTTGTTATACCTTTATTTATGGAACAGCTAGTCAACTCAACTCCAGCCATTCGATGTTTTAAAAATGTTCATTAATGAAAAATATATAACCTTTAGAAAGTCTTAAAAAAATCTTAACCACACAAACACGTTGGTATGAGCCATGTGTTGGCAAACCTTTGGACTCAGGGACTATTAATCTATAGTATTAGTAATATGTGCGTAAGTCAGTTCAGAAGAAAATAGAATAAAAAAAAATACATCTCTTGAATACATCATGGAATTCAAAATGGCATCATGAATTATGCAGCCACAGAGAAAATCAGTGCCACCGAGGGTAAGTAGTAAACCAGTTGATTCACACTGGGAAGCTGTTTATTCCAGTGTTCAACGACCTTTCTGTCACAACAGCTGTTTATCTGAAATATACTTCTCCTGCCTCCGCACTGGTATTGTTCTTTCTCATCTGCTCGGGATCTCTCAGCCGCTTACCTTATGCAGATTCATTAGATTTGTGCTTGGGGGCGAGATGGGTTACCACTAAAAATTCTAATTCCAGTTTACAATGCACGTCTTGTAGGATTGGCTCACCTTGCAGCTATTTTTCTTATTAATAATCAGTGTTTTATTTGCAGCAGCCCGGCTTGTGCCGCTTATCCAGGAATGGAGCAGATGGATAAAGGAGCCAAGAAGCAATAAGCTTCTTTGAATAAGAGAGCAGAGGAGAAATAAGCTTTTTCGAGAGTGATTTGATTTCGATTTTACCTCTATTCTAATGAAAACAAGAAAAGTCTGAAATCATCAAAAAAAACGGGGAAGTCTTAGGGCTATAGTGGAAGATGTTACTGAGAAATGTCAGTGTTGGTTTAACGTAAGAAGCTTGCATTAAAAGCCATATAAGGTACTGAACATTGGCCACAAAGACAGCCCCATCATCTTTAAACATTGCCTCTGAATAACAATAGAAGAACCAGAGCCTTAAGAGAGGTAACAGAATAGTCTTCTTGATCTTTTTGTTTTTGTATTTTATATGTATATAACCTGTTACTTTTAGACATAATTAAGGTCTGCAACATACTTTGCCTCACGATATCTTGACCTCTTTTTAATTAAATTAATAAAATAAATCTAATTTGTTTCCATGACCCCATACAATTATTATACCTTGTTTACTTTCTAGTCTTTTATAGATGGAATCTTTACTATTTTTCTCCAAGAAAGACCTAAACAAAGTAACAATATAAGTTGGTGACCAAAGCCAAAAGATAAATGCTCCTTATTTAACAGAATATTTTTTTATTTCAACTAATAAAAAATATTAAACTGCGTTCAGTTCGCCAGATGTCTGATTCAACATCAATGATAACCTGCACCACAAAGTCTCAGGAGGACAGCCGCGGCTAAAGAGTCCTTGGCAGCATTCATTAGCCAAATTGCTTTGTCCTGAAGGCAAGGAAGGTTTTTCCTCCGTGACATCAAATGCACGCGGCTACACTTCCAGCAAAGGCAGCGGCGGTAGTTCGACCTCTGATTGGCCGTCTCTCTGAGACAGTCATTTAGAATAAAAGTGTTGGAAAAGTGGGATGGCGAGTGTTTTTCTCCTGCGGCATTCAGAAGTGGGAGATCTAGAGAGGGAGAAGGATTTGAAAGAAACAAACCTTTATCTCTTTAAATTTAATCTGAAATAAGACTTCAACAGCCTAAAGATAGAGAACCGAGTATTTGATCAAAAAAGTTCATCCATCCATCCATCCATCCATGAATACAAAAAGCTATATTTAATGAATCAATATTATATGTTAGATATTGTAAACATACAATATATGTACAGAACTATGATTTATGTATATCCGATTAACATGGATGAATGTAAAGCACTCAACAACAGCCATGGTGCGTTCAATGGCTTGTGACAAATAGATTTCACTGAAAGTTTGCTTGATTAAAATCAACTATTTAAACAAATTGAGAAAAGAAATCAGTGTGCTTTAGCTGGGATTGGAACAATATTATTGAGTCATTGAGGTAATAATATTAAATTATACATTGTACATTTTTATGTTTTTTTTTTAAAGCACAATACCGCCTTATGCCTACAGAAGAAAAGGAGGAGAACTGTATGATATTTTATAGCGAGGATGTACAGTGGTTAATAGGTAGCAAGCATTTCCAACAATAAAGTTCAAGGCCAACTAATGTCAAAACCCAACTTACCCACATGTTTCAAATGTTGAAGTCTTACTCTCCAAGATGCAGTAAGTCTCTCATCATGACCATGTTTTGAAGTTATTACTTTATAAAGTTCTACCCCGCTGATATCTCGGCGAACGAGAGGTTACGAGAGCTTACCATTGTGACGTTATAAAAGGCTTCTTGTCACATCTTGTAATTTTATTGTGACACACTTCCTGCTTTGTTCTACTTGTGTGAGTTTGTTCAGAAGCTCTGCGCCTGTTGCTGCAACAGGTGCAGCTCTTTAAGCAATTAATCCATCATCTCCCAGCAGCAGGCGCCAGATTATATTCTTCGCTACATGTCACATTTCAATTCTTCTCCTGTTCAACTTTCTGGATTTCATTTTTTGGTAGTTTTTTAGTTTTTAGTGCCTGCTTTTTGTTGTGTTTATTAGTGTGTTTTTCCCTGAACACCGCTCTCTTTGTATTTCAGTCTTTCGCCCCGGTTTGTGGTGTGCTTTAAATTAACTCGGACTATGATTTGGAAACTAGAAATTCTGGAAAAATATTCTTGGAACTCTTATTTATATTGTTATAGTTGTTCTTTAAAACTTGTGTGTAAACTCATCCCACCGCATTCGGGTCCGTCTCATTCCTAGACCTCACACTTCACTCCTCTTCCAGCCAGCGATAATCGCGCCCCTCTTTGTAAATACAATAAGGCCCTTGGAGGTGGAAACCTCCGGAATTGATGAACCTCAATGTTTGACCAATCACAGCACAGTGGGTGTGATTGGATGTGAGTGGCGAAAAAAAGATTTAATCTCCAGGGGCTCAAGCATATTTAGTAATGTGAAAATTTCTATTAAAAAAGATTCACATACTGATAAGTACAATATAAGTCTAAGGTAGATTTCCGAGACACTTAAATCTACACATTTGTTCGGCTAAAATTAGGGCTGACCGAACTCAAAAGGTATTCAAGCTGAGCCAGAGTACATTGTTATCCCAACTTTCATACTAAGATCACAAGCAGAATCGGTTGTTTCTGTTTGGACCAACGTTTGAAGAGAAATGACAAAATAATGAGCCTGTTTCTCATAAAAAAACATGGCAAGCTAGCTCTTCAGCAGGGGGTGAAGTTGAGTGAAGGATTGCCCATGTCTGCCTGCAATCAGCCCTTCATCAGCCATAAAACTAATGTAGCAGTCACAAGAACATTTGTGGCCCACGAAAAATCCTCAAAGATGTTTTTCAAAAAACAAGAAACATCCTGCTTCCATTTCCCACCGCTACCATCCATCAGGTGCTTCTCCAATCCCTCACATCACTCGTCAGTTCATGCAAACATCCCCAGACATGGTTTCCTCAAGCACAATGACATGTTTCTTGCAAAGACCTGTCTGACTAATGAGACCAGAACAAATCATCCTGAAACAAGTAGTTTCATGGCGTAAACAGAGTCTTGACATTTGATGAGTAGCAGTTATTTCTCCTTGGAAAGTTCAGCATCAACAACATCAGCCAGAAGCAAACTGCAATGTTCAGTCATCCCCGCTCTTCTGCAGCATTAAGTGAGCAAGAATGAACAGTTTGGGAAAAAAACAAAAACGGATTGTGTTCGTTTTGAGAGTCAGTTTTATAATTTACTGCAGGAATTCTGACCATATTGTTCCCTGTGTGCGACAGATCAACATTTTTGCTTAAATATCCAGTAATGTAAAACTAAAAACTTTCATTGAGTTGAGAACTATTTACACCTAAGAATGCCTTGACCTTATTTTCTGAATCCACTGACACTTACCCTATTCTACTCTGTGTTCCCCCAGCTTTTAATATTTGACCCTGGTGTATAGTTCTATATATAGAACCAAAAAGTGTGTTATTAGAGGCGCCCTACTCCGAGCAATAATCTGTTTGATAAATGCTTCATCCATTCAAGTGATTCATATTGTTATGGATCATTTCAGAATTGGAGGACATTTTGGCTACAAAGGTGAAATAATAAAACCTTTTATTTTTTTTATTTTTTTTCATTTTTTCGGTATTGTTAATGACAATTGGTTAATGACCATCCACGTGTCAACTTTACAGAATTTTGTAAGAATACTTTTAAATCAAGTAGTCTGAAAAAAGTCAATCAATTATTTCTTAGACATGTAAGACACTTACTTACAAATACTGTTAATATTGAGGATTAAGGGTTAACACTATAAAAGAAAAACATGTACTTCAGACCATTCCAAACAGAATAAGTACCATTAAAGAACACTTGTTGTCACAAATCCTAAGATAAATGAGAAAAAACAATTATAATAAATTAATAATTTATTAACTGTTCAACCGAACGAAATCGCTAATTTCCAAAGGTATCTAAAAATAACCAAAACCATGACATCTGGGTAAATTCAAAGAGATAACTTTCTTTAGTCAGGTGACTTTTATCAAAGAAATAGGGTGTGAATCCTGCCTAAGGGTAGAGGTAATCCCTTTCTGTAGTAAAAGCTGTGATAGCCTAACAGGTGTTGATCGGATTTCCCTCCGTGCAATGTGGCAAATACATGTGGCAAAATGTCCTTGTATATTCATGTATTGAAACACACCTCGGCTAGAGGTTGTGCAAACCAACTGATAATGTATCTAGTAAGCCATTGTTGGTGTTTGACTCTATTTTCACTTATACATTGATATGTACTGCCTGTAACGACTTGAAAAGCTCACCGTACTGCTGTAGTTCTAGAAAGGGTATTTGTATTGCTGCTGCCAAAATGTCTTCAGTTATTAAGAGTTTACACTCGTCTAGTGACTTTGCAAGGTTCCAAAGTCAGATACTCCTGATTATAACAAAAAGAGTCCTGGTTCATCAAACTGTCAGCAGACATAATGTTCTGTCAATAAAACTGCATCTAGTGTTCAGCTCAAGTCATTTCACATTTAAAATGATGATCCAGTCCGGGCTATAGGACAGATACCTGCCTTTGAATTTCTGAAGTCGATAAAAAAAAAGTTGAATTTAAATTACCCAGACATGCACACAAGAACACAAACACAAGTTACCCAATATAGCCCAATTGGGATGCGCTCGTCTGTTTCTACTAGGGTCCAGGAGTTCAGTGGAGGAGGGGCTGGCTCGTCCACCTGGCACACCCCCCTGGTCGCTCCCCCTTCCTGAAGAAGAGGGAGCAGTCTGCACCCCCTCTGTAAGAGACATCTCTGATCAGGACCACCGAACACAAGCCAACAGGGGTCAGTGGGAGGTCAGGGAAAAGAAGGAGTGAGGGGAGAAGGACAATTATTAAGGAGCCGGAGGATGTTAAGATGAATCCAGATGTTCAGGGGTAAAGACAGGAAGAATAGTTCTAGTCAGAAACAGTAGACTCTTGCCTGGACCTCATCGGTGCCCCCATCATCAGTCAACATCTTAGCAACAGAGAAGCTATTATGAACAGATTCCTCATTGTTACATCACAGACAAATACACGTTTAATTAATTAAACTAAAACACATCAGGTTTAAAAAAAAGGTTTAATGCAAAATTGGTTATTAATAATATTAGCATATGTTTGTTAATTGTAATATAAATTTAAGTAATAAGAAAAGATAGAAAGTATTGTTATACAACATTGAGATTGGTTGTCTGAATCTAAAGTGCAATCAAATAAAATGTGATTTAAGAATATAAAGGTTATTTAAAATGTCTTTTGTTTTTTTAATAATAACATATTTCTACTGAACATGGCTCCTTTATTTAAGCAAAATGCATCAAGCTATGTTGACAGTGACAATATATTTAATGTACAAACTGTTGAGATTGTTCAAGCAACTTTTAGATATGTCTTTGAAATCTTCTCTTTAAAAAATACCTGATGGTATTACTTATTCCATAATAGTACAACAAGTTACCTTCTGTATGTGTTGTCATGTGATCTTTATATGGAAGCCTTGGATCAATCGGCTCCACAGTAAAGTTTTAGCTGAGCATCAGCACTATGCGCAGGGAAAACTTTCGTTCACCTCCATTCTTTATACACACAGGACGGTTGTTGCCCATACAAGAACCCCACCAGAGACCACAAAGACCAGGATGGGAATAGAAGCTGTTGCCAAATTGGTGCGTGGCAGTAACGGAATGTAGTTAGCGTTGGATGAAGGAAATGCAAATGTCGGTATCGATGCCCTTATTTAACATCTTTTTGTGAATGAGTGTGTTTGCATGTATGCGCACGTGCGAGCGTGCATGTGTAAAAAAGTGTTTGCTTTTACAACTATGCTCCATGATCAAAAGAAAGATGCAAACAGGAGGATAAAGATGGGGGAGTATTCTATTGTTCTCAGGCTTTATTAGAGAGTTTCTGCTTTAATCACACAGTGGACGACACGGTGAGGGAGATTCCGACACTCGGAACATAATACGCCTGGAAGCAAAAAAAAAAAACGCATCTCTTCACAAGCTAATAAAAAACAAACAGAATCCAGCAATATCATGCATAAATGGGAAGACAATTTTGTTTATGATGACTAACTTTAGGAAGGTACAGATTTCTACTAAGACCGAGCAGTTTGATAGAAAGTTTTAGTATCTAATGTAAACTTCACTTCATCTACATATTGATGAATGATAGAGAAAAACATTATTTAGATGATAGGACATAAGATTTATGGTTCAGTCGTTTTATTCACCTATTTTTTTTTAATCTATTAGAAGCAGCTTCAGTAAAAAAATGTATACATCTTACACACTCTATTATGTGTAAGATTGATATGCTCTGATGTATGTGGACATTCAAAATTATGAGCAACTTTTCGTAACTTCTCCTGTATATCTATTGGCTCCAGGTTTGTCACAATAACCAATATTTAATCTAAAAAGTCAATGCAAACACGCACAACTTCCATAGATGCCTGCTTTTCTTCCCAGTAACAAACACTAAGACTTGTAGGGATTTCCTACTAAAAACACTGATATGCAAAATAAATTGTGTGAAATAGCTGATAAAAACATGAGGTATAAAATTAATATGTGGTTACCAGTCTGTGAATCCTTTTTTTTTGCGCACTTTCTCTCAGTCGATGATGCCCAAAGTATTCGGAGTTGCAGAAAGATATTTTTTTAATTTCAGGAAAATTGTAGAAATTCATCCATAATGGTATTTTAATTTTGGTATCGTGACAACCCTAATTTACACAAAGTCAATATTTCACATGTGTGGAAAAAATATGAATCAAGAAGTCAAGAAGAAACAACATATTAAAGTGTTCAAAAAATACTTTATCTTGTTGCTTTATGTTTATCACATTCAATGAGTTCTCCATCAAAACGTACAAATAAAACGATGCAAGTGAAGTCTTTTACACAAAGTGAGGTAACTCGTCCAAACTGTCTAAGGAAGTGAGTAAAAGAGTAAAAGTCAAACCTATCCAACCACCATCAACTTAGAAATCTCAGACGCCATCCAGCACCCGCTCTGAAAGTTGTTTTACACATTTAAAATACTCCAATCTTACCTGATGCCATTTAGAAATATCACTTTTACTGTGAGAAAAAAACTGTAACATGACACCCGCCAATCACTTTACTGATTATTGCTGGAATAGAAGCCAGATAACAAGAGATTCTGGGATGTTGGACAACAACCCTTTTCCCTCTCCTCAAACTCCCTTGAGGTCAGTTAGTACAACTCCTCTAAGACGACACATTCATTCCGCCATGGCTAGAATATATGGTTGGTCTCTCCGCATACTCAATGAGAAGCAAGGAGACAGTTGTGTACATATTTGGAGGGAAAACCTGCTGCAGGAGCACTAAGAGAGCTCTAAAAAAATAACATTAGGTTGACCACTTAGATACAGTTTTCTCATTAATGTGTCCAAAGTTTTCAACTTAATGCTTGTTTTTTGTTTATATAGTCACAGAGATGCACAGGTAGATGGTGTGTCAATGATTTGAAATTAAACATCGGCTTTTGAGGGCCAGCACACACTCTTTCATAGTATTCTTGCAGATATTTACATCTGCTGCTACTCTTTTCATCAAAATGTAATTCCGTCAACTTAATTCCAGAAACACTGAATGTGTAAATCGCCTGCGATTCACCTTGTCAGCTTCCTTAGTGACCATCGATCTACTGTACAGCATCTGGAGGTTTTAGAGGCAGAGTAACATCTCAGACCGGGATGCAAATCAAATCTCACTCAGAGACTCAAAATCCTTTTAACTGCCAAACTGCTGATAACACGATTTAAAGACATTTATCAGGCAGTTTAAAAACAATTATAACAAATCATTTTGCAAGTTGTCACCAACTGAAAAAACACCTTTGTATCCATACTGTATACAAACAAAGGCATGGATGAAGAAGAACAAAGCGGTACAAAAATGATATTGATTTGTATATTGTGTAGGTTAGATAATGGAAGATACTATTATCAGTCTGATGATGCACTAGTTACGGGTAAAATAGATTTGATGAGTTAATGGTGCCGTCACTGAGATTAAGTGTCACCTGATATCTCTGACTCTTTATCAGATGTTTCTAGATATTAATTAAAAACATATGTTTGCACACAGAAACATCCTCAGCACGAGCAGCTGGACAAGGTCAGCCAAAACACGACTCCTCCCTCTGAACACAAAGTCTGGAATACTACACCTCCAGCTTCTGCTACAGACCCAAGCGGAAGCCAAAGATGGAGCAGAAATCGATGGATCCTTGTCACCACAGCGTCAAGTTACCAATCTAACACAGAAGTCCATCGACCCAGATTCAGATGAGACCGGGGAAGGTGTACCTGGACTCTTCCAATGTTACTGAGGACGAGAAAATGTACATCGTGGACTGAGAATGTAAGTCAACGAAAACACCTCAAATGTTGCAGAAGCAACTATTGTCGACAGAATTCTGAAACTTGTCTCGGTGATGACGTCAGAAAAACAAGGCAGTTGTGACTCTGAAGTGGTCTGGACCAGATGGTGCAACAGTACTTTTGGTTTAACGTTGGTGTGAGAGCTGTTCCGCCTCCTACATGGCTCTCTCGCTGAGACATAGAGCACAGGAATCTCATCATAGCTGCAGCAGATCTGCAGTGCCGACAAAATGTCCAGTTTTTGTTTACCGATTGAAAAGCTAAGAGAAGAGCATTGAAGTGATAGTTCAGCCAAAATTCAAACGCTTCACTCAGTTAATACTCATTTAAGCCTTATGTCAACTAAGGGTTGGGATTATAATCTGTTATTTTTTTAGCGTTATTGACAAAAATGAATGTTCATTTTAATGTAGCCACTGATGCTCAGGTGTCTTTGTCTTCATCTTATTCCAAAAAGACACTTAAAAACAACCAAATACCTCCATACTGCTCGTCTGTAACATCCGTCTTGTAATGAAGCCTCAACAAGAATAATTGTTCTGGAAAAACTTTAAGTCTATTTTAAGATTGTTTGTTGCATAAATTTAAAGAATAACAAGTGATACAGGAGACAGAAAGCACTGCACAATACAAGATGGGCAAGTGTGTCTATTTGGATGAAGATGAAGACAACTGAGCTACATTCGCTACATTAAAATTAACAAACATTTTTGCCTATAATTTAAAAATGAAATGGATTATTCTGAAAATAATCCCAACCCTTAGCCGCAGTAGGATCAGTAGAAAATGAGTGAAGTTTGAATTTTGGGTGAATTATCACTTTAATAAAAATCAAAAATCTTTCAGACAGAAAATTCCCAAAAGTTGCGATTCCTGCACCTTAACATATTGTTGTCATGGCTTATTTTTGCTATTTTGGCAGAGGCTCCATACAACTGGACTGGGGTCCCATACCAGTATAATAATCAGTATTTAATATCGGAACGCGCAGAAGGAAAATAAAAACATAATCTCCGTTGTATAGATGATAACTTTCTGAAGTTGTTTTATTTGAACAAATACCTTTTCAGATCTTACATTAGTATGTGACTCTTGAGACATCAGGGTGTTTGTTTTGGTCAAGTTTACAGAAGAAATAAGTATGTAAACTAGCAAAAAAAGAGCAACACAACAACAATTTATATGGTACAATCTTGTTGCGGGTAAACCATCCCATGCTTCCCGCAGTTTCTGTACTAGTACAGATTGGAATCCTACTACTGAAGTGGGATCTGAATATTGGAATTCCAATCTGTCCTAGGACGAAAGTGAATTGTTGGAACTACTCGCTAGTGACAGTAACCTCAGTCTATATCTAATGTCAACATTTCGAACAAGTAATACAACAGACTTACAGCGGTAACAGTATCATTTTTTTATTGCACTTATATGTCAAGCATAAATGTATGCTACATACTACTAACCCTAGTTACCCTACACAAACATCTATACCTACATGCATAACCCTAAACAAATGGTAACCCTACACACATTCAACAGAAGTAAAAGTAGAGAGATTTTTCTAACTCATAATGGCAGTATGCAGATGTATCTGATTTACATATCAATACAGTACAGATTGAAATTCCAATCAGTACTGGTAGGATTCCAGATCCTACTGGATTTCAATCTCTACCGTGAAGGGGTCATGCCAATGGCAGCTTTATTTGTAAACATTATTTTTTCATTTTTTCATTATTAATGGTATTCTCATGTCTAACATTATGAAATTCACAATTGATCTCAATAATAATTAAAATATTCACAGTTAAATGAAACAAACTACTATTACATAGCTCCAAATTATTTTGATTGTTTTTTTTCTTTCATTATATTTCCATTACACTGTGTGAAACACTTATTTGTATCACGTTACAGTGTCTTTGTGTTTAAAGGCCACTAGAGTTTCATTAAATTAGTGGATTAGAGATAAATATCATAAATATAAGAGTGCCATCTAGTGGTAGTTTAACTTGCAAACACTATCATGATACAGTGTCTTCACTACACAGATTTAACATGAGACCACCCACTGCTTTTGAACCTCTTGGATAACCATAGCCTGGATGAATGAGAACCTTCACGGACACACATAGATTCTGATAGATTGAAAATGGAACACACAACCACTTCTACAAGAAGCTAAAGACTACAGAAAAAAGTTTCCTCTGTGTATTTAAGTGTCTGAAAAGGAATAAAGAGACGTCCGTCATGGACTGACGTACTGAAGTGTGAACCAGCAGCAAAAGGCTGTTATAATCCGGAACTCGGGAGTCAGACGTGAGTCAGAGTGAATCACTGGACTGGACCCTGAAGGTACAGCCGAATAAACACCAGAACATAATTAGCTGAATGACTAAGTGGCTCTGCAGAAGTCACTTATGTAACGACAGAGTTTTTACTTCTGTGATATTTGTTCCTCATGTCTTTACATTTACTTTCTTTGGCATTTCAATTGGGAGGTATTCCATGGTGGCGGCATACAGAGCCATTCAGATTCTTCACTACACTCTTTCGACATTACTGTGAAGGTTGAAATGACACTTGAATAATAAACACAATATATTCTTGTTTCTTTTGACAAACTATGAAGCATTTTCTTTGACTGAATATTTTTTCATGTCAAATTATATTATTAAAAATTTAAATTGAATTAAACATTTTTACAAACATGGAGGTACCAGTTGTTTTATGCCGCTCTAGAAAGTGAACTGACGATAAATGTGGTCTTATGTTGTGGGTAAAATAAATAATATCGGCCTGTTTTACGAGTGAGAATATAACTGTAGATATTAAATAACCTTCCATTATTCTGACACATTCAAAGAAGTATATAATCACTCTAGTTGAACCCATGATTTTAAAATAACCATCTGCACTACACTCATGCTTCCATGAATGACCGAAAGATAATGACAAACGGTAGATAAAGAGAAGTGTGTGTAGGTCTGTGTGTGCCTGCAACACACAAGCAACAGGTGCAGATGAATTCTTATTAGTGGAGATTACAGGCTCTGACAATATGACATCCATCACATTTGATTGGCACTTACTCCAATATCCCAGGATCAGCAAGTCTTACATGTATGATTGTCCTAACATAGTCAAGTCAGACAATGATTACCAGAGAAATATACATTGTCGTTACACCATAAACATCACTGCAGTTTCTCTACTGTCATGAAGAAATGAAGACTTTAAAGAAAAAACTAAGCAGTTTCAATAGATATTATGAAAAACTACCATGCCGTTATCACATAGTAGGCCTTACATTTTAATACATCAATTAATACATTGAAAAAATGCATTTAATCTCAATATTCAATGTACAAATATATTGTCAGGGCTCAAATACAACCACACATAATGTAGTTTATTGCAAATTTAGGTTTTGCTGTTTGGATTAATAAGCAAGTATCTATGGGTTAAAACCAACATGTTGATGGAGGGTTTTTGTATGTTCTTCTGTCTGCACGCTAACTTAAGATGTCAAGAGAATGCACTTCATAACAAACCCATAACACCTGAGAAAAACACTGATACTCAAGATAAACTTGACTAAAAATAGCTGTGTTTAATTATCAGATAGAGAATAAATTAGATTCAAAATATTGCTTTACCGGTTTTTATCAGTCAATCACATTTTTATATGCAACTTTTATCAACTCTTTTTAAGTTGCCAATAAAAAGTATGTTTTTGTTGTTGGGGTGAAAACAATGGCCATTCATATGGCATTTACACACAGAATTTATCCAACAGAATCTGTTCAAGTAGGTTTAACAAAACACATGCATTTATGAAGACACTTTTTTTCTTATTAATAAATCATTTCTGATATAATTAAGGGCTTTTTTGAGCAATTTCTAGCCACAATTAAACAAATAGATGAATTTACTAAATACAATTATTAATGCATGTCTAAATTTTTACTGCCCATCTGTGCCTTGCTTAGTGCTATCCGATGCCCCAGTACACACTGTTGTTTATAAAAAAAAAGCAGTTACATGTATTTGTCAAACTGTTGTTTGAAATAAAAAACTAATGAACAAAACTTTCATGAGAACAAAAAAGATTGACCCTAAAATGACAGCGTAAAATAAACCACTCAGATTTAGCTTGAATCTGTGAAACACATTAAGTGTTCAAGTTCTGTTTTAGACATCCAGGACTGACGGAACGTGTGTCTCCCGAACAGGTATTAGGTTTCCGCAAAACCTCTCATGAAGTTTTCTCACATTTCTGACACATGGAATCAAACCCCGAAAAAGCTTCCAGACAATTCCAGACACCTTTGACGGGTCTTTTTGAACACGTTCAAATTCCTTTTCCGTGATGCAACTGATGCCAAGAGACCGAGAAGTCCAGAAAACGTTTCCAGACCTTTTGGAAAACCTTTATCTTCAGGTTGTTTACAATCTAGTTAATGAGGCCAAGCCTGATAGAAGCCTCTCGACGTCTCACGGCTGTCGGTCTTACATGTTATCAACTGTCGCTCTCACACATCCCTTCGTCAGGGACGGTGACACACATCTGCATGTCTGTGGCTGCCATGGGAATTAAAACGATGCACACAGCAGTCAAGCTGTCCTCACCTGCCGTACTTACAGGGGATTGCCAAGATCTGTGATGTGAACCATAATATATGTATGAAGAATGATATTTTCCCTCCCCTTGCACAAGGCACGCTGAAATATCTGTACTATCTATACTGAATTATCCTATTTGTTTTACTCTTCTGACTTTATTTCCTTATTTTATTACAATTTATTTCTTTACACTTTAGAAAAATAATTCATCTCCTGTCCCACACAGATTATTTAACCATGATTTTATCCTACAGATTCCATCAGAACTCACACCAAACTGCAGATAGGTTTACATTTATATATTTTTTGAGCTCCTTTGCAATATGTAAATTAAAGTATTTTGGTTTAAAGGGAAAAAAAATCCATAGAGACCATTCATTAATAAAATATAGTCAATAATCACTCCCTGATTATAATTAAAATTAGGGTTACAGAAAGCATAGGTTTATTTAAGGGTATAAATTAGATTTTGAATTGTATTAATAAGATTAGATGAGTCTAGTCGACGTCTCTAGCCTCACCTAGACCAGCGTTTTGATGATCTGTTGCCCACAAACACTGCTCTAGGAATAAATGAATGTTCAACAAAGGATATCTTGAAATCATTATTAAGGAAAATAAAGAACACCCATATCCTCAATATAACCACACACTCACACATCTATTCTCAAAACTGGGAATTATGTACAGGTAATACAGAATTCTGTGGCACAACTACAGATCAGGAGCGACCTAAAGACAAGTAGGGAAAAGTACATCCACGCCTTTGCATAGAATCCAATTTTCCATTTCTAAATTGAAACGATTGACTCATCCAATAAAATGAATGAGAGTCGTTCCCTTCAGATGTTTCTGAATGGAGTGGATTAACGATCAAAACAGCCGAGGGTAAACCAGGAGATGGAAACGACAGAAACATCAGAACTATTTCTCCCTGAGCGTCGGAGCAGGAGGAGCGAAACAAGGGGTGGATAAGGTGCAGCCAGGGAGAAGAAGGCGAGCAGGGCATGAAGTGGTAACAAACCAGCAGAGACTGATTACTGGGGACTCACCAATAATGGGAGCCAGACGAAAGATATCAGACAGACGGCTGTTGACAGGCTCGTACGGAGAATCCTCCAGGAAGTCGTTACCTGAGAGAAACATTGAATCAGCAATTAATAATTTGAATGTTTTGCAGTGAATTACATGTTAATGCAACTGTTTTGTCTTACAATATTATAAGTTCCTAGTTTTAAACTTGAAGAATCTTTACCTGGAACAATTTGTATTGATTGATTAAAATGCCCTTCACAGGTCGATTGTAAGCCAGCTTTACTTCACAGCTCGACCAGTTACTGTAGAAACATCTCATCTTAACCCTTGTATTATCTCAGGGTCAAGGTGACCCAGAGGCCCAAAATGAATGTGTTTGTGGTATTGTTCACCTTGACCCGGAGACCACACAAGGGATACCTCAAAACATTTGTTTTCGGATCTCCGGGTCACCTTGACCCAGAGATAACGCATGCTTTTTAAACGTAACAGTATAGTGATATGTTAATCAACCTCCTTTTGCACAGTATTAGTTAGAAAAACAGAGGAAGACTTTTAAATCTTAAATCATCTATGTTGACGAGGGAAAGAAACAAGTACAACATTTCTTTTTTCCTGTCAAATTCAAGGTTTTGTTACACAGAGATCGTCAAATAAACATTTTCATCATGTTGGACCTTGTACAGCACATCTGATATTAACGTTAAAATATTAGTGAATGGCACTAAAGTAATAAATACTTAATAATATGGTATGACAAGTGAAGCAAACTAATATAAATTGATCACAAAACCATAAATAAATAAGAAGGAAGGTCCTCACTGTCGGCTATTGATTTGATTAATTCAATGGACAGTAAAAAGTCAAAATGTTTTTTAAAATATATATATAAACCAACATAACTGCTACTGTTTAAATATGAAACAAAGAGTGTAATAATCCACTGTCATGTTGATTTATTGACTATTCGAGCACTTTAATCCAAGTTCTGATTCTAGAATGAAGGCAATATTCAGATTAAAAGGGAAAAGAATGAATAAGCGAAAGACAATAGTGCCATGTAGCCAAACTATGTCATGTTGATATGAAAACAGGAACACATTTCTGTTACAGGAGTCTGGATTGTCATTAAATGAATAACACTACTATTTGCTGTGGACACAATGACTAGCAAGAATAGGGTTACAATTGTATTTCATGGTTTTCATATTTAAATATAAAGTGGGACGTCAATTTAAAACTTTAAAAAACAAGACTTTGAATGAAAGAAAGTTCCATTCTTGGATTCTCATGATAACATGTCGAGCATTATGTCAGAGATGTCGAATAAACACTGTATCTTTCTCTTGACATTTTTACCAGTATGGATCTTGTCCATTTTTAAGGAAAGAAGTGCATTTGTTTTTGTTGAAAAAGTAACAATTAACAAGGGATTTAGTTGTTTTGCTTTCAAATGTAGTGGCACAAAACTGAAAAAATACTGCTAGAAACAGAATTCTCAGAAATTGCGCTTTTATTTTCCCTGTAAATGTTTGAAAGCATCTCTGGAAGAATCAGACGCTCATTGATTGATGAAGAAACATGTTTGCTCTGGCTTGTTTATAGCACCATTGTGGTCTGTGTGTTACTCGCATGATTCGGGTCAGTCGATATCCACGCTGGCACACGGACGCATGCTTCATTAGGCAGGTTGGTCAGCAGGGGTTGCACAACTGGACTGAGAGGATACTTGCATTGCATGGGCGGTCACTTTAGGAGGGAGCTCCCTCCCCCTCCCTCCCTCACTGTGGGTGTCTACTGGGTCCATTACTTTTAGAGCCCAAGGGGTCAGGAGGCCGTGGTTATGCTGGGTTAGCGTTGGGTGAGATTTCACTGACTGCTCTTTTTTAGGACAACTGTTCAGACGCATTCACCCGGTAACATCCTTTTTTTTTTTCTCTGCCCAAATGGCTCTTATTTACAGAACAGAAAACTGCGAATGGCGACTTAGTTATTAGTTGACCACAAAACCATCATTCAATAAAAGCATGCCATTACCACAACTATCGATCTCTAAATCAGAGTACATAACAAAAAAACCTATTCAATATCTGATGTACTTCAGAATCTTCCAAACTTTGACTGATGATTAAGTGACGCTCTAAAATCAGACTTTTTCTCTGTTAAATTGCAAATGTAATATCAACAAAAAAGAATGTTTATTTTGAAAATATATTACACTTTATAATGATGATAAAAGGAAACAAGAATGTATGGAATATTTGTTTTAATAAAACCATACTCTCATGATTTATTTATATTGTTTTAAAGGTCAAAATACTGAGTGTTCAGGAATAACAAAAACAGTCATGCATGCAGTAGAATAGAATTCACTCAGTCCTTGCAGTTTACTATTTCAGAAGAGTTATTCAAAAGCCGACCACTATTATAGATTTCTAAAAACTATTCTTGTTGGTTAATTTTTGAGTGTTTTTTGAGTCTTTCCGTGGACTGTGGAATGTTGTTTTATTGCTGATACGCCAGCTGTAACACTCAGGATCCCTTTGAGGTGCAATGCAGTCTTTAAAACGAACTATAAATAAAGCCAAATCTGTTGTTTAATGTTACCAACCATGATTTTTAGAAGCTGTAACAACCACCTGATAAGCTTTGGATGAACTGCCATATCCATCTTTTTGTTACACTAACGTGATATTCAATGTTTTTGTCAGTGGGAGACTTGGAATTATTGCAATTCCATAATACGATCCGTCTTACCTTGGGAATTTTCTGCACAGTCCTGGGATAAATCAAACATTATGAAGAGATTTGGGCCTTCTCTAAGCTCAGGGAAATCTTCTCCTTCTCAGAGGTCATGATGAAGTGAAGATTTTTTCACTTACTTAACCCTGTGGCTAAAGATTTTTTAATATAGACTTTACCAGCGTAATCTATAGGGAGACACCAGGGCGAGCTCTTGTCTCAGTATCCAAAACAGACACACCAAGGTATGCTTATGAAAAAAAAGGTTAATGCTTTCTCAAAAGTGCTCAGGGGTCTTCCATTCATTATCTCCTCACCTCTGTGTCCTCTGAGATTCATCCTTATGTTAGAAGAAAAAGCTGGAAACTTATTGAATCAGCACTTTTTTCATTTATCATTTTTTTTTTCAACTAGGGTTTTCTGCAGAAAAAAACATGAACTTCCAAGTTTTAACTAGAAGTTCATTTTATTGAATAGCCAGAGTGGGTGGGCGACATGAACCCACCTTGGAGGGTCTGGTAAACACTCCAGTAGATGCGCAGGCAATTCTTCTCCTTCTTCATGCCTCTCTTGCAGCGGCAGTTGTACAGCGGGCTCTGTTTGAGCGCGTCCACGGCACTCCGGCACTCGTCCATCGCTTCCACGCCGGACACCAAGCTAAAGTTGGTCTCTTTGTTACCGGCCACGCACTGTCGCATGGTCCGATACTTGGAACTGCAGGCCGGTTCTCTTAAGCACTGCTCGCTGGCTCGCACGCAATCCGACCGGCCGCGTGAAGAATCCTCCGCCGCGCGCAGCATGTCTGGGAATAAAAAAACAAAAACAAAAAAAAAACACATTTAAAAGAATAAAAGTTTATTTATCCTTAAAAATACTTCATCTCAAGATGCGTACGCGCCTCTAGCGCTCCAGATTCGCGTCTGTAGCCCCAGATTCTACGATGACTTATTTTGAGATCACTTTATTTTTACTTTGGAAATAAAAATACTCGAAATATAAACATGCTTTTAAGATTCGGACTTACCCAAAAGAGGCACCAGGACGATCAGAACCGAGACGATCATATCTCTTTTTTCCTTGTGAGGACTCAAGAATCCTTTTGTTAAAATAAAAAAAAAAAAAAAGACTTAAGCGCAGTTTAATTCCCACAATACTTCCGTTGAATCCATGGAAAACATTTGACCAGAACAGATCCAACAGCTAAAAAAAACGATTCCCGGATAGTTTTTAATTGTCCTTGCAAGTGCGTGCGTGGGTCTCCGGGGTTCTCAGTGGAACGGGTCCTCCGGTCCGACAGGATGCTCGTCTGGAGCCGCACTGAAGTGATCAGGAGGAGGCAGCATCCCCCCCACACACCACACAACACGTCCCACCTCAGATGCACTCGCACTTGACTGACTGGACTGACACTTTAATGGAAACTATTAATTAAATAGATTTAAATTAAAATATATAAACATGTATGCATTGTGCAAGTGTTCACCAGAAATCACGTTACAAAATGTTCTGTATCACTTAATAAGTTCTAACAAAGCGTATCCAATAACGATGCAAAAACAACTATAATTAAATATCAATAAAGAAAAAAAAAACTTGTTGAAATATTGAAACGGCAAAAGCGCAAATGCATAACTTTAATGATGAGTAATGACTGACAATTAAAACCCTTAAAAAGCGACTGATCACATGAAGAAAACGAAATAAAAACTATTTATAAGGGACTGTTGTTAAAAGTTAAAACACTGACTTCTGGTGAATAATGTGATGATGACGAGGACTCTTTTGGTTTAGAGGCACATTCTGTGGAAAATGTATTTTTTGGTGACGCAACTGTAATCATGCACAATGCACCACTGCTGCTATCTGCTGGTGGCTTTTAGAACTAATTTTCGACGATCAATTTTTTTTTTACAGAGGCCATAGTCTTGATTTTGTGATGCATACTTTTTAATGCCATTGCTGCATGGGCTAGTTCCGAAAACTCCGGTTTCCTCCCATAGTCCGAAAAACATACATGTTCATAGGGAACTTGGAGAAATTGTCCATAGATATGAGTGTGTGTGTGTATGGCTGTTTTTTGTCTTTGTCTGCCCTGCGACAGAGTAGTGTTCTGTCCAGGGTGTCCCCCGACTCTCGCCCGAAGAAACTGGGAAACTTGGTCCTCATAAGGGAAAAAGCAGCAGTGAATGAATGATCCCTGCATTATATGGAAAGGTTACTATATTTCCAGCATGCATACAGAACCAAGAGGAAAAGTAATGGCGGGTGTACATTCAAGGCTAGAGGATGTATAGTGCAGGAAATATATGATGAGGTCAGGAAGAAGAAAAAAAAGGGTTTAATGATGTCGCAAGACTTGTGTGCGTGGGTCAGGAAGGGCAGAGGAAGAATGGTGGTCGCACAGCATGAGCTGATGTTGGGGAAAGAGCAGGAATAACTGAGCAAATGCAGGACCCGTGTGGGAAGGTCAGTAAAAAAAACAAGGGAGGGAAGACAGTGCATGAGGTGTAGCAGGATGGTAGGAGGAACAAAGAAGATAAGAAAAGCAGAGGATATGATAATAATAAGGGAGTAGAAAGGAGGTCAGGAGCACTGTGACCCGCATAGACTCGCGCACACATTTGCTTATTCAGCACTGCAGAAATCTCAGCAGGGGGAGCTGCCATGAAACTCACCACACATTAATGAAAATCTCGAATCAATATGTGATATCATGGTGATGGGCAGACAGATGCCTCAACTAATTGTTTGAACCCAAAATGTTGTCCTCTCGACCCCCACTCCCTCCCCCTTTCTGCACTGCTGTCCCCATCAATGGGTCTTGTCATTTTTCTGGCATGTTTTTTTTTTTGGTCCGATCCAATCTTTCAATGTGCTGCCTTGTCATTCAAGTCGAACTGTGACTTTCAGAGTTGGAAGTGCTGTTTTAAATACCTCTTCTCCTAATAATATACAGAAAAGTGTTTTTTCGTATTGGTTGATGGATGATTAAAGGGATAGTTTACCAAAAATATATCTAAATATGTAGTCACTTAAAAAATACCTACCTAGCCAAAACAAAACGTAACATCAGATGGTACTAAGGCTAGCTGTATGCATGCTTATGATAGCAGTGTGTATGTTTACACCAACATCCCAAAGCAAGGATTAAGTCGTTCATTGTGACTTTCTACCAATTAACTGTAATGACCAAAAAAACTTCTTAGTTGTTTTGTTTGATTTTACTAGTGATGGGTTGGTGAGGCCTCATCATACAGCTGTGTGGTGAAGGCGCGGTATCGTGATAGTGTCTTTATTTTTGAAAGGCCACTAGATGGCACTCTCTTCTTTATCATACTTTGCTCCATACTTTGCTCTAATGCAATAATTCAATAAGACCTGGCATCATTTTCAAACTTGGTAAACTGGTCAAAGTAGAATCTTCTATTGGACACGGTGTCTTGATACATTAATCTCCACTTCAAGGTAACTTACTTTCATTTAATTAGAAAATTAACCAAAAAAATAGCTAAGTTTTGAGTTTAAGAGTTTGCTTAACAGATATCTTCAATAAATACTGACGTAATTTTCATATTTAATTGAAACTTGTCAAATGTCAATTTTTGAGTAATTGAATAAAAGGAAAGTTTTTGGGAAAAAAAAGGTCAATTATGACAGGGGGAATTGAAAGTGAGTAATAAGCCAGCAAAATCTAGTCACTAGCAATGACACTAGAAAACAAGTTTGTAGAAACCTTTAGACTTGCAGAAGTTTGTGGTCCACACAACGAGGTCTAGTTTTAACCTATGTATTTAATACAACACTGTTACTTCTGTACAATCTTTAATTATGCATAACCTTAGTTCTGGAGGTGTTTGCATAATTCATATTTAATTTTTCAATACAAATGTTAAAAATAATCCATACTCCATAAAAGGATCAATCTATAGATCGCTAGCAATGCTAGCTAAGACTCTTAGAATCTTTAGTAATACTGCGCAAAAACACCAGCACTAAACATTTGTTCACGCTTATATGATACAAGATTGCCACATCTATTGAGGATAAGTGAGCTCGGCTTAACGGTCCAATTTGCACTTGCTTAAAGTGTTCACCAATTACATCCAGTGGAAAGAAGCCATTGATTAAGTGTGGCCCTTGTGATTGACTCTTCTCTGATCAAACCAATGCCGGACATTAAGTAGATGAACAAATCAATACACTACCGCTTAAATGCTGTGCTGCCTGTTTCCCTTTAAACGCCAAAGCACTTTTCTGATTCTGATTTATTCGGAGCAATCCACTTATACATGCATTATTGTAATGAAATAGGGATACACTTCCTCACACCGAGTGCAAAATCTTACGATGAATACAATATTTAACATGTTTGTTTTATTTCATTTGAAGCAAACATTATGTCTTTTTTGTATGGTTTACTGTAGATAACTGTCTTTACACAACTGTAAAAACACTATCAACAGGAGTTTTACAGGTTTCGGTTTACAATGATCACTACCATTGGATTAAGCATCACTATAAAGACTGTAGGACGTTTCCAGGCTCATCAGTTGTGTGGTATGAAGCTCAGACTTGAGCCATGAATAAAAGTGAGGAACAGATGTTGCTGCTAATTGAGCAACCTGGGAAGAACATCTGTCAGGTTGATATTCTGTCAGTGTCAGTTGTTCATTTTGGCACCTATAATCAGGTGTTGCTCACCCGAAAACCAGTTTTATCTAAATATATATTTTAATAATGAGAATGATACTGGATTGTCTATGTACATAATTTAGTTAGAACACAAAAACCCAGATGTGATCTTCTTAAATTCAGGCAGATATCATTTAATATTCAAGAAAGAGATGTTAGAAAACCCATAAAAAGTACTTTAAAAAGCACCCTGAATATGTTGGTATTCTTTCTCTAAAACCTGATACAAAGGTCGTCTAGATTGGATTAAGCTTTGATTCACCAGAACATCAACAGGTCTCAACACAATAAAAAGCATTGAGTAAAAAAACTCTCAATAATTATAGGTGTATTTATCGAGAGGTTTTTTTGGTTTGGTTAAATCGAGCAATATACAGTATCTCTTCAAATTAAAGTTTTCAACATTGTCAATGTTTAATTCTGGATGGTTAGTACATCATTTAAATGAGCTGGTTTAGTCTTTAAAATTAAAGTTATCGACACAACTACAAACTAAATAACAGTTTGTTTTCGTGTCTAAACAAGAAGGAGCTGTCTCGCCTTCAGTTAATACAAAACTCTGCAGCACTGATTCTGACCTGCTCTAGTACAAGAACTTACATTTCTCCAATCCTTAAAAACTCTTCACTCTAATTTTAAAATCCTGGTTCTTACTTTCAGATCTATTCAAGGTCAGACTCCTACTTACATCAGTGATCTGATCCAGCCTTACACCCCAGCTCGGGCTCTGAGGTCTGTGGATCAGAATCAGACAGAGCAATATTTTATTGCTCTGTCTGGCTAAAGGGGATGAGTAAATTACTTAAGTATTTTTTGAACTCGGTGTGTCTGCCGTTACATATCTTTGAACTGATTATGTTGATCCACTAGTGTGTTGCACAATGTTGGGGCCTTTTGTGTACTGTCAATTGGTGTTTAAAAATGTAATTATAAAAAATCCAAAAATAAACGGATGTTTGGCAATAATGAGACCACTTTCTCTGGCTTCTCATCGTTTATGATGAGTGAGGAAACTAATGTGGTCTTGAAGGACAGTTGTTGATTTTTAAAGACATCCTTAACAAGTAGTAGTGAAATCAGTGAGTTAAATAATAGATATTATATTGTTAGAGAGCACATAATGGGGAGAGAAAAAAAAAGGCAAGACGGCAAGAAGACAAATTTAGATCTGAGTTTGATTTACATATTACTGTACAAACAATTTAAGGACAGGCCAATTGGATGAATTGGTGATGGTATTTTATAGAGTACTCCACCAAAATGTTTATTGCTATTGAATTTTGTTTTGTTTGTTTTTTATTTAGAGGTCAAATAAAGTTACTACCTATAAGTGTGACATCACAAATAGCTGCAATAAGAAGATGAATTCGTTGGACCAAATTCCAAGTTATAGTAACGTGCCTGACTGATCATGTTTCAAACACAATTTTGCAGATAAAAAAACTACAATTCCGATCATAAAAATAGTGTCTAAAGGTAAATAAAGCTGTATAGAAAAAGGCCGAAATCCCACGATACTGTAGATAGATGGAACAGCAGTTTCATTTGACCATTGGAAATGCGGTATTGCACAGAAAACAAGCTTTGTTTGTATTGGCAGAGTTGTCACATGGCAGTGACTTAGAATGGTTTTCGTATCACCTCTTTATTTTGTGGTTGGCTACAGTAATATAGTTACAGAGCAGCTATGATTCAGGAACAAAGCTATCTGTGGGTGGTTTGGGTTTCAAATTTTGGAGGACAAATTGGCCCATTAGATGGTCGATCAAACACTCTGGCATAACACAATTGAAGCAAATATATACAAAAGCAAAAGAATAGCAACAAAACAAAATAGAACAGATCATGGCAATGTCGATGCTTTGTTTTTTGGGACTTTGAAAACCAGCCAAATCATGCAGCCATTTGTTAATATAGAAAAATATTGAAACACAATTGGGATTTGGTGTAACAATGGCATATTAAATGGCTAACCCATTTCAAAAATAAAACATAAATAAATTAAGTGGCCAAGTAATCGTTTTTTTTACCTTTTTTTCTGTAAAAGAATAAAAACTAACTAAAACTAGGTGTTAGCAACTGCATAATAGCGACCATATTTTGATTTTTCAACTGAGTGTGTCCAGATTGAGTTTTCACTGGGTTTCATTCTGTTGTCCAACAAGCTTTTATCCACTGTATGTTTCCATGAGCATCATTGACTGTTGTCAGCTGCACTTGATTCATATAATTTCAACCAAGCCAATAGTGCCAGTATGTTCTTGTATCTTCCTGGCAGTACAGAATAGTCTGTTCTCCGAACTCGGTGCTATTTTTTCTATTTCTTCCACTTGTGTCTGCCTGTGGCCTTGTTTTTTTCCTTTTAGTTTTGCTCTTTGGTTCTAGTTCATGTTTTGTTCCTGTTTGGACATTACAGACCTATCTCTCTCTATCTATACAATATTGTTTTAGCTGCCTTAATAACTACAACCTGATTGTGCCTTCTATGCCGTCATATCTTTTTCTTCATTGAAGATTACAATTTATTGGCTGTCCATATCTTAAACCCATTTTTTCCCCATTTATATGTCAAACTCAGATTGATTGATTGATTTTATTTTGCCATCTTTCGCTACATTTTTCAGACAAATTCGTCTGATTCTCTAAGACCCAATACAAGGTAAACAAACCTCTATATGCAGTAACAACATAAAAACAATTATTTTAAACCTTATCCACCTGTCATCTGATTTTGTCTTTATTGGACAGTGGAACACTGAACTCTCGGTCATGTTTGTGCCACTCTCAGAAAATCATAATCCAGTCTGGACCCAAGTTTATGCACAAAGTCTTCCTTTATTTAATTTAAAGCCTAAAATCAATAGCTGTCCGGGAAGATGAGTCTGGCTTATTGCTGATCTGGCTACTCCGGATAATGTCTACTATTGAATAGCTGACCCTACCCAACATTGATTTTTACTTCTTTGTAATATTTTCTTTCTCAACTAAATTCAATATAATTTAATATTATGTATTTACATCTGTATATGTTGTGTGTGGTTGAATTAAACTCAAACTATTAAACCTACATTACCAATGTGTTTGATATATTTGTTAATTTGTACATATAAATATGTAAAAGATGCAAAATAACATGCATATATTTACTTTTTACAGATTAAGCTCCTCATTCAGTCTTAAAGTAATTGACACTTCAGTGTATAGTAAAGTATGTGTGAGAGGATGGATGGATCGACTTCTTATAGCTTCAGTTTCCGCTTCATTTTATTCATCTTCCTTCTTGTCCTTCCTCCTCAGGCAATGAATTATGTTGGTGTTCACTTGCTTGACCACCAGCCTCATTAAAACAGTGCAGCTTCTTCTTGAACCCGTCAGCCTATTAGTCTGATAAATGCTGAGGACGGTGCTTTTGACCGGAGACGCTGCCACCTTAGAAGCCTGTCATTCATTGTTATGCCCCTCATTACTCCACATTCATCTCCTCCCTTGTTCTGAGATGAAAACACTCATCGTCGATAAAACCTCTCTTAAAAATATAACAATGATTTGCAGATTATTTATTATTTTATCTTTTGATAAGATAAATATAAGCATTTTCCCCTCAGTTGCATTTATTCGTTCCTAATCCACAAAGTGTACATTAAAAATATAATCAGGGCTAATGAGGTCACGACCAATCAGAAGCAAAGCTAAATCATTATCCACTTCCAATTAAAAACAAGACAGTAAATAAAAACACATGTTCAATATCTGTGAGTTAGTCAACATTACTGTTTTTTTAATCTTGAGCTTTGAACTATTTTTAATTAACAATAACCTTTTCTTTCCTGGCCTTTTATTAATACGTTCCTCCATCACTTGATAAGTGCAGTAAGCAATTATTGTAGCTGAAGTGAAAAGACATTGCTTGATATGAAGTTGCTTTATGTGATGGTTCAGGCAGTCGTACGTGGGAAACAACACTAGCTTACTTCTCACACAAATAAAGTAACTTACCAACTCTTTTGCTAACTCTTACACATTCCATCTTGTTTTCCAATAAAGCTCTAGTCTCGTTACCTCTCATTGAACTTATGGTATTTTTGGAATTATTTCTACATTCGAAGTTATTGTGATGGTAGATGGCTTGGAAGTTCTACTAGCTAAGTCAGGCAGCCAGATGTTTCCCTGTTTGTAAACATAGGAATATATATATATTATTTTATTCAATAACTATTTTTTGCATAGCAATGGCAAACAGTGGTTAGGAACTGCAAATTAGCAACCATATAATGCTTTTTCAATGTGCTGTGTCAAGAGTGAGTTTTAACTAGGCTTTATTCTATTGTGGTACCTGATTTTTATGCAATCTCCTCGCTCCCTCTCAGTGAACTCATAGATGGAGTTGAGGACATTAAGTGGATCTTTTCTTACCATCAATTGAGCTCCAATTTGCTATTCAATATTCTGCTTAAAAAGTGATATAATTATGAATTTAGATTATTTTAGGTCATGAAAGTATATATTGTAAAATGACTATAACAAACGCTAGCAAAAAATAATCGGTTGAGTAAATGTTTTTTTCTTGATCTTCTTTTATATCATGCTTTATAATCCTAGAAGAATCCAGACCAAGCTGCAAACATGTTGTTCAGCAGTGAGACTCACTTTTGTTTTGTCTTGTTAATGGTCAAGTCGAACTGAGATGGCTCTGCTTTGGCAAACATCCTGCCAACAACAATGTTTCTGCTTGTGTGAACCAAGGTCAACCCACAAGGTTTTGAGAAATGTCTAACATCATGAATCTGTGTTCACAGGTTTTTGTTTTTTTTTAGTTTTTTTTTTTGATCTCTGAGGTCGAACTGTGAGTCCAAAGCTGAAATAGTAACTTTCAAATGTTCTGAAGACACACTAAACAGATACAATCTACCTCCACCTTCCGAGCTTCTGTTTGAACTGCGTTGCCTCCTCGCTAGTTTCTTGGCTTGGGTTGATGGTGAAACCTAATAATGCTATAATATCACAAATATCACCAGGATCTGGGTTTATATCCCCCCTTAAAAGAACACTTGACCAATGTTGATGGATATGAACTGATTGGTGTGTGACACTCATGCGCAGGAAAATGTAAACACTATTAATGTATAAAAGGGAAAATATATATACATTTTATTTTCATATTTAGGATTTTTTTCAAGCTTTAATACTTCATTTATATATATTTTTTAAAACACAGAGGATCAAGGAAATACGTCACCTTTTCTGAAGCTTTATTAAACAGGACTTTAGAATTGTTTTGTTTGTTTTTTTTATTCTAAAAGACGCCCACCATCATGCCTTCTTGTATTCATCCGCACAGTAGACACTTGGACTCAGCTTTTCCGAGAATCCCTTGTCCGTGCACTTCTGCGATCAGGTCTTGTAAGATGATGTCAGTCAGTTGGCTGCTTTTCTTGGTGGCCAGACAGTTTTGGTCTTTTGGGAAAAACATGTTGCCTTTTGGAGGTGGCCTCGCTGACCCTGAGAGAAAAAAACACACCACTTAGCTCAAATACTATTCAGGACCCGTGGGTGTCCATACATATATACTATTGATGGGATGATGAGGCCTAATGCTACAGCTGTGTAGTAAGACACTGTATCATAATTTTTAAAGGCTGCTAGATGGCACTCTCGTTTTTATACATTTCACTACTTATTCAATTAAACGTGGCATAATTTTCAAACTTAGAGTGCCATCTAGAGGCCTCTAAAATTAAGACACTGTATCATGATAATGTGTGTGTGTACAGCTGTATAATGAGGTCTCATCACTAATGACAATTAATAATTTCATCTTTGAATATGATACAAAAATCGTGTTTAGTTTTTTCTCCTGTTTTGCAGTAACTACCTCCATAAATACTACATATACTAATGATGGGTTGATGAGGCCTGGTGAAAGAGCTGTGTGGTGAAGACACATGACACAGTGTCTCCATTGTGGAAAGGCCACTAGATGGCATCATTAATTTTAAAATCTAGCCAGGTTTCGTTGAATTAGTAGATTAAGGTTTGTCAAAAAAAGAATATTGGCCAGACTAAAAAGTTGCTGAATTGTATATGACAATTGGTTCAATTGGTACAGACTGATATTAAAAAGCACCAGAATGTGTACTTATTCATGCAACTAGACTTAACTTTACACAAGAGAGGAACATACAAATACAAACTAACAGACCCCAACACAGGGACGATGAAATACATTTATATTTGATTTAAATAAGTAAATAAACTGATTTAATTAAATAAACTGTTTCAACATATTCAAAAAGTATAAGATTCTGACATATTGTGGCAAAAGTGGAAACTACAGCAGATAGTGAAATAAATAATCTGGACAAGTGAGTATTCTGAATGAAGAAGAAAGCAATTGGAAGTTAATTGATCCATTATTAATCATGTATTTCTGATCACAACCAATAAGGGAAAAAATACAAACAATAAATCACCACTTATGAGGATGATTTTCTGACATGTCTACATATTAACAAGCAGGTGAGTGAATCCAAAGATAATCAACTCCAATGTTTTATCTGAACAAAAAAAATAAGTAGCAATGATGCATAAAAATGTCAATAATTTGCCAATGGGACTATAAGCAAACCATGAACACAAAAACAACAACTCACAGTTGCAGATGGCCAACTTGTTTCCTCCCACATACTGTGTGTTCCATCGGAAGCGTGTCTGTTCACTACATTCCACATAAGTTGGTTTTCCTTTGATGAAGTTGAAATCAAAACCCTGAAAAAAGGAAAACTGGTCAGAGAACACCACTGATACTGTGACTTTAATGTAACCAGAGCCTGAATTAACAACCCATGGTTAAAAGGTAACATTCCACAATTTTAAAATAATAACAATTCGATTTTTACAAAAGATGATCTGGTCAAATAGAAAAAAATAAAGTTACTAAATCTAAATGTAGCCTTTAGCAACACGAACGAGAATAAATGGCAATAAAAAAAATCTTTAAAAACAATTGGTAATTACATGGTTGCAGAGGGGTCGACAAAAGCGCTTCATGGCAATTGTAATACATGCTAGTCCTCCATTTTCTGGGACCTCTGCTGCAGTACAGTTTTTCGGCTCTGCGCCTTCACATTCTAAAAGTTTGATAGTTTGGGTTATTTAACGCCTGCACTGATCTCTGGTAGACATGAGGTTGGTATCAAGGGTTTGAACCAGCAGCCATTTATACATACGACCACGGAACTCACCGGTCAGGTGATGTTTGTGCATATTATCTGTCAAGTTCCTCATGTGGAGAAGCATCCTGGCGAGCTGCTGGCTGCTCCACTTTGCTGGTGGACTTTGGAAGCATGAATCTATCAGCTGTGGGTTCAGAGCAGAGTTAAAATACAAGCGCTAGGAACATTGACTAGTTCATATATAAGTAACTTGGGCCTGATATAACGTACTGTATATGTATATAAACACAAATTACTGTTCCATATAAGTTATTTACCTATGTACTTAATCTTCAATCTTCATCTTTGTTTACCATGAAAAGTTCAATAGAAAACATATGTATATTTATTATTAGTACTTAAAAAGGAAAAAAAAAAGTCAAATTGAACAATTTCCATTGGATTCATTGTTATTCTTTTGTTGTTTAAAAAAAAAAAATGGATATATATATAAATAAATAAAAAAAACTAGGTATTCCCTGAGGTAACATATTTCCATGCCTTGGTCACATGATGAGTTGCTCCCAAAAATACTGCATGCGGAAATTTGTAAAAAGCCCTATTTTATTTGTGCTGTATTTTATTGACAGATCATTTAGTGCATTTGATAAAATGTGTCTAAGGCCACTGAGCTGCTATTGTTTTAGAGCAAATACCAAAAAAAAATGAAGTTTTTTTTTTTTTGTTAATCCTTTCAATATGAATAGAGATAAATGAGTGTCTTGGAACTGGGAATGACAGCAACACAACTGCACGTCAGCAAAACAGCAGTTCATATAATCCTCGTACGCATGTTTCTGCTACTGTTGACCCTTCGACAGCTGCCTTGTTAGTATGTGCATATCAGACACACATTAATGTCCATGTTGATCAACAATACTTTGAGTCCAGTAATAAATGTCTAACCAGCTTTCACCGTGGTTATGAAGAATTAACAAGCCTGGTTAGAGGTTGAAGCACATAGAAATGGATCTCGTGGATAAGCTGGCGGTTAGCAAGGTTCCACAAATAAGTGTGACCAACAACCCCTGCACATCTGCATGGCTGCCTTTCTTTCTTAGTGGAAGAAAGAAGTAGGAATCACACCCTAAAATTGCAAACCTTCTTCAGAGGGTGTCAAACCTATTTTTATAACTTGGATGTTTACAAATGTAGTCATTCTTTAAATCAATTGTTAAGAGTTATACATTGTTACGGTAGACACAACATAAGACTATGTACAAAGGTTTGGGTTATTTTATCATTAAAAGAAACTTATATCTTGTTAACAGCTAATGGATGTCATCACAAGAAGCAAACAGGTTGGGTTGGCCCAAGTATGTGGGGTAATAAAATGAGAAACTTCGGGAGATCGACTGCTGATTGCTATGGTTTTAAAAAGGCCCAATGGCACCCTATGACAAGGTTTGGCCTAATGCAAGGGAGTATGCAAAGGTGTTCCTGATACTGGTCGACGGTTCATAGCATAGCAGAGAAACGAGTTATCCTCAAGACATTGTTTTAGTAAAATAAACCATTGCTTTGAATCAACAGCACTTTTTTACAGTTCAGGACATGTTTATGTAAGGAGGGTACCATTACTGTGCATGGCAATTTATATCTTGGGACTGAAGACAGTGTCAAGTAGAATACTTGTCAGGATATGCAGACATGGCATGAAATATTGGGCCACTACAACGACAAATGAATGTAGTGTTAATCTAGGTAGATGATGTAATAATTGCTGCCAGCAATGGTGGATGTAAATGACATGCATTCAGTCAATTTGAATTTCTTGAATTTCAAGATGGAAGACTTAGCTAAGCTTAAGCATTTTCTTGATTGACATTTTTACTCCAATCTGATGGATGTGTAAGGAACCAAAACGGGTGCAATGGGTGAGAGGCAGGCAGAGTTCAGAGGTACAAGAGAGAGTGACAGTGAGAAGTTAGGCCTAATAGCTTAGAGTGACCCAGAATTACTGTGTAAGCCTAAGTAAGATCAGTTCTTTAGGTTCAGGAAAAATGAAGAAAGAGCCCACAGGAGCGCTTTTAACCTGTGAGACAGAATAAACAGGTATGGCCTCTACTATGCAAAAGTGTATATATTCAGGGAAAAATAAAGATGACTACAAATAAAACCAAAGAGAAGTATATGAGGATAATCAGGAACCAATCACCTTAGCCAAAAAAAAACACAAAACAATAGGCAGACAGAGGTGCAAATATCAGGTGATCCATTGTGAAGTACGGAATTGTAACAATTGCATTCTGCACTACTGTTGTAGACGTCACAAGCAAACATTGAATCAAAACTGTAAAAGATTAGCAGAAATAACATTGGTGTCTTAAGAGTGGAAAATGCACATTTGTGTTGTATTCTATTGTGTTTAATTTTTTGGGTGGGATTTTAGCAACCTAAGTAAAATTCGGAGATTCAGAGTCATTCTTTATTTAGTGTACTCAGTTGTTAAGGTACATAAATCAAAAACCAAAAAACCTCACAACTAACAAAAAGACAATGTTAGATTGTGAAATTGTATTATACTGCTGTTAATAAACTTTAGATGTAATGTATTATTTTCGCCACAGTGAGGAGTAAGAGTTTAAGCCAGAAGCTCATGTGACCTCATCACATTTTTCTAGATAAAGCCACCTCTAATTTTTTCTTTAGTTTCTGTCGGTATTGTGGGAATTTGAAGTTCAGTAAGTCTTTATTAAATATGCTTTAATAAGCTAATGAATACCCCCCATAAGTTCAGCTTGAGAAGAGGGTGCACAGCTCAACACAGGTTTCACGAAGATCTTCTGACTTAAAACTAGTACAAACAGGTTCTCAGAGAGTCTGTTACAACACCACATTTAACAGATCCCTTGGAGACCTTCAAATACAATAAAGTGGTTTAAACATTAATCGCAGTATAGCTTAGGGTAGGTTAGGTAGAACCTTAGTTTTTTTTCCATGAAGTCAGTATGTTGACGTGACAATTTTACATCACAATAGAGTGACTGTTTTTAGGCATTTTAAGGGTTGTATCTTACAGGATACAGCTAGGATAGTCACAACTGATTGAATACACTATTTTTGAGAATAAAGTTGACACACAAGTAACTCCCTTTAGACTATTATTCCTGATAAATAGGAAAACAGATGACAAAGTTCAGTTAGTGTTAAACAATCTCTGACCTCAAGATCATTGGCTAGACGGCCGAACAGCTGAGTTTTTGAGCTGCAGTTTTGAGGTCCACTCTCATCTGGAGAAATAGAAAATGACACGGCTGCCCAAAGAAAAAGAAAATTGCATTTAAAAAATATATGCATTTAGTTATGAGCAATGTAATATTTACCCGCTAGTGAGAGCATTAGTAACAGTCCTTTGATGTCCATGGCTGATGGGAAACTGAAGATAAATGATACTGTTTATTGGGATCATGCATATTTAGGGAGCCAAGTTTGCTGAACATTGTGCAATTATTTATTTACACAGAACTTTCCTGAATATTTACAAACTGCTGTGATGCAATATGAGCAATGAGTCAACATTCGACGAACAAATGTCATGAAATCAATAAAGTGTACGGGGATATATCTTACATTTAAAATGTTTAACAAAGTCACGAGTCATCGTTTATTTTTGTTTTTTTATTGTTTTTTTTTTTTATATAAAACAACAACTCAAAATACTCAACTCGAAATAATGCAACACAAATGGCAGTGGCTATCATCGAAAAGTTTTAATTTCAGAATGTTTGACACTTTTTGTATATCATTTATTTATAGTAAAAACAGTTTTGGCCCCAGAACTGACCCCTATGGGTCCCCACAGACTATGACCAAACAAGTTGATGTGTTATCACCTATTTTTACATATTGGGATCGCTTGTGTAAATAGCTCTTGACCCATTCCAGTACTACACCTCTAATGCCATATCTTTGTAGTTTAAGCTATTATTATTATGGTTAATGGTGTCAAAAGCTTTTTTCAGGTCTATGAAATTCCTATTGAGTGTAGTTTTAGTTAATGGCATCAGTAATGATTTCCACTGACTCAGTTAGCACTATGAAAGTCGAGTAATTCTTTCTGAATCCATACTGGCTGTCATATAGCAATTTGTGTTTGTTGATGAAGTCGTCTAGCCTATTGTTAAATAGCTTCTCTAGAATTTTTGACAGTTGTGGCAGTATTGAGATTGGTCTGTATTTGGTAAACTCATGTGTACCACCTTTTTTAAACAGAGGAACAACTTTGGCAACTTTCATTTTGGTGGGAAATGACCCAGCTGAAATGAGAGATTGAAAATGTAAGTGAGCGGAGCAATGATATCAAATAAGACCTTTTTAACCAGTTTCATATCCAGGTAATTTACATCAGTGGATGTTTTTGCTAAGCATTTGTTCACCAGGTGTCTAGGTGTGCTGTGTGCCTTCAGTGGTGTGGGAAGCATTGCATTATCAAAGTGGTCCCGGTGTAGGGGTGAGCTCAGAATGACCTTGGCTAGCTCGGGCCCGATGTTGACAAACAATTCATTGAATCTATTTGTTATGACTCATTGGTTCTCTTCCTGCATGTTGTCATATTTGAAGTACTTCAACTCGGTTTTGGGCAATTATTATTGGTCACTTTGTTTAGAAAATTCCATATTTTTCTTGTTTAATTAGAGTTTTCTGCTAATAGATTGCTGTAGTATTCTTTCTTGCATTTATTAAAGATGTTATTTCGAATGTTTCTTTACCTTTTGTATCTCATTTCTGACTGGATTGTCCTAGTTTTAATGAACTGTCTGTACAGTGTTTTTTTTCTGCAAGCATTAATCACTTTTTTTAAAGCCATGGTTTCCCTTCCTTATTCTGATGTGTGTTTCTTTTTTCACAAAACAAAGTTTGCAGAAAGCCTGCTACAATTGCCAACCATAATATAAACCGTATTTTTAGGGATGGCCCTGACTTCACTTTTAAAGCCTTTTTTTTTCTCTGTTCATTTCACAGTAAAAAATAAAACTTAAGCTCACCTTAAATATAGTGGACACTTGGCTTTTGTGTTATTCATTTTAAATACATCCCTGGCCATCCCTTTACTCTTAATGAATTAGATTACATTATCGATTGCTAATGTATATAGATCATGTAATAGGATATTTAATTTACTCTTATTAATATATATAAGAGATCGATATGTGTATATATACTGAATATTGGTATATACCCCTGTCAGAAATGCTTCAAATTCATTAATACAATCATATTCCAGTTAAGGATCGAGACGATTAAAAAAAGCACATTATGATTAGCACAACATAGTGAAACAACTGTCTACTGCATGTCCCAGAATGCAATGTGCAAGCCCTTAATATATTAATACTCTCTATTAATATTATTTTCTTTGGCAAGAAAATTAATAGCATCACATTTTTGAATTTCCATTTGTGCTGTCAAATCAAAATGAATTGTATGTGATGGATGACAGGATTCCTGTGGGTTCATTTTGTGTAATCACGTTAAAAAAACATTGATGTTCATCAGTTTGAAACATGTTAAATGTTGCCTGAACAAACGGATGGAAGAGAAAAGGGATTAAGACCAATGCTTTTTGGTTTTTCTTTTTTCTTTTTTTTTAAATTAAATGTACTTCTTGACAACTTGACAAACTGAGATACACCCGAAAAGACATATGACAAAACTGTCCTCTTAAATAATTAGAGAAGTGCTCATTACTATTTGAACTTTAATAGAATTTGTTTAATTACTATTTCACATCATTTTTAAACCTACTAAGCTCTAATATCTAGTAAACTGACTCACAAAGCTTCAATATGATTAATGTAAAGACAATAAAAATAGTAAGAATTGTGCCTTGGTGTGCATTATCTGCATGATGATGGATTCATCTTCATTAAAAACCCTTAAATCCATATACCAGTGTAATTTATGAAGTACTTTAAAACATACAGTATAGGCAGGTTTCAAAACTTGGTGCTCCTCAGCAACTTGGCAGATCGGTTCTCTGTAAAATAGACACTTTCTCTTGTGTCCATCGTGGTTGGGACTGGCTCTAGTGAACCAGTATTTTTGATTCTGAAGACATCAAATTTGTTGGGTAACACACCCTTGTGGAAAAGAAAGTGGGTCAAGGATGAAAACAAGACGATGTTACTAAAACCAATGATCATGGAAATGGACTTCACTGGAGCATACTGTACATAGACTCCATCTTCCAGAGCATATCCTGGGAAGAGCAGGATTGGTGGAATCCCTAGTAAAGTTTCACCACTCAACAGTCTTATGAGTAGTCCTGACACCAATCCCATTATACCACCATAACCATTGGTTACTTTGATGAAAAGGATGCAAACGAGTTGAGGGACGATTAGAACGTAGGCCATGTCTGTACTCAAGAACCAAAAGAATAAAGAGCTTTTTTTAAAGTGGGTTAAGGCAGTTCCAACAACACCCACAACGACTACAGAGATCCGAATCACCCAATGGATCTCTCTGTCCGAGGCCTGTATAGGAGAGCAGAGAAGGATGAACATAAGAATCTTTGTAAGAGCATAAATTATCTGGTTAAAAAACATACCTGTGGCCTTAGGATGTTCTTGTAGATGTTCGTTGAGAAGAGCGATGATGAAGAAAGCAACACAGAGTCCGCTGATGACATCACAGCTGCGGCAATACAAGCTGTACAAATGATTGAGACATAGTTTGGAGTGAGGTGGAGCAGACTGATCGGCAGTGCAATAGCTGCTTCTCCACGTTCATAAGGAGACGGTGAGCCATAAGATGTCTGGTTCCAATCTGAAAAAGAAGAAGGTTAAGTTCTCAAATTGGATTACAGATGCTGTATTTGATTTTCTTTACTACAATAATGTTTACTAACAAAAAAGTGAAAAAGAAACAATGGAGAAAACAAGAAACATCCATACTCACATCGAGGTAATAAAGTGACATTGGAACACTATGCCCACCCCTGTTAGATAATGAGTATCATTTGTGAATGTTTTGAGAATTAATTCGTTTTGAGAATTGTAAGAAGTATTTTTTGTTATGAGGATTATAAAAGACAAAGTCCAACTAGTGGTCTTCCAAAATTAAGATGATGTATCTACTATGTTCCCTAATGAATTCCCCTTTATTGATACAGATTGAACTGTTGCATACCTGTTGATGCGGCCACAGCTCCAAACAGCATAGAAGGGATAGCAAATATTGGTAAAGAAATGGCTGCAAGCAAGCATGAACGCCTTGCTGATGAAATGTTTGGGGATGACAGAGTCCTCTGGTGTAGGCACTGATATCCCAAACTGCCAAGGCTCTGCAACATAATGTAACGTTCGTCAAAGTTCAGAGTTACGATTCTTTAAATCGAAAATAAACTGTTCATGTGTTGTAACAGTACGACAACAGTAAGACAAGGAAAATAATTTACTCTTAGCGATACTTCACTGATTTGTATAGTCTAGAAATTTGTGGTCGAATAGAAAAAATAAAAATAAAACCAAGCCTATAGTGTACACCAGTGGTCCCCAAACTAACTTATTTTTACCACCCATTTTTAGGGGGTTGATAATTCTTTGAAGTACCTAAATAAGGTTGTTTTTTTTAGGTTTTTTTTTAATATACACCTTCTTCAATTTGTTTGCTATCTAAGAAAGTTTTGTTCAAATTGATTTCATAAATAGTGTTGTTATTTATTTCCTAACTTTCTTTCTGTAAGGAACCTGGAAAGGGTTTGTGTGGCTTTCTTGAAAACAATACATTTTCACGTTTAGGCACCTCGGCTATTTTTTCTGTTATAAATTGAGCCCCTATCAAAGGACAGATTTACGTGGGAGGTTTGGGGACGTTTGCTGTCTGCTCTTCCCCTCTCTAGAGGTTGTTTGTTTCTTTGGCAGATGATAACATGCTCATCATCAGATTCAGTTAGACAATAAAATGAGTGTTTCAACGTACCAAGAAAAGGAATTGATCAATCACCAACCCAATGTTTTTGACTTTCATTTCACCAATCCATGGAGCGTGGAGGGAGTTGTTGAACAAAGTCTCGCTGATATCCAAGCTATGAGGGGTCATCAGGATGAAAGGCACGCAGAACCACTGTAGATTGAAACACAATTATTTTTAATAATTTATCAATGTGTGTAAAAGTGGGTTTCATGGTTATGTCAAGTTTTAAGTTCAGGATTTTACACAGGTAGGTGAAGGTGTGATGATACTGATCAGCTGAGTTGAAAGAACTGTATGTTGGTCAAAGGGTAAAAAAAACAAGCAGTTTTATTGTTTGTTTTAGCTTAGGCTGAGTTGTACCGCATTTCTGAATAAAATTGATAAAAACTACAGACATGAGTTGCTTCGTTGGTCTTGGATGTCACAACAGTATTTAAATATGCAGTACTTTAGGCAGAAATGTATAACAAACGCAATGGCAAGGCAATCACTGTATTTACGGTAAAATTTTGAGCACATTAAGGCTGTTTGATTAGAGATCATGGCTCATGTGCAACTTTCGCAGGCAATTTGATGCCATTTTTAAATATTTTTACATGTCTTTTAAGAAAAGGGCTTGCCAATTTTGTATTGGATGAGGCTCGTTGGAAAATACAACCCTTATTATCATGTTCCTTTTTGTTTGTTTTAAAAGCTTGTGTACAGTAAGCCTGTCACAGACACCTTAAGAAAATAAGCACATCTACCAAATCCAAATTAAAAAAACATTTAGCCATTTAGCAAAGGTTCTAAGAAACTCACCAAGCTGAAAAAAACAAGGGAGAGTTGAATAACATCAGTGTATGCCACAGAGTAGAGTCCACCTAGCAGTGTGTAGGTCACTGCCACAGCTGCAGAGATCCAGACACAAACGTTGTAATCCAAATCCAGAATAACAGCCATGACTCCTCCTGTGTGGTTACATTCACAGTATTTATTTATACATATGTTTAGAGAGCAAGGAATCATGGTCAATCAGGGAATGTTCACTTAAAAGGGGAAAATACACTTTACCTAGACCGATCAATGTTGGTGGAATATACAGCGTTTCAAGCAACACTGAGAGCATGCTGATGACTGATGTCAGGACTGGCCCATACCTCAAATGGAAAGGATCCAACATTGTCGTGTAGCGACTTTCTCTCATTCGCTTTGCAAAAACGAGACCAGCTTTGAAAGAGAAGTTAAAAGATTAAATCGAGAGGTCTACAAATGATTGTGTCTCCATGACTGCAACCATGTTTAACCTAATGATACAAAACAATTGAATATATTAAAAACAATCAACAGGGATAATTAAAAGAAAATATAGACAAGAGACTGATGGTGAATCAACCGATGATCTTCCTGCTGTCAAACAAAAAAGAAGAGGTTGGAGAAAGTACAGTGCTGAGTACTTTTCATTGGGATTTTTTGGGAATGACAATTGATGTAAGTGTACATGTATGAGTGTGCCTGTGTGCACATGTGTATGCATGCTTCTAATACTGAAGGTGTTGCAACAAGTTACATATGCTGTGTTAGTGACTGTGGAGCTTCCAATATGTTTCTCCTCTATAGATTTCAGTCCTTTATGTTCAATCTACAATAAAAAGTGCTCTGTGAACGCAAACAATTTCTATCTATCTTTTATTATAATGCCTCCGTATTTATGGGGTCCGAGTTGGGCCGCAAAGGTTTTCTTTGGGACTTAAAACTGGGCCCTGAGATAAAATAGGTTGGGGACCACTGTCCTCGAAGTTTCAAATTCAGAGGGTACATTTTGCACGTATGAACACAAACTTACCTAATGCATACGTTGTCATATAAGCCACCAACATCAATATAGCCGACAACAGTCCCTTGGATGGGGTATAGACCATTTCTGTGGTTCCGACTATGAAGCCTCCACCAACCCATGTAGCTAAAACCAAGAGAAGGAAGATTGTATGTAAAGTGAAAAAGTAAAAAGAAATAAAAAGCACTTAATTATATATTTTTTTGACTATTTGTCATCGAACCAGATTTGCATCACAACCAAATTATTTTCAGTATAGTCCATCAAGTTGTAACTTGTCCGTCCTCTCACCTGCAGGGGCTCAACTGACAAACCTTGTTCCTCTCTTCCCCTTCTCTAAGTTCTAAGTTGGGCTTCCCCAGTATAAAGTAATCCAATTAAAGTATGTGTTAGTTCAAAGATATGAATCTGTTCATTATTTAGAAAAAAAAGCCAAAGTGGCTCAATGGAAACTACAGAAAAACGATACACAGTATTTACACTCCTAATGTTTCATTTTCAATTAACAAAATTAGCAGGTGATGTTACAGATTGCATTGATCTTTCTTAATAACAAGGGCCTTCAGAGTCAGACTATAAACACCTGACAGCATGTAGTAAACACAATAATAGAACCTTGGTTATGAAGGTAACCAGGGAATTTTATTTCTGAAGACGTGCAAGTTTAGAAATGCATATGATCTCAAAAAAACTGATACCAGATTTCTATTCTAGTCAGTAAGAAGGCAAATCCATGTCCCTGCAGTTCTTAAAAATATTATAGTTGTTCAAGTGTAACTACATGTAAAGAGCCAATAGTCTCTATTTATAATATATATTTTATGTTGTCTTGCATACATACTAATGATTTAGCCTCCAAAGGTTAAGAATTTGCTCTGTTACCTGTCAAACTGAAGACTCCAACCACCCAGTTGATGTTGCGGTTCCCTAGCACTGCCATACTCGTGCTAGTGGCTCCACTCTTTTTCTGCTCCCTTCGGGCCTTATAAGAAGCCCAGATGCCACAGCCAAAGATTAAAAGGTAGAACATTGCCATAACCACAACTCCTGGGATGTTGACAGCCATGGTGCTGGATCACATCTGAAGATTTCCGGGCTCAGAGTGGGAGGGTGGATGCCTTTTTTTTTTTTTCATGTCTTTGAACCTGCTTCTCTACATTCCCTTAGTTCACTGAGACACAAAAGCAAAAATGCAATTAGTTATTACGACCTCTTTTAATGATTGCTGAGGATGACTATGAGTTCTTGTTACTGTAAGATATTACGATAACAACTTTAACAGACTAGATAAACTTTCTGCAAACATAGCAAAGTTCAGCCCACCATATACATAGTATCAATGTGACGTTGGTGAAAGTGTAACTAAAGTTGATCAGATTCACAAGTCTGTTCCTCACCAGGCTCTTGTCGACCGATTGCATGCTCGTCACTGAATTTTCTCTTTCACATGGAAAGCATTTTGGCATGGATTAAAGAGGGATGGCTGTTTTTGATCTAAAATAGTTGTGTAAAATGTGTTTATATTCAATGGTTTGTGTACATTACTGAAACCAACATTACAAGTACAATAGCGAGTTGGCAGATCCATTAACCTGTTCGCGGGCTATATGCACTCTGATGATGTCTCGTCCCTGAAGAAGGATGATGGGCGCCTGTGAGTAAATGTCAAGGATAAAGTGTGCGAATTGACCTTACATTCCAATCTCTCTGCTGCCCCTCTTTCATTCACCTCTCTCTGCCATCTGCCTGCCTCAAAACAATGGGAAGCAAAGCCATCAGTCGCTGGAACTCTCTACCACCTGAACTCTATAACTGTGACTCTCTACCACTCTTCAAGAGCGGCTTTATTCGTCATTACATATTGGTATACATACGTGGAATTTTTCGTGGTTGTGGACGACTCCGGAATTTGTAAAAAAAAAAATAGATTAAGTAAAAACAATATATACTGTAAGGAAATGATGACAATTGATAAAGGTAAGACAAAACGTATTAAGTCAACAATTAAATAGCACATTAACTTTAATTATTACTATTTTCTTTAATATAATCAAACAGTTTAGTGAATAGAATTGAAGATGACGAAAGAATGTGTGTGAAGATGAAACAGCAGGGTGGGTCAGTGAGGAAAAGAGGGAAGTCTTAGAAGTTCAACCTCTAAGTGAAACCACTAATGCAAGGAAGGATGCAAAGGTGTGGCTGATACTGGTCGACGGTGCATAGCATAGCAGAGAAACGAGTTATCCTTAAGACGTTGTTTTAGTAAAATAAACCATTGCTTTGAAGGAACAGCACTTTTTCTTTTACAAAAGTTCAGGACATGTTTATATAAGGAGTGTACCATTAGTGTGTATGGCAATTTATATCCTTGGCACTGAAGACAGTGTCAATTGGAATACTTGTCAGGATATGCAGACATGGCAAGAAATATTACAAATTACAAATATCCGGATGTTATCCGACGAATGAATGTAGTGTTAATCTGGGTGGATGATGTAATCATTTCTGCGACCTATAAACAAAAAATGGTGGATGTAGATGACATGCATTCAGACAATTTCAAGATGGAAGACTTAGCTAAGCTTAAGCATTTTCTTGATATAGATTTTTACTCCAATCTGATGGATGTGTAAGGAACCAAAACAGGTACGTGAGAGGCAGGCGGAGCTCAGAGGTACAACAGACAGTTTTGTGTTTCAAGAGAGTGACAGTGAGAAGTTAGGCCTAATAGTTTAGAGTGACCCATAATTACTGTGTAAGCCTAAGTAAGATCAGTTCTTTAGGTTCAGGAAAAATGAAGAAAGAGCCCACAGGAGCGCTTTTAACCTGTGAGACAGAATAAACAGGTATGGCCTCTACTATGCAAATGTGTATATATTCAGGGAAACTGTTGAAAAATAAAGATGACTACAAATAAAACCAAAGAGAAGTATATGAGGATAATCAGGAACCAATCATCTTAGCCAAAAAAAACACAAAACAATAGTCAGACAGAGGTGTAAATATCAGGTGATCTGCTGTGAAGTACGGAATTGTAACAATTGTATTCTGCACTACTGTTGTAGACGTCACAAGCAAACATGGAATCAAAACTGTAAAAGGTTAGCAGAAATAACGTTGGTGTCTTAAGAGCGGAAAATGCAAATTTGTGTTGTATTCTATTGTGTTTATTCTTTTTTATTTTTATTTTAGCAACCTAAGTAAAATTCAGAGATTCAGAATCATTCTTTATTTAGTGTACTCAGTTGATAAGGTACATAAATCAAAAACAAAAAAAAGTGACAACTAACAAAAAGACAATGTTAGATTGTAAAATTGTATTATACTGCTGTTAATAAACTGTAGATGTAATGTATTATTTTCGCCACAGTGAGGAGTGAGAGTTTAAGACAGAAGCTCATGTGACCTCATCACATTTTTCTTGATAAAGCCACCTCTAATTTTTAGTTTCTGTCAGTATTGTGGGAATTTGAAGTTCAGTAAGTCTTTATTAAATATGCTTTAATAAGCTAATGTTAACGCGACAATTTTACATTAAAATAAAGTGACATGTAAATCATGTTTTTAGGCATTTTAAGGGGAGAGGGGTTCTAAATGTTTGTATGTTACACAAGCTAGGATAGTCACAACTGATTGAATACACTATTTTTGAGAATAAGGTTGACACACAAGAAACTCCCGGTAGACTATTATTCCTAGTAAATAGGAAAACAGATGACAAAGTTCAGTTAGTGTCAAAATATCTCTGACCTCAAGATCATTAGCTAGACGGCTGAACAGCTGAGTTTTTGAGCTGCAGTTTTGAGGTCCACTCTCATCTGGAGAAATAGAAAATGACACGGCTGCCAAAAGAAAAAGAAAATTGCATTTAAAAAATATATGCGTTTAGTCATGAGCAATGGTAATATTTACCCGCTAGTGAGAGCATTAGTAACACTCCTTTTATTTATTTACACAGCACTTTCCTGGATATTTACAAACTGCTGTGATGCAATATGAGCCATGAGTCAACATCCGAGGAACAAATGTCATGAAATCAATAAAGTGTACAGGGATATATCTTACATTTAAAATTTTCAACAAAGTCACGTGTCATCGTTTATTTTTGTTTTTGCTTTTCAATACAAAACAACAACTCAAAATACTAAACTCAAAAAAATGCAACACAAATGGCAGTGGCCTGCTTTTTTTTGTCAGAACTGTGTTTATTTGTAGTGGTAATGGATATAATATATGAGCGGCTTGTTTTAATTCATTTCAGTTTCACTTCATTGTTTATCTTATGTTTGTAGGTTACACATTGCAATACAATCCAAAGTTGTTTTTTTAATTTAACTTAAAACTGTCTAATCTCTGTGCTGTGTGCCTTCAGTGGTGTGAGAAGCATTGCATTATCAAAGTGGTTCCAGTGTAGGGGTGAGCTCAGAATGACTCAACTCAACTAAACTTTATTTATAAAGCACTTTAAAAACAACAACAGTCGTTTACAAAGTGCTGTACAGTGACATAATAGAAAGCATAGTTAAAACACACAAAGGTGAAAACAATATCAAATAAAACAAGTAAAAAGCACTCAAAACAGCTCAGAGTCTCATGCTGTGTAAAAAGGCGTGGGAATAAAAGTGTGACCTTGTCCAGCTCGGGCCTGATGTTGACAAACAATTCATTGAAACTATTTGTTATGACTCGTTGGTTCTCTTCCTGTCCCAGTTTTAATGAACTGTCTGTACAGAGTGTTTTTTTTCCGCAAGCATTTATCTATGTTTTTTTAAGCCATGGTTTCCATTCCTTATTCTGATGCGTGTTTCTTTTTTCACAAGACAAAGTTTGCAGAAAGGAATCATATGGTTTATTCACATCTGTTTCATTATAAATATTGTTCCAGTTTTGCTTAAGTAGTTCATTGTTTAGAGTATTCATTACTTTTTCTGTCCTGACTCTAATGTATGTGTTTTTATTCAGTGTCTGTCTCGCAGTGTTTTCCAAGTTATATGTAGCAAAGATTGATAGGTGGTGACTTATGTCATTAATCAGGAGACCTCTTGCTATATCATTAGCGTTAGTTAAAATGTTATCAATTAGAGAAGCACTGTGTGTTGTGATCCTGCTTGTGATAAGAGGTTGTAAGCCAATTGTGAACATTATATTGGTGTGCTCATCAATTAGCGTGTTTTCGTTTGGATTGAGCAGGTCTTTTTGCGTGAACTTGTGGGAGCCTGCTACAATTGCCAACCATAATATAAACCTTATTTTTAGGGATGCCCCTGACTTCACTTTCAAAGCCTTTTTTTTCTCTGTTCATTTCACAGTAAATAATAAAACATAATTTCACCTTAAATAAAGTGTACACTTGGCTTTTGTGTTATTAGTTTTAAATACATCCCTGACTTTACTCTTAATGAATTAGATTAAAGTCTATATTGCTAATGTATATAGATCATGTAATAGGATATTTACTTTACTCTTATTAATATATATAAGAGATCGATATGTGTATATATACTGTATATTGGAATCACACTAAAGGATCCCAGAGCCCATACCCCTGTCAGAAATGCTTCGAATTCATTAATACAATCTGATTCCAGTTATGTCAGACGATTAAAAAAAAGCACATTATGACTAGCACAACATACTGAAACAACTGTCTACTGCATGTCCCAGAATGCAATGTGCAAGCCCTTAAGAAATTCATACGCTCTATTAATATTATTTTCTTTGGAAAATTAATGGCATCACATTTTTGAATTTCTATTTGTGCTGTCAAATCAAAATGAATTGTATGTGATGGATGACAGGATTCCTGTGGGTTCATTTTGTGCAATCAAAAAATAACAAAACATTGATATTTATCAGTTTGAAACATGTTTAATGTTGCCTGAAGAAACAGATGGAAGAAATAAGGGAGTAAGATGTTTTTTGTTTTTCATTTATTACTAATTACTATTTCACATCATTTTTAAACCTACTAAGCTCTAATATCTAGTAAACTGACTCACAAAGCTTCAATCTGATAATGTAAAGACAATAAGACTAGTAAGAATTGTGCCTTGGTGTGCATTATCTGCATGATGATGGATTCATCTTCATTAAAAACCCTTAAATCCATATACCATTGTAATTTATGAAGTACTTTAAAACATACAGTATAGGCAGGTTTCAAAACTTGGTGCTCCTCAGCACCTTGGCAGATCGGTTCTCTGTAAAATAGACACTTTCTCTTGTGTCCATCGTGGTTGGGACTGGCTCTAGTGAACCAGTATTTTTGATTCTGAAGACATCAAATTTGTTGGGTAACACACCCTTGTGGAAAAGAAAGTGGGTCAAAGATGAGAACAAGACGATGTTACTAAAACCAATGATCATGGAAATGGACTTCACTGGAGCATACTGTACATAGACTCCATCTTCCAGAGCATATCCTGGGAAGAGCAGGATTGGTGGAATCCCTAGTAAAGTTTCACCACTCAACAGTCTTATCAGTAGTCCTGACACCAATCCCATTATACCACCATAACCATTGGTTACTTTAATGAAAAGGATGCAGACGAGTTGAGGGACGATTAGAACGTAGGAGATGTCTGTACTCAAGAACCAAAACAATAAAGGGCTGTTTTTAAAGTGGGTTAAGGCAGTTCCAACAACACCCACAACGACTACAGAGATCCGAATCACCCAATGGATCTCTCTGTCTGAGGCCTGTATAGGAGAGCAGAGGAGGATGAACATAAGAATCTCTGTAAGGGCATCAATTATTTATTATCTGGTTAAAAAACGTACCTGTGGCCTTAGGATGTTCTTGTAGATGTTCGTTGAGAAGAGCGATGATGAAGAAAGCAACAAAGAGTCCGCTGATGACATCACAGCTGCGGCAATACAAGCCGTACATATGATTGAGACATAGTTTGGAGTGAGGTGGAGCAGAATGATCGGCAGTGCCATAGCTGCTTCCCCACGTTCATAAGGAGACGGTGAGCCATAAGATGTCTGGTTCCAATCTGAAAAAAGGAGCAGGTTAAGTTCTCAATATGGATTACAGATGCTGCATTTGATTTTCTTTACTGTTGTTTACAAACAAAAAAGTGAAAAAGAAAAAATGGAGACGACAAGAAACATCCATACTCTCATCGAGGTAATAAAGTGACATCATAAAGAATTGGAAAAAATGTATAAAACTCTGTTTTTGTGTGATGTTCTGTATTATAACTTGTTTCTTCCCAAATGGTGTTCTTAAACTGGTTATTGAGGATGTATTGACTGCCCATAGCTGATGACAATTCTGACAAACTGTGGCAGCACTTAAGTTTGTAATGAAGGATGAATGTGAGAAACGAAGCATTGAGTCTTCAATCTTTCTGCTGGGTTGTCGACTTTTCACAGGCCATAAAAGGGAGAGCAAAGTAGATCACTGACCAAAATGAATCTGTGAAAAACCAAGTTGACCTGTCACAGACAACACTGCTAATACGAAGTGTGGTTATGCAATAACAGCAGTAATATGACAGTGAGGGTGATGAGGAGAGGAATATTTTGGTTTCAACCAAAAGCGCCCTCAGTTAAAAAAAATTGGTTCCTGCTGAAACTAGCAATACCAGTGCGACAGTCAACTGAGTACACTCCTTAGATTCCTAAATTATACAATGTTGTCCTCTTGATTGGTTGGAACACAGACCAGAACTCACTGTGTCCCTTTGTGGAACCCGATGCCCAACCCTGATAGATAATTAATATCCTTTGTGAATGTTTTGAGAATTAATTAGTTTTGAGAATTGTAAGAAGTATTTTTTGTTATTAGGATTATAAAAGACAAAGTCCAATCTAGTGGTCTTCCAAAATTAAGGCGAAGTATCTTCATCTACTATGTTCCCTATTGAATTCCCCTTTATTGATAGAGATTGAACTGTTGCTTACCTGTTGACGCGGCCACAGCTCCAAACAGCATAGAAGGGATAGTAAATATTGGTAAAGCAATGGCTGCAATCAAGCATGAACGCCTTGCTGATGAAATGGTTGGGGATGACAGAGTCCTCTGGTGTAGGCACTGATTTCCCAAACAGCCCAGGCTCTGTAACATAATGTAACGATTGTCAAAGTTCAGAGTTACGATTCTTTAAATCGAAAATAAACTGTTCATGTGTTATACACAAAATATTCTGCATAATTTAAGACATGTTAACAGTACGACAACAGTAAGGAAGGAACAAGGAAAATAAGTTACATTTTATGGGTACTTAACTGATTTGTATAGTCTAGAAATTTGAGGTCAAATAGAAAAAAATGACTAAATAAAACCAAGCCTATAGTGCACCCCAGTGGTCTCCAAACTACTATTTTTTACCACCCATTTTTAGGGGGTTGATAAGTCTTTGAAATACCTCCATAAGTAAGGTTTTTGTTTTTTTTAATATACACGTACTTCAATTTGTTTGCTATCTAAGGAAGTGTGGTTCAAATTGATTTCATAAAAAGTGTTATTTATTTCCTGACTTTCTTTCTGTGAGGAACCTAGAAAGGGTTTGTTATGTGTGGCTTTCTGAAAACACTCACACTTTTTCTGTTAAAAATTGAACCCCTATCAAAGTACACATTTCCGTGGGAGGTTTTGGGACGTTTGCTGTCTGCTCTTCCCCTCTCTAGAGGTTGTTTGTTTCTTTGGCAGATGATAACATGCTCGTCATCACATTCAGGTAGTCAATAAAATGAATGTTTAAGAACGTACCAAGAAAAGGAATTGATCAATCATCAATCCAATTTTTTTGACTTTAATTTCACCAATCCATGGAGCGTGGAGGGAGTTGTTCAACAAAGTCTCACTGATATCCAAGCTATGAGGGGTCATCAGGATGAAAGGCACGCAGAACCACTGTTGATTGAAACACAATTATTTTTAATAGTTTATCAATGTGTGTAAAAGTGGGGTTTATTGTTATGTGAAGTTTTAAGTTCAAGATTCAGGATACACAGGTAAGCGAAGGTGTCATGAGACTGATCAGTTGAGTTGACAGAACTGTGTGTTGGTCAAAGGGTAAAAAAAAAACAAGCAGTTTTGTTGTTTGTTTTAGCTTAGGCTGAGTCGTACAGGATTTCTTAATAAAATTGATAAAAACTAAAGACATATTAGTAGCTTCGTTGGTCTTTGATGTCACAACAGTATTTAAATATGCTGTACTCTAAGCATAAATGGATAACAAACGCAATGGCAAGGGACCACTGTATTTACGGAAAAATGTTGAGCATATTAAGACTGTATGATTAGAGATCATGGCTCATTTGCAACTTTTGCGGGAAATTTTGATGCCATTTCTAAATATTTTCATTATTGGATGAGGCTCGTTGGAAAAAACAATCCTTAGTATCATGTTCCTTTGTGTGTTTTAAACGCTTCTGTACAGTAAGCCCATGTAGGTTATAATGTGGAAAGCGCCTGTGACTTGGAAACTGGAAGAGTAAACATTTCACTGTTATATTTCCAAATCACAGAAAATAAGCACATCTACTAGATCTCAATTTAAAAAAATATTTAGTCATTTAGCAAAGGTTCAAAGAAACTCACCAAGCTGAAAAAAACAAGGGAGAGTTGAATAACGTCAGTGTATGCCACAGAGTAGAGTCCACCTAGCAGTGTGTAGGTCACTGCCACAGCTGCAGAGATCCAGACACAAACGTTGTAATCCAAATCCAGAATAACAGCCATGACTCCTCCTGTGTTGTTACATTCACAGTATTTCTTTATACACATGTTTAGAGAGCAAGGAATCATGGTCAATCAGGGAATGTTCACTTAAAAGGGGAAAATACACTTTACCTAGACTGATCAATGTTGGTGGAATATACAGCATTTCAAGCAACACTGAGAGCATGCTGATGAATGATGTCAGGACCGGCCCATACCTCAAATGGAAAGGATCCAACATTGTCGTGTAGCGACTTTCTCTCATTCGCTTTGCAAAAACGAGACCAGCTTTGAAAGAGAAGTTAAAAGATTAAATCGAGAGCTCTAAAAATGATTGTGTCTCCCTGACTGCAACCATGTTTAACCTAATGATACAAAAAAAGTGAGCATATTAAAAACCACTTACAGGGAATCATGAAAAAGTGAATCTAAAAATATAAGTAAAATTAACCAATAAATAGCAATGACACATAATGTTTAAAATTTAAAACGATATGAAACATTTTCAAATGTTCTTTTCATCGTATTTTTTTTTTCATTCGAGTATTTTACATGAGACAAGGAAATGAGCGATAAGAACTTTTGTTATTATCGGCCGGACCTAATTGCAGTGGACCGCAATGCACTTGACTCGTTTACGCTTGGCGTTGATAGCAAAAGCTGGAGTAGAAAAAATGGATATCTGTTTCATATGCTGTTAGTGACTGTGGAGCTTCCAATATGTTTCTCCTTTTTAGATTTCAGTCCTTTATGTTCAATCTTCAATAAAAAAGTGCTCTGAGAACGCAAACAATTTCTATCTATCTTTCATTATAATGTCTTCGCATTTTTGGGGTCAGAGTTGGGCCGCAAAGTTCTTTGACACTTAAAAGTGGGCCCTGAGATAAAATAAGATGGGGACCACTGTCCTCGTTATTTCAAATTCAGAGGGTACATTTTGCATGTATGAACACAAACTTACCTAATGCATACGTTGTCATATAAGCCACCAACATCAATATGGCCGACAACAGTCCCATGGATGGGGTATAGACCATCTCTGTGGTTCCGACTATGAAGCCTCCACCAACCCATGTAGCTAAAACCAAGAGAAGGAAGATTGTAAGTAAAGTGAAAAAGTATAAAGAAATAAAAGGCACTTGACTATATATTTTTTGACCATTTGTCATCGAACCAGTGTTGCATTACAACCAAATTATTTTCAGTACAATCCATCAAGTTGTAACTTCTCCGTCCTCTCACATGCAGGGGCTCACCTGACAAACCTTGTTCCTCTCTTCCCTTCCTCTTAGTCAAAAGTCGGGCTTTCCCAGTATAAACTCAATTCAATGATTACAGTATGTGTTAGTTCAAACACATGAATCTGTTCATTATTTAGAAAAATAAGCCAAAGCGGCTCAATGGAAACTCCAGAAAAACGATACACAGCATTTACACTCCTAATGTTTCATTTTCAATTACCAAAATTATCAGGTGATGTTACAGAGTGCATTGATCTTTCTAAGCAACGAGGGCCTTGAGAGTCAGACTATAAACACCTGACAGCATGTAGTAAACAAAATAATAGAGCCTTGGTTATGAAGGTAACCAGGGGATTTTATTTTTGAAGACGTGCAATTTTGTAAATACATATGATCTCAGAAAATTGATATCTGATTTCTATTCTAGTCAGCAAGAAAGCAAATCCATGTCCCTTCAGTTATTATAAATATTATTATAGTTGTTCAAATGTAACTTCATATAAAGAGCCAATAGTCTCTATGTTTAATATATTTTATGTTGTCTTGCATAGACTAATGATTTAGCCTCCAAGGTTTATTTAATCTATGTCATGCCTCAACATCTTTTAAGAATAATGAACTAGTTAAGAATTTGCTCTGTTACCTGTCAAACTGAAGACTCCAACCACCCAGTTGATGTTGCGGTTCCCTAGCACTGCCATACTCATGCTAGTGGCTCCACTTTTTTTCTGCTCCCTTCGGGCCTTAAAAGAAGCCCAGATGCCACAGCCAAAGACTAAAAGGTAGAAAATTGCCAAAACCACAACTCCTGGGATGTTGACCGCCATGCTGCTGGATCACAAATGATGTTTTCATTCAAGATTTCCGGGCTCAGAGTGGGAGGGTGCATGCCTTTTTTTTAATTCTTTGAACCTGCTTCTCTACATTCCCTTAGTCCACTGAGACCCAAAAGCAAAAATGCAATTAGTTAACAATGCCTAGTATGCCTCCAGGACCTCATTTAATTATTGGTGAGGATGACTATGAGTTCCTGTTATGTAAGATAAGATATTACGATAACAACTTTACCAGACTAGATAAACTTTCTGCAGACATAGCAAAGTTATCTCGATCGCTTAAATAGCTTTCAAACACCCTGGATAGGAGACCACTCAACTACTCCAACCTATTCAACCCCCGTTGAACTAGCTCTAGACTAATCACCAATGAGACCTTATCCATCACAGTGATTGTTCGGAAAAAATTAACTAGCACTGACTATACTGCCAAATACCTGTGGAGCCTCTCAGCACAGAAACACAATGAGAGCTAACTGGACTACACACCGGCTGGCAGAGCCTCCATACCAGGATATTGGGAGACACCGCTCAAATCCCAAATATCCCCAAATTTATGATGGCTACTTGGCTTACCGAAAAAGTAAGTCTACATTAATCAACCATAGGCCAAGTATCCTAACTAGTTTAGGAATCTGGAAAAACGTCAGATGCCTCGTAGAGGGAGCTGGTTATACTTCCAACCCTACTCTGAATCCCAGGGGTTACCAGGTCATGTAACTCCGTCTCCTCTGCCTATCAATTCCACTTAAATTCTAATCAACGTTTTTTCAACGATGCTTCTTCTTCCCGGGACACGATAGTGTCGTCTACACTTAAAACAACAACAAACAACAACTGACCATGCAATACCCCATAAAACGAGCATCAGCTTAAGAAAGCAGTATTGAAAAATATAATCTAAATTTGTGACAGAACCAGAGACTTACGTTTATTCTTCCAGGCAACAAAAACTAATATAAAATATAAATATATGTAATCTTTCCTAACCAAAAATATAAACTAACAAAAATCTATGTAAAAAATAAGATATAATCTTTCTCACCTGATTCCTGAAGTAAGGTATAGTTGCCGGCCTGGTTGCCTGGAGAACAATCAGCTCAGAGTTTGTCTAGGAATAAAAAGGGCCTTCAGACCACCAGACCACGCCAAGGGTCACAGGAGCAAGTTGTGGGGATTTTGTGTTCCGGTGAACCGACCCCTCCCCAGTCTCGTACGCGATGGTGGAGAATGAGAATTTAAGAAAAATGCTTGTTTAGTGAATTATGCAGAAGTCAGAGACAAACTTACGTGAACACGGGCGCTAGCAAGCAGAGAGATCTATCGCGGACGCTTTCGAATGCCAGAACGCAAATATCTCACAGAATAGTGGATCTTTTATAGTATGAATATTCAGGTTAACTCCTCTAGTCAATTGTGCATGTAGGATTGGTCAGTAACTGTAAACACTTGATTCTAAGATTGCCGCCGCATCTGGTCGTCGTGGAAATTTACCAAAGTTTGTTGTCTTCTAGGGAAAATCTGTTCCCAGTTACTTGCTGGCCTGTTGTGTCTTTTCAGGTTCCCACAGACTTTCTGGGAATCTGGGATTGATTACAGTAAAGTTGTTTCCTTACATTACATTACGTACGAGACTGCGGAGAGGTCTGTTCACCGGAACACACAATCCCCACAGTACAAAATATACAAGAGAAAGAATACTAATACTAATAAACACAGTGCAGAAACTTGAATGAGAATAAACCCTAAAACTCATGTGTTCTGCCTTGCATACTCATTAATTCCATGTTAAACTGTTGATTCAAAGATAAAATATAAATTTCATGTATATTTTAGTTAAAGTATAGAATATATTTCCCTTCAAATGTATAAACATGTATGTAATCTAACCGTGTTGTGTGGGTTTACCCTGGGCACTCCGGTTTCCTCCCACAGTCCAGAAACATACAGAGGTTGATTGAGAATTTGGGGAAATTGTCCATAGGTATGAGTTTGTGTGTGAATGTCTTCGTGTGCCCTGCGACAGACTGGCGTCCTGTGCAGGGTGTCCCCTGCCTGTCGCCCAATGAAACTGGGATGAAACTTTGCCTCTAGGTAAGAATACCTTAAAAAGTTGAAGAACATCCTTTGAGTCTTAGTCCAAAGAAAACTATTACATTTACCTGGATAAAAACAATGAATTGGCCTTATCAATTAATTATGTTTATATTAAACACAAGTTTAAATCAAACTCTTGAAGTCACTACTTGTTCTTGTGATTAATGTTCTTTACTGAAAAAGAGGCTCTTAAATTGATTATAAAAAAAATATGAGATATTGTAAAGGCAACTAACGTACTTATTAAAGGATTTATTAAAAGCAACAAAGAGAAAAGGGAGAACAGTTAAGGAAAATGTAATGGAATGATGATGCTATTGAAGAAGGAACCAAGAGGTTGTTGACTGGAAATTAAGGTCAACGGGATGATGGATTTTATTAACTGTGGGTCGAAGCCCAGCAGGTAATTCACAAAGCAATCCGTATGATCATCAGATTCTTATCACCATTCACATGACTTCATACAGGACACAAGGGGGTCCGCCCTCCAGATCTAAGGTGTAGTCTACTGAGCGTTCTAATTCTCTCATTGTTACTACCCCTCTTCCCGTGTCCATGTTTCTTATTCCAATGATGGCTTCATATGTTTGTTCGGAATTCACCGGTTGGTCTTTTCTAACCCTAATCCTTAGCACCTGGTCTAAAACTTCTATTGCAACTTAACAACTGTTCACTATTAAAATAACTGTTACTACCTTAAAATTTACTTAAACTTCAAAATGGAAAAACTTTCAAAATGTCTTGCCTTAAATTTCAAAATGGCTTCTCTTTCAAAATGGCTTCTTTTAAATGTAGAAATGATTTATTATTCAACCTGGCTATTTTTCCAAAATGGCTTCTCTTTTAAAATTACTTATTTTTTCAAAATGGTTACTTTTCCAAAATGGCTTCTCTTGGGCTACAAAACTAGTTATTTTTCAAAATGGTTACTTTTCCAAAATGTCTTCTGTTAAATTTCAAAAATGGCTTCTGTTGGACTACAAATGATCACTCTGATTCAAAATGGCATCACCTTATCTTCAAAATGACGTTTTTAATTCAAAATGGAGAATCTCTGTAATCGGAGTGGGTTGGTTGTATCCTCTAGTCCCACCCCTCTAGTGTCTTTCATATCTTCCTGATTTGGCCTCAGTCTAGTTTTGACCACTCTGGTCAATAGTCCTCTCTGAAAACTGTTTCAACATTGTGGTCCAGAGGACCCTACGGGCAACGCCCTTCTCCTCAATTTTTAACTGCGACACACACTAAAATATTACGAGGCCCAAATTTCCCCATTCAAACCTGTTACTCCAAGTAAACCAGATCTCAATTCTAACTGCGTCACACACTTCAGAATCAACTATTTCAATCTCCCTTTGGGCCTGTAACTCAGACAAAGTCTTAATACAATTCTAAATGCATCACAATTTTCAAACACAATAACTGAGAGTGATTATTATAATAACCCTTTACCCCACCACAATGCTTGCTTTGATATCATGTAAGGAACAATATTAATTAATCAGGAAGTAACTGACTATATAGGCTTTTATGATTGTCAACTTCTGGGAAAGCTTTACAACTTATTTTAAGCTAATCTTGCTACCTTTGATCAATTTGAAAAATCCCAACAAATCAGTCAATGCAAAAGTGACAATGTTACAGTTTCTTACGTCGTCCAGAGGAGAGAGGATGTCGGTTGAGGTGAGGAGGATGATGAAGAGGTGAGCAGCAGCAGGCGCATAAAGCAAAGGCCCTGGATCCAGTGGCGTTGTGGCGTGAATTAGCAGCGACCACGGTGAAGACGACTTGGCTGCGGAAAACGCTGACGGTCTTCTTCGTTCTTCATTTGTTGCAGGTTGGCAAAGTTCTTTCTCCACCGAGTTGGCGTAACCGACCAGAAACATACTGTAGCTCTAGACACATGGATCTTCTCTGGAAGAGCAGTTTAGTCGCTTGGTGGAGCCGGCTCTTTCTAACGATCAAAATGATATCAAACATTACATGTTATGAAAACACAATATAGAGATGTATGTTCAAACAGCATATAGACATCAAAACACTTTTATGTTTGGTTATATAGTTCATTTGACATTCTTCTTTGGCTTCTCTGTATCTGAAAATATTTTATTGAACAAGAAAATTAGTCATCCGGTGATTCTGGTTCTCTGTGGTCATTTTGGCTCACCGGCCATGTGTGGAGGATGGTCGGCCTTTTTGATGCCAGAAGATTGATAGTGAAAGGTCTGCACTTAAAAGTAGTAAAATGAGGGCTATGGTGTTTTAGTGTTAGCTAACACAAACATGAAGGATTTCACTACATAGTCATCCTTTGAAAAAAAAAAAAAAACTCATATAATACATTAGGAAAAACAGACTTGTCTCACATGCACAGTGGATAATGTCCCTGGTGCCTACTTACATCATTGTTTAAGACGATATGTGGGGTATAGGCCAACTTAAAAGATACTGTTATGTTAAAATTAGTGCTTGTTAACATTTGGACAGTGGACAGACCATCTTTTTTTAAATTGTAGATGTTGGTTGTAATAGTTCGTTTTGTCTTAGATTAGGGAGGTAGGACACTATTCATTTAATTATGACAACAGAAAAAATAAAATGTAATAACTTTGAAAGAAGATCATTATGCTTTACTATATTCATTGCCCTTTTCAAATCCAAGAAGACTCCCACAGCAAACCCACTATCTAGTCTCTGATTAGCTGCAGAAACATCTCAAGGCTGCACAGTGGAAACAGAAGGCACCTTCTGCTCCTGGAGCTGACATTTAAACTTCATTGTAAAGGCTGTGAATAATTATGTACATGTCATTCTCTGTTATTTTATTGTTAATACATTTGGCAAAAGTTGAAATTAACATTGTCATTATGGGGTATTTTGTGTAGAATTTTGAGGAAAACATACATTTAATCCATTTTGAAACAAAGTTGTAACATACAAATCGTGGAAAAGATGAAGCGCTGTTAATACTTTCCGGGTTTACTGTACTTTGCTTAGATACATTAGTTAGAACAGTTCAGGAAAAATTGCCAAAGTGGGGCTTGGTTCAGAAAAGAACCCCCCACCAATTTGTATACTCCTGTCACTTGTCATAGTAAAGACTAAGAACCTAGTTAAAATTGTTGTTTTCCAGAACTGACATATTTATGCTGGACGCTCCACGCCAAACACTAAAATATACATTACCAAAAACTCTGGATCACTCCTGCATATTACAGATCCTATGTTTTCCATCTCGAAGCATAAGAGGGATGTACCTCTTTTGTATCTCCAAAGGATGAATTTATCCTCATTCCCTGCACACTTTAAATGGATCACAGTTTACCATGTCATTCATTTTTGGAGAGGAGTGTAGTTTATAACAGCAAACTTTACAGACCAGATTTACTGTTTGCAGACGGAGCAAAGTGCACAATATTCCTGAGTTGCATTTAGGCATTCATTTGTCAGCAGGTCACCTCGACCTAAACAGAAAAATTGCCAGGCACTGATTTGCCAATGAGATTGTTGTTTCAACCAGGTTGTTAAATACGTTCTTATTATCATTTTTCTTTGGGGCTTCGTGAAACTGGGGCAGATGTTAATAGTTCCAATTTTTAAAGAATGAAAAGAGAGTTAAAATTTGAGTCTTTTACAAAACTATTTTTTGGCACACAGTGCCTTAAAAAACCATTCATACACCTTTCATTTGTTTGTCACTTTACAACCAAAAACTTGTGATATATCAATAGAAAGTAGCACACAATTGTGAAGTGGAATGAAAATATGAGACTTTAAAAAAACCAAGACAAATAATAAGTGTTCGTACATATTCAGCCCCTGTACTTTGCCATCTAAGATCTACAATTAAATGCCTTTAGTAGTCACCTAAATGTTTCCTGTGAATTAAATCTTGTTTCCTATCCTATCCTAACCAGCATTAAGGTTTGTCGTCAATCCTGGGAGTTTCTGTGGGGTTCATTTTATAAACAAAGCGGGGCCTGATCAGAGCTTGCTGGAGGGGGAGTGAAGCCATTTTAAGTCATAATGGACTCTGTTCTTGTAATAACTTCCAAACATTGTCAAAATCAAGGACTTCAATAGGAGCTATTTGTTGATGAGTCCTTATGAAACAGTGGTGTACTGAAGACAGTGTATCATAATACAGCGTCTAGAAGAAAGAGACAGGCAACATCTCTTCATATGGGGGAGTAGCTCTGAGTCAGATCAAGTGGATTCAGGCCCTCTCAGCATGCCCCCAGGACTCCAGGACAAACATGTGGCAAAAACTGGTTAGTATAATTTGGTGTGTATTTTTAAAAAATAATAGTAATTATTTAGTTGTAAGTCTTGATTTTATTTCCTCTCTAGCTGATATAAAGCATTACATATTTCTCATTATTTTTCATGACTTTTTCTCCCGGAGTTTAATCAGGACCACTGCACCTGTTGCTCTCCCTCACCAGCTACAACTGATCAACTTAAACTGTGGATCTTGAAGCCACCTCTTACTTAGCAACTGGTGCCAAATTGTTACCTTTGACCATCACTCTTTGTTTTGCAGCCTTTATTTGCTCTCTCTCTGGTTTGTGGTGCATTTTTAGTCTACAAGTATATTCTGTTTTCCACAGTGTTAAACACAAACATGATATATAATATTTCCACGATGAACATTAATAGATTAACATTATAGAACAATTTAACAAAACAATAAAAACCTTTATAAGATTGCATTCTCTAGTCTAGTTTTTAGGCAATGCAAAAAAGTGTGAATTCCATGCCAACACCATCTTGTTCTTGGGTAACATCATCTCACCTGAGAGGGTCACCATGGATCCAATCACATTTTCTTGCTTTAAGTTAGTGGCCCTTAGCCCAAGACCGATGGCCATTACAATCGGTGCACTTACTCATCCACCAGAACCACACAAAAGGATTTACAAGTTAGGAAATTAATCCATGAGCACAACTGTAGCTCAGGCTGACAGGAGTGGAAGAAACTAAACAAAGCCACTAAAATAACTAAGAGATAAGTTCAGCTGTGAAGCAGCTAAACCTAGGGGGGAACTAAACTTGTCGTATTTACACTGACTAAATGTTAACATGCAGTATTACAGAAAAGTTAATAATTTATTCATTTTGAAAGACACTCTCTGCTTCATACGATTAGGCTCCAATCTATTTATTAAACAAAACATGGTAGGATCTTTCAATCTTGGAGTGCCATCAAGTGGCCTTTCATGAGGCGCATCACTACCTGTGCATACATTTATAGCAATTATTAGTTATATGATCAAATGGATTTAATCAATTATTATATGAAACATGATAATCATTTACAAGAGTTTCTTTTTTTTTTTAATCTCAATAACTATATTATCTGATCCGGTAAAAACTTGTTTGATTAGACCAGTAAATAATTTAGCTACATATGAAACCTGTTAAATAATGTTCATTATTTAGTTGATGTCAGGAAAAAATGCCTGAGTGTAATTAAAAATCCATTGTTAAGTGTATTAATTAAACAAAGTAAAAATGTGTGATTGTTTCAAACCACATAGTGTTACTAAAACTGATGTAAAGGTTGAAACAAATCAATAAATATGACAACTGGCTGCCCAAAGACATGATGGTTGTCAGAGTGCTTGAACAGATCATGGTTATATGCCAGTTCTTCAAGATTCAGGAGTATTTAATGTTATTTGACAACATTTTTAGAAGTATAGTAACACATTTTCTTTTTCGAAAGAGACTAGATGTTAATTCTGATTGAGCTTACTAGTTTATCAAACAAATCAAAGCATACGATGGTTTCATTAAATGCTCATGCATTCTTATTCATAAAAGTCACCCCAAATTATTATTAAAGAATTAGATTTACTCTGTCAGCTGGCATAGTAAAGACTCCAACCAATAGGTTGAGGTTCCAACTTCCCAGCACCACAACTGTTGCTGGCCATGATGCAGGAATAAGAGGTAACATTTTCATCCAAAATTTCAGGTATCACAGCAGGAGGAGGATGGCCCTTTTTTTCTGTAAAGGGCCAGCTTCTCAATATTCCAGTGAACGCCTGATAGTGGTTTGACTCAACGGCCACTAGATAGCACTATACGTGTAAAAATGGAGCCAGGTTTCATTGAATTGGTGGATTAGACTCCACACGCAAAGGTTTGGCTGTCACTTGAGACCGACACTTAAAAACAGATAATATCTGCATCCTGCTCTCTGGGGTTTAGTCCAACTGTCTCTGAGCCGTGACATTAAAATTTAAGAGCAGAAGACACCCTGTGTATCATGTTTTGACCTAAATGTCAACTGTAACCTATCAGGTAGCATGTAAACATGGCGTTTATGTATTGCAAGACTTCATCTCTTAAGTTCAAGTTCAAGTTCTTTCATTTGTCAAATATAAATGTATCAAGACATACAGCATAGATGAAATTGTGGTCCTCTCAGACCCACGATGCAAAACATGAAGTAGACAATGAAAGGACACTAAAAAATAATAAATAAAAATAAATAATCATCAAAATGAAATAACAATACTTATATAATTAATTAAAACCAAACAGATTATCAACAAAAAATAGAGTTAATGCACGGGTAGTGCAAGGGGAGGTGAGACCAATGATCCTCTCAGATGCTCTCACGATGCGCTGCAGGGTCTTGCGGCAGTAAACGGTGCAGGCGCATCACAATATGATGCAGCTTGACAGGATGCTCTCGATGGTGCCTCTGTAAAAGGTGAGCATCATGGGTGGTAGGGCTCTTGCTCTCCTCAGTCTGCGTAGGAAGTACAGGCGCTAGTCGGCTTTTTTGGCCAGTGATGCTGTATTGTGGCTCCAGGACAGATCTTCAGAGATCTCAATGGATGCACACATTAAATCCTGTGACTAGCTGCAAGGTAGTTTCCTGCCGAGACTCCAGGATTGTTTTGTGACCTGCAGATCTTCAACAATCCTCACATCAAAACTATCTAACTACTAAGACATGTCTTATTTAGTTTAGCATGTAATTATATCTCATACTTTGGTACAATATTGCTTTTACAAAAATATTGTACATTGAACATTGTGATGATGTGAAAAGTGCAAAACAACCACACAATTGAAGCCCGGGTTTCTGACAATTTTTTTTTTTTTTATAGAACTGTAGCTCAGAAAGTTATCAAAGAATATTTGCTCTCTGCATATCAGCTCGGTTTCATTAAATCAAAAGGGTTTCCAAACTTTCCAGTGGAAACCCACAGGCCGATCTCTGATCCTTTTTCTTTTTCTTCTGTTGTTTCTAACGTGTCTTTCTCACTGGCTACTGATTGCGTCTACCTATCACTTATTTACGAGATTAACGCCCCCACAAACAGGGCAGGAGTGATTAAGTACTGACGGTAACAAGGAGACAAACCTGTGATTAAATAAAATAGCAAAATTTGCCGTTAGTATACCGGTTGTTCATTGCGAAAGAGAGCACAACTATATATTGTGATAAAGATGTTTCCTACATCCCTATTAGCAAACTAACTTCAAGGCCACATGTGGTAGGCTTGCTAGCTAGCTGTTCACTATTAGCCACATATCATCTAAAAGCTTTAACTAAATTGCGTTTAACAAAGATATTACTTACCTTTTCGTCCTACAACGTCTTCTTTCACCATTTCTCCCGCCCGTTAGCTTACAGTAATCGTACTTTTAATTAACATCGTTAAGCCCTGCCTTGTTGTGAATTAACCAATGACGATGCAGCACTTGTGATTGATGCACTCTCTTCCAATAAAATGTTGATGAGACTGCATCGTACTCTAGAGGTTTAACAGTTCTACGTCATTTGGTGCTCTGCCCTCTAACCGCTTCACTATCGGTTTACCCCTGAGGCACCGCCTAGTCTTTTAGAAAGCTCAATGAACTCGCCAACCAGCTGGGTGCAGTCCACTTCCTATAAAGGTGGGAAATACCTGCCGCACTTCCTCCCTTTTCAACTCGGCGAGAAAGCTCCAGACAGATCAATTGTATCGAAATGGCATATGTAAGTGATCTTATGAATATCAACGTGGACAAAAGTGTGTGCCTGACGTGCAATACCAGCCTGGGGAGGGGGGACACACATGTTCTCTGTTGTCTCTGCCTAGATCATGTGACTGGCCAGGCCAACCTGTAGCTCTGCCTAGAGCTGAAGACAAGTTGACGGCAATGTTGTTCAACAGAACCTATAAGGGGGGGATGCAGGTGGTCTCCCTCGCGAACAACATGTTTCTACTGTGTGGTGCGCTCAACAGGCTCACCTAGATCGAGACGACCTGGGACCTTCAGGTATGGAGTAGGTCAAAGATCCGGTATCTGCTCTCATTAGGATGTCACAGGCCTATGCGATCATGTGGGGGAGACTCCGCGATGCTGGACAGATGGGCCATCGGCATTTGTGGCTAGGCTTAGCCACGGCGCTGCCTGAGAAGGATTGCAAGGCGCTCCTGGATGGAAACATAACAGAGGACTCTCTGTTTGGTCCGTAGCTCAAGAGGATCGTGGCCCGCCAGGAGGCGGCGCAGCAGGAGTCCGCGCAGCTCTGGGATCACCTGCACAGGCGTGATGAGGAGAGGCGATGGGGATACGGTGCTCGACGACTGAGGTCCCGTTCGTCGGCTTTATCCTCTGGTGCTGGAGGGATACGGCATCAGAGCCAGGGCGATGAGTCAGCGTCGTCAACATCTGAAGCAGGAGCCAGAGAGCCAGCTTCTGCAGCAGGGTCGATGGACAATTGGTCAGCAAAAGCGAGCATGGAGCAGAGGCGGCGAGGCATCTTCCCGGCGGCCCCTCCTCCACCCTACTCTTTGAAGGGCATTTACGGAAATAAAAAAAAAGAAAATGTTATACGTTTCACGTTTCAGACGTGGAGGACGTCACGTTTGGAAATTGAAAAACGCCACAGAACAGACGCACCATGGCGCCTTTACGCGCCGTTTCCCGCCATTCTGAGAGCAGGCGAGGGCACTGAGCTACCGCCCCTGCAGGTCAGTCATCTGGAGAGGTGCGTGGCGGTCGGATCTGTCCTCAACTCATCAGCTCTGTGTAAATTCTCCAGCATATTCCTCCACATATATTCGGGTTTCGTCAGCTCCAGTGACACTAAGGGGAGCTGGGGAGACTTCCGTGGACAAGAGGGTACACGCACGACACATATCTGAGGTTTCTCCCAGTTTCTCCCACAGAGCCGAATCATATGTACGGGAGTGTGGGTTCTAGTGAATCCAGCTCGCGTACATGCTCTGTTGGTTCAAGACATGAAGATGGGTCTTGTGTGATGCCCATTCGTCATCGGCCCGACCTGGGACAGTCCCGGAGGAGAGCCGGATGACAACCCAACATACGTCAGAGCTGTGGCTCTGGCGGAACATTATTTGGCTTGGTGTCACCTGGTTTTCCTTCATAAATGATTGCAGAGGGAAGTAATCAGGCGGGGCTATGCGCTCCGATTTGCCCCTTAATGCCTGCATTTTTCAGGGATTCTCTAGACACGCGTGGTGGAAACGAGGTCTCTAATCTGCTGCAGAAGGAGGTGGTAGAGCCAGTTCCAGCAGCAGCGATGATGAGGGGGTTTTACCTTTTCAAAGCTCCCTTTTCTAGGTGAAAGGAAACTTCCAACTGCTGGGTGGCAAGAAAATGAATAGCATCACATTTTTTTATTTCTATTGGTGCTGTCAAATAGAAATTTATCGTACATGATGGATGACAGGATTCCTGTGGGTTCATTATGTGTTATCACTATAAAAAACACATTGATCAGTTTGAAACAAGTTTAATGTTGCCTGAACAAACAGATTGAAGAAATAAGAGATTAAGACAAATGTGTGTTTGTTTTTATTTTTTATTTAAATGTACTTGACAAACTGATATACCCTAGAAAGTAAAAATAACAAAACTCTCCTCTAAAACAATACAAAATAAATCAAATCAACAAAATAATTCCCCTGAATCACAGTATTTAAGTGTTCTACCTCTGCCAGCATCATTTGTAACTTAGATCTAACTAAGATCGAAAATTCCATTTGATGTCAAAACTTGTGTCGTATCAGTTAGCTAAGTTAGCTAAGTATTTGATTTGCTCTGACTTGCAGAAACTCTATCAATTGTCAAAGGGCAAAACTTATCCTTAGACATGTTTTGCCCTTCTTTATAAAAAATGAGAGGATTCTATTCTTGAATTCTTAGTGAATCAATACAAGATATAAAAAGTAGTCATGGCCGATAATTCACTTTAACTCTTACTATTATGCATTTACATTAGTAATAATAATTATTATTATATAATATATATATATATATATATATATATATATATATATATATATATAATTGTATTTATTAGATTAAATTACAGTCTGTGTAAAGAAAAAAGAGAAGAAAGAAAAGTGTTAATTTCTATATGAACTGTAATAGAACTTGTATTGTTAGATAGATGGCACTCTCTGATCTATAATATATTCCATAAACAGCTTTTTAATTACTATTTCACATCATTTTTAAACATACTAGCTCTAATATCTACTAAACTGACTCCCAAAGCTTCAATCTGATTAATGTAAAGACAATAAGACTAGTAAGAATTGTGTCCTGATGTGCATTGTCTGCATGATGATGGATTTATCTGCATTAAAAACCCTTAAATCCATATACCATTGTAATTAATGAAGCACTTTAAAACATACAGTATAGGACGGTGTCAAAACTTGGTGCTCCTCAGCACTTTGGCAGATCGGTTCTCTGTAAAATAGACACTTTCTTTTGTGTCCATCGTGGTTGGGACTGGCTCTAGTGAACCAGTATTTTTTATTCTGAAGACATCAAATTTGTTGGGTAACACACCCTTGTGGAAAAGAAAGTGGGTCAAAGATGAGAACAAGACGATGTTACTAAAACCAATGATCATGGAAATGGACTTCACTGGAGAATACTGTACATAGACTCCATCTTCCAGAGCATATCCTGGGAAGAGCAGGATTGGTGGAATCCCTAGTAAAGTTTCACCACTCAACAGTCTTATCAGTAGTCCTGACACCAATCCCATTATACCACCATAACCATTGGTTACTTTAAGGAAAAGGATGCAGACGAGTTGAGGGACGATTAGAACGTAGGACATGTCTGCACTCAAGAACAAAAACAATAAAGGGCTGTTTTTAAAGTGGGTTAAAGCAGTTCCAACAACACCCACAATGACTACAGAGATCCGAATCACCCATTGGATCTCTTTGTCTGAGGCCTGAACAGGAGAGCAGAGGAGGATGAACATAAGAATCTCTGTAAGAGCATAAATTATTTATTATCTGGTTAAAAAACGTACCTGTGGCCTTAGGATGTTCTTGTAGATGTTCGTTGAGAAGAGCGATGATGAAGAAAGCAACATAGAGTCCGCTGATGACATCACAGCTGCGGCAATACAAGCCGTACAAATGATTGAGACATAGTTCGGAGTGAGGTGCAGCAGAATGATCGGCAGTGCAATAGCTGCTTCCCCACGTTCATAAGGAGACGGTGAGCCATAAGATGTCTGGTTCCAATCTGAAAAAAGGAGCAGGTTAAGTTCTCAATTTGGGTTACAGATGCTGTATTTGATTTTTTTTACTACAATAATGTTTACTAACAAAAAAGTGAAAAAGAAAAAATGGATACAACAAAAAACATCCATTCTCACATCGAGGCAATAAAGTGACATCATAAAGAATTGGAAAAAATGTATAAAAATGTTGTTTTTGTGTGATGTAATGTATTATAACTTGTATCTTCCCAAATGGTGTTCTTTAACTGGTTATTGAGGATGTATTGACTGCCCATAGCTGATGCTGACAAACTGTGGCACTTGAGTGCGCAATGAAGGATTAATGTGAGAACTGAAGCATTGAGTCTTCAATTATTCTTGCTGGTTTGTCGACTTTTTACAGGCCAAAAAGGGGAGAGCAAATTAATTTTGAGTAGATCACTGACCAATATGTTATCTGTGAAAAACCATGTTGACCTGTCAAGGAAAACGCTTTTAATATGAAGTGTGGTTATGCAATAACAGCAGAAATATGACAGTGAGAGTGATGAGCAGAGGAAGATTTTTGTTTCAACCGATGAGGAAATTAATTTAAAAAATGAGGTTCAAGCTGAAAAAAGCAATAGCAGTCCGACAGTTAACTGAATACACTCCTTAGATTCCTAAATGATACAATGTTGTCCTCTTGATTGTTTTGAAAACAAACCTAAACTCACTTTGTCCCTGTGTGGAACACTATGCCCACCCCTGATAGATAATGAGTATCCTTTGTGAAAGTTTTGAGAATTATAAGAAGTATTTTTTGCTATTAGGATTATAAAAGACTTATAAAAGACAAAGTCCAATCTAGTGGTCTTCCAAAATTAAGACACTGTATCTACATCTACTATGTTCCCTAATGAATTCCCCTTTATTGATAGAGATTGAACTGTTGCTTACCTGTTGATGCGGCCACAGCTCCAAACAGCATAGAAGGGATAGTAAATATTGGTAAAGCAATGGCTGCAACAAAGCATGAACGCCTTGCTGATGAAATGGTTGGGGATGATAGAGTCCTCTGGTGTAGGCACTGATATCCCAAACAGCCTATGCTCTGTAACACAATGTAACGTTTGTCAAAGTTCAGAGTTATGATTCTTTAAATCGAAAATAAACTGTTCATGTGTTATACACAAAATATTCTGCATAATTTAAGACATGTTAACAGTATGACAACAGTAAGACAAGGAAAATAAGTTACATTTTAGGGATACTTCACTGATTTGTAGTCTAGAAATTTGTGGTACCCAAACTAGTTCTTTTTACCACCCATTTTCAGGGGATAGATCTTTGAAGTACCTACATAAGGTTTTGTTTTTTTTAATCTACACCTACCTCAATTTGTTTGTTATCTAAGAAAGTGTGTTTCAAATTGATTTCATAAAAAGTGTTATTATTTATTTCCTCACTTTCTTTCTGTGAGGAACCTGGTAAGGGTTTGTTATGTGTGGCTTTCTGGAAAACAATGCACTTTTACGTTTAGGCACCTCAGCGATCGTCACACTTTTTCTGTTAAAAATTGAGCCCCTATCTAAGGACAAATATACGTGGGAGGTTTTGGGACCTTTGCTGTCTGCTCTTCCCCTCTCTAGAGATTGTTTGTTTCTTTGGTAGATGATAACATTCTCATCATCACATTCAGTTAGTAAATAAAATGAGTGTTTCAACGTACCAAGAAAAGGAATTGATCAATCATCAACCCAATGTTTTTGACTTTCATTTCACCAATCCATGGAGCGTGGAGGGAGTTGTTGAACAAAGTCTCACTGATATCCAAACTATGAGGGGTCATCAGGATGAAAGGCACGCAGAACCACTGTAGATTGAAACATAATTATTTTTAATAGTTTATCAATGTATGTAAAAGTGGGGATCATAGTTTTGTGAAGTTGTAAGTATCAGGATTTTACACAGGTAAGTGAAGGTGTCATGAGACTGATCAGCTGAGTTGAAAGAACTGTGTGTTGGTCAAAGGGTAAAAAAAACAAGCAGTTTTTTTGTTTGTTTTAGCTTAGGCTGAGTCTAAAGCATTTCTTAAAATTTATAAAAACTACAGACATAAGTAGCTTCGTTGGTCTTGGATTTCACAACAGTATTTAAATATGCAGTACTGTAAGCAGAAATGGATAATAAACGCAATGGCAAGGGACCACTGTATTTACGGTAACATTTTGAGCATATTATATATAGGACAGTTTGATTAGAGATCATGGCTCATGTGCAACTTTTGCGGGAAATTTCTATGCCATTTCTAAATATTATCACATGTGTCTTAAGAAAAGGGCTTGCCAATTTTGTATTGGATGAGGCTCGTTGGAAAATACAGACCTTAGTATCATTTTGTGTGTTGTAAACGCTTGTGTACAGTAAGCCCGTGTAGGTTATAATGTGGAAAGCGTTTGGACACCTCTGACTTGGAAACTGGAAGGGTTAACCTTTCACCATGTATTATATTTCTGAGTCACAGACACCTTAAGAAAAAAAGCACATCTACCAGATCCCAATTTTTTAAAACATTTAGCAATTTAGGAAAGGTCCTAAGAAACTCACCAAGCCAAAAAAAACAAGGGAGAGTTGAATAACGTCTGTGTGTGCCACAGAGTAGAGTCCACCTAGCAGTGTGTAGGTCACTGCCACAGCTGCAGAGATCCAGACACAAACGTTGTAATCCAAATCCAGAATAACAGGCATGACTCCTCCTGTGTTGTTACATTCACAGTATTTCTTTATACACATGTTTAGAGAGCAAGGAATCATGGTCAATCAGGGAATGTTCACTTAAAAGGGGAAAATACACTTTACCTAGACTGATCAATGTTGGTGGAATATACAGCATTTCAAGCAACACTGAGAGCATGCTGATGACTGATGTCAGGACTGGCCCATACCTCAAATGGAAAGGATCCAACATTGTCGTGTAGCGACTTTCTCTCATTCGCTTTGCAAAAACGAGACCAGCTTTGAAAGAGAAGTTAAAAGATTAAATCGAGAGGTCTACAAATGATTGTGTCTCCCTGACTGCAACCATGTTTAACCTAATGATACAAAACAATTGAATATATTAAAAACAATCAACAGGGATAATTAAAAGAAAATATAGACAAGAGACTGATGGTGAATCAACCGATGATCTCCCTGCTGTCAAACAAAAAAGAAGAGGTTGGAGAAAGTACAGTGCTGAGTACTTTTCATTGGGATTTTTTGGGAATGACAATTGATGTAAGTGTACATGTGTGAGTGTGCCTGTGTGTGCATGTGTATGCAGGCATGCTTCTAATACTGAAGGTGTTGCAACAAGTTACATATGCTGTGTTAGTGACTGTGGAGCTTCCAATATGTTTCTCCTTTATAGATTTCAGTCCTTTATGTTCAATCTACAATAAAAAGTGCTCTGTGAACGCAAACAATTTCTATCTATCTTTTATTATAATGCCTCCGTATTTATGGGGTCCGAGTTGGGCCGCAAAGGTTTTCTTTGGGACTTAAAACTGGGCCCTGAGATAAAATAGGTTGGGGACCACTGTCCTCGAAGTTTCAAATTCAGAGGGTACATTTTGCACGTATGAACACAAACTTACCTAATGCATACGTTGTCATATAAGCCACCAACATCAATATAGCAGACAACAGTCCCTTGAATGGGGTATAGACCATCTCTGTGGTTCCGACTATGAAGCCTCCACCAACCCATGTAGCTAAAACCAAGAGAAGGAAGATTGTATGTAAAGTGAAAAAGTAAAAAGAAATAAAAAGCACTTAATTATATATTTTTTTGACTATTTGTCATCGAACCAGATTTGCATTACAACCAAATTATTTTCAGTATAGTCCATCAAGTTGTAACTTGTCCGTCCTCTCACCTGCAGGGGCTCACCTGACAAACCTTGTTCCTCTCTTCCCCTTCTCTAAGTCCAAAGTTGGGCTTCCCCAGTATAAAGTAATCCAATTAAAGTATGTGTTAGTTCAAAGACATGAATCTGTTCATTATTTAGAAAAAAAAGCCAAAGTGGCTCAATGGAAACTACAGAAAAACGATACACAGTATTTACACTCCTAATGTTTCATTTTCAATTAACAAAATTAGCAGGTGATGTTACAGATTGCATTGATCTTTCTTAATAACAAGGGCCTTCAGAGTCAGACTATAAACACCTGACAGCATGTAGTAAACACAATAATAGAACCTTGGTTATGAAGGTAACCAGGGAATTTTATTTCTGAAGACGTGCAAGTTTAGAAATGCATATGATCTCAAAAAAACTGATACCAGATTTCTATTCTAGTCAGTAAGAAGACAAATCCATGTCCCTGCAGTTCTTAAAAATATTATAGTTGTTCAAGTGTAACTACATGTAAAGAGCCAATAGTCTCTATTTATAATATATATTTTATGTTGTCTTGCATACATACTAATGATTTAGCCTCCAAAGTTTAAGAATTTGCTCTGTTACCTGTCAAACTGAAGACTCCAACCACCCAGTTGATGTTGCGGTTCCCTAGCACTGCCATACTCGTGCTAGTGGCTCCACTCTTTTTCTGCTCCCTTCGGGCCTTATAAGAAGCCCAGATGCCACAGCCAAAGATTAAAAGGTAGAACATTGCCATAACCACAACTCCTGGGATGTTGACAGCCATGGTGCTGGATCATATCTGAAGATTTCCGGGCTAAGAGTGGGAGGGTGGATGCCTTTTTTTTTTTTTCATGTCTTTGAACCTGCTTCTCTACATTCCCTTATTTCACTGAGACACAAAAGCAAAAATGCAATTAGTTATTACGACCTCTTTTAATGATTGCTGAGGATGACTATGAGTTCTTGTTACTGTAAGATATAACGATAACAACTTTAACAGACTAGATAAACTTTCTGCAAACATAGCAAAGTTCAGCCCACCATAAACATAGTATCAATGTGACGTTGGTGAAAGTGTAACTAAAATTGATCAGATTCACAAGTCTGTTCCTCACCAGGCTCTTGTCGACCGATTGCATGCTCGTCACTGAATTTTCTCTTTCACATGGAAGGCATTTGGGCATGGATTAAAGAGGGATGGCTGTTTTTGATCTAAAATAGTTGTGTAAAATGTGTTTATATTCAATGGTTTGTGTACATTACTGAAACCAACATTACAAGTACAATAGCGAGTTGGCAGATCCATTAACCTGTTCGCGGGCTATATGCACTCTGATGATGTCTCGTCCCTGAAGAAGGATGATGGGCGCCTGTGAGTAAATGTCAAGGATAAAGTGTGCGATTGACCTTAAAAGAGCATGATGAAGAGCAACTTCTGGGGTTGGGATATCTTCTCTATTGTTTGGGATATCATTGCACCAATCATATCACTCTCATCTTCCAGCACCTTCACTGGCTCCCATTCAGTCAACGAATCCCCACAAACTCCTCCACAACTTCACACCACCGGTTTGACCTCATACTCGCATACATTCTGATCTCTCTGCTGCCCCTCTTTCATTCACCTCTCTCTGCCATCTGCCTGCCTCAGCACAATGGGAAGCAAAGCCATCAGTCGCTGGAACTCTCTACCACCTGAACTCTATAACTGTGACTCTCAACCACTCTTCAAGAGCGGCTTTATTCGTCATTACATATTGGTATACATACGTGGAATTTTTCGTGGTTGTGGACGACTCCGGAATTTGTAAAAAAAAAAAATAGATTAAGTAAAAACAATATATACTGTAAGGAAATGATGACAATTGATAAAGGTAAGACAAAACGTATTAAGTCAACAATTAAATAGCACATTAACTTTAATTATTACTATTTTCTTTAATATAATCAAACAGTTTAGTGAATAGAATTGAAGATGACGAAAGAATGTGTGTGAAGATGAAACAGCAGGGGGGGTCAGTGAGGAAAAGAGGGAAGTCTTAGAAGTTCAACCTCTAAGTGAAACCACTAATGCAAGGAAGGATGCAAAGGTGTGGCTGATACTGGTCGACGGTGCATAGCATAGCAGAGAAACGAGTTATCCTTAAGACGTTGTTTTAGTAAAATAAACCATTGCTTTGAAGGAACAGCACTTTTTCTTTTACAAAAGTTCAGGACATGTTTATATAAGGAGTGTACCATTAGTGTGTATGGCAATTTATATCCTTGGCACTGAAGACAGTGTCAATTGGAATACTTGTCAGGATATGCAGACATGGCAAGAAATATTACAAATTACAAATATCCGGATGTTATCCGACGAATGAATGTAGTGTTAATCTGGGTGGATGAGGTAATCATTTCTGCCACCTATAAACAAAAAATGGTGGATGTAGATGACATGCATTCAGACAATTTCAAGATGGAAGACTTAGCTAAGCTTAAGCATTTTCTTGATATAGATTTTTACTCCAATCTGATGGATGTGTAAGGAACCAAAACAGGTACGTGAGAGGCAGGCGGAGCTCAGAGGTACAACAGACAGTTTTGTGTTTCAAGAGAGTGACAGTGAGAAGTTAGGCCTAATAGTTTAGAGTGACCCATAATTACTGTGTAAGCCTAAGTAAGATCAGTTCTTTAGGTTCAGGAAAAATGAAGAAAGGGCCCACAGGAGCGCTTTTAACCTGTGAGACAGAATAAACAGGTATGGCCTCTACTATGCAAATGTGTATATATTCAGGGAAACTGTTGAAAAATAAAGATGACTACAAATAAAACCAAAGAGAAGTATATGAGGATAATCAGGAACCAATCATCTTAGCCAAAAAAAACACAAAACAATAGTCAGACAGAGGTGTAAATATCAGGTGATCTGCTGTGAAGTACGGAATTGTAACAATTGTATTCTGCACTACTGTTGTAGACGTCACAAGCAAACATGGAATCAAAACTGTAAAAGGTTAGCAGAAATAACGTTGGTGTCTTAAGAGCGGAAAATGCAAATTTGTGTTGTATTCTATTGTGTTTATTCTTTTTTATTTTTATTTTAGCAACCTGAGTAAAATTCAGAGATTCAGAATCATTCTTTATTTAGTGTACTCAGTTGATAAGGTACATAAATCAAAAACAAAAAAAAATGACAACTAACAAAAAGACAATGTTAGATTGTAAAATTGTATTATACTGCTAATAAACTGTAGATGTAATGTATTATTTTCGCCACAGTGAGGAGTAAGAGTTTAAGACAGAAGCTCATGTGACCTCATCACATTTTTCTTGATAAAGCCACCTCTAATTTTTAGTTTCTGTCAGTATTGTGGGAATTTGAAGTTCAGTAAGTCTTTATTAAATATGCTTTAATAAGCTAATGTTAACGCGACAATTTTACATTAAAATAAAGTGACATGTAAATCATGTTTTTAGGCATTTTAAGGGGAGAGGGGTTCTAAATGTTTGTATGTTACACAAGCTAGGATAGTCACAACTGATTGAATACACTATTTTTGAGAATAAGGTTGACACACAAGAAACTCCCGGTAGACTATTATTCCTAGTAAATAGGAAAACAGATGACAAAGTTCAGTTAGTGTCAAAATATCTCTGACCTCAAGATCATTGGCTAGACGGCTGAACAGCTGAGTTTTTGAGCTGCAGTTTTGAGGTCCACTCTCATCTGGAGAAATAGAAAATGACACGGCTGCCAAAAGAAAAAGAAAATTGCATTTAAAAAATATATGCGTTTAGTCATGAGCAATGGTAATATTTACCCGCTAGTGAGAGCATTAGTAACACTCCTTTTATTTATTTACACAGCACTTTCCTGGATATTTACAAACTGCTGTGATGCAATATGAGCCATGAGTCAACATCCGAGGAACAAATGTCATGAAATCAATAAAGTGTACAGGGATATATCTTACATTTAAATTTTTCAACAAAGTCACGTGTCATCGTTTATTTTTGTTTTTGCTTTTCAATACAAAACAACAACTCAAAATACTAAACTCAAAAAAATGCAACACAAATGGCAGTGGCCTGCTTTTTTTGTCAGAACTGTGTTTATTTGTAGTGGTAATGGATATAATATATGAGCGGCTTGTTTTAATTCATTTCAGTTTCACTTCATTGTTTATCTTATGTTTGTAGGTTACACATTGCAATACAATCCAAAGTTGTTTTTTTAATTTAACTTAAAACTGTCTAATCTCTGTGCTGTGTGCCTTCAGTGGTGTGAGAAGCATTGCATTATCAAAGTGGTTCCAGTGTAGGGGTGAGCTCAGAATGACTCAACTCAACTAAACTTTATTTATAAAGCACTTTAAAAACAACAACAGTCGTTTACAAAGTGCTGTACAGTGACATAATAGAAAGCATAGTTAAAACACACAAAGGTGAAAACAATATCAAATAAAACAAGTAAAAAGCACTCAAAACAGCTCAGAGTCTCATGCTGTGTAAAAAGGCAGGGAATAAAAGTGTGACCTTGTCCAGCTCGGGCCTGATGTTGACAAACAATTCATTGAAACTATTTGTTATGACTCGTTGGTTCTCTTCCTGTCCCAGTTTTAATGAACTGTCTGTACAGAGTGTTTTTTTTCCGCAAGCATTTATCTATGTTTTTTTAAGCCATGGTTTCCATTCCTTATTCTGATGCGTGTTTCTTTTTTCACAAGACAAAGTTTGCAGAAAGGAATCATATGGTTTATTCACATCTGTTTCATTATAAATATTGTTCCAGTTTTGCTTAAGTAGTTCATTGTTTAGAGTATTCATTACTTTTTCTGTCCTGACTCTAATGTATGTGTTTTTATTCAGTGTCTGTCTCGCAGTGTTTTCCAAGTTATATGTAGCGAAGATTGATAGGTGGTGACTTATGTCATTAATCAGGAGACCTCTTGCTATATCATTAGCGTTAGTTAAAATGTTATCAATTAGAGAAGCACTGTGTGTTGTGATCCTGCTTGTGATAAGAGGTTGTAAGCCAATTGTGAACATTATATTGGTGTGCTCATCAATTAGCGTGTTCTTTTGGATTGAGCAGGTCTTTTTGCGTGAACTTGTGGGAGCCTGCTACAATTGCCAACCATAATATAAACCTTATTTTTAGGGATGCCCCTGACTTCACTTTCAAAGCCTTTTTTTTCTCTGTTCATTTCACAGTAAATAATAAAACATAATTTCACCTTAAATAAAGTGTACACTTGGCTTTTGTTTTATTAGTTTTAAATACATCCCTGACTTTACTCTTAATGAATTAGATTAAAGTCTATATTGCTAATGTATATAGATCATGTAATAGGATATTTACTTTACTCTTATTAATATATATAAGAGATCGATATGTGTATATATACTGTATATTGGAATCACACTAAAGGATCCCAGAGCCCATACCCCTGTCAGAAATGCTTCGAATTCATTAATACAATCTGATTCCAGTTATGTCAGACGATTAAAAAAAAGCACATTATGACTAGCACAACATAGTGAAACAACTGTCTACTGCATGTCCCAGAATGCAATGTGCAAGCCCTTAAGAAATTCATACGCTCTATTAATATTATTTTCTTTGGAAAATTAATGGCATCACATTTTTGAATTTCTATTTGTGCTGTCAAATCAAAATGAATTGTATGTGATGGATGACAGGATTCCTGTGGGTTCATTTTGTGCAATCAAAAAATAACAAAACATTGATATTTATCAGTTTGAAACATGTTTAATGTTGCCTGAAGAAACAGATGGAAGAAATAAGGGAGTAAGATGTTTTTTGTTTTTCATTTATTACTAATTACTATTTCACATCATTTTTAAACCTACTAAGCTCTAATATCTAGTAAACTGACTCACAAAGCTTCAATCTGATAATGTAAAGACAATAAGACTAGTAAGAATTGTGCCTTGGTGTGCATTATCTGCATGATGATGGATTCATCTCCATTAAAAACCCTTAAATCCATATACCATTGTAATTTATGAAGTACTTTAAAACATACAGTATAGGCAGGTTTCAAAACTTGGTGCTCCTCAGCACCTTGGCAGATCGGTTCTCTGTAAAATAGACACTTTCTCTTGTGTCCATCGTGGTTGGGACTGGCTCTAGTGAACCAGTATTTTTGATTCTGAAGACATCAAATTTGTTGGGTAACACACCCTTGTGGAAAAGAAAGTGGGTCAAAGATGAGAACAAGACGATGTTACTAAAACCAATGATCATGGAAATGGACTTCACTGGAGCATACTGTACATAGACTCCATCTTCCAGAGCATATCCTGGGAAGAGCAGGATTGGTGGAATCCCTAGTAAAGTTTCACCACTCAACAGTCTTATCAGTAGTCCTGACACCAATCCCATTATACCACCATAACCATTGGTTACTTTAATGAAAAGGATGCAGACGAGTTGAGGGACGATTAGAACGTAGGAGATGTCTGCACTCAAGAACAAAAACAATAAAGGGCTGTTTTTAAAGTGGGTTAAGGCAGTTCCAACAACACCCACAACGACTACAGAGATCCGAATCACCCAATGGATCTCTCTGTCTGAGGCCTGTATAGGAGAGCAGAGGAGGATGAACATAAGAATCTCTGTAAGGGCATCAATTATTTATTATCTGGTTAAAAAACGTACCTGTGGCCTTAGGATGTTCTTGTAGATGTTCGTTGAGAAGAGCGATGATGAAGAAAGCAACATAGAGTCCGCTGATGACATCACAGCTGCGGCAATACAAGCCGTACAAATGATTGAGACATAGTTTGGAGTGAGGTGGAGCAGAATGATCGGCAGTGCCATAGCTGCTTCCCCACGTTCATAAGGAGACGGTGAGCCATAAGATGTCTGGTTCCAATCTGAAAAAAGGAGCAGGTTAAGTTCTCAATATGGATTACAGATGCTGCATTTGATTTTCTTTACTGTTGTTTACAAACAAAAAAGTGAAAAAGAAAAAATGGAGACGACAAGAAACATCCATACTCTCATCGAGGTAATAAAGTGACATCATAAAGAATTGGAAAAAATGTATAAAACTCTGTTTTTGTGTGATGTTCTGTATTATAACTTGTATCTTCCCAAATGGTGTTCTTAAACTGGTTATTGAGGATGTATTGACTGCCCATAGCTGATGACAATTCTGACAAACTGTGGCAGCACTTAAGTTTGTAATGAAGGATGAATGTGAGAAATGAAGCATTGAGTCTTCAATCTTTCTGCTGGGTTGTCGACTTTTCACAGGCCATAAAGGGGAGAGCAAAGTAGATCACTGACCAAAATGAATCTGTGAAAAACCAAGTTGACCTGTCACAGACAACACTGCTAATACGAAGTGTGGTTATGCAATAACAGCAGTAATATGACAGTGAGGGTGATGAGGAGAGGAATATTTTGGTTTCAACCAAAAGCGCCCTCAGTTAAAAAAAATTGGTTCCTGCTGAAACTAGCAATACCAGTGCGACAGTCAACTGAGTACATTCCTTAGATTCCTAAATTATACAATGTTGTCCTCTTGATTGGTTGGAACACAGACCAGAACTCACTGTGTCCCTTTGTGGAACCCGATGCCCACCCCTGATAGATAATTAATTTCCTTTGTGAATGTTTTGAGAATTAATTAGTTTTGAGAATTGTAAGAAGTATTTTTTGTTATTAGATTTACAAAAGACAAAGTCCAATCTAGTGGTCTTCCAAAATTAAGGCGCCGTATCTTCATCTACTATGTTCCCTAATGAATTCCCCTTTATTGATAGAGATTGAACTGTTGCATACCTGTTGATGCGGCCACAGCTCCAAACAGCATAGAAGGGATAGTAAATATTGGTAAAGCAATGGCTGCAATCAAGCATGAACGCCTTGCTGATGAAATGGATGGGGATGACAGAGTCCTCTGGTGTAGGCACTGATTTCCCAAACAGCCCAGGCTCTGTAACATAATGTAACGATTGTCAAAGTTCAGAGTTACGATTCTTTAAATCGAAAATTAACTGTTCATGTGTTATACACAAAATATTCTGCATAATTTAAGACATGTTAACAGTACGACAACAGTAAGGAAGGAACAAGGAAAATAAGTTACATTTTAGGGGTACTTAACTGATTTGTATAGTCTAGAAATTTGAGGTCAAATAGAAAAAAATGACTAAATAAAACCAAGCCTATAGTGCACCCCAGTGGTCTCCAAACTACTATTTTTTTACCACCCATTTTTAGGGGGTTGATAACTCTTTGAAATACCTCCATAAGTAAGGTTTTTTTTTTTTTTTAATATACACGTACTTCAATTTGTTTGCTATCTAAGGAAGTGTGGTTCAAATTGATTTCATAAAAAGTGTTATTTATTTCCTGACTTTCTTTCTGTGAGGAACCTAGAAAGGGTTTGTTATGTGTGGCTTTCTGAAAACACACACTTTTTCTGTTAAAAATTGAGCCCCTATCAAAGTACAAATTTCCGTGGGAGGTTTTGGGACCTTTGCTGTCTGCTCTTCCCCTCTCTAGAGGTTGTTTGTTTCTTTGGTAGATGATAACATGCTCATCATCACATTCAGGTAGTCAATAAAATGAGTGTTTAAGAATGTACCAAGAAAAGGAATTGATCAATCATCAATCCAATTTTTTTGACTTTAATTTCACCAATCCATGGAGCGTGGAGGGAGTTGTTCAACAAAGTCTCACTGATATCCAAGCTATGAGGGGTCATCAGGATGAAAGGCACGCAGAACCACTGTAGATTGAAACACAATTATTTGTAATAGTTTATCAATGTGTGTAAAAGTGGGGTTCATTGTTATGTGAAGTTTTAAGTTCAAGATTCAGGATACACAGGTAAGCGAAGGTGTCATGAGACTGATCAGTTGAGTTGACAGAACTGTGTGTTGGTCAAAGGGTAAAAAAAACAAGCAGTTTTGTTGTTTGTTTTAGCTTAGGCTGAGTCGTACAGGATTTCTTAATAAAATTGATAAAAACTAAAGACATATTAGTAGCTTCGTTGGTCTTTGATGTCACAACAGTATTTAAATATGCTGTACTCTAAGCATAAATGGATAACAAACGCAATGGCAAGGGACCACTGTATTTACGGAAAAATGTTGAGCATATTAAGACTGTATGATTAGAGATCATGGCTCATGTGCAACTTTTGCGGGAAATTTTGATGCCATTTCTAAATATTTTCACGTGTCTTAAGAAAAGGGCTTGCCAATTTTGTATTGGATGAGTCTCGTTGGAAAAAACAACCCTTAGTATCATGTTCCTTTTTGTGTGTTTTAAACGCTTCTGTACAGTAAGCCCATGTAGTTTATAATGTGGAAAGCGCCTGTGACTTGGAAACTGGAAGAGTAAACATTTCACTGTTATATTTCCGAGTCACAGAAAATAAGCACATCTACTAGATCTCAATTTAAAAAAATATTTAGTCATTTAGCAAAGGTTCAAAGAAACTCACCAAGCTGAAAAAAACAAGGGAGAGTTGAATAACGTCTGTGTATGCCACAGAGTAGAGTCCACCTAGCAGTGTGTAGGTCACTGCCACAGCTGCAGAGATCCAGACACAAACGTTGTAATCCAAATCCAGAATAACAGCCATGACTCCTCCTGCGTGGTTTCATTCACAGTATTTCTTTATACACATGTTTAGAGAGCAAGGAATCATGGTCAATCAGGGAATGTTCACTTAAAAGGGGAAAATACACTTTACCTAGACTGATCAATGTCGGTGGAATATACAGCATTTCAAGCAACACTGAGAGCATGCTGATGACTGATGTCAGGACCGGCCCATACCTCAAATGGAAAGGATCCAACATTGTCGTGTAGCGACTTTCTCTCATTCGCTTTGCAAAAACGAGACCAGCTTTGAAAGAGAAGTTAAAAGATTAAATCGAGAGGTCTACAAATGATTGTGTCCATGACTGCAACCATGTTTAACCTAATGATACAAAAAAAGTGAGCATATTAAAAACCACTTACAGGGAATCATGAAAAAGTGAATCTAAAAATATAAGTAAAATAACCAATAAATAGCAATGACACATAATGTTTAAAATTTAAAACGATATGAAACATTTTCAAATGTTCTTTTCATCGTATTTTTTTTTTCATTCGAGTATTTTACATGAGACAAGGAAATGAGCGATAAGAACTTTTGTTATTATCTGCCGGACCTAATTGCAGTGGACCGCAATGCACTTGACTCGTTTACGCTTGGCGTTGATAGCAAAAGCTGGAGTAGAAAAAATGGATATCTGTTTCATATGCTGTTAGTGACTGTGGAGCTTCCAATATGTTTCTCCTTTTTAGATTTCAGTCCTTTATGTTCAATCTTCAATAAAAAAGTGCTCTGAGAACGCAAACAATTTCTATCTATCTTTCATTATAATGTCTTCGCATTTTTGGGGTCAGAGTTGGGCCGCAAAGTTCTTTGACACTTAAAAGTGGGCCCTGAGATAAAATAAGATGGGGACCACTGTCCTCGTTATTTCAAATTCAGAGGGTACATTTTGCATGTATGAACACAAACTTACCTAATGCATACGTTGTCATATAAGCCACCAACATCAATATGGCCGACAACAGTCCCATGGATGGGGTATAGACCATCTCTGTGGTTCCGACTATGAAGCCTCCACCAACCCATGTAGCTAAAACCAAGAGAAGGAAGATTGTAAGTAAAGTGAAAAAGTATAAAGAAATAAAAGGCACTTGACTATATATTTTTTTACCATTTGTCATCGAACCAGTGTTGCATTACAACCAAATTATTTTCAGTACAATCCATCAAGTTGTAACTTCTCCGTCCTCTCACATGCAGGGGCTCACCTGACAAACCTTGTTCCTCTCTTCTCTTCCTCTTAGTCAAAAGTCGGGCTTTCCCAGTATAAACTCAATTCAATGATTACAGTATGTGTTAGTTCAAACACATGAATCTGTTCATTATTTAGAAAAATAAGCCAAAGCGGCTCAATGGAAACTCCAGAAAAACGATACACAGCATTTACACTCCTAATGTTTCATTTTCAATTACCAAAATTATCAGGTGATGTTACAGAGTGCATTGATCTTTCTAAGCAACGAGGGCCTTGAGAGTCAGACTATAAACACCTGACAGCATGTAGTAAACAAAATAATAGAGCCTTGGTTATGAAGGTAACCAGGGGATTTTATTTTTGAAGACGTGCAATTTTGTAAATACATATGATCTCAGAAAATTGATATCTGATTTCTATTCTAGTCAGCAAGAAAGCAAATCCATGTCCCTTCAGTTATTATAAATATTATTATAGTTGTTCAAATGTAACTTCATATAAAGAGCCAATAGTCTCTATGTTTAATATATTTTATGTTGTCTTGCATAGACTAATGATTTAGCCTCCACGGTTTATTTAATCTATGTCATGCCTCAACATCTTTTAAGAATAATGAACCAGTTAAGAATTTGCTCTGTTACCTGTCAAAGTGAAGACTCCAACCACCCAGTTGATGTTGCGGTTCCCTAGCACTGCCATACTCATGCTAGTGGCTCCACTTTTTTTCTGCTCCCTTCGGGCCTTAAAAGAAGCCCAGATGCCACAGCCAAAGACTAAAAGGTAGAAAATTGCCAAAACCACAACTCCTGGGATGTTGACCGCCATGCTGCTGGATCACAAATGATGTTTTCATTCAAGATTTCCGGGCTCAGAGTGGGAGGGTGCATGCCTTTTTTTTTAATTCTTTGAACCTGCTTCTCTACATTCCCTTAGTCCACTGAGACACAAAAGCAAAAATGCAATTAGTTAACAATGCCTAGTATGCCTCCAGGACCTCATTTAATTATTGGTGAGGATGACTATGAGTTCCTGTTATGTAAGATAAGATATTACGATAACAACTTTACCAGACTAGATAAACTTTCTGCAGACATAGCAAAGTTATCTCGATCGCTTAAATAGCTTTCAAACACCCTGGATAGGAGACCACTCAACTACTCCAACCTATTCAACCCCCGTTGAACTAACTCTAGACTAATCACCAATGAGACCTTATCCATCACAGTGATTGTTCGGAAAAAATTAACTAGCACTGACTATACTGCCAAATACCTGTGGAGCCTCTCAGCACAGAAACACAATGAGAGCTAACTGGCCTACACACCGGCTGGCAGAGCCTCCATACCAGGATATTGGGAGACACCGCTCAAATCCCAAATATCCCCAAATTTATGATGGCTACTTGGCTTACCGAAAAAGTAAGTCTACATTAATCAACCATAGGCCAAGTATCCTAACTAGTTTAGGAATCTGGAAAAACGTCAGATGCCTCGTAGAGGGAGCTGGTTATACTTCCAACCCTACTCTGAATCCCAGGGGTTACCAGGTCATGTAACTCCGTCTCCTCTGCCTATCAATTCCACTTAAATTCTAATCAACGTTTTTTCAACGATGCTTCTTCTTCCCGGGACACGATAGTGTCGTCTACACTTAAAACAACAACAAACAACAACTGACCATGCAATACCCCATAAAACGAGCATCAGCTTAAGAAAGCAGTATTGAAAAATATAATCTAAATTTGTGACAGAACCAGAGACTTACGTTTATTCTTCCAGGCAACAAAAACTAATATAAAATATAAATATATGTAATCTTTCCTAACCAAAAATATAAACTAACAAAAATCTACGTAAAAAATAAGATATAATCTTTCTCACCTGATTCCTGAAGTAAGGTATAGTTGCCGGCCTGGTTGCCTGGAGAACAATCAGCTCAGAGTTTGTCTAGGAATAAAAAGGGCCTTCAGACCACCAGACCACGCCAAGGGTCACAGGAGCAAGTTGTGGGGATTTTGTGTTCCGGTGAACCGACCCCTCCCCAGTCTCGTACGCGATGGTGGAGAATGAGAATTTAAGAAAAATGCTTGTTTAGTGAATTATGCAGAAGTCAGAGACAAACTTACGTGAACACGGGCGCTAGCAAGCAGAGAGATCTATCGCGGACGCTTTCGAATGCCAGAACGCAAATATCTCACAGAATAGTGGATCTTTTATAGTATGAATATTCAGGTTAACTCCTCTAGTCAATTGTGCATGTAGGATTGGTCAGTAACTGTAAACACTTGATTCTAAGATTGCCGCCGCATCTGGTCGTCGTGGAAATTTACCAAAGTTTGTTGTCTTCTAGGGAAAATCTGTTCCCAGTTACTTGCTGGCCTGTTGTGTCTTTTCAGGTTCCCACAGACTTTCTGGGAATCTGGGATTGATTACAGTAAAGTTGTTTCCTTACATTACATTACGTACGAGACTGCGGAGAGGTCTGTTCACCGGAACACACAATCCCCACAGTACAAAATATACAAGAGAAAGAATACTAATACTAATAAACACAGTGCAGAAACTTGAATGAGAATAAACCCTAAAACTCATGTGTTCTGCCTTGCATACTCATTAATTCCATGTTAAACTGTTGATTCAAAGATAAAATATAAATTTCATGTATATTTTAGTTAAAGTATAGAATATATTTCCCTTCAAATGTATAAACATGTATGTAATCTAACCGTGTTGTGTGGGTTTACCCTGGGCACTCCGGTTTCCTCCCACAGTCCAGAAACATACAGAGGTTGATTGAGAATTTGGGGAAATTGTCCATAGGTATGAGTTTGTGTGTGAATGTCTTCGTGTGCCCTGCGACAGACTGGCGTCCTGTGCAGGGTGTCCCCTGCCTGTCGCCCAATGAAACTGGGATGAAACTTTGCCTCTAGGTAAGAATACCTTAAAAAGTTGAAGAACATCCTTTGAGTCTTAGTCCAAAGAAAACTATTACATTTACCTGGATAAAAACAATGAATTGGCCTTATCAATTAATTATGTTTATATTAAACACAAGTTTAAATCAAACTCTTGAAGTCACTACTTGTTCTTGTGATTAATGTTCTTTACTGAAAAAGAGGCTCTTAAATTGATTATAAAAAAAATATGAGAAATTGTAAAGGCAACTAACGTACTTATTAAAGGATTTATTAAAAGCAACAAAGAGAAAAGGGAGAACAGTTAAGGAAAATGTAATGGAATGATGATGCTATTGAAGAAGGAACCAAGAGGTTGTTGACTGGAAATTAAGGTCAACGGGATGATGGATTTTATTAACTGTGGGTCGAAGCCCAGCAGGTAATTCACAAAGCAATCCGTATGATCATCAGATTCTTATCACCATTCACATGACTTCATACAGGACACAAGGGGGTCCGCCCTCCGGATCTAAGGTGTAGTCTACTGAGCGTTCTAATTCTCTCATTGTTTCTACCCCTCTTCCCATGTCCATGTTTCTTATTCCAATGATGGCTTCATATGTTTGTTCGGAATTCACCGGTTGGTCTTTTCTAACCCTTATCCTTAGCACCTGGTCTAAAACTTCTATTGCAACTTAACAACTGTTTACTATTAAAATAACTGTTACTACCTTAAAATTTACTTAAACTTCAAAATGGAAAAACTTTCAAAATGTCTTGCCTTAAATTTCAAAATGGCTTCTTTTAAATGTAGAAATGATTTATTATTCAACCTGGCTATTTTTCCAAAATGGCTTCTCTTTTAAAATTACTTATTTTTTCAAAATGGTTACTTTTCCAAAATGGCTTCTCTTGGACTACAAAACTAGTTATTTTTCAAAATGGTTACTTTTCCAAAATGTCTTCTGTTAAATTTCAAAAATGGCTTCTGTTGGACTACAAATGATCCCTCTGATTCAAAATGGCATCACCTTATCTTCAAAATGACGTTTTTAATTCAAAATGGAGAATCTCTGTAATCGGAGTGGGTTGGTTGTATCCTCTAGTCCCACCCCTCTAGTGTCTTTCATATCTTCCTGATTTGGCCTCAGTCTAGTTTTGACCACTCTGGTCAATAGTCCTCTATGAAAACCTTTTCCACCTTGTGGTCCAGAGGACTCTACAGGCAACGCCCTTCTCCTCAATTTTCAACTGCGACACACACTAAAATATTACGAGGCCCAAATTTCCCCATTCAAACCTGTTACTCCAAGTAAACCAGATCTCAATTTTAACTGCGTCACACACTTCAGAATCAACTATTTCGATCTCCCTTTGGGCCTGTAACTCAGACAAAGTCACAACACAATAACTGAGAGTGATTATTATAATAACCCTTTACGCCACCACAATGCTTGCTTTGATATCATGTATTGCTCCTGATGGTGAACTTGGCGCAAGTGTGCATGCCTACTCACATCAGTATGTGTGAATGGTTGAATTTCCCCTCGCGGGACTAATAAGGGATTCTAAAAAAAAAATTAAAAAAAATTAAAAAATGTAAGGAACAATATTAATTAATCAGGAAGTAACTGACTATATAGGCTTTTATGATCGTCAACTTCTGGGAAAGCTTTACAACTTATTTTAAGCTAATCTTGCTACCTTTGATCAATTTGAAAAATCCCAACAAATCAGTCAATGCAAAAGTGACAATGTTACAGTTTCTTACGTCGTCCAGAGGAGAGAGGATGTCGGTTGCGGTGAGGAGGAGGATGATGAAGAGGTGAGCAGCTGGCTGCGGAAAACGCTGACGGTCTTCTTCGTTCCACTCCTGGTCATTTGTTGCAGGCTGGCAAAGTTCTTTCTCCACCGAGTTGGCGTAACCGACCAGAAACATACTGTAGCTCTAGACACATGGATCTTCTCTAGAAGAGCAGTTTAGTTGCTTGGTGGAGCCGGCTCTTTCTAACGATCAAAATGATATCAAACATTACATGTTATGAAAACACAATAGAGAGATGTATGTTCAAACAGCATATAGACATCAAAACACTTTTATGTTTGGTTATATAGTTCATTTGACATTCTTCTTTGGCTTCTCTGTATCTGAAAATATTTTATTGAACAAGAAAATTAGTCATCCGGTGATTCTGGTTCTCTGTGGTCATTTTGGCTCACCGGCCACGTGTGGAGGATGGTCGGCCTTTTTGATGCCAGAAGATTGATAGTGAAAGGTCTGCACTTAAAAGTAGTAAAATGAGGGCTATGGTGTTTTAGTGATAGCTAACACAAACAAGGATTTCACTACATAGTCATCCTTTGGAAAAAAAAACAAACTCATATAATACATTAGGAAAAACAGACTTGTCTCACATGCACAGTGGATAATGTCCCTGGTGCCTACTTACATCATTGTTTAAGACGATATTTGGGGTAGAGGCCAACTTCACTTACTGTTATGTTAAAATTAGTGCTTGTTAACATTTGGACAGTGGACAGACCATATTTTTTTAAATTGTAGATGTTGGTTGTAATAGTTTGTTTTGTCTTAGATTAGGGAGGTAGGACACTATTCATTTAATTATGTCAACAGAAAAAATAAAATGTAATAACTTTGAAAGAAGATCATTATGCTTTACTATATTCATTGCCCTTTTCAAATCCAAGAAGACTCCCACAGCAAACCCACTATCTAGTCTCTGATTAGCTGCAGAAACATCTCAAGGCTGCACAGTGGAAACAGAAGGCACCTTCTGCTCCTGGAGCTGACATTTAAACCTCATTGTAAAGGCTGTGAATAATTATGTACATGTCATTCTCTGTTATTTTATTGTTAATACATTTGCCAAAAGTTGAAATTAACATTGTCATTATGGGGTATTTTGTGTAGAATTTTGAGGAAAACATACATTTAATCCATTTTGAAACAAAGTTGTAACATACAAATCGTGGAAAAGATGAAGCGCTGTTAATACTTTCCGGGTTTACTGTACTTTGCTTAGATACATTAGTTAGAACAGTTCAGGAAAAATTGCCAAAGTGGGGCTTGGTTCAGAAAAGAACCCCCCACCAATTTGTATACTCCTGTCACTTGTCATAGTCAAAGACTAAGAACCTAGTTAAAATTGTTGTTTTCCAGAACTGACATATTTATGCTGGACGCTCCACGCCAAAGACTAAAATATACATACCAAAAACTCTGGATCACTCCTGCATATTACAGATCCTATGTTTTCCATCTCGAAGCATAAGAGGGATGTACCTCTTTTGTATCTCCAAAGGATGAATTTATCCTCATTCCCTGCACACTTTAAATGGATCACAGTTTACCATGTCATTAATTTTTGGAGAGGAGTGTAGTTTATAACAGCAAACTTTACAGACCAGATTTACTGTCTGCAGACGGAGCAAAGTGCACAATATTCCTGAGTTGCATTTAGGCATTCATTTGTCAGCAGGTCACCTCGACCTAAACAGAAAAATTGCCAGGCACTGATTTGCCAATGAGATTGTTGTTTCAACCAGGTTGTTAAATACGTTCTTATTATCATTTTTCTTTGGGGCTTCGTGAAACTGGGGCAGATGTTAATAGTTCCAATTTTTAAAGAATGAAAAGAGAGTTAAAATTTGAGTCTTTTACAAAACTATTTTTTGGCACACAGTGCCTTAAAAAACTATTCATACACCTTTCATTTGTTTGTCACTTTACAACCAAAAACTTGTGATATATCAATAGAAAGTAGCACACAATTGTGAAGTGGAATGAAAATATGAGACTTTAAAAAAACCAAGACAAATAATAAGTGTTCGTACATATTCAGCCCCTGTACTTTGCCATCTAAGATCTACAATTAAATGCCTTTAGTAGTCACCTAAATGTTTCCTGTGAATTAAATCTTGTTTCCTATCCTATCCTAACCAGCATTAAGGTTCGTCATCAATCCTGGGAGTTTCTGTGGGGTTCATTTTATAAACAAAGCGGGGCCTGATCAGAGCTTGCTGGAGGGGGAGTGAAGCCATTTTAAGTCATAATGGACTCTGTTCTTGTAATAACTTCCAAACATTGTCAAAATCAAGGACTTCAATAGGAGCAATTTGTTGATGAGTCCTTATGAAACAGTGGTGTACTGAAGACAGTGTATCATAATACAGCGTCTAGAAGAAAGAGACAGGCAACATCTCTTCATATGGGGAAGTAGCTCTGAGTCAGATCAAGTGGATTCAGGCCCTCTCAGCATGCCCCCAGGACTCCAGGACAAACATGTGGCAAAAACTGGTTAGTATAATTTGGTGTGTATTTTTAAAAATAATCGTAATTATTTAGTTGTAAGTCTTGATTTTATTTCCTCTCTAGCTGATATAAAGCATTACATATTTCTCATTATTTTTCATGACTTTTTCTCCACATTACGTGCACATTATATATAAAATGGTCATATGAAGTAAATACATTTACAGCAATTATTAGTTATATGATCAAATGGATTTAATCAATTATTATATGAAACATGATAATCATTTACAAGAGTTTCTTTTCTTTTTTTTATCTCAATAACTATATTATCTGATCTGGTAAAAACTTGTTTGATTAGACCAGTAAATAATTTAGCTACAGATAAAACCTGTTAAATAATGTTCATTATTTAGTTGATGTCAGGTGAAAATGCCTGAGTGTAATTAAAAATCCATTGTTAAGTGTATTAATTAAACAAAGTAAAAATGTGTGATTGTTTCAAACCACATAGTGTTACTAAAACTGATGTAAAGGTTGAAACAAATAAATAAATATGACAACTGGCTGCCCAAAGACATGATGGTTGTCAGAGTGCTTGAACAGATCATGGTTATATGCCAGTTCTTCAAGATTCAGGAGTATTTAATGTTATTTGACAACATTTTTAGAAGTATAGTAACACATTTTCTTTTTCGAAAGAGAACAACTAGATGTTAATTCTGATTGAGCTTACTAGTTTATCAAACAAATCAAAGCATACGATGGTTCATTAAAAAGCTCATGCATTCTTATTCATAAAAGTCACCCCAAATGATTATTAAAGAATTAGATTTACTCTGTCATCTGGCATAGTAAAGACTCCAACCAATAGGTTGAGGTTCCAACTTCCCAGCACCACAACTGTTGCCGGCCATGATGCAGGAATAAGAGCTAACATTTTCATCCAAAATTTCAGGTATCACAGCAGGAGGAGGATGGCCCTTTTTTCTGTAAAGGGCCAGCTTCTCAATATTCCAGTGAACGCCTGATAGTGGTTTGACTCAACGGCCACTAGATAGCACTATACGTGTAAAAATGGAGCCAGGTTTCATTGAATTGGTGGATTAGACTTCACACGCAAAGGTTTGGCTGTCACTTGAGACTGACACTTAAGAACAAATAATATCTGCATCCTGCTCTCTGTGGTTTAGTCCAACTGTCTCTGAGTTGTGACATTAAAATTTAAGAGCAGAAGACACCCTGTGTATCATGTTTTGACCTAAATGTCAACTGTAACCTATCAGGTAGCATGTAAACATGGCGTTTATGTATTGCAAGACTTCATCTCTTAGGTTCAAGTTCAAGTTCTTTCATTTGTCAAATATAAATGTATCAAGACATACAGCATATATGAAATTGTGGTCCTCTCAGACCCACAATGCAAAACATGAAGTAGACAATGAAAGGACACTAAAAAATAATAAATAAAAATAAATAATCATCAAAATGAAATAACAATACTTATATAATTAATTAAAACCAAACAGATTATCAACAAAAAATGGAGTTAATGCACGGGTAGTGCAAGGGGAGGTGAGACCAATGATCCTCTCAGATGCTCTCACGATGCGCTGCAGGGTCTTGCGGCAGGAAACGGTGCAGGCGCATCACAATATGATGCAGCTTGACAGGATGCTCTCGATGGTGCCTCTGTAAAAGGTGAGCATCATGGGTGGTGGGGCTCTTGCTCTCCTCAGTCTGCGGAGGAAGTACAGGCGCTGGTCGGCTTTTTTGGCCAGTGATGCTGTATTGTGGCTCCAGGACAGATCTTCAGAGATCTCAAAGGATGCACACATTACATCCTGTGACTAGCTGCAAGGTAGTTTCCTGCCGAGACTCCAGGATTGTTTTGTGACCTGCAGATCTTCAACAATCCTCACATCAAAACTATCTAACTACTAAGACATGTCGTATTTAGTTTAGCATGTAATTATGTCTCATACTTTGGTACAATATTGCTTTTACAAAAATATTGTACATTGAACATTGTGATGATGTGAAAAGTGCAAAACAACCGCACAATTGAAGCCCGGGTTTCTGACTATTTTTTTTTTTTTTATAGAACTGTAGCTCAGAAAGTTATCAAAGAATATTTGCTCTCTGCATATCAGCTCGGTTTCATTAAATCAAAAGGGTTTCCAAACTTTCCAGTGGAAACCCACAGGCCGATCTCTGATCCTTTTTCTTTATCTTCTGTTGTTTCTAACGTGTCTTTCTCACTGGCTACTGATTGCGTCTACCTATCACTTATTAACAAGATTAACGCCCCCACAAACAGGGCAGGAGTGATTAAGTACTGACGGTAACAAGGAGACAAACCTGTGATTAAATAAAATAGCAAAATTTGCCGTTAGTATACCGGTTGTTCATTGCGAAAGAGAGCACAACTATATATTGTGATAAAGATGTTTCCTACATCCCTATTAGCAAACTAACTTCAAGGCCACATGTGGTAGGCTTGCTAGCTAGCTGTTCACTATTAGCCACATATCATCCAAAAGCTTTAACTAAATTGCGTTTAACAAAGATATTACTTATCTTTTCGTCCTACAACGTCTTCTTTCACCATTTCTCCCGCCCGTTAGCTTACAGTAATCGTACTTTTAATTAACATCGTTAAGCCCTGCCTCGTTGTGAATTAACCAATGACGATGCAGCACTTGTGATTGATGCACTCTCTTCCAATAAAATGTTGATGGGGCTGCATCGTACTCTAGAGGTTTAACAGTTCTACGTCATTTGGTGCTCTGCCCTCTAACCGCTTCACTATTGGTTTACCCCTGAGGCACCGCCTAGTCTTTTAGAAAGCTCAATGAACTCGCCAACCAGCTGGGTGCAGTCCACTTCCTATAAAGGCGGGAAATACCTGCCGCACTTCCTCCCTTTTCAACTCGGCGAGAAAGCTCCAGACAGATCAATTGTATGGAAATGGCAGATGTAAGTGATCTTATGAATATCAACGTGGACAAAAGTGTGTGCCTGACGTGCAATACCAGCCTGGGGAGGGGGGACACACATGTTCTCTGTTTTCTCTGCCTAGATCATGTGACTGGCCAGGCCAACCTGTAGCTCTGCCTAGAGCTGAAGACAAGTTGACGGCAATGTTGTTCAACAGAACCTATATGGGGGGGATGCAGGTGGTCTCCCTCGCGAACAACATGTTTCTACTGTGTGGTGCGCTCAACAGGCTCACCGTCGTTCGAGATGACCTTGGACCTTCAGGTATGGAGTAGGTCAAAGATCCGGTATCTGCTCTCATTAGGATGTCACGGGCCTATGCGATCATGGGGGGGAGACTCCGCGATGCTGGACAGCTGGGCCATCGGCATTTGTGGCTAGGCTTAGCCACACCGCTGCCTGAGAAGGATTGCAAGGCGCTCCTGGATGGAAACATAACAGAGGACTCTCTGTTTGGTCCGTAGCTCAAGAGGATCGTGGCCCGCCAGGAGGCGGCGCAGCAGGAGTCCGCGCAGCTCTGGGATCACCTGGACAGGCGTGATGAGGCGATGGGGATACGGTGCTCGGCGACTGAGGTCCCGTTCGTCGGCTTTATCCTCTGGTGCTGGAGGGATACGGCATCAGAGCCAGCCACAGCAGGAACAAAAACGGCAACAGAGGTGGCGGGCGATGAGTCAACAGCGTCGTCAACATCTGAAGCAGGAGCCAGAGAACCAGCTTCTGCAGCAGGGTCGATGGACAATTGGTCAGCAAAAGCGAGCATGGAGCAGAGGCGGCGAGGCATCTTCCCGGCGGCCCCTCCTCCACCCTACTCTTTGAAGGGCATTTACGGAAATAAAAAAAAAGAAAACGTAATACGTTTCACGTTTCCGACGTGGAGGACGTCACGTTTGGAAATTGAAAAACGCCACAGAACAGACGCACCATGGCGCCTTTACGCGCCGTTTCCCGCCGTTCTGAGAGCAGGCGAGGGCACTGAGCTACCGCCCCTGCAGGTCAGTCATCTGAAGAGGTGCGTGGCGGTCGGATCTGTCCTCAACTCATCAGCTCTGTGTAAATTCTCCAGCATATTCCTCCACATATATTCGGGTTTCGTCAGCTCCAGTGACACTAAGGGGAGCTGGGGAGACTTCCGTGGACAAGAGGGTACACGCACGACACATATCTGAGGTTTCTCCCAGTTTCTCCCACGGAGCCGAATCATATGTACGGGAGTGTGGGTTCTAGTGAATCCACCTCGCGTACATGCTCTGTTGGTTCAAGACATGAAGATGGGTCTTGTGTGATGCCCATTCGTCATCGGCCCGACCTGGGACAGTCCCGGAGGAGAGCCGGATGACAACCCAACATACGTCAGAGCTGTGGTTCTGGCGGAACATTATTTGGCTTGGAGTCCCCTGGTTTTCCTTCATAAATGATTGCAGAGGGAAGTAATCAGGCGGGGCTATGCGCTCCGATTTGCCCCTTAATGCCTGCATTTTTCAGGGATTCTCTAGACACGCGTGGTGGAAACGAGGTCTCTAATCTGCTGCAGAAGGAGGTGGTAGAGCCAGTTCCAGCAGCAGCGATGATGAGGGGGTTTTACCTTTTCAAAGCTCCCTTTTCTAGGTGAAAGGAAACTTCCAACTGCTGGGTGGCAAGAAAATTAATAGCATCACATTTTTTTATTTCTATTGGTGCTGTCAAATAGAAATTTATCGTACATGATGGATGACAGGATTCCTGTGGGTTCATTATGTGTTATCACTATAAAAAACACATTGATCAGTTTGAAACAAGTTTAATGTTGCCTGAACAAACAGACTGAAGAAATAAGAGATTAAGACAAATGTGTGTTTGTTTTTATTTTTTATTTAAATGTACTTGACAAACTGATATACCCTAGAAAGTAAAAATAACAAAACTCTCCTCTAAAACAATACAAAATAAATCAAATCAACAAAATAATTCCCCTGAATCACAGTATTTAAGTGTTCTACCTCTGCCAGCATCATTTGTAACTTAGATCTAACTAAGATCGAAAATTCCCAATGATGTCAAAACTTGTGTCGTATCAGTTAGCTAAGTTAGCTAAGTATTTGATTTGCTCTGACTTGCAGAAACTCTATCAATTGTCAAAGGGCAAAACTTATCCTTAGACATGTTTTGCCCTTCTTTATAAAAAATGAGAGGATTCTATTCTTGAATTCTTAGTGAATCAATACAAGATATAAAAAGTAGTCATGGCCGATAATTCACTTTAACTCTTACTATTATGCATTTACATTAGTAATAATAATTATTATTATATAATATATATATATATATATATATATATATATATAATTGTATTTATTAGATTAAATTACAGTCTGTGTAAAGAAAAAAAAGAAGAAAGAAAAGTGTTAATTTCTATATGAACTGTAATAGAACTTGTATTGTTAGATAGATGGCACTCTCTGATCTATAATATATTCCATGAACAGCTTTTTAATTACTATTTCACATCATTTTTAAACATACTAGCTCTAATATCTACTAAACTGACTCCCAAAGCTTCAATCTGATTAATGTAAAGACAATAAGACTAGTAAGAATTATGTCCTGATGTGCATTGTCTGCATGATGATGGATTTATCTGCATTAAAAACCCTTAAATCCATATACCATTGTAATTAATGAAGCACTTTAAAACATACAGTATAGGACGGTGTCAAAACTTGGTGCTCCTCAGCACTTTGGCAGATCGGTTCTCTGTAAAATAGACACTTTCTTTTGTGTCCATCGTGGTTGAGACTGGCTCTAGTGAACCAGTATTTTTTATTCTGAAGACATCAAATTTGTTGGGTAACACACCCTTGTGGAAAAGAAAGTGGGTCAAAGATGAGAACAAGACGATGTTACTAAAACCAATGATCATGGAAATGGACTTCACTGGAGCATACTGTACATAGACTCCATCTTCCAGAGCATATCCTGGGAAGAGCAGGATTGGTGGAATCCCTAGTAAAGTTTCACCACTCAACAGTCTTATCAGTAGTCCTGACACCAATCCCATTATACTACCATAACCATTGGTTACTTTAATGAAAAGGATGCAGACAAGTTGAGGGACGATTAGAACGTAGGACATGTCTGCACTCAAGAACAAAAACAATAAAGGGCTGTTTTTAAAGTGGGTTAAGGCAGTTCCAACAACACCCACAATGACTACAGAGATCCGAATCACCCATTGGATCTCTTTGTCTGAGGCCTGAACAGGAGAGCAGAGGAGGATGAACATAAGAATCTCTGTAAGAGCATAAATTATTTATTATCTGGTTAAAAAACGTACCTGTGGCCTTAGGATGTTCTTGTAGATGTTCGTTGAGAAGAGCGATGATGAAGAAAGCAACATAGAGTCCGCTGATGACATCACAGCTGCGGCAATACAAGCCGTACATATGATTGAGACATAGTTTGGAGTGAGGTGCAGCAGAATGATCGGCAGTGCAATAGCTGCTTCCCCACGTTCATAAGGAGACGGTGAGCCATAAGATGTCTGGTTCCAATCTGAAAAAAGGAGCAGGTTAAGTTCTCAATATGGGTTACAGATGCTGTATTTGATTTTCTTTACTACAATAATGTTTACTAACAAAAAAGTGAAAAAGAAAAAATGGATACAACAAAAAACATCCATTCTCACATCGAGGCAATAAAGTGACATCATAAAGAATTGGAAAAAATGTATAAAAATGTTGTTTTTGTGTGATGTAATGTATTATAACTTGTATCTTCCCAAATGGTGTTATTAAACTGGTTATTGAGGATGTATTGACTGCCCATAGCTGATGCTGACAAACTGTGGCAGCACTTGAGTGCGCAATGAAGGATTAATGTGAGAACTGAAGCATTGAGTCTTCAATTATTCTTGCTGGTTTGTCGACTTTTTACAGGCCAAAAAGGGGAGAGCAAATTAATTTTGAGTAGATCACTGACCAATATGTTATCTGTGAAAAACCATATTGACCTGTCAAGGAAAACGCTTTTAATATGAAGTGTGGTTATGCAATAACAGCAAAAATATGACAGTGAGAGTGATGAGCAGAGGAAGATTTTTGTTTCAACCGATGAGGAAATTAATTTAAAAAATGAGGTTCAAGCTGAAAAAAGCAATAGCAGTCCGACAGTTAACTGAATACACTCCTTAGATTCCTAAATGATACAATGTTGTCCTCTTGATTGTTTTGAAAACAAACCTAAACTCACTTTGTCCCTGTGTGGAACACTATGCCCACCCCTGATAGATAATGAGTATCCTTTGTGAAAGTTTTGAGAATTATAAGAAGTATTTTTTGCTATTAGGATTATAAAAGACTTATAAAAGACAAAGTCCAATCTAGTGGTCTTCCAAAATTAAGACGCTGTATCTACATCTACTATGTTCCCTAATGAATTCCCCTTTATTGATAGAGATTGAACTGTTGCTTACCTGTTGATGCGGCCACAGCTCCAAACAGCATAGAAGGGATAGTAAATATTGGTAAAGCAATGGCTGCAACAAAGCATGAACGCCTTGCTGATGAAATGGTTGGGGATGATAGAGTCCTCTGGTGTAGGCACTGATATCCCAAACAGCCTATGCTCTGTAACACAATGTAACGTTTGTCAAAGTTCAGAGTTACGATTCTTTAAATCGAAAATAAACTGTTCATGTGTTATACACAAAATATTCTGCATAATTTAAGACATGTTAACAGTATGACAACAGTAAGACAAGGAAAATAAGTTACATTTTAGGGATACTTCACTGATTTGTAGTCTAGAAATTTGTGGTACCCAAACTAGTTCTTTTTACCACCCATTTTTAGGGGATAGATCTTTGAAGTACCTACATAAGGTTTTTTTTTTTTTAATATACACCTGCTTCAATTTGTTTGCTATCTTAGAAAGTGTGGTTCAAATTGATTTCATAAATAGTGTTATTTTTATTTTCATGCATTTCATTTATTATTTTCCTCTAGAAATTTGAGGTCAAATAGAAAAAAAAGACTTAATTAAAAACAAGCTTATAGTGCACACCAGTGGTCTCCAAACTACTTTTTTACCACCCATTTTTAGGGGGTTGATGATTCTTTGGAGTACCACCATAAGTAGGGTTTTTTTTTTTTTTTAATCTACACCTACCTCAATTTGTTTGCTATCTAAGAAAGTGTGTTTCAAATTGATTTCATAAAAAGTGTTATTATTTATTTCCTCACTTTCTTTCTGTGAGGAACCTGGTAAGGGTTTGTTATGTGTGGCTTTCTGGAAAACAATGCATTTTTACGTTTAGGCACCTCAGCGATCGTCACACTTTTTCTGTTAAAAATTGAGCCCCTATCTAAGGACAAATGTACGTGGGAGGTTTTGGGACCTTTGCTGTCTGCTCTTCCCCTCTCTAGAGATTGTTTGTTTCTTTGGTAGATGATAACATTCTCATCATCACATTCAGTTAGTAAATAAAATGAGTGTTTCAACGTACCAAGAAAAGGAATTGATCAATCATCAACCCAATGTTTTTGACTTTCATTTCACCAATCCATGGAGCGTGGAGGGAGTTGTTGAACAAAGTCTCACTGATATCCAAACTATGAGGGGTCATCAGGATAAAAGGCACGCAGAACCACTGTAGATTGAAACATAATTATTTTTAATAGTTTATCAATGTATGTAAAAGTGGGGATCATAGTTTTGTGAAGTTGTAAGTATCAGGATTTTACACAGGTAGGTGAAGGTGTCATGAGACTGATCAGCTGAGTTGAAAGAACTGTGTGTTGGTCAAAGGGTAAAAAAAACAAGCAGTTTTTTTGTTTGTTTTAGCTTAGGCTGAGTCTAAAGCATTTCTTAAAATTTAAAAAACTACAGACATAAGTAGCTTCGTTGGTCTTGGATTTCACAACAGTATTTAGATATGCAGTACTGTAAGCAGAAATGGATAATAAACGCAATGGCAAGGGACCACTGTATTTACGGTAAAATTTTGAGCATATTATATATAGGACAGTTTGATTAGAGATCATGGCTCATGTGCAACTTTTGCGGGAAATTTCTATGCCATTTCTAAATATTTTCACATGTGTCTTAAGGAAAGGGCTTGCCAATTTTGTATTGGATGAGGCTCGTTGGAAAATACAGCCCTTAGTATCATGTTCCTTTTTGTGTGTTGTAAACGCTTGTGTACAGTAAGCCCGTGTAGGTTATAATGTGGAAAGCGTTTGGACACCTGTGACTTGGAAACTGGAAGGGTAAACCTTTCACCATGTATTATATTTCTGAGTCACAGACACCTTAAGAAAAAAAGCACATCTACCAGATCCCAATTTTTTTTAAAACATTTAGCAATTTAGGAAAGGTCCTAAGAAACTCACCAAGCCAAAAAAAACAAGGGAGAGTTGAATAACGTCTGTGTATGCCACAGAGTAGAGTCCACCTAGCAGTGTGTAGGTCACTGCCACAGCTGCAGAGATCCAGACACAAACGTTGTAATCCAAATCCAGAATAACAGCCATGACTCCTCCTGTGTTGTTACATTCACAGTATTTCTTTATACACATGTTTAGAGAGCAAGGAATCATGGTCAATCAGGGAATGTTCACTTAAAAGGGGAAAATACACTTTACCTAGACTGATCAATGTTGGTGGAATATACAGCATTTCAAGCAACACTGAGAGCATGCTGATGACTGATGTCAGGACCGGCCCATACCTCAAATGGAAAGGATCCAACATTGTCGTGTAGCGACTTTCTCTCATTCGCTTTGCAAAAACGAGACCAGCTTTGAAAGAGAAATTAAAAGATTAAATCAAGAGCTCTAAAAATGATTGTGACTCCCTAACTGCAACCATGTTTAACCTAATGATACAAAACAAGTGACCATATTTAAAACCACTTACATGGAATCATGAAAAAGTGAATCTAAAAATAAAAGTAAAATGAACCAATAAATAGCAATGGGTGCACTTACTATGTAGTAGAAAAATCTCTATACAGGATGTAATATGTCCTAGAACAGTGATTCCCAACCTGTGGGTATTGCAAGTGGGCCGCAAAATCGTTTCCAAAATGGTATCATATTCTGTGGGAGGGTGAATGTAATTTTATGAAAATAAAAATAAACATAATATTGTTTAAAGTTTAAAAGGATATGAAACATTTTTAAATGTTCTTTTCATCATATATATTTTTTTTCATTCGAGTAATTTACATGTGGCAAGGAAATGAGAGATAGGAACTTTTATTATTATCTGCCGGACCTAATTGCAGTGGACCGCAATGCACTTGACTCGTTTACGCTTGGCGTTGATAGCAAAAGCTGGAGTAGAAAAAATGGATATCTGTTTCATATGCTGTGTTAGTGACTGTGGAGCTTCCAATATGTTTCTCCTTTTTAGATTTCAGTCCTTTATGTTCAATCTTCAATAAAAAAGTGCTCTGAGAACCCAAATAATTTCTATCTATCTTTCATTATAATGCCTTCGTATTTATGGGGTCGGAGTTGGGCCGCAAAGGTTTTTGAGACTTAAAAGTGGGCCCTGAGATAAAATAGGGTGGGGACCACTGTCCTCGAAGTTAAAGATTCAGAGGGTACATTTTGCATGTATGAACACAAACTTACCTAATGCATACGTCGTCATATAAGCCACCAACATCAATATAGCAGACAACAGTCCCATGGATGGGGTATAGACCATCTCTGTGGTTCCGACTATGAAGCCTCCACCAACCCATGTAGCTAAACCAAGAGAAGGAAGATTGTAAGTAAAGTGAAAAAGTAAAAATAAATAAAAAGCACTTAATTACATTTTTTTTTGACTATTCGTCATCGAAGCAGTGTTGCATTACAACCAAATTATTTTCAGTACAATCCATCAAGTTGTAACTTGTCCGTCATCTTACCTGCAGGGGCTCAACTGAAAAACCTTGTTCCTCTCTTCCCTTCCTCTTTGTCAAAAGTTGGGCTTTCCCAGTATAAAGTAATCCAATCAAATGATTACAGTTTGTGTTAGTTCAAAGACATGAATCTGTTCATTTAGAAAAATAAAGCAGCTCAATGGAAACTACAGAAAAATGATATACAGCATTTACACTCCTAATGTTTCATTTTCAATTACCAAAATTAGCAGGTGATGTTACAGAGTGCATTGATCTTTCTTAGCAACAAGTACCTTCAGAGTCAGACCATAAACACCTGACAGCATGTAGTAAACAAAATAATAGAGCCTCGGTTATGAAGGTAACCAGGGGATTTTATTTCTGAAGACGTGCAAGTTTGTAAATGCATATGATCTCAGAAAATGGATATCTGATTTCTATTCTAGTCAGTAAGAAGGCAAATCCATCTCCCTGCAGTTCTTAAAAATGTTATAGTCGTTCAAATGTAACTACATGTAAAGACCCAATACGCTCTATTTATAATATATATTTTATGATGTCTTGCATAGACTAATGATTTAGCCTCCAAAGGTTTTCTTGATATATGTCATGCCTCAACATCTTTTAAGAATTATGAAACAGTTAAGAATTTGCTCTGTTACCTGTCAAAGTGAAGACTCCAACCACCCAGTTGATGTTGCGGTTCCCTAGCACTGCCATATTCGTGCTAGTGGCTCCACTTTTTTTCTGCTCCCTTCCGGCCTTAAAAGAAGCCCAAATGCCACAGCCAAAGACTAAAAGGTAGAAAATTGCCAAAACCACAACTCCTGGGATATTGACCGCCATGGTGCTGGATCAGAAATTATGTTTTCATTCAAGATTTCCTGGCTCAGAATGGGAGGGTGGATGCCTTTTTTTTTAATTCTTTGAACCTGCTTCTTCACATTCCCTTGGTTCACTGAGACACAAAAGCAAAAACTTAATTTATTAACATCAAGGACTGCTTCCAGGACCTCTTTTAATCATTGCTGAGAATGACTGAGCTCTTGTTACTATAAGATATTACGATAACAACTTTAACAGACTAGATAAACTTTCTGCAGACATAGCAAAGTTCAGCCCACCATAAACATAGTATCAATGTGGCGTTGGTGAAAGTGTAACTACAGTTGATCAGATTCACAAGTCTGTTCCTCACCAGGCCCTTGTCGACCGATTGCATGCTCGTCACTGAATTTCTCTTTCACTTGGAAGGCATTTGGGCATGGATTAAAGAAGGATGGCTGTTTTTGATTCATAATAGTTTTGTAAAATGTGATTATAGTCAATGGTTTGCGTACATTACTTAGACCAACATTACAAACTAAGACCCAGCCCGGGTCTTCTGTGCGTTGGGTGAGTTGGCAGATCCATTAACCTGTTTGCGGGCTTTATGCACTCTGATGATGTCTAGTCCCTGAAGAAGGAGGATGGGCGCCTGTGAGTAAATGTCAGGGATAAAGTATGCAATTGACATTAAAAGAAATGATGAAGAGCAACTTCTGGTGTTGGTATCACTTCTCTATTGTTTGGGATATCATTGCACCCATCATATCACTCTCAACCTCCAGCACCTTCACTGGCTCCCATTCAATCAACGAATCCCCACAAACTCCTCCACAGATTCACACCACCAGTTTTACCTCATACACACATACATTCTGACTCGATATCTCTGCTCCCCCTCTTTCATTCACCTCTCTGCCATCTGCCCGCCTCAGCACAATGGGAAGCAAAGCCATCAGTCGCTGGAACTCTCTACCACCTGAACTCTATACCACTTTTCAAGAGCCGCTTTATTCGTCAGTACATATTGGTATACATGCGTGGAATTTTTCGTGGTCGAGAAAAAATAAAAATACTAATAAACACAGTGCAGAAACTTGAATGAGAATAAACCCCAAAAAATGTGTTCTGCCTTGCATACTCCTTAATTTCAAAGATTCAAAGATAAAATATACATTTCATGTATATTTGAGTTAAAGAACAGAATATATTTCTCTTCAAATGTATAAAAATAAATGTAATCTAACCATGTTGGGTGGGTTTACCCTGGGCACTCCGGTTTCCTCCCACAGTCCAAAAACATACAGAGGTTGATTGAGAACTTGGGGAAATTGTCCATAGGTATGAGTGTGTGTGTGAATAGTTGTTTGTCTTCGTGTGCCCTGTGACAGACTGGCGTCCTGTCCAGGGTGTCCCCTGCCTGTCGCCCAATGAAACTGGGATACAGTCTCCCCGTAACCCCCATAAGGTATAAAGCGGTAGAAAATGAATGAATGTATGTAATCAAAATGTATGGCAGCAATCTGGAGGTCTAGATGACATACTGCCCATGTCTCACTGCTGTAGCAGTCAAGCTAAGCCTCAACCTGTGAGTAGATCTTTAGCATCACATTTTAGGTACTTTATCTAATATGTTGTAGGTGCAGTTGCCCCCATGTTCTAAGAATATAGACTTCTTAATTGCTGTTTATGATGCTAACAAAATACTGTAAATATGGAGGTTGAAGAGCAGAGAAAAAATCCAGTCTATATTTCATGTTTGCAATTTCCGCTGTGACATTTTAAAACCACAAAGTCAGCATCAAGATTTTTTTTTTTTGTTTTCTTATTTTATAGGCTTCTGATGAAGAAGGTGCAGTCCACAGGAGTTTTTTTTTTTTTTTTTTAGAATCCCTTATTAGCGAGGGGAAATTCAACCATTCACACATACTGATGTGAGTAGGCTCAGGAGCAATCAGGGTGAAGTGTCTTGCTCAGGGACACAACGACACAAGCTTGTCTGGAGCTGGGATTGAACCTGCAACCTTTTGGACTGCAGGCAACCACTCTACCATCTCAGCTATGTCGCCCCTTTAAGGAATATGATGGAAAACAACACATAACCTACAATCAGTTGTAGCGATTATATCCCTTAAAAAAGGTTTACTTTCAGAAGATGTAAGTTCTGGTAAAATAAACTTTAAATTTGCCTCTAGGTTAGAATACCTTAAAAAGTTGGAGAACCACCTTTGACTCAGTCCAAAGAAAACTATTACATTTACGTGGATAAAAATTAATGAATTGGCCTTATTATTTTATTATGAAACACAAGTTTAAATCAATTACTTTAACTGAAGTCACTACTTGTTGTAGTGATTTATTTGTTCTTTACTGAAAAAGAGGCTCTTAAATTAATTATACAAAAATCTGAAAAATTGTAAAGGCAACTAACGTACTTATTATAGGATTTATTGAAAGAAAGAAAGAGAAAAGGGAGAACGGTAAAATATAATGGAATGATAATGCTTGCTTTGATATCATGTAAGGAACAATATGTGCCAAAAATATGAATGCAAGCAGCACGCAATATGTGAAAAAATAATGGAGTGCATATATAGTTTAGCTGGATCTAAGGGAAGTTGGTTTTTGGATTTATCTAAAATTTCTCAAGTTGAATTTGACAGTTTAACACACCTGCTTTATGTGTTTTTTGATGGACAAATTGGAGTCAACAGTACATCCTAGATATTTAAAATTTGACACATTCTGGATCTTTTCCCTTCTTACAATGATGTCTGGCTGGCTCCTATTTTTTCTAATATAACAATACATGTAGGCAGTTTTACTAATGTTTAGTGTCAGGCAAGGCTTTAAAGCCAAGTAGATTTTTTTGTTATAGCAACTGTTAATGTGGAAGCCACTTCACATCTATCTTTTCCATGCACAAGGATAACCCTGTAATCAGCGTACATTTGGGTTTCTACCTCAGGGCACACCAGTGGCAAATCATTGACATATACACTAAATAATAAAGGACCCAAAATTGATCCTTGCGGGACACCAACAGAAAAGTCAATAAAGGATGACATTTTATCCCCAACTCTTGTACATTGCCTTCTCATAGGGAGGTAGGACTTTATCCATTACATTATGTCAACAGATAAAATGTGATAACTTTGAAAGAAGATCATTATGGTTTACTATATTAAATGCCTTTTTCAAATCCAAGAACAACCACTATCTATTCTTGATTTGGTTTTTTTTCAAGAAAATAACAAGTAGCCATCTCTGATAAGCTGCAGAAACATCTCAAGGCTGCACAGTGGAAACAGAAGGCACCTTCTGTTCCTGGAGCTGAATCTTAAACCTCATGGTAAAGGCTGTGAATAATTATGTACATGTGATTCTCTGCTATTTTATTTTTTTCATACATTTGCCAAAAGTTCAAATTAACATTTTCATTATGGGGTCTTTTGTGTAGAATTTTGAGGAAAACATACATTTAATCCATTTTGAAACAAATTTCTTTCCAGAACTGATATATTCATGGTAGATGTTCTATGCCAAAGACTAGAATATACATTCCCAAAAACTCTGGGCTATTAAAGTTTGGTGCTGGACTCCCGAGTATTACAGATTCTATGTTTTCCATCTCGAAGCATAAGGGGGATGTACCTCTTTTGTATCTCTAAAAGATGAACTTATCCTCATTCTGTTCATACTTTAAATGGATCACAGTTTACCATGTCAATAATTGTTGGAGAGGAGTGTAGTTTATAACATTATGATAGCAAACTTTACAAAGCAGATTTACTGTCTGCAGACGGAGCAAAGTGCACAATAATCCTGAGTTGAATTTAAGTTGTCATTTGCGAGCAGGTCGCTTCGCAAAAACAGCTAAATTGCCATGCAGGGACTGGAGTGTATTGAAGAAGGAACCAGAGGTTGTCGACTGGAAATGAGTGAACCCAGACCAGGTCAACGGGATGATGGATTTTATTAACTGTGGGTCGAAGCCCAGCAGATAATTCACAAGCAATCCGTACAAGCTTAGAATCCAGAAAATCATCCAAGTCTTACAACATTCACATTGACTTTATACAGTGCACAGTGGGGTCCGCCTTCCGGACCTCCTCGGCATGACGATGCCTGGACACTTGGCCAAGGTGATTTCACAAGATGTTTCCCAATCTCATTATATAAGATGTTTGTCTCTCAAATTCTGGTTTCTCCAGTAGCTGGAAAAGTTATTAGGATGATGTCAGTGATCTTGGACCAATAACCCTTTACGCCACAACATATCCACCCGTTGTTAGTTTCAACTAACACTACTGATAATGTTTTTATTGGTCTTAGATTATGTATAAGTTATATGACCGATAGTAACTGTCTGTAGGTTGTAACCTTAAATGTTTGTATGTTTAAAGACTAGCTTTGAGTAGGTTTGTGAATTACCTTTAAATGTGTGTATACCCCGTAGGAATGTTAGTACCATCGCAGGAAAGTTTAGTAAGTCACTTCCGGAAGTGCCAAAGACAAAAAGTTAATTCCGTGATGTACGACTGAACAAGAAAATGATTAGCAGTTAGCTCATACTTTAGCATATTCAATTTAAACATAACTTGTAATAGTTTTTCAAACACTTGAAATTCAATAGAATAACTTCAGGCACATAAACATGAATATTCAAAAACACAGGAACATATGCTTGTCATTTCATGGTTCAAATAATACACAATCAATATCAGTTTCATAATGTCACAGTTTTCAGGAATACTTTCATATTGTCACAATGTCATAGCGGGTGTATACTCCACCCTTTTTTTTTTTTTAATACAAACACATTATATCATCAATCACGATTATATTCACTCATCATCGTCGTCATCTCCGGCATGGTCATTATCAATGTCCTCCATGTAATCCGGGATGGGATACAAGTCTGGTATTGTCACCATAACTTGAGCAAGTTGTTCAGTCGTCATCATCTGCATCATCCCCGCGTGTAGAGCACCAGTCACGACGTCCGCCCATTTGCCAATTTTTCTTAACAACAGCCTCCTCATCATGGGTACGAAACAACAAGCCAAAAAGAAAATAACAGTTAATTTTATTGCTGCAGTTATTCCTATTTTAGCAAATGAACCTCCCCATTTGCCTAATCTCTCTTCTAACCAATCCCAGGCCTAATTATTTGGTCCTGCATTCTTCTTTGTCATGGCTACTGAAAATGCAGTTTATAACATAAAGTTTATATGTTTCTGGAAGTGTGTTCTCATCAACTTCCCTTTTCCGTCTTGTTAAAGTATCTCCTTTGCCAGTTATTTTGAATGCATCGTTTATTCTACCATACACAACCGTTGCAGACATTCTGAGTCGAACTAGTGCACATAATCCCACCCAGTAAAGCGGCAACGCGTTGAACAAAATGTTATCTCCACACATCCAATAACTGTCCGCAATCGCTACAGTTTGTATTATCATGAATAATGCAATAGAGTTAGTCATTGTTATCTTTTGACAACTCTGGTCTAATTTCGTAGGATTCTCATACCATATGTGTTATTATGCGACCATTAACAGGCTTGTTTGAATCGTACTTATCTGAGGTGCTTCTTTCATTCTTCTTTTGGATTGGCTGGTTGGGCGTCGCACTGGAGGCTCCTCCCGTCGGGCACAAGGTTGTCTTTCGCGTCGTCGCAAGCTTGTTCCCTAGCAATAACCAAATGAGAAAGATTGTCACCACAAGAAGATATTTCACCAGCATTTTAATTTTCTACTGACTGAACTTCACTGCCCTGATTATCGGTGTTGTCATTGGTCTTTGGTGTGTGAGCCTTGATGCAGTGGCTCAGATGAAACCCAGTCTTGCTGCCTTCGACTTGGACTGCGGTTGGGGTGGCTCGGACCACCGTGTATGGGCCCTCTCGTCTCGGCTCGTGCCACTTCCGTTGGAAGACCTTTATGTAGACAAGATCTCCTGGGACCACCAGACTCTTGGTCCCCATCACCCCCTTTTTTTTTTTTTTTGTTATAGTTACAACCTGCGGTTTTTCTCTCATTAGAGAGAAAATAATATAAATCATATATTAAAATCTTTTTTAATTTGCACAGCGTGTCTCTTCCCAATAGGTTTATGGGTGTTTGGTCCGACACCAAAATCGGTAAACGGACTTCGTCATTATTTGTGGCGAGTCTCACTGGATCGGTCATTTCGAGGACTTGTGTTGTTCCCGAGAATCCTATTGGTTTTACAAATTTTTGTTTGGACAATCTCTTTTTATGTGCCACCGTCTTTGGCAGTTATAACATGTCTTTACTGCAGGTTGACTTCGCTGTCTATACTCCCCTCTTTGTGATGGGCGGTACAGGGCTTGTCTAGACTGGTTATATGGCTGGTTATATCGGCCACCTTAGGGTTGTTGTGGGTAACTTTCAGTCTCTTGTTGGGCATTCGTTAGCAGTTCTGGGGGCATGGAAGGTGTCGTGGCTTCCACCACGGGGGCTTGAAAACTTGGAGTCTTTCCCTGGAGTTCGACAAGTTGCATTTGCGCCAACTTTCTCTGGACTCGTCTTTCTTGTTTTTTGGTTCTTTTTTCGTCTTTTCTGTACTTTTCAATGGCTTTTGCCACATGATTACGGGAACACTCGGTATGGCATGGATGTGAGACCAACCACGTCCTCCAGTTTGTTTTGTATGGCTGATGGTAGAGCATCGACAACAGATGTGCGGAACAACGTTGACATTAGAGGGATATTTTCAGCACCCTCCTCTGTCTCTTGTTTCCACCGCTTCAGTTGCTTGGTGAGATAGGCTGCTGCGTTCTCATCGTCTCTGATGGGGTTCCCCTTTAGTGCTCTGGGGTCAATCCTTGTGGGATATTCATCCCTCAATGCCTTCCATAGCGTTGGTCGGTAGGCATTGAATTCAGTTCCATTTGACATGGCCTCTACCATCCACTCGTTTCCACTTTGGTACAGAACGTTCTCCATGGCGGGTATTCCAAAGCTTTGTGCCCAGACTCCTTTTACGTCCCCAATGGAAAGCATCTTCCCCACAGTTTCTTCTTCAAACTTCTTTATCCACTTTCCTGCTCCTTCATGGATGTCTAGAAGTCGGGTCACCAACCCAGTCAGATCCTGGGTCTGCCAAGGAATGTAGTGGGCTTTTGATCCCTTAATCAATATCGGATATTGACCAGGATCTGTATACCTGTCCGGTGGTTTGATATTAGGTCTATATCTTTGATCATAGTTTTTATCTTTCTGACCTATTCTTACCCTTTTTGTTTCTGCCCCAGCTCCACCCATTGTCTGCTCATGTTTTTCGTCTATTTCATCTTCTAGCTCTTGCTGGCTTTCCAATTTAAATCACGCGTGTTTTCTTCTCCTACCTTGTCTAGTTTGATCCAGTAGGACTCACCACCTGTTTTTTTTTATTTATCGTTTCGTTCCGTTCGGCATAACAATCTAGAATTCTTAACTTACTTATTTATTTCTGTTAGTGTTGTTTAATTTACTTTACGTATCAGTAAATTACTTGTTTACTCTTATGTTATTTTGTTTTAAAATTAAAATTAACTTAAACTTCAAACTGGAAGAACTTTCAAAATGTCTTGCCTTAAATTTCAAAATGGCTTCTCTTTCAAAATTACTTGTTTTCCAAAATGGCTTCTGTTGGCCTACAAAATAGTTTGTTATTCAACATGGTTACTTTTTCAAAATGGCTTCTGTTAACTTCAAAAATGGCTTCTGTTGGACTACAAATGATGACTGATTCAAAATGACATCAACTTGACTTCAAAATGATGTTTTCAATTCAAAATGGAGAATCTCTGTAATCGGAGTGGGTTGGTTATATCCTCTAGTCCCACCCCTCTGGTGTCTTTCCTTATCTTCGTATTTCGGCCTCAGTCTAGTTTTGACCACTCTGGTCGATAGTCCTCTCTGAAAACTGTTTCAACATTGTGGTCCAGAGGACCCTACGGGCAACGCCCTTCTCCTCGATTTTTAACTGCGACACACACTAGAATATTACGAGGCCCAAATTTCTCCCTTCAAACCTGTTACTCCAAGTGCACCAGATCTCAATTTTTAACTGTGTCACACACTTCAGAATCAACTATTTCGATCTCCCTTCAGGCCTGTAACTCCAACAACGCCTTAATACAATTCCAACTGCGTCACAATGTCCAAACACAATGTTTTCCACGTTCCAACCAATATTTTCAACACTTACTACAATTCCAACTGCTTCACAATGTCCAAACACAATGTTTTCCATGTTCCAACCAATATTTTCAACACTTACTACACACTCCTATTTTTCCAGATTGTCTGGACCTCTTTCTACAGACAGGCTCAATATTTTTCTTCTTGTCAGCGCTCCCTTGTGCTATTCAACAGCTGTGTTTCACATCAAGTTTCAGCATTTCATCAGTGCAACATTTAACACACATTAACAGTACACGCAACTTTATATGAACGATTATATGCGTTGCTTTTTAATATTTTGTAACGACAGATTATATACGTTGGTTATAATATTTTGGTTGTTTATGGATTATATGCAGATCTGTTGAGAGGGTTTGGAAATCTCTTATTTAGATACGAACTCCGCACACATTCACTCGCGCACACACACACTTTGACTCCTTCACACACACTTCTTCTGCTTTTTTCTACGCAGCTTTTGGTTTATTATTACTAATACAACATTTGATGTGAAATCCTCACATCATTAATTTTCCCTATTTTCTAAGACCACGATTTACTGTTCCGGGTTTCACAACCAACGCAGCTCAGCTGCCAAAAGTTTTATTACTTTTATCCAACTAGCTACTTTGATTTCTATGACCCTTCTAGAGACAATAATAAAACTGTCATATATCTATTTTAGCCCAAACCTTATCAGCAGGCTCCGATTATCTTAAGCTTCCCTGACAGCCTCAGTTTGGTTATCTTGGACTTACTCGGTACCCTTCTGGCACGTATCCTCCGGTTTAAAACCGTTTTTTTTTTTAATCTTAACCACGGTCTGGCCTTTATTTCAACTGGCCCCAAGCTTGATCTAAAAAAGGTCACACAGACTGCCCTGTTTTCTACGTTGACCCTAGGAATTCACCCTTCCACCTCTTTAATGGTTTGTGTTTTTTGTGGGGAGTTTAAAACGACTAATCAAAACACAGATCAGCAAGCCTTCACACTTCCTCGAGGCAAAACGCTTTTTCAAATCAAAATGAGAATAACTCACCTCTTAGTTGTGATTCAGACTCTTGGTCAGCGCTTTGTTGTCACTCTCCAGCAAGGTACCTCACCAACAGGGACGCCAATATATTGAAGAAGGAACCAGAGGTTGTCGACTGGAAATGAGTGAACCCAGACCAGGTCAACGGGATGATGGATTTTATTAACTGTGGGTCGAAGCCCAGCAGATAATTCACAAGCAATCCGTACAAGCTTAGAATCCAGAAAATCATCCAAGTCTTACAACATTCACATTGACTTTATACAGTGCACAGTGGGGTCCGCCTTCCGGACCTCCTCGGCATGACGATGCCTGGACACTCGGCCAAGGTGATTTCACAAGATGTTTCCCAATCTCATTATATTAGATGTTTGTCTCTCAAATTCTGGTTTCTCCAGTAGCTGGAAAAGTTATTAGGATGATGTCAGTGATCTTGGACCAATAACCCTTTACGCCACAACAAGTGCGAGTGAGATTATTGTTTCAACCAGGTTGTTAAAATACATTCTCACTATTAGTTTTCTATGGGGCTTCATTAAACTGGGTAGATGTTAATAGTTCAATTTTTTCAAGAATGAAATGAGAGTTAAAATGTTTGTCCTTCACAAAACCATTTTTTTGGCAGACAGCGCCCTGACAGTAACATATTCATACCCCTTACATTTGTTTGTCTCTTTACAACCAAAAACGTATGATATATCAACAGAAAGTAGCACAAAATTGTGAAGTGGAATGAAAATATGAGGCCTTGATTTTCTGGAACTCATGTGGTGTTATCATTTTTATCTTGCCCTTTAAAGTTTATACTTTATTGAATATTGTTTTGATTGTTTAAGCGCTTTGTGACCCTGGTTTGGAAAAGCGCTATATAAATAAAAATTACTTACTTACTTACTTTAAAAAAACCAAGACAAATAAAAATTGTTATGTGCGTACCAGTGGCGGGCCAACAGGGCCTTCTCTGCTGGCCTACACATAATCAGAAGATAAATTTAAAGTTTTAATAAAAAAAAAAGAAGTTTTATTTCTGTTATTGTTTATTTTTCATACATATGTAATAAATGATTCCTCATAGTCTTTTCTCTTCATTTCATTTCTTTCCTCTTGCTTGCGCAAGGTGCGCACTGCTTCCAGGATTCTACCTTCATGTAAGAGCTTTCATCCAATCATATTTGAGCAGCCGGGCATGTGTTACCCGAGGCCTTCAGTCGCTTTAGAGCTGGTCCTTGCCCATTGAAATCAACGGCAGCCGAAGGATTGTGTTAACCAATCAGATTCGAGTTAGCGACACAACGTTCACGCTTGGGAAGCTACACGCGTCGCAGCTTCCACGACGCTGGATGCGTTGAACAGGTGACACGTTCATGTCCTCTGATTGGATAGCACTGAGACTCGTCTTTTCAAGAAAAGCTGGACGTTGTTAAGAAAGTTATGCTAACTCCGAGACGAGTCTTTCACAAGTTTAAAAGGATTTATTTATTTCCTCCATGAACAACGTGAGTAAATGCATTTTTTTCTTAATAACGTTGCGCTTTATGAGATCAATAGTGGTGCTTGTGTGTGTGTGTGAGTGTGTATGTGTGTGTGTGAGTGTGTATGTGTGTGTGTGAGTGTGTGTGTGTCGCTTTAGCGTATGTCGCTTTAGCGTATGTGTGTTTGTCGCTGAAGCGCGTAGAGTGTGTGTGTGTGTGTGTGTGTGTGTGTGTGTGTGTGTGTGTGTGTGTGTGTGTGTGTTTTGGGGGGTACTGGCGATGCAGAGCCTGTGTGTCGTGGCCATGGAAACCAAACAGACTAGTGGGAGTGACATTTTGATTCAATTTCTTATAATGCACTGTTGTTCTATTGATCTATAACAGTACACGCTCAGATCCCTGTTGTGTATAAAGAACCCTAAAGTAGTTATTGAGAGGTGGATTCATTCAAATGTGCGCCACTGAAGGCCTATGTGTGAAATGCACGGCCCGCCACTGGTGCGTACATATTCAGCCCCTGTACTTTGCATTCTAAGATCTACAATCCAACGACTTTAGTAGCAACCTAAAAGGTTTCCTGTGAATTAAATCTTGTTAAATCGTAACCACACCCACTCTGCTGGGATTAGTCAAGCATTAAGTGTTTATTTAAAAAAAGAAGAAGAAGAAGTCTTGATGTTATTTCCTCTCTAGCTGTTGTAAAGCATTACATATTTCTCACTCTTTTTCATGACTTTTCCCCCGGAGTTTAATTAGGACCACTGCACCTGATCAACTTAATCTGTGAGCTTAAAGCCACCTCTTACCTAGCACCAGGTGCAATATTGTTACCTTTTACCATCACTCTTTTTGTTTTGCAGTCATCCTTAATTTTCTCTCTCTCTGGTTTGTTGCGCATTTTGAGTTTACAAGTATATTCTGTTTTCCACAGTGTTGAACACAAACATGATATATACTATTTCCACAATGAAAATTAATAGATTTACATTATAGAACAATTTCACAAAACAATAAAAACCCTTTATAAGATTGCATTCTCCATGTTTAATTTTTAGGCAAAGCAGAAAAGTGTGAATTCCATACCAACACCATCTGGTTTTTGGGTTACATCATCTAACCTGAGAGGGTATGGTAACACATTTTCTTTTTGTCCGTGTACCGTTTTAATGTCTAATGTGTTCATTAATACACCCTTGTCGAAAAGAAAGTGAGTGAAAGAGAACAACTAGATGTTAACTCTGATTGAGCTTACTAGTTTATTAAACAAATCAAAGCATACGTAGTTTCATTAAAATGCTCATGCATTCTTATAAATAAAATTCACCCCAAATTATTATTAAACAATTAGATTTACTCTGTCAGCTGGCATAGTAAAGACTCCAACCAATAGGTAGATGTTCCAATTTCCTGTTGCCGGACATGATGCAGGAATAAGAGGTAACATTTTCATCCAAGATTTCAGGTATCAGAGCTTTTTTCTGTAAAGGACCAGCTTCTCAATATTCCAGTGAACGCCTGATAGTGGTTTGACTCAACGGCCACTAGATAGCACTTTACGTGTAAAAATGGAGCCAGGTTTCATTGAATTAGTGGATTACACTTCACACGCAAAGGTTTGGCTGTCACTTGAGACCGACACATAAAAAACAGATAATGTCTGCATCCTGATCTCTGTGGTTTAGTCCAACTGTCTCTGAGCCGTGACGTTAAAATTTAAGAGCAGAAGACACCATGTATACCATGTTTTGACCTAAATGTCAACTGTAACCTCTCAGGTAGCATGTAAACATGGCGTTAATGTATTGCAAGACTTCATCTCTTAAGTTCAAGTTCAAGTTATTTTATTTGTCAAATATACATGTATCAAGACATACAGCATAGATGAAATTGTGGTCCTCTCAGACCCACAATGCAAAACATGAAGTAGACAATGAAAGGACATTAAAAAATAATAAATAATCAACAATACTTAAATAATTAACTAAAACCAAGCAGAATATCAACAAAAAAAGGTAATGCACAGGTAGTGCAAGGGGAGGTAAGACCAATGACCCTCTCAGATGCTCTCACAATGAGCTGCAGGGTCTTAAGGCAGGAAATGGAGCAGGCGCACCACAAGGTGATGCAGCTTGACAGGATGCTCTCGATGGTGCCTCTGTAAAATGTGAGAATCATGGGTGGTGGGGCTCTTGTTCTCCTCAGTCTGCGGAGGAAGTACAGGCGCTGGTGGGCTTTTTTAGCCAGTGATGCTGTATTGTGGCTACAGGATAGATCTTCAGAGATCTTAATGGATGCACGCATTAAAACTCATAGGCTGATCTGTGATCCTTTGTTCTTTTTCTGTTGTTTCTAACATGTATTTGTCACTGGCTGCTGATCTACCTTATTTACGGGATTAGCGCCCTCACAAACAGGGCAGGAATGATTTAGTATGACGGTGACAACGGGACAAACCTGTGATAAAAAAAAAAAAAAGGAAATTTGCTTTTAGTATATCGGTTATTTATTGCGAAAGAGAGCACAACTATATAATGTGATAAAGATATTTCCTCCATCCCTATTAGCAAACTAACTTCATGGTAGGCTTGCTAGCTAGTTGTTCACTATTAGCCACATATCATATGCCAACCACCATAAGCAGATGCCATCTAAAAGTTTTACCCAAATTGAGTTTAACAAAGATAATACTTGCCTTTTCGTCCTACAACGGCTTTTTTCACCATTCCTCCCACCCCTTAGTTTATCGTTATCGTACTTTTAATTAACGTTGTTAAGCCCCGCCCGTTGTGAATTAACCAATGATGATGCAGCACTTGTGACTGATGCACTCTCTTCCAATGAAATATTGATTTTGGGGCTGCATCGTACTCTAGAGGTTAAACAGTTCTATGTCATTTGGTGCTCTGCCCTCTAACCGCTTCGCTATTGGAGGCACCGCCTACTGTGCGTGCAGTCCACTGCCTATAAAGGCCGGAAATACCCGCCGCACTTCCTCCCTTTTCAACTCAGCGAGAAAGCTCCCAACAGATCAATTGCATAGAAATGGCAGACGTAAGTGATCTTATGAATATCGACGTGGACAAAAGTGTGTGCCTGACGTGCAATACCCCCCTGGTGAGGGGGGACACAGATGTTCTCTGTTTTCTCTGTCCAGATTATGTGACTGGCCAGGCCAACCTGTAGCTCTGCCTAGAGCTGAAGTCAGGTTGACGGCAATGTTGTTCAACAAAACCTATATGGGGGGATGCAGGTGGTCTCACTCGCTAACAACATGTTTGTCCTGTGTGCACCACACAGGCTCACCGTCGTTCGAGACGACCTGGGACCTTCAGGTATGGAGTAGGTAAAAGATTCGGCGGCTGCTCTCCTTAGGATGTCACAGGCCTATGCGATCCTGGGGGGGAGACTCCGCGATGTTGGACAGCTGGGCCATCGGCATTTGTGGCTATGCTTAGCTGCCGGAGAAGGCGCTCCTGGATGAAAAAATAACAGAGGACTCTCTGTTTGGAATGGAGCTGAAGAGGATCATGGCCCGCCAGGAGGTGGCGCAGCAGGAGTTGCCGCAGCTACGGGATCACCTGCACGTGATGAGGAGAGGCGACAGGGATACGGCACTCTGCGACGGAGGACCCAGTCGTCGGCTTTATCCTCTGGTGCTGGAGGGATACGGCATCAGAGCCAGCCACAACAGCAACAACAATGGCAACAGAGGTGGCGGGCGACAAGTCAGCGTTGTCAACATCTGAAGCAGGAGCCCGAGAGCCAGCAGCTGCAGCAGGGTCAATGGCCAATGGGTCGGCAACAGCGACCAAGCAGCAGAGGCGGTGAGGCATCTTCCCGGGGGCCCCTCCTCCCCCCTACTCTTTGAAGGGCATTTACGGAAATAAAAAAGGAAAACGCAAGACGTTTCTGTGCTTCGTTCTGAGATTTATATTGGTAGAGTGCATGTGTTTCCGCCTGAGGGTGACGTATCTACAGGCATCACTAGACACTTTTGCCGCTAATGCTAATCTAACACGCTCCGCCGTTCATAGATGGCGAGAGTTTCCTCTAAGAACACAGTTCGAGGGAGATTTTGAACACCTTCGTCCGGGTCATGCCAAGATTGTAATAAGAGTCTATCCACAAGAATGAGGGACAGACTCCAACCACGTGTGTTTTGTTTCCAGTAAAACGATTAAAACCAGTCCGTTTCTGTCGCTCCAACACGACGTCACGATCTTAATACTCTTCTTAATACTTTGCTTTATGGAGAGAAAAGGTCAAAATGCAGAGTGTACGGGTCGTTTATTCGCCGCTACAAGTCAAACAAAGATACAACTTTACGATCGAAAGGACTCGATCTTTGCCGGCAGCTCTACAGGTCAATAGCTCCGGAAAGACAGTCTCGGGTTATGGGGCTTCTTTCTATTTAAGGGAAAGTTTCCTGTCCAGGGGGTCGACTATTCCGGGGCAGTAGTTCTTTCATGTTAGCTTCTGTCTCGGGTCACCTGGAGAGTAACTTCCTTCCTTGCCTGTTGTGTGGGCTAGTTCCTTTGTCTTCCAGCCCCCCTTTTTTGGGTGTGTTCCGTTTTGCCCTTTTGTTTCACGCCCAAAGGTGTGAACTGAGCAGACAGACAGATGCTTCATTAAGTCGTAAGTGAAACTAGACCAGACGTGTCTGTCTGCACGCGAGGTTGTTCAGCCAGATGACAACCCAACATACGACATAGCTGTGGTTCTGGCGGAACATTATTCATTCCAGATGGCAGAGGGAAGTTATCAGGCAGGGCTATGTGCCCCAATTTGCCCGTTAACGCCTGCATTTTTCCGGGGGTTCTCTGGACACGCGTGGTGGAAACGAGGTCTCTTATCTGCTGCAGAAGGAGGTGGTAGAGCCAGTTCCAGCAGCAGAGATGATGACAGGGTTTTTACCTTTTTAAAGCTCCCTTTTCTAGGTGTGGGGAAACTTCCAACTGCTGGGTGGCCAGTGCATTACTCTTTCTCAGTGGCAGGACAGATTCTCAGGGGATAAACCATTAGCATAGCTTTGCTCGTGGGCCTCACATGTATAATCATAGAACCTGTTTCCCCAGCATTTCAATAGTAAGCAGTAAGTTGTAGTGGAACCTGATGACCACTAGGGTGTGCTGTACTGTTGACATGGTTTGAGGTGTGTGGAGAGATCGGGGAGAGAATAAAGTATTTTGAATCCCTAATGGCTGTTAGCGTTGTTGTGTGAAACTAACTCAAGAGTTGAGCTACAACATCATATATAAGTAAGTAAAGTTAATTGGTAAAGTGCCTTTCTAAACCAGGGTCACAAAGTACACAAAAGTGTCGAGGGAGAGGACAATCGTTCAAAAGCTTCAACAGCATTGAAGTATTTCTGAACCATTTCGGAACCATCAGCAGATTCTGATCCATAAACCTAAGAGCCTGTGTAAGGCTGATGTAAAGTGGATTCTGACCATGAAAAGCGCTGAAGGTAAGAACTAGAATTTCAAAATTGATCCAGAAAGAATCTGGCAGCCAGTGAAGAGTTTTAAAGGATAAGGGAAATGTGAGTTCTTCTACTAGAGAAGGCCTGAATTCTTGTGGCAGAGAATAGTCTAATATCTAAATGAGAAGACACAAACTCATGGATTAAAAGCTCCGGATCAAATTGTGTGAAAGAAGCTAGAAAAAAAAAAAGAGAAGATAAAAAAATGCCATTACTACAACTCAACTTGGAATGTTTATTGTGATATCTATAATGGATATCTATCATTGAAATACTGATGGTTCAAGTTATTTTTTGTCATCTGTTGCTATGGAAAATGCCAATACATAATGTGTTAATCTAATTAGAGTCAGCTTGTTTAACTTGACTTATTATTATATATTATTTTGTAACTGCAATCATAATTTATTCTTTTTGTTGTTGTAGGAAACAGCTACAATTGCCAACCATATTATAAACCTATTGTTTAGGGATGTCTCTGACTTCCCTTCAAAGCCCTTTTTTTTTCATTTCATAATGAAAGATAATTTCACTTTAAATATATAGTACACTTGGATTTTGTTTTTAATTCTTTTTAAATACATCCCTGACTTCACTCTTAATGAAATAAAGTATCTATTGTTAATGTATATAGATCACGTAATAGGATATTTACTTTAATTCATTAATACCATTTTTAATTTTAATTTTAATTATTAAAAAAAGCACATTATGACTAGCACAACATGGTTAAACAACTGTCTACTGCATGTCCCAGAATGCAATGTACAATCCCTTAATATATTCATATGCTCTATTAATATTATTTTCTTTAGCAAGACAATTAATAGCATCACATTTTTGAATTTCTACTGGTGCTGTCAAATCAAAATTAATTGTATGTGATGAATGACAGGATTCCTGTGGGTTTATTTTGTGTAATCACGTTAAAAAACCATTGATGTTCATCAGTTTGAAACATGTTTAATGTTGCCTGAACAAACAGATTGAAGAAATAAGGGATTACGACAAATTTTTGTTTGTTTTTATTTTTTATTTAAATGTACTTCTTGACAAAGTGATATATATACAACATAGTACAAATAACAAATCTGTCCTCTAAAATAATACAAAATAAATCAAAACAACAAAATAATTCCCCTGAATCACAGTATTTAAGATTTCTACCTCTGCCAGCATCATTTTTAATTTAGATCTAACTAAGATCAAACATTCCATTTGATGTCATAACTTGTGTCGTATCAGTTAGCTAAGTATTTGATTTGCTCTGACTTGCAGAAACTCTATCAATTGTCAAAGGGCAAAACTTATCCTTAGACATGTTTTGCCCTTCTTTATAAAAAATGAGAGGATTATATTCTTGAATTCTTTATGAATGGATACAAGATATAAAAAGTAGTCATGGCCAATAATTCACTTTAACTCTTACTATTATGCATTTACATTAGTAATAAGAATATAATCTATCTAATAAATACAATCGTATATATATATATATATATATATATATATATATATATATACAATATATATATATATATATATATATATATATTGTAATAAATACAATCGTATATATATATATATATATATATATATATATATATATATATACAATTGTATTTATTAGATTGAATTACAGTCTGTGTTAAGAAAAAAAAGAATAAAGAAAAGTGCTAATTTCTATATGAACTGTAATATAATTCATATTGTTAGATAGATGGCACTCTCTGATCTATAATATCTTCCATAAACAGCTTTTATTTACTATTTCACATCATTTTTAAACCTGCTAAGCTCTAATAACTAGTAAACTGACTCACAAAGCTTCAACCTGATTAATGTAAAGACAATAAGACTAGTAAGAATTGTGACCTGATGTGCATTATCTGCATGATGATGGATTTATCTGCATTAAAAACCCTTAAATCCAAATACCATTGTAATTCATAATACATACAGTATAGGCAGGTGTCAAAACTTGGTGCTCCTCAGCACCTTGGCAGATCGGTTCTCTGTAAAATAGACACTTTCTTTTGTGTCCATCGTGGTTGGGACTGGCTCTAGTGAACTAGTATTTTTTATTCTGAAGACATCAAATTTGTTGGGTAACACACCCTTGTTAAAAAGAAAGTGGGTCAAGGATGAGAACAAGACGATGTTACTAAAACCAATGATCATGGAAATGGACTTCACTGGAGCATACTGTACATAGACTCCATCTTCCAGAGCATATCCTGGGAAGAGCAGGATTGGTGGAATCCCTAGTAAAGTTTCACCACTCAACAGTCTTATCAGTAGTCCTGACACCAATCCCATTATACCACCATAACCATTGGTTACTTTAATGAAAAGGATGCAGACGAGTTGAGGGACGATTAGAACATAGGCCATGTCTGTACTCAAGAACATAAACAATAAAGGGCTGTTTTTAAAGTGCGCTAATGCCGTTCCAACAACACCCACAACGACTACTGAGATCTGAATCACCCAATGGATCTCTCTGTCTGAGGCCTGAACAGGAGAGCAGAGGAGGATGAACATAAGAATCTCTGTAAGAGCATAAATTATTTATTATCTGGTTTAAAAACGTACCTGTGGCCTTAGGATGTTCTTGTAGATGTTCGTTGAGAAGAGCGATGATGAAGAAAGCAACATAGAGTCCGCTGATGACATCACAGCTGCGGCAATACAAGCCGTACAAATGATTGAGACATAGTTTGGAGTGAGGTGGAGCAGAATGATCGGCAGTGCCATAACTGCTTCCCCACGTTCATAAGGAGACGGTGAGCCATAAGATGTCTGGTTCCAATCTGAAAAAAGGAGCAGGTCAAGTTCTCAATTTGGATTACAGAGGCTGTATTTGATTTTCTTTACTGTTGTTTACTAACAAAAAAGCTAAAAAGAAAAAATGGAAACAACAACAAACATCCATAAATTATAAAAGTGTTGTTTCTGTGTGATGTAATGTATTATAACTTGTATCTTCCCAAATGGTGTTCTTAAACTGGTTATTGAGGATGTATTGACTGCCCATAGCTGATAAAATTGCTGACAAACTGTGGCAGCACTTGAGTGTGCAATAAAGGATGAATGTGAGAACTGAAGCATTGAGTCTTCAATTATTCTTGCTGGGTTGTCAAATTTTCACAGGCCATAAAGGGGAGAGCAAAGTAGATCACTGACCAATATGGTATCTGTGAAAAACCAAGTTGACCTGTCACAGACAACACTGCCAATACGAAGTGTGGTTATGCAATAACAGCAGTAACCCTGATTGCTCCTGATGGTAGACTTGGCGCAGGTGTGCAGCCTACTCCCATCAGTATGTGTGAATGGCTGTCAAAAGCACTACCGAATTTCCCCTCGCGGGACAAATAAGGGATTCTAATATGACAGTGAGGGTGATGAGGAGAGGAAGGTTTTGTTTCAACCGATAGCGCTCTTAGTTAAAAAAATGAGGTTCAAGCTGAAACTAGCAATACCAGTGCGACAGTCAACTGAGTACACTCCTTAGATTCCTAAATGATACAGTGTTGTCCTCTCGATTGGTTGCAACACAAACCTGAACCCACTGTGTCCCTTTTTGGAACACTATGCCCAACCCTGATAGATAATGAGTATCCTTTGTGAATGTTTTGATAATTAATTAGTTTTGAGAATTGAAAGAAGTATTTTTTTGTTATTAGGATTACAAAAGACAAAGTCCAATCTAGTGGTCTTCCAAAATTAAGGTGCCGTATCTACATCTACAATGTTCCCTAATGAATTCCCCTTTATTGATAGAGATTGAACTGTTGCATACCTGTTGATGCGGCCACAGCTCCAAACAGCATAGAAGGGATAGTAAATATTGGTAAAAAAATGGCTGCAAGCAAGCATAAACGCCTTGCTGAGGAAATGGATGGGGATGACAGAATCCTCTGGTGTAGGCACTGATTTCCCAAACTGCCTATGCTCTGTAACATAATGTAACGTTTGTCAAAGTTCAGAGTTACAATTCTTTAAATCGAAAATAAATTGTTCATGTGTTATGCACAAAATATTCTGCATAATTTAAGACATGTTAACAGTACGACAGCAGTAAGACAAGGAAAATGAGTTACATTTTAGGGGTACTTCACTGATTTGTATAGTCTAGAAATTTGTGGACAAATAGATTTTTTATTTTTTATAAAACCAAGCATAGTGCACACCAGTGGTCTCCAAACTACTTTTTTACCACCCATTTTTAGGGGGTTGATAATTCTTTGAAGTACCTAAATAAGGTTCTTTTTTTTTAATATACACCTACTTCAATGAGTTTGCTATCTAAGTCAAATCAAAATTGATTTAATAAAAACTTTTATTATTTATTTCCTGACTTTCTTTCTGTGAGGAACCTTGAAAGGGTTTGTTATGTGTGGCTTTCTGGAAAACAATACATTTTTACGTTTAGGCACCTCAGCGATCGTCACACGTTATAAATTGACCCCAGCCACCTATCAAAGGACAAATTTACATGGGAGGTTTTGGGACCTTTGCTGTCTGCTCTTCCACTCTCTAGAGGTTGTTTGTTTCTTTGGCAGATGATAACATGCTCATAATCACATTCAGTCAGACAATAAAATGAGTGTTTCAACGTACCAAGAAAAGGAATTGATCAATCATCAACCCAATGTTTTTGACTTTCATTTCACCAATCCATGGAGCGTGGAGGGAGTTGTTCAACAAGGTCTCACTGATATCCAAACTATGAGGGGTCATCAGGGTGAAAGGCACGCAGAACCACTGTAGATTGAAACACAATTATTTTTAATAATTTATCAATGTGTGTAAAAGTGGGGTTCATGGTTTTGTGAAGTTTCAAGTATAAGGACTTTACACAGGTAAGTGAAGGTGTCATGAGACTGATCAGCTGAGTTGAAAGAACTCAATTTTTTAAAACATTTAGCAATTTAGCAAAGGTTCTAAGAAACTCACCAAGCCAAAAAAAACAAGGGAGAGTTGAATAACGTCTGTGTATGCCACAGAGTAGAGTCCACCTAGCAGTGTGTAGGTCACTGCCACAGCTGCAGAGATCCAGACACAAACGTTGTAATCCAAATCCAGAATAACAGCCATGACTCCTCCTGTGTTGTTACATTCACAGTATTTCTTTATACACATGTTTAGAGAGCAAGGAATCAAGGTCAATCAGGGAATGTTCACTTAAAAGGGGAAAATACACTTTACCTAGACTGATCAGTGTTGGTGGAATATACAGCATTTCAAGCAACACTGAGAGCATGCTGATGACTGATGTCAGGACTGGCCCATACCTCAAATGGAAAGGATCCAACATTGTCGTGTAGCGACTTTCTCTCATTCGCTTTGCAAAAATGAGACCAGCTTTGAAAGAGAAATTAAAAGATTCAAATCAAGAGCTCTAAAAATGATTGTGACTCCCTAACTGCAACCATGTTTAACCTAATGATACAAAACAAGTGACCATATTAAAAACCACTTACAGGGAATCATGAAAAAGTGAATCTAAAAATAAAAGTAAATTAACCAATAAATAACATGAGTGCACTTACTATGTAGTAGAAAAATCTCTATACAGGATGTAATATGTCCTAGAACAGTGATTCCCAACCTGTGGGTATTGCAAGTGGGCCGCAAAATCGTTTCCAAAATGGTATCATTTTTTGTGGGAGGGTGGATGTAATTATATAAAAAAAAAATTTCATTCAGGTATTTTACATGTGACAAGGAAATGAGAGATAGGAACTTGACTCGTTTACGCTTGACGTTGATAGCAAAAACTGGAGTAGAAAAAATGGATATCTGGCTATCAACAGGGATAATTAAAAGGACAGATAGACAAGAGACTGATGGTAAATCAACCGGTGATCTCCCTGCTGTCAACAAAAAAGAAGAGGTTGGAATAAGTACAGTGCTGAGTACTTTTCGCTGACAATTGATGTAAGTGTGCTTGTGTGAGTGTGACTTTATGTGTATGCATGCTTCTAATACTGAAGGTGTTGCAACAATTTACATATGCTGTGTTAGTGACTGTGGAGCTTCCAATATGTTTCTCCTTTATAGATTTCAGTCCTTTATGTTCAATCTTCAATAAAAAAAAAGTGCTCTGAGAACGCGAACAATTTCTATCTATCTTTCATTATAATGACTTCGTATTTATGGGGTCGGAGTTGGGCCGCAAAGATCTTTGAGAATTAAAAGTGGGCCCTGAAATAGAATAGGGTGGGGACCACTGTCCTCGTAGTTTCAAATTCAGAGGGTACATTTTGCATGTATGAACACAAACTTACCTAATGCATACGTTGTCATATAAGCCACCAACATCAATATAGCCGACAACAGTCCCATGGATGGGGTATAGACCATCTCTGTGGTTCCTATTATGAAGCCTCCACCAACCCATGTAGCTAAAACCAAGAGAAGAAAGATTGTATTTGAAGTGAAACAGTAAAAAGAAATAAAAAGCACTTAATTATATATTTTTTTGATTATTTGTCATCGAACCAGTTTTGCATTACAACCAAATTATTTTCATTACAATCCATCAAGTTGTAACTTGTCCATCCTCTCACCTGCAGGGGCTCAACTGACAACATGTAGTAAACACGATAATAAAACCTTGGTTATGAAGGTAACCAGGGGATTTTATTTTTGATGACGTGCAAGTTTGTAAATACAAATTATCTCAGAAAATTGATATCTGATTTCTATTCTAGTTAGAAAGAAGGAAAATCCATGTCCCTTCAGTTCTTATAAATATTATTATATTTGTTCAAATGTAACTACATGTAAAGAGACAATAGTCTCAATTTCTAATATATATTTTATGTTGTCTTGCATAGACAAATAATTTAGCATCCAAGGTATTATTAATCTATGTCATGCCTTAACATCTATTAAGAATTATGAACTAGTTAAGAATTTGCTCTGTTACCTGTCATACTGAAGACTCCAACCACCCAGTTGATGTTGCGGTTCCCTAGCACTGCCATATTCATGCTAGTGGCTCCACTTTTTTTCTGCTCCCTTCGGGCCTTAAAAGAAGCCCAGATGCCACAGCCAAAGATTAAAAGGTAGAAAATTGCCAAAACCACAACTCCTGGGATGTTGACCGCCATAGTGCTGGATCACAAATGATGTTTTCATCCAAGATTTCCGGGCTCAGAGTGGGAGGGTGGATGCCTTTTTTTTAAATTCTTTGAACCTGCTTCTCCACATTCCCTTGGTTCACTGAGACACAAAAGCAAAAACTTAATTTATTAACATCAGTGACTGCCTCCAGGACCTCTTTTAATCATTGCTGAAGATGACTGAACTCTTGTTACTGTAAGATATTACGATAACAACTTTAACAGACTAGATAAACTTTCTGCAGACACAGCAAAGTTCAGCCCACCATATACATAGTATCAATGTGGCGTTGGTGAAAGTGTAACTACAGTTGATCAGATTCACAAGTCTGTTCTTCACATGGCTCTTGTCGACCGATTGCATGCTCGTCACTGAATTTCTCTTTCACATGGAAGGCATTTTGGCATGGTCTTAAAGAGGGATGGCTGTTTTTGATCTATAATAGTTGTGTAAAATGTGTTTATATTCAATGATTTTTGTACATTACTGAGACCAACATTAAAAACTAAGACCCAGCCCGGGTCTTCTGTGCGTAGGGCGTGTTGGCAGATCCATTAACCTGTTCGCGGGCTTTATGTACTCTGACGATGTCTTTTCCCTGAAGAAGGATGATGGGCGCCTGGGAGTAAATGTCAGGGATAAAGTGTGCGATTGACCTTGAAAGAGCATGATGAAGAGAAACTTCTGGTGTTGGTATCACTTCTCTATTGTTTGGGATATCATTGCACCCATCATATCACTCTCATCCTCCAGCACCTTCACTGGCTCCCATTCAATCAACGAATCCCCACAAACTCCTCCACAACTTCACACCACCGGTTTGACCTCATACTCGCATACATTCCGACTCGATATCTCTGCTCCCCCTCTTTCATTCACCTCTCTGCCATCTGCCTGCCTCAGCACAATTGGAGGCAAAGCCATCAGTCGCTGGAACTCTCTACCACCTGAACTCTATAACTGTGACTCTCTACCACTCTTCAAGAGCCGCTTTATTCGTCAGTACATATTGGTATACATCACTGAATTTTTCAACAAAACAAAAACAATATGTACAAAATATACAAGAGAAATAATAATAATACTAATAAACACAGTGCAGAAACTTGAATGAGAATAAATCCCAAAACTCATGTGTTCTGCCTTGCATACTCATTAATTTCGTGTTAAACTGTTGATTCAAGGATAAAATATAAATGTCATGTATATTTGAGTTAAAGTACAGAATATATTTCCCTTCAGATGTATAAAAATGTATGTAATCTAACCGTTTTGTGTGGGTCATAGTCGAAAGAAATTTTTTTACATGGATAAAAAAGAATTAATTTGCCTTATTAATTAATTATGAAACACAAGTTTAAATCAATCTATTTAACTTAAGTCACTACTTGTGGTGATTGTCTTTACTGAAAAAGAGGCTCTTAAATTGATTATAAAAAAATCTGAACATTTGTAAAGGCAACTAACTCTCTAGAGGTTCTTTGTTTCTTTGGCAGATGATAAATGCTCATCATCACATTCAGTTAGACAATAAAAATGAGTGTTTCAACGTAACAAGAAAAGGAATTGATCAATCATCAAACCAATGTTTTTGACTTTCATTTCACCAATCCATGGAGCGTGGAGGGAGTTGTTACAGGATTTATTGAAAAGCAACAAAGGGAAAAGGGAGAACAGTTAAGGAAAATGTAATGGAATGATGATGCTTGCTTTGATATCATGTAAGGAACAATATTAATTAATCAGGAAGTAACTGACTATATAGGTTTTGATGATTGTCAACTTCTGGGAAAGCTTTACAACTTATTTTAAGCTAATCTTGCTACCTCTGATTAATTTGAAAAATCCCAAAACATCAGTCAATGCAAAAGTGACAATGTGACAGTTTCTTACGTCGTCCAGAGGAGAGAGGAAGGCTGTTGAGGTGAGGAGGATGATGAAGAGGTGAGCAGCAGCAGGCGCACAAAGCCAAGTCCCTGGATCCAGTGGCGTTGTGGCGTGAATGAGCAGCGACCACGGTGAAGACGGCTTGGTTGCGGAAAACACAGATGGTCTTCTTGGGTAAAGATCTTTCTCTACCAAGTTGGAGTAACCGACCAGAGACCTAGCCTTAGACACATGGATCTTCTCTGGAAGGGCAGTTTGGTTGCGTGGTGGAGCCGGCTCTTTCTAACGATCAGAATGATATCAAACATTACATGTTATGAAAACACAATATTGAGACGTATGTTCAAACAGCATATAGACATCAAACACTTTTATGTTTTGTTATATAGTTCATTTGACATTCTTATTTGGCTTGTCTGTATCTGAAAATATTTTATTGAACAAGAAAATGACATTTAATACTCTGAAAGTCATCCGGTGATTCTGGTTCTCTGTGGTAATTTTGGCTCACCGGCCACGTGTGGAGGATGGTCGGCCTTTTTGATGCCAGAAGATTGATGGGGGAAGGTCTGCATTTAAAAGTAGTAAAATGAGGGCTTTGGTGTTTTAGTGATAGCTAAAACAAACATGAAGGATTTCACTACATAGTCATCCTTTAAAAAAAATTATTATAATACACTAGGAAAACCGACTTGTCTCAGATGCACAGTGGATAAGGTCGCTGGTGCCTACTTACATCATTGTTTAAGACGATGTGTGGGGTAGAGGCCAACTTAAAAGACAGACCATCTTTTTTTTAATTTTCAGATGTTGGTTGTATTAGTTTGTTTTGTCTTAGATTCAAGAGTGCCAAATGCAGAACAAATGTATCTGTCTCTGTCCAACTATTAAAAAGTAAATTATGTCTTCATAGTGCAAGGTTTTATTCTGTATTGAATATCTTTCCAAAAAACATTCTAATCTTACTACTAAGACGAATATGTCTGGCTAGCTGTTCTTAAATAAATAACTTTCGGTTAACTTATTGTAGGAGCTTCCTTAGCAAGTAGCAAATTCATAACATTACTGACACTAGTGTTGACGATATACCGTCTTTGATAAACATGAACTACAAAAAAACTGCCAAAAATATGCATGCAAGCAGCATGTTATATGTGAAAAAATCATGGAGTGCATATATAGTTTAGCTGGATCTAAGGGAAGTTGTTTTTTTCCGATAAAATAACAAGTAGACATCTCTGATAATCTGCAGAAACATCTCAAGGCTGCACAGTGGAAACAGTATGCACCTTCTGCTCCTGGAGCTGAATTTTAAACCTCATGGTAAAGGCTGTGAATAATTATGTATGTGATTCTCGGTTATGTTATTTTTAATACATTTGCCAAAAGTTCAAATTAACATTGTCATTATGGGGTCTTTTGTGTAGAATTTTGAGGAAAACATACATTTAATCAATTTTGAAACAACGTTGTAACATACAAATCGTGGAAAAGGTGAAGCGCTGTTAATACTTTCCGGGTTTACTGTACTTTGCTTAGATACATCAGTTAGAACAGTTCAGTGAAAATTGCCAAAGTGGGGCTTGGTTCAGAAAAGCCCCCCCAACCAATTTGTATACTCCTGTCACTTGTCATGATGATCACAGACTTGTTAAACAATGACTTGTTAAATGATCACAGTTTACCATGTCAATCATTGTTGGAGAGGAGTGTAGTTTATACCATTATGATAGCAAACTTTACAGACCAGATTTACTGTCTGCAGACGAAGCAAAGTGCACAATAATCCTGAGTTGAATTTTAGTAGTCATTTGTCTGCAGTTCACTTCTATCTAAACAGCAAAATTGCCAGGCACTGATGTGCCAGTGAGATTTTGATTTCAACCAGGTTGTTAAAATACATTCATACATCATTAGTTTTCTATGGGGCTTCATCAAACTGGGGCAGATGTTAATAGTTCTAATTTTTCAAGAATGTTATGAGGGTTAAATGTGGGTCTTTTAGGAAACTTTTTTTGGCACACAGTGCCTTAAAAAAAAACTATTCATACACCTTACATTTGTTTGTCACTTTACAACCAAAAACTTGTGAAATAAAAACAGAAAGTAGCACAAAATTGTGAAGTGGAATTAAAAAAAGAGGCTTTAAAAAAAACAAGACAAATAAAAAGTCTTGTGTGCGTACATATTCAGCCCCTGTACTCTGCATTCTAAGATCTACAATCAAATGCCTTTAGTAGTCACCTAATTTTTTCCTGTGAATTCATTCTTGTTAAATCCTAACCACACCCATTCTGCTATGATTGGTCAAGCATTAAGGTTCCTCATCAATCCTGGGAGTTTCTGTGGGGCTTGTTTTATAAACAAAGTGGGGCCTGATCACAGCTGGCTGGAGGGGAGTGAAGCCATTTTAGGTCATAATGGACTCGGTTCTCGTAATATCTTCCAAACATTGTCATAATCAAGGTCTTTAGCTATTTGTTGATGAGTCCTTATGAAACAGTGTTGTAGTGAAGACAGTGTATCATGATACAGCGTCTAGAAGAAAGAGACAGGCAACATCTCTTCATATGGGGAAGTAGCTCTGGGTCAGATCAAATGGATTCAGGCCCTCACAGCCTGCCCCCAGGACTCCAGGACAAACATGTGGCAATAACTTGTTAGTATAATTAAGTGTTTGTTTTAAAAAAAATAAATCGTAATTATTCCGTAGAGGTCTTGATGTTATTTCCTCTCTAGCTGTTGTAAAGCATTGAATATAATATATATATTTTTTCATGACTTTTTCAGGACCACTGCACCTCTTGCTCTGGTGCCACATTGTTACCTTTGACCATCACTCTTTTTGTTTTGCAGTCAGCCTTAATTTGCTCTCTCTCTGGTTTGTGGTGCATTTTGAGTTTACAAGTATATTCTGTTCTACGTCATATTGGTGCTCCGCCCTCTAACGGCTTCGCTATTGGTTTACCCCGAGGCACCGCCTCGTCTCTGAGAAAGCTTAATGAACTCGCCACCAAGCAGGGGGCAGTCCACTTCCTATAAAGGCGGGAAACACCCGCCGCACTTCCTCCTTTTCAACTCAGCGAGAAAGCTCCTGGATCAGCATGGCAGACGTGAGCATGAACATTGATGTGGACAGATCATTGTGCCTGACGTGTGACACCCCCCTGGGGAGGGAAGACACACATGTTCTCTGTTTTGTTTGCCTAGGCCCGGATCACGCGTTTGCGGATTGTGGGGCCTGCCTTATGCTTCCCGTGGAGGTCCGAAGGAGACGGGAGGCGTACGAGGCCTGATGACGCACGGCGCGTCCTCCAGCCAAGTCGTGGGCCGACTACGATGAGGAGGACGACCAGCGGTGTTATGAGGCGGATCTGAGCACCCTGTTCGGTTCCGAGCCGGGGGATGTTGAAGCGGTCGAGGGATCCGGGCTTGTTCCTCGCTACCCGCTTGACTTCCTGCCGCGCATATTCACCGCTGCGGCGAACCCGCATGGAGGTCGAGCTCCCCCCCGCACCTCCACTCGTGCCACCCCGGTTAACATGTGGAGTGAAGGTCGGGCGGAATGAGGCACACAGGGCTACGGTTCCGGGGGTTGTCTGTCCAAAGCTGGACGAAATCTGGGACTACGCGCTGCGGGGGTCTGCCTCTCCCATAGCTTCAGGGCCTCCCGTAGGAGCCTACGGACCCTACTTCCGTGTGGACGGGGTGGACTGGTGGCTCGGTGTCCTGGAGCCCTCGGATGCGGTACGTGCTGCCCTCGACCCGGGAGCTCGGCTCTGGCCAGGCCGCCCTGTAGCTAGCTCTGCCTAGAGCTAAAAACAGGTTGACGGTGATGTTGTTCAACAGAACCTATACGGGGGGGACGCAGGTGGTCTCCCTCGCGAAAAACATGGCTCTCCTGTGCTCGACAGGCTCACCGTGGACCGAGACGACCTTGGACCTTCTGACAGGGAGGAAGTCAAGGACTCGGTGGTTGCGCTCCTCAGGATGTCGCAAGCGTACGCAATCTTGGGAGGGAGACTCCGCCACGCTGGACAGCTGGGCCACCGGCATCTGTGGCTAGACTTGGCCACAGCGCTGCCGGAGAGAGACGGGAGGGTACTCCTGGATGGACCCATAACAGAGGATTCTCTGTTTGGTCCGGAGCTCCGGAACATCGTGGCCCGCCAGGAGGCAGCGCAGCAGGAGTCAGCGCAGCTCCGCCAACACCTGCATGGGCGTGAGGACGTGGCGCGACGGGGGTTCGGTGCTCAGAGACCGAGATCCTGTTCGTCGGCCTCATCATCTGGTGCTGGGGGGAAGCGTCACCAGAGCCAGCCACCCCAGCAGCACCAGCAACAACGGCAACAGCAGCGGGAGCCGGGGAGCCAGCAGACGGAGCGTAGCCAGCGGCCGAGAAGGCAGAGGCGGCGAGGCTTCTTCTCGGGGGAGCCCTCCCCCCCTACTCCTTTAAGGGGATTTATGTAAATAAAACGAAGAAAACGTATGACGTTTCTGTGGTTCGTTCTGAGAGAGATGTTAGTAGTGTGCATGTGTTTCCGCCTGTGAGTGTGACGTATTCACAGGCGTCATTAGAAACCTTCACCACTAATGCTAAGCTAGCATGCTCCGCCGTTCATAGACGGCGAGAGTTTTCTCTCAGAACACAGTTCGAGGGAGGTGTTAAACACCTTCATCCGGGTCATGCCGAGACTGTAATAACGGAGTATGTCCACACGAATGAGGGGCAGACTCCAACCACATGTGTTTTGTTTACAGACACGCAGAGGTCCGCGAGACCTGCTGAGTCAGCTGTGTTTACTTCCGCGTCGACCTATTCTGAACTCACATCAGCTCCGGCGGGCCGGAGGACAACCCAAAGTTCCCAAAGAATCCATTATTCGGCTTGGAGTCGCCTGGTTTTACTTCATTTCAGATGGCAGAGGGAAGTAATCAGGCAGGGCTATGCGCTCCAATTTGCCCGTCAACCCCCGCGTTTTTCAGGGATTCTCTGGACTCACGTGGCGGAGCAGGAGAAGTTATCCCGTCTGAGAAACGAGGTGTCTACACTGCTGCAGAAGGAGGTCGTAGAACTGGTTCCTGCAGTTGAGATGAGGACAGGGTTTTACTCCCGGTACTTCCTTGTGCCAAAGAAGACCAGGTGTAAGTCCAGGAGATTGGATGACATCTATCAACCTGACCGACGCGTACTTTCACATACCGATAGTCAAGAGACATCGAAAGTACTTTCACCCTCGAGGATCGTGTGTTTCAATACACTTGACTTCTGTTCGGCTACTCTCTGGCACCCAGGACCTTCACCAAGTGTGTGGAGGTGGCACTGGAGCCATTAAGAGTGAGTGGGGTAAGGATCTTGACCTATCTGGACGACTGGTTGATCCTTGCCAGGTCAGAGGCAGAAAGTTACGCTCACACACAGAAGGTGTTGAGCCATATTGCCACCCTGGGGTTCACGGTGAACCTCAGCAAGAGCGCTCTGACTCCAGTTCAACATTTAGTTTACCTGGGGGTACTGTTGAACACGGAGGAGGGATACGCGCGCGTCCCGGACGTGCGTATTCTCCGACTGACAACACAGTTACTGGAAGCTCGGCGTCATGTGATAACAGCAGGCACTGTTATGTCCCTCCTGGGGCTCATGGCAGCAGCTCACACAGTAGTTTGGCTGGGCTTGCTGCATATGAGGGAGCTTAAGAGATGGTTTGGTCGTCTCAAGCTAGACCTCAAGCGAGAACAAGGTCAAAAAGTGCGCCTTCCCGCTCGGGTTTTGCAGGACATCCATTTGTGAAACTCTCTAGCCAACCTCAGACGGAGAGTTCCGTTGGGTTGCGTCCTTCATTACACTCAGGTGTTCACAGACGCTTCTCTGACAGGTTGGGGACGCACCTCGGGTCAGGCCTATGCCAGCGGGGTCTGGAACAGACCGGTGCACAGACACATAAACTGGCTAGGGCTGAAGGCAATTTACAACGTCCTGCTTCACCTCTCTCCCCAACTGTCACGGTCCAACGTCCTAGTGCTATCCGACAGCTCCAATGCCATGGCGTACGTAAATCGCCAAGGTGGAATCAGGTCCCCAGCCCCTCTGAGTGTGGCAAAGAAGATTTGGGTGTGGGCAGACCGTCACCTGCTTTCGCTCAGAGCTCAGCATGTTCCGGGCGAGCTGAACGCAGTAGCGGACAGACTGTCGAGGGGGGCCGTCCAGGACGAATGGGGTCTGTCCGAGGCAGTGGCAAACAAGATCTGGTCTCGGTTCGGTCACCCGGTTGCAGACCTCTTCGCCAGCAAGGAGAACTTCAAATGTCCTCTCTGGTTCTCCCTCAGGGCATCGGATTGCCCCCCACTAGGCGTGGACGCTTTAGCCCATCCGAGTTGGCCGGTCGGACTGCTGTTTGCCTTCCCTCCTCCGCGTCTCCTCCTCCCCTTAGTTCGGAGGGCGAGGCGGGAGGGGCTGAGGTTGTTACTAGTAGCGCCAGACTCCCCGGGGGCACTCTGGTTCCCAGAGCTGATGCGCATCGTGGTCGGGGACCCGTGGGCCATCCCTTGGACTCTGACAGCGCCCCCTGTGCTGGGCTGGCCTCTCAAAGTGTGGCTCCTGCACGGGGCGAGCTGAGCGGGACTTTGGACGAGTGTGGAGAACGCCCGGGCCCCGTTGACACGCAGGCTTTATGCCTCAAAGTGGGGGATTTTCGCCCGCTGGTGTTCAGACAGGTCCTTGGACCCCAGCTTCTGTTTGGTCTCCGCTGTCCTGTCTTTCCTGCAACATTTGCTGGATAGCGGACGGACTGTGGCGACACTGAGAGTGTTCGCATCAACCAAAGCGACGAGGCATGTCGAGTTTGAGGGTGCTTTGGCTCGCGCCCACCCTCTGGTGGCACGTTTCTTGCGGGGTGCCTGCAGGCTTCGACCTCCTGCAAGGCCTTCCAGCCCTCAGTGGGATCTCCAGTTGGTCCTGGACTCTCTCACAGGCCCGACCTTCGAGCCTCTTGACCAAGTCCCGCTGCATATCTTGTCTTTCAAGGTATCGCTCCTTCTGCCATGAAGAGAGCGAGTGAGCTTTGTGCTCTCTCTCTCCATTTGGCGTCGAGGAGTCTTCGGTGTCATTGCGTCCTAACCCAGCGTTCCGCCGGAAGATTCTGAGTTCTTTGTTCTGGGCGACGACCATCACGCTGCGGGCCTTTCATCCACCACCCCATTCGGACCTGGGTCAGGAACGTTTTCACCTGTTGTGTCCAGTGAGGGCTTTGGCCTGTTACTTGCGGCTGGTGGCTGTGTTTAGGCGCTCTGATGCCCTATTCGTCTACCACGGTAGATGCCGACGGGGAGAGGCGGTCTCCTCCCAGAGGTTTTCTCATTGGGTGAGATCGGCCATTATCCGGTCCTACCAAGCAGCGGGTGGATCTGCTCCTAGCGGACTGAGGGCACATTCCACCCGTGGTGTGGCAGCCTCAATGGCCCTTTTGCGGGGTGTGGCAGCAGAGGATATCTGCTCAACTGCTTCTTGGGCGTCCACGTCTACCTTTGCTAGGGCCTATCTCCTCAACGTGACGGCCGGATCAGTTGCTGATACGGTTTTGAGCGCTGCAGTGCCCTAGCAATGCTGCTTCAGGAGCGGCGTCCAGCTGGGGGTACATTTATCCCGTCAGGCTTCGCCTTGGGGTAAACCAATAGGGAAGCCGTTAGAGGGCTTCGCACCAATTCGTAGAACCTGAGGTTATGATAGATAACTCAGGGGTTTTCCACAGTGTTGAACACAAACATGATATATTATATTTCCACAATGAACATTAATAGATTACCATTATAGAACAAAACAATAAAAAGCCTTTATAAGGTTGCATTCTACATGTTAGTAGTAGTTTTTAGGCAAAGCAGAAAAGTAAGGATTCCATGCCAACACCATCTCGTTCTTGGGTTTCATCATCACACCTGAGAGGGTCACCATGGATCCAATCACATTTTCTGCTTTAAGGTAGTGGCCCTTAGCCCAAGACCAGTAGCCATTACAATCAGTGCACTAACTCATCCACCAGAACCACACAAAACGATTAACAAGTTAGCAAATTAAACATGAGCTTTAATCAACACAACTGTAGCTCAGGCTGACAGGAGTGGAAAAAAACTAAACAAAGCCAATAAAATAACTAAGAGATAAATCTAGCTGTGAAGCAGGTAAACTCAGAGGTGAAACTAAACTTGTATTTTCACTGTCTAAATGTTAACATGCATTATAACAGAACAGTGAATCGTTTATTTATTTTGAAAGACAATCTCTGCTTTATACGATTAGGCTCTAATCTATTTATTAAATTAAACATTGTAGAATTTTTCAATCTTGTAGTTCCATCTAGTGGCCTTTCATGAGGTGCATCACTGCCTGACACATTACATGCACATTATATATAAAATGCTCATATCAAGTAAATACATTTGTAGCAGTTACTAGTTTCATGATCAAATGGATTTATTCAATTATTATATGAAACATGATGATAATTTACAAGGGATTTTTAATCTCAATAACTATATTGTCTGATCCGGTAAAAACTTGTTTGATTAGACCAGTAAATCATTTAGCCACAGATGAAACCTGTTAAATAATGTTCATAATTTGGTTGATGTCAGGTGAAAATGCCTGAGTGTAATTAAAAATCCATTGTAAAGTGTATTAATTAAACAAAGTAAAAATGTATGATTGTTTCAAACCACATAGTGTTACTAAAACTGAAAGTAACAAGTGAAAGGGAACAACTAGATGTTAATTCTGATTGAGCTTACTAGTTTATTAAACAAATCAAAGCATACGATGGTTTCATTAAATGCTCAAGTATTGTTATTCATAAAAGTCACCCCAAATGATTATTAAAGAATTAGATTTACTCTGTCAGCTGGCATAGTAAAGACTCCAACCAATAGGTTGATGTTCCAATTTCCCAGCACCACAACTGTTGCTGGCCATGATGCAGGAATAAGAGCTAACATTATCATCCAAGATTTCAGGTATCAGGTATCCTTTTTTCTGTAAAGGACCAGCTTCAATATTCCAGTGAACGCCTGATAGTGGTTTGACTCAACGGCCACTAGATAGCACTTTACGTGTACAAATTGAGCCAGGTTTCATTGAATTAGTTGATTAGACTTCACTTTGTCAAGTTAATCAACAGCAGCAAAGGTGTGGCTGTCACTTGACACAGACAATTAAAAACGGGTAATGCTAAAATCATGAAACAATAATTATACAGCAGAAAACAGCCTTTTTAAAGTGAATGGTGACCACGGATAAAACATCACAAGAACAAGAACACAAAACAAACACATAATGACTTAATCCTGCTCTCTGTGGATACCATGTTTTGACCTAAATGTCAACTGTAACCTCTCAGGTAGCATGTAAACATGGCGTTAATGTATTGCAAGACTTCATCTCAAGTTCAAGTTTAAGTTTTTTTATTTGTCAAATATACATGTATCAAGACATACAGCATAGATGAAATTGTGGTCCTCTCAGACCCACGATGCAATACATGAAGTAGACAAAGGCCAATTAAAAAATAAAAAATAAAAATTAATAATCAACAAAATGAAATAATCAACAATACCTAAATAATTAATAAAACCAAACAAAATATCAACAAAAAAAGTTAATGCACAGGTAGTGCAAGGGGAGGTGAGACCAATGATCCTCTCAGCTGCTCTCACGATGCGCTGCAGGGTCTTGCGGCAGGAAACGGTACAGACGCACCACAAGGTGATGCAGTTTGACAGGATGCTCTTGATGGTGCCTCTGTAATAGGTGAGCATCATGGGTGGTGGGGCTCTTGTTCTCCTCAGTCTGCGGAGGAAGTACAGGTGCTGGTCTGATTTTTTATCCAGTGATGCTGTATTGTGGCTCCAGGACAGATCTTCAGAGATCTTAATGGATGCACGCATTAAATCCTGTGACTAGCTGCAAGGTAGTTTCCTGCCGAGACAATCCTCACATCAAAACTTTCATAATCTAAATAAGACATGTGTAGTGATTTATATGCCTTATAAAAAGGTTTATTTCCAGAACATCTAAGTTCTGGTAGATTTCAATTTAAAATTGCCTCTAGGTAAGATTTACCTGAAGAAAGGGGGCACCACCCTTGTTTTATAGTGCAAGGGAAACTATTACATTTACGTGAATAATAATTAATTAATTGGCCTAATTAATTAACTATGAAACACTAGTTTTAATCAATCTCATTTAACTGAAGTTTACTACTTTTTGTCGTGATTATCTGTTCTTTACTGAGTAAGAGACTCTTAAATTGACCATTAATTACACCAGAATAGAGACACGTACAATGACGTGACGTTTTGTAGCTTTATTTAAAAAGGGATGAATAATGAATGACAAAAATGAGTATGTTATGGTTAGTTTCGGAACCGAGAATAAAAACGGAAACGGGAAAAGAATCATGGACGAAATCTTACTGGACTACGTGCATATTAAACAACCCAGACACAAATCAATTTGTTCAAGATGAAGTGATCAGCTTCTTACTTGACGGTAGATGGTGAACAGGTTTAGGCAGCAGCTGGAGACCAGATGAAGGTGGCAAGCGGGTGGATGTCAACAGAGTTGGAGGATGAGGATGAAGGAGAGGATGATGAGGAGGACAGTCAGGAACGAGGGAATCAAAGTTCTTTCGACGAGGGGACCGAACGGTCCGATGAATCACAGTGTCGGCTTCCTGGTTGTAGACACCTCACGTGAACGCGCTGAACGCCTGGAATGTTCACTTCGCTGAGGGAAAGTCTTTAGGTCAGGAATACTTTCTTCTTACGGGATGTAAGGATGATTCACGGGCTGTTTGCTTCTTGATGGAGATTCGCAGTCTGGGAGACATGCTGCGAATATTGGAATAATCGGACCGGTCTGGTCAAGATTATTAAGAAACTCACAGAACTTTGCGGAGTCTGGAAGGATGCTGGAAGCGGTCCTTCAGTGCGGTCCTCAGTTTGGACTTGCAGGAGCTCGTCAGGAGGCCAGAGATCGTCTTGAAGGCAGTTGGTGATGACCCAGTTTATCACACGGGAGGTGATAAACTCTGATGTTACGAGGTACGCTCTGATCTTTTGGAGAAAACAACACAAATTCTCTAAGTTAAACACAGTTCTTATGTTGAAACTTAGTGATCGTAAAAAGGGGCAAACCCTTATGATTGGTTGACGTTTCTTCGGCGGGAAAAGGGTCCTTCCAGACTGACACCCCCTCCTCCTCCTTCTTACCTCTCCAATTGTCTTTTCTTCTCATCACACAAGAAAAATCATAAGTACATTAAAAATGCTTTAAAACGATTTGTTCTTTATAGATTATTTTCCCACGGAGCGCGGACATTCAAATAACACCAAACATGACAAATGTAGAACACTATTACAAAATGAAGGTTTTGATAATGATTAATTCAATTCTTATATTTCATCTGTGATTTTTTTCTTCATTTTGATAACTTCAGACACCTTGCACGTAGCTCCATTCACTTACAAGTATATTTCTTTAAGCAGGTCATACACATTTCGATGAATATTATCCAAGACACACACACACACACACACACACACATTATGCCTGTGAAGACATCTGTTAGCACTTTCAATGTTGATTCGCATCTTCACCATCTCTGCGTCTGCAGGAAGCCATAAAAGTTCTTATCTGATCTTGGTTGGTCAGAATCTCACCATGAAGTGTTGAACTCTTCGGTCATTGAAGGTTTAGCTTGACCGTTCGTCAAACTTCTAATCCTCCTTGCTTCGGGAAGTCGGGCTAATGGACTTTATTGCCCTGAAATATCCCTCCACTGCTGTTATTCCTCACTCGAAGTTTGTGAAATGCCAATTCCATCTGGTGTGGGGTTTTCTTATCATCGGAAGAATGTTGACACAGATCCTGAGGAGTGGGTGAGCTTTCACAGATGTTTTCCAATGAAGATTCATTACAGTTCATTACACATGTCTTATTTAGTTTGTTAGATTGAAAATTATTCTACACTATACGTATACGCCATAAGTTAAATGAATGCTAAAAAGATAATAAAAATATAGAGTATAAATTACTAGCCTCATCTAAGAGCTTAAACGTTTAAATACACATTCACAACCAACATTTCACTTTCATACTGATATACACTGTCTCAAGGGTAGCTTGAAACAGACTAGAGATTATTCAGCGACTTAATGAAGGACAGACTGTCTGCTCAGTTCACACCTTTGGGCGTGAAACAAAAGGGCAAAACGGAACACACCCAAAAAAGGGGGGCTGGAAGACAAAGGAACTTGCCCACACAACAGGCAAGGAAGGAAGTTACTCTCCAGGTGACCCGAGACAGGAGCTAACATAAAAGAACCACTGCCCCGGAATAGGCGACCCCCTGGACAGGAAACTTTCCCTTAAATAGAAAGAAGCCCCATAACCCGAGACCGTCTTTCCCGGAGCTATCGACCAGAGCTATCGACCTGTAGAGCTGCCGGCAAAGATCGAGTCCTTTTGATCGTGAAGTTGTATCTTCGTTTGACTTGTAGCGGCGAATAAACGACCCTTACACTCTGCATTTTGACCTTTTCTCTCCATAAAGCAAAGTATTAAGACCCGGACGTGACGTCGTGTTGGAGCGACAGAAACGGACTAGTTTTAATCGTTTTAAATGGTGCAAGTGACCCTCGGATTTGTTTGGAGATTCTTGGACGAAAAGACGGCGACTGAGGCCAGTCAGACGAACGGGCCCAAAATATGGTAAGCAGAAAACCTTTTATTTAATTTCTGCATTTAGTTTCGTCTGGCTGAGTTAATCGATTTAGAAGCCGTATGAGTGGATGGGTTGTGCGTTGATTCCGCTTGTAAGGCAAGCAAACATATAACTTCTTGTTTTGGTTTTATTTTCCGTACGACTCTTGGCACCTAAAGTAATCCCAGATAGAACATAATTGGCCGGGGGTTCTATCGAGTGACAAATATATCTCTATTTAGCACGCTTTAAAGGCATTTAATTCACCCTTTTAGAGAGGCTTAATCCCCTTGAGTACGAATGGCGTGTGAATGGGAAAAAATAGAGCTTTTTATAGGTTACGCTGCCTTATGAATACTTACGTTATGATAAAAAACAAAAAACAACTTTCTTGATTAATGCAACGTTAACGCTAATGTGTGTTTTTCAAGTTTTAAATAAAGAAATGTATAGCTTTCTTAAATTTCTATTGGCTAAAAAAGATTTTTTTCTTGTAAGTTTTATGCTGCGAGTTTATTTTTAAAAGAGGAAAAAAACGGCTTACTATATTTATAAAATAAGTTTCACGGTCAACTGCCGTGGACTTCTATTGGTTGAAAAAAGCGTTTTTTTGCTTGTGAATTTCATGTTGCAAGTTTTTTTATACAAATTTTTGGTAATTATAAAATAAGTATTCAAGCGTGTTATATATTATATATATATATATAGTATATAATATTTTTGGGGAAAAAAGCATTTCTTGTGTCGCAAGTTTTACGAATTCAAATACTCTTGTTGTTTCTTATGTTACGTTGGTTGCATAGTGAGTACCTATATTGTGATAAAAAAAATAACGACTTTCTTGACTAAATGCGACGTTAATGCTAATACGTGTTTTTCAAGTTTTGTGAAAAGAAATTCTTCAGTTTCTATTGGTTTAAAAAAGAGTTTTTTCTTGTAAGTTCTATGAGTTTTTTTTTAAATGGTAAAATTAACTTTATTTGATTGTCATGTCATAATAAAGTTTGGGATTATAATATAGGTATTCAAGCGTGACAGTTCTCTTATAGAGAGGGAGACGAACAATTGGTGTAAAAATAAATAAAATAAAAATAAAAAATAAAGGAAAAAATAAAATAAATAAAAATAATAAATGGATTTATCTGAACTGCAGGTAAAATGGCAGTCTTGTGGAATAGGATCATGTGGTGCTGTATTGTTTCGCTCTGTAAGTTCGTATGTGGAAAAAATTGCTCCGTTGGATCGGAAAAATGTTGTAAAAAACTGGTATAAATGGGCTAAAAAGCAAAGAAAGGTTGGAAATCTGCCTGATTGGGGCGTATGCCTGAAGAAGATATTCTAGGTGAAAATGTGAAAAATATAAATCTAGAACTTGAAGTCATTAGGAGGAGAAAAACAAGCATGTTGTTTAGTGAAAAACACAGACTGGCTTTGTTAGAAAAAACTAAAACTGATAGAGACAGATTTTTTGTGATTATGGAAATGGTGAAAATGACAAAGTTAAATACTGAAGTGATGGCACCATTGAAAGCTGTTGAAAAGGAAGTTGTTGATGAAAATAATGTAACTGAAAAAACGGATTCACCACCACCTTACCTAGAAGGTGGAAACCAAAATGTAAACTCACAAATGTTGTCTGATAGATTGCATAAAATGGTAATGAAAGAGAAAGTGAACACCCAGACACCAGTGTTCAATGTTACAGGAGGGCAGCTGATGATGGATCAAGATGTTAATGAAATAGATAAAACAAAAATGATACATTTAAAAGAGATAATCGATAATGTAGCAATAATAACACATAGGCAAGACATTCTCACAAGAGATCTGTTAGACACAACAGAAAAAACACTTAACATATTTGAAATAGCAATAAGACAAGACAAAGTAGATAAAGATGTGAGCGCAGCCATGACACTCCAAGTACACTTGGAACTATAGAGCAGCTGTGTGAGGAGGTAGATGACAAATCAGAAAAATTGAAAAAGAAAAATGACAGTGAGGAAAGAAGCAGCAGTAAGAATGAGGAACAAGACAATCATTGTAATTATAGACTTGACCCAAGCACGCCACTGACACCCTCTAAACATAAAGTTAAAACTAGAAAAGGTGAGAAAGGGAGACTAGATGGATTGGGAACAGAACCTCATGGACAGTTTCCTCTAGTGATGAAGAGTAAAAGAAAGAGGGATTATACTGATTACGTCCCAGCAACTATGATGGATGTACAATGTCTGAAAGAAAAACTTCCTCCTTTGGAAAGGGGAGCAGGTCCGTGGATTAATGTTTTTTGCAACAATATGACAGGAATTGTATTGGCTATTGGAGATTGGAGACAAATTGTTATGGCATGTGTGGGTTTTGCTAATTTGTTAAAAATAGAGGAAAAAGCAGGAACTTGTAGGGAGCCATATCAAGCACTTTTTTCTCCTCATGCAAAACGAATATTTAAGGCCATGAGAAAGGTGTTCCCTACAAATGTGGATGTGAATGAACTGATGTCATGCATGCACAAAGATTTGGAAGCTGAACAGCGGCAGCAAATGGCTGCAGCCCAACAGTATTTCACACCAGGCAACGACTGCTGCTTTTCATGTGGACAACCAGGTCACTGGAGAAATGAATGTCCTTTCTACCCACAGATCCCAGCACATTACAAATCTCTTAAAATAAAAAGGGGATGTAGATTTTTCAGTAGTCATGCAGGACAACAGTTCCGCAAGCCGAGTAGAAGGGGCCGGCATCTACTGCCCCTACCTGATATAAGTCCTCAGCCCTCATCAAACTAGTGATAGCAGAAAGAAAAGCTAAAAACAACAGATAAATAATCATCAAGACGAAGGAATTCAATTTCATGGCTATTACTAACTGAATGTGTTAAGTTGTGTAATTACAGGACAGGAGATGTTTAAAATCAGCTGCACAGAGGCTGGAGCGAGTTGTGTTGTGAGGACAGTTAAAACAAAGGACACGGACCCCTGCTGACATTCCAGAGGTTATAAACAATTCCACATGCAACAGAGGAGATGATGTAAGGCTCATGGAGAAAGTGACTTCTGTGTCCAGTTGTAGGTTGTAGGTAAGGAGAAGAATTTTGAGTAGTAATGGAGGTGTGAATCAGGTTGTAGAAGTGGAGGTGTGAATCAGGTTGTAGAAGTGGAGGTGTGAATCAGGTTGTAGAAGTGGAGGTGTGAATTAGGTTGTAGAAGTGGAGGTGTGAATCAGTTGCTGAAATGGTCAGTTAAGAAAGGTCTCTAATGTAATTAATGATAAAAACAATTGGTCTAAAGGAAAGATACTTTTTTTGGGCAAGACAGTGATGCACAGAGGATTCTAGTTGGCTTTGAAAAAACATTGCATTACAAAGCCCATGAGATATGTTTTTATCAGGAATTTGTTAATTACAGAAGTTGAATTTATCAATGAAAGTGAAAATGGTTACTCTTACATCCTTACTGTACAATGCTTTACAATCTCATTTAGAAGACTTGTTTCTGACAGGGAAGTCTTAGCAACATAAATAAATAGTGGTGACATTCATTTGAAAATTGACTTAAAAGGTTTCATATAAAATAGATGTAGGTTTTAATTGAATGGTAAAGGAATGATTTCCAAAGTTCAGCACAGGTGAGGTCAGACAACATAACACCCCAGTTTCAATTTTGCAGAAAGAAAAGTTGTATGTTTTTCTTGTATTTAACGTCTAGTTCTCCTTTTACAGTTGAAGGAGACAAAGGAAGCCTTAAAAATGACCTAACAAAGGTCATGAAGGATCCAGGTTTAAATTAGCATTCAGGTGGAGATACCTGGAATGTGACACTGCAGCGGGTGGCACCAACACCAGTGCAGAACAATCACACCACCATTTGAAGAAAACCTGGTAAAATAACATCTTAAGACTCTCACAGGTTCCACAAGAGGGACTACAGCAGAGACGGCGTAATTTAACAGGGGGAGTTGGATCAAGGTGATCTTTGAGATGATCTGACAACAGTAACCCAAAGGACAGGTAACATAAAAATATGTTATGTGTCCTCTAGGGGAAATTGATGAATGAATGGAATGAGCAATGAATGAACAGTGAACAGTATTGATCAAAGCGAAAAAGAAAAGAAAAATGAAAAAATAAGCAAACAAAAACTAAGAATGAACCTAAAAACTTAAACTACACTAACAATAAAAATTAGCTCATTTAGATTAAAACTAAAACTGATCTAGATTTAAAATAAACTAAAGAAGAAATAAAATATATATTAAAAGTAGAAATAAAAAAATATATATATATAAAAAATGTTAATAGGAACCAATATGGAAATAATAAAAATACAAAATAAAACACTAACAACAAAACAAATGGGGTAAAAGAACATGCATTGTGGTCGCTCATACTGCCAGATAACAGGCAGAGGGCAGCGGACGTGTATATTACTCTCTCCAACCAGGGTCAAAATCAGTGGACGCAGGATTTTCTGACCTGGATGAGTAAACGCACTCAGAAGCATCAACCACATTCCCCATCAGAAGAAACAAGCGGATAAGTACATGGGGAAATTACCCAATTCTATTACATTAATAAAAAAAATTTTGGCCAGAGCTACTCCTGAATGAAGGTTGTTTGTGTGTAGATTCAAGAAGATGGACTCGGAAAAGTGTGTCACCGTTTAAAAATAATATTAATATTACAGACAGATGATTATATTTTCGGTTATACATATAGCGTGTGCAGGTACATGATAATAATATGTTGTTGGGAAAATGATAATATTAGATAAAAAACTATAAAATGTTGCTGCGGAACAACCATTGATTTAGAAAATTGATTTGAACTTTTGAAGAAAGAATTGAACTTTTTGTTTATGACGTGACCTGTAAAGGCCACGTCAACAGGGGGAGTTGTTAGATTGAAAATTATTCTACACTATACGTATACGCCATAAGTTAAATTAATTCTAAAAAGATAATAGAATAGAATAGAATAGAATAGAAAAGCTTTATTCATCCCCAGAGGGGAAACACACTTTCACAACAGCGCAGTTGGAAAAAAAATGAAGTGCAAGGAAAAAGAAATAATAAAAGAGATAATACAAAATAAAATAAAAACGATCTTAAGAATATACAAATTATTTACAAAATTAGAAATTGACACTATTAACAAAATAAAATAGAATAAAAATAAAATAAAATAAAATAGAAATAAAAAATGGAAAAAAATAATAAAAATATAGAGTATAAATTACTAGCCTCATCTAAGAGCTTAAACGTTTAAATACACATTCACAACCAACATTTCACTTTCAACAGACTAGAGATTATTCAGCGACTTAATGAAGGACAGACTGTCTGCTCAGTTCACACCTGTGGGCGTGAAACAAAAGGGCAAAACGGAACACACCCAAAAAAGGGGGGCTGGAAGACAAAGGAACTTGCCCACACAACAGGCAAGGAAGAAAGTTACTCTCCAGGTGACCCGAGACAGGAGCTAACATAAAAGAACCACTGCCCCGGAATAGGCGACCCCCTGGACAGGAAACTTTCCCTTAAATAGAAAGAAGCCCCATAACCCGAGACCGTCTTTCCCGAAGCTATCGACCTGTAGAGCTGCCGGCAAAGATCGAGTCCTTTCGATCGTAAAGTTGTATCTTTGTTTGACTTGTAGCAGCGAATAAACGACCCGTACACTCTGCATTTTGACCTTTTCTCTCCATAAAGCAAAGTATTAAGACCCGGACGTGACGTCGTGTTGAAGCGACAGAAACGGACTAGTTTTAATCGTTTTAAGTTTTAGCATGTTATTATATCTCCGTTGTGAATTAACCAATGATGATGCGGCACTTGTGATTGATGCGCTCTCTTCCAATAAAATATAGATTTTGGGGCTGCATCGTACTCTAGAGGCTGGGGAGGGGGGACACAGATGTTCTCTGTTTTCTCTGCCTAGGCCCAGATTATGTGACTGGCCAGGCCAACCTGTAGCTCTGCCTAGAGCTGAAGTCAGGTTGACGGCAATATTCAACAGAACCTATATGGGGGGGAGGCAGGTGGTCTCCCTCGCGAACAACATGTTTCTCCTGTGTGGTGCGCTCAACAGGCTCACCTAGATCGAGACGACCTGGGACCTTCAGGTATGGAGTAGGTCAAAGATTCGATGGCTGCTCTCCTTGGCTAAGTCAGCTGTGTTTACTTCTGCGTAGACATGCGCGCGTGCCCGACAGAGCTTGACAGCTGATGTGATAAGTGAAACTAGACTAGACATGTCTATGTTGACCGGAGGTTGTTCCTTCCCCTACAGCACTGTCAAGAAAGACCGGTGCCTTTACGCGCAAGTTTTCTCGCCGTTCTGAGAGCAGACGAGGGCACTGAGCTACCGACCCTGCAGGTCGGTTATCTGGAGAGGTGCGTGGCGATCGGATCTCAGGAGAGAGGAGCAGGTCAGGACCGCCAGCGGAGCTTGAGAATGTACTGGACACAGTGAGCGATGCAGTGCCGACGCGTGATCTGTCCTCAACTCACATCAGCTCTGTGTAAATTCTCCAGCACATTCCTCCACATATATTCGGGTTTCGTCAGCTCCGGTGACACTAAGGGGTTCTTGGAGAGGTGGGGAGACTTCCGGGGTGGAAGAGGGTACACACACGACACATCTGAGGTTTCTCCCACAGAGCCGGATCATATGTACGGGAGTGTGGGTTCTAGTGAATCCAGCTCACGTACATGCTCTGTTGGTTCAAGACATGGAGATGGGTCTTTTGTGATGCCCATTCGTCATCGGCGGGGGTGAGCCGGAAGACAACCCGACATACGTCAGAGCTGTGGTTCTGGCAGAAAAATTATTCGTCTTGGAATCGCCTGGTTATACTTCATTCCAGAGGGCAGAGGTAAGTAATCAGGTGGGGCTATGTGCTCCAATTTGCCTGTTAACGCCTGCATTTTTTTTTAATTTGCTGCAGAAGGAGGTGGTAGAGCCAGTTCCAGCAGCAGAGATGATGACGGGGTTTTACCTTTTTAAAGCTCCCTTTTCCAGATGAGCAGCATTTCAATGGTAAACAGTAAGCTGTAGTGGAATCTGATGACCACTAGGGTCGGCTGTACTGTTGACATGGTTGGAGGTGTGTGGAGAGATCGGGAAGAGAATAAAAAAAGTATTTTGAATCCCTAATGGCTGTTGTTGTGTGTTGTGTGAAAATAACTAAAGACTTGAGCTACAACATCGTACATAAGTAAGTAAAGTTAATTGGTAAAGCGCTTTTCTGTGCAAAGGGAAAAGAGGATCGTTTAAAAGCTTCAACAGCCTTGAAGGTTTTCTGAACCATTTCGGAACCATCAGCAGATTCTGATCCACAGACCTAAGAGCCCAAGCTGGGGTGTAGGGCTGGATCAGATCACTGATGTAAAGTGGAGCCTGACCATGAAAAGCTCTGAAGGTAAGAAATAGAATTTCAAAATTCATCCAGAAAGAAACTGGCAGCCAAGAGTTTTACTGGATAAGGGAAATGTGAGTTCTTCTACTAGAGAAGGTCAGAATTCTTGTGGCAGAGAATAGTCTAATATCTAAATGAGAAGACACAAACTCATGGATTAAAAGCTCCAGATCGTATTGTGTGAAAGAAGCTAGAAACAAAAACGAGAAGATAAAAAAATGCCATTACTACAACTCTTGGAATGTTTTGTGTTATATCTATAATGGATATCTATCATTGATATACTGATGGTTCAAGTTATTTTTTGCCGTCTGTTGCTATGGAAAATTAACTTGACTTATTATATTCCATTATGATTGATTTGGTGCAACAACTGCTTATCCATGGGTGTGTGTGACCAATTATGTTACTTCGTATTTGCTTAATTAATACTATTATTATGTAACTGCGCTCATAATGTATTATTTTTGTTGTTGTAGGAAACTGCTGCAATTGCCAACCATAATAGAAACCTAATTATTAGGGATTTTCCTGACTTCCCTTCAAGACCTTTTTTTTTCATTTCACAGTAAATAATGAAAGATAATTTCACCTGAAATATAGAGTACACTTAGATTTAAAAAAACAAAAAAAAATTATATACATCCCTGACTTCACTCTTAATGAAATAAAGTATCTATTGTTAATGTATATAGATCATGTAATAGGATATTTACTTTAATTTATTAATACAATTTTTATTTTAATTTTAATTATTAAAAAAGCACATTATGGCTAGCACAACATGGTTAAACAACTGTCTACTGCATGTCACAGAATGCAATGTACAATCCCTTAATATATTCATGTGCTCTATTAATATTATTTTCGTTGGCAAGAAAAGTAATAGCATCACATTTTTGAATTTCTAATCTTAATCTTAATCATTGTATGTGATGGATGACAGGATTCTGTGGGTTCATTTTGTGTTATCACATTAAAAAAAAACATTGATGTTCAACAGTTTGAAACATGTTTAATGTTGCCTGAACAAACAGATTGAAGAAATAAGGGATTAAGACCAATGTTTGTTTGTTTTTATATTTTATTTAAAAGTACTTCTTGACAACTTGACAAACTGTTATATACCAGAAAGTAAAAATAACAAAACTCTCCTCTAAAATAATACAAAATAAATCAAATCAACAAAAGAATTTCCCTGAATCACAGTATTTAAGTTTTCTACCTCTGCCAGCATCATTTGTAACTTAGATCTAACTAAGATCGAACATTCCATTTGATGTCATAACTTGTGTCATATAAGTTAGCTAAGTATTTGATTTGCTCTGACTTGCAGAAACTCTATCAATTGTCAAAGGGCAAAACTTATCCTTAGACATGTTTTGCCCTTCTTTATGAAAAAAAATGACAGGATTATATTCTTGAATTCTTAATGAATCAATACAAGATATAAAAAGTAGTCATGGCCAATAATTCACGTTAACTCTTACTATTATGCATTTACATTAGTAATAATATTTTTTATATATATATATATATATATATAATTGTATTTATTAGATTAAATTGCAGTCTGTGTTAAGTAAAAAAAGAAGAAAGAAAAGTGCTAATTTCTATATGGACTGTAATAGAATTCGTATTGTTAGATAGATTGGACTCACTGATCTACAATATCTTCCATAAACAGCTTTTGAATTACTATTTCATGTCATTTTTAAACCTAGTAAGCTCTAATATCTTGTAAACTGACTCCCAAAGCTTCAATCTGATTAATGTAAAGACAATAAGACTAGTAAGAATTGTTCCTCGATGTGCATTACCTGCATGATGATGGATTTATCTGCATTAAAAACCCTTATAAATCCATATACCATTGTAATTTAGAAACATACAGTATAGGCAGGTGTCAAAACTTGGTGCTCCTCAGCACCTTGGCAGATCGGTTCTCTGTAAAATAGACACATTCTTTTGTGTCCATCGTGGTTGGGACTGGCTCTAGTGAACCAGTATTTTTTATTCTGAAGACATCAAATTTGTTGGGTAACACACCCTTGTGGAAAAGAAAGTGGGTCAAAGATGAGAACAAGACGATGTTACTAAAACCAATGATCATGGAAATGGACTTCACTGGAGCATACTGTACATAGACTCCATCTTCCAGAGCGTATCCTGGGAAGAGCAGGATTGGTGGAATCCCTAGTAAAGTTTCACCACTCAACAGTCTTATCAGTAGTCCTGACGCCAATCCCATTATTGCACCATAACCATTGGTTACTTTAATGAATAGGATGCAGACGAGTTGAGGGACGATTAGAACGTAGGCCATGTCTGTACTCAAGAACCAAAACAATAAAGGGCTGTTTTTAAAGTGGGTTAAGGCAGTTCCAACAACACCCACAACTACTACAGAGATCCGAATCACCCAATGGATCTCTCTGTCTGAGGCCTGAACAGAAGAGCAGAGGAGGATAAACATAAGAATCTCTGTAAGAGCAAAAATTATTAATTATCTGGTTAAAAAACGTACCTGTGGCCTTAGGATGTTCTTGTAGATGTTCGTTGAGAAGAGCGATGATGAAGAAAGCAACACAGAGTCCGCTGATGACATCACAGCTGCGGCAATACAAGCCGTACATATGATTGAGACATAGTTTGGAGTGAGGTGGAGCAGAATGATCGGCAGTGCCATAGCTGCTTCCCCACGTTCATAAGGAGACGGTGAGCCATAAGATGTCTGGTTCCAATCTGAAAAAAGGAGCAGGTTAAGTTCTCAATATGGATTACAGATGCTGCATTTGATTTTCTTTACTGTTGTTTACAAACAAAAAAGTGAAAAAGAAAAAATGGAGACGACAAGAAACATCCATACTCTCATCGAGGTAATAAAGTGACATCATAAAGAATTGGAAAAAATGTATAAAAGTGTTGTTTTTGTGTGATGTAATGTATTATAACTTGTATCTTCCCAAATGGTGTTCTTAAACTGGTTATTGATGTATTGACTGCCCATAGCTGATGACATTGCTAACAAACTGTGGCAGCACTTGAGTGTGTAATGAAGGATTAATGTGAGAACTGAAGAATTGAGTCTTCAATCATTGTTGGTGGGTTGTCGACTTTTCACAGGCCAAAAAAGGGGAGAGCAAAGTAGATCACTGACCAATATGGTATCTGTGAAAAACCAAGTTGACCTGTCACAGACAACACTGCTAATACGAAGTGTAGTTATGCAATAACAGCAGTAATATGACAGTGAGGGTGATGAGGAGAGGAAGGTTTTTGTTTCAACCAATAGCGCTCTCAGTTAAAAAAAATGACGTTCAAGCTGAAACTAGCAATACCAGTGCGACAGTCAACTGAGTACACTCCTTAGATTCCTAAATGATACCAATTTGTCCTCTTGATCAGTTAGAACACAGACCTGAACTCACTGTGTCTCTTTTTGGAACACTATGCCGACCCCTGATAGATAATGAGTATCCTTTGTGAATGTTTTGAGAATTAATTAGTTTTGAGAATTGAAAGAAGTATTTTTTGTTATTAGGATTATAAAAGACAAAGTCCAATCTAGTGGTCTTCCAAAGTTAAGGCGCCGTATCTACATCTACAATGTTCCCTAATGAATTCCCGTTTATTGATAAAGATTGAACTGTTGCTTACCTGTTGACGCGGCCACAGCTCCAAACAGCATAGAAGGGATAGTAAATATTGGTAAAGTAATGGCTGCAAGCAAGCATAAACGCCTTGCTGAGGAAATGGTTGGGGATGACAGAGTCCTCTGGTGTAAGAACTGATTTCCCAAACTGCCCAGGCTCTGCAACATAATGTAACGTTTGTCAAAGTTCAGAGTTACAATTCTTTAAATCGAAAATAAACTGTTAATGTGTAATACACAAAATATTCTGCATAATTTAAGACATGTTAACAGTACAACAACAGTAAGACAAGGAAAATAAGTTACATTTTAGGGTTACTTCACTGATTTGTATAGTCTAGAAATTTGTGGTCAAACTAAAAAAAAAAGTTTTTTTTTTTTTAAATATACACCTACTTCAATTTGTTTGCTATCTAAGTCAAATCAAATTTGATTTCATAAAAACTGTTATCATTTATTTCCTGACTTTCTTTCTGTGAGGAACCTGGAAAGGGTTTGTTATGTGTGGCTTTCTGGAAAACAATACATTTTTACGTTTAGGCACCTCGGCGATCGTCACAATTTTTGTTATAAATTGACCCCCTACCAAAGGACAAATTTACGTGGGAGGTTTGGGGACCTTTGCTGTCTGCTCTTCCACTCTCTAGAGGTTGTTTGTTTCTTTGGCAGATGATAACATGCTCATCATCACATTCAGTTAGACAATAAAATGAGTGTTTCAACGTACCAAGAAAAGGAATTGATCAATCATCAAACCAATGTTTTTGACTTTCATTTCACCAATCCATGGAGCGTGGAGGGAGTTGTTGAACAAAGTCTCACTGATATCCAAACTATGAGGGGTCATCAGGATGAAAGGCACGCAGAACCACTATAGATTGAAACACAATTATTTTTAATAATTTATCAATGTGTGTAAAAGTGGGGTTCATGGTTTTGTGAAGTTTTAAGTATCAGGATTTTACACAGGTAAGTGAAGGTGTCATGAGACTGATCAGCTGAGTTGAAAGAACTTTTTTAAAACATTTAGCAATTTAGCAAAGGTTCTAAGAAACTCACCAAGCCAAAAAAAACAAGGGAGAGTTGAATAACGTCTGTGTATGCCACAGAGTAGAGTCCACCTAGCAGTGTGTAGGTCACTGCCACAGCTGCAGAGATCCAGACACAAACGTTGTAATCCAAATCCAGAATAACAGCCATGACTCCTCCTGTGTTGTTACATTCACAGTATTTCTTTATACACATGTTTAGAGAGCAAGGAATCAAGGTCAATCAGGGAATGTTCACTTAAAAGGGGAAAATACACTTTACCTAGACTGATCAATGTTGGTGGAATATACAGCATTTCAAGCAACACTGAGAGCATGCTGATGACTGATGTCAGGACTGGCCCATACCTCAAATGGAAAGGATCCAACATTGTCGTGTAGCGACTTTCTCTCATTCGCTTTGCAAAAATGAGACCAACTTTGAAAGAGAAGTTAAAAGATTAAATCGAGAGCTCTACAAATGATTGTGTCCATGACTGCAACCATGTTTAACCTAATGATACAAAACAAGTGACCATATTAAAAACCACTTACAGGGAATCATGAAAAAGTGAATCTAAAAATAAAAGTAAAATTAACCAATAAATAACATGAGTGCACTTACTATGTAGTAGAAAAATCTCTATACAGGATGTAATATGTCCTAGAACAGTGATTCCCAACCTGTGGGTATTGCAAGTGGGCCGCAAAATCGTTTCCAAAATTGGTATCATTTTTTGTGGGAGGGTGGATGTAATTATATAAAAAAAAAATTTCATTCAGGTATTTTACATGTGACAAGGAAATGAGAGATAGGAACTTTTGTTATTATCGGCCGGACCTAATTGCAGTGGACCGCAATGCACTTGACTCGTTTACGCTTGACGTTGATAGCAAAAACTGGAGTAGAAAAAATGGATATCTGGCTATCAACAGGGATAATTAAAAGGACAGATAGACAAGAGACTGATGGTAAATCAACCGGTGATCTCCCTGCTGTCAACAAAAAAGAAGAGGTTGGAATAAGTACAGTGCTGAGTACTTTTCGCTGACAATTGATGTAAGTGTGCTTGTGTGAGTGTGACTTTATGTGTATGCATGCTTCTAATACTGAAGGTGTTGCAACAAGTTACATATGCTGTGTTAGTGACTGTGGAGCTTCCAATATATTTCTCCTTTATAGATTTCAGTCCTTTATGTTCAATCTACAATAAAAAAAAGTGCTCTGAGAACGCAAACAATTTCTATCTATCTTTCATTATAATGACTTCGTATTTATGGGGTCGGAGTTGGGCCGCAAAGATCTTTGAGAATTAAAAGTGGGCCCTGAAATAGAATAGGGTGGGGACCACTGTCCTCGTAGTTTCAAATTCAGAGGGTACATTTTGCACGTATGAACACAAACTTACCTAATGCATACGTTGTCATATAAGCCACCAACATCAATATAGCCGACAACAGTCCCATGGATGGGGTATAGACCATCTCTGTGGTTCCGACTATGAAGCCTCCACCAACCCATGTAGCTAAAACCAAGAGAAGAAAGATTGTTTTTGAAGTGAAACAGTAAAAAGAAATAAAAAGCACTTAATTATATATTTTTTTGATTATTTGTCATCGAACCAGTTTTGTTTTACAAACAAATTATTTTCATTACAATCCATCAAGTTGTAACTTGTCCATCCTCTCACCTGCAGGGGCTCAACTGACAACATGTAGTAAACACGATAATAAAACCTTGGTTATGAAGGTAACCAGGAGATTTTATTTTTGATGACGTGCAAGTTTGTAAATACAAATGATCTCAGAAAATTGATATCTGATTTCTATTCTAGTTAGCAAGAAGGAAAATCCATGTCCCTTCAGTTCTTATAAATATTATTATATTTGTTCAAATGTAACTACATGTAAAGAGACAATAGTCTCAATTTCTAATATATATTTTATGTTGTCTTGCATAGACAAATAATTTAGCATCCAAGGTATTATTAATCTATGTCATGCCTTAACATCTTTTAAGAATTATGAACTAGTTTAGAATTTGCTCTGTTACCTGTCATACTGAAGACTCCAACCACCCAGTTGATGTTGCGGTTCCCTAGCATTGTCATATTCATGCTAGTGGCTCCACTTTTTTTCTGCTCCCTTCGGGCCTTAAAAGAAGCCCAGATGCCACAGCCAAAGACTAAAAGGTAGAAAACTGCCAGAACCACAACTCCTGGGATGTTGACCGCCATAGTCCTGGATCACAAGTGCTCAAGGGCTCAGAGTGGGAGGGCTGATGCCTTTTTTTTTAATTCTTTGAACCTGCTTCTCCACATTCCCTTGGTTCACTGAGACACAAAAGCAAAAACTTAATTTGTTAACATCAGTGACTGCCTCCAGGACCTCTTTTAATCATTGCTGAAGATGACTGAACTCTTGTTACTGTAAGATATTACGATAACAACTTTAACAGACTAGATAAACTTTCTGCAGACATAGCAAAGTTCAGCCCACCATATACATAGTATCAATGTGGCGTTGGTGAAAGTGTAACTACAGTTGATCAGATTCACAAGTCTGTTCTTCACCAGGCTCTTGTCGACCGATTGCATGCTCGTCACTGAATTTCTCTTTCACATGGAAGGCATTTTGGCATGGTCTTAAAGAGGGATGGCTGTTTTTGATCTAAAATAGTTGTGTAAAATGTGTTTATATTCAATGATTTTTGTACATTACTGAGACCAACATTAAAAACTAAGACCCAGCCCGGGTCTTCTGTGCGTAGGGCGTGTTGGCAGATCCATTAACCTGTTCGCGGGCTTTATGTACTCTGACGATGTCTTTTCCCTGAAGAAGGATGATGGGCGCCTGTGAGTAAATGTCAGGGATAAAGTGTGCGATTGACCTTGAAAGAGCATGATGAAGAGCAACTTCTGGTGTTGGTATCACTTCTCTATTGTTTGGGATATCAATGCACCAATCATATCACTCTCATCCTCCAGCACCTTCACTGGCTCCCATTCAATCAACGAATCCCCACAAACTCCTCCACAACTTCACACCACCGGTTTGACCTCATACTCGCATACATTCCGACTCGATATCTCTGCTCCCCCTCTTTCATTCACCTCTCTGCAAAGCCATCAGTCGCTGGAACTCTCTACCACCTGAACTCTATAACTGTGACTCTCTACCACTCTTCAAGAGCCGCTTTATTCGTCAGTACATATCGGTATACATCATTGAATTTTTCAACAAAACAAAAACAATATGTACAAAATATACAAGAGAAATAATAATAATACTAATAAACACAGTGCAGAAACTTGAATGAGAATAAATCCCAAAACTCATGTGTTCTGCCTTGCATACTCATTAATTTCGTGTTAAACTGTTGATTCAAGGATAAAATATAAATGTCATGTATATTTGAGTTAAAGTACAGAATATATTTCCCTTCAGATGTATAAAAATGTATGTAATCTAACCGTTTTGTGTGGGTCATAGTCGAAAGAAAAATTTTTACATGGATAAAAAATAATTAATTTGCCTTATTAATTAATTATGAAACACAAGTTTAAATCAATCTCTTTAACTTAAGTCACTACTTGTTGTGGTGATTTTCTTTACTGAAAAAGAGGCTCTTAAATTGATTATAAAAAAATCTGAACATTTGTAAAGGCAACTAACTCTCTAGAGGTTCTTTGTTTCTTTGGCAGATGATAAATGCTCATCATCACATTCAGTTAGACAATAAAAATGAGTGTTTCAACGTAACAAGAAAAGGAATTGATCAACCATCAAACCAATGTTTTTGATTTTCATTTCACCAATCCATGGAGCGTGGAGGGAGTTGTTACAGGATTTATTGAAAAGCAACAAAGGGAAAAGGGAGAACAGTTAAGGAAAATGGAATGGAATGATGATGCTTGCTTTGATATCATGTAAGGAACAATATTAATTAATCAGGAAGTAACTGACTATATAGGTTTTGATGATTGTCAACTTCTGGGAAAGCTTTACAACTTATTTTAAGCTAATCTTGCTACCTCTGATTAATTTGAAAAATCCCAAAACATCAGTCAATGCAAAAGTGACAATGTTACAGTTTCTTACGTCGTCCAGAGGAGAGAGGAAGGCTGTTGAGGTGAGGAGGATGATGAAGAGGTGAGCAGCAGCAGGCGCACAAAGCCAAGTCCCTGGATCCAGTGGCGTTGTGGCGTGAATGAGCAGCGACCACGGTGAAGACGGCTTGGTTGCGGAAAACGCAGATGGTCTTCTTGGGTAAAGATCTTTCTCTACCAAGTTGGAATAACCGACCAGAGACATAGCCTTAGACACATGGATCTTCTCTGGAAGGGCAGTTTGGTTGCTTGGTGGAGCCGGCTCTTTCTAACGATCAGAATGATATCAAACATTACATGTTATGAAAACACAATATTGAGACGTATGTTCAAACAGCATATAGACATCAAACACTTTTATGTTTTGTTATATAGTTCATTTGACATTCTTCTTTGGCTTGTCTGTATCTGAAAATATTTTATTGAACAAGAAAATGACATTTAATACTCTGAAAGTCATCCGGTGATTCTGGTTCTCTGTGGTAATTTTGGCTCACCGGCCACGTGTGGAGGATGGTCGGCCTTTTTGATGCCAGAAGATTGATGGGGGAAGGTCTGCATTTAAAAGTAGTAAAATGAGGGCTTTGGTGTTTTAGTGATAGCTAAAACAAACATGAAGGATTTCACTACATCGGCATCCTTTAAAAAAAACAAAAAACTATTATAATACACTAGGAAAACCGACTTGTCTCAGATGCACAGTGGATAAGGTGGTGCCTACTTACATCATTGTTTAAGACGATGTGTGGGGTAGAGGCCAACTTAAAAGACAGACCATCTTTTTTTTAATTTTCAGATGTTGGTTGTATTAGTTTGTTTTGTCTTAGATTCAAGAGTGCCAAATGCAGAACAAATGTATCTGTCTCTGTCCAACTATTAAAAAGTAAATTATGTCTTCATAGTGCAAGGTTTTATTCTGTATTGAATATCTTTCCAAAAAAACATTCTAATCTTACTACTAAGACGAATATGTCTGGCTAGCTGTTCTTAAATAAATAACTTTCGGTTAACTTATTGTAGGAGCTTCCTTAGCAAGTAGCAAATTCATAACATTACTGACACTAGTGTTGACGATATACCGTCTTTGATAAACATGAACTACAAAAAAACTGCCAAAAATATGCATGCAAGCAGCATGTTATATGTGAAAAAATCATGGAGTGCATATATAGTTTAGCTGGATCTAAGGGAAGTTGGTTTTTTCCGATAAAATAACAAGTAGACATCTCTGATAATCTGCAGAAACATCTCAAGGCTGCACAGTGGAAACAGTATGCACCTTCTGCTCCTGGAGCTGAATTTTAAACCTCATGGTAAAGGCTGTGAATAATTATGTATGTGATTCTCGGTTATGTTATTTTTAATACATTTGCCAAAAGTTCAAATTAACATTGTCATTATGGGGTCTTTTGTGTAGAATTTTGAGGAAAACATACATTTAATCAATTTTGAAACAACGTTGTAACATACAAATCGTGGAAAAGGTGAAGCGCTGTTAATACTTTCCGGGTTTACTGTACTTTGCTTAGATACATCAGTTAGAACAGTTCAGTGAAAATTGCCAAAGTGGGGCTTGGTTCAGAAAAGCCCCCCCAACCAATTTGTATACTCCTGTCACTTGTCATGATGATCACAGACTTGTTAAACAATGACTTGTTAAATGATCACAGTTTACCATGTCAATCATTGTTGGAGAGGAGTGTAGTTTATACCATTATGATAGCAAATTTTACAGACCAGATTTACTGTCTGCAGACGAAGCAAAGTGCACAATAATCCTGAGTTTTTAGTCATTTTTAGTAGTCATTTGTCTGCAGTTCACTTCTATCTAAACAGCAAAATTGCCAGGCACTGATGTGCCAGTGAGATTTTGATTTCAACCAGGTTGTTAAAATACATTCATACATCATTAGTTTTCTATGGGGCTTCATCGAACTGGGGCAGATGTTAATAGTTCTAATTTTTCAAGAATGTTATGAGGGTTAAATGTGGGTCTTTTAGGAAACTTTTTTTGGCACACAGTGCCTTAAAAAAAACTATTCATACACCTTACATTTGTTTGTCACTTTACAACCAAAAACTTGTGAAATAAAAACAGAAAGTAGCACAAAATTGTGAAGTGGAATTAAAAAAAGAGGCTTTAAAAAAAACAAGACAAATAAAAAGTCTTGTGCGTACATATTCAGCCCCTGTACTCTGCATTCTAAGATCTACAATCAAATGCCTTTAGTAGTCACCTTATTTTTTCCTGTGAATTCATTCTTGTTAAATCCTAACCACACCCATTCTGCTATGATTGGTCAAGCATTAAGGTTCCTCATCAATCCTGGGAGTTTCTGTGGGGCTTGTTTTATAAACAAAGTGGGGCCTGATCACAGCTGGCTGGAGGGGAGTGAAGCCATTTTAGGTCATAATGGACTCGGTTCTCGTAATATCTTCCAAACATTGTCATAATCAAGGTCTTTAGCTATTTGTTGATGAGTCCTTATGAAACAGTGTTGTAATGAAGACAGTGTATCATGATACAGCGTCTAGAAGAAAGAGACAGGCAACATCTCTTCATATGGGGAAGTAGCTCTGGGTCAGATCAAATGGATTCAGGCCCTCACAGCCTGCCCCCAGGACTCCAGGACAAACATGTGGCAATAACTTGTTAGTATAATTAAGTGTTTGTTTTAAAAAAAAAAATCGTAATTATTCCGTAGAGGTCTTGATGTTATTTCCTCTCTAGCTGTTGTAAAGCATTGAATATAATATATATATTTTTTCATGACTTTTTCAGGACCACTGCACCTCTTGCTCTGGTGCCACATTGTTACCTTTGACCATCACTCTTTTTGTTTTGCAGTCAGCCTTAATTTGCTCTCTCTCTGGTTTGTGGTGCATTTTGAGTTTACAAGTATATTCTGTTCTACGTCATATTGGTGCTCCGCCCTCTAACGGCTTCGCTATTGGTTTACCCCGAGGCACCGCCTCGTCTCTGAGAAAGCTCAATGAACTCGCCACCAAGCAGGGGGCAGTCCACTTCCTATAAAGGCGGGAAACACCCGCCGCACTTCCTCCTTTTCAACTCAGCGAGAAAGCTCCTGGATCAGCATGGCAGACGTGAGCATGAACATTGATGTGGACAGATCATTGTGCCTGACGTGTGACACCCCCCTGGGGAGGGAAGACACACATGTTCTCTGTTTTGTTTGCCTAGGCCCGGATCACGCGTTTGCGGATTGTGGGGCCTGCCTTATGCTTCCCGTGGAGGTCCAAAGGAGACGGGAGGCGTACGAGGCCTGATGACGCACGGCGCGTCCTCCAGCCAAGTCGTGGGCCGACTACGATGAGGAGGACGACCAGCGGTGTTATGAGGCGGATCTGAGCACCCTGTTCGGTTCCGAGCCGGGGGATGTTGAAGCGGTCGAGGGATCCGGGCTTGTTCCTCGCTACCCGCTTGACTTCCTGCCGCGTATATATTCACCGCTGCGGCGAACCCGCATGGAGGTCGAGCTCCCCCCCGCACCTCCACTCGTGCCACCCCGGTTAACATGTGGAGTGAAGGTCGGGCGGAATGAGGCACACAGGGCTACGGTTTCGGGGGGTTGTCTGTCCAAAGCTGGACGAAATCTGGGACTACGCGCTGCGGGGGTCTGCCTCTCCCATAGCTTCAGGGCCTCCCGTAGGAGCCTACGGACCCTACTTCCGTGTGGACGGGGTGGACTGGTGGCTCGGTGTCCTGGAGCCCTCGGATGCGGTACGTGCTGCCCTCGACCCGGGAGCTCGGCTCTGGCCAGGCCGCCCTGTAGCTAGCTCTGCCTAGAGCTAAAAACAGGTTGACAGTGATGTTGTTCAACAGAACCTATACGGGGGGGACGCAGGTGGTCTCCCTCGCGAAAAACATGGCTCTCCTGTGCTCGACAGGCTCACCGTGGACCGAGACGACCTTGGACCTTCTGACAGGGAGGAAGTCAAGGACTCGGTGGTTGCGCTCCTCAGGATGTCGCAAGCGTACGCAATCTTGGGAGGGAGACTCCGCCACGCTGGACAGCTGGGCCACCGGCATCTGTGGCTAGACTTGGCCACAGCGCTGCCGGAGAGAGACGGGAGGGTACTCCTGGATGGACCCATAACAGAGGATTCTCTGTTTGGTCCGGAGCTCCGGAACATCGTGGCCCGCCAGGAGGCAGCGCAGCAGGAGGCAGCGCAGCAGGAGTCAGCGCAGCTCCGCCAACACCTGCATGGGCGTGAGGACGTGGCGCGACGGGGGTTCGGTGCTAAGAGACCGAGATCCTGTTCGTCGGCCTCATCATCTGGTGCTGGGGGGAAGCGTCACCAGAGCCAGCCACCCCAGCAGCACCAGCAACAACGGCAACAGCAGCGGGAGCCGGGGAGCCAGCAGACGGAGCGTAGCCAGCGGCCGAGAAGGCAGAGGCGGCGAGGCTTCTTCTCGGGGGAGCCCTCCCCCCCTACTCCTTTAAGGGGATTTATGTAAATAAAACGAAGAAAACGTATGACGTTTCTGTGGTTCGTTCTGAGAGAGATGTTAGTAGTGTGCATGTGTTTCCGCCTGTGAGTGTGACGTATTCACAGGCGTCATTAGAAACCTTCACCACTAATGCTAAGCTAGCATGCTCCGCTGTTCATAGACGGCGAGAGTTTTCTCTCAGAACACAGTTCGAGGGAGGTGTTAAACACCTTCATCCGGGTCATGCCGAGACTGTAATAACGGAGTATGTCCACACGAATGAGGGGCAGACTCCAACCACATGTGTTTTGTTTACAGACACGCAGAGGTCCGCGAGACCTGCTGAGTCAGCTGTGTTTACTTCCGCGTCGACCTATTCTGAACTCACATCAGCTCCGGCGGGCCGGAGGACAACCCAAAGTTCCCAAAGAACCCATTATTCGGCTTGGAGTCGCCTGGTTTTACTTCATTTCAGATGGCAGAGGGAAGTAATCAGGCAGGGCTATGCGCTCCAATTTGCCCGTCAACCCCCGCGTTTTTCAGGGATTCTCTGGACTCGCGTGGCGGAGCAGGAGAAGTTATCCCGTCTGAGAAGCGAGGTGTCTACTCTGCTGCAGAAGGAGGTCGTAGAACTGGTTCCTGCAGTTGAGATGAGGACAGGGTTTTACTCCCGGTACTTCCTTGTGCCAAAGAAGACCAGGTGTAAGTCCAGGAGATTGGATGACATCTATCAACCTGACCGACGCGTACTTTCACATACCGATAGTCAAGAGACATCGAAAGTACTTGCGTTTCACCCTCGAGGATCGTGTGTTTCAATACACTTGACTTCTGTTCGGCTACTCTCTGGCACCCAGGACCTTCACCAAGTGTGTGGAGGTGGCACTGGAGCCATTAAGAGTGAGTGGGGTAAGGATCTTGACCTATCTGGACGACTGGTTGATCCTTGCCAGGTCAGAGGCAGAAAGTTACGCTCACACACAGAAGGTGTTGAGCCATATTGCCACCCTGGGGTTCAAGGTGAACCTCAGCAAGAGCGCTCTGACTCCAGTTCAACAGTTAGTTTACCTGGGGGTACTGTTGAACACGGAGGAGGGATACGTGCGCGTCCCGGACGTGCGTATTCTCCGACTGACAACACAGTTACTGGAAGCTCGGCGTCATGTGATAACAGCAGGCACTGTTATGTCCCTCCTGGGGCTCATGGCAGCAGCTCACACAGTAGTTTGGCTGGGCTTGCTGCATATGAGGGAGCTTAAGAGATGGTTTGGTCGTCTCAAGCTAGACCTCAAGCGGGAACAAGGTCAAAAAGTGCGCCTTCCCGCTCGGGTTTTGCAGGACATCCATTTGTGAAACTCTCTAGCCAACCTCAGACGGAGAGTTCCGTTGGGTTGCGTCCTTCATTACACTCAGGTGTTCACAGACGCTTCTCTGACAGGTTGGGGACGCACCTCGGGTCAGGCCTATGCCAGCGGGGTCTGGAACAGACCGGTGCACAGACACATAAACTGGCTAGGGCTGAAGGCAATTTACAACGTCCTGCTTCACCTCTCTCCCCAACTGTCACGGTCCAACGTCCTAGTGCTATCCGACAGCTCCAATGCCATGGCGTACGTAAATCGCCAAGGTGGAATCAGGTCCCCAGCCCCTCTGAGTGTGGCAAAGAAGATTTGGGTGTGGGCAGACCGTCACCTGCTTTCGCTCAGAGCTCAGCATGTTCCGGGCGAGCTGAACGCAGTAGCGGACAGACTGTCGAGGGGGGCCGTCCAGGACGGATGGGGTCTGTCCGAGGCAGTGGCAAACAAGATCTGGTCTCGGTTCGGTCACCCGGTTGCAGACCTCTTCGCCAGCAAGGAGAACTTCAAATGTCCTCTCTGGTTCTCCCTCAGGGCATCGGATTGCCCCCCACTAGGCGTGGACGCTTTAGCCCATCCGAGTTGGCCGGTCGGACTGCTGTTTGCCTTCCCTCCTCCGCGTCTCCTCCTCCCCTTAGTTCGGAGGGCGAGGCGGGAGGGGCTGAGGTTGTTACTAGTAGCGCCAGACTCCCCGGGGGCACTCTGGTTCCCAGAGCTGATGCGCATCGTGGTCGGGGACCCGTGGGCCATCCCTTGGACTCTGACAGCGCCCCCTGTGCTGGGCTGGCCTCTCAAAGTGTGGCTCCTGCACGGGGCGAGCTGAGCGGGACTTTGGACGAGTGTGGAGAACGCCCGGGCCCCGTTGACACGCAGGCTTTATGCCTCAAAGTGGGGGATTTTCTCCCGCTGGTGTTCAGACAGGTCCTTGGACCCCAGCTTCTGTTTGGTCTCCGCTTTCCTGTCTTTCCTGCAACATTTGCTGGATAGCGGACTGACTGTGGCGACACTGAGAGTGTTCGCATCAACCAAAGCGACGAGGCATGTCGAGTTATAGGGTGCTTTGGCTCGCGCCCACCCTCTGGTGGCACGTTTCTTGCGGGGTGCCTGCAGGCTTCGACCTCCTGCAAGGCCTTCCAGCCCTCAGTGGGATCTCCAGTTGGTCCTGGACTCTCTCACAGGCCCGACCTTCGAGCCTCTTGACCAAGTCCCGCTGCATATCTTGTCTTTCAAGGTATCGCTCCTTCTGCCACGAAGAGAGCGAGTGAGCTTTGTGCTTTCTCTCTCCATTTGGCGTCGAGGAGTCTTCGGTGTCATTGCGTCCTAACCCAGCGTTCCGCCGGAAGATTCTGAGTTCTTTGTTCTGGGCGACGACCATCACGCTGCGGGCCTTTCATCCACCACCCCATTCGGACCTGGGTCAGGAACGTTTTCACCTGTTGTGTCCAGTGAGGGCTTTGGCCTGTTACTTGCGGCTGGTGGCTGTGTTTAGGCGCTCTGATGCCCTATTCGTCTACCACGGTAGATGCCGACGGGGAGAGGCGGTCTCCTCCCAGAGGTTTTCTCATTGGGTGAGATCGGCCATTATCCGGTCCTACCAAGCAGCGGGTGGATCTGCTCCTAGCGGACTGAGGGCACATTCCACCCGTGGTGTGGCAGCCTCAATGGCCCTTTTGCGGGGTGTGGCAGCAGAGGATATCTGCTCAACTGCTTCTTGGGCGTCCACGTCTACCTTTGCTAGGGCCTATCTCCTCAACGTGACGGCCGGATCAGTTGCTGATACGGTTTTGAGCGCTGCAGTGCCCTAGCAATGCTGCTTCAGGAGCGGCGTCCAGCTGGGGGTACATTTATCCCGTCAGGCTTCGCCTTGGGGTAAACCAATAGGGAAGCCGTTAGAGGGCTTCGCACCAATTCATAGAACCTGAGGTTATGATAGATAACTCAGGGGTTTTCCACAGTGTTGAACACAAACATGATATTGTGGTAAGAGTGAAGAAGCAGAGAAGGAGTCGAACACAACTTTATTCTTCACTCAGCAAAACCAACTGCAGGTGTCTTGCCCAGACACAACACCCTGATGGGTGAGATGAAACCGCGCAGGTCCTAGTGCCCGCCACACTACCCCCCCCAGAACACCCAGAAGGGAAAACTCAGGGTCTATATGGTGCCTTTATAAGCCTCCCAAAACGGCTGCGTCGTCCGTCTGCTGAAGAGTGAGCTTCAGCACCAGTGTCCACACTCTGAGCAGCTTCAGTCACTCTCTTGGAAGGCGGTCGGCCCCGACGGGGAACCTGTGCCGGGGACAAAATCTCATCAGCCACCATGTGAGCAGGCTTGAGCCGGTCAACAGTCACATGCTCTCTTCGGCCCCCCATGTCCAACACAAAATACTTTGGGCCTGGCTCAAGAACCCTAAAAGGTCCATCGTATGGCGGTTGAAGTGGTGTGCGGTGCGCATCATGACGCACAAAAACAAAAAGAGCATTCTGTAGCTGAACAGGCACAAATATTTTAGGGAAACAGTGATGAACAGGTCCCGGGACCCTAGCTCCGTCCGAACTATCGGTCACACGGAACTGTGGAGCAGAGTTAACAGGCAAAAATTCCCCAGGGATGCGCAGGGGCTGTCCAATGACCAACTCCGCGGCGGATGCCTCAAGATCCTCTTTCGGAGCGGAACGTAACCCAAGCAAAACCCAGGGTAATCGATCCACCCAGTTCGAATCCGTAAGCGTAGCGCGTAAGGCTGCTTTTAACGACCGGTGGAACCTTTCGCACATGCCGTTCGACTGCGGGTGGTACGCTGTAGTGCGGTGTGTCCGCACGCCTAAGGATCTCGCTAGTGTCGACCACAACTCTGAAACGAACTGGGGGCCCCTGTCGGATGTTATATCAGAGGGCACCCCAAAACGAGCAACCCAGGTTGAGAGGAACGCTCGCGCAACGTCTGCAGAGGTCGTGGAGGAAAGAGGGACAACTTCAGGCCACCGAGTTGTTCTATCCACCATGGTGAACAGGTGAGTGAAACCTCGCGATGGCGGCAATGGACCAACCAAGTCCACATGCACATGATCAAACCTCCTGGCAGGAATAGGAAAAGGCTCAAGCGGGGCCTTCGTGTGTGTGTGGACTTTCGCCCGCTGACACGCAACACAAGCGGCTGCCCACTCCTTAACATCCCTGCGTAGCCCTGGCCAGACAAATCTAGCACTGACCATCTTGACTGATGCCTTAACCCCGGGATGTGAGAGGGAGTGTACCGAATTGTAAACACGACGACGCCAAACTATCGGAACAAGGGGCCGTGGGCGACCGGTAGAAACGTCGCAGAGGAGCACGGGACCACCTTCTTGAACCACAGCTTCCTCCAGCTTAAGGCTTGTATCTCCCGATCGGAGAGAAACAATATCTGGGTCGGTGGCTTGGTCAGCAGCCATGGCTGAGACATCAAACCCCAGCTGAACAGGGCACACCAGCGCACGTGACAAACAATCCGCCACGTGGTTAGACTTCCCAGCTACATGTCGAATATCGGTCGTGAATTCTGAAACGGCGGCAAGATGGCGCTGTTGACGGGCTGACCAGGGCTCAGAGACCTTCGACATAGCAAACATCAAAGGTTTATGATCCACGTACGCGGTGAAAGGCCGACCTTCGAGCAAGAACCGAAAATGGCGTGTAGCCAGGTACAGTGCCAGTAACTCTCGTTCAAAAACACTGTACCTGCATTCACTGTCTCGAAGCTTGCGGCTAAAAAACGCTAGAGGCTGCCACACACCTCCAACATGCTGCTCAACCACAGCTCCCACAGCTATGTCCGAAGCGTCTGTTGACAACGATAAACGCGCAGCCGGTTTAGGGTGTGCTAGGAGGGTTGCTCGAGCCAAGGCCGATTTGGCCGACTCGAAGGCCTGGATCCGTTCCGGGGTCCAGTCGACAGGATCCTTAGCTGCCCGCTTGCGCAACGCGTCGTACAGGGGCTTCAGGATGTGGGCGGCATGGGGAAGAAAACGATTGTAAAAATTGACCATGCCCAGAAACTCCTGAAGGCCTTTAGTCGTGCTGGGCAAGGGAAATTCCGCGACGGCCTGAACTTTTAATGGCAAGGGAACCGCACCTTCTGCCGAAACGCGGTGGCCTAAAAAATCAATAACGTGCAGACCAAATTGACACTTGGTATTATTGATAATCAAGCCATGTTGCTCGAGCCGCTGAAAAACCTGCTTCAGGTGGTCTATGTGCTCTTCAGCCGACGCGCTAGCCACCAATATGTCGTCAAGATAGACAAACACAAAAGCGAGGTCCCGCAAAACAGAGTCCATCAATCTCTGAAATGTCTGCGCTGCGCCTTTAAGACCAAAAGGCATGCGGAGGAACTCAAATAACCCAAACGGGGTTATTACTGCGGTCTTTGCTACATCGTCTGCATGCACCGGAACTTGGTGATAACCGCGCACCAGGTCCACTTTTGAAAACACACTAGCACCGGCTAGGTGTACAGAAAAGTCCTGAATGTGTGGAACAGGATAACGGTCGTGCGAAGTGATGTTATTTAGACGCCGAAAGTCACCACACGGTCGCCACGAGCCATCAGCCTTAGGTACCATGTGAAGAGGCGAGGCCCACGGGCTGTCAGAACGCCTGACTATGCCTAAACGTTCCATGGTGGCAAACTCTTCTTTGGCGATGGACATTTTCATGGAATCAAGACGACGTGCACGTGCAAACACTGGAGGACCAACTGTTGGAATATAATGTTCCACACCATGGCGGGCCACTGCAGCCGAAAAAGCAGGTTTAGTAAGCGATGGAAACTCAGCAAGTAACCGTTGATAAACATCGCCCGCAGCTAAAAAGTTAGCGTGTGGTACATGCACAGATCCCCCAGTAACACATGGAAAAGTGGTGAAAGACACAGAATGAATCAAACGCCTGTTAGCAACATCTACAAGTAACCCATTTGCACACAGGAAGTCTGCGCCAATAATAGGAACAGTAATTGAAGCTACTACAAAGTCCCACTTGAATGTGTGTCCCTGAAAATTCACAGTCACGAACCTCGATCCAAAAGTTGAGATGCTAGATCCATTTGCTGCGCTCAACTGCAACCCACATCCCTGAGTCTTCAAGTCCCGGTGGGTCGCAGGGAGCAAACTTTTCTGAGAACCCGAGTCCACCAAAAAACGAGTCCCGGAGACTGAATCTTTGATGAACAGCAGCTCTTCATGGTCACCAGAACCCACAGCTGCTACTGGGTGCTGGCGCTGGCGTTTCCCGAAGCCTCAAAAGAGCAAGGTGGAACACATCGTCGTGCTCTGCGGCCAAAACGCTGATGGAAATGACACCAGCTGCTCTCGCGCCTCTTTCTCACCCCCGCCACCACTCCAGCGTCGCCGACCTCCGGAACAGTGGAGACACTCTGCACGTGGAACTGTGTTGTCGCCAGCAGGACACGATCCGCTTCTTCGGCCAGACCACGACAGTCTCCCGCGGTCAAGCACGCAGAGTTTGCCAGTGCAGCGCGCACAGGAGGAGGAAGTTGACGCAGGAACAAATGAAGAAAAAGAAATCCACCTTCATCTGGTCCCAGTAGAGAAAGCATTCTGTCCATCAAATCCACCGCCGACCCGTCGCTCAGACCCGACAAGGACAGCAGTCGTTCTGCCCTCTCGGCCGCCGAGAGAGAAAATCTCCGGAGCAGAAGATCTTTGAGCGCGACATACTTGTGACGTTGTGGCGGATCTCTAAGCAGCGCCATGGAGCGACGAGTCGTCTGTTGATCGAGTGCAGACACGACCAGGTAATACTTGGAGTCATCGTCGGTAACTCCGCGAAGGTGAAACAGCGCCTCGACATGCTGGAACCAGGACGCGGGATCACTTTGCCAGAAGTCCGGGAGTTTAACAGCGGAGGCGGGGGCAGGCTGCGCAGGTGAGCGAGACACGTCGGAGGAGGAAACTCCGTGGTCTTCGTCACCAAACATGCTCAAAAACGGGGTCACCAATGTGGTAAGAGTGAAGAAGCAGAGAAGGAGTCGAACACAACTTTATTCTTCACTCAGCAAAACCAACTGCAGGTGTCTTGCCCAGACACAACACCCTGATGGGTGAGATGAAACCGCGCAGGTCCTAGTGCCCGCCACAATATATTATATTTCCACAATGAACATTAATAGATTACCATTATAGAACAAAACAATAAAAAGCCTTTATAAGGTTGCATTCTACATGTTAGTAGTAGTTTTTAGGCAAAGCAGAAAAGTAAGGATTCCATGCCAACACCATCTCGTTCTTGGGTTTCATCATCACACCTGAGAGGGTCACCATGGATCCAATCACATTTTCTGCTTTAAGGTAGTGGCCCTTAGCCCAAGACCAGTAGCCATTACAATCAGTGCACTAACTCATCCACCAGAACCACACAAAACGATTAACAAGTTAGCAAATTAAACATGAGCTTTAATCAACACAACTGTAGCTCAGGCTGACAGGAGTGGAAAAAAACTAAACAAAGCCAATAAAATAACTAAGAGATAAATCTAGCTGTGAAGCAGGTAAACTCAGAGGTGAAACTAAACTTGTATTTTCACTGTCTAAATGTTAACATGCATTATAACAGAACAGTGAATCGTTTATTTATTTTGAAAGACAATCTCTGCTTTATACGATTAGGCTCTAATCTATTTATTAAATTAAACATTGTAGAATTTTTCAATCTTGTAGTTCCATCTAGTGGCCTTTCATGAGGTGCATCACTACCTGACACATTACATGCACATTATATATAAAATGCTCATATCAAGTAAATACATTTGTAGCAGTTACTAGTTTCATGATCAAATGGATTTATTCAATTATTATATGAAACATGATGATAATTTACAAGGGATTTTTAATCTCAATAACTATATTGTCTGATCCGGTAAAAACTTGTTTGATTAGACCAGTAAATCATTTAGCCACAGATGAAACCTGTTAAATAATGTTCATAATTTGGTTGATGTCAGGTGAAAATGCCTGAGTGTAATTAAAAATCCATTGTAAAGTGTATTAATTAAACAAAGTAAAAATGTATGATTGTTTCAAACCACATAGTGTTACTAAAACTGAAAGTAACAAGTGAAAGGGAACAACTAGATGTTAATTCTGATTGAGCTTACTAGTTTATTAAACAAATCAAAGCATACGATGGTTTCATTAAATGCTCATGTATTGTTATTCATAAAAGTCACCCCAAATGATTATTAAAGAATTAGATTTACTCTGTCAGCTGGCATAGTAAAGACTCCAACCAATAGGTTGATGTTCCAATTTCCCAGCACCACAACTGTTGCTGGCCATGATGCAGGAATAAGAGCTAACATTATCATCCAAGATTTCAGGTATCAGGTATCCTTTTTTCTGTAAAGGACCAGCTTCAATATTCCAGTGAACGCCTGATAGTGGTTTGACTCAACGGCCACTAGATAGCACTTTACGTGTACAAATTGAGCCAGGTTTCATTGAATTAGTTGATTAGACTTCACTTTGTCAAGTTAATCAACAGCAGCAAAGGTGTGGCTGTCACTTGACACAGACAATTAAAAACGGGTAATGCTAAAATCATGAAACAATAATTATACAGCAGAAAACAGCCTTTTTAAAGTGAATGGTGACCACGGATAAAACATCACAAGAACAAGAACACAAAACAAACACATAATGACTTAATCCTGCTCTCTGTGGATACCATGTTTTGACCTAAATGTCAACTGTAACCTCTCAGGTAGCATGTAAACATGGCGTTAATGTATTGCAAGACTTCATCTCAAGTTCAAGTTTAAGTTTTTTTATTTGTCAAATATACATGTATCAAGACATACAGCATAGATGAAATTGTGGTCCTCTCAGACCCACGATGCAATACATGAAGTAGACAAAGGCCAATTAAAAAATAAAAAATAAAAAATAATAATCAACAAAATGAAATAATCAACAATACCTAAATAATTAATAAAACCAAACAAAATATCAACAAAAAAAGTTAATGCACAGGTAGTGCAAGGGGAGGTGAGACCAATGATCCTCTCAGCTGCTCTCACGATGCGCTGCAGGGTCTTGCGGCAGGAAACGGTACAGACGCACCACAAGGTGATGCAGTTTGACAGGATGCTCTTGATGGTGCCTCTGTAATAGGTGAGCATCATGGGTGGTGGGGCTCTTGTTCTCCTCAGTCTGCGGAGGAAGTACAGGTGCTGGTCTGATTTTTTATCCAGTGATGCTGTATTGTGGCTCCAGGACAGATCTTCAGAGATCTTAATGGATGCACGCATTAAATCCTGTGACTAGCTGCAAGGTAGTTTCCTGCCGAGACAATCCTCACATCAAAACTTTCATAATCTAAATAAGACATGTGTAGTGATTTATATGCCTTATAAAAAGGTTTATTTCCAGAACATCTAAGTTCTGGTAGATTTCAATTTAAAATTGCCTCTAGGTAAGATTTACCTGAAGAAAGGGGGCACCACCCTTGTTTTATAGTGCAAGGGAAACTATTACATTTACGTGAATAATAATTAATTAATTGGCCTAATTAATTAACTATGAAACACTAGTTTTAATCAATCTCATTTAACTGAAGTTTACTACTTTTTGTCGTGATTATCTGTTCTTTACTGAGTAAGAGACTCTTAAATTGACCGTTAATTACACCAGAATAGAGACACGTACAATGACGTGACGTTTTATAGCTTTATTTAAAAAGGGATGAATAATGAATGACAAAAATGAGTATGTTATGGTTAGTTTCGGAACCGAGAATAAAAACGGAAACGGGAAAAGAATCGTGGACGAAATCTTACTAGACTACGTGCATATTAAACAACCCAGACACAAATCAATTTGTTCAAGATGAAGTGATCAGCTTCTTACTTGACGGTAGATGGTGAACAGGTTTAGGCAGCAGCTGGAGACCAGATGAAGGTGACAAGCGGGTGGATGTCAACAGAGTTGGAGGATGAGGATGAAGGAGAGGATGATGAGGAGGACAGTCAGGAACGAGGGAATCAAAGTTCTTTCGACGAGGGGACCGAACGGTCCGATGAATCACAGTGTCGGCTTCCTGGTTGTAGACACCTCACGTGAACGCGCTGAACGCCTGGAATGTTCACTTCGCTGAGGGAAAGTCTTTAGGTCAGGAATACTTTCTTCTTACGGGATGTAAGGATGATTCACGGGCTGTTTGCTTCTTGATGGAGATTCGCAGTCTTGGAGACATGCTGCGAATATTGGAATAATCGGACCGGTCTGGTCAAGATTATTAAGAAACTCACAGAACTTTGCGGAGTCTGGAAGGATGCTGGAAGCGGTCCTTCAGTGCGGTCCTCAGTTTGGACTTGCAGGAGCTCGTCAGGAGGCCAGAGATCGTCTTGAAGGCAGTTGGTGATGACCCAGTTTATCACACGGGAGGTGATAAACTCTGATGTTACGAGGTACGCTCTGATCTTTTGGAGAAAACAACACAAATTCTCTAAGTTGAACACAGTTCTTATGTTGAAACTTAGTGATCGTAAAAAGGGGCAAACCCTTATGATTGGTTGACGTTTCTTCGGCGGGAAAAGGGTCCTTCCAGACTGACACCCCCTCCTCCTCCTTCTTACCTCTCCAATTGTCTTTTCTTCTCATCACACAAGAAAAATCATAAGTACATTAAAAATGCTTTAAAACGATTTGTTCTTTATAGATTATTTTCCCACGGAGCGCGGACATTCAAATAACACCAAACATGACAAATGTAGAACACTATTACAAAATGAAGGTTTTGATAATGATTAATTCAATTCTTATATTTCATCTGTGATTTATTTCTTCATTTTGATAACTTCAGACACCTTGCACGTAGCTCCATTCACTTACAAGTATATTTCTTTAAGCAGGTCATACACATTTCGATGAATATTATCCAAGACACACACACACACACACACACATTATGCCTGTGAAGACATCTGTTAGCACTTTCAATGTTGATTCGCATCTTCACCATCTCTGCGTCTGCAGGAAGCCATAAAAGTTCTTATCTGATCTTGGTTGGTCAGAATCTCACCATGAAGTGTTGAACTCTTCGGTCATTGAAGGTTTAGCTTGACCGTTCGTCAAACTTCTAATCCTCCTTGCTTCGGGAAGTCGGGCTAATGGACTTTATTGCCCTGAAATATCCCTCCACTGCTGTTATTCCTCACTCGAAGTTTGTGAAATGCCAATTCCATCTGGTGTGGGGTTTTCTTATCATCGGAAGAATGTTGACACAGATCCTGAGGAGTGGGTGAGCTTTCACAGATGTTTTCCAATGAAGATTCATTACAGTTCATTACACATGTCTTATTTAGTTTGTTAGATTGAAAATTATTCTACACTATACGTATACGCCATAAGTTAAATGAATGCTAAAAAGATAATAAAAATATAGAGTATAAATTACTAGCCTCATCTAAGAGCTTAAACGTTTAAATACACATTCACAACCAACATTTCACTTTCATACTGATATACACTGTCTCAAGGGTAGCTTGAAACAGACTAGAGATTATTCAGCGACTTAATGAAGGACAGACTGTCTGCTCAGTTCACACCTTTGGGCGTGAAACAAAAGGGCAAAACGGAACACACCCAAAAAAGGGGGGCTGGAAGACAAAGGAACTTGCCCACACAACAGGCAAGGAAGGAAGTTACTCTCCAGGTGACCCGAGACAGGAGCTAACATAAAAGAACCACTGCCCCGGAATAGGCGACCCCCTGGACAGGAAACTTTCCCTTAAATAGAAAGAAGCCCCATAACCCGAGACCGTCTTTCCCGGAGCTATCGACCAGAGCTATCGACCTGTAGAGCTGCCGGCAAAGATCGAGTCCTTTTGATCGTAAAGTTGTATCTTCGTTTGACTTGTAGCGGCGAATAAACGACCCTTACACTCTGCATTTTGACCTTTTCTCTCCATAAAGCAAAGTATTAAGACCCGGACGTGACGTCGTGTTGGAGCGACAGAAACGGACTAGTTTTAATCGTTTTAAATGGTGCAAGTGACCCTCGGATTTGTTTGGAGATTCTTGGACGAAAAGACGGCGACTGAGGCCAGTCAGACGAACGGGCCCAAAATATGGTAAGCAGAAAACCTTTTATTTAATTTCTGCATTTAGTTTCGTCTGGCTGAGTTAATCGATTTAGAAGCCGTATGAGTGGATGGGTTGTGCGTTGATTCCGCTTGTAAGGCAAGCAAACATATAACTTCTTGTTTTGGTTTTATTTTCCGTTACGACTCTTGGCACCTAAAGTAATCCCAGATAGAACATAATTGGCCGGGGGTTCTATCGAGTGACAAATATATCTCTATTTAGCACGCTTTAAAGGCATTTAATTCACCCTTTTAGAGAGGCTTAATCCCCTTGAGTACGAATGGCGTGTGAATGGGAAAAAATAGAGCTTTTTATAGGTTACGCTGCCTTATGAATACTTACGTTATGATAAAAAACAAAAAACAACTTTCTTGATTAATGCAACGTTAACGCTAATGTGTGTTTTTCAAGTTTTAAATAAAGAAATGTATAGCTTTCTTAAATTTCTATTGGCTAAAAAAGATTTTTTTCTTGTAAGTTTTATGCTGCGAGTTTATTTTTAAAAGAGGAAAAAAACGGCTTACTATATTTATAAAATAAGTTTCACGGTCAACTGCCGTGGACTTCTATTGGTTGAAAAAAGCGTTTTTTTGCTTGTGAATTTCATGTTGCAAGTTTTTTTATACAAATTTTTGGTAATTATAAAATAAGTATTCAAGCGTGTTATATATTATATATATATATATAGTATATAATATTTTTGGGGAAAAAAGCATTTCTTGTGTCGCAAGTTTTACGAATTCAAATACTCTTGTTGTTTCTTATGTTACGTTGGTTGCATAGTGAGTACCTATATTGTGATAAAAAAAATAACGACTTTCTTGACTAAATGCGACGTTAATGCTAATACGTGTTTTTCAAGTTTTGTGAAAAGAAATTCTTCAGTTTCTATTGGTTTAAAAAATACTTTTTTCTTGTAAGTTCTATGAGTTTTTTTTTAAATGGTAAAATGAACTTTATTTGATTGTCATGTCATAATAAAGTTTGGGATTATAATATAGGTATTCAAGCGTGACAGTTCTCTTATAGAGAGGGAGACGAACAATTGGTGTAAAAATAAATAAAATAAAAATAAAAAATAAAGGAAAAAATAAAATAAATAAAAATAATAAATGGATTTATCTGAACTGCAGGTAAAATGGCAGTCTTGTGGAATAGGATCATGTGGTGCTGTATTGTTTCGCTCTGTAAGTTCGTATGTGGAAAAAATTGCTCCGTTGGATCGGAAAAATGTTGTAAAAAACTGGTATAAATGGGCTAAAAAGCAAAGAAAGGTTGGAAATCTGCCTGATTGGGGCGTATGCCTGAAGAAGATATTCTAGGTGAAAATGTGAAAAATATAAATCTAGAACTTGAAGTCATTAGGAGGAGAAAAACAAGCATGTTGTTTAGTGAAAAACACAGACTGGCTTTGTTAGAAAAAACTAAAACTGATAGAGACAGATTTTTTGTGATTATGGAAATGGTGAAAATGATAAAGTTAAATACTGAAGTGATGGCACCAGTGAGAGCTGTTGAAAAGGAAGTTGTTGATGAAAATAATGTAACTGAAAAAACTGATTCACCACCACCTTACCTAGAAGGTGGAAACCAAAATGTAAACTCACAAATGTTGTCTGATAGATTGCATAAAATGGTAATGAAAGAGAAAGTGAACACCCAGACACCAGTGTTCAATGTTACAGGAGGGCAGCTGATGATGGATCAAGATGGTAATGAAATAGATAAAACAAAAATGATACATTTAAAAGAGATAATCGATAATGTAGCAATAATAACACATACGCAAGACATTCTCACAAGAGATCTGTTAGACACAACAGAAAAAACACTTAACATATTTGAAATAGCAATAAGACAAGAAAAAGTAGATAAAGATGTGAGCGCAGCCATGACACTCCAAGTACACTTGGAACTATAGAGCAGCTGTGTGAGGAGGTAGATGACAAATCAGAAAAATTGAAAAAGAAAAATGACAGTGAGGAAAGAAGCAGCAGTAAGAATGAGGAACAAGACAATCATTGTAATTATAGACTTGACCTAAGCACGCCACTGACACCCTCTAAACATAAAGTTAAAACTAGAAAAGGTGAGAAAGGGAGACTAGATGGATTGGGAACAGAACCTCATGGACAGTTTCCTCTAGTGATGAAGAGTAAAAGAAAGAGGGATTATACTGATTACGTCTCAGCAACTATGATGGATGTACAATGTCTGAAAGAAAAACTTCCTCCTTTGGAAAGGGGAGCAGGTCCGTGGATTAATGTTTTTTGCAACAATATGACAGGAATTGTATTGGCTATTGGAGATTGGAGACAAATTGTTATGGCATGTGTGGGTTTTGCTAATTTGTTAAAAATAGAGGAAAAAGCAGGAACTTGTAGGGAGCCATATCAAGCACTTTTTTCTCCTCATGCAAAACGAATATTTAAGGCCATGAGAAAGGTGTTCCCTACAAATGTGGATGTGAATGAACTGATGTCATGCATGCACAAAGATTTGGAAGCTGAACAGCGGCAGCAAATGGCTGCAGCCCAACAGTATTTCACACCAGGCAACGACTGCTGCTTTTCATGTGGACAACCAGGTCACTGGAGAAATGAATGTCCTTTCTACCCACAGATCCCAGCACATTACAAATCTCTTAAAATAAAAAGGGGATGTAGATTTTTCAGTAGTCATGCAGGACAACAGTTCCGCAAGCCGAGTAGAAGGGGCCGGCATCTACTGCCCCTACCTGATATAAGTCCTCAGCCCTCATCAAACTAGTGATAGCAGAAAGAAAAGCTAAAAACAACAGATAAATAATCATCAAGACGAAGGAATTCAATTTCATGGCTATTACTGACTGAATGTGTTAAGTTGTGTAATTACAGGACAGGAGATGTTTTAAATCAGCTGCACAGAGGCTGGAGCGAGTTGTGTTGTGAGGACAGTTAAAACAAAGGACACGGACCCCTGCTGACATTCCACAGGTTGTAAACAATTCCACATGCAACAGAGGAGATGATGTCAGGCTCATGGAGAAAGTGACTTCTGTGTCCAGTTGTAGGTTGTAGGTAAGGAGAAGAATTTTGAGTAGTAATGGAGGTGTGAATCAGGTTGTAGAAGTGGAGGTGTGAATCAGGTTGTAGAAGTGGAGGTGTGAATCAGGTTGTAGAAGTGGAGGTGTGAATTAGGTTGTAGAAGTGGAGGTGTGAATCAGTTGCTGAAATGGTCAGTTAAGAAAGGTCTCTAATGTAATTAATGATAAAAACAATTGGTCTAAAGGAAAGATACTTTTTTTGGGCAAGACAGTGATGCACAGAGGATTCTAGTTGGCTTTGAAAAAACATTGCATTACAAAGCCCATGAGATATGTTTTTATCAGGAATTTGTTAATTACAGAAGTTGAATTTATCAATGAAAGTGAAAATGGTTACTCTTACATCCTTACTGTACAATGCTTTACAATCTCATTTAGAAGACTTGTTTCTGACAGGGAAGTCTTAGCAACATAAATAAATAGTGGTGACATTCATTTGAAAATTGACTTAAAAGGTTTCATATAAAATAGATGTAGGTTTTAATTGAATGGTAAAGGAATGATTTCCAAAGTTCAGCACAGGTGAGGTCAGACAACATAACACCCCAGTTTCAATTTTGCAGAAAGAAAAGTTGTATGTTTTTCTTGTATTTAACGTCTAGTTCTCATTTTACAGTTGAAGGAGACAAAGGAAGCCTTAAAAATGACCTAACAAAGGTCATGAAGGATCCAGGTTTAAATTAGCATTCAGGTGGAGATACCTGGAATGTGACACTGCAGCGGGTGGCACCAACACCAGTGCAGAACAATCACACCACCATTTGAAGAAAACCTGGTAAAATAACATCTTAAGACAGGTTCCACAAGAGGTACTACAGCAGAGACGGCGTAATTTAACAGGGGGAGTTGGATCAAGGTGATCTTTGAGATGATCAGACAACAGTAACCCAAAGGACAGATAACATAAAAAGATGTTTTGTGTCCTCTAGGGGAAATTGATGAATGAATGGAATGAGCAATGAATGAACAGTGAACAGTATTGATCAAAGCGAAAAAGAAAAGAAAAATGAAAAAATAAGCAAACAAAAACTAAGAATGAACCTAAAAACTTAAACTACACTAACAATAAAAATTAGCTCATTTAGATTAAAACTAAAACTGATCTAGATTTAAAATAAACTAAAGAAGAAATAAAATATATATTAAAAGTAGAAATAAAAAAAAAAATATATATAAAAAATGTTAATAGGAACCAATATGGAAATAATAAAAATACAAAATAAAACACGAACAACAAAACAAATGGGGTAAAAGAACATGCATTGTGGTCGCTCATACTGCCAGATAACAGGCAGAGGGCAGCGGACGTGTATATTACTCTCTCCAACCAGGGTCAAAATCAGTGGACGCAGGATTTTCTGACCTGGATGAGTAAACGCACTCAGAAGCATCAACCACATTCCCCATCAGAAGAAACAAGCGGATAAGTACATGGGGAAATTACCTAATTCTATTACATTAATAAAAAAATTTTTGGCCAGAGCTACTCCTGAATGAAGGTTGTTTGTGTGTAGATTCAAGAAGATGGACTCGGAAAAGTGTGTCACCGTTTAAAAATAATATTAATATTACAGACAGATGATTATATTTTCGGTTATACATATAGCGTGTGCAGGTACATGATAATAATATGTTGTTGGGAAAATGATAATATTAGATAAAAAACTATAAAATGTTGCTGCGGAACAACCATTGATTTAGAAAATTGATTTGAACTTTTGAAGAAAGAATTGAACTTTTTGTTTATGACGTGACCTGTAAAGGCCACGTCAACAGGGGGAGTTGTTAGATTGAAAATTATTCTACACTATACGTATACGCCATAAGTTAAATGAATTCTAAAAAGATAATAGAATAGAATAGAATAGAATAGAAAAGCTTTATTCATCCCCAGAGGGGAAACACACTTTCACAACAGCGCAGTTGGAAAAAAAGTGCAAGGAAAAAGAAATAATAAAAGAGATAATACAAAATAAAATAAAAACGATCTTAAGAATATACAAATTATTTACAAAATTAGAAATTGACACTATTAACAAAATAAAATAGAATAAAAATAAAATAAAATAGAAATAAAAAATGGAAAAAAATAATAAAAATATAGAGTATAAATTACTAGCCTCATCTAAGAGCTTAAACGTTTAAATACACATTCACAACCAACATTTCACTTTCATACTGATATACACTGTCTCAAGGTTAGCTTGAAACAGACTAGAGATTATTCAGCGACTTAATGAAGGACAGACTGTCTGCTCAGTTCACACCTGTGGGCGTGAAACAAAAGGGCAAAACGGAACACACCCAAAAAAGGGGGGCTGGAAGACAAAGGAACTTGCCCACACAACAGGCAAGGAAGAAAGTTACTCTCCAGGTGACCCGAGACAGGAGCTAACATAAAAGAACCACTGCCCCGGAATAGGCGACCCCCTGGACAGGAAACTTTCCCTTAAATAGAAAGAAGCCCCATAACCCGAGACCGTCTTTCCCGGAGCTATCGACCTGTAGAGCTGCCGGCAAAGATCGAGTCCTTTCGATCGTAAAGTTGTATCTTTGTTTGACTTGTAGCAGCGAATAAACGACCCGTACACTCTGCATTTTGACCTTTTCTCTCCATAAAGCAAAGTATTAAGACCCGGACGTGACGTCGTGTTGGAGCGACAGAAAAGGACTAGTTTTAATCGTTTTAAGTTTTAGCATGTTATTATATCTCCGTTGTGAATTAACCAATGATGATGCGGCACTTGTGATTGATGCGCTCTCTTCCAATAAAATATAGATTTTGGGGCTGCATCGTACTCTAGAGGCTGGGGAGGGGGGACACAGATGTTCTCTGTTTTCTCTGCCTAGGCCCAGATTATGTGACTGGCCAGGCCAACCTGTAGCTCTGCCTAGAGCTGAAGTCAGGTTGACGGCAATATTCAACAGAACCTATATGGGGGGGAGGCAGGTGGTCTCCCTCGCGAACAACATGTTTCTCCTGTGTGGTGCGCTCAACAGGCTCACCTAGATCGAGACGACCTGGGACCTTCAGGTATGGAGTAGGTCAAAGATTCGATGGCTGCTCTCCTTGGCTAAGTCAGCTGTGTTTACTTCTGCGTAGACATGCGCGCGTGCCCGACACAGCTTGACAGCTGATGTGATAAGTGAAACTAGACTAGACATGTCTATGTTGACCGGAGGTTGTTCCTTCCCCTACAGCACTGTCAAGAAAGACCGGTGCCTTTACGCGCAAGTTTTCTCGCCGTTCTGAGAGCAGACGAGGGCACTGAGCTACCGACCCTGCAGGTCGGTTATCTGGAGAGGTGCGTGGCGATCGGATCTCAGGAGAGAGGAGCAGGTCAGGACCGCCAGCGGAGCTTGAGAATGTACTGGACACAGTGAGCGATGCAGTGCCGACGCGTGATCTGTCCTCAACTCACATCAGCTCTGTGTAAATTCTCCAGCACATTCCTCCACATATATTCGGGTTTCGTCAGCTCCGGTGACACTAAGGGGTTCTTGGAGAGGTGGGGAGACTTCCGGGGTGGAAGAGGGTACACACACGACACATCTGAGGTTTCTCCCACAGAGCCGGATTATATGTACGGGAGTGTGGGTTCTAGTGAATCCAGCTCACGTACATGCTCTGTTGGTTCAAGACATGGAGATGGGTCTTTTGTGATGCCCATTCGTCATCGGCGGGGGCGAGCCGGAAGACAACCCGACATACGTCAGAGCTGTGGTTCTGGCAGAAAAATTATTCGTCTTGGAATCGCCTGGTTATACTTCATTCCAGAGGGCAGAGGTAAGTAATCAGGTGGGGCTATGTGCTCCAATTTGCCTGTTAACGCCTGCATTTTTTTTTAATTTGCTGCAGAAGGAGGTGGTAGAGCCAGTTCCAGCAGCAGAGATGATGACGGGGTTTTACCTTTTTAAAGCTCCCTTTTCCAGATGAGCAGCATTTCAATGGTAAACAGTAAGCTGTAGTGGAATCTGATGACCACTAGGGTCGGCTGTACTGTTGACATGGTTGGAGGTGTGTGGAGAGATCGGGAAGAGAATAAAAAAAGTATTTTGAATCCCTAATGGCTGTTGTTGTGTGTTGTGTGAAAATAACTAAAGACTTGAGCTACAACATCGTACATAAGTAAGTAAAGTTAATTGGTAAAGCGCTTTTCTGTGCAAAGGGAAAAGAGGATCGTTTAAAAGCTTCAACAGCCTTGAAGGTTTTCTGAACCATTTCGGAACCATCAGCAGATTCTGATCCACAGACCTAAGAGCCCAAGCTGGGGTGTAGGGCTGGATCAGATCACTGATGTAAAGTGGAGCCTGACCATGAAAAGCTCTGAAGGTAAGAAATAGAATTTCAAAATTCATCCAGAAAGAAACTGGCAGCCAAGAGTTTTACTGGATAAGGGAAATGTGAGTTCTTCTACTAGAGAAGGTCAGAATTCTTGTGGCAGAGAATAGTCTAATATCTAAATGAGAAGACACAAACTCATGGATTAAAAGCTCCAGATCGTATTGTGTGAAAGAAGCTAGAAACAAAAACGAGAAGATAAAAAAATGCCATTACTACAACTCTTGGAATGTTTTGTGTTATATCTATAATGGATATCTATCATTGATATACTGATGGTTCAAGTTATTTTTTGCCGTCTGTTGCTATGGAAAATTAACTTGACTTATTATATTCCATTATGATTGATTTGGTGCAACAACTGCTTATCCATGGGTGTGTGTGACCAATTATGTTACTTCGTATTTGCTTAATTAATACTATTATTATGTAACTGCGCTCATAATGTATTATTTTTGTTGTTGTAGGAAACTGCTGCAATTGCCAACCATAATAGAAACCTAATTATTAGGGATTTTCCTGACTTCCCTTCAAGACCTTTTTTTTTCATTTCACAGTAAATAATGAAAGATAATTTCACCTGAAATATAGAGTACACTTAGATTTAAAAAAACAAAAAAAAATTATATACATCCCTGACTTCACTCTTAATGAAATAAAGTATCTATTGTTAATGTATATAGATCATGTAATAGGATATTTACTTTAATTTATTAATACAATTTTTATTTTTATTTTAATTATTAAAAAAGCACATTATGGCTAGCACAACATGGTTAAACAACTGTCTACTGCATGTCCCAGAATGCAATGTACAATCCCTTAATATATTCATGTGCTCTATTAATATTATTTTCGTTGGCAAGAAAAGTAATAGCATCACATTTTTGAATTTCTAATCTTAATCTTAATCATTGTATGTGATGGATGACAGGATTCTGTGGGTTCATTTTGTGTTATCACATTAAAAAAAAACATTGATGTTCAACAGTTTGAAACATGTTTAATGTTGCCTGAACAAACAGATTGAAGAAATAAGGGATTAAGACCAATGTTTGTTTGTTTTTATATTTTATTTAAAAGTACTTCTTGACAACTTGACAAACTGTTATATACCAGAAAGTAAAAATAACAAAACTCTCCTCTAAAATAATACAAAATAAATCAAATCAACAAAAGAATTTCCCTGAATCACAGTATTTAAGTTTTCTACCTCTGCCAGCATCATTTGTAACTTAGATCTAACTAAGATCGAACATTCCATTTGATGTCATAACTTGTGTCATATAAGTTAGCTAAGTATTTGATTTGCTCTGACTTGCAGAAACTCTATCAATTGTCAAAGGGCAAAACTTATCCTTAGACATGTTTTGCCCTTCTTTATGAAAAAAAATGACAGGATTATATTCTTGAATTCTTAATGAATCAATACAAGATATAAAAAGTAGTCATGGCCAATAATTCACGTTAACTCTTACTATTATGCATTTACATTAGTAATAATAATTTTTATATATATATATATATATATATATAATTGTATTTATTAGATTAAATTGCAGTCTGTGTTAAGTAAAAAAAGAAGAAAGAAAAGTGCTAATTTCTATATGGACTGTAATAGAATTCGTATTGTTAGATAGATTGGACTCACTGATCTACAATATCTTCCATAAACAGCTTTTGAATTACTATTTCATGTCATTTTTAAACCTAGTAAGCTCTAATATCTTGTAAACTGACTCCCAAAGCTTCAATCTGATTAATGTAAAGACAATAAGACTAGTAAGAATTGTTCCTCGATGTGCATTACCTGCATGATGATGGATTTATCTGCATTAAAAACCCTTATAAATCCATATACCATTGTAATTTAGAAACATACAGTATAGGCAGGTGTCAAAACTTGGTGCTCCTCAGCACCTTGGCAGATCGGTTCTCTGTAAAATAGACACATTCTTTTGTGTCCATCGTGGTTGGGACTGGCTCTAGTGAACCAGTATTTTTTATTCTGAAGACATCAAATTTGTTGGGTAACACACCCTTGTGGAAAAGAAAGTGGGTCAAAGATGAGAACAAGACGATGTTACTAAAACCAATGATCATGGAAATGGACTTCACTGGAGCATACTGTACATAGACTCCATCTTCCAGAGCGTATCCTGGGAAGAGCAGGATTGGTGGAATCCCTAGTAAAGTTTCACCACTCAACAGTCTTATCAGTAGTCCTGACGCCAATCCCATTATTGCACCATAACCATTGGTTACTTTAATGAATAGGATGCAGACGAGTTGAGGGACGATTAGAACGTAGGCCATGTCTGCACTCAAGAACCAAAACAATAAAGGGCTGTTTTTAAAGTGGGTTAAGGCAGTTCCAACAACACCCACAACTACTACAGAGATCCGAATCACCCAATGGATCTCTCTGTCTGAGGCCTGAACAGAAGAGCAGAGGAGGATAAACATAAGAATCTCTGTAAGAGCATAAATTATTAATTATCTGGTTAAAAAACGTACCTGTGGCCTTAGGATGTTCTTGTAGATGTTCGTTGAGAAGAGCGATGATGAAGAAAGCAACACAGAGTCCGCTGATGACATCACAGCTGCGGCAATACAAGCCGTACATATGATTGAGACATAGTTTGGAGTGAGGTGGAGCAGAATGATCGGCAGTGCCATAGCTGCTTCCCCACGTTCATAAGGAGACGGTGAGCCATAAGATGTCTGGTTCCAATCTGAAAAAAGGAGCCGGTTAAATTCTCAATTTGGATTACAGAGGCTGTATTCTATTTTTTTTTTTACTGTTTTGTTTAACAAAAAAGTGAAAAAGAAAAAATGGAAACAAGAAGAAAAACATCATCACATACTCACATGGAGGCAATAAAGTGACATCATAAAGAATTGGAAAAAATGTATAAAAGTGTTGTTTTTGTGTGATGTAATGTATTATAACTTGTATCTTCCCAAATGGTGTTCTTAAACTGGTTATTGAGGATGTATTGACTGCCCATAGCTGATGACATTGCTAACAAACTGTGGCAGCACTTGAGTGTGTAATGAAGGATTAATGTGAGAACTGAAGAATTGAGTCTTCAATCATTGTTGGTGGGTTGTCGACTTTTCACAGGCCAAAAAAGGGGAGAGCAAAGTAGATCACTGACCAATATGGTATCTGTGAAAAACCAAGTTGACCTGTCACAGACAACACTGCTAATACGAAGTGTAGTTATGCAATAACAGCAGTAATATGACAGTGAGGGTGATGAGGAGAGGAAGGTTTTTGTTTCAACCAATAGCGCTCTCAGTTAAAAAAAATGACGTTCAAGCTGAAACTAGCAATACCAGTGCGACAGTCAACTGAGTACACTCCTTAGATTCCTAAATGATACCAATTTGTCCTCTTGATCAGTTAGAACACAGACCTGAACTCACTGTGTCCCTTTTTGGAACACTATGCCGACCCCTGATAGATAATGAGTATCCTTTGTGAATGTTTTGAGAATTAATTAGTTTTGAGAATTGAAAGAAGTATTTTTTGTTATTAGGATTATAAAAGACAAAGTCCAATCTAGTGGTCTTCCAAAGTTAAGGCGCCGTATCTACATCTACAATGTTCCCTAATGAATTCCCGTTTATTGATAAAGATTGAACTGTTGCTTACCTGTTGACGCGGCCACAGCTCCAAACAGCATAGAAGGGATAGTAAATATTGGTAAAGTAATGGCTGCAAGCAAGCATAAACGCCTTGCTGAGGAAATGGTTGGGGATGACAGAGTCCTCTGGTGTAAGAACTGATTTCCCAAACTGCCCAGGCTCTGCAACATAATGTAACGTTTGTCAAAGTTCAGAGTTACAATTCTTTAAATCGAAAATAAACTGTTAATGTGTAATACACAAAATATTCTGCATAATTTAAGACATGTTAACAGTACAACAACAGTAAGACAAGGAAAATAAGTTACATTTTAGGGTTACTTCACTGATTTGTATAGTCTAGAAATTTGTGGTCAAACTAAAAAAAAAAGTTTTTTTTTTTTAAATATACACCTACTTCAATTTGTTTGCTATCTAAGTCAAATCAAATTTGATTTCATAAAAACTGTTATCATTTATTTCCTGACTTTCTTTCTGTGAGGAACCTGGAAAGGGTTTGTTATGTGTGGCTTTCTGGAAAACAATACATTTTTACGTTTAGGCACCTCGGCGATCGTCACAATTTTTGTTATAAATTGACCCCCTACCAAAGGACAAATTTACGTGGGAGGTTTGGGGACCTTTGCTGTCTGCTCTTCCACTCTCTAGAGGTTGTTTGTTTCTTTGGCAGATGATAACATGCTCATCATCACATTCAGTTAGACAATAAAATGAGTGTTTCAACGTACCAAGAAAAGGAATTGATCAGTCATCAAACCAATGTTTTTGACTTTCATTTCACCAATCCATGGAGCGTGGAGGGAGTTGTTGAACAAAGTCTCACTGATATCCAAACTATGAGGGGTCATCAGGATGAAAGGCACGCAGAACCACTATAGATTGAAACACAATTATTTTTAATAATTTATCAATGTGTGTAAAAGTGGGGTTCATGGTTTTGTGAAGTTTTAAGTATCAGGATTTTACACAGGTAAGTGAAGGTGTCATGAGACTGATCAGCTGAGTTGAAAGAACTTTTTTAAAACATTTAGCAATTTAGCAAAGGTTCTAAGAAACTCACCAAGCCAAAAAAAACAAGGGAGAGTTGAATAACGTCTGTGTATGCCACAGAGTAGAGTCCACCTAGCAGTGTGTAGGTCACTGCCACAGCTGCAGAGATCCAGACACAAACGTTGTAATCCAAATCCAGAATAACAGCCATGACTCCTCCTGTGTTGTTACATTCACAGTATTTCTTTATACACATGTTTAGAGAGCAAGGAATCAAGGTCAATCAGGGAATGTTCACTTAAAAGGGGAAAATACACTTTACCTAGACTGATCAATGTTGGTGGAATATTCAGCATTTCAAGCAACACTGAGAGCATGCTGATGACTGATGTCAGGACTGGCCCATACCTCAAATGGAAAGGATCCAACATTGTCGTGTAGCGACTTTCTCTCATTCGCTTTGCAAAAATGAGACCAACTTTGAAAGAGAAGTTAAAAGATTAAATCGAGAGCTCTACAAATGATTGTGTCCATGACTGCAACCATGTTTAACCTAATGATACAAAACAAGTGACCATATTAAAAACCACTTACAGGGAATCATGAAAAAGTGAATCTAAAAATAAAAGTAAAATTAACCAATAAATAACATGAGTGCACTTACTATGTAGTAGAAAAATCTCTATACAGGATGTTATATCTCCTAGAACAGTGATTCCCAACCTGTGGGTATTGCAAGTGGGCCGCAAAATCGTTTCCAAAATGGTATCATTTTTTGTGGGAGGGTGGAAGTAATTATATAAAAAATGTCATTCAGGTATTTTACATGTGACAAGGAAATGAGAGATAGGAACTTTTGTTATTATCGGCCGGACCTAATTGCAGTGGACCGCAATGCACTTGACTCGTTTACGCTTGACGTTGATAGCAAAAACTGGAGTAGAAAAAATGGATATCTGGCTATCAACAGGGATAATTAAAAGGACAGATAGACAAGAGACTGATGGTAAATCAACCGGTGATCTCCCTGCTGTCAACAAAAAAGAAGAGGTTGGAATAAGTACAGTGCTGAGTACTTTTCGCTGACAATTGATGTAAGTGTGCGTGTGTGAGTGTGACTTTATGTGTATGCATGCTTCTAATACTGAAGGTGTTGCAACAAGTTACATATGAAATAGAATAGGGTGGGGACCACTGTCCTCGTAGTTTCAAATTCAGAGGGTACATTTTGCATGTATGAACACAAACTTACCTAATGCATACGTTGTCATATAAGCCACCAACATCAATATAGCCGACAACAGTCCCATGGATGGGGTATAGACCATCTCTGTGGTTCCGACTATGAAGCCTCCACCAACCCATGTAGCTAAAACCAAGAGAAGAAAGATTGTATTTGAAGTGAAACAGTAAAAAGAAATAAAAAGCACTTAATTATATATTTTTTTGATTATTTGTCATCGAACCAGTTTTGTTTTACAACCAAATTATTTTCATTACAATCCATCAAGTTGTAGCTTGTCCATCCTCTCACCTGCAGGGGCTCAAATGACAACATGTAGTAAACATGATAATAAAACCTTGGTTATGAAGGTAACCAGGAGATTTTATTTTTGATGACGTGCAAGTTTGTATATACAAATTATCTCAGAAAATTGATATCTGATTTCTATTCTAGTTAGCAAGAAGGAAAATCCATGTCCCTTCAGTTTTTATAAATATTATTATATTTGTTCAAATGTAACTACATGTAAAGAGACAAATAATTTAGCATCCAAGGTATTATTACTCTATGTCATGCCTTAACATCTTTTAAGAATTATGAACTAGTTTAGAATTTGCTCTGTTACCTGTCATACTGAAGACTCCAACCACCCAGTTGATGTTGCGGTTCCCTAGCATTGTCATATTCATGCTAGTGGCTCCACTTTTTTTCTGCTCCCTTCGGGCCTTAAAAGAAGCCCAGATGCCACAGCCAAAGACTAAAAGGTAGAAAATTGCCAAAACCACAACTCCTGGGATGTTGACCGCCATAGTCCTGGATCACAAGTGCTCAAGGGCTCAGAGTGGGAGGGCTGATGCCTTTTTTTTTAATTCTTTAAACCTGCTTTTCCACATTCCCTTGGTTCACTGAGACACAAAAGCAAAAACTTAATTTGTTAACATCAGTGACTGCCTCCAGGACCTCTTTTAATCATTGCTGAAGATGACTGAACTCTTGTTACTGTAAGATATTACGATAACAACTTTAACAGACTAGATAAACTTTCTGCAGACACAGCAAAGTTCAGCCCACCATATACATAGTATCAATGTGGCGTTGGTGAAAGTGTAACTACAGTTGATCAGATTCACAAGTCTGTTCTTCACCAGGCTCTTGTCGACCGATTGCATGCTCGTCACTGAATTTCTCTTTCACATGGAAGGCATTTTGGCATGGTCTTAAAGAGGGATGGCTGTTTTTGATCTATAATAGTTGTGTAAAATGTGTTTATATTCAATGATTTTTGTACATTACTGAGACCAACATTAAAAACTAAGACCCAGCCCGGGTCTTCTGTGCGTAGGGCGTGTTGGCAGATCCATTAACCTGTTCGCGGGCTTTATGTACTCTGACGATGTCTTTTCCCTGAAGAAGGATGATGGGCGCCTGGGAGTAAATGTCAGGGATAAAGTGTGCGATTGACCTTGAAAGAGCATGATGAAGAGAAACTTCTGGTGTTGGTATCACTTCTCTATTGTTTGGGATATCATTGCACCCATCATATCACTCTCATCCTCCAGCACCTTCACTGGCTCCCATTCAATCAACGAATCCCCACAAACTCCTCCACAACTTCACACCACCGGTTTGACCTCATACTCGCATACATTCCGACTCGATATCTCTGCTCCCCCTCTTTCATTCACCTCTCTGCCATCTGCCTGCCTCAGCACAATTGGAGGCAAAGCCATCAGTCGCTGGAACTCTCTACCACCTGAACTCTATACCACTTTTCAAGAGCCGCTTTATTCGTCAGTACATATTGGTATACATGCGTGGAATTTTTCGTGGTCGAGAAAAAATAAAAATACTAATAAACACAGTGCAGAAACTTGAATGAGAATAAACCCCAAAAAATGTGTTCTGCCTTGCATACTCCTTAATTTCATGTTGAACTGTTGATTCAAAGATAAAATATAAATTTCATGTATATTTGAGTTAAAGTACAGAATATATTTCCCTTCAGATGTATAAAAATGTATGTAATCTAACCGTTTTGTGTGGGTCATAGTCGAAAGAAAATTTTTTACATGGATAAAAAATAATTAATTTGCCTTATTAATTAATTATGAAACACAAGTTTAAATCAATCTCTTTAACTTAAGTCACTACTTGTTGTGGTGATTTTCTTTACTGAAAAAGAGGCTCCTAAATTGATTATAAAAAAATCTGAACATTTGTAAAGGCAACTAACTCTCTAGAGGTTCTTTGTTTCTTTGGCAGATGATAAATGCTCATCATCACATTCAGTTAGACAATAAAAATGAGTGTTTCAACGTAACAAGAAAAGGAATTGATCAATCATCAAACCAATGTTTTTGACTTTCATTTCACCAATCCATGGAGCGTGGAGGTAGTTGTTACAGGATTTATTGAAAAGCAACAAAGGGAAAAGGGAGAACAGTTAAGGAAAATGTAATGGAATGATGATGCTTGCTTTGATATCATGTAAGGAACAATATTTATTAATCAGGAAGTAACTGACTATATAGGTTTTGATGATTGTCAACTTCTGGGAAAGCTTTACAACTTATTTTAAGCTTATCTTGCTACCTCTGATTAATTTGAAAAATCCCAAAACATCAGTCAATGCAAAAGTGACAATGTTACAGTTTCTTACGTCGTCCAGAGGAGAGAGGAAGGCTGTTGAGGTGAGGAGGATGATGAAGAGGTGAGCAGCAGCAGGCGCACAAAGCCAAGTCCCTGGATCCAGTGGCGTTGTGGCGTGAATGAGCAGCGACCACGGTGAAGACGGCTTGGTTGCGGAAAACGCAGACGGTCTTCTTGGGTAAAGATCTTTCTCTACCAAGTTGGAGTAACCGACCAGAGACATAGCCTTAGACACATGGATCTTCTCTGGAAGGGCAGTTTGGTTGCTTGGTGGAGCCGGCTCTTTCTAACGATCAGAATGATATCAAACATTACATGTTATGAAAACACAATATTGACACGTATGTTCAAACAGCATATAGACATCAAACACTTTTATGTTTTGTTATATAGTTCATTTGACATTCTTCTTTGGCTTGTCTGTATCTGAAAATATTTTATTGAACAAGAAAATGACATTTAATACTCTGAAAGTCATCTGGTTCTCTGTGGTAATTTTGGCTCACCGGCCACGTGTGGAGGATGGTCGGCCTTTTTGATGCCAGAAGATTGATGGGGGAAGGTCTGCATTTAAAAGTAGTAAAATGAGGGCTTTGGTGTTTTAGTGATAGCTAAAACAAACATGAAGGATTTCACTACATAGTCATCCTTTAAAAAAAAAAAAAACTATTATAATACACTAGGAAAACCGACTTGTCTCAGATTCACAGTGGATAAGGTCGCTGGTGCCTACTTACATCATTGTTTAAGACGATGTGTGGGGTAGAGGCCAACTTAAAAGACAGACCATCTTTTTTTTAACTTTTAGATGTAAATTATGTCTTCATAGTGCAAGGTTTTATTCTGTATTGAATATCTTTCCAAAAAACATTCTAATCTTACTACTAAGACGAATATGTCTGGCTAGCTGTTCTTAAATACATAACTTTCGGTTAACTTATTGTAGGAGCTTCCTTAGCAAGTAGCAAATTCATAACATTACTGACACTAGTGTTGACGATATACCGTCTTTGATAAACATGAACTACAAAAAAACAGCCAAAAATATGCATGCAAGCAGCATGTTATATGTGAAAAAATCATGGAGTGCATATGTAGTTTAGCTGGATCTAAGGGAAGTTGGTTTCGGAATTTATCTAAAATTTCTCAAGTTGAATTTGACAGGTTTACACACTTGCTTTATGTGTTTTTTGATGGACAACTGGGAGTCAACAGTAAATCCTAGATATTTAAAATTTGACACATTCTAGATCTTTTCCCCTTTTACAATGATGTCTGGCTGCCTCCTATTTTTTCTAATATAACAATACATGTAGGCAGTTTTACTAATGTTTTGTGTCAGGCAAGGCTCTGGAAGCAGGGTGGAATTTTTTTCTTATAGATACTGTTAATTTCGATGCGACTTCACATCTATCTTTTCAATGCCCAAGGATAACCCTGTAATCAGCGTAAATTTGGGTTTCTACCTCAGGGCACACCAGTGGAAAATCATTGACGTAAACACTAAATAATAAAGGGCCCAAAATTGACTCTATCCATTTAATTATGTTAACAGAAAAAAAATAAAATGTGATAACTTTGAACGAAGAACATTATGGTTTACTATATTAAATGACTTTTTCAAATCCAAGAAGACTCCCACATCACACCCACTATCTAGTCTTGATTTGATTTTTTCCGATAAAATAACAAGTAGCCATCTCTGATAAGCTGCAGAAACATCTCAAGGCTACACAGTGGAAACAGTATGCACCTTCTGCTCCTGGAGCTGAATTTTAAACCTTATGGTAAAGGCTGTGAATAATTATGTATGTGATTCTCGGTTATGTTATTTTTAATACATTTGCCAAAAGTTCAAATTAACATTGTCATTATGGGGTCTTTTGTGTAGAATTTTGAGGAAAACATACATTTAATCAATTTTGAAACAACGTTGTAACATACAAATCGTGGAAAAGGTGAAGCGCTGTTAATACTTTCCGGGTTTACTGTACTTAGATACATTAGTTAGAACATTTCAGTGAAAATTGCCAAAGTGGGGCTTGGTTCAGAAAAGCCCCCCCAACCAATTTGTATACTCCTGTCACTTGTCATGATGATCACAGACTTGTTAAACAATGACTTGTTAAATGATCACAGTTTACCATGTCAATCATTGTTGGAGAGGAGTGTAGTTTATACCATTATGATAGCAAACTTTACAGACCAGATTTACTGTCTGCAGACGAAGCAAAGTGCACAATAATCCTGAGTTGAATTTTAGTAGTCATTTGTCTGCAGTTCACTTCTATCTAAACAGCAAAATTGCCAGGCACTGATGTGCCAGTGAGATTTTGGTTTCAACCAGGTTGTTAAAATACATTCATACATCATTAGTTTTCTATGGGGCTTCATCAAACTGGGGCAGATGTTAATAGTTCTAATTTTTCAAGAATGTTATGAGGGTTAAATGTGGGTCTTTTAGGAAACTTTTTTTTGGCACACAGTGCCTTAAAAAAAAACTATTCATACACCTTACATTTGTTTGTCACTTTACAACCAAAAACTTGTGAAATAAAAACAGAAAGTAGCACACAATTGTGAAGTGGAATTAAAAAAAGAGGCTTTAAAAAAAACAAGACAAATAAAAAGTCTTGTGTGCGTACATATTCAGCCCCTGTACTCTGCATTCTAAGATCTACAATCAAATGCCTTTAGTAGTCACCTAATTTTTTCCTGTGAATTCATTCTTGTTAAATCCTAACCACACCCATTCTGCTATGATTGGTCAAGCATTAAGGTTCCTCATCAATCCTGGGAGTTTCTGTGGGGCTTGTTTTATAAACAAAGTGGGGCCTGATCACAGCTGGCTGGAGGGGAGTGAAGCCATTTTAGGTCATAATGGACTCGGTTCTCGTAATATCTTCCAAACATTGTCATAATCAAGGTCTTTAGCTATTTGTTGATGAGTCCTTATGAAACAGTGTTGTAATGAAGACAGTGTATCATGATACAGTGTCTAGAAGAAAGAGACAAGCAACATCTCTTCATATGGGGAAGTAGCTCTGGGTCAGATCAAATGGATTCAGGCCCTCACAGCATGCCCCCAGGACTCCAGGACAAACATGTGGCAATAACTTGTTAGTATAATTAAGTGTTTGTTTTAAAAAAAAAAACGTAATTATTCCGTAGAGGTCTTGATGTTATTTCCTCTCTAGCTGTTGTAAAGCATTGAATATAATATATATTTTTTTCATGACTTTTTCAGGACCACTGCACCTCTTGCTCTGGTGCCACATTGTTACCTTTGACCATCACTCTTTTTGTTTTGCAGTCAGCCTTAATTTGCTCTCTCTCTGGTTTGTGGTGCATTTTGAGTTTACAAGTATATTCTGTTCTACGTCATATTGGTGCTCCGCCCTCTAACGGCTTCGCTATTGGTTTACCCCGAGGCACCGCCTCATCTCTGAGAAAGCTTAATGAACTCGCCACCAAGCAGGGGGCAGTCCACTTCCTATAAAGGCGGGAAACACCCGCCGCACTTCCTCCTTTTCAACTCAGCGAGAAAGCTCCTGGATCAGCATGGCAGACGTGAGCAAGAACATTGATGTGGACAGATCATTGTGCCTGACGTGTGACACCCCCCTGGGGAGGGAGGACACACATGTTCTCTGTTTTGTTTGCCTAGGCCCGGATCACGCGTTTGCGGATTGTGGGGCCTGCCGTACGCTTCCTGTGGAGGTCCGAAGGAGACGGGAGGCGTACGCGGCCCATCGACGCACGGCGCGTCCTCCAGCCAAGTCGTGGGCCGACTACGATGAGGAGGACGACCAGCGGTGTTTTGAGGCGGATCTGAGCACCCTGTTTGGTTCCGAGCCGGGGGATGTTGAAGCAGTCGGGGTAACCGGGCTTATTCCTCGCTACCCGCTTGACTTCCTGCCGCGCATATTCACCGCTGCGGCGAACCCGCATGGAGGTCGAGCTCCCCCCCGCACCTCCACTCGTGCCACCCCGGTTAACATGTGGAGTGAAGGTCGGGCGGAATGAGGCACGCAGGGCTACGGTTCCGGGGGTTGTCTGTCCAAAGCTGGACGAAATCTGGGACTACGCGCTGCGGGGGTCTGCCTCTCCCATAGCTTCAGGGCCTCCCGTAGGAGCCTACGGACCCTACTTCCGTGTGGACGGGGTGGAATGTCGGCGCGGTGTCCTGGAGCCCTCGGATGCGGTACGTGCTGCCCTCGACCCGGGAGCTCGGCTCTGGCCAGGCCGCCCTGTAGCTAGCTCTGCCTAGAGCTAAAAACAGGTTGACGGTGATGTTGTTCAACAGAACCTATACGGGGGAGACGCAGGTGGTCTCCCTCGCGAACAACATGGCTCTCCTGTGCGGTGCGCTCGACAGGCTCACCGTGGACCGAGACGACCTTGGACCTTCTGACAGGGAGGAAGTCAAGGACTCTATGGTTGCGCTCCTCAGGATGTCGCAAGCGTACGCAATCTTGGGAGGGAGACTCCGCCACGCTGGACAGCTGGGCCACCGGCATCTGTGGCTAATCTTGGCCACAGCGCTGCCGGAGAGAGACCGGAGGGTACTCCTGGATGGACCCATAACAGAGGATTCTCTGTTTGGTCCGGAGCTCCGGAACATCGTGGCCCGCGAGGAGGCAGCGCAGCAGGAGGCAGCGCAGCAGGAGTCAGCGCAGCTCCGCCAACACCTGCATGGGCGTGAGGACGTGGCGCGACGGGGGTTCGGTGCTCAGAGACCGAGATCCTGTTCGTCGGCCTCATCATCTGGTGCTGGGGGTAAGCGTCACCAGAGCCAGCCACCCCAGCAGCACCAGCAACAATGGCAACAGCAGCGGGAGCCGGGGAGCCAGCAGCCGAGCGGAGCCAGCGGCCGAGAAGGCAGAGGCGGCGAGGCTTCTTCTCGGGGGAGCCCTCCCCCCCCTACTCCTTTAAGGGGATTTATGTAAATAAAACGAAGAAAACGTATGACGTTTCTGTGGTTCGTTCTGAGAGAGATGTTAGTAGTGTGCATGTGTTTCCGCCTGTGAGTGTGACGTATTCACAGGCGTCATTAGAAACCTTCGCCACTAATGCTAAGCTAGCATGCTCTGCCGTTCATAGACGGCGAGAGTTTTCTCTCAGAACACAGTTCGAAGGAGGTGTTAAACACCTTCATCCGGGTCATGCCGAGACTGTAATAACGGAGTATGTCCACACGAATGAGGGGCAGACTCCAACCACATGTGTTTTGTTTACAGACGCGCAGAGGTCCGCGAGACCTGCTGAGTCAGCTGTGTTTACTTCCGCGTCGACCTATTCTGAACTCACATCAGCTCCGGCGGGCCGGAGGACAACCCAAAGTTCCCAAAGAACCCATTATTCGGCTTGGAGTCGCCTGGTTTTACTTCATTTCAGATGGCAGAGGGAAGTAATCAGGCGGGGCTATGCGCTCCAATTTGCCCGTCAGCCCCCGCGTTTTTCAGGGATTCTCTGGACTCGCGTGGCGGAGCAGGAGAAGTTATCCTGTCTGAGAAGCGAGGTGTCTACTCTGCTGCAGAAGGAGGTCGTAGAACTGGTTCCTGCAGCCGAGATGAGGACAGGGTTTTACTCCCGGTACTTCCTTGCGCCAAAGAAGACCAGGTGTAAGTCCAGGAGATTGGATGACATCTATCAACCTGACCGACGCGTACTTTCACATACCGATAGTCAAGAGACATCGAAAGTACTTGCGTTTCACCCTCGAGGATCGTGTGTTTCAATACACTTGACTTCTGTTCGGCTACTCTCTGGCACCTAGGACCTTCACCAAGTGTGTGGAGGTGGCACTGGAGCCATTAAGAGTGAGTGGGGTAAGGATCTTGACCTATCTGGACGACTGGTTGATCCTTGCCAGGTCAGAGGCAGAAAGTTACGCTCACACACAGAAGGTGTTGAGCCATATTGCCACCCTGGGGTTCACGGTGAACCTCAGCAAGAGCGCTCTGACTCCAGTTCAACAGTTAGTTTACCTGGGGGTACTGTTGAACACGGAGGAGGGATACGCGCGCCTCCCGGACGTGCGTATCCAGCCCATTCTCCGACTGACAACACAGTTACTGGAAGCTCGGCGTCATGTGATAACAGCAGGCACTGTTATGTCCCTCCTGGGGCTCATGGCAGCAGCTCACACAGTAGTTTGGCTGGGCTTGCTGCATATGAGGGAGCTTAAGAGATGGTTTGGTCGTCTCAAGCTAGACCTCAAGCGGGAACAAGGTCAAAAAGTGCGCCTTCCCACTCGGGTTTTGCAGGACATCCATTTGTGAAACTCTCTAGCCAACCTCAGACGGAGAGTTCCGTTGGGTTGCGTCCTTCATTACACTCAGGTGTTCACAGACGCTTCTCTGACAGGTTGGGGAGGCACCTCGGGTCAGGCCTATGCCAGCGGGGTCTGGAACAGACCGGTGCACAGACACATAAACTGGCTAGGGCTGAAGGAAATTTACAACGTCCTGCTTCACCTCTCTCCCCAACTGTCACGGTCCAACGTCCTAGTGCTATCCGACAGCTCCAATGCCATGGCGTACGTGAATCGCCAAGGTGGAATCAGGTCCCCAGCCCCTCTGAGTGTGGCAAAGAAGATTTGGGTGTGGGCAGACCGTCACCTGCTTTCGCTCAGAGCTCAGCATGTTCCGGGCGAGCTGAACGCAGTAGCGGACAGACTGTCGAGGGGGGCCGTCCAGGACGAATGGGGTCTGTCCGAGGCAGTGGCAAACAAGATCTGGTCTCGGTTCGGTCACCCGGTTGCAGACCTCTTCGCCAGCAAGGAGAACTTCAAATGTCCTCTCTGGTTCTCCCTCAGGGCATCGGATTGCCCCCCACTAGGCGTGGACGCTTTAGCCCATCCGAGTTGGCCGGTCGGACTGCTGTTTGCCTTCCCTCCTCCGCGTCTCCTCCTCCCCTTAGTTCGGAGGGCGAGGCGGGAGGGGCTGAGGTTGTTACTAGTAGCGCCAGACTCCCCGGGGGCACTCTGGTTCCCAGAGCTGATGCGCATCGTGGTCGGGGACCCGTGGGCCATCCCTTGGACTCTGACAGCGCCCCCTGTGCTGGGCTGGCCTCTCAAAGTGTGGCTCCTGCACGGGGCGAGCTGAGCGGGACTTTGGACGAGTGTGGAGAACGCCCGGGCCCCGTCGACACGCAGGCTTTATGCCTCAAAGTGGGGGATTTTCTCCCGCTGGTGTTTGGACAGGTCCTTGGACCCCAGCTTCTGTTTGGTCTCCGCTGTCCTGTCTTTCCTGCAACATTTGCTGGATAGCGGACGGACTGTGGCGACACTGAGAGTGTTCGCATCAGCCAAAGCGACGAGGCATGTCGGGTTTGAGGGTGCTTTGGCTCGCGCCCACCCTCTGGTGGCACGTTTCTTGCGGGGTGCCTGCAGGCTTCGACCTCCTGCAAGGCCTTCCAGCCCTCAGTGGGATCTCCAGTTGGTCCTGGACTCTCTCACAGGCCCGACCTTCGAGCCTCTTGACCAAGTCCCACTGCATATCTTGTCTTTCAAGGTATCGCTCCTTCTGCCACGAAGATAGCGAGTGAGCTTTGTGCTCTCTCTCTCCATTTGGCGTCGAGGAGTCTTTGGTGTCATTGCGTCCTAACCCAGCGTTCCGCCCGAAGATTCTGAGTTCTTTGTTCTGGGCGACGACCATCACACTGCGGGCCTTTCATCCACCACCCCATTCGGACCTGGGTCAGGAACGTTTTCACCTGTTGTGTCCAGTGAGGGCTTTGGCCTGTTACTTGCGGCTGGTGGCTGTGTTTAGGCGCTCTGATGCCCTATTCGTCTACCACGGTAGATGCCGATGGGGAGAGGCGGTTTTCTCATTGGGTGAGATCGGCCATTATCCGTTCCTACCAAGCAGCGGTCGGATCTGCTCCTAGCGGACTGAGGGCACATTCCACCCGTGGCGTGGCAGCCTCAATGGCCCTTTTGCGGGGTGTGGCAGCAGAGGATATCTGCTCAACTGCTTCTTGGGCGTCCACGTCTACCTTTGCTAGGGCCTATCTCCTCAACGTGACGGCCGGATCAGTTGCTGATACGGTTTTGAGCGCTGCAGTGCCCTAGCAATGCTGCTTCAGGAGTGGCGTCCAGCTGGGGGTACATTTATCCCGTCAGGCTTCGCCTTGGGGTAAACCAATAGGGAAGCCGTTAGAGGGCTTCGCACCAATTCGTAGAACCTGAGGTTGTGATAGATAACTCAGGGGTTTTCCACAGTGTTGAACACAAACATGATATATTATATTTCCACAATGAACATTAATAGATTACCATTATAGAACAAAACAATAAAAAGCCTTTATAAGGTTGCATTCTACATGTTTAGTTTTTAGGCAAAGCAGAAAAGTAAGGATTCCATGCCAACACCATCTCGTTCTTGGGTTTCATCATCTCACCTGACAGGGTCACCATGGATCCAATCACATTTTCTGCTTTAAGGTAGTGGCCCTTAGCCCAAGACCAGTAGCCATTACAATCAGTGCACTAACTCATCCACCAGAACCACACAAAACGATTAACAAGTTAGCAAATTAAACAATGAGCTTTAATCAACACAACTGTAGCTCAGGCTGATAGGAGTGGAAAAAAACTAAACAAAGCCAATAAAATAACTAAGAGATAAATCCAGCTGTGAAGCAGGTAAACTCAGAGGTGAAACTAAACTTGTATTTTCACTGTCTAAATGTTAACATGCATTATAACAGAACAGTGAATCGTTTATTTATTTTGAAAGACAATCTCTGCTTTATACGATTAGGCTCTAATCTATTTATTAAATTAAACATGGTAGAATTTTTCAATCTTGTAGTTCCATCTAGTGGCCTTTCATGAGGTGCATCACTACCTGACACATTACGTGCACATTATATATAAAATGCTCATATCAAGTAAATACATTTGTAGCAGTTACTAGTTTCATGATCAAATGGATTTATTCAATTATTATATGAAACATGATGATAATTTACAAGGGATTTTTAATCTCAATAACTATATTGTCTGATCCGGTAAAAACTTGTTTGATTAGACCAGTAAATCATTTAGCCACAGATGAAACCTGTTAAATAATGTTCATAATTTGGTTGATGTCAGGTGAAAATGCCTGAGTGTAATTAAAAATCCATTGTAAAGTGTATTAATTAAACAAAGTAAAAATGTATGATTGTTTCAAACCACATAGTGTTACTAAAACTGATGTAAAGGTTGAAACAAATCAATAAATATGACAACTGGCTGCCCAAAGACCTGATGGTTGTCAGAGTGCTTGAACAGATCAGGGTTATATGCCAGTTCTTCAAGATTCAGGAGTATTTAATCTTATTTGACAACATTTTTAAAAGTATGGTAACACACTTTCTTTTCGTCCGTGTACCGTTTTAATGTCTAATGTGTTCATTTATACACCCTTGTCGAAAAGAAAGCGAAAGGGAACAACTAGATGTTAATTCTGATTGAGCTTACTAGTTTATAAAACAAATTAAAGCATACGATGGTTTCATTAAATGCTCATGCATTGTTATTCATAGAGGTCACCCCAAATGATTATTAAAGAATTAGATTTAATCTGTCAGCTGGCATAGTAAAGACTCCAACCAATAGGTTGATGTTCCAATTTCCCAGCACCACAACTGTTGCCGGCCATGATGCAGGAATAAGAGGTAACATTATCATCCAAGATTTCAGGTATCAGGTATCCTTTTTTCTGTAAAGGACCAGCTTCAATATTCCAGTATACGCCTGATAGTGGTTTGACTCAACGGCCACTAGATAGCACTTTACGTGTACAAATTGAGCCATAAAACATCACAAGAACAAGAACACAAAACAAACACATAATGACTTAATCCTGCTCTCTGTGGATAGCATGTTTTGACCTAAATGTCAACTGTAACCTCTCAGGTAGCATGTAAACATGGCGTTAATGTATTGCAAGACTTCATCTCAAGTTCAAGTTTAAGTTTTTTTATTTGTCAAATATACATGTATCAAGACATACAGCATAGATGAAATTGTGGTCCTCTCAGACCCACGATGCAATACATGAAGTAGACAATGAAAGGACAATTAAAAAATAAAAAATAAAAATTAATAATCAATAAAATGAAATAATCAACAATACCTAAATAATTAATAAAACCAAACAAAATATCAACAAAAAAAGTTAATGCACAGGTAGTGCAAGGGGAGGTGAGACCAATGATCCTCTCAGCTGCTCTCACGATGCGCTGCAGGGTCTTGCGGCAGGAAACGGTACAGACGCACCACAAGGTGATGCAGCTTGACAGGATGCTCTTGATGGTGCCTCTGTAATAGGTGAGCATCATGGGTGGTGGGGCTCTTGCTCTCCTCAGTCTGCGGAGGAAGTACAGGTGCTGGTCTGATTTTTTATCCAGTGATGCTGTATTGTGGCTCCAGGACAGATCTTCAGAGATCTTAATGGATGCACGCATTAAATCCTGTGACTAGCTGCAAGGTAGTTTCCTGCCGAGACAATCCTCACATCAAAACTTTCATAATCTAAATAAGACATGTGTAGTGATTTATATGCCTTATAAAAAGGTTTATTTCCAGAACATCTAAGTTCTGGTAGATTTCTATTTAAAATTGCCTCTAGGTAAGATTTACCTGAAGAAAGGGGGCACCACCCTTGTTTTATAGTGCAAGGGAAACTATTACATTTACGTGAATAATAATTAATTAATTGGCCTAATTAATTAACTATGAAACACTAGTTTTAATCAATCTCATTTAACTGGAGTTTACTACTTTTTGTCGTGATTATCTGTTCTTTACTGAGTAAGAGACTCTTAAATTGACCGTTAATTACACCAGAATAGAGACACGTACAATGACGTGACGTTTTATAGCTTTATTTAAAAAGGGATGAATAATGAATGACAAAAATGAGTATGTTATGGTTAGTTTCGGAACCGAGAATAAAAACGGAAACGGGAAAGACGGTGATGCACAGAGGATTCTAGTTGGCTTTGAAAAAACATTGCATTACAAAGCCCATGAGATATGTTTTTATCAGGAATTTGTTAATTACAGAAGTTGAATTTATCAATGAAAGTGAAAATGGTTACTCTTACATCCTTACTGTACAATGCTTTACAATCTCATTTAGAAGACTTGTTTCTGACAGGGAAGTCTTAGCAACATAAATAAATAGTGGTGACATTCATTTGAAAATTGACTTAAAAGGTTTCATATAAAATAGATGTAGGTTTTAATTGAATGGTAAAGGAATGATTTCCAAAGTTCAGCACAGGTGAGGTCAGACAACATAACACCCCAGTTTCAATTTTGCAGAAAGAAAAGTTGTATGTTTTTCTTGTATTTAACGAATATGTCTAGTTCTCCTTTTACAGTTGAAGGAGACAAAGGAAGCCTTAAACATGACCTAACAAAGGTCATGAAGGATCCAGGTTTAAATTAGCATTCAGGTGGAGATACCTGGAATGTGACACTGCAGCGGGTGGCACCAACACCAGTGCAGAACAATCACACCACCATTTGAAGAAAACCTGGTAAAATAACATCTTAAGACTCTCACAGGTTCCACAAGAGGGACTACAGCAGAGACGGCGTAATTTAACAGGGGGAGTTGGATCAAGGTGATCTTTGAGATGATCAGACAACAGTAACCCAAAGGACAGGTAACATAAAAAGATGTTATGTGTCCTCTAGGGGAAATTGATGAATGAATGGAATGAGCAATGAATGAACAGTGAACAGTATTGATCAAAGCGAAAAAGAAAAGAAAAATGAAAAAATAAGCAAACAAAAACTAAGAATGAACCTAAAAACTTAAACTACACTAACAATAAAAATTAGCTCATTTAGATTAAAACTAAAACTGATCTAGATTTAAAATAAACTAAAGAAGAAATAAAATATATATTAAAAGTAGAAATAAAAATATATATATATATAAAAAATGTTAATAGGAACCAATATGGAAATAATAAAAATACAAAATAAAACACGAACAACAAAACAAATGGGGTAAAAGAACATGCATTGTGGTCGCTCATACTGCCAGATAACAGGCAGAGGGCAGCGGACGTGTATATTACTCTCTCCAACCAGGGTCAAAATCAGTGGACGCAGGATTTTCTGACCTGGATGAGTAAACGCACTCAGAAGTATCAACCACATTCCCCATCAGAAGAAACAAGCGGATAAGTACATGGGGAAATTACCCAATTCTATTACATTAATAAAAAAAAAAATTTTTGGTCAGAGCTACTCCTGAATGAAGGTTGTTTGTGTGTAGGTTCAAGAAGATGGACTCGGAAAAGATCGAAGAAGACGGATTTCTGGGATCGGTTTTTTCTCTGCACGCCTGGAATCGGAACATGGACGAAGAGGACTAGATGACGAAGAAGAACAGTCACACCGACTATGGAAGATGAAGAACGAACAGACCAACTGCAGAGGATGATGATAACGACAATGCTGATGGACTGGACTGCTGAGAAACATGAAAGAATGATGAAAGACCACTTCTGAATGAGGCCAAACTTTGTGTCACCGTTTAAAAATAATATTAATAGTACAGACAGATGATTATATTTTCGGTTATACATATAGCGTGTGCAGGTACATGATAATAATATGTTGTTGGGAAAATGATAATATTAGATAAAAAACTATAAAATGTTGCTGCGGAACAACCATTGATTTAGAAAATTGATTTGAACTTTTGAAGAAAGAATTGAACTTTTTGTTTATGACGTGACCTGTAAAGGCCACGTCAACAGGGGGAGTTGTTAGATTGAAAATTATTCTACACTATACGTATACGCCATAAGTTAAATTAATGCTAAAAAGATAATAAAAATATAGAGTATAAATTACTAGCCTCATCTAAGAGCTTAAACGTTTAAATACACATTCACAACCAACATTTCACTTTCATACTGATATACACTGTCTCAAGGGTAGCTTGAAACAGACTAGAGATTATTCAGCGACTTAATGAAGGACAGACTGTCTGCTCAGTTCACACCTGTGGGTGTGAAACAAAAGGGCAAAACGGAACACACCCAAAAAAGGGGGGCTGGAAGACAAAGGAACTTGCCCACACAACAGGCAAGGAAGGAAGTTACTCTCCAGACGGCAATATTCAACAGAACCTATATGGGGGGGAGGCAGGTGGTCTCCCTCGCGAACAACATGTTTCTCCTGTGTGGTGCGCTCAACAGGCTCACCTAGATCGAGACGACCTGGGACCTTCAGGTATGGAGTAGGTCAAAGATTCGATGGCTGCTCTCCTTGGCTAAGTCAGCTGTGTTTACTTCTGCGTAGACATGCGCGCGTGCCCGACAGAGCTTGACAGCTGATGTGATAAGTGAAACTAGACTAGACATATCTATGTTGACCGGAGGTTGTTCCTTCCCCTACAGCACTGTCAAGAAAGACCGGTGCCTTTACGCGCAAGTTTTCTCGCCGTTCTGAGAGCAGACGAGGGCACTGAGCTACCGACCCTGCAGGTCGGTTATCTGGAGAGGTGCGTGGCGATCGGATCTCAGGAGAGAGGAGCAGGTCAGGACCGCAAGCGGAGCTTGAGAATGTACTGGACACAGTGAGCGATGCAGTGCCGACGCGTGATCTGCCCTCAACTCACATCAGCTCTGTGTAAATTCTCCAGCACATTCCTCCACATATATTCGGGTTTCGTCAGCTCCGGTGACACTAAGGGGTTCTTGGAGAGGTGGGGAGACTTCCGGGGTGGAAGAGGGTACACACACGACACATCTGAGGTTTCTCCACAGAGCCGGATTATATGTACGGGAGTTTGGGTTCTAGTGAATCCAGCTCGCGTACATGCTCTGTTGGTTCAAGACATGGAGATGGGTCTTTTGTGATGCCCATTCGTCATCGGCCCGACCTGGGACAGTTTCGGGGGCGAGCCGGAAGACAACCCGACATACGTCAGAGCTGTGGTTCTGGCGGAACATTATTCGTCTTGGAATCGCCTGGTTATACTTCATTCCAGAGGGCAGAGGTAAGTAATCAGGTGGGGCTATGTGCTCCAATTTGCCTGTTAACGCCTGCATTTTTTTTAAATTTGCTGCAGAAGGAGGTGGTAGAGCCAGTTCCAGCCGCAGAGATGATGACGGGGTTTTACCTTTTTAAAGCTCCCTTTTCCAGATGAGCAGCATTTCAATGGTAAACAGTAAGCTGTAGTGGATTCTGATGACCACTAGGGTCGACACAAACTCATGGATTAAAAGCTCCAGATCGTATTGTGTGAAAGAAGCTAGAAACAAAAACGAGAAGATAAAAAAATGCCATTACTACAACTCTTGGAATGTTTTGTGTTATATCTATAATGGATATCTATCATTGATATACTGATGGTTCAAGTTATTTTTTGCCGTCTGTTGCTATGGAAAATTAACTTGACTTATTACATTCCATTATGATTGATTTGGTGCAACAACTGCTTATCCATGGGTGTGTGTGACCAATTATGTTACTTCGTATTTGCTTAATTAATATTATTATTATGTAACTGCGCTCATAATGTATTATTTTTGTTGTTGTAGGAAACTGCTGCAATTGCCAACCATAATAGATACCTAATTATTAGGGATTTTCCTGACTTCCCTTCAAGACCTTTTTTTTTCATTTCACAGTAAATAATGAAAGATAATTTCACCTGAAATATAGAGTACACTTAGATTAAAAAAAACAAAAAAAAAATTAAATACATCCCTGACTTCACTCTTAATGAAATAAAGTATCTATTGTTAATGTATATAGATCATGTAATAGGATATTTACTTTAATTTATTAATACAATTTTTATTTTTATTTTAATTATTAAAAAAGCACATTATGGCTAGCACAACATGGTTAAACAACTGTCTACTGCATGTCCCAGAATGCAATGTACAATCCCTTAATATATTCATGTGCTCTATTAATATTATTTTCGTTGGCAAGAAAATGAATAGCATCACATTTTTGAATTTCTATTGGTGGTGTCAAATCAAATTTAATCTTAATCATTGTATGTGATGGATGACAGGATTCTGTGGGTTCATTTTGTGTTATCACATTAAAAAAAAACATTGATGTTCAACAGTTTGAAACATGTTTAATGTTGCCTGAACAAACAGATTGAAGAAATAAGGGATTAAGACCAATGTTTGTTTGTTTTTATATTTTTATTTTTTATTTAAAAGTACTTCTTGACAACTTGACAAACTGTTATACACCAGAAAGTAAAAATAACAAAACTCTCCTCTAAAATAATACAAAATAAATCAAATCAACAAAAGAATTTCCCTGAATCACAGTATTTAAGTTTTCTACCTCTGCCAGCATCATTTGTAACTTAGATCTAACTAAGATCGAACATTCCATTTGATGTCATAACTTGTGTCATATAAGTTAGCTAAGTATTTGATTTGCTCTGACTTGCAGAAACTCTATCAATTGTCAAAGGGCAAAACTTATCCTTAGACATGTTTTGCCCTTCTTTATGAAAAAAAATGACAGGATTATATTCTTGAATTCTTAATGAATCAATACAAGATAACAAAAGGAGTCATGTCCAATAATTCACTTTAACTCTTACTATTATGCATTTACATTAGTAATAAGATTTTTTATATATATATATATATATATATATATATATATATAATTGTATTTATTAGATTAAATTACAGTCTGTGTTAAGTAAAAAAAGAAGAAAGAAAAGTGCTCATTTCTAAATGGACTGTAATAGAATTCGTATTGTTAGATAGATTGGACTCTCTGATCTACAATATCTTCCATAAACAGCTTTTGAATTACTATTTCATGTCATTTTTAAACCTAGTAAGCTCTAATATCTTGTAAACTGACTCCCAAAGCTTCAATCTGATTAATGTAAAGACAATAAGACTAGTAAGAATTGTTCCTCGATGTGCATTACCTGCATGATGATGGATTTATCTGCATTAAAAACCCTTATAAATCCATATACCATTGTAATTTAGAAAATACTTTAAAACATACAGTATAGGCAGGTGTCAAAACTTGGTGCTCCTCAGCACTTTGGCAGATCGGTTCTCTGTAAAATAGACACATTCTTTTGTGTCCATCGTGGTTGGGACTGGCTCTAGTGAACCAGTATTTTTTATTCTGAAGACATCAAATTTGTTGGGTAACACACCCTTGTGGAAAAGAAAGTGGGTCAAGGATGAGAACAAGACGATGTTACTAAAACCAATGATCATGGAAATGGACTTCACTGGAGCATACTGTACATAGACTCCATCTTCCAGAGCGTATCCTGGGAAGAGCAGGATTGGTGGAATCCCTAGTAAAGTTTCACCACTCAACAGTCTTATGAGTAGTCCTGACACCAATCCCATTATACCACCATAACCATTGGTTACTTTAATGAATAGGATGCAGACGAGTTGAGGGACGATTAGAACGTAGGCCATGTCTGCACTCAAGAACCAAAACAATAAAGGGCTGTTTTTGAATTGGGTTAAGGCAGTTCCAACAACACCCACAACGACTACAGAGATCCGAATCACCCAATGGATCTCTTTGTCCGAGGCCTGTATAGGAGAGCAGAGAAGGATGAACATAAGAATCTTTGTAAGAGCATAAATTATCTGGTTAAAAAACGTACCTGTGGCCTTAGGATGTTCTTGTAGACGTTCGTTGAGAAGAGCGATGATGAAGAAAGCAACACAGAGTCCGCTGATGACATCACAGCTGCGGCAATACAAGCCGTACATATGATTGAGACATAGTTCGGAGTGAGGTGGAGCAGAATGATCGGCAGTGCCATAGCTGCTTCCCCACGTTCATAAGGAGACGGTGAGCCATAAGATGTCTGGTTCCAATCTGAAAAAAGGAGCCGGTTAAATTCTCAATTTGGATTACAGAGGCTGTATTTGATTTTTTTATTTGATATCAGACGCTAAAAAAAGGCTAGAAAAAAGGTCTGTTTCGTTTCTCAAACTTTAAAAAATGGCCCAAAATGGAAAAAAAGGTCGGAATACTTAAGTATGATATCAGACGCACCATGTGAGCGCAAAAGATTGTTACGAAAATGCTTAAAATGTGGTTTTTTGAAGTCTCGAAAAAAGGTATATTTCGACCCATTTTTTTTCTCAAACTTTAAAAAATGTCCCGAAATCGACGTGTCCGAAAATGGAAAAAAAGGTCGGAATACTTAAGTATGATATCAGACGCTAAAAAAAGGCTAGAAAAAAGGTCTATTTCAACCCATTTTTTTTCTCAAACTTTAAAAAATGGCCCGAAATCGACGTGTCCGAAAATGGAAAAAAAGGTCGGAATACTTAAGTATGATATCAGACGCACAATGTGAGTGCAAACGATTGTTTCGAAAATGCTTGAAATGTCGTTTTTTGAAGGCTCGAAAAAGGGTCTATTTCGACCGATTTTTTTTTCTCAAACTTTAAAAAATGGCCCAAAATCGACGTGTCCGAAAATGGAAAAAAAGGTCGGAATATTGAGTATGATATCAAACGTACCATGTGAGCGCAAAAGATTGTTACGAAAATGCTTAAAATGTCGTTTTTTGAAGGCTCGAAAAAAGGTCTATTTCGACCGATTATTTTTCTCAAACTTTAAAAAATGGCCCGAAATCGACGTGTCCGAAAATGGAAAAAAAGATCGGAATACTTAAGTATGATATCAGACGCACCATGTGAGCGCAAAAGATTGTTACGAAAATGCTTAAAATGTGTTTTTTTGAAGGCTCGAAAAAAGGTCTATTCTCGACCCATTTTTTTTCTCAAACTTTAAAAAATGGCCCGAAATCGACGTGTCCGAAAATGGAAAAAAAGGTCGGAATACTTAAGTATGATATCAGACACACCATGTGAGCGCAAAAGATTGTTACGAAAATGCTTAAAATGTGGTTTTTTGAAGGCTCGAAAAAACGTCTATTTCGACCCATTTTTTTTTCTCAAACTTTAAAAAATGGCCCAAAATCGACGTGTCCGAAAATGGAAAAAAAAGGTCGGAATACTTAAGTATGATATCAGACGCATCATGTGAGCGCAAAGATTGTTACGAAAATGCTTAAAATGTCGTTTTTTGAAGGCTCGAAAAAAGGTCTATTTCGACCCAGTTTTTTTTCTCAAACTTTAAAAAATGGCCCGAAATCGACGTGTCCGAAAATGGAAAAAAAGGTCGGAATACTTAAGTATGATATCAGACGCACAATGTGAGCGCAAAAGATTGTTACGAAAATGCTTAAAATGTGGTTTTTTGAAGGCTCGAAAAAAGGTCTATTTCGACCGTTTTTTTTCACTCAAACTTTAAAAAATGGCCCAAAATCGACGTGTCCGAAAATGGAAAAAAAAGGTCGGGATACTTAAGTATGATATCAGACGCACCATGTTAGCGCAGAAAATTGTTGCCTAAATGCTTAAAATGTTGTTTTTTGAAGGCTCGAAAAAAGGTATAATTCGACCGATTTGAATCACTCAAACTTTAAAAGATGGGCAAAAATCGACGTGTCCGAAAATGGAAAAAAAATTCGGAATACTTAAGTATGATATCAGACGGACCATGTGAAGGCAAAAAAAATCATACACAGCTGAACTCACTGTGGCCCTTTGTGGAACACTATGCCCACCCCTTATAGGTATAACCGTCCTTTTTGAATGTTTTGAGAATTAATGAAGTTTTCAGACTTGTATAAAGTATTTTTTGTTATTAGGATTATAATAGAAGAAGTCCAATCTAGTGGTCTTTCAAAATGAACACACTGTATCTACATTTACTCTGTTCTCCTTATTTTGAGCAATAGTTCCACATGCTCTTCCTTCTACATACAGGCTGTCGTTCTGGGTTTTGGGAGGTTAGACACATTACTAGAATCAGATTATGACTGAAATTGGGGTGAACAAATCTCCTAAATAAGTCTCAAAGTGTGGTACGTTATAATTTGTTGTAATAATAACTAATTTGATGCAATTCTTTCATCATTTTAATGAATAAACGCTAGCGTAATTTTTGTGCCAATTGTGAAAAATTAAAATAATGCCCAAATACAAAAGAAATCACACACAGTCACAGAGCAGTTCATGGTTGCTATTTTAAGCCCAATAAGAGCTTTGTTGGACCTGGTAAAACCGTTGAGACCTTAACCTAGAACTGAATTAATTGCCCTTTATGATAGAGATTGAACTGTTGCTTACCTGTTGACGCGGCCACAGCTCCAAACAGCATAGAAGGGATAGCAAATATTGGCAAAATAATAGCTGCAACCAAGCATGAACGCCTTGCTGATGAAATGGTTGGGGATGACAGAGTCCTCTGGTGTAGGCACTGAAATCCCAAACAGCCCAGGCCCTGTAACATAATGTAAAGTTTGTCAAAATCTAAGTTACGATTCTTTAAGTTTGAAAATAAACCGTTCATATGTTATACACAAAATATTCTGCAGAATTTAAGACACGTTAACAGCATACCACGGTTTCGAAGACAAGGAAAATAAGTTACATTTTAGGGGTACTTCTTTGATGTGTAATTTTCAAATATGTGGTCAAATAAAAAAAAGACTAAATAAAAACCAAACATATAGTGTGCACCTGTGGTCCCCAAACTACATTTTTTTACCACCCATTTTTAGGGGGTTGATCATTTTTGAAGTAGCTAAATAAGGTTGTTTGTTTTTATAATCTACACTTACTTAAATGTATTAGCTCTCTAAGAAAGTCTGGTTTGAAAGATATCAACATTTTAGGGCCTCATCTATGTATTAACTGACTTTTTTCTATGAAGAACCCAGAGAGGGTCATTTTATTATTGTTAATTTCATAAATAATGCTATTATTTATTTCCTGATTTTTTTTTTCTGTGAGGAACCCGGAAAGGGTTTGTTATTTGTGTTTTTTCTGGAAAACAATACATTCTCACGTTTAGGCACCTCAGCGATCGTCACACTTTTTCTGTTATAAATTGACCCCGGCCCCATATCAAAGTACAAACTAACGTGGAAGGTTTGGGAACCTTTGCTGTCTGCTCTTCCCTTCTCTAGAGGTTGTTTTGTTCTTTGGCATGATGAAAACATGCTCATCACCACATTCAGTTAGACAATAAAATGAGTGTTTTCAACGTACCAAGAAAAGGAATTGATCAATCATCAACCCAATGTTTTTGACTTTCATTTCACCAATCCATGGAGCGTGGAGGGAGTTGTTCAACAAGGTCTCACTGATATCCAAGCTATGAGGGGTCATCAGGATGAAAGGCACGCAGAACCACTGTAGATTGAAACACAATTATTTTTAATAGTTTATCAATGTATGTAAAAGTGGGGTTCATAGTTTTGTGAAGTTGTAAGTATCAGGATTTTACACAGGTAAGTGAAGGTGTCATGAGACTGATCAGCTGAGTTGAAAGAACTGTGTTTTGGTCAAAGGGTAAAAAACGAATATTTTCTTTTTTGTGTTTTAGCTTTGGCTGAGTCCTACAGCAGTGTTCAATAAAATGTATAAAAAGTACAGACACTAGTAGCTTCATTGGTGTTAGATGTCACAACATTATTTAAATATGCAGTGATGTATGGAAAAAAAAAAGGGATAATAAACGCAATGGCAAGGGACCACTGTTTTTACGGTAACATTTTGAGCATATTAAGACTGTTTGACTATAGATCTTGGCTCATGTGCAAGTTTTGCGGGCAATTTTGATGCCATTTCTAAGTATTTCCACATGTCTTTTAAGAAAAGGGCTTGCCAATTTTGTATTGGATGAGGCTCGTTGGAAAAACAACCCTTAGTATCATGTTCCTTTTTGTGTGTTTTAAACACTTGTGTTCAGTAATAATTATAGGTTATAATGTGGAAGGTATCAAATGAGTAGGGGGAAGCTGTCATAAGGTAGATGACGCTGTGATTCACGTTCTCACAAGACACTGACATGAGTGACTAAAACATGGCGGCCCCCTGTCACTAAAAGAAAACAAATTATTCAGCTATATCATTCGAATAAAGTAATCCAGCAGCAACCACGGAATCCCTCAAGCAACTAGAGGAATTCATTGGCAACCTTGACTACTGACAGAATAACATGGGACGTAAAGGAAAGGTTGCATAGGGCGATACAGCTTCTAAACGAGCGACGAGATCACCGGACTCGCCAAAACTTATGGATTCACCGACCCAAAAGGATTTTGCCACTTCACCACCACCGTATTAAAGAGAGGTTAGTCTCGGATCGCCCTCGTTAAATTGCTCCACAAAGACTTTCAATTGATTAAAAATAGTTTGGAGTTCTTTCATGAACGGATCAAAACGCTCACAACAAAACAAAAGAGGTTAAAAGAAAACGTCACCTCTCTCATAAAGGAGATGATGGAAAGACACTGTGTTGGATCTTCAAGCGCGCTCCATGAGGGAAAACATTGTCCTTACTGGAATATCAGAAACAACGGCACAAATCGACCCCAGAAATGACTAAAAGCTTCATGACGGACAGTCTAAAGTTACCCCTGACACCGTGAATAAAGTCACATTCCACCGTGTCCACGGCCTGGGAGCACCACACTACAATAAACACCCTCGTCCTATTATTGAACTGGTAAAGAAACAGGTAGTCCAGCCTTAAAGGAACAAAATATGGGATGAACGATCAATATCCTCGTAAAATCCAGGCCCGACTCAAGATCCTGTTTCCAATAGGTAAGCAGTACCTGGAGAAACAGAAAAGGGCAGTAATAGAGGTGGATTAACTCTATATTGATGGTCAGCTGTTACGCGATACAAATTTGACCCTGTGGTTATTCAGAATTAATACAAACGCTAATGTTAAACCACAACACATAATTACACATATCTTTTCTTTTCTTCACACTATGTTATATATTATAATATTTCACCCACTAACACACTCGCACATATGCACACACATCGGGAAGAGAACCAATTATACCTACTGTTTGATGGACATGATTAGGTTTACTAGCTGGAATGTTTGTGGACATGGAAATCAGGCAAAAGTCTAACAAAAGTCTAAGTAACATTTTTAAATCAACTAACGAAACTAAACAAAGACATCTGTCTTTTACAGGAACCTCACCTGGTTGATTCAAGAAATGCTGTATTGCAATCTCCTAACTTCCTGCACAACTTTGTAGCACATTTAAACTCCAGACAAAGGTACAATGCAATCTTAAAAAATTATAAAATACACACTCAAAACTTTAATCTCAGACCCAGAAGGTAGATATGTCATAATTAATATCTCCCTAGATAACAAAAAATAAATCTGGGTCGTCCTTGTTTGGCCCATACACACTAATTATGGTCAGATCTTTTACATTTATCACTCAAACTACTAAAAATCACCAATGTTTTAAAACTCTGACCATAAATACAACCTTTAAGGCTTGGTGGAGAACCTTAAAAATCCAAAACTCACAAAAGATAGCCCCTTCAATCCGCTCACCCATCTGGCTGAACCCAGATCTCACCATCAACAAAAAAATGATTAACATCAACAGCTGTAAGGAAAAGGGTGTTACACTCCTCCACACTACACTCCGAATTTGCTCTTAATGACCAAATGTCTAATTTTGATCTAATCTGGACCCATGTCATCACAATTTTAACCACGTCAACTGCCTGGCCAGCTGGTGGCAGTGCGTGGACTGTTAGGTGTGGGGCTTGGGGTTTGCTAGTTGTTCTGGATGGCCTCCTGGCCTGGGTTGGCTTCCACCTTGTCCATGATGGGGGGCCGTGGGTGGGTTGCTCTTGGGGTGGATGCCCACTGCAGTTGTGGCTGTGACTCTCTACTACCCAAAATGGTCAGGGACATTGGCGGGGGGGCCGTGATGGACTTTTACTTGGCCGTGCTGCTCCCTGGCTCCTAGGGTGGTACTCGACCCAACTACTGGCTGTGTTATTGCGGGACATGCGTGGACCGTACTTTTGCTGCTGTGGTAACTTTCATTACCTCTGGCCTGTCCTATGGTTCTCTGTTGTGGGTAGGGTGGTGGCCGGGGGGTCTTCTGGGGCACAGGTTTGCCTTGATGCACTGTCCTTTGACTGGTTTGCTGGCTGTCCCTCGCCAGTCTGCCCTCAGTCCCGGCGCCTGCTCTTGGTGCCTCCTTTCTTTACTTCCTTTTTCCATCTCCTCACTGGTCCTTGCCTCTGTGCGCCACCGGGGGCTTTCTGGTTGTGGTCCGCTTTTTCGCAGGTGTTCGAGGTCCTGGCTGCCTCTGGTGGTCATCTTGTCTCCCGGGACCAGGACTCCAGCGGGCTCCGACCCCTACTGGAGAACTCGCCGGACTCCTTCCGGGCTAGGCATAGGACCACTGGCTTGGTTGGGGGCGGCGTGGCTTCTCTGTGTCACTGGGTCCCTCTTGCCCATCCTGCAGATGTGTACAGCTGGCGCTTCTGGGTCTCTGTGCACACTCTCACACACACTCACACATGCACACACACACTCACACCTCACCTTCTCTCCCCCCTGACTCTCTTACCTGTGTATTATATACATTTGCAATCAGCTTGATCAGTTGTGAAAGAGACTGCCTGCCAGGAGCCTGGTCCTTTAAAGGTTTCTGCCTGTTTTTCCTTGCCACAGTGATGTTGTTCATAAGCTCTTGGCAGGGAACTATAGCTGCACTGGTATCATAGAGCAAGTAAAACTTAAAATGTAAATAATAAACCATTATTCCACATTTTAAATCTTTGTAAATAATACAAAGATTACTAACTTATACACATGTAAATGTAGGCTGTGGAGCTCTGGTCCTATCATGTCCAATAATTAATGAACCACAACAACAGCTAAGCTTAAATTATGTGAAATTGTTGTTGGACAAGGGATACCTAACCACAAGATGAACACAATACAATTAAACCCTGTAATTGTTTTTTTGTTTTTTTTTCTTATATCTGTTTTTAACTGGTGAAGGTATGCTTATACAAAAAAATTATAATAATGAAAAATAATGTGGAAAGCATTTGGACACTTGTGACTTGGAAACTGGAAGGGTAAACCTTTCACCATCTATTATATTTCTGAGTCACAGACATCTTGAGAAAATAAGCACATTTACCAGAGCCCAATTCAAAAAACATGATGTGATGTCATTTAGTAAAGGTTCTAAGAAACTCACCAAGCTGAAAAATATAAGAGAGAGTTGAATAACATCAGTGTATGCCACAGAGTAGAGTCCACCTAGCAGAGTGTAGGTCACTGCCACAGCTGCAGAAATCCAGACACAAATGTTGTAATCCAAATCCAGAAGAACAGCCATGACTCCTCCTGTGTTGTTAGATTCACAATATTTCTTTATACACATGTTTAGAGAGCAAGGAATCAAGGTCAATCAGGGAATGTTCACTTAAAAGGGAAAATACACTTTACCTAGACTGATCAATGTTGGTGGAAGATACAGCATTTCAAGCAACACTGAGATCATGCTGATGACTGATGTCAGGACTGGCCCATACCTCAAATGGAAAGGATCCAACATTGTCGTGTAGCAACTTTCTCTCATTCGCTTTGCAAAAACGAGACCAACTTTGAAAGAGAAGTTAAAAGATTAAATATAGAGCTCATCATGATTTCATCTCCCTGACTGCAACCATGTTTAACTTAATGATACAAAACAAGTGATCATATTAAAAACCACGTACAGGGAATCATGAAAAAGTTGATCTAAAGATAAGAGTAAAATTAACCCAAAAATAGAAATGAGTGCACATACTATATGGTAGAATAATCTCTATATAGGATGTAATATTACCTAGATGTTTCAAATTCAGTGGGTACATTTTGCCTCCATGTAGGAACACAAACTTACCTAATGTATACGTTGTCATATAAGCCACCAACATCAATATAGTAGACAATAGTCCCATGGACGGGGTATAGACCATCTCTGTGATCCCGACTATGAAGCCTCCACCAACCCATGTAGCTAAACCAAGAGAAAGAAAGATTATGAACAAAGTTAGTAATCCAGGAGTGGATGGTGGAAGAAAGTCAGATGAGTCAGGCTAATAACATATTCTCTCCTTTTACACAATCAGCCCTGGGATCCGAATATATTCCAAGATTGTGGTAGGCTGTGTTGAGTCAGCCAAAAAACTGAAAGACTATCCAAAGTTTGCTCAAGAGTGCATTGATCTTTCTAAGCAACGAGGGCATTGAGAGTCAGACTATAAACACCTGGCAGCATGTAGTAAACACACTAATAGAACCTTGGTTATGAAGGTAACCTGGGATTTTATTTCTGAAGACGTGCACGTTTGTAAATACATATTATCTCAGAAAATTGATATCTGATTTATATTCTAGTCACCAAGAAGGCAAATCTATGTCCCTTCAGTTCTTATCTTCTTATATTATTATAGTGTTTCAAGTGTAACTACATGTAAAGAGCCAGTAGTCTCTATGTATAATATATATTTTATGTTGTCTTGCATAGACTAATGATTTAGCCTCCAAGGTAATCTTAATCTATGTCATGCCTTAACATCTTTTAAGAATTACGAATAAGTTAAGAATATTGTTACCTGTCATAGTGAAGACTCCAACCACCCAGTTGATGTTGCGGTTCCCTAGCACTGCCATATTCATGCTAGTGGCTCCACTTTTTTTCTGCTCCCTTCGGGCCTTAAAAGAAGCCCAGATGCCACAGCCAAAGACTAAAAGGTAGAAAATTGCCATAACCACAACTCCTGGGATGTTGACCGCCATGGTGCTGGATCACAAATGTTTTCATCCAAGATTTCCGGGTTCAGAGTGGGAGGGCTGATGCTTTTTTTTTATATCTTTGAATCTGCCTTTCCACTTTCCCTTAGTTCACTGAGACACCTCACCGTGAATTCATAAAAAAAAAAAATTGCAGTGTTAACGTTATGGACTGCCTCCAGGTATTCTTTTAATCATTGCTGGATGACTATGTGTTAAGATATTACGATAACAACTTTAACACACCAGATAAACGGTCTGCAGACATAGCAAAGTTAAGCATATATAACCATAAAGATAGTATGAATTTGGCATTAGTGAAAGTGTAAATACAGTTCAGGACATGTGTATGTGTAAAGATACTATTTCCCCAAATAAGTGTTTATGGTTATGGCTATACTACAGCAGCTTTATTTATTTTCCTAAAGCATAGGACAAATGTTGCTGAGAGCACAGCAAAGTTTCTTATCTGGACTGTTATGGTGAACTACATGTAATAAGACAGAATACAATAGATCACATTGTATCCATCCTCAAAAACATTGCTTCTCTTGAGAGGATACTGGCCTGAGGATACTCATGAAGACCCGTCACAACTTGAACCCATTCTTTTTTTTTCACCTCCCTGCTCATTCATTCGGTTAAATCTTTGATGTTATTATAATTTGTGCCAAGGTGGTAGCGTTATCCATATCTAGAAAACTATAGAATAAGCTATGGTCAGTTAGTTATGTGACTACATATTATTGAAGAGACGCAAATGGACAATAATTTCATGTTAAATATATAATGCATTGATTTATTTGGTTTCAACCTTTTTTTTACCACCACAAGTAGGCACGCACTTTTTTTCACCCGCTGATAGAGATTCGGATTCAAAAGCCCAACATAGTCTGTCTCACTCTCCTAAATAGAAAAGCGGATCGGGTACTTGTTCAGACAGGTGAAGTTGGCACGGGGTTTTGGCTGTTGTTCATGTTTTGTCACCGCAGAGGGGCATGTGTGTGAAGCTTATATGAAGTCAAAACGGTTGCATAAGTCCCTCATACCCGTAACATGAGATGTGTACTCATACTATTAAGTTGCAATGACGTAACTACATATTTATACTCATAGACATACAGAAGGCATGCATGCGTTATTGAAGACTTTGTCGTATAAAAACAAAAAACAACCCTTGACAAAGCCAGTGTGAGTCCCAGATTGTTTTGGACCACAATCACTGCTAAAATGGTTGCATATCTTCCACTCTCACTTATAGAATGGGATCTGTAGCCGTACCTCAAATGTGCATACACGTAGCTATATACATGTATTTTTACTCATAAAACTCAAGGCACATGTGTAATTGAGGTCTTGTAGTCCTCAAATACTTAAAATATGTAAAAATTACAAATATGTATTTTGAAGTTTACATATGCTTGAATCTGCTGTTGTTAATCACAGCGAGAAAAAAAGACAAACTGCGAGCATGCAGCTTTGCACCTCTTCGATCGCCACTCCTACTTCTTTCACCACTAACTTTCCTGAAGTGTGGCGTCAAGTGACGTCATCAGAGGCTTTAGACCTTCTTCCCTCCTTTGACTTCATCTCTATACAAACAGCTTCAGAAAAAAAACCTCTGTCACCTGACTGCCTATTTCCACCTATGTAACATAAACAGGTTCCGCACCTAGCTCACTACACACACCACTGACATCCATGTCCACAACCTTGTCACCTCCTGTTTTAAATATTGTCCCTATCTCTCTAAACTCAAACTGGTATACAATTCAGCCGCATAATCACAAAAACCCCCATATCCCATTGTGCTGTCTTACTTCTGGTCGCAGTGACAGCCAGTTTGATTACATTCCCAATACCATGACTCTGAAGGCGTTTTTGGGGTTCCACAGGTTCATTGTGATGGAGAGGTGCAAAACTAAAGAAAATGTTAACGTGTTAACATCAGTTAACGCCACTGGGACTTCAAGAGGTCTGCTCCTTCAGCGTCGCCAGCTAGGGTAACAGGATTTTCGATCTTTTTTGCATAAGGTTTCTTAGTACTTTTTTGACTATTAAAAGTGAAACATTTTCTAATTCGCCAACTCCAAGGGTGGCTTTGCACTCGTGCAGACCTTGGCAAGAACTTTCCCTTCTCTGAGCTGACTTAAATTTCAGTAACTAATGCATCACAGAAGTTCTCTTTTAACAGCTGCTAATGTTGAAATTTGTGTATAGCTTCCGGGAATGGAAATATTAGAGAGCTCAGAGAGTGAGACCCTCCATGTAGTCCAAGTTTCTTTCATGGCTTGTGGTAGAGAAGTGTCCCAGTGTTTCCCAGTTGTGAATTCCAGTAAATAGCCCTGCATTGAATTGTTATTGGTGCGACAAATCCCTGGGGGTCAAAGAGACAGTTAACTGTGAACAACACAACACGTGTGGTAAAGGGCTTTGTCTCATTGGAGATGTTTAAGCTAAAATTTAAGCTAAACTAAATTAATGTTCCAATCAAGCCCTAGACTGCTTTTAAGAGGTGCTGAATCTGCGCCAAGGTCAAGATCCTCGAGGTCACTTCTGTGGTAACTAGATGAAAATGCATCCATAAATTCCTTACTATTTGCAGCACTCTTCTTCAGTCTTTTGATCTGGCTAGAACATTTTGTGTGTTTTCCAACAAATTGATGGCAGCTTCACCGTCGACAAAGAAGTCCTGCATCAAAAAATATTTCACTTCCGGGTCAATGTGAAACCAACTGCTTTGAACAGATTTGTGTAGACCGTAAATGGCTTTTGCTGGCGAACGGCTGTTGCAAAAGAAGTGGACCCTCAAGCAGTTCTCTACAATGTGTTTGGAGATGTCATTTTCTTGAAACCGAAGAAAACTTAAGAAGTTTCTATCTTCTTCTCAGACCAAAAAGGAGTAAAACATCTGTTCAATGTTGGCTGTAAAGTTTTGTTCAGGTTTGGTCCTGTCAGCAGCACATTGTTGAGTAACACCTCACCGCCGAACAGAAAAGTAATTTTATTACGTTTTTTTTTACACACCAAAGGTTGGCAGGTACAATCTTTCTTTATCTTCTCTGAGAAGAGGAGCTGATTCAGCATGTTTGTTTTCCAGCATCTTCTCCAGAAAACCAAGACAGTTTTCTCTCAGTTCTGGCTTCATTTCAAGATTGCGTTTGAGAGGCATGAGACGTTTAAGGAACCTGTTTGGTTGTCGACTTTGGTAAACATTTTTTGAGGTAAAGTATGAAATATATTTCCCTTCAAATATGTATAAAAATGTATGTAATCGGAGTAGTGTGTTGTAGGTTCAGTTGCCACCATGTTCTAAGAGTATAGGGTCTTCTTAATCGCAGTTTGTGACGCCAACCAAATACTGTATATCTGAAGGTTGAAGAGCAGAGAAAATATCCAGCTGACACAGACCAACAGTCTATACGCCATGTTTGAGTAGTTACAGTAGATTGTACTAAATCTGTGTAAGGGTGAGCCACATTTTCGCAAGCTAAAGCAGAAGTTGTGTCGGCATCAAACAGTTTGTATCCATCCACATGCATGTAACACACACATCAACCTATAAATGAGTTTACTATTTCCGTTATGTTTTTTAAAGGTTTTAGGTACTGATGTACTGATGGGCACAAAGTACCTAAAACTTGATTTCTCTAGTATATGCGCCTACAAACATGAGCTGGCAGAGGACTATGGTGGCCCGGCGAGAAAACCTTTCTGGTTTGACATTTTAGAAATATTTAGAAGTATTTAAGGGACATGATGGAAAACTACACTTTACCTACAACCAATCACCGAATGAAAAAACAACAATTAAATAACTATAAATGCGGATCATTTCAATCAGCCAATATTGAATAGAAAATTATTGAAAATAGGGACATTGAGGGAAAAATAAGTTATAAAATATATTTAAATATATATGGATTGGATATCGGCTCCTACCATGACTTGGTGTGAGGGCCCGAATATACTAAATTCCCAGTCATGGGGCAGGTGCAACGTTCCTACTCTGTTACCTCAAATGAGTGGATGAAAATTGGGTAGTCACTAAATTGAGGATCAAACTCTGCCCTGGTCAGCTGACAAACTGACAAACTCTGAAAGTCATCTTTTTTCGGGCGTGGAATTGAGGACTGAGGTAGTACCAACGCCAAAACATAATTTTAATCCATTTTGAAACAAGATTGTAACATAATAAAATGTAGAAATGGTGAAGCGCTGTTAATACTTTTCGGCTTTACTTTACATTGCATAGATACATCAGTTGAAATTGTTAGGGCACATTGCCAAAGTGGGGCTTGGCTCAGAAAAAAAATACCCACCAGTTTGTATACTGACACTTGTCATAGTGAAGACTAACAACCTAGTTAAAAGGATGAACTAACATATTCATGGTACAATCTACGACAGCCAAAGACTAGGATATGCATTTCCAAACTACAACTCTGGGCTATTAACCAGTTTGGTGCTGGATCACTCCCAAGTATTACAGATTCTATGTTTTCCATCTCGAAGCATAAAGGGGATGTACCTCTTTTTGTCTCCAAAGGATGAGCTTATCCTCTTTCCCTGCAAACTTTAAATGGATCACAGTTTACCATGTCAATCATTGTTGGAGAGGAGTGTAGTTTATAATGTTATGATAGCAAACTTTATAAAGCAGATTTACTGTCTGCAGACAGAGCAAAGTGCACAATAATCCTGAGTTGAATTTAAATAGTCATTTGTCAGCAGGTCGCTTCGCAAAAACAGCAAAATTGTCAGGCACTGATGTGACATTGAGATTTTAGTTTCAACCAGGTTGTTAAAATACATAGATGTCTATGTATTTTGTATGGGGCTTCATTAAACTGGGGCAGATGTTAATAGTTCAATTTTTTCAAGAATGAAATGAGAGTTAAAATCTGTGTCTTTTACAAAACTATTTTTTGGCACACAGTGCCTTAAAAACATATTCATACCCCTTACATTTGTTTTGTCACTTTACAATCAAAAACTTGTGATATATCAACAGAAAGTAGCACACAATTGTGAAGTGGAATGAAAATGTGAGGCTTTAAAAAACCAGGACAAATAAAAAGTGTTTTAATTCTAAGATCTACAATCAAATGCCTTTAGTAGTCACCAAAATGGTTTCTGTAGATTAAATCTTGTTAAATCCTAACCACACCCACTCTGCTGTGATTGGTCAATTGGCCGTTAAGGTTCGTCATCAATACTGGGAGTTTCTGTGGGGCTCGTTTTATAAACAAAGCAGGGCGTGATCACAGCTGGCTGGAGGGGGAGTGAAGCCATTTTACGTCATAATGGACTATGTTCTCGGTGAAGTGAAGACAGTGCATCATGATACAGCGACTCTAGAAGAAAGAGACAGGCAACATCTCTTCATATGGGGAAGTAGCTCTGGGTTAGATCCAATGGATTCAGGCCCTCACAGCCTGCCCCCAGGACAAACATGTGGCAATAACTGGTTAGTATAATTAAGTTTTTTTTTTTTTTAAATAATCGTAATTATTTCGGTAGAGGTCTTGATATTATTTCCTCTCTCACTGTTGTAAAGCATTGAATATTATATATTTTTTCAGGACTTTTTCAGGACCACTGCACCTGTTGCTCTCCCTCAGCAGCTGCAACTGATCAACTTAATCTGTGGAGCTTAAAGCCACCTCTTACCTAGCACCTGGTGCCAAATTATTACCTTTTACCATCACTCTTATTGCTTTGCAGTCATCCCTAATCTATTTAATAAATGAAACATGGTAGGATTTTCGATCTTGTAGTTTCATCTATTGGCCTTTCATGAGGCCCATCACTACTTGACATATTATGTGCACATTTTATTCAAGAAAAAAAAAAGTTTTTGTTTAGACCAGTAAATCATTTAGCTACAGATGAAACCTGTTAAATAATGTTCATAATTTGGTTGATGTCAGGTGAAAATTAGAAATTCATTGTAAAGTGTATTAAGTAGTAGTGTAGTAAGTAAACAAAGTAAAAATGTGTGATTGTTTAAAACGACATGGTGTTACTAATACTGAAGGAGATGAGCTTAAAACAAATCAATAATTATGACAACTGGCTGCCCAAAGTCCTGGGGCCTCATGTACTAAGGGGTTTTACGCACAAGAAAAACGTGCTTAGCCACCTTTTTAAGTCAAAGTCCATATGTATCAATACTGAAAAAAGTGGTACAAAGTACATAATTCCTGCAAGGTCTGTATGCCTGGATCAGCTGCTCAGATGCATGTCAGCCTCACTAGTCACGTTGCAGAATGAAAGTAGCTGAAGCTGACCGTGTGATCACATGATCGGAGCGATCTCTTTGAAAAACACACCTATATAAATACACTGTCACATGAATTTTGCATTTGTCATTCTTACACAAAAACGTCCTTCATCACCTTCATCATCAATACTCAGCACTTTAAGTTGCTGATTTACAGTTTTATTCTTGTTACTAATTTTAAGAAGTTTCAAATAAGCCCCTGTTCGCTTTAATAACTGTATATATAATATATAAACATGTCAGAAACATTTAAATGAATGAATATAAACGGTTAATTGATGATGAAGATGATGAGTTTCATATAAATATGTGACGCAACTGCAACACATGCGAGTTCTTATTACATTTATAAAATAAAAACCTTTTGTGTACAAATGACAAATCATGCCGGCCATGATGCAGGAACCAGAGGTAATTTTTTTTCTCAGATTTCAGGTATCAGAGCAGGAGGAGGATGTCCCTTTTTTATCCTGTAAAGGACCAGCTTCTCAATATTCCAGTGAACGCCTAATGGTGGTTTGACTGAACGGCCACTAGATAGCACTGTACGTGTAAAAAATGGAGCCAGGTTTCATTGAATTAGTGGATTAGAGCATACATTTATGAAGAAGAGAGTGCCATCTAGTGGCCTATAAAAACGAAGACAACATATCATGATTCTGAACTGTCACAGACACATCAACAGAAAAAGGTGGTGGTGTTTAAGATGGAGATAACTGATTCACAAGCCTTTGATTTGTATAATCATTTGGATGTAAAGTGAGCAGTTATCTGAACAGAGTGAGAAACAACCACATCAGAATACTTTATGACATTCATTTGACATTTTTTGCGGTTGTACAAGTCTGTGTGATTAAAGACTATTGATGACGCCATGATCTTATATACAACAAATGAGAAAATACTTCTTTTTTGGAAAATGTTTTTATTAGAAATGATCATATTAAAATTATAATAACATTTTCCGAAAACAAAAAGGTTTTTTACATTTACTGTAAGTTAGAACTTGTTTGAATTCATTTTTGTTTAATGCATCTTTATTTAGGTAACAATATTTCTGGGAATTGGTGGCACTTCATTGGTAAATTGGACCTCACAAAAACTGATGAACTCCCAACACAAACATTTTTTTCAAGTCAACTTTATTACATTATATACAAGTAAATAATAAATAAATTACAGGCAACAGTTATAAAATTCTAATTGATCATGTTTACTTTTTTCTCCAAAACAAACTTCCTCTTAAACCATTACACCCTGTCATGATCATCTCACTCAAAGTTCGACCAGATATCAACAGACGATTATGGCTCTTCAAGTGAGAGATTCAATCAACCAAACATTCCATATACATTCTGCTTTCCCCAAGATTCCCATTTCTTTTCATCACACAGTTTCAAAGCCAGGTGGCTTTGAATCTGATGTTTCAAACCCCGTCATTTAACCCAACAAAGAAAATGACTTATTGCTGTGTATTGCTTTGCTATTATTTACTTACAATTTATTATGTTTAAATCCCTTCGATGGGCCAAACCGAAATATAAAAAATAATCTTAACAAAGTATAATTTGTATACACATATTTGTCCTGCTGTATGGAAAATAAAGTATAATGATTATAGATATATATTTATTTGGAAAAAAATAGGAAAACTAATCTAGTCATGAAATATGACAGCATGACAAGCAAACTACTTTGTCATGTTAATCAACAGCAATAAAAGTTTGGCTCTCACTCGACACTAAAAACAGGTAGTGCTAAAATCATGAAACAATAATCTTACAGCTACAAGTGACAGCAGCGGTGAAAGAAAATGAAAAAGGCAAAGCTGCATATATTTGTCTTAAAAGAATAAAATTGGTCGATAAATGTGTTGTCTTCTATGGTAAGACTACATCCCAACACTCAAGAAAAACTTCACCAGTTCAGTCCAGATTGTCCAGCAATACCTGGCAAGGACGTATCTCTGGAGCTATCACGACATTGACATTTACATCCAGTAACTCGGTTGTACTGTATATCAATTAAGAATTTAGTACATGTTGAACCTGGTCAGTTGTCAGCAGGATGTTTGAACTTAAAGAAAAAGTGACCCAGCACTGAAATGCCATTAAAAAGAATGTAAGAACAAGACTTGAGTCTGTTCCACAGACCTTAGAAAATACATTCTCTCTACCGTTTCTCCTTGTTTTCTGGGCAATGAATTTCTAACTGCAAGACTTCTCCTCACTTATGGTAAACAGGAGGCTCTTGGCGCCGTTCTGCCATGAATACAGGGTCTCCATGGGCGTTTTACCATCCTGCAGAAGAAACAAGTGTAATTAGATTTGTTTCATTTGTTTCTGGCACTGATTTCATATAAGGGGAAGCTGAGGGTCACTCACTGAGTTCTTCATGTTAAGACTGGCTCCGTACATCATGAGCAACTTGATCATCTTGAACCGGTTTATCCTCACAGCGTCATGCATGGGAGTGTCTCCATCCTGATATCAATACAATGCATTAGGGGTGACATTTTCACTTCTTACCATCGATTACTTCTCATTGATGAAGTGGTCATAATATTTTAGCCGATTAGTGTGAGACCTTATCAGCGTTGATGATGCTTTAGTAAAATGAACAAGTGTTTAATAATAATGGTGATGATGTTGAAGAGGATTGCGATGACGGTGATTTTCATGTGAATATTTAATGTTGTCATAGTTTGATTCTCACTCTGTCTCTGGCATTGACGTCAGCTCCGCAGTGAATCAGATGCTCTGCACACTCACAGTGACCTGTTCGTACGGCGACGTGCAGGGGCGTGCTGTTAAGCTGTGAAGACGGTGAGATAATGTGAGATAATCTGTTCAAATGAAGAACAATAGGATCAAGGTTTTAAAGCATACCTTGTCCCGGGAGGTGAACTTGGCTCCCTGGTCCAGGAGAAGCTGCAGGGCCGGAAGACTTCCTCCTCTGCAGGCCCAGTGGACTGCTGTGGCCTCGAGCTGAAAGTGGTTCATGGATACATTGAGAATGGGACATTTGCAGTCACCTGCACCAAGATCAAGTCTCAAAAGAAAAACAAGGATCAAAATGTTATTATCTTCATATTCGATTTGTATTTTATCAATAAATCATCGATCAATAATTTTAAAGGATGGGATTTGAAATTTTGTTATCGTCATAGTTTGGGGGAAAAGGTTACAGTGGAAGAGCTGTTTCTGCTGGCCTTGCTCTATTTATGATATACAGTAAGTACAGAGTCGTAGCAGGAAATCTGACTACTGTTCTACTTCATGCATGCTCTGCCCTCTACCTGCTTTCGCTATGTATTACCACTGCGATTTTTAATCTTCAAGGGAGTGATGTTGTGCTGTGTCTGAGTACTTTGGTCTACGCAACATTGTTTTAAGCTTGTCGTTGCCAACAAACTAGTTTGTGGTTTCGGAAACTTTAGCCTTGAAACCTGGACTGTTGATATCTATGTGACACATTCTAATGATAAAGGTATTTTTGATTTTCAATTAAATAACTAAAGCTGAAAAAGATGATAGTAATGTACTACTATGTACTTTTTTGATACCGATGACACTTACTAATGCACTTTATTTTTTATCACACGCTGATGTAGAAGCTGGAAATTCCAAAAACGCTGTGAATAGTTTCTTGCTGCTTAGTTACGCCAAACCTTACCTTGTCTGTCTTCTCAATCTTTGCTCCAAAATCAAGCAACCTCTTCATGATCTCCACATGACCTCTGAACGAAGCTTTGTGCAGAGCTGTTCTCTGGAACTGATCATGGATATGCATCATTACAAGGTTCCTGTAACTATGAAAAAACTTACATTGTCAGCAGCATTTGGATTCCCACCACTAGAGAGGTACTTTTCCACTACTGCCGTCTTGTTCTCCATTGCTGCTGTCAAGAAGGATTCCTCATCCACCAACTCTGGCTACCAAGGGAAATAGAACTTCATTATGCCTCAAAATATATGAAACCTTTAACACATTTGAAATCTCTGTTGGTACGAGTCATGATAACAGTAAGGGATGAAGCGCTGTCCGATTATTTTGAAGCTCAGGAGTTGGTGCCCATATTTTTAGAATTCTTTGAGAGTTTTGGAATAGCTGTTCGAAAACAATATATTAATACAGCAGGGAATGCCATCTAGTGTAGGGGTCCCCAATTTTTTTTGTACCGCGAACCAGTTTACTGTCTGCATCATATTAATTAACCAACCACCTTAATAAATCCAAAATAAATAAGGTAGAGTTTGTGTTTCATATGTTTTCACAGGTTTACACAGGTTATTTTCATAAAATTGACGGAAATTACTTTCTTATCGCGTCAAGAAGATATATTTTTTCCAAAACAAAACAAGAATGGTAACAAAAGCATCACAGATAGGGGGTTGAGGACCAATCATCACTAAAAGCATCCATACTTCTTGAATCATAGGTTACTCACCACTATTTCCATATCTGAATGCTGCTTTTTGTGGACAGGCTTCTTCCTTTGCCTCCTCCTCTTCCTCAGCTGCAGGATGTTGAAGAGGTCGTCTACTGTCTCCAGTCTTAGTCGCCCACTTTTGTCCGTCTGCAGAGACAAAATAGATATGTTGACAGTGTTGACACTATCTTTATTTAGCTTTTAAAGACCAAATAAAAGCTCCATGAAGGCATAGGAAACCTTGTTCTCTGTCTCTAAGCAATTTTAGGTTCAGCTCCTTTGTTAACTAAACCTTAAAACCCTTTTCTTTCCTTTTTTTCCTTTTTAAATATTCTTATTAACATTCCCTTTACATTTCTTATGTATTTCTCATACTGCATTTAATTAAGATGATCAAATCTCCTCCTCCTAAATCAACGTCCTTTCTTACGTTAAGTGCTGTAACGCTGACTTCATCATGATCGCTCCCGCTTTCGCTGTCCTCGGATCCACCTTCCAAGAACTCCACGCGGGAGTAGCGGTCATCCTGCTTTTCCTGGTTGACCGCCGCCTCGTACACGCCACCCGGGAAGTCCTCTGTTTCTTTGCCTTCTGGTCTCTTACCAGTGACCTGAGAAAATGGGAGGTTCAGGATATTCATTACAACTTCGCCGATCTTATTCAAAAAACCTTTGTCTGATAAATGACCTTCTTTAACAACAAATTCAAACAAATTGAATTTCAAGTCTGCAAACTAGTTTAAGACTATAAATGAACGATCAAAAACCACTTCAAAAACGGAGACAATGGCTTTTCACAAAACTGAAAAACTGTCTTCAAGTCTTGCTCAAGAGTGATGGCAAGGATGGAGCTACAGATCACAGAAAGGATCATTATTAGCTTCAGTCGTGTGTGCTGTATTGTCCAAGGTGGCAAACATAAAGAGCCAAGCCAAAAGACAAGGACTAGAAACCAGCTTTGGGTAGTGACCAAATAAAAACAAGATTGTGTGTCTGTCTCTGTGTGTATGTATGTGGTTGTGTTTTTGTCTATGTCTGGTCTCTGTGGTGTGTGTGTGTCTTAGATAAATCATCATGGTGGTTTCTGCTGCGCTTGACATTTTGTGATATGGATTTTGTATTTAGTAGAAGATAATTTCAGCTTACATTACTCTAAATATTCCTTTCATTACATTGAATCTGGATTTATTCGAATTTCCCTTTTTTGTTTTATAAATGGTTGATTTCACTACACTACTACTTCTGAGTTACATTTCCTTATTATCATTCATTATTTATTTAATATCTTTAAAAGTTGGCAGCATTGCTTCACATCAGACACCTTGTTGTGACTGAAAAAAAAAAAATGATGTCACCATCATTGAGTGTCAAAAGAGCAGAGTGATGGCACTCAGCTGCACATTAATAACCCTAAATAATGCCCACAGGGACACATAGACACACAGAAATAGACCCAAACCTGTCCCCTGGGATCTCAACAAAAGTGGCTTTAATTACAATGATCCTCATGTTTGATGTTCGCACTTGGATCAGTCATATCATTTAGGTTAAGTCAAGTATCCAGGATTAAACAGGGCAAGTGACAAAGATTGTCACTTCTTTTAGAGAATAATAGAACTTTAGAAGAGAATAAATCACATCTTATAGACAATAAATCAAGAGCAAAAGATTGTAAAACTCACAAGCTCTTCAACGCTGTGTAGTCCCATGTTCCCTTTGCTTGCAGGTTCTGGAGGTTTAATCCACTAAAGAATTCGTATGAAGCTCTCGCAGTGTTTGTGTCGACAGCCTGACTGCCTGCTTTTATATTCTCCTGCACCCCTTCAGCGGGAAAAGCATCTGTCAGTCAAGGTGATCATATTTCCTTGCTCATGTGCGAGCGACATCACCCTCCCACCAGTCACTGCTGCCCAGTTTAGCCGCTGCTGTTTATTCTGATTCATGATGACCCCGCAGAGGTGCGAGAAGAGGCGTCGCTCGGCAGCACATAAATCCTCCTGCTGACAGTGGTTCGGGTTAGTCCGGCAAACCTTTTTCATCCGATACTTCACTAGCATGACGTGATGTCAATATATTTGGGCTAACACTTTTGTACACTCAGCAATTTGTTTAAAAACTTCAGATTCCACTTTTTTTTTCTGCATCATCCATCTGTTATATATGTAATTGTTGAACAAACATTGACCTGTTTCCATCAGGATGATTTAACAGCAACATATATGAAAGACCTATGATAAAATATTATTATTAATATTGTGAAATCTGTCTTTTTTTCCCCTATTTTTACGTCAACCTAGTACAGTTCACACGATGCTGAAGTCCACACAAAGTCAACAATAATCCTGAAGTTTAAATGTAAGGTTTGTCCTGGAGTAAATCTATTACAATGTCAAGAAAGTGACATACAAGACAGAGAACAATAGTGGTGGGTCGATGATGCTTCATGATGCTTCACCCAGCTGTGTTGTGAAGACACTGTTACGCGATACAGTGTCCTCATTTTGAAAGACCACTAGATGGCATATGTTTGAAAATTATGAATAGTTTCATTGAATTAGTCGATTAAAGCCAAAGATGTAAAGTAGATGGTGCCATCTAGTAGCATTTTACAATGAAGACACTGTATCATGATACAAGAAGTGTTTTTCAGATCAGGACCAAGACTGAGAAAGACGACTGTACACATAATGTAAACACAATATTGCATCTGTTGACATGTCAAAGTTTGTGTCATGCATGTCTTTGAAGGAGCTGAAAAAAAAATCGTAGTCCATATGGCATCCATGGGACTAGACTGAGAGACTAAGAGGCCAAGAGGAGACGAAGACCATAGACAGTTCAAAAGTTTCCAAGGAAAGACTAAAGTCATGGATAAGTATTACTTAATTACTATTAGAGAAAAAAACAGGATGAAAACGCAGGAGAAACAGGCTATATAGGACAGAAGTGGAAGAATTTCTACTTCAATGGACTGCAAGACAAGAATGTTATAGTCAGACACCTCGACCACTGACCTTGAATCCAGGACTAAAGGTGTCTGAAAATGGGCAAAATATAGACAAGACAAATAGATTGTTTTGAACATGAGGTGACTGGTGATCATAATTTGACTCCTTCATTTTGAAAAAGGACACCACAAAAGTAAATTGCTACTTGCATCATTCTATTTTCTAATCTTTACAAATGCTCATCCTTTCAGATTATACAAAATATAAAGGTAATGTTCAGGTTTGTTTGTTTTTTTCACCTCCACTTTCTTTATTTTACTCTCTAATAGATGGATTTAGAAGTGGGTCTATTTCAGTGCTCAGAAGCGACAGACTTAGCGAGGTGTGCTAAAATTATACATGCTGAACACATGTAGAGATGGGAAGGGCTGCATCCTCAGATTGCCTCCTTATCTGTCATGATGTCAAAGGCAAATTAGTCAGAGATAGATCCTTGACCGTCACCCTTCTCTTGTCCAGTTTAGATCCGCAATGGACATGGCTCAGCACAAACAGCCTCATCATATTATTTTCAATTTAATTAAGTATTTATTACTTGAAAGGTGTTGAAAGCTATATTGTATTAAGAGGCCAGATGAATCTTTAAGTAGAAGTTGTTCTCACAGGATCCAGAAGTTGAATCAATTGCATTATGACCGTATGACTTTATTCTTCAGAGTGTGTGCTCCTGTTCGCAACAGCCCATCTTTGGCAGCATTTCATCACTCTGAGCATGGCGCTTCAGAAATGCAATGATATCATCAAGAGACATGTTTGGCCATAAATAGTCCAAACGTCTCGTGCTGCCAATCATCAGCGTTTGTTACGGTCCATTAGATCAGGCCTAATCTTGTCAGGTGGCTCAAAGGCAACTGGAAAATGCAGTCAAATTTCATTACCAACGTATGTTGGGACCAACTCTTCAAAGGATGAGAAATTATATGACTTCACAATGAAATGTCTTGGGGCGGCACTGGTTGGTGAAATTGTTTTGGTTCATCAAGTTATTTTAGCTTCAAGTGATTTAAACTGTGTTGACATCTGGCTTGAAGGACAACAATTTGAAATTAAAATGTCTGCCTGGACAATATGTCCATTCATGTGCACACTTTTTATGTGTTCATACCACTTGAAGAGACAATTATAAGTTCTGGTGATTTCAAGTAATATTCCTAAATGTTTATTTAGAAATAGAAATGTGGTGGCTACGAAGAGCAATACATAATTACAAACTGACTTAAAGAAATTCATAAAATCCTGAAACAAATGAACACGCTCTTCAAATATTTACAAATTCTATAAAACATGTACAATTTCTTGAAACAAATTTAGGAAATCGTGAAACTAAAAAAAATCAAAAGCTAAAGAGATTTAGGGAAAAAACACAATTACACAAAACATATTTCAAATTATGAAAACAGATTTACAAAATTGTGAATTAAATGGAAAGGAAATAACTCTTTGAATCAATCAACTGCAATTGTGATTGTGAGAGGATAACCAATGAGTGCATAGGACCAACGTAAAGCTTGGAAAGGGAAGACAAAACAGGAAGTAGTCAAACTATAAACACAATAATCCCAGAACATGACAGTCTTGTGGACAGTTGAAGTAGGTTATCTTGAATTCTACAAAGTTTCCTTAAATTATTTTGGACAGATAACTAAATATTTCCAACCATAAGATGTACTGCATTTTTGCTTTGTTTCCATTTCTTTAGCTGGACGAGAACGTAAACAAGGTGACATCCAAGCTGCTAAAACTACTAAAGGCAGATGAAGGAAAAACTGTATTTTATTAGTTATCTTTTTTAGAGCTTACATTCCTGTACAATAATACATCAAGATAAACTCTCTTTGTTGCCCATGTTTTCTTCCTTCAAGCACCTACACACCTGTAGGCAAAATAGTTGCCTCTGGTTATAAGGTAAAACAAAAGTCAAAGGAAAGTAATTGCAATAACAATCAGAGCTGATTATAAGTATAATGTACATTTGGTGTGTCATAGTATTAGAGGCTCATAAAGTTTGTAGATTATTCCATTGAGGTTTAACATCAGTCCACCTTACACAATAAGAGGCAGGGATATCAGGTTAGACAAAACAGAGTACCAATTATTTTAAATAATTTGCTCTTTCATCCAGTCCATGAACTGTGTATTTGTTCTATATGTATACACCGTAAGAGGTCAGCCATCTAATGAGATGTGTTGGGAGGGTGTGCATCTTTCCAATGTAGCAATATTCTTCTACGTGGAAGTGGTAAAAGGTATAATGTGATCATGCGATCTCCCGAGACTTGCTCAACAACAGCAAAAAATAGCCACCACTGCACAGGGTTGCAAATCAACCTGTAACGAGTGTGCTGGTGTTTTGAAAACTGTGGTCTAGTAGTAGTGTAAAGCGTAACAGGACCACACAACATTCGGCCCAAGCTGTCAGGGCCATTCCTGCAAGTCACAGGTAAAATGGACATTGTCAAATTTTGGGAGTCTTGATTTATGTGGATGGGAATGATGTACAACCATTAACTTGGCCTATGTTAAGCTTAGCACATGGCACACTTTTGTTGATATTTTAACGTGTAGCATTTCAGATGTTATCCCTTTGAGTGATAGTTTACCCAAAATTTAAATTTCACTCATTTTCTATTCACCCTTAAGAGTTGAGATTATTTTCAGAGTAATCGGTTCCTTATAAGAGTTATAGATGAGAATGTATGTCCTTTTTGAATAAGCGTCCGGAGGTCAATTGTCTTCATCTTCGTCAAAAAAAGACACTTAAAAACATCCAAATACCTCTATACTACTAGTCTGTAATGTCCATCTAGTATTTAAGCCTCGACATGAGGAATTATTAAGAAAAAAATATTAACGTTTATTTAATGCTAGTTTTGTAGCGGCAATGACATTACAACGCTTCAGATACTGCCACTATTGGAAGCATTGTATTGTCAATTATAAAAAGGAAATATTCTACTAAATGAGTGATCGACCTGTGAGATAAAGGAAAACGCCTTGTTGAGAGAAAATAGTGAATGTCACACCACTCCATTTAAATTGAAAGTGATTGTGGCCTTTCTTTAAAGGTTAGACGATTATGGGCTAGCGCAATATAATGCATAATTAATTACACAGTTTGGGTCAAAACAAAGATAATAAATCATTTATTATCCCAGTTAGAGTCATACATGTTTTCTAGAACAACATTTAATGTTTTATATTAACTGTATCAATACAAAAATGTAGTTTCTACTTTTCTTCTTTGACATTGAGGATATTTATAAATCTGCAAGATTCCTCGTCTCAGCTGTTTCACATTCTGCATCTGACTCATTGAAGAGCAGGAACTTGGTGAAAGAACGACAGGGTGGACACATGCAGACTAACTGGACACTTGTTACTGCAACTGGTCTGGTTGAAAGGATTCCTTTGCTTGTCTTGGTGCTATTTGTTTCTCCTAATTTAGATACTTAAACATGTGCAAACTTGATCTCACAGACTCAAAAATGTATGATCCAATTCATCAAGAATGCACACATGGGTTTTCTGGCTATATATGATACATATGGGCTTAGTATAGTACCATCTTAAGTTGGCATTGAAAATGTACAAATTCTGTTTAAATTTGAAATCTAATCAAAATTGGACAAATTTTCCTATTCTGGTCTACATGCTTACTTATAAGAGATATCGGATTTGGTCCGCTTGGGAGTCTATAAGTAAGTGAGTAACTAGTTTCAGCTAAGCTTGCATTGGCTCTTATCAGTATACAGGACATTTTCACGATTTATCCATATTCTTTTTTTCAACACCACATGCTTCCCATTGTCTTGTGTGGTCCGAACTTGGCAATAGCGTCACTGAGTTCTTGCAGCATGAGGTGAGGAATGTCTGGTAGCTTAACCCCATAATACTTATACTATATTAGTATTATAATATAGTAAACTACAGTACTATAATACCCAAGTTTAAATGTCATTAATCACCATTGTTCAACATCACCATCCAATAACCATTAAATAAGTTATGTATGTACAATAATGAAATTAAGCATCTGTCTATACAATAAAATATAAAATGAGTAGATATATAAGGAAATATATCGAACTTCTTATGAAGGTTTCACCAAATCAGCTATACATGACATATACATGAATGGTTTAAGTGCTTAAAAAAATGCATCCAATGTTGTTTTGTAAATGCTGATCCAAGTCTTCTGCTCTTTGTTGTTCCCCTGTGAAGGACACAGCCTATCGGCATGTCTAAACAAGGTGAAAACTAAATACCATTTAAGCTTATTTTGTGTTTTAGCACTCAAGTTTAAGAGCAGGGAATTAGGTCAGATGGGATGGCAATAGCTGACCGAGATGGGAGCCTCTGACCTCCACCCTCTACTGCTCCCACATGCTCCACCGTCCATAAATCCCCAAACCTTGACCAGATCCAAATAAACACTTCCAGTGTGACCACTAATAGAGTCATAAAGGAATAACTCATTAAGACTGTGAAGATGCAGAGATTATCACAAACGTGCTTCCATGTGTGCACGTAGATCATCTTATATGGTCGCAGTTCAAGCTGCTTAATGAAGAGATTCACCACTCAAGGTCGGCATGCTGTGGGTGTGAGTGTGTGGCAGAGCAGGTGCTGTTTTACTGCACTTGACCTTTGCTCCTAGTTTTATGAGCGGGATCACATGTATGTAAGTAAACAGAGCCATGCGACACGTGAGATACTGTCAGCCTTCGCTGCCGAGACCGATTCCACGGACGTTTTATCAAAATGAAACCTATACTACGGTCACTTTTCTTCTAGAATGTTTTTACATACATTTACAAAACCACACCTTCCAGACTTTAAATATATTAAATTCTCCCCCGTGTTCTACTCTCATTGATGATAACAACCTCGTTAATATTTGCAGTATGTTAACGCTGGCGCTTAATATGTTGGTTATGAAGCTCTGACTGGTATTATGGGTATCAGTTAGAAATGTGTGTGAAGCTCTTGCTGGGTGAGAGGGACCTACTGTGATCTGGGAAAGAGTCTTCTTAGCAAAATAAAGTAATTGTGAATTACACAATTGATAGATTTATTTTAAGGTACTTATAAACCAGAGGCACTGACATAACGTTTAATGTTCAACATTAATAAATCAAAATCATAAATAAATCAAGTTAGATGAACAATGAATAAATCTAGCTGACTTTTCTTCTTATTTTTCCTACAACGATTAGCTTTTTAATTGGGAATATGAGTTAGGGGTGTCAACATCTGCACGTGCAAACGATGACCAAATCATATCTGTTTTTTGTTTTTTTTCTCTCCTCCTACACTGTGTTCATATCTCACCATTTTTTACATACCTGCAGAGCGAAGTTGCTGTTGACCAATGAGGCGTGTGTGTTTTGGTCACGTGATATATACCGTTTTAAGACTTTATTGACCCACAAGCTTTTACAAGCTATTGTTAAACGATAGGACAAGTACATACATTGTATTCATATTTAAACATTTATTTTCCTTTAACAGTGTTTAAATTTACAAAATAAATATATATCGGCATTACTACTCTGATACACTGACAATGTAGGCTCGCAGAGAAATACTATGGAGCCCCACGCAGTGATAAAGGAGGCTCGTTGTATCATCTTATAGTTTACCAAAGTGGTACTAAAATGAGATGTTATATATGTTATATCTGTCGTTAAACTGATGGTTATTTAGGTCAGCCCTTACTAATTGAAACACATTGTAAAGTAGCTGACTGACTTATTTTATGTTTATTTTCTTACACACTTGCGATGATATTCTGTGTGATTGATGTATCAAGTTTATATGGTAAAAAAACAGAAACCTGTTCACATAAGTTCAAAAGCACAGAACCATAATGGAAATTTGTTTAGAAAAATAAACGGTGATCAGATCCTCATCAGCGATGATTTGAGGAAACTCTTGCAACATGATAAAGTTAATGTCACACGTTCGTACGTTATCATTGATTGACACACTAAAACAAGATACATGTGCTGGCTGTTATTCATCTTACTCGGGCTGACACCTGTGAGGAGACTCTGCAGTAAATCCATGGACGAGAGTAACAATCCAGGGGCATTTGGAATGAACAGGTGGAAGATTTCAGCAGCAACCGAGCAGCAGCAGCTCCAACAGTGAGAAATGATCTGACACTTCATCGTTACGGACCAAGAGTATAGCATTAAATCACCAACAAAATATGTATTTGATCAGGTAGAAGAAGAAATTCAAATAAAAATGATTAAATATTTCATCTCAATATTTTTTTTTTTAATGTTTCTGTTCTCAAATAGCTTTTTAGATGAATGGATTAGGTATAAATCACTTCAACACTTTCATTGTGCAAATAAATCCATTAATAATGGCTGATTTGTTAATTGCTCCTTTGTAACTGCATTAGCTGAAGTTATTATAGGTGATGCAAACCATTATCTAACGAGGCAGAACACACACCACAGACGATGCTTGATAAAAATGTCAACCTTTCATTGTAACATTGTTATGTTGACGTAAGCTGCATATTACTAGCCTATTATTCTCCCTGATTTACACGGTAAAATCACCCATTAATTAAATGTATAGTCATTTTCTACTCACCCTCATGTCGACTAAGGGTTGGGATTATTTTTAGAGTAATCCGTTTCCGTTTTTAGAGTTATAGGCAAAAATGTATGTTATTTTTAATGTAGTCACTGGAGCTCTGTTGTCTACATCTTTATGTTTGTCCAAAAATACACCTAAAAACATCAAAATATGTCACTTCGTTGTCTGTAAAGTCCCTCTTGTATTGAAGACTCGACATGAGCAATTGTTCTGGAAAAAGTTACGGACATTACGGACGAGCTCCATGAAGGTGTTTGGACTTGCATCATTTTGGACGAAGATGAAAACAAGTGAGGATCAGTGGCTACATTAACATTTCAGCTACAACTCTAAAAAGGAACGGATAAATTAAATTCCCCGAAAGGAGACCTTCAGAGGGATCAATAAAGTTTATCAATCTATCTAAATCTGCAAATAATCCCAACCCTTGGTCGACATGAGGGTGAGAATGTAATATAATGTTGATGTTAGTCAAATATTAAACATTATCAAATGATATTTTATCCCAAGCTCTTAAAATAAACCAGGGACAAATATAAGGGCTCTGTGAACATTAATATTATTCATATAACCCTTGTGTTATCTCTGGGTCAAGGTGAGCCGAAGGCCCAAAAAACAAATATGTTTGTGGTAGCCTTGTGTTGTCTCTGGGTCAAGGTGAACGACCTCCACCACTGCATATGAATTTGTAAAACCAAAGGATTAGGAAAGCATCCAAGCCAACTGCGACCAGTCTTTTTTGAGGTCATAAATCTAATTTTACAGATTCCATTCACTCTTTTCAAGGTCAACCTGCCATTGCCTGTATTGACCGTTAAAGTCTCCCATCACCAGTAAGAGCTTTCCAGTACTTCATCTAGTATTTCTAGAAAAATAGAATATTCTGAAAAGCTATTGTGCGCACGCAGTCAGTCCCAACATTTGTGTGGCAAAAGGCATCCCTTTCTTCTACTTAGAATTACCACAAGTCAACCCTCTAAGTTGAGGGACTATTGGAAAGCATACCCAACTTTACCACCTCTCAATGAATGTGAAAGAGAGTTCAAACCCTTTTTGAGTAGCCCAAATTGTCAAATTGTATTAATTGCTACTTAGACATATACAAACCTTCTATAGAAAGGAGGAATTTAAAACATAGCTGCGAAAACCTAAATTGGAGAAATAAATCTGACTTCAACCCGCAGGAACCAGAAACACAATTTCAATTGAAATAAATTAACATTTAATAAATGTGTTAGTGTTTGAACAAGTGGCTTCAGGACGATGATCAACCAAAAAGATTCCCTAAAGCGCACCAGTGTTTTAGCTATATTTAATGTGTGTAAAACTGTCTGTGTGTCCCCTGCCCAGAAAGCAGCTGGAGTTTTGAGGTGACTCCCTGATGCTGGTGTTAAACACGCCCTGCATATAATCCCAGTTGATGTGATATGGATGACATGGCGCTATAAATACGGCAGGCTTGTTGCAACCCTTGAAAAGTGATAAGATCAGCAGATTTAATGCACACCATGAGTAAAGGAAACGTCATAACTTTAATCGTAGTGTTTGACTGTCTTTTCAGCAAAGACATGGAGACAATAATACACACTTGACTGTTTTAAATGTTACTTATTATTGTTATTATTGTGAGTATTATGTTTGTACTATTATTATCTAATTTGTATGCTAAGTTTTTTTTGGTTTTCAGTTTTTGTTTTTGATGTGGGCTACCCAATTTTTATTTCCCCCAAGAATTTTAATTTCGCTGCATCCTTTATCTGAAAAGACACAATAATCCAATAACCCTTGTAAGGTCTCTGGGTCAAGGTGACCCAGTGGCCCCGAAAACAAACGTGTTTGTGGTATCCCTTGTGTTGTCTCTAAGTCAAGGTGAACAATCTCCTTGGCCTCCAGAAATACATATGCGAAGGTCGTTCACCTTGACCCAGATACAGCACAGGGGTTAAGAATCTTTTTTTTTTATTACTTATTGGAAGGTTTGGACCAAAAGTTGAAAAAAATGATCATCTTATAAATCTTTCGGTGTTCTATTCAAAAGTGGAAAAATCCTATCTCAGGCTATTTTTGAGTTAATTCTTAGACAATATTTACAATGACTGAATCATCTTAAGCACTTTTTTTTCATTGTAAATCAACCAGTTTTTTAATAGGATTTTTTACAACACAATTGGTGTTTGAGTTTTACAGGGGGGAATAGAGACACTTTTTCTTCACATACGCACACATGCACACACACACAAATTGGCTGGGAGAGTGAGGTAAAAATAAAATATATATTTAACCCTTGTTTCTGCGTAGATGTGGTCGCACAATAATATGACGTATGTGATTAAAATACAGAGACAAAAATACATTCTTGTTGTCGTGTTAATGAACACGCACCCTGTTTCCATTTATGTCTATTCTTGTCAACGCAGTTCTGACACTGATTTTATCTCCGTAAGATCCTACTGTCATCTCCTCTGTCTGTGTCAGATGATCCCCAACCTCACACTTTTGTTTTGACCTCTACAAGACATCACATCACATGCTGAATATCTACTTGCTTTATTTAAAGGTTAACATCCTTGTAAACATTATTGCAATAAAGCAGGCTACAATGAATGTGTTAACTTGTTTATTTAAAGACACAAATGTGAACGGGCGATACAGATAGAATGTCTCTTCCTTGCTGAAGCATCAGTAGCAGCTTTAACCCTTACATGCGGTGTCCCCGACAATTGACAACCATTATAAATGGGGTGAAGAGCATGCTTTGGCACAGGCTTCAGTAAGTTACTAAAGAGGTATCCTTTTTTTTCAAACTCAACTAGTTCCTCAAACAATAAGAAAGGTAGTTGTAAAAAAGTTGTAGTTGTAAAATTGGTGCTGATTTAGAATTATTTATACAGGTATTTTAAAATGTCTGCTGTAAGAGTAATATTGTATAGAACAAATACATTACAGGATTTAGGTAAACTATTGGTTTAAAATGCTGCTGCCCAGATAACAATTAAGACCCCCCCCCCTAACTTCAATGGCTCCCAGTAACCCATCATACCAAATACAAAAAAATAGTAAAATCCTCATCTTGACTTCTTAAGTTCTTAACAACCTTGCCCCCACCTAACCTGACAGATCTCCTCCACATTAACCTCTGGAACGTTCTCCCTCTAAACATCCATAACATCCACCCACTGACCATTTTTTAAATCTAACCTACAAAACCTACCTCTTTATATGGCTTATTCGCTGTGATTCATGTTGTATTTTTTAATATATATACAGTATCTGACATAGGTACTTTACAGTTTGAATAACACTTTATAAGAGAAGAGAAAAAACAGATCCAAGTGAATTACATATGGGACAGTGGCTACGAAAAACACCCTTTGAACAAGTTAAACTCCATCACCCTTCCTGGACTCTGTTGCCCAATCTTTACTCTCATCTCTTCTGTCACCTTATCCTTCCTCTTCCCCTTTTCTCCAACCCTATATCTACCCTCTCTCCATCCTAACGGGCAAACACTGCAGGAGGCAGTCAACACTGAGTCTGGTTCTGCTCGAGGTTTCTGCTTTCTAAAAGTTTTTCCTCACCCCTGTCATACTGTGAATTCATATTGTTGATTTCTCCAATAAAGTTAACAGTAAAGTGTGTTGAGATAACTTTTGATGTTATGACACTTAAATACAACTGAATTGAGAAATTGTGAGCAGAACCAGACTCTGTTTGAATGGTCTTTGGCTGGGAGGGAGCAAATGTTCCTAGCAAATCACACTAAAAAGGGAGAACCTCTTTGTACTCTCCCACAAGGGACCTAATAGTTAGTTAGGAAAGTATAACTGCTGTTCAGTAAAGTCCACAATTCGGCTGATGTCCAGAAACAACTTTATATCTTCACCTAAGAGACGTCATGAGGATACCATGAAAAGTAAAACAGATGACTTCCTATCTAACATGTATAAAATAAAACAAAGTTTACTGTGTTTGCCTTTGGACCAACGGTTAGGAATCTCAGGATGAGTGGAATGGGAAAGTTCTCGGTCTTGCATCGTCAAGTCTGTGCTGCTGTATGTAACACAGAAACAAGTTTTTATTAAACTTTATAGACAGAATATCAAACAAAAAGTGAGATTGTCTTACTATTATAATGTCTCTCTAATAGCGTGTCACGTAAATACAAACATATAAGCAACCACATTAAACCATTTAGGGATCAACGTACAGTATGACCTTAACCTGTGTGGTTATGACAAACATTTATGAACCAACATACAGTATGATGGCTAAATGTAAGTTAAGGACACCTTTGGTGCTTCTTTCTACAAGAACAACTAACTTGTGAATAAGTTCCACACTCATTGAGAGGTGGTGAGGTTGAGTAGGCTTTCAAATAGTCCCTCAAGGACGACAGCTGAGTCTTACTGTTGAACAGGGATGGATGAATTATTAATATTTGTGTGGAATTGGTTTCTTAACCATCACTTTGGGACCCAAAATGTAAATGCTGTTTTCGAAAAAGATGGCAGCTAACCAAAGAGCAGCTGCCTTAAAATATAAGTCATAAAAACTAGCTCAGTTTATTTTCTGTCCCAACAAGGAGGAATATTCACCGGCCTCCCAGTTCATCGCTAGTGGACAACTATTGTGGAAACCCAACAAAAACCTGACTTAATCACAGGTTTCAAATGTAGTAGTCTTCTTCTCCAAGATACAGTAAGTTCTTCATCATGACGATGTTATTACTTTATAAAGTTTTCCCCGTTTGAAATCTCGGCGAACGAGTGCATTATGACAATAATGGCCTTCACTCCTCCTCCAGTCATCTGGAATCATGCCCTGCTTTGTTTTTACAACAAGTCCATTGAAGGTGGATACTTCTGGGATTGATGACACGCACTGACAAACATCGATGTTTGACATATCACAGAAGTGTTGGAGTGGTTAAAGTTCAACTAATGTGTTGATTAAAGTGGCTCTTAAATAGATATTGGACTCAATTGTATCATCAGTATGTGTCTGTTTGTACAAAACTCTCTTTTAATTTAAATATTTACGTTAGAAAATGTGCTTAAGCCCCGCCCACTGAAACCGTATCGTTATTATTATTATGTAATAATGGGATCCGTTCTCGTAATTTCCCGTTCTGCAAGACTTTACGCTAGGAAGAACTTTATAAAGTACTAACTTTAAAACGGAGCATCGTCATGATGAGGGACTTACTGCATCTTGGAGAGGAAGACTTCGACATTTGAAACATGTGAGTGAGTCAGGAGAGTTGGGTTTTCACATACTGCCCTTTAAGGTCAACAGGATTTAATCTCCAGAAACAAAAAGTGTGCATGCGTAAGTAGCAGGGCTTAAGCACATTTTCTAATGTAAATATTTTAAGGTAAAGACTCATGCTGATGAGTAGTCATGATGAGGTCCAACATCTATTTAAGACACACTTAGTTGCCCTATAACACAATAGTAGGACGTTTTTACAAGACTGTATTTCATACATGAGGTATGCAATCCATAAAATTACATTAAACTAATATTTTTTTCTGCATCTCTATCAAGAAAGTAAATACTTACATTTGTAGCTCGGAGTTTTCCTTTAGGTGCCATTTCACTTCCTCCCCAGAAAGCGAAGAACATTGATTCAATTGGTAAGTATTGGTTGATGTTCAGCAATAAATGTTGCTTCAATGTTGAATTACTGTTGCCATTTCAACGTTGAAAATCTGTCGTTAATTAATGTATTACTTTACTTTATTTATCTTTATTTTTATTTCTATTCAAATTAGATGATGGGGACATTTTCGACGAGAATAGAGGTGAGACTCAAAGTAATCCATGCAAATGTAGTTGAATAAATGTCGACTCACTGTTAGAATAAGTTGAAAACCAAATTCACTTTCTATGTCAGGGATGGGCAATTAAAATTCTTCAAGGGCCACATTCAATTCTGTGTAAGGGGCCGTCAAGAACAAAGAAAGACGAAAAAATCCCTAAAAAAAAATGGACATGCATCATTAGGCCGTGACTTTTATTAAGCTAAATAAGCTGCAATTTTATTCTTGTATAGATACGTTTTTTTTTCCAAAACATTTCTTCAATTAACTTAAAAAAATGTTTTGAGGGATTAATATGTACTTGAATAAATGACACACGAAAAGGAGGGAAGTGTTATGTTGAAATATAAATGAATAATAAATACAAAATACATTTGTTAATGCATTAAAACCATTTATGATCATACTTTGACATTACGGGGGCTGCATAAATACAGTCAAAGGTCCCCGGGCTACACTTTGCCCAGGGCTTTTCTGTGTTGTTTTTAATATCAGATATCAACAATGACAATCTTTCAATACAGATTTTGTGTTGTTTCGCAATCTGGGTTCGGGACTAAAGGACATTTTGCTTTCTACACCAAACCTTGTAATTATGAAGTAAAGTTATTCCTTCATAACCCAAGCAATATTTTGTCAGCTTCCTTCATTCATGCATTTATTTGTTTATGACGTGTATTATTCTTGATGGTACAGAGTTGAACCCATTTATATATATATATATATATATATATATATATATATATATATATATATATATATATATATATATTGACTGGCATCTGATCAGTTTAAATATATATTTATTCATCTGTATCTGATGAGTTTAATTTATTTGTTTATGACGTGTATTATTCTTGATGGTACAGAGTTGAACCCATTTATATACAGTATATGTATTGACTGGCATCTGATCAGTTTAAATATATATTCATTTATTTGTATCTGATGAGTTTAATTTCTCTCGTGCAGCAAAAGAAATAGACGTGCGTGCGTGAGAGTGTTTCAGTTACACAAGCTATCCTTCAGTTTTGGGAGCCCTGCCCGCTGCTGCTGCTGCTGCCTCTCCGCCCACCGCTGCTCTCTCTGCCGCCGGAGTGTGTGTTGGGCGGACCGGGGCAGGAACTGAACCAGTTCCGTGTTCTCTCGTGGTCCCTCCTCGCTCATGGCGGAGCTGCTTGAGCTGCAGCGTCGACGTCCGCGAGTCCCGCAAACAAAACAGGTGACTTAATGTTTTTTATTTATAATATATATACATATTATTATCTGCGCAAGATTTTTTTGTTGGCGAATTCACCAACGCCAGTTACGCCGGAGTCAAAACTTCAACGCTTCACGCGTCTCACCCCAAGTGCGTGGCCGCGCAGGCGCCGTGCGCGGCTTTCCATCTCACGCGCATGCACCCGATGGTGGATTTTTTTTTTTTTTTTAAACGCAACTTTTGGGGGTTATTGTCGGTGTGCGTGTGGACATCTGCCGCCATTGCTGTTGTTTTGGCGTGCGTGACGTAGTTTGTGACGCGGCGGGGATAAGCAGATCGAAAACGGCGCGCATACTCGAGGCATGCGTGCGCGTCCCCGTGTACACGCACAGGGATAGTGCGCTGTTCAGATGACAGTTTATGTAATACTACGTAATGTCACTTAGAAAGAATTGGTAAGGCCAACACTCTGGTACAAATGCATACAAGCAACTAGAAAAAAAAAAAGTTTATTCTTATTTTTATTTAAAATGATTTAATAGACACGTCTCTGTGCACTCAGTGGCAGTTTTATTTACATATTATGAGCTTAATGCTACAAAAATCCTTTCAATTGATTCAGAATAAATATACATGTCAAAGACTAAATTAAAAACCTATGTTATAAATTCCCAAAATTTACGGTGAACTAAAATATTTGATTATTTTTTTCCCCCAAACTAATTTTTTATCATATTTTCGCTTTCTATTGTTATCTTTAAAGAGCAAAATACTTAATTCAAACCACAAATAAGTCGAATCATGTCAAGATTGTCAGTTAAGAAATCAAATTCAATTCAATTCAATTTTATTTAAAGTGTCTTATCATAAGTTGAAGTAAGACTATAGTTAATTAAGGAAAAATAGATCCCAGCCATTCAACAAAGAAAAATTACATTGTCTGCTTTATCTATGTTGTTCTCTGCAGGTGCAGTGGATTTGAACCCGAAGTTTTGATTTGCTCTGAGGATGAATATCGTGGGATCGTTGACATCGGCCACACTCTGATCCGCGCTGAGCAAAATGGCAGCTTTGCAGCGACAGCAAAGGCAGAAGGCCACACGTGCTTCTGGGGACTCAACAGAAGTGTTGCACCGGAATTCAAGTGGATTTTAGTATCCAATGGTGATGATATGGTGAGATCAGTTTGGAAAATATTGGTCAGCCAGCGATAAAAAAAGGACGGATATATTTGAGAAAAAGATGGAGAAGGACTTTACACAGTAGGAACAATTCTGGCTCACAGCAGCCGGTATCACCGGATTTTTTCTTCATAGATTCAAGGATTCATTTTTTTTTTTTTACTGTTCACCAACTTTTAACTTATTGTGGATCAACTGAGAACAGAATGGCAGTGATGGGACAGAAGTATTTGGTAAAAGACTTCAACCATTTCATCACTTGTTACCTGTGCCGAGGTTACTTGATCAAACCCACCACCGTCACAGAATGCCTGCACACTTGTGAGTCAACCGCACACCACTTTAAATCTTCCATGGGCATCCATGTTTATGTTCATCAGTTAAAAAAATCACATGCTTTACTCCACAGTCTGCAAGAGCTGTATCGTGCAACACTTTGAGGAAAGCAACGACTGTCCCCGGTGTGGAATCCAAGTGCACGAGACTAATCCACTGGAGATGCTCCGGTAAGAACTAAAGATGCTGCTAAGAGTCACGAAGCACATGCATTGTGGGAGATTTGAAACTGTACTGCATCCTTGGTATTACTAGTCTAAAATACTTGACTTCAGGGATGTATGGTGGGACAATTAAAGCACATTTATGTATAAATGAAGAGCATTTGTTTAGTGTAGTTACCATATTCTTTGCTTACAATCATCGAAATTACACTTAATCCACTGTGTACACATACTGCCCATTTATCTCCCTAAGCGTCATCGTCAATCATTAAAATCAATCATCAATCCAGGAATGAGGGTCATTTGGCAATGTCAAGCAGATTCATCATCATACATCGTCCATGACCCGCGTTGGAAAATGGCGTTTTACAACAACAGAACTGGCAAGAATAGAGAATGTTCATTATATTTTCTTGACTGAAGCTGTAGAGATCAGCAGTGATGCTACACTTGGGTGTAAACGGCATTGAAATTCTTTTTTTGAAATGGATAGTTATACTTGATTATAAGCATCTTTGTCTGCGTCCATTTTGTTTTTCTGCCACATTGCAAGCGTTAAGCCGAAGTTCAAGGATATTTTTCGAAGGTCAATTAAAACAGTTCGGAAAAAGGGTCAAACAAAGTAATGCTTTGATAATAAAGTAAAGATTTGGTTGTATATTGACTAGTTTGAGACCAGCGATGAAACCAATATATTGAGATGAAAGTGAAAGTTAAAACATGATTTAACAATAGTCAAATAATGGAATAGAGAGTTCAATATACAGTGTATGGTCGTTTTAATAAGGAGCTCTTTGAGGCCAATTTTAGGTCTGGAATTAATCTATAATAAGTAAGTACAATTTTTCTCCTAGCCAACAAATATCAATGTGCTTGTTTATTTTCATTTACTATACATGACTAGGTTAATTTAAAAAATATATATAATAGTAGCTTTGTCTTGTTCTTATTCATCTGATACACAGGGGAACTATGTTAATAGATAGCCATCTAAAGTTGCTGTATAAAGATGAATTATGGTTTGAAAGAGGAGTTAAAGGAGCCATCGTCACCACGCTGGAGAAACCTTCTCAGCAAATCTACACCTGCGATAATGGTTAAATGTCATATTTTAAAATGTATGTAAAATGAAAATAAGTTATTTAATCATTCAACTTGTTTTTTCCTCTCATATTAAGGTACCTTTAATCCTGCTTTTCGTCCCCAATATACTATCAGGTATACTATTCAGAATTTGCCCAAGATTGTCTTTATATTAAATAAATAATAATATACATATAAAATTGTAATGTTAGAAAAGAACCATCCATTTTAATATTGTGTTGCATTCCATCGAAGAACTGGAATACATTTTATGCATTGTAATAAGCGCTCCTTTCAAGGACGAGAAAAAAAAGAAACAGGAAGTGACAAGACAAACTAAAACCAAAGCAATGGCACTATGTTTTTTTTGTTTTTTTTGTGTGGTTAATGTTGTCTACATCTGGATTCTCCAAAGAACCGTTAGATATTTTAACACATCCTTCCTGGAGTCTGACTGGGTAATTATTAGACAGTTTTAAAAGACTTTTGACAAATGGTTTGCTCAGAGGATGTAATTTGAAACTAACATGGTGATGATATTGTAAAGATGCCCTCCCTCTCTGTATTTCCTACCAGACCAGACAACACACTGGAAGAAATTATCTTCAAGCTGGTGCCTGGACTTCGAGAACGTGAGTACACTTCCCTTATCTTTTGAAGGTCTGTTTTTTCCTTTATTTTTAAGCAATACAGCCAAGTTTACCAAATTTTGCTAAAATCTTATGAACAAATTTACGGATAGATTCATCAAGATCAGAGCAAACCACTTACTACTTTCCTTCTTTTCTGAGGCTGAAAACTGTTATAGAACCAGACTCTGAATGGTAGAATGCTATGTTTAACGTTTCACGAAGAAATGTATAACTGCTGAAATTGAGTCTCACCCTTCGATGACTCTGTGATCGTTGCCTCCCTTATGATCCAGGAGAAGAGCAGCAGGAATTGGAGTTCTGGAGGAGAAACCCGCCATGGGAGAATGAAGAAGGTAAGATTGTTAACCTTTCGACTTAAACAGAGCGGTTAAAATCTTTTTCTTTTTTTCTGGAAGATAACCTGAGGCGCCAGCAGGTGGCCTTGGCTGAAGTCTTTGGTCACGGAGGTGGCGGCAGCGTCAGTGGAGGTGACGATGACAGCGGTGAAGAAGACTACCATCGCAGTGACCCGCAGATAGCCATCTGCCTGGACTGTCTACGGAACTCTGGTCAGTCTGGGGAGACCTCGGTCACGGTGAGTTTGACCTTAAACCTGACCTTCAGAATCAGAATGCCCATTATTGCATCACGCATAGCATTCTCTCAAGTGTCACACTCTAAGGTGTAGGAGTCATAAGGGGAGGGATCTGGGGAGCAGGTCTTGGTGGTTTAAACCTCAGAAACCTCAGAAACCTAGAGGAACACAGACGATATTAGATGCCTTTCCATGTTTAAAGGTCAACTAATGTGTTGATTTAAGTGTCTCTTAAATAGATCTTGGACCTCTATTGTACTCATCAGTATGTGTCTGTTTGTACAAAACTCTTATTTCATTGAAATATTTAAATTAGAAAATGTAATTAAGCCCCGCCCACTGAATCGCCACTATCGTTTTTCTGGAGATTAACTCGTTTACCATAACCACACCCACTCTGCTTTGTATGGTTAAGCGTCAAGGTTTGTCATCAATCCTGGAAGTCTCATGGGTCTTGATGTATAAACAAAGCAGGGTGTCATTACAGCTGGCTGGAGGAGTGAAGCCCATTATTACACCATAATGGACTCCGCTCTTGTAACCTCTCATTCGCTGAGATAACTTATATTTATAAATCATAACAGGATGTTTCAAGTTGGATTATGTTTTAAGGATTCTGTCACATGGACTCAATGTGAATCATTATTTACAATCTCAAAGTGACATAAAATATGAGTCATGCTGTAACATAAAAAGAGATTTGTTATTGCTCACACAACCTTTTACTGGACAATAGTCCGGAATCTTGGTCTCTCTCTGCCCTCAGGACCTGATGAAGAGGTTTATCCGCTGCTCAAGCCGAGTCACTGTGGGAACGATTAAGAAGTTCCTCAGTCTTAAACTCAAGCTGCCCAGTTCATACGAGGTATTGACCTTCACCAGCAGAGACTTCCAATCCGACTTTCCATCTTCCTAACAAACGTTGTTTTTGCTGCAGTTGGACGTGTTATGTAACGGAGAGATCATGGGCAGAGATCACACTCTGGAGTTCATCTACATGACCCGATGGAGGCTCCATGGAGAGAATGTGAGTGTAGGTGTTAGTGAGTGTGAGCTCCATACATTTGTTTAGAATATCACATGTGCGAAACAATATTGATACAACAATGTATGTGTATCCTCATACTTTGACCTCATGTTTAATATAAATATTTAATCGCTTAATATTGATCATCTACAGTATCAACTGTATATGAATTAAAAATGTAAAAATGTTTTCCAGCTTTTTGGATTCCCAAATAAAATAAGGAATCACAAACAATGAGTTGGAAAAAGTAAATGCATTAACACAGATGCAGTAAACTCTAGAATATCGCAATATATTATGGTGAGTTATCACAATACTATTGTATTGTGTTGTGCAACCCCTAGTGTTTATTCGCTGACACATTATTTCGTGAAAGGTGACACGGACAGCTGTCTTGGGGGGCGGGGGGCTTTGATACACCGGGTCAGAGAAAGAGGAGGATGTCCAGGAAAGTGAAAGACGATGCTATGAAGAGACGTGTAGAACCAACACTTCACGGATCAATCCTAATACTGACTTAATCCAATCATTAATAATGTCAGTAATAAAATATTTATTCAACCTTGTTTTAATCTTTTGTGTTTTTTTTCTCAAGGAAAAGTGATTAAATTGGTTACTTTGGTTGAATGTGTACATTTTATCTGTATCTCAATCTGGATTCAAACGTAAAATTGCATATTTGTATCAAATATTTATTTTATTGGAAACTTCAGATGAGCTGATAATGTCACAGTTGATGCTACATATACGCCTGTTAAATGTGTGCCATAAAATGAAATGGAAAAAAAAAACAGTCAGAAATGTATGATCACAAAAACTTGCCTCTCTCTGCTTCTCTCACAGACGTATCCCATGGTCCTGGAGTACAGACCCCGGATCGACTTTGGCTAGAGCTACAGCTTCCCAATGAAGACTACACACAGTGACACGGAATAATGAAGATTTAAATGTATTTTTGTACATCTGATAATTACAAGTTGCTATGGTAAAGAGGTTTTATTCAACGTATATAGGCTAATATATATATATATATCAGAATACTTTATGAAATATTTTTCAAAGTTGTAACTGTTAAAAGGAGACTTCTGTTTACCTGTTTCATGTGTAGATTAAATGTTGATATTGTTTTCTACCGTGAATGGTTGATTTTCTTTTTTCTGATTTTTACCGAATCTGTTTTCTTTACTTTCCTTTTAACTTATTTGATATTAGAATCTACTAGCTTTTTCAAAAACCAATTGGTTGGTACATTTAATAAATGGTATATTCTGCACTGCTTAGTATTTTTACAAAATCATTTTCTGGTTAAGATTTCACCTTTTATTCTTTTTTTCATTAGTAAGCCAAAAAAACAACTACTTTCTAATCTTGCAGGATTGGTTGAATTCCTTAACACTTTAATGTATACGTCTGGTCTTTGCTGATCTTGAAAGATGGACTTTTAACTAGGACATTATCATGAAAGATGGTCATGAAGACACCTTGTTCAGACAGACTGCCGCACTAAAATGCTGAAAAGGTTTACTGTGATCAATTTAATCAGTTTCTGAAAACAAATGATTAACCTTGAAGGCAGCTAAAGAATACACAAATATAGAAATACATTTAGCAAATAGCATGCAGATGCACAGACACTGTCACCTGCAATTTGCAGTCAACCAATAAACTGCTTCACACTAAAGGTGGTAAATCAATGATGTCGTGATGATGTCACGGAGCAGGACTTTCAGCTTTGGGTCAAAGGTCAAGTCTGAGTTCTAAAATAAACTCAGAATGTTTGGGGTCAGACGCCTTGTGAAACAGTAGCAAGTGAATAATGACGTCGAGCAACACGAGGACTGGACCATAAAATACCAACAAACTTACAAAAATGCACACATGCACAATTTGGAAAATCCACTGTGGTGCATTCAAAAATTTTAAAATAATGACAACATGTGTATACCTTTAGAATATTGTATACGTATTACATTATTTAAAACAAGAACCCAACAGAAAACTAAGAAGCAAAGACACTCCTTTTTTTTCTTGTTGTCCGAGTCACAGTTATTCAGGTCAGGGGACCTTTACAGGGCTCCTGTTGGCCTACTTCTGGAACACTAAAATACAGTAAATTCCACAGTTAATAGGTGATAACTTATCTCAGTAAAGTCTGTGTTTGGCACTTGGGTTTGCGGGCACGGACCACCTTTCGAACTGTGAGTGGTTCCGTGTCTCTGCTAAAGGACACTTTGCTCTAGGGTAATTTATGGAGTGTCAAACTCAGTGGTGGTTATTCTAGGACCAAAAATCACCTCTTTACGTGCCGACAAACAGCCCCTGTTTCCCTTTTCTCATGATCGAAATTATAAATGTGACTTCTACACATTCAGTTGAGATCTGACTCAACACATTTCAGCCTAACCACTTCCCGTTTGTGAGGTGAAAGCTAAACACTCCAACTGCACTTGGCTTATCAGAATCAAACACAAAGGCAAGTAGAGCTGCATGAGAAAGGCTTTGCAACTGAGAAAGTCAGCCAATTGATTTCTCTTTAAAGGACTCTGGGCGATGAAGTTAAAAGGTTTCCATGTACTTTAAGAACACACGTTACATCCAGAATAACTAGAAAGTATACAGGTATATTGTACATGCTTTGGCCTCTATTAGATTTCACTGTAGATGTATACTGTGGTTAAAAAAAAATCTTCTTTTACTTTGATCTTGTCAGACCAAATTGGCTCATTTGATAAGGCTTGATAAGGCCTCATGTAGCAGTGGAATGACTTAATAAGGCTGTACATTGCTGTGGAGTGATGGTATCGCATCTAATTCTCCATTTATGGAACTCAATTCCTTGAGACCGCAAGCCAAATTCTTTGCATGCTAACACCAACAACATTTTTATAAGTCTGTATCACTGATACAGGAGAGGACTTCACCCCATTGCTATCCTGTGCTTCCGGTTCCAACAGTTGACACTCACATCCTCCTTTCAGAGGTTGGCTCAAGTTCATATCAGTTCAGTCTATTTTTGTCTTATTACACTTAAAATCAACAGAAAAAGAGACAACTTTCACAATTTGACTGAATAAATTCAATTCAATTCAATTTTATTTATAAAGGCAAAGCCAGAAGCAAAGCTTGTTTATGTCCACCTACTATACTATAATATATAGATACATATACACACATATGTATGCATACATATTTTCCACTTGTTTTAATTTCATATTATAACTTCGTTCACTGGCCTCTTTGAGTTTACACATATAACTGAAGTTTAATTACTGAATCAAATTTTTTTTAATTAAGTATTTTTGGCTGACATTTGAGTATTTACCTATTACTTAACATTTGTATAGGAAAGTGATTATAGTAACATACATTTGGAAAATAAATTTGAAAACCCTCATATTCCGTTTTTTCAAACTTCAAATGACAACTTTTAAGTTCTGTATTTAAAGATTCTAGTCTTCCCAGTATTCTCATCCGTTCTAACCTACAAAAAGGTCCACTATTCTAGAGTTCATTTGAGGTTGTTGTTCTATGCATGGTCATAAAAACAGGAGGGTGGTCATATCGTGTATGAGTTTGTACAGTAGCAGTAGCAAAAACATTTTCACTGGGTGTGGCAGTTTCGTTGGTTATCTTACTGGAATTTATGTAGACCAGAAGCCAAAACTGAACATTGATTTACAGAAACCCTTTGTAACTTGAACCCCTTTCAATTCAACAAGTCAATATTAAAATTATCCCCAAAAAAACATGCTTTGTGTACTTTTCTGATGAAGTAAACTCCTGAAATGAACAATAATGAATAGTGAAACAATAACTTATATTGGTCCAGATCTGTCATCTTACATATGGCAGTCTTTGCTTGCTTTGGTGTCCCATTTATTTTCAACAAAAACTGCCATTTCTTGTCCATGGTCTTCTCCTTTCTAAGTATATGGCTCTGTCTGACAATTTCTCCATTCTTATTTTTAGATTCACATTTAATTAGACTCCAGTGCCCTTCAGCATTTTGCTTATTGTATCGGAAATGTTGGTTTAAATGTATTCTTATTTAAAAGTTTGAGCAGATGTACGATTTTTCTCTATCATGGTCCTCTACTTGAATGCTAACCAACCCTGCTTAAGTCAAAAATATGGCTGACCTAAACCAAGAAGAGAAGCCATGGGAGACAGCTTCTCTCAACGCCTACTGCTCCTTTAGCAAACTGTCGGTCTGTGCATCTGCACTTACCTAAGGAGGGTGCCCTTACCGTCACAACCAGAAGAGACAAGTAGGACTCAGGTCTGTGTGAGACGGCAGGTGCAAAGCTCTGGCTGACAAGGCACTCAAGCTAAAGAGGGGGTAACTAGCTTCATAAAAAGGCAGGTTTTGGATACCTCCTCAATACAAAAAGACAGCATCTGAGCCAGTGGTGAGACACGATAACTCATCCAGCGGTGTTTTAATAACAGCCTTGAGCATTCAGTACAAGGTGAAGTTCCCACTGGTGGTCTGGTCACTTCACAGGGTATCAAAGCTGAAGAGCCACATTGCACGATGTACTGTATATGGCTCCTAGCTTGCCCATAACCTCCCTGAAATACTGCTCTATTTGCAGTTAAGCACCCCCAGAACCCAGTCCAACAGAAAAGGAGGACAGTATGGCTGGGACAGGCCAGAATGTGGGTTATCTGCACAACAAACTGCAGTACTCCTGGAACAAAGTCCTTTGAATGTTCCCCTACAGCAGCCCAACTCTAAAATGGTTCTAATGGACCCAGAAGTAGAGGAGCTGTCAGGGAAAGGGGAATTGGCCACAGGTTTCTTAATGCCATCTTAACTATGGGTGAACGATCAGCACCCTCAAATTCCAGAGCCTTTAGGGTACAAATGAGAGTAAGAGTACAAGGCATATAGCAGACCGGGCTGCCACACAATGTGGGCAAGGTTGTCCACACACATTGATGGGCGCTTGAAGTTCCCCCTGACGATGAACAGGTCTGCGTCCAAATTCTGACCAATTCTAAAATGTAACATGTGTTGACCACCGAAATTACTTCACCTGAACTACTCCTCTGGACAACCAGTAGACATTTACTGTGCCTGCGAAATGACTAGGCTTTAATGATGGGATATTTTGATGAGATTTCTGGATGAACAATCAGCAACCCCTACTGTGGAGCAAAGGGATGGATATCCTGCAACAATGTGGTGGGGAGAATTGTCTGAACTGGTTCTAGCATTATCTCAGAGTTCCAAGAAGGATATCCAGCACATCCATACAGGTTGTCCGAAAGCAAGTGCACTCTCTTCTGACATGTAACCAGTGTGCCTTTGCCAAGCCCTGAGCTTCATCTTCTGACCCGGTGAGGATTAACCAGTTGTCAAAGTAAGAATCCTCATCCCAGTCACCCTAAACAGCAGAGATGCCTCTACACCCACCCTCGGTGAAGGTCGGCTTGAGAATACCAAACAGGCTATTGAAAGGCTACATTCTCAAGATCAAAACTAAGTAACCTCCGGGTATTTAGAACATGGAAATATGTGTCAGCCCGGACTCCTTGAGTCATTCAGTCTCACAACCTTACAATTGTTTTACAGTTAACAGTTTTCAGTGGGGACCTAGCTGATTCAAAAGCACTCTTAAAAAGCTCGGAGTCGGAGGGAAAAGTAAGGAGTGTAGTTAAGTCTGATCGTTCTTATTGCCCATGTTTAGATAGCAGAGGACTCCAAAGTTGCGTAAAAGTTACAAATAAAAAGTGACAGAACAAAGTCAGAGCTTCTAGACTCACAACAGAGCAAATCCCAGAGGTCTGAATCTCATGTGTGAGATCAGATGCTGTCTATAACCAGCTTCACTTTTTCTTTTATCTCTAAATTTAAGTGCAGCTGCCTATAAACAATAAACCGCAATCACACATAAAGTTGGATATGGAGGTGATAAATACTCACAGCGGTAAGATATGTTTTGCTATTTTTATTTTAGAGATTCTGAGCGGTGGTCTCTGTGTTAATGTTGCTCGCAGCCTGTGGTTGGTCTCTAATGTTAAGAAGAGTGGAGGAGCGTAGAAAAAGGACCAGCTCATCTAAACCTTGGATCCCATGTTATTCATGAGAGTCACTATGTGTTTGACACCTGTGAAAACTCTTAAATACTATTGCTGATCTGGCAATGGCCGGTCACCCTCATATTGTCTGAGTTCAGGGGATCATTTTTTGACTTCTGAACCCTACAGTAATTTAGGATATGTTGGTCCCACAGAACACTCAGCCTTGTGGTTCTCGCTCTAAAGATTGTTGGTAAAATCGATAGAGAAATCACCCAGAGAAATGCTACAATGTGCCCAGGCACATTTGTGTAGAGCAGTAGCTAAATAAAATAATGCACATTTTGTGGCTCATCACTATTGATGATCTTTTCATTTTCACCAGTCCTTGAGAGGGACCATTTTCATTTATGGACTTTTGTATATTAAAATATAATTTTTAAAACCAAGAATGATTAATAGAGATCAACACAAACCTTAAATGGCTTATCAATTTTATCAGATATTTGTATGTCTATCTTAAAGATGTCTTCAAACTATGTATCTACAGTAATGTCCATTTTAAACAGTGATATTGGGTTCACTTTCAAGCATTTGTGGATTCAGAATTAAAGGTCAGAATGCAGGAAGATGAGAAGCTGAGATAGTATTGCCCCCCCCCTGGTCATCCATCAAAATCTCCGTCTACCTATACTGCATGTTTGGGACACTGCCAGCTATTTGAAAGACATATGTCAACAGAGGTAATGAATCTATCGTGATGATATCGTTTATGGGACACTTGACATGGATATCAGTGGGTCAGAGTCAGCACGAGACCTGAAGTCAAAACAAACACCAGAACGTGACTTTGAGATCTTTGCCAGTTGCTGTTGCACTTTAGAGAAGGAGCTGAATAAGTTACTTACCATAATCAGTGTTGAAAATATTTGTGAGCTTTCATGCAAGCCTTTTGTTACATGATATTGAAAAAAAAAAAAGACGGTAACATAAATTTCTATCTCGTTGTTTTTCTGCTAGCTTCTCAGAGGGGGAAACACCAAGTGATGTTGCAATATTAAGTGTCTCAATTGGTGTCAGTAGCAGCAGTTGTCACATAGTCATCATATTCCTTAAGTCGTAAAAAATACGGACCTAACTGGAACACTAACAAACATTGTGAAATATAACGAAAACCTATTCACTTACTTATTCACAGTGACCGTCTTTACTCTCCCTGACACCTTTTCCTGTAAATCATAACATTTGCAAGATCAAGTTGTTGTACCAACACTGGCAGCTAGGGAAAGTTTGGAAAGTGATGATCAATCACAGTGTTCAACCGTGAACATATTTCTTAAGATGGTGTGCTGATATGCTAGAGATATCATTCAGATGATCCTTACTGATGATTCCTTTATATTTCAATAAAGCTTTACCTTACCTTACTTACTGGATGGGTATTAGGTATCCTTCTGAATCCTGAATACACCACTTTGTAAACAACATTTGGGATTTGGGAAAGAATTTATAAAAAGTTTAAAGCGATTCTATGTGATTTTGAAGTCAAGCGACGCAAGTGGACTAAAGTGGCAGTGTTTAGCCCGATGGAAGACCACATTTCCCATTAGCACTCGCTAAAAGTCGCCAAAAAGTTGCCATGTCCCGGTTTGCAGCAGTTGGACGAATTTTCTGTTTTCAGACTTCCATTGCCTGAATGAAGGACGGATATCGATGAGGTAATGAATCAGATTGTGGATAATGAAATATGATTTGTGTTATGACGGCTTTGCAAATAACATAATTTAAACTTTGTTTTTGTACTGTAATACCGTATATAGCGGTAGAAGGAAATGCATAGTGTACACAATGACAGAAGATAACTAGACTGTAATGCGGATAGCAGATAGTAGATAACAAGTTTTATTCTGAGATGGAGATTGGTTTGTGTTAGAATGCATGGGTCCAAGGATGTAGGAAGTGGTTCAGAGGTCGAGATGGTTCTTGAGTCTGGGATGAGGCTATTGAGGCAGTGTTGGGAAACCTGGTGAGTAGATCGGCTAGATATGTTGAAAAGCAAGAGTAATTTGACAACAACCAGATGGAGCCTGAAGATCAGATGAGGACTGGAGGATAGCAGGTGGTTCCTTGGACCCTCAGATGATTGCAATAAGATATGGTAGAGATGCTGGCAAGATGGAGGGTGGAGTTGTGGGATCATGGCAGTAGCCCCTATCCTATTGATGCCCCTTATCATTGATCTCAGGGTTCTGCAAATAGAAATACCTACTGCAACTTTATGTTTTCCGCCTAGGGTAGGTGGGATGACTAGGAAAAAAGGTTTGATTAAGTAAGGCAGACTTGAAATTCAAATTCTTGGTCATTTCATTGTTCTTAGAATGAGTTTGAGGGTGGAACTCTGAAGATAGATTAACTTAACTTGATAACTGTCTAAAATATTCCAGATATAAATTGAGGACCACGGTTGGAAACAAGATCACAAGTTTACCCTTGATCCCTATGAACCTGATCACGAGTCTGTCTCCTTACCCAGACAGAAGTTTAGGTATGAACAGGCAGTCGGAAAATGTTAAGCATCTGTCAATGGCAGTTAAAATAAGATGGCTGAAGATGTAGGTAACTCAGTGATGAGGTCCAAAGAGTTAATGGACCAATGAAGTTGGGGGACAGGAAGAGGACATAGCAACCTTTGACAGGCTAACCAAGCTTTTTTTCTTGACACTTATATGAGAGCAAATCAAAGAAAGAAGGAAAATGAGATGATTAAGGTTATAGATTTTTCACTTCTAAGCAACTTTAATTGCAATAAATCTTTAAAAAAAGAAAGTAAGTCATTTTCCATGTCTTGCTCCAATCTTTGAACTTGTCGGAAAAAAAAATGTTTTCTTGTGGCTGACGTATTGCTGAAATGTTGGGTATGTTTTTCTGTGCTTGACATTTCACCTGCAGCCATGCAGTCACCATACATACGTGTCATACTGAGTGCCAACAGCTGTTTCCAGCATGACTCCCATAAAATGGCCACAGGAAAAAGTGGTGAGTCGCAAATCGTGAATAACTAAACCACCCATTTGATATATTTCAAATTAAAACTCCAGTCCTTATTATAGTTTTGAGAAAATGTTTATTATTTGAGTAAACAATATCGATCTGTTATTATTAATTTGGGGTCATTTTCTTTGGTCATATTTGTTTTTCACATTAATATTAAAGTGTCATCATATTCTATCTCAAATTGCTTTTACTGGAACGTTGACGCTCAGTTTCCCGTATGTCTGATGTCATCACCGAGGAGAGGTCCGATGACTCACACAGAAGTGCACCTGTCTGTCACACCGTTTCGCTCCTTAACTTGGCGTGATGATCGTGTCTTTATGTCACTTCTGATGGATGTACAAACGGATTCATGTTCTTTCCTGTAACTGCCGACCTATTCATGTTGCCACTCCTGTACAGGAAAGACTTGTTTAAATAACTTAAGATTAACAATGACAGAGAAAATGCATTGAAAATAAGACAGGCTAAAAGCTCTTTTTATGTTTTTTTAACTAGGTATATTTTTGTTTCCACAATAATCCCTAAATCAAGATCTCATTTATTTTTTATCCTTGAACAATTTTTAACAGTTTATTACCACTGAAGAAGTAAGGATGTGTTGAATTTTAGATAAGAAAAAGTCAGACATTGACTTGCAGAATTTGTCTGGTAGGAACTGATTTATTTATTATTTTTCACTAACTGTATATTTAATTTTCTTTTGATTAATATTGAAAGTATCTCAATGACTCTGTTCAGAATGAAAGAACTGTTCATAAAGACCAAGGCGCTACTGTGTCTGAAATATAAATATAGAACTGTGATATCTTAAATTCCTTTGAGTGACACCAGATGACTAATTGGTCATTCCTACATTTCTCTGATACAGAACCCAGCTAGCTTCACACTTACCATACATACCTACTCATCACTTACCTAAGAATGATCCTTCGTCTCTTAATCCCAGCGGCATACTTCAAACACACATTATTAAAGAGTGAGTTCACCCAAAATTCTAAATTCACTAATTTTCTACTCACCCTCATGTCAACTAAGAGTAATATGTTCCTTTCTGGAGTTATTGGCAAAAGTTTGTTCATTTTAACGTAGTGTCTGGAGCTCAACCAAACACAAACAGGAAGTACACCAGGTAAATATCATAAGCGTTTCCAGTCTACTGTCAACAGTGGAAGTCGGATGTTGACCTAGCAGCTAGCCTAGCATCGTCCTCTAAAAACATTCTTAAAATATAGACTTGTTTAAGTTTTTAACGGAACAATTCCTCTTGTCGAGGCTACAGACTAGTAGCATTGGATGCTTTTAAGTCTCTTTTTGGATGAAGAGGAAGAAAAAGGCAACTGAGCTACAGTTGCTATGTTATAATGGACATACATTTTTGTATACAACTTTAAAAAGGAACAGATGACTCAATCCTTAGTCGACATTAGGGCGAGTTGAAAATGCGTAAAATTTGAATTTTGGTAACTGTATCTCTTAGATCAATTGTCAATTCTGTAAATACTAGTTTCTAATGTGCCTGAAAAATAAAGTTATGAACACCTAACATTCGTGCAAATTGGACTATGGCACTAGTCACTGAATTTTATGTTGTGATTGCGACCTGTCCCTTTAAAGAAGAGAGATGAGACTGGTTTGTATTGAGTTCAGGCCACAGAAACATCGAGCTACTTCAGTTTCATGATTGAAAATCTGATGGAGACAGCAATATAAGACTATATCAATAATGTTCATTAACCCTCTTGAGAATGTATGATACATAAACATCTCTAGTTTTATATATAAATCTAAAGAGCTTGAGGTAAAGAAACTGTTCCTCTGCGTGTTCTTATATAAGTTTTTATTTGATTATTCAAATAAAAGATGGGTTGTGAGGTGCTGGATCATCATCCACGTACCTGATTCATCAGGTCAGTGAGTTATTTCGTAAACACAAACACATACATACTGTGGTGATGGATCTATATTTACTTGGCAAACTGGGCCAAGAGCGTCTCGAGCATGCGACGCCATCACGTGAGTCAGAATCTTGACGACACGAGTCTCGTGTTCAGTTCGCCGTTTCATGTCGCAGCATTCTTCTGTTTCACTCGAGGTCACCTCTGTCAGCATTCACAGAGGGAAATGGAGCAGTGGCGTACTTGAGGAGATTATATACCTCATTGAACCATGCAGGGGTTGAATAAGAAGCTTTCAATGGAACTAAAAACTGCTCCTGATGCTTGGTTGATACGTGCTCGTGCAGCAAAGGAATTAAATACTAACAATGGAGCAGGAGCCTTCAAATGTTACACGCACAGGGTGCATTTAACTAAAAATACTTGATGGGAGCTGCTGTGGCTGTGTTGGAATATGAGGCAAACATCTCCCTCTAGTGGCGAATCGAATACCTTAATGATGGTTATAATTTATTAGTTTTCTCATTTTATTGTGTCTTTGACTTTTCTTTTTTTTTTTTTTTTTTTCCTTTTTCTTAAGAGGTTTTCGATTTTACAGTATGTCTACTTTTGACGTTCAGACTTTTATATGTTTCTCATAAAGTGTTAAATTTAATAATATTTTGTCTGTGCTTATAGGACATTTTTCATCATGGAGCACTAACACATTCGCATTATTATTTTTTAACCTCTTTTTAAGCAGAGGGGTAAAATGGGTTAAGTTTAATAAACTTAAAACAAGGCTGATCCTCAGCTGGTCAAAGGTTTGAGAAGACAGTATTTACAATTCAACATATTAACCAAAATGTGATTTAATTTTCTGAGTAACCAGACAGAAAATTTAAGTAAAACCACACAATCTATATGTAACTATTTACTGTTAAATTAATGCAGAGGTGTCATCTCCCATTTTAATATCAATTTATAAGTTTTCAAACTTCTTTCAAATTTTATTTAACTTTATATAAAAGATGACATTGAAGATAACATTTCGGGTAGCAGGTTTTTTTTCTCATAATTCTACATATCTATTGTTATCCTGAATGTAATTTCCGGTGAAAGGTGGTGAGAATGTTATGTTGAATCATATGTCTTTGAATAAAAACAATAACCTTTTTGCATGGCTAGTTACTGTTTAGTTTTAGCACTATTTTTTTTAACTGATCATTTTCAGGCAGGTTTAGTTTTTAGTTTAGTATACTTCTCATGGACACTGGTTGTCAGCTCTCTTCTATACAAACTTCTCGTAGAGGAGGACTTTTCCAATCCGCAAGTTTGCTTGAGCATCTGGAAAAAAACCCTCCAAAAACAAAAACAAATTAAACAGTAAATGGCAATAGGAACACTATTAACAATACCATCAGGATGTTTCTCAATATTATTTCTTATACCTGTTGCGTAGTATAGGTTTATTAATTCAAAACTTTACTTACATTTTGTAAAGAAGATATTGAGTGACTCCTCTCTCCTCCATCCATGTACGTCCGTCTAGAAGCTGAAGTACAGTACCATTGCGACATCTTGTGGGCATTATTTCAAATTACATATTTCCGCTCCATCAATAAACCATGTGAAACGAAATAATAATAAAAGGTTAAGAATCACAATATAAACAATAATCAAAACAGAGTTTTTGTATATTAAAATAAAAATATATACTGTATATTCAACTGTTTGTACTTGTCGTTGATGTAAGTAGAGACATATTATAATATGTACAATCTACAATACACAATACTGTACATTTTTCAATCCTTAATAGACGTCTTGGTCATAATCACATATTTATCAAAAGCTATTATTTTTATTATTGTAGTGACAAAAACATGTATTTACAAATGTTTTTTTCACACATTGATTGTATATTGGCAATTAAAAGATATGTATTTTGATTCATTTGAACACTCCCATAATTTTTTATTTAATGATCCCCTACTGACTTGTAATTATATTAAAAAATAAAAGATACATTTGCTAGGACTTTTTTTTCTCTGCTTTTATATGGGGTTACTTTAACTCTAGTGTCTTGAGATAACTTGGCACTTGGCACTTAAAATCAATGTCATTTAATATATGTCTATGTAGAGCAGGGGTGTCAAACTGGTTTTCACCAGGGGCCACATCATCATAATGGCTGCCCTCAAAGGGCCGAATGTAACTTATAAATGTAACTAAATGTAAGCTAATGTAAAATAAATGTAACTACTCCTTAATGTTAAATAACTTTGAATTTATTACTTGAGAGGGGGCATAACTACTGTAAAACCAACAATTGTGAGCTGCTAACAACATGTGTGATGCAGCATTTTACAATAAAATAAAAATGGCTGCACACAGCCTTGCATGTGGTGCACTAAATACATTGCTACACATAAAAATAAGTCAAAACTTACAGACTAACAAGTTGCAACTGAAATAAGTCTGACAAGCAACTTTTCCTGTTGATGCACATGTGTCATCACACTTGTCATCTCAAGCAGAAAAAAAAAAAAAAAATTGCAGGAAAATCAGATTGGTGAGTCTTGTCATTATATGTCCCAACAAGAAAGAAAGTCTCACAACCAGTTATTGGTCACGTTTTTAGGTTCCCCAGCTTATATATTGGCTGTGTCAATTCTTGTTGATGAGTAGATGCCTGAACACACCAAGTGGATCCCCTCTCCACCATCCATTGGTCATGTTCTGCCAGTTTGCCTTTTAATTCATCGGCAATTTGTTGTTTTTCTTGATGCGTAAACATGTATTTGCCTTCCCACCTTTCTTGAAATAGCCTTCCCTCTGCATCAACTTTTCTCTTCTTGGACATTTTGCGAGGATGTATTTGTATTTCTCAATTCCACCTGTTCGCATTGATTTGGAGACGCTACAGCCTAGTGGCGGATGCGTCAATCGTGGGAAACATAATACCGTCAGGCATGCATTGTGGGTAAATGTAGGTTTCTTTACAAGCCAGCAGCCAGCAACTTGTGCGACACTTTTTCCTGCTGAAATTGGTCATGTGACAGGGAGCGATTGACAGTCCAGGGACTCTGTGTGTGTGTGTGTGTGTATATATATATATATATATATATATATAATTTATTCACCATCAATGGCATAAAATCAGATCATTGAGGACTTTTTAAAGCCATGTAAACTAGATAATATTAAGCATTTTTTAGCATAACTTTTTTTTCATGTTATGAGAATATTTAATTACATTTTTTAGGATAAAATGAAAGCAGACAAGAAAGCATCAAGAGAAAATGAACTAAAATAAACAATTTTCGTCTTCTATTTATTTGTTTTTGTTTATTTATCTCAGTTATATGATATAACCATGTTATCACAATGTTATATTATTATTTTTAAATAAGAAGCAATTTGAGCCATGTCGTTAATATTATTAATACTATTACGTTTTTATGATCAAGGTAAAACATAGTGTGTAGCTTATTCAAACCCAGAACCTTTGCAAAGAGTTTAAACAATAATAATTCATTGGCATATGAATGATACTGAATTTCTATTTGAGTAACAGAAAATACTCATTAATTAACACAAATATAAATTTAATTTGATTTATATGCCAAAGATGCGAAATAGTTAGCACTAAATTGAACAAATAAAAAAGTAGGAGAAAGTCATAGTGAGGAATATTTTTAATTTTCCATCAATAGTATTATCATGAAGACTATACTTGTAAACTTCTAATTCCCGTGATGGACGTTAAAACCTTCGCTATTATGTTGAAAATTCAAAGGCTTACTATCCCCAAACAAATATACATCCTTAAGGTTCCCTTTGAAGCCGTTTGAAAACAATCCTGATGTCACCACTGATATATTCCTACTCAGCTCAAAACCCCCGAAGTAAACCACGCCGCCATAGTTGAGGGCAACATATCTTCCGAAAGGATCCACGTCTTCAAAAGCCACCGTCTTGTTATCAAGAAGAACTTGGACTGTCGTGCCGTCGATGGCAATGGAGAGATGAAGTCGTCTTCTGCAACAGAGGGTCTCGTTTATGATGGTCAACGGTCGCTGAAGTCTTTCTCCGAGGTTGAGGTGGAGTTTCAAGTTTCCCTTTTCCAAACCCACCGCCAGGTAGTCGTCGTCTTCCTGTTCCCCGCTGCCCATCCACATGATCAACCCGTCAGGGGCGTTTGCTTGTAGATCGAAAGAAACTTGAGTGGACTTCAGATTCCTGACGTTGAACCTGGGGTCCCGATATTTGACGTAAGACCTTCCTTTAAACTCCAGCACGTCGGTGGGTATCTCTGAGTCACAGTACTTGCCTCCCCGGCCTAATGGACACAGGCACTCGTAGGACGTGGCGTCGACAGGGGCACAGATGGAGCCATGAAGGCAGCTGCTTTCAGAACACCCCACTGACCGCTCGCACGCCAGTCCGGTCCAAGATGGAGGACAAAGACATGTGAAGGAGTCGACACCTTGGGGTCGACAGCTGCCTTCGTTCTTGCACACTTTGTAACCACAAGCTGTTCCGTCCCAGTCCCCGACGTTTGCTCCGCCTGTGGCCCCAGTTTCTGTTAGCTCGAACTCATGTCCATTCAGAATCAACTCCCTCACACTGCCGGAAAACCCCACGGCTTCTCCTTCTTTGGCCTCTGAGGTCACAGAGCTGAGAGACGACACGCCCCCAACGAAAACCTCCGGGCCAACGTCAAGAGTCGTCATCCCCTCAGTAGCGTTTAGTCTGACCTCCTTTCCATCCAGACTGAGGAAGCCTTGGTTGCCAATCCGGCCCGCTTTCACAGTGTGCCAGATCCTGCCACGGGTGTCAATCTTATCAGATGACTGTAACATCTGTGTGCCGTCTCCCAAGTTGTACCTCAACTGGACGAACCCAGAGGTCAAGGAGAGACAGAAGTAGTCCCCTGCGAAGACAAAAGATAACGACAATGTTTTTCTCATGAAACATGACTTGCTAACATTAATGGAAACTCCATCTTTCCACAAAAAAAAATATTTAACTAAAATATTATTGAGCTCATTAACATTTTGCTGCTAAACTGCTTAAAATACTTCTTACATATCCAAAGACCCTAGATTCCACTTTGTGTAATGGTGAACAAATCCATTTTTTTTTTTTTTAATTGTTATAAAGAAAAAACTTCTAAATCAAGAAAAAAAATTAGAAACATTATTTATTACTTAGTAATACAAAATATTTTATAATAATAAATACAACATTGAAACAAAAAAAAAGAATCAGATAAGATTCTTTTCTTGAGGTTTTCGATACGTTTTGCTATAGATATATATCAATAATTAATGAATCATAATTTCATACTTTTTTTATTGTTGATTTTATTTATATTTATTTTATTAAGGAAATAAATCGCAAAAAAATGATTTCCAAAACAAAAAGGAAAACTAAAAAAACATTTTCATAATAAATTTCCAAAACCCAACTAAAAATATATTGTCTAATATAATGATTTATATTAAATGTTGTATTTATTAGTTTAATGTTGTTTTTTTTTACTGAGGACTTACCAGCTCTGGCACTGAGATGCTGAGCCGCGTACACAAGGATACCATCTTGTGCCAAAGATTGGAACTGCAGCTGTAAAACCGTCCTGTGTCTGACGCTCATCAGGGGGAAAGACATCCAGGACGACTGGTTTCCACTGAAAAATGGATCACTGATGCTGACGTCTACAGGAGAAAAAAAAAAAGCCGCTGTTAAATAACACAAGTCTTTTCTTATTAAAAAGAAAAGACACATAATGATCCAGATGGGAGTTCAGCTATGTGACCTTTCTCGCAGTAGACCCCTGCGCTCCCCAGGGGGCACTGGCAGGTATATCCTTCCGGAAGAGGGATGCAGGTGGAGGCATGGGCGCAGAGAGGAGGGGGTCTGTGCTCGGAGTCACACACAGATACTGTCTCGGAACAGAGGGCGCCTTTCCATCCAAATGGGCATTGACAACTGCAGGGGGGACACAGTAGGGAGCGGAGAGAAGCTTGTTATTCTTGTAGCATTTCGAACTCTGTGCAAACAATAACAAAAACAGGAAGTAGGTTTGCAGACTTACTACACGGATGAACCGGAGTCCACGCATGTTCCTCCGTTTCTGCAGTGAACATGATCGCAGGGGGTGATTCCACACTGACCCACGCTGCGCCCATAGGCGGGATTTCCTGCAGGCCCTCCAAGTGTTTGGAACTTCCTGTCTCTTCGTGTTCGAAATTGTAAGTCGAAAATGCAGCCTTGAATCAGAGATAAAAACATACAGGAACCTTCAACTGTCGTTATATGTGGCCCACAATAACTTTTCTAAATGCAAGTTGGCTCAAGATTCAATTTTATTGTAATAAAAAGAGCATCAAACATCAATGTCTTGATATCCAACGATTACTCTAGTTAAATTGGCCAATTGACCGTTTCCTAGATATTACTAGATAGTGGAGATTATATATTTACACTGATGTGCCTGGTCCGTCTTAACCCTTGTGTTATCCCTGGGTCAAGTTGAACGACCTCCGCCACTCCGACTCAAACCCATTTGTTTTCGAGCCACCGGGTCACCTTGACCCAGAGATGACACAAGAGTAATAATTATGGCCCCTTGCACCTCTCGGCAAGAAACCTCAATCTATGTCATCATTTTAACCCCTGAATCCAACATTATCAATTGGAACCAATATATTTATCTTTTGAAGTGATTGTCATTGATAGAAAATTGTTTTCCATGTTGCAATTCAACTTCCGTACGCATGAAGTCTGTTTGATTATTATTTTATTCCTACCGTATTTTCAGCACTATAAATGGCACTTAAAAGGCTTTAAATTTCTCAAAAAACGACAGTAAGCATGTAAGTAAGTGCCTTATAATCCAGAGCGTCTTATATACGAACCTTACCTGGTGGGTGACTTGTTTACAAACACTTTCGTGACTGTGCGCTGACTGAGCCGACACGCAGTGGGCGGAATAACGTCATTGAGTCATCACGGGGTAGGATTAACTACGAACGACTTCTATAGAGTACGATTACTGTCACCGTTTTGAGCGAGTGTGTCTTGGTTGTTGAACACTCAAAACTTTTTTTTTGCACAAAATCACTCTGCTGCACCCTCAACCATTCATACACGTGGGTTCAACATGTCATACACGCACGCTCTAGCTGTCATACACTCGCTCAACTTTTCTGCACACAACACCAGTCTCACGTGCTGCTGCTTGAAGCCTTTTAAACATCATTTGAACATCGTTACCATGGGAGTGAACGGAGTTTCCAGAACGCTTAATAAAGTTTGACTTTATCTGATTGTTTTGTTGACATTGCCTATAGCACAGCTTTATCTAGTGGATGCATAAAGCAACCCCAGTCGAATGTTTGACTGTACCTTTTATTTTATGCGCCTTATAATCTGGTGCACCCCATTTATGAAAACAGTTCTAAAATAGGCCATTGAAGCTGCCCCTTATAATCCGGTGCGCCTAATAGTGCGGAAAATAAGGTACTTTGATTTCCTTGTGTAGTAAAATATACAAAAACGGCCACTAGATGGCACTCTAAGTTTGAAATTGATGCCAGGTTTTGTTAGATTAGTTGATTAGAGCCAAATATTATAAAGACGAGAGTGTCATCTAGTGGTATTTAAAAATAAAGAGATGTATCATGATACGTGACTCAACTACACAGCTGTATCATGATGCCCCATCAGTACCTATATCTACACGTCTATATTATGGGTTCATATCAATACTCAGTTAGTGCATATGTCTTTTTTATTAAAAAAAAAAAGTGTTCAAAATTTAATTCGTAAAAATGAAATCTTCAGGTCAAATGAAGGGCGTTATTTCCCTCCGTCTTGCGCTCCTCATCACAATGACAGGTGGCTCTCATGATTCAATTTCTACCAGACAATATTTACTTTGGTCTCTACCTGCTCAACACAAGATCCCCTATAAATAAAAGGCTTTTTTTCACACATGCACGCACTCCATGCTGCATTAGTCACTGGCATAAACAGGATGCAGGGGAAATGTCATGCTCATCCATGAATATTCATGGGGTGATGTCGTCTAGTTGGCAGACTCAAGCAATGGTTGCGAAAGGAGGCAGAGTCTTAAGGCAAATTGCGAGTCACTTCTGTCTTATTTCCACGGAAGACTTCAAAACATATTTGAAAGAAAAGCAAGAAACTGAGCAAAGTCTGGGAAAAGTGCTGAAAATATTGTGATTCATTTTCAGGAATTGGTTTAGTATAATCAAGAGGTGTATGTGTTATGATGGTGCATCACCAGTGTGTGTACCAGCGGATCACTGAAAAAAACCAATAGAGTTTATCTTTCCCCTCCTGCGGTCACGGTTGCTTGCTCTTCTTCCACCTTCTTCCACAGGGGAGTGTGGATTTGTTGATAACTGGGAGTGAAGTGCATTATCAGTGTGTTCAGACGCAGCCATCATGATTAGAGCTCGCACAAGGTCACACAGATCTGATTAGAAGCTCATGAGTTCTTATTACAAACCAGGCAGAGGTTACAGATCCACCAGGTTATACTGACCATCTCTGCAGCGATATGACACATCCTTGTGGAGAGAAAACAGCCAGACATCGCATTTTGACAGTTTAAATATGCCCTGATAAATCTAGTTCAGATGTGCTGGACGGCCAGAACTGAAATAATGGAATAGGAACGTGGGGCTGGGAAATGATTGCTGGGTTATGGACAATCACTGCTGCATTCGAGCGTTTGGCCTTATGGCCTCAACTAACGCTCACAATAAATACTATAAAAGTTCATGCTGGTCCTGAAGGTGAAGAATCAGGTGTGGGAATCCTAGCAGACCCATGAAGCCAGAGGAAGAGTGGCATGGTTCCCCTGGTCACATTTATTTTTACGAAAGAGCAGCATACGATTTTGCAAGACTCTGGAATCTGCTCCCCGATCCTCTCTGCCTGTGTGGTCGCTATTACTTTTAGCAAATGTAAGGTTTATCTACATGTCCTTCTAATGGTAATATACAATCATATTTTTTTTTTACCTTGGGTACCTAGGAAAACAGGTACTGTGGAACGAACCAGACAAAGAGCTAGAACCCAGTTCTCCTCGCTTGGGAGGAGGTCACCAGGTCCTACACATGGAACCAAGCCAGCTTTGAGTAGCTACCCTTTTTAGACCGCTTAAAAGGTGACCCTTGTCCTGCTGGAGGCCTTCAATGCCCAAGCTAGCAACTGCAGTGAGACCAGGGGGTGTGTTTGGAATGAACTCCACTTGATCTGAGACTAAAATGTGCTTCGTTATTGGACTTCTTTGCTCATCACACAAGTCCATAGTAAACACAATGTTCAAGTTTAGGTGTGTGCACGGATGCATTTTGCACCAGGATACCTCAGGCAACAATTTGATGACCAACGTTGTAGATGTATCTCTTTGACACTCTGGGAAAATGGAGCGGAAATGTCCACCAACTTGGTGGTGGAGGATATCTGTCAGACCCGAGAGACCCAAACATGTTGTAATTGTCTGCTGTGAAAGTCTGGCTGAGCATTTCCTGAATTTAACCATTTCCTGGGAGAAGGGTTGGACATTAAGTCTAAACTGGCCATGTTTTGTGCTATAGATGTTGAGGCATCCTTTTGTAGCTGTCGCCATTAGGTGGTCAGTCCCTGTCATGATGGTAGTCTCAGAACCCTCTGGTAGACCCTAGCGATTAAGCATGATGTCAAGCTGAAGAAAGAGTTCTATTGGACCTTTTTACCCTGTGGGACTCTTGAGGCAGCTGATAGGTATTGGCAGACCAGGGGCTCTGTGGCTTTGTTAGCTTTATAGCTAAGCCAAGAACCTGTGTTCGGAAGGATTTTAGTGGGGCAGAGAAGGACCTTCATATGACCTCGTAAAGTTTCTGGACCTCACTGAAAAATAATCCAAAATGACATTTAAAAATAGTTGTTTTTTTGTTTCTATTCAAATTCAGATAAACATAAATACATCGTTTATTCCTGTTACATTAAAATTCTGTGTGCTCCCTCAAACAAATGAATAGGAAGTGAACTCATTTTCTCCAGTCACTGGGAATAAAACCTTGGTTCTCTTGAAATGGATGTGCCATGACATTTCCTAATAGCAAGCTTTAGTGAGACTGCAGAACGTGGTTAAGATATTCATCAGTGTTGTCATCATTACTGTTGTGGCAAATTCGCTCCACAGCTCAGCCTGTTCGCACAATGGATAGACTCATGAACACACACCTGAGAGGAAACACAAACGAGGCTGATGGTGGCGCGGATTATTAGCATGCGCCATCGTTCAAAAGACTTTATCATCAGTCCAATAGATGTGTAAACAAAGCACCTTACTGCTGCACTGTATGATGTGATTAAAGCGTGCAGATATCATCGACCTCAGCGCTGTGTTCTGGCCTCACTAACAGTCCGACTGGCTTTTCATTACATGCCAGACTTCTGCTGACAAACGGGCAGTGATCTGCCGAGGAACTTTGTGCTTCAGAGCTCTTAATGAAGACAGGGGTGGTGAAGGCAATGAAGCCATCTTACCTTGAAAACCTTCACGAAACCTCGAGCCAAGTGGCAGGAGTTCAGGAGTATACTCATTGTATCCTCCCACAAAGACCTGGTTGAAAACATTCAGGCCCAGCAGAGGTCCCGGAGACAATCCTGTTCTGTTGCAGAGCCCATCAACCTTGGAGTCAGAAAATGACAGGAATGAATCAGATCATATTAAAAACATCTGCGTCCCTGAAATCAACCAAAAATCCTTCACCTTGAAAAATACACCATTGGCTCACAGCAGTACCACACAAATGTATTGAAGATTTTAAAAAAGTTAAGGAATCAATATTTTTGATTCATGTTTTGACTGAAAGTAATTCAGCTTTTTAAAGATGCTGCCATGTTTTTTGAAGAGGATCAGAAAGGGATTTTAATTATCACTGTCAGACTTAACATAGGTGTTTTTACCTTGCCTCCACAAGACCCCATAGACTGTCAGTCTATTGATTCATTTATAACTTATTTTAATAATGGGCCTGTCCAGAGTATATCGCAAAAGAGGCACCCAGAAGGGATGCTTAAAATACCACCTCAATGTATTTGTATTCAAACTTTATTCATTTTTATTTCAGTTCAAAATTCGTGGCCATATTTGGTAATACTGTAGTGATGGGGAGATGATGTTTCATGATACAGGGAAGATACTGTATCTTGATACAGTTTTTTTTTTTTTTCAAAGACAACTACATAGAACTCTTTTCTTTATAATCATTCGTTCTAATCTACTAATTTAATGAAATATGGCATCATTTTCAAACTTGGAGTGCCATCTGGTAGCCTTTAAAATTAAGACACCGTATCATGATACAATAGGGAAAACACTGCATTCATGATACAGTTTATTTTAAAAGTACACTAGATAGCGATATTTTCTTTATAATCATTGGTTATAATCTACTAATTCAATGAAACCTGGCATAATTTTTATTTTATATTGAAGATGATACACTGTTTTCACTACACAGCTGCATCATGAGACTGTCAGTATGTGGCACAAACAAAAATCTGAGGTTTCAGTAGAATAGCTGTTAAAAGCAAAACATGATAAGGCAGAGGGTGCCATCTAGTGGGCAAATGAAAATAAGAACACTGCTTCATGAAGCTTTGTCAGCTCATAACTAGTATAGTAACTATATATTAACTATTAGAGTTGGAAGGTACGAATTGTCTCTTGCGTTACTCTTCCCTCTGCTACAAAACACTATACTACGAATCCCATAATGCAACAGTTGCAAACTCTTATCGAAGAGAAAAGCTGTGAAACTCACCACGAGCCAGCCAACTTTCTTCGAGCGACCAAATGTCACAGTGTGGATGTCAACGCTGTGGTTCAGTCGATCACAGATGATTGTAGCAATACCAGATCCTAAATTAAATCGATGTACAATTCTGCCGTTACGTATGCCCAACACCAGAAAGTCATCGCCATCAGAATCTGTGAATGAAAAGAAGCAAAGATAAGTTAATATTAAATCATTCACTTCAGGGTCAAGTTCTATTAAAACCCTTCCTTTGATTATATTTAATCCCTTTTATCTCTGCTCTTTTGCGTTACATGATCGCTGCTAGAAAATAATAAACTGTGCTTGCTCGAGGTGATCAAAGACTGCACTTCGTCACGTCAACCATCATGTGAATTGCGTTTTCCTGCATTTCAACATTTTTCCTTTGAGTTTGTGCCACTGCCTACATCCAAGCTCCTGGAAAGTGTTTCATTATTCATATTCCTGGTCTTGTTTTTTTTTTTTTCTTCCTCTATGTTGATGAGCACTGCTCCCAAGAGAAAACAAGCGCAAAGGATCCACCAGATCCTACATTTTTTATTGTCATTTCAACTCTCCTTCCCGTTGTTGATAAAATACTCGCAGCAGTTACCTGCTCCAGCGACTGACCCCACGGCGAGAGACTCTAATTTAAAGTGATTGATACTGACGGTGATGCCTTGGATCTATTTAATGCAATTAACTGTGATGCTTTTGAGATGATTGGCTCTTATGGTTCATGGGGAAAAAAAACCCAACATGCTCCTTTTGCTAGTCCACGATGACAAATTGTTTGCTGGAAATCAACTAATTGCTGGACTCGTTATTACTGTTGCAGAATCTGCCAAGTATGAAATCTCTCAGGAAATCCCTTTGATTAGAAGATATCAGAGGAAATTGGAAATCTATTAGGAAACATATTAACATACAAAACAAGTTCATTTTCTTTTAAACACTTGGTGAGACTTTCATCTCGCTGTTTGTAATGAGTTTGACAAGGGTGGGCTTTTTAACGGGTAAACCATTTAAATTAAATATTAGAAGCATGTGTTAAACTAAATACTTTGGGGGGGATAAATCGGTCCGCTCAGTACTTTATATGAACACTTTAAATTGTTGACACAAATGTAGTGTGCCAGTGCGTGTTATATTGGGAAGCAAAAAAGATAACTTTTGTTCAGCTTATTGTCAGGAAAAACCCAATAAAAGAGAAAATATGTGGCAGAAGATGGTGCTTTCATGTTACATGTCAAAGTTAGTAGTTAATTATTTTTGATTGAATTGACTCTGCAACAGCAAATAAGCCTGGAATTGTGATGACGCATCATAAATCAGTGTGTCCTTGTCATGAGCTCAGTAGTTGGTGCCCTCTATTAAACAAACAATGCAATATTTAAATCAAATAGCTGTTTAAAGCAATAAACATAGAGCAGAAAAGGGTAGTAAAAGAAGCATCATCAGCACCTTCAGTACCTACTACAGTGGAAAGATGATACTATTGCTAAGCGACAGAAAACTCACAAAATCATACTTAATTATCATTTAAAATTTATTTCAATTCACATATTTGTTTACCTATAAAACTATGAAGAAGTTTTGCTCTCACAGGCTAGAACTCTCCGGAAGTTTCTCTTAATCACAACTTTTTGTCTGTATAAAATACATCTGTCTTATAGAAGACACAGTCCCCAGACTCAATCCATCAGACAACACCGTCTTCATCTTGAGCAAAGCTATTCAATATCTGCTGACATCAAGGACAAAGATTCTAGACTTGAATGGCATACAAGACAACAGCAAGAAACTGGATGTAAAGAAGACAAATGTTGGTGCGATAATTAGAAAATAGAAGTAACACAGCGGTAAAACCCCTGAACTATTCAGAGTGATGTTGTCAGATGAGTTCAAGCAACAATTTGAGTAGCCATGTTATGAACAGGAGGAATTCAGACCATGATCCCAAATACAACATCTTCAATGGGGGAGTTTTTCTGCTGAGGTAAAAGGTCAACATCAAGTGTAGCATGGATGAGGTCTTGTACACAACCCTCTTCTCTCAGAAATAAAAAAAGTTGGTTGTGAATGAGTCTTCTAGCATGACTATGTCCAAGGGGCCACGCGGACAAAGTCACACAAGAAAATGTACTATAAGGTAAAGGATTGCCCCCCTGACCTTATCCTTTTCACTTAAGCTTCGCGTTTACAACCGACTATCTGTGAACCAAAAGTATTCAGAGAGGATCTGCAAAAAATAATGATTTTAAAAGAATATGTGAGAGCACCTGTTTAGTTTGTTTAAGCGCTTTGTGACCCTGGTCTGGAAAAGCGCTATATAAATAAATATTACTTACTTACATTTAAAAAAATGTCCAACCACTGTACCTTCAACCACATTTTCTCCACCAAGTGATGTTTTTATACAGGATCAAATACTTGTTTCACATGGTTAAAGTTGAAATAATTACATCTTTTAGAGTGATGGGTCGATGAGGCCTCATGATACAGCTGTTTAGTGAACTGTATCAGTGGCTGGTATAAACTTTGGCTCGCGATTCGTTTTTCTTTTCAAATGAACACACTCCAAGCCAACCATTTTTCAGTCCACTGTGCCTTCGCTTATCTTATCTTATCACCATCCTTTCTTCTCACACGTACCCTCTTCTTTCCTCAACCACATCCCTGGATCTCATTTGTCATCTTCCCCTTGTGCCCTCTCTCTTGGTACTTCCATTTACAACATTCTTTGTTCATTTCAATCATACAAACTAAGCCAATCTTCTTCAGGAATGTACTTAGTGAATAAGACAACAACTACAGAGTTAAAATATAATTAGCTTACATTGAAAAAGGTTTTTTAAGGCTTAAGATTGCAGAAATGTTTCAAGAATCTTGAAGTGCTAACTAATGTACAGACATACAGCCAAACCAATTATTGTCACTTAATCCAATGATTAAATGCAGATCCAGATCAGAAGAGAAAAACATTGGTCCAGACTTGTGTCATAACTTTTGGAATAACCTGAATCAAAAAACGGTTTAGTTTTTCTTTGCCCATTAAGCCAGTGGACATTCATAACAGAAGGTTATAAATAATTAACAGATTAGTAAAGTCACAACATGTAAAAAAACCTTCTATTGTACTTCTATTTTTATAAAAATGTTCATTCTTACCTTGCCCTTTGTTTCCTGCAAAAATGATCACATTGTCTTTTACTGCAGACACGTCGTTTAAAAGGCTGAACTTCAACTTGAACTCGTAGAAGAGACTCAGGCTCGGCATGGAGGAGTATGCCATGAAGGACGTGTAACCGAACTCGTCATTGCCACTGAATCTGGGCCGAGTTATGTTGATGGCTGCAAAAGCAAGAATGAAATCACAAGTTAGAGGAAAGATTTAAAAAGAAAAAAAAAAAAGAAAAAAAACTGCTCACCAAAAGATGGCACTGTTGCCACACAACACAAATGCAAGGAACGTGACCCCTTCTCACAACCCCATCTTTCTTCAATGCTATTAGATGATGACCTGTTTTCAAATGCTATAACCTCTTCAGTCCCATTCTATTTCCATTAATCGTTTTTTTTTTTTTTTGGTCGACCTTATATTTATTGTGTGATGGTGTAGAAGTTAAAATAACAAGCTAAGGTTTACTCATATCAACATAGATTCCTCAATGTACAATCTTGTGTTAACCCTCTTTATCCACATGATATTAAACCAAATACTCAAAGTACAGTCTACAAATCACTATCCAAAGTACACATTGCACATTGCACTTGCAACTGTCATTTTAATGATACACAACAGTAGTGACTTGAATGACGCAACCACTTCACTGTTTGAAACAACCGTGCATACTCATTTGATGCCCCAGGCATTGGCTAAAAGGGTTTTGAGCTCCCCTCTGCGACTGCCCTCAGCTCTGTTTGGCTGATGAATTATTAATAACGCTGGAAATGTTTCTCCTATCATCTCCGATCTGGTAAAACAGTCGATAGCTGTTTTCTACAGTCTGAACGGTCTAAATGTTGCAGTAGTTTGTATTCATGTTATTTTCCTGTATAAGCATTATCTTAATTTAGGATCCGCTAAGAAATAATCCAAAAAAAACCTTGCTTTTTTGGGTTGATAAGGAATAATTCCATGTATGAGTCCATGTAAAAATCTCTTTTATACTGAACACATTTTCTGTATAATATGAATAAAATATGTGTTTGAATGTACTAAAAGAATAACAAAACAAAAAAAAAGAAATGCGACTTTACTTGCTAAATATGGACCAATCCCAGAAAACTTTACGACCCATCCTGTTAAAATATGCATTAGTTATTCAGCCAATACGCTCAGCTCAGAGAGGGTCAATGAGTCAATCGACTAAGTCACAACTTTTTGCTGTCCTGGCCCTAAACGGTGACATGGCTTCCTGATGACTGCTACAAGAGAAAAAATGCTTTTCACATCTCTCTGCAAACTGCAAAGAAAGCAGTTAGAAACTGAGAGTTCCTTAAGATAAAAGATAAGTTGTATTGAATTTTTCTTAATTTTTTCAATAGAAAATCATTTGTTTTGCCAAATCTCTTGCCAAACCTGTTTGAGGTTTAGCTTTGAGTGTTGAGTCACGTTCAAGAGAAAATGTATGTGGAGGAAGAAAATATGTATTGTTCATTATTTAAATGAATATAGAAACAGTGGAAAAACACCAAAGTGAATATGGAAAAGCACGGTTTGAAAAAACGTGTATTTCAGTTTGTTCAATAAAGATGTAAATAATACCTTCCTTGCATGTGATTTGTTGTCTTGCTCAAAGGTAATCATACAGGTGAACCGTGAACTGGAATGGTCATGGTTCATTGCCACTAATAACATCTTTAGGTCTTCTTTAAGGCACCGAGCATAAGCTTTCCATGTAATGTCAGGTTGGTTTTGTCTCATAGCAACCAACTAAATTCCATGTTTATTTTGGAGTTAAAATTATGCCCAATAAATATTTTAAAAAATTGGAAAAATAAAAGATATTAAAGTCATATTGAGTAAATGATTGATGAGGTCTTGTGAAACAGTGTAGTGAAGACACTGTATCACGATACTGTGTCTTCATTATTAAAGGCCACTAGATGGCACTTTATAATGTTAGACTTTAATCCAATCTTTCATTGAAATATGGAGTCATTGTCAAACTTAGAGTTCCATCCAGTGGCCCCTAAAAAAGAAAAATGTTTCACTTGTAAGTTAAGAACCAAATCTATAAAGCAATTGTATGAAATAAAGTTACATTTTCAAATGTCTTCATTTAATACCAGAGGATAAAACGTGTCGATGACGGCAAATTCAAACTCCGGTGGATCTCTGGTCTCGGTGTCAGAGATTTTTTATTTTGTATTTCCTCTGGAAGGAGCTTATGGATTCTGCCAGTGAGAAATACGTAAAAGCATTCAGCTATGAAATAAAACAGCGCACTCTGTCAAATTATATTACATAACATTTCCACTTTGCTAGGTATTTGGGTAACGTGCTGCAAATGAACAGAAGCAGTCAAAATATGAATAAAAAGTGCCTCAGAGGGTACGACAACCCACACACGTGCACACACACACATTCACACACAAATCACTATATACAAGATGAAGGACTCTGCAACAGAACCTTATCTGTAGATGTGCTGGAATCAGGTCAGTTTAAGGTGAATCAATGGTGGGAAACTTTGACCTGTTTACATTCTGTCTGCAACCCTACAACACTTGCTTCTTCTGTGCTATTCCGATGGCAATGACTGCATTGATGAATTGCAGGATTCATGGTGGTAGCCTAGCAGTGTCAAAGAAGCTTAAAATATAGACTTGTTTAAGTTTCCCAGGAACAATTCCTCTTGTCGAAGACGTTACAGACGAGCAGCAGAAAAGGATTTTGGATGTTTTTTAGTGTGTCATTTAGATGAAGATGAAGGTGAACACCAGTGGCTACCATTAAAATAGGCATGCATTGTTGCCTATAACTCTGAATAAAAACAGATTACTCTGAAGATAATCTCAACACTTAGTCGACATGAGGGTGAGTAGAAAACTAAATATTTGGTTGAACTTACCCTTTAAACTTGTACGCTCTCAGTGGAAGCATCATTAGCTTGGGAATATTAGTCATTTTAGTAAGTGTTCTGTTCCGTAAGTATTACTCTGAGGTCAAATTGTGATGTTGTGAGAGTCTTCCTAAATTTTCAACAATAGAAAACCGGCTAGTTCTGTAGGGTTTTTCTTTAGCAATTTGTCCTGTAGACTTCACTCAACCGCCACTGACATTCACATTACATTATTGTCTTTAACTAAACACACCCCTGAACTTCATTTCCCAAATTGATTTAAAGAGTGACAACCGCAGAATAAAAGCAGTGCACTGGAAGGCATTCCAGGAAATGGGTGACACAAATGAGGTTATTTCAAGGATATGCTGAAAAACAATTATTTTAAAAGGTGTGTTTTTTTCTTTCTTCCAAGTTTAATACTTATTCTTTCCTAAAGTTTAAGACCATCCACTGGTTTTCCCAAAAATATATATAAACTTATTATAAGTTTTCCACTAACCAAACGTGGGCAATCTTTAACAACCACCAAAAGCGCACCTCAATTGTAGTTGACCCGCCCTTTTGTCCTCATTAAACATATGTTTGGGGGAAACATTGTTTAGTACACAGAAGGTAATTATAATTGAAGGTATTTGTTTGATGGAGTTGATGATAAGAGTGTATTCCACAAGCCTCCACATTGAACATGTGGGGTAACTGATAAACTATGAATAGATCCCAGAGCAACACGAGGTAGTGTTGTGTGTGCTATTGCCTCTGTATTATTCACACATGCTGCTTATTTCTGACTCTTCTCCATGTTGATTCTTGACTCCAGCAGGAAGTCAAAGCGTAGCAAAGCACGGGGGAACTCTGTATCTAGGTAGACCATTAATAATTCTCAGTGAAGTAATGTTGGATTTCCATGAAACCATGCAACTGAAACTTAATTATTCAGCGTGTGATTAGATAATATCAAGTTGAATCAAGGTGATATAATCACTTAAACGCTTCCTTATGTCTTCTTTTATGGTCGTGGTCTGAGGGTGGGGAAGAGCACAAAGAGGACCCAGGAGGCGGCGAGAATGAAGGGCTGATCACTTGTGACTTTGATCATATCTGATGTTATCAGGATTCAATTCAAAATGTCAGCCAGAGAGTTGGTGGAAGGTTAGATTGCTCTGTTTCGGTATGTGGGAGCCTGTCAGATGCTGTGGTACAGCTCAGCAACTTCGTATGCCAAGCTCCCTGCTGTTGCTTCAGCCTGGATCGTGAAGTACAACAACGACTTCTTTTTTACCTCCACAGAACTGAGATGCCTGGTGTATATATCGAACCTGAGAGTGCAGAACTTTAGGTAGGACATTAGATAGTACCAAGTATTGTACAGTATATGTTATAATAACAGGCTTTTACACTTCAAACACGGTTACTTATTCACAGTCTAAAAAAGTCCTAATATACTAATGCGTTGTGTTTAAAGGAAACGAATATGTCTCCAATGTCTGCCAATGTCAATATTTCAATTGAAAAAGAGTTTTGAACAGGCACATACTGATGAGTACAGTTCCAAGATCTATTCAAGAGACACCTAGTTAAACGAATATGTCTAACTAGGTGTCTCTTGAATAGATCTTGGAACTGTACTCATCAGTATGTGTCTGTTCAAAACTCTTTTTCAATTGAAATATTGACATTGGTAAATGTGTTTAAGCCCCGCCCAGTAAAAACATTTTTCTGGAGATGCAATCTTGTTTACCATAACCACACCCACTCCCCTATGACTTATCAAGCATCAATGCTTGTCACTGAGTGTCTTCAAACCTGGAAGTCTCCACCACCCAAGGACTCATTGTATAAACAAAGCAAGGCGTGATTAAAGCTGGGTGGAGGAGGAGTGAAGGCATTATGTCGTCATAATGTATGAAATGTGAGTTCTTCTACTAGAGCAGGTCAGAATTCTTGCAGCAGAGTTTTGTATTTACTGCAGGCGAGAAAGCTCCTTCTTTTTTAGATACAAAAATAAACAGTAGTCTAAACGAGAAGACGAGTCGTGGCTATAAAAATATAAATTAATTACTTACTAAACAGGCAAATTATCCTCAAGTTACGTTGAATAACAGCGTGTCTTCCAGTTGAATTCAAATCTAAGATCCTTCCCTTAACCTGCAAAGTTTTACATGGTCTAGAGCCAACATACATCACAGATCAAATCCAAAAACCAGCAGTTAGGATGTAACACTCCTTAAACTATGACCCATTAGTTATACCCATATCTCCAAATATAGATTTTAGTCATCACGCTCATCTGCTGTGAAACAAATTGGGGCCTCAGTCAAACACTGTCTCTAAGTTTAAGTCTCAAATTCACCTTTTTGATGAAGCCTATATTAAGGACCGACTCAGGCTCTGTCTGGACCTGCTTAGTCATGCTGCTATAGGTTCAGATTGCTGGAGGAGTTCTTAACACACCAAGCACTTTCTCTGCTTATCTTTCTTTGCTTCAAGTCTCATCACCTGTTAATTCTAATTCACCCTCTTCCTCTTCATCTCCTCCAGAGCTCTATCTTCTTTCAGTTTTGAGTTCAAGTAACTCCAGAGCATACTATGATACAGTGTGAAACTGTGTCTACTAACTTTATTATGACTTGGAACGTTAAATAAAACTGAATTAAAGGAATCTGGTCCTATTTAAGTCTTAGATCAAATATGTTTTAAAATGTCAAAGCTCTCTCTCTAAACCAAATATGGTTTCTTAGGTTTAGGAAAGGTTTGATTAGTCTTCTATGTATTATGTTATATTTGATTTTTTTTGCTCAATATTGTAGTTCATAGTAGGTTTCTAAAGAAGATTGAAAATGTCATTATGGGTTTATGGTCATTATTTGATAATTGGAACAATGGAAATGGTTCTTTCCAGGCACATGTTTCCTAAAGATCTTTGTAGCTCACCTTGGCCTTTTTGACTTTATACATGTATTAGTTAAATCATGCTAATAAACACTTTTATTTTTATTTTTTTTGTGTGTTTTTTGTAAGTATTCATTGTCTGTCAAAATAAAGCTTTGATAATAATCTTGATATTACATGTTTTGTCCGATGCTTATGTTAATAATCTTTGAAAGAAATGGTTTATAAATTAAATAGCATGGAATCATTATAGATAACATTTTTAATTTTAATCTTATGGTGTAATTACAGCATGTAAGATATTTGTGTGTATTTAATTCTTCAAGTTTAGCCATGATAGTTAAAGAATCTTAACTTTATCTAGGCTTAATAGTCTCTAATAACAGTCACAGTATTGAATTTGGCCCCTGAAGAAATGTAATTTCTCATCCATGTTTATCAGAAAAACACAAATAAAACAAATTGAAATTAAAAAAAGAGAAAATGCCTCTGCTTCAGAAAGCCCAAACTCTGTGACCAGTGATCCAAAACTGTCTAAAACAAAACAAAAAAAGAATGGCTTTCATTATTCAAACACTAGCCCATATTGAAAACCCACCAGTAGAATCTTAGTATAATTTTACATTTTTTTTATACATCCAGTTTTAATGTAAATCGGTGTGCATTGTTATGTGCAATGATTTCTTATGAATCTAAACTAATAATATAATACCAGGTAGAATATTATTAGTGTGAAAACCTCTCCTAGATTTCAGATTTAGTCATTTCAGCTACTTGCTAACTAAATGCTGTCATTTGGTTGCCAGTTTCTCTTTTCTTATACGTTTTGTTTTATCACAAACTAAAGCTTTCCTCAAGTCAGGATCTTTCATTGATGGCAAAGAGCCTTGATCTTGATTTGCCTGCGCAGCATACGTGTTTTGCATCACAGTTAAGTTTGGCCATGAAAATGCGATGCGGGAGAATCACTAGTGGAATCTACTAGTTCCCCTTTAGCCTCCATACAAATTGTTTTTGTGCAGCTCATGTTCCTAGTATTGGTCTTCAGTCCTTTTAGAGATAGCACTTTTGTAGCATTTCTTTGGGAGAGTGCAAATAGTTCATGTCTCCACTTGAGGCTGGTTGCAGAATGACTAAAAGCCGACACATTAACAGCCTGTTTTCAAATGACGGCTTGGATGTGAATTTGTTTTCTAATCTTTTCCTGTTTTATAATTTCCATTAATTTGCCTAATAAGGAGTTTGCTTCACTTGATTGACAATAAACACCTTTTAGCTGGTGTAGCCTGATCTATATGGGCGAGGTTTCATCCATCCATCCAACCCTTCAAACTTACCATACATCCAACAATACAATTACTCTTCCGTCCAACCATACATCCAACCATACATCTATCCCATCATACATCTACCCTTCGATAAATCTACCCATTCCTACATCAATCTCTACATCCATCCACCTACTCTTCCATCCAACCAAGCATCCACACACCCCTCTATCCACCCTTCAAACTTACCATACATCCAACCATACATCCACCCTTCCATCTATCGCACCAGCCATCAACCATTCCATCTATCGCACCATCCATCCATCCATCCACCTTTCTATCTATCCACCCTTCAAACTTACCATACATCCAACAATACAGCTTCCCTTCCATCCAACCATACATCCAACCATCCATCTATCCAACCATACATCCACCCTTCCGTACATCCACCTATCCCTCCATCAATCTCTACATCCATACACCTACTCTTCCATCCAACCAAGCATCCACACATCCATCTATCCATCCATCCACCCTTCAAACTTACCATACATCCAACAATACAACTTCCCTTCCATCCAACCATACATCCACCCATCCCTCCATCAATCTCTACATCCATCCGCCTACTCTTCCATCCAACCAAGCATCCACACATCCATCTATCCACACTTCAAACTTACCATACATCCACCCTTCCATCTAACGCACCATCCATCCTTCTATCCACCCTTCTATCTATCCAACCATCTATCCACCCTTCAAACTTACCATACATCCAACAATACAACTACCCTTCCATCCAACCATACATCCAACCATCCATCTATTCAGCTATACATCCACCCTTCCATACATCCACCCTTCCACCTATCGCAACATACATCCACTCATCCCTCCATCAATCTCTCCATCCATCCACCTACTCTTCCATCTAACCAAGCATCCACACATCCATCCATCCACCCTTCAAACTTACAATACCTTCAACCATACAACTACCATTCCATCCAACCATACATCCACCCTTCCATCAATCTCACCATCCACCCATCTATCTACTCTTCCATCCATCATCCTGTCCGACCTCCCTCCCATCCGTTAAAACCATACTCTTTGTCCAGCCAGCCATCTATCTATCCACTAACCCATCCATCCATCCATCCATCCATCCATCCACCCAACAAAGGCACTTATTTCTGCAAATGTAGCACACTTTAATAAACCAATACAGTACCAAAGTGAGTCATCATGAATATGAATGTTTTGTGTGTTTCAAGTTGTGACAAGTGTACAACGAGTTCTTACTCTGGTCACACAGTAGACCTTGTCTTCCATAAGGACAGAGACACACGGCTTCCAGGGGAGACTTTGGCATGCACGTAGCTCCATGACCGCAGGGGTTGTGCTCGCATGAGCTGAACTGGCAGAGGCGGCCTGTGTGGAGCGGGGGGCACTCACAGAACCAGTCCTCATCATCGCTAGTGTGGAGACACAGAGAAAGACACTTTTAGGTCAGAGGTGAAAACAGAGCGTGACACTGATGTGATATGTTTGCTGTGTAAATATGTGCTGAAACGCAAGTCACAGTGTGATAGACTCACTGTGTCAGAACAAAACAACTTTCTTCTTATTTAATGAAACAACACTTTCTTTCAGAGTGAGATCTTATTTTAGGATTATGACACAAGCTATTATATAATACAAACAGAACATAATCATTTTGAACTTGTCGCTGTTGCTTTAAAGTTCAAAATGCTGTGTGTACGCTTTAAACAATCATTACAAAACAGCTCTGTTATCGTTCTCATTCATCCATTTTTCTTCATTCTGTGATTTTCACCTTGCAAACATGTGAGAGAACATGACATTTTGCATCATTACATCACATACATCTGCATATTCTCGAAAACAGAAGATAGACCCAGACTCGTTCTTATTCTATACAATTTAAATTATACTTTTATAATAACCGTTTTCATTTTTGAATACCGAGTATTTAAAAAAAAGATATACCAACACTCATTAAAAAAAACCCTCTTGTTCATCAAAATGAATAAACATTTTTTTTAATAACTGCTTGGATTTTATTTTAATTAAGCAATTGATCTGAGGCAATCATACATTTCCTTCTCTCATAGTTGCTAAAAATAAGTTCATAGCATAGTCAGAAATGTGCATAAAGTCAAGAGTACAAAAAAGGGATTAGATATCCTCTTCTTGGCAGTCATTAGGAGTGACTTCATTTGTAAATGACAACAAAAAAACCAAGTAGCAAAATATTTTTCCTTAAATACATTCGGTTGAAGAGCAAGTCTGAAAACACTTGACTTGTAATTTGCCTCATCAGAATGTTGATGTTTGGGGTAAAAAAAAAGGTCATTTTCATTTACTTGCAGCAAGCATTTTAATTCCGCATCTGCAGAAATGTTTGCAAACTAATTTGAGTATTTATTCCAAATGCTGCTATTGTAGATCGACACGCCATTCAAAGTAAGAAACCAGTGTGTAAATTATTAAGGGGGGGAATACATTTTTAATACAATGACTGCAAGATAAGGTGTTTAATAATTGACCAGCCTGCTTACGATATCACTGTCAGCCGGAACAATAAGGTGTGTGGCCACTGGCGTTTCTCAAATTGTGTAACTTGTAAATAATGTACACAACATTTTTTTGCGACTGTTTGTTTTATGCACGCATACAGTGGATGATGAGCCACTGCTTTCACCAGAGAGGAAAGTATTTAGGTCACGTTGTCCTCTGTTTAGCATAATAATCCAAGAACAATAAAAAGTCTCTCTGACTAGAACACCAGGCTTTTAATGGCAAAATCACTTTGCCTGAAAGAATGATCTCAAGAAGATCCAGAGTCAGTGTAGAGATTAGATAATCCTGGTGGTCTTCTCCGAATCGTTTTTTCCTGGATATTAATATTGATTTTGGCATCTACTCATTCATTGTGTTCTGGTTATCTGAGGGTCCAGTCATGGGGGAAGGATAGGGGCCCTTGCTTCCCTCTCCTTGGAAACCTCAATACTGAGGATTTTCCAGGCACTTGATTGGATCTAATCTGGTGAACTGTGTCTTGGGTGTGCACTGTGACCTTGTTTTGGATGGCAGTCATGGACACACTTCCAAGGTCTTGGAGGCCTCTGAGAAAAATCCGAGATCCACTTTCAAATTCCTCCATTTGAGGTATTGGGCCTGACACCCATCTCTCACTCTAATCATAACCCAAATTGAATTTTAGCTTGTACTATCGCAAAAGCTTATTTAACTGGTAAACACATATTTATTAAAAAAAGGAAAAAACTAAGAAAATACTGTTTGCTTTAATGTACACAAAACCATTTAGAACCTTCTCTTGTAAAACGTGGACATGGAATGCGGTTGATGGATGTTCTGTGAGAGGCTTTGATATTTATTTTCTCAACTTTAGTAATAAAGATGTTTGTCTGATCTTGGGTAAAGTTAAAATATAAAGCTTTTGCAATATACATTTGGCATGAAGTTTGAAGGCCATTTTCTCTAGTAATCAAAAATCTATTTCACCAGTTTGACGGCAAGGACCCTGGAAAAGGCAAGGACACACAACTCATGTGCTGAGGCATTTCTTGAATGTGCAATCTTGACTTTGAGGCCATTTAATAATGAACATTTACAGTTATTTTTTGATATAGGACAACTTAATGTTCAGCTATAGGTAGTTAAAATGACTACTGACTAGTGATGGGATGATGAGGTATTTTGATACAGCTGTGTAGTGGAGATATTGGATCATGACACAGGGTCTTCATTTTGAAAGGCTACCAGAAGACAACCTAATATTGAAAAGGATGCAAGGTTTCAATGAAATTAGTAGATTTCGAGCCAAAGATTATAATGAAGAAAGTGCAATCAAGTGTTTTTTCAAAATAAAGACACTGTATCATTAGTTACTAGTTAGTAGTAATTCAACTGGTCATCAGAAAACTTTAGGAAGGATGTATAGGCATATAACTATGTTGGGTTACCCAAGTGACAGAGTTAAAGTAAGAGTTTTTTTTTTTTTTTTAATGAGGTGAAAGGAATGCATTTGTTTAGAATTTATTAGGAAATTATTAGTTATTCTAATAAATATATTAAAATCATATTTTGCATGATTATGAATCAAAGCGCTACATTTTAATGTAGCGACTGGAGCTCTGTAGTCTTTGTCTTCATCTGCGTACAAAAAAAATATTTAAAAAACATCCAAATATCTCCCTACTCAATATGTCCATTTTGTATTGAAGCCTTGACATGAAGAATTGTCAAGAAAAAAATGAATTATTTATTACTTGTTCTATGCTCGTTTGTAGCAAGTCTCTCAACTCCTGCTTGATGTCTTTCCTCATAGAAACACATTGCAAGTGCGGATGCGGATGATTTACTCTGATGTTGTGGGAGCTTTTGCTATACATTTTATTTAAAGATAGACTTGTTTAATTTTTTTCGATATCATTCCTACTTTCTTCAATACAAGATGGACACTAAAGACGGATGTTTAAGATGTTTTTAAGTGTGTCTTGGAAGAAGACAAAGACAATTGAGCTCCAGTCGCTACATTAAGATGAACATACATTTTTGCCTAAAACTTTTACAAGTGGATCTGCCAAAAATGCAAAAGCCTAAAACAACTAGCCAATTTAGTTGTTAAAGCTGTCCTCTAATTCTCAAAGGTATAATGCAGTAAACTCAGTAATGAGTTTGTTTTCTCATGGAATATTCTTCAGGGAGCACAATCTCACGCACGGGTTGATGGCTTATTTGTGGTGAAGCAAAATAATTGTTTGTTGGACCTTGAGGTTTTTTTTTTTTTTGTTAGCTACCCCACCGAAAAACATCAGAAAATCGGAAAATAGTAAAACACAAATGGAAAGGACGTCATTTGAAATGGAACACCGAGAGATCTACTTTTAGATCAGGAAGGTTTACGTGCCAGGGAACTTCACTCCTACAGCCAATTAGCAAGACATAATTCTGTCTTCATGTATAATTCTTTCTGTGTGTGTGAGTTTAGAAAATCACTTAAGGCAGTGGGACTATGAAATACTTCTATGAAGTTGTCTATCGCCACGACGAGGAGGCCACACTGTGATGAAAACTTTAGCAGCCTCTTTAATTGTTTTGTTTTTTTCTGTCATTACCGGATCGGAACCTTTTCTGAAAAGAGCAAGTTACAGTAATGAACCTGCAGGTAATTGCCATCCAGCTCTGCAGTTGTCCTCGCCGCCACTGAGCTGTTTGCTGTCTCCCAGGTCATCATTTTTTAGTTTAAAAACCAGAGTACCGTTGCTCCTCTACTATGTAGCGTTTTCAGAGTCTTTGACTCAAGGATGGTAAATGATTCCTCAGAATAAAATGAGGAAGGATAAGGTTGGTTAAATAAAAGCTCTCATTTAAGTGGTTAACTTATTTAACTTGGCTTTCAAAGCAGTTCCTTCCAAACAGCATCATTTCATCATCGCCTGTCATTCAAAATCCCTTCCACCACTTCCACTGTATGGACTGTAATGCACTGCAACAGTTGATGTTTTTGCAACATTAACGAGTTCTACTTGTAAATGTGTGTTCAGGAACTTCCTAAAAGCTCTCCTGTTACATATCCATCTTGCACAACAAAACCAACTTGGCATGTCATTGTCTACAATTCCTTTGCTTCCAATTGAAGCAACAAAAGTCGTGCATAAAAAAAGACATTCATTTTACACAAGCGAGGTAAATTGATCTAACTACAGCTCTTGCCTTTTGAACTGTTAACCTTCCACGATTGAAGCGTAAATCAAAGCCTTCTTGCATCAGGGAAGTAATAGCTGCTTTCGCGCTGTTAAGAACGTTCAACACGAAATTAGATTTGGCAACGGGAGTAGTTTTTGCAAGGCAGCAGACAGAATGAATGCAGATCAATCCAAGCACACGCACCAAGTCCATGTCTTGTTTTTTTCCAGAACCACACTGCTGCGTCACATCACTCAAATAGGATTAAGAGTTTTTTCTTTTTTTTTTTATCCAGAACACAGGTGCCAATCAAGTTGACAGGTTTTTCAAAAGAAAACATATCATATTTTTTCACCCTATCGTGAAACGTATTCAATACTCGCTACAGGATTTAGTGTAAATCTGGCCAGGTTTATCTACAATTTGCACCCAAGTGCTTGTTGGTCTGTCCTACAAAAGTCACACCTAACAAATAAAAAAATATTATTATTCTCAGGGTATCTGAATTGTTACCCTTCATTGAATGCAAAGTTATTGAAAATAAAATAAAATAAAAAAAATATTCAGATCCTGGATAAACGTGATAGCTTGGTGAGTTTTATTTCGCTTATTTTTCTTGATAAATTTTGCCTCTCTGCTAATCCTGAAGGCTTGGCTCCGACTGGTTAATGCACCATGACTTGCTTCCAAAGATCAGATTATTTTCTTTTACTAAGAAAATCTACTGCAGTTGTCACCAGAAACATGATTCGAGAAAGACATTAATGTAATAGCATCTCTGCATGGACTTTACATGTAAATCAGTTGCTTTTTTTCGCGCATAAATCCAATCTCGTGTGAACACAGTCAGTACTAGAACCTTTTTAGAAAGTAATAATTTTAATGTACACTTAGATTGAAACATAATACATTGAAAATCAAAAATAGAGCAAACTGTTTGTTATTATTCTGAAACAAATATTTACCGCAAATGTATTCCGTCTTAATTGAGAAGATAGATATCAGCAATGCAGCGGGCATAGACGCTGTTGCCTCTTCACTCTTTAAAATTGTTTGTGTCTTGATGATTTATTAATTCAATGATGACGCCACCAACCCCCCACTCCCGCCTGTGTAAACTTGACCTCAAAACGTTCCTCTAGAGAGCACAGTTCTAAGATTTAAAATAGTACCTACCGGAAAATTGTTCTGCTAATCATTAGTGAAGGTTCGTCAAACCAAGTCACATAAGGGGCCAGAATTTACAAGAAAATTTAAATCTACATCTATTTTAACGATTTTCACCAAACAAATAAGAGCCATACAATTGTTTTTCTTGCGCCATTTGTTATACCTTTTCAAATATTAACTTAGTATCTGCGCTTGTGCAGGTGTGAAAATGTAACAATGTTCCTCCTTAAAGCCATATTCCCTAATCTTGAATTAAAGATATTAATTAGCGGTAATTTGTTTAGTCTTCACATTAAAGTTTCAAATGTCATAATTTCCTACTCACCCAGATGTAAGACTAAGGGTTGAGGTTATGTTAAGAGTAATCAGTTCCTTCTTAGAGTTAAGGTATGTCCATTTTATTGTAGCAACTGGAGCTCAATTGTCTTGTAATCGATTCATGTGACTTCTCGTTAAGACTATTGTAACAATACAGTATATGTTCATGTCTAAATTAGAAAGAGCTATCTCACCTGCAGTTAATACAAAACTCTGCAGCGAGAATTCTGACCTGCTCTAGTAGAAGAACTCAATTTTCCCCAATCTTTCAGGATCAATTTTAAAATTCTGATTCCTACTCTCAGAGCTATTCATGGTCAGGCTCCTCCTTACATCAGTGATCTGATCTAGCCTTACACCCCAGCTCGGGCTCTTAGGTCTGTGGATGAGAATCTACTGATGGTTACTGAACACGCCTCCGAACCACAGGAGAGAAATCCTTCCAGGCTGTTGCTCCTAAGCTTTTGAACAATCTTCCTCTCCCTCTGCATTCGATGAATCTACTGACTCCTTCAAGAAACATCTTAAGACAGACTTATTTGTGCAGGCTTTTCCCTGATTTTCCGGGACTCCTGTGCTTGTCTTATCTGTCTTGGCCTTTTAAAGTATATATTTTAATTGTGTATTGTTTTTGATAGCACTTGACTTACCCTGGTGACCCTGGTCTAAAAAGGGGCTTTACAAATAACTATTACTTACTTACTTACAAACTGTTCGTCTGCAACGTTCTTCTCGTTGTAAACCTCGTTAGTAGAATTGTGATGAAATAAGAAAAAAGTCTATATTTTTAGCTTGTTGGTAGCAGAAGCTAAAAGGCTTATATGCTACACGCACAGTACATTTGGCGAGTGGTTCCAGTTTAGAGAGTAGACTGGAAGCAATAGGGGTATTTACCCAGAGTACTTCCTGGAGTACTAGGAACAGATTACTCTGAAAATAAGTAAGTAAGTAAGTAATATTTATTTATATAGCGCTTTTCGAGACCAGGGTCACAAAGCGCTTAAACAATCAAAACAATACTCAAAAAAGTACACACTTCAAAGATCAAGATAACACTGAGAACAACACAGGAGTTCCAGAAAATCAAGGAAAAGCCTGAACAAATAGAAACGTCTTAAGATGTTTCTTAAAGGAGTCAGTAGACTCCATCAAGCGCAAAGAGAGAGGAAGATCGTTCCAAAGCTTAGGAGCAACAGCCTGAAAAGATTTCTCTCCTCTGCTCCTGAGCCGTGTGCGTGGAACCATAAGTAGATTCTGATCCACAGACCTCAGAGCCCGAGCTGGGGTGTAAGGCTTGATCAGATCACTGATGTAAGGAGGAGCCTGACCATGAATAGCTCTGAATCCCAACCCTGAGTCGACATGAGGGTGGGTAGAAAATGAGAACATTTCGATACATCTCCATTTGTTAGTAAATCATCCAACTACTACAAACTGTGGCTTGTGGTGGGACAAATTAATGGTCAGAAAAGTCTATTATGTGTGTTACAGAAAACCTGCAGAAATAATTACCATCTAAAGACAAGGCACCTTAAACGGCAAGAGATATGAGCTTCACTTTAACATTAGTTTTGAATCTTAAACCATCTGAAACACAGACAAAGGAGGATATTTCTCAATAGTCTTGGATGGAAACAGACAATTGTAAAAGAAGCAATTTAGACAGGCTGCCAAGCTCCAACAGTCGCCCACACAGAACAGCATTAATTGCAGGCACTAGAAAGTCAAACCTTTTTGAGCTGTGTCTTTGTGGAACCAATTTTTAGGCTGCAGACTTCTTCAAGTCTAACTATGATAGGTGAAAATCACATTCAAACATCAGTTCAGTTAAAAGAATATATCATCAAGAAGAACAGTTATTTGAATAAACTCAACACAGAGTAAGATAATAATGACTTGCTTTTTAATCCCGGTGTTAATAACTGTTGTTGCCACTGCTGGCCAGACACCGCTCCACTAGGTATTCCAGCCATAGCTCTGTCTGGTTGCCAAGCAACCAGCAGATAAGTTGTCAATGATTACATATTTACCATGTAATTAACACATTATTACTTTAATGGCATGCTAAACACACCCTTAGCAATCGTGGTTGATATTTGTGTACATGTCATTTTAGCGGAATTTTTTTGGGGGCTTGAACTCACTGACAGAATAATTTAATCGGCAATGCTCTGTGTTTCGTTACGTATTGCTCCAGATCTCCATCCATCATCCCTCACCAGAGACACCCTGCAGAGTGTTGCCACCTGCTCCCACAAAAGCTCCCTGCTCCCGAAGACAAAAGCACAAAAGGCAAACCCATCAAGAGCGACAACACAGCGGGTCTTACACCAACAGGAAACTGGGGATGTTGGAATGGGTTTTCGCCCACCCTTACCCTTTTTTTTGTTGGTAGTCAAATAGCAGAACGTAATTACAAGGGAGGAGCTTTACGTTCTCGCCGAATGTGTGTAAATTAATATTATGGTATTCAGTCAAGGAGAGAGATAACTGACTCTGTGCATTCGGCTGCTTCTGTGTTTACATATTTTGTAATTGATGCTGCCATATGCGCTCTGCCTAATGTACAAAACACAGCTGAGGTTTATGAATGAGGTCACGGCTCACATATTTGATGCTGGGGAATATAAAAAAAAAGGGATAATATCAGGTCTGGTGTGGAGACAGTTCCTGGTCTCATCTCTATATCCACTGCCACAACTTGTATCACAGTTGCAGATAGGAGCCATATTCACATCTAATATGGTTGTGTTGAATAAGTAAATTACTTGATTATAGTGGGGTCAATAAATAGATAAATAAATACATGTATAAATAAATAACTAAATGTATAAATAAATGTGTGAATAAATATTAAATCTGATTTTATTATTGTCATAAAATCATGCTTTTATATACATAAATATATACATTTGTAATGTTTTGTATCTATAAAACAATTATTTATTACATTGTATTATATTGTTGTGTGCCATTAATACATTTAAATAACAAAAATGAAATTATATATATGTGACTGTGTGCGTGTGCATCTGTCCAGACTTGATTGTTACAATCACTCAGCACAGATTATAGAATAAACCAACAATTGTAAAGATATTGTTTTCAATTGAGCAAATCCTTTTTGTATACCCAGACCTCTCACAAATATATGATCCACCGCATTATCTGTATTGTTTTTCTTTTTATCAACAACCAACACAACCCTGCGCAGTAAAGAGCAGTCTCAGCGAACAGAAGCAACCAAATGGAAGAACTGAATGAATATGCAATCAACATCCCTATTCATCCCTTTAAATGAAGGCGGTTCAATCCGGGGTGACTAAACTGAGGACGGTGAACTCCCGATGACCCGGGGAAGCAGCAGAGGTTCAAGAAGCTCCAATATTAACGTGTATTCATCACGCAGATAATTGCACATTTTGCACATGACAAGCCAATATGACCATGATGCCGGTGGAAGTTAATTGGGATTCCTTGAGGGATTCGTGGTCCAACACTCCTGGTGCCCTTTTTCATTTTGCATTTAATACATGCAAGTGTTAATTGATAGTGTCATAACAAACTGTAGAAGACATTTGGAGTAGCCACTATGTGGATTACTCGGGGTGAAAGAGCATCACATGTAGTTAATGCATTCCTACATCGACGGAGGAAAACGGCTGGTAAGTGGGGTGTGATGGCGGACTGATGATCTGTGCAGGATGAGGATGACGAGAGACTGGAACAACCGTTTGAACAGGCAGAAAACATTTCATTTCAACCTTGAAAGGTACAGTTTCAGGATTCTCTTCTTTTTTTTTTTTTCCTCGAACGAGTGACTTATTCATTCAGTGTGCTGAGAGGATGTATTATAATATTCCAGCAGAGAGGACTCTGAGTGCAAAAACCTCTGCCAAGATCCCTATTACTTCCTTTCTCATGTCAGGCATGTGATATATTTCAACCATTTCTTCAAAAAGTTCACATCCAAAGATGCCAAAAGTTGTTGCTTGGTCAATGACCCACTCCTCCATCTCACAAAAATCTTTGAATCCAAACACAGCTCAACAATATATTGTACAACGTGCAAACAAATATATTTAAATCTTTGACCTTTTATGTTTTTAGTCTCAGCTTTGAATACACAAACATATAGCTGATGGTTGTTTTTGGAATCAGAAATTAGTATTTCATGGGCAAACAAGTGAAATTATTATCCTACAAACTCGGTTTCTAAATATTTATGTAAGGGTTGTCCAACTCATTTTTGCATGGGGTCTAGATGTTAAAACGTCATGCTGTTATTTTGTTAAAGGGCAATTAATGTGTTGATTTAAGTGTCTCTTAAATTGATCCTGGAACTTTATTGTACTCATCAGTATGTTTATGCTTACAAAAATTGTATTTTATTCAAATATTTACATTAGAAAATGGGCTTAAGCCCCGCCCACTGAAAACTCTTCTGATGATTAAATCTTGTTTACCATAACCACACCCACTCTGCTCAGATTGGTCAAGAACCGAGGTTTGTCACGTCACGTCACTTCACGTCACGTCATCTATCCTGGAAGTCTCCACCTCAAAGGGACTCATTGTATAGACAAAGTGGGTCGTGATTACAGCTGGCTGGAGGAGAAGTGAAGCCATTACAATATCATAATGGAGTCTGCTCTCTGAACCTCTCATTCGCCGAGATTTCAGACGGGGGAGAGCTTTATAAGCTAATAACATCAAGACATGGTTACTGCATCTTGTAGAGGAAGACTTCAACATTTGAAACATGCAAGTAATTTGGGAAAGTTTGGTTTTCACATTAGTTGCACTTTTAGAAGATAAGACATGAGCTGGGAAAATATATTAATATATATTAAATTAAAGTCTCTACTGCCACTGTGGTTAAACGTTTTCTTAGGGTCCACATTTTATTTATAAGTTGCTGTGAATAAATAAGGGACAGTTATTAAATCAAGCTAGGTATGCTAAAATTATGACCTACATTTAAAAAAATCTATTTTTTTTTTTAAAAAGAAAATCTGATACAAAAGCACTTTTTTTTTCCAAATACATTAATCTTTTTGAGGGGCATTAAATACTCCAAAAGCTGAGGGAAAAGGTCCATAAAAAATTGCTATAGACATATTTAGAGACTTGTATTAAATAATTGAAATAAAGACACAATAAAACAGTTAGTTTCTATATGATATTTGACCTCATGAGATCCACATCAATATAGTAAAAGTTACCACATTTATATATATATGGTGTCTGTTGCATGAGCCTCAGCAGAAAGCCGGATCAGGCATTGATTTTCATAACCCTGTACACATTTCTAATCTTAAGCAAGCAGAGGGAGAGAGACAAACCTGACACAGGTTCCTCCATTACGACAGGGATGGTGCTGACAAACAGGTGGATCACAGTTCTTGATATTCCTTCCTCTCACTGCCGCCCCCGGCAGGTAAATCTGCTTGGAGTTGACCTGAAGTTCTTTGATGCAGCCAATAAATCTCCTCACTCCCTTGGAAACCCCGTCATCCCAGCGGGATGAAACATCTCCAAGAAAAATAGGTCCTAAGGGTCGCTGTAGAAACAGTGTGAGAAATAATCTGTGATTATGATTTGTGCTTTATCCGACTGACTTACACATCCTTAGAATTTAAATGCCATACGATCCTAACAATTTACCCTTTTGTCATATTTCAGTGAATTGACATCTTTACAATAAGATCAAACTCAGTTGTTTCTGCTTAATGTAAATAAAACTGCTAGAATAAATATAATTACCTCCTCCAAGGAGGTTTGTGATTGTCGCCATATATCTGTTTGTCTGTCTGTTGACAAAATAACTTTAGAGATTCAAAGACAAAGACAAAATAAACCACTTTTTTAGCAACATATAAATACATTTTGGTAGTTTTCAGCATTTTATTATTTGGAGAGACAAATCAGAAGTAGATTTATCACTTTCTGTAGTGCTGCAAAAGCATACTCAACTATATTTAGCTATATATATACACATATATATATATATATATATATATATATATATATATATATATATATATTTTGATTCACTTAACCAGAGTTTGGATGAATGTGGCTCAATTATATTGAGTTGAAAAAACAGGGAAACAAATCAACATATGTTTTAACGTTTTACAATTGCCATTCAGATTTGTTAACTTGTTTTCTATAATTACTTAAAAACTATACAATGTAGCAAGAGATGTTTATTGTCAGTACTTACACAGTATAATACGTATATTAAGTAATAATTGCCTTAGCTGAATTGTGCAGGTTTTAAAATGCTTTGTATAAATGCACCTGCAAATCTAATCAGTCTAATGGATTGTATATAATGATAAAATGATTGAATTACATGAATTGAATTACATGAACTGACCGTAGATTTGATAAAACTAGATTCGTTAATGCAGTTGAATGTTCTTTTTTAATAATAAAATATATACTTAGAATGAAAATGGAACAGCAGAGAGTGACTAGAAACCAAACAAAGAAAGTCAGTTTCCACCTGCCTGTCTTCCATTACCCACAAAGCAAACCACTGTTGACACCAAGAAGTTCTTGAGAAAGTGATAAATGGGTAAACAAACAAGTGAGAACATTGCAAGGCCAAACAATACCTTTTAAATTTAACATGACCAAATACCAAAAACCACTTAAGCTAAAACGTAAAAAATACATCCGACGTATTCAAACATTGCTGAGAGACCTATTAAACATATTCAATAATATCAAGTAGTCCTACAGTTAAAACTATACAAACCTTTTTTTTTAGATTTTTTATCATTTAACAATTCAATTAGCTGTCACACCAGACATTCCACAGCTATAAAAAAAGAAAAACCCCAAACAATTACGAAAAAGATGGGAAGAAGAAAATAGTATAAATTCAGGCAAATTATCGTAATATCATAATGCTCTCATAACCTCTCATGCGCTGAGATTTCAGACGGTGAAGAACTTTATAAAGTAATAAGTTCAAAACATGGTCATGATGAGGGACTTACTGCATCTTGGAGAGGAAGACTTCAACATTTGAAACATGTGAGCGAGTCAGTTGGATTTTCACATTAGCTACCCTTAAAAAAGGATCTGAAACTTTATTATGTATACATGAGTGTAAATTTCACCAAAATTTGACATATTTTAATTTTAATAGGTGTCTTTTGCCCTCAAAAAAAAAACCTGCCATTAAAACTATACCCATTTAAAATTTCCGTCATTATAAAAATTATTTACTTTTGCTTAAAATGCGGTATAAATATATCTTTACATTCCAATTACTTAGTCTCATTGGCTCAACAGAACATATGTGCTTCGTTATGAAGAACAAAACAAACAACCTCTTGGTGGCCTCAAATTAGAAAGGCATAAATCAAAGTGAGGGAGATGGAGCATGTTGAGCCTCTGGGAAGGTTGAGCTCCTTTTTCCACATCTTTGAAAAGCGAAAAGCAAAATTATTAATTTGGGAAAGTGGCCATTGTTAATCAAGCTAATGAGCCAGAATAGCCTGATTTACAAGTGAAACCACCACAGCGCTACATTTGTGCTCGAGTGTCTTCACCTCAGTTAATAATGTGAAATTAGTTGATGACCAATTGATCAAACACAAATTATAAGGGTTTGAAAAAAACAATTTTCTTCATTCTCCTCTTGCAAATTCGTATTAAGACATTAAAATCGACATTTTGCTATTTTGTTTAAACAACTCATGGGAGAAGTTTCAAGAATTACTTTGGAAGGTCAAAACAAGTGTCGCATGAGCCATAGTTGGAAAGATGTTGGAGGTACCAGGATTAGGAGTAGAAAGGGAGAAAGACAACCTATGATGTTGAAGAGGATAAGTGGGATTATGGAGGGTTGGAAGGATAGGTTAGGATAGAGGAAGCTGACCTGCTGTGACAACCCCTGGCGCGGAAAAAGCCAAAAGGCAAACGGTAAAACCACTATTGTGTTTTCTGCTTGTGTGAACATTACATCCTGTTATGAACCTACAGAGTCGATGGATGCATCAGCGTCAGGGAGTTGCTGTCAGGGAAGGAAGGCTGGGCAGAGCCTCAGTAATAACTACAATGATCATTATGATGAACATAAAGGTTATATCACTATTTTCCACTGATATTTATGTCGGTCATTACGCAAACTGTTCTATTGTTATAGTTTTGCTCCATCGCTAAATCTTTAGAATACTTTTCTCCTTGGTAATCTTCCCCATTGAGGTGCAGATAACGTTTAAGGAAAATAGGGAGGACATTTACAACAAAGTATCTTGTTAAAAAGAAGATAAGACTAAGAAATAATAGCATTTTAAAATACTTCTATATCACTTAGGTCAAAATGGAAATAGTTGTTTGTACACCTCTCTATACTCTTTTGCAGCGTAGAATTTGGAGAGGAAATTTCCTTTATCGCCTTTTTCTTGTTTCTTTAACTGTAAAAAAAAAGAGTTCTTATTTTTTCGTACATTTAATATGCAATTCTTGGTCTGTGTATGTTATGAGATAAGACTTAACCATGATCCTAATTGCATGTCACTGCTGCTACCTAATCGTGATCAATGGAAGGCAACATTAAAACGAAAATTCGTGCGTAAGTGCCTTCACCAATTGTGTCAAGAGTGTTGACTACGAACTTTATAGGATTTAATAAATGATCTTGGAAGCAGATGATCTTTTTTCCTTTTTTTAAGAGATGAATGAGAAACATTTTAACTGCAGGCAGGATCCCAACCATCATAGACAATTTGAGGCATCATGATACAGCTGTGTAGCGAAGGTACTTTATGACTTAGACATATATACGTAGACACCACATTGACTGCTGCCGCCCACTAGAGTGGTGTGTAAACAGGGCAGCCATCTTGGTACAGTGCCACTCGGTCCTACAGTGCATTATGTCTATAGAGGAATGATGCGTTTACACTATAAAGTGATCATAAATCGCTCATTTGTCAAGCTTTTTTAAGACCTAAGACCAGATAGACAGACATTATTAGAATGAATATTATACTATATTTTTTTAAATATCCAAGCACCCTGTATCATAGCTACATGCATGATGATTTAAATGGACCAAACTGTTCGGTCAAATCGGTCAAGAATTCAGCGAATAATTGTACCATCTGATTGAGAAGTACCTCTTTCCCTGTAGTTCTTAATGCAGCGCTATTTACACATCCGTCTACAGTCGATGCGCAGCTATGTATATATGTCCGTTCATCACAATACAGTGTCTTCATTTTTAAAGACTAGTAGATGGCTCTCTTTTCTTTATAATCTCTGGCTCTATTCCACTAACTCAATGAAACCTGGCATCTTTTTCAGACTGAGAGTGCCATCTAGTGGCCTTTCAAAAATAAATACATTGTTTCATGATACAGTGTCTTCATTACACAGCAGTTTCATGGTGCAGTGAGTTTTTAACACAACTGTATCATGAGGCCTCATCAACACATCTCTAGTAAACATTGTGTGAATTAGGTCGAATATCTCAATACAGTATTAAACAATACAAATTGTAAGTTCTAAGATCTACAGGTTAATTTGAAGGTACTTTAGACCTTCAGGGGTAAAACACTCATGCATGCGGGTTGTAGACTGAGGAACGAACGCCAAGCATTACAATCACACGTCTCCATCTATTTGGGACCCAAAGACAACAATCAAGCTAAATTGAGCTTCAGGACAGAAGATTATACGTGAGGTTGATTTGACTGCAAGCAGGTCAGCTTACCTCTGACACTGGTAGCGACATAAACAGCTCCTGACGCTGCCTTGTGCCATTATCCTTCGCGATCTCAATCATACATGACCCGCCTTGTTTGCCAAAAGGCAGATTGTATCTGTGGAGAGAGGAAGCAGTGCTTGTTAGATAATATCTGCTCAATATCCCACAATAAGTCCAGTGGAGCATGAAAACTAAGAAGGCGAAAGCTGTGACAGTAATGCTAATGTGAAAGTGCTAATGTGACCATCGAGACTGCATTATAAACTACCCATGTATGACCATGTATACATTACACACAATGCTTTATGGGAGCGGTATTGCAGTGGGAGATTGGGTAGGAAGCAATGGTGCGTTCCTTGCCCAAGTGACTGATGAATTCCCATTAGATATAGAGAAAGAGGAAACGCCTCTCAGAGCTGAATTGAAAACTATTTTGGTTTTGATAAACTACACCAACAAAACACATCTTGAGTCCATGAAACTACAACAAAAACACAATTTGAATTCAAAACTAATGCGACTGACTATTAGCATACGCCTTGGTGCCCATTATGTCACCCAAGATTAATTAATTGCAAAACAAGGGCACAATCTATACATTATAAACATAATGAGTAGGAAGAGAATGTTATCATTTGACCCTCTTGGGCTCTCTGGGGAAATTTGGATGGTACCAGTCATTAATGTTACAGCCGTAATGTTAAGTAGCTGGTCTACTTGTGTCGTAATCCAGCTTTGGTGAAGTCAAGTGATTCTCTCTCCAATCCATCATTGACTTTATAACTGCAATATATAATCACAACCTCTTTACCGGGCAGGACATTATGCATGAGGCTGTCCGTGCCATCCCACACACATGGGGCTGGCTTTAATGAGTAATTCCCATAATGTCGCCGCACCATAGGTCTTTTTTCTTCAGCGCCATACAAATGAAGCTTTTTCAAAATCTGCTGAATCTATTTATACTGTCATTTAGGTGGCAAAAAAAAAGAAGAAAAATGTAAATACGACTCCCTCACATGTCTGCTTTAATGACCAGATGGAAACAATCAGGGCAATTGCCCTCCTGCTAATTTGAAACAGCCTTCCAGGACGCCTCCCTCAGGCAATCTCACGGAACAACTTCAGGTACGACTAATTACAGTGCGGGAATCTTGAGAGCTGATGTGTCTTCTCGCGATCATCAACTGTTAAAGATTCAGGAGGTGTTGTCACTTGTTCAACTTCGAGTTCTTTTATTGTCAAATATACATGTATGCAAGACATACATGTGTATATATAGATTAAATTCTAGTCCAAGACCGTTCAAAGGACATTAAATAAGACATTCCGAAAAATAAATAAATAATCAACAAAATGAAACAAATTATCAACAATACTTAAATAATTAACTAATAAACAGAATATAAACAACATTAACAATTTAACAAATAATTGTTTATCCAAGACAGAAAGAAAATAAATAAATAACTCTCACAATTAATTATCTATAAAATGTATTAAAATTTTATATTTAAACAAAGTCTGAATGCATTTTAAGTACTTTTCAGAAAGTGGTGTGCAATTGTCACTCACTAGTATGGCCTCTAACTGCTGCTGCTCGGTTAAATACAACAAAACATTTTTAAGACAGCAACGTAATTGAACTTGTCTTATTACCTTTTTTTTTAAAGAGCAAAATTGAATTTCTTATTGGTTTACATCTACATGTGATGATCCTACAAGCAAAGCTATTCTACAGTATATTGAATCCATCAATAACCTATTTTCTTGGCAATTTAAATTCCAAGAAACTTCTTTAAAACAAATACACATTAAATTGTGGTTACATGAAAGCAAATAATTCACATTAGAGCGCAAGTGAGCGCTCACTTTATGTTTACACAAAACAAGTAGGTGACATTTTGAGGAAAGCAACTAACCTTAATCTTAGTTTTAACCTTCGATATCATGATTAAGATGGAAAATGAATTAAGTTGGGAATGATAATTTTCACTTATGGCCAGAATTCCTGTGTAAATTTGATCTAATTGAAACATACAGAGGAAAACCCAATTGTATATTTTGATCAACATAGTTTTTTTTTATTTGTCTTTATTTAGTATTTTGACCAACAAACCAAAGCCTTTTACAGATGCCAAATAATTCCACTAAAGAGATTTGTTTCTCAATATTAATCAACATTTGCCTCATGCAGAGGTAAAAAAAAGGCAAATGTTTGTTTAAGTCATGATGATCTGATGCATAACTGTGTTCTGGGTTTATAAACTGAATCTCTGAAGCCCTGGTTTTGAATTAATAACTGCTTGAGTCACTATTAAAAAGCCATTTAGGGTTTTTAGAAGGATTTGGTAAACACATAAAGATGATGATACAGAGATCTCATTTTACCATCAGTGATTTTGTACATTTGGGCGACACATTACACATCGGGTTATCACTACAAATCTCGCTCTAGCTGAGGGCATTTAAAGCAATTTTGGTGCTTATTACAGTTGCTTTTTATTTGGTCTGTTAATGCTGCAAAAGCCCATCCCTACGAGACATGAGAGCGCACTCACTAAGCAAACAGGATGATATTACTTGATGAGCTCTCACGAGCACATTGAATGCTCCACTAGGCTGATTTACATTGGTCTAGCTCTGAGGCAAAGATGACTATTAATGAAGATGACTATGACTTCTTTACATAGTCTAGTAGCCGTGTGCCCCACAGGCTCACGCCATCATCGCACACATACAGACGGGGAAAACAAAATTGATCCGCAAAGCAGATCGTAGGACAAATAAACACATGAGGAAAGGGGTCAGGATTAGCCTGATGTCATATTCCATCGTCTTCCCAGGGCTACATATGTAAACTCTCATAGGATACACAATCAGAACGCGAGGTAACCCCCCCTTCCCCCCCTGAACATATACAGTATAAATATTTAATCTTCTTCAAATAAACAAAAAAGTATGGCTGATAATGTTTGGCTGACTCAATCATCATTTATGCATTTCTTCATCTGGCTAATGCTCTAATCACAAGTGATTTGTCATTTCAAAGATCCCTATTAGGAGCTTCTGCAGCGTGACTAATTCAGTGCAACTATTCCAGTGGCACTTTTCAAAAAAAATAAAAAAATCACCTCTGAAAAATGACTAGATACGTTAGGGGACCAAGTAAATATTTTCAGCCTGGTGCTATTACACAAAGGTATTTGTTAAATCGGATGGTGGAAGTTTGTCACACTCGAATGCGCATCCATGACAGTCCCTTGGAGAAAATTAATGATGAGAGAAAGAGTTATTATTAAAATATTACCACTGGTGAAAGGGGCGAGGGTATTGGCAACAGATGGCGGCAAAACATCATACATGGCACTTTTGCACTTGGCTTGGTTGCAGCAAAACTAAGCTATTTTAAAAACTTCTGCATATTTAAAGAAATCTGCATATACACATTGAATTCATAACATCTGCTCCCTTCCAGAGTAAACATCTTATACTTCAAGATCAGAAAATCAGTGTGAAATAAATACAAGGGAGAATAAGTGGGTCATGCACTTACGGAATACAAATAACTTTTTTCAGCAAATGAAAACCCAAAACATATTCCAAATGTTGAAGTCTTCCTCGCCAAGATGCACTAGTCGTCGACATCGTGACCATGTTTTGAACTGATTACTTTAGTTCTCCCCCGTCTGAAATCTCAGCGAAGGAGAGGTTATGAGAGCAACGTCCACTATAACGTAATAATAGCTTCACTCCTCCTCCAGCCAGCTCTAATCACGGCCACTTTGTTTACACAATGAGTCCGTTGGCGGTGGAGACTTCCGGGATTGATGATGCGCGTCGGCAAACCTTGATGTTTGACCAATCACAGCAGAGTGGGTGTGGTTTTGTTAAACAAGATTTAGTCACCAGAAAAATTGTGTGTTTTTAGTGGGTGGGGCTTAACCACATTATTTTATAGAAATATTTCAATAAAAACAAAAAAAAAGTTTTATACAAAAATACATATGCTTATCAGGTCCAAGATCTATTTAAGATACACTTAAATCGACACATTAGTTGCACTTTAAAAATGTAGAAGACTTATTTAAAAAGGTAATAACAGGATCAAAAAGCTTGTGGTTGAAACAGAAATATTTATCTTTTCAGCAATTAATTAATTTTTTGTATTATTTTTCAAAAGGTGACATTAAAAGAGCATCGCAAGGACATGCCATTTAAAAAATATTAATAGATAAAAGCCCCACCAAAAAGCAACCATTTGAAATATAAACATTAGTTATAATATAATATAATTGATGAAGCTTCATGAAGCAGTGTCCTTATTTTCAGTGCCCACTAGATGGCACTCTCTGCTTTGTAAAGAAAATTAGAATTTGAAGTGGAAAACATTGTCACTATTACTCCTCTGAACATGGCATCTTGTAAAGCTCTGTCGGATCAGTGGGAAAATATTTCTGCCCCCCTCTATGGCGCATTGAACATCTCGCATACAGCACTGCAGCATTTGCTGCATAATTTCTGCTCAGACCGGTGAGCCTCAATTAATTTGGTAAGCTCTTGTTCTAGCATTACATTTCCAGGAATACAATTAGACAGCGAATAGCAACGCTCCCCTGCAGTGGGGCTCATGAAAGAATCTTCATGCGAGCAGGTTGGGGAAGCATGCCTGCTTCCTGCATGAATCTTTTATGGGAGGACTTGTCAATACAGCACACAATAGTTTGCCATGGTTGAGCTGCCACAGAGTTTTGCAGTTTGTCAATAACAAGTAATGCATGAAAGCTTGTTCAATCTTTGCCTACTGCTGTCAATAATTACACTATAGTTACAACATAAGACAACTTTCAACATTGAGTCATATAAAATAAATATTGGAAAACTTGCTGTTTGTTCTGTTTTTAGAATAAGCTCCTCTCTTGGCAATGAAAGTATTATTAAGTATATAAACCAAATGTTTTTTCCACACTTCTAAAATTAAATAATACTTTTTTTCCCCTTTTTGATTTTCCTTTATTGCAAAACATTGCACACATTTTTTACTAATGGCATTAGTAGAAGCTGTCTCGCCTGCAATTAATACAACAAACTCCTTTACGAAACATCTTAAGCCCTTTTCATTTGTGTAGGCTTTTTCCAATTTTCTGGGACTCCTGTGTTCATCTTTTGTTTTGGCCTTTTGGAGTTTATAAATGTGTAGGTATTTTTTAACTGTGTAATGCCTTTGATTGTTTAAGCCCTTTGTGAACCTAGTCTAGAAAGGCGCTTTAAAAGGTAAAACTTTATTACTTTATTACTAAACTGTTACTTACTTACTTACAAGGTTCATATAGTAATACATTTCTACAACCCTTTTTTTTATTTGATAGTTATCCATAGTGATGGGTTGATGAAGCTTCATGATACAGCCGTGTAGTTAAGACACTGTATCATAATATGCATTTACTTCTACTGCTAACGATACAGCTGCTATTGTTACTACTATAACTGCCGCTACCAATAAAACTTGAAACTTATACTTATAATATTTTTCCAATTACTACTTCAACTGCTGTAAATACTACTTCTAGTTATACTACTGTTACCATTCAAGCCTCTGTAACTGCTACTACTTCTACTATTAAAGATACAAATGCTGCTGTTGTTTCTGCTACAACTTTGATTGCAGTTGTAAAATTGCTGCTACTGCAACTGTTTTTAATACCCCTCTAACTGTAGTACTGTTATTACTTACTTGCTTCTACTATTCGTTCTACTACTGCTACTAAATAATATTACTACAACTACTACTACTACTACTACTACTGCTTCTACTATTACTCTGTATACCCAGAAATGTAATAATCATTGTTGAATGTTCTCTTAAAATCAGGTTTTATTTTTGAGATTTGAAAGATACAGTTTATCTTTTTTAACAAATTAATTGTTTATCCGAGACGAAAAATTAGATCAAATAAACTCTCACAAATGTTATCTTTTTAATCTCTTAATGGTAAATGGCTGTTCATTGATGGATTTGCTCTGGGAATAAATTGTTGTTTGAGCCTGTAAGGTTAATGTAATGTGTAGGTTAAACTTAAGTATAACGTCACTGCTGACCTATTGCTTATGTGCACGACCTGCCACTGATTATTTCTACTAGTGTGATGACAATGACTGCAGTACTACAGATAATTATAACCATACCAAATGAACCCTGACATCCACATAAAGGATCTCCATCTCTATTATCCTCGAAAAAGTCGTCTAAAAATGTTTACCTATTTTGCAGCAGCATTGTGCAGACGCTCACAAATGACAGACGGTGTTTGGATTCTGACACTCTCAAATTTAATCATAGCAGAATTGCCCAAAACATCCCCAGAGGAAAACACAGCGACATCAAATACCTCGCCAACAACAAACATGTCCTCCCCAAATGAAAAATGACATTGCTTCCCCTCAGCGCGCGCCCCGCTGTGAAATAATACGGCAGCACGGAACAACCACCGGTGGCCTTTTGTCTTTTTCGCCGCCTCTCTTGCCATTCTTAGAACTAATTGTGTCGTGAGTGTAAAATCAATAGGGAAGATGACCATATTTGTTTGTCTTGAAGGAACACTGTGTAATCCAAAAACTCCTAACCACATCTGGTAAGACAATAATAACGAGCCTTAGTATTTGTCAGGTTTAAACTTAAGGCTGTGAATTTAGACAAAGATGAGACATCAGATTTGGTTTAAAATCACAAGGATTTTACTCATACTGAGAAGCTTCTCTTTAGAATTTCCGATTTCACTCTAAAGCAAGAACTGTTTCAGTCATAACGTATACTCCATCGTACGTTTTTGATTATCCAAAAAGGCGAGAACAAAGTTAAAACAGGAAAAACACAGACTGGAATACATTTAGAGTTGTTTTTTGTCCCCTTAATGTCTTCTTTGAGTGAAGAAGGTACGTGTCACACATTTCATTTTCAACTGAGACTAAGCATTGTTTTAAAACATAAGAGATTATTAAATGTTATAACATGTGGTTAGGCAAATTTGATAACACAATCAACACACTGGTTAAGTAATTTTCCATCAGCATAAGTAATACCTACATATAAAGGGAATCACACTGTTAATCTTAACAGCAGTTACGATAATATATCATAATATTCCCCGAATACTCCCTGACAATTTCCTCACATTTACTGACTGCTTCCAGCTTCACGTCTTGCTTAATTTCTTTCATAGAGGCCACTCAGGGACACTCATTCACATTCTGGAGGAGAACAGGAGAATAAATCATTCTTTACAACACCGAGCACAACTGAAATGCTGGGTTTTGTTTTTGGGAAAGTTTATTTGATTGAATAGTCAACACGCAATTGGATCAGTGCTAAAAGAAAACAAGCTTTGATTAAGTTATACATGTTGCTTTTTTCCAAAGAAATAAAATACTAAACTAATTTCACGTTCACAAATGCTTATAGCATCAGAAGTATATTGGTTTTCATCCGCGTTCATTGTATATTCAGTTTTCCTTTTTAAGGTTTATATCTTTGCTATTAATTTAGCCTAACTGAGTAGTTTTTTGCAATCTTCTGGTATGGGTTTATCACGTCATAAAATGACTGTGCCCCGAAGATACTCATCAAGGGTTTTAATGCTCAATTTACGAACATACAAACTGTGTACATTGTCAGCACATTACCTGGCTCACAGTGGCAGGGCAAGAACTGGCGAGGCAGCTGCCGCAGCTGCGCCGACCACCCACTGGAGGGTTTTTAATGTCATTTAAATAGACTCTCCATGTTGTTGTAATGTGTTGTTTCACACTCATCCATCCAACTACTTGTGGCAGCAATTATGTCATTGTTAAAAAAAATGCAGCACAAACAGCCAAGTGGGGAGAATCAACAAAGTGAAGAGGCATTTTTCCCAAAATATGGCAGAATTAAATATTTTTCTCATTGGAGAATAGTCGGCGAAAGAGGGAATAGGGAGGAAATCAAACAATCTTTGTTCTCAAAACAAGAAAAACTGATGAATTAATTGTTTCATTTTTGACTACATACCTGAAAAATATTGTTCAATTTTGGATACAAAACCATCTTCCAGCTATATATACTGTTCATTCTGGCTGTAGATGGATATATACGGATGACGTAATCTGCATCTACATTAATTCACACATACAGTAGCAAAATATGCTTTTAAGTGAGGTGATATAAAGCATGAATATAAATACTGTATTGAAAATGATCCAATGTCTACTGGTTCACCTACAGTGTTCCCAATAGCACCCCAATGTGTTGTCCCACTTAAATTATGGAAGGTTTCAGACTGTACAAAAGAAAATATTATTATTCACTACGTCCATTAACCTCATTGAATTCCTAATTTTTCTTTTACTTGCTACAACTTTTCTTTTCATCCAATGACGACTCTCCTCTTCAAATCAGATCATCTGGGCTCCCTAACTTTGTGTTCAAACTAAGCTCTCCGTCTGATTTATGAACTTGTCCTTTCAAATCACAACCAATGAAAAACGTCAAATATGCTTCCAATCTCTCTGAGTTATGCACAATGGCAGGTGTCTCTGGTGTCCAATAATGCATTCCTTTCAAGCTCCTTAAACTCTCACAAGCTAGTCTGTGAAGCTGAATATTAACCAGGATAACTCGGTTGATGCACTGGGCTTTTTCAAATGTTTTGTGAAGGGCAATGAATTATTTTTGCTGGAAAGTCTTCAGAGAAGTTACGGTAAATTCATGTGGAGTTAAACGTCATGATGTGTTTCTACAAACTGCCACCTTGAGGCCAGAGATCAAATCCACAATTTGCTAAACAGAAGTTTGTTTCTGACTCTTTGTGAAGTTCATTAACTCTTATTAGAAGTCCAGAGTGAGACAGACATGAGAAAGTCATGTTTTGTTGGTGTCTTGAGGGGGTAGCTCTCTTAGAGTATCGATGGTTTGATGAAGTGCCAACATGTCCCTTCCTACCCATCTGTCTACAAATTGCCTTGCTACGCATGAAGGGAATTTTCGTTCTAGGGGAGGACCCCTTCATGCATTAAAAAACATACCAACTGACTAACCAGCCTACCTACCTGCCAACCTTCCTACCGACAGACCGTTCGAACATACCTACTGACCTGCCGGCCTGCCTACTGAGCGACCAAACTGCCTACCTACCTGCCTGCCTGCCTACCTGCCTACCTACCTACCTACTTAACCACCCACCCACCAACCACCTACCTACCCACCCACCCACGCAACCACCTACCTACCTACCTACCAAATTAACTGGTGCTGGAGGAGCATTGCATTTCAGACTTCAGAGGTTTATTCGATATATCTAAATGTTCCAACAAAAATATGCAAAAGTGTTGGAATTTCATACCGTATTTTCAGAGGCGTCCATCTGTTATTATTTATGCTTTGGATCGAAGCTACAGTCAAAACCAGAGAGCTGTTACACCCAAGCTGAGCAACCAAGCTGCCGTCTTGAAGGAACACATGAAGGAAGTTACTGCCAAAGTTCTGCTCCTGAGCTGAAAAAGAAAAACACAGAAAACATGTTAATAGTCAAATGGAGGGTTTCTAAATAAAGCTAAGAAACATTTGTGTGCATCAGAAGTGACAGAAGTGTTTGTAAAATGCTTCCACAAACAGTAGCAGGAGATAATTGTCAGGGTGGTGGATGGACAAAAACATTTGTCCTCACAGGCATGTAGATGATGACTTTTCATAATGATATGTAAATTGCAATCCATCTCTTCAACAAGCAAGCAGAGGTGGCGTGCTTAAAAATGTAATCAGGGACTCAGAGGAACTAAGACACATCCAGCAACACAACCTAATTAAACGTGTTGATTACAATGCTGCACCCGAGCTCATGAAAACTAGATGAATTCCAGTCTGCCAACTGTGGTCCCACGCAGCTGATGGCCACACCTTTGGACATTTGGAGGTTTATCAAGCTCTCATCACGAACAGCCAAAACCTCTGGAGAATAGACGTGTATTTCTGCAGAAAGATTGCCGTCATAAACTTGTAGAAGAGTTTCAGCCTTTCCATAATGGAGTTCATTTGAACCAGTTTCTTACATTTTTTCCTAGAGTTGGCTCTCATTTCTGTTCTGGAACAAAACAACTAATATTCAGGATTGGTAAGAATTGGTCTGACTTATAAGTGAGGAGATTTTAGTTTGGGGGAATGGCTTTTCATGCAAAAAACAGATAACTGTGATGACAAAGATTTCTTATTCGTCATTCCACAAAAAAAAATTCTATTCATTTTTTTGAATTATATTAAATATTATTTAACACATCATTGTTTGCTATGTTTTTATGAAAGGGTGATATTTATTTTGCATGTAAGTATTTTTCTTATTTTCTTATTTTTTTCTGCCAATATAAAAATATGTCATCTATAATTGTGTTCTCATCTAATCTGCACAATATTAATTCGTCTCCTCCAAAATTGAATCCTTACTATCCTACTAATCCTTGATACTGAAATTGTCCATTGAACTTATTTGCCTCTTCGACTGAATAATGAACTTCACTCTGATTCTATGAGCCGGCTTTGGTTTCCACTCTCTTCAACTCTGGGTTTTCAAGTGGCTCTGGGGCAAATTTATTCCACCCTACCCCCCGCATGAGGTGGAACATGTTAGTAAGCTGAAAATGCACAGCCAGGGAGAAATAAACTTTCAGGAGCGTAATTGAAATGAGGCTGTTTACATACATAAGTGAATAAAAATCAAATGTCCCAGATGAACACTCTCTGATTGCACACTGATGGTGATAATTGTCTGACACTAGGCCTGCTGGAATTGGCTAGATTTGGACAGTTTTGGAGGCACGTTAACAAGCCTCTGTGAGTTGATTGAAGCAAACTGGCGAGCTTGCTGTGCTGTTTGCTGGAGTTATGTATGAAATCTGCAAAGTGTTATTTCGAGGCTGCATTATGGGCATCAATAAATATAAATGTGTTGCAGACTGGCCATGGTTAGCTCATATCAAATCTGAGACTAGAGTGACCGCACCGCATGAGAAAACATGGTTTAATCTAAATCAAACGAAAGACAGAAGGAGAACTCTGACAGTGAGTCAAAATGGGAATTATTGAACGAAACGCTGATGGCGATGAAAGAAGAGATGAAGGCAATGAAAAACATACTCAAAGAACTGCCTCTACAAAAGGCGATGGCTGAAATCAACGTAAAGAAAGATCTGCTCATAAAAACTTGGGGAAAAGAGTCGAGGAGTTGGACCAGCAGGGAAAAATCAACAAAGTAATTGTGACTGGACTAAAAATCCGGCCTCTAAGTTATGCCAGAGCTGAGGTCGCATCCTCTGAGCCTGATGACTCTGAGATCAAATCTGTGGATATGCAGGTGTCCGAGTTCATAAATGGCAGAGACATCAATCTGGATTTCAACAATGTTGAAGTACGTTTCCTCTTACCCATAAAGAGAGAGTCTGGTACCTGAGCAGTTGTGCTGAGATTCACCAACAGAAAATAGAAGTCAGCACTGCTTAAGCAGGGCAGAAAGCTCAAAGGATCTGATGTTTATATCAATGAGAACCTGACCAAAAAAAACGCAGACATCTCCAGGAAAGCTGGTGAACTGCAGAAACTACATCAAAACGAATGGAGCATCAGCAGAAGAAGTCAAAAGAATCTAGACCAGGAATGAGGAATATTTGGATAAATACAACTACTAAGGTATGGCGTATAAACGCTTCATAACTACAGCACAGCAAAGTACAATGGTTTTAACACTGATTTAAAATATGATAGGTCTGAGCAGAATAGTATGGAGCTTATTATAAATCAATATGTGAAACATACCTTATCTGACCGGAATGAAGGAATTGACCCAGATAATCACTTTTATTTTAACATGACTACTACACTGAAGAACAATTCAACGGCAGCATTGACATGGATGGCAAACTATCCTTAATTCACTTCAATAGCAGGAGTCTATACACCGACTTCGGCCACCAAGGAATACCATTCAGTATAATTGAGGTGTCGGAAACATGGATTAAAGAAGTTAAAGGGGCAGAATTTTTCCTGGATGGATATAATCTTGTATGTGTTAACAGGAAAAACAAAGGTGAAGAAGGAGTCACCTTAGGAGGAGTGGCCCTACAATGCCATCAAGTATGAGACTTTACAAAACAATGGAATGTACTAGATGGCTGATAAAGGTCAGAGAAGCTAAGCAGACATGGTGTTGAGACGGCATGGGAGGATAATAAAAGAACATTCTCTAACTAAACAATGAGTTGTTGCCTGAGAGACCCATGACAGTTGTACATAGCGGAATGTTACATAATGTGTATCACGAAAGTCAAGATAAACTGGGTTCTAATAGACTGTGACACTACTGTGTGAGAAGTGACCGTCTCAGAGTCTTGTAAATCCTCACACTAAGGACCATCTATTGGTTCACGATGGAGTTACTCAATTGGTGACTTTGTGACATCTACTGTTGTAACATGTGTTCTTATGTGTCAAAAGTAACAAGAATCTGTTATGCCAACGTTAAATCAGCGCAAGTATAAGACATGATTATGATATCATTCTGAGGGTTATGGTGGCGGGACTGGATAAGCTTCTGCTTCTCCCGCTTTTCCCTTTCGGGACATGCATGTAATATGTGATCTACAAGTGTGATGTTTAAGATTTAAACTGACATGCCCGAAGTAAACAATATTAATTCATTCATTCATTTACTTATGAATTCATATATTCATATCACCACAGTTAATAATAATTTTGAAAGTTGAGAAGAAAAAACAAATTGCAGTTTAGAAATGAAAAGAATCAGTCTTTGGCACATTAAAAAAAAAGTAAGACATCTTCATGAAACCTACCCGGTCCATCAAAAAGCATTTATTCTAACTAACCAAAACCAAGAGCCCTCTGTTGAAGGTTGGGAACGAACATCCTAACGGTTCTAAAATAGTTTAAGCCTCTTACTACATTGTATCGCTATGAATCTGCAGCAATAAAAATAGTGCTCGCCATTTTTTATCCATCGCTCCGTTGCCATTTCCTTCATAATCCACAGCGAAACCAAAGTGGCTGCACATAACAGACCTTGAAGTAACTGAAGAATCTATTATTTCTGGTCAGTTGACAGCTTTATTGGCCGTCGTGCAATATGAGCGCGAGAACAAGGGAATATAAGGCTGGCTTTCCTCGATCGCGAGAAATCCTGAGATTACATGACACATAAACTGATACATAATCTCATGATACAGGCATAAAGTAGTGACCATGAAAGCAAAGACCCTTTAAAATGAATGCAGTATATGAGGTGCTGCTACAACAGCAAAACAGCACGCAGATTTTACTATATTTTCTTCTTTTTCCTTGATGTACTTAAAATTGATCTGCACAAAAACTAAAAGTAAGTAAGTAAGTAAGTAATTTTTATTTATATAGCGCTTTTCCAGACCAGGGTCACAAAGCGCTTAAACAAACAAAACTCAAATAAAGTATATACTTTAAAGGTCAAGATAATACTGAGAACAACACAGGAATTCCAGAAAATCAAGGAAAAGCCTGAACAAATAAAAACAATAATTCAATTATAAGGAATGTTTTTAAATAAAACCCATAGGAATATAGGCTAATAATAGGATAATAATAAGAAAATATGTAAACAATCATCTGGTATATTTCCTGACAAAGAGATTTAATGAATATAGTGAGATCACTCAAGTCTTTCTTTAGGGTGTTTATTTAATCTCAAACTCTTATTTTTCATCTGTTATAAGTTTTTATGATCTACAGAAGCGCAATTAACGGACCAAGTTAAAGTTTGTTTTTCTCTCTTTTTGTTAGTGTCTGACAATTGGACAGGATCATCTTCACCTCCTTATATGGTCATTCGTGGGTGGAGATTTATGAAAATGACTGGTTACCATAACCTTCTCTCACTTTTAGATTCATCAAATACTTCCATGTATAATATCAGAACGGTTGTGCGTACTTCATAAATACAGAGTAGTTTTCTCTTAAAGGGGACCTTTATGTGAAAATCTTTGCGTATATTTACTCGCGCTACATGAATTAGACCCAGTCTGCAAAGTCAAATGTTGTAGCCTCTTTTGTAGCATGCTGTGTGGCCCGATAGTTCTGTGACGACTTTGTTTCAACGGCCTGTGCATGTTGTCAGCCATCCACAGGCAGTCTTTAAGAACCCTGTTGAACCTTTTACCACCACCATTAGCTCTTGAATAGTACAAGCTAGAGAGCAATGTTTTTATTTCTCTCTCCCTCCAAAAAATTTGCAAATGCTTGGGAGGTGAATTGAAATTTATAGTCTGAAACCAGGAAGGAAGGATTTCCTTCCCGGCTAAACACAATGGTTAGAAACTGAAAACCACTTCAGTAGTAACAGTCTGTGCAAATGCCATTTCAGGCCATTTACTTTAATAGTTAACAAGTGTTGGTATAGCAGCAGACCCATTAAGCACAAACCAAAGAACCATGATGTCAATTTAAATTATTTCCCAAGTACTATTTTGCGGCTCCAAAGGCATAAGTTGTGTCGCTGCAGTCTTTTTGGCTTTATCAGAGTACGGCAATGGTACATATGAAACTATAAAATTGTCATCCATCCTTGTACCAGTCCTTGGTGTCCCTCAAATGAGAGACCTACCAAATTGGATCTATGTAAAATAGAAACAACCAAGCAATTCAGACCCCTCATAATAACAAGACAGGTTCCACAGACTGCTCTGAATTCTAAGAGAAGATTCATGTATGACAGCTAAAGAGATATCTGGTACCTTATCAGTAACTCCTGTATTTGGACGTGGAAGCCTTGACAGATGATCGGCTGTTACATTCAGGGTGGCACGTGACATTGTATGTAAAGCAAAGCAATCTAGCAGACCATATTTTCCTACTGCAATTCTTAAACCTGACCCTTTTGGCGTGAGAAGAAACTGCTCAGTAATCAGTACGGAATGTTGACGAAGACCCCACAAGTAAGTTCTCCACCTCCCTCCTGTCCAAATAAATCCTAGAGTTTCATATTCAATAGTCAAGTACTTCCTTTCAGGGTTAACTTAAAAGTGAAAGGAAGTCCTTTGTGATATTCTGCAATCAAGTTGCCTTCGAAAATAAAACGTCTTTTAAACGCTTTGTAACAATTGCAAGGCCACAGGTGGGCATGTACCTACAGAATGCCTCACCAGTTGAGAGGCACCGTCTTAAGTATCCGGACCCATTGTTTTTATTCTAAGCTTTCAACTGAAGTGAATTTCTTTTTGGAGTGGTGCTCTAAACAGTGAACCCGTGTAATTTTGACAGACATTTATGTCTTCAATGTTCGTATCTCATCCCCCAAAAGAATCGTAACAGCTTACAAAGCCCAGAAATAAGTTTCACAAGTTCTGAATATGGCAAAGGAGAAAACATTCTCTGAACCTCACTTCCAAGTGCATGAAGAAGAACGGCATGTTTCCAAGCAAGCTATCCCCTGTAGCATTACTTACAAGCATGTAGTTATCAAACATCTTCAGCCACGTTGTGAAACCAATAGCAGGTTCACCTAGGAAAGGCATGAATTGTGCATACAAAGAAAAACAGCAATCCCTGATGAAAATTCAAGTTCAAATGTCCTTGCTCCATCAGTAGTAGTAGTGAAACCTTTCCCACAATTTAGCTGACAAACAAGCATGTTCACAAAGAGAAACACTCTTTTAGATTTGTGATTTGACGATCACCGCTATGATGGAGTCCACTGAAAAGCTAAAACATGGAGTTTGGCCTCTGTCATCGAAACAACAACAAACACTGAATGTCTTACGCACACTTTTACAAACGTATGTTGTTTATGTGACTCAACTTTTACTCATTCCGCATTTATAGCTGAGAGCATTCTCATTTCCATGTCTGTTCTTTTGAATAAATCAGCAGATGCTGGAAAACACAGACTCATCATTTCCATCTTCTGAGTCACTTCTTTTTTTTTTTAAGATCATTCTAATGCTATGAACACTCATGTTTGTCTTATCAGTAGACATGTAGACAAAATCTGCATGCACGTTATACTATTAATCTTTCACAAAGTGCCTGAAAAAAGAAAACACTAAAAAGGCAATGCTGGTTCAAAATACTGGAATTTTAATTATTGTTTTTAGCTTTAAAGTGATCATGGCTATAGAATTGAACACATTTTTTGATGCTGGTGGAAATAAAATTAAATCAGATTTTTACTTAAAAATTCATTAAAATTAGTTTGGCAAACATGTTGTGCTTGGTGGGTGTATGCATCAACAAAAAAGTGAAATCTGTTATATTTTCCTCTTATTTTGGTCGGTCACTTCCTGTTTTCTCCCTTGTGGCCTGACACAGCTGGAGCTGATCAAATAACAAGTGTTCCAAACCAAAAAAGTTTCCACACGTTGGTAATTGGCTGCGATTCTTCCTCTTGTGTTTTTGCTGCTTCTATTGGATTTTGTGTTTGTGCAATTTTTTTCCTCGGTTCCTGAGTAATTTAGATGATTGTTAGAGATTGTTTTGACCTCTGTATTTTTTCTCTTTTCAAAATCCCTGTTCTGTTTTTCCTCTCCTATTTATTTTCAGAGTTGTTGGACATTTTTGTTTTTGGACATTTTCATGAGATTCTGGACTCCTTTTTCTGTGAGATTTTGGATTCCTATTTATGATTTTGGACTTTAATTGTGTCATGAAATATGGACTCTTTTTTATTTTTTTGTATTTGGACTTTTTTCCGTTTTACAACTACTGTGACTCTTACTCCAATTAGGTTGTGCTCCATATAGTTTTTCGATAAAATCTAAAGAACTACATTTTTTTTTCTTCTTAAAATGAACTAGAGAAGCACAGTATTGTGCTACAACACCTAGTTACAAATTTGGCCTCTACACTACTAGCTGATCCAAATTGAAAGTGATGCAAATTCCATCAGCATTGTAAAGTTCTGGCTCAACCAATTAAAAGAAAACAACAAAGCCAACAATGAAAGACAATCATAAACATGTTTAAGCAGGTCTTCTTTAATAATACCACTGTCTGTGTTTTCTCTAGCCTTTGGTCTAACTCTAGTTTTTCACTTCTATCAGACTTCTCTCAAGCAAAAGAGCAGGCTCTGCTCTACTAAGATACTTGATCTTTTAGCCACCACAAAAAGGTGTCCAGAGAAGTCAAAATTAAGCAGTAAAGACAGATACAGTGCCCTCCATTGTGTACTGGACCACATGAAGAGCTCAGGCTCCATTATTTGCCTCACTGACTGTTGCTTCACAGCTGAATGTGTCAGATTGATGGAGATAATGGAACCACATCATCAGCAAATAGCAGAGTTGAGCTAAATAAAAAAACTATATCCAGTGATATTGCCCAAATCAGTGGTTTATTTCATTTATTTTCAAATTGAATGCATTTTCAAGGGTGTCTATTGATAGTACAAAATAGGCTCTTTCTCATTTATTTTTGCTAACCTTTTGTTTTATTTAACTTAGCCAAAGGTATTGCCCTACATTTATTTAAATCTATATATTCCATCACTTACTTGCATTCATGTGGAAGAAATGGAGTGATTCAACTCTCTCTTGGCCACACAGTAACAAATACTTATACAGTCTTTGGATCCAGACGATCATCTGGAACACCATGAAAATAAAGTAAAGTGTTCTTGGTCCCATTTTTGGAAATTTTAATCCAAATATATATAAATCATTTTCTAACAGGTGGTCACCTAACCTTATTGATAAGGGGATATCTTCTACTTATTTATCAACTGGTATATTTTAGCATTGATGATAAATCCTAATATTTCTTTCAAAATTCTGAAGGAATTTACAATTTTCACTCACACACTTAAGATTCCACTATTCAACTGATTTTCCCTGAATTGTCTCTGATGCAATTTTCTCAGTAGTGGAACTGTGCAGACATCATTTCCTTCTGAGACACAGAGGCTTTGTTTTGTCTCAGAGCAGTTTTTGTTCCTCTCTAGGCCATTACTCAGTTGTTGACAAATATTATTTACTCTGCTTGTCAATGGTGCCCCATCTTTTATTTTTCTATTTTTCTCCAGTAAGGATATTGTTTCCTGCCGTCCCCATGGTGCTGTTATTCTGCACTGAGCCTAACGAAGCGTATGTCCTTTTGTCAGTACCTGTCACCTATTCTTTCTCTTTCTCACTCTCACCCTTTATCTACCCTACCTTTCCTACTGGTATTTCTCTTCTCAGGATTGACAATTGAAGTCCAGGGGGAGATGCCCGTGTTTGCTTCTGGGAGGGGTGTGAAAAGAAAGATAGAATGAGGAGCAGGTTTGTCGGATCGGAATGCATGTCTTTTTGTCTCTCTTCTGATTAACTTTGTCCGTTTGATCTCCAGAGTTTTCGTCTCAGCTCCTGTCTACTGATGTGAAAATGATGGTGTGCCATAAGACAGGAAGTATTAGGAGATAAAAGGCACGGTTCCTTCTATATGCTTTCTGAACATTCATCTCGGCTCATAATGAGCCCTACAAACCCAGCTCTCTGCCTTCTGCTGAAATATTGTTAACAGGATCATGAATATTAAACAGAATAGATTCTGATTAAATACAACACAGAATTGTGTATGAAATAATTTACATTTGGAGAAAATATGGCATATCTATCCTAACATTTCTTTCCCAAATTACCTACAGGGCTACTGAGAGCCTGGACTCTTTTAAAAAAGGCCTGTAAACATTTGTATTCAAAAGCTCTTATAATTGTTGATTTTGAAAGTCACATTTAACTTTTATCATTTACCTGTTTTAACTGCGCTGTAGCACTTTTGGTCATGTATCACGAAAAGTGCAATATGAATAAAACTTTTTGTTATTCTTATTACAGAGAAAATTTTAAGAGGTAAACGTAGAATACATCAACATACATAGACCGTCAGCCTGTCCATCCATCCATCTGTTCACCCATCCAAAAGTCTGTCTATCTATCCATCCATCTATCCATCCATTCATTCATGCATCTACCTATTCATCTGTTCACCCATCCATCCATCCATGCATTTATCCATACATCCAGCCATCCACTCATCTACCCATGCATCTATCTGTCCACCAATACATCCATTTATCCATCCATCAATGCATCCATCCAAACTCCCAGCCATCCATCCAACTACCCATGCATCTATCTGTCCGTCCATCCATCCATACGTCCATCGATCAATCCATCCATCCACTCATTCATCCAGCCACCCATGCATCTGTCCACCCATCCACACATGCATCCTTCATCCATTCCTCCATGCATCCGTCCATCCATTCATTCAATTTCAGCCTTTTTTCGCCGATTAAACGCCCATATTCTGCCTCAAGTGACTCTCCTCTTGCTGCTCCATCTCTATTCTAATCTTTTGGTTATTTTATTTTCAAAATTCTGTTTATAAACGCTAGCAATACTAGGTATTCCAGCTTTTTGATATTTTAAATGCAAAAACAGTTGAGTGCTATATAAACTTTTAATTAAATTCCTCAGACGACAAATTTCATTTCACTGCCACTGAATGTCCAAACAAAGAAAAAAATAATCAAGCCAACATTATTTTAAATTTAAGTCAATGCCCTACATGAGATTATAATTAATACTGTTATTTTTGGGCTGCCCGCAAAACCGTTAAACAACCGTTATGTAGTAATCTGATAAATTATGTTCCATGATTTTGTTCCTCTGTAGCTAATAAGTTAAAAAAAAAATTAAAACCACTATCCTACAATTATTAAGTTAATGTTCATGAAAAACTTTTGTTTGAAACCTCTAAGTATTTACATGTGTGGGATGTGTGTCCTTGTTGCCGCTGAGCATGTTTTATAATATACTCAAAGATGCAAATAAATCATAATAAGCGTTGGTGTGTTGGTTTTGTTTGAAGGGTTTACTTATGAGAGTGTGAAGCAACTGATGTCTCATTACCACATTCAAGTGCATGTGCCCTTGCTGAAGATCATCTTATTAACCGCATCCACGCATATTGATGAAATTATGAGAAACGGAGATTAAAAAGAAAAAACCTCAAAAGCAGCAATATCCAGTAGAAAAAACCCAAACGCAAAATATATTAAATTCAAATAAAGTCAGAGAGGGTATGAGATGACTCTATGTAATCACTTGTAAAAAAGCTAATTTTCAAGCAATTTCGTATTCGTTAAGATTGTAAGTGTTTGGATTTTCATGGGCGTCCACCTTTCCCTCGCCCTAAAACTGTTATTGAGGGGCCAGATGATGATTAAATAATTTGGCCTTCATCCTACTTTGACATATTTGAAATTTCATGGGGGTTTTCTGCTGTCGTTACCATTTACTTACAATGCACAAAAGAAGCTGAAATCATGGAAATCTCTATTGTGACGCCTTTTCTCTTGACCCCATGAAGTTGCTCTACCTTTTAAACTGGGAGTTCAGATATTAATATCAAATCATTTGTTCACATTGTACTTGGATATATTTATCTTAGAATAAGAAAAGAAGTTGAAATCATGCAAGTCTTTCTTACTTATTATGTACTACATTACATTTAACTTAATTGGACTGATGTGAAGTCTTTTCTTGGCCTGATCAAGTTTCCCAACCCTCTAGAAACCTTAACCACTAGGTCAGTAGTCAACATGCTAATGTACAATCATCAAAATGGGACGTAAAGTATTAGAATTTTCTTGAGGGTTTTCTGCCCTCCTTACAATTACTTAATAATGTAATATGAAGTATGTTAAATGTACTGTATAGATAATCGCAATTGGACATATAAGACAGACAGAATATTTATGTATACATATATATTTTAAAAATGTGGATTACATAATTAAGTGCTGTGTATTTTCACATTAAACTAGTAACACACACACAAAAAACCCTCTAGATAACCTCTTCCAATTTCTAATTTAGGGTCTGATGACAGGCCTTTTTAAGCACATTTCTCTTTGTGAAAGTTATTTTCCTTTGAGGGTTTAGTGAGCGTCTGCTAATTAATAGCTTCTTAAAGTTTTACTTCTGTAGTGGTTCACTGAGGCACTGGGCAGCAATCATGATTTCCCTTAAGGGGTGAAAAAAAGCAATGCAAATGATTTTCCAAATCTAAGCGGGTATCACTGTTGGATACAATAAATGATGGAAGATCATCTACAAATTATAGTATTTTCAGAGAAATAAAATGAATAGTAAAGCCAATCAGCATGTGCATTTGAAAGTACTTTAGTGATATCTTAGTTAATTTAGAACAAATTATGATCAGTATATTTACAAATTCATAATCTAAATTAATCATGAAATTCAAACTGACGAAGTGGGAATATTAACAAGTCTTACTTTAAATCGTGGGAAGCTTTATTATGACCACCATTTTTCTCAGCTGAAGGAAACTGTTTTTTGGTCAGTTTTCTGCAGTGTTTAACTAGAGACATGTCTTTGTCAAATACAACACCCAGATTTCCCAGTTTGACAGACTGACCTAAGTCACCAAAGTATTGACACAACCCTGGAACCTTATCATCAGGAGCAATAACCAAAGTTTCAGTTTTGTCCACATTTATCTGCTAAGTGTTTTGACTCAGCCTTTGTTTAATTTCTAGCAAACAATTGTCTAAGCTGCTCAGCCTCTGGGGCTCAGTTGGTCAGTCACTACATTCCATTATTGATAAGCCAAGGTGTATAAATGAGAATGCTCATCCTGTTTAAGAGAAATGAAACATACTTCCCTCTTACTCACCACTGAGTTGCATTTTGGAGCAGGTTAAATCAAATTGTGTGGACCAAGATGCAATCTCTTCACACGTAATGGCCCCGAGGCAAATATAAAAGATTACAAACCTACTATAAACCCCATAACACTTGTGTGTAAACTAAATTGTACATTCATTTTACCAAACAAACTACATTATTCTTCTTCCCCTTTCACAGAGACTTTGTTTTAACTGTGAGCAAAGATGTATAGACACACAAAAGTGGCACTAATCTTAAGATAGTCCTGGTTCTTATGGATTAAATGTCTTGAATGTAAAGGGACAAATAATAGATATTTAGGAAATTGGAAACTTACAATTATTATGATATTAAGAATACTGGGTCTCATTCATGAAGTGTGAGCACAACCAATTTGTGTGTAAAACGTGAACAGCAGGAAAATTTACAGGATTTTTACATTTATCAATATTTGTGTAGCAACTATCTATTCCCTTGATACTCAGGAAACTTACACCTGCTCAGATAAAACATGTGGAAAAGAATGATTTGAAAAATGAAATAGAATGCATTTAGTTAAATTAATTGACATTAGCAGGTTTAAAATCCAGATTATGTACATGATTGTGATTTATCTTCTTACATTTAATCAAAATAGATTAGACATCCTTTCTACATGATAAATGTACAACATAAACATAAGAATATAAACTAACAATAGGCTAAAAAAGGAAAATATGTAAACAATCTTCAGGTTAATTGCCTGACAAAGATATTTCCTGAATAATGCAAGCGATAATATTTGCATCTAGATTAATCTCAAACATATACTTTTCATCTATGATATGTTCTCTGTTACATATTGAATGTTTGCTCTGGAACCAGCTGAGTCATGCCCAAAGTTTTTCAGTGATCACAATTTTTCAAAAGCCAGTTTAACTACAGCGGTTTGTCTGTTAGGGATCATATAAGATTGTCAATATAGTTATTGTTTGATATGTCCTTATTCACTACTAACAAAAGAACTTTTTTTTTTTTTTCTGAAAACCCAAAATTATTCTGATCTCCGGTTCAGAAAATGTATTTATTATTATTAGTAGAAGTAGTATTATAATAAGTGGTTTAGTTGTATAACTAGCATGAATGGATTTACTTTTTTTTGCTGTGTATTTTTTCACAAAAACAAAGTTGCAGTAAACACTACAGACTAATGACATAATGAAATGTTTGTTTTTTGGTTAAAGAATATACAAAATGCAGCAACATAAATAGTTCATGAAACACATTTTTTTTAAATAAAAATACAGCAATGATGCTCTGTCAGCTACTATGTGATGTAGGTCATCGGAGTTAAAGCAAAAAGATGAATGTTGTGATGTCTGTGCCTGTCTGGAGCCAAATCAATCACCTGTAATCACAAAGCAACCCATGCAGGATCGGACTCTGCAACTGCAGTGTCACGCAAGGGCAAGTACAGAGTGCAGTTTTTTTGGAGTGAGTAGGTGAGACCATGCTTTTATTATCATTACATTTCTACGCTGCGGTATTTTAGGACCTGTAGAGCCGCTACAGCATCCTTAAAATAAAACCAAATGCTGGAGTGTTCAGTCGCAGATGCAGAGACTGGAGCGTTATATTCTTGCCTTTAACCATGAGGTCACAAATATTGTGACATCACATATTTCCAACCCTTAGGATGAGACGAATTTTAATTTAATGTGTTTAACTAATGGAAGGATTATGTGAGACAACTGCAACACACATTAAAGTACACAAATGACATTCCATTCGGGTAAGAATGCAGCGGAAATTGTCACTGAGGTGATGAAATATTCTTTCTCCTGAGCTAACAATACTTGAACCACCACATCTATAAAAGCGACTAGGATAGTATTAGAAAAGAACATCCTTCAGAAAAGAACCAGAGCAGCATTAAGTGATTATTAATGTGCCTCACTGATCAGTTCTCTGACACCTGTGAAAAAAAGCTTCTCTTTAACATTGTGTTCTGGATGCAAATTTCTGAGTGAGAATACAATTTCTACAATAGTCAATATTTCAGCACAACCACAAGCTTAAGAGGATAAGGCACTAACTCACGGAGGCTTTTTGGAATAAAAAAAATGTGCACAACCAGGAGAATGTAAGTATATCATCCTAAAATGCTCACAGATAATGTAATAATTTATTCACTCATTTTTTTCTTCTATTTTCTTTCCTTGTTTTACTTTTTGTGCGTCATTCTTCGTTTGGTTGATTTATTATCATTATTTTTTTTCCTTTTCCTATTTCTTAAATACCAGTACTTGGTTATTTTGTTTGATATATTTTCAGGAACAACTACTCGTGTCGAGGCTTCAATACAAGATGGACTTTACAGACGAGCAGTATGGAGGTATTTGAATTTTTTTAAGTGAGTCATGATGGACAAGGGTGAAGACCTAAGCAGTCGCTACATTACAACGTACTTACATTGTTGCCTTTAACTCTAAAAAGGAACAGATTACTCAACCATTAGTCGACATGAGGGAGAGTAGAAAAATTAGTGAAGTTTGCACCACATGCAGCTGAACACCACAGAGACCAAGGAGCTGGTTTTGGACTTTGGGAGGTCTAGGACAAAGTCATGTTCAGTGTCCATCAGAGGCGACGAGGAGGAGATAGTTGACACTTATAAGTACCTCGGTGTGTGGCTGGACAGTAAACTGGACTGGTCCTGCAACACAGACCATGTATATAAGAAATTTCAGAGTAGACTGTACTTTCTGAGGAGGCTTCGATCATTTAACATCTGCAAGAAACTCCTCTGCATGTTCTACCAGTCTGTGCTGGCCAGTGTCCTGTTCTATGCTGTGGTGTTTTGGGGTTGGAATGTGACAAAGAGGAGAGTCAACAGGTTGGACAGGTTGATCAGAAAGGCTGGCTCTGTGGTTGGCATGAAGCTGGACTCACTGATGACAGTTGCTGGGGGGAGATCACTGGACAAACTACTTTCAATCATGGATGATGACAGTCATCCTCTCAACACTGTCATTCGTAAGCAGAGAAGCAGATGGAGCATAAATGCTCCTCCCAGATGCAACACTAATAGACTCAGGCACTCATTCGTTCCTCGTGCTATTAGATTGTACAATTCTGAGTTGGGGGCAGGAGTGCAGTGAAAAGATGATTCTATTCCAATTAAATTTTTGTATCTTTTTCTTTGTGTTATCTTTCTTTGATCCATGTTCTTTATACTTACTGATTTCTGTCATTTGTCTTTTAGTTCTTTTATTGCACTTTGTTGTTGTTCTTGTTTTATGAATCTATCGTCTGTGTTGCTGTATGCTGGAAAACTATTTCCCAAAGGAGACCTCCAGAGGGATCCATCCATCCATCCATAAGTTTTAATTTTGTGTGAACTAATCCTTTAACCTTATATTATCATACATGAATGAGATAAGGTTGTATTTAACTTAACAGCAAACATTTATATTGGTAAAAGACAAACCTTACGGATGTGATCCATCTCCACCATGAAAGTGTTTAATGAAAATACTGTATCATGATAAGCTAATATTTCGTCTCATTCCAGGGTAATTTTAAACTAAATTACAGCACAAATATGAAGCACGTCGCAGCCATTTAAAGGTCACAAGTCCTCCAATTTTTTTGGCCTTCTTTTAATCCCTTAGTACCTTCTGCATAATATTTCAGAATATGTAGCGAACAGCAAAAAAATTATGCTTGCACACTTTTACGTCAATGCAAGCATGTAAACGGGACAATAACATATCTAAAAATTAAATTACAAAGCTTTTGAATTTTTCATTTAAAATATTTGTTCATGCTTTTGTATCTTATGTTAATATCTATATATAAAAATACCCAGGCAACGCTGGGTACTTATATTGTCTCAATTATGATTTTATAAATTCTTTATTGAGGGAAGCAGGGTCGAGCAGTGTTTGCCACCTACACCAAAGAGCAAGAAGGTTGCTAGTTTTCGTTTCCGGGTCGGGAGGGAGCAAAGACACTAGGCTAGGCTCCTTTTTCTAGTTTTTAATAATGTCATCATTTGGGTATGTGGGGTTTTATCTCACTATGCTATCTTGATGCATTCTGGTTTCTTTTTGTTGGTGGCAGACAAAAGCCCTTTGCAGAAATTGTACATTTTCAAGGGTCTTCCTAATCCTCGTTTCTGTGGCAAACCTGTTTTCCAGGATTCCTTTATTCTCTTTTGGGTTAAAGCTCGGATCAACAACAGTGAGACAACAAAACAGAAGAGCCGAGTTCCTCTCACGGCTTGCCACGGACAAAAAGACACAATTCCCATGAGACTGTATGTTTCCCTGCTTTGATCTAATCACCTCTGAGGATAGATTTCTTTTTTTGGATTCCGAATTCATTCAGGTAGATGAACTGGTCTCATTACTTTTGCGCATTTGCCATGTGTCCTTAGAAACACGGTCAGTGTACTCAATAATGTCCTGCTCACAGACATGAGTCACAGTGCTCGTGTCCTGATGCGACTTCTTCACTGATGATTCACCTGCAAATGGCTTTGGACGATAATCATTTTTTCCAATAATATTAAATTCCTTACAGCTTTTTTTGTGAATGTTTTGTGCTTGTATGCATTCAAAATGTATGCATGCATCAAATAGTCTGACTAAGACTATGATATTAAGCTTACTAGCAACTCACAATTATTCTAAAGTTAGTAGGACTAATCCCTTTGTGTACATGCATGTATATGAATTCTTTATTGTTTTGTGTGAATACCTTGTTTTAAAGCACAATTTTAAAAAGATTTTTCACTATCACTGATTTCTCTAAAGACAATTTTATCTACAAAAAACACGAAAATTAATGTGCCTGAGCTGTAGGTTGCGACGCATGTTAAAAAAAATGTATAAATAAATAAGCTAACAGGTGGAATGAGCTTTTCAACAATTCCTTAAAATATAAAAAATATATATATTATAGTTTCATTATTGAGTAATTTTCCACTTGCTTTTTTGAAAAGCATCTCATCACTTTGCCTCAGTCTTTCTCTAAATACACATTTCCTCATACATATATGTATTAACAACAAATGAAAAGACTGGTTTACTAAACTTTTAATGGTAACCACTCCTTTAATAATGCAGCATTTATAAGGATAAGCGGAAGGTATTCCAGTATTAATGGCTCTATTTGTCAGTGAGAAAGAACTGGAACAATAACTGGTCAATGATCATAATCAGCCATCAGAGTGTAATAATTAGTTAAATGATTATTCTCCCCTCCACAGATGCATCCTGGGATTCATATTTTAACTTGCCAAAAACACGGTGAAATGATTACGACCACTGCATGAACAAACTATCTTTTTAACGATCATGATCGTTGATCATTTCAGACCGGTTGAAGTTTTTGATGAACATTTATTTGTTGGACAAATTCTGTTATTCAGATTTGTCGTCTGTTTGACAGGCTTGATGAATAGTTTGCTGAGGAAATACACAGATTGCAGGGAGGATTGTGAAAGAACACAAAGATTTAGCAACAACACGGCGATTGTCAAACAGAAGCCAATTTTCTCGACAACTTGTTCAACTCAACATGTTGAACGCTATTTTTTTTTTTCAGATCTTAATTATCTTTCACCATTAAAATAATAACGTTTCACTCTCAAAGCTAGCTATTTGTTAATAAACTGACCTTTCGAATATAATGTGAACTAATGATTTTCTTTAAGATGTTTTTTTTTTTTATTTCATCACATGTAATTGTTAAATATCGATTAATGGAGCTCAGAGCATCATATCGTTCCCTCATCGGCAAGGGTGTTGTTTTTTTTAGAGGCCACATCTAGATACATCCCTGCAGCTATATATGAGATTTCAGAGCCAACATATCAGCAAAGTAGTACAAAATCATATAAATAATCTACTGTTTTAGTTGCATCTGTGACCGGTTTGAAGGTCATAGGTAATACGATAGCTCATTAAAATAAAATGCAATTAAATGATGAGATGAATGAAAGAATGTTTACACATTATGTAATTCATTTAATGATTTTTCTATACATTTTTACATTTTATCTTGTTCTTGGTTGGCCACTCGCTGCCTTGAATAGTTGCTTAGCTTCTTGAAACTTGTTTTAAAGTCAAGGCTCTAATCTGGAGCATGACCATAATGTTCAATCTTTCTAGAGGAAATAAGGCTTAGAGAGTACATTTAAAAAAACATATTTGTTAATTCTTTCTCTGAAGGCTAATCTACAATGCACTACAAACAAATAAAAAAACATGTAAAAAGCTTCATAGAAGGCCTTATCGTGGTTTATAAACATGTTTATAACAAGGTATAGTATTTTGAAGACGCTAACGGCTTTAAACTTTAGATTTTAATCTGAGCAAGTGTTATTTTAATTGTATCACACAGCTTTGATACTTTACGTAAATATCTGTATAAGTGCAGATTAAGTGGTGAAAACAACTTTTAACCAAATCATTTTGTGAAGTATTTCCACCAGGTGTATTTCTTTTAACTGCAATCATCCTCAATCATTCGTAATAACCCATAAAACACTGGTGTAATCAGTTGCCATGAATTATTGATGTTAAATTATTAACAGTCAAAACTTAACTCTAAATAAAGAAATTGTAATTTCTGAAATGGTCATTGTCTTTTTACTTTATTATCTAGATTCATGAATATTTTTGAAGTATATGTCTTAAATTATGAAAGAACAAAGTCTGTTTTACTTTGTTAGTTATGCAAGTTCAACCAAGTTATTGACATTTGCATGTTTGTATTGGATAATCACTGATATACATGCAATTGAAAAAGATAAAAAGATGATATTACAATTGAAGAATGATTCTTTATGCACCACCCCTTTTACAGTATAATAAACCGTCAAACATTTTTCATATTTCAGGCAGAAGACAAACTTTGTTTTCAGTTCAGAATGGTGTACTTCTAACAGGAATGTCCATTTGAGGGCATCAGTTTGAAAATGAAACCTTTTTTTTTATATATATATTGTGCATTGGAACCAAATTAATATTTTGTGAATAGCAATACATTATTATTGGAAGCATTTTAAGCTATTGAGTGAGGTAACAATAATAAAAATTGCAAGTTTCAGTGTTTTCTAATTTGTTTTGCAGAAATTGTTACAGATTTCTGGTTTGAGGTTTGGGCCAAGATTTGTTTCTATTCAACAGATTGGAAATTGTACAATCAAGGCTTGGATCAGGCTGATGGGAATCCATTTAGCTGGTTTAATGCAGCCTGCAATCTCTGTTGTCAAATTTATCAATCATCCTGAAACCCCCCACACATTTTTAAAAAAGAAAATCATATGAACACCCGAATGTTATGCCTATTGTATGTCGGTAATAGTTTTTTAAAAATTGTGTTTACCACCACTGATGCCTTGCTAAATGACATACTCTGCAGTCATGTATTTCATTTGTACCTCAATTACTTGAACACAGAAAGCCAGAACAAAACAACATTACAAACATTGTTTACCAACAATTACATTAACAAGAGAAATGACTATATTATGTGTCTCTAATGTACATAATACAGGTGATAAAAGTGCCTGTACTCACTGTAGAGGATGGTTCCCTGTGTGGCTTTTGTTTTTATTGTCAAATGGACATCAACACTGCTGTCTTTGACCGGTTGATCAAAGCTGGAATCAGTGGACTGGAGGAAAGATGTGAAAGGCTGCAGCTCCAAGAACGATGTGCCATCGAAGAATGGGATGTAAACAGTCGACTCTAGGAAGCAAACAGATGGAGAGAACATGAAAAAAACATATTGCAGTTAATATGAACATGTCCCTTTACCATTAAAATCAATGAGATTTAATGCTTGTGTTTATAATAGTTCTCCTCATTCGCAAAGTCAGAGAGACAATCCTGAGTTCCAGTGGGAACTACAATTGTGTATTTTCACCAAAAATGAGGTGAAGGTGGTACTCGCTCTGATATCAACTTGACAAGCCTTTGATGATGATGTGTTAACAGTACCTCCAACAAATGCTGAGAGCTTGTCCAGGTGGATGACGGGCGATCCCATAAGGGCCCTTACTAACCTCAGCGGAGGCGCTGGCATTCAACATATTCAGTAGAGGGTGTACTGCATACACAGTCACACATTTAACATTGAAGATGTTGAAGGATGGAGGGCATTTAAAGTTATATTGAAAGTTAGGGAAAGTCTGCATATATTAGAAATGTTTTGTCTGAGTACAACACTTATTTTTAGATAATTTCTTTTTAGTAAGTTATTCCATTTTATTCCAAGCCATGTTTAAACTACTATTTATTCTAGAAAAGCACATAGGTTACTAGATGAATTCAAACCAAGTGTTTCTATAAAATAGACCAGTGTTAATTTTGTTGATAAACATTAGAAAGGCGCTTTGCAAATAAAACTTATTTTAGTTACTTACTTAGAAGTCAAGACCTCTACAGCCTCGAACCAACACTTGCCTCTAAAAAGTTTGCAAAAGTTTTTCAATTGATTACAAATGGACAAAGAAGTATTAGGATTTTGGTGGTGACCTGTAATTGAGGATTTAGGGAGGTTCCTAGGTTACCTTTTTTACCATTATAGATTCTCGCCGCTGATGCTAACAGTGCTAACTCTGTTAGGAAATACCAACAATTTGTCAGGTTAAAGTACCTTAATAGATACATTATAGTTAATATATATATTTTCACTGGTGATGGGTTGATGAGGCCTCATGATACAGCTTATGATTCATTTTAAAAAGTCACTAGATGGTTCTCTCTTCTTTATCATCTTTGGCTCTAATTCACTATTTCAATGAAACCTGGCATTATTGTGAAAATTAGAGTGACATCTGGTGACACTGTATCATGACACAGTTATATGTTTGGTTTTTTTGTGCAACATCTGCTTATAGTAATTATTATTATTATTATTATTATACAAAATGTACATGTGATCACGTGAAAATCCAATATTCTTCTGGTTCTAGTTTTGCCCCAGAAAACACTTTAATGCTCACTTTTTGGCTTCAAGTTGCTGGAGCTGAAGTTTTATGCAGTGAATGTAGGTTCCTTTCAAGAGACGTTTCTGCTGAATAGAATATTAAGTTACTTAAGGTTAAGACCTTGAAACATTGCAGGTAGCCTATTTGGGTCATGGATGTGTTCCGCCTGTACTTGCAGTAACATTTTACTGTACAATTAATCAGCCATTAAGAGAAATCTAACATTCTTATATCCGATTATATTTTTTTTTTTATATAATCCAGGACCAAATTAATCTGAGCATTTTATACAGAAAAAGTAACAGTGACACATTATGAATGGTTGACATAAATAAAACCATCATTTGAAATAAAAATAGACTGTTTTCATAGATGATTAATACATTCATTGTTATTTACTTATTTACTTATTATTTACTAGTGAAGATAACAGACATCAGTTGTTGAAATGACGTAAATGGAACAAAGCCGTTTTCATTTTCTTCCTCCCCTGCGGTCCTTGTGAAAACTCTCCATAGAAAGTGAAGACATAAGGCTAGCAGGAATAGAAAGAGGTCGTGATCAATGCAGACTAAGTTTGAATAATTTCGTGCTTCGTTGATCTCGTCCTTTTTTTTCGCCAGCATCCTCGCTTTAAGGCAGCGACTCCCTATCTGATTTTTTGTAATCACTTAGCTTTCAATTGAATGATTCCTCAGACTTTGTCAAAGTTTACGACCTACTGAGTCTTCTTTGAAGGGATCATTTATCATCTCTAAATCTCTGACATGCCCAGATGAACCGGCTCTATCTTGACAAAACCTGTCTCATGGTTGACTACCTGATATCAAATACCCAGCCAAGCACAAGAAATTGTCCTGCTGCCTACAACGGTGGAGCGTTTTGTTTAAGACGAAGGACAGTGACACTAAGAGATGGTGGATGTCAGGTTTATGTAAAGCCCAAAAACAATCTGATTGAAGTCCATGGAATGTGACAGCTCACGAGTAAATAAGATTAAACGCATCGATGTTGCACTTCATCTGATTCTGATGAGGTCACTTTTATATTTGAGGGATTAAGATTACACTTAATCAGAGTATTATTTAGTAAACCTTTTTTTTTCATTAACGTGAGCAAATACAGGTTTGAAATATAGACAAAAAACAACACATGTGCTTTGAATCAATCTTTAAGATGGTTTGCTGCCCTTGAGTTTATTAAAATGTAATAAACAAATGAATCCAAGAAAGACCCAATAATGACATGTATTGAATGAAAATTTATGGCCTTACCCACCAAGTCATTTAATGAGGCCTGCAAGAGCTTTGAATAGATAAAGCTTGCTCAGAATCAATAACTCATTGAAAGTGCAAACTAAATATAATGACTATGAGCTAATCGATGTAGGGAACTGATCTTGAAAGTTGATGCTGATTAAAGGGGAGTTTCATGACATAAACGAAAACATATCTATGGTTGTGATTAAAAAAAAATCACACTTGGGGGGGTTCCATTGGATAGATGTACATAAAACAAGGCTTCCTGGAATTCATAAAGCTGAGATATCAAGCTTTATTTTTATGGCACACAAAAGTGGCCATGCAATGAACTGTACAAATAAGTCTAACAAAATTAGGTCAGAAAGCACTTGCTGTGCCCACATCTGAAAGCTATCTCTGTCAGTGCTGGACCAATGTTGTTACTACTGTATTATTTAATAATTTCCTTTAACAACGGTGCAAAATGTGATTTACCTAAATATATATATATATATAAAAGTCTATATAATGGTAAGGAAACTCACTTAGAGCTGGAACTCAAACAGATCAGATTTGGTTTAAGTTTACAATTTATTTTACTTGCACAATAAGAGAGTACAGAACATTGACAAAGTATGTCAGATTTCTCTTTGCATCAATGACTGCTGAATATGATCTTAACATGTTATTATGTGTGGTTGTGATAATAGGCGTTCAGAAAGATAATTTAAAATAGTAACATAGTTACAGGAACTTCTTTCAAAAGTAACCCACTTCATTTAAGTTATGCGTTACTTTCAAAGTGACAAGTCATTTTTTGTAAGAGAGGGTCGTGTAAGGTTGGATGGTTTGATTAAAACAATTCAGGAAAAGGTAGTTATGAAGGAAAAATAACCAAATAAAAATAAAATATACAAGCGGTGCACTCATCATCATTTTTGTGGCCAATACAGATCGCCAATTCTTTGAGAGTCTGAACAAGCCGATAAAAAGTCAGTATTTTTGTTTCAGTATTGATCACATAAACCTTTAAAATAGCAACAATCAAAACAAGCCAAAAGTGTCAAATGAAATAAATAACTTGAAAACTAAAATAAGTAAGTATAGACAACAGTGAACTAATCAAATCATCAATGTAAACTTCACGCGACATTTATAGCCTGACGGAGAGCTTCTCCATCCTTAGGCAACTTTTGCAAATAGCAATTTATAGAAAGTCCATTTGTGTGTTCAAATTCCATTGAAGTGAATTTCATTACTGAACACACCATAGCAGTCCGATCTTCATTGAATACATAATTTGAGTGTGATAGAGAAGAGCAGTGAAAGATCGTGTTTCTTCCAGTCTACCTCAGCCACATAGCTATTGTTAAGTTCTAACCATCTATCATTGTGTATGAAATAAAAGCCTTTTGTAAAAATATATAAATAATGCAGTTATGATTAATGCGTTATGTTTTTTTGACAAAGTAACTTGTAACAGCATTTATAAAAGTATTTGGTTACAGCCCTTCTTACACAAAAACTAACACACTCTAGCATTGTTCTATACATCATAATAAACTTTAAAAATCTGATGCTATTTTAATAAAATAGGGTATTGAGTCTCAGTTTGCACGGGCTTGATCTAGACTTTGCTCCAGATGCAGTGATCACCCACTGTGGGTCTGGTTCTCTTGTGGTTTCTGCATTTTAAATGCATTTTTTCCTCATCACCGCTCAATAACAAGCTTCTAAAGCTGCATTAATACTTTAAATCATTTATTTTAACCCAAAGAATACTGTACAGAAAAGTTCCTGTTAAATAATTATATCCAAAAAAAAAAAAAGGTCAGTCAATTTACTTCGATAGAGAAAATGCAGCTACAACAGGGCTGAAAAAGATTGGGGTTTGTTGTCATCAAATATGCAGTACTGCCTTTGTTAAGTGCCTCAAAACCAGTTTGCCCACAGGGAGCCTCCCAGACAGAATTGTGTTTGTCGCAAAGAATAAACCAAATCACAATCTACTACAACAAAGCTAGCAGACAACCTATGACAGCCACACAACCCGACACGTGTATTGAAATAAAAATAAAAGACTTCAAATGAATTCATGTGCATAGATAAATAGTGAGAGGGATAGAGCTTTAATATGGTATCTGAAAGCAAATCAGTGCTGACAAAAGTTCCTGCCTACATTGATGGACAAAAAAAGATTTGAGTCAGCGGTTCATTTAGGACACAAACAAGTCTGTGTCATTAGTCAGAACGGGATGACATGTCTGTAAACAAGTAAGAGCAGAGGTGACTCGATTTATTCTCCTCATGTGCCCATTACCTAATTCAACAAGATGTGCGAGCGAGGAGTGCCTCCGATGCAACACACACCAGCGTGTTTCGAAGACTTTGTCAGCATGTAAACAGCCTCTGGACTTCTGCAGAGGGCTATCCGAACCAGAGCTGCAGAGCACATCAATGGATGAGTGCTTGTATGAGATTGCACTGCCTGCCACCTGAGAGACTTAAAATGCTTTTTGAGGGAGCAGCAGTTTCTCAGACTCAGCAGAAAATGACTCTGGAAAGGCCACCTCAGGTATTTAAATGAAAATGAGTATGGAAAGTTGATGGTTAAGCAGGAAACTTTTGGGTCACAGAAAAAAAAAAACAACATCCATGACATATCAGGACAATTAACATGCATTACTTGAGCATTTTAAATGTGTTTATTGATTATGTTGTTATTAAGGTTAGGTTAGGTAGAACTTTATTAATAAAAATAGTTTTTTTTCCAAATAGCCACAGCAATACAGCAATTATTCAGAAAAATAAAAAAAATAAAAAAATAAGAACAAGAACAAAGAGAAATAAAGAGAAAGAACATGATGATACAATCTAAGTCTAAAAATAAAGAACTTGGATCAAAGAAAGATAACAAAGACAAAGGATACAAAGATTAACATAGAACAGAACATACTGATACTTTAACACCGCTCCTGCCCCCAAACTCAGAATTGTAAGTAAGTAAGTAAGTAAGTAATATTTATTTATATAGCGCTTTTCGAGACCAGGGTCACAAAGCGCTTAAACAATCAAAACAATACTCAATAAAATATATACTTTAAAGATCAAGATAATACTGAGAACACAACAGGAGTTCGAGAAATTCAAGGAAAAGCCAGAACAAATAGAAACGTCTTAAGATGTTTCTTAGAGGAGTCAGTAGACTCCATCAAGCGCAAAGAGAGAGGAAGATCGTTCCAAAGCTTAGGAGCAACAGCCTGAAAAGATTTCTCTCCTCTGGTCCTGAGCCGTGTGCGTGGAACCATAAGTAGATTTTGATCCACAGACCTCAGAGCCCGAGCTGGGGTGTAAGGCTGGATCAGATCAGTGATGTAAGGAGGAGCTTGACCATGAATAGCTCTGAAAGTAAGAACCAGAATTTTAAAGTTGATCCTGAAAGAAACTGGAAGCCAGTGAAGAGTTTTAAGGACCGGAGAGATGTGAGTTCTTCTACTTGAGCGGGTCAGAATTCTCGCTGCAGAGTTCTGAATCAACTGCAGACGAGACAGCTCCTTCTTATTAAGACATGAAAATAAACTGTTGCAATAGTCCAGACGAGAAGAAACAAACGCATGGATTACAAGCTCCAGATCATGTTCCGACAACATTTTCCTAAATTTAGAGATTTTTCTCAGTTGAAGGAAACTGTTTCTGGTCAGTTTTCTGCAATGTCGAACAAGAGACATGTCTTTATCAAATACAACACCCAGGTTTCTCAGGCTCAGTTTGACAGACTGACCTAAGTCACCCAAGTACTGACTCAACCCTGGAATCTTATCATCAGGAGCAATCACAAGTGTTTCAGTTTTGTCCACATTTAGCTTTAGAGTGTTTTCACTCAGCCATTGTTTGATTTCTAGCAAACAATTGACTAAGCTGTTCAGCCTCTGGGGCTCAGTTGGATCAAAAGAGCAGTAGAGCTGGATGTCATCAGCAAAAATGTGATAAGAAACATCTGGAAATCTCTGAATGATTTTACCTTTTACCGAGGGGAATCAAGTACAGCAAAAACAATAAAGGACCCAGAACAGAACCTTGAGGGACTCCACACAACAGATCTGCCGATTCAGACCTCATTTGATTGGCAGATACACTAAAACTGCGCCCAGAAAGGTAAGATGAGAACCATTCTAACACAGACCCAGGCAGTCCCACTTCATCCCTCAGTCTTCTCAGCAGGATCTGGTGATCAACTGTGTCAAAGGCTGAGGACAGATCCAAGAGAACCAGAACAGTGAATTTACCAGAGTCAGCCGACATCATGATGTCACTGGACACTTTCAATAAAGCTGTCTCCGTAGAGTGATGTTTACGGAAGCCAGACTGAAACTTCTCATGGATGTCGCTCTGATCCAGGAACAAAGCCAGCTGCTCAGACACCACCTTCTCCAAGATCTTGGACAAGAAAGGGAGCTTAGAAATAGGCCTGAAATTACTGAGGTCAGTTGGGTCTAAGCCTGGTTTTTTGAGCAGAGGCTCCACAATGGCATGTTTAAATGCATTGGGAAAAACCCCTGTGGAAAGGGAGAGGTTCACCATATTGGTAACCCAAGGGCCAATTACATCAAATACTTTGATAAAAAGCCTACAAGGAAGGACGTCATCTGAGCAAGAGGAGGGTTTCATCTTGTTCACTAGTGCCGAAATATCACCCAAAGATACAGCAGTGAAGGAGGACCAAGAGGAGGAGAGGGGTTCAGAGACAGTAGGGGTTCCAAACAAAGGGGGAGAGATTTTCTCTTTGATCAATTTAATTTTTTCAATGAAAAATCTCAACAATGCATTGCTGTCAGCTTCACAGAAGACAGGCGTGATTTGAGGAGCAGGAGACACGAGAGAATTAATCGTGTCAAACAAAACTTTGGGATTTTTCCTATTTGCTGCTACCAGTTTTCTGATGTAATCAGATCTAGCAGTTTCTACCATCTCATTGTAAGAAGTCATCAGATCCCTGAGGTGAAGTCTATGCACCTCAAGTTTAGTGGACTTCCAGAGACGCTCAGTCTTTCGACAAAGTCTCTTCAGACAGGAGATCTTCATTTGTCCAAGGGCACCGTTTTTTCTGAATTTTCAAGTTCGATTTAACAGGTGCCACTTGATCCAGTATTTCAACACAATGATCAGTGAAACAGTGAATCAAACTGTCCACGTCTGGGCAGTCATCAAAGGAAAGACGGTCAAACATAGCAGAAAAACTGTCTGCAAGGCTTAGGTTCAGGGATGAAGTCCAGGTTAAACAATACAAGAGAATGATCAATCAGATGGACATCATGTACAGATACATTAGAAATGTCCAGGCCAAGAGTAACATCATGTACAGATACATTAGAAATGTCCAGGCCAAGAGTAAAAACTGTCTAAAAAGTCTAAAATGTGGCCTTTTTGATGAGTGGGTTCAGAAACATGTTGCTCAAAAATAAAGGCTTCTGTTAAAGTTAAAAGTTCTTGAGCAGAACAAGATGTGACATCATCAACATGAAGATTAAAGTCTCCAAGAATAAGGACAGATTCCATTTGAATAATGGAAGATAAGAAGTCACTAAAGTCTTTCAAGAACATCGCCGCAGGACCAGGCGGACGGTAGATTGACACACAATAGAAGGTCTTGTAGAACCAACCAAGATCATCTGAGATTCAAAAGAAGTGAATTCCTGTGTCTGAATCACTTTGCAAGAACAACTCTCCCTAAAAACAGTAGCAAGACCTCCTCCACGACCAGAGAGGCGAGGCTTCCCCAGGACAGCGCTCCCTACTGGACAGAGTTCGTTCAGATGAATAAACTCTTCCTCTCTCTGCCAAGTCTCAGAAAGACATAATAAATCCAAATTAACTCTTGTGAAAAGATCATTAAGAATAAAGGATTTATTAGTAATGGAGCGAACATTAAGAAGTCCCACATTCAGCACCGATGACGTCACTGAGGACGCCGCGTCACTGACAGGCGTGCAGAGCGGGATCTTTTGAAGCGAACAGCGGTCACGTGGGTACCAGCTGTCACTGAAGTTCAACTCGGTAGTAAAAGCCGAATTAAAGAGAGGAAATGAAAAAATCTTACCACCTTTTGTTGAGGTCTGGACAGACAGCAGCGCTGATGTGTCGTCATACTCTGCCGCGAGAGGAATGTCAATCAAACATCGACTCGATCGCTTGTGGAAATCGCCCGGTACCCGAGAGATCAAACGATATTCCACAGAGTCCGAGTCGATGAGAAGCGGAGCCGGAAACATATTCACCGGACGTTGGTAACGGTCGCGGTTATAATCTTCCATCGACTCTCTGATGTTGAAAAGAGCATCACGATCATAGATCCGAGATGCTTGAGACATATCTTTAGTGATATGAGCATAATATCCGGACAAATAGTCGTTAAAACGACTGTTTTTGGCAATTATTGCAGGAGCTTACGTTCAAGCAGCCGATCAAAGGCTCACCGGAAGCGGAAGTGAGAATTGTATTAATGAACTAAACATAACCTTTAGACCACAGATGAAGCTAGAATTCTGAGTGCACAAATGATACCTGCAACTTTTAATTTCCTTGGAAATACTGTGTATTGCAAACTATACCCTGACATATTCTTTTGATAGAATAACAAGGTAATATGATCTCTGGAGACATTCATTATTTCTATGTTACCAACAGAGTTGGCTATAACGAAGGTCGTGACAAGAATAGTTTTTGTCTTGAAAAGCGATGTTTTTCGATGTCATCTCTTATTCAAAAAGAGTCATACCCTCACCTCTATAATAGACACTGAGGTTTTGTCTGGTGTAATAATAAACTCTTCCTTCATCTCTTATCAACGGCACGGATGGAGATTAACTAAATATCAGATGATGTTAACTGAAGAGCAGCTTTGATGGAAATACAAAGATAATGGTAACATGAATTAGTATTTGACTCCAATGCAACTTAAGTGGATTCATGAATGTTATATCTGTCAGAACAATATCCACAAAACAAATGATGGCGTGTTTGTGGTATCCCTTGTGTTGTCTTTGGATCAAAGTGAATGACCCGCCTCGCTTCCATAAATACATACGCAGTGGTGGAGGTCGTTCATTTTGACCCAGAGATAAAATAAGGAATAAGAGTTTTAAAAAAAAAACAACTGCTAACTATCAATGGCAAAAAAAAGACTAAAGAGAATGGGTTTTAAAAACAGATAATAATCATAATAATAATAATAATAATAATAATAAATAAACCATGAGCTTTCACGGAATCAGAGAAAGTACTTTAAGGTGAGTAAAAGGAGCAAGTGTGGATGAAGGTTGGAAAAAAAAAAGATATGAAGCCAGAACTTTTATGTTTAGAAGTGATGTATGGTCCTATTTGTAGAGCTCTGGTGATGATGTTTAATTTTAATAAAACTGTAAACAAGGACCCTGCTTCATGAAACTTCATCAGCCCATCCTTAACATCAAGGTCAAAAAGTCTCACTGAGAAAACTCAAAAAGGATGATGTAAATTGAATTATTATTGATTTAAAAAAAGAAGAAACAAAGTTAAAGGGATAACTAATGTGTTGATTTAAGTTTCTCTTAAGTAGATGTTGGACCTCTATTGTACTTATCAGTATGTGTCTGTTTGTACATAACTCTCTTTACATTGAAATATTTCTATTAGAAAATGTGCTTTAGCTGCGCCCCCTGAAAACTCTTTTTTTTCTGGAGATTAAATCTTTTACCTATTACCATAATCGCACCCACTTTGACGTGATTGGTTAGTTTTGAAGGTTTGTCACCGCCCATCATCTATCCCAGAAGTCTCCACCTCCAAGGGACTCGTTGTATAAACGTTCGCTGAGATTTCAGATGGGGTAGACCTTTATGAAGTAATAACTTCAAAACATGGTCATGATGAAGGCCTTACTGTATCTTGGCAAATTATTCCAATTCTGTTTTTCAAAAATGTGAATGACAACACATCAAATGAACAAAGTAAAAACTTTAAAAATGGGTTCAAATTTCAGCCATTTGTTTGATTGAGATTAACGGCATTTTTTTTTATTTGTTAGAAAACGTCAATAGATCATTGAGTTGAACATAAAAGGTGAAAACCTTTTGTTATGGAGGCTTACAGGAACTGCATCTTTTGGGGGTACACTGCTTCATCTGAATATGAACAAGCGCGGCAAGGACATGTTCTTGTCCTCAATGAGTTTTGGAGGTGAACATGGAAGCAGAGCAATGGTTCAAGCTGCTTATATGGATCTTTCATTTCATTAATCATGTCCTGAATAATTCACATCACTCACAAATCCTAAAGCAGGGACTCTATTCTGCGGCATAGTAAAACCTATTAGCCTGAGAGGCTCAGCATATATTAAGCAATATCATTTGTTGGCGTTCTCTAGATGATACCACTGTGGAGGTCAGAGTGTTGAAGCGTTTTGAGCTCGGAATTAAAAGCGGAAATCACCGTGAAGGGAAACACAAACTTTACCTTTCTCACAAAATGTGCCGGTGAAGTGAAGTGGGCAGTGGCAACGTGAAAGCGTCTCCCCGGCCGTCCACGTTGAATGACACCTGCCCCCATTACGACAGAGACCATCATGGCAGGTTCCTCGCGGGGAAGATGTGGGTTTTTGTGGGGGAGTCGCCATTGTTGTGTTGACGGTGTCAGGGGAGAGTGAGAGGCCTGTCAAACCTGACGAATTTGAAATGGAGATTTGTGCAGACGCCTGAGTGTACCTGTAAGATTTAGGAAAAAGTTAGAGTTCTTCCGAAACAGTTGACAGTTACACGCATTTCATTTCTCTATGAGCTGTGATGATTTTGTCAGAAATGAAAGATGAATACACGTTTGCATGAGTATTTTCTCTTTGTCTGAGCATGCTCACAGGAAAAAAAGCGTCATATTGTTGTTGTTATTTGTACATATTTCTCTTCAATTGATAACTATTTTTTCAATAATGTGTGGATTAGATGTGCAGCTTTCCAGAGCTGGGTTGAGACAAATACTGACAAGCCCGGCAAATATTATGGAGATTTGCTTATTTTAATTTTACTATTGCAGTGAAAAAACAGTTTCCAGGGAGATGGATGATGGATGGATGGATGGATGGATAAACTTTATTAATCCCTCTGGAGATCTCTTTCGGGAAATTATTTTTTCGAGCACACAACAACACAGACGACAGATTCATTAAAAAAATAAACAATGAGGCCTCACAATTCATCTGTGTAGAGAAGACACTTAGAACTTAGAAGGTAATGTACTTCAAACATTTTTCCTTGATTTTCTGAGAATTTTGTGTTTGTCTCTGTGTTGTCTTGTAGTTGATACAGAACTCTGCAGCTAGAATTCTGACCTGCTCAAGTAGAAGAACTCACATTTCTCCGATCCTTAAAACTCTTCACTGGCTGCCAGTTTCTTTCAGGATCAATTTTAAAATTCTGGTTCTTACTTTCAGAGCTATGTGAAATAAAGCATTTGTTATAGCAAAAAGCAATGTGGGGGGACTTTAACACGTTTAAGAGCCAAATGATTTTCAAATCAAAGTTTCATTGAGCAAACTGTCTAAATTGATTAGATTTTACCTGCAGCGGTCAACATTTCTGCTGGTGATGGCGTTTGATATGTCGAACGTTTTCTCTTCATTTATTTCAATGACTTGAATACAGCCAGTGAAGTTGTTGAAGGGTTCCGCTTTCTGAAAAAGACGGTAAGAAAATGTCACATGGTACTGTTGAAGATAATTACACATTCATTGCAAATAATGTATCAAAAGTCTCACCTGATTGGTCAGATAGTGTTGGGGAACGCCACCGATGAAGATGTGTTTGGTAGTTTGTACTATATTTTCCAGCCAGTAATTACTAGTTGCACTTTTGATTTTTCCATGATTTGAAAGAACCATTTCTGCCTCACATGGTGTAAAGTTGTGTCTGCAAATGATTGAAAGTATATTTATTATTAAAATCAACACTTTTTTAAATCACAGAAACACAAATAATGTTTATTGTGTAAATATTAGTAGATCGTTTTGTCTCTAAAGCTTTCTATTAGTGTGTTCTGGGAATTAAAAAACCCAAATTGGCCACTGTTGGAAACAGATTAAAGTGGAATTGTTTCAATCCAGAGTGAGTCTATGCTGCATTTTTGGAACCAAACTAGATTAAATACCAAAGAAACAACAAGTAAGAAGAGAACTAGAGATAATTTTCTACAAACATTTAACGAAGTGAAGAGCACCACAAGATTATTCGTTTTCTTGGGCTACTGGGAAAATTATCTTACAGCTATGCACTTCCCGTAAATGAATACACTTGAATTTATCTGGCAGGTAAATAGCTATTATTGTTCAAATGTTTTATATTATGTATTGAATCTTCCAAAGTTATTTACATTATAATTTATAATGCATTATCTTCTTTGCAATATGTACAGTATATTTTGTGACCAGTCATCTTTACCATTTTGGCCATTCAGTTCACTTAATCAATAATTAATTATTCATGTTTGCCTTTTAGGATAAAATAGGTTAATATTAATGTGTGTAAAAACGTTAACAGATGCTATGGAAATATCTAAATTTTGTATACTAAGTATGAAGTGATGTAATAAGAAATAGTATGGAATAAAAAATAAGATTAAAATATGTTTCATTATGAATCAAAAAATTGGTGGTGAATGTGTGTAATAAGGGGACAATTAGAACCAGGTAACTAGCAAGACATCACCCGGTTGGATTTTGATGCTTCGTTCAAAAGCACAAGTTTCTCAATGGAAGGTTAATTACTGAAGGTCCTATCTCTGTGGCTAATGAAACCTATTATTGATTCTTAAACATGAGTGGCTTCAGTAGAACAATATGGTTGTCTTAGTCACCAAAGATGACCGTGACCTTGTCACACAAAGAAACATTGTTTTTTTGACAAGTAACAAATAGGAAAACACTAATGGAGGGTCAACCGGGCATTCATCCTGACTCGGCTTCTTCTGGTGACCTTGATCACGACTAAACAGAAAAGCTTAGGTTTCATAAATCAGATTGTTCGTAACGGAACAGTTACCAGACCAGAAGCAAGTGCGGGATATGTAACATCACAAGTTACGGATTTTTAGTATTTTAAACTTGATCTAGGATGTCCTTTCATTACAAGTGATCGATTGATGCGGTCTCATGAAACAGTTGTGTAGTGGAGACACTGTATCATGATTCATTTTTTGAGGCCACTAGATGGCACTCTAAGTTTAAAAATGACTCCACATTTCATTGAAAGCCTGGATTCAAGCCTAACATTATAGAGTGCAATCTAGTGGCAAAAGTAAGACACTGTATCATGATACAGTATCATGATACAGTGTCAAAGTCAGACCAACGGTTATTTGGTTTTGGTAGCGTTAAGTAGTTTCATCTGGATAAAGAAAGGTTTTAAAGGTTTTCCTTCACTCGTATGGCTGCACCCAAAATAAATACATTTTTGTGTGACTGATCATAAACATTGTTAACTTAGCTAAACTGGAGACTAAAGGACTGTAGAATGCAGACCCTGGTGGCCTAGTGGTTACCACTTTCCTCCTCAAGATGCATTAGTAGGATTCCTAATAACCTTTGCTATGAGGTAACCCCACTTTTTAATCTGGAAGCCATATCATTTCCTTTCTTATAAAGTCATGTGAAACAAGCTCCTTGGCTAATGCACTCTCCCAGTACTTTTTTAGTCTTGACCAAACAGAGAGGCTTTTCATGGGCCCCATATCTCACCGATGTATTTGCACAGTGACGTTATGTCCGAACCGGCCCAGCAGCCATTCATAGATTTCAGAAACCAATTCTGCTCTTGAAAAAACAACAGGGGAGAGCAGATAATTACCTAAGTGGAGATACTGGACTAATCACGCGGAGCTCCAGGGCACGCCAGTCGGCGATGCACCCTCTGCTCTCTTGATACCTCTCTTTCTTCCCTACATGGCACTCCAGCGATTCACGAAGCAATCAGGTCTGATTTGTTAAGCCTGTGCTTTTGGTTGCATACCCCGTCTAAACACTCGGGGCACTAACTCCAAGCTGCGCGAGTCCTTCCTAGAGAGCCAGTGTTCAGGAGCAGTTAATTTAGAAGCAGTCTGCCAGAGCGGCCTGGCCGGCAGCCAGAGGGCACCACACTCACTGTCCTTGAGAAGTGGGCCCCACCGGGGCTTCTCCTCTACATATTGAAAAGCATCTTTGACTGGAAGATGTATTAAAAGTCCATAATAACTCGGGCAATGACGTGGTGGATATCCGGCGTGCCATAGCTTTGGGTCAAATAAGACAAAGATAAACGGAGTCTGCCATGAGACAATTACAAAGAATTTGCTTTGTGACACCTGATACCATTTTTCTTTGCACCCAACCCCCGAGTTATGACAGCTCTCTTTCTGGCAACGTCTCTAAGGGGCTGCTTCGGAACATTATGATTGATTCTAACGGCTGTTGTATTTTTCTTGCAGAAAATAGAGGGTGAAGCTTTACAGTCCTTTAACCTAATATGCCTTTGTAGATGCACTTGGCTATTTGGGGCAGTACTACCTCCAGTAGAGAACTCACTCCACTCACTACAGTCTGGTCAATTTCTATTCCCTGTCCTCTTTAATTTTAATTATTTGTTTTAAATAGATTCAGACTGCTTTATTGGTCTTCCTGTCAATAAATAACAAATAAATTGACATGATTTGATTAGATACATTACATACAATGGTACTGTTAGTATTATTAAATGTAGGTTGAATTAAAAAAAAAATCAGAAATGTATGTGTTTTAAAAAAAGTTTTTTTTTGTACCATGGACCTTTAGATAAAAACAGTGACAATAAATCATGTATATTATTAGTTTCACTTATTTTCACTAGTTTGCGTGTCTTTTTTTTGAATAACCTTCGCTGAAAAGGTTTAATCGACGCTAATGTTTCTACCAGAAAACAAACACCTTTAAGACAGTCATAATCAATAGAACATAAAGTTGTTCTTTTTCTTTTCGTATGGCCCAGTATACAATTTTAATATCCAACAAACAATGTCTAACCTATTTTTCTCAAGGTTAAAAGAAAGGAGAAAATCTGTTTAGAATAATAGATAAAAACAAAGAATTAAATACTGAACCCTCACCTTTTTACTTTTAATGTGGTTTCAATTTCAATCAATGGAATGCAGTTTACCTATTTAAACATCATTTTCATATTAATAATAATATTATTAATTAGAAGACTTTTGTTTCCGAAATGACTCAAGTGAAGCAATTCTTTATATTTAAACTTAATTAAGTTAAGTTGTTTCACATGATTTACTGTCTAATTTATGAATTATACTGTTCTTTAATTGTGTCACGTCTCAGGTATGTCGCACAATTTTTGGAACAGCTTTGAGGAGATAATGAGAACTGATTAACTGCTCCTGCTGAGCTGTTGGTTGGATGAATGCTTATTTGTCAAATTGATTTTCTGTTGTTTTAAATTGAATTGACAAGTGCAATACATTTCTTAGCTGCTTATTTAACACTTAACTGTAAATGCAGTCCTTTTCCTTAACCCTTGTTTTATCTCAGGGTCAATGTTTTATCCCTCGTGTTGCTTCTGAGTCAAGGTTAATGACCTCCAGTGCTGCCCTTTTGTTTTCAGGGCTAATAAAGCTAATAGCTAATAAAACACTCAATCCCTGACATTTACTTTACAGCTCCTTTTATAGTGATATGTTTTAATCTCGTTTTATCAGAAATGGTCTGTCACTTTGATTTGTCCAACGAATGTTGATTAAAAAATAAATTGCACGGTCAAAGTACGATCAATGAGATACGCCAGATAGACGACAAATGTTTCACCCTCTGTGTTATTATTTGACTAATGGAAATGTAATTGCAAACATCAGCCTCGTAAAGAGAATAAATGCTGACAAAAGTCTCTGAATTTCCTCTTTGACTCCACAGATGAGTGGCTATGAACGAGAGCAACAATATTCATCTCGACTCATAAATAATGAACTTTATGTCTTCTTGCTAAACCACAAGACCCCTCATGTCGGGATGTGTGACGGGCGGAGAGCTTGGGCTTGGGAACCATTTTACTAAAGAGGCTGCAGCCTCTCCTTAAATCATTTACACATTGATTTTCTGTTGTCTTGCTTATGAATCTTTTTGTAAGGAAAAGTGCAAATGAAGACTTTGAAACGGCCAATGAAAACATGACCATTGATCTCTAAAGTATTTTAATTACCACGATCTAATATCAATTATTATTTATTTAAAAACATCACAATTAAAAAGTCCAATGACTCAGTCATGAATAACCACATTAGTTAAATCTCAATAAAGATGCAGGAAAGAGGCTTTAATGAGATGTTAGGGATCAAGTCCTGGTGGTTTTGAATGGCCAGTATTTATTAACCTGGCAGTTAATTATTACTTGTCAATCTGCTTTTCTATCCCCGTTGTGTCGCTGCTGGAGAACATTGATTGTTGTAGTTGCAGTGATGATGGCGGAGAATATATTAATGGTTTGATGACGTCAAGGTTCCCATGTCAAGGCCATAAATATAATCTTGTTATGTCTAATAAGGCTTTAATAAAGCATTATGAGTATTTATGTCGTAAATTCTACCAAGTACTTTTTTTTTTTTTACATGTTAACAAATGCTTCAATTAGTTAATATGGAACATTTCTATATAAGCATTTCATTTATTTAATAAGGATGATAAAAAGTACCATACCTAATAAACACAGTGTGAACTTTGCCATCATCCACACGAACTGAAGTCTGAATCTCTGCGACGTCATCCTCCTTGTTGCAACAAAATGTGTACTGAAAGAGAAGGTTTTTCGCTTTCATACGACGTGAAGTCACAGTCAACCGATTTGGATCTCACCCGCAGAACCCCGTCCAAGATGAAGAGCTTTATGAAAAAGAAGCCGTGGTTGGCGGCTGTCCCTTGGTCCACATAGATCAATGTTCCGTCTGCTGTGAGTGTTTGAAAACTCACAGTGATGTTGTTGAGAGCGGTGAGCACCGCAGTGCCTTCAAATTCCAGGTATGAATCCCCAAAGTAGTGCACATAGCTGGAATCTAAGAAAGTAGACACAGGGCACTTATATAACAGCACTGAACATTATATAAATAATTTCTTTTACATTCCTGTAATACTCCAATTTCTCATGTTGACCTGTAAAAAAAATAAAAAATATATTTTGGATATAACATTGACTTCTAATAGTTTTATACTGTCCAGTTAAGTTTTTTTCTAAGCTAATTTGTTAGAAACCGAACCCTTGTTGGGTTCAGTTCTGGTTTCACTTCAATCTTCTGGTATATGTTTACTGAAAAAAATACATTAAACAAAGATTGTAATTTCTAGGTCATTCTACGAAATAGCAGCCTTTTGAGTCCATTTAATGAGCCTGGAAGTGTGAAAATGTGTCAAAATGTATTTAAAAAGAGCAAAAATCTTAAAGAAAATGGTGTATTAGATAATGCATCTGCTTATCATTGTGAGTTTATATCCTACCTTTTGTACTGTAAACTAAAAAGTAATATTAAAAATGTTTCTTTAAAATGTATTCACACTAAGTTTTTAATTAAAATCCAATTAAAGTTTCTACCTTAAAACATTTATAATAAGGTCTATCCTGCAGTGTTACCAAACAATACTGTTCTGATTAAAGACACTTTTAATTTCAAGTGAAATGAGCAGGTAATTCATTTTTTTTTTTTTCAGTTTCTCTGTAGTTATTTAGCACATCTAAAGCTTAACCTTGCAACTTTGAATCACATAAAAGACAAGGAAATTAATACATTTTTCCATCAGTTTTGTAAAGTGAAGGTTTTTTAAAAATCTAATGTAGAAATCTTGACATATAAATAGTATTATTAAATCAAAAGTTTCTTTCAATCAACCAAAAGATGAGATTTTAAAAAACAAATTATCTCTGACAAGGATGTGTGATCGTTTCTGTCTGCAAGCAAAATAAATCCAAAATTGAATAACGGGATTTCAGGGAAAGAATTATACGAAATACCAATAAGTGGCACAAATGATAAGAGTTTTCTTGTGTTGTAAATTCTCTCTGGATACATGAATCACCTGTAAATACATAATAATTTGAAGTTAAGATGGAACTCTAGCACAAGCTATCTTTCTTGCTTGTGTTTACTAGTGCTAAAGCCTCATGATACAACTGTGAGGTCAACATACTGTATCATGATTGTGTCTACACTACACAGTTGTATCACGATACAATGTCTTGATCTTGAAAGGCCACTAGATGGCTCTCTTTTTAACCCACTAATTCAATAAAACTTGGCATAATTTTCAAACTAAGAGTGCCATCTAGTGGTTTTTAAAATGACGATACTGTGACATGATAAACGTCTTCACTACAAAGATGTATCATGAGGCCTCATCAACCCATCACTAGTATTGAGTGTGATGTGTGAGTGAGTTACAGAACATGGCAACAACCTGGTGAGCTATTTATTAAGCACATATAGGTAAAAATCGAATCACAGTATGGGCTTATATGATTGCCGTGGCAGAGTGATTCTTGGAAGTGTCTTTTATAACCTTTGAAAAATATATATTATTGCGGTTCGAGTATCAGGAAATCTGTCTTACGGACTTGACCATCTGGTCCGCCTGAAGCCTTTGTATTCTAGGTCGTGGTGCATTTGATTGATGGGTCCTCGGGGCATTCAGAGTTGGTCTTAAAATTCCTTTTGTTTTTCGACCAACAACCAGAGAAAAGGCGATACACGGACAAAAATATAAAAGTATGCCTAACAGCTAAGTAACAATGCAGTGCTTTTCCCCACTCCTGACAATGGGGTTTGCCAAGGCTGATGATGGAAAATTACCCCTCAGAGACAAAGCTATTCATTAATTTTAAAACCTTGTTTAGTCTGATGTAGACTTTGATGCAGTCTGAGGCTGTTGCCAGGAGGCAGTAACATGCCTCATTAGCAGTTAGCTTCTCTCGCGCCTTCAAAGGTTTCCTGTTTTTTAGCGCCGACTTACAGTCTCAGCCTATTTTATCTTAAGCGCATTTACATTAGCCGGTCGGTCAGAATCTCCAATGTAAATGTGCAAAATTCAAAACTGCTGAGAAGAATGTTTCATGATGAGCTCTATGCAGAGTATGTATTCTACACATGGATTGATGAATTCAATTTATATTCATCATGAAGATAATGATGAGGAGTTGCTGAGGATCATTGTTTCACTCAAGGACATCCGGCCCACGGAACAGAAATGAAAAACAGGAAAGGGAATATTTCAAGATCGACTGCAGATATTTTATTAAAAGATGATGTTTATACGTGTCACATTGATGTTGCCATGACCATTGGAAGTCCGGAAGCTGATTCAGCCATTCAAGGCCATGTCAAAGTTTAAATGGTCCATCAATCTGTTAGGTATGTTGATTGACATTTATCAACGATTACATGTACATCTTCTTTTTCATTATTGATGCTCTGTTTTGACATACATTCTCTTCTGAATCTGATTACATCTGGGTCAATCATCTGTTAGTGCCCGACTCTAGTGGTCTCTAACCTTCCTGAACCCCTCGATAAATAAAAAAAATAGTTATACAAAACATTGTAAATAATTGGTAAAATTGCCTATTTGTATTGCAGATTTACTTTTTTTTTTGTTTTTATCTTATTCATTATTATTTCTTGCATTTAGACAAAATGACACTTTGGGCAAATGAGGACAGAACATTGAGCTGCTAGCTAAAGCTCTTTGGGCGCTGCCAAAAATAAATGAATGAATAAATAATGCTGACAAAGAACATTAACTGCTTGCCAAAATCATATCTTGTTTATTCATGACTTTGGTGTCACACCCCACTAACCGTTCTTTTATATAGCCCAGTCCACTGTATAAAACACGACTTTTAACTAATTATGATATTGGATGTTACTTTTAGTGAAGTGCAGTAAAATTTTGTGTTGGGAACTACACAAATTTGCAAAGTTTTCAAATAAAAATATGTAACTTTCTAGCTTTAAAGTAAAATAAGCAATATCAGGGTAAGTGACTAGTCGTATAAATCTTTTAAAGCCAAGGTAATTATAGCCTTCCTTAATACACGTCCATAAAATAGGTGAAATAATTGATCTGAGTCACATTTAATGTAACTTGTGAAAAAGGAGAACCACGTTGAAGTGACAAGCGAAAGCCTCAGCACCAGATCCGCGGAAAAAAAGAAAGATGTATTTCAAGAAATGTGGGCGTCAGATCAATGAATACGAGGACGGACGTTGGCTGACGACATTTAATTGATTGAGACTTTATGTCACATTTATTAAAAGAAAAAAAAAATCCAGGATGTAAGCCATGTTCCCTCTCTGATTTATTGGGTAAAGTAATAGACTGACTGATTGAACTTGTCACAGGACAGAGATAAAATACTGCTGAGCACCATTCTTAGACCTTCGCAATTCCACAGCCACGTAGGAAGGCAAAAGGTCATTCCTCATCCACGGATCCTCCCCCTTAAAATGTCTCTCCTAGAGATATGAGATTAGCATAAATGTGTCACAAAGTTATGTTTTGGTTCTAGTGTTGTTTTATTTTTTTTATTTAATGCAGATTGTACTGTATATAATTACTGTGTAGGGGTTTAAAGAAGTATTAGTATGACACTTATTCTGTGTTTCCTGACAGGCATTGAGGATTGACGTTGTTAGCTTTTTGAAGTAGTGTCAGTTCACCAATTTTAAAAATTAACTAGTTCCGTTCATAATTCAAAAATGTCAAAAGTTAATCGCTCCAAGGATAAACTAGAATAATAGGTCGCCACAAGCTATCTTTTTCAAAATGATTGCCACAGCACAGCCCATATATTAACACCGGAAGCAATTATTTCATATTTTTTAACTTTAACTATATGCGTCCGATTTAATTGTCATATCAGAAACAATTCAACATGTCTTGCCAGTATTGTAAAAAAAAAACAAGAGTTGCATGTGGAATAAATTAAAAAATACAAGACAATAGAATAAGAATGAATGAATAACACATGCAATGAAATAAGTGACTTTTACATTTAAGTGGGCGTATAAAAGTTAAAAACTAAAGTGTTCATGATCTGGACATTTCTGACAACATTTCTGTCCATTTAGTCCACATAAGCAGTGGGTCCGAATTTTTAAATTTTTTAATTTGGCGAGTAAGTCATAACCGAAATGTACGTTTTTTTCATCATTGTCAACTTGCTATGAAACTTTTTTAAATTATAATAGTATGAAGTATGAATGATACATTGTCAAGTATTGTTAACTTCATGCTGCTGTAGGCTTTTCATGCTGTTCTAGAGGAAAGCGCTTGAGCAAACAGAGTGTGTGATGTTCAGAGACAACAAAAAGAAGCATCAACTAAAATACACTGTTTAAGTGTTGCTGGAATTGAGTTTGGGTTGTAAGTGACCATCGTTTTTACCAACTCAGGCACAAGAAGACCAATATGATTTTTATTTTCTTTTGTGAAAAGATACATTTCTAACAGATTTTTTTTTTAAATTTAAAATTATATGATCAGAAAAATACTATCAATATGCTTATACAGAATTAATCACGATGAATTAATTCTCTTATAATTGGACTTTCCTATAAGAGTATATACGATGTCTCTCTACGATCTAGAAAAATCGTATTCACGTATAGAGAATGTTAGTGATGGGTTGATGAGGCATCATGATACAGCTGTGTAAGAAGACACTGTATCATGATACACTATCAATTTTTAGAGAGTGCAATCTAGTGTTTTTTTTTTTAAATAAACATTCAGTATCATGATACACTGTCTTTACTACACAGGTGTATCATGATGCTTCATCAACCCATTACGTGAGAATAGTGGATTAAGCCATCCTTATTGTAGGACAATTTCAAAATAAAATAAAAATGAAAAATCTAAAATAAAAAAATTGCTGTGCAGAGGAGGTAGTGATATTGGGACACAGTCCAGAGAGCAGCGACCTCAGATGTGTGAAGCGGCACAGTGGAGTGTGAAATGGACTTGGGCCTTTTAGGCCTTGGACCCCAAATGTGAAAGTGGTTTTAAGCGCCTCACCAAAATGTATAAAGAAGGTACCCCCCTGGAAATTGGTTATTTCACAGGGCATAAAAAATTGATTGACAGATAGAGGAAAAACCCCTGGTTAAGCAAAATTGAGTCATTCTTATCAGCTTTGGATTTGCTTGAGAAGAACATTTTTGATGTCCTCCTTGCTCACCGCTTACCTATCAAGTAGACTTTCAAAGTGCATGTGTCATTTTATGTCCGCCACTCTCTGTGCCAAGATAACAGCTTGACCCTGCGCTTGGTGAGAAAGGAAAAGTCAACCAAACCTGGTGGCTGCCTATTAAGCAGCTGTAATCGTTCGCCACAGCTGCTGAATCCCTAAATAGATACAATCAACTTTCACCCCCTCTAACTTGTGGGCAGTGATGTGAACAAGAGCGGACCTTTGCTGGAGAGCCTTTTTCTATCGTAAATATTTGTATTAAAATAGCGTTAAAAAACGAAAAAACGAATTGCAACTCAACACTCCCATATATAAGATTAAATTATTAACTGGCTTGGTGGATTTCAAAGGTTCTAGTGTTTCAAAAATACCAGTTTAGATTCATTTCAAACAGGACCGATGGCAACACATGCTTTTAAAAACAAACTGACCTACTTATAGACTCTAACGTTTCTCATTTTAAAATGAATTCTCTGTGATTAAACAAGAAGAAATATGTCTTTTTAGGTGTCATGGTTGGGAGATTTGACCGCGTGTGGTTTGTGCATTTGACTCTCTCTGGCCAGTGGCTCAGGTGCTTTGCCGAGAAGTCCATTATGTGCGGGCCCAGAGTGATTTTCAGAGTGTCGCAGCGAATTGGTTCAAGCATGTCTGTGTTCAATCGGGTCTGTTTTACACCTCTATGAACAGTTTCAAAGGTAGATAGACCTCATCTGTCAACATGAAAAAACCCCTCCGAATTCTCCTTCACTCAGAAACCAGAGGATTCGTAATAACCACGTCTAACACAAAGCAATCTCTGTTTTTCCTGAGAGTCATATAAATTGTCATCATTTTTAAGAAAGCTCTTGATGCAGTAATCGTGGGGTTTTTTTGGCCCGGCTGGTGCCCCCCTTTTCTCTTGACCTGCTTGACTGGCCCTCCCTCCTACAACCCTCACTGAAAAGTCAGTAATATACAAGTTAACGTTTAAGATATTTGTGGAGCAATCTGGCAATTTATGACGTTCAGATCAGACACAAACACATACCCTCATTATTTCATATACAATAGATTTCACTGATACACGATGTTCTAAACCATCTTCACGCTTAAAACCCTTCTCTCCTCTATTTTAACCCTTGTGTTATCTCAAGGTCAAGGTGACCTGAAAACAAATTAATTTGTGGTATCCCTTGTGTTGCCTCTGAGTAAAGGTGAACGATCTCCACCACTGCATATGTATTTATTGAAGCCAGGGAGGTTGTTCACCTTGATCCAGGGATACCTCAAACACATTTGTTTTTGGGCCTCTGAGTCACCTCCAACCCTAGATAACACAACGCTTAATATAGAAGCTCTTAATTATATCAATATTATATATTTTGAAATAATAAAAGTACTAAAATAATAATTCAACCATTAAAAACCAAAGTGAATATTACTTTTTAACATTAAGTTAGGTTTAAATGTATATAATTGTTTAGTTTTTTGGGGATTTGTGGTTTTATTCCCTTTAAATGCTTGAAAAATAATTTGTTTGAAGTCAGTTGTTTCCACCAGCATCTGAGAGATAAGATTAGAAGCAACATATGAGCATATAAGGGCAAGCTTAGTAAATATATAATGATATTTTCTTGCTGCACATCAACACAGTGCTTTGGCACCATTGACAGCCACCGTTGCCCAAAACTTGTGGTAATTGGTTACAGTACGAGAACATTTTCAACTCAGCCTCGACATGAGGATGGAATTAAAAAGCGAGTCGACAGAGTCGAGTCATTACAGTATTAAAAACATGTCTATTTTCAACGTGATTGTCACTTGTTTCTCAATTAGTTCAAAGAACTTCGGATGTGCTGTAATGTCACATTAATTCATTGCGCCATCAACGTCCCTGAAACGAACGACTTCACAGTCTGTCTGGCGTGTACCTGTGGATCGCTCAGCTGTTTGTGCCGTGCTGAGTGTTGGCTCAGACGCAGCATGCGTCGAGCTGTGAGTGATGTTCTTGGCTCCCATCACCAAGGGAACCAGGTTTGAAGCAGGAGGAATGCAGGTAACCTTGTTGATGCCATCCACGCAGGTATATGCTTCTGGACACGGATTCAAGAGGCAATCATCGTAGTTGTGCTCACAATTCCTCCCCTGTGTATAAGACACAAATTAGTCACGCCGCAATGAACCATTTCATGATACATGCACATCACTAGCAATCCTTCCCGCTTGATCAAGGGTGACAAATACAAGTACTCCTTGAAGAACAAACACCTTCATACTCTCCATCTAATTCTTGCTTCTCTGCCATATGTGCATTTTTCCTAAGATTTTCTTGAAACCTAACATTTTGTTTCAAGAAAGGTGTTTATTGATTTTCAACATACATCAATCAAAACAGTTGAACAGCGTCTGGAGCTGGTGAGATAGATACACAGAGAAAAAAACAAAATCAGAAAGGAGAACATGTCCATTAGAAAAAGGGCAATGTATATATAATGCAAACATAAACATTATAGTATATAATTATGAGACAAATAGAGTAAAACACAACAACAAAAATCTGGTCAAACTCTCAATCAAAACAGGCATTAAAGATGAACAAAAATTAAACTAAAACACATTTTTAAAAGTTCTTATTGTGGGACCGTAAAGTGCATTTTTCTCACATAGGCCAGGAAAAGGTCCTCACATCCTTTTAAATGAAGTGCTGGACCCTCTTAAAGTGTACCATATTTTTGGTGATTTCAAGTTACTGAGCATCTCATTCAACCGTGACTCAACTCAACTTTATTTCTAAAGCAATTTAAAAACAACAGCAGTTGAGACAAAGTGCTTTACAAGAACATAAAAAATATCATTAAAATAAGGACAGTTAAAACACAGGTACCGAGTCTCATACCATGTTGAAATCCAAGGAATAATTTAATTTCCATTAAATTCCTGAAAGCTTTTACATTTTTTTTTTGAGTTTGGTAAGAAGCAGAACAAAAAAATACCAAATAAAGCGGTCCGATATCGCTCCTTCTCACCTCTGGCAGTGTCCTGGGGATCTACTCCCAATAACTGGTTGGAGATGCACATGGCCATAACACGTATATATGACTTGCTGTTTCATTATGGCACCTCTCACAAACTGCATCAACTTGGTAATATATTTTTGAGAGTTTCAGTCTAGTCATGTGTGAGCAGTGAACAATCATGCATCAGATCAGTCCGATCTGTCTGGCACTAAAACTTCATAATTCTGTCCCATTGATTCCGTCCAGAGATGTTGAAGTTAGATTTTGGATTCTATTATAATTATGTGTAATTAAGCTCTTCATCACTGGGGTTTGCAAGAGAAAGATAGCTAAGGGAGGTTTAGAAATGAATAATGTGTTTTATGGACAAAAGTACAGATTTGTAAATATCTGAAAAAAGTGTTGTCTAGGAAGAGAGCATGATTCTTTTTTCAAAGTTTGCAAATTCCAAATTCTAATTATAAAATACTGACCTAAGTGTATTGAGTGTTTTATCAAATGTTCTTGACCACAGGTATAGACATGTTAATCATGTTTTCGGACAATCAATGACTCACGATGGACTATAACATCCGAGTGAAAATTACATTCCATAAGAAGGTTCTTTATTAAACTCTCCTTGCAAGTAAAATTGTTGCGACTTAATCCAATTCTGATCTCTGATGCCTCTTTCTTTGTCTAAGTTAACAGCTTTAAGGCAGATTCCCAACCTGATAGTCCTTTAAAAGGTCTTGAAATGTTTTAATTCCACATCTAGACTAGGTCAAGAATGCGTCATCCACTAATGAGGAGCGTAAAAAAAACCTGACATTTTCATGGGTGACTGTATAAAGATGAGCATTACTCTACTACATCACTCTTTCTTTTTGTGTCTATTTCACAGGCTGTATAAAATGACCTAGGATGCCATATTTGGCCCAGGGGCATGCTTTCATTACTGTGACTTATTCCTCTTCAATTCCTATTTCCATCTGCCTCACACTGATTCATGGTTTGACTTATAATTCTGACCTTCCAATCTTTTCGATTCATCCCCTGGAATCGGTCAATCCTTGCTTGTATTTATTCTGTCCATCTTTGTTTCATCCACAAATCTTTTTTCCACCCGTCACCTATTCATCTCTAAATCCGTATAAAGGTTTCCCTAGTTATCGGACAGTTTATTCTACCAATCAATCCATCAACTGGAAACACTTAAAACAGACTCAGACCTTGTGACAAATGTAGTCACCTTGTTATTCTTTGGGACCCCGGAGTACCAGGGGGAAACTCTAGCACGGGATGGGGAGGGTGGGTATAATTGTCACAAACAAATGTTTTTATTGCCACATCATATAGTTTGTATATTTAAAAACAAAAGTATATTTAAAACACTTTATTCAGCTGAAAAATAGTGCAGGAGTTGCCAGAGGTTATAGGTTGAAGTAAAAAAAGAAGAGAAGCAGGAAGAACAAAATAGGTGTGCAGCCTCACCACAAATCCAGGACGACAGAAACAGGTGTAGCCATAGCCCGCATCGTTCTGAATGCATATCCCCTGGTTGCAGGGCTGTGGAAGGCACTCATTAATGTCATCCTCACAGTGAAGGCCTGTCCAACCTGCCAGGAACAAAAGCCCACAGAGTGCAGTGGTGAGCCCAGGCTCTCCCACTTCCACTCTCTGAAGTGAATATCAATCAGATTCGCCTACATTGATTTGGCTCTTTTTGGGTTCACATGCACATGCACAGACAAGAAAAGGCTTTCACTAAAGTGCCAGGCCCACATACATTTTAATGAGCCAAGGCAGTCGTCTTTTCATGACACTTTTTTTTTTCTACTACTGTATGGCTACAAATGTTTCCCAGGAGAGCTGTGTATGAGTTTTGAATGGCTCTTAAGCAAATATGCACAGCATGTTTTATGTTAACCTCACGTGACACTGCATATGGTCCTTTCAGTCATTATTTGCTCCTTGGAAGATGCTTTACATACGGCTACAGTACTCGATCATATCTGGGCCACGGTTAAAAAATAATGTTTATTCATAAGAAGCCATGTTACAAGAGGTGTTCAAGAAGAAGGTAGAAAGAGTAGTCAGACTCACCTGACCTACAGAGGCAGACATAGCTATCTATAAGATCCTGGCAAAAGGCGCCATTGTGGCACGGAGACGAGCAACATTCGTTTACATCCACTTCACAGAAATCCCCAGTAAAACCTGGAGGACACCTGAAGAAAGAAGGAATTACAGAAATGACTTACATGACATATGAAACATTTCCTGAGACTTGTTTGCTTTCTATAGTAAGGGATGCTAATTGGATTTGTGCATGAGCAAGACTATGTTCCATTACCCTTAGAAATGTGAAAAATCTATACAGCGCCATAGAAATTGTTACGGGAAACTATTAACTTTTCGAAAGTATCACAAATAAAGCACCATAAAAACCAATAGTACATGAAACATGTCTAGTAGCATAAACAACTTGCTCAATGAACAAGTTTAAATGTGTAGATAGAAGACTTTGCTTGTATCTATTTCTCTCATATTTGTCAGTAACAACACAATTCCGAGCCTACAGATTCATTTGTAAATGCTTTTAATTTAGGAAAATGTATTAACAGGGCTGAATATCGAACTGCTGGTCCTTTTTGGCACTCGCCGAGTATGGGAACAAGTTACAGTAATCACAACATGATCATTTGATACTGTACACCGGAGATTATTTGTTATTTATGTTTCTCTGTAAGACAACAGTTTGAAGTGGAAATTTAACAAAGGCGAACATTTAAAAATAAAGATTAGTTCTATGTGTAATGTCATTTTATGTTAGAACTGATCTTAGACAATCTTAAGCGCACCAGATTATAAGGCGCACCTTCAATGAATGGCCTATTTTAGAACTGTTTTCATAAAATGGGCACACCGGATTATAAGGCTCATAGAATAAAAAACAGTCAAAAGTTTGACTGGGGTTGCGTTATGCATCCACTAGATAAGCTGTGCTAAAGGGAATTTCAACAAAACAGTCAGATAAAGTCAAACTTTATCAAGCGTTCTAAAAACTCTGTTCACTCCCATGGAAACGATGTTCAAATTATGTTTAAAAGGCTTCAAGCATCAGCGTGTGAGACTGGTGTTGTGAGCAGACAAATGTTGAGTGCGCAGCAATGAAGTTGAGCACGTATGATAGCTAGAGCGCGCGTGTATGACATGTTGAACGTACCTGTATGACTGGTTGAGCACGCATCAGAGTTATTTTGAGTGTACAATAACCAAGACACACTCGCTCAATCCAGTGGCAGTAATATCAATCCATAGCCGTCCGCCATGATGTGACGTGCGTCTTAAATCCCACCCTGTGATGACGCAACGACGTAATCCCACCCACGGCGTGTCGAGTCAGTCGGCGCAGAGTCATGAAAGTGTTTGTGAACAAGTCACCCACCAGGTAATGTTCATATATAAGGCGCTCCGACCTAACTGCCTGAAAGTGTAGTACTTAGGGCTCTCTGCTTTAGGAATGAGCAATTGTTGCTAATTGTGAAATACTAATTTCTGAAAATTAAATGTTTTATTTCATATTTGGTAGCTGTTGTGTTCCACTGTGTTTGTCATAGTAAAGTTAACTAATACATAATCATATAATTCAATTAATTAGCTCAAAATCTGCTGCAACAATACGACATTCTTCTCCACATTAATGTACTACATAAATTATGCACACACTTCAAACTGCAGCCAGACAAACAGAGACACTTTACTATGCAAATATGATGTGCCACAAGAGCATCAACGTTTAGAGAGTCGCAGTTTTTCAGGATGCATTAAACCGCAACACTGGGTATAATAGCACATCCAAAACCAGATCACACGATTAATTGCGTGAGACGTTCATAGGAGCTATCCCGTCACTTCTGCCCATTTTAATGTCATACATCTTGTAGTTTGAAGTACTCCATTGATGATGAGAGAGCGTGTCTCCAATTAAAAAGTAATGATTCACCAAGAGGAAAAGTGAAGGACTTCAACCGGACATGACCTCGATGATCACCCTGCTTGTGAGTCTGCATGTACGTTTAATTAGAAACAAGCGCAATTTTAGGGAGATAAACAGAGAAAAGCAAAGTTCTAATGAACGTCTCAAACAGGGATTGAATACTCCTCCTGAGAACCAAATAAGTGTAGAAAGGACGTAATGTGTTTTATAAATGTGGCATCGCATAGCAGTGCCAAATGGTTATTTACCATTATATGCCCCCTTATATCCCTATATGTTTGCTATTTATCTCTTTTACTATTGACTTATATTTGAGTCTACAAAAGGGCCACACCACTAAAGGTATTTCCCCAACCTTTCAAGATATACAAAGGAAAAATAATGCTGAAAAAGCTGTAATAGCTTTGACCTTTAAGATGCCTCTGTGAAACTGCAAATGTTATCAGTAACATTTTGCTAATGAATAAAGATAAAGGAAGGAACTGGATGCAAACAAAATAGCAGCATTTCGTTTCTAAAGCTTTTTTGCCTCAACACTATAAAGCAGGCAATTTATTTCCATGTAAGTGGCTTCTGCTAACGAATGTGATTCAAAGCCTACTGAAAGAAACCAACATTTAAAATAGATTCAAAGTCTGTACAACATGCTGTGTTGACACAAGCTGTCGACATGGAGATTGATTTAAACCTGGTGAGACATGCATGTATGGAAAAACAAATCCAATGCCTTTCTTTTTCTTATCCAAGTTTGGGTCATGAGGTAAAGAGGTCCAGATTTTCTTTCTTTTTTTCCCCCAGAAACCTTTCATCGCTCTTCTGGGGGTCAATCAAAACTTCAGCAAAGTCACTCAGGGATAAAATCCCAGGGACTTCCTGGGAGTTGATCGTCCCTCGAGCGCCTCACTAGGGAGATTTCTGGCATCTTCAGATATACTATTGCGGGGAGAAGCAATTCTACTTTGAGTTAGCAACAGATGGCTGAGCTTCTCAACCTGTCCAACCTATTTGAATCAAGTCATGTATCGATGTTTGTGCAAAGGCCATTTGAAACAGTGTGTCAGCCTTATAAAGCAGAGAGTACCATCTACTGGACTTTTAAAATGTAAATACTCTATAATGTTGTTTCATTTTTTGTTTGATTCGCATTTGCTTTGAGATGGGCTGTGTTGCGCTGCGTTGCATTAGTGTTACTGTTTGCGTTACTGTTTGTGTTACTGTTTGCGTTACTGTTTGCGTTACTGTTTGCGTTACTGTTTGCGTTACTGTTTGCGTTACTGTTTGTATAAGCGGTAACATTAGCATTAACGTTAACATTTGCGTTAGCGGTAACACCAGCGTTGATATTAGCATTAACGTTAACATTTGCATAAGCGGTAACATTAGCGTCGACATTAGCATTAACGTTAACATTTGCTTTAGCGGTAACATAAGTGTTAACATCTGCGTTAAAGTTAACATTCGCTTCGCGTTTGCTTTCGACTGGGCCGTGTTGTGCTGTGTTGCATTTTAGTCACTGTTTGTGCTACTGTATGCGTTACAGTTTGCATTATTTTTTAGCATAAGTGGTAACATTACCGTTAACATTAGCATTTGCTCTGCCTTTGCTTTGCCTGTACATCCATGCCTGTGCTGTGTCTCAAATCGCATACTACTCTTAGTATGCTAGAAGTTAGTATGCATCAGTTAGTTAACTAGTACGCAAATTCTCCACAGATAGTATGTCTCAAATCAAACACTGCTGCTACACACTAACCGGAGATCACATGACAGCTTCTTCTTCTACTTCTATTTAACGATGTTTCAACCAGCTGTTTGAACGCTATCGCCGACACCTGCTGGCAGCACGTTTTGCAACTTTGGAAAAAGAAATAAAGAAAAAATATGAGAATCTAAATAATCGCGAGATATTTAAGATGGTATCAGCACCGAAGACGTAACTTCCGTTTAAAACGTCACAACGAACTAAAAATACTAACTTTTAGTACGCTAGTATGCGATTTGAGACACAGCATTAGTCTACAGGCTAATTTGAATGTTTAATTGTTAGGTGCCATCATGAAAAGGTGTGACGTACATGCATTAGATAAATCTATCTCTAATTCCCACAATGAATCAAAGTAAAGAGTAATCCCAAAATCACGAATAATTTGAAATTGAAGCATTGATGACTATGGTCTCTTTTGTGCGTTACATGAATCTCTTGGAACATAAGGGAGCCGCCACTAAACACATTTTCACCATCATTACTTCTTGATCTTGTTTCTTTCGGTCTGTGCGTGTGTTGTAACATAGTTCAAATCTATTTTAAATTAATTTCACTTATTGTTCATGATAGTTTTTTGGGATAGAACACCACAGGTAAATCACAAAATTCTGATGAATCTACAAGAAAAGGACTTACAGCAATGAACCACATATATTATGTCACAGTAAAAAAGGATTAGAGTATGTCACATTTAATGTTTTGGGACAGGTTGAGTTAATGGATAATTGCTTAATCAATTGCCTCGGCTAGGCACCGTGTCAGTCAACTCTTCCATGCAGCCAGCACTTTAAAAGATGGATTGCTGAATCAGGTGATTTTTACCACAACTCTACAGAAGGGCACTCGGGCCAGTAGCAGTTCAACATACCTGCACGTGAACTTTGAACCTTTGCCATCGATGCAAGTCCCTCCATTGAAACATAGGGAGCCATTAATGGTCTGGTCTGCGCAGACGTCAATGTTGGTTTCACAGGTCTTACCAGTGTAACCATCCGGGCAGACACACACATATCGGTCGTTCAGGTCCACACACGAGCCTCCGTTTGAACAAGGATGTGAAACACAATCCTGAGAACATAAAATGTCAGGCTTCAAGACCAAAAATAGTTGTATTAAAATCCAACTATAACAAATGAGATAAAGATAAGTATTTCCTGATCATAATTAGACCATGGATGCAGGTCAACAATTATATAAAATCAACACAGATTTTCTTTTTCTTTTGCACAAATTTGTATCTAGTTTTATTGTCTTCAAGATGTCATTGTGCTTAGCCTTTCGATTTCAAACTTGCTGGATGCATTCAATTCAGCCAAAAAAAACACAAAAAATGGGCTTTGGCAATTTTATAATTTATCTTTGTTCCGTTTCTTTACAAGATGAAAGATCAAAAGTTCGCTTGGCCTTTCAACAGCATTGATTACTAGTAACTATTTTCACTTACGGAAGTTCCTTTTTGATCGTTTCATGACATAGTGATGCAATTATGTGCTTGTCAGCAATTTACATGAGAAAAAAAGGTAAGTATGTAAAGGTTATTTGTAAAGCGCCTTTCTAGACCAGGGTCACAAAGCGCTTTAACAATCAAAAACAATGCACAGTTAAAATATAAACTTTATAATGACCTTGTAATCCATGCGTGTGTGTCTTCTCGCCTGGACTATTGCAACAGTTTGTTTTCATGTCTTAAAAAGAAGGAGCTGTCTCCCCTGCAGTTTATTCAGAACTCTACAGCGAGAATTCTGACCTACTCTAGTAGAAGAACTCACATTTCTCCGATCCTTAAAACTCTTCACTGGCTTCCAGTTTCTTTCATGATCAAGTTTAAAATTCTGGTTCTTACTTTCAGAGCTATTCATGGTCAAGCTCCTCCTTACATCACTGATCTGATCCAGCCTTACACCCCAGCTCGGGCTCTGAGGTCTGTGGATCAGAATATACTGATGGTTCCTCGCACACGGTTCAGGACCAGAGGAGAGAAATCCTTCCAGGCTGTTGCTCCTAAGCTTTGGAACAATCTTCCTTTCTCTTTTTGCTACTGACTCCTTCAAGAAACATCTCAATACATTTTTATTTGTGCAGGCTTTTCCTTGATTTTCTGGAACTCCTGTGTTGTTCTTAGTATTATCTTCACCTTTAAGGTATATATTTTTATTGACTATTGTTTTGATTGTTTAAGCGTTTTGTGACCATGGTCTGTAAAAGCGCTTCATAAATACGAATTACTTTCTTAATACAAAAGAAAGGTAATAACGACAAACTTATTAAAAACAACTCACATCAATATTTGTTTCACATCTGCGGCCAGTCCATCCAGAAAAACAGAAACAAAGGTACGAGTTCACCCCATCACTACAGCTGAAAGAAGGTAAAACTATTAGACATAGTCCACAGAAAGATTCAAATACTTCCACTTTAAAATGTTTCTCATTAAAACTTAACTGACCCTGAAGTCCATCACAAACTTGTTGAATAGGTAGGAGTGAATGTTCAAATTCTACCACTTGAATACCTGATCAGTCGAGGAAGGCAAAAGTTGGACTGAAAAAATGCACCTTTTTAACACTATTCCCCAAACATATTTCTTGCACCAATAGACTGTAATTACAGGGAATGGGAGGCTAACACATTAATTTCAAACAGCAGCACTAAATGTCTTTCCTCACTTAGCCGTCCAGGAGGGTAATTAAGATTCATTCCTCCCCCTCAGCGCTAAAGTTAACTGTACTAAATGAGAGAAAATTGTCCTTACCTCCCATGAAGACAAGGCGCTGACGAGCATTCGTCAATGTTTGTCTCACAGTCGAGGCCAACAAAGCCGTCAGGACACAAGCAGTGGTATCGATTAGTTGCGTCGATACATCTCCCATTATTTTGGCATGGGCTTGAAATACATTCATCAACATTGACCTCACACCGAGCTCCTAGGAAATGAGAGATATTTTAGAAATAATTAACCACTGAACATCAGTTTTCAAACCTTGTTCCTGAATGAATGGACATTTTAAACATGAATTATTCTGACACCTTTAGGACCCTGCAGAACACCCAGACATGACATGGTGAAAAAAAGAAAACCCCAATTTGTTGCCACATCTTAAATCCTGTAATTTATATCTTACAATCTTGTCACTAGTCCAGATAACTCAATTGGTAGCAACACCTCACTGGACACCTAAGTAGCAGTTTCAATCCCTGCAATTTTCAAAGCAATGTTTAAGCATTTATTGTAGAATCCTTCTAAAAAATACATATATCTTTCTGAATTTTGAGGCATTATTTATATAGTTTTGCAGAAGCCATAAAAATATACATTATTTTGAGATGATTTTTAGGCATGTTTTATATTCTTCTACATTCCACACCAGAGGTTATTTTGAAGAATGTACTTTCTCAGTATTTGTTGGACTTAAAGTGAGATTTTAGATTGTATTAAGTTAAAAATCTGAAAATATATATAATGTTATAGTTAATAATATTGGTATACAATTATATGGATACATTATTTATACAGAAAATAATCAAGTAAAAATGACAATGCCGAGTGCAGGGATTGAACCTGAGACTTAGGGGTCCAGAGTTTTTTTCTTTTACTAGTAATGGGTTGATGAGGCCTCATGACACAGTTGCACGGTAAAGATATGTGTATCATGATACAGTGAATTCATTTTAAAGGGACAATAATTAAACTAATTAATAAATGGATTAGAGCCAAAGATTATAGTTGTTGTTTTTTTTTCTATTTCAAGTTTTGCAATTTTCTCTAAAAATAATTTGTCCATTAAAACAAGTTATCTAAAATGTCAAAAACAAACTGTATAGGATCAAAAATGATCTGTTGTTGAGTCTCATCATTTGTACCGATAACATGGTCAATTGAAACATGAAGGTACAAAATAATTCAAAATCCACACCTTTTTCAACCAAAGTACTACTTAATTAATTAATACAAATATTCCCTTAAAATATATTCATTTTTTTAGTTATTGAAAGTAAAATTACAGTTATTGCCAACTACATAACAGTGATGAGGTGTTATGAGGCGTCATAAAAAAAGCCAATGAAGTATCATGATACAGTGTCTTCATTTTTAAAGGCCACTAGATGGCACTAGTTTAAAAATGATGCTAGTTTTTATTGAATTAGTAGATTCAAGCCACATATTATAAAGAAGAGAGTGCCATCTAGCGTTTTTTTTTTAAAGAGACTGTATCATGATACAGTGTCTTCACTACACATCTGTATCATGATACAGTGTCTTCACTACACGTCTGTATCATTAAAAAGTGTCTTCACTACACATCTATATCATGATACAGTGTCTTCACTACACATCTGTATCATGATACAGTGTCTTCACTACACATCTGTATCATGATACAGTGTCTTCACTACACATATGTATCATGATACAGTGTCTTCACTACACATATGTATCATGATACAGTGTCTTCACTACACATCTGTATCATGATACAGTGTCTAAACTACACATCTGTATCATGAGGCCTTATCAAGCCAACAGTTAATGGGATGCTAGCATCCTATACATTCGAAATATATGTCACATGTGGTGATTATTGTAACTGCCAACACATGATAGGAGGATGAAAGAGTTTGGGCTTCAATTGCATTTCCCTGCATCACGGTAGTGCTTACTAAAAACAATAAACGAAATGAAGTGTCGGATGAGTGTCCTGGAAAAAAGATTTGAAGAGCTCCCTGCGTTATCTTCCTCAATGCAAGAGTGGTGACGCATGTCTTATCTTCCACTTGAGGACATTGAGTTGACTATTAATCTTACAGCAACAACTGCTGTAATCATGCGCTGATGAGTGTCGTGTCGCTGTCTGTGCCGCATTCTCTGATGAAATATGTCTGCGGAAGCGTAACCAGCGCTTCCACCGCAGACCCGAGTCTCTGTAGGCCTCGGCAAACGACGCGGTGAGGACGAGACCATCAACATCATCAGTGAACAATGTGCTGACTGAAGCATAGAGAAAACAATGCGCTGATTGCAGCCCGCTATCACTCAGGGGAACGTGACCCTTAATGGTGTGCGAGGAGGAGAAAACAGAAGGTAACAAACCGCATGCTGCTGCTATGATTTATATAAACATGATCACCAATTTATCATGTCACTGGCAGGCCCTTTGACCTCAGTATTGAACAGCCACAGTCCAACGCGGCAGCCGTGACTGCCTTGAATTCCTAATATACTGAATTAAATTGCAGTAATCGAAACATTTATAAATAAAAAAAAGACATATTTGATATGTCATATCCTAAAAAAAAAACCTTCTGATTCAGTAGAAAGTTGGTGTTTGACTCACAAACTTTGGTGCGACAGTGCACAGTGTGCCCGGTCAAAGACTTACATTAACAAAGTTGTATGACCCACCATGGCTAAATTCTGTCTAAATTTAGAATAATTAATCATAGAGCACGTAATTAATTAGATTTTTAGAGCCTCTGACACGGCTATACATCACCTGAAATAGCAAACCATGCTCTTTATGCAGGAACTACATGGATCTACATGGATCCGTCGCTAATTCGAAGCGAAAGCTAAATAAATAAATAATTATTGCCATGGAACAGATGTTTAATCATCGCTTGACAACTTATAAAAGGTAGTTTAATTGAATATTGATGAATAGGAGTCACATACTTTAGCAAACAACCCTGCTGCGTTTAATTGAATTAGAAAGAGGGGAAGTATCTTTAAGAGGATGAGGCTGTCAGTCTTGTTTGATAAAACACAAATTAAAAGCTAACTCTAAAAACAGCGGTGAGGGAGAAAATAGAATATAGACAGTGATGCATTAAGAAATGAAGTAGCCTTGACACTTAATCACATCTTTTAAGTTTGCAGACAACAAGAGTTGTTCTGTTTTTCAACTTAAAATGAAATTTTCTCAGAATAAAATGGGGTCCATTAAATAGGTTCTCTAAAATGTCAAATACAAACTTTAGAAGATAAAAAAAATGCAAGTGTCTTGTCATTTTACCCGAGAATGAGGCGATTTACACATTAAGGTACAACATAAATCAAAACTTAAATATACTTATGTTTTACTTATTTGAAGTTTAGTTAATTTAATAAGGTATTCCCTTGATTTTTTATTACATTTTCTAGTTATTGGAAGAACATTTTCTTGTTGGAAAATTATGATTATTAATATATAATTATATAGTTTAGACCCCAATATTACAAAGTATAGAGTGCCATCTAGCGGCCTTTCAAAATAAAGACTGTATCATGATACCTAATCAACAGTAGTCTCATCAACCCATCAGTAGTACAAACCGTAAAGCTTACATTTTCTGTCACGGTTTATTTAATCAACACATTGAAATTCAATCAATTCCAGTTAAAAATATGCTGCGTGAAGAGAGATATTTGACTCTTTGAATGTTTTATTTTTTGGTCTAAAAAATGGCACCAGATTCATGGAACGGTAATGCAACTGCTTGGCGAAATTAAATATAACATATATTTAAGTCATGCACAATTTAAGCAAGTCTTCAACTACCAATTGAGATTAAAAATATCTTCAAGAAAAATAGGTAGAAAGGGTTTATGAGAACTAAAAGTCAGGCTTCTTTTCAATGTTCAATCAAACCTTTCTTGTAATAGACAGTTCAGTATTTCTATGCATTTATATTCTATATGTTCTGCGACTTCAACTGTGATCTATAATTTTCACTCGCTCGGTTCTGCAGCTAATGTAGCCTGGAGGGACACATTAATGATAACTTTCATGTTCAGCGATCATATGGTGCAAAAAAAAAAAAAAAAAAAAATTTACACTTTTAGATCATTTCAGTAAAGACTACTGAAAATCAGATGGCTCATTGGCTCCCTCAAGACTAGTAAGAGAGAAAAAGTGCAAGACAAAAAAGATCTTCTACGTGAAAAGTTGTTACTGGAGCAAATATTTTGTGTGAGCCGCTTGGACCGATCCAAACTGTATCCCTCTGCCATGTCCTCTCTGGGGGCAAAATGTTTCCTCAGATGAGCTTGGAGCAACAGAAAAAGTAATGACTTGTACTATGCTGCGAGTCAGCCTTATAATAAAAGCTCCCTCTATGGGAATTGGGCCATGCGTGTCAGGTTTGCTCTCCAGAGTCGCAATCCCTCTGAGGTTTCCTCCCTTTCTCAATTGGGGAAGGATAAATTGATGATACAGTGTGGAAGACAAAAGAAATTAATCTTACCCGGACCTGACAGGAATTGGCCTTAGAAAGCTCGAATGTGCACACTCACGTGCACACAAACACACATATAGATTCACTCTTAAATAGTTCAATATCTGTCTGGGTGATGAAAAAAAAAAAAAGAAGAAAAACGACAAACGGATTTCAGTTAAACAACAACAGAGTGAGACAAGGAAACGGCATTAAATAACACGGTGATAGGTTTCATGCAGATAAAAACAGCGACAAGAATGTGTTTGGTGCGTTCAATTGAAAAGCAGGAGCAATATCTCGCCAGATGCAGGCGAGCTAATTAAAAGACACCATTGTTAAACCGTTTTTTATACCGATCTAGATCCGACTCGATGGTGCGCTGCCTCAAAAGTCACGATAAGCTTCTCAGACACTAGCATTGATCTTCACGTCACCCGGGGGCATAGAAGTTACCTGAGTATCCAGGGCGACAGACACACTTGAAGCCCCCCGGCTCGTTGATACAGACGCCCTCGTGTAGGCAAGGTGACACTTCACACTCGTTCACATCCAGGTCGCAACGCCTTCCAAAATAACCCTGAGGGCAAACGCAGTGGAAACTAAAAAAGATTAAACCCAATTATTAGAGATAAACTGAAATCCAACACAGAGACTTGAAGTGAGATTAAAGCTTTTCCGCCTTATTGATTTACCCTCATTTATTTACAATAAACACGTTTATAATGGTTAACTATACAAGTTCTGTACTAAAATATTTCAGTGTTAGTTGTGTATCTTCCTGTACAAAAGAGGGAAGTCATTTAAAACTCACTGTTTTTAATCTTCATAACGTGATACATGACTGCAGTTCAATGAAGGATGTGAGTCTTTGTTTACCAACTATTACATTTCCGTGCCGTGCTTCATCTTTATTTACTTAATCTGTTTTATTGTACCCACATCAACACACCACAGTGAAGGAATTACATTATTGAGATTTACTTGCAAGTACATCATTTCTGATATGTGCATTATTCATATTGAAGTGACTTGTTCCACATAAAAAAAACACAGGAGCTATTTTCAGGATACCTTCTTTTTAAAGATCTGCACGGACAGATTTGCATGAGTGTGTTTGTGTATTTTTATCTTAAAAGCCTGTAAATATTGGGTTGGTACCACATGGAACACTCATCGCTGACATAAATTGCATACTTTATATAAAAGAGGACAGTGAATCTTCTAAAGTGGATCCTTATTATCTGAAAACAAACAACAAAAGCCCGTAGAATTCATACCTGCTAAAAGTGTAAATTATCTTTATCACACAGAAAGTGACAGTGGCATTAAAAAACTTGCTTGCACAACACACAGTAGGCGAAGAGAATTCATTTTTTTTACACTTTTCCCGGCAATCACATGGATATTGATTTATTTTAGATATTGGATGCTGTTTAAAAGAAGCAAGTTATTTTTTGTTCTTCCTGGTTAAGTGAATGTATGGAGCAGCAGCAGTTAGAGGCCATACAAGTGAATGAAGAAACCCTCCTTTAAGGGCAGTTAATGTGAAAAAGCTCATGATTTACTTACACTTATCAAATGGTCATCAAGTCACTCATCTTGATAATGCTCCATTTGGAAGTTACTTACTTAATTACTTTATAAAGTTATCCCCAGTCTGAAATCTTGGTGAAAAAAAGGTTTCAAGAGTCATTATAATGTATAATGGCTTCACTACCTCCTCCAGCCAGCTTTAATCATGCCCTGCTTTGTTAATAAAACAAGTCCATTGGAGGTGGAGACTTCCTCGGGTTAATGACATGCGGTGACAAAACCCAATGCTTTACCAATCATAGTAGAGTTGGTATGGTTATGGTATATGAGATTTAATATCCAGAATAACAACGTTTTTTCAGTGGGCGGAGCTTAAACTCATTTTCTAATGTAAATATTTAAATGAAAAGAGAGTTTTTTACAAACATACTGATGAGTACAATAGAGTCCAAGATCAATTTAAGAGACACTTGCATCAACAAATTAGTTGCCATTTTGTTTTGTTTTTATATTGAGAACTTATTACAACCACAAATGAATCATCTGTCCCTTGTACTCACTTAAACTAGTTTTAGTTTTTTTTTCTGAAAGAGAAACTGACAGTGCCATAAGCACTTTTGGTGGCGATAATAAAACGCTTCTACACCACCGGCTGGTATGGAATCATAGTTTTGAAATGTAGTCAGAGGATAATTAATAATTCAATTTTCATTAAGCAGACTGCAATACTGTTTTCAGCAATACTGTATTTTTGCACCCTGCAATATCTGCCTTGAAACATATGTTAAATAAAGACTGGCATCTTCATGAATTATTTAATAATAAGGCAGCAAATTAGTCTCCCTCTGAGCAACTTAATGGAAATCACATTTGATAACTTGTGACTGAAACCAGGAGCCTAATCTGTTGGATAATGTGGTTAAGTCTATTGGATTCCCCCTCCCCAGCTGCCTCAGAGTATAATTTATCTAAAGCACACACCCTAGAGAAGGTCCTTATCCGGTTTGTTGATGGCCAAACTATATTTAGACATCTGTGTTTGGAAATTGAAAGATGAATGTGGCGTTAATTTAAAGCTTCTGCTACAGTTTTCATTTCACGACAACCTGTTGTTTAGAGCTTAACTCTCTGAACAGTTGTACACCCTATCAATAGCACTTGTTTTCCACTATCTTGCAGAATCTAAGAAGGAACACATCCATCCGTAAACGGAAATGTTAAATGACAATCCAACAGAGTCATGTTTTCTCCATGCCGTTGAAAAGACTGCACGCTTTCTGGTGGAGTGGACGCGGCTACTTGTGGTATCAACATGTTCAGCTTGTTAGGCCTTGGAGTTGGAGACAATGGTGCTGGTGTTTGGCAACAAGGTTAAAACACCTGATATGAACTCCCTGGACTGTGCAATTAAGTGAGCACTCTGAGCAAAGCCAGGTCACATGGGAGCGAAATCATGATGGGAGACCAACTCGAGACAAACCATTTAGGACTCAAATTGGCCCAGGGATTACTCAACCCATCTGTCCAACTAAACCCCTAAAGCCCCGCGGCTCCCATTAAGCACAGCAGAAAAAAGCAGCAGTGGAGAAGAAGCCAATCGAGATACATGATGTTCCTGCTGAATTGGCTTTGTCTATACCAGCTTAAGTGTGTCATGGAGAACGACAGGCTGCTTAAGTGGAGCAGAAACTGAAGGTGTTTTATCACAATCTTGGTTCATTTCTACCCCCACCCACTTATGGGATTCAAAAATGATTGCAGATGTTTCTGGTTCGAGAAGTGATGGATGACTTAAGGTTTAGTGGATAACCATGTTGATCTAAAATCTATTCTTTGTATGCTTAATTTAAGACGATCTGTAATATATTCCAGTTTGTGTTTTTCCAGTTGTGAACTTGCCTCTTGAATAATCAATAACCCACGATGGGGTTGTGACCGAAACGGTGGGAAAATGACATTCGATGAGAAGGTTCTGTATTACACTCTCCTTGCAAGTATAATTGTCGTGACTTTAAATCAATACTGATTTCACAAGTTCACAGCCTTAAGTCAGATTATGAACCTGACACACTTGAACATTTCACAATTAAAGCTGCAGATCTTTATATTTTGCTCCACTGTGTCTTCTGCAAAAGTGAGTTTCGGAACACTACTGCCACTCACTTTTCCACTAAGATCATTAGTATTGATAATACTCCAAACAATACTGTATTGAATTAATTAAACAAAAGAAATGTTAAGTAGTAGAATCCCAATCCGGGTGTATGCGAGTCGACCAAGATATTTTTTGCTCATCATGTTTAATAGATGCTTACTCGTTCGCCTTGTCTTGACATGTGCCGGCATTGAGGCAGGGGTTTGGAGCGCACTCGTCAATGTCTTCTTCGCAATGTTGGCCCAGAAATCCCTGCCTGCATTCACAGCTGAAGAAGAAAGGTTGAGTTTTATTCAGTTTTATACATTTCAGTGTAATTTACAAATATTTTGGAGACTATATTTTATCTTATTTACTTTATCTTAATTTTTTTCATTTGCACAAAACTACTTTTTTTTCATGTTCTCTCTTTAGAATATTTACGTGTATTTCATGGATGATGCTTGAATGTGATATTGAGTAAAGAGTTTTGAAAATAGTTTCCATTTTCACTCAGTATTGTATTTTGTAACGGAAAAAAAAAAATCAATAATAATTTTCTCTTATTATTCTCTTCTTTATTTATAGACTCGAGGATACTGTGTTTCCATTTCAGCTAAAGGAAAAACACAAAGATCTTCTTAATTTTATTTGCCATCTAGTTTTGAATGCCCCATAGCTGGTCATACAATATTGAACACACTAAACTTGTCTGTTTATTTATAGTGTTTTTAAACTAAATTAAAACAATGTCTCGTCTAGTCTTTGTTTTAATTGGTCACCACCATCTTCTATGTTAAGCCTTTTCTCAAATTTTCCATGGAAATATTTAGTTAACTGCTAGGGTGTGTGGAAACTATAGTGAGGGAATGTAGAATATGGCCGCTACAGTCTCATCAATGTATGGGAAACACACTCAAACCTCATTATATATTTGTAATCAATTAAACATTAAATAAAACACCAATCAATGCTAACTTTTAATCCAAATGTTAGAACTTTTGTTTCCTTGAATGATGAAAATGTACTCTGAATCTACTCGATGGTGTGACCTTGACTAAATCCGTCAAAAACAGGTCTTGGAGCTGGACACGATCTCCGAACAAATCTGTTATTTTTCGGCTAATCGATTATCCGATGGCAAAATGGGTAATGCACAAAAACCTGGATAACGTTCATTACCTGTAACTATTGACCCGGTCCGCACAGTTGCCGTGGTTTCGGCAAGGATTCGAGACGCATTCATCGGTGTCAATTTCACACCAACTTCCCTCAAATCCTGAAAAATAGATAAGATGGTCACGGATCAGCAGGCCTCAGTACATCTGAAAATGCTTCGTCAGATAATAACAAAGGATCCAGTGCACAGCATTTTAATGGAACCAGTCGCCCCTATAGCACATCTCATTCTCCTGCTCTCGGCACTCACTGTTTCCCCTTCGAGAATGTGTAAGTCTAATAATACTTGAGTGCCACAGACAGATTGGTCTGAGGGTTGGTGGTTTGGGGTTTGGGAAGTGTGTGAGAGAATAATGGTGTGTGCGTGGCTCAGTGGGGGACATCTTGTTAAGTTGGGGTAAGAGGAAGACAAGAACCCAAGAGCTCTCTTGTCCTCAGCCATTAGAGAGTTCAGGGCAGGGTGGCTAAGCAGATCAGTGCGGATGCTTTGTTGTACTTTTGGGGGTAGCTGGAACTTGAAGTGACCCTCTTGTCATAAATTCTCTGGTGCCTGGTGGTGATGATGTGTAAGACAGTATTCTGCAGAGAAAGTCTAGCCATGGGATTTTGTAATGCGAAAAGGGAATAAATCACAGTAAAATGAGGAGAACAATTATGAGTGGTGACGGTTCATAATAAGATGAATAAAAGGTAAAGATTAACTTATAAAAGTAATTCTCTTTGTATTACCTTTTTAGAGAATTGGAATGGATAGAGTATCGTGGAAGCAAAAGGAGTTAATATTGTTAAATTTTTATCAGAATGTGATGAAAAGTAAACAAAGTATCAAGTGCAACACTTAAAACACTTTGCAGCTACATGTAGGAAAAAAAAAAACTTTGGTTGTGGTGCCTGATGATAAAATTCCAGGGTTGAGTGAATACTTGGGTGACTTAGGTCAGTCTTTCAAATTGAGCCTCAGAAACCTGGGAGTTGTATTTGACAAAGATACGTCTCTAGTGCAACACTGCAAAAAAACTGCCAAATGTCTGTCCTTCAACTAAGAAAAATCTAAAAACTTAGAAAAATGGTGTTACAACACAATCTTGAGCTCCTCTAAGATGCATTAAGTCCCTCATCATGACCCTGTTTTGAAGTTATTACTTTTGAGTTTCACCCCCGCCTGAATCTCAGCGAACGAGAGGTTACGAGGAGTCCATTATGACTTAATAATGGTCTTCCCTCCTCCGAGTCCCTTGGAGGTATAGACTTCTGAGATTTATGACCTGTGGTGACAAACCTAGATGCTAGACCAATCATAGCAGAGTGGGCGTGGTTATAGTTAACGTGAAAAGTGTTTTTAGGGGGTGGTGCTGAAGCACATTTTCTATTGTAAATATTTCAATGAAGAGGGTTTTGTACAGACAGACACATAGTGATGAGTACAATAGAGGTCCAAGATCTATTTAGGAGACACTTAGTTTCCCTTTAAGATGTTTTTTACTCAATCAATCTGTCATTTGTTTGGAAAAATAAGACGAAATTGTTTTATTCAAGATATCTTAAGATGTTCCATCTGTTTCTTAACACTCATGTTATGAAATCAATGGAATTTAAAGTCAATAAATGTCTCTAAAGCTGAACTATTTCAAAATTACAGTATCTGACGCTGACACCGCTGTAGATATCTCTTATAAAAGACGAGTAGTTCCCTTTAAATCAGCATACACAAATTGACAGCAATGTCAGTGTAAAAAAATCGAGGTGAAAGTGATTTAATAATACTCATGAAAGAAGATCATTTGTATCTATGTCGACAAAGTCTAGAGTTCAAAGTGTCTTCCGTCTTGCGGAGAAAACCGACTTACTGACTTACACGGTAATGATATAAACTAGACAATATGGTGTCATCTCGACACATGGATGTTTCGCTGCAAGATGTAGCACACGTTTATGCACGGAAGATGCTGGAGTATAATAGAATCCATAAGTAGCACCATTCATAATCAGTTAAGACAGTGACACTGGTGCATCATGGGACTTGAGCATGCAGGGGAATCCGTGAGACCAGAGAGAGCTCAGAGCACCTGGTGAATTATAGGGGAGCACAGATTTTCCAATCTGGCCTGTCAGTCAAGACAATGGCGCGGCACCTGGGGGACTATTTCGAATGTCACTGCGACGTAATGCATCTTCTGCAACTAAGCAGTGACTGGAGGCATCTCTTTGACAGTGTACAGAGAGAGAGATACCCAGGGCACGTGCTCGCCACTCGCACAGTCATTCCATCATCCAGGCCCGATAGTGTGATCACTGCACCTGCTACAGTAAACGTCTCGGAGGAGAAGAATGTGTAAGTCATCGCTAAGTGTCCCGTGTAGTAGTCGTGATGGACGTTTTTGAGTTGAAAAATGACGCCTAGACGACGAGGAGGAATGAAAATGAAATTTGTATTTTGAGAGTGAATTTGTTTTAAAATATCAAAGCTTTTTATTACTTTAAACTTTAAAAAATAAAATAAAAAATGAAAAAGGTTTGAAATCTAGAAATATTAGTATGCAACAAACATATAATTTTTTATTTTTGTTTTTGGGTTATCGTTCTAAATCCAGTGTAGTGAAATCCTTCATGTTGTTTTTGCTGTTAACTAAATTACCAAAGTTCTGGTTTACGACGTCTTTGGAAGGCCGACCTTTCCCCCCCATCTCTCTCTGGCATCCAAAGGCCGGCCATTTTACACATGGTCAGAAGACCAGCATGGCCAGAAGAGCAGAATGACCAGATGACTTTTTAGAATATTAAATGTCTTTTTGTTGTTCAATAAAATATTTTCAGGTAAAGAGACGCCAAAGAAGGAAGTCACATGAAATATATTTCCAAATATGAAAGTGTTTTGATGTTAATATGCTATTAGAACATACGTCATCATTCTGATCCTTAAAAGAGCTGGGAAAGTTATGATAAGATAGCATTTTATGTAAGCCTCAAATCATTCTATAACCTCAAATTAAATAAGTTTCAAAGTCAATTCGAAGGAGGAGAGAAATCCAAAGGACAAAGGGGTGGACCATCTCCAGCCAATGAGGGGGTGAGGAATCAGATCAGTCACCCACCAATCAGGAGCATGAGTGGATGGCTTTAAAAAGATCTGCGCGAAATGGCTCACACTCTTGAGTCTTCCTCTTGTCCCTTGACTCTCTGGATACTTCACACTGGACTCTTGGGGTCTCATCCCCTTCCCTCTTCACCCCCGTTCCTGACTCCTGCCCCCCTCCCTTTGTGCAACAAGGTGCAGTACTTTCTCAAGACAAAAGCAAGCTGCACGCAACCCAGCAGCCAGCCAAGCAAGCCTGAACCTCTGGCTCCTACGAGCAACCAAACTGCTCTTCCAGAAAAGACTTGTGACCCTTGCACAGAGTAAAGATACGTCTCTGGTTGGTTACAGAACCAGGACCGGACCCAAGAAGACCGTCAGTGCTGTCGAGCCGCCAAGCCTTCTTCATTGTGGTCCCTGCGAAGTCACGCCTGACATCGCTGGATCCAGCCTTCATTCATTCTCCTCCTGCTGCTGCTCATCCTCCTCACCTCAACCTCCTCGTCATCATCACTCCTTCCTCTCTCCTCTCGACGACGTAAGAAACTAACATTGTCACTCTTGCATTGATTAATGTGTTGGGATTTTTAAATTGATCAGAGGTAGCAAGATTAGCTTAAGATAAATTGTAAAGCTTTCCCAGAAGTTGACAATTATCAAAAAGCCGTCAAGTGTGTTACTTTCTGAGTAATTAATATTGTTCCTTCCATGATATCAAAGCAAGCATCATCATTCCATTACATTGTTCTTAACTGTTCTCCCTTTTTCTCTTTGTTTCTTCTTCTTTTTCATATTTTTGTATAATCAATTTAAGAGCCTCTTACTCAGTAAAGAACAGATAATCACGACAAAAAGTAGTAACTTCAGTAAATGAGATTGATTCAAACTAGTGTTTCATAATTAATTAATAAGGCCAATTAATGAATTATCATCCACGTAAATGTAATAGTTTCCTTTAGACTAGAATACAAGGGTGGTGCTCAAACTTCAGGTAATTTTACCTAGAGGCAATTTTAAAGTTAAATCGACCAAACTTAGATGTTCGGAAAATAAACCTTTTTATAAGGCATAATACATTACTACACCAGGATTCTGTTGAAATATTGATAGCTTAAACGATTGTTCCAACAACTACATCTTTGCTCCGACTATGATTCTCTTTTTGTAAATAAATGGTGATTTAAATCTGTATTATGCTACAAGAAAAAAAGAAAGATTATAATATTGTCTTTGGGTTATCTTTCAAGATTTAGGTTTCCTTTGAAGTATAGAAAGCTGAAATGATCATTCCAACAACTCCTTCTTTGCTCATACTGTATGATTTATTTAGCAAATAAATGGTGATTAAATTACTATAATGCTACAAGATAAAAATGCGCATGTTCATGTTGGTTTGGTTTACCTTTCTAGATACAGGATTCCTTTGAAGTATAGAAAGCTGTAACACATGCTTCAACAACTCCATATTTGCTCCTAATTTATCCTAATTTTGCAAAGAAATGGTGATTTACCTTAAGTTTATTCTTTTTTCAGTATTTTCCAAAAGTCTTATGTGTATATTATTCTGATTTTTGATAGTTTTGTGGCTTAAAAATCAGAATTAAAAGCTTGTTAGACAGATAAAACAGCCCCTTAAATAATTTTACTTTAAAATGCTAACGGTTTGATTTAGAACTTTCAGGTAAAACAATTGTTTACTCCTTAAAACGACTAAAGTTATAATGAGCTCCTGAGTGGCCTCTATCACACAGAACAATGGACATTTAGTGTAAATATTCACATCCCTCTTTCCAGTGTAGTTGTTTAATTGCAACATAAAAAAGTCTGTGTGGGCATTGTTTCGCCAAGTGGGCACATGAAGTGAGTGGGCAACGAAACACACCTGCTCTTTGAGTGAGGCTTGAGTGTGTTTGTGAATGTGTGTTGGAAAGTACAGCGAGCCGAAGTGGAATTTAGATCAGACAGTGTTGGTTAATGAAGCATAAAGTATGAGCCAGTAATTTAAATGAAGTTTTTGATGTGTCCCACAAATGTGTATTTCTCCTTAATGAATTCATATTAATGCTTAGAAAGTGCAGGCCTGCATTCTAAATCCGGGAGAGGTTAAAGAGGAATGTTAGTGTTTATTTAGTCATGTTTAAATACAGTATGTGACGTAATTTCTTTAATTTGACATAATGTTGATCAAATTCAAGCAGCTACATTTGGATTGTTGTGTTTCCAAAGTATATGGGCAAATAATGTAAAATATATACATTTATATTTTACTGTTGCTTTGATGCTCATGTTTTGAATTTTTATTTTGATATCCAATCGTAATTAATAGATGTTTAGACAAAGATTCGTAAACATCACTGGCAGTATTTTTGTTTTGTTTTCTAAGAGCATCAGTCATGCTTTTCTTCATACATTTTTGTTCCCTTATTGTATTTTTGAATGCCTCAAAGCTATTAAAAAGTTGTGTTTACATCAATATTATTCAGTTAACATGAAAATAAATTACATGATTATTACACTTATTATTATGAGTAGTATAAAAAACAAAAACTGTATTTTATATATTTAAATACTCATTGTTCTTTTTTCCCATATTTTTTCATATTCAACATACAAAAAAGGCTTCATAATAATAACATATTTTTTAGGATATCTTGTTTAAATAAACCTTTTCTCAATAGACATAATTTACACCTATTAACAGCATTACATATGAATTTTTTTATTGGTTTTTATTTATTTTTTTCTTATCTCCATTTTTTATTAATATATCATCATGTCAAATAAAAACAAACAATCGTCACAATGCCAGCTCAATTGTGTTTTCTTTCTTTGTCTCTCTCACACTAAGGACTCTTAAGGTTACTCCTGCATGCACAAAGTGTGCCTTTGTATTCTCAAAGATGAGGTTGTTAAACAGCATACGGAGTGTGAATGCAGTTTTTTTTTCATCTGATAAGCACTTCCAAGTGTCGGTTTCTGCCAGAAATAGAGACGGTTCTTAGACATCCAGCTCAAGTCTGTGACCTAATTTCAACCCGGAGACCAACAACTAGCTCGCCTGCCTCCCACCGCTTTATGCCTTTCCTTCCACCTCCGCACTACTACACCGGGAGCTAGACTTGAAAACAACCTGAAGGGCAAATCTCAAGGAAAAAGCTCTGCACTGACGCTTAAGTTCAATGATTTCACTTTTATTTATCGCGGTCCATTTAGAAAATAAATGGCCACAAAAGCAGGCAATTTTTCAACTGGTGCTACAGTCACTCAAACACACTTCTGTAGCCTAAATATCATGCGTACCATCTAGAAATGTATGTTGATCTCTTTTTAGACTCTCTTACATACATGCTTAAACACTTAGTTAAGAGATTTACTGGGATCAAATTGCTCATTTGGAAAATATATTTTTGATCAATCTAAAAAAGGATTACATCTCCATTTCAGGACTTGATTTTTAAAGGGCACCTATTGTGCTGATGTAAGTGTCTCTTAAATTGTTCTAGGACCTCGATTATACTCATCAGTATGTTTCTTTTTATACAAAACTCTCATTTAATAAAGATATTTACATTACAAAATACGCTTAAGCCCCGCCCACTTAAAATGCACTGTTTTGGATGAGAAGAAGTCTCGTCCAAGCAACCACGCCCGCTCTGCTCTGATTGGTCACAAAAACACGATTTGCATTCAAGGACTCATGTCAATTTCACCACTAAAACTCCCGTTTTGTAAATTAAAAACGAAGGAGTAAAAAAACAAGCTTTGGTTGCTTAATGTACACACACCTAAAGGCAGAAGTAACTCTCACCATGTTTAAATAAATATTTATTTTGGTTCACCGATTAACCAGAGTGACATCAGAATGTATAATTTAAACCGTAATCTAGTTTGGTGAGATTTCAGATGGGAGAGAATTTTATTAAGTAATAACTTAAAAAGGAAGCAACGTCATGATGAATGACCTACTGGATTTTGAAGAGGGCGACCTCAACATTTACAACCTGTGAATAAGTAAGGAGAGTTGGGTTTTCACATTAGGTGCCCTTTAAGTGCATTTAAAAACTGTGTGTCATTTTTTCTGACGGCTGCTTCCAAGAATTCACTTGTAAGTGCTTACGCTGAAGAAATAAGATCAAGGACATTTCTTTGACGAGAGTTTTTTTGTGAGACAAGAGAAAGAGTTGGCCTTGCACTTCGGAAATCAGTGCTTCCGTGCGTTTCCCGTTTCATCTGTTGTAGTCGTTCGGCCAGGAAACCTCAACCTCAACCTCTAGCCCCCCCATTTCCAGGTTGCTCTTCTATCACTCTCTGCCAAGGTTCCCTCATTAAGGCCACACGGAAACATCTGTGCCCCGTAGACAAGATGACTTAGGCTTCCTGGCAAGAGCCGCCGCCGACATTGCTCCAACGGACGGAAGAAAAAAAAAAAAGTTACGGCCACAATAAATTGAGATGAACTTCTTTTTACTCAATGCAGCGTTGGGATAAATCACTGGTAGGGCCAGTTTTTTATTTGAGCCGTCTCGGTTTACAGCTTAAAACTATTTGCTTTGTGGGTGTGTTTTAGCAAATCCTCAGGAACAAAGTCCCTGTTGGTCCTTTTTTAATGGCTGTTGTTATTTATTTATTTACTTAAGTGATCACATCATGGTTTTTCATCTTGGGAAAATGGTGAAAGTGGGTTTTTTTTTGCAGCGAATCTAATGGATAAAACACCTAATATATAATCTTCAGAAAATGTCATTTCACTTCCTCTTCAACCCTTCCTAGTCCGAAAAGGTCACTAAATATAGAAATCCAACAACCAAGCCTGTGTATATCGATGCGGTGTGTTCATTTTCAATGGCCACTAGATGGCACTCCTTATTTAATGATGCCTGGAATTGAATTGGATTAGTTCATTATGGCCAAAAACTCTAAACATGAGAGTGCCATCTAGTGGCCTTTCAAAATGAAGACATTGTATCATGAGGCCTCATCAAACCATCACAAGGGTTTGACTTCAAAACTTGACTTCACACTTTTTTAAAATTGAATGTATTTTATCTATCGATTGATCTGCTCTCAAAATTGAAACAAGAGGAAAAACAGGAATCTATAGTATATGTTTATGAAGCTACAAGAAAGATGGGATGACAGGGTTTCATTGTATACCTGATATTTCTTTGTGATTTAAAAATTTAGGAGTAAGGCTTTGAGTATTTGCAGGATATTTGCACAGTTCCAGTGTTAGGTGCCCACCACATGATGGAGAAAGAGTGTTTTAAAATCTTATTTGTTTGGAAAAAAAATTTTCCTTGACCTTTTTTCTTACTCCCTCAGCAGTAGACCTCACATTGACTTTCTTGTAACTTTAAATTAATTATGATGCAGAATTTAAGAGGGCAGTCCAGATGGAGAATAACTTATTTTTAGCTAAAAGTGAACTTTTCACATTTAGCACCCCTCTGTTGATAACTATTACTGTTTTTTCTTTTTTACATATTAATTAAAAAAAAGTTTAAATTTCAATTTTAATCTTGGTTTTAATTTTAATTTTAAATGTATTTTTTGTCATGTTGGTCACAGCCTCAGATTGTGCTTGCTGTATATAGTTTGTATATATATTCATATATGTAAACAAACAACATTGTATCATTATAGACGTAGAGTTGCTTGTTGTTGTTTTAAAGCGCAACTAATGTGATGATTTAAGTGTATCTTAAACTGATCTCAATCCTTTATTGTATCATCAGTATTTGTCTGTTTGTACAAAACTCTTATTTCATTGAAATATTCACGTTAGAAAATGTGCTTAAGCCCCGCCCACTAAGAACAATTTTCTGGTGATTGGATCTTACTAACCATAACCACACCCACTCTGTGATTGGTCAAGCTTTAAGGTTTGTCTCTATGTGCCTTCAATCACAAAGTCTCCAGCTCCAAGGGACTTGTTGTATAAATAAGGCGAGGCGTGATTACAGCTGGCTGGAGGAGGAGGGAAGTCATTATTATGTCATAATGGACTCCACTTTCGTAAGCTCTTGTTTTACGGTATTTCAGACGGGGGAGATCTCAGGTTGGTCATATTTGATGATTCTAGATTATGTCATATCCATCCTTTTCTGTCGTTTTTTCCTCTTGACTCTTAGTGGTTTTTGACATTCTTCGTCCAACATGTCCAATACATTTTCATTCCTCATCTTCTAACTTTGTCTTCAATCTTATCCACTGGAGTTTCCTTTCATATACTCCCGTTTCAAATCTTAACCTTGCTGGTCACTCACAATGACAACTCACTCAGACTATCTGCCACTTCTAACTGTGCTCCCTGTCTAGTTTCTGGAGTGACTGTCTCAAGTAGTGTCCATTTTTAAAATGTATTTTTTTTCACAAGGTTAGTTACCTTTCAACAGACACACTCGAGTGACAATACAATGCTGTCATCCTGTTGTCGAGCCCAAGTGACTTTTATGACTTTAAAATGTCCTCCCCCTTATGAAATCTTGGCGAACTAGAGGTTACGAGAGGGAAGTCTATCGCAACGAAATAATGACTTCACTCCTCCTCCAGCCTGTAATCATGCCCTGCTTTGTTTATACAATGAGTCCCTTGGAGACGGAGACTTTCCGGATTGGTGATCCACGGTGACAAACATCGAGGCTTGACCAATCACAGCAGAGTGGGCGTGGCTATGGTAAACAAGATTTTAAGCTTCAGAACAAACAAAAAAAAGCGTCTTCAGTGGGCGGAGCTTAAGCACATTTTCTAATGTAAATATTTCAATGAAAAGACAGTTTTGTACAAACAGACACATACTGATCATACAATAGAGGTCCAATATCTATTTAAGTTTATTTTGTATGTGAAAAAATAAAATACTTCAAATCCTCTTGTGCCCATTTATCTCTTATTTCACAGGTTTTTCAAAAACAACGGCTGACTTGTGAGGTTTAGACCACAAAGCTAGAGGGTATCATCATGATCTAGAAGCCAGATGAGCTTTACTTAAATAAGACCGTGGATAAAAGATTACTTCTTCAAGTTAAACGTAATAAATCCATTTGTGTCAATTCAACGTGTTCACACCAGGCGGCATCACAAAAGACACAGCTTTAAACTAATCGGTGTTAATGAGAATGAAATTAAAACAAAAACTTCCCTGGCAGTGAAGCTGGCAAACTAATGCAGGAAGATCCTAATTAAATTACCGTGGATAATGTAATGTCGACCTGAGACTTGCAAATAACCAACAGTGAATGGAAAGGAAGGAGTTTTTTTTTTTCTTTTTCTGAAGGATCGAGTGAGTGTGTGTTTAACAAATGAAAGTGCGTCATGGCTGTTCAAAGCAGCTGAGTCGGTACATTTCTCCCAGGTACACAGAAAAGGCACAATTATATATTTTATAAGCCTCATTGTTTTCAATTTAGTGTAAAGCTACAGTAAGTATGGAGGCCAATAATGTTCCATTCACTGCTAAACGTTTTGTTTGAAAGGTCACTGCCAACAAATATTCTATAAAACTACATCAGAAAAAAGAAACAGAGTTCAAAATGTACTCTAAAACTTACATACGCATCAATGTCTGTAATAACAGATTTAAAAAATGGTAATAAAACAAATTAATAACACAACAATTCATTTTAACTTGGTATTTAACATGGTGTGCAAATTCCTATGTACAGTATATTAATCTTTTACTTTCATTTTAAGAATAATGGAAATGTACTTGGAATCTGTGCATTATAAGGTATGAAAAAGTATCTTTAAGTTTTGTAATATAGAGACAAATAAAAATGAAGCCATTCCATTTAACACTAGTACTTTACTTTGATTTTCTGTCACATCATAATAAGTGTACACTTTAAATGGCAATAATATCTGTGTACTTAATATAGTGGTTGAGTGTTTATTTCATAACAAAAAGAGCCTTTATATATATCTATATTGTTGTATATAGTTCTTAAAATCCTAAACAATACCTTCATTTTTAAGTTTCTTTTATAATTATTAGTAATATTTATTATAAAATCAAATTGAAATTTAATCTAAGTACATCTATAGTATATAAGTGTTTCTGCAGACTTTGTTTGATACAATTTTCTTTTTAGAACAGTTTAAATATTCTTGACAGCATTTTCCTATAAATTCTAAAATAGGATTTAAATAGGATAGGATAAAATGGAATGTTTTATTCCTCTATTCAGTGAGCTAAGCGACACCAAGGATTATGTGAGGGTGTATAGGTGTGTGTTCACTCACCAGCTGGGCAACTGCAAGAGGCCGTACCATCGGAGCGTGTCAGGCAGGTGGAGTTGTGCATGCAGGGATTGTGGAGAGGGTCGCAGGGGTCGTACGGCTGGTTGCACAGGGGACCATTGAAGAGCGGCGGACAGGTGCAGAAGAACTCCCCAGGTACATCTGACTCCTGACACTGAGCTCCATTCAGACAGGGCCCAGATTCACACTCGTTCACATCCTCAGAGCAGTTCTCGCCGGTCCAGCCTCGTGAGCACAAACACCTGAGGTGGAGGGATACGTGTGAAACCAGAGTTCCGAGACGCTCTTTAAATGCCTTTTTTTTTTATAAATGTTCAAGAAATTAAGAGGAAGGAAGGAAATAAATCGCTCTTTTGTGTTTGTTTAATTATTTTATTTGGGATTTTTAAAGAAATAATTAAATTAAATAATTCTGCACTTTTCTTTTTTAACTAATCCTAAAACCACTTTTACTCTTTTGTTTTTAATCAAGCTCACAGCTGATTGATTCTACTAATTGTATCCATTATTATTCAACTTATTTATGTCTAATTGTATCCTATTATTGCTTGTGTGTTTCATTGTTTATTTTTTCTATTTTAGTCGAGCACTAAGTGGCCAACATGTGTTGCATTTAAGTGCTTCATAAATAAAATGGTATGGTAAAACAAAGAATGTATTTTCTGTGATTATACAGTATTTGATCAATTTTCAAACGTGTCTTTAAAAAGGGTTGAGAAAACATTTAACGGTTTGTAATGTCAACACTGTCGTGATTGACATTGACGTTACATACAGTCACTTATCACTTAAACTTGCATGCTTTCTTGATTTAAAAATAATATGTTGTATCAATTTGCATGTTCTTATTTGACAAGGAAATGGGTTTCCATTCACTGAAAGCCACATTTGATTAAGGACGGATGAATTGTAGGACCGAAGTGGTGGAATTAAATGAAGACGTGGTGAGAGAGTCATCATGGGAATTGAAGCGCGTGTGATCCTGAAGCGCTCTCAACGCAGGTGAACACTCCACTTGGTGGCAGTGAGTACCTAAACACCACCGAAACCACTCCACCTTACGTTCCTTCCCAGCCGCTGGATTTTTCCACCTAAAGCGGTTTTACATCTCCCCAGCGAGAAGGGCATTAGCACAAGCAGATACACCAGCTTTTTCCTCCAATGACTCACACATCCCCTGGAACCTTTTCATGCTGTGAGCCACTGATTGACTCATTTGTTTTACCTGCCATCTGCAATTCATTATCTCAGCTGCCAGTGGAAGGACATATTGCTATCTCTGAACAGTTTTTTTTCAACCCATGCATTTATTAAACGGCCTGTGAGGACGGAGCCCCGGAGCCAGAACCTACTTGTAGCTGTTGTGGAGGTCTGTGCAGGTGCCGTTGTTTTCGCAAGGATGAGACGAACATTCATCAATTTCTTGTTGGCAGTGCTCCCCCTCCCAGCCAGAGTGACACAAACACTCATAACTCTGGTATGTGAAAAAAAAAAAAAAAAAAATTGCAGATCATCAGCCTATAAATACTGAAACACGGTGACAGAGTGCAGACGACTTAAACACGCCGCTATAATTCAGGAAGCACCTCATTAAAATCTCATCATTTTCAGTTAAAGCTGTAATTTACTGCATACAGGTGAAAGCTCTCAAATCTGAACCGTCTGACTGTTTGTGTATTTATTTATGAGTGTTGCATGCCGTGACGCTCGCAGCACTCGATTCACTTCGCCTTTAAAAAAAAAAAAATGTACAGCAAAATTGAAACTCCTACTCGTTTGGAAAGAGAGACGTTCTTGTGTAGTAGACAAGGATGTGCTTGTGTGAAGTGTTCACGTTACTGCATGTGCGTATCTCCAACCACCCACACCTTCTGGATCGCATGCAGTCATCTATTCTTGAAGACATTAAAGGAGTATGGCGGCTTTATTATCAAAGCTCAGAATGCCATCAGTGCTTGTGCTGTGCTGATAAGAGGTTTGGTACATTAACATTAAGTCCTTGAATGTCTTTTATTTTTTATAAACAATTTAAATTCAATTCAACCTTATTTCAAGTGTCAAATCATAACAGCGGTATCTTGTGACTTTACAGTATGCACAACACTATTTGATGCGTTGATGAGGCCTCATGATACAGGCATGGAGTGAAGACACTGTATCATGAGACAATAGACCACGGAATTACAGTCTCAGTTTGGAAATGATACCAGGTTTCATTGAATTTATAAATGTACCATTTAATGGTTTTCCAAAATGCAAACACTGTATCATGATACAGTGTCTTCGATACACAGCTGTATCATGATACAGTGTCTTCGATACACATCTGTATCATGATACAGTGTCTTCGATACACAGCTGTATCATGATACAGTGCCTTCAATACACTGCTGTATCATGATACAGTGTCTTCAATACACTGCTGTATCATGATGTAGTGTCTTCAATACACAGCTGTATCATGATACATTGTCTACGATACAAAGCTGTATCATGATATAGTGTCTTCGATACTCATCTGTATCATGATACAGTGTCTTTGATACACAGCTGTATCATGATACAGTGTCTTCGACACACGGCTGTATCATGATGTAGTGTCTTTAGACACAGCTGTATCATGAGGCTTCATCAACCCAAAACTAAATACCACTATAAAAAAGAAGAGAAAAACAGGTTCCTGCGGAAGTTAATTTCAACATACAGGAACCTCAAGTCAACCAGACTAGGTGTGAAAAGTCCCGGAGGTAGAAATTAGACGGTAGGAGTGAGAGGAAGAAAAGAAAGAAGAAGAGAAGAAGAAAAGAAAGAATAGATCAAATCCCAATAAATCTTTTTAATCCCTATGCTTTAGATTATTCAACAACTCAATCAAAAAGTTATTGACCATTTGATGGCTTTCCCAGATTGTCTAAGAAGCTCTGAAGTGCTACGATCTTCTTTGGAGCATTCTTAAGAATACTATGAAATAGTTTTCCCAGAGTCACTCATGGCTTAAAAAGACCTTTCCTTAAGATTTTTGACCACACCATTGACAAGACTATCTTCATTTCCCCCGAAATATCCACTTTTTGGATAATCATTCATTTACTTTCTACCATTTTGTTTCCTTATCTGGGTCACAGAGGGGCTGGAGCCTATCTCAGGATTAGAGGTAGGGAACACACTGAACCGGTCATCAGTCTATCGCTGAGGCAAACAATCAGGTGTCTGGCTGACACTCGACCAGTCAGTAATCTAGAGTTAAACGTTTCAATAAAATAGTTCAGAAATGATAGATAGAGCTTTAATAACACTATAACATCTTAAATTAATCCATTACACTACAAGAATAACAACAGAATTATAAAAAGTTGGTCAATGCCAAGGGTCTATTCACCGTATAATCTCATAACCACTGCTAAAATTAAGACAAAATGTAATTTTCAGATGGTTTGTCCTGTTGTAACAAGTCCAATTTAATTGAATACTGCTAATGATTTAACTAATCAATAAATTAAAACACGTGAATAGGAAAAACATATTCTACCAAACTGGAGAAAAGGTCCAAGACTGTAGTCTACAAGTCCTATAACAATACATTATTAAACACATCTTAGGCATGAATGTAGTTTTTTGAACTACATTCTGAAACTGAATTGCCCTTCATTAAGCCATGACAATAGCTAAAAGATTTGATAATTTTGACATGTACAATATATTATGATTTAAAACCGATTATCATGAAAAGAAAATTCTATGCTTATCTCATGTTCACGAAATTGATTAGGTTTCATTGAAGAGCTTTGCAAATGTTTTTCAAACATTCCGGGGGGCTTCGTAAAAAATCAAGCTAATCTGGATTTTATTCTCTAGAGGGGAGCCCTTAAACTTTGTGTGACGGAATTTGTACACTGGAGTGTTCGGTGTTAGAGGGTACCAGCAGTCATCTGGTGATGAATTAGTTACCTCCAGGAGGATCATATTCCATACCCCTGGCAATAGACCATAATCTCGTCTTTGCTGCTAAGTCACCTTCAGGGACGTCAGCGCCGTAAAATCAGCTAATGTGCTGTGGAACAAAGTGTTTCTAAAAAATACAGAATATTCCTAATAGGTTTACTCGAGAGAGTTTGAACTATAAATTACATTTTCTTTGCTAGATAGTTATGTGAAATAAATTACAAATAACTATACAACGTGGGGTGAAAATGTCTGAAGACTAATATCATCTATCCATCTATAAACAATGTGTCGGTTAATTTTCCAACTCTCTAAATGTCATCTTCACTCCTCGAGCTGCTTTTCTCAAAGCTTTTAGTGTCGAGACGAGAAGCTGTGCTAAATTGCGCTAAATTGAAACCCATCATTTTTATCTAAATGCAAGTCCATTTAGATGTTTATCTGTTTTGGCGCAATTCTTTATATTATGCAAACTGTTGTACGTACCAGATGGAGGTCTTTACATATAGAGTTGCTACTGCATGAATTGTTGATGCAGTCGTCAATGTCCTTTTCACACCTCAGGCCCGTGAAACCAGGATCGCAGAGACAGTTAAAGGCGTTGATCACTGCAATAGAAAGTATCGGTGAATCAGCTAAATTAAACAACTTTGTTTCAATGAATGTATCACATCATGTACTATTTTATTTTATCGTTAAAATACCCTATTAAAAAATATTTTATTTTGGTATTGAATGAAAAGGGAATTTAAAGAACAAATATACAATTTTATATTTTATATTATATATTTTATATACAATAAATTAAATAGGATAGTATTAGATTATTAAAAACATAAAAACAATGCACTTGGATATCACTAAACAAGCAGACAAGACCCACAATAAGTACATATGACACAAATGAGACATGTGTGATTGTTGTGCAACGAAAGTTGTGTATGAATGCAAAGACAATAACTGTATAAAAACTTTAAAATACACTGCACCTGACTCAAAGTCAAAGATGAGATTCATTTATATTAATTAAAAATAAATACTGAAAGAACTGATGCATTCTGCATTTCACCTTTTTAAGTTGTTATACTTCATTATTATGACATTTTTTAATCTACTGTTTTAATGAAACTTTTTTTGTTTGCCTGTATTCATCAATTATTCCTATTGTTATGTATTTGTACAATGTATACAAGGCAATAATAATAAAGTAGGACAAAAGCAAGATTTTTACCTCTGTGTTCAATGTAAAAATGACTACAAAATATATTTAATATATTTTCTTCACATTTTTTCATATTAATATTCCATTCTTAAAATATTTTTAAATAAAACTATTTTATTAAATATTTAACTTTGCATTTATTCATCAATTATTTCAATGTTAATGTATTTTTCCAATTTTTAAAAGGCAATTATAATATAATTTGATGGAAGCACTATTTTTACCTCTTGTGTTCCATGTAAAAATAACTAAAAACATATATTTTATATTAAAATGAGAGCGTTAAATTTGGGATCAATCCTCTTGGGTACTCACAAAGGCTAGGCTTATAATGAAATGTATGTTTTTCTCCAATCCCACAGCAGAGAAAATGTGCGTTGATCAATTATGAGTCATTCTGCACCAAACACAAATGCCTTATTCAGCTAATATTATGCCTGTTCACCTTTTCTCAATGGTATCCTATAAAGTAGGGATGAGGATAATTAACGTCCTCATCATTCGTTTTAACTTTCATCCTGATTGCAATGAAGCCAAGGAAATAACAAGTGGGACAGAGGGTGGGGGATTTCTTTGTTGAGATATGAAAAACACACACAGTAATTGCTTCATTTAAATTTGAGAATATTCTGAAACTAATAACCAATTCGTAGCCTTCTTTAACAATTAATGACAAGAGATATATCATGTAGTTTCCGCAACACAACACTGGTGTACAGGCGGCCGCTGACAGAGGTAATTGCAGTTCTTACAGGAGTGAATTTATTACTTCCCCAGTCTGGGTCCCAGGATTCTTCATTATCCCAAAGATTTACCACGTAATCTATGCTGTCACTCTGTCTTGGTACGTGTAGCTTCTATTACTCTCATTAAATGCTTTAGGTCCTTGGTGGCAGCAGCATTACTCATCGAAGTCACTACATTGTTCTCTGCTTGGGTTGGCTGAGGCTTCATGTTGACCATCGACCATGAGTCTAGATAAGTCTGAACCAGGGGTTGGCAACATGCGGACCTTCACCACTCTGATGCGGCTCAGTGAGGTTTATCTTAATAACTATTGGTATAAATAAGCGTATTCAAATCAAAAGAGTATTTTTTCAATGATGCATTAAAAGTGATCAGTTCTCTTTCAGTTATCCTTTTATTTAAGAAAAACTGTTACTACTCTATGCATTCACTACATGCTCTTCCCACACCCTAACCTGTCTGAGACTGACCCTCTTAAAGGAACAGTAACACGCACAACACAAAACTTTATATTTTACTTAAAGGGCAATGGATGTGAAAACTTAACTCTCCTGACTTACTCACATGTTACAAAAGACTTCCTCTCAAGATGCAGTAAGTCCCTCATCATGACCATTATTCATTTTTAAGGTTCTCCCCAATCTGAAATCTCAGCGAACGAAAGGTTACATGAGCGGAGTCCATTATAACATAATAATGGCTTCACTCCTCATCCACCCAGCTGTAATCACGCCCCTCTTTGTGTACACAACGAGTCCCTTGCTTGACCAATCACGGCAGCTGGTTATGGTAAACAAGATTTAATCTCCAGAAAAAATTAAGCGTTTTCAATGGGTAGGGCTTAAAAACATTTTCTGATGTAAATATTTAAATGAAAAGAGAGTTTTATAGAAAGAGACAAATACTGATAAGTATATTAAACACATTATTTGCCCTTTAAGTATGTATTTCATTTCATAAACAGTAAAAAATGTAACCCCCTTGGACACCATTAAGAACCTAAAATAAATGTATATATAAGTTTCCTAATATCCATACTACATTTAAGAAAATCATTGCTGTTGTTGATGTGAATCTCTCTGCAAGATACGAACTGTTCGGCTGCCCAAGATCAATTTAAGACACACTTAAATCAAACATTATTTGACTTTTATGTTTGTTAAAAAATGTTTCGATGACTCTTGGTGAACTATTATATTTTAAGACTATATAAAACATATTGTTACATTATTATAAATCAGAAATACTGTAATTAATTTTTGATAACAAACCATTTTGTATTTTTCATTGTTGAATTGAAAGTAATAATAATGATGATGATATGATTAAAATGATATTTAAATCTTATTTTTTATATCATACTTCAGAGTCACACAGCTCTTTACATAAGAGCAAAGTTAAAACAGTCAGTTTAACTGGACACAGTGCATGAAAACTACAGAACAAAACATTGTCATGATTAATATGTATGCTTTATTTATAGTTTGTTTATAGCTAAATAAACATTACATAGACTGATACAGTATTTCATTTTAACCCTTGTGTTGTCTCTGGGTCAAAGTGAACAACCTCCCTGGCTTCCATAGATACATATGCAGTGGTGGAGGTCGTTCATCTTGACCCAGACACAACACAAGGGTTAAAAGCCAAAAGAGTGTGTTTTCCTTTCGTAGGAAACAGTTTGGAATGGCTCTCAGAGTGGTAAAGGCTGCCGACCCCAGGTCTAGACAAACAGCTTCTTCGCTTAACTAGACCACCAGGAGAGAGAGAGGGTTGCCTCAAATATTTATACCACATCATCACACATGCCACATATTACAGTGTCATCTAGTCGGATAAGATAATCATTATGTATCTCTCGCCTGGTAAAAAAGAAAAAATGTAAATATTTAATATAATCATGGAAAATCATTTGCAACTAAAACTAGATACTTAAAGAACTAAATTACTAAATCTTTCAGAGATTATTTTAAAAACAATATTATTTTGTTGAAGCATTTCTAAGTGTTTAGTGTCTAAGTTTTTTTTATAAATATCTTCAAAACATCACAAAATTAAATAACATTAAGCTTGACACTTAACACCTGAGGTAAGCAATATTCAAGTTAATACATACAAAATACGTAATTGCAAGATTTAAGGGTACAATTGTGACTGTGTTATTGTATCGCAGTTCAGTTCATTTTCCTGATAAGAGGAGAAAACCATTTTCTGTTCAGTACCGTCAAAGCAGGAGCCGTGAACGCACGGGTTGGAGCTGCACTCGTCGACGTCCACGTCACAGTGCGGGCCGGCGAAGCCCCTGTGACACTGACAGCGGAAGCCTGAAGGGTATCGGATGTGATCCAGTTCCTCCACACACAGACCTCCATTCTTGCAAGGATTACTGGCATTGCAAGGTAGAAAGTCACAATTATGACCTGGTGAGACAGAAAACAGAGAAAAGCAAAACAATTATTAGAGGCTAGAATGACAAGCTCAAAGTGACAATAATGAACAAAAATATAGTTATCTATGAACAGAGAATTTAGATCTTGATTTACTTTATTTAATGTTCATTTTATATGGTGGTAAGTTAAGCAGCTGCAAAACAGCAGTTAGTCAAAGAATGCTTCAGGAATATTTGTTTATTGAATGGTTGAACTTGAACCTTAAAAGGGACAGTGTGTCCAAAATTATTTATTCTCTCATTTTCAACTCACCCTCACGAAGGTTTGGGATTATTTTCAGAGTAATCTGTTCCTTTTTAGAGTTACAGACAAAATGTATGTACATTTTAATGTAGCGACTGGAGCTTTGTTGGCTTCGTTGTGTTCTTCGTCCAAAAAGACACATTTAAAAAGATCCAAATACCTCCATACTGCTCGTCCACCTTGAACTTAAGCCTCGACATAACAAATTGTTCAGAAAAAAAACTTGGTTTGTAGTTGAAGCTTCTAGTTTCACAACTGCTGCATGGAGTCTTTTTTTCTCAAATTCATTGCAAGTGTGCAAGATTTATGCTGGTATCTTCCGCTGATTAAACATCTTAAAATATTGACTTCATTTTTGGAACGATACCTAGTGTCGAGGCTTCAATAAAAAATAAACATAACAGACAAGCAATATGGTGGTAATTGGTAAGTTTAAACGGAGCTCCAGTCGCTACGTTCCAAAAAGGAGAGGATGTGAATAAATACTCCAAATCCTTAGTGGAATATGAGGATGAATTACTTATTCTGAGTAAACTATAACTTTAAATTTGATCGACATAATTTCACTACTTGCACAGTAGCAGATAACCAAGAAAAAAGTGTAGGATATAAATAACATGACCACATACTCTACTGCTTGATGGCTAAAGAGGCTGACTTCACTCCACGACTACCGAGCTATACTGTACAGATCAACCAACTGCTGAGACATGTGAACCACACGGGATGTATGACTAAAGGCTTGTCGACAAAGCGGTCGCTCGAGAAACTAGACAGACAAACCGATGCACTGCCTGGATTGATTGTCAGAAAGCTTCTGACTCAATGCCACACTTGTGAATCCTGGAATGTCTGAAGCTGTACGAGGTCAACAAGACTCGAAGGGCATTCGTTTCAAACTCAACCAAACAATGGAACATCAACCTTGAGGTAACTTCGAATGAGGTATATCTCAAGGAGAGTCTCCACTTAGGTCTTGAATAGAAATGAAACCCTGTTCAGCCAAATAATCAATAGGACTAGCTATTGATACCACCTCCGAAATGGGACTAACATCAGTTACCCCTGTACAGATGAAATAAAGCTCTACACTATCAGCAAGTCAAATAAAGACACGCTGATCCACATTATCAGGAACTACAGCAGTGACATTGGAATGCCGCTGGGATTAGGAAAGTGTGGCGGAAATGTGACAAAAATAAAGAAGTCCAAACAGAGGGTGTAACAATCCCAGAAGGATACCATAGCCACACCACAACCAAATACTGTACCTCAAGGTTTCACACAGGGCCACATAGGGTTGGATTTTATTTCCTCCGATAATGTTTAAACCTCTATTTAAAACATTGACATTTATAAGTAAGTAAGTTTCTTTTTTTTATATAGCGCTTTTCCAGACCATAACTGGATGATTTGGGGGAAATACATTATTACTATTACCTATTATTTTGCTTTGTCATTCCTTCTATGGACAAATCCGTCATTTCCATTGTGTTACTACATTTTTCAACTGAGAGGTCATTGCAGTAAACTCAATTGATTTCCATGTTTCTACCCACGCAGACCTTGTAGAACTATTCAAAAGTTTTTTCTTAAATAGCTAGTAAATCACTGAGATTGGTTTGGACATCAATATAACTTACATTTGCTGATGATTAGAAGTAAAAGAATACATATAATAATCAATTTCACGTTGTAATTAACACTAACCAACAACCTCCCTGGCACAAGGGATACCTCAACCACATTTGTTTTCCAGCCTATGGGTCCCAGAGATAACACAAGGGTTAAAAGATTTATTCCAATTTAACCTTAATGTAATATTCATTGTTTTAATTGCGGCTTTCTGGCCCAGTTGCAGAGCATGGTTATACTGCTTCAGTAAAAAAATGTTTTGTACAGTTGACCTTGGACTTTGCAGCCGTCGACCACATTAAAGAGCTCCATATTTGCTTCTGGCCAGATAAAGTGTAGATATTTCAAGGCGCAAATACCCTAATTCTAGTACAAAACAAGCAAAAGCTTTTCTTAAAGTAATACAAGCCATATGGGTAAAGATAGATGGATAGATAAAGCATGGAATTAATTATATTTGAAGTCACAAAGTTCTTACATCTAGTACGAAACAAGCAACAACTAGTGTCAAAGCAATACAAGCCATGTGGATATGAAATTAATGATCATGCCGGCTGAACGTGTTCCAACTGACATGGTGTTTCGTTATTGAATGTCAGACACCACTAATAGCGTCCCGGCAGAGACCTATTCGTGGCTACATGCAGCGTTATTCTCGCTCAAGTGGAAATCGCACCGAACTCTCACAGGATGTGCGAATGTGACAACAGTGTAAACACGAGTGTGAGTTTAAGAGCGCCATCTGGGGATGAGTGGGAACTCGGTGTATGTTTACCATTAAGGGTAATCACATCGCAGCACTTGGCATGCCTCCAGGAGTGACCTTTGGATGACGGTGACATGCTTGAAACTATGGATTGATGGTATAAGATTCTTAACAAGGTTTATACATAGGCATTAAGAAAAGAGTTCAGACATGGAATTAACATAGTTTATTTAAGAAAATGTGTTAATATTTATTAAGCTGACCTAAAAAAAATAGTTTTGTTGTAACTGCCAGAATCTTGTATGGAAACTAGAAAGAGTTTAAAAGTGTGAGTGTAAAAAGAGTGAATAAAATGCAATGTGAATGCTCACCCTGCTGTGCTGTGGAAGTTGTAGTCGAATTTTTATTAAAAGTAGAAGAAGCGGAATTAGTAGTAAAAAAAGAAGTAGTAGAAGAATAAAAGTAGTAGTAGAATAAGTAGTAAAAGTAGAAGAAGTAGTAGAAGTAGAAGTGGAATTAGTAGTTAAAGTAGAAGAATTGGAATTAGTAGTAAAAGTAAAAGTTGTAGAAAATTAAAAGTAGTAGTAGAATTAGTAATAATTTAGATGTAGTAGTAGGAATAGTAGTAGAATTAGTAGTAAAAGTAGAAGTAGTAGTAGGAATAGTAGTAGAAGTAGTAGAGGAATTAGTAGTAAAAGCAGAAGTAGTAGGTCAAAGTGGAAGGAGTTGAAACATGAGTTGAACAGTTCAAACTTGTTTGAAGTAAAACTAAAATTCTTGTTTGGTTGTACATCTACTAATATTTGTGTTATTAAGAAGGAAACGTTGAAAAAAAAAAGTTGTTTCAAAATCTGCAGTTTTCTTTTATCTCCACATAACCTGTTCCTTCCTCACAAAAAACATAAAATGTGTGACATATACCTGTAAGCATGATGGAGGTGGCAGGCAATGACAGACGATTTTTTCTTTTAACCCATTGACTTAACAGTTGTTGTTTTTTTCTCGGGGTTGTGAAAAATTATAAGCAGATACGTTTGAAACCATACTAGCTAGAAAAACAATCAAAAAAAAAAATATCGCTAATGTATCTGCAATTTAAATTTGTAGTCGTAACAGATGTTGCACCTGGATAACCGGCTCATCATTTTATCCAGTTATTTTTTTACTCTATCTGTAGCTAGTTAATGAGGGTAATTAAGCTTTTGTCTGCCATTTAAACAGACAGTTTGGGTTCATTTTATATTTTCCAAAAGGGATAAAATATAATTTAAGATTAATTTACACCATTTCTCATTGGTACAAGTCATTGTAGAAATTAGTAAATCAGAGGTAAACCATCAAAAATGGTTTGGACATGTAGTGCTGATAGTTTGGAAATGGAATCATCACAAAAAAACAAAAATAGAAGGAGAAATATTGATGTTTATAGATGTTTAAAGATGACGTGACGTGGTAAGACGTAGTGATGGGTTGATGAGGCCTCATGATAGAGCTGCGTAGTTAAGCAACTGTATCATGATTCAGTGACTTCAATTTTTAAAGGCCACTAGTAAAATGGAAAATGATTCCAGGTTTCATTGAATTACTGGATCAGAGAAATATTATAAAGGAGAGAGTGACGTATCAAAATGAAGACACTGTGTCTTCACTACACAGCAGTATCACAAGGCCTTACCAAACCAGGTGAACTTCTTGATGGAAATGGCCAAAAGACAAAGAAGAAGAAGAGTACCATTCATTTTTGTTGTAATTATGTCATTATCGTGACACCTTTTTCCATTTCTAACCGGAAAATCTCATACCACGACATCCCTTTTACAGGAATACTATGTGGATACATGAATGGCGGGACAGACAAAGAGATAGATGAAGAGATGGATGATATATTCAGAATTGATTGGAAAAGTTTACAGGTAAAAGAAGGATGGAGGGTCAAAGGAGAATGGGATGCATAGTAAAACGCCAGTTAAGAAGTGTTGAGGATACACACTTAGACAGATGATAGAATGGCATGTTGGGTTGATAGATTATTTAACTGACGGATAGATATATTGATCGGTTAAAGGGTGCAATGAGGGATGGACCAATATGCTGATTGACAGATGAAGTCATATCCAGGCTAATCAATGGATGGATGACGACATGATGAATTGATGGCTGGATTGGATTATAGATGGACTGATAAAATGACACATACAAACAAGACGAAGTGCAAAATGCAATTGATTATCTGCATTTGTCAGTGAGAAATATTCATTTGGTTAAGTGAGATCAGACCAGTGAAAATAATCACATGTGAAGTTAATTAACTTTTTGCGGCGGTTCCCAGTGGTCTTGTTACCTTTAAATGGAGCCACACATTGGCAGAGGTAATTACCATCTTGGTCAATGCAAGTAGCTCCATTCTTGCAGGGAGATGAAGCACACTCATCAATTTGAAGTTCACACTTGGTGCCTGGGACAGAAGAGGACAGAGATTAATGAGTTTTACAGAAGAGTCGCGAATCAATCAAAGTCTTGTTCAAAGGAGGCACAAATCGATGGGAGACATCAACTTGCATCACTCTCGCCCTGTTGTGGTTGAAAAAATGTTCTGAAAATAAAGTACAATATTCCATCAGGTGCGGACGCAAGCGTGAAGCCACCATCGGAAAGTGTTGTTCAAAGAAACTTGTGACGAAATACACCCAGGAACAGTAGAAGAGATGATGATTGTGATGATGATGATGATGGTGATGATGATAATACAGTAGAGTACCATTACAATGCCAAGACATGAAAGGATGAACAACAGTCCAGATGCAGTAATGGCACATTGTATCTTTCTTGGCAGTGATGCATGAATGGAATCATTTCAATGCCAGAAGACGTCTTTTAAAAGTACATCTATGAGTAAAAAAAAAGAAATACGCTAAACTTAAAAAAAAAGTCCTACTAATGGAGTAATATATTTAAAAAAAATACAAATATGAAAATAAAGCCTATATAAGTTGATTGATGAAGAGGCGGATCTGACTGCACTTGTAGAATGAGTGTGAGGAGCTTGGGTTAAACAAGACCAAAACAGACATTGCAATAATTATTTGTTCACCCACCAGTAAACCCACGCACACAGGAGCACTCGTAGCCAAGAACGAGGTCAATGCATGTTGCGTTGTGCAGGCAGGGCGAGGATTGGCACTCATCGATGTCGACTTCACAGAAGTTGCCTAAGAGCACATTTGGGAAATTAAAATGCAAAATACAAATACAATGTAAGAGGTATGACTTTAACAAACAGCAAGAAGAATTTCTCTGGATCGGTTTACTGTGTAATTTCAGCTGTTTTTTTTCATCACAATTTTAATAGTCAAGTAGAGGTAAATTTATTTGTCTTTCTAACTTAATCTTTTCCCCAAAGGACTGTACACACACACACACACACACACACACACACACACACACACACACACACACACACACACACACACACACACACACACACACACACACACACACACACACACACACACACACACACACACACAAACATGTTTATTTTTATTTTATTATTTATAACTTTTTTCTCCTTTTTAACCCCTGTGTTTTCTCAGGGTCAAGGTGACCCGAAGGCCTGAAAACAAATGTGTTTGTGGCATCCCTTGTGTTGTCTCTGGGTCAAGACAAACAACCTCCACCACTGCATAAGTATTTCTGGAAGCCAGAGAGGCCGTTCACCTTGACCACAAGGGAACACAAAGGGATACCACAAACACATTTGTTTTGGGGGCTACGGGTCATCTTGACCCAGTGATAACACAGTTACTGTTTATAAAGGAATAAAAAAAACATTTGTCTATAACAAAGAATCATACAAGCACTACGCTTTCATGAAAACACGAGACCTGCAGGCCAAAACTAGTATAAATAATGTTTAAAAGGCAGATTCACACTTAAACAATCCAAGAGGGAAAAAATAAAGATGAAAGGATAAAATAAATATTACGTGAAATGTTAAACAGTACAATATGTCTTGTTATTTTTTACACCAAACTTAATACATTTGCATCTAAGAAAAAATGTGGTATTTAAAATTCAGACTGATATTTTGGTATGTGGACTTTAATATTTATTATTTTATTTTAACTGGTTAAACAAAAAAAGCCTATTTTATGTGGTATCATGCTGATAACAAAAAAGAACACTGGAAAAAAGGAATAATACATAAGGAAATATAATGTATACAGTATAATATATTAAGTGACATATAAGTGAGAAAAATATTGTAGTAAAGGCGATTATATATACTGCAGTCAAACTTGTGAAAATCCTGGCACTTTAATGAACCATGTTGTGTTTGTTCCAGAAGCTGCACGGCCTTCTTTTTTATTCATTGGCCTCTTGTCGGAATTTCCTTTGACACTCAACGTAATATGAGAGAGACTTTACGTGTGCAAATGTGTGCTTATATACAGTCTCCTCGGACTCCACGGGGATTTATAATGGTTCTTGCTTATTAAAGTGTCAGAAGGGGCGTATAAATATAACACAGTGGTTTGAGGGCATATATCAAACAGATAAATGTTACCAAATAGGCAAGCGTTCTTCTGCTCCGTATACATTACAAACATTACTGGTCTGCGAAGGATGCGACCTACCTGAGAATCCTGGATTACAACGGCAGCTGAAGGAGTTGAGCTCGTCAAAACAGGTGCCTCCATTTTCACAAGGTTGGCTTAGACACTCATCCACTTCAATCCCACAATTATTTCCTAAGAAAGCATGAAAGTGGAAATATAGACACGGTGCTTCATGGCGTTGTAACCACCTAATTTGGTGCCTTTACTTACCAATAAACCCTGAAGCACAGAAGCATTTGTAACCACTGACGGTGCTCTCACAGATGCTTAAGGGGCCGCATGGATTTCCTTCACATGCATCGATGCTTGCCTCACAAAACCGGCCGGTAAATCCTGCAGGGACAGAGTCAGGTATTCCTGTTTATCAGTGGACGTGACACCTAAAACAGGAATAAATTACAATAAAACAGGAATAATGTGAATTGGTAAACCGGTATATCCCATCAGGGGTTTTTCCACTGCAAGTGAGTGTCCTTGATATTAGCCTTTCTGTACTCATCGATTAACCTCATTGATTTGCTTACTTTTGTATTTTTTTCCAACATTTTTTGTCCAACACTATATCTCATCCAATTGGGTTCAAACCATCTGGCTTTTCACTTGTTTCTCCACATCAGTCAATTGGCAACTGTTTTATTTTCATGTCTAAAAAAGAAGGAGCTGTCTCGCCTTCTGTTAATACAAAACTCTGCAGCGAGAATTGGAGAATTGTGACCTGCTCTAGTAGAAGAACTCACATTTCCCCGATCCTTAAACCTCTGCATTGGCTGCCAGTTTCTTTCAGGATCAATTTTAAAATTCTGGTTCTTACTTTCAGAGCTATTCATGGTCAGGCTCCTCCTTACATCATTGATCTGATCCAGCCTTACACCCCAGCTCGGGCTCTGAGGTCTGTGGATCAGAATTTACTGATGATTCCTCGCACACAGTTCAGGACCAGAGGCGAGAAATCCTTCCAGGCTGTTGCTCCTTAGCTTTAGAACAATCTTCCTCTCACTCTTCGTTTGATGGATTTATGGTGTTTGTCTTATATATGGCATTAATCAAAATTTTACAATCTGCGAACTTGAGATGCTCACAAAATATACACCTGCTCCTGAGCATGTAAACTTTCACCTTTGGTATGTTCTCTATTCACTAAACAAAGGAAAAATTAACAGACCGAGATTAAAGTTAGCTTGATATTGAACATTTTTTTCTAAAACCAGCCAAGTCTTCTTCCACTGAGCCTGAACTTAAGTCACAGATCACGTCCGGTCAAAACTTCCAAAAACCTTTTTAGCTACAGCGGATGGTGTGTGAGGATCTGATAAGTTCGTCTATATGTTTGACAGGTATGTTCGCATGATTAATGGCATCTGTCACATCGCTGCATTTTGACTGTCCTGTCACAACTCCACTACTAACAGAAATAAATAAAATATATATATTTTTACTCCAGAATAGAATAAAATAAAATGTATACTTTTAATTCCACTACTTACAACAGTGCTGTTAAAATAAATATTTTTTATTTTCTTCTAAGAAAATAACATGTTTTTCTGAACTCCACTTCACCCAAAATTATTTGGATCTCTGTTTAAGAAAAGTTTGTTTCTCTCCTTTGGTGTGTCTGACAGGTGGATGATGTTGGACTCCTTGGCTTTAAAACAAAGTTTAAAGTTAAAATTAAACACTGATAGTTACTGGATATTGCACGTTGCTCCAGGTTGTCTAAGACTGTTAATGCACTTCTTAAATTTACTGTTGATATTGAGAAGCACTTTTCTATAATCACTTTCACAGTTGATTAGATAAAGCATTTGCTCATTTATTTGTAAAAGCCAGAAAAAGTCTTTAAAATAAACAGTATATCGTTGTTCCTACATTATCACAATATATCACTATATATTGTATCGTCGCACAAGTATTGAGAAACGTACTATATCGCCAGATTCTTGCCAATACACAGCCCTAATTTGAGTAACTTCAGTTTAGTTTTTAAAGCAATTGTATGTGTTCAGCAACCGTTATATCCTGAACTTATGTTATGATTATGTTATAATTATTCTAACCACATTCAATATAATTTGACTTGTGTGACTTGTTTGTTTGTTAATTTAAGAGTGGCAAAATTTAAGAAAAGGCTGAAAAGCTTGTGTTATTGAACGCATCCTGCATTGTTTTTGTTATTGTTGTACTTCACCTGCTTTGCTAATGTTAGCGATGATAGCGGTGGTCCAACCTGCAATATCCCTTAACGTAATGAATGTTCTGTTAAATTTACAGAAAATACCAGGCAAGAAAACTGTTGCCAATAAAGTGCTGTAAAACTACTGTCAATTTGAGAAAATCAAAGTACTGTAAGTTGCATATAAAATAACCATACTTTGTTTACAATTTAGTCTAGAACTTGTTATAACAGCTCTCCATTGTCAACTTTTGTCTCGTATTTTTGGAAAACTTTACAGGAAATTTCTTAAAGTGTAGTTTTTAGTGGTGATCTCAAACACTATCTGGATAAATTTTTAGATTGAGATGACCTGACACCAGTGGTCACACAGATGGCTCCATTCAAAATGAGCAAGAAAAAAAGGATGAAACAGAGACAATATAACAACTTAATGAAATAAATGTACTTCCATGTGACTATAGCAACAACATATATAGTTGTCATACTTACTGCAAGTTTGTTCTTTTTTTAATCATTGAAGTTTTGTTAAAATAATAGTAACTGTTTTAATTGTATACTGTGGTTTATGAAGTCATGTGAAATGAGCTCCTTGGCAGTGGTATGCACCGTCTTGGTAGGTTAGCTGAAATGCATTGCCCTCAAGAATAGACGTGACCAAAGGGAATTGTTGTTCATAGTCAATAATAGGAGAGCACAAGAACTTCAGAGTTTTGAAGTCAGGTCACAAAGATGATTAGGGTTTTACAAATCTGTAAGTTGGTTTCGTGCGGCTGCCTGTGGACACCGAGATTAGTCTCCCACAGCAGACTGAGCTGGAAAAATGAAATCATCAAACAAGAGTTTGCTTTTCAATGAGCTTTGAATCATATATAGGACGTTGAAAACAAGTGATCCCCCCTGGGAAACATTAAGAACCTGAGGAGACAGTAAAACACTCAGACCTTACGCGCAGCAGTCCATCAGTCCCATGAAACAACTGGACGAACACACCATGAAGTATTTGTTAGCTCTTCACATAAAAAAAGAACGTCCACGAGAATCGAAGACACATTTGTTCACAATACTTGAGCAGTCATCGTGAGCTTTGAAATAAAGTTTTTGAAAGCAGGGCTGTTATCTAAATTGTTTTTTTCTAGATTCTGGCACAGATTCTAAATTGTTGCCTGTAATTTCTTCCCTGCTACGATCCTGCATCGTAAGACGAAGCAACAAGAACACAGACCAGTACTTTAGAAAACGTATGAATAAATACATGACAAAGCTTTGTGTCTCCTATTATGTAAGAAACCATTTGTGACATGTTTTAAGACACCGAAAACGGTTCATCATTATATTCAATGTAAAAAATGTGCATTTGATATCTGTAATCTTTCCCAAAACTTTTTGTGATAATCATTTTATACTGGTATAAAGAAATAATTAAATCGATTTATTAAATACACTACTTGTAAATCAAGAAATAATTCACAATTTTTTCGATGTTTATATGTAGGTTATATTTACAATTTTGACGTGCATCATAGCATTTATATCTACCATCTGTAACTATTTGTACATTAACTTATATATATATATTTTTTAACTTCTCAGATGACTGATTGTATTACTTGCTGTAAAAATGCTGAACTATTTAGTCTTGTTTGATAGTATGTCCCTAACTAGCTGGGTCAGTCCAAGTTGATCAATCAACTAATATTACAGTATTGATAGCAAAACAATCAATGCAAAACTAACCTGGTTGGCAAATGCATTTCAACTCTCCGGCAAAGTCTGAGTAGCACGAGCCTCCATTCCTGCAGAACTCAACATCAGACGCACAGGCTGAGGCAGCAGTCGAGCAGTTCTTATCTGGCAGAGAGATTCACATCAACAACAGCAATCACTTTCTTAAGTGTAGTATGGATATTAAGATTTTTTTCAGATTCTTTAATGTGATGAAGGCAGAAGCCGTTAAATGTTTTACCGTTTATGAGATGAAATAAGTTCTTAAAGGGCAACTAATGTGTTGATTTAAATGCCTTTTAAATAGATCTTGGACCTCTATTGTACACATCGGCAAGTGTCTGTTTGTACAAAACTGTCTTTTAATTAAGATATTTACATTAGAAAATGTCCTTAAGCACGGCCCACTGTAAACATTTTAATTTCTTTATCTGTGATTAGTCAAGCCTCAGGGTTTGCTTTCACCTCCAAGTGACTCATTGTTTAAACAAAGTTGGACGTGATTACACCTTACTACGTCATGATAATTGACACGATAAAATATACCATAACAGGTGGGATATCAATTTTTCTTTTTTTTGTAGCATACTAGCTGGAGGTTAATTAAAATGTTTTTCGCCAATTTCATATATCATCATTGGAATATTTACCTATGCATTTCAATTTTATTTTTAGTGTAAACACTGTATACTAATTATCTGAGGCCATCACTAGTAATGTCCTATCTCCATGAAAACTCATGCGGGGTGGATATACTGTATAACTCAGTATGAAGATGCAATGGATCAAAGTTCTAAATTATTTCTCTTTCTGATACTTTGCAACCCTTCTCCCTCATTGGTTTTCTTTATTGATGGGTTGATGAGGCCTTATGATACAGCCACTGTATCATAATACATTATCTTCATTTTAAAGGCCCCTAGATGGCACTCTCTTCTTTTTAATGTTGTCTATATTTTAGTAATTCAATAAAACCTGGCATTATTTTCAAACTTGGAGCGCCATCTAGTGGTCTTTACAAATTAAGTCACTGTATCATGATACAGTCTTACCTTTTTTTCCTCTTAGTATCTTAATTTTATTTTTTTTAAAAGCAACTTTTTTCAATATTTTCTCTTGAAATGTCCCAACAATATTAGTGCATAACTATGTCCCTTCCATTAAATCCTACTTATGAACTATTTTCTACTTCCTGTGTTTGTTTCAGATAATTGATCCAAACACAAATCATTAAGATGATCTTTGCATCATGTATACAAGAATATTTTGCAATTGGCATCTTCAAATCTTTTGTTTATTCTACATAACCCACATAAGTCCCTATTCTAAAATTGTTTCCTTAGGTTTGGAACATACCAAATTCAGAGAAACCTAGAAGGCTTGTGTCTAAGTATTATAGGCTAACAGATGTTGTGATTGGAACTTCCCAAGATGTTGATGTTAGTGTGCCTCTGAAGTTGACCGTATTGGAAACAAACATCTAAGATAAAAATGATGGATTTTACTCACCAACAAAGCCTAAAGGGCAGATGCACTGATAGTCTGCAAGCAGATCTATACATGTGGAATTATTGACACAGTATCCGTCATCACATTCATCGTAGTTGATTTCACAGTCGAAGCCGACAAACCCTTTAGGGGGGAGACAGAAAAAGATTCCAGGTAAACCACAACAACCTTTCGAAATTCATAACAAATTCCTATCAACAGATACAAATTAAAAAAAATAAATATTTCAACGAGAAAACTGTGTCTGGACCCATTTTCTGACATTTTAGTGCGGCATAAATATCATCAGCACCATGGACACGCTCCAAAATGACTATCATTAGCACTTTCACACACAGTGGCATGAGGGGACCGTGACTAACGCCGGACTATCATGGCATCATCGCGGGTCAAATACCCATAATTTCTCAAACTGACCATGGAGCCAATTTTCTCTTCTCCATCTCTATCCATGTCATAAATTTCGAGACTCATCCTGACTTCATTAAAAATGCATAACAGGTCTCACATGCGATTAAGGTTTCGTATCCCAGAGGTACAATCCCAGCTGGACCAAAACAAATGCTAAAATATATAATTGTGATTAAATGTCCACGTGTGATATTTAAATTCACATTATAACCCACAATTTTTTTTACCTGGTTCTTCTTATCAGCAAAATATGTTTTAATAAGCTAATTGAAATATATATATATATATATATATATATATATATATATATATATATATATATATATATATATTCTTACACTATGACTGAGTTTGGCAGAGGAGTAGTTCAATGAATGAAATCATAGACATGAAAAGGGTTGAGGCTCTTTTTTTATTTATGTTGTGCTCTGCATGGCATCAGCAGAATTTCAAAGACAAAAGTTAGTTTTTCACGAGACGCCTCTAAACAGTGTCTGGAACAAATGGAAAACAATTGGTAAAAACCCTTATATTTTCAAGCATAATCCCAAGCAAGCCCTTTACATAATTAGAAAAGAAACCTTTCATTTAATTACCATATTTTGTGCATACTTTAAAATCAACGTTTATTTATATATTTGATACATTTTTGGTTGTTAAGTAGAAATACATGTTCAGGAATTCATTCTTATTAGTCCCTGAAGAGTAACTTTATTCAAAGCATGTCTTTATAACTGAGTCATTTTTTGAAGTTTAACATATTTTAACTTCAGGCTTTATCTGTCGTGAGGGTTTTCAAGCATTACAAACAATGTCCGCGTCAAAATAATTGGATCAAACAATGGGTGAAAACAAAAGCTTATTTTTTTCTAGTTCCGTGTACACAAGTTAAAAAAAATAACTGGACAAGAAAAGTGGCTCACACTCGTTCTTTTCCAAAGAAATTACAAAACCCCTCACAATACACAAAACACTTTAAATGGTTATTAGGACACATCTTTCATCCTGGATCATTATAATCATTATTTTCCCAAACTGATACGATGCTTGTCTGTGAAGCAACACTAGCTTTTGTAGTGACAACTACCTTCTTAACAACATGTGAAGAAAATATATAATAGTGTCTGCCATCAATATCTTTTCAGAAAGATAGACCACATGCATTGTTACGTGTACAGACTGTGGGTGGAGGACTTGGTTTCTTTGAATACGTCTGAGCAAAAAACAAAATTGTCATAGTATTACAAAACTTCAAACTAACAAACAAGAACCAACAGGAGTGTTCTAGAAATAGTCATGATAACCAGGTGTCCTGTGGGGGTATTGGGTGTGTGGATAAAGCACAAGTACAGCTGTTCAATTCTAAATAAGCTGTGGAGTTTTGATGGCGAAAGCAGGTAAACCAGCCAGGAAGGAGTTAATATGATCATTTATGTGGTTAATTTATAACATTTAATTTGATTGTGACCAATATAATTTACTTTTATGAGGGACTCCATGCGAAAAATAATTGATTTCAAATCAGGCTTAAATATGTTCTCAATTTTTATTATAGACTGGTTGTATTATTGGAAATGATTCTAATCATCAAAATATAAAAAAAGACAACAGGTGTTAGGATTACCATATTTGGAATAACAGCAACTAGCAGTGCAAACACTAGCTTCATTTTAAAAATAAATAACATATTTTGGGTTTTAATTATACATTTTTCATTTGTTAGACTTAGAATTCTTTTATTGTCATTTAAGTATTCACATGGTGTATACAGAGCCACTTTTTGGTCGCATTTAGCTCAGATAAAGTTATAAAGTCTGGAGATATTCAAAGTATATGTGCATAATTGCAGACATATGTAACAGTAAAGATCTGGAATCCTACTAGAGCATATTGTAATTCCAATGAACTGGGATCTTAATATTGATTAGTTAGTGACTCGGTATAAAAAAGCTAATTTCCCCCTCCCAAGCCAGTTCCAAAGTTGATGTCAAAGTGAGAGCATAAAGTAGTTTAATCAAGTGATGGCGGTGGATAAGCAGCAGCAGAAAGCAGAATTCTAAAGAATGCTTGAAGAGAAGATCAGCAGCCTTGGGCAGAGAAAGACGGAAAGCCACTGCATCACACAAAAAATATATGTTAAGGCTCTACAAGCATTACAACTAGTGCCAAGTGCCAACATGGGAGCAAATTCAAGTTGTGGGTTACCCACGGTTCAAGCTTCAAGGAGATCTGGAATCCTACTAGTGCATATTGGAATTCCAATTCCTACATGATTCCAATATATACTGTGACATATATATATATATATATATGTACGACTAATAAAAACAAGTGAAGAAGAAGCAGTTTAAAAAGAATATTGTGACAAACCGCTGTTTAAAATTTAACCTAACATTCACCAGAATAAAAGCAGAATAGGTACAAATAAAAAAGTTTAGATTATGACTGGAATAGAAAAATACAAGGATTTCTTATAAAAAGGTTTATACAACCAATGTAGCTGTAGCTGGACCATGCTTCTATCAAGCTGTCAAACCGAAAAAAAAGTGCGAAGAGCAATCTGTAAGGTGCAGTGAAATAAGGCACTTGGACACTGACTCTGCATGTCCATGTCGTTTCATTGCAATATATGTCGATGATTCAGTAGTTAATGTTTACGTTTTTTTTAATTATTTTTTCAAGACTTTATTTGAAGCAATGGAACAGCCTTGAAATGAAAGGAAATTTCCTTTTGGACAATGAAGTTTACCCTGACCTAAACTTTGCCTGAGCCTCCTGTAGTGGTTTGAGAAATGTTTTTTTTTAAGGTCTATTGGAAAAAATCTAAATCTTTTTTTTGTTTGTTATACCAATTTGCTCTATGTTCTTTATTTCTATCTATCTATGATAAAATATGTATATATACAGTATAATGCATTGATAATAATGAAATTAATTGCTCTAAAAATCAATAAAAAAAATAGTTTCTTACTTCATGTGTGATTTTACACATTTGTGGACATTGTCCATGTCCTGGGTAAAAAACGAGTATAATTCATACTAGTGATGGGTTGATGAGGCATCACGATACAGTTGTGTAGTAAAGACACTGTACAGTGTATACAGTGTATTCATTTTACAAACCACTAGATGACACTCTCTTTTATATAATTTTAGGCTCCATACCAATAATTCAAAGAAACCTGGCATATTTTTTTTATCTGAAAGCGCCATCTAGTCTAATGAAGACAATGTATCATGATACAGTGGCTTCCCAACACAGCTGTATTACGAAGCCTCATCACTGATTTATACAGGCTGACCTTGTATTCAAGTATGATAATAATCACACATTTTACTACATATTGAATTTTGTTAATGTCATCATTTATTACAAAAAATGAGTAAAGGAGTGTTCCAGAACCCATTTCACTGTCCAAGGTGAGTTCAAGGGTACGCGGAAGTGAAAAACCGAAGAGTGTTTCGGTCAACGCTTGGACCGCACGAGGTCCTGGGAGTGGCGAGGGAGTGCATGAGTAACATGCTTTGCAACACATTAGGTTGGCAAGCATTAGATAATATAAAAGCCAAGTGCATTGACCTGAAACACAAGACAAGACGGTGTGAAGGTAGTTTGCCCTTGAAGAGTGATCGGGCGGGAGCGGCTCACTGCAGGTTGCTTTCATTTACATAAGAAATCACTCACAATCCGTCACTCTGACATCTGCCCAGCATAAGTGCAACGGCAGTAATGAAGTTATGGTTATTGATTTGGTTACATGAACTTCTGTAATAGACATTCATTATAAGAAGGATAGCAGAGCTGGCGCGGGATGGAGTATGAAATCTTTGCCAGGAAATATTCTCATTTTGGGTTCACTAATTGCATTCAGGAAGCGACTGCATGAATTACTGAACATGCTTGTGCTCTTACCGCACATAAACTGCAACCTTGTCTTGTAAAATTTGACTTTCTGACGGCGAGTTGCTAACAGGGTCAGGGTTTTCGTTGCGTTTTCATCTGCAAGCATCGGAGGCGATCACTCAGTTTTTCCTCTTCCAGTTTAACCGACACAACAAGGTGAATTAGATCAATTTAATTCATCAAAATAGAGTGTAAAGTAGTCCCTAGGTGAGTTCACGGCGACTGTGAAAAAAATCAAGCAACTGCAAAAGCAGTGCAATTAAATTGGTTTATTAATACAATATCTTTATTTGGTTACAAACTAAATTATACATAAGGCGTAATCATCTTCCATATTTTCTATTTTTAATCATTCAAGGTTTTTTATTTATTAATGCATCTACCAAATTGTGTCAAATAAATATTGTATATAAAGTCTCATTAGGTTAAAATAAAACTATAAAAAAAAACTAGTTAAATATCAGCCAATATTAACCCTAGAATTTTAGACAAAAGAAAACTGAATAATCATCATCTGAAAACAACCGACCAAAACTGCGTAGGACACAAAATAAATGAATAACAGTTATCAATATTAGTCCTTCTTTAACTACTGAATCTAACTAGCATCTCACCTTACCACTCATTTTTTGTTTTCCCTTCTATCTTCTTCATTTGATCTTGCTGAACTATTTGATTTTTTCATGTATTTTTGAGCTGTGTTTAACTGTGTTTCTCAAAACAAGAATTGAAAGTTATTGCATCGATTTTTTGTTTTGCTGTGAAAAAGGAAGAATTTATTCATTTCAAAACCACTAGAGCAAATGTCTTCAGTATTCACAATTTAAATAAAATTGTTTAAACATTAAATTCTAAACAACATGTTTAAAATGGATTATTGGTGCCTCATCCAGTGATTTGAAAAAACTTGGGTTACGTAGAATATATTAAAAGATAATCAAGTAAAACTATCATCATACATGGTATTATCTTACAAGGTGTACTTGCTCATATGTTGCATTATGCGATGTTTAAGGGTGACTGAAAACCAAAATAGATCAGAAAAAAAACAAAGAAACCTCCTTGACTCACATAATATATTTATTAGGTTGCATGTTTTATTAGCTTAGGACACCCTTTCTCTTGTAGATTAATGCCGTTATTGATTCTTCAGCCTGCAATCTACCTGTGATGCACTATGTTAATTGAATGGATCATTGACAGAAGCCAAGCCTACACGCCTGATCTAAATCACATTTATCTGCCGCACCAAACACACAACCACCATTACTGATGGATAAGAATGTCAATACCTATCGCTGGAAATAAAACCCAGTCAGGTTATGTGAGCGTTAATCAGTACAAGTTTGTTCGATGTAGTTTACATTGATGGGAGGGCTCTGGGATATATTTACCTCTCATTTATCATCGTATATGTTTCTAAGCTAACGGAATATCATTTACTGTTTAAACTTGTACTATAATAGCTAGAAGGATGTTTTCCAAATGTTTAATATCCTACTTGGAATATTTCATCTATTTATTTCAATAGCTTCTCAATATATTTGGAGTTTAACCTGTTATCTCAGGGTCAACGTGACCCGGAAGCACAACTGCTTATGTATTTCTGCAAGGGATACCAACAACACATTTGTTTTTGGGGCTCCGGGTCGGTCGCCTTGACCCTGAGATAAAACTAATAAAATATGATTGACTGCAATGAGTTTAACTGGATATAAAATTAAAGTAGCATAACGGAACTCGCATGCACAGGTGTACGGACAGTAAGTTGCACTGGGTCACCTTCTGCACCACGTAGAGTTATTACATTTATTTAATTCTAGCAGCGATTATATGGCCCTTGTCCAATTATCCATCACTTAAACAACTTGGCGACAGTAATACAAGGTTTACAATGATCATAACCAGATATTTAAGATTTGAATCTGATCTCCCTAAAAAGTACATTCATGGGACATCCACAGAGAGTACTTTTTTTTGGTCTATGTGTGAAACCCTGCTGGGTGAAGTCAGCATGTACTTGGCAGAGAAACCATATCTAACATCACAAGGCTAGTAAATCTTTGAAACTGTAACGTCAGATTATGTTCTTATCTATAAAACTTTCATTGTAGTAGCCATGGATATCCATGTTCTCTCCATCAAAAGTCCAATCTCTCCGTCTGATGACCTTCCAACTACCTTTTTCCTCCACATATTACGTATCGGCTGTTTAACGGCCAACTATTGCATCCAACAGAGTGTTTCAGGAGTGTTTAATAACCAATTGTGCATGCGATTCACTCGGAGGTTAATGTTGCATGAAGGAATGTCACATTTACAGTGTCACTAGCACCAAGTGGGACACACTATTTCTGTCTGGCGGCGGAGTCAACTCCTCTCTTGAAGGTGGGATGTGAACCGCAGCTCGGTAAACAACTATAAATAGAAACAGCAGGAGATTTTTAACGTATCATAAATATATTCCTTTCCCAGAGGCAAAGCTGGTTGACCAAAAATGAATAGTGAGAAAAACCCATCCAAACCAGAATTGACAGGTTGTAGAAGCAAACGCAGGATTTTTATTAAATGAAAAAGGCATGAGAGGAGCCAAAAGCTAAAGGATTAATATCTGAATGATATTTAGAAAAATACTAGTCTTACCTCTACTTATTAAAATTTAACTAGAATCTCAAGTTTCCAATTGTTATTCCCATGTATCTGTGTCAAATGAGCAATCTCGACCTAAATGAATCTTGTTGAACTTTTTTACCTTAAAAAAAAAAAAAATGCGTTTAACAAGAGTCAAGATAAGCAAAAATATTAAAGTGTCTTCTTGCAAACACACTAGATTGATTTGATTATTCTGAATTGGGAACAAGAATCGTAAGCAATGATACGATTTTGTTTTGTTATAATGTATTTGTATGTAATGTATGTACTTTAAAACAACTTTGAAAATTCTTCAGTATTCAGTAATATTTAAAAAAAACAAAAAAAACAATGGGTTTTGAACTGATTGATGCTGCCTCATCCTGTATTTATTTAGAGTTTAACGTGATGTATATTAAAAGATAACATATGAAGTAAATCCATCATTAACCTTGTGGCATATTTTTGCAAGAGATACATGTTTATATCTTTCATTTTGACCGTGCTATTATGCAATGTTAAAGGGTTAAACCATCTCATTGTAGGTTTCTTAAAGTGATAGTGAAAATACAAACTTCACTCATGTTTACTGAGGGTTGGGATTATTTTCAAGGTAATCTTTTCCTTTTTATGAGTTATATGCAATAAATCTTTAACACTAAAAAGGAAAAGAAAATATGCCCAACCCTTAGTCGTCATGCAAAAGTAGAATAGGCACAAGAAGTAAAAGTGCTCGTTTTGGTTACACAAAAATGAATGACAATGACGTGTCTTAACAAGAGCCTGATTAATCAATTTAAAGAATCATTCACTTTCAACAGCCATGAACAAACCCCCACAAGAAAAGGATGCAAACTGAGTAACCGAAAACATCAAATGACAAAAAAACAACTATAAATCTGTCAATGAAAAAAGGGGTAATGGAAGCTTTACTGACACATCAGTGGTCTGTTTCTGGCCAAATCTAATTAGGGCAAAAGGCGGAAGAAAAGTAATGACATAATTTTTACAATGATGGCTTTTTTTCCCATTGTAATTTAATAAAAGACACTGTGTAACAGGTATGTCATCTTTTATGTAGCGGCCAAGGTTAAACTAAAATTTCATAAAAATGTTTTACCACCATCCAGAGCCACAGATGAACAAACAGCAAAAAAACTTTTGAAAATACTGAGTAGATTAGGAAGGACGAATGACTAAATCAAGGATACTAAAATCTCTTCCTGACGTTAGGTAGTTTTTAACTATTCAAATATGACATTAAGTGGTTCTTTTGTTAGTTCGCTTAGCAGCAACAAGCAGGATTCTTTTGTAATCCAATTACGATTAAGTGTATTCATGTCCCAAATACTTTTTAAATCACTTATGACAAAAACGTTATGATGATTTTAAATGAACGAAAGCTTGAAAATCAATGGCTAAAAATATATGTTAGATTAAAAAAAAAAAGGTAAAATGTATGCGTCCAAACGACCTCAACTGGCTCCTCTTACGACGATAAGAAAACTGTGATCACATAAGAGCAAAGATAATTAAATATGACATTCAGTCATAACTTGGCCCAGGTCGTGATTGTAGGCCTAAAACGAATCCTGAAATTAAAATATGGAAATATCAGAAATTCACGTGAAGCTGTTTATGGCCCATGACAAAATGGATGACATCATATTCTTGTAAATAGGCAAACATAACGAGTTGGCACTTACCAAGAGGACAATGACAAATGTACCCATTTATCTGATCCGTGCACGATCCACCATTTTGACATGGCTGTGACCAACATTCATTAGCATGCTCTGCGCAAGTCCTTCCTATAGGACAATAGAAGTGGAAGACAAAAAATTTAATGTGACCGTCAAGACAAAAAAAAACATAAATCATTAATGTAAAGAATGCATCTCTGTCAAGTATGATCCATGCCTAAGAACCCTTTGTTTCCTCTGAAACAGGGAATCCTAATGTTAAACAGTTTTATTTAAATAAATAAAAACTGCTGTTTTTTTGTGGGTTTAACATTTAAACTGGAGATTATGTGTCTGGTAAGCATCAGCGAAAATGTTTGCATTAATGTTGTTATCCTGATTCCAGTTTCCTCTGGGCATGAATTTAAAAAACAATCAATCCTTGATCCTGTATTTAAACCAACATTTGCCTCTGGGTGTTGTTATGAATCGAGCATTATATGAATGTGTCGAGCTAAAAGCCACGATGACATAGATTGCATGTTTATTCAGTTTATTCAGATTATATGTAAACCGGTGTTAGAAAGAATAAGACACTGATTTTTTTCTAAAATACGTATCAAGTTGTCTCTTACCCTCGAAACCCTGCAGACAGTGACATCGATAATCACTGATTAAATCCTCGCAGGAAGCCCCGTTAACACAGGGGGAGCTATTGCACTCATTTGTTTCCAGTTGACAGAGCGAACCTTCATACCCAGGCATGCAGCGACAAGTGAAGTTATGCTGCTGATCCAAACAAACACCATGTTCCGAGCAGCGCTGCCCAAGACAGTAATCAATGTCCTCCTCGCAGTAGTCGCCTGTGTATCCTCTGGGACACAGGCATCTAGCAGCAGATTAAAGAGAATCTGTGAGTCGTCATATTGTCTGAGGAGTCCCTTTGGAGTGTGAAGGTTAGCGCTATACACTCTGACATTCCCGACAGCCGTCAATATGTGGACACGCACCTGTAACCGTCGATCTCGTCCACACAAGTGGCTCCATTCTGACACCAGTGTTGAACACAGTCGTTGACATTTGTCCGGCAGTTTTGACCGGACCAACCAGGGGAGCAGATGCAGGTGAAGCTGCTGGCGCTGTTTAACACGCAGCGTCCTCCATTTGCACATGGCTGTTGGCAGAGAATAAACACACATTTTGTGATTTAAAATCGTCAAAAAATGAAATACAGTCAAAATAAACTATTGCATGTGTTGCATGTTCTTCTTTTCCTTTTAAAATGAAGACCAACAATCCATTATTATCCTTTCTTAATTGACTAAGATGAAATAATTACTTTTTATATTTAAAGCAAAAATAGGCAACATCATTATTGTTATCATTACTAATATGTTATTATTTTATATTCAACTTAAAGTTCAGACATGACTAATGTATTATAACTCCAGCTATTATTTCAAAGGTGCTGTAAACTATACAACTTTGCATGGAAGACCTGTCCGGAGTTTGGTTCTGCTTGAGGTTTCTGCCTGTTAAAAGGTAGTGCTCATTGTTATGTGCTGGTACCTGTTTTTTTTTTCTACTTTTAGTTTACTTAATGCTAAAATACAATAATATAAATAATGCTAAACTGTACAGGTATATTGTGTTGAGATACCTCTGCTATATATTGGCTCTTTATATTAAGTGAAACAGAAAATTTAATTGACTTGGGTGTGATGACCAAACTGTATTACAGCAATGGGTCAGCCAGTGATTTCTAATGGACAAAGTATTGAGAGATTTTTTGAAGTTGCCAGGATGATAAAACAAGAAACCGACTCAGCGAGGCAGCTTTTTAAATGCAGTTACACTGTCCCATCACTTGAGGTAGCAAGAAAATATATTTTTAATTTTACGTTTTGTCACTATAGGTCAATTTAAGCTCATTCACAGAACAAAATCGCCAATGATAACAAGAGAAGATATACAATAAATAGGACAGAGAAAAAGTGATGAACAAGAGTGAGGTATCAAAACAAAACAATCTCAAACAACGGTAATTGATATGTAACTTGGGAAACGTTTGTTCTGGAAAATAATTTCATATTTTTGCCACCTGTAATAATTGTGAAGAATAACTGGACATTTGGAATGTTGCTAGGTTTTTCTGTTGTGCAGATACTTCATAATCTTTTTTGTGTTTTTTTGGTTTCGTTATTTTTATGACCGAAACAATGTCCAATAATCAAAAGTCACTTGGTTTTGTTTATTATATCCACACAGCCTCTCAATTTGATACCTGTCAAAGTTTTACACACTAAATTATAATTCAATTACAGGTTCTGTGAAAATGAAGATAAATAAAAAGTAGAAAAGTCTGTGTTGATTAAATGAATAAAAACAGCTGAAAATGTTCATGTAAAGTTGAAAAATAAATGAAAATGAGTTTTTGAAAAACAGATTGTTTTTTTCTTACATAACTTTAGTTATAGGCTTGCTCTGTGGAACAATAAATACTCTGAGTTGTGTAATCGGGTCACAATATCAATCTACTACTGCACTGTCCAGTGAAATTCAATTTGACCATTAATACCATCAATAAGAATTTATCTTCATTGATATGATACATGTTGGAGAGTGAACATGTATTTAATGTAAATGTTTGCCTTTCCAGGTTTTTAAAATGTGAAGAAATATAGATTTTAATCCAACTTTCTTACACTACAAATCAATTCAACACATTTTAAATTCCAAATAAAAGAAGCATCACGATTCTTGAGGGAAAAAAAACCCATCTTCTAATCATGCTTGTCCTTCTGCCGAAATAAACGGAAGGCATGAATATTGATTCACGCCGGATCTCCTCTGCATCCCTCGTAGCATTAAAACCATGTTACACGGGATCAAGGCAAACGGAGTGCTAAACCTCCCAGGACTTATCTGCTCATAGAATAAAGTCAAGCCTGCTCGCTTGTCGATGGAGATATGGTGGTGAAAAAGAGGAAAGGTGTGGGTGTTGTATAATGTAGCCATCATTGCATTTCTGTACGCTAGCCATCTCCAGCCTCGCACCACAGCGACTGATCATCTCCATCTGTCGCTGAAGACGCTCCTCAGAGCAGGTTTGGTGTCTGTTTGTAAATGCACGGAGTCCATTCATCCATTTATAATGAAGCCCGCACATTCAGAAATACACACAGCAAATCTTCAGTCGCACTCATCCATGTCAGGAGGGAAGGGCTCTTTCAATCCTGTAAATGTGTTTTCCAGGCGCTTGCCAAAAGCAAAATCGGCTGGCACGCACAACTGCGTCCTCCTGCATGACTTTGGAACATTGCAAATACAACAATCTAAAATATCAATCAGGTTTAAGCCATCTTGGATTGTACCTGTAGTCAGGACAAAGGTTTGGGAGTCCGTCTTAACAAACCACTGCTTGTCATGTTATTCACATTTTAATTAAAAAAAACTGTGCACTCAAATCTGCACTTTAATTTCTGTGAAGTCGCACTGGGTATACACTCCTTCTGATTGACAGCAGGACTATGTTCTTACTCCCCATAAGTAGCAAGTAGAATATGTATGCTTTCATTAAAACACATTAATAGTTCTGTTGGCATTGTATTCTGTTCTATTCCACCAATTTCCGCATGACATCGTAATTATTATTTGCCATGTATGCTTCGTACAACTGCAGTTCAGAGGAAGACATAATAATAAGCACATGTATTGACTGAGTCGTCAGTACAATGTGTGCGCTTTGTACACATGACTACCACACAATCATCATTATAGAAAAATATATTGAGCAAAGAAAAATGAAAAAACATCCGCCCAAGTCCCCTGACTGTGTCATTAAAAAAAAACTACAAAGTAAAAACTACAAAAACAAACCAGAACTATTATAAATTGCTACTGAAAATTGTATGTTGGTTCACGGAAAATTACGTTGGACAAATATATAAACATTTAATGTCTATATATTGATTGAGCCAACTTGTGACCGTTCTGTGTGGAGTTTGTTTGTTCTCCCTGTGCTCTGTTGGTTTACTCCGGTTTCCTACCACAGTCCAAAAACATACATAGGTTGATTGGAAAATTGGTCACAGTTATGAGTGTGTGGGTGAATGGTTGTCTGTCTTTGTGTGCCCTGCGATAGACTGGCATCCTGTCCAGGGTGTCTCCCGCCTCACGCCCAAAGAAACTGGGATAGTCTCCAGCCCCCCATGCAACCACCATAAGGTATAAGAAATGAGAAAATGAACGAATGTGTATAAACTCCAGTCTATAACGACATGTGAAGCCCTAATGCATGATTTAAAGGAAACTCATTTTTTCATGTAGCTTGGGTCTAGATTGAGGACATAAATAATTCATTTAAATCAGTTCTAAAATTGACCAGAAACCAAAGAAGTCAAACTTGAATTACTGGATGTTCAGACCATGTAATCTGAAAAGCCTCAACTCAAACTAAATTTTCAGTCCCTTTCCTCATCCAATACATGAACGTTCAAATAGTGTTTCTACTTCCTTTCCTCTTGACATCAATGAAATCATATTCTAGATTGTTCTCATCTTTGTAGTTTAGATGAAATGACTCATTTTCTGTTTTAAGAGGAGCAACAGTGGTGTCCTACTGAGAACTATTACTGCACATTTAGAGTGGATGATTTCCCCCCTACTGTTACTCACTTAGACATGAAAGGATTAGTCCGTTGAATTTCCGCCGTTGAAGACAAGATCAATCATGTGTGCAATGTTGTACCACAAAATGATCTTCCTCTTACAGTATCAATGTAATTGTGTAGTGACCTCCAACTCCAAGAAACGGCTGCATTCGTCAAATAATAAATCCTCAAATATATAAATTTGTCTGCAGCAACATTAAAACAAACACGTTATAGAACAGTATATATAGAGTATAAGACGAGTTTTGAAATACATGACATTTTCTTAGTTATAAAGCACAATTACTAATTTATAAAAAATGTATGGCCAAGGTTATTGAGATTAGTATTGGGTTATTGATACAAATGTGTAGTCGATGCACCATATCATGATACAGTGTCTTCATTTTAAAAGGCCACTAGATGGCACACTCATTTTCAAAATGATGCCAGGTTTCTTTGTTTTATCAGATATAAAGAAGGGAGTGCCATCTAGTGGTATTTCAAGATTTAGAAACAGTATCATGATACAGTGTTTTCAATACACTAATGAATCATAAGACCTCATAAACACATCACTAGTGAAACTGACAACTGTATATAGAGTATTTTATTGGCTGATATTGTTGTGAGGGGCCATCATAACAAAAGGAAGCTGATATAAAATCCCTTTTTCCCCCAAAATAAGGTATCAGTATTTGCTTAATTAATTTAAAGGACAAATAAATTAACTGAACAAGTTCTAAACTAAGAACGTAAGAAGGTTTATTCAGATTTTATACAATAACTCCATAGGGCCACTTAACAAACATGTGGCCCCTTCCCTAATACATGTCTGAGCTAGAGGAAAATGATTATGGAGTGATTAATGAAGATGATATAGAACTGTTGTGAGGGTCAGTAAACACCATTTTTTCAAACTATATAAGAAACGTATGGTAAAGTAAAAACAGAAGACTGAGATAAAGTCTGAAAAAATGATGAAAAGACATGATATCATAAAGAAACCATATAAATACAATCAATTCATTTCAATGATGGACATAAAAAGACATATTCGGTTCCAAAAATGTGCATAAAATCTTGCACTTAAATAACTAGTATGTAAGTAAAGGATATATCTTAATATTCTGACAAAACATAAACTAGATGGAAGGAAAAAAAAAGGAAAATTATAGTTTGACTAGCAAGAGTGTAATGATTTAAATGCATATACAGATGCATGAAAGGTATTATGAAATATGAAATTAAATTTAAATAAAATCTCCAGTTAATTGTGTTTTTTTTTTTGAGAGACAACACTGAGAAACTTGAGTTTCAGTGGACTGTCACACAGATAAACAAGCGAGAATAGAAACACTAGACAAAAGTCACACCAATTAGGAAGGATTATGAAGAAAAGAGAACATGGAAAAGACTGAATCCAATCCATACCCATTATACATTGACTGCAATTATCCATTGCACAGGTCTTTCTTCGCAAGTGTAAAGAAACACACATGAGGTAATCTTGCTGTACCTCAACACACTGGATGGGTTACAGAAACATAGTATTTAATATAGTGATAATATTAATAATATGAACAATACTACTGCCACTTCTTCCTCTACTACTAATGATAATAATAGTAATATTTATTTTTAATTCCTTGTGCTTTATTTTATGGTGATCCTGTTTTGGTGTGTACTTTATTCACTTAAGTTAAAATAATGACTTGTGGATAGTGAAGACGAATGAAGCAGGTGATGCCCTAAGTTAAAACAAAAAAAAAAAAAAAAAAATTATATTAAGCAATAGATTATAAAGCACAGAGTAAGTAAGTAAGTAAGTAGGTAAGTAAAGGTTATTTGTGAAGCACCTTTCTAGACCAGGGTCACAAAGCGCTTTTACATTAAAAATAACAATACACAGTTAAAACTATGTACTCTTAAAGGCCAAGACACATAAGACAAACACAGAAGTTCCAGAAAATCAGGGAAAAGCCTGCAAAAATAAGAATGTTTTAGATGTTTCTTGAAGGAGTCAGTAGATCCATCAAACGCAGAGAGAGAGGAAGATTGTTCCAAAGCTTGGGAGCAAGTGCCTGGAAGGATTTCTCTCCTCTGGTTCAGAAGCGTGTGCAAGGAACCATCAGTAGATCCACAGACCTAAGAGCCCGAGCTGGGGTGTAAGAGTGGACCAGATCACTGATGTAAGGAGGAGCTTGACCATGAATAGATCTGAAAGTAAGAACCAGAATTTGGATCCTGAAAGAAACTGGCAGCCAGTGAAGAGTGAGACCTCATTTGATTGGCAGATACACTGAAACTGCGCCCAGAAAGGTATGACGAGAACCACTGTAACACAGACCCAGACAGTCCCACTTCATCCCTCAGTCTTCTCAGCAGGATCTGGTGATCAACTGTGTCAAAGGCTGACGACATATCCAAGAGAACGAGAACAGTGTATTTTCCCGAGTCAGCCGACATCATGATGTCTCCGTAGAGTGATGTTTGCGGAAGCCAGACTGAAACTTCTCATGGATGACGCTCTGATCCAGGAACAAAGACAGCTGCTCGGACACCACCTTCTCTAAGATCTTGGACAAGAAAGGGAGCTTAGAAATAGGCCTGAAATTAATGAGGTCAGTCGGGTCTAAGCCTGGCTTTTTGGGCAAAGGCTCCACAATGGCATGTTTAAATGCATTAAGAAAAACCCCTGTGGAAAGGGAGAGGTTTACCATTTTAGTAACCCCGGGGCCAATTAAATCAAACACTTTGATAAAGAGCCTAAAAGGAAGGGCGTTTGATGAGCAAGAGGAGGGTTTCATCTTGCTTACCAGGGCCTGAATATCAGCCAGAGTAACAATGTTGAGGGAGGACCACAACGTGGAGATGGGCTCAGTGACAGCAGGGGTTCCACACAGAAGGGGAGCAATTTTTTCTTTAATCAACGTAATGTTGTAAGTGTCAAATCTCAACAATACATGCTGTCAGCTTTGCAGAAGACAGGGGTGATTGGAGCAGCAGGACACACGAGATAATTTATCGTGTCAAACAACACTTTGGGTTTTTCTTATTTGTTGTTAACAGTTTCCGAATGTAATCAGATCTGGCAGTTTCCACCATCTTATTGAATGAGGACATCAGATCCCTGAGGTGAAGTCAGTGCACCTTAAGTTTAGTGGACTTCCAGAGACGCTCAAGTCTCTTTAGACTCAGGAGATCTTCATTTGTCCAAGGGCACCGTTTATTAAGATTTTTAAAGTTTCGATTGAACATGTAAGTAAGTAAGTAAGTAATTTTTATTTGTATAGCGCTTTTCTAGACCAGGGTCACAAAGCACTTAAAAAATCAAAACAATATTCAATAAAGTATATATTTTAAAGATCAAGATAAAACTGATAACACAACAGGAGTTCCAGAAAATCAAGGAAAAGCCTGAACAAATAGAAACGTCTGAAGATGTTTCTTAAAGGAGTCAGTAGACTCCATCAAGCGCAAAGAGAGAGGGAGATTGTTCCAAAGCTTAGGAGCAACAGCCTGAAAAGATGTCTCTCCTCTGGTCCTGAACCGTGTGCTAGGAACCATGAGTAGATTCTGATCCACAGACCTCAGAGCCCAAGCTGGGGTGTAAGGCTGGATCAGATCAGTGATGTAAGGAGGAGCCTGACCATGAATAGCTCTGAAAGTAAGAAGCAGAATTTTAAAGTTGATCCTGAAAGAAACTGGCAGAGAGTTTTAAGGATCGGAGAAATGTGAGTTCTTCTACTTGAGCGGGTTAGAATTCTCGCTGCAGAGTTCTGAATCAACTGCAGGCGAGACAGGTCCTTCTTGTTAAGACATGAAAACAAACAATAGTCCAGACGAGAAGAAACAAACGCATGGATTACAAGCTCCAGATCATGTTGTGACAACATTTTCCTAAATTTAGAGATTTTTCTCAGTTGAAGGAAACAGTTTCTGGTCAGTTTTCTGCAGTGTCGAACAAGAGACATGTCTTTATCAAATACAACACGATTTTCTCTTTCATCAGTTTAATTTTGTCATTGAAAAATCTCAACAATGCATTGCTGTCAGCTTCACAGAAGACAGGCGTGATTTGAGGAGCAGGAGACACGAGAGAATTAATCATGTCAATCAAAACTTTGGGTTTTTTCTTATTTGCTGCTACCAGTTTTCTGATTTAATCAGATCTAGCAGTTTCTACCATCATATTGTATGAAGACATCAGATCCCTGAGGTGAAGTCTGTGAACCTCAAGTTTAGTGGACTTCCAGAGACGCTCAGTCTTTTGACAAAGTCTCTTCAGACTCTTCATTCATTTGTCCAAGGGCACCGTTTTTTCTGAATTTTCAAGTTCGATTTAACAGGTGCCACTTGATCCAGTAGTTCAACACAATGATCAGTGTAACAGTGAACCAAACTGTCCACGTCTAGGCAGTCATCAAAGGAAAGAGCGTCAAACATAGAAGAAAAACTGTCTGCAGTATCGGCTGAGATGACAAGCCTCTGAGACCTAATTTTCAAAGGCTTAGGTTCAGGGATGAAGTCCAGGTTAAACAAGACAAGAGAATGATCACTCAGATGGACATCATGGACGGATACATTACAAATGTCCAGGCCAAGAGTAAAAACCAAGTCTAAAATGTGGCCTTTTTGATGAGTGGGTTCAGAAACATGTTGCTCAAAATTAAAGGCTTCTGTTAAAGTTAAAAGTTTTTTAGCAAAACAAGATGTGACGTCATCAACATGAAGATTAAAGTCTCCAAGAATAAGAACAGATTCCATTTGAATAATGGAAGATAAGAAGTCACTGAAGTCTTTCAAGAACACTGCCGCAGGACCAGGCGGACGGTAGATTGACACACAATAGAAAGGTCTTGTAGAACCAACCAAGATCATCTGAGACTCAAAAGAAGTGAATTCCTGTGTCTGAATCACTTTGCAAGAACAACTCTCCCTAAAAACAGTAGCAAGACCTCCTCCACGACCAGGACCTGTCCCCAGGACAGCGCTCCCTACTGGACAGAGTTCGTTCAGATGAATAAACTCTTCTTCTCTGCCATGTCTCTGAAAGACACAATAAATCCAACTTTTCTCTTGTGATCATTCAGAGAAAAGGATTTATTTGGAATGTAGTGAGCATTCAACAGGCCGATATTCAGCTCTGATGACATCACTGAGGCTGTGACAGCGGAGCACAGCGGGACATTTTGAAAGCTACTCCAGCGGTCACGTTGGTTACAGCTAGTTACGGGTAGCTCTGGTGTAAACACGGAATTAAAAGAAGGGGGCAGAGTGCCCTCTTGTGGTACTGAAAGTAAGGACACTGGTCCTGAAGCTTCATAAACCCACCGTACTGTAGTGACTATGGTATAAATTACATAATTGTGTTCCAATATTCTAGTTTAAACAATGGCAGCAGGTAAGAGTCCATGAACTTATTTGACACTTTAACTCTGAACCCCTGATTTATGTAGTATGAAGTATGAATGATTTACAATATATCAATGATATTCCAATCATAATTAAGGTCCTTTTTCTGTGTTAGATCAACAGCCCCTCAACAGTAGTACTTGCATAGAGTTGGCTTTTGGCAAATAACATATTTTACTCTGGTCATCTATGTCCAGGTCTTATATTGAATCAATCCTTTTTTTCTTAACCTTCTTCTGTTTAAGAGGCAAGTTAGGGACTGAAAACAGCTTCACTCACTTGCAGATCTGAAGGGCAGGGTGTCCGGCAGGTATACTTCAGCCCGTCCGAAAGATCCAAACACTGAGTGTTTGGCGGACACGTGTTGTTGGGTAAAGCACACGCATCAACGTCGACCTCGCAATTCTTACCAAGGAAACCTGTGAAACGCAATTAGATTTTGTTATTTGAATCATTCTAATATCTTCTTTAAAACATGATGAATTCTCTGATCAATAAAGCAAAAGATGATGAAAACGTAGAGACATTTCTCTCATGTTTTGTTGAATCAATAACACCCTCTATAAAAATCGTTGTTTTTTTGAAAACCGTGTGCTACTGAGTGAAGTAAATTCATGTTACTCACGCTATTCAGGGTTTACTTTTATTGATAAACTGTTAGATAAGGAGCCCCCCGCCAGACACAACTTAAGCAAAAAGAAAGAAAATAAAAGTGATGAAGCGAATAGGGTCAATTTGATCTCTTAAAAAACTGAAATACTATGATAAAGCGCAAACCCAGAAATATACATTTATAATTGCTTCTTAATAATTTACTTGAAATACAATGAAATACATTCATTTTAAGCAAACTGAGCACAAAAATTGAGTGCTCAGAAACAAAGCTGGAAATCCAGGTTTAATCTTCGAGAATTACAAGTCAAAGGGACTAGTACTTCACTGAGATCTGAGATATAGATTAAGTTTAGCTGCAGGGATGAAGAAAAGGATCTCTGACGCTGGAAATAGTCTCCAGTGGTGACAGTTGGGTTTTTATGAAAGTATATCATTGACATCAGAACTGTTGAATTAAATATTTTACATGTTGTAACGTTGAATTTGTTTTTGAATCATTGAATTTGGTTTTTACTTTTGTGTTACTGAATTTTAAAAGTTTCATTTTTTTTTCTTTAATAATCGATTTTTTTTTTCTCAGATAGAGTTCTAATTCCAATAATTAAAAAAAAAATTCTCTTTTTGTCTGGTGGCACTGTTATACCAGAATTCACATTACATTTTAAAATATTGAATCTAGAAATTTTTTTGGGGAATTATTTTAATAAGAATATCAAACTCTATGTGTAATTTTTCTAATTATTCAATGTTGCAATAAAAAACTAATTTAACCTTTAAATATTCAAATAATTTAAAAACATTATTAAATATAAACAAATTCAACATTTTAATATTTAATTATTGAATTCAATTATTTAATTGAATTTAATAAATTATATATGAAGACAAGAGGTTTAATTCAACCAATGAATATTCTGATGGCACTGATATCCTCCCCAAGGTTTTTAATTTAAGTTTATAATATAAACTGAGAAGAAGTGTATAGATGCCTCGATGATATCAACCTACTCTTATTGTTGATCTAGTCCCACTAACCTTTAAGGTCCAGAAGACAACAGCGGGAAACAAAAGCAGGAATCATTAAAATCCATATCACTCTGGGTGACCGTTTATATAGCAGTCAATATAAGTTAAGGCTCATATTCAATTATCTTAGCAGCAGGTTATATGTTATGTGTAGGGTTTTGCTCCACAGGAGATGTTGCTATCCCTCCTTGTGAATGGTATGGTGTCTCTGCTACATTATGTTATTGACTGGTTTGGTTCAATGTGGATTCAAAGTTAAACACATTGAGGGGAAAGTCGTTCAGTAATAACCCCATTATTACTGAACGACGTTTCATTGAGCAGCAGTGGTACATTCTTGGTACTGCTCAAAAGTTGTGGTGGTATTTAATCTGAACCTATTATCTATCTTTAATGCCATTGATTCAAATCCCATTTTGGATTAGCCTTAACCCAAATATGGGATGGCTTTGTGTTTTGGAGGTGGTTTAATTTTTGAACGGAAGGGGTTGGACTTCTAGATTTAAGTAATGAATTCTTCACAACCCCTTTCTTCAGACTCTCCCCGGAAGACACACCTCTAGATTACACTGCATTTATTAGCTAGCCTTTTCTCGTGACTCATTCACTGGTGGAAAAGAACACCACAGCATCATAATAAGGTAGTTTTGAGTAGTTTTCTATCATTATATTATATTTGAAGTAGTGCAATTCATTTATATGTATCTGTTTTATTCAGACATCTCTACTAATTGAGAAATGGTAGTTCATTTTGGTTAACATTTGTTACTTTTCCCCATTCTTTCCAATAAATATATGATTATATTTATTGTTAAATATTAATAATTATTAAAAATGATATATTTTTTCAACCCTTGTTTTATCTCAGGGTCAAGGTGACACAAAGGTCCGAAAACAAATGTGTTTGTGGTATCCCTTGATTCCACAAATACATATGAAGTGGTGGAGGTTGTTCATAGAAAACCGTGTCCTTAAAGGGATACCACAAACACATTTGTTTTTGGGCCTTTGGGTCACCTTGGGTTAAGGGTTATGAACATTTCATTGATTAGTTTAAATTGCTAAGATAATATTATTTAAAAGAATAACTGCTACAGAAAAAAACCAAAAAAATCGAAAATCATCTTTGTACTTTAGGAAAGCATGACATCAGCCCAAAGGCAAGTCCTATATTTTTAGATCAATTTTCTCACCTTCACTCACTTTCAACTGTGATCTCTGGGTCATGACTGAAGGATGAGTGTTTGACAGGCCACGTGTGCTTAACTGGATTGTGAAAACGTAATCATCAAGTGGAGGAAGGCGCCAGCTGAGGTAGTCTCAAAAGAGTTTCATCTAGCTCATTTTAGGGTTTTTCGCTGGATCTTTCATGTGGAAAGGAGACTTCAGGTCAACTCCTGGAGCACATATGGAAAGATGCCATCTATCTTTAGCAACATCTGTCCTCTTAGCAGATCTTATCCCGTTGACCTGGTGTCATCTGTGAGTGAAGTAAGAGAATAAACCTCAACTAGCCGATGGATACTATTTACATGGCATCCAAAAACAAAATAAAAGAAAATGACTTTTTGATTTTGACTTCAACAAACATGGTCTGCTGCAGGCAAACACTAATCACCTCTGGTTTGTATTCAAATGGCCAGAGGAGTCCTGGCACAAATGAAAACTCGAAATTCCAACCAAAAATTTTGCAGAAACCTAAACTACAAAAGAGAAACAAAACAATTGGGGGGGGGGGGGGGGGTTTGGCAGCAATTAGAGATACTGTACCCGTAGGACACTGGCATTCGTAGCGTCCGACCAAGTCTTTGCATGTGCTGTTATGCCAGCAGGGGTTGGAGTCACATTCGTTGATTTCGGTTTCGCAGTGTGTCCCTGAGAAAAGGCAAATGTGTGACATTTGATTAGAGTTATTGCATCAAAAATCCCTGTCCTGGCTTGGTGAATACATGTTTTACAACTGGGATAAAAGTATAAAGGTGCAAGGTTGAGTTAATAGATGTATACCCCTTTTACACATGAATTGAAAGGGTTTCTATTGGGTAACTTTTCTTTCCAGTTAGACCAATTATAAGACCAAAATAAATAATGATCATAATATTCAATATACGTAGTCAGTCTATGAATTAACATCAACCATTTGAATTTAACTTAAGCTTTAGACTTTATTAATGGATAAAAAAAGAGTAGTTAAGGGACAACTTTCAGGATAATTGGCTATACAAAACTATAAATAAATCCTTGAAATAATATAGAGTTTGAGTTAATCTTCAACATATGTTTTGATCAAACGATAATGCTGCTAAATCAAATGAAATGATTGACAGAAACTTTGTTAATTTTAAAAACTGCATCCGCATTGGATCACATCACACCGTTAACACTGCATAAACAGACTAATAATAGGAAAACAAAATGGTGCGACGTGAATCACGTTTAATGTGTGTTTGTATTTATCACATTGCATACAGTGATGACAGGTGGTGTTGATAGGTACAACTGTCATAATAGTTCCATAAGTGAAGATCCTGACTTAATGGCTTATTTTGAATCAGATATAATAAACAACAGCTGTGCAATGTAGACACTGTATCATGATACAGTTTGCACATTTGGAAAGAACACTAGATGGCACTCTCTTCTTTATAATCATTGCCTAAATGAAATTTAACATCATTTTCAATCCTGTGCCACTTAAAAAAGTCGACACAACATGCTACAATGAAGACATTGTATTATGATACAGTGACTTAATTTTGAAAATTCACTGGAAGTTTGAAATAATTTTTTTTCCAGGATTGATTTAATTAATTAATTAGAGGATTATAATCAGGTATAATCAGGACGAGAGTGCCATCTAGTGGCCTTCCAAAATGAAGACACTGGTTCATGATACCACACCGCTGTATCATGAAGTCTCATCAACATTCATAGATGAATACTCTGTAATTTACATTTACATACTTTTTTCAAGTGCGTTTCCTGGAACTGTGCAAAGTAAAAACAGAACGACAAATAGCTATTGGCCTGAAAATTCGAGTGGCACCAATCAAAAGATTATATGTATCAATGGACATGATAGTTGTCACTTATATCCTAATTATTATCTTATTATGTTGCAAATAATTGGTTGTTTCTCAGTAAACTTCATACTTTATTTTTCTAAAAACATGTTATTTAACAATCTTGTCAAATCACACAACGCGGAAATCTGTTCGATACAAATCAACTAAACCATTGACCGACGCCGCAGGACACTAAAAGGATATTGAACCATTCACAGCAGAAGGCATGTTTGAGTCAGTGGCTGTCTGGGCTTTGTTAAAAAAGTCGCTATATCAAGAGGTTCTGTCTCACTGCGGTACAGAGGAGGGGCTCTGCTAAAGGGAAAAAAAAAAAATAGGATGTGGAATCGTAGGTTGCTCAGCTGCCACAGCAGCTGCTGGGTCTTCCTCTAAGAAAGTGGGGGCTGGATGTCTTACTGGGCAGGTTATTAATTCAGAATGTCCCATCATCAATAACAGAGAAGCAATAGCATGTCATGAAAGTCCCTTCATGACAGCGGCAACCTTGTGTTACTGCACAAATGTGGTGATTGATGTCATCCGGCCATGAGCTGCTACAGGTCGTTATGCGAATAAAAAAAATAAAAAAAATGCATAAGTCGTAGCAAATAAAAATGTGAGCCATGTCTCTGCACTTACTGTGGATACAGCATTTTTATTCATAAAGTGTAACGACTTGGTGCACGTCGTTTGACGATCATATCCAAAACAAAAAAAAAGTTTGGAAATGCTGAAGGTCAATATAAATGGTTGTTTGTTTTTTTTCCCCGCAGTTGGTTATGTTTGTACTGAATTCATAGAAGGTAGGCTTCTTTCTCCTGCACTCATTTATTATTTACTGACAGTTTCTTTAATGCAACTTCTTATCTGGCTCCCAACTTTGAAATGTTATACTTTCCAAACATTCATTTAAGCAACTGCAAAAAAGAAAATAGTATCGGCAGTATTTTTCTTTTTTATCGATTTACAGAAGAGTGCAATTGTTTTTTGGGGAAACAATCATTGTTATCAGTGATGGGTTGATGAGGCCTCGTGAAACAGCTGTGTAGTGAAGAAAGTGTATCATAATACAGTGTTTTCATTTTAAAGTCAAATATAAGTAAAAAATGATGCCAGTTTTCATTGAATAAGTACATAAGAGCCAAATATTATTAAGAAGAGAGTGCAATCTAGTGGCCTTTAAAAATGAACACACTGTATCATGATACAATGAACACACTGTATCGTGATACAATGAAAACACTGTATCGTGATACAATGAAAACACTGTATCGTGATACAATGAAAACACTGTATCGTGATACACAATCTTTTTTATGCCAGTTTTCATTGATTTAGTGGATTAGAGCCAAAGACTATTAGAAAGAGAGTGCCATTTAGTGGCCTTTAAATATGAAGACACTATATCATGATACAATGAAAACACTGTATCATGATAAACGGTCGTGGTTTTTAAAAAAGCCACTAGAAGTTTGAAAATTACGCCAGTTTTTATTGAATTAGCGGATTAGAGCAAAATATTATTAGGAAGAGAGTGCCATCTAGTGGCCTTTAAAAGCTAAGACATTGTCTCATGATGCAATACAGAGACCGTATCATGATACAATGAAGACGCTGTATAATGAGTCATGGTCGTAGTTTTTAAAAAAGCCACGAGCACTGAAAATTATTCCAGTTTTCATTGATTTAGTGGATTAGAGCCAAAGATTTTTAAGAAGAGAGTGCCATCTAGAGGCCTTTAAAAAATGAAAACACTGTATAATGATACACAGTGGTCATTTAAAAAAAAAGCCACTACACGTTTGAAAATGATGCCAATTAGGGGATTAGTGTCAAATCTAAAGAAGAGAGTGCCATCTAGTGGCCTTGAAAAATGAAGAATCTGTATCCTGATACACTGAACACACTGTATCATGATACAATGAAAATACTTTACCATGATACACAGTCGTGGTTTGTAAAAAAGCCACTAGAAGATTTAAAATGATGCCAGTTTTAATTAAATTAGTGGATTAGAGCCAACTATTATTAGGAAGAGAGTGCCATCTAGTGGCCTTTAAAAAGGAAGACACTGTATTATGATAAAGGGACTTAACTATGCAGCTATTTTCATGAGTCCAAATGAACCAATCACTAATTGTTACATACTGCACAATATAATAAGCATTTCAATATAATGCATACAAGCATTACTTCAAAACAATAATACATTAAAATGCTACTGTCCTTTTTCTTTTCCAAATACAGTATAATTCACAGTAAAAAAAAAATGCATAGAACTTATCAACTGTCTCCAAGAATAGAGGTCTAACAGTTTTTTTACCCCGGATGGAGCTTTGAATCAAATTTGACTTACTGGTGCACAAGGATTCGGAATTCTATTGCATCCAGAGAAGAAATCCCGGGATAAAGTGAAAAAGCAAATTCTATCAGTCACAAAGACCCGCCACGGTCGGAGAGACAGTTTTCCATTACTGGAGTGGCAACAGATTTTTACCTAAGAACAGAGACTGGAGATTGTGTGCGTGCAGACTGAAGTCTTATCTGGCCGACAGCCCGAGTGCGTCATGGCTGAAGACAACATAGAAAAACATGTGGAAAAGACAAAAGGGGAGAAAAAAAATGCAAAGTATATTCTGTTTATATGTGGTACAATGTTTTTCTCTAATGCAAAATTGTCAAAATGCATGTCATGATTGCTCTTGTGTGCCCAAAAAAGTAAGTAAATGGTCACAGTGGGTTGTGATGTGAAATAAATCAAATGTTCCCACATGATACTATGTAATTATAATGGCCGTGAAGTCCTGCAGTAGTTGTAACGGTTATGAATAAATGTGTATAAAACTCAAGATTATCTGTTTGCATCCTAGTAATTAAATGCGGAAGCCACTTTTGATTAAGTCCATGTTAATTGTTTCGCCTTTTCCAGCGGCGGTTATTGATGGCTCAACAGGTCTGTGCCATGTTCCGCTCTGGCAGCTAATTACGAAGTTTGCCAGAGTGTTCACATTTAAAGCAATCGTGAAGCAGAAACCGATAAATGTCAGGTAGACTCGGACAGTTCAAGCAGACATGCTGGTACCTCGCTCGTATTAAATGTGTCTGTCAAGAGCATTTTATATCACAATTAAACTTGGGGTTTGTTTTTCTAATAGATTTTTTTAATTTGTTATTCAATAAGTTGAATCGTTTGATTTATCAATGGCAGTTCACCAACATTAATTTAGGTTGACCTGTAATGAATGTATCGTTTAATTTATTTTAAATCTCACCTAGGAAGTACTGAGGTAGAATCCATTTTTTTAAATTTGAATTTATTATTTTTGCGAGTGAAAATATTCACATCACAAAAAAGTGTCTTTTAGACTATTAGAGATACAGTCATTTGCACCAGCAGGGGTGAATATGTTTGTGTTCTTTTGTCAAAACTATTAGTAAAAATAAAAATAAAACATCAGGTCCATACAAATGGTTGTAAGTTATTACATAAAAATACAATAATGAAATGATTCAACGGACCAATTAATGTCCACTTCAGTGTGACCATTGTTTCACCTCAACAACTCAAAAGAAGACATTTTTTTCACAAGAAGGCAACTTAAAAACTCAAATTACTTGAATGCCTTATTTAAAAGGAATGCAATGACATGTTCTGCCATCACTAACATTTAATTGTTGTTTTTTAATATATATTTATCCAGGTAACAGTTATTTGAGGCCCTTAAAGTAGTTTTCCTAACTCTACTGCTTTTGAACCTGTTGATTTTTAAAATATTATTCCCATACATTTGACATATTTCATCTATTCCTTCCAGAGATAAACTTCCTTGAAAGGTTACAAGTCAGTTATGGATTTAAAGGATTCTCTTTAGCGAACCATAAGACGTCGGAAAACATGTTGATGTAAACACAAACCTGGCTGATGCTTGAATTTAATACAGGGATCATTCATTAGCCGCGGTACTTGAACATCCAATGATTACATTTCGTGTGTCCAAGTGCCTCGTGACTGACAGGAAATGAGTGTTTCCATAGATCCTCGACAAGTGTCTGCTGTGACAGGTCATTAAATACATTAAACAATAAATGATCACCTTTAATAAAATAACTTTTATATAAAAAACGAAATATAGAATATGTTTCCCAAAAGGTGTTATATATGTGTTATTACTAGTAAAGTTGTATGTCAATGCAATTCAAAATATGACGTGGTCAACCAAAAATAATATAAATCATTTTTATTGATTTATTTATTTTACATTTTGACTTACGATTGTTTGGCTTGAATTTAACATTTGGATCAATTTTTTTAAATGCTACTTTATGTAGAAGTTACTAATAGTGGTTAAATGGGAAACGTTCAAGAAAACTAGAAGTATATTTATTTTTTTATACTTGTTGTAACATTGAAACCATTACAAAAAAAAAGGAAACATGTAGGTTTTATCCTGGACTGACATTTTCGTTATTTAAACAAATTTAATTTCCTCTTAGGTGATCAAGATCAAAAAGATCAAAATATTTGTATTTTTAAATGAGAATCAAGCCTGATTTTGCCACCATAGGTAAAGAAGAACTGTCAAAGTGTCTCGGCAGCAGACATTTAAAAAGCATTTAGCTATAAGAGTCTGGTCAACGTCCACTCTCAGAACTCTCGTCTCTGTTACACGCTCTTTAAATGTCAAAAGTAAACACCCATGTTAACACCTACACACCACACCCAGTTAGGAAGAAAGATAGTGCACTAAAGAGAGAGCTTGAGTAGGTTGACCTTTACTTCACCACCATCAAAAGACTGTCCTTATCCAAATTTGTGGTGTAAAATAATTGTGAGTTTTCCACTATTGTCACCTTTTAAAACATCCATTATTGGTTTTAAACAAACTAAAATTAAAAATACATATATTTAACTATCTCTCTGAAAAAGAGCAACTGGATTTACCTGAATGATGGAAGACATTAATACTGATAAAATGGGACAAGATGAATACATGATGAAGGATGAATTGAATGCATAAACATTTTGAAGAATTATTCACTTTGTTGCAGTTCCTTGAAATTTGTTAAATCCTTAAAAGGGTTTTACGATATTAGTGTAAATGTTAGCACCAATAATGCTTTCCTATTGTTGGTGCTAATATGAATACTTCTTACTTTCATCATCAGTTGATCAAAAATCAACACTTAGAATTTTAAGTGCACAAGTGCATCCCAATAAGCAGTTTGCGAAAAAAATAAATGGCGTAAATGTCTTGAGAAAACACTAATCTTACCACACAAAAAAAGAACAACAATAACACAATGATACACAACTTAACAAATTGTTTCAATTGGTGAAAAGTGCTGTCAAGTGTTGACGATAGTGTTCCGGTTGCAATCAGTATTAAAATAAAGTTGGAGAAGTTGTCGAGTTATTTCAGGCAAGTGTTTAGCGGCAGTGTGCGCACTGGCCAAGTACGTGCACTATCCTAATGTGTACTATAAACCAGTGCACTCGGAGAAGTGCGTGATTTGGGACACAGCCACGGTTTTCATCTTGAAAAGCAAACAAGCAAGTTTCAAAATGATCCGTTTTTTCATCATGAATGTTCAAAATGAAACCAATTATTACAATAACATGGGCAAATTATAATTTTTTCTATATAGTTAATAACCACAGAGCCTCAAATGCCACGTTTATTTTTTAAACTCTTTTGATGTCAATTATGTGATAATATAAATAATGTCTAAACAAACAAAAAAAAAACAAGGTTAGCCTTTTCTTCATAGTTATCCTTTTATTGCGGCTAATGAGGAAATATATAAATAGCCGCAATATAAGATTTCAAACATAATCTGGTAATTATGAAAATAATTAGTCAGGGATGGAACCTATGGGTCCACAGCCTTGTGCGTATTACTTATTTAAATATTAATACGTATTGAATAAAAAAGTTGTGGCCAGAAATGATATATTTTTTTTACAAAAACCTAGTTTAATGCATATATTTGACATTTTTTATTAAATACCTCTTTCTTTTGGGTGCTCATTCAACCTCTGTATCACCAGAATATCTCAGATTATAGGTCGAAGATTGTAAAGTACTTTTCTTTTGAACACCATTATTTGACATTGTCAGCCCATTTTTTAATAACACGACATATCTGTGTATTAAACAGTACTCACCTGTGTAGCCAGGAGGACATTTGCACCTGAACTGGGGAGGAGATGATGGCGGACTCGTCGTCAAACACGTCGCTCCGTTCGAGCAGCTGTGTGGGTTCATCTTACAGGCATCGCCCACATACTGACAGAACTCCCCGACCCAACCTGGAGCACAGATGCACTGCAACGACACATCATTAACTCCGGTCACATTAAAAGTCATTCAGCATCTCCGTGGCAATTTTTCGAACCATTTAATAAAACAATTTAGGGCATGGCGTCATAAACATTTCAACTCAAGATTTGCTCTGGTATTTCTTCTCACATCATTTTAAATCTGCAAATCAAAGCCAATTTTTTTTTTTCTAAAGCTGTAATACAAAATGTATAATTGGAGCATCATTGCTTTGCAGATCTTCAAACACGCTTTCACAAGAAGAACAATAAATATTTTCTTGGCACCCGAGTATTTACCTGCGAAGCTCTGAATGACTTACCTGATATCGGCCAATTACGTTCAAGCACAATCCCTTATTCAGACAGTTGATATTGAGCAGCGCACAGTAGTCCATCATTTCTGCACAACTCTTCCCGGAGAACCCCCGCGGACATCTGTAGAGGGGAAATGTATCGACAACCAATTCATCCATAGTAACGGTAAAACACACGCCTTTGAAAGCAGAATTCCTTCAAGCAAACACAAGATGAATATAGAGATTTGTATCAAACAATCGTCAGATATTCGTGCGCTCAAGAAGACTGAAGTGATCGATCAACAATCTGAGGTGTCAACGGGTCAAATTTCATTCATTTAATTTGATTGTAAATCAATTTAAACGATCTAAATGGCCCCAATGTACAGTAGTATGCTGCCGTTTTTTATTTATTTACTTTTTGTTGTTGAAATAGAGAGAAAATGTGGGAAAATAATAAAGAAAATTGCCGCCTTTCTGTGTGGAGTTTGTATCCTCTTCCTGTGATTGAATAGTTCTACTCCGGGTACTCTCCCAATTACCCATTACTACTCTAAATGTCCACATACACCAGTCCATTTAAACAGAAATAGGCTATCTTCTTAGTACTTTTTATTTACTTCATTGCTGTCTAAATTGCACTGTGCTCTTCTTTTTTAAACTTCGATAATGTTCAAGTTTTTTTAATCGAATATATTTGATTTCTTTAGGTTTAGAATGCCTTAATACTTCAGTTTTCCCTCCTATTTATTGTTTATTGACTATTGGCCGTTTATATAGCACTGTTGGCCCATTGACATGTTACACAATTATTGGTTGATTGTTTTCAATGTTTTGTATTTTATTGTTTTTAATAAGAACATATAAACCTAATAGTACTTTCAGGATTATTTCTAGTTTTAAGATTAATTACGTTTTTTTTGTCGTAAAATCGAACATTATTGTTGATTTATGTTTTCTCAATACAAAGAATCTGCTAGAACCAATATATTTTTTGTAGTTTTTATTAAAGCTGTGCTTGACAAAAGAGTTGAGAGGGTGTGGGGGGCTTGATTTCTCCACCACAGTACTAATATGAGCTCAAGCAATTATTCATTTACAAAAATGTTTTTAAACTAATAGGAGCATCGATTATGAGACACATGCGCATACAACCACAATATCTTCTTGTAAACTAAACAGCGTATGGAACTAAAGTCCTGGTTCTTCAGTTAAACTTTAATTGACTCCAGAAGAACGTTTAAGACGTTAAGAAGTGAAAAAGCTCAGAACAGCTTTGTTTCTAAATTCTAATAATTTTTCCCTTTAATGAAAATGGTTTATTGTTGTTATTAATGGGTTGATGAGGCCTCATGATGCATCTGTGTTGTATCACGATACCGTGTCTTCATTTTAAAAGACCACTAGATGGCACTCTCTTCTATTTAATTGTTGGCTCCAATCCATTTCATCAATACAACCTGGCATAGTTTTTAAAGTTAGAGAGCCATCTAGCGGCCTTTAAACTGTGTCGTCACCACACATCTGTATCATGACGCCTCTTCAACCCATCACTACTGTCTTCTGTCTTTTTGTCATCCATCCAAATCATTGTATGTTCTTTTATCAGTCGAGGTCTTCTAGAGCTGATCCGTCACATACATGGGGATTAATTAAGTTTGATCATACATTTCGCAACCAGAATGAAAATAAATCCACTTTGAGGATCATTTCCTGTTTGTTGATACAACATTAAATAGAGATGTAAATGGCTCTCACGACAGATGGCAATGACATTCCACAACCCTGGCATGCTAGCAACAGTAGCTGGCGGGGCATGGATAATGGTTTCATTAGAAATATGATCTAGGCTTTAACTGTTTGACTGCTTAGGTTGAAAAATAGTCATGCATTTGCAAAACAGTCTCTCGATAGTTTTTCTTTTCTCGTATGTGTACCCAAATTGGCAGTAAATTGTAAGCCTTTATTGCTCCTAATTGAATCTATCCTGTCTGACAAATGATGCGCCTATTGCATTTTTATTGTCTACTGAATAGAAAAATTGTGTTCAGCCTCAAAGGTAAAAAAGACGTGACGGAGAGATCTGCAGCACAGATCTCATCTGCGTCAGATCTGAGACGGGGCACAGGCGATGACTGAGCTCAGGTGGAGTGCGCTTGGATGCCTTACACAGAGACTCCACTCTTGCTGCATCACAAGCTTTCAGAGCCAGCGGAATAGATGCTGTTTCAAAAGTGCCAGTCGCTGTGAGCACCTGTGCAACAAAAAAAACTAAAAAAAAATGGAAAAATATCTTATTTGCCACAAAGCCAGAACTGTGAGCTGACACGTGTTGAGTGGCAGACAAATAAAAGCAGCTTGATTGGAAGTGACGGAAAGTTTGAAAGGAAAAATAACACGGTAATAAATCAATGTCCTGATCTCTAAAGTGGGGAAAAAAAGGATGTCATGTGGAGGCTGAACTCTAGCTTCGGAATTTAAATTAGAATTATTTTTACATTTCCAATTTGTGTTTCAGGAATAAGAATTAAGATTAATGGAGAAAAAAAAAATCGCAAAGAGCACAAAAAAGAGATTTGTTGCTCAAAAATGATGACACTTGAAATAGAAAAATGTGATTATATGTATTTTTGAATAGAAAGCGTTTATTATTTTACAGTTAGCAGCGATTTGTGAAAGCTATCTCACAAGCTTTGTTCAAAACCTCTCCACCATTTTTGGACCAAATAAAAAAAAAATGATGAAGAGGCGAAAGATTTTCTCAAGACACATTTTTTTTTTAAGACGGATTTACAATATCTCTTAAGACAGGAGACCCCCTGGGGTGCAAAGCTAAATCCCAGCCAAAGAGCACACTCTGTACCCAAGTCAAGTGACCCACGTTTTTAAATCCCTTTACACAATACTTTATATTTTTGTAGCTATTTTTTTTCCATTTGTCATGGTTAGAATTACACTTTTGGAATCAAAGTTTTGTAAAACAATGTGTTTAATTAGATATAATGAGGACTTTTAACACGGATCAGAATACTTGCTTTGGACCGTCACAGTATATTTATACATATATTTCCTCTCATCTTTGTTTTGAAGAGTCAACACTGATTTTTTTGCACGGATTAATGTGAGTGCTGTGAATTTGTGGGGGATTACAGAGAATCGAGAGGCTGCACATGAAGGATCGGTTTAATATGCATGAATCAACGCAATCTTGACATTGAAAAACCCCCGGAAGGGAATGATAAGAGGGAGATAAACTTGTGGGGAGAAAAGTGATTGACAAGAAACCCAATATGAATAATTCCAAAATATACAAATTCCATCGTAATGACTCGCTAACTTCAAAATGTTCAACAGTTATCACAGTAAACTGTCAAAGTAGGTCACAGTCAATTACGGTTGAAATGGTCTGGTGGTCTCAAGCTGTGTGTCACTGATGTCTCCCATAGTCCTGCCGACAATACAACTAATAATACGATAGCTGCCGACCTTTCAAATTCTCATTTTTCATTTTGTTTATTAGGTTTAACTCAACTTACCTGACATTTAAATGTCCCGTAACATACAGTTTTCGAATTAATTATGTTTTTTGTCGCAACATAGTATTTTGATTTATGTTTTCTCCATACAAAGAATCTGTTAGGGCTTGATTTCTCCACCACAGTACTAGTTAATTTACAAAATGTTCTTAAACTAATGTCCACTTTAAGAGCATCGATTATAAGACGTGTACGCATTCCACCACAATATCTTCTTGTAATAATTGTTGGCTCTAATCCTTTTAATCAATAAAACCTGGCATAGTTTTTAAAGTCAGAGCGCCATCTAGTTGCCTTTAAAAAGGATACCATTAAACTGTGTCGTCACCACACATCTGTATCATGATGCCTCGTCAACCTGTCACTACTGTATTCTGTCTTTTTGTATTCCATCCAAATCATTGTATTTTCTTTCATCTTATTATTTCAACTATAATATCAAATTTTAAGACGGTGTTTATCCGTCACTTATACGGGGATTAATAAAGTTTAATCATACATTTTACAACCAAAATAAAAATAAATCCATAAGCACTAATAAACCGACATCCTCGGTGTATCCTGAGACTGCCCCTGACTTTATCTACAGTGTCAGCCCTGTAGAAGGAAAAAGAAAAGAGAGAAACTTTCACACAAGCAGCTGTTTGTTTGCATGTTTGATGTATGCACGGGTTTGTGAAGCTGTTTTGTTTGTATTCACTCTGAAATGTCTGTTTATCGCTATAGACTCTTTCAGCACTTGCATCATTGTGAAGTGCCCAAGGCAGTTCATGTGAAGGAGGCTCTTTCTATTCACTCGACAACAACCCACACATGTGAGAACACTGTCTCGCAGGAAAACCCTGATGACGGGCCATCAGCAGATTCCATGCTAAGTGAAAAAGGATGGGGGACGAGGATGCCTGGTTCGTCTAAACCAGAAATGTGTGTCATTATTGTCGGACTTGAGGCTTCGAAGAAAACTAAGTTGATCACTTCCAGACGAACATGGCAGTTTGACGTTTATCTATACAGCAGCTTGAGATCATTTAAAGGTTGAACACGTTTGAGAAATTTCTGTACACAACCGGCGGTGGTGAAGATACATCAAGATGATACATTATCATGACATTAGAGAACAAAAAAAAAAAAAGAGGTGCAACCCAATCATCATCATCATGTCCATGTCACTGTCGGCACAAACACACAAAGGTCTGGCTCCAGTGCTTTGAGAAATCGACTGCTTCACTGCACTGATGTAGCTCGCTATACACCTTCCATATCCAGCAGCTTCCACACAGACAAACGTATATTTTTGATTGACAAGTGGATAAAAAGCAAAATCAAAAGTATAAAATATGTTAAAATTATATATTATGGTCCATCAACATCATTTTACTGAGCTAAAATAGATTTTTTTTTCCTGGTCGGAACAGTTTGCCTGCCGGAGCTCCTTTGTGACGCACATGCAATATTATCGCATGTAAATTTATGGATATCATCCCTATTTAATATGTATCAATTATGGTATGAATGCCAGCTAAATTAAAAATATTTAAATTTTGATAGGGCTCTTCTTCTCCCCCTTTTCCGCCGCCTTACAATTAACAAAAGGGCCTGAAATCCTTTTAATATTACTTATATATTGCAATATATGGAGGTTGAATTAAATCCAAATTTGACATATTTTTACTTCAGAACTCAACTCGGATCAACAGGCAGGCAGACAAACCTACTTCTTTTAAAATTGTATAAATCTCCCAGAGAAAAAAGTATCACTCAAGAGTTCAAGAAGAGAATAAACATGCTTCTCAAGTGAGAGGTGAATTCACTCCGACATCTAGATAGATTGCCATGACAATGACCTCAATAGAAGCCAAGCTGTGTGTGTGTGTAAGTGTGTTTTTGTGTGAGTATGTGTGTGTCTTCACCTGCAGATATAATCATTTCCTCTGGACAGACAGGTAGAATTGTTGAGACAAGGGGAAGAGCTGCAGACATCCTGTTGCTTCTTACATTCTGAAGTTTCAGTTCCATCTTCACAGAGGCAATCCTGCATGGAATGGAAAAAAAAAATACAGTAAGTCCTAGATCGACTGTTAGTGATGGGTTGATGAGGCTTCATTAAACAGTTGTATACTGAAGACACTGTATCATGATACAGTGTCTTGACTACACAAGTGTTTCATCGACCCATCACTACTGACTATTAATGCTAATTAGTGAATCAAAGAATGACAATTAGTACATCCCCGCACCTTCATATGCCAATACAAATGTCCGAACACTGTCTTGTTTAATATCTTGACTTATTTCTACTTATTCCTTTTCATCTTACCGTATTTTTTAAAATGTATCCAATTCAGGCTTAACCCTTGTTCTGCCTCTGGGTCGAGGTGATCCGGAGGCATGAAAACTCTTGGAATATCTATTTGTGGTATCCCTTGTGTTGCCTCGAGATTTACGCAATGGTCAAAATGTCTTTTGGCATGATAATATGAAGTTAAATTTAAGATGTTTGTTTTGTGGGTTGATCTTTGGTCTTTCAGATGACCAAAAATAAAAGAAATGTAGGTTAGATACCCTATGTATTAATACAAATATTTTAAAGAATATATATTTAAATTACTCTGAAACCAAGCAGGTTTTTTCGAACCATCAAATAGAAAAAAAACAGTTTGAATGAATTTCCAGCTGCTCCTGCAGATGTCGAAATAAATAAAATGTTTATTGAGATCCATTTCAAACTGCACTTAAAAAAACATAGTTCCATTTAATTAAATTGGTTGAGGAAGCAAACTCTTCCCTGAACTCATATTTCGGAGGAAATATTAATTGCAGCTTTGGAAAGGAGCCAGGTGTGTAAAAAAAAAACAAAAAAACAAAAAGTATATTCATTTTTAATTAGAATTTCAAAAATGCCATTTCTTGTTTATCCCCGACTGGGGATAAATACAATAATTTAATGAAGAGAAAGTCCTTACTTGCTCTCCTATTGGGCAAGTCGTTGCGCCTCGACATGACGTTGACGTGCAATCAATCCCGGTTCTGGATTCGCAGTAGTGACCCTCAAATCTTTCAGGACAAAGACAAACAAAGCCGTCGGTTTTCTGTAGACAAGTGGCTCCATTTTGGCAAGGGTCCTGATCACAATTGCTTTTTCTTTCACAAGGAGGACCTGCAAAATAGAAACCGCCATTTACACACTGTGCTCTGATGTGGAGTCGACTCGGAAGGTTAAAAATAACAGTCTTTGATGATGACAGTTCATTTACCCTTGAAAAAACAAGACATTTTTCCTTTGCAGGTCCTTTTTTTCATTGGCTGCATCGTTTTGACATGAGTTGAGCTTGTTTGTTTTCACATTAATTATTGATATTGATGAACAAACACATAATTATGTTATATTAAACAGGTTTTGTCAAGTCAAAATCAATACATTCCACTTTAAATTGAAAAGAAAAACACTTGTTGTATAGCTGAAAGTTAGCAAACAGAAACTAGATTTAGTTTTAAGTCCCAATTATTGAACTTTTAATTTCTATTTTTTTACTAATAAGTGAGAAAGTAAAACAGTTTACATGTCTGACTGAATCCTTTATGAAGGACAGAGCTGTTAGTTCGCTGTTATATCAGTGTTGCAAATCCACAAGACATTAATAATCTTACACCAAAGGTTTCCCCCAAAAACTAACTTGTATAGAGGTGGCGTTAACATCTTTAGAGACACAGATTCCTTTTACACACCAGCAGTGATACAATTAGATTAATATTATATGTGCTCAAGTAATTGTGATACTTTCCCATCCATAGCTCACTGGGATACAGTGAGGAGTGTACATTTAAGATGAACTAACCACTCATTATATCAAATATAGGTTTACGAACTGGCTGATTCCAATAGAAAATGTGTGTCTCTGGATGGTTTATGAGGGGAGTTTGTTTCGCGCTCCTGGTGTTTGCTTTGCTCGGTTAGTCTTTGTGATGGACGACTGCATCTATGTTTGGTTGTTGCTGCTGTTTCTCATGCTGACTTTGTGTGTGCTGGCATGTGTACTTGTTTCGGTGAAAAAGTATATGTGTTGTCCATGTCGAGTTTTCAGGTCAGGCGAGTCTTGGCAACAAAATTAAGGGTTGCACTCCTGGTCAGATTGAAGTATATGTATTTAATTATATTAATATTGTTTTAATCATCTCCATTCTTCTTGTTCTCCCTCATTCAAATTTTTCTTCTTCTCTCTTTGTGTATGTTGTTAGGAATATTCACGAACAATACCATGTACGTCTTGCACAATGATGTGACTCGTATTTTAATAACGCTTCTATTCCGATATAACAACGTGAAGCTGGAATCCTTCTGTTTCCCTGTAATTCACTTCAAGGAGGTTTTTTTTGCTAAGGATAGCCCAATAACACTTGTTTTTACGTTGCATGTAACAAACACAAAAACAACAACATACCGGACGGAAATAACTCATTTGGTGCATGTCTTCACTCTTGTGGTTCTTTTCTACTCAATATAAATGAGGATTTATAAAGCTTGTCCTTTTTTTCCTTAAGCTCGGTAGGTGAGGTTTGTTTAAAAATAATGTGTAGATTTATTAAAATGGTTTCTTAAAACCAATAATTATACGGACGAGAATGATCTGAAAGTAAGGTCAATTCTTAATGAATGTTCATCAGCTACTTTATATATTGGATCTGAGATTGGAGATCATTTCAATATTTATTTATTTATGTTTTATGAATGAAACAGGCCTTTTTTTTAAGCAAAACTGATTTTTAGATGGAAACTACCTTCTAGAGGACTACCTACTAGTAGTGATGGGTTGATGAGGCCTCATGATACAGCTTTGAAGTAAAGACGTTGTATCATGATACAGTATCGTCATGTTGAAAGAGCACTAAATCGAACTCTTTTCTTTAAAATATTTACTTATACAGTGAAAGGTCTTTAGATGACGCTCTCTTCTTCAAGATGTTTTCATCTAATCCAGTAATTAGTATGCGATCTAATGGCCTTTCAAAATCAAGACACTGTATCGTGATACACAGCTGTATCATGAGGCCTTACCGACCCATCACTACGCACTAGTACTGTGCTACCCGGGACAAAACACTTCATTAACAAAAAAAGGTTTGTTTCTATTTAGGACATTCAATGACTCATTGTTTTCTGAGATGAGCCACCATGTTTATTTTAAGTTCTGCAGTTGCACAAGTTGGGATAAACCACAGTGACATTGTATGCAGAAGATAAAATTAGAAGAATGCATTCACCTGCGAGTTCAAGGTGAATAATATTTGATGTTATTCCCCAGTGAGAGTTTTCATTTTTTTGTGTTCTTCACAAGGTGCACGCACATTTATCTTGCCAGTGACTCTTTCCATGCATATTTTCTTTAATCCCCTTGCTGATACAAGAGCTGCTGTCCCTGAGGCGGCTCACTGACAATTCTGTGGGGATCAATCTCACCATGTACAACTTCAGGACTTTATTCAGCTCATCTTATGACACCAAATCAACTTTGCACCACTTATAAGTTCCCCTCAAAAACCATCCTGACTCATTTCCTTTACCCAAATCCATATATTAAGCGATGTGGGGTCAGCTTTCAATGTATGTGGTACAAAGTTTGGAATTTGATTTCATCAACATGATGAATACAATATTATTGTAGGTTCAATTAAGACATTAAAAGTAATAACAATGTTCATTAAACACATTTTAGGTTATGAACGTGTGAATTTATTTGTTACAATCCAAATGATAAAATCAGTTGTTTGACCTATTAAACCGCTAATACTTCTTATTTACAATTCAATAATTCTGCTTTGTTCATACAACAAGTCCCTTTGAGGTAGATACTTCCAGGATTGATGACGCGCAGTGACAAACCTTGTTGCTTGACAAATCCGAGTAGGTGTGGTTATGGTTAACATAATTTATTAGACAAATATACGAAGCGTTTTACGTGGACAGGTCTAAAGCCCATTTTTTTTAACAATAATATTTCAATGAAAAGAGAGTTTACTGATGAATACAATTTAAGAGACACTTAAATCTACACATTAGTTGCCCTTGAAAGAAGAAGTGTCCTATTTCAAAGAGATCAGTTTGTGGTGTCCTTGTTTATAAAAGTGAGGTTTCAATAGAATAGCTGTTCTTTGTGATGGATTATAAAACCATCTAGTAAACAAAAACCCTTTACATTAAGCAACATGAACCCATCACTAGGTAGTGCCCCAGATTAAAATCGAGTTTTAAAAACGATGGAAACAGTGGTTGAGGTATCATGAAACAATGTCTTCAAGACCACTAGATGCCAGGTTTCAATGAATTAGTAGATTAGAGAAAAATATTACAAAGAAGAGAGTGCCATCTAGTGGTATTTCAAAATAAAGACACTGTATCTTGATACCCATCACTAGTACATGCAGTCAATCAGACACAAAGATCTGATTCACAGATACGACTAGCAAACACAGTTCTTAGTAAATATGCCCTTTTGTGTGAGTCTTTTACACAAATACTCACGTAGCTGTGGGTATTTAATTTATACTCAATTAACCTTTAATGGTAAAAACACTAACAGGATTAAAAACAATCGGAGCCTCTTGCCAATTGGAAATGACCCTATAAAGATTGTAATACCTCTGAACCAATGCCCTCGAGGAAGAGGAGAGAAGAGTCAAAGTGGGGGAAAATCTCATTTGAAGCATCCCACGAGTTCGGCTCATTATTCTGTGCGCATAGACTTTGGCCTGTGAGGGCAGCCGGCGCTGGTGCAGCCACTAACTTTCACTTGATTAATGAGGCCGCTGCAGCAGGAAGGAAGAGGTAGCGGGAGCTCCACAAGAACTCCCAAGAAGCTGATGGGACAGCGGGAGACCATAACAGAGGCGAAGCACTCAGAAGGGCCTGCTTACATGAGAGAGCAGCTGCAATTAAAAGCTATTTAGACAAAAATCTGAAAAGCTAAGGATGCGTGTTTCCCATCAATTTACTTCAAATATAATGCAAGAGAATTATTCATTTTAATTTAGAAAAAGCTTAAAAAATTCACCGCAGCACTGGATTTGTGTGGCCACATTAGGGATTCAATTTACTGCATAAATTCAGCCTCGGCACGGTTTAAATGTTTTTGCAATTTGAGAAAATAGCCACATTAAAAGATGAAAAAACAGCACTTTAAACCACAGGGCGAGTCGTTTAAACATACACACCATGTTAAAAGGATAGATCTAAGGTTGGTCTGGTGTGGATAAGTCTGTCAATAAATCTGTAAGACAGTGTGGGTAGATCTCATGAAAATAGACATCATCAATCCTGTGACTTGGATGATGTACTCTGAATCCTGAACGTCAGAAGTGGTTGTGTTTTGTGGCAATTGCAACTGGCACAAAAAGTTGAATTATTTCCAAAGATTGCAGAGAACTGTGCACGTCATCAATTCACTCACTTTATTCTTTCATTTGTTGTACTTTTGGCTTTGATTTTACTATTTTATTATGTTAACAAAAATAGCACCTACAGCTTTATTGAAACGACATTGTCCCAGGAAACGATGTTTGTCTTCTAGTAAGAAAACGAATGAAAAGACCCGTTGAGTCAGAGCACTTAAAGATTTCATTGAAACAGCTGATTTCGTGTTTTGCTGGATTCAAACTAATAAAAATGTTATTTTTGCCTCGACACAAAAGACCCAAATGATTCCATTCAGTGCAAGTCATCACAGTAAACTCATGACGACAAAAGTATATGGTTAAATGTGAATTGTTTGGTACAATATTGGCTTGTACAGTTATGTAAGGTACAACAACATACATTGTAAATATATATATTATCATTACTTAATAAGTGAATGAACATTTCACATTTTTATTGGTGTACATACACACATACATACACAGATCTTTCCTTTAACTTCAATATATTAGTGGTACATTGTGGAGGTTTTTGTTAATAGTTTGGGTGTTTCTCTCCTTTTTTCTCAGTTTGCATTTTTTTTTTTTTAGAAAGTTACTTTAAATTTGTTTTAAACATATAAAACATATTGCCTTCCTGAAATCCCAGGTAGCAGTTTCTTTTTCTGAGGCCGAAAAGAAGCTTTGAGCAGAACTCACTGTTCTTTTTTTCCCAGTGTTATGTCTCCATTTCACACTCAGAGGATTACACTTGCACTCTGAAATGAGAAACTACAGATTTGCTGGCTAAGAAAAAAAGGAAAATATATATCGATCACATATTTAACCATTATATTTTATTCTATTTATTCTATTACATTTTAATCAACCAGTACGACCTTAATGTTTTTTTTATGAATTTGCTCATGAGTTCATGCTATCCTTTGTGAGTAAGTTGTTAATGGTATTTATTAAAAATAATCTGTAACTATAAATATTTATCTTTTTAACATATTCTACTCCAACAGAATGCAGATCAGAAATGGAGGTATGTGGTTTTGCCTTTTTGAGACCAACATGTTGAAACTCAAAATACAAAATCATTTACCAGATACTACAGATGTCACTGAATCCATGCATGTGTTTTTAAATAATATATATTTTCTATATAAAAGCCACTTTGACCGCAATACTGAGGATTTAAATTGCTTGGACACCAGTTTGATTAATACGTGTGTGTTTCACTTCAATATGTCACTTAAACATTTTTTTTTTCTAGCATAAATCCCTTCAACACGTATTTCTTAGTATTCAAAAACATTATACTGCAAGTTAATTGAAGCCATACAAATGTTTTCCTACTTTATTTATCATCATATTTATATGTTAGAGTACGTATAACACCAATTTAAAAACAGGACAACAAACAAAAAAGAAAAGTATTTGATCCAAATGTTCAATATTCAACTAACTTTACAATGTGAACTTAGCTGAAAAAAACTGAAAAAGTCATCTTTAATATAAAAATAAAAATAAGTCCACACAGAACTCTCCTTCAGTTTTGATACACTAGTTCTAAAACATACATTAGACCTGTATGTAGTTTGAAACTGGGTGTAGAGTAAAAAAGCGGAGCAGGGACAGAATGCAGAGCTCCTCCTGGACAAATTACAGTACAAAGAAAACAATAAATCAACATGAAAACCCACCTGGACTTTTTTTTCTTTTTCTGCTTTAAAGTTCACTGCATGCTGCCTTTTTTTCAGCCGACACTACCGACCAAGGTTTATCCAGGTCCTTCTGTTTCCTCAACAGCACATTATATTGTCTTGAAAATAGCTAATAATAGCTGGTAATGCTTTACATGCACTGCTCCGTGTTCACCAGTGCCATTTTTTAACAGTTGGAATCAGCCAAAATAAACAGCAAGAATATTATTGGCTGTGTACATAGCAAACTGTTGGACCATCGCTGATGGAGTTTGTTCAAAGTGTATCAAAACAGTAATCAATGGAACTTAGTTTAACAATAAAAAATAGAACGATAAAAGAAATCTAAACTACCAGATGAGATCTTTAACTCGCATTAATGAATGGAAGTATTTTAAGTCTATGTCAAGTTTAATAGACTACATGTGACGGACGGTGTCAGGACTACTTTTGTAGTTGACCTTTTAAAACCATTTACCACGAGTTAATTGCATGTTTTTGCTACATACGCATGGTCTTCGAGCAAATATGATTATGTGATTGCGCTCGAGGCGCCTGACAGCGAGCTAATATCAGCAATTATATTCAAATAATTGCTTTAAACTGTCACAGTAAGTAGATGCCTACCTGAGAATCCATTGTCACAGACGCAAACGATGGAGGCTGGTGACACGTGGACGCACGTTCCATTTGTACAGATTCTGTCACAATGTTCCTTCACGGTGACTTCTGAGCAGTTGACTCCTGAAACAAATGGAAGAAATTGCACATCAGTAATCCGTGCAAGTAATTGCAAAGTGATGGAGATAAGCAGGGTTGTTTACATACTTATCAAATATAAATATTTGGAATCTAAATTGACTACTAATTGTATATATGCAGTTCAGATGGTTTTGTGTGAAATTCCATATTTATTCAGGGAGGTAGAGAGGGGCCCAAACAAAAACCTTTTTCCAATCATTTTCACATTTCTACATGATTTTAGAAAGGAAAAAAAAGAAAATTTTTTAAAGATAATTGAAAATGTTAATTTAAGGAAGAGAAATTAATATATTTTGGTTTCAGAATTTACAAAATAAAATATGTTTTAGCCATTTGCCCTAAAAAATACAACAAGGAAATGCCTCATCGTGACAATGTTTTGAAATTATTTAGTTATAAAGTTTGCCCTCGTCTTCAATCGCGGTGAATGAGAGGTTACAATAGTGGAGCCCATTATGACGGAATACAGGGCTCCACTCCTCCTCCGACCAGGTGTAAACGCACCTGCTTTGTTTATACAATGAGTCCCTTGGAAGGTGGAGAATTCCGGGATCGATGACCCTTGATACTTGACCAATTATTTTATTTTAAGGAAGACAGGCCAACAAACATCAAGTATGGCTTTACATACATACAGAAAGATGGCCCAGGATTGTTTTATAAATAATAGAAAATACAATGTAAAAGTTGATGTTTTATATATAAAAGCATTTGCTGTGTTTTGCAAAGGGGGTTATATGATGGGTTGATGAGGCCTGATGATATAGCTGATACAATAGAGAACAAACAAATATTTTAAACAAAACAGTGCCATCTAGTGATCTTTTATAATTAAGACACTGCATTATGATAACTTGTCTTCACTACATTGCTGTATTATGAGGTTTTTTGGGGGGCCTTGGGAAGTCTGGGAACCCCCTGGTCTCAGAGAGCCTTTAAATCATGCTCAAAAATATGCATTCTTTCAATACCAATGTCTATGTATCTAATCCTGTTAGTACCTGCAAAATCAGATAACGAAAACCAACATTGTGGCCAAAAATGGATTTGTGTTTGTAAATATATATAAACACATTTTAAGCAAAACAATTAATTATTCAGGGACAATTGAGAGATGTTGCTTTGGATTCACCAATTTTTTTGAAGGATTTGTCGAGAGCTGTAGCATGAATTTTCACGTCACAGAACTTAATTGCTCACTTTTAATTTGTAATTATTTATTATTAAACATATAGAAAAATGTCCATATATTATATATATATATATATATATATATATATATATAAATATATATATATATATATATATATATATATATAGATAGATAATACTGACTTATATAAACAATTGGTGGAAGTGTGTTTCGTAGTATTCTACTCAATTCTAGTCAAACTATATGAAACAAAAGGGGAGGTCGTTATCAACATAATTCAGGATATCACTCACCTGTAAATTGTGCAGGACAGAGGCATGTATACGGCCTGTTGTTTGAATCAGTGGCTTTATTACTGACACAGACACCTTGGTTTTCACAGGGGTCCTCCGAACAAGCGTCAACATATTCACAAAACTTTCCAGTGTAGTGTTGCTGGCATTGACACTGATATACAGTCTCCCAACGGTGTGTTTGACAAATGCCTCGCCCAGAACAAAGTGGTGCCCCGAAAGAAGCCTGGCAGGTCTGAGTTTTTATCTGCACCTGCAGTCTCAGGCCCAGTTTGCACAGTTGCGTGTCTCTCTCATGCAGGGCGACGAGGTAGAGGTGACCCGGGACCAGCCATTTGGCGTCAACCTGCTTGGCTTCCTTAATATTATGAGTTAAAATAAATTGATCGGTTCGGTCGTGAGCGGAGCAGCTGTCAAAGTCGTGTCCCGACACGTTGAGTAATCGGATCCCGTACGACTTCAGCGTCTCATCGGCCGACATCAGCAGTTTGTCCCCGTGCTGGAGCTCAAGTGGACACATTTGAGGAAAGTTGAAAGGTGTCATGCTCTCTTCTTTTGGAAAATCCCAGCACTCCGAGGGGCCACTACAGAAACGTCCAATGAGTGTCCAATTAATTTGAATAGCGCGCTCTCTCGGGTGCCATTCAAGTGAAGCCGGTCTTTTACAAATTGTCTGGCAGTGTATCAAGGTCAGGATGAAGGACACGAGCACGACTATGAAGTAGAATTTTACTGGTTCCATGTTCTTATTCTACGATAGATTTAGCTGGAGAGTTGCAGGAGTTGATGATTTTGGGCCTTTTTTTGCAGATATCTGTGGAAAAGAAAATAAATATCATTAATCAATAAGACTGATTTCTACCGCCAGTCCAGCTATACATCATAAACAAGTCATTTTTGACAATATCATATGGGCAACATGGGTAAAATATATAGCTAATTTCGCTAAAGTCGGAGTCAGTCATTGATATTTATTTGGGATTATTTTTTTTATTTAAAGCATAATAAAACTTGTCATCTTTGACAACGTCATACTGGCAAACATGGCTAAAATATGAAGATTGCATTTTCAATTTATCATCAAATATTTTCTGGGATAGTAGCCACATCCGCTAGAACATATTGTTGGCAGTCAATAAGTGTTAATCATGGAAAGTATTGATTTATCACATCCAAGCCATTTTAAATGATCTGAAACATGAACTGGTTGAATCTGATTGAACAATAAATAGAGAAATAAAATGATAAATAATAATAATGAATGAATAAAAAACTTGTATTTTAAACAGTAGCAAGTATAACAGAGATAACAAAAAACCTACAGAGCTTGATCGCCGTACGATGTCGGTGCTATTGTGAGTTAAGTTACGATGACTTGATCACATACTGTGTGTGTTATAAAAAAATAGAGACACCAAGACCCGACCTTACATTGCTACTGGTTGGTAAATATTGTGTGTTCACTTCCACGGTTGGCTAGATTTATGCAAAAGTACGACATTTTATTTTCGTGAAAAATTGAAATATAGAGCATGATGAGGCAAATATAAGCATATAAGAAATGTCAAGGGTGGCGTGAGAATGTCACAACCAGAGCGTGACTTGGCAGGTCTGGTTAAACACTTTGCTGCAAGTCTTCCTGATCAATAACATTGATGACTAAAAAATGCCTTTCACCCCTTTTGATCAACATGAAGTAAAAATTAAACTGACGCTTTTATTAAAGTAACAAAGGCAATGAATCGGTGGATGGAAAAATAGAAGACTACGATGTTTCATAGTGATGGATGAGATGTTTACCTTTGAATTTTAAGAATGAAAAGTATTTCATGTTCAGACTGATCACCTACCTCTACATAAAATGCCCTTGGTGTTGACGATCTCCATAATGTTCCACAACATCTACATGTTATGCAAAAGTTCAGTAGCTGTGTACAACCTTAATGCAAAACCTAAATATTGGTCTCATCATAACTCTACAATTATTTGTTAAGAATACATTAATTCAGGTGTATTATCCTCAGGACAAGATAATACAATACATACAGTCTTATGTCAGATTCCAAGTGCTATTTTTTTTCCTCACAACACTGAGAACTACTTATATCTGCGGAACACATCCAACACTGTTTGTCTTCTTCTTGCCTCCCCACCCTCCTGCTCATTCATCCAGCTCTGCACCTCATGAATTCTTCTGCTTACGTTCTCATCCATCCATCAACTGCAGCCGCGGCTATCTTCCTCATCATCGCTCTTGCTATCCATCCCCTCGAACTTCAACTCTTGCTCTTCACATTCTGCACAGCCAACATCTATCGTACATTTGTCTACCCTGGTAGAGGCATCCCTCCTCTATAATATTGGTTTCATTTTTCGCAGTTAAAGGTCGTTTTTGGGGGAGTGTTTTTTTTCTGCCTTGAATTAATGGTTCCTCATTCTCTTGTGTTATCAATCATAACGCTGTCAAAAGGTTTCAATTTGAAAACATAGGCTGACAATATAAATCTTGTGACTTGATACATATGCTTCTTATTTTTTTTATGTAAACCTCCTAATCAATCTTTTTTTTTTTTAAAGATTTAAAAAAAAAGTTTGTTTGCAACATTTAACTGTGCAAAGTTTTAAATAACTACATCAAAAGAAAAAGAGGGACTAACATTAATGGTTACATTTTACTTTTAGTGAGCAGTTCTTAAGCGGCATCCTGATACATATTCCATCGACATATATGCATTTTTTATTATGAATAAAAGTTAGATTTTTATATCAACTTCAATCTGTTGAGTTGCGATGGCTTGATGATGCCTAATGACACGGCTGATGAGGTATCATGATACTGTAAGTAAGTAATTTATATTTATAAAACAGTTTCTGGTCAGTTTTCTGCAGTATTGAACTAGAGCCTTGTCTTCGTCAAATACAACACCCAGGTTTCTCAGGCTCAGTTTGACAGACTGACCTACGCCTCCCAAGTACTGACTCAACTCAGTCTTCCTTTGTAAAGGCCACAAGATATCACTCTGAGTTTGAAAAATGGTGCCAGGTTTTTATAAAATTAGTATATTAAAGCCAAAGATTGTAAAGGAGAGAGTGCAATCTATCGGCCTTTCAAAATAAAGACACTGTATCATGATACGTCATCCGCTGTTTCATGAGGCATCATCAACCCATCACTAATGTTTGCCATGTTGTTCGAATATTTTGCTGTATCCATTGCTTCTTATCAAAGCACAGGAGTGGCTGAATGTTTGGTGTGATATCAACGTCTCAACATGCTGCTGCTGAACGAAATTCTGCTGTTGTTTTGGGGGAATTGACTTTCGTGAAGAGGGACTAAAGGGACAAAAATACAATATTGTTTTCAAAACACTGCCGCCTGGACCTACAGATGCCAAACCAATGTTGTCAAATATTCCACTTTCAAGAAACGTTCTGTTCCAGTGACTGATGGCACAGCTTTTGTTTGTATGAAAGCCTTACAACAACATGTATTTATATATGATGTGTGGCAACTGTCTCATATTGTAGGGGGGGGTAAAAATAAGGTTTCTAAATGAATATTTTGTTAATCTTTATTTATTCTTTATGAATATGTGAATATTTTGTGTAAGCTTTTCATCTAATGTTATAGTCATGCAGTCATAGTGAAGGAGGAGAGGGATTTGAAGAGAAAAGTCTGGACAAAAACTTAATTATGAAAGTGTTAGCTCCTTATTAGCTTTACTTTGTCTGAGAAATTGTTAATTATTTTATGAACGACATGTACAGTATTTCATAGAGGTATATATTTTGTTCGAGTTTTATTGTTGGAGGAAAAATTAAAATAACATTTCTGCTGTAAAATTTGACTATCAATGATATGAATGACATTTTTCAGATGCTTAAAAGGAAGACATTAAAATTAAGTTACAGTATGCCTTAAAATAAGTGGCCAGGTAAGGGTCTGCGCACTCTCAGGGCTTTAATGAAGTATTTTGTGATCCATCTTGTTCTAAAATGTTCCAAACATCTCTCAAATTCCAAGTGGACATAATGAGCTTATGCTTAAAAGCTTAGTTTAAATTATTGAGATTATGAGACCGTATCCTGCCTGAGTCATCAAAAAAAGTTCCTGTTCCATCCCATTCATATCCATAATAAGTAAAGTAGCGTGAATAAATGTATTCATTAGTTGTCCCTTGAGGTGCCGAGTCTTCTGTTCAACGCTCCAACTTGCAGAAAAGTCTGCCATCAGAAGCATTAATATCATCTAACAACAGCTATTCCATCCAGGCTGTCCTACTCTTACACCATGCTGCTGACCACCAAGTGTGTCACAGCATCCTCTGCCTCCCTGAGGTTCCTACAGAATGTGACAATGTCAGATAAAATATTCTCTCTCGCTCGTGCTGCGGCGGCTGCTTGATACCTCACTGTCAGTGGCAGTGGGATGATTTAAAGAAGCACACATTGTCTTCTTTCCCCCCCTCAGGTCCGTTTCACATGATAAAACCACATCACCAGAAATGATGTGGAAGCTTCGGCGCTTCAATGGAAGAAAGCTCCTTGATCTATGATTGGTGGTGGACTGGTTGGAATTACACAACTGATAGTAGCTGAAGCGGTGTTGAGCTAGAGATGTTCGTATTAAAAGGAGAAGCAAAATTAGAATTCCATGAGAATGCTGGAGAAGTGATATTTTATTTATCCCCTGTTTGAGTCAAGCTTTGTAAGTGTTTGTGTGCAGGAGTGAAAAAAGGCTAACAAAAGGAATACAAACAGGGAATATATGAAATAAAAATGAGTTAAAGAAGTCATTGATAGCTGGGAACGATTGCTTGAGAGGAAAACTTAGCCAATTACTTTTTGCGATTGTGTATTCTCAAGTAGTCTTGGAGTTCTACTTTGAGGTAGTGGTGGGTTGATGAGGCTTCACGATACAACTGTGTATCTGTTTCATGATACAGTGTCTTGATTATAAGGCGGCCTGATTGTACTATTTTCTTTATAATCTTTGACACCAATACAAACTTGGAGTGCCATCTAGTGGCCTTTTACAAATGAGTTCACTGCATCATGATACAGTGACTTCACTACAAAGCTGTATCATGTAGCCTCATCAATCCATCACTTTTATTCTTGGGCTAATTCAACCAAACTGTTCATTTTTCAAATAATTTGCGGTGAAATTTTTTTTTTTTAAAATTGATATTAAAAAGCGTGAAGAGATCCTGGCGAAAGATTAATTTGCAAATGATTGGAATACACCATTTTTCAATCGTCTCTTTTTAATTGAACTGGGTATGAATGCGCATTTAACATATTTTGGTTTCCGAAAACCAAGAAGAGGAAAATGAAGTAAAAGCAAAAAGATGATGTAATGAGAAAAATGCAAATTATGTACAAAATTAAGACTCATGCAAAGCCAAGACAGCTTAAATGAAAATTGCAATAAATAAAGAAATCAATATTTTCATTACATCTGAAGTTGATATTATCTTTAACAAATGATTATAATCAATTGTATTTGTTATTGTAGTTTAAAGTTCAGGTTTGGAAAAAGAGGATGAGGCTTCATGATACAGCTGTGTATCTCTGTATCATGATACAGTGTGTTCATTTTAAAAAGGCCACTAGATGGCAGTCGCTTCTTTATATTCTTTGACTCCTAGCCAAACATGACAAATGAGTTTACTGCATCACGATACAGTGTCTTCACTACACAGCTGTATCATGAGGCCTCATTAATCCATCACTATTATTTTTGGGCTAGTTCAACGTTCCTTTTCTTTTCTCAAATAAATTTAGTGTTTTGGTTGAAAAACACAACTATTTGAATAGTAATTAAAAACCAAGAAGAAGAAATATAAGGAAAACAAAACAATGTCATAATGAGGAAAATAAGGTAAAAAAAAAGGAAAAACAAAAAAATAATGAAAGCAAAACAATGACATAAGATTATGAGAAAAATTACAGATGCCAATTCTGCCCCCATGGCTTGTAATGGAAATTAAATTGCATTAAAAAAAGAAATATATATTTTAATTACAGCTGATGAGAGGTTGAGATTATTAAAAAATAAGGATATAATCAATTATATTTGTTATCGTAGTTGAAAAAGTCGAATGTTATACAAATACCGAATAAATTAACTTCATGGTAATTGAAGTGACAATCCAGGATTTGGTTCCAACAATATGCTCTTTAAAAGACTTAGCTAAACTAGATTTTTTTTTTACGTTTCCAGCTGTGTTTGAGGAGGTGGGAGGAGAGCAGCAGATGATTAGGAAGTTTCGCACCATGTTGGATCTTTTCCCTGTAGCTGATTAAACACCTGTAGTTCTGAAGCAAGAAGCAAGTGCGAGAGAGACATTTGCTGTTCTTCATTTTACGGCCCAATGACACGGCTGTGTTTACACCGACTGTATAAATCTTCTCCCACAGCCTGTAAAGCTAATGTGATTTTTTTTTTGTCGGTCGTTCAAAAGGACATTTACATTATTAATTATATAGGGAAAAAAAAGTCTGATGTATATAAATTAATGGAGCATATTCATTGTACTGGTGTGTCTGACTCTAGACAACCATTCAACATCTCAAAAGGGATATAAATGCCAGGTCAAAACTGTCTGCAGTGAGAACAAGGCACTGTTGATGTCAACAAGGGACATTTTTGAAAGGTCGAAGGGATATTTAGAGGACCTCCTAAATCCACTGAAGAAGCACAGTTAGAGGACTTTGCCATCAGTTGCATATAGCCTTTCCGAACTCCCTTGGTGTCATCCAAATCCACCCATCACAAGCACCTGGGCGTTGTAGGGCAGTCCAACTTAAAGCTATTGTGCGACATCACATGGACCAATTCCCATTTGTCACCCTCCCTAGTAAAGTCCAATAAGCGGAACTGCAGAGGAGGATTTATTATAAAGGAATTATCAAACCTCAGTTTCAAGAGCAGTAGTATTGTACTAGTCATGGCACGGTGGGCACGTTCTCCACACTCAGAGGATTCTTTGAATGCGAGTTTGCTCGAACCTGACCACTTGTGGACTTACTAAAGGTATTAATCCATTTTTCTCTGGGGAACGTGGCGGATGCTTCCTGAATAGCGCTACCAAATGGTTAGAAGAGGCTATTTGGTACCTGTATGATCAGTGTCAGACTCTGGTCCACAATTATGGTAAAATTCCTTTTCAGTGAGGGGTGGGTCTCAGCCAGAACAGGCGGTTATGTTCACATTTTTTATGGACATAAATTCTCTGCAGTGCTAGTACAGAGAGGGTGTTCTCTTCTTACCTTGAGTACTTCAAATTGCAAACAAATGTTAAGCAACCAGGATGAAAATCATGTACTCTTAATCTGAATTTAGAAAAGGATGGGATATATTTTTACAGGAAGAACCACAGAGAAGTTGGTGCCCAGTTTTTTGAGGCTTCATTTGGGCAACATTTATTTGCATTCACATGATCCGCCAGATAATAAACTTTTGTTTCTAAGTAATTATTTCCCAATTTCGTAGACGTTGATTTTTCAACATTTTTTCAACTTTAATATGTCAGATTTTTGTTATTCATTCATTTTTTGTAAAAAAAATCTCTATGGCAACTGCAATCATGTTGTTTAATTCATTCATTTCTTATTATATTTTTAAAAATACTTTTGGTTCGTTAAAACGGTGTCAGGTTCACTTCTGATTTTCATAACATTTTCACCACAAAAGGTCAGAGCTCCCTCGACGGCTAAAACCAATTTCCTCCTCCTTTTCTTCGGCTAGGTTGGGAGGTCAGAAAGGAAATTGGAAGACATTGATACATCTCAATATAGTTGCTGTCGGCGCCACCTGGTCGCTAAAGAAGTCTGATACAGCTCACATCCTAACATTCCCAAATTCCACCTCCATAGAACCGCAACAACTCTTGAAAAAATCTTTGAGGATGTCAAGCTGAACTGAACATTGTTGAGGTCGTGAAAGCTACTGAAAAGGCAAGAATTCACACATAGTTCCTGCTTTCATTTACGCTGGATCCGTGGAATGGCATAAAGCATATATTTCCAGAGCTCAGCTTCATCTGGCACGTCAGAGGCTTTCTTTGTCTTTCTTGACGCCTTCGTTTTTTATCCAGTTGCCTACGTTGGTCTTTTTTTTTTAGTCTTCAAATCAGCAGATGACTAGTGGTATTCCACTTTTCAAGCAGACAGGGCTTACATAAAACAACATTGATCCCTGACCAGTATAGTTTCAACCATATCTAGCTGTCACCGTTAAACCATCAATCAAACCGATGCTTTTTACATCAACATTTATATAAACATGCATCGCGACCAGACAGAACATCGCATAACCAACGACATCAGGAAGTCTTTAATCCGACAATCCGGTGGAGAGACGCACAACGGAGATGTATAGAATATTTGTTGCCATCACGCAGGTGACAGTAAATAGACTGTCAGAGAAAATACCTTATTTTATCGATTATTTGGTGAACTCAAAAGTATATAGTTTTCTAAAATAAACCTTGCTCAAGGATTCATTTGGGCTGTACTTTCTGACCTAGAAGCGTTTTTGTGTGGTACACAGTGCTCAATATGCGCCGTCAAGATGTTTTAGTACGACTTTTGTAAACAACGCAATTGTGATATATATATACGCTAATGTCCGCCATTGTTGTCTGAAGAACTCAAGAAGTAGACAGAGTTCTTATCAGTGTTCTTGACTTTATTCAAGGAATCCCGCGGTTCCTACTTTGCAGATCACAATAAAAAACACACGACACAACACATCGGATCTGCTTAACTTTGCTATTATTGCGATACGAACCGTTACCATAGCAACCTGAACACGATTGCCATCATTCCGGGTGAATTAACTAAAGAACTCCAGCTGCTAAATGTTGGTGTCAACGGGGCGTTCAAAGTTAAACTGCGAGTTGTGTAGGAGCAGTGGATGACAGAAGGTAAACACACATTTAAGACATACGCCACTCTCCAGCTTTTAAACTCTGAAGATGAAGATAAAGTGTTATAACTGAAACTATTTCAAGAGTTATTTTGAATAAGCAATTTTCTGTACGTTAGCTGTAACAAACTTTTTTTTTGGTGTGTCCCAAATTGCACTTACACTTAATATTTTGAGTACAAAAGTGCGAGAAAATGTAGTGCGTTATGCACACTCAATTGGCGCACATAAATGGCCAGAAAATTGAGTGTGGATCGATGGAGCCTTTCCACCCTCGATGGCCGCCATCTTAGTTACATATATGACGCTACGTCTTGAGCTATGTCGCTAAATGGAAGATATGTCTCTTCTTCGGAGCAGATACCAGCATAACTGTCTCGAGAAAACAGGAATATTACCCCAAAACAAAAAAAATAAAAATAAAAAAAGAAACAACTTACTAAATTTTTTATTGACTGCAAAACGTGCCAATAATATGGTTTCAACAGCTGGTTGCAATCAGCGTCAAAAAGTATTGGAGGTAGAAGCTGTCGAGTCAATTCTGGATAGTGTGTAGTACAGTGTTTGATTTAAGGAAAGTACTACCCTGTTGAAATTTGCACACTCAGAAGTAAGTGCACTCAGAGAAGTGTGTAATTTGAGACACAGCACGTTTCACAACTGAACAAGGTTGAAAGTTATTTGTTTAATAAAGTTCGACTGTCTGACTTATCTGACTTTTATCTTTTGCTTAATGCTCCTGACTGTGTGGAGTTTGTTTGTTGTCCCTGTGTTACGTGGGTTTACTCCTGGTACTACGGTTTCCTCCCACATTCCAAAAACATGCAAAGATTGGTTGGGAATTTGGGGAAATTATTCATAGGTATGAGTGAGAGTGGATGGTGGTATTTCTTTGTGTGCACTGCGACAGACCTTGCGTCCTTTCCAGGGTGTCCCCTGCCTCTCGCCCGAGGAAGCTGGAATAGGCAACAGCCCCCCATGCTACCACCATTAGGGAACAAGCTGCCCAGAAAATGAATGAATAATCCAGTGCAGAATATTCCATTAATGGAAATGAAAAAAAAGGGTATAATTATTATTACGTAAATATTTACTCTCTAATATTTGTTTTGTGTTACTCATACTACTGCACATAACTATAGACTTACCCTCCATTCCCATAAGCAATCTTAACAACATATTCTTCTCTATCTTCGTGGTATTGATCGCGAGTGATTAAAGTGCGGTCCATAGCGAGCCATGGTTCAAATAATAAAGCCATGGGGTCAGGAGGGAGGTTACATATATGAGGGTCAGCTAATTGTCTTCCAGAGCCTTCCCGTTTCATCAAAGTTTCGTTCAACCAGCGTTTTCCGATGCCGGTCACGCACGTGTGCAGAGGGCAATGGATCGCGGGAGGTAAGTAAATCCTCACTTGACTGATGACTGTGGGATGCTGGCATGACACGACAAATTATCATATCACAGTGGCGCGCTCATTACTTTTGTCTGTCACGGAACAAAATACACTCGGTGAATCAGATTACAGAGAATCTAATCTCCCGGAACATCCAGAGGATGTTTGGAAAACAGTATATTTGACAAGATAAATCGGAGCTCAAAGCATTCCAAATATTGTTAATATGATGTCAGTTAATAGAAACAAAAAGGTGTTCAAGCTATTAATAGAATGAGTTACATGTGTCATAAATGTATGTCAAACTGAAAAAACATTTGTTTTTATTTGGGATAGTAAATGAGCAGTCAGCATAAAGGATGCTAAAAAGCATATTCAGATTTTCAACTCAAAAATCGACTGAAATTGTGTCAAGGTAAACAAAAAATAACTACAGTTTTGAACAAATTAAACTAATTGCTGAATGTTTTGTTCCTTCAAATATTAGTTTTGATTAGTTCTTTATTTTCATGGATGTTATTTTGCTTTCAAAAATCTTTTTTTTTTTAATTTGGCTGCATACAAACTTGTCCTTGAACAAATGAGTCTAGTTGTAAACAACTGAAACTATAAGAACCTTTTACTCTTTAAAACAGTTTTAGCTGCAGCAGAAGTGGTGAAAGATGCTTCTGTTTGTTTTTTTATATTGACATAAGCTGACAAAGATTCCCAAAGTTTAATGCTTTGCTGGCAAATTCACAGTCGAAGTTACAAATTGAAGTTGATAAGCAAGAGAAATCGAAAAAAAAGTAATTGGTAAGAGAATGAAAAAGTAACAAAAAAGCTAAATAGATCTAATTCATTAAAGTGCAGCAGAAGTTTCTTCACTTGAACTCATAAAAGGTGAAACTGTTTACGCATCCTGTGACTGTCCTTTATTCCTCTTCCTGTCTTACGCACCTTTATCTGCATGACATAAGGCTTAACCAGAGTTTGAACATAACCTCTCGATTTAGTTTACTGATCTCCAAATAATAATAAAAAAAAGAAAAATGATTATAATCTTTAGGTTGATTGTCAAAGATTATTGTCTGGAGAGATACTCGACACAAAAAGCTTTGATGTGAAATGTCATCAGGGAAGGTAGAAAAAGTCTATACTTTGTATTGTCTTAACATATTTTTTATTGTGAAAAAATCATATTGTGACTCCTCAACAAAGCCTAGCAATGTTCTCATATCAGCATGTGTCATTTTCTAACAACCTTGTCACAGGCTTTGACTAGGATTAGATTATTGATCTGTTAGACTGTTATTAGCCAGCTGGATTTAATTATCATCAGGAATGTACATGCAACTCAGTCAATAGACAAACACTGTTAGATCAACCGGATATAGACTAGTCGAGCCCAGGGGCCAAACGTGGCCCATCAGAAGATCTCTGTTAGAAGTATAGAATTGAATCAATAATTGTAAAACACAAACAAAACGGACATATTACAATCAAAACATCAAAGATGTCCAATAAAAACTCAAATTAAAGAGTGTCAAGGCTAATCCATAAATCACGCCACAAGGCGCCGACGAGAACGGCAGCCTTTCCAGTAGCTCCGCAGCAAAAATCAGTGACTCTCTATTTTGTGTTATACCTGTGCTTTATATTTTGAAGTTCTCAATCAAAGCGGTTCCTTTGGAAAAAGTCTGGATGCCCCTTGTCCAGGCAAATACAAAATGTAAGCATCGAAAAAATTAACTTTTGCGGTTTTATTATTTAAATAATACATTTAACGTGTTATTTTACGTGTGTCTTGAATAGATCCACCTCCATTAGTATGTGTCTGTTTGTACAAAACTGTCTTTTCATCGAAATATTTACATTACAAAATGCACTTAAGCCCCGCCCACGGAAAACGCTTCGATTGTCTGGAGATTAACTCTTGTATTACCATAGACACACCCACACTCTGCTGTGATTGGTCAAGTATCAGAGTTTGTCACAGCGTGCCATCAATCCGGAAGTGTCTACCTCCAAGCGACTCGTTTTATAAACAAAGAAGGGCTTGATGACAGCAGACTAGAGGAGAAGTGAAGCCTTTGTCATAATGAACTCGGCTCTTGTAACCCCTTGTTTGCCAAGCTTTCAGACAGGGAACTTTATAAAGTAATACATTCAAAACATTGTCAAGATGAGGGACTTATTCCCTGTTGGAGAGGAAGACTTCAACATTTGAAACATAGGAGTGAGTCAGGAAAGTTGGGTTTTTACATTAGTTGACCTTTAAGTAAGAGTTTTAATTCACAATTTCAATTATCATGTATATATCTGTACTTATGTTCACTTTTTAAATTTGAGAAATACACTAGATCATAACTAGATTATACTACATTTGAAGTCCTTTTAGATCCTCATTACCTCAGGTCATAATTACAGAACACTTGCCTTGCTTGGAAAAACCTTCAGGATACACAGATTTCAACTAGATTTTAGTTCATGCTGCATAGTAAAGCTACCAATGCTACTTTGCATGTCCCTTAGCAGTGGTCCCCAACCCCTGGCCCTGCAACTGGTACCAGTATGTGAGGTTAAGAAAATATATAAATATATATATCATTTGTCTTTTATTGATTATGAATGGTGTTTTATTTTAAAAAAGTGGAAATTTTGTCTGAAGCCTTTCAAGTTGTCTCAAAAAAAAACCTGTAAACTAGCCAAACATGGAAAAGAAACTATAACATAAAAGCAACTCCTCTAAGAACACTGATGTCAAACAAAAGATTACCTCACGACTCAGTCAACAAATTCATTCAGCCTGATTCTGAGTAGGCCCAGATTAAGAATGGGCGGATAATCTGACTAGTAGGGTGCACACACAGAACCATCTGCTGCCGAGAACAGAGCCTCATCTCAGCTGACAATTACGGTGTAAAGTAACATAGTGTGTGCTGCCAGGAATCATGCTCACCAATAAGTGGAGATGGTGCTCAACCGTGGAACGGAGACTTGCAAGATCATTTTTTTTTTGGAGAGTTTTTCTCATTCAGAGCAGAGATGTTACTCCCGAGAGGGGGATATGACAGCCGAGCCGGTCAAGCGCATGCGGGAGTAAAAACGTGTTGCTTTGGAAACGTGAACAGACGCCAAGGGATGAAGGCGTTCCTATTGGCAGGAGAGGTGTCGTCAGGGGCGAAACAGGGCGGAGAAATCGCCAACCTGATTGATTATATTATTAGCGCCAGCTAAATATTCATTAGCCACGGTGTGTCATTGCCCAGGAAAATACAAGCCAGTGCACTCAGTAAATTAAAATAACTTTGGGATGGCGAACACACATACAAATACTTGAATTGAATTAAAAATAAATAAAGCTAATAAAATAATTGGTACAAATATGTTTTAGAAAAATATGAAATATGATACAATCTAATACAACTAAGCTTTGGAACGATCTTCCTCTCTCATTACGCTTGATGGAGTCTACTGACTCCTTTAATAAACATCTTGAGACGTTTTTATTTGATTTTCTGGAACTCCTGTTGTGTTATCAGTTTAACTTGCCCTTTAAAGTACATACTTTATTGAATATTGTTTTGATTTAAGCGCTTTGTGACCCTGGTCTGGAAAAGCGCTATATAAATAAAAATGACTTACTTACTTACAATTGTGTCATCGGCAAATTGATTATTAGAGGACAATCCATTTATTTTTATGTATATGAATATAAATAGTATATAAAAAAAAATTGTAAACATCATATAAATGTTTTATTTGTGAACCTTGTTGCTATTTGTGAGAAGGTATTTGGTATTGACTCATATTTGTTTAAGTCAATAAAATAAAATAAGTAAATGCAGTTAGTGATCGCAGTTCTCTGTCAAGCAGCTAATTTCTATCCATATTACCATTATGACCCTGTATTACTGTCAATAAATCTTAGTAAATAAATGCCATTTTTATCTTTTAAAATGTCAAAAAGAAAATGAGAATTATGTTAGAATTTGTCCGCAGAACCCAGACAGAGCGAGATGGCAGTGGCCATGTGGAGTCGCTCCAGATGGTAATCGTGCTCCTAACATTTCCTGAAAATCTAAATCCCTTCTTAACTTGTCATTTGACGGACAGACTGACCGAAAAACCCCCGTGACCACACAACCTCTTGGCTGAGTTAATTCCTTCGCAAAAAAAGGAATTAAGCGCCAAAAATGAAGACTATTGAACTGTTAATCATCTTAAGATTTAATTTGTGAAAACAAACGTGTTCAAAGTAAAAAGGGATTGACAACAGTTAATGAATAGATATAAATCTTAGCGATAATTACCTTCCTTCTTTGTATAATAAGCTGCAAGTTTGCCATCACTGTCAGAAACATTTTCCATTCATTTTCCGCCCTTCATCGATAACGTGTTCACTAATTACTATCTTCAAGCCACAAAGACCCTTTAAAGCCTCGAGGGGCGGGTGGTGTCATTTTTTTTTTTTTTGACTTTTTTTTTAAGCTCTGTAACGCACTAATTAATGAGCTTTCGTGACTGTCGCCTCAGCCACAATGTGGACATAATCCCTGAGAAAAGCTTATTGTTGCGGTTGTTTTCAGTCGCGCTGAGCAGTTTAACGAGCAGGCACTTGTCATACTAACAAATTAGAACATGGAGCCGTTTTAAGATGAAGTTTCAACAACTTATTGTAACATTTATTAATGCTACATTGAGGATTCGGAAGTTGAAGTTAAATTACACTTGTTTTTAGTTTTCCTTGATGAGTTTGGAGGCCATTTTCCACAGTTATATTAAAATAATATTTTTTTTTTTTACTTTTACTAAAGTGTCGCTGCATTTTAGAAAATGCCTGAGGATAAAGAATAAGCTAACTGTTGCATTGTTTTTATTAATATTATTTCGCTTTCGGTTTCATGAACACAATTTTAAACCGGTAATTAATAGTTGTAAGTTTTGTGGATGGATGGATGGATGGATGGACGGACGGACGGACGGACGGACGGACGGGTGAACTTTATTGATCCCTATGGTGGTCTCCTTTCGGGAAATTGTTTTTCGAGCATACATCAACACAGACGATAGATTAATAAACAAGAACAAAGTGCAATAAAAAGAAAGTGCAAGATGATACAATCTAAATCTAAAGAACAAAGAAAAAGGATACAAAGATGTACATGGAATATCATCTTTTCACTCCACTCCTGCCCCCAAACTCAGAATTATACGATCTAATAGCACGAGGAAGGAATGAGTCCCTGAGTCTATTAGTGTTCCATCTGGGGAGGAGCATTTGTACACTGCTAATGGCAAGTAGAGAATTTCACACAGACATTACACTTTTTGATTTGAACTAACTAACTGCAAAAATATGAATTAATGTTAATTTAATAAAAAATGTCAAATGGCATAAACAAATTGAGAGACATCTAAGACATCTTTAATCTAAGATTGCTTCCAAGTGTATCACACGACAGAACAGTTGGTTCTCGGAGGCTTTGACAGCTTGATGGTGTTTTCGTAGTGACCTACATCTCATTCACAATACAGCTACATTCACACCTGGGAGCTCTACTGCAATCAGTCTTGAACTGATGGTTGCTGAGCAACAGAATAAGTGAGAGGTTAAGTGCCTTGCTCGAGGGCATTCAGCTGATAGCTGCATACACATAGGTGGTGGGGAGACGACTGTCTGCCTTCACTACTCACGAATATGTCGCACTATTCTTCATTCAGGGAGCAGTCTGTCAAGGTCCAGCGGAAACATCGACAGAATATATTTTATTTATTTATACTTCATCATACATCTCTAGGATCAACACTTGGTTGTAGATCGTGACCATTTTTAAAAAGGTGATAAAATAAAAATGTGAACGCTGCTATATTCTCGTGAAATAAGAAGTTACTATGAAGGTTAAATAACTTGTTATTCAAAAAGACAACCTTTATATTAGTTAAATTTACTACGTTTTTAAAAGTAACTGTTGCATCCCTGCACCTAACTTCTCTTTTTTTTTTAATTGTTAAAGTGTTCACACAGGTGTGACTCTAGAGATATTCATGGGGTGGCAATAGGGGTGCAGGAACTTTTAAGGGTTGGCAATATGACAGACGCATATTCTGAATTTAATCAGTTTGGAAATCAGATTAGGGTGGCAGCAGGGGTTCAAAACAAAATGTAGCAGTGTCCCTTATGTCTTTTTTTTTGTTCATTTTTATTTTTTTGTTTGATGATATCAAGGGTCTTGATGTCTTGGTCTCATCTCAGTCTCGACCTCTGAATGTATTTATCCGCCTCGGTCTAGACCTCCAAATGTATTGGTCTTGTCTAAGGTCTCCACCTAAGAATATCTTGGTCTTGTCTCTGTCTCCACTTCCAAATGTCTTGGTATTGTCTCGGTCTTGTCTCGGTCTAGACCTCCAAATGTCTTGGTCTTGTCTTAGGTCTCCACCTCAGAATGTCTTGGTCTTGTCTCGGTCTTCTCTTGGTCTAGACTTCCAAATGTATTGGTCTTGTCTCGGTCTCCACTTCAGAATGTCTTGGTCTTGTCTCGGTCTAGAGCTCCGAATGTCTTGGTCTTGTCTGAGGTCTCCACCTCAGAATGTCTTGGTCTTGTCTCGGTCTTGTCTCGGTCTTGTCTCGGTCTAGACTTCCAAATGTATTGGTCTTGTCTTGGTCTCCACTTCAGAATGTCTTGGTCTTGTCTCGGTCTAGACTTCCAAATGTATTGGTCTTGTCTTGGTCTCCACTTCAGAATGTCTTGGTCTTGTATCGGTCTCCACCTTAAAATATCTTGGTCTTGTCTCGGTCTAGACCTCCAAATGTATTGGTATTGTTTCATTCTCGGCCTCCACCTCCAAATGTCTTGGTCTTGTCCTGGTCTAGACCACCAAATTTATTGTTCTTGTCTTGGTCTCCAACTCCAAATGTCTTGGTCTTGTCTTGGTCTCGACCTCCTAATGTCTTGGTCTTGTATCGGTCTCCACCTCAGAATGTCTTGGTTTCTTCTTGGTCTAGACCTCAAAATGTATTGGCCTTTTCTCGGTCTCCGACTCAACATGTCTTGGTCTTGTCTCGGCCTCCACCTCCAAATGTCTTGGTCTTGTCTCAGTCTCCACCTCAACATGTCTTGGTCTTGTCTCGGTCTCCACCTCCAAATGTCTTGGTCTTGTCTCAGTCTCCACCTCCAAATGTCTTATGCTGTGTCTCAAATTGCATACTACTCTTAGTGTGCAAGAAGTTAGTATGCATCAGTTTAGTGTACGTACTAACTAGTACGCAAATTCTCCACAGATAGTATGTCTCAAATCAAACACTGCTGCTACACACTAACCGGAAATCACATGACAGCTTCTTCTCTACTTCTATTTAACGATCTTTCAACCAGCTGTTTGAACGCTATCGCCGACACCTGCTGGCAGCATGTTTTGCAAGTTTGGAAAAAGAAATAAAGAAAAAATATGAGAATCAAAATATTCGCGAGATATTTACGCTGGTATCAGCAGTGAAGACGTGTCATCCTTCTACTGCTGCTGAAAATGCACCTGTAAGTATATGAATATATATGCATTTATATATGACGTAACTTCCGTTTAAAACGTCATTAAGATGTCGGCTGTTTAGGGTGGTTAGTGTCCGAGAACCATGCTCAGTTTTGTGGGCGTGTTAGTACGCCAATTTAGTGTGCATGGCGCACTAAATTTCGCATACTAAGAATTGAGACGCACTAACGCATCTTTGAGTATGCTAATATGCGATTTGAGGCACAGCATTGGTCTTGTCTCGGTCTCCACCTCTAAATGTCTTGGTCTTGTCTCAGTCTCCACTTGCAAATGTCTTGGTCTTGTCTCGGTCTCCAACTCAACATGTCTTGGTCTTGTCTCGGTCTCCACCTCAACATGTCTTGGTTTTGTCTCGGTCTAGCCCTCCAAATGTATTGGTCTTTTCTCGGTCTACACCTCAGAATGTCTTTGTATTGTCTCGTTCTCGACCTCCTAATATCTTGGTCTTGTCTCGGTCTCCACCTCAGAATGTCTTGGTTTCTTCTTGGTCTAGACCTCAAAATGTATTGGCCTTTTCTCGGTCTCCACCTCAACATGTCTTGGTCTTGTCTCAGTCCCCACCTCCAAATGTCTTGGTCTTGTCTCGGTCTCCACCTCAACATGTCTTGGTCTTGTCTCAGTCCCCACCTCCAAATGTCTTGGTCTTGTCTCGGTCTACACCTCAGAAGGTCTTGGTCTTGTCTCGATCTGACTCTCCAGTGTCAATAATGTCTTGGTCTCGGATTGTATGGCCTTGAATACAACACTACTGTCATCACAACTAAATAAGGAACATCGGATATAAACATGCTGAGTTATATGGCGATTTAATAACAATTTCCAAGTCATAATTGTAACCACAGGAAACTTCTGTTGACTCACAAAATGTTATAGCATCACTTGAGTTACTGTTAATGATTGACGTTCATGAGAGACAATAATACATCAGCAGCAGAGGGAGAGTTTCAAGAGTTTAAAAAATAAATCAGCGCTTTTTAACGATTCAGTGTCAGCAGCTATTGAGGACATCACACGCTTTAACAGATGTAGAAAGTCAGTGACATTAATTTAATAAACCTTATCAGTAATTATTATTTTTTTGTTAAACTTTAAATGAGCAACAACATATCAGACTGAAATCACTGACGAGTCCTCTGACCTACTTAACCATTTCCCCACAGTTGCGATGCAGATCTTGTCATAAAAGGTCACCGGCTCCGTGAGACTTTATGTCCCATAATTGTTTGCAGCGGGATGCTTTTTCCTGCCGCACCACCTCTATCATCCACAAGTTCTTGTCTCCTCGCTAATCGGCTGGAAGAAGAGAGACCCAGGAATCTGAATTTTTGATGGAGTTCTAGTATCTACCTGCGCCGTATGAAGCACGTGTTTGACCTTAAGAGTTGACAGATTTGATCGGCCAGGGTTATCCCACTGAAAGACATGTTACCGCTCAAATTTAGTTTGCTTCCACAATGTGACGAGATTAACGAGCTGCCCTTTTGCTCGTAGCGTCGGCCATATTTCCTGCAGCTTTTGGTTTCATCATTAGATATCGGAATATTGACCTTCTGTGCTTTTATGAGGACGTATAGCAGGGCAAAGCATGCATTTATCTATATGCTTTTTGTAAACTTGTACCATCTTTCTCTTCTTGTTCTCTCTGTTGCGGAGCCTTTAAAAATCTGTCATCTCCCACTTATCCTTCTCATCAATAAATATTTTTTTCTGTACTTAATTTTTCTCTCGGAGGTGCCCATCATTAATGGGAACGTTTTAATCCTTTGGTTATCTTTTTAATACCCCGGGATTATGCAAAGACTTTTGTGATCATTAAGGATCAAATGTGAAAAAAATAAGTGATTAACTATAATAGAAAAAAAAGCCTTGAGCGTTGTCTACAGTGATAGAGCGGGATTCATGCTAACTGGAGATCTTAGTGAAACATATTGGAGTATGATCAGCAATAATTCACGATCCTTTGTCGCAGCTTACTGCATGTTAGAACGTCTGTGGGATTTAAGCACTTCGCTATAGTATGTGCTGACTCAACAACTTGTTAATCAAGCCCGCGGTTATGCACACAAAGTCAGCTGCGTCGGCCCACAGAGAAATACTCAGATCCCTCTTGAATATAGATATAATTAGATTGTTGCACAAGCAACCCTGGCTGAATAATGAACTCGGGCACTTGTGTTCACTAAACAGAATGCTTTGAGTGATGCTGCAATTTGCAAACAACCCATCTCTGGTGGATATGAAGTTGAAATTACATAGTGAGCTCAGTTTACATTTCTCCCGCACTGACAAAATCCACACTGGCAAAAGTTATTTTCGGAATTAATTTTGGTCAAACAATATCCATGCATCAAATTTAATAACTCGGGAATGGTTTGTACTTGTGGTGAAGTTCATGAGATTGGTTTTGGCCCCTTTTTTTTTGTAGTCTCTGGTGTATTCTGGGTTCTCCTCATCTCGCCTGTAATAGTGGTCTTGAGGCATAACAGACTGTGATTACTTTTCAGCTCCATTAATGGGCAACTAATTAATTGATTTAAGTGCGTCTTAAATAGATCTTGGACCTCAATTGTACTCATCAGTATATGCCTGTTTGTACAAAAGCCCCGCCCACTGAAAACACGTAAATTTAATCTTGTTTACCATAACCACACTCACTCTTCTGTGATTGGTCAAGCATCAGGGTTTGTCAAGATCTACTCCAACGCTAATATTTTTTTTACTCTGCCAACCTATTTTGTACATTATTTGTGTACTATTTATTCATTTATATATAAGGTGGTCTTAGTCTAGGTCCCAAACTGGTCTCGGTCTTGGTTTTCCGGACTTCTTATCTGGCCTTGGTAGGGTCTTGGTCTCTGCTTAGGTGGTCTTGGTTACAAGTCTAGTTTGTGACTCCTGATGCTAGTGCTAAAAACTGCAAATTGAGGCATCAAGAAATCCTGCAATAGTGAACAAGCACACGCCCCAGTTAGTTACCCAATTTAGCTGTTTTTTTGCGACGTGCCATTTGACTTGTGATACTTTTGTTTGTAGAAACTGCATCGTTATTATCAACTTATAAAGTTTTAAAATCATAGTTTATGTTCGACCATTGCCCATGAAGCGAAAGCTGTTTAAATTGTTGTCGTCATTTTGTCTTAAAACAACACATACTTTTTAAAATGTTGTTCCTGAGACCCAATCTGTAAAAAGAAACAGCAACTGCAATGTAATCGCTGATTTGTCGATGCCAAATAACTTCAAAAAGTCTCCTTAAGAAAACACTGTCTCGGACCCACTGATGTAAAACAGTTTGGTGGTCATGAGGACACCTGAAGACTCTTCAGTGCAGACCATCATTAAAGTAATAGCTGTAGAGTTCAATCACGGATCATTTTGTTCTAGATTATTCCAATCATTACAGAAAAATTGAAAAGTAATGTCAAAATTGTATTGTAATGTAACATAAGATTACTTTTTAGAGCAACCAGTGTCAACCAACTGAAAGAAATCAGTTTTTAATACGGTCAATATCTAAATCTATATAAAAAAGAAAAGGGTCTTCTTTAACAGTCTGAACAGTTTTTAATATTTATATATATAATAATTTGTATTCATTGCAAACATCTTTGTAAACCAGCCATTCTGTGATTTAGACGGTTTTTATTGTAAATACATAAGTAGGTCTTAGGCCAGTAGTCCAAGTGTACGACCATGATTCTCTTTAGAAAACAAACTGACCATCACCATATGGGAAATGAATTGAAGAAAAACAACAACACAAAATGAAAAAACGTAAAAAGACAAGCATAAATCAATATCCATATCAGGCAGCTCCTAAAATAGACATTATTTTCCATAACCAGCTTTTCTAAAACGTTGAGAGGAGGGGTGCTCTGGGGCAGCAGACTCGAGGGACCCTGGCTTGTAGAGAGTATTTTGAAATGTAGGACTGGAAGACGATTGAGAGAATTTAAAATTCAAATGAGAGAAAAATTGAAATGTATATCATTTGTACGTGACTGGCAGCCAATGAAGCTTAGCTGGGACAGTGTGATGTTGTAATTTCCATATCTTCACAGGATCATCAAGTACAACCTTAGTCTTTTTATTTTCATTCATATTTCCTTGAGACATAATCCATAAATGGCAGAAACAATAGATTTTCCCTCGCAGCCCTTTGGCTACTAGTTTTATGAAGCTTTTGCAAATGCCAACCTTATCGCAGACAAAATGTCAAAAATTGATTATAACTGAACATAATTATTATCAAAATGTCAAAAAAGGATTAATTACGGATCCAGATGCAAATAAATGACGGTCAACTAAATACTTTTATTCAGGACACAATTTCTGGATCTTTCTGGGAAATATTTATGTTTTATTTTACCCCAAAGTTACATGACCTTTCAGTTGAATTGTGGAGGTCTGAGGTAAACGCAGCTCGCGCTCATTTAACACAAACACAATATATTATCTCAAAACTGACCTACAAAGAAGAATTCCCATCAGGCTCGGGGGGGAGAAAAACCTGCAAAATGAGTAATTGTGGCAAATGGAGGCAAACGAATGTGTGTTTACAGAGTTAAGAAAATCATAGCGGCTGAAAAACAAAAGATATCATCACATCCATCACTGGAATGTGCAGCGTGGCTGAAAGCGTGGGTTAAGTAGGACAAATGTGTGACTGATGCGCAAGTGGACGAGCTTTAATAAGAGTTTGATCACGAATGAACATTGGTAATTTCAAATCAGAATCACAACACTGTATGGTCTGCATACGTCGCTTTTTTCGACCTCGAGATCCTAAATCCATCATCGTTTGCTCGGAAAACATTGACTGCAATCTAGAGTTATGACTCGGACTGATCACGTTGGAGTGAATTGATGGAGACTGGGGGGCACTTGAAACAAGGACACCACACAGTTCTGCCTCTGGGATTTAAATATTAAACATTAACGATGGCAGATTATTATCCGTCTCACCTTGCCTCCAGCCATTCTATACTGTTTTAACAATGTCATCAAGTACCCGCTGTGTCACCAAGTGAGTGATTTAAACAAAGGAAAACACTTACAATGCTCTGTGGAGTTATGTTATTGTTGTTTTGTCTTTAACTAAATAGTAAATTGGGTCACTAAATGTGATTCTGGGCATGACATTTTCCCTTCGTGTCAAAATAATCTACGTCAAGGAATACAGAATGGGGAAATAGATCAGGACGGTACACACATGATTGTTTTACAAAGGTTATTTAATCATTTACACAAATATTAGAATATTTAGAGAGAAAAGCATTTTTGTTAAAGCGATTGTTCACCCCAAATTTAAATTTCACTAATTTTGTACTCCTCATGTCGACTAAGGGTTGGGATTATTTTCAGAGTAATCAGTTTCTTTTTTAGAGTTATAGGCAACAATGTATGTTCATTTTAATGTAGCGACTGATGCTTCACATGTCTTTATGTTCATCCAAAATGACACACTTAAAAACATCCAAATACCTCCATACTGTTCGTCCGTAACATCCATCTTGTGTTGAGGTTATACCGGAAAAAAACTAATAAGTCTATATTTTAAGTTTGTTTGTAGCAGAGGTTATCAGTCTCTCAGCTCCTGCTTTAAGTGTTTCTTCAATCAAACACATTGCAAGGGTCAGTGGGCAAAATTTACGCCGATGGCCAAGTATATTTTTGCTAAAATCAAGCATAAAATATGGACTTGTTATGGGCTTTATCTGAATAATTCATTATGTCGAGGCTTCAATACAAGCTACAGACGAGCAGTGTGAAGGCATTTTGACCTTTGTGTCTTTTAAGGCCACGATGGAGACGACTACAACCAACCAAGTTGGTATATTAAAATGAACGTACATTATTGCCTATAACTCTAAAAAATGAAAAGATTACTAGAAAATATCCCAAACCCTTAGTCGATATGAGGGTGAGTAGAAAATGAGCGAAATTTGAATTTCTAATGTTGATTAAAGTTTTCCATTTAACTTAGTAGACCATAAATAAATAGACTAGCATTAGCTTTGGTCATAGTACAGAGGTCCAAGATCAATTCATCATTATACATCCTACTTACGTTTAAAGTGCTTTTTGGACTTACAAAGATGCAAACAAAGGCCAAGACTATAGTTAAATGCATTTTTTTACCAGGTGGGTTTTGAGGAGCGATTCAAAAGTCTAAGGTGAGTTTGAATTCCTGATGTGTTGAGGGAGTGAGTTCCTGGAGTTGGGGGCGGATGCTACAGAAAGCTCGTTCCCCCAGAGAAGTGAGGCGACGGGTGGGACAGTGTAGGTGGAAGAGGTCTGTGAAAATAAATTGTGAAAAACAATTTACCGAAGGGGACTTCCAGAGGGATCAATAAAGTTCTATCCATCCATCCATCTATATAAATATGAGGGGGTCACGTAATTGAGGGACTTGTAAGTGATGAGAAGTACCTTATATTGTATGCGGTATGGAGCTGGAAGCAAGTGGATACTACTAACACAACGATTAAGGGGTGATTATGACATGAAAATTGAAGCGTTTGCTGTACAGTGTATTGAAATTAACTTTTTTAAACTGTTGCAAACTGTGCATAACAAAACGCCTAATCCTTTCCTGACATATTATAGGGGGGTTCGGATGACCCAAGACACTGTAGGACGCATCTATCTGGGCATATTTCTCAGGCAAGTAAAGAACCATATCTGAACAAAAATTAGCTGAGCAGAGAGTTTATAGAGAAACATTGAAAATGCAGATAAATACTTGTTATTCCAGTCGTTCTTTGTTGCTCGCTCTTTGCTGAATTGTTTCATGTGTTTGTGTCTCTCAAACCAAAACCTTGTTCCGTTTTATATTGCAACCACTGTTTGATTGAATTGAAATGAAAAAAGCTTTATTATACAGTAGTTAGAGAGTTTAAAAATGAATTCATGAGATAAATCATGATTCAGTTCAGGGAATAGTCTGCCATGCTCCAAGTGGACAATGGCTGCTAGATATGAAAAGAAAAGTACATCCATGCATGTGTGTGTGTGTGGGAGAGAGTAAAAAAAAAAAGATAATTCCAAGAGCACAGTAATTAACTTGCAAGTGGACATGTCAGAATAAGCTGCTTTGCTGCCACAGTAGGTTCAGTCTCCAACAATTCAAATCTCTCTGGAACAGCTCTGAGCGAGTGACAATAAGATCAATAGTCAGAGGTCAACCTACTTAAAGTCGATGAAATCAGCTTGTGAGCAGGCGGCATCGAGGGCAGGTGTCACATATGACATTGAAATCATTTAGTACACTATCAGTGTTACAAGGAAAAAATGCACATTTGCAATAGTGTCTGTAATTTATAGAATTCACAGAAAATAAGTAAGTTGGAGGCCAGGGACATTTACTTAACTGAGTTAATGTGACCATGTTTGATAAACATCAATTGGATTTTTGCTTTTTAATGTTTTCTATGAGTTTGAGTGGTTATAGTGTATAATGGGACATTATGGAATTCAGAAGATGAGTATTTAAATGGACCTTCTACAGATAAAGAAAATGCTCATACAGAGATTCACCACATATACATTAAATTGAAAACAGATCCTCGAAATCTAATAAATGTTAATAAATCTTAGTTTGGATTCAGCAAAATGTATACAAGTCTGTAAACCGACAGAGGGATCAATAAAGTTTTTTATCTATCTATCCATCTAAAGTGTCTAAATAGGCTGAGAAATCTACAAAAGCATGTGACTTTATTGTCTCCATCTTTATATATATATCTCTTGGTCCTCATCACCTTGTATGTAATACGCATGGTTTAAATGTAATAGAAAATAGACCTAATTTAATTTTTATTTTATATGCCCTTACTTTTAAACAAGAAAACAAGCTGATATTCTGGAAATCTTAAAATTGAATGGGAATCTTTTGCTTCATTTTGATTGATATTTTGCCCTCTTCACCTTTCCCTGATTGAGTTGCTCTTCCCCTTAGAACTGATAGAAAAGTAGTCTACATGCTCATTTTCAAGCAATTATATCGAGAAGCTATAAGCAGCAGATAATGTAGACATACAAACGCACACGTTGTTTTTTTTTTCTTCTCATCTGCGTTCTTAATTAAAACTAAATGCATTCATCCTGGCAGACTATTCTGATTTTAATACGATCAGGAATCACATTTCAATTCTAAATTGATGGGCAAGAAAGAACAACCATCCTGTAGTCAGACCAACATTAAATCTGTTGAGTAGTTAGAGGGGGAGATTTAAATGGCAGCGAACAAGGTTGATACTGTGGTTAGCTTGGTGACATCGCCTTTTTAAGACTGCCTTTCATGAAAAACTAAAAATCCTCAAAAAAAATTGAGGACCAACACTTTTTAAAGTGAAAAGAAAAAGTGAAAATAGTGGAAGGTACAATGTTTCCGCAGCCATCCGTGGATGGAATTCAACCGTTTCATTTTTGTTGTATATTTTAAGTATGTTGTGTAGCGGAAGTTACTAGTCTTTCCTCATTGAAACGCATTGGAAGTATCAGTCTACTTATAATAAGACTTGTTTAATTGTTTTCAACACAAGATGTACATTACAGACGAGAAGTATGGAGGTATTTGGATGTTTTTAAGTGTCCTTTTGGACAGAATATAAGAACAAAAACAACTGAGCTCCAGTGGCTACATTAAAATGAACATACATGTTTGTCTATAACTCTAAAAAGGAACGGATGAATCTAAAAATATTCCAACCCTTTGGTCGACATGAAGGAGTAGAAAAAAATGTCAATTTTTGAATTGGAATTTAACTTTTTAAAGCTTTTCGGATCCATATTCTGTCCACCCCTAACAAGACTTAACACTAACACTCAACATATTCTCAAAATATCCAAGTGAAGAAGAATTCTGCCATTAACCCATTACTCCCCATAACCAGCTCTGCCCCTGATTCTGCATGGGTGACATTTCATCAGTCTTCTTTTGCTGCAGGGTTATTCTCTCTGCTGTGTGCCCTTGCTTTCACATTTCCTCTTCACTGCACAAAAAAACTCACACTGATCGGAGAAAACCTGCATTCTGGAGTGTCAAAAATATTATTAAATATGTAGTCCCCGACACTGTTCTCTCTGATGATTCCGTGGAATGCATTTCGTTTCCAGGTTGCTGTGCCAACATTGTTTGTTGACCTTAGCTGAAAAATGCTGCTCTGAATCAGCTGCAAGGTTTTGTTTATTCCATAATCCTCAACGTTTGAAGACGATTCTACTGTCGGATGCTGTTTTACAAATTAGTTTTTCCAATCGTTTTAAGGTCAGTAGTGCAGAACTTCTGGAGCTTGGTCGTTAAATGATTAATTGCAAGTGTTGAAGAAGTTATTAGCAAAGACAATGCGTTTAAAAAAAAAGGCCACACTCTACTTAGAAGCTTAAATTAAAGCCATAAATTGTATTCCTAATTCATCCTGATGTGCTGTAAACAACACAAATTATGTATATTTTTCTTAAACATCATGAAGAAGTCAGTGATGTAGATAACATGAGGGTCTAATAGCCATAATTTGAGCCATCATTTCAAAACATAAATCATTTTGTTATGAGTAGTAGTCTGGCTCCTTTTTCCAACTTACATTTTTAATATTTTCAATTGTTATTTAACAATGCTGCAGGATTTTAAACGTGTGTTAATTCTTTTTTTTTGTTGCTAAATTGAGATTATTGTATAACTATTACAGCATGATGATGTAGCAGAGGAAGTACTGCATGTAAAAGGAAAACATTGGACTGAATGTTTTTTTTTTCATGTTTCTTTTTCTGATTTGTTGATGTTTAGTAAGCCAAATAAAAATAAAATAAAAACCTCTTTGCAAACTGGATGAGGCCTGTGAAATAAAAAAAAACTAATTAACTTATTTTCTACTGAACTTCATGTCGACTAAGGGTTGGGTTTCAGAGTAATCTGTTCCTTTTAATCCGTTATATGCAAAAATATATGTTAATTTTTTTATGTAGCGACTGGAGCTCAGTGTTTTTTTTATCTTCATCTTCCTTCAAAAAGACTCACTTCAAAACATCCAAATACCTACACTTCCACAATGATCAAACTTAAAACATACAGACTTAAATTGTTTTTTTTCAGAAAAAATCCTCATGAATCACAGCAATATGGAGGTATATGGATGTTTTTATGATGTCTTTTTGGAAAAAGATGAAGGCGACGACAACTGAGCTCCAGTCACTACATTAAAATGAACACATATTTTTATCTGTAATTGTTTAAAGGAAGAGACTACGGTGAAAATAATACCAACCCTTTGGCCTAAAATGTTTATTTTGGGGGAACTTTCACTTTAATGGGTCTAGGTTTATATAAATGGTTCTACAAACAATGTATTACATTTTTAGTTTAAACCACTGAACTTTTATACACCCTAGGAGTTCTTTATTTTTTATATGTCAGAATTTGAAAAACATATATAAGATGATTGTACACACAATTTTGTATTCAGTAAAAAAAAAATGAAATACATTACACTACATATAATTTCAAGTTGAATCTCTGAGACAACGATATTATCTTTTCTTTCTTTTTCTGAAATGAAACAGATGCCGTTTCGAGCGCAGGCCAAAAGGCTCAAGCGCATTTTCCTGCTGACCTAGATATCAGATGACCTCCCTCTCCTCAACTGTCTTCTCAACTGAAACGTTCCATCTGTGGAGTGAAATGAACCAAATACCAGAACTGGCCATTACCCACAGGTGTCTACCAAGTCACTTCTGACGTCTCTCTGCATGGTTTGATGTATGATATGATGGTAATTGGATTGGGGAGCAGCCATGACTTAGAGTGACCAGAGCATGAATCAAGGTGAACAGTATCCAGTGACACCTGTGAGGTCAGCGCGTCTCGCACGGTTTTCCGCCAAAGCTCGCAATTATGACTAGAATTTGTCGAAATCAAGACAGAAATCAATCAAAACTATGAACATCCTCTTTAAAAACGATCTTGATAAAGTGTCTTCATTTTAAATGCCACTACATGGTATTCTTCATCTTTGTTGTCTCATCTACTTTTATTCAATGAAACCTGACATCTTCTTCAAACTCAAAATACCATTTAGCGTGAAAGGAGGACAAAACCAAGGTTGTTCTTTTTTGGAGAAAATAACTACATCTTTTTAATTCCAGCGAAATAATTAAAGTTGAATTGAAGTTGGCAGAGGAGGACGGACGTGAAGACGATCATTGAGAGGTAAGAGAAGAGTGCTAATATGGTGGAATGACTGTGTTTAGGGTCCCTGATTACGTAGATATGTTCATTATTTTATCCATTAAGTATCATTATTAGTAGTAGTAGTATAATGCTTAATATATTGTATTAGTTTTAGGATAAAGTGGGTCTTTTTTCCCCTTATTTTGTGAGAAGAAAACATTAAAAAATATGTATTGGGTTTTGTATATTGTTTTAGTAAATAATACATAAATGAAATTTGTAAAAAAAAAAGGCACTTAAAATACGAGGAATATCTCAAAGAAACTGAATTAAAGTGCAGACCAAATAAAAGTTTGTTGTCATTGTATTGTCAAGCTGTTTGTGTCATGGATATTTTATTGATGTCTGACTGCGGCGACTTGGCCGAGCTGATGAAAGAAGCGTTTAAATCTTTTTAGTGTCCAATGTGATTTAACTTTTACTCTGTGAAGCCAAGTGCAACATAAATGAACTCGACAGATTTGTCTGAAGGAAAAGTTGAATTAGTATCCCTTACTACAGTATTTTAAAATTGTGACATTTTGGTAACACTTTAGAACAAGGAACACATAAAAACTATAAATAAGATACTTATTCACATGTGTATTAACAGTAAATGAGCCAATTGTTAACATCATGAGGTAGTTACTCATACCTTGTTCATTTGTGACTATATTTGAGCCTTAAAAGCATGATATTGATAATACCTAAATTCATTAACATTAAATAAAGAATGTATTCATTAACAGGAATAAAGAGTTATTCTGGTAAAAACTAGCCTCTGACTGTTAACCATTTATAAGGTGCAGTACAATAAAATAAGTAGTTAACTACTATTAATATTTACTAATTAATAGCATAGTATTAATGACTTCTTAATTATTCAAAAATAAGTATTTGTAATTGTGAATATTCCCTTTTCTAAAGTGGCAGCATATTTATATTTATTTAACAAGTATTTGAAACGGTTATAACATCAAAAATGTTTTACACTCAAAAGTATTTTTCTACTGGGTAAAAAAATGTATCTAAAGGTATTAACAAAATCCTTATTAGCTACAAATACTCATTTTTGAGTTATTATTTTATGGATGCTATTTATACTACTATATTTTTTTTTTATTTAAAAGAGACTTTTGTATTAATGGTGAATTCTTTTTCTCATTGTATTTACACCGTATAAGGGCTAAATAAAGATAAGCTAGTTTACACAAGAGTTCATCTTTTAATTTATTCTTTATTTTCTGTTAATAATCAGTAATTAAGGTGTTTTTTGCAAAGTTGCTAAGTTTTTTTTTCTTTGCGCTTGATGGATGTACTGACTCCTTTAAGAAACATCTTTGTTTGCAACATTTGTTCAGGCTTTTCCTTGATTTTCTGGAACAACTGTTGTGTTATCAGTTTTATCTTGACCTTTAAAGTATATACTTTATTGAATATTGTTTTGATTGTTTAAGCGCTTTGTGACCCTGGTCTGGAAAAGCACTATATAAATAAAAATTACTTACTTACTTACTTTTTAATCTGGAACTCCTCAACTATCATAATATCAAGGGTAGAATATAGTTACAATAAACAAGTAAATAAGTACTTTATAATGTTTGATAAGAGGCTAATTTGCTGTGAAAACACATATAAATAAGTAGCTTATTGCTCCTGATGGTAGACTTGGCGCAGGTGTGCAGCCTACTCCCATCAGTATGTGTAAATGGCTGTCAAAAGCACTACCGAATTTCCCCTTGTGGGACAAATAAGGGATTCTATTAATATTTAATAATTTTATAGTGTAGCCATTGTTTTATTTGTTCAGTATTTACATTTTTTACTATCTCATTTAGAATTTGAAGTTGATTCAAGGTGAATTCTGTCACTAAGATAGGTAGAACTGAATGAGGTGGAATCAACATTGGACTCATGTCGTGACATTTTATCTCATTAATAGTTGCATGAAGAGAAACATACTAAAGCTCATCACCCATTCAGAATAGTTAAACGTCTCATCACTTTCCAGCACTGCATCTTTTTTTCCTATTAACCCTCCTTCAGTTATTCCACTGGATTCTTTTTTTTTTTTTTTTTTCAGTTCAAGAGTTGGTCGTCCTTAAAGGTTCTGCTTAGTCAGCATATTGGATCCTCCAATGCAATATCCTGCTTCTATACTACGTGCTTGAGGTTATTTGTTATATTTCCCCTGGCGCTTCACGAAACATTGTGCAGTATCTTTGTGCTTGTATGTTTGCTTACATCGAACTTAATATATCATAAAGTAGATGGAATTATGTTTGTGAATTTACTGCTACATTGGCATTTATTTAAATAGCTGTGAGCCTGTTTTTTTTTTGGTACGTTGCCGCATTAAAGAACCATCAGTACTAAATGAGCCACTAAAGATGGAAAAATAAACATGTGCATTTTCCCTCCAGGCCAATAATGTATTTTTCTTTCACATCCCAATTCCCAGAAGACATAATCCAAAGATGAGTCAACGAGGCCACTGGAAAAAAAAAGGGATAAATGATTATCAAACATGGCATGTGATGTTTTTTGTTCAAATGTGCGGAAATAAAACCCCATCTGGATCAGAAGATGAATAATCGATTATATGTACGATGTATTAATGTCTTCCTAACATTATGTCTGAGAGCATGATTCGTCTGTGCACGAGATGAGAGATTTTTAACTGGCTCATTGCATAATAGCCTTTTTTTTTCCTCAGTCCTGGGTATACTTCCTCTCTGACACCTCCGTCTCCGAGTTCTCTCTTCCAAGGACATTATGCCTCAATGTGTGGAGACCTGGCAACGTGCAAGTGTGAAAACGCTTTTATGTAAAGCAAGAAAACCTTTTTTATATACACTCAGATGATGGTTGAAATCTCAATTTGGCCTTTTTTTTGGTGGGGGGGATTCTCACCATGTCACAAATAAGATGTTTAGTAGGTATTGATGATTTCAACTGATTGCACGCACGCACGCACGCACGCACGCGCACACGCACACACACACACACCAGAGTGTGCTTTCATCCTCATCTAAAAATAAAGATAGGAACCAGAAGTACTTCTTTTGTAAGATACATCATCCCACATGTACATTTGTACCTTTTATTGAACATCTCTCACAAGTTCACCCCCCACACCCTTCATTTGCTTGAGAATTCTATGCTTAAGTGTGCGTGGGTGCATCTGGATGTAGAGAGTGTCTCGTGGTGTTTGAGCTAGAAACACACACCTGTGTGTACTAGCTGGCGCAGGTGAAGCGCCCGTCTCATGTGTGCAAAACTGCTTTGGTTGGCGAATGTTTGTGTTAATTGTCATGCTATTAAATCACTGATGCCCCCTAGTGAATGGAATGACAATAACAAAAAAAAATCCTTTGATTAATGCTCAAGGCGCAACATTTGGTATTGAAAAGGGAAGGCGATAAGGAAGGGAGAAATCCATGTTTAAATGAGTGTCAATTTTTTGCTGAAAGAATATATGTAAGTAAGTAAGTAAGTAATATTTATTTATATAGCGCTTTTCGAGACCAGGGTCACAAAGCGCTTAAACAATCAAAACAATACTCAAAAAAGTACATACTTTAAAGATCAAGATAATACTGAGAACAACACAGGAGTTCCAGAAAATCAAGGAAAAGCCTGAACAAATAGAAACGTCTTAAGATGTTTCTTAAAGGAGTCAGTAGACTCCATCAAGCGCAAAGAGTGAGGAAGATCGTTCCAAAGCTTAGGAGCAACAGCCTGAAAAGATTTCTCTCCTCTGGTCCTGAGACGTGTTCAGGAACCATAAGTAGATTCTGATCCACAGACCTCAGAGCCCGAGCTGGGGTGTAAGGCTGGATCAGATCAGTGATGTAAGAAGAAGTCTGACCATGAATAGCTCTGAAAGTAAGAACCAGAATTTTAAAGTTGATCCTGAAAGAAACTGGAAGCCAGTGAAGAGTTTTAAGGATCGGAGAAATGTGAGTTCTTCTACTTGAGCGGGTCAGAATTCTCGCTGCAGAGTTCTGAATCGACTGCAGACGAGACAGCTCCTTCTTGTTAAGACATGAAAACAAACTGTTACAATAGTCCAGACGAGAAGAAACAAACGCATGGATTACAAGCTCCAGATCATGTTCCGACAACATTTTCCTAAGTTTAGAGATTTTTCTCAGTTGATGTAACGTACAAACCCCAGAAAAAAAATGAAATTAAACTTTTGAGGTACTAAAAATACACTTACAGTCACAGGTGAAAAATGTTACTACCTGTACAATATTGTTTGTAATTGACCTTTTTTTCCTTTTTCATATTTGATCCTGTTAGTTTTGTGATTTTGCTTTTCATGAGGTGTGGTTGAGTGAGAAGTGAGTGTATATTTGGCGCCGTAGTCTCAACTATATGGCCGCGCCCATCGTCGCCCAATCATACTTCGGCACCACCTGAGATAAGTGTATTATTATGATGGCTGTTACCATATATTGGCTAAAATCTATGTTCATGCTGTATATCTATTGTTACAGTAAGGATGGACGCTAAGCGGACTTTAGGTATCTTTGCAAGAACTCTTAATAGTCATTTAAACGTTTTATAAAAGTTTTTTAAAAGTCAATTCATCTTATGAACAAAAACATGGTATTTTGCATCTCCCTTTTCACTGTGAAAATATTTAAGAAAATCTCAAATGAATCTGTCGTAATCAAAAACTTTAAATGAATAGTGGGCAAGGTTTCAGAATTTGAAGGACGGTAATTGCTTCTCCAATGCTGCTAATTACACCTTTTGAGTGCAAAATGTTACACACAAAATAACCCTGTCAACAGTAAAAAGCCAACTAATACTTTTATTGCGGACTGCTAAACGTCAACTAAATTATCGTGTGTATAAAGATCAGAATTGTGATTAAATGAATGGCTCAGTCAATTACAAATAAAAAAAATGTATAACAGTTCAGTAATTTAATACACATTATGCTTTTAAAAACAACACAATCAGCTTTAATTAATGTTTTATCATCATTTAGAATCCCTCAGAAATAAAAGGAAGACTCCACAGTTTGCTAAGACGAAAGGTAACATCTTGAAAAAATAGTGGCCATCCTATCTTGGGATGCTTTTCAGTTTTCAGATCCAGATGATGGGTTGAAAGCTTTCTCCCAGTTTACACTAATGACAGAATGAGCACTCAGATACAGCCACCATCTTTTGAAATGTACAGACAGCTCACTCCCACACAGTCGACTGCCTGAGTCTGCATGCTGCAGAAAATACCTCCCTCCTCACCAACACGTCCGTGAATCGATCAACCCGGGTTTCTGTCTTTGCATTACTAGTCAAAGCATCCTCTTGTGCCTCGAGCCATCGGACAATAAACTCAATACCAAACAGCCAGTTTCATGGAGACAAATCAACACTTCCAGGAAAAGAAATAGTGATGTATACATTTGTTTTAATATTTATAATGTATTAAATTATATATAACATATATAGATAAATAAATATATATTAAAATCAAGACATTTCTTTAACAAAAGTCTACTTTACAACAGACTGCAAGATCATTAATCTTACAGATAGTTTAACTGATGTATAATTTTATTCTTGTTTTGTTTTGTTAAAGAGTTTTTGTTGCATTGTGACCAGACTTAAGTTGCCAGCATCACATTTATTTATTTGTTGGCTTTGAAGTAGTGATGAGTTGATGAGGCCTCATGATACAGATGTGTATTGAATAAACTGTATCATGATACAGCTGTGTATTGAATACACTGTATCATGATACAGATGTGTATTGAATACACTGTATCATGATACAGCTGTGTATTTAATATACTGTATCATGATACAGCTGTGCATTGCATACACTGTATCATGATACAACTGTGTATTGAATACACTGTATCATGATACAGCTGTGTATTTTATACACTATCATGATACAGCTGTGTTTTGAATACACTGTTTCATGATACAGCTGTGTATTTAATACACCGTATCATGATACAGGTTTTTATTGAATACACTGTATCATAATGCAGCTGTGTATTGAATACACTGTATCATGATACAGCTGTGTATTGAATACACTGTATCATGATACAGCTGTGTATTGAATACACTATCATGATACAGCTGTGTTTTTAATACACTGTATCATGATACAGCTGTGTATAGAATACACTGTATCATGATACTAGATGGCTCTAAAAGTTTGAAAATGTTTTTTTTTTATTTTAAGTTAAGTTTTATTGAATTAGTAGATTAGAGACAAAGATTATAAATAAAAGAGTGGCCTTTCAAAATGTAACTATATAATGAATATAAAAAGTCACTTCACCGCTGTATCATGAGGCCTCATTAATTCATCACTGTTAACCACCATAAGTTGCAGTTACAAATGTATTTGTAGGAATAAACCCACAAAAAAAAGGATTTTTGAGCGACGAATAGAACAAAAATTCCCAGTTACGAGCAAAATCAGTTTTTGTCATTGTCCGATTTCCCCCATGAATAAGATGAGGAGGTGAGACTCAAAAGTAGAACCACTGCTCTCCCACCTACAGAGGAGCAAATTCATGGGCAGGTTTTTGAGAAAGCCTTATGGCAGGGATGTGTTAAGGGCATATCTAATTTGGAGGAAAGGTTTGGACATAGCCTGGACATGTTGGAGATACTTCCAAGAGAACAATGAGAGTATTCTGGGAAGAGGGAAGTCTGGACTTCTTTGTTCACCCACTTCCTTCATCAAGTGTATTTAAAAGGTATAAAGTACTCAATATGTTGTAAATAAATTAAATCCAGCAACACATTTCACTCCATTCTAATGAATGGAATAAAAGGAAAATCCTTGAAGGCTGTTCCAAAGCATTGAGATAAGTAAGAATCTCCGTTGCTATGAGGTGGAGATACAGTAGGTAGTGGGGATTTAAAGCGACATCACAATTGATGCATTTATAGTTTGGCCGCAGAACTTGTTTGTAAGTACAGTGTAGTAAATAGAGGAGGGGGGTTATATGCTGATATTTAAGGACTCTCATCCTGCCAGCAGTCTTGTGAATTAATTTCTGCCTGTGTTAACAATCCCTATGAAGAGCCTATTACAATCGAGGTATGAAGCTGTTCTCTAAATCTTGGAGGCAGTTAAACAGTGTTTTCATATATATATATATATATATATATATATATATATATATATATATATGAGGTGAGGAATAGCCGGAATGACCATGTTGTCAAGGTTGATTATCTTCGAGTGGATTCTTTCCTGATTTTTTTTAATATTGAAGGATTTTTGCTGACCAAAGTTTTTTTTATACAGTACAACCTGACTTTGTGTCTTTAGTATTATAAATGTACTGAAATACTCAATCTGTACTTCAGAAAACAAATACATATATTTCAAAATATGCATCCATAAAAAAAGAAACATTTAAATTTTATATTGTATCATTTCAACTTGCATTTTTTTCAATACTCAAAACCTTTGCCATGTTCCATAATTTATAAATATAAAAAAATGTGAAGAAGAATAAAACCTTTCACATATTTGACGAGGAAATCAAATGTATATATTTATTTAATAATTATATACAGCTTATATCAAGTACAGTATAAAGAGAAATTCAACAAACAAATAGATTTAGCGGACACTTTTCTCTAAAGCGACATACATCATGTTTTTCAAATTCCGCAGACTGATGGGAGTAGGCTGCGATGCAGCGAGCCAGTACACCATACGGAGCCATCAGGTTGTCCAGCAATTTCTTAAGCCACAACCTTACCACTCCACCGTGGGCAAAGAGAGTAAGTTCGCTTAGTGTCCCCAAAAGTAAATCATACTCATTTAATATATATATATTTGACTGAGTTGCGCTCCCCCCTTAAACCTTCACTTAGAAAAACGTATTTTGCACCAGGGACCGGTTTAATGTCAGCATTATATTCAAGGACCACCTTTTAGATTAAATAATGAAACCAATTTTCACTAGTTTACGGGTTTATTTTTTTTTACCAAACTCTACTGAAAGAGGCATCTTGACGTAGTTAAGACAGTAATAATGAATTGAAATGAAATTATATGTAAATATTTTTTCTGTGCGGACCGAAATGGGAACCAACGACTTAGAAGTCAGGAGACAACAGGTTCAATTTCGAGTAATATTCTGAAGCAGTTTTAAAGTCATTAAAATATTCGGGTTAGGTGACAGACGCATAGACAGTAAGAGGTCCTTAATAAATAAATAATAATAAATAATGCACTCTTGGTTAGCTCAATAAGTAGCAACAAGACTAAGAATTAGATAGTTATGCAGTTCAATCCAAGCGAGGTTAACCCATGTGCTGTTTCGTTGATGCAACCTTACAGCCAGGTTTCACATCTATTGTGGATATGCCTTTCAAAATTTCTCATCTGAACATGAAAATGTTCAAATCCAATGCTCTTCCAGAAAATAAGAAAAGACCCCTGCCATTCATTTTCTAAACATAATTCCTGGAAGAAAAAACTAAAAACGTTTGTTCATCCAAGAATGTTTTTTCCAAAAAATGCCAATATGAAAAGGACATCAGCAGGCAGGCTCTTCAATTTCAGGCTGAACCATTTATCTCGCAGACATTGATGAATTCATTATTGTGACAATTCCTGTTGTCGTTATGAGACGCCACCCAAATATTGGCCTCATGTAGAAATGATGAGAAGAGATATGCACCCAAATTATCTCTGAGGAAGATTCATCTCCCCCGTCTGCTCTTTAATATAAGATGGCAGGTGACTTGGATCAGGTGCGAATAGATATTTCAAACATGTAGAAGACTTAGATAAGGATGTTTTTTTTATTGTCTTGAACCGCATATATTTGGTGATCGTTTATACCATGTTTTATTTTCTTACAATACCAAATACACACTTAACAATCTACTTTTTTTTTCAATAATCAACCTCCTAAAAAGAACGGGGTTGCCATCTTTTTTGTCACTGCCCAGTGCCTTTGATGTGAAATGTGTCACTGGATTATCTCGCCTACGTTCCCCTCAGGCTTTCATTCGGCGTCTGTGGCAGGAGCACAGGCATTTAGTGGGAGTCCCAAGTGTCACTGGCAGCAGAACACGGCAAGGCTCCAGGAAACACCATATATCATTGTCACAAGACTGATCATCCGCATCACCAGAGACTTTTGTTTCAGGAAGGAACTATAGCACCCGTTAAGCTCTACCACTGACCCGGCTCCGGTGAACTTAACATTCATTTGACTTCTTTTCAGATCAATTTAACTAAACAATTGTAAGCTAACGTGAATGAAAATATGTTTCCACTCACAATTGAATGCATAACACACTCACAAAATCTTACTTGTTTTTTCAAACCATACAAATTGGATGGGAAATTATTTTTCTTTTATCCAAATTGTACACATGAGATATCACTCCTTTTCAGCCAGGCCTTTGTTATTTTTGTTAAGAATGGAAAACAGTAGATTATACTACACAGCTGTCATTCAAAAGAGAATATATTGAACAAAATTCATTCCAAAAGGGTTATTTAAGTGTGTCTTAAATATATCTTGGGGCACTATTGTACTCATCAGTATGTGTCTGTTTGTAGAAAACTCTTTTCATTTAAATATTTACATCAGAAAATGTGCTTCCTACTGAAAATGTTTTGTTTTTCAAGAGATGAAATCTTGCTTACCTTAACTACGCCCATTCTGCTGTGATTGGTCAAACGGCACAAAAGACTCCACGTCGGGACTCGTCGTATAAACAAAGCGGGGTGTGACTACAGCTGACTGGATGAGAAGTGAAGCCCATCAAACAGGTATAGGGCTCTGCCCTTGTAACCTCTTGTTCGCCTAGATTTAAGAAGGTGTAGAACTTAAATTAAACTAAGAATATAAATCAGATCTGGTTTAAAGACCCACATTTCATTGCAAGTCAGAGAATAGGAGAAGGGTTAATATATGGAGATGCCGATTTCATTTTCCAGCAGGACTTGGCACCTGCCCACACTGCCAAAGGTACCAAAAGCTGGTTCAATGACCAGGTGTTACTGTGCTTTATTGGCCAGCAAACTCACCTGATCTGAACCCCATAGAAAATGTGTGGGGTATTGTCATGAGGAAGATGGGAGACACAAGACCCAACAGTGCAGATGACCTGAAGGCTGCTATCAAAGCAACCTGGACTTCCATTACACCTGAGCAGTGCCACACACTGATCGCTTCCACGCCACGCCGCATTGATGCAGTAATTCATGCAAATGGAGACCCAATCAAGTATTGAGTGCATGGAAATGAACATACTTTTCAGAAGCCTGACATTTCTGTTTAAAAAAATTTTTTTTCGTTGGTCTTATGTGATATTCTAATTTTCTGAGACTATGAATTTGGGGTTTTCATTATCTGCAAGTCACAAACATCAAAATTTCAAGAAATAAACGTTTAAAATGTTTCGCTCTATGTGTAATGAATATGTATAATATATGGGTTTCACATTCTGAAATGAGTAACAAAAAATATTAAACTTTTTTATGATATTATAATCAAACCAAGCAAACCTTCGAAATTTCTTGTTACTTAATTAGACCTGGACCACCTAAATTCTAACAAACGATTTAGATAAACATTTTAATTTAATAAATAAAACACTTTTACAATAAAATGATCTTTTCCTTAATGTTATTATTTCCATTCAATCATTTAAAATAAAAGGCACAAAACCACAGAAAACGAAGAAAGCAATGAGATAAGTATTAAAGCGAAATGAGATTCCAATAGTTACTTCTTACTTTAGGCAGGCATATTTTCACATTATACAAAAGCAAACAGAAGATAATTATTCATGTGTATATTCGAAAGCATCTGCCAATGTGACCAACTTTCTGAAATACTTTTTTTTATAATAAATATTTGATTAGTCCATATGGCAAACTACAAATTAGAGCCTGGGTTGATCATAGTCTCACATATTAACTGCAAATGCTCACTTTTTATGAGCTTGAACCATTAGTATCGTTGTGTAAATTTAAACAGTTTTAAATTAACTATTGTTTAATTTAATTAATGTTTAATGGGGGGTTGTAAATGTTGATTCCTGAAAGCTCTAAGTGTTTTCCTCTGATGTTAAAAAAATATGCTTTTTCAAGTCATTCACCTGATTTAATCATATTGTAATATGTGAAGCATTAGAAAACCATGAAACTAAATCATGCATCCCTCTTTGGGTTGCCATCGGCATCCAGTGGTCAGTGTCAACCTATTTATCGAGACATTTGTTTATTAAAGAATCTCTGATGTGATAAACAGTGTCGTTTAAAACTTCAATGACAGGAATGAAAAAAACTCTAATCTGCCATTATTCACGTCAACGTGACTGGATGTTATAAATCAATCATAAATAAGTTGATGGCAGCGGAGGACAGATGTTTTGCCACAAGCGGCAGAATAACTACTCTCTCGTGCCGTCCTTTCTTATGCTCCGAGCGGCTGTGTCAAACAGCAAAGCTGGAAAACATCCTGCAGACTCAAAGTCATAAACAGGATTGATGTTTGCAACCAAGAAGTTTGACTTTATCCAGTCAAGCTTGAGAAGGATCATTCGGCTCCATTGAGCTGTGCTAACGGTTTGATGGAAATGTTTTTCCCACAATATTTTTAGGCGTTTACGTTCCCTAACATTATCGTTAAGACTCTTGGGATTTGAGGACACATAAAAGGCTGATACTATTTTTATATTCATGCATTATCGTTATAATAGTTTGAACTATTTTACTCGACGAGAAAAAAAGAAACTGAAAACCCTCCATCCAATGCGTCATCATGAAGAATGAATATAATCTCTCATCCAGCCTTCACCTAGGAGTTCTTCTGGTGTAAATTTAGTCGACTGCAGATCCTAGAGATAACTTCTTTAGGTTACATTTTAAAACAATGGGAAGCATTACTTATATGAGATAGTTTGTCGGTTCATATCTTGCTAAAACTTGCAATTAAATGTAGGCCTTTGAACCAGATCTGATTTATATTCTTTTCTGTTTAATTTAAGCGTTAAAGGGCATATCATGTACAAAATAAAAATTACTCTCCTGAGTTGCTCACATGTTTTAAATGTTGAAGTCTTCCTCTCCAAGATGCAGTAAATCCCTCATCATGACCATGTTTTGAAGTTATTACTTTATAAAGTTCTCCCCCCGACTGAAATCTCGGTGAACGAGAGGTTACGAGAGTGAAGCCCATCATGATGTTGTATTGGCTTCATTCCACCTCCAGCCGACATTTATATTATCATGTTTTGTTCTCTTTTTATATGTGTACTGTATGTTTAATCCAGTGTATGTATGTTTTTAATCTGTCTTTCTATGTAATTTTCTGCTGTGAACATGCTGCTGTGGGAGGAATGAAGCAGTTTCTTATCTCTTGTCTTATGTAACACTGAAAAACATTCCCACGTGTTGATGTCAAAACAATGGGTTTGGCAGTTGAATAAGTCTCAACAAGCACTTCATCAACATAATCAACATGGCTGCTGAGAGATTTGTTTCCTCAGGGTAGATATCGACAAATACCCGGCAACCAATACACCAGCCTGTTGCGCTTGAAAGAAGTGATTGCTTTAATTCATGTAAATAATGCAATTAGAAACTTTATTTATTTCTGGTGAGTTGACAAAGGTGATCTTAATTAAGCGAATGATTTCAAGCCGGCTTTATCAAGATATTGACTGCATCTTTTATGGTGGCTGGAACTGACCGCAAAAAAAGTAGGGTTAACTCAGTAATAGGGTTAACTCAGTAGCCATGTAAAAAGCGGTAATTGCTAGGAACCAGTGGCGGGCCGTGCATTTCACACATAGGCCTTCAGTGGCGCACGTTTGAATAAATCCACCTATCAATCACTACTACTTTGAGGTTATTTATACACCACAGGGATCTGACCGTGTACTGTTATAGGTCAATAAGACGTTTAGATCATCATCAAATGAACAAAACATCAGTGCAGTATATCAAAATATCACTCCCACTACAGTCTGTGTGGTTTCAATGGCCACACATGCTATGCAATCGTCTTCTTTTAGCACTTGGGTCAAGGTGACCCAGTGGCCCATAAAACAAATATGTACAAAGGGATACCTCAAACACATTTGTTTTTGGGTCACCTCGACCCACAGATTAGGGTTAACAAACGTAGGGGTCTGCAAAGATAACTTTGCCTTGTCTAATCCAGACACCTTGAATTGTCATGGTATTTACACCCAGTTAAGTAAAATGCCTACATTACATACATAACATCATTTAGCAAACGCTTTCTTTCAAAGTGACATCTAGAGAGTGCATTAAGCTGTCAAGAACAGTTAGAAACAAGCTATGCTATTATCCGCTTGTAAGCCACACAGCAAAGTGCTTCAAGATACAATTGCCTGGACGTTGACGTGAAGCTGTCATTGTACAGTTTTCAATCTGCTGCAAGAGACAAATGCAAAGGGGCAGTACTTTCACAAGTGTGTCAGGGCTAAATAATACGGTATCACAAGGTTCTGTGGTTAAGCTAACTGGGCCTGACCACTTCGGTGTACCAAAATCACATTGTTTTGCTCTGTGATAATTTTTTTCGTCTTACAGAAATCAACAAAATCTATTCAGAAAAGCACTTAAAGCGAGCAAACAGCTCATATAAATAAAATTTAGCATTTTAAACCATTTATTTAAATGCAACGTTTCTGCGATATACAGTATTTTATTATTGTAATTTGATACATTTTGGAATTTAACATAATTGCGATAAGCCCAGTTGGATGATAATAGTGATGTGTGGATGAGGCCTTATGATACAGTAGTGACGATACTCTTTTGAAAATGATCTGCATTTTGGAAGGCCACTTGATGGCACTCTCTTCTTTATAAGTTTTGGCTCTAATTGCCAAATTAAATTAAAGCTGGCATCCTTTTAAAACAGGGGTAGGGAACCTGGTCCAGAAAGAGCCGCAGTGGGTGCAGGTTTTTGTTCCAACCGATCAAGCATGTACAGTTTAACCAATGAGGTTTCAGCTGAACAAGCAACACCAGACTGACAATCAACTGATTACACTCCTAAGACACCTGATTGGATAAAATGTGTCCTCTTGAATGGTTGGAACGAAAACCTGCACCCACTGCGGCTCTTTCTGGACCAGGTTCCCTACCCCTGTTTCAAAATTTAGAGTGCCATGATCTGGAGCTTGTAATCCATGCGTTTATGTCTTCTCGTCTGGACTATTGCAACAGTCCGTTTTCTTGTTTAAACAAGAAGGAGCTGTCTCGCCTTCAGTCGATTCAGAACTCTGCAGCGAGAATTCTGACCTGCTCTAGTAGAAGAACTCACATTTCTTTGATCCTTAAACCTCTGCATTGGCTGCCATTTCTTTCAGGATCAACTTTAAAATGATGGTTCTTACTTTCAGAGCTATTCATGGTCAGGCCCCTACTTACATCAGTGATCTGTACAAACCTTACACTCCAGCTCGGGCTCTGAGGGTCCGTGGACCAGAATCTATTGATGGTTCCTGAACACTGTTCAGGACCAGAGAAGAGAGATCCTTCCAGACTGTTGCTCCTAAGCTTTGGAACGATCTTCCTCTTTATCTGCGCTTGATGGAGTCTACTGACTCCTTCAAAAGACATCTGAAGACATTTTAATTTGTGCAGGCTTTTCCTTGATTCTCCGAGACTCCTGTGTTGTTCTCGGTGTTATCTGGAAAAGCACTCTTCAAATATAAATTACTTACTTACTATACTTAATAATGTTTGGGACTTTATCCGAGAGGTTACACCTGCCAGGAGCAACCCTACAACATCAGAGAAAGACCAGCTGTGCCTAGCACTGGACTGTAAACTCCTGGCGGACCGGATCGGTAGGCAGCTGGTTTTCCCTCAAGAGGTAGCCGCAACCACCATGAGACATGAAGCAGTGCTCTTGACCCCTACTCTGGAGAAGGTCTACATCATCAAGATCACCGTACCCTGAGAGGACTCCATGGACGAGGCAAACGAGCGAAAACATCTGCGCTATGCAGAACTAGCTGCTGAAGCACAACATCGCGGCTGGAATACAGTCTGTCCAGTGGAGGTTGGATGCAGGGGTTTTGTTGCAACATCCACCGCCAAGCTGCTAGAGGACCTGGGAATCAGGGGCCAGAGCCAATGTATGGCCATTAAAACTGCATCAGAAGCAGCAGAAAGGAGACCAAAGCTGACTGATTGGACATGGGACGCAAGCTTTGGCCTGATCAGCCTGTAGCTGGCTGCCTCTGGTGAGGGTGTACAGTGTGAAAGGCCAAAACACCCATGAGCCAGAGGAACACTACTGAGGATGCGTCCCAAATTTGACAATTTACTATCCACTCTTCACCGACAAATCCACCAGTTCTTTTGTTTGTGCTTGCACAGAAACTTACATCCCATTGTGTGTTTTTCGAATCTGGCTTTAATCCAATAAATGGTATAATTTTCAAAGTAAGTCAGGCCATGTGTCTTCATTACAAAGCTTTTGAAGCCTCATCAACCAATCCCTAATTTTAAAACACCTTTGAAAAACACTGTATACTTAAATAAGTGATGGTAAAAAAAATGTGGTTATAGGTTAAGGATTATTTTTTAAACGTTTTCATTGATCTACTGATATACACATCTATTTACAGGATTCAAATAAAGCCTGGAGCAGTTGAGAATGACTCACGAAAACATGACTCTCAAGTGTGAGTCTATTTATCTGAAGCAGAATGTAGAAAAACCCACTGTAAAATTGTGAACTATTTAATTTCCACATTCAACTTCCAAGAACAAACACGCTTCAAGTTGAAAGGGAGAAAAAATAAAAGCAACTCCATCTAATCAGTAATGATTTTAAGAGAGTGTTTTTGAATAAGTGCGGCTGATTTTCTTTTTGATAAAAAATATTCTAGCGGTGTTTTTATAATATTATTTTTTTGCATGGCTACAAAAATATCCTGAAAACAACAATGTCATTACATTTCAGTTGTCCTAATACGTCTAAACTGAAAACTAGAGCAGTACACACACATTTGATTATTGGTTTTGACAGAGTTGTGCCCGAACCCAGATGATGTCAATCAAGCAGGTCAACAGTGAAGCGACAGCAGCAGCACATTCTCAATTCCTGATGTTGTGATCTTTTAGAAAAACATTTGTTATTTTCTTAGTCCTACCATCATTAAATCATATTTATAAATAACAATTAATTAATAAAAAACAAACAGTTATTTGACACTTGTCATGATATCATGAAAGTTATCTGACTGCTGCAAGAGCATTGCAGGAAGTGAAGTTAGTTAAAGAATCGGATTTTCAGTAGCGCTGTCTGAGGTCTTGATGGCGAGAAGGTTGGCTTCATGTGTTTGTTTTCAAAGCTTGTTATGTTACAAACCAATTTGGATTTTTTTTCTGCTCACAAATTAGTTTCAATCTCAAATCACACACAGTTCTTTTAATTCTTAAAAAGCTAAATCTATCTTAATAATCATTGTATTTTTCCTACTTTATCAAACACTCCTATTAACGTCCATCAATATTATTTGTATTCTCATTATAAGTCCTTGCATCACTGTTGACATCCATTATCTCTATTTTTTAAATTTAAAAACCTCATTATAAAGGTGGAATAAACATGAACATTAAATGTCAATTCATGTGAAAACCCAGCTCTCCTGACTCACTCACATGTTTCAAATGTTGAAGTCTTCCTCTCTCATACTAGTAAGTCCCTTATCATGACCATGTTTTGAAGTTAGTACTTTATAAAGTTCTCCCCCCCATCTGAAATCTCGCCAAACGAGAGGTTACGAGAGCCAAGACCATGATGATTTAATCATGGCTTTACTCCTCCAGCCATCTGTAATCAAGCCCCACTTTGTTTATACAACAAAGTTTTTTCGAGGTGGAGAGTTCAGGGATCGATGACACGTGGTGACAGCCATTGACGTTTGAGCAATCACAGCAGAGTGTGTGTGGTTATTGTAAACAAAATTTAATGTCTAGAAAACCGTTACCTGTGGGTGGGGCTTAAGCACATTTTCTAATGGAAATATTTAAATTAAAAGACAGTCTTGTACAAACACACACACACTGATGATACAATAGAGGTCCAAGATCAATTTAAGACACACCTAAATTAACACATTCATTTATCTTGAATCTACTTTTGATTTTAAGCAACGAAAAAGGACTTGGCAGGCCGGATTTGGCCACAAATGTTGAGGATATCATTCTGGCTGTAGTAATATTTTTTTATTGCAAGTATGACATAATTAAAAAAAATAAGATATGCAACTCATTTGATTGACAGAACCCCCCCGGTACCACAAACCCCACAGTCTTTGATCAGAGCTCTGTCCTGTCACAACAGCACCACTGCCACAGGTGCCAGGCTCTCCACAATTAATCCAAATTGGAACCGGTGATGATTTCATGATCACTTTTGCCAAACAAAATCTGCTGCCCTATAAGCAGGTGCGAAGGTTTGGCTGCGCTCCTGAGCGATTTCCATCTTGCTAGGAAGCACTTTTTGAAGAGAGAACAGCTTGGCAAACTGTGCAACTGATGAAGATAAAAATGAGCTCTGGGTTATAATCTGTGGCAGTTTTAGTGGAAAACCTACACTGATAAATCCTCCGGTGCTTCTGTTGAGCTATAGACTTATTTGAGATGCATTTGGGGCATTGAGAAGAAAAAAAAAAGGGCTTAAATCTTTGAAAGGTATAAACACATTATTTGTAACATAATTTAAAACTTTAATTCTCAGGCGTGGAAAAAATAAATTCCAAAGTCAAAGTAGTAAAAATAACTTATGCTACTTTGCTTGATTTATTTCTGTAGCACAAAGCGTTTGTTGAATTGCAAATGCAAAGATTTATTCAAATGCAACAAACAATGAAACACGACTTGACTCCTTTTTCATTAGTACGTGTGCAGAAATTCAAAAGTTTATAGAAGATGAAGAGGTGAAAATTTCCACCGGCATTATTGCTCCACCTGCACAACAGAAGCTGCTCTCCGGGTTTCTTTAATGCCTTCTGAACTTCTGGATTCTCATTGAAACTTTTACATATTTTAGGACTTTTTATCAGCATTCATGTTATCAATTACAGATGATTGTTTTCTTTTGTTTGGGTTTAACTTGTTTCTTTAGTCTTCATGTGATCATTGTTCACGATTGAAACAACAGATATATGTGGTGGTTAAGTGTGGACAAGGCCTGAAGCCACCGACAGAAAGTGCAACAAAACTGCAGCACTTCTAGGGTTTCATGTCGAGTGTGATCATTGTCTAACTCTTGGGGGCCAAATCTGGCGTGCAGTTATTACTGTGACCTACAAGAGCCCTTCATTGTTTTAGGTTTGTCATCAAATATGGATTGATACTAATTTGAAATGATAAAAAATAAGATCTCCAACAGTAAATGTTGATTTTGTGTGACAGTGGTGCTTTTCTCTTGAATAACACAGTAATCTTTTGTGTACGAGGCCCCGAAGGTGACATGGATAAATTGTACTTTTATCTCGAAATACTCGATCACAATAGTCGCATCTCACGATACTCGTATCTCGTCATACTCATATCTCGCGATACTAGTATCTCGCGATACCCGTTTCTCGCGATACTCGTTTCTCACGATACAAAACGCATATCTCAAGGTATTCCTATCTCGTGAAATTCACGTCTAGCGTTATTTTGACGCAATAGTTCACGATACTTAAACTAAAAAGAAACAGAACTATTCTCCAGTAGTGATAGTAAAGTATTCCTATTAAGTGACTTCGATCACACCAAAAATACTTTTTCGAATCACGCAGTAATCATTCATAACTGTACTTCTTTAGTTCAGCCACTAGATGACATAAACCAAGTCAATAAAGTTATTTTTTATTGACAAGAAGTTAACGGACAAGTGGGGGGACTGGAAAATGTTAGTTTCACAGCTTGATCCTCTGAGTATCATCGAAGAGGCCGTTCTTCAAGTCAATCAACCATTTAAAATTCAATTCAAAAATCGATCCCAAAAACAATTAATCAACAAAAAAGGACAAATGGGAATTTAAAGAAAGAAAAGGTGGGAAATTCTCGACCAACTTTTTTGGGCGTTGCCAGATGGAGCTTCCGAATCCCGAAAGTAGCGGACTGAATAAACTGATCAAAAGGTTCTGGTTCTGTCCCGCGATGTTTCCTCAACCCACAAGAGGTGATGTGAGACGAGACAACGAAAGTATAGCTGTTCTCTCCTCTTTGAAGAAACTGTCTCAGCACATACATAACGTCACCGAGCAGCTCCTCTCAGTGACAGGATGATGCATCCGTGGAGGGTGAATAAGAAGATACCATCAGCCTTTTCTTCCTGTGACTGTATTGGTTTCAGTGACCACCATCTGATAATATATAGAGTTAGAGTTATATAAATGTACTGTTTAAATAGGCTCACTATTTAGGTGGCAACAGCGCTGAAATAGTTACAACCACATTGTCGATCAGCGTTTTCTACTCCTCATCAATTACTGAATGAATAATGAAAACCCACTCAATTTATTATCGTAAAAAAAATGCTGATAAAATGTCCGCCCACTTACCTAAAGAAATTTATACACCTGCATTAATATATATTAGAGCTGCAGAAGAACACATTAATATAGATGGATATGTTCTACATGGCTCACTTTAACTGGTCGAAGGTCATGAACGTGACCTTGGTTTTATGAACGTCTCTCGTTAGCTTCAGCTCGATCCAAGGCTCGCTGCGACAAAACAACCGGATTGTGCAACTTCATGCCCAATAATTCATCAGAAGGTAATTTCCCTATCCCAGATTTCTGAACAAAACATCCCGCTCCGGCGTCTGTGCAGATTAAATATGAATGCCTTTGTCGTGCAGATCCCGCTAACAAGCTTATGATAGCTGAAGAATACAACATCAGAATTCAAGCCCGTATAGAATCAATTCTCCTACTTTTTGCATGGAATTCTAAAAAAAAGCTTTTTAGATAATTGTAGCGCTAACTAGAAAATAGTATATGGGTCATTCAACCAAACTTTGTGAAAAAGTATTTATTTGATTTTGTTGAAGTTTATTTGCAAATGTTCTGTCTATAATAATAATAATAATAATAATCTCTATTTATATAGCGCCTTTCTAGACCAGGGTCACAAAGTGCTTTGACAGCCATTCACACATAAGTGTCATTTATTTCTAATGTAATGTAAAGTTAAAGGACAACTAATGTGTTTATTTAAGTGTGTCTTAAATAGATGTTGGATCTCTATTGTACTCATCAGTATGTGTTTGTACAAAACTCTCTTTTCATTAAAGTATTCACATTATAAAATGTACTTAAGCGCCACCCACTGAAAAGAGTTCTGGAGATGAAATCGTATTAACCATAACCACACCCATTCTGCTGTTATAGTTGAATATATATATATATGTATCATTCATTCATTTTTTACCGCTTTATCCATTACCGGGGTCACAGGGAGACTGGAGCCTAACCCAGGGGACACCCTGGACAGGATGCCAGTATGTTGCAGGGCACACAAAGACAGACAATCATTCACACACACTCTCATACCTATGGACAATTTCCCAGTTCTCAATTTTATGTGGGAGTAACCGGAGTAAACCACCGAGTTGACTCGGCCTGGAAGCAAACCAATATATATAAATATATATATATATAATGATCTCATGGGCATATAACATATAGTGTGCTTACATGACAATGACATAAAAATATGACTTGTATAAGGACAAATATGTTACATTAAAAATAAATGAAGAAATTACATAAAACTCAAGTGTGAATGTATTGATCATTATAATATTGTAGTAATATGACTAAAGGGCAGAATTAATAAAACACATTTTTTTTTCCGTCTGATCAGCTGAAAGTTGCTGATCTAGATAGTTTGATCTAATAATTAGATAAAAAATATTATTATTTGGTTGACTTTGATAACAAATGATTGACCGTAAATACAACTACATTGTTTAACGCTTGAAACATACGCTTGTTGAAGTTTGTATATACTTGACTACATGGTTGCATGTTTAATTATAATTTTTAAAAAGAAAACGAAAGTAAGTGTATAATTTTTCATGATTTAAACTGATTGGAAAAGTTACTTTAGTAAATGTCTGAAAACATGGAAAATAGTTTATCATGTCATATGTGTACGACTTCTAGATCCATGTATGGTGGATATGAAACTTAATGATAGGAATATTTGGGGGTTTAGATTAGATGGATGGTTAGAACTTTGAAGTAGATTTTTTAAATACAATTAAAAAAAAAAAACATTATTCAATAGATAAAATGATATAACAAGTAAAATAGAATTTTAGTTCAATATCATATGTGTATGACTTTAACAGATTTTTAGTGGATATGAAATGAATGATGCAAATATTTGGGGGTTCTAAGGAGGTTTGTATTTGATGGATAGAAATTTGAAATAGATTTCTGAGTAAAATTATAAAAGAGAATTGTCATTATTTCAACACATAAAATTATAAAAACAAAAAAAGGACAATAGATTTTTAGTTGAATGTCACATGTGTACGACTTTAAAAGTAACTTATAGTGGATATGAAACTTGTTTTCTTTTTCAAGTCGGTCATTAAAGATTTATGTGTGTTTTATCTGAATGATGTTTTTATTTTCCACCATAATTTCAAGACTTCTAGTTGGAAATCTGAACAAGTTCTGTCACAGCCTCAATCAAACAATCACGAGCTTCTGACTAATTCAGGATAAAGTTAGTTGAAAAGTTTATGAACAAGGTTAACCAAAGTGTATATCCGAGGTTAATTCATTATAACATATTCCATTCTCCTCTTTAGGCTGCCACAGCTGCCTGCAGCCAAAGGCAATCTCTCGTTCATGATGAGTTTTGTGTGAGGGTAATGAACGTCTTACACAAATTCCCGTTCAATAATTTATGGGTAAAGTTGGAACTCTGTTTGCCACTGTTCAATGAGAAAGCGAGCCTGTGAAGAGAAGTGGCGCCTCCATTCTAACTTATTGCTTTTCATCCTCCTTCAAACAGGTATTATCGCTTTACAACTGGGTCTCCCGGGACTTGGTAAATATTGTTACTTTAGCACACTAACACAGAGTCGCTCAACAGGCCTCAGTGTTCATTGGATAAAAGCTAAATGTGTCTGTCACCTTGCCGCCTCTGGAACTCCAGGAATGAATTATAAACAAGGAGTACAAAGCTGCAGCACACTTACTCTGCAGCATGTAAAGTCAAGTACACCAATCATCTCGACCAGGGATGAGGTTAGTTTACATTAAAAATTAATGTCCCATTATGCCCCACGGAGCATTTCTGCCAACCTTGGTCCAGATATGAGCTGCGTGATGTCCTCAAGGGACAGACTCATGCCACCTGGAGTAATTTGGCTGACCTAAATTCAGGGCAATAGTAGCAGCGCCTGCTGTGACTCTCCTTCTGTCTTTTGGTTGCAGCATTTTGCAGTCAGCTTTTGCTGCTATTGTATACAATATACATATAAGTAGAATATGGAAGTATCAGCATGTACGGTGACCTGGATTTAACATTTACCTTCAAAACGAAGTCGCTATCCTGTTATATAAATAACTAGCACAATGAATCCTGTATGAAAATGCTGATGAATGTTTTCTGGGGTTAGTTTGCTCTTCATAGCAACAGCGTGGAGAAGCAGAACCTTAAGATAATCACGGTTCTAAGCAGGTTTGTATTAGATGGATGGATGGGGGGATGGATGTACCTTTGGATGGGTGATTAGATGGATGATTGTATGGATGGATGGATGAATGGATAATTGGATGGATGAATGAATTATTGGATGGATGATTTAATGTATGGATGGATGGAACAAAATAATAATCGCAGTTGTAAGGAGATTTATATTGGATGGGTGGGTGGGATGGATGGATGGATGGATGACTGAATGGGTGGATGAACCATTGGATAAATAGATGGATGAATCAATGAATGTATTATTGGATGGATGGATGATTGAATTGATGGCTGCAGGATTCGATGGAACAAAATGATAATTGTGGTTCTAAGGGGGTTTATATTGGATGAATGTATGATTAGATGGATGATTGTATGTATGGATGAATGATTGGATCGATGGATGGATAGATGAATGGATGGATGACTGGATATATGTGTAATTTGATATATGAATGGATAGATGATTGGATAGATGAATGGAAGGATGATTGGATAGATGGAATGAAGGATGATTGGATAGATGTTTGATTGGATAGATGTATGATCAGATAGATAGATGAATGGATGGATGATTGGATAGATGTATAATTTGATAGGTGGATGGATGATTGGATAGATGGATTCATGTATGATTAGATGGATAGAAATTTGTGGATTTTAATTATAGAAATCTAATTATTCATTTGATTAAATTGTATAAAAAAAAATCAAATATAATTCAGAAGTTATTATTACGATGTTGTTGTAGGTGTAGTGTTCATGTCGGAGGATCCAGCGCTGAGCTTCAAAAAAAGGAAAAATTCTCTGTGTTAACGTTGTTTTATCAAGATCCAGCAGACATGTACATTTATTGACGATATAATAATAATACGCTCCAATATGTAGTGTTATCCATAGCAGCGTCTAGGGGTTTGTTTTAAAGTTAGCAAGATTAATGGCTCAAACTAAATTCCTTGTTCTTGTTTAAGAAATGACAGTAATACTTCCTGTGACACTGGTCAAAGTGATATCTTAATGTAGAATTTAATAGATTTTATCTAAGAGAGGGAAAAGTTTAAGTATACTGAAAGGTATACATGCTCAGAAAATAATGAATCATTGATTAATACAATGGAAAAGGAAGAATAAAACAAAAGCAAAGCCATATTTTCAATATCACTGAATTTGTTAAGTTTGGTGTGCATAAAATGTGTTTTACAGTATCAGAAAATTATTTAATTAACTTCATATTATAGCCTGTTTTTCTTCTTATACAGTAGCATCATCACCCTGCAACTCTGGCTTGCTGCGAACATGGTGTTAATAAAAACAGTCCTTCGTAAGAAAGTTTCAATCGATTTAAACAAGTTGGAGATGAGCATCTTTGATCGCTAGAGAAAATGTGAATGAAAAAGATTTGCAGCAAAAAAATAATTTACATGATTCTGTTTCCACTCCACGGTGAGCATTGAAGTGTATGATTAAATGTAAACCGCCCGGTGTAATTTGTCATGTCATGTGAAAAACCCAAGGCTTTTTTTTTTCTCACCAGCAGATGCTGCTTCCTAGCTCTCTTACAAAATATTTTACTTCAGAGTCTTCCCTTGCTATTGTTTGCACCAGATGGCCAAGTTGGACGAGTATGTCGTTGGAAAAAACAACATTCAGTGTTTGCCTATGGATTTTGAAGACGCTTGAGAAACACTGCCAACGCATATTGAACAGCCTCGACCTAGTTGAGTGAAATGTGTTTTTCTTTTAAACCAACATTTATATAATTAACATTTCCTCCATCTAACTGTAAATGTTTATTAAAATGGTTTCTCTCACTAGTTAAAAAGCAAACAGTTACGGCCATTGATAAAACCCATTAAACCAATTTAAGCAGCGTGTGTTTGCGAAGTGTAACCGGAAAAGCTCAAACGCTAAACCAAAGCTAACACGGTTGTTTACTCTTGACAGAAAATCCGATTTATTTATCACAGCGACAGTTATTTTGTGTACCTTTTAGTTAATTTTTTTTTATTTTATTAAACCTTTTTTATAATGATAAAAAAGGGATTCCGGGTTTGTTTGAATTTTATAGCTGTAAAAAAAAAAATTTCACATCATTGTGAGTTTCTTGCCTGGCAAAACAACCAAAAGGAAAACTAAATTGTTTCAACATTGTATCAAAAAAAGACATGAAATAAATAAGCAAACATACATTGGAATGATTTTACACATTTAGAACACTTTCCCTTTTTTTTCCTTTTCACTGCCAGTTAATGAAGACCATACCAAACTGTTTTCAGCTAGTGTAGTCCAACTTTTCACTTTTTTTCCTGGACAGTAAATAAAATCAAAGTACCGTATTTTCCGCACTATTAGGCACACCGGATTATTAGGCGCACCGTCAATAACTGGACTATTTTAGAACTTTTTTCATAAATAGGGTGCACTGAAGTATAGAATAAAAGATAATGTCAAACGTTTGACTTGGGTTGCGTTATGCATCCACTAGATAAAGCTGTACTAAAGGGAATGTCAACAATACACTCAGATAAAGTCAAACTTTATTAAGCGTTCTAACAACTCCGTTCACTCCCATGGTAACGATGTTCAAATGATGTTTAAAAGGCTTCAACATGTGAGAGTGTGGTGTTGAGCAGACACATGTTGAGTGAGCAGCAGGGAAGTTCAACAAGTTTATGACAGCTAGAGCGCGAGTGTATGACATGTTGAGCGCACGTGTATGACTAGTTGAGCGCGCAGCAGAACGATTTTGAGTGTACAACAACCAAGACACACTCGCTCAAACTGGTAGCAGTAATCTTACTCCATAGCCGTCCACCATGATGTGATGTGTGTCGTAAATCCCACCCCGTGATGACGCAATGACGTAATCCTGCCCATGGTGTGTCGGCTCAGTCGGCGCAGAGTCATGAAAGTGTTTGTAAAAAAGTCACCCACCAAGTAATGTTCATATATATAAGGCGCTCCGGATTATAAGGCGCACGTCGTTTTTTGAGAAAATTAAAGGCTCATACGGTCAACAAAGTAGTTTAAAAAAAATTCAACACTGCTCTTAATTTAATTCATTATTATTTCCCATTGTAACTGTTGACTCATGTTCAAAGAAATCCAATCTCGATCTTTTCAAAGAGTAAGTCAGAAGGAAACTATTGACAGAGCAGCCTGAGGTCACATGCTTGCTTGATAATTGCTGGCATGGACGTCACTTAGACCATCATGTCAGATGTAACTGAGCAAATACAGTGCATTTTTAAAGATTGATGGGTTTGACCATTTTTTCTTCTCTCCCTAAATCTTGCTCTGCCACTCAGAAGGCAAACTGCCAAAATGTTTTTGATTTATATTTTCTGTCAAACACATTGTGACTAGAGATCATGTAACCAGCCGGTGATTGATAGATTGTGTTTATATTGGCCAGAAAACCAATACAAGTACCCACGAGTTCCATCTCTCACATAACACGAGTTTGTATATCGCTTTACTCAATACACACATACAAAAGGTGACCATTTTGACCACCCATGCATTTATTTATTTTATTTGAAGCCGCTCCCCTCGATTTGTCGTTAGTTACCCTTTTCTCTGAGAGTCTTTTCATCTTTTCTCATTGAACACAGCACAAGGGATTCATCGGTCATGCCACAGAGAAGCTTGGTCTTCAATACTGGTGGAGAACATTTGCAGTATCGATCTGTTGCTCTTCTGATCTATATCAGAGTCAGGTCTTATCAGTGACATGCAGGGATTTGCTTTGAGGCCTAAGTAGCCGGAGAAGTTTCATGAGGGAATGTTAAGGAGGGAGTTTTCTTGATCTTGGAAAAAAAAAACCCCAGAGATAATGAGTTAATATGTTTATCATAGAGAAATGATGTGATTATTATATTAGATGATTTATGGATTTATATTATAGAGATGATTGAGAAAGACAGTAGAAAAGTCATTCTATAAAAAAAGTCCCTTTTGTGTGTAGTCCATTTATTATTCATCAAAAATGTAGTAAAATGTACATTTTAAATGGTTTTTTTTAATACCAGTATTGACAATTATTCAATAGATAACTTAATAATATTAACAATAACTTAATAATATTTTTAGTATATATATATATATATATAATATTTTTTAGTATTTTTTTTATTGTTTAAGCGCTTTGTGACCCTGGTCTAGAAAGGCGCTCTATAAATATGAATTACTTAATTACTTTTAATATAAAGTAAACATCTATTTTCTTTTTTAAACTATTCCTACATTTTAATTACAACTACACCTGTGTTTAAATGAAAAATGTTACTTAAAAACAGTGTATCAATACTTCTACGGAATCATAAATGTATATTCTTGAATCCAGAATAATTATTATTTGCTGTAGCGGAATCCATCCATCTATAAACGTGAATGAATTCGCACAATTAACTACTTTTGTTTAGCTAAAGCTAATATATGACTCATTATACCACCACAGTTGAATGAACCAGCTGAAAACAACACATAGGACAAGTTGTATTGTGTATTGTGGCAAATATCTGCCACTTGTGGTAACTTGAGACTCTTTGTTTCTCCAGCCCTGACTATTACAACTTGCTGTCCAAACACAATATGTATTCTTTGACACTAAATTCTTGGTAAAAGACTTCTGAGCCTATTAATTGATTAATGGATAAAAATAGAAACGTGGGTGATTTGTTTTCTCCGTTGAAGACACATTACATTAAAGTAAAGTAAGTGGTGCGGATTTTCCACTCCCGAGTACTTCCATTACAGAGTGAGAAACACAAATGCATTTTCTATCTCGACAGACCATATAGATTTTACCGATTGCTGGTGCCATCATCTGCGTTTTTATGCATTAATGCTTCTCTGGGAGTCTTAAGTGAAGCCAAGTAAAGAGTTTGCAGCACACCTAAACCCCATATCAAACAGCAGCAGCTGCAAAAAAAAAAAAAAGCCCCAAGCCACCTCAGTTTAATCCAATTTGACTGGCCATCACTGTGGGTGATGCTTGAATATTATGTGGAGTGGTGGGAGCTCCCTGCATTAGAGGGAATGGATTTACCAGAGCTCCATTTGACTTTTCTGTGGAAAAACACAAATTGGTCGTATGCTTACGTTGAATCTGTGTCATCGTAGACATTCACTTATGACTTTTGTGAATGAACGAACATAGAGGAAGCATCAAAAGAATGACCTTGAAACTCAAGCGCAATTCTGTTGGGTCTATTATACCAAACGTGCTCTTTAAAATCGTTGTTTCAGAATTCTAATGTCTGACTTCACCTTTCATCCTTTTCGCTGGATAAACTTCAGTGCCGTCACTCAGATGATCCAAAGACTGCTCGTCATTTGGATAATCGGCGAATTGTCTCGGAGTTTTGAGCCGGGGACGACGGTGGCAGTGCGGAAATAAGCTTTAAGCGTACCCCAGCCAAACATATCAGACATCTGTCACTTGAAGATCCAGCCAGACTTCCTATTCTCAAGCTCATTTGGCACTTGAAGCTATAGATCCCTGCAAGACAATCTTCAGACTGCCTCCCCCCCTTCTCTTTACAAGTGCATGCACTCCATTTTACTGCCAAAACACGAAGGGCTCCCCTGTGGGTTAAATGTCAGAAAAAAAATGCACATTCCTAGTGACAGAATTAAGTCGCTGTGGGCTCTGGATGATAGCAAAGACCTTCAGGTGAAGGTATCGTTCAAAAGCATTGAAAAAACAAACAGTATTTGTGAGAAAAGAAGAGTTTTTTATTTTTATTTTTATTTTGTTGGAAAACTTGACATAATTCACTACTGGGATCAACACCAATAACAATTAAACAAGTAACCATCTACTCTCAAAAGAGTGTGAGGACATCATAAAAATTCCACAACGGCTCCAATTGATGCAATAAAGAAAATCTGTGTCGTGAAACTGTTGACTTTGTCCAAAATGACAATGTCTGTCATAACCTTACAAGTTTTTAATTGGATGTTTAAAAAAACGACAACCTGTGCCTCTTCATTATGTCTGACTACAGGGATCAAGACAATAGCAAGTCGACAAGATCTGAACGACAAGGATCAAGTGTTGTTTTAGGATAATTACATGTCAAGGTCCCCCCTGAATGTCGCAGAGCTAACAACCCTTTTGACCGAGGGGTAATTAGTATTAAACCTCCAAGTTTGAGTCCCAGTGAGGGATCCTTGTAATCACTAATTTGATGCTGTGTTATGTTTTATACCGTAGAATACGCTATAAACCTGTCTAGACCTGTGTGTACCCCAATGTCAGTGATTTCAAGTTGACATACATGTGTTATCATGTTGGTACGACCTTTTGTTGGTAAGGTTCGGTATACAACAGGATCAAAACTCTTTTTAATTCAAATGAAACTGCTGCTCGAATTCATTCACGTCCTCGTCTGGTAAAAACGTCTCTCTTGTGTTGCCAATCGATATCACAGATTCTATAAAGTTAAAGCACTGCTGTGGCGGGTCAAATAACAAACCTGATTTAACTGTGTAGTGTGAAGAGTGTATAGATTAGGATTTAACGCCTTCCCTTGGTCTTCTTAATAAAAAATAAATAAATACAAAAAATAAAAACATTATTTTAAGGGCAACTAATGTCAAACCCAACTCTCCTGACTCACTCATGTGTTTCAAATGATGCAAGATGAAGTAAGTCGCTCATAAAGACCATGTTTTGAAGTTATTACTTCAAACTAAAACTTTGGTTACTCTTATTTAAAAATGAATTTTCAGACTTGAATGAAAAAATCTCTGCAAACAAGAGGCTACGAGGGCAAAGCCCATGGCGTTTTAATGGCTTTACTCCTCCTCTAGTCAGCTGTAATCACGCCTGCTTTGTTTATACAATGAGTCCCATGGAGTCGAAGACTTCCAATATTGTTATTGGTGATAGATCTTGATGACCAATCAAAGCGGAGTTGTTGTGGTTATTGTAAACAAGAGTTAATCTACAGAGAACTGGTTTTCAGTGGGTGGGGCAAAACCCCTTTTGTATATTTGAATTAAAAAATAGTTTTGCACAAACAAACACATACTGATGGGTACAATAGAGTCCAAGATCTATTGAGACTTACTCAAATGAACACATTAGACAGAATGACAAGCAATCCAAGTTAAAGATGCGAACCAAAACTTTGGTTACTAGTATTTTAAAATGAATTTTCAGACTTGAATCAAAAAAAATACATTGTCTTACAAAAGTCACCCACTACAATTTCTGATCCTTGCTATTCCTATAAAATGACATTATGCTCCATCATAGCTGCTGCGATGCCTTCATAACAAAGGTAAATTCCTTAAAGCAGCCAGAGCAATGGAGTGCTTCCTATAGACTCTGCTGGGAGTGAAACAAATGACAAACGCTGGAAGGGAGCAAACCCGCTGGGGTTATGTAATGTTGCAGTGACGGTTCAGCTGACAACAATCATTCCAAGGAGGCCCCGGCAGGTTTCTTTTTTCACATTAAGTCCTCCCATTAAGTTAACTCAATTGAGCAGATTGTATTCTCCGCGACTGTGAAAGAGAGACATCTTCTTGTTCCGAAAGAACAAGGTTGAATGTCAGACAGACTCAGTGTGGCTGGGAAATACAAAACTTTGGCACCCTCTGCTGTTACGTAGAGTTTCTGGGTAGACAGAGAGAGGGAGAGGGAGACGGAGAGAGAGAGAGAGAGAGAGAGAGAGAGAGAGAGAGAGAGAGAGAGGGAGGGAGAGGGAGAGAGAGAGAGAGAGAGGTGTGTCGGGGGAGAAGTGGAAAGTGGTGATGCTCAGAGAGAACAACAAATGATGACAAATATCTCCCCTTTCAAACACAATTAGGCTCAAATTGCCTTCCGCTTTTAATAAGCTTTTTTCCTCTCAGTTTGATTAATTGAATCATTTGAAGGGTCATCATGTAAAAATGTCATTATAAAAATGAGCTAGGGCGGTTAAAGTGAGTTGGAAGAGTTTGGATATTTTTTATGATATGACTATGAAGCTCTATTTGAAAATTAGTGAAGAAAAAATTCAATGCTCTTCAAAGGTCAACTCATATGAAAAACCCAACTCTGCCGACTTACCCACGTGTTTTAAATGTAAGTCTTCCACTACAAGATACATCAAGTCCCCCATCATGAATATGTTTAGAAGTTATTACTTTATAAAGTTCTCTCTTGTCTGAAATCTCGACGAACAAGAGGTTACGAGAGCAGAGTCCATTATGACAGAATAATAGCTTCCCCCTCCAGTCAGCTGTAATCACGCCCCGCTTTGTTTATACAACAAATCCCTTGGAGGTGGAGACTTCCGGGATTGATGACGCACAGTGACAAACCTTAATGCTTGACCAATCAGAGCAGAGTGAGTGTGGTTATGGTAAACAAGATTCAATCTCAAGAAAAAACAAGCCTTTTCAGTCGGTAAGGGTTTAGGCACAGTTTTTTTTAATATAAAAATTTCAATAAAAAGAGTTTTGTTCTAACAGAAACATAATAATGAGTATAAAAGAGGTCCAAGATCTGTTTAAGATACACTTGAATCAACACATTAGTTGGACTTTATGACACCACGTAGTCCTATAACATAATATGATAAAACACTTTTACGTAATTTTACGTATTTAACACCAAAGTATTTATTTAAACAAGATGTATTGTATCTTTATGTCCCGATATTTATTTTAGCATTTGAAATACCCTTACTCACAAAAGTCATTGTAACACTACTTGAACTAACAGCAAATACTCAATAGAAAAAAAACGTCATTGCTTGATTACTTCAATTCAATTTACTCTTTCTTGTCAATAAGTAAAAAAAAATGTTTGTCTGTAGGATCATGTGTGTATATTGCCAAAAAATATCCAAACCAAATCCTGGTTAATTAACTTAATTGTCTCAAGGAGAGGCAGATTTTGTTTATAAATGAAAATATATTTTGTACCAAAAGGAAGCAAATAATGTTTGAAAACATGAGCCTATATAAGTATTAATTATAGCCATTTGTAACACTATTATACACACTTTAAGAAGCATTTCAGTCAAAACAATTTTCATTTTTTCTAGATTCATCACCCACCTTTATTTAAGTGAGTCCGTATAGTAGACGCTGGATATCGGTCACTCGTCCTGGAGACACTTTGTGTTCCAATAATTAGCTGCAGGCCATTTCATATTCCTTTCATCCACTGCCGCCCTTTTGCGTTTGTTCCCAGGAGGGCTCCGCGTTTGCACAGCGGTTATTTGTCGGGGCCAGGACTCGCTGCTCTGGTTATCTGAGGTGAAAAGAAGACAAACATTAATTGGTGGCAGTGGATCCTCTGCTCCGCACCCGCTGTGAGCCCACTCTACTCTTCGGTGTGGCAACCTCATCATCCCTCGCATCCGAAATCTCCTCTGACAGGGCCGGCAGCACAGAGCTCCTGGTTATCATTTATCATCCCGGCAGATTGGCTCGTGTAGCACACGGCAGACTGACGGGTCACCCTCATGCTGGGGACCTGGCTTGAGTGAAGCCGCGGAGAGTTGTCGGCGCTATCGGAGAGCTGAGATGAGGTGAATAGCGCTTGTCATCAAAGAGAAAATAGGGACCCTTCTAATCTAACTTGGCGAGTCATTGCTCAGCTCTGTAAGTGGTTCAGACAGCTCCAATATCGTATTAGCACACCTGCACAGGCCCCTGGAGGGAAGGACCGAACTTCTTAGTGGTGTTCCTTACCAACTCCCCGAGAGATGTGCACCAGAGATTACCCCATTAATTCATTCCACTATTCATTGGGGGGAAGCTCGGCACATCTGTGGGATACCTATGGTGGTCTCCGATGCACACAGGGAGGTAATCCCATGTTTATTCAGTGCACATCAGTTTATGTGAAAGAGTTTGGGAGGGAACTCTGTATTTCTCATGCAGCATCTACATCAACCCTTCCTTTTCTCTGAAACATCATCTGGATTCTATTGGATACGATCCTGTTTGTTGCTTACGGGACAGTTTTAAGTGGCTCAGGAATAAATAGGTGGATTGATTTACTGACTTCATTCGTCCTGGGGCTTTCTATAGCTGCACTTCCTACACCGTTAATCGGATTCGATCAAATCCATTTTCAACTGTTAATTTCAGATCATATTTTTAATCACAGGAAGAGAATCCGTTGGTCTATCAACATACAACTCTAATGGTAATAATGCATCATCCGATTTAAAATATTTAACAAATATTTTTTCAGAATTTTTGTCCACATGCAGAGGGGGGAATTATACCTATTGTAAGTAAGTAAGTAATTTATATTTGTAGAGCGCTTTTCCAGACCAAAGTCACAATGCGCTTAAACAATCAAAACAATGCTCAATAAAATATATGCTAAAAAGATCAAGATAACACTGAGAACAACACAGGAGTTCCAGGAAATCAAGGAAAAGCCTAAACATAAAAATGTCTTAAGATGTTTCTTAAAGGAGTCAGTAGATCCATCAACCGCAGAGAGAGAGGAAGATCGTTCCAAAGCTTATGAGCAACAGGCTGGAAGGATTTCTCTCCTCTGGTCCTGAACCGTGTGCGTGGGACCATCAGTAGATTCTGATCCACAGACCTCAGAGCCTGAGCTGGGGTGTAAGGCTGGATCAGATCACTGATGTAAGGAGGAGCCTGACCATGAAAAGCTCTGAAAGCAAGAACCAGAATTTTAAAGTTGATCCTGAAAGAAACTGGAAGCCAGTGAAGTGATTTAAGGATCTGAGAAATGTGAGTTCTTCTACTAGAGCAGCTCAGAATTCTCGCTGCAGAGTTCTGAATCAACTGCAGGCGAGACAGCTTCTTCTTGTTAAGACATGAAAACAAACTGTTGCAATGGTCTAAACGAGAAGACAAGACATCACATCCAAGTAATCACCGTGGTCATCTCCTCACATCTGAGCTGATTTCCTGTCACTCGTATTGTATTGTAAGAGCATGAATGGCGAGGGAGGAGAACCAACGTAGCTCAGGCTAGAAAAGACAACAGTCAGCACTAATTGAAGAAAGACAGCCCTTTGAGAGGCTGGTTTCCACAAGAGACGACGGGCTTACATGCTGCTATCATACATCATATTATAACAATAAATGCATCACAGGCGAAATTGCTGTCTGTATAGGTTTTAGACATGACAGGTTCCCTCTGGTACCCGTTTATAGGTATTGAGTGATACAGTATCCATTATGTCACATGACTTATTTTTATTGCTTTAGTGAAAACAGAGTAAGTACATCGGCTGATCCGGTTGCTATGACAGAAAAAGCACCCCATGTTGAAAATATTTAAGTTATAATGTTCAGGAAATGTTGCCATGTTTCAGGTGGCAGTTTGTTAATGGGTGGCAAGAAGAAGTTGCATTGACAAAACGTCTCATCTTCTACACTTGAAGCTGTTTTCACTCTGTGACTGAGCATTTTAAAGTATTTTGTATTAAATTATATATCGTAAATGGAACAAAAATGTATCAATATCTAAAGCAGATAACCAGTTGAACGTTTGCGCCCTGTACGCCATGTTTTTTTGTGTGTTCATCATGTTTTCAGACTGCTGTATTCCCTTCTACAAACAAATGTACGTTTGGGTATGAATAAAGAAACCTCGACATTGATAAGCATGACTTTATTAATGAAATATTATTACTCTGCAGTTTCTCCAATGGGCAGCTTGTGGAACTATTGTTACAGATTTCTTGCACAACACAGTGATCAAAGGAAAGCTGATGCTGGGCTGCAGCTCAACATTAAAATTGTAAAAGAATTGTACGTCTAGATGGTAGTGGTAATACCCTCAAATATAGGATTCTTAGTATGAATGCAAAAAAAATATCTGAGGTCCTGCAGCAATACAAAAGCACAACAAACACTTTAACACATGAGTAAAATCATCGGGAAGGATGGTAGTTGTTCTGAATGTAGTCTTCGGTGTGCACAGAAGATTGTGTATGACTAGATCTGGAATGTTGTTGTTTAACCAGGTTTCTTGTTGTTCAGAGTAAAGATGTTTGCTAGGAAGATTGTTTTGGTGGTTTGTTTGCATTAAGCTTCATTAGCAAGCCCTGCGTGTCTTTTGCTCCCACGTGCAACTCACTCCTTTGCCTTTAATGTGTCTTTGATCTTCATGCTGCTCTACGCCGGGCCAATGTCCTCAGGAGAGTCCGTTTTCTGCCAAGTTTTGTTCAGAGCTCCGGGGGAGTTGTAATGTCCAAACTGACTTCCATTTTGATAAGTTCAACTGAGCCTTACTCCGTGTTTATATTGTAAGAAGATTATCTGCTCAAGAAACTGGTGTACTTCTGTCTTGAACATAAAAAGTCATGACACCTCAATCAATTTTATTCTGTCTCTCCTGATATCACATGGCAAGACCTTAACAAACGACAAAACAAAGTGATTTTTATCGTATCGTCTATTTTATTCATACTTGAAGGTGATTTATGTTAGGAACTGAATCTAAAAGTACAAGCAGTGAATTCCTAAAGTAGACGTCGAAATCTCAAGACACAAAAGATAAACAATATTTGGCATCATCATTTTACTTGATGCTCAGATTAGTTTTTTATTTTAGAACATCGAAGCTGAGTCAGCTTTGTCTGAAATTCCTTTGTTAACACCAGCAAGTTTTTCATCTATTTCTGAAAACTATATTTTGTCTTCACCTTTTTGGACATTTTGAAATCAGATACACGTTTGTGAACTTTGGAAACAAACTCGACTCTAGTCACTGGGGTCAATAAAATAGACAAAGGGAGATCAAAAGCAAACTCTGGCTTCTGCCCACCATGTGAAGCTGTGTTGCATAATCATTGGTGCCGAAAGCCGAAAGTTAAAAGGAAGAATGTGTCACAATGACAAGGTTCTTGACAGTATAAACATGCCTGAAGTCTGAAATTATATTTACACTGCCATTCTTTTGCTGCTATGAAGTTAGCTATGGAGTTTAAATGCAAGGCAACTGGAATGAGAAGAGTTTGGAGAAGATGCTTCATCACTCCTCAAGAGGCTTCTTCAGTTACAATGGGGCTGATCTAGGGAGCCATCTTGCTATCGGCAAGGCAGAGAACAATGGGGAGGCGTTGAGATCAATATGTGGTAGGGCCTAATGAGGGTTGTTATCAACCAGAGAAGGTTGTTGGCTCTCACTATCAAGTGAACTGTGATCATCACATGATCCCAGGTGTGAATGTTTGGGAAATTTCTAGGGGTTAAACCCCCTACTGCATTGTACATGACTGAGAGGTTATTTTTGTGATCTCCACCTCAGTTAAAAGAGGGATTCTCCAGCCTATTAAAGATGGCTTCTTGACCTCCTCACTCAAATCCTCTCTTCTTTATGTCCAGCTAGTGTACATTGCCATCTTCAAAATAATGTCCTGTGTCCAGCCATTGGAGATGGATGGCCGGATTCTGACCCGAGGAGGTTGTTCTATTGTGTTGAGCCATACACTAAGGGGATGGTTGTTACGAAATCACCAATATACAGTTCTAGGTTTTGCTCACTGCAATGGACAGCATATACCAAATTGCTCTGTTTTTGTCTTGGTGTTTTGTCCTTCAGATGGACAAGCTTATCCCCCTTATGGTGTTTATAGGCTGAGTGAACAGCAATCTTGTGTTGGCCGCAGATCCTCCAAGTCTTTTTCTGAAACACCGGCAATGGAGGATATTACATGTTATTGAATTTCTCTTCCTTTTTTTTCCAAAACGGCCCACTTAGGGTATCCACAGAACAATGACTCCCAGGTGGCGCCACAACAGGTGGTGCAAATCAAAAAGAAAATATTGTTTCGAGGTTGATTCGGTTCTGCAGGTACTGTCTTGTAATAAGAGTTATACTGCTTGGACGGCCTCCGTTGTAGGAATGCCAATGAGAGCTGAAACGTTTTCTGAAAACTCAAAACTCTACCCAGTCCAGTTGCCTCACTTTTGAAATCCTTCCAATAACACTGACCTAGATGAATGGGAACTTTTTACGAAGCTATGAAGCTATTTCATTTCTTCAGTTTATGATGTACTAGTTTATATAAATGTATTTTCAAACTCATTGACATCACAAGAAAGTAAGTCTCAGAATTTAAAGATTGATATGTTATTCAATGTTTTAAATTTACTAAGTGTAACCTTCAAGCAACCCTTTAAAAAAATATATGACTCTGGCTGAGTCACCATATTGACACTTTTCCTCTCTAAAGGAACTTCATCCAATTTCATTGGCACTCTAAGCAACACTTTTCATCTTTTCCCCTGCTTCATATATTGTGAATGCCCCGAGTTGATCAAAGACGGCTGCGTGACAGCCCATCATTTAGTCATAATCCTTCAAAAGCTGCTATTTAATTCGCAAGATTCAGAAAAATAAATACAAAGTGATGTGCAGGAGCTACTGCTGCTGTGCAAGGTCAGAGAAGACACTAATCAATGTTACCAGGAGCAGCCAGACCATCAACCCATATCTTTAACTGTTATTAAGCAGGATTTCACAGGGATGTGTGACTGGGGAGAAATTTCGTCCTGCGTCATCGTTGTTTCGTCACTTTTTCTTTGTCTAATTTGGGGCGGACTGACTCCCAACTTAGTCCTGATGACAGGTCGCTTTAGAAATTCAATTGTAGATTATGTTGCTTTTCATTAATCTATGATAGTCGACACTATATTCTCTTTCTTGTGTTACTATTGAATTGGACCATACAGGGGTAACATATACAGGTAGTTCCTTAGCTCTTGTTGCTCTTTTGATGATTACAATGGTCATTGGTCTCACCACACATGTGTGTATTTGTATGTGAACTAAATATTTGGAATGAGAACCATCTAACAACCCTTCCAAAGATCCAATTTCCTTGTGAAATTACTATGTGAATCATGTATATAAACAGACCTGGCCTAAGTGTGTGTTGGAAACATTTTCATTAATTTCATTTCAACAAGTACAAGATTTAGCTGTGAAATTATAGGGCATTTTGAATAGCAACTGTCCATGGTAAATCTCTCAAAAAGCTTCGATAAACTAAACCAAATAAAGACTTTTACTGCAGAATATAAAGAGATCAACGTCTGTATTTTAAATAAACAAGAATCAGCCGAGATGTTCTGGGCTAACCGACCACTCTCACACACAACCGAACACACAAAGCAAACCCAATTTGAATACTAAAAAACGGCAAGTAACAAGTAAAATCCAGAGTAATAAAAGTTCAAGAAGAGAGGAAGAGTTTCTGAAATGTTAAATGGTGGATGGAGTCTATTAGAGCTCGTCTATTAGAGGTCCTGCTCCTAGAGATCCTGTGATCCCTCCAATATCTCAAAAATGTACAAAAATAGACTTTTCTTATGCAATGCAATAATGAGTAAATCCGCGAGATCTTGTGGGTAACTGTGACTCCTGATGTCTGACGGAGCTACAAACGCAGCTGCAGGGCATTGATGGACGGCAACAACAGAGCAAATACCAAGAACCAAGACGTAACGAATAAGCATCCAATAAATCTGTGAAAATATTTGTTTAACTCAACTAAAACCCCAATTGTTAATTGATTTAAAAGTGTCTTCACAAGTCAAACAGAATATTTTGCTATCTTTTGGGTTGTCGGACTAGTTTTTTATTCGTTTGTTATATCATATTACTCAAAAAGTAGTTATTAATTCTTCCCGTCATTAAATAAGTGGTTGTTTTTTTTTACATAAACACCTGTTTTTAGAGACCTTTTTTCTATTTTCTTCTCCTATTCTTCTATTCTCGGCCTATTTTCTTTAGTATTTCAGGTTGACTGACAACATTGACAGTCACTGTTTGTATCATAATGTTGCTCCTATCTATCTATCCATCCATCCATCCATCCATCTAATACTTACACATCAATTTTTCCATACGACTAGGATCATCTTTACACCATTCAGGACTTAAAGATGGAGAGAGCAAACAAAGAAGTTGGAAACATGAGGAAACGTATGTCTTGACAAATGAGTACACTGATGACCATCAGTATATAATTCCTTAGATGAAAATATAAGGCGATAAACATGATTATGAAGAAGTGATTTTGGCCGCTTTGTACCTTGCCTCGATACAATAACGAAAATACCTCTGCAAAAAGTTAAAAGGTCCTGACAAAAACATCTCTTGTATACTTTGTTTTTTATTTGAGCACATTTATCGATTCACTATTACTTTTACAAGTGTTTTTCTCCTTTCCCTGACATGAACGGAACACAAAACTAAGCACGATGGAAATATTGCTGAGGGAAATTGTCCAAAGACGTTAGGTGCCGTTTCTTTTTTTTTTTTTTAAATGGAGTGTCTTGTTGTGATGACAGTGGCCCGGTTTACCATGACCATTCATGCTGTTGAAAGCAACTCTGTGGGCAGATGTAATCAGGGAAGGCAGTGTATCCCTGCAGCCCAGATTGACAAGCCAGATCAGACTCCAGAGATGGATATCGTGAGGGACAGCTGAGCTGCAGGAAACCAGTAGAGCACGCAGTTTTCAGCCGGCCTCATTACAGTGGACAGGTTGATCCAGACTACTTCTCCTGAGACAAGGTTGACTCCAAAGCACTAATTGTGTATAGATGATGATGCTTGTTGAAGTAAAGAAAGGGGGGACGACGACGAACTGTTTGTTTGTGCTGGAACAAATCGACCAATACGTGACGTGTATGATAAACTACAGCCCTCGCTTCGACTATAAGACGCACACCGTCACTGCAGATTTCTTCATATATATACAATCAGACAAGATACATTAGTCGCACCTAGAGTTGGATCTGTGGAGCGTTTATTAAAAGTAGATTTGCTTAAAACAACCTGATTAATAAACAGTGTGCTCCTGACATTCACCTCAAAATGTAACGGCACATTGTTTAATGTGTCACTACTTCACATTAAGCCTCTGGGTCAATTACATCTTTGCATGGTCTGTCTGTATTTTAGTATGCTCTCATGTGTCTTAGCCGGCGTGACAAGAGCATAATCACCGAGCATTAATCTTTATTACTCAACTGAGCCACTGTGGAATTTAAATCACCCACCATATACTCAAGGTCACGGTAAAATAGAGAGAGAGATTTTATTTTTACACAGATGAATAAATCAAAGTTTATGCCCCCAATCAAAATGTAATTGGAACACTCAGTATTGATTGAGGTTTTCTCCTTTTTTTTTTTGGCTCAGTAAAACCATACTAAATACATATTTCACCGGACAGCGAAAGGCTTTTCGCTTTAGGGTTGTTTATTTTTCGGATGAGTAAAACTTTAGAGAGATGTGGTGACAAAAAATAAACTTTCACAGTTCACACTCCCGTGACCTCGGTCCACTTAAGAATCTTTCACTATATTTAAAACATGACAACTTAGATAGTGGAGGTGGATTCATGAGGCCTCATGAAACAACTGTCTAGTATATCATGATATGGTGTCTGCATTTTTAAAGGCCACTAGATGGCAGTTTGAAAATGAGGCCAGGTTTCATTGAATTAGTGCAGTGATTCCCAACCTGTGGGCTGCGGCCACCTGGTGGGCCGCGAAGCTATTGCAAGTGGGCTGCAAAATCGTTTCCAAAATGGTATAATGTTTTTTTTATGGGAGGGTGGATGTAATTATATTTAAAAAATATATATATACACATAATATTGTTTTAAATGTTGAAGCTCGTTAAGTTTAAAAGGATATTAAACATTTTCAAATAATCTTTTCATTATATTGTTTTTCCTTTGAGTATTATAAAAGGAAATGAGAATGTATTATAATACCTTTGTATTCATGGGGTCGGAGGTGGGCCGCAAAGGTTTTTGAGACTTAAAAGTGGGCCCTGAGTCGGAAAAGATTAGGGACCATTGGATTAGTGGATCAGAGCCATGGTTAATAAAGGAGAGAGTGCCATCTAGTGGCCCTTCAAAATGAAGACACTGTATCATTTTACAGTGTCTTCACTATACACATGTTTCAGGAAATCTCATCAACGCATCATCACATCATGAGCGCTTTTATTATTATATTATTTTTTACCATTCAAAAAGAAAAAAAACAACACTTCCAACAATATACAGAACTCTGCTGTAGACCTCAAACACATCTCTGTCTCTTTGTTGGGTTCCTGTGTGTTTCAAGAAATACACTTTGATTTAACAAATCTTTTAAGGGTCTAAATTACTGTTATATAGCTTGCTTACTTTTCAAAAACAATGGGAATCTAAGGTGTCTATATATTGATCTATAATGGCTAATATATAGAGACTCGTCCTTTTTGTCCCACTTTGACCCAAAATGGGGCTTATTTTTGTTTAATCTCTGAAAATGAAATGATCTGTTCGCAAAATACATTTCAAAGTTATGAATGAAAAACAAAACCATTTTTTCAAGAATGTGATAATGGTAGTAGGAGCAGCATATTATATACACTAGTGATGGTTTGATGAAGCTTCATGACACAGCTGTGTAAAAATAGTAAAAAAAAAAAAAAAGGTTTACGTTTCGACTGGATTTTTCTTTGCTTTCTACAAACATTACTGTATTGAAAAGAAAGTCTAAACAAAGAGATGTACTGGATATACTTAAGTTGTCCTTAGGTGTTTGCAAGAAATGAAGTCACTGTATCATGATACAGATGTATATGATTAAATAAGGATCCGATATGATCCGATTCAGTGCAATATGATGTAATCCGATGAGTGCAAATTCTCATTGGTTCAGGTCAAAGGCATTTGTAGGCAATTGAATCAGATCAACTGGACTTGGTTTTTGTCTGTGAAGACGTTTCGCTTCTTATCCATCATCAGTTCGAGAGACTAGCAGGCACGTCTTCACAGACAAAAAACCAAGTCCAGTTGACCCGACTCAATTTCCTAGAGTGTAATCCCATATAGTTCCTTGTTTTAGGTAGACTTTTTGACATTATGAGTTATCCTAAATCAATCCTAAAAGTAATCGGGCCATCGACCGGTTTGTGGTACGTCTAAATCAGTCTGGGGGGCTTGTGTATTGATGCACCTGCATCTTTTAAATCACAACCGATTTCCGATTCATATTGGTAATTTGTTACATCCCTAATTACTAGAATAGACATGGGTTATGCTTAGTGCTTCCGTTTGTATCGAGGAATGTTTTAAGGGTTTGCAATGTTTTCCTTCTGAGTCACGGTAAGAAGCCATACACAATTCAGGAAAAAGCTACAGAAGACAATGGAAATGAAATAACAACAGATCACTCTCCATCTTTTACATTCTGACAATGTCAAATTCATTTACAAATGTTAAGTTCAATTGTTTACAAACAAACACTAGTGACAACATAACCTCCAACACTACTTAAGTAATGAGCGCTTTCCCACCATCACCTCCTTGCCACTTTAATCTACTATTTCCGTTGCTATTTTAACCTCCTCGGATTAAATAGTTTGCTCTTAAAGTACATTTCTGACTGCTGATTTAACAGTTTTTATTTCATCAGTTTTACCGATTGTTAGCTTTTATTTCCCCTGTCCTCCTATTTCCCAGGATGAGGGTCTTTCCTAGCCAGATTAGGCAGCAATCAGTTGTGAAAAGTAGAGACAATGTAGAAGTGCACATAGTTAATCGAGTGTTCTATTTGAGGTTTGCTTTAGGAAGATCTCAAGTCGTACACATCCGACAAAAAAAACAACTTTTAAAGCATAAAAATATATACATTTACAATCTGGATCAAAAAATGTCTTGTGTCTCAAAGACTAATTTCACTTTTGTCACACACTGAACTGTGGTGTTTTTCTTCATACCAAAATTTCCCTTATTATTATATTTCTGTTCATCAGTTTTCAAAATTTACATAATAAGTGGCATGGTTCACTCGTCTGACAAGTGAGTGCGTAATAGACTCAGTAGCCTTCGTAGCCCCAACTTGATGGCCGCGGTTTCATCACTCAATCAGAATTCAACCCATCCATCTCTTGACGGAAGTCTAGCTAAACCAGAAGACTTCCTTTCCATATGAGGGGCTGTTTGAGACAAAATTCTGTTTTCCTCTCACACCTTCTATCAAACTCGCTCACATCTACTATCAAACCCTCTCACATCTACTATAAAACGCTCTTACATCTACTATAAAACCCTCTCAAACCTACTATCAAACCCTCTCAAATCTACCATCAAACCCTCTCACATATAACATCAAACCCACTCACACCTTCTATCAAACTTGCTCACGTCTACTATCAAACCCTCTCACATCTACTATAAAACGCTCTAACATCTACTATAAAACTCTCTCAAATCTACCATCAAACTCGCTCACATCTACCATCAAACCCTCTCAAATCTACCATCAAACCCTCGCAAATCTACCATCTAACTCTCTCACATCTACTATCAAACCCTCTCAAATCTACCATCAAACACTCTCACATCTACTATCAAACACTCTCACATCTACCATCAAACACTCTCACATCTACCATCAAACCCACTCACACCTTCTATCAAACTTGCTCACATCTACTATCAAACTCTCTCACATCTACTATAAAACGCTCTAACATCTACTATAAAACTCTCTCAAATTTACCATCAAAGCCTCTCACATCTACCATCAAACCCTCGCAAATCTACCATCCAACTCTCTCACATCTACTATCAAACCCTCTCAAATCTACCATCAAACACTCTCATATCTACCATCAAACACTCTCACATCTACCATCAAACACTCACATCTACCATCAAACTCGCTCACATCTTCTATCAAACTCTCACACCTTCTATCAAACTCTGTCACATCTACTATCAAACCCTCGGAAATCTACCATCAAACCCTCTCACATCTAACATCAAACAATCTCACATCTACCATTGAACTCGCTCACATCTCCTATAAAACTCTCTCACATCTTCTATCAAACTCTCACACCTTCTATCAAACTCTCTCACACCTTCAATCAAATTCTCACATTCTATCAAACTCGCTCACAACTACTTTCAAACCCTCTCACATCTACTATCAAACTTGCTCACATTTACCATTAAACACTCTCACGTCTACCATCAAACTCTTACATTTTCTATCAAACTCTCTCACTCCTATCAAACTCTCTCACTCCTATCAAACCCTCTCACATCTACCATCAAACCCTCGCAAATCTACCATCTAACTCTCTCACATCTACTATCAAACCCTCTCAAATCTACCATCAAACACTCTCACATCTACCTTCAAACACTCTCACATCTACCATCAAACACTCACATCTACCATCAAACTCGCTCACATCTTCTATCAAACTCTCACACCTTCTATCAAACTCTCTCACTCCTATCAAACTCTCTCACTCCTATCAAACTCTCTAACACCTTCTTTCAAACTCGCTCACATCTACTATCAAACTCTCTTAGACCTTCTATCAAACTCTTTCACACGTTCTATTAAACTCGCTCACATCTACCATGAAACCCTCTCACATCTACTATCAAACTCTCTCAGATCTACTATTAAACACTGACATCTACCATCAAATTCTCTCACATTTTCTATTAAACTCTCTCACTCCTATCAAACTCTCTCACACCTTCTATCAAACTCTCTCACACATTCTATCAAACTTGCTCACAACTACTATCAAACTCTGTATGAGCACTTAATAATACGTCTATGAATATGTCTGAGTATTTGATAGTACTTGTAAGAGATCTTGTATGAAAGTGCATGAGCACTTGATGGTGAGTGTCTGAGATCTTGAAATAAAAGGAAGCCTCTTTAAAAATAAATTCAAAATAAATTGTTTAATCATAATTAATCTCCGGCACTTTAATATGAATTTTTGGATTGGTATCATGTTATTTTTTGTTTCATCAAGTTATTTAATGTTATCATCGCATTTATAATGCAGTTAATAAATGTTTCTTGAAATGAGTCACTTTTTACAGAGCCGTGGAGCCTGAAGAATGAATTAAACGCATTGAAGATAAGCATGCAAGTAGTTTTATTTAAATTAGTTCTCATTGGGCACATTAACGTTATATTGTCTCTTTTTAATATACTATTGTAGCAATATTATTGCTATCGCTAGGAACGTTTTTGCATGTTTCCGGTCAGACTGTTGTATACACTTGTATTACAACAGTGAAAAAAGTTTTACGGCCTATAAAAGTTTGTTCCTCTAGTTAATAATACAGAGTTGGATCTGTATTTGTTTGTGAAGAAGTACGTTTCATACACTAATACTTTGTGCTTGTTGAATTTAATAAGTTGTTATGTTTTTTACGTACGCTCTAGTGCATTGAGTCTGGTGAATTTCCAAATCTATTATTCTTCGTCCAACATGACTCCCTGTCTGTCTATGATTTCCTTGTGTTTAAACAATCTTTAAACAAGAGTCTGGACCCCGTATTTCCAAATGTCTCCACTCTGAAATGTTTTTTTCTTATCTTTTACTTCCTCGTCTGTGCCTCTCATTCCACGCAGTCTCATCTTTTATCATGAATCTAAAAATAGTATAAACAATTTTAAGAATCTAAGCTTGTGAATACAGTATTCAAATGTGATGTCAACACGGAAAACTAACTTCTCATTCTTTTTTTCTTTTCTTCAGATTGATGTCATACGAAAACAAAGAAAAAATGTAGAAAGTTGAGATCAGTCCTATTTGTCCTGAGGTGTGACACATGGGAAATTCTTCAGTTACTCATCACAGTAGATGGTATAGTGATCAGCATAAGAACCCAACAGATAATATAAAAAAGGGACTTTATAGAAGAATAAATGAGTGAATCCTTTAAAAGTTCCATTATCTCCCTCAACAGATGACCAGGACATGCAACAGGAAGAGCTGCAAAATACTCATTATCCTGCAGTCTAGCAATGCTGTAACTCCAAGAGGTCGTCCACTCATTCGGTGGTTGGATCATCACAAGAGTCTCTCGGGAAACGACGATCACAAAGGCAGATGAAGCAGCAGAACTCTTTTTGGGCGAGATTTATATACTTAAGTTACCATTTAAATGTTTAAACATCTGGGTGGTTATTGTGGTTCTCTCTGTTGCATTATCTTCAAACTGTGATAACCTTCAGAAGCTCACTCATTCTACTTTATATAAATATAATGAACAATAAATAACTTTCCGTTCATGTGCTTTTCATTTTTACAACTTGTATTTTGTTCACGTTTTAGGTGTTATGGTTCCTTTCTGTTGCCAAAGAATTTAAGGAAAAATATCAATCATACGGATAAATAAAGCACAGTCAATGTGTTTTAGTGATGGTGTTCTCACATCTACTATCATCACTGACTTTAGAAACTTCACACTGGACTTCAAGCAATATGGATTCCGTGCCTCTCCTCCAGACCCTGGGACCTTGATTTCCAATTGAAATTAATATTTTGCTTTCATCTGAAAAGAGGACCTTGGACCACTGAGCAACAGTCGAATCCCTTTTCTCCTCAGCCCAGGTAAGACTTGAATGGATGTTGCTTGACAATCTTCACTCAGTATCAAGTGCTCACTACGTACAATATCTCTTACACTCACTATCAAGTGCTCATAAAGAGTTTGATAAAAGGTGTGAGAGAGTACTTAAGCAATTTAAGAATTTAAACAAGTCTATATTTTAATCCTGTTTTTAGCAGAAGATTAAAGGCTAACATGCTACAAAAACCGGAAGAACTCTGGGTAAATACTGCGAGCACTTTCAGTCTACCGTCTACACTCCTCATGTCGATGCTTCAATACAAGATGGACATTACAGACGAGCAGTATGGAGGTATTTGGAGGTTTTTAAGTGTCTTTTTGGATGAAGATGGAGATGAAGACAATTGAGCTCCAGTCGCTGCATTACAATGGACTTACATCTTTACCTATAACTATAAAAAAGAACAGATTACTATGAAAATAATCCCAAACCTTAGTTAGTTTGCAAGAGGCCGAGTAGAAAATGAGTGACGTTTTAATTTTGGGTGAACTATAACTTTAACTTTGACACATGAGTCACTGGTAATTCTTGGCAAACGTACAGACAGATTGACCAGGCGTTCAGGAGAATAGTATCAGCAAAAGAAAATGAATAGCGATTAATCTCTCACCGTCTAATTTGAAGATCCTTCAAAAGTTTCTTATCAGTCTGATTAATTTTAAAAAGAATGTCAGTCCCTATTATGCACCGATGAGGCTAATTATTTCCTCACAGAAGTTTTTAATTAACTCCATCTCAGGGTTGACCACTGAACTACATAAGCTACAGAATCAATTACGTATGCCAGGCTTTCGTAGCTATAACCTTAACAGAACGAGTACAGTATAAACGTCGCTCATCACGAGTAGAATGAACGCAATCGCAGGACAACCGTGTGCCGTCATCGTGAATCCATCAGGACAGGCATCGTTCATTTCAGTTTAGAATCCGGTGGTAATCATATTTATCTTACAAAAGTGGGAGAGACACCAGGGTTGAAATGTGAAGGTGATGGTGATTGATTGGAGGATCCTCAGAAAACAGGGAAGTTACCAGCATGCTAATGCCATTGTCAGAATTACGAGGTTAAATCACGTTCATCTCCTTTATTAATGACTACACAGTCATCCTCCAGGTAGTCAGCTCATTTGATCTCGCCTCTTTGCCTCATCGTCGTGGGCAGAAATAAATTACAGAGGAAAATGAAAATGTGACAGGCGATTTGTCGGGAAGATAGTTTGTTATTGTGCGGATTCGGAATTGATAAGTGCCAAGGTGACCTATGAGCTCGTGGATTGACAATGATACTCAATTTAATAGGGCAGCAAGGTTATTTCCAGACCTGCTTGTCAGCAAGATTTTATCCTTTAAATGTCATATAAACGAGTTTTTATAATCACTTCCCAGAGCCTTCTTAAATGGCTCATATAATTCCATATGATTATAAATAATTACAAATGCTGATGAGCCAATGCCAAAATCTTAGTCCAGCGTCAATGATTGTGTAATAACAGTAGATAAAAATAAGAAAATGTTATTAAATGTCTTTAAAAAAAATCTTTCTTTGTTTAATTATATATATATATATATATATATATTACTTTAAGGCATAGTGCCTTTTTTAAGATGTGAATCCTTCTTGTTAATTAATGAGAAAATACATTTTGCCCGTGATTCAGATTTTTTTAATCATTTAATATATATCTGTATAACTCAAAAATAATTCATTGTTTCAATGTATTTAGTAAACATATATTGTAATTCACATTTATAGCTTTTATGTATATTATTGTGGCTTAATTACACTTGTTAATTACTTATTTAAATGTATTATCTTAAAACAAATGAAATGTGTTTGTTTAGATTTAATTGCTTTAACTCTATATTTTTATAATATATACAGTAAATAAATGCATTTATTTCCCAGCATCCCCCTAAATGTGCTGGATATTTTTCTTAAATGAATGTATCGCTATTAAAGTTGGGAATGATCATTTCTGAATTTTTTTTTCAACAAATTTAGCCGTTTTCTGAGTAATCCTCAACTCAAAGTACATAAATATATATACATATTTATTTATACATTTCTGATGGTTAAGTTTCCTACTCTCCGTTCCTATAAACTTTGATAACTCCTCTTGGCCTTCAAGCCGTGATGGAAATGAATGCAACCGGGGAAAAAATAAGTTTGTGATCATGTTCGTAGCAACCATGCTAAATTGGTTGGGAGCATTGTTAGAATAATAATTTGTGAGTTCAACTGCACAAGTCATGACTGTCTAAAATGTGACAAATATTTACAGAAAAAATATAAATTAAAAAAATGTCTTCATGAATTGCTTTTTCTTGTGCTTTCATTGATTTTTACAAACATTCCTGTGTTCTAAAAGTTAAAAAAAAGACAAAGATAATCATTGGGACTACTTAAAGTGAGCATTCTACCAAATGTTGTATTCATATATTTTCTACTCACAGGTAAATATGGCCCTGCCAGTGTAGAAAAGAAGTTGAGAAGTGCTTGCAATATTTAAATTTGAAATTCAAACTTCAGTCATTTTCTACTTACCCTCATGTCGAAGGGGGTTGGGAATATTTTAAGAGTAATCTGTTCCTTGTTAGAGTTATAGACAAAAATGAAACTTGTTTTTTTTGTAGGGGCTGGTCTAAAAGGACATTTTAAAACATAAAAATACCTATATACAGCTTTTCTGTAACCTTAATCTTGTATTGAAGACAAGAGGAATTATTTCGAAAAAACTAGCGTGTCATTTTGGTGGAAGAGGAAGACGAGTGAGGTTCTTAAAACAATCTCAACCCTAACTCGACATGTTGGTGAGTTGAAAATGAGTGGAGTTTGGGTGAACCGTCACTTTAAGGGTGACACCCAATGTATGACAATGATAGTATCTCGTCTGTCAGGGAATGTCGCTCACATATTGAACCATCATGTGCTTCAAAGGGTCGTTCAGGCCCGACTTTAAATGGGTTCTTTACAGGATAATCAATGTGGCTGTAATTGCAATGATATAGAATCAGCAGAGCAAGCTGTTCATAGTGAAACAGCACGTTTAATTCATGTGCAAGATTATGTTGACATTTGTTATAATTATTTTGACAAATATACTAATGTTATTTAATGTAATTGAAACTCAGTTTTGAGGATGGAAGGTACATATTTATGCTGTAGCCTGATTTATAACAACACTCATCGGGAAAATGCAACGACACCGCAAACAAACACAAATGGATGGCACATATTTTACGAAGTTAGAAGGCAAACTCTGCATTTTTGAAGATGAAGTTTCCGACCAGAAGTGCTTTTCTGTCCACAGTGTGGGGGTAGTGGCTCATAGAATATTTACACAGCCAGAGAGGTGGGTTTGTGGGAGTCTGTGCCTGCTGGTTGGAAACACATTCAAAGGAAACGGATAAAGGCCCCGAGGATTCATGCAGAGCAGCATTGTCTCAGACAAAAAAGAAGAACAAGAACACTGGTGGGGATTTAAAATTCAGTGCTACACCCATGGAAAAGGCAAATATAACTGTGAGAGGAATATAAAACAGAGCTGCATGCGCCAGATTGACACACTTTCGGTCACACATGCATGAATACATTTTTTTTTGTACCTCAATGATGAATTCTCGAAGGAAAACCGTCATGTTGCTCATCAACAACCAAATGTGAAACAGGATTCCTACCCATTTGATTTCTCCTTATGTCATCATCCACTTTACAGTCATTCTATTTATAGCCCCTTCCTAACGCATACTGTATATTAAGTATGGAAATTAACATATTAATATTCATACCGAGCCGCATGGGAAACATGTTTTGCTGAGACTTTTGTTCACAGATATAGATGTGAATCAGAATTTAAAGGCGAATTAGGAATATTTGGGTTCACAATGATAAACATCTTTGCCTGAGGATTTGATATTGTGTCATGCTGTACAGTGTTCTGTTAGGATTTCAAGATCCTGCTCTTTTTTGCGCATGTGTGAACAAGTGCAAAGTGCAGATAAGGTAAGATAGAATGAGACCAGATAAGGCAAGATAATAATAGAAATGCAGAATGAAAAGCAAAAGCTGCTTGAACTACTTTAGCCTTTCACCATTTTATTTTAGATTGCAAGTGTACCACTGTGACGTCCGGCCAGACAAATAGAGATGTTATCTTTTAATACTTTATGGGTTTCTTTTTTACTTACTTATTTTGGTATGTGCCATAGATGAACTAGTTTTGTGAATTCATTTTAATGTAAAAAGCATTGAGAATGACCATTAGTAGAGCTAGTGATTTATCTCTAAGAGTAAAACGATGAGGAGAAAATATATCCAATATAAACGAGAAAAGCACCCATAAGAGATCCAAGCTGTTCTTTCATGCCCATATTATGCGTTTATGAATATGTTTTTTATACCACCTAAAATGTCCTAGAATAGGAAAACATTATATTTGCAAGGGAAATTATTGATATATACTGGTGTCCCAAATATTGCTTATAATGGTTGATTAGGGTTGTGCTATTTTGTCGAAGTCATTAAATAAATAAAATAACACATCAGGTCAATACAAAGTGATTTAACTTATGATTCATCAGACCTTTTGATGGTCTCTTACAAAAAGTGCTCACTTTCTAGCTAGCTCGACATAAGGGAATTAAAATTGATAACATTTTTATATCATTTTGTTCTATATTTTTTGTTATTAAGGTATAAGAAAACTATTAAAAATGTATATTTAATTATTTAATGTTAACTATTTAACACAGAAAGATAGCAGTCTGTGATAAGATAGCAGCGTGTTCACACATTTAAAACTTTAAATATATTTTTCACATCATATTTATGTTAATCTGTTACTGAAGGTGCCGCTGAAAGACTTTCACCTGGAGTTGGCGAGTCGGCTTTCTTAACCCTTGCGTTATCTCAGGGTCAAAGTGACCCATGGGCTGATTACAAATGTGTTTTTTTTATCCCTTGTGTTGTCTCTGGGTCAAGGTGAATGACATCCGTGACTGCATTTGTATTTCTTTAAGCCAGAGATGTCTTGAACACATTATTTGTTTGGGCCTTCGGGTCACCTTGACCCGGAGTTTAAAAAAAGACGGGACCCTCAGACATTTAGAGATCTTAGGATCAGTTCATAATGGGGCTGATTTATAAAAAGGCGATGATGTACTAAAACAATCAAATCTAAATCAAACAAAAGTCGTTTTTTAATAAATAAAATTGACAAACATTACCTCATCAGATTTATGAAACCTTGGCACATACAAATGTTTAATTTACAAAGTGAATTTTCATTTAGTGTCATTTTGACTTAAACCATAGATTCATAAAACTGGCATCGTTATTCAAGTAATGTTTCAGTCAAATCTGCAAATCAAATTCATGGTTGTCATTAAATTATGAAACACATTATTCCTTTCATGTTTCAGGAACTATAAATAAAGATGCCAAGTGTCAAATATTTGATCATTCTGAATGAAACAACCCCTGGAATAATATTATGGACTGTTCTTGCTATTGGGTTTCTGGTGCATCATTATAGAATACCCCCTTTGAGACCCCGCATGAAAAATGTGTTTAATAATCTGTGCGTATTGACAAGTAAATATCGTGAGTGCAAAAGTCTCATATTCCATGTATGGGGCGTCATTTTGACACATTGATTACATGTATAGTAAATCCTCAACATCCCTCCACTATGCATCTTTGTGACACTTATTGATTGTTTTCCCACGTACATTTCTCTTTGCACTCACTTGAAGTGTTTATGATTGCAATACAAGACAAAGTGCAACGACTGCCCTTAGCACTTAACCTCTTGTGGACCATTTTGCTCTGCAATATCAGCAATAGTTTTTAATTAAATATGAAGAGAAACGAGAAAACATCCCTGGAAGGGACGCAACAGAACTGCCCACATTTTAATTTGTTAATAGAGTGGAACATCATTAGTGTAATGATTGCATTGAACCGTAGGATAGAGGCCCATAAAGTGACGCCCAGTCAACATGACGCACAGACACGTCTCTCAAAGCAAGGATCCATGATGTCAATTGTTTGAGTGCGAACATAATCAATATCTGTGCTCACGCGTGGACGACTCGGTGAACATAGCATCTAAGCCAGGATTATTAACACTGAAATGTTAATTCTGCACTTTGGTAAATTGGAACTAGACCTCATGTCTGGGGAAAAAAATGGATTTCTGTTTACATGAAGTTGTTTAATGAGCTTCTGGTAATTTCATAGTTAGTAACTATAACCTGTGCAAATTTATTTTGATGATAAAGAGCGACATTAAGGCCGTATACAGTACAGGCCAAAAGTTTGGACACACCTAATGGGCTTATTTAAAGTTTTTGCAATTTTCCTCTCTGGCTGAGCCTTGTTTCTTGAAGTAATGATAATCACTTGCTTTTATTTAGCTGATTGGTTCTTGTTGTCAAATAAGGTTATCGGCTGTGTTTTAACCTGACTTCTATAACACAACGACCCCATTAAAAAAAATCATCTACAATCTAAATAGTTATGAAAGTAAAATAAATTAATAATTAAATTTAATTAAAGGGTGTGTCCTAACATTTGCCCCGTAATGTAAATATATTTGACCATGGGTTCCCGAACTTCACCATGCCAAGACCCCCCAAACACCATTGGCCTATGGACGGGGCAAATGCTTCTTGATATATACAGTAAATAAACATCAATTTTAGTATATTTTCTACCTTTAATTCACTTTTAAACACCAATTAATTGGTAAGAATTTCAGATAATCAAGGACCGATCTCTGTATTGACGGAAAGACCTATGTATGCTGCCTGATATTTTTATATTTTAGCAATAGAATCTTCTATGACATGGATATAGGTCTGCTTTTTTTGCTTTTATTCCAGTCAGAAATATTTCCATGTCATGCTAACTGGTTAGTTACAAGCTACTTGGTGAAAGGTGCAGCCAGGTTGACACAGAATGTGACATCATTACAGGTGGTATTGTTCAGCATCATCGAAAAATAATCGAGAATCCGAAGAACAGAGCAGACAGTTTGCTTTCTGTATGTTTTTCCTGTATCATATAATCCCTTGCCTGACATTTTCTTAGGCCCTTTGATTGCCCACTGATGACCCCTCTTGTTTCAGGTAGCTGTAATTTTTTTTAATCTTAAAGATATTTTAAGATAATTTATAAATCCAACAGATATACTAGCGTCCAATGTAAGGGCTAATGCACTTAATTGAAGTCAAGACTCATTCACAAGGCATGTAATGGTAAAAGTACTCAATTAGTTAGAAACCATTTTAAAAACTGTTTTTTAAACTTATTTTGTTAGTGAGAAAAAAAACGTATGAAATGAATGAATGAAGCTGGACTCACTGGTGACAGTTGCTGAGAGGAGATCATTGAACAAACTATCTACTGTATACTACTGTCCATCATGGATGATGACAGTCATCCTCTGAACACTGTCATCAGTGAGCAGAGAAGCAGAATGAGTGCATGAATGCTCCTACCCAGGTGCAAAACAAATAGACTCAAGGATTCATTCATTCCTCGGGCTATTAAATTGTACAATTCTGAGTTCGGGGGCAGGAGTGGAGTGAAAGTATCTGGATGTTCTGTTCTATGTTAGTCTTTGTATCCTTTGTCTTTGTTGTTTTTCTTTGATCTATGTTCTTTGTCTTTAACTTTAGACTTAGATTGTGCAATTGTGTTCTTTCTCTTTATTTCTCTTGTTCTTATTTTTATTTTTATTTATTTTTGATTTTTTATAAAAAATTGCTTTATGTATTGGCTATTGGAAAAAAACAATTTCCCGAAGGAGACCTCCTGAGGGATCAATAAAGTTTTTACCTTACCTTACCTTAAGAAAGAGAAGTCATAAAAGCAGCCAACACTCACAGGCTCACCTTTACAAGGAAAAGCTTCCAAAGGCTGATGAAGCAAACGCAACATATGGAAAAACCAGTACGGATGATGCTCACATCCCCTTGGGAATTGGCAGTGTTTATTTACGCGAATCTTTTTTACTCAAAGCAGAGCAACATATTAGAGGAATGTGTTTATATCAGTTATCTCGAGCACAGCTTGTGATCAATGGGCTGATGTTTGTTGCTTTAAATTGTACTGCAGACAGAAATGGTCTAAAAACCCATTTCATCATGGAGACCTAGAATTTCATACACACGCATACACACACACACACACACGTTTTGTGTTTTCATACGTGCTCCGTCTTCCTTGCGCACAGACTCGTACAGAAACAGCAACGGGTTATAATAGGGCCGTTCTTCATGCGAGCTGATGAATAATTCAAGAAGCATGTGCTCAAAAGGATTCCTGAGTTGACAGAGTGATGTGACAATCCACAACAGCTATTACATAAGCAGGATTCCAGACTTGGATAGAACTTGACCTCCTCTGTGGAATAAAAGTCACAATTTGTCTCCATTTATCACTAAGAAACTTAAATCTCTTCACAAACGACTTCAAACTTGAACCATTATGTTGCTCCACAGACATGGCGGAGATCTATATGCTCACAACAAGTTTGTCACCTCACTTTGTTTCCCTACTTGTACTTCGACGAGGCTGCCAGTTGGACTCCCGGAAAGTTTTTTTTTTTTTTTTTTTATGTTTGATTGCTGAAAATTGGCAATTGGCCCGCCCATGAGTGGAGGAGGTAATTGTGTTTTCATCGTTCAATACGGCTTTGCATGCGATTTCTTCCACCTCTTAGGACACCCAGCCAAAATCCAAAGGCTAGCCAATAAGCATACAAATTGGGCTGGTTTGAGGTCACCGCTGATATTTCTTTGGTGGCGGAGAAGTGGCAGGTCAGCATTTGGTGAAGTTTAGGCGGCAGATTAGTGCTTTCTACAATCCGAGAATAACATTCGTTTATTCATTTTCCATGCCGCGTAATCCCTTATGGGGGTCGCTGGAGCCCATTCCAGTTTCATCAGGCGAAAGGCAGGGGACACCCTGGAAATATTCCACAACATAATGTCCCAATTCTGTCCGAGATGAATTCTTAAAAATTGTGTTGAGGCAATTTTGTCAATGTCAAAACATTATTTATTTGAGGTGCATTCATTATAAAAAAGGGCAAGCCGTTTCTTTTATTTATTCCTGGCTTAAGCTATGGCAAAACATTTTAAAATATGTTTTATTTGGATTAACAGGAATGGAATCTGTTCCAAATTGGTTAAAAGTTCCAAATTGGTTAAAAATCACAAGAACTTTACTTGCAAGGAGAGTTAAATACATAACCTTCCAATTGAATGTCCCGTTTTGAAGTTACAACTTTTTTGGTCGCACCTTTATGATCCAGCTTAAGTTGTTTATTTTTTAGCGATGGGAACAAAGGTAAAACATAGGAAAAATAGAAGAGATGGCGGTAGATAAGGAGACTGGAAGAAACACTAATGTTTATTTGCTTCATTTGATTGAACCTGTCATGTGTCTTTTTTCCGAAGACAGTAAAAAACTTAGCAGTGCTTTGAAACACAAGCAATGATTCACGTAAATACTGTGGTTTAGCCAATTGGATAAGACACTAGCTTAGTATTTTCCCTTTAGGATTAATGGTCTAGTTGGTGGCTATAATGATCTCCGGTGAGAAACTATAACGGCTATTTTGAACTAAAAGTTGTCACGCATTAAACAAAACAATTAGCATTTACAAAACAATTTACTGTACCTCAAACCGTTTTATTTTATTTATTATTTCCAGTGACGACTCGCTGATCATGTGATTCATACCGAAACTATTTGCACCCTTTAAACATATATAAAAAAGATTGCAATCATACATTTGAATCACATGTGTGACGTGTCAACCCCTTTTAAATCAATAATGCTTTTTTCTTTAATTAAAATGATTAATATTCATGCTCATCCCGAATCATTATAAGGATCAGTGGTTCACACAAAGAGAGCTGGATGATCAGAATTGCTAACAGCAGCCATATTGAGTACAATGTAAACAGATTATTATTATGATTAAAGTCTTTCAACTGGCAATAATAACACATTATTTTACTTCATAGCTCATCTTTCTTCCACTCCCGCGGACCACATAATGAGCCGTTGCCCATCGTTCAAATATATTTTCATTTTTATTCACTGTTTAAGATGCTAGATATCAAATACAAGCCCTAATTCTAAGAGACAAGAAGAAGAACCGAGTCGTCCAGCAGAGACTCAGAATAGAGTGTGCAGTCTTTTTTGAATGACTTCCATACAAGTCTGTGAGATGGGAGGCGACTTCCAAGCAAAACTAGGACATGATGGAGCGATTAGGTCTTTCGGTTGTCCAGGTAACACCTCCAGGGAGTGGGAAGAACGGACCTCATTTGCCCATGTTATGCGATATTGAATAAACAGTAGAGAAGATAGAACATATAAATCAACAATTTAAAAAAAATAATGTTTAATTTATGAGCCGTGGGATATTTTTTTGGTGCGAAAAAAGATCTATTTCCTCTCACAACAGTCACACAAATTGCCCATAAAATCGTGGTGGCACTGGGAAAATTCTTGGAAGTAAGTACACAGATCTGCTACTTGTGCAGCATCTGCTCGGATGGAACACACTCAGTCGAGGCCTGAAAGAGGCGGCCAGGCTAATGAGAGTTAACTATGCCCTGCAAAAATGATTAGAACAGCTGACCCTCCCTCTAACAATTTGTGTGTCCGTGTGGGAGTGCGGGGAGGGGGGGCGACATGAAATTGTGCCGTGGAACAATAGCTTCGATATGCAGCGTCCAATCTAATGCCCTCCTGTTTCAAATATGCAAATAATCCTGCATATGCAAATGACCGACGCTTCAATCGTCCAATGTCTGAAGGTCAGCCCCATTCATTTGTCTATCATCGACTTTCCTAAATGCACGGATAACGTCGGGCTATATCTACAAAAATCGACAATGAAAAAAAACACCATGGTGTTTCAGGTACAAGTCATTTGACGATCCAAGTGTGATCTACAAGGTAAGGTAAGGTAAGGTAAAACTTTATTGATCCCTCAGGGTCTCCTTCGGGAAATTGTTTAAGCAATTTAGTGACTCCCATTCTGACACAGTCACTGAGAGGAAATCAGCCAGTGGGCTTCAAGGACCATTGTATGGCCATCGATGCCACATTGTCACAGAGCAACTGCCGGAGCCTCCAGCTATTGGACATAAATGACTGCCAAGTTGAATGATAGCATCAAGATAACGCATTCAAAAGAAGAATATCGAGTACTGAAGGAAGCGTGTTGATTTCTGCTACTACTAGGAAAATGACTGTGTTCAAAAGAAGCTTTCAAATATTTCAAAATATGTTACACTTAATTATGTTATAATAAAAAAGCACAGGTTATACATTTTATGATAAGTTACATCATAGATTCTCACTAAAGGCATCAAACTATAAATGAACACATGCAGAATGATTTAGTTAAAAAACATAACTAACTGAAAATGTGTGTTTTAATTTTGGTTTTCAGCGTTACTTAGTGAAATCTTTTTTGCCTTATTATACTAACATTTAGCGGTGTTGTGCAGAAATCAGGTTGATACATCCCTTTTGGACAACCGTTTAATTCATTTTACGCAAGGAACTAATCAGAAAAGCAAAGAGAAATTAATGGACATCATTACTATAAGAAATTAAGATCAGTCAGTCCGAAAGATTCCTAAAACTTTAAATAAGCCCAAAAGTTGTGTCCATCCTTTTGGCCTGTACTGTGTTATTCTATACTGCCTAACTGCATTAGCATCAACATAGAATGTCCAACCTTTATAAATCCTCAGCAACCTCCAATCGAGCAACTCTAGATGTTCCTAATCCAGAGAGCAATCCCTCCAGATAATGGTGGTCTGTCAGCCACCAAAGGGAACCCAACCTTGGTCTTGTTTCTTTGCCCTAGGTAAGGATATAAATTAAAATGAGAGCATCCATTTCCCAACTAGAACTTTTTTTTTTTGGAGGTTAACAAAAAAATCACCTCCTGTCAGTCAGTTCGTCGATAAATTTTAAATCCCATTTTCCCCACACCCGGAACACCTCATTCAATCTATACTAGAGGCGAGAGCTCACAATGGAGTTAAACGCTTTCCTGCAGATAACTTTGGGCTCAGAGCTACACCGTAAAGCAACCGTCAGATTTCTTTCCTTTTTGCAGGGTTCCATTATTCTTTAAATCTTAATACGACATGAAAAATATAGTGTATTTTCTGGAATTACGATTGGTTAAATATGGATATAAAATTAAGTAGTAGTCAAAGGGAAAGAAGAGAAAGAAAGTAAATGTATTGTACTGTACATGACTTTGTTTCAATAAAGATAACTACAAAGTAAAGCATTGATTTATCTCAAATAATACAGGCACTATATGAAGGTTCATGAAGCAGTGTCCTGTTTTTTTTTAGAGCCCAGTAGGTGGCACCAACAGTAGGAAATAGAATATATAACAAATTGAGTGAGCACATAATTCATACAGTGAGAGTAGAGTCTCCAGAGTAATCGAGGAAAGTGCAGTTGAATCTTCATCATAGTGATTGATGACGTATCATGAACCAGCTTTTGAGGTTTCATGATGCAGAGTCAGAATTTTCAGGATTTTCACTACTTTTTTTTGTAAGATTTCCCTGTTTTAATGGTTCAGAGCTCACGATTATACCGCAGACAGTGCCATCTAGGGGCTTTTTGGACATGTTAACCCATCATGTGTGTATTATTGTGTTATTAAGTAACAGCTGTATTCCATGCCTAACTAATGGTATTATCTTGTTCTTCTTGAACTTTTAAAAAGAGAAAAATAAGTATGTTACGAACCATTAATCACACAACATACAGTTCCAATACTTTGATACTCTAAGGGCCGGTTTGGAGACCCCTGGTGGTGCAGGTTTTTGTTTTAACCGATAAAGAGGACCCCCTTTTAACCCAATAAGGAGTCTTAGGAGTGTAATCAGTTCACTGACAGTCTGATGTTGATTGTTAAAGCTGAAAGCTAATTTGTTGAACTGTACATGCTTGATCGGTTTGTAACAAAAACCTGCCCGTTGAAGACCGGTTTGGAGACCCCTCGCTCTAAGCAAATCTCAAAACGAAATAGTTAATTGCTACGTGGTACCATCCATTTCAAAATGTATTCATTTAGCCATATTGTTATTGAAGTGCTTATGTTTAATCCTATAAATTAGGATTTTATTTTTTGTTATTGTCAATCTGGCTATTAAAAAGACACTGATTTTTCACGTCACACAGCCGAAGTTGCACCCAAACCAAGCTGGAGCCGAGGTCTTAAGCAGGCAAGTTCCCCCACCTTCGTTTCAGGTCGATTTGTAGCATTCATTAGTTTTAACTTTAACATTAAATAACTGATATGGTTGGTAGCTTAGCAAGTGCCTCTTAGTCAATACAGCAATCTTTTTTTTAATGAAAAGAGTAGAGGGCAACGTTTTTATTCAGAAAAGCATGTTTATATGTATTTGTATTCGACAAAAAATAAAGAATAAACATGTGTACTCACTCAACGGACTTGGAGAACAAAAAATAAAAAAGGACATGCAATATATAAATAAATTAACATCTGGATACATTGTTATTTACGTGTTATAATGTTATACATTAAAAAAAAATGTGAGAAATTACAAATTAAATTATATAAAGTAAGCAAATCCTGGTGAAATCATGTCAATAGACGTTTCCCATCCAGAACTCAAAAGCCCCCTTGGGAGCCCTCCAGCCAAAGAAGAACACCTGACAGGTGCGGGAAAACTCCCCCCACCCCCCAAAAAAAATCCAACTCAAGTGACCCCATAAACGTAAGTTCCAGGGGGTGGAAAACAGCGGGACGCCGACCAGTGAAAGAGTCATGACAGCGTCTGTCGCCGAATGTGAGTTGGAATAACCATCGGGATGATAACAAAATCCCACTGAAGAAGAGCAGAAATAAAAGCATGTTTTATCTTATAATAAAAGTCCGTACTCCAACCCGCGATGTACGTCCTGTTCAAGGGGGAGACCTTTTAGACTGAAGAGGAGGAAGAATTGGGGGGAAAAAAAGAGGGCGGAGGAGGGAAGAAAGTGGTGTTGGTGCCAGACGCAGCAGCAGGAGGAAGAAGAGGACGTACGTGCTTTATCTTAGCGGCTGAGAGTGTGACGTGATATTGCAGCCTGCTGCTCCTGGAGCTCTGCAAGCATTCAGCACCCTCTATTCCTCTCTCTGGTCTCCCCAACATCCCTCATCCATCCATCCCCCGGATCTCTTTTTCTCTCGTTTTTTGGACCGGAGAGGACACAGAAGAAGGAGGGGAGCCGTTCAAATCCAGGAGAGAATAAACCAGCTCTGGAAGATTTTTTGTTTTTTTTCCCTCAGTTTTATCCTACAAATTGGCGGTGTTTTTGATTTTTTTGTTGTTTTTTGTTGTTTTTTTGATGGGCAAAACCCCAGAAGGAGAGCGACCCTATTGGAGGGTATTGAGCGGAGTGTAAACGCATTTTCAACCCACCGAACCATCTTGTTGCGCTGGACTTGTGTCGTCGGGAGATGGAGAGTATCGATTCATCGGAGGGCTGCAGAATTTGTTTATAAAAAAAAGGATGTGGTCAAGTATATTGGGAAAATAGCCATAAGCTTCTGGGTGTAAGGTAAGGATATATAGTTGTTTTTTTTCCACCCTATACATAATGTCACGACATCGTTTAAAGTTAACCCGAATATCACTTCAAAGTACGACGCGTCATTGCGCACACGTTCATTTTTTTGTAAGGGGGGGTTTTCATAAAAAAAACGATTTGAGGGTGGTTTGTGCCTCGGGTTCTCAGATCGACCATTGAGCGTAATTCAACATTATAAAGTGACACGATGGCCAGTTTGTTCCGCTCAACTTGAGAGAAGGAATGATCTTTGGACTGCAGCGTCGGAGTCTCCACGCCTCCATAAACACACACACATATATGTATATATATAGAGATATAAACACTCTCGCATGTTCGGCTTTGACACTGCTCACAGCTGCATTGCCTGTAGGATTAAAGCAATCAGGACATCGCATTGCATCCTCCCTCCCTCTCTTTCTTTCTTTCCCTCTCTCCCTCTCCCTCTCTCTCACTCACACACACACACACACACATGTGCGCACGGGAACACACACTTGCGCACTCACTCGCTTTTTATCAAATTGCACCGTCTGATACCTCAAGAGGACAAAAAAAGCGCAAAACTAAAGAAAAAAAAAATCCATCAACACTTCTCACCTACCGAGTGACCGTTATTTAAAAAAACAGGACACATCAGTTATAAAAATAAATAAATAAACATATCTGTCAATGCGTAAAATACGCTTTGGTGAACGTGGACTTCTCGACAATATAAACCGTTTTGTTTAAATACCTCCAGGGTTCCGTACCGAATTTTGACCCAATTAATGATGTCTAAATGACCATTAAATCCCCACCCAAGCCAAATATATTTTTAATAGAAAATATAGATGGACATATAGGGTGGTTAAAGCAGCCACAAGGTGGCAATGTTTGCACAAAGTAAAGTCATGCAGAAGGCATGCTGAGGATAAGAAAGACAGGTGCTGAGGTGAATTCTGGATTCAATTCGTGTTTAACTACATCTTTATCTCGTTTTTTTCTCTTGCAGGCCAAATGACATAGGATGAAGGCTGTTCGAAACCTGTTGATTTATATATTTTCCACCTATCTTCTGGTTATGTTTGGATTAACTGGCGCCCAAGATTATTGGTGTTCGACTCTGGTGAAGGGGGTCATCTATGGATCGTACTCTGTGACTGAAATGTTTCCTAAGAACTACACAAACTGTACATGGACGCTGGAGAACCCAGACCCGACCAAATACAGCATCTACCTGAAGCTATACAAACGAGACTTGAGCTGCTCCGAGTATTCATTGCTCGCCTATCAGTTCGACCACTACTCGCACGAGAAGATCAACGAGCTGCTGAAGGTCAACGAGTCCATCGTGTATCTCTGCGACTCCAAGAATATTTATGTGTTTTTACTGTACGACAAGAATTTCGTCCAACTGCGGAGAGTTTTCCCATACGACTACAACGGATTGACGCCACAGAAGCTGGACGAGGAGGAGAAGTCGATCGTGGAGTTCTTGGTTTTCAACAAGGCCAGTCCGAGCCAGTTCGGCTGTCAGGTGCTCTGCACATGGCTGGAAAACTGCCTGAAGTTAGAGAAGGGGACGGTGGAGACGTGCGGGATCGTGTACACAAAGTGCACTTGTCCTCAGCATTTAGGTGACGGGGAATCGGAGAGCATGCTGATGCTCAACAACGTGGTTTTACCGTTGAATTCACAAACGGAAGGGTGCTTGTCACCTCAGCTTCAAGCCGGACAGATCTGCAACTTGAGTGCGGAGGTGAAAAGACCTCCTAAAGAAGGTGAGTATGCTGCCAGCTTCCTCTGTGCTGATCCAGTGGACTGATAAAGTGTGACTAGATAAAGAGTTCAAAATGCACGTCAGTCCCTCCCTTTCTCTGCCCCTAATTGCATGGTTTAAGATTGATGGCCCATGAAACAAAGAGCACACATAGATTCTTAGGCCAATGGAAAGTGTCCACCACCGTAAGGTGCTTGAGGAGTTGGGTGCCATAGAAAGACCACACCAGTGCAGACTTTGCAAAAGGGGTTTTTCATTTTTAATATCAAATTTAAAATGGCTGTTTTTGTACTCATCAGCAGAGTTTAAAATGGCTGCAATTCTAAACATAAACTTGGCATAGTTGTCATCTTTGAACTGTGCTACATCTTGGACGCAGCAGAGTCACCAACTAATCTGGCTTCCAAATGAAGTCCAAACTCACCTCTGCATATCATAAATACGTCACCTTGTCTCTATAGAGCAATGCAACATAGATTTCGGATTGTTCAGTGGTTCAAAATGAAATAGTCATGACAAGGTCATCATGCTGTTATTCAGAAACGACGCACAAGATTTTTGTTTCGCGTAGGTCTCTCAGTGTGACAAAGATCTCCTTGACGTGGATCTGCTCTGATTTGAAGGGATACATTCGAGTGACACAGAGCAACATGCTTCGCATCCGAGGGGTCGATGTGCGCGAGGCATGAAGGAGTGGCATTTATCTCGGCACAGTGAACTGAAAGTAACTTCTCCACCGATTCTTGTTTGGGGAGAATAATGATAACACAAGTAATGGCCCATTGTGGCAATCGAAAAAGAACTTGCAGTTACACTTACATGTCTCCCTTTTTCTTAAAAGAAAAGAAGAAAACTCTTGATAGTTGACTCATGTTTGCAGCCCACACATGCTATTTCAAAATTAGTCATGTTCTTTAGAAACACTAAAAAGACAGTTTGTATAATACGTCATCCAGATTTCCACATTTTGTGACATAACTAGACCTCTGGAATGACAGATTTAAAGGAGGATAGAGAAGTAAAATAAATGTAATACAGTAACATCAACTGCACAAACCACACTTTCCAAAAATCACTCCAGACTTAAATATTCTCGCCGTTGTTGAGGGATACTACCTGCACGATGAATAAATTATTGGTTGCTGACATTGACGGCTTGTTGTGGCCTTTAAAACATACCCCTTGAGAACTGGAACTTTATACATTTTTAATATATTAGATAGAGTTACTGAAAATACAGTTCATGTCCAGGAGATGGATCAGAAAATGTATTGTAAGATTAAGAAAAATGAAGGCGTTTTCTTCCTTTATCATGCTAAATGTATTTATCACTTTACACTAAGCATATCTGTATAAGTAAGTAATAAAGTAAGTAAGTAAAAGAGAATGCCTATCTCTACTAATTTACACCCATACAGGATGTTTCATCCAACATTTTTGGCCTACATTTATATTATCTACACTTCATTATATTATATTCTATATGTCATTGTCAGTGGACGGCGGTAACATTATAAAACTTCAGAACGACAGAATCTTTCCAGCATTTTTGTTTTGAGATAGATTATTGTGAAATTAAAAAATGATTTTAACAACTGTTTAACAACAGGAGAGACAGATAAATGCGGATCCTCCTTGGTGGAGGTAATAACGTAATACTAGAGCAGATTCGAGTGTGAATATTTGCATCAAATCCTACTTTTAATTGTTATAAAACTAATAATATTGCAATGTCCGCATGTTTATTTCCAAAACAACTGCCGAATAACTGAGCTAGAATAGTGCACAGACCCCTGCTAAGCAGCTCATTGTCCTACATATTGTAATTTTCATATTTATATTGTTGTCCTTTATTATTTTATCTGAATAATTTGATACATTATTTCGCATTTGAGTTTCCTTATTACCAATAATAACCAAATTCTAATGAGTAAAATGGTACGCAAGTCTGAAAGAGCATCAGAGATTATTTTTGGTTAGAAACTTATTATTTGCAGACTATCTTTTTTTTAAAATGGTTTCGGACATCATGATTTGACTTGGACACATGTGGACTACTAGATCCAGATGGTAATTCAGAAAATGTTTATTCTCTATTCCCCTTTCACATTTCCTGTTTGAAATGAATTGGAATCCATTTTTAAATATATGGAGCTTTCTTTTACTAATAGACACAGATGGACAGAAATGCAGTAAGGAAAGAAAACACCCAAGCGAGGGTAGGATTTAAAAAAGAATATTAAACACAAGGTTTGATGCAAGAGTGCGAGCCAACATTCGACTATAAGATCAACACTTTTCCTCTAAGATCCATCTTAATTTAGATCCTGAAATGCATGTTTACCTCCCAAACCTTGCCGCCCAACAGGAATTCCCTGTTCCAAAACAACGTTGGACATTTTTCTATCAGCATGTTAATAACAGCTTAAGAGCAGGGCTTATTTTTTCCCCCCCCCTCTCAGAAGATTTTCCACAAGCTTCTATTTATAGGGACGGGTTGATGGGAGGTTTGAATAAATCCGTTTTCATCTGGATAACGGGGAGATCACCACTGGGTTTAAAAAGAGCACCGTGTCTCGCGGTGGCACCATCGAGAGCGAGTGGGTGTTCTTAATGAAGGAAAAAGAAATAAGCCTCACAAACAAGTTGACAAGGGCTCATTTGATAAAAAAAAAAAATCAAGTCATGTCTTTGATCTTCTCACTTGCCGATTCTTGAAAGAGGGAGGGAAAAAAAAAAATGGAGGTCGCTCACAACAAAGCCACAGATATTCACCACCAGTTTCTCACAAAGACTTGACAACATTCAAAGGTTAAAGCTCTTAAATGTTTAAGATGATTATTAGACGCACAAAAGACCGTCCCGTTCCTTCACACCACGGCATTTAAGAAACCCACGGTGACAAAATAAAAATCCTACACAGATGTTCCTGCCCGATGACTCATTTATGCAGTTGTATTTTTATCACATTTTCCCATTTCAAGCATAAAAGTTGTAAAGGGTTGTGGAGTGGCAGCAGGGCAGATTCCTCTCTCTTTCTCCTCCTCCCCCCATCCTTTTTTTTCTTTTTTTTGCATGTGCGATCCGATTTTATGTCGTATTCCATCCCTTTTCGCTGCACGTGTCAGAGACTGATGACTCCAGACTGCCAATAGGTGAATGAGTGTCTGTGTTAGCAGTGTGACGTCCTGGTGATGTGTTCTGCCTTGAAAGGATCAGAATCGGTGTGTGAGTGTGTGTGGGTGTGTGCACACGCATGTGTGTGTATCTTAGCGTACCATTTATTCTCACATACCTACACTATCTAAACATTTATTCTATGGTATCGCAGCATGAAATTAAAAAGGCAACGTGTTGACTAAAGTGTGTCTTAAATAGATCTTAAACCTCTATTGTGCTCATCAGTATGTGTCTGTTTGTGCAAAACTCCTTTAGTTAAAATATTTACATTAAAGTAAATGTCCCTAAGCCACTTTAATGTGATGGGTTAAGCATCGTGGGTGGTCACCGCGTGTCATCAATCCCGGAAGTCTTCACCTTCAAGGGACTCCTAGTACAAACAAATGATTACAGTTGGCTGGATTAGGAGAAAAGCAGTTATTACGTAATAATGGACTCGGCTCTCGTAACCTCTCTTTCGCCAAGATTTCAAACGGGGGAGACGAGACGTAGACATTTGAAACTTGAATAAGTCAGGATTTTTTTTTTTTTTACAATAGTTGCTCTTTAAGTTAGTAAGTAATTAGTAATTAGTATTTGTAGATCGCTTTTCAAGACCAGGTTCACAAAGTGCTTAAACAATAAAAAAATAACAAATAAAATAAATACTTAAAAGGTCAAGAGAACACAGAGACAAACATAAGAGTCTCAGAAATATTAAACATTGATTCCTGTCTGAAACAAATGTATCTTCGTAAAACCATTTAAAAAGCTTTGTCAAAATATCAGAGTTTTAGCTTTTCTATTTTTATTTGATTTTTTATTTATTTATCAAGCAAATGTAATGGACCCCATCATTCTTACATCGTCATGGAAAGTAGGATCCATCGCACACATGATATGTATATAATCCAGTGGTTATAGACCAGCAGTTTATCTCTTGCTGCAGTTCCTGGTCGATAACCATTGCAGGGACCTATATTAGAAAGCCAACATTGGACAAAAGCTTCCTCCTTGGTCCAATTTTTTTTTTAATTTGGCACAATTATTTTTTGCTTGGCAGATACAAGGAAGAACACAATGGCTTTAGAAGACAGTGGTGTGTGGGTAGACTGACCCCTCCCACTTGTTGTACTGGCATTTCTGTTCTTGGCCATTGAAACTACAGTCGTCACGTGGTGAGTGTGTATTACATCATGTCCCTAGGCAGAACTAATGCAATCTTAAAACTGATTTAGATCAAAAACATGCACATTTATGGTCAATCCTGCAGAATACTTCGCATTTTATATCACCACTCGACAAATATTCGTATCACAATCCACTTCCCTCTTCAGTCACACTGCACCACATTAACAGCTGCAACAATTGGTCTCCAATTCAGATCTTGTTTCGCTTACACTTGATAGACACCAGACTATTTTCTTTTGGTTCCCTCAACCGTCCTCACCAATTTGACTTGGCAGTGAACACAAGGTTTTGTCTTGTCTGTCAGACCGCCGGCTCGTCTGCTCCTGGCACCGAGCGTCTCATTCTTTCATTGTTTGTAGAGACGAACCAGGTTTTAATTATGAGGCTCAAAGCAGCACCCTTAATTTGGTCTGGGAATGCGGTTAAGCTTAAGCTACAGGCAGGTTTAGGAAGCCATATTTTTTTTTAAATATTGAGCACTTCTGCTTCATCTGTTGTATTTTGTATTTAAACATGAGGGTTTTGTGTGCATATGTTCCATTAATTCAATGAGACAGGCTCTTTTTTCGGCAAGTAAAATATTTCTCAGCTGAGCAGTGATAGTCTGAAAGTATGTGTCAAATTCAAGGCTCTAAAACGATCATTACATTCCGTTTCGACTCTTATGTTAAAAAAATTAACTTGCGTTTGCCACATCTTAGAAAGCTGCCTTCCCTCCACCCTGAATTTTACAAGGATTCCTCTTTTAAATTGCATCTAAAGGGTCTAAGGTTCATGGAAAGTCAAAATGTGCTGGATCAGTGAGACAGAATTGTTGCTCTTCATCAAATTTGAAACTATTAAAAATAGGTTTCGGTCCTTTAGACAAGTGCAGTGGACCATTTTAATATTATATTCACGGACAGACCTCCATATAAAAACATTTTTCCACTACTTTACCAGTTCATTTTTTGAGTAAACATGACTAAAACGACCAGATTGACTATGTTAAAACACAACACATTTAAGACAATCAATCAATTGAATAGAAATTATAGAAATTATTTTTTCTTTCTCTGTGACACGTTTACAAATGCTTCAGGCATTGAATTGTGAAAATATTCTTACCATTTAAGACTGATTGTTTCATTGTTAGTACTCTGAATATAAAAATGAATTTGGCTGATTAAATAGTAATTTAGGTTCCTACATGATTAACCGAAGCTTGAAACGAATACTTATTAGTAAAAGAACGAGGCAAGTACAGAGTGGTCGTCTGACTCCAGTGAATTGGTCGTAAAGAAAAGCTTAATTATGGGTTGCTTTTTCCCACATGATGAGATTGTAATGTGAACGATCATGAAAGATATGAGTCAGTAATTGTTACATTTTTTTTCATACGACAACCAGTATGGCAACCAGTCCACTGTGTCCTTGTGCCTTTGGTAGGCTCCATTATCCTGGGGATCACACGAGCGTGGAAAAAGATACGAGCCGTTTGAAAGTAAAAAAAAAAGACACAGAGTTGCAGTTGTAATTTGGTCGGACATGTTCGTTGTACGACCATCTGCAGGGCAAGTGGACTTTGATGGAGCCTGAGCATCATGCGACAGCGGCCACTGCAACAATTTCGCTTCTCTTTAGATTTAAACTGACTTGAAAGCCAAAATAAATCTCGTGGATAACAAACCAAAGAGAGGAAAACTACTGGTAACAATTGAGACAGATTTAGATTCAACCGTGAAGATGAACAAAAATAGCATTTAAATATCTTATAATTGAATTAAAAATAATGTTTAATAACATGGAGTTGAAAATGGGAAAATTATTATACATCCATTTACGAGGAAGAAGTCACATCAAGTACCAGCGAATGTTAGGTTAACCTTTGTGTACTATTAGAATTTTTCATTGTGAGTATTTTCCTTAACATCTATAATTGTTCCAGTTTGATGTATTTTATATTTTGTATAAGTCAAAGCAGTATGTATTCATATTAACCCGAGGAAAAATACCTTCAAATGGACAATTAAGAAGTCCTTAATTTAAGTGATTGTTCACCCAAAATGTAAAATTATTCTACTCACCCTCATGTCGACTGAGGGTTGGGGTTATTTTCATAGTAATTGGTTCCTTTTTAGAGTTATTGTCAAAAATATAAGTCAATTTCAATGTAGCGACTGGAGCTAAGATTGATCTTCTTCCAAAAACACACACCTAAAAACATCTAGATATGCCCATCATGTATAGAAGCCTCAACTTGAGGAAACAAAAATTAAACATTACAATTGATTTTAAAATTCATTTTAGTGCACGATGCTAGGCTAGCAGCCTAATCTTGTGCACAATGTGTTTCAATGAAGAAAGACGTCAGGCAGGAACTGAGAGACGAATAATTTTCACTAAAAACAATCTTAAAATATAAACTTATTTAAGGTTTTTTCAAAACAATTCCTCATGTCAAGGCTTCAATAGAAGATGGAAGTTACAGACGAGCAGTATGGAGGTATCTGGATGTTTTTACGTATGTCTTATGGACGAAGATGAAGACGATGACACCAGAGCATCAGATACTACATCAAATTCATCATTCATTGTTGTCTTTAACTCTAAAAAGAAACAGATTAATTTGAAAATAATCCCAACCATTAGTCGACATGAGGGTGAGTCGAAACAAGTTAAGATTGTATTTTGGGTCAACTATCACTTCAAATTATATGGGTCGACTTTGGCTTCAGTACTAATATCATTGTCATAATCCAGTGCATTATGGGTTTTTTATTGAAATTGATAGTTTCCCTCATCAATGCAATACTTGCCAAAGCAGCGTTATCACAGAAGACGGAGGGAAGACAAACGCTGCCCTGACAAATATTCAGGAGATAAGGCTTTCATAATTTCCTTCAAATCTGATACGCTTGCAAAGATCTGAGGCTTATAAGTATGTAAAATATTCAAATCAATGTTTAATGAAGTCACAAAGAGATTTAAAAAATGCGTTGTTAGTTCAAGAAGAGGATTAAAAGTGACTGTGACATCACAAATTCAAGCCTTGGTCATTCGGTTTCCACTCGAGAGGAAATTATTTTCCGCTTATGAGCAATAATTTGACTGTAACGTGCAATATGTTCAAAATGTCAAATTTGTTCATGTGCATTTTATCCAACAGGCTGGATCGGAGGAAAAGAGAAGTTGGCTAGTGTAACTGCTTTAGGATTCCTATTTGTCCGGACTAAATTCGGACTCCGCTACTCCCGCACTCGCACATAAGATTCGAACATTATGCTTCATGACTTCACTGATCATGCCATGTGGAAAACGGCAATGGGATTTTATTGGCGAACGAAATGTGCGCAAAGCGTTTCGATGTACTGTCACCCGCCAAAGCCCGGTGCACGGCGGCAGCTCAGCCTCACTGCCTTACATAGTGAGGCCTTTTATTCACTTTGGATTTCAGTCAAGTCACTCAGTAGTCTCACTGCATTATGCTCACCCCCATTGTTCAGTACACTTGGAGGCCATTTTAGTTCCGATTCAGTGAAGGGGAGAGCCGAGCTCAGCAACAAATCCCTTTGTTTTATCTTAGACATGTCTGAACATCATTCATTTCGTCACGAGTGCCACATCCCGACACCTGCGGCAGACTTTCCAATACATTTCACTTCTTCAAATAGTTCAGAGTTGGATGAGACGACTGATGAAACTTCTGATAAGACAATTGATAGAACAGATCTACAGGTGAAATTAAATAGCTTTATAATCTATATAAATACAATATATTGTATTACATAATTAGTTCATTATATCATAAGAATAATAAACTGTATTTTACCAGATTCAACATGTTTATTGTTATATAAAAAACGTTTTAAACACTATTATTTAAATGGTAAATTCATCCAAATCATCAGTAAGTCTGAATAATCAGATTTTAATAAACAAATGTTGACTAATGTTGACAAATCTTCTCAGCAGGATTTGTTCAGGCTTTTCCTTGAATTTCTCAAACTCCTGTGTTGTTCTCAGTATTATCTTGATCTTTAAAGTATGTACTTTTTTGAGTATTGTTTTGATTGTTTAAGCGCTTTGTGACCCTGGTCTCGAAAAGCGCTATATAAATAAATATTACTTACTTACTTACTATGGGAGCATTAGAATCAGAATCATTAAACCTTTTCGGTGTAATTACAGAATATAAAAATGAAACAATAGCAATTAAATAAAAATAGATAATTAAAATAAAACACTATTCATCAAATTAAGAGAGAGACATTCCCATGAATGGTTGATGAGATTTTGTGTGAAGAATTATCTTCTGGACCGACAAATCAACAAGTTACTCTCTGTGGTTCAGAATTAGCTGGCAGTGCAACCATTCTTGATGTCCTACTGTGCGTGTTGTGCAAGCGTGTTGTGCAAGCGTGTTCCAGAGCACGTGTCATTTGTTCAGCCCACTGCTTATGATGCTAAAAAATAGATTTTAAATTGAGCTGAAAAATGAATTTAGGGAGAAACTAAATGAGCTGCTTGGCAGAGGTCTGAGCTCCCACATGATTTGTTGTGTTTTTTCACTTTATGGTGATTTGCAAGATTTGTTTTATGGAGAATAGTGGTTCCCACTGATGAAGTCCAAGACGGAATTAAAATGGTACTTTTTTTGTTTTGTGATAGTATATTCTATGTGACCTACTTTTCTTGTGTGGTTTATTTAAAGTCAAAAAATAAAAAAAACATATATTTGACATTTAACATTTATTAGATTTTCCCTTTGCTTGACTTTTATTAATTATTACATGCAAAAAAGAAACAAGTTTTCTAGAAACGTCAAGAAAAAATAGAGGCTTTGAAACTTCAAGGAAGATAAAGATACATCTGGATTTAAAAGATATGATAATTATGAATTCCAGTGAGTAATGTATTTATTTGGTACAGCAAAATTATAGGAGAACTGAATTAGTAAAGACAATATAATAACTGCTTAGTCATGGGTATGATTTACCCCAGTTTAAATATGTATGTATTAGTAAAATAAAGGAAAACTTGGACTTTGATACTAGTTCATACTAGTGAGTGGTTTGCCATGTTCAATTAAATAAGGAGAAATAATTATCAGAACAAATGTTAAGAGAACACGCCTATTTTTATATACAATCATGTTTTTTTATATCAATAAATGAAATATGTCTTGGTTAAAAAAGCGCTTTTTTATAGGCAGCAATACATTGTATTATTTTTAAAAAAATTGACCTTTAAATAGATTTTTCTTTATCTTTTCATCAAAGAAATATAAATAAGATACAGTTTTACTTATGTATGCGTTTATTATTTCATTTGAGATCTATCAATATACAAACTGAGAAGTTCAAGCTAATACAGATTTTTCATTAAATATTTAAAAGTAAAAAAGTTTATTTTATGTCTATGAATTCAAACTGTTTTCTCTTTTGAAATGTTCAATGATTTTCTGCAGCGCTTTCAAAACTGTGCTTCAACTTTCAAGTGGAAAATTACAATTTTTAATTATATGTTCTTTCTTTGGGTAAATTGTGTTTCTACATCAGGTCCAAATCTCAGTGGGGGGACTTTGTTTGACATCTTTTCACTTTCCCGCTGCACACGGGTGTTGTATTGTATCCAACAATCCAAGTACTTGATGATTTGAGATTTGAAATGTACTACTGGAAAGAGCTTGAGCGGTAATAGACTTTGTCTCATTATTTCTGTGATGGTCTAGTCGATTCCTCCTGGGTCTTCTCCGTCTATTATCTCATGTCAACTGGGATTGTCTACAGCCACTTATCACGTTCAAAGGTATGAATGTCTCCGCCATGTTGCTAATTGAACCAACTTGTCGCGAAATGGGGAAACATAACCAACTGTAGCAGCGGGTGAACCGTTTCAATGTTTTCATCATGGAAATTATCACAGCAAAGTGCATACATATATACATGTATATCTCATGCATCACAAGGTCTGATTATTTAAAATGAATAATTTATGTTTGAAGCATTTGTTACACAAGCCCCAGTGAGACAGACTGAAATGTTCTCTTTTTATCCAGCTCTAAACAAGTTCCATATTTCAAGGGTATATTGTATTTAGTGGTAAATGCTAGTGATGGTACTCATGAAACATGTTTCAGTATCATACAGTGTGTGTGAATAGAAAATGGACTATTCATTTTTTAAATCCTTCAAACATTCAAAGAGTTTAAACATGTAGACCATATAAGAAAGATTGACAAGAATAAATATTTTATTTTACTGCAACCACCATAAAGCTTTAATTATTACAGTGCATTATGGGAGATATTGTATTAACATGTTGGAAACGTTAAAAAGGCAACTGTCATGTCAAGTTGAAAAGGGGCCACATAGAGATATTTGTACCCGTTATATAATAGTTACATTTTGCATGTTCTACAGGAAGTTCATTCAAACCAATCTTAATAAAAATGTACAAATGGTAAAATATGTAACCGTGACAATACAAGAACTTAAATTCAAACCAATCTTGATTTAAATTTACAAATGCTTTCAAATATGTATACGCAAAATTTTTAATTCATTCCTATTCATCATCATTTTGTTTGGAATTCTTGCAGTTGTCTTAGGCTTAGTACTTAGCAGAGAATCTTCATTTCCGAAAAGTATCTTTCTGATTTGTGTGTCTGCATCCAGACTTCACCGGCACCTGACTTCAGTCGTAAATCCTTTCTCAAATGCAAGAGACTTGCCTGTTTAGAAGTCGCGCTAGTATTCAACTCGCACTCGGCGCCACAAATCTCCATTGTCGTCAGTGGGAATGTTAAAATGGAGGCACTTCCGAGATTTGACATGTTTGATGAATGGAAACAGGTGTGAAGAAATGTTGGTCCGCGTCTTGTTTTGAAAGATTTACTACGCTACATATAACAAATGAGCATATTGACATTCAAAATGCATTCGTCATCCGGATTTCAATCAAATGGTCTCCGTGTTCAATGTAACTTTCTTAAGTATAAATAATTCCATTTATTCATTATAATTAAATATTCTTTAGAAAGTTATGAATTAACTAATTAATATTTATTTTACATTTTCTTTAGCTCATAATGTTTGAATAAAGAAAAAAATCTTTATTGTGTTTGAAATATATTAACACTAAAAAATAATTGATAATAAAAAAAATGATAGTTTAAGACAAAAAAAATTGATGAATATATTGACTTTTTAAATCCCTCTAGGGTTATCTTTCGGAAAATTTGGTTTCCAGTTCAGTAAATCAAATTTCGTAAAAACAAGAACAAAGTTCAAACAAAAGTGCAAAAGATGACAAAGTGCAGGTATAAAGAACAAGGATACAAAGGAAATCATAAAATAAGGAGGAATTGGGATCAAATAACCTAAAAAATAAGGAAATAAATGAAATAAGTATGTAAAGTAGTTGAAAGACAAGAATCAAAAAAGGTTTTCCATGTCAGAGCAATTGAAGAAAAAATATCTTAATACAAATTGCCATTAAATAAAGAGAGTAAAAAGATACAAGCTGCCATTTTATAAGTAAGTACTTGCTCCACAAAACACACTACGTAATGTTTTCCATTTCAAAGCACCATACAGGATGTTCACCCATTATCACACTAGCACATAAATGCTGGTCTTTCACAAGGTAACTAGCCTTGACGGAGAAATCTGCTGTCATTTTTAAAGTCCACCGGAGCTAAGAGCATCCAGCGGTGATTCCACCAGCTTCAAAAAGGCTTCAACGTGAATTAAAAACAGGTAACGAGTCTCTATGGATAACCACTGTCTTATCTTTTTATTACACAAATTAGCTTGTGTTGATTCTCGTTCCTATGCATAATTCATTACAGACGCCCCACATTTCTGATTTCCTGCCTTGGAAAAAAGAAAGGATAAATAAATAACTGCAGTCTCATTCAAGTACAATAAGGAACACCATCAACTTGTTTTCTTTGTGCAAGTCATTTCCGCTTTGCAGACAGAAATCGCTGAATATGTTGAATCCATATTGTGAAGAGTTTCCACTGAATATATTCCGCTTCATTTACAAGCCAAGCAAAAAAAAATTTGATATAACTTTCTTTGGGCTCATTTAATTTAAACATTATCAAACCCTCACCTCTCGCTGGCAGAAATATTAATGTGAATTATGCATCATTTTCAAGCCTCCTCTTCATGTACATGCATTACAACGCGGTGGGTTTTCGGGGCCTGTCACTGGATGGCTATTTCAGCCCACGAAGGATGGGAATTTGCATAAACATCCACCCACAAAACCTAGCAAATGAGTCTGTCACTCAAAGACACTGTCGATGTGCTAAAGTGGATGCAAAATCCTTCTTGCCTCCCCTGAGGGGGCTCCAACCGCTCTCACTCGCGGCCCTTGTGCAAGGCATGAGATTCAAGTATCAGTTTAGGAAGCCACTTTACACTGGGATAATACGGCGCCGCATTCAGACGATGTGAATCAGATGTTTTGTTCTCAGGAGCTTTTCGCTTGGAAACTGCCGAGTCATACTTTGCAGAAGTGTGTTTTAAAACACATGATGATGCTGACATTTAAGAAAAACACAAAGCCTTTCTACACAATGTTCTGTATGTGACAATATTTAATATATATAGAAACACATTTATACCTTTATAACACCTTTTTTTTACGATTAAAATCATATATTAATTGCTTGTGTTCAATATTTTGATGGAATTAAATATCCGGGAACTAGATGGCAACCAGTCATTAGGTCCTCGTAGCTGAAGTAACAATGAGATCCCAGCGTTGACTGAGGATGAGGTGATACAGTGGACTTCAAAAGCAAATTTTTGGAGATATTTTGGTTTCAAAACAAATGAAAGTAGGTATGACTTCGACAAGAGTCTTGTGGTCTATAAATTCTTCTACAACAGAGTCAAGTACTCGACAATACTACAAATATAACCTTGTTCCTATAGTACTGCAATATATTCTATCATTGCCCCTGTATTGTGATACTATGTATCCCAAGATTATTGGGACAACATTTTGGATGAAAGGAGCTCAAAGGTTTTATATGGAAACATATTAGGTTTGAATGAGGGTACATGTGTTATCTCTCCTTCCCAGACTGTTGTAAAATATTATAATTTTACATTTATTTGCACATTTTTATTGGACTTAACTTCTTAAGTCTGGAGCATATGGTTTTATCATTTACTTTTTCTTATTTACTAGAACACAATAATGTGGTGAAGTTGTCTAATAATTGAGCAGTATAACGCGATATTAGAGATACAAATAAATAAATATTAATTTACTTTATTATCTGTAAATCAGCACACAGGCCCTTAAATAATAAATACATGTTCTGTGTGCAATACATTCTCTTCAGGAAGCAAAAATACACGTAAAAACCTTCTGTATAATATGTAAGACAATCTTATTAGCAAGCATTAATAAGGTAAAATAAAATTGTAACTCCCACTCCCATTTGTCCTAATGCGATCTGATTGCTTTGAAACTGCCGTGAGATAAAGACTCTTTGTCAGCTGACAGACAGAATGGTTGGATATTTTCCTAACGTCCCCTCCTTACAGACAGATGACATTTGCTCGTGTGGGCTGAATGTCCCACAGTAGTAACTCACTTGGTCTCTCTCGAGGGCAAGATGTATTACGTAATGCAGACTCTGATAATATTTTAGTGCAATGGTATCAATCTTTCTAGGCAGTGGTATTTTCAATGAGACTATGCTAACATGCCTGGTTCCATCGTTGAAGTGCGGAATTATATTAGCTTTCCCATCTTTCACCAAATTACATTTTTTCCCTCCAGTTCCCGTTGGATATTTTAGGCAAAATCTACAGATTTGTTTTATCACAAAGCATTGTTTGGGGTTGCTGTCATTTCTGCTGCCAGGGAAAAATGGTTAATACTGTAAAAGATCGTGGCGTTTCTGGTCAAAGGAAACCTTAAGGGCAAGCTTTGGAATGAAATTACTTTCATTTTAATAAATGGTGAATTATGTGTAGCAGTCATTTTAGTAGAAGAGTAGAAATAAATTGAGTTTACTCAGTGAAGGACGCTCTCTACGCCTTTATTACGCGCCTTTTCTTGCGATGAGTCAAAGTCAGTCAACTATAATAAAAAAACATTAAAATGTTGAATAGCAACTACTTCAGGTTAGAAGAAGTTATTTATGTTATTGTTATGCGATTGTTTTGAGGGAAATCTTTTTCTTCGCAGCTTCACACTTCATGTCACTCATGTTGCAAGGGAATAAATGCCTAAACTATTGCAATTTGAAGTGAGTAGGAGCCTAAAATACATTTAAATAGAATGAGTGCACTAAAATAAACAATGAAAGAAAAGGGATCAATGCATCCACCTTCGTGTTCTTGGAGAGAAGTGGGAAGTTTGACAAAACGATTCAAATAAAACTGTCAATTACTTGAATGGTTTTCTGTATGAAAATGTTCCTGACAGTTTCTTTCTTATTTTTTAAGCAGTGGAAAATAAGGGTAAAGATGATGCAACTAAGACCCAAAGTACCCACATAAATGCAAATGATTGTTGGGGCTTTGCTTAAAATGTGATCTTTAAATTGTATTAATTCAACACTACCATTAAGAGATCACATTAAATAAATGCAATGGTAAGCGGCCTCAACAGCAATAGGCTTTAATGTAATGAGCAAAAGATGAATGAGAACAAAGAAAATGTGGCTGTTTGCACAATGAAACTCAAAGTAATCATTACTTTAAGTGTTTCCATGCAGAAAACCTGAGATGGGAATCAGCTCCTCCAAATCTAGGCTCACTCAAGGCACTCTCCTTGTAGATGCCTCAACTCCCAAGTGCAGATATTTTGGGGTTTCTCCCATTTTTTTTTATAAATTGTAATAGAGTGAGGTTAATATAGATTTGTTTTTAGCCTTTGTTCTGAATTATTAATCCAAACCAAAGGCAGCTCCAGGACCAGATTGTGGTGAAAATTGTATTCTTTTCCTGTGCATTCCTGCATCACAGTGGCTGGAAAGTAAGGGGAAATATTTGTATGCTCAACCTGGCAACTGAAAAACAACAATTAAAACAGATGTAAATATATTCACTTCTTGCCAATCATGGTTCTAAGTCTAATAATCATCTTAAAACATCTTCAAAACGTTTTAAAAAGTGTGACCCTGAGAGATGACTTCAGTTTCCATCTGAACTGCAGCTACATCTCGACATAAATTAGTCACAAATTCAGATGGGTCAACGTCTTCTAAATCAAAGACATTGATACATCAGAAGGAGCTGAGCAGGGAGATCGTAGAGACAAATGTGATTTTATTTAGTTTTTTTTCCAGCACGTTGCCAGTGTTATTGTCACGTTGCAAGAGATTGTGCCTGAAGCGTCTTTTTTTTTTTCTTTTTATTGAAAATCACTTTTATTGCTGACAAAAATGAGTCACATCAGCATCTTCTGAAACGAGTGCTTCTGCAAACATCGTGGAGAGCACATGTTTATATAATTAAACCACTCGTGACAAAAGAGCTTTTTGTAATCATTTGCTTACGGTAGCAGTATAATGAAAATGACCTTTTTTTTTAGTATTTAGGCCATTATAAACGACAAATACAGTTTAAAATCAATAATTAAAAATATATGTTTGTTTTGTGTTTTATATACAATGTATTTTGTGTTGTATCCTGTTGTATATATTAGCCTAAATACTTGGACAAAAGACGCTGTCAATCACATGTTCATAAAATCAAAATTATATTAAAAATGATGAACCAATACGTTTGAGAATATATGGAGGAATGGAATCTATTTGGTTCTTTTGTTTTGCTATAGTTTGTTAATGAGTTTGGGAGATATCAAGAATTGAGACATATGTTTAATTAAATGTGTTCATTTATATTACATTTAAAAAAGATGCAATTGTCATTTAAAACAGGGATTTTTTTGCATCATACACTGGTTTTATGTAGGCATTATATTAATTGGCCGACCGTCAGATATAAACATTACAAATGAATGGCAAAGAGTTTGTGTTTCACTCATTTTCACTAGTTTACGGGTTTATTTTTCGATCTAAACAAGCGTATTTTGACCAGAACCAAAAGCTTTACTTTACTGGAGAAATTACCATCAAAACAAATTTCAGGCAGGTTTCATCAATAATAAAAATTCTTTCTGTACTTGGATTTTGAGCAAGACCTCATTAAATTGTCATAACTACTATTATTATTATTATTATTTTAGATATTTCCCAGAAGTCAGTAAGGAATATTTTAAACCCTCAATTTCCTTTTATGTTGTCATTAATGACCATAATTGGATAAAATGGAAATCTCATTACACCCAGAGTAAGTTCAGATCTTTTTTTTTTTTTTTTCTTCCCAATAGCATACGGAGCAGCCTTATTAGTGTATTTGGTTGTCGTTTATAATTGCTCATTTGCTCAGTCAAAATCTCATCAAACCCTTAGCGGCGGTATCAGTGTGAGATTTGTAAACAAAACAAAATGATCAAATCACACGCCATCAAATCCGTGAAAGAAATCTGCTGCAGGAGACTGATACATCCAGCCAATATGGATGACACACCGGATGGTGGAGGCTCTCTCTCTGCAGTATTGTATCATGGGAAAAAAAAAAAAAGAATAGAAAGAGTTTTAGAACATGCGTGTTGTAATGAAATGTGACGGAAAAATGAGGAGCACTCTGGAGATGGCTTTGGACTACTGGATCAATACTGTACCCTCGGCCCAGAGTTAAGACCTTTTTTTCCAAAATGGTCTCTAACAGAAGTGGTTAGTGTGTCTTTGAAACGTTTGCCTTTTATTTATTTTCTACTAAAGCGGCTGTGATCAAACTATTGGTTAGAGTCCTGAATGAAGGAAAATATGGCGTCAGATTGCAAATGAAAAGGATGATTTCAGACTTATATTGAATATATAATTGAAAAAAATGGTCAAAAATTATAAATAAAAAAACTCAAAAGCATTTGCAGTAAAGTGTAGATTAAGTCCATCAATTTATTTGGACAATCAATCTCTATCTTTCTCTGGCTGTGAATCAAAAGTGTCCGGCATGTAAATTCAGTGTTCTGCCATCGGTTTTTGGTCTTTGATTTGGTGCATTCAAAGACACCTTTTGTCCCCGAAGAAAAACATTAACGGAGAAAATCTGGATGTGTGAAGACGCTTTACAGGCCTTTGATTTGCCTCTTTGAAAACATGTGAAAGGAGGGTCATGTGATGAACAGCTGCCGTGTGCGTGTTTTATATGAAGCTAATGAATACTGAGTGAATGCAATGAGAAGATAATGAAGGAAATAATCGCTCTGTGATTTGAACCCCTCTTTAAATGCAGATTCCTGTCGCTAAGAAGACACACTTCCTGCAGTTGACACTTTGTTATGTAATTCTAATGCAATTCCTGTTGAGTTGTTTTTAGAAGTTCAGATTGCATTCGTCAATAAAATTAAAAAAAAGCTTGTGAAAAGTGTCCGTCTGGATGAAATAATCCACTTTTTGAATCTAAATTCGGCGAGTATCCTCGCCTGCACTCGGATTCCTTTTGTTCGCAGTGGGTTTAGGGTTCTGCTTGTTCATGCCAGCATAATTACTCACGCATCACTTCTATTCCTCTTTTCTTTTGTTTCGTGCGGTGACAATCGCGTGGCGTAATAGGACAGGAATATCAAAAGAGTCGCAGCCTGATGCTCCATCCACGGAGGGTGGCGAAGGAGGTCAGTTCGATCGCTTTAAAAGCAGCCTCACCAACACGCCGTTACGTTTGCCTCGTTTTCATGTATCAATTCTAGGATATTGGCCGCGGGCTAGACTTGATGCCCATGCTTGTGCTTCGACTGGTCATGTGGCTTCACTTATACACTAAAACCCTTGTTTTTTGGCCCAGTGCTACATTTAGTGCAGTCAAGTTGCACTAATGTGCCCTGGATATTTGCAATTCAGCTGGAGAGGAAAAAAATAAATAAAAAAGGAGAGATTACACATATATTCATCTTTGGTTTGTCTGCAAAATATTTTTTGAAACATGGCTTCATAAATGTATTCATTAAAAACATCCATATTTGATGCTGTCCTATTTGAGCTTCTGCCACAAAATGGATGCCAGTTAAGATGAGTAAGACAACAACCTCAATTATTTGGGTCTTACACACTCCCCGATCGCCTCCTTTGAACTTCTTCAGAAACTGTGTGGGCTCTTTGTAGAGATTTCAAACACACGCTAGTGTATAAGAGCCAGATGAATTAGCGGGGCATCAAGTATATTCTACTGTTGAACTTTCATCATTATCTCCACTGATGAAAATGAAGCGTCGCTGCTTAAAAGCCACTGAACCGAAACACGATCTGTAAACACGAACCAAAAGAAGAACCGTGTTCCATCCATTCAACAGAGTACCTTAAAAGATCACAATTATTTTGTGTCATTCATCCGAACTGGCTAAGTCTACACCCAAGGGGGTTAAAGACCACATTAGCTGTTCTCAAAATATTATATTAATTTAATAAAAATATGTAAATTTAGTCTTTAAACGTGTTTCCTTTTTTTTTTCCAGTTTGGGGAAAGAGGCCTTGAAACTCTTTTATCTCTGCTGTTATGAAGAACAAAATACAGACAATAGTCAAGAGTCCCTTGAGTATAAATGTATCATGATACAGTGACTTCATTTTGAAATGGCACTAGAGGGCACTGTTTGCTTTATAATATTTGTCTCTTATTTACTTATTCAATTAATCCTGACATCATTTTCAAACATGGAGTGCCATATAGTGGTCTTTCAAAATAAAAACACTGCATCATGATACATGCTACACAGCTCTGGACATTTCCAAACTTTCAATCTCTAACTTAATTTCCAAAATTCTCTAAATTTTGTTGCTCTTGGCAAACAAGAGGTTACGAGAGCCAGCTTTAATCACGCCCCGCTTTGTTTATACAATGAGAACCTTGGAGGTGGAGACTCCAGGGATTGATGACGCATGGTGATAAACCTTGATGCCAATCACAGTAGAGTGGTTGTGGTTATCGTAAACAATATTCCATCTACAGAAAAAGAAAGTGGGTGGGGCCTGAGCTCTTTTTCTAATGTAAATATTTAAATAAAAAGAGAGTTTTGTACTGTCAAATACTGATGAGTACTATAGAGGTCCAAGATCGATTTAAGACACACTTAAATAAACACATTAGTTCCCATTTAAATCCCAAATATCGGATTATCAGAATCTATTATGTCATGTAGCACTACAGAAACGTTTTGACATAAAGTGCACAATTATAATTAAAAATATCACAACATTCGGGTGAGTCACGACCAAGGTCACAGCTTAGCTTAGGGCGCCCTCAACCGCCAGCAACCCTGCAGCTGTACAGCTGTAGTCTAGTATGGATTCCATCACCACTTGGCCCCCAGCAGTACATAGAGGCACACCTGGGTGCCCGGCGAGCCCAGGAAGTGAGCAGCAGGAGGTACTGAACTAGCAACTCTGGACAGACAAGAGAAGAAAAATCAGACTTAAAACCCATATCCACCCATGAAAAGGTCTGATATTGTTAGGGGTTTTTGTGTTCCGATGAACCGACCCCTCCCCAGCCTCGTACGTGGTGGTGGAATGAAGGACAGACACATGGATGAGTTTAAGAAAAATGCTTGTTTAGTGAATTATGCAAAAGTCAGAGACAAACTTACGTGAACACAGGCGCTAGCAAGCAGAGAGATCTATCGCAGACGTCTTCGAATGCCAGAACGCAAAGATCACACAAAATGGTGGATCTTTATAGTAGAATATTCAGGTTAACGCCTCTAGTCAAATGTTAATGTAGGATTGGTCAGTAACTGTAAACACTTGATTCTAAGATGGCCGTCGCACGTGATCGTAGTGGAAACTTACCAAAGGTTTGTTGTTTCTAGAGAGAGTTTGTTCCCAGCTTCTTGCTGGACTGTTGTGTCTTTCAGTGGGAGTTTTCAAACAGGTGTCCACAGATTTGCTGGGAGTCTGGGATTGTTCAATCTTTCTGTGTGTGTGAGGGTTTCTGACCTTGGCCTTGTGTTGCAGTCAGTGAATGCAATGCAAGAATAGGATTATTTAATATGAATTAAATATGAAAGATTATCAGTTAATCAAGTGACTATTTGAAATGTGTGTTAAATCTAGATGATTGATTACAGTAAAGTTTTCATTTCCTTACATATTAAGACTACCAAACCACTACAATAGAACACATTTAATGAGTTTTTGACATGAATAACATGTAAAAAAAAAAGAAGTGTTTTGACCGAGATACTCAAGGTTTTTTCAGGTAGCAACACCTGGAAACAGCTCTGTGGGCTTATCGCTCCGGGCGCACATTATTATAAAAGCTACCTCTGACCTTTACCGCACTCACACCTTAAGCCATCGCTTAGACTTTGATGCTTTTTTTCAAACCCTCCATTTTAAGAGCCCGGCGCCTCAGAACATCTTGCCAAACCATCAGCTCGTGCGCGTCCACAAGTGTCGGTGTTGTGAACGCCACTTGCTAAGTGGAATAATTACAGCTTTCTTCGCCCCGTTCCTCTGATGGAAAAACAAGCGAGAGTTGAAGTGAGAGTGAAAACTCTGGCAGAGGAAAAAAAAAAAGGAAAAACTGAACGTTACTGCAGGTCATTATTATTCTCTGCAGTGGGCATGAATCAGAGATCTGCACTGTCATGCCCCGAGACCACCGCTGACTCGTCCACTGTTCCACTGTAGTCTGCGCTGGGTTGGGATTAAGTTAAGGTGGTAAAATTGCTTTTGTATCTAATGGTGAGACACAGAAATGTCCTTTAATTTCATTGCTCACATTGAACGTTTCTCACAGCGAAACCTTTCACCTCATATCGTTACAGCCATGTTTGGCTTTTTTGACTCGACCGCAGAATCACATTTCGCCTTAACAAAAAAAAAAAGGTCACATGAGCAATACCGAAGCCTGTGAGGTCAGAAAAAAAAAGTGAACAGATAGGACATTGCTCATCCTTATGTCAGTGCTTATCACAGCAGCTTGTTTGAAAGTGTCTGTGTCTCTATGACCCTATTATGGTATGTCTCCGTCTACAAGGCCTCGCTGTTCACTCCAGAAGGTTAATTTCACCTTCCATTTGCCATTACGGCCTCGATCCTCCAGTGTGCTTTTGGAAAATTTGCACTTCTCACAGATTGTTGATCGGATGTGACTTCTTTTTTTTTTTTTTTTTCGACGTCGTCGTCGTCTAGTGCGCTTACAAATGGTGCTGGCTCGAGTGACACATTAAACTCAAAGGAGACCAAGTTGCCGGTGATATTTAAGAATTCGAGTTGTATCAATGTTTCTTTTAGATTTTGAGAAATATTTATTTTATGATCAGAGCCATCAGGAGAAACTACTTCCTGATGGCTGCCCATAAATATCTACAGTCAAAGACTTAAAAAAGAACCCTAATTGTGTTTAAAAATAGCATTAGCTCTCAGCCGTGCATAGTAGTAATAATAACCTTTCATGGGTTGATTGTATCTTTAATAATATTCTAAGGCAGGGGGTGGGCAAATAACGTTCCTTAAAGGCCACAACAAATTCTGTAAATATTGTAAGGGGTCGTCAAGCAAATACGAGCGAAACAAATCTTCATTGTACCATGACATATATAGAGCTAAATAATTACATTGTTTTCTTTAATATAAATTAAAAAAATATATATATATATTTTTTTTAACATTTATTCAATTTACTTGACAAACATTAAACTTTTTTTTTCTGAGGGATTAATATATACTTGTACAAAATACAAATAAAGAAGGGGAAAAAAGTACAGTCTTTTAATCTCTTGAAATGTAAATTAATAATAAATACACTTGTAAGTAAGCTATTAGAACAATTTGTACATGATCATACTTAATGTGACCTTAAAGTCGGAACGTTAGAGTTGTAACTGGAATTTGAAGGAAGCATCATATAAAATAAATACAATTAAAATTAAAAATATGCACGAGGACTCACAATAATAGCTTTATTTTTTTTGTTTTAATATATTCATGCAGGCTTTTAGTTATTTATGGGTTGGTTTTCGTTCAAACGCGGGTACACGGTTTAACCAATCAGGTTTCAGCCACCTCTTACCACAAGTGACGTTCAATACACTATGAACTGTACAAAGCAATAAAAACCCTGCCGAACTAGGATTACCAAATAAACATCCGTTGAAATTTTAAATGGAAAAATTACTCAACATGGTTGACCAATCAGCGGGATTACAACGTCGACAGCATGACATTCCATTATTGTACGTCGTGACAACAGGAAATATATGAACACAACAGAAGCTGCTCTAATGATCCCATTAACAAAGATATTATTTCCATTTATTTTATTTGTTTCGGTATTTCAACTCCAACGACTACAAATGACAGACAAAGATTATACATGTGGCTGATGTGGTCTGGATTTATGCGTAAGACACATTTCAATCACTCTCATCTCCTACCCACGGGAACAAATTGTGACGGAAACTTTCCTCTGGGTCTCGCAAAAGTCACTGATGCATATTGAACATATTCCACAGCTCAGACAGTGAGACAGCAGTTATTCTGGAAGAGCACGACGGCTAGTGTGGAAACAGTAAGGTGGACAATTTGTGAAAAACGATTTGTTTTCGTTACTTTAGCACAAAGATTACAAGGGGAAACGTTTTTTTTTTAAGTGCTATAACAGCTTAAGGTAATTGCGACACGTTGTCTCATGTAATTGAAGCATTTAAAACAATGGATATATGTCTCAAAGTGAGCCGTGACGCTCACACATTAATTGTGTTAACTGCTTTTCTGTCGAGTGAATCCCTTTCTGACTTCATTTGTTTGTGCATTTACTGTTTTAGTTTGGTTTAGTTACTCACCACAGCTCAAACACCACATCCTGGTTTGGGAAGAGAACCAGAGGGAATGAACTGCCCACTTTAAATAGGGGCGTTCTGGAGGTGGAGGGTGGCACGTTCCATTGGGAAGGGGGTGTTTTATGGGTGAACTTTAGTTTGTTGTTTTGTTCCAGACATAATGTGTTTGTTTGGATTTTCTATTGTAGGGTACAACTTGTTTTTTATTTGTTAATTTATATACTGTATATAAATATATATATATAAAAATATAAAAATATTATTTGTTTGATCAATTAATAAACACTTTTTTTTTTTTGATTGATTAAGAATTTTTGGGGGATTTTTTAAACATTGGGAACAGTTTTCCAAAAATAGAAATACCTTCTATGGCCTCATATGTCGACTCCACTTCTGACTCTCCTGTCATGATAAACAACAACAAATGAATAATTGAATTAAGAATTATTAATGTAGAACAGAACTGTGAACAAATAATTATTCCCAAAAAAAAATGATGCAAAATTCTCAATCAAAATCAAGTTTGCTTCAAAGTTCATTCATAGTTATTGTGGATTTTGTTGCGGTTGTTTTTTTCAAATAACTATTTTGGACAAAGTCAGTGAATAAAAATAGTCACAAATAATCAATAGACGTTTCAAAATAACATTCTGTGCCACACCATCAAAGAAACAATCAAACTTTGAGAAATGGTTCAGCCAGGAAAAGCAAATGAGGTTTATCCTTGAGGAAAGAACATTTTTGGAGGTTCGCCTCGTACTTCATTCGTCCTGCAGCCACCCCTCGTTCAAAGTGATTTATTAGCACAGCAGCATTTTTGGACGTTAAGTGCGAAAATACAAATTTGTTCCCAGCGTCGCGTATTTGTTTGCTCCCTTCTCACGGATTGTCAGGTGTGTAACTCCGAGCTTGATTGAATTCCCAGATGGACTGAAGCCATCAGCTCTGGCCAGATAGAACAATCTTTAAAAAAAAAACAAGCAATGAGATTCCGGCAACGCTCTGCCTTCTGCAGGAGCTTTGGTAAACCTGGCGTGGAAAGAGATACACGGTCCAGAACGTCTTCCTGTTTCCCATGCTGCACCGTGCTTTAAAGTCTCCTCACGTCTTGAGAAACGGTGAAGGAATATGACAGGGACTGTCAAAACACCTCTTGTTTTAAACAAAAATAGCCGCATGTCGATGCCATTCAATAATTTAAGACCTTGGAAATGGACGGATAGAATGAGAGCCAGCCATCCGATAATGTCAGCATTGGCTTTGACAGAGTAAACACCCACACAAGTCTGTCGCCGCTTTAGTATGCATTTCATCAGATTTATAAACTTCTAAATCTATTCTGGTGGCATGGAAGCTGCGTTTGTTCAGTTTATGGATCAGAAAAGAGGAAAATCTCATGAGTCTTGGTCTCACTTTTAAAATCCTCACCATTATTCTAAGATAAATAACCTGTTTTATTATGTTAAATATATATTTTAAAGTAGCAACAAAAAAAAACATGTTGTTTTCAAATAGCAACAGGGCTCTAAGATGCAGAATTATGACCGGCTCTAACCAACAACCAATAGTGACCAGTTTTCTAAGAAGGCTTTAACTTGCATGTGGAATCACATCCAAAGCTTTTAAGTCTTTTTTTTTTTTCATGGACGTGAGCAATTTGACATCTTAGCGGTTTTGCTTTTTTTCCGGGTGAACCGACTGTGCGATTGTACAATTTTCAGGGTCATTTTCAATCTCATTAACTAAGACTTCCTATTCAAGAGTCGCCTTGAGCTACTTGTACAAGTGGAACTCACGCCCGGTTTTCCCATCGGAAATGTTTAATCCACCAACATTCTCACACATCGGAAGACAAAGGGAGGATTATTTTACAGCTGATAGATATTGTCCACAAAACCTTCTCTGGTCGATGAGTAGAAACAGCAGCGCTATTGAGATCCTCTTCCCAATTTATGAAATCCTCACGTTATCTCTATGGGAATTAAAAAAAGAATTGTCACACTCGTGACTTAAATTGAGGCCAGGACTAACTTTGGTTAGAGCTTTGCCTTGAGTATATTTGATGCTAATAGTTGACAAATATCTTGTGAATTTAGTGGGTAACGTGATCTTAAACAAAGTGTATTTTTCTCAATCTTAATTGCAGATCATTGAGTTCACCAAGCTTTTCCCAGCAAGCCCGGCGCTTCATGTCATATTTGGGTATTTTCACAAACATGTCCTATTATTGGCTCGTCCTCCAGCACGTGTTACATCAGTCAGATCGCTGCGGCTTTGCTTCGCGTCCTGGCTTTTGCCCGTTTCATTTTGTGTGACTCACCACGATGCCTCACAGCTTGACGTGAGCGCCGCAGTCATTTATACCTCATTACCAGGAAGCCTAATGGATGAATTTATAGCGACGGAACAGTGGTTAAAAATGTAGGAACCTCATGTGAATTGACCCGTTAGTTTGTAATCTGACTTGACAAAATGAAACAAATGCCAAATTATCATTTAAATTCCTTCTCATTTATTCATTCATTGGCAACCGCTTTATCCCTTCCCGGGGTCATTGGGAGACTGGAACCTATCCCAGTATCATAGGGCAAGAGGCAGGAGACACCCTGGACAGGACAACAGTCTGTCAAAGGGCAGACAAAGACAGACAACCATTCACACTCACTCATACATATGGACAATTTCCCAAAGTTCTCAGTCAACCTCTGTATGTTTTTGGACCGTGGGAGCAAACCGGAGTGCCCGGAGTAAACCCACGCAACAAGGGGAGAACATACAAACTCCACATAGAAAGGTTGGCTTAGCCTGGAATCGAACCAGCAAACTTCTTGCTGTGCTGTAATACTAACATTTTTTAAATTAAACATAAAATTGTTGGTTAATTATGACATGATTTTTCTATGGAATTTAAAAGACTGCCAATTAAAAACATACTCATTATTGAAATGACAATATAAAACTCGATGTGGAAAAAATATAAAATGATATATAAATTAGAAAATATTGATATTTTAAATCAACCACCAACCATCACAAGTAGAAATTCAACCTTTCAGTACAGAAATTATGGGAATCAATCCAAAATCAATCAAAAAACAAAACTTAAATAAAGGAAAGTTTCAACATTTTAATTTAATAATATTTCAAAGTACAAAATGCTCAAGGATCATTCTTAATAAGTAGGCGTTGTTTATATTATCAAAATCATTTAGATGATCATTTTTTTTTTTAAAGTGAAGCACGTGAAAAGTAAGAAAGACATTCTTGACCCAGAAGTCAGACTCAACAGGGCAGTTAAGGTACAAATAATGGAGTGTTTCATAGTAAGAAAGTAATATTTATTTGTAAAGCGCCTTTCTAGACCAGGGTCACAAAGCGCTTGAACAATCAATAGAAATAGACAAAATACCTAAAATTTTAAAAACTCTTAAAGGCCAAGACAACATAAGACATCACAGGAGTACAAGAGAATTAGCAAAAAGCCTGCACAAACAAAAAGGTCTCAAGATGTTTCTTGAAGGAGTCAGTAGATCCATCAAACATAGAGAGAGAGGAAGATCATTCCAAAGCTTCGGAGCAACAGTCTGGAAGGATTTATCTTCTCCGGTCCGGAACCGTGTGTCCGTAACCATCGAGCTGGGGTGTAAGGCTGAATCATATCACTGATGTAAGGAGGAGCCTGACCATGAATAGATCTGAAAGTAAGAACCAGAATTTTAAAGTTGATCCTGAAAGATCCTGGCAGCCAATGCAGAGTTTTAGGGATCGGGGAAATGTGAGTTCTTCTACTAGAGCAGGTCAAAATTCTCGCTGCAGAGTTTTGTATGAGCTGCAGGCGAGACAGCTCCTTCTTGTTTAGATGCGAAAATAAACTATTACAATAGTCTCAACGAGAAGACACAAACGCATAGATTATAACCTCCAGATTGTTGTGAAATCATTTCAGTCTTCAAATCATCAGTTTTGTGTTGTACTAGAAACATGTCATTCACCAGGGTTATAGCTCTAAGATTGCAGTGGGCTAAATGATATACTCTCACCATTTTAAGAAGATGGAAAAGCAACAGAGGCTACAGAGGTCACAGATATCTTCCATTAGTGATCCGGCAGATATGTAGGGCAGTTGTGAAGCCCAATGTTGACTCAGATGTTCCTCAGTCACAAGTTTATAGGGAAACATTTGGATGGAGATTAAACAGTAAATGAAAAGTATTTCTCAAAAAAGTTTTTCCTTCTTTTAAAATACCTGTAAGTAGTTATGGATTGATGTAATGAAGTATACCCGTAAGTATAATGACAGTGTCTTTATTTTGAAATAGCAGTAGATAGCACTTTTGTGATCTTTGGCTTAAATCTACTAATTCAATTAAACATGCCTTTATTTTAAAACTTTCAGTGCCATCTATTGGTATTTAAAAATGAAGACACTGTATCTTACTGTATACTTCACTGCGCAGGTGTATCGTAAGTCCTCATCGACCGATCAGTACCCATAAGTGTAAGTAGTTAGCTCTAGCCGTTTGTGTGTATTAAGGGACAACAGTCCCAGTGAGTTCACAACAAAAACTAACTAAGTTTCTTTTAATTTACAACAAAAGCACTCAATTGAATGTTAGAAGGACGTCACAGAAAAGTTTGTTTGACACTTATTGACACAGACTCTGGGTCAACTTTATTAGCCCCACACTCTGTTAATTCATCACCTGCATATCCACGACGCAAACCATCGATCAAGTCGTTCTAAAGGCCAGTGTCCGTTTACCGCTGATTGTTTAGAGCAAAAGCATAAGGTCACCTTTGTCATGTTCACAGGGCATGCCACACTCACTTCAGGTTTTGTCATTTTGCGAAAGGAGACTTAATTATGGATGGGCTCCAGCGCACATTTATCATATTTCACACTCAATATTATGTCATATTTGTCAGGGCATTAATTAAGATTAATGGGAAGAAAAGGGCTTAAGATGAGGAGCACAACCCTTGAGAGCTCATCCTCCTGAAGCCTCCTAAAAAAAGCCGATGAAATAAAGTAAATAAATTGTTAAGTGAGACATTATGAAAAGCAGCTGTCGACGATGAAGCATAGAATGGTTGCTTTTTCTCTATTTAATGCCAAGGCATGTGGAGACATTTTCTTAAAAGGGGATTTTCTTTTTCCCTTTCAATATATTATTTGTTTTCTAGATTTAATTGCCTTTAGGCGTTGAGCTCTTTCCAAACACTCTGACAGAGACACTGTTCTGAAAATAACCTGTTTCAAAAGAAAATCTGACGTGAATAATTTATTGTTGGCTTTGGGGAGGGGGGGCGACGGATGGACTTCATGGTTATTTAACAAGATGTGTAGTTTTGATTTGTAAGGCTGAAGGACGACGTGGTCTCAAAAACCAACTGATTTAAAGCAGTTTTTTTGTTTTTTTGTAATGCAGCTTTCTGGTCGGTAGCTAAAGGCTACAACTGTCAAAGTGAATCATGTCCTACTTACTTACTTACTAAGTCCGCTATTCGTTCTATAGACTTGTATCACATCGCAGACATTCTTGCATCCTCAACCATGTTGATGCAGTTAATGATAAGTCAATGAAGCTTCATGAGGCAGTATTTTCAATTCCAAAGCCCACTAGTTGGCACTATCTGCACTATAATCTATTATATTAAACAGCTTTTCTATTGAGATATCACATCTTTTTTATTTTTTTAATGAGGGCACCACCTACTGAGCTTTAAAATGATGACACTGTTTCATGAAGCTTCATCAGCTGTTGACTAGATTCTGGTTGCTCAGAAAAAAAGCTGAGGAATCGAGCCACAAGTGGCTTTCGCTCTGTTGCATCCTGTAGTCGTCAAAACTCTTTGAGAAATCAAAAAAATCTTTGCTATTCATTTTGACATTAGAAAGACATTTTATCACCATACTCACAAAATAAAACACTAAGATCATTTAAATACTTTAATATTATAACTGGCAGTTTAGCACATGGCTCAAGACCCAAAACCCCTGGGTTCGAACCCCTGACTCTGTATTGTCGTTTTTTACGTGGTTATTTTTTAAATCTTATTGTGACGTACCTACTGTTTGTATATATTTTGGTATTAGCCACATTAACATACATTATTTTGAGGAATTTCTAAACCTCTATAAAATAGGCTAAGTCTTTTTTGTTTAGACATGTTTTATATTCTAACGTAATTGACACCAGTGAGTTTATTTTATAGAAAGCACAACCTTAGTATTTCTACTTAACATTAGACTTCAATAATTAAAAAATATATATAAATGGCCGCATCACAATAAAATTACAAAAATAATCAAGCCACAACTTTCCGTGGCCACAATTTTATCTGCGTCTCCTTAATTCATAGTCAAATTAACATCATAAAAAATCAAAAACTTATCGTAAAGAAACTACAGGAATCACTAAAAAGCCAAATGGAATGTGACTGCAACTAAAAGGCGATCCAATTGGCCAGAATGACTCCAGCATTGCAGCAGAAAGAAAATGGTTGAATTATTCAAATATATTTTGCATTTCTGTCATCTGTCATGCCGACGGATTTGTCATAGAAAGGGTGGGTGGAACCGTTGTGTGCTCCCGATGAACTCGATTGAACTTGACACGTATGCAAGAGCGTATGAGCATGAGATTATAGGCTTGCGCTGAGTGTGGAAGGTTGGATGGGAACGGACACTTTTTTGGCCGTTGACTTCCTCTTTCGCCCGCTATCACACACGCACATAATCAGACAGCTGTTTTGAAACACTGAGCCCGTAATGCTGAATGAGTCAGCGCTTCGCTGCCATCCGACTGTGACAAGTCAACAATTTGCTGTTGAAATAATGTGTCATTTAGCGACAATTTAGGCAATTGTGTGCGATTGCCGCTGGTGGGTACATCACAGGGGGGACATGTTGGCGAGCGCGCCGTTGATCGTAAACACGTTTAAACTTCGCATTTACAGTAAAGATGCAGAAATGCAGAGCTTTATCTTGTGTTTGCTTTGCTAATTTTTGAACATAAAAGCTAAACACATTTCAATAAACACCAAGCTTAAGATTACTTTAGTAGGGACAGGACACAAATATAAACCCTAAAACAATTTTGAATATTGCAAATATTTTGGCATTATAGTCAAATGGACTGGGTTTTTTGCCATAACAGCAGCATTTTTCAGAGAATTAAATTTTTGAATGTTCAACAATGGATCGTCATTTAGCAACAGGGACGTACAGATAGATAAGCACAGATACACACTACCTCGTTTGCAGAAGACCAAAATAAAACTAATACATACATCATTAAGATTCTATAAACAACCACTCATGCGATTTAATGACGCCAGCGAGTGAATCACGTTCTAATTAATTGCATTTAAAACGGTCGACTTTGACAGGAATAACCATTCTCACTCTTGTTCCTTTGTCCTTTGACAGCCTTTATGTGGAAAAAAAACAACAGAAGCCAAGTGCTCTGATCATGGTTTCAACATGTACTGAGCAGTGTTCTGTGGTTAATATAAGCCATGAAGGCTCTTTCTATACTATAGGATTATAGAGCATGTAGAACAGCATGAGCGATCAACACTTATAGGGAAGACGGTACAAGTGAATTCAACAAGTCTGACGTACATTATCTCTTAAAATGGTTTCAAAGTGGGCACATTCCTTCTGTCCATTTTCTCACGTTGAGAAACGGAGTCATTTCCTAGGACGGGATCTAATTCTAGCCAAAATCCGAGCACTAAGCTGCAGCAATTTAGTAGACAGAAGTCTTCTTGTTCTGGTTCAGTGGCACTGAATGCTCTCTTCCCCCTCGTTCTCTTAGAGGTGCTGCTAAATAAATGCAAGACGTGACATGTCGGGTTTCTTAAGGTTGAATCAGGCAACGAAAAACACGCCATGCTTTTGGGTTTTGAAACTGTGAATTGAGTTTTTAATTTGACAGGGTCTTATTCATTATACAGGGTACAATATGTGTTTCAGTATTTCTGTATGTGTGTGTTTGTGTGTGTCTGCTGGATCTTAACGTCTCACTGACCAGTCAGTGTAGGTTGTTTTTTGGTGGGTGAAGGATTTATCAGGTCAAAGGAAAGAGGGAAGAAAACCCCCATGAAAATGAAAGAAAAAATCTATATTATCAATCACATTTAAAGCATATGTATTAGATAATAATTAATGGATAATTGTTGGTACTTTTAAGTGTAATGGGACCAACAATTAACATTCTTAATCTACACAAATAGTTTAATTTTATTTTTATTTAGGTTTAAGATTTAATTTTAATGCATCATTAATATTGCACAACGCTACCAAAGCAAATGCATAATTGGTCGAACCTTTTACTTATAATGGGGATAAAATAATTCTGATTCTTGTAATAAAAAAGGGACTTAATACCCCCATTAAAATGTAAATACAGCCAATTAAGATAAAATTGTGAACCTATTTATGGTATTAGATATACGTACTACATATTAAGTAAGGATTATTTACAATTATAAGCCTCATAATCCACCTTAATTTACCCCCTCTTCAACTCTGTTCAGAGTATTTTGAGTTATGTTATGTTTATACCAGCAACTACAAGTAGATCAAGTCACTTGTATCATGATACAGTGTCTTGATTTTGAAAGGCCACCAGATGGCACTCTCTGCTTTATAATCTTGGGCTCTATACCATTAATTCAATGAAACCTGGCATAATTTTCCAACTTACAGTGCCATCTACTGGCTTTTCAAAAGTAGTATCATGAAGTATCATGATACAGTGTCTTCAGTACACAGCTGTTTCATGAAGCTTCATCAACACATCACTACCTGCAACACATGGTACAGCATTCCAGCTTTTTTTCTATACATATACAGTATCTAAATGAAAATGCAATTTTTCTATCGTAGAAGTCTCCCGACAAGCTCTTGAGGTGAAGTCCTGTCACCGGCCGACTCCTGGCCAGATTCTCATGAGACAAAAAAAAAGCTAACTCTTTAAAACTCCCTTTGCCTTTCCTCTCTTAAACCTTTTTTCTTTTGTATCGCCAGACTACCCTCAGAAGAATTACCTCATTCCCTTAGATGTAAGTAGACAGGTACAACATGTCCCGGGAATTGTTCCCTTTTTCGGTGCCAAATGATTTCATTACATTCTATTGTTTAATAATGTCAATGTTTTTTGTAAGTAAGTAAGTAAGTAATTTGTTTTGTTTGTTGACCTTAAACAAGTACACAAATAGGTTTTTATTGTAAGTAAGTAAGTAAGTAAGTTATATTTGTATAGCGCTTTTCTAGACCAGGGTCACAAAGTGCTTAAACAATCAATACAACAACCAATAAAATAGATGATTAGGAGGTCAAGACAACACCGAGACAAACACAGAATTATCAGAGAATTAAGCAAAATCCTGCACAAATAAAAGTGTCTGAAGATGTTTTTTGAAGGAGTCAGTAGACTCCATCAAAAGCAAAGAGAGGAAGATCGTTCCAAAGCTTAGGAGCAACAGGCTGGAAGGATTTCTCTCTTCTGTTCCTGAACTGTGTGCAAGAAACCATCATCAGATTCTGATCCAGAGACCTCAGAGCCCGAGCTGGGATGTTGATTATAGAAAATATAAAGAAAATATCAGTTTAATGTGAAAAGAAGATGTGTTAAGCCTTTTTGAACCTTTTTATTTCATTATTTTAATCAAAATAAATATGACGAACTGTTAGGGCATATTTTCACTATATTTATACTGGTTTAACATTTTAAATTAATATTTCATACTCATACTTTACCAATTGATAACAGAACTATTCGTTCAGAATGTTTCATGATATAATTTTAAAGGCAAAAATCCAACTTTCAGTAACAATTTTTTTATTATAAGGTACCCATAAATCAAGTGCATGACTTTAAAAAAAAGCCTCACTCCTATTTTTAAAACGGAATCCTCTTAAAACCTACCTTACTAAAACACATGGCACGATCCTCCATCCCTGAGCGGAGAGATAACACAAGGAGAAAACTACGATATACTCTTAACTCCTACTCTTTACACATTTTAAGCCGCAGCGAAACATAAAGCATGTTGTTAAGTAGGAGTTAGCAGAGGCTTCTTCTAGGTCCGAAAATGTCACAGGTGTGGTGTGTAGTTACGCAACATCACTATAGCCTGGTTTTCTCTGAAGTCGAAAATGCAGTTCTAAATGTCTCATAAAGAGGCAGAATAAAATAATAGATGGTAACAAAAATATATTTTGGACCATAATGGAAGGTTCCAAAGACAAGATGTGGGCGGATATAGTGGACGAGGTTGCTTTTTTTTTTTTTTTTTAATCATCAGTGAGTCCAAGACTGGCCTCTCATTACAAAGATTTACAATTCTTTGACGCTCACGCTTTTATTCCGGTTGCAAAAATGGCCACTGTCATTATTCCAAGTCTTTCCACCGGCCCTTTTCTAAAGTCGTCTCTTATAGTGTGGGCGTTGTGATTTTAAATATTGCTGTCCTATTTCTGTAATTTCTGTAAAAAGAGAAGGGGCCAATTAATCGCCTTGATCTCCCCAGAGCAGCCAAAAGAACAGAGACCGGGGTAAGAAGAAGAAGAAAAGAAGCGCAGCGAGGATCCTGAGCAGCAAGCTTTAAATTACAAGCGGGTATTGGGGAGGAAAAGATAATCAAAGGAGCTCTCTGCCTGATGCGTGCTCTCTGAAGATTCCCCGAGGAGGTATACTTCAGCTACATGTGTCATATAATGTCAAAAGAAGAGCGCCTCTTTATGTGCAGGGAGAAACTCCAGGGTCCATGAAGAAGGTCTGAGCTCATCATAAGTTGATCATGGAGTTGCATCAGTGCACGTCGCAGAGGACAGACAGCGGAAGGACTGTCATTTAATGAATTATTAAAGACGCCTGTAATGAATTCCCTCTGTGTTGGGTACCAGGAGACCCGAGAATTGTTGATTTCTACACTTTTCATCAGCATATAAATACAGTAGAGCAGAGCATGCCGCGGCTCATTAGTTTGATCCGTTTGACTGTCAGAATGTATAAAAAGCTAAATATGTACAGTGTGTTCAACGATTGTTATCGACGGTGAGGGATTATTGGCTGTAATCCCAACATTTTGTTTATCATCACTGGAACGGCTTCAACACTTTAGCTAAACATTTATCGGCATTAGTGTGACACCTGGTGGGTTTCTCAGTTTCAGTGATGCGGATGGCAGATGGTAGAGCTGCTTTGCATGAAAACACCCAAAAGTCATGTAAAAACCAACCGTCTTTATTTCTATATCTCGTTTCTTTGGCCTCTATTCAAATGATCCAACAGTCCAGTTATATAAACATGTTGATTTGGTTTAAATGCAGGGGATCAGAAGTAAAACTTAATGTGGAACTAACTTTTCTACCTAATAAACTGTATGTTAGCATATAAATTAAACAAGTACATTATTGTAGCAATTGTCTAGAATCACTTACATTTTAGCAAAACTTAAGGCTACCTTAAAATGTCTTTAAGTTAAATATGAACCTATACAGCACAAAAAATGAGAGATTTCATTGCAAATATAGCAAATAATTTAAAATATTGAAATTGTTTATAATCTGTTTACAGTTAAAGTGTATTTTATGTTCTTCATTGACAATGAAAAATAGCACATTGCTTGACAATGTGTGTAGATACTATGATATTTTCGAGCCCCAAATTGATATTCCTGGTTTAAACTGTGTCAAACAGAAAGTTAAAGTTGAATCTAGGTGAGGATTTCTTTCTTTCTTTCTTTCAATTTTTGTTAATGTTCATCCCATTTTTTTTCTAAATATTAAAACGTTTTTTTGAAAATTATATTTATATTATAAATAAATCTTTTATCAACTATAGATTAAAATATATACTTCTAGCCTGTAGAGGAAAACCATATATTTGGTTCACATTCTTGCTTTTTTGTTCAAAAAATAAAATATATATATAAAACAAATATACAGCTAGTGGTAAATACCTTCTATGCTGTCTTATATCAGATGTGGATTAAATACCTACTCATCCTCTTAACTCTATGTTTTAAATAAACCAGGTTTGAAAAGGAGAATAATTGCCTCTAAACTATATTTCAGCATCTTATGAACAGCACCAAAAGAAAGAAACGAATCGATGCAAATATAATTGTCTGTTATTGAAGGCTGTGATGGAGAAACATAATAGAATTGTGTCCTTGTCCAGATGCAAAAAACGATGCAACAATAATAATTGTTTATACAGTCAAAAATCCACAGTAGTACAGTTTAATTTTTTTTAATTTCCTATTAGATACCACAGAGTTCTTATTCTATCTATCTGGAAACTCATTCAGTTTTTTATTTGGTCTAAACAAAGTGGATTTTAATTGACAAACCTAAAACATAACACCGAGCTGCCCACCCACATTACTGTAACTGAGAAACCCAGCATGTGACACACTAAATACGATAAATATTTATCTGTGTTGAATCAGTGATGATGAACAAAATTTAGGGATTACAGCTATTCATCTCTTATAATGGTCAACAAACATAATGTTAAAAACCAAAAATGTTGATTGTTGTTTTCCGTTACAGGTTAGAAAGATAAATATTACTGAAGTAGTACTACTAGGTTGACAATAGCGTGGCATTAAAAGACAAAATGTCTTTTTTGTTTTCTTCCAAGTGATCCTGGAATCTGGAACCAACAACTTCTTAGAGTCTGAACAAATGGTTTCTAACTCAAAGGAGAACAGAATGTACAGTAAACTACGCGGTAAATACATGTCTTGTTACTGCCACTGTGGAATTAGATTCACTTCAAGAAGGCACATTACTCTCCTAGGGTTTAGAACTGCCTCCACTAAATTACAGATACCTTGATTACCAACGTTTTTCCATCAACTACCTATTGTGTCTCTGGACTGTTAGACACTCAGGATTGCATGTTACATATACTTCTACAGGGAGAGCCAGCTGGGCTGCTACCAGTGTGTGGAGCATTTAAACCTGTGCCAAATATATTTGCAGATGATTTAGGCCACTACAGCAGAATCCTGAAAGAGGGTAAGCTGAAAGAAACAGCCTTTTTTAAAAAAAAAAAAAATCTTTTTATGTTGTCTGAAGCGAAATCTAGCAACAAGATCTCTCCTCTGAGAGTGCGAAAATCAAATGTGCAACACAAGTAATAAGAATTCCTAATAAGTGAAACATACATTTGATGTGGAGTTTTGTGCCGTAGCAACCTGGATAGGGATCGTGTGGGTGGGATTGCTGCAGGGTTTGAGAAGGTTAACCACTGATAAGATAATAAATAAGAGCTCCTGGATGTGTGTGGGAGGACATCTTCTGCTCAGCCTTGACTGCAAAAGACAATACAATGAGCAAGCTTAGCATTTTTTTTGCCTGTTTGATTTGGTTACAGTTCTCAGTGGGGGTGCAGATTTCACATCATATTTCTAAACTAATCTCTCCGGAACCGTAAAACTTATTATGTTGTTATTAATCTTTATTTTTATGTTACCTCAAAGTGTTCATGACTGACATGGAGCCTGTGGATGCAGGCTGTTGTTTTTTTTGGTTTAAATCAGAAATCTGTCAAACTGACTTTTTGATTGTCAGAACCATCAGCGCATATCTTGACTTACCCTTACTCATGGAATACATTTATTCTGTGCTGCAGAGAGAAAAAACTGTTAATGTGAGGAAAGACTCAGTCTGTAAGTCAAGCTCGACTTCCATCTGACACTTTATCCATAACTTCAATCTTGCAAATGCGTATGAGACATTATATACTGCAGCTACTGCGCTGAATATCATAGTTTTCAGCTATTGATCAGTCTTACTCTTTTGGTTTAGCTCAGTGAAATGAAAAAAAACATGCATCTACCTTTGCTGATAGCCCAGCCTCCTTGTCATCTTGAGCAACAGATGGGGGGGAAAAAAGTAAAAAATCGTACCAGAAAATAACGGCGGCGCAGTTGTTGGAAATTGTGAATAAATCATCTTGATAATTTGGCACTCAGTTAGAAAGATTTATGTGATTAGAACTTCTGTCGTGACAGAGAACAGGTGTGTTATGTTTGTCTGGATCACAGGATTTACTTCTCTTAAGTTTTATGTCGGTTGGCAGATACTTAAAATATTTAATAGTTAATTTACTGGTTCGTTAGCATGCAGTGCCTTTGAATATTTTAAATTGTATTTTATTTGATTTTCTTATTTATTGAGTGTACATATTAATGGGTTTATACATAATGATAGCTTGATTTTGCATTTCAAAAATATTGGCTGAAATAAAGAATATTGTAGTTAAAAAAGAAAAACATTTACAAGAATATAAGACTTGAAAGTTAAAATATTGTTTGAAAAATGAATATTGGGATAGAAAATAAAAGTTGACATGGAAAAAAAAGAGCAACCAAAAGACAAAACACACAACAATAAATACAAATACAGATACATATACAGTATTTAAGTTTCCGCCTCATATCGCTTTTATAGTCAATATTTATTTTAATTTAAGATGGCACTTGTAAGTGCCGAAAGTACGACTTGGACTTAGACATACTTTACTGTCATTCAAGTATCAACAAATGTCTACAGAAAGAATTTGGATGATGGATACATTATGTGATATCAGCCATTGTTTTTCAAATGGTGTTTTATTTTTAAGCTTGCAGGAAGAAGAAGATCTGGTCATATCCATTTTACTCATTTCTACCACTGACTGTCTCTGAGTTGCCTGATGGCAAGAATAAAATTTCATGAAGGTCATGTTGTAATGGTCGACCTACTATTCTATTGACTGATGAGTGTCAGATAAGGAATGAAAAACAGACAAACGTGATACCCAACCACACACCATCATTGCTCCCGCAGACATCATACATGTCCAGTTAAAAATGCATGCGCAAACGTAATCAGCCGGCAGCTAACATGAACCGCTGTTCAACAAGGAAACAGCAGCTGGTACGAATAAGAGCCTGTTTGTCCTCACAGTCTGCAGTGTCAACCTGATGGAGGAGCAAAACCTCTTTAACATGGATGTTCATCAGACCAGTGATGGCCACACAAAACATTGGAAAAGAGACAGTACATACCTTCCCCAAGGAGCTACTTTCACGTACAGTCAATTTAATGAAACAACATCGATGTTTCACAAGAAACTCTCAGAACACCGATATCTTATACTGTAGCTTATTTCCAAACAATTCCAAAGATGTCTTGATAATTTTCTCACGAGTTTCTGAATCTGAGCAGTTTAATAGTTATGGTTTGATGAAGCTTCATTAAAACAGTATCTTTATTTTTTTTTACATTCCAATAGAAGGCACTCTCTTTTTTGAATAAATGCTTCATTAATCTTTATCATTTCTACTGTTTAAAAGCAAACAAATCAAAGGAGGTGAAAGCATAACCTTTACTACTCCTTTGGTGAAAGTGATAAAAGCGCAAGTGTTTTTCTCTTTGAAGTCAATTGTGACAATTTCACTATGAGACAAAATAAAAGGCTCTTCATTTCAGCTTGTGACTTAAATAACCACTGGACTGTTTCTGTGGTTTTCATCATCAAAAGAAGATAGTGAGCTGATGTGGTTGACTTACTGACAATATGTTCTCTTTGTGGTATTGTCTGATGTTTCATGTTTATAATTGCTGTTTATAAATCATGATTTTGGCTTCAATATCTTGTGACTCATAGCTATATCTGTTTTTATCAGTGAGAGGTTTTACTGAACAGAAAACCTAAATTGTAGTCGCTCTGGGTGTTTGCTATAGCTTCAAAAAGCTTTTTAAAAATGTGATCTCGACCACATGTGGCATTATACTTTTGTGGTTTCAAAAATGTGTTGTTCATGTTGTGCTCAGTGGAACGCTATCATAGTACAAATGAATAAACAGAAGAACAAATGTGTCGTAAAAGATAAGAAGAACAAGACTAAAGGCAAAATGACAAATACAATTTAATTAAGAAAGCTGAACAGAGTTCAGACGAAAACATGAAACAGTCCAAAAAATGGTGGCAAATAAATATATATAAGAATATATCTATAATCTAAATGATCAATGAATCAAAACAAAATATGCAATAATCAAGAGCAAAGACTCAATAATCAAAGTAAAACTATAAAGAAGAAGGAATGAAGTAGAGTCAACATCATACCAGGCAGAACTGTGAACGAGCTGAAGCCGGTCAATGGAAAGTCTGGCGTATATGAATGAATCCTGATTTACAGGTTCCCAGCAGGCGTGTATCATCAGTATTAGTGTATAATCGTTATTTACAGTACATACAGTATATGTTCAGCTAACACTCGTTGAGCATGTTTGCTCTACCTTAGGCTGTGGCATGGTCAGACATTTCAAGCACTTTAAATCGGTGTATCCTAAATTGGAAGCACTCTTTAAACTTTAAAATCACAAGATCAAAATAAAAAAAAACCTGCTTGTAGAATTTGGTGTGGACAGTAAGTACACATTTTATTGTTCCTCAATGCGTTTAAACCTTTAGAATTTCAGATATAATTTTAGTTTAGTGACAATTGTCAAGTACGGTTTTGTAGATAAAAAAAGTTCTGAGAGTTTGAGTAATAAAAGTATGTTTTCATTACACAAACAAAGATTTAATGAAGGTATTCACGTTTTAAGTTTTCAAAGCCGATGAGAGTTTGAATGTGATTCTATGAGTGACTGTGCTCTTGATGTTCTTCATTTCCACTGCATTGTGTTCTTTGAACATAGACGGATCTCGCCCTTTGATTGCCCTCTATTTTTATATCGTCTACAATCCACAGGGATTCAATTACAGAATGAATACAGTTTGATTTATGTGTCTTAGTAAAGATGGAAGCCCAGAAATCAGGACAAAATTCTAAAACAATGCACTAATCAGCAGCTCTAAACACCATAATGAGATGAAGGCTGAAATGGCTGCTCTGGCCATTTAATGCCACGTGTATTTTTGTTCCCTAACTGACCAGCCACATGGATAATGGGAGACTTCACTCAGTTTATTGAATTCTAATTGAAATAATCATGTTTTTGCTGATTGGACGAATAAGATGGTGTCTATGATTATTCTAATAACAGCTTCAGAACACCGACTTGGATTTTGAAGCTAGAAATTGTAGCATTATTTTCTATCTAGTTTCAAACAAGTGCAGTTGTTATGCTGAATTTATCCTGATAGAACAAGTTGATACAGACGTTTCCTCATTCACAAGAACACAATTCAGGCTCTTTCATCTAAATCCAGCTCGACAAGTGATGCAACGAACATGCTAGTTAATCCAAAATCAAATACATTTGTATTACCACAACATTCTCTTCAACAACTGATGTAGATTATAGTACATTTGTATTGAATTTTACCTATTTCTTTGTTGAACTCCTTTCTAGCTCTCATTTGATGGGTCACAACCACACACGACCAAATGTTTTAAGAAGCCAAAAACCAGAGGAGAGAAGAAAAAGAAAAATTATCCACAAAACGAACACAATTAATGACAAAAGAGCTTTCTTGCTGTGAGGCATCCACAGGACTCTAAAATAAAAACAATGCTGTAAAACGAGATAATGTGTTTTTGAATTGGCTCCCCCGCCGGGCATATGAGTACACATCCCTTTAACTCTTAAAATTATGATCAGATTTTTTTTTTTTTTAGTGTTAAATTAGCTCTATTAAGGATCCGATGCAACAGATTTTTTTTTACCACTATTTGTGAATCCTGCAAGATATGATCTAAAGCAGGGGTCCCCAACCTTTTTTGTACCAGAGACTGGTTAAATTTCAGAATTATATTCAAGGCCAGACGTTCAGATGGAAAAAGTAAAAATAGAATAGCAAAGTGCATGACAAATACATTTCCCCATAATGCTGAATCTGCAAGAGCTCTGGACTGGTTATATTTGTGTATTTGCATCTATGTATATTTGATTGTATGCAGACGATGGTGTCCTGTATAAGTGTGTCTCCCGGCTTTTAAAGACTGTGTGGCAATGTGTGAGTTTGTGTTTAGTATTGTTTATTTGGAATGGGGACCCTGAAACAGAACTTTTGTTTCAAAATATTTTGTGTTTAAACAATTTTTCACTAGTCATGGGTTCATCTTTCCAGGAAGTTGTATCAATAGAACAGATTTTTATTATTGTACTTTCTTTCTGCCCCAATAACAAATGTCTCACAGACGGACCGGGTTGGTTGGGGGATCTATAGGTCCGAGACATCTTAAACAACGAATGTAAATTAATCATTTAAAAATAATGCCGTCCTCGGAATGTGTTTTCTCTTCCAACAAATGAGCTTTTAGCCTCATCTGGGAAAGATGCAGCCTGCCGGTAGTGAATAATGCATATGCATGTTTTATTTATTGCATGTGCTAAGCCACTTTTATTCATCATCATATGTATTCCCCAATGATGGATACGACTCTGATGAAATTCTACACGGTGAGACATTTTGTTATATTTATCCATGCATGGTTAGGAAGAGACGTTGAAAGCCCGACATCCAGAGTACTCTCGTGCAGAATAACCTGTTGCCCACGGTGAAAATGCAAATGGGAATATGTTTTAAATCCTCCCCTTGAATAAAGCCCTGAATGTGTTTTGCTTGGAGCATTGACAGGTAGAGCGGCAATAACGTGAACTCGCCAACAAAAGGTCAGACAGGCTTTTGAGCCAAAGCTATTGGAAGGCTTCAGTGTCATGGGCCTTTAAAACTCCACGTTTCCTCAGAAGTGAATCCGCTGCCAGTTCCCCATTTCACTGCTCTGCAAAGCAGAATGGACAGCAGCCATTGTGCATCGAGATAACACACTTCAATCATCCTTAATGTCACTGGGGCAGAATGACTCACAAACTCTATGGAAGGAGCTTTTTTTTTCCATTCTCCGGGTGAAATAGAAAGTTCAAATAATAGAATTATTAGCAGTGGACTTTTCTTTCGTTTTTCCCTCTAATTATAGTGACCAGGAGTCATGTTGTGTGCAGGTTCTTGTAAAAAGCCTCCGGGTGGGAGACACTTAAGCTGCACGTTAAGGTTAAAACTGATGCAATTTAATTTGTTCAGTTTAAGCTGTAGCTGAGGGGCCCAAAGAGTACAGCCTAATTATCTCTCGCTGCAGTTATTTTCCAGTGTAGCGGTGCCACCCTGGATGCAAACAAAAGCTAATTATTTACTAAATAAGTTGGAAGCGGTCAGGGGGAGCGGTGGGAGCCAAGCTCCGAATGCACATTACGTGATAGATTGTAGAAAAAGAAAGGCTCCAACGGCGTTTATCTCAGAAGGCGGTGTGCAATAAACATTTCAGTTCATACACGTAATTGGAAAGTTATGAACAGGAAAGTCAATTTGAAATAAATGTTCATGTTTGCAATTATTAAAGGTGGAAAACTGACTTGTATGATGAATAAAGAAACGCAACACTCTGACTAAAGACCGATGAAGTAGGACACACAAAACTGGCACCCTTGTTTGTGGACAAAGCATATTGAAGCTTCTCCTTTCTATTCAGTGTAAAAGATGAAATGATAAACGGCACAACTTCTACCGGCATTGACTTCATCGGTGAAGTCACGACTCGGCTGCGGAGAAACAGCAAATGCAAACACAAAACACAGAGACCCTCTTCTCACCTTATTTGGAGTGAAAGGCTGATGTTTGAATAGTCTCCAAACAATCAGCATAATTAAATTCATCTACAGTACAAACTGTGGGTAAAATTGTACTCTTGTAAACCGCCGACAATAGGGTAGGAAGGTGCAGTACTTTGTGAACTATATTATATATTTTTACTTTATTTGTATGCGATGTATTGTGTAAACTGTCTGCATCTTTGTTGAGGACTACAGATGGAAAGTAGAGTTAGAGCTGGATCTGGTGCAGCCATCTTTTAAATAAAAAAACTAAACTAAACTAAATATTGTTTCTCCTCAGTGGGGATGTGTATATAAGTAGTTAATCTAGGTTGGTTGTTAAATGTTACATACATTTGGTGGTTGGGTCAGGACTGCAGACTGCAAAAAAAAAATATATATATATGTATATATATATATATATACGATTCCATTTCAATAATTCTAAATATTTTCTAACAGTATCCTACTTTTTTCCATTTAATCCACTTGAATTATGAAAACCAGATTATCATAATATAATATTCAAAAGTAATGCATTTTGTTTAAAGAGCAAAACATGCTTTTAAAGGACAATTTTTCAAACATGCGGTTCAACCAGTTCCTCGTTCTTTACGTCGTACTTAAGATTCTGGACTAGAGGCGGCGCTTGCGGTGTGGTAATCAATTTTGCACACTGGTCAGCGGTACAACGCTGAATGGCTAATTGACCACAGTAATGGTGCATAGCTACGCGATAGTGGACGATGGAGACGTGCACATTAAAAAACAATTAATTTCCAATACTAATGTCACTCTTGGCTGCATCCGCAGCTTCGTATAACAAGGGCCCTGTCATTGATAAGTCATTTCATTCTCCATCGGGGGATTCGCACCAACCTATAGATGATGTCTGCAGGACTCCTTTTGTCCTTTTTTTTTTTTTTGTCTGGTGAAAGACTTGCTGTACGTGCGCAGTTGATTAATTTGTTTCCCTGAAAAGCCACAAGGTTTTGGTCCGGTTTGATTACATTATGCGCCTGTCGCACTTTCTCTCCGCAGCGTTCACTTCACACGGTGCTCAGGAAAGACATCAGCAGTTCCCATCTTCTTTCTTTTTTTTTCCAGTTTGCTTGAGTCTTGAGATCAAATCTTTCAGACAGAAATGCTGGTGATCATTAAAAAAAAAGAAATGCCAGAGAGTTTTGTTTTTGCTGCAGGGACAGATTGATTACTTTTTGTTGATTTATTACTGGTGGTATATTTGTTTCTCAAAACAAATTATTAGTTTGGTTAAATGTCACAAGTCCTTTAACAGAGAGAATGAAAATCTGATTAAAATCGACCAACTCGGAAAAAAAGGGTAGAAGTTTGTTAGAATCATCCATCCAGTGAAAAGTTCTCTAAATCTTTGGTGTATACTTAACGAATACATGAGGGATTCACAACTAAATCATCTGTTTTCTCTACAGGTGTATCTTTGCAAACACAAACAGACTCTAACTCCCCTATAGGTTCTTTTAGCAGCAATTTGTGTTTAACATCCACTGAATAATACAGATAAAAATAAACATTCCTTGTGGAAAACCTTTTTTTTTCGTACTTTTCTTTGCACAGCTGAAATAAACTTCACCAGAAAGACTAGGCATAATTTTACCTTCTTTATTATAGCATGATATGAAATTTAATTAGTGCTCCTTTGTCCTACTTAAGGGCAAAGAAGAGATATTTTATATACAGCAGCTGATATTATGAATGGATTCATTTACATTAAAAAGAGCAATCATAAATGAAGAAGCCACTTTTAGGACACAACTTTGTTATACTAGAGAAGAGCAAAAGGAATATTCACACTATAGCTGCTGATAACTAGTCAGTTTGTTATCAACACTTAAAAAAAAAAAGTCATGAATAGTTCTGTTTGTGTGTGTCTGTGTACAATTATTCACTTGTTCAATCACTTTTGAATTATGGATTGCATGCAAACACCACTTTGAAGTAAGGAAAAGTGGTGAAATAAAACAATTATGTTTGTGTTCGATGACCTTTTTAAGTACAAGTGTAAGGCCAAATATGAATCGTCGGTTTGTAGAATACAAAAGCAAATAGGAAAACAGCCAAGAAAGAATCACATGGTCACACAAAGGTCACATTTGTAATGTGTCGAGACAAGAGACAATGCATGCAAAAAAACCTCATGATATGATAAAAAAAAAATTGTCTGATTCTAAATTGAAGACTGAACCCAGTAATTTGTAAGTACTGTAACTTGAGTAAAAATATAAATAAACTTTAAAACAAATGTACTCCAGGAAGGTAATGGTGGCTCTTCAGCTCTTGTACTTGAGTAGATGGTACAATAACATACCATTTTCTTCAATAAAGTACTTCAAAAAAACACGGATTGTCCAAAAAAAAAGACCACTAAGAATATATATAAAACCAGAAAATAAGACACCACGGAAACAAAACATAAATATTGAAACATAATTTATAATTGTTAAAAAATAATAGTAAGATAATAATGACTTAAATATCAGAGGGGGAAATGCTAAATAAGGTTAAAGAGAAAACTTTCTAATGACTAATACGACCATTCAACTCTCTAACATCAGTTTGAGAATAAATAACAAAAGAACAAATGTTGCTTTTTAAATAGAATGTCTGATTTAACAAGCGCTTGTTGATTTGTTTTTCTTTTGACGTAAGTGCAGTCACCAAGGGCTTCTTTTCAGAATAAAGAAAAGGTTTCCACCATTGAAACAGGTTTCTTTCCAATTACAGTATATTTTAGGAAAAAGTGATGTGTGTGACTCAGTTCTGGCTACAATTGTAACCGGTAAATGTCCTATGTTAAATATTATATATACAAAAATAATTGTTTGTAAAGATTTTCTTAGCAAAATACTCACGTAATACAGTCGTTTAAACGAATCTGATGTTTCTCATACACGCCCACCTTGAATCCATTCCATTCCAGACCCTTCGCCGCCACCGTTGTGCACGTGTCTGAGGACATTGCAGCATCACCACGGTGTCCTTGTAATTATTTTGTTGAGCGCGTTTGCTTTAACATGAGCTTAGTCAACGAGCCAAGACAGGGCATGTTGCAGGCATCTTCCTCATGACTAACTTGCATACGACACAATGTTCCCTGCTCTGATAGATGCAGGGTGGCAGTCCGAGGAGACTGGGTTTTACCACAGCAAAAGGATCAGACGTGATGGGTGCCGTGGAAAAGCTGACAGCATGAATTATGAAAGTCTCATTAGGGGGCTGTAGGGAATGATTTATCTCACTCGGAAATATGGCCATCCTTTCTCCTCCACGCGCTCGCCTTCTACGCTATTATGTTTTCTTCCTTTAATAGTCCGAGGTGTATCATTTTCAAGTTATTAGCAAGGTATTCCCAAAGAAATGCCAAACGGCGACACAATTAAATTGAAAGTCGCTGCTCGGTATGCCAAACGAAATGGCTTTGAAAAGGACAAGGTATGCTCTTTGGAAATTGGCTGCAGTCGCGAAAGGTGCTAAAAAAAAAATGTGTCATGTTTCTCGCTCGACAGATGCATTGCTTGGCATGGCGGCGTGGATTTGGCAGCGTGTGTGACAGCCAGGTCATCCTGTCGCGGTTGTGTGTGTCCACGACGCTGTCAGGGGGCTGCTTCTATAGTATCTCTATAGTCCGGGAACAAGCTAGCGAACCGGACAACAATGCTTTATTTGGGAAAATGCTAAAGTTACAGTTAAAAACAATTTAAACATTTGAAATATTTTGCTTAAGTGACATCTCTGTGTGCATACATTTCAAAATATTTTCCTACCAAAACATTGAAATCAATAGAAAATAACTCTTCTGAAATTAGTTTTATGTTTAAAAATCAAGTATGACAATAATGTGTAATTTTAATTAAATATAAAAACAAACCTTGTTGACTATTATTATTTTCAGAGTAATCTGTTCCTTTTTAGATTTATATTAGAAGTTTTTTCGTAACAATTTCCCATGGCTTCGATACAAGATGGACGTTACAGACGAGTAGTATCGAGGTATTTGAATGTTTTAAAGTTTTAAAGACGAAGACAATTGAGCTTCAGTCGCCACATTAAAATAAACATACCTGTTTGTCTATAACTCTAAAAAGGTACAGATTACTCAGAAAATAATCTCATTGGGTCAACGTTAACTTTAAGTCTATAGTGTGCTACAGAAGACACACAGCCCTTTCTAAACAATGCATCGATAGCTGCTGCTGCCGAGGCTCCCCTGGACCTCCACAGTGGATATGCAAGGATTTTATCTTGACCGCAGCACAAACACATACTTCCGGCTCAGCACAGTTCAGAAAAAAAATAGTTGGAAAACACTGAGACAGCACATACCTCTGCCAAGGTGCTCAATTTTTGCAGTAAAACAGATTACACAAAAATCAATCCAATGACTTCCCTGACTCTGTGTTGGCTCACTCAAAATAGTGCCTTAGGAGTTAATCAAGCTGGGTATTACCTACAACGCCACCAGTTACATGAGCTCCTCACCATTCCTGTGTCCTTGAATCTTTACTCTTTTAACCAGGAACATGTTGACAAACCAAAGTTTCCATAAAAATAGACACTTGGATGATTTATACCCACAAGGTCACAGGTTGTGTTTACACCTTCGAGTCCAGTTCCTGGCACAGAGGAATCTCCCCAAATCCCTTTTTACCCACACATGAAGCAGACAGACAATACCAGCATTGATACAATTATAATACTGTTTCATGTGGTTAAGTACATTTAATAAACAAACCTTTGTTCGACACTTTTCCAACAATTTCGATCCGACATATCTGCTGTAGCATTGTGACAATTACGCTGTGATCATTCCTTTGAAATATCAATCGCTCTGGATGGATAATAATAAATGAATTGAACATGCTTTAGCAATAAATGTGTTCTCGGATTAAACTCAAGCATCTGGATGATGACTTGTGTTTAAATGCATCCTATTAAATGACATTTAAAAGACCCTATCAAAGACATTTGTATTCTGTATTTCTCTGCTGAAGTCCATATTTAACATTTATCTGTAAGTTTTGCATGAACTCACAAATCTTTATCATTAAAAAAAGATTAAAATCAACTCATAAAATAAACATGTCTGACCTGCAACTGATTCAAATCGAACTGTGTTCAGTGTCAGTTCGGCTCAGTTAGCTCCCTAATGAGACGCCAGTAATGTGGGATTTATAATTCAAGGCTTTTTCGGAAAAAAAAAAGATAAACATTTAAGACTTTTAAAGCTATTGTTATAAAAAATATATATATATATATATATAACGCACACGAGGAAATGAAACCGTTTTGCTTTATAGCAGGCATATTTTGATGACAGGGATTTGTTCCCACACCATTCATTTCTCCGTGCTCATCTTCCTGAACTGCTTTCATTAGTAATCCACTTCCATCCTTGTTTCTGCCAATGCACAGTAGTCCTTTCACTCGTGTCTCTGCAGCAGCCTCATGTTCAGTCGCGGTGGCTTCAGCCGCAAAAAAAAAGAAAAGAAAAAAGGCTGGTGGGTTTATTTGGTGTCTTTTAAATGATTATGTTTTAAAACATATCATTTGTAAATGTTCCTTTCAAAGTGTTAAACTGTATATTTATAGCTTTAAAAAAACAGGAATATTCTTTTTTGTGGATGTGTGTAAACAATTATGGTGTTGGTTTCTTTTGTGGGTTTTTTTTCCAATATAAATTACAGGTTTCATGATACGATATGAAACAGTGTGCTCTCTTCTAAAGCCCACTAGATGACACTCTGCTCTTATAAATTTACAGACTTAAACCTCACATCGCCTTCAGACTTACAGCGCCACCTAAACCTTGGACTGTATCATGTCGTAGTTTTCTTTGGTGTCTCTGCAACAGCCTCATGTTAAGTTAAGGTGACTTCAGCCTCAAGAGAAAAAAATAAGAAAAGGAAAAAAAAAGGCTGGTTGTTTTTTTGGTACATTTAAATTATTATTATTTGTTAATCACTTCAATAAACTCAAAGTGTTTAAATACACATTGATCGCTCAAATAAATGATATTGTATAATGATTGTATTTTTTTGTAGATGCATGTAAACAATTATGGTGTTTTTTTTCTGGGGTTTTCTGGTTTTTCTTTTTGTTTTTTTTAATATACTTGAGGTTTCATGATACAGTATGAAACAATGTCCTGCTTTAAAACCTTCGACACACTAAAACCTCAATGTTTTAAAACTTACAGCGGCAAGTCCCTTTTCACTCAATGTCTCAGCAGCCTGTTAAGTCATGGTGACTTCATCCCTAAAAATATAGGTATATAAACATATATTTTTCAAGTAGGATATTGCTTTTTGGGGTTTTAAAAAAATATAAATATCATTATTTATTAATCATACCCTTTAAATAGTAAGCTCAACATGTTGAAATGTACATTTATACCTCAAATAAATCAATATTATTGTTGTATTTAACATACTTTTGCCTTCAATTACATTTTCCAAGACAGCTGTACGGATACAAAAGAAAAAAACCTTGATGCCTGAAGAATGTTTTCACAGATCCAGCCCTTCTTTTCCATTTCTTCTGTTTCTTAGTCTCTGAAACAATGTAACAGCACAGCCTGCTGAAGCCTGAACGGTGTGCAATAGAGAGAAGAAGGATCATCTGCTCACAGCACCCAGCAACAGTCTTCTTTATGCAGTGCTTTGATAACGTCAGAGCTCCATCTAGGTTGCTTCGGGAGGTACTGCTCAATAACCTTGTGATTTAAAACCTGCAGCTGTGAATTATCACGACTTGCCTCTGGTATCCACTCATTTGCCTGCAACGTCGGTAAATCAGAATCCATCCTCACACCCAGCTCGCCCAGCTGACTGTACCCAGACAGAGTGCTCCGTCGCGCTTGAACGCTTTTTAGGTGAGTTCACAAGACTTCTGGACGAGCCTCGGCGGCAGTCGCACAGAATCCTAATTTGGCTTCATTCTGAGTCATTAGGAGAGTCAACAGGAAGCAAGCAGATGGTAGAAAGAATATGAGGGATAATTGTACGTCTCCGAGGACGATTCGTCATTCCGTACAACCCTTTCATTTTCTTAATCTAATTGAGGTTTTTTTTTTTTTTCCTTCCCTCAGAAATTGTCTCAGGAATGTTTGGATTTAATGTAAAGAGCTCTTTGTGGTTGTGTTGATGGATGGAGCCATGTCTTTTTTTTTTTAGATGATAATTATGTCATCAGTATAATTTCCATCATCATCACATGTTTCCCCAGCTGTCTAAAGAATGAATAACCCCGGAGAGACAACATTCAGTCACAGATAATATTCAAAACAAAGTGGTGATTGAAACAGTTTTGTGTGGAAGTCGTTCTTTTTTTTTTCTTCAACAAGTGGGTTTGTCTTTCTCATTCATTCATAATTGCTCGCAACACAATTCATGATTTTCTTTTTGTTATTTTTTAGGCTAACAAGCCACAAGAAGGCTTGTCTGGTTTTTGTTTTGAAGCGTGTTGAGGGAACTGCCTGAATGACTTCTTCTATTAATGCATCACAACATTAAATAAAAGTGAGAAATGTATCTCTTTTTTTAATGGTTGCAGCAGCAAAATTTGCTCAAAACTTATGTTTCTATCGATGCAGGGATGGGAAATTAAATGTCCTTCCTTTCTTTTATGCTGTGACTCCAACGGAAAATGCAGACGAAGAAAAATAAACCTATATGGAAGATATTGTAAGAAATAAAGACACATTTTAATAATAATAATGAAATACTAACATATATTTGTGTAATTTTGTCTTTATATAAAGCTAAAAATGATGTTTTTTAAAATGCTTTTGTATTTTAAGTAGAAACTGTAACTTAAAAAAAATGGAAAAATGCTTTAGTTGTTAAAATCTCTTTCCATTTATCTTAAGTAAAGAAAAAGAAAAGTCCTAAAACGATAAACTTTAATCAAAGTTACATTAAATAATAATGTAATGAACAAAATAGAATCTCAGGATTATTACTACCTTTTTTAATTTGGCCTCAGGAGGATCCAAAAATTAAAGTCATACATACGAGCCACAATTTTACAAAATCTAATGCCATTTGATTCAAATTCAAACTAATTAAAAATACTATGAATATGTCGCCATCGTAGCACAGGATTCTAATTCAGTTGGTGCATGAATCAGATAAGATAGCATCGGAATGTGAGAAGTAAAGTTGCATTTATAAAATATAAACAGACGGTACCACATTCAACGTTCTAGCCAGACTGTATGCTTGTCGCTATTTTTGGGAGCGCGGACTCTTCAAAGTGTAGCGGTAATGAAGTGTCTCTCATTAAAAGCTACATTTGAGACAGTCAGTGAGAAAAGCGTGGAGGCCTGTAAGTAGAGAGCCGGCGATAGACGTAACTCATGGGGACCTCCGCGTAAAGACTCATTTCATGCAAGGTTAGACACATCAGTCATCGGCTTTTTGCTGCCTTTCAATAGAATTACACATGAAACGTGTCCGCACAGTGAAGATGAAACTGGAAATGAGATTTCTTCCTTTTGGACTTGAGCTGGCGAGCTAGTTCCCTGTTGGTGCCTCGGCTTAATTCTTCTTTTTTTTTTCCTCTCTCTCTCCGAGAAGATGACAAAGGTCACTGAGTCATGGATCGTTCATTCTTTTGATTGCATGATGCCTCTTGGTTTGTTTGTGAAGAACACAGGAACGGTACTTGGCGGCGGAGCATTAAAGAGATCGGCAGTGAGTCTTTTTTTTTCCGTAAACATGGCCTCTAATTAATCTTAAAAGCATCATTGGGCGCTGATGGGTCAGAAAAGCTTTTGAGCTCTTAAATCAGGCTCACATAAATCACTTTGGCACTGCAAGCAAAATGTGCTCCAGCATGATCTGAATGTCCATACCTATGGTGTGATGAAAATACTGTTTCCATAGTTAATATTTTCTTTGAAATTTGATCAAATAGTTCAAATTAATGCAAGTATCGAGAGTTATTTTTCATGAATATATATATTTAAAAAAATGTACATTTTTAACTGATGATCATATTTCAAGTTTAGTTTACTGAAGCAAAAATAATATGAAGACACATTTTAGTGTTTGTTATTTTCAAAATGTTGCCGTTGGCTTCAAGTATAGATTACAGAAGGGGTCACTCACCTTAAAACTGAAGAGCTACAACCATTTTGACACAGTTTTGAATAATACGTTTTTTCGTTTGATAATGGGTTACGATGACCGTGTTTCTGTAGATAGATTCCAGATGGGATTTTTGATGTCGACTACGGTAGTCATCTGAGGTACGGATCATATTATTATTTTCTTTTTTTTAACTATAAAATGCAGGCAAATTATACAACAACAAATGTAGTTAATCAAAAACATAACAAATAGATTATAGACTTCTTAATAAATACTAAAGGTTTATAATCATCACCAAAGGAACTTCCCCAAGAAATTAATTAAGCAATAATTTAGTTTATTACTTTTAAATAAACTTGTTTATGTATGGTATCATGATACAGTGTGATCATCATGAAAGACCACCAGATGGCACTCTAAGTTTGAAAATAATGACAGGTTCCATTGAATTAGTAGATCAGAGCCAAAGATTAAAAAGCAGAGAGTGACATCTAGTGGTCTTTCAAAAATAATGACACTGTATCATGATACCTTATCAGACAATTGATAAATTGTTGTGTGCAATTTACACATTGAGCCCAAATCTGTAAAGATCACCCTCTTTGAAAAGATTGGCCTTACAACCCTTTGTTTCAAGGCAGTAAAATCACCACAGGAAAGGTTGTGTTTGATACAAACCTGGGTCAGATCCGCTCGACAGCTACACCCGAGTGACTGCGACTCGCCGTAAATGTTCATCACGGTACCGCCACGAGCTACACTACGATCCTTGTTCAATTCAACATGAATGCTGTTGCTTTCTTGTCTCTGCTTTTTCATTGAACGCAATTCCCTCTTTACCCCGGGCTTTTCCAAAACCACCATGTCTTTGATCAGAATCTCTTAGTCTGGGACATACATGAGACAGTGTCAAATCAATTTGCTTTAGTCTGAATACCAGCATTTTTTTTGGGTTGCAATTGACACATTGAATCTTGAAGAGATTAAGAGGGCGGATGCATAAACATTTTAACTAATGACGTTTTCTATATCACTTTTATGTGGAATAGCTTTTGTTTATCGGAACCAGATTAGATTAAACTGCCGGTGGAGACGGTATTTACATTTAAATAGGCGGTATTAAGCATAGTTAGCATAGGCAACAGTTTCACTTTGAAAGCGGAGATTCAACGCTACGATATAGTGACAGGTTAGTTACTCTGATGGGTTTAATCACCTTATAAATAGGTGGACTAATCACTAGTTACTATCTGTCCATCAAGAGCTGAAGTCTCACACGGCGAGAAGTACTTTTTAATGGATAATTTACCTTATAGTAGTTCATATCATTGAGGTTTACAATTAAATTAACACAATCAATTATGACATTTGATCTTCTTCAATTCAACATCTATTTATTGTTTCACGTCTGGGTCCATGTTCAGCATCAGTTTCACTTGCATTTCATTGAAATACACTAATAATAAAGATCCAATTATGACAATCACAGAGCGTGTCATCATCGCAGTTCATATTTTCTTCCTCCATTTTTTTTTTTTAAATGCTTACCAAACCATCCCACTGTAGTGTAGGCGAGAGATTACGTTATTTAGTTGAGATTAGTTTGTGACTTTTAAGTATATACCAAGAGAGATCTATTTTTTTCTAACTTACTAACATGAACAATGTGTGTGTTGATGCATCATCGCCTGCTTTATATATTTGCAAAAGACAGAGCTCATCGGAGCCACACTGACAAAACTCTATTCACATGAGCAAAATACAAAGTCAGATTAACTTTAAACAGTTCAAGGATTGATAAAAAAAAAGAAAGAAGTGATATTTCTCAGTGTGGCATCAGAACATCATCTCTTTGACCCTTCAAGGGAGACAAAGAGGGTCTGAATAAAAGACGGCTCAGAATACATTTGTCTATTTTTGCAAATGTGAGGAAACTGTGGATCAATAGCATGTTATGTCCATGACCCCCTCCTCTGTGGCTTTCTGATGGCTTACACATTTTTTTACTTTCATTTTCTTTCTCTCTTCTTTTTCTGGGTGTGCAGGCGGGAGGGTAAGCGGGAGGGCATTGGGTTTTTTTTTTTTCTTTTTTTTTGGTCAAGTGTCGTAAACTCCAGTGCGAGTTTAGTTGCATGTTATGCTACATGTGTCTACGCTGTGCTTTCAAGCTTAATTAATATTTCCAACTCACCCTTTGACAAATTTGTTGCATTGTTCTAGATGAGAAATTAAATAAGAACATGTGTGGTCTTTGTTTCTAGCCATGTTGTCCCCCCCTCCTCCCTCCCAAGCATCCTGTAAATAATAAATAAAGTATTTTTCTTCTCAGAAAATCAGCTCTCTTACAAACCCTCTATTTTGTCTCATAGAATATGGGATGATCGGAGAGCATACAGTAAAAAGTCAGCGGCCAAGATCAGTTCATGACACAAAGGCCCTGAAGGAGCAAGCCGAATCTGCTAAATTTATGGCACAAACTGGTAATACAATAGTTCTTTACCTTGTTAACTAAACTTAATTTCATCATGCATGCTCGATCTTGTACTGCACCTTTTGATAAGTGGGAATGTTCTGCATTATTTCTTTCTTTACTCATCCTCTATGGCTATAGCTGAGAGTTAAAGTGAAGGGTTCTAGGAGAGGTTGGTGAGATGTACTGCAGGTGGGTTACTCATACATGTCGTAGGGGGAACTGTAATGGAACGGTGGGGTACAGTTAACCCAGCGAGTCAGGGAGGATTAAATGCCATCGAAAAAAGAAGAACACCCTTTGGGCCAAAGTGAAGCACATGCTTAGTAATAGTCGTGGGTCTTCTTTTATTAATGGGAATTCTTTTTTTTTTTTTACAATGGTAAGGACTATTACCAAATTAATTTCAAAGTGCTTCTCAGGAATGATTTATACTTAAAGAGCAGAGCTAGAAGTGGGTGGGTTTTAGTTATTGGCTATGGAGGTTTTTTTCATTTGTTTTGCATTTCTTTGATTGTTTTTAATTTAACTCATCGTGTTGTTCCATTAAATTGCCGTCATCGTTTCAAAGAATATAACCCCCCGACCCCTCTTCATTTTTCCACCTCCATCCACACACTAACACATGACCATTAACAAAGTTGACATCTAACACATGCTGTAGGTGTTTCTCGTCCCTGTCCAGTTGCACCGCTGTGCTTTTTTTTTTCTTCTTTTTTTTTTTTCCTCATCGTCACATTAACTGACTCTCCCTGTACTGCCTCATTTGACCAATTGATCCACCTTCCAGTCAATATTTTATGATCTGAAACAAAAAACAATGCAAGCGTAGGGGTTAGACGCCACTTTGGCTGAATCCTATGTGCGCCTGATGCTACATGCTGAGAAAATGCTTTCGTAATTGCGTCAAAGTATAGTTCAATTTGTGGTTTTAGTGTTAATTTTGAATGAGATAACAGCTAATCTGGATGACTAATCCACTGTAACAAATATAAAACTGATTCTCCTAATTTATATTAATTAATAACCCTGATGCATTAGGATTATTAAGACCGTCTAGTTCCTTCTTTTAAGAGCAACTTATTTTCTAGCTAAAAACTTAAGAGTTTTATATGTTTAAAGATTTATAAGGAGTTGAAATCAATGTAGCAAGATATGTATTATCAGTTTCCTCATCTATGCAACTTACTGAATGGACAAAAATAATTTGTACCAAAAGGAGAAAAAAAAGGCTTCTCATGTTTTAGTCATTTTCAAATAGACCGAAGCATTTTGAAAACACAGGAAGTTTCTATGGTTGCCAAGGTAACAGGAGAGACTTTGCTGCAGTGCAAAAGGGAATCCATATTTCAGTTTATTCTTTCCGAACTAACACTCATTAAAGTTCCTTTTGATTTTCTTTCTCTCAAAAACCCGCCCTTCTTTGCATGTCACCATTTTCTTATGTTTTTTTGCCTTTTTTTTCCCACGTTATGGTAAATATGATATTCTTCTTTTAATGCTATGCATGGTTTATTCATTTTGTTTATTGAATGGAATTAGAATGTTGATATATAAGTATTGAAAGCAGTACCTTTATCTGTGATCTTTGCATAAATACATTTAAAAACCGTAAATAGGTTGATTGATCTTTTAAATGCTGCTAAAAATGATCCATAAATACTGTATGTAAAGTAAGAAGGAGTCGAATCAACACGTACCAGTATTTATCAAAGATCACATTGAGGTAAAGCAGTGTACTTACAAATCTGAAGCATTCCCGACTTGGACCCCTTTTTTGACTTAACCACCCGCCCACGTCACCTCACCCCTCTTGCCCCCGGTGAGCGGTACCTTTGGACCGGATTGCTGCATTTAACTAGTCTCACCCTTCTCCCATGCAGGTGAAACAGGTGCAGAGGAGTGGTCCCAGTGGAGCTCATGCTCTGTTACATGCGGTCAAGGGTCGCAGGTGCGAACAAGAACATGTGTCTCTCCATACGGAACACACTGCAGCGGCCCTTTAAGAGAATCAAGGGTTTGCAATAACACTGCCCCTTGTCCAGGTAGTGTTAGCCGCGGTTCTTGACTATGAATGTTTTTGCTGACTTGCAGGAAATGTTTATTAACAAACTGTCTCTTTCTATGTATAAGTTGAATGTTCCAGCTGTGACTACATATGTTTTGATTTTTTTTTGTTTTACCCATGAGCTCAATTGTTTTTTATGTTGTTTTTTTTCATTTCACTGTAATGCTCTTCATCTGCATTAAACTGGCTTAATGGAATGCGATTCTGCAGGGAGCTCAGGGAGCGGTAGACACCGATATGTTGTCAGCCTCATTTTCTTGAAGGTCAGACTTGTATTTCATAAAAAAAACAAAAAAAAAACGTCTCTCGAAACACGCTGTGAGGCATTTTCTCCTACAAACCCGCGGTGGCGTGGCAGATGAGTCACTGGTGGTCAGGTATCAGCCGCTGACTTTAGTGTTGTTTCCCTTCCAGCCATTTATTTATGTTAATAAAATGCAGATTATAAAGATAAGATATGTTGGTATAACGCATCCCCCGCCATTCGCACACCTTCACCCCAATTGAAAGGGGTGTTTTTTCATTTCACGATGCTCCGCATCTCAAGTACCACAATCGTGCTTAAAAGAAAAACAAACTATTTTAACCTTATTGCTGCATAAAACTTTGGAAAAATATATTATGACATTTGATGAATTTATTGACAGCCTCAATTACATACAGTTTATAATATATACAGTTTTGAATGGACTTATTTTTTAATTAGCCTATTTATTTCGAAATTTTTCAAACAAAAAGTGTGTAGGTTATTTGTACAAAACATCAAATAAACAATAAAAAGCAGGATAAAAAAAACAAAAACCTTGTAGTTCGAAAAACTAATAGCAAGAATTAAAAAAAATAACGTTGGGTCAAAAGAGCATGTGTTCGATTTGTTTCTGGCGCAGGAAGCAATTCAAGAGTAATTTCAACGTAAGTCCACGAATGCAAATAGAAAGCTGACAGCTGGAGAGCTGACTCAGCGTTCACCTCACACGTGGACTCGCCACAGTCGCCGGGCTCGTATCTCCAAGTCCAAGTAGAAATATGGACGCACAATTAAAGCGAGACTCAATGTTGAGCAGCCGCGAGCACAGAAGCTCCGTTTTTTTTTTATTATTATTATTTCATCCCTTGAACTAAAAAAAAAGTGGAAAAATGCCTGACAGAGGAGAACTCCCCAAACTGATGTTCAGACAAGAGAAACTATGCAAAGGTGAGCAGAACATCATAATATAAGCACACATAGTGAATTCACTTCATCTTGAGGGATACAATTGTTTTAGGGCCAACCGAAGAAGAAAAAAAAAAAAAAAGTGGCTGTAGTTCAGAGGAATAAATAGTCAAAGAAATAGAATCCTATTTCATCGTGGCGAGCTATGATGCCTGGGCTTGCTTTGAACTCCAATGTTGGAAAATAAACACTTGGGTTGCCATGGGACACTTTAGCTGAGAGCATCAAAGCTTCTCCCAACAGGCCCAGGCTGGGACAGATGCTAACTGGACTTGTATGATAAATCGTCGGCATGATCCCAAGACATCACAAACTCGCCAACCGATCCCAAGAACAGAACATTGAATCAGTACTTACCTCCAGATGAGACACTTCAAAGGATTATCGATTTAAGAGCCTGCACTCAGACAGAAAAAGAAAATAATCAAAGGTATATTTTGGTTTTTTGAATAAAAAAAATAGATGAGCCATCTAAGAAACTCAGAGTGAACTTACAAATGTAACCTTTGTTTTGACTATGTATACTTAAAGCATTTCTTTTTTATTAATTCAGATTATTTTTTCTTCTAAAGTAGAAGGTAAAAATGTCTGGAAAAGTTAGGGGTAGGGGTTATATATATATATTTAGAATGTATTTTAAAGTGTAAATAGTAATAGCATTAGATCCTTTTATCAACAGTCATGTCTAAAGGTCGGTTTACATGTTTTTTCTTCAGTTTATTTTTGCTAAATAAAAAGTAATACAGTTTTAAAGATGGGGTTCATTTGGGCAGCTATTTTCCCTTTATTTTGATGCAAAAATAGTATTTTCCATCCAACTTTCGCACCATTATCTCTCAGGGTGAACCAAAATTGTGACTAGGTACGTCAAAAGTGTCCGAAAATGTCAGAATTTGTAGTGTAAAGCGTGTTCATCAAGTCAGTTAAAAAAATGAAATTGAAAACAATGAAAGCAAAACAGATGCATAGACTCAAACAATAGAAACAAAAAAGGGGGTAAGAGATCCACCACATATCCGATCGTGTCCTACTAAACCATATTGTGTCGACCACTGAGGAGAAGTCATCAACTTAAATCATGAATGATTGTTGCTTTCAATCTATATAATCACTCAAGGACGCCTGAAACACAAACGTGATTCCAAACTTCCAGAACCACTATGCCCAATGGAACAAGTCAAATTAATATGCAATTAAAATTTAAATATCTGTAAAACCTCTTCATAGAATCTATAAAAAAATAATAAATTGTGTTATATTTCTTTTTTTTTAGGTCTTTTATGTCCTTTAGTAATTATTTGACTGCTGAATATAGATTGTGTGCTTTCCCCAGGGTGATGGAAAGTCAACTATTGACTCGACATTGAGCTATTAAACGAGAGTGCATATCCATTTGACATCGTAAGACGTTGATTTTGCTTAATAATGAATGAGTCTACGATAAAAAAAAAAAATGGTATGGATGGTTGTACCGATGAAGGAAGTGTAGCGACTTTTTTATCGATCGTGCTGCGAATACAAAAAGCTTTTTAGATCAAGTGCGTTGGGTCATCATCGAGATAGTCGAGTGAACTCTGTTCGACGGGTTCATGAGGCCCCTCACTGTCTGTGTGCTCAGTGTTTCATTTACTTTTTTTTCCCAGCTAATTGTTTTCTCGATTAAAAATCCAGTTTCCTTATGGCTCAGCGCAGGTTGTTACCACGCAGACGAGAGCATTGATCAGGTCTGACACCTTCTCCCCCCCTCGCAGTACATGGTGTGTGGGAGGAATGGTCACCGTGGAGTCTGTGCTCGTTCACATGTGGCAGAGGTCACCGCACTAGGACTAGGATGTGTGCTCCTCCCCAGCATGGAGGCAGGGCTTGTGATGGACCCGAGACCCAGACTAAGCTTTGCAACATAGCCTTATGTCCAGGTATTCGTCTTCTTCACACGTACTTTGGCGTATATACAGTATATATCGTTCTTAAAAAGTGACATAACGGTTTTAAAAAAAAGAAAAAAGGTGAGTAAAAACCCAATCTATCTGCTGTATGTAGATGTTTAAACCCTCGTTGATGAGTATATAGCAACACTAAATTTCACGCAATGGCTCAAGAATGGTAAGCAGATTAGTCAAGATTACTTTTTTCTGCACTGTAAATGTTATCTGTTGAGCTGGTTACTGACTTCGAATTTAATCATGTGCTTGCTTGACTCTGGCCAAGAACTAAAAAAAAACAAAAAACTTTTAACTTTGATAATGTATCAGCTCTTTTCATGAATATCTTGTGTTTGTTTGGCTTGATGGAGAATTTAGTGATCTGAAAATCTCCACCCATTTTCTGTCTGCCCTCTTTTTTTTTTTCCGTTCGCTCGGGACGTTCTTGTTGGGTTGTTGTTGGTGCCTCAGTGGACGGACAGTGGCAGGAGTGGAGCTCTTGGAGCGATTGCTCGGTGACCTGTGCCAATGGCACGCAGCAGAGGACCAGGCAGTGCTCGGCAGCTGCTCATGGGGGATCTGAGTGTCGCGGTCACTGGGCAGAAAGCAGAGAGTGCCATAATCCTGACTGCACAGGTAAAAATCCTGAGCCTTTTTTTAATTCTCTATCCTCTTTATGATGGCATAATTAAGACTGAACTATGACATCAAGGGCAGCTGATGAAATACTAGACTGTAATTAAGTAGGGATTTAAAGACATATGTTTAATAATAACTTTATTATTAGTAGTAAGGTAGTAGTACCTGAGTCAGTTAACTTATCTTGGAGAAAAAGGATCCAAAACTCAAACTCAGAATGTTTTTATTGTCTAGTGACACAAGCTGGCAAACTATGATGCAATATTTAAGATATTTATTATTGAAAGCTTTCACTCCTTGACATTTATTATTGGGATTCATTTTTTTTAAATCAACCTGGGTTTTTTTTAGTGGTTGAAACAGTTGCTTAACTATAACTGACACTAAAATGTAATTTGTTTGTCATATGAAGTCAGAAAAAAATGAAACACTAGTTTTTAAACTGAATTCAATCACATTTGTCACTCTCTGACTTCTAATGTGTTCTGTGTCTCACTCTCCGTGAACTCATCTGTTCATATTCATATAGTTTTGAAATGTGAATGTATTATCGATCACAGAAGAAGGTCGTTCGCGATGAGTCTGGTTCTGTTTTCGGTTTCTGCCCGTTAGAAGGGATTTTCACTAAACACAGTCGCTCATTTTGAATCACTGACACTTGTTTTTCTCTTCTTTTATATATTGTTGTTTAAACTGTAAAGTGTGTTAAGATTTGACACTTTAAATAAAATGTCATTAAATGTTGAATTAATAATCATGAAGAAGTTTGTTTTGATCCAAGAAAGTGATACATTTCTGGCAACATAAAAAGCGTCTGATTGAAAGTTTGTGTCTGAACAGAAAACCTTCAAAATAAATGACAAATAAATGGAACAGTCTACAAAGTGACCTGATGTAACAGTTATTATTAAGCTAACAAAAGGCCTCTGCAAAATTCGATTTTTGGTCTGTAAGATGAAAAAAAATATTGCTACCTTTGGTTAAAAGTGGTCAAAGTGGGGACATTTTTCTTTGTTATCTTGCATTTTAACCCTTGTGTTATCTCAGGGTCATGGTGACCCGAAGGTCCGATATCAAATGAAATCGTTAACCTTGACCAGATGCAACACAAGGGATAAAACAATGACACTTTGGGCCTTCGGGTCACCTTGACCCTAAGAAAACAGAAGGGTAAAAAAATAAAGTATGGAACACTGCAATCAGGACTATGGATATGGAGGTTCAATTTTGAAAAATAGGTTACAACGTATTCATAAGGTCAGCGATGATCCGTCATGGTGATTTACATTCATTGACTCAAAGGATTTAAATATTGCTGTAGTGTGTATGATTTTGTTTATCAATATGGTGACACATTTTCCACTACATTAAGCATTTTGCCTTTGGTACCTCTTTCCTAACCTCACCAGAGTTCACTGCATATATTCACATATTTTTTTGCATATAATTACGAGATCGGATGGTTAGTCACGCATGCAGGTGCAGCTGAAGCCGCAGAGCAAGGGATTTGTCTCAAGAATAATGTTTCAGACGGCGCTCTATCAATTGGATTTGATCAAATCCAGTTAGATATACACAACGTGGTTTATATAATTCATGGATATCTGTCCAAACTGTCCGTCAACAACACAGACGCATTAGAGGCTCAAAGATGTAAGCTTAGTGGCCTCTCATCCGCCAGTAAATTGTCTGATCATTTGAAGGACCAGAGCACCGCCGTAATCTCCAGATGAGAATTTTAGCTGCGACAGCACAAAAAACAGGCTTCTCTTCTCTACCTCCGCTGCAGATATACCCCTCAAAATTTAAACAGCAGTAGCGGAGTCAGCAAATTTCCTGCTCTATTGGACCCCTTAAGTAGCGATAAAAGCCGTGAAACTGTATCTTTTTTTTAAAAAGAATGAATGTTAACGAAGCACATAAATGCTGTTTGCTTCACCAAGAAAAGACGCCAATTGCAATTGGTAATGATGGACATCTTTAGAAGATTTACGTGGCCCTCATGTGATCAGGTTGTGGAGAAACCAACCAATTTCTTTTCAATTTATGTCTATTGTTCAAGACTCTAAATCTGACTATAGAGTTTTTGTTTTAGGACTTTTAGACGTCTCTGTTTTTGGCATTTATGCCAAATATTTCCTCTCCCCTCAATAAGAACAGTAAATGTATCATTTGGGAAAAGAAAATGTTTTTCTATGTCGGTTTAGATTAAGTTATATAACATACAAATAACTAATACTTTTAGATAGTTAGCATGGTTTTATAACATGATTTTATACTCTTTTTTTGGTGCATGATTGGCCCTCAAAACAGGCACTGGTCAAAATGTGGCCCCTGAGGAAATGTCATTGCCCACCACTGCTTTAAATGAGTACATTACAGTGAAGGAAACGAGTGGGTGACCAGTAAACTTATAAAAGTTATATTCTTTCTCACTCGAAATAACTGACAGGTGAGATAAATAAGGCGACTATGATGTTTGCGAACCATATAGTGATTCTTAGAGAGTGAGGAGAAGGAGAAGCTGGAGGTATAAACTGGAAGGAAGATGATTTATAAGACAATATACCGTATATGTCTGTAAATAAAAGGCATTGGAGGAAGTGAAAACATCCATTTGGAGACAATGACAAAAATAGTAGCGGCTCGAGTGGAAGGGGAGCTTTATAGAGCAGTCGCGGTGACAGTGGGAGCACAGGTATAAGTTGCTGAATTGGAAGTAACTGGAAGAGACTAATAGAGCGGCAGTTGATTTGGAGAAACAGAGTTAGGTAGGTCAAGTGGTTTGGTCACCTGGAGAGGACAATAGGAGTGGTATATAAAGGAGGCACCAGATGTTTAGGAAGACAACCAATGTTTATGGTTGGATTTAAATGAGGTTTTACCTCAGAAAGGTTCATCGAAATGACTCCTCACGGAAAATGTGTTAAAAGACAAAGAAGAAGGAAGGAAAACAGTCTTGAATATGTGTTTTGATCTTATGACAGTCCCTTCAGCTGTGAATCAGATAAAATAAGATTTTGGCAAACTTTGCCATCCGAACCAATTATTAAGGACTTATCTGAAATCATGAGATTCCACATGGATTTTAACTTCCAAAAATTATTCCTTTTCACAGAAATGTACTTCTTTTAAAACTGAAGGTATTTTGAGCTTCAGAATGAAGCATCTCATTACTTATACTCGACCAGTATCAATGTGACACCGAGTCCCATTTAGCGTAACAGGGAAAAATAGACAAGAAACCCACAAAATCACCAAAAGCCTTTTTCCTAAATTAGCCAAATAACAACAAAAGCGTTTTTTTTTCATGAGCAGATGTCACACTGACAGAAAGTTGAATATATTTCTCCTGGATGGCTGGAATAATGAATTCTTTTCGGGCGCATGACGATGCATCTATGTGAGGAATCAGCGGCTCAGCTTTGGAACAGAGATTTCCACTGCGTTAGTGGGATTTGATCAAAGCTTAGTGGCTTGTTTCCTCCAACTGGAAACAGCAGGTACTTTGTGTTGTGTTGTGTTGTTTTACTTTTAATGCAGTCCACTTTTGAGGCCGTTGTACCGATGCGAAGGAGGGCTAACTGCCCTAAATGACAGGAGTGTGGACAGAGGCGTTCTTTTTTTTCCACAAGGTCATGTGATTTACTGCTTTGCTGAAGGGCAGCATCTGTTTTTTGTCTAATGCTCAGTTTAACAATGTCAAGGACGTGAAAGAAAAAAAATACTCCTGCTGCTTTTGGCGACATCAGCATATCAGCATAATGTGTTTTAATATTGGTAAAGTGAAACAAGTACCCCTCACTGGGGTGTTTCTCAAGCGGATTTGCACCATTTAGCCTCAAAGAAATCTCCCGAGTGAAGCGCAAACAAGTAAAAACCTTCATGTTGAGACATCCTTAGCTACACTTCTTTTTTTTTAGCTTAAATAGAACTCAAGTGTTGTCTCACTTCAAATCCTTTGGTGGTGATTCTGGCATGATTCTGTCGTAGCTAACGGCCAGTGGAACCCTTGGGGTCCGTGGAGTGGCTGCTCCAAGTCGTGCAACGGTGGATGGCAGAGGCGAGTCCGCGTTTGTCAGGGCGCCGCGACGACTGGGCAGCAGTGCGACGGCACGGGCGAAGAAGTGCGGAAGTGTAGTGACCAACGCTGTCCAGGTGAGTCAAATGAATGGGGATTTGAAGCCATCACATCATTGGAAAATCTGAAAAAAAAAGCAAAATAAGGTCAATTTAATTTAAGACTGTATCATGCATTCAGCAGAAATTGTGTTTTAATTTATGTAGGAATCAAACACAAATGTAATGACACAAAATTTAGTACTTAAAAATACTTTTGCTTCCTGTCAAAAATGAAATATGATTCTATTTGGACAGCAGCAAAAACATCCAGTAGTTAAATAAGTACTTACTTTACTAAGATTGAAGTCACATTGATCAATTGTGTGTATTTATTTAAAAAAAATAAAGTTATCATAGACTTGCAAAGACTGTTGCATAGTGAGATTAGATCCATTTACTTTACTGATGCAGTTTTTAAGTCAAAGTCATCTTAAGACAAAATATTGTGATTAAGAATGTATTTAAAGAAAAACTAAAATAAAGAAAATTACTATTATAATAAAAAAATAACAATAAAATGCAAACAAGACAATGAATAAAGCCTAATCATATATACAACTTAACCTAATGGTTTTTTTATATTTATTTCCATATTAGCAGTCCTGTGATGAAAGCTTTTGGTGATTTTATTCACAGCGAATGTTTTCAGTTTGAAACTAAACTAATAATTGGTCTTTCTCATATTATATCACAGCTTTGCTCTTTATTTTCAACCAAGGTTATCAAAAAGATTGAGCTTTTAATGTTATCTTTTTTATCATTTGCTGGACATGAATTATAAAACCTGGATATTTAATAAGTGGGATCTGTTTGTTGACCTTCAATAGCAGAACCTGAGCTATGACCGATTGTTGCACGAACTATCCCATCATGATACATTCACAGACCTATCGATTAAATACGTTTTTATTGTGCGTAATACTGTGACAATATTCACACAAAAATCCCACATCTCAGCAAGATGTGTTCATGTGTGTGTGTGTGTGGTGTTTGCAGCTGCAGAATTAAGAGAGTGTGTGCAGGTAATCAACCTCTCAAAGTGTTTCCCCCCCGGGGGGAACCTTTGTGCAGATATATGATAAGCAGCATATTATTAGCTGACACAGTATAAGTGGATGGTCGGGGTTACTGCTGTTGCAAGATCCAAAAATGTATTACCAGCGCGATACATCCAGAGTTCAAACACCTATAGCCGCATTACCACTGGCAATTATTCTGTGTGCGGTGGCTGATAAAACAGCAAACTAGAATAGGTGTTGGAAGAGTTGAGAGGAAGGTGAGCGAGTAAAATTTGAGCTGCAGGTTAGTGGCAGCTAATGATATAGTGAGAACAAGTGAGAAATAATTCTAATTTGGAAGAAAAAAATGTTACTGGAGACGAGTGGTTATTGTTAAAGGATGATATCTTTCAATACCGTTGGATAGTGGTTGATGCAAACATTGGATTGTGGTCATTATTTTTAGCAGAGCAACCACTACGGTGGGTGAGAGGAGCAAAATAAAGGGATAAAAAAACAACCAATAAAACAAATTACAAATGGACAAAACAAAAGAAACAATAAGTATAAAAAATAAATACAAATTCATAATACACACAATGTCTGAAACAATTCGATCAATTCATAAAAACAAAAAAAGACAATTGCTGAAACAATTTAAACAACTCAAAAACAAAACTAAATTGCTGAAAAAATGTAAACAATTCTTAAAAAAAAAACATACTTGCTAAAAAAAATTCAACCCATTAAAAGAAACAGAACAAACTATCATTAGAAAAAATTTTAGCAATTCAGAAAACAAGACACTTAATTGTTGAATTTGTTTTTCTAATTCACAAAACAAACAATCATAAAACAAATTACAAATTCACAGATCAAACCATTGCTGAAACCAATTCACAAAACAATCACTGAAACAAATTTCAAACACTTCAAACAAAACAAAAAAATACAAAATAATAATAAAAAAAAGACAATGGCTGAACAATTTAACCAATTCATTAAAAAAGAAAAAAACTTAATTGCTGATACAATTTAACTAACTATTAACAAATTCACAAAGCAAAACACATAATACCTGAAACAACTAATTCACAAAGAAATTAAAATTTAAGTCAATGTAAAATGTCTCCGTGCTGGTGTATAAATCCAACAAATGTGCATTGAATTGAACTGAGAATGTCTCTTTCATCTATTTCATTTAAATACCTCACATGTCATGCCAAGAAAATCCTTGCATCACAAATGCTCAGCACGAATGTTCCCTCCTTGTCTTTTTGTCAGCACCCTATGAGATTTGTCCGGAGAACTACGCAGTGTCGATGGTGTGGAGACGGACACCTTCGGGGGAATTGGCCTTCAACAGATGCCCACCCAATGCCACAGGTGAGGGGAGAGTGACAAGGCTGACATTTTCATTTATCTTTTGTCCCCAGTCCTCCTAAGAAGCTGTTGACATGGAAAGGTTTTCTGAGGGGAAATGAAATGTTTTTGAGGACTGCATTCAGGAAGAATCGCTGGACACTAGTGTTGGACTACACAACTCATGTGTGTGATGATTCAATTCGGAGATTAGATTCTCACTCTATTGAAGCTCGGAGGTCATTTCATCAAAGTAAGGTTTGACTCTTTTATTCATACAACACGCATGTGTTGTTGTATTTCTCGACACAACTCCTTGAGTGGGTTCTAGTCGATTTAAATAATAATTTGAAGGCCAAGCCACCTACAAGAAAACGGTGTTGTGCTGAAATGTTCAAGACTCAGCTGAAGGCAGTGGTTGTTCTTCAAGCATGTGTTCAAGCAAGGTCAATATCTGAAAAATAAGTCAACAGCTTTCAAAAAGGTTTCTTCTGTTGTACAACAACATCTATTATATCCACTCCTAAAAACTATGAGAACTATGAAAATGAAACAATTGATTTAATATAATGGACTGTAGGTTGAGGGCATGTTATGATGAACTAGTGATGGGTTGATGAGGCCTCATGATACAGTTGTGTAGTGAAGACACGGTATCTAGAGCTGTGCAGGGAAGATACTGTATCATAATACAGCTGTGTAGTGAAGACACTGTATCATGGTGCAGCTGTTTAGTTAAGATACTGTATCATGTTACAGCTGTGTAGTGAAGACACTGTATCATGATGCAGCTGAAGAGTGAAAACACTGTAACATGATACAGTTGTGGAGTGAATATACTGTATCATGATACAGCTGTGGGGTTAAGACACTGTATCACGATACAACTGTGTAGTGAATACACTATATCATGATGCAGCAGTGAAGTGAAGTCACTGTATCAGGATACAGCTGTGGAGTAAAGACACTGTATCATGATAAAGCTGTTGAATCAAGACACTGTATCGTGATACAGATGTATAGTAAAGACACTGTATCACAATACAACTGTGTAGTGAATATCATGATGCAGCAGTGTAGTGAAGTCACTGTATCATGATACAGATGTGTAGTGAATATACTGTATCATGATTCAGCAGTGTTGTAAAGACACTGTATCATGATACAGCTGAAGGGTGAAAACACTGTAACATGATACAGTTGTAGAGTGAATATGCTGTAGCATTATACAGCTGTGGAGTAAAGACACTGTATCAGGATACAGATGTGTAGTGAAGACACTGTATCACGATTAACTGTGTAGTGAATATACTGTATCATGATACAGCAGTGTAGTGAAGACACTGTATCATGATACAGCTGTGGAGTGAAGACACTGTATCAAGAGTCAAAACACTGTAACATGATACAGTTGTGGAGGTAAATATACTCTATCATGATACAGCTGTGGAGTAAAGACGCTGTATCACGATACAGATGTGTAGTGAAGACACTGTATCATGATGCAGATCTTTAGTTAAGATACTGTATCATAATACAGCTGTGTAATGAAGACACTGTATCATGATATAGCTGTGTTGTAAAGACACTGTATCATGATACAACTGTGTAGTGAATATTCTGTATCATGATGCAGTTGTGTAGTGAAGACAGTGTATCATGATACAGGTGTTCAGTGAATATAACAAAAGAGCAAACAATTATTAAAATATGAAATCATGTCAAATTATTTGACACCCATTCCCCCTAAAAAATAAATGAATGGATGAATAAATGAATTGATCCCTTAATTCCCTAGATACACCAACTTAATTAACCCAGATTAAAGAATTTTGCTTCATTTGAATAAAGCATCATAAAAGCTGGTGTGATGTACAAATAAGTTCTTGCCAATATTCCTGGCACAGCATCCAAAAGGAAAGCACAAATCCCCTCATCCCTTTTCAGCCCACCGTAATGTACCTGGTAGCTGCACCACCGTTCACTGTGATGGCATTGTGTCTTTTCTAAAACACACTAATGAAGCCGTGGAAGTAGAAGCTCTTAATACGTGTGGAGGGGAGAGCGCCACAGCCAAGACACAATAATCTGCTCTTGAAACGCCGAGAAAGGCAGAAATGAGGAGGAGAAGGGGTCTCTTATCTGGTTGCAATTACACAGGTTGGATTTAAAACGCTCATACCGTCGACACTTAGTTATGTCCCTAATTTACACTTGATGATGTTAGTAATAACTTCCTCGATCTCAGAGGCTCAGGCAGTCAAAATCACACCGTCATCCACAGATGGCTCACTTGCGGCAAAACTAAGGGAGATTTATTAGCATGACATTAGCGATTAAGCCTCACATTAGTTTTTTGGCTCATGATTGTTTTGTCTCTGTTTTTTTGTGAGGGGGTGAGGGCGGCTCTTATCTATAGCAAAATTGTTTTCAAACGTATATATCTGTCACCATTTTTTTTCTATTTGCTTTGATCTTTCTGAAGCCAAAAGTAAGATAAAATACTAGAGAATATGACTCCAAAAATGTCTGAGTCAAAAACATAAAGTGTGGTAAATATTAATGCATTACACTAAAGGTTTTCCATGATACAGTAAAAAGCATTGACATCTCTCTATCTATATCTACATATTATATATGAAAAAAAAAAATTCAGCTGGCATTCATGTGGCTCGTGTCTGGCGGCTCCATTTGCTGAAACGACAATATAAACAGATTAAACTGGCTAAGCATCTGTGCATATTGTCACTCCCACCAAAATATTTAACAAGTTTTAAACCGATTTTCTAGGATTTCATTACCTCACTGTGACGTAGAGAAACGTAAACCTGATGGCAGATAAAACATGTTTTGATCGTTGAGGGATTCAACCCTGAAAAAAAGAAAGGAATTTTAAAGAATCAAAGTGTTTACTCCAAAGGAAAAGTGTGATCTCGTATCATTCGGTCGACCGAAACGTATCTCCCATCTCCATCTGACTTGACAGCAGTCGCCGCTGGTCTCTGGCCATCATGGACAACTGCCACCAGAGGTGTGAAGGCCGGAAATGTCAGGACCTCGGAGGACGCTGCAGACAGATATTTTCACTTCATGCAGACACATGTTAGCACATGCTAACAGCCTCATGAGTAAAGAGGTGTCGGTTCACCAGTAACAGAAATTGTGATTGTTACGTGGGAGTATCGACTTAATCCGCCACAGTTCCGGCTTCTAAACCAAAAGACGTTATCGGGGACACATCTTTTGTGTTGTCTAGATTTAGTACGTTTTGCATTTTTGATCTTCTGACGGTGAGAACACAACGCTGAAGAGTTCACAAACGATTTCTTACAGTAGGTTCCAGTGTGGTTTCAGTAGATAGCTAAAGGGAAGAAGTCTGGAATGTGGCCTCCTGACTATGGAGGCGTCGGACTGACTGCGCCGCTCTTTAGAGAGCATTGTGAGTGGATTTGTATTTTTACCATCCAGAACCTGGCCTGTTAAGATTGTTATCTTTTTTTTTTTTTATGTGTCCTTTTAGTAATGTTGCGATGGTGTTTTGAATTCTTTGAAATCCTGATGAAATAATCTTCTTCAAACGTCTTCTCCAAATGAAATGATCACATGAAAAATACACTCATTTCTTTTTTATTTCTACTAATCATTACAGAAGTTGCAATGGCCTCATTCAATTAGTAGTTTGATATACAATATATACAAAACAATAGTGATGGGTTTCATTAAATTAATGGATTATAGCCAAATATCATAGAGACTGTGTCAAGATGTCTTCACTACACAACTCCTATCATGAGGCCTCATCAACCCATCACTACACAACAATATTGATGCGTCTAAAATCCCCAAATGTTAAAATAATATATTCACAAAATACTGACAATTTAAAAGATATTTGTATAACTTTGTAATGCGTTTATTTGCTACCTTTATTGTGTATTTTCCTTGTTTAAAAACAACGTTATTGTTTATATATTGATAAAATCCTCAAATTATATTATTATAATTTTTTTTATTTTTTTTTATTTAATAATAGTTTATTAGTAGTTTCCATTTTCAAGCCACTCCTTTGACACAAACTGGGATTTTTTTTTGTCTGGTATTCTGCAGTGTGTTCATAGTGATGGGTTGATGAGGCCTCATGATGCAGCAATGTATCATGATACAGTATCTTAATTTTTGAAAGGCCACTAGATGGCACAAATGAAGCAGAAATTTAATTAAACTAGTGGATCAGAGCCAAAGATTATAAAGATAAAGTTCTTTAAAAACGCTGCATCATGATACCTGATCAGCTGTTTCATGATACATTGTCACTACACAGCTGTGGCATGTTAGCATACATGTTACAATTCATCATTGTGTTTTGGTATATTATGGATTTTTAAGTGGTGTAAGTGACCAAAATTAGTTTAGATGGTTCTTGTGTACTTATAGTAAAGTGCAGAAGTACAAAAGGGAAATGAATGACCTCAAGTTTGGTTACTTTAATGGATGTTGGACTGACTCGTTCAGCATGATCACTCTTGTTCTTTGTGCAGAGAGTGGGCTTAGGAGGCTCATCTTTCTGCATGTGTTGTTGTGTGAAAGGCAGCAGGAGCAAAGGAACTACAAGCGAAACTCAAACTAATGTTTTGTACCGTGGGAGGATTTTTCCTTTTTTTTTTTCTCCTCCCGATGTCAAGCACCTGTATTGTTGCAGTGGGGTGATGTGTGAAGTACACTCGGCTGGGTCCACAGCTGGGAGGGTGTGATTTTGAACTACGATGTGGGATGCGAATGTATGTGGGTGGATATTGGGTGGAGCTGCTATTTCTGGATCACTGTTCCGTTGCCTAAAAGCAATTACGGCTGAGCGGCTCCGTGCTTGAATACTGGTGCTGTAAGATGAAATGCTGGAGAAGCAACACCACGTCTGGAGAAAATCTGTTTAATTACATCGTGTATTTCTATTATTTGATTCAATACTGTTCTATATGGCATAACTGGATCAGCTAATGAAACGCTCAAGATGAGTAATGGTCACTAAGAATGGACAAAGGAAAGAGATTAGTCTTCAGTAGTCTGCTCATGAAAATTAATGTCCGTCTTCCTTACTTTTTTCCTCCTTATTCTGAATTATATTCCTCCTCTGACTCTTAATCCTGGCCTAAACTCTTTGCATCTTGTCTCCCCTTCCAAACTCTGTCGCCTCCCCCGACCGTTCTGCAGGCACCACTAGTCGACGCTGCTCTTTGGATCGCCACGGTAACGCCTTCTGGGAGCAGCCCAGCTATGCTCGATGCATAACAAATGGATTCAGATACTTGCAGCAATCAGTAGGTGCAAAGTCAGCTTCCTCCTCGCAGTCTCTGTTTGCAATGCCTCATAAATTACCTCCCCTGTGTTTTCTCTCCCGCCATACTCATCACACTGTGCCAAAGATTAACCACTTCCAAAAGACCGCCAAACGTTGTGACGGGTTTTCCATGTTGCATTCAAATGGCTCCACATTTCAGTAGTACCAATAGAATTTTACCTAAAATTAAACCCCTACACTATGTACTACACATATGACTTTACCATATCAGGTATAAATTCATATTTATATTTATTATTGAGACCCAGTTGTCATGTTGATACACTGTTTTGTTAAATTATACATTTGTTATTTAATAGGGGATTTACATTTAAGTTCTAATCAACAAAATGTAAAAATATGTGTGTCATGGGGTGGTAGATTTCACCCCAGACTCCCCCCTTAAGCTAGCAAGTATATAAAACAGTTAAAAATACAACAAAGAATAATAATGATATTATAATAATTATAATAATTATAATAAAACAAAGTAACTTTCCTTATTATATATCCATTAGATAAGTTGTAGTATTGTCGATACAGCAATATTTGCACCAAAAAGCAAATCAAAAAATGCCTAAATTGCTTGGTTCCTACAAGATTGATATCATCTATTGTCTGTGATGTCGCTTTCAAAACAGTGTCTTTGTAAATGTCAGACAATTTAAATAAGTTAAGGGACTAAATAAGCTTGAGTGCTGATGTGCATTTGAAAATGGTGTGCGGTTTCAAAAGAATAGCTGTTAAAAGCAATACATTTTGGAGCAGATAGTGCCATCTAGTGGGCTGTGAACATAGAGAAACTGTTTCACGAAGCTTCAGTCAAAAGCGTTATAGGCATAAATCAGAGTTTTGTATCATATATTATACTTTTTTCTTTGAAAAACATGTAGTATCAAAGGTATAATCTAATTAATATAAATAAACAAAAATAGTTATTTGAATTGGATTTATATTTATTTATTAACATTGAAACTTAATTCACGGTCAATTCCTTTAATACTTTCTGACACTTTCTTTTTATTTTTGAAAGCTTTTATATAGGACTTCATAATTTGTAGCATATCTGATGCTCTATCCATCAATTCATCAATGGTCAGTATTAAAAAAAAACACATTAAGGAGATCTGAGGCAACACATATAAACGCTGCACCTGCGAATGTGAATTTATTGCCATAAACCTCTGTGCAATGATTTGAAATGTCATTTCGCTGTGCAATTTGAGCTTTAATGTGTGTCTTCTGCTCCAGTTAACTCTTCCATTCATATGAGCTTATTTCAAAAACATCCGCGAGCCAATACCTCACAGGCAGCTTTGATACAAGTGTCACATAAAAGGCCTCAGCGAGAGGTCTTTCCAATTTCATCCACCCTATTTATTCCAAAGCTAAGCTCAGCACATGGAGAAACTTCACCCATGCACAAAATTAAGCAGATGCCCCAAGTTCTTTCTTCTCCTGTTTTTGGAGGTTCAGGGCCACCTTGCGAAAGGCCAAAGAATGCTGGCCGGAGATGGAATGTCCCAGGTCACCAAAAACCTGCTGGATCTCACTCAAAGGAAGAACTTCTATGCCGGCGACCTGCTGTCGTCCGTGGAGATTCTTCGCAATGTGACCGAGACTTTCAAGAGAGCCAGCTATGAACCGTCCTCGGACGACGTACAAGTAAGTCCGACTTTTCTGCAAGCAACTCAGTTTCTCTTTTTTTATTCACAATGTCAGAGTTTTGTAGGTAAGAATTGTTGGTAGAAAGAATGAAAACTGAGTCATGTTCCACAGTTGTTAACACTGCAAAGTATGGCGTTATGACGACACGTTAGGACGACACGTTAGGACGGCATGTAAGGACGACATGTTAAGACGACACGTTAAGACGACACGTTAAGACAACACGTTAAGACGACACGTTAGGACGACACTTTAGGATGACACGTTAAGACAACACGTTAAAACGAAACGTTAAGACAACACGTTAAGACGACACGTTAAGACGACACATTAGGACGACACGTTAAGACGACACGTTAAGACAACACGTTAAGACGACACGTTAGGACGACACTTTAGGATGACACGTTAAGACAACACGTTAAAACGAAACGTTAAGACGACACGTTAAGACGACATGTTAGGACGACACGTTAAGACGACACGTTAAGACAACACGTTAAGACGACACGTTAGGACGACACTTTAGGATGACACGTTAAGACAACACGTTAAAACGAAACGTTAAGACAACACGTTAAGACGACACGTTAGGACGACACGTTAGGACGGCATGTAAGGACGACATGTTAGGACGACACGTTAAGACGACACGTTAAGACAACACGTTAAGACGACACGTTAGGACGACACGTTAGGACGACACTTTAGGATGACACGTTAAGACAACACGTTAAAACGAAACGTTCAGACAACACGTTAAGACGACACGTTAGGATGACACGTTAAAACAATACATCAGGACGACACGTCAGGATGACACGTTAGGACGACACGTTAGGAGGACACGTTAGGACGACACGACAACACATTCTCAGATGACACGCAGGACGACACAACGACACATGACGATTTTTGGCACTTATGAAACGCCATACAAGCGGTCTCTGTCAGGTAGCACATAACATTTAAAAGCACTTTTTTATTCAGTTACAACGGACTGTGCGAGCGAGTTAAGGATCCATCAGCTGCCCCAGATATCCCATTTAACTTGACTATAATCAATATTATTTTAAATGGTTAAGAAATTATCCAGTTATTTAATTGCATTTACGGCCACAATTGATCTTTAAAATATATACTTTATTGAATATTGTTTTGATTGTTTAAGCGCTTTGTGACCCTGGTCTGGAAAAGCGCTATACAAATAAAAAGTACTTACTTACAATTGTTATGAATGGAAATCAGCTGCTTAGCAGAGGTCTGCATAAACTATTAACTGATTTTTCTATTGAATTTTATTCTTGCATAAAAACCAAGAGATGGTCTGTAAGATTTATGAAAATCTTGTACATCCATTATCCTTCTGTGTTTGACTGTGATGCTACTCAAGTTTTGCTCCCATAGGCAAAAAAGTAATTAGGTTAGATTGTCAGGAAACTCCCGGCAGTGCTTTGAAGAAAATTGGTGTTATCAGAGTGGACAACTGAGGTAAAAAATCTCTTAAACGAGTGCCTGATACGATTCCTACGGATTAAATAAATAAAAAAAACTGCTCAAGTAAATTTGATCTCCTAAAGCATCGCCTATACATCCGAGCACTAGAGCAGCGTTCCACTATGATAGCAACAGAGATGAACTCAATCTCGCTCACGCCTGAAAAAGCACAATGGCAGCCGCCTGTGGCTCTATTGTATTGAGAAATCTCTTCCTCTTGGTAAGCTGCTTCATCTCATCATGTCGGGCTCCACTGCAGTCTTGATCCTCTTTATATCAGTGATTGAGATTATAGCCGAGGCTCCGCCCCCCCATCGCCAGATAAAATATGTCATGTTCTCAGAAAAGGTGTCACGGTTGGACACCCCCTGCAGGCCTCCCAAGGGAGTTTAGTCCTGTCCGAGAACCATCCACTCCTTTAAACGCTTTTCTTGTCTGTATGTGTTTGTTATGTCTGCGGCAGATTACTGAATCCAGGCGTCTTTTGATTTGATGGTAATTACAAAGAGGTTTTTAGAAGTTTTTGTGAGGCTAATTATGGCCATGATTTTCCAAATTACAGTTCTATGGATGGAATGGCCTTTTCTTTGGTGCGATAGGAAGGCAGCTCTTTCATCCATTTTCTGACACACAGTTAAAAATACTCTTTACCAATCAAAATGAACAAAAACATTAAGTCAAATTAGGCCAGTTTTCTCAGATGTAAATGTTTTTGGATTATTAAGTTCATATACCATTTCTGGTGATGCAAAAAATAGTATTTTATCATTATTTAAACATCAATTGTATTACTATAAATCAATTTACAACAATAACCCTTATATTAAAAGTATTGTTAGTGTTAACATGAATAAATAAAAATTAACAATAACTGTCATTGTATACTGTATATACTAAAATGTTCAAATCAAAGCTTTTTTTAAAAATATTTATATTTAAATATATAATTTTACAGTTTTAACATGGTATAAAGGTGATTTATTAGTTTTCTATTTCAAATATCAGAATATAGCAGGGGTCTAAAACGTGTGGCCCCTCAGGCCATCATTATTTTTTAGTGCACGGAGAGTAAGGGACTCATGGTGGTTCAGGTACACAGATCATCACCATCAAATGTTAATATTTACATAGCTTTGATTATATACTTTCTTAAATAGAAATACATGTATAATTAGACAAAAATATCTAGATTTCATAGTGAAACTACACAGAAAATCAATAAAAATGTGTCAAACACTGAAAGCCCCCACAGCTGCAGCCCAGTCTCCAAATTAAATGGCACTTCGGGGGCCCCTGTATTGAGTTTTAGACCCCCTCGTAAATAGTCAAAAACTCACTGTATCTTTATTAAAAAAGCCCTCACTCATAGCCAATTTAAATTGAACAATTATCAGCCATAAATTTAAAAAAGTGATGTAGTCCTAATGGCGTAAATACACAAGTCTTAATAATATTTTTAAAATATTATCTACTATTAATTATTTATACAGACAATTATTTAGATCAGACCTGGGAAAAGCATTGGCTGTATTCATGTGTCCCCTGTGAGGTCGAAGATCATGTAGAAACTAACAATGTTTTTTTTAGTATTCATTATATATTTTGAATTTATTTATTTTGTTAAGTACTTGTCTCTTAACATAACTATAGGGTTTTTATTTAAACAATTATCTTTTACACCTCGAAAATAATTAAGTCAATACAAACAAATATTTGGATGCTTATATATCACTTTTAAACTAGCTTAAAGGCCTCTCACGAAAGCCACTGTAAACAATGTGGCCCCCGAGGAATTGTGATTGCCCACCACTTTTATTTTAAGATCTACATTTGAATTGTCAAAAATGTCAATCAAACAAGCAGCAGCATGTCGTCATGACCCAGCAGACAAGTGACAGATGTGAAAAAAGTATAAAAATATTGTGTTGTGCAGACAACAGAGTTGTCAGGCAAAGCTCACCCACTTTTCCTCCCCCTTCATGAGTCTCTATGCTAATGCGGTGTTAAAGTGGGCACATTACCACCAGAGGGAGCATAAGCATCCAAGTAGAAAACAAGATAGCCTGTGTCAAGAGCAGAGCCACTCCCTGAGGCACCAGTGTGGGCCAGATGAAATAACCAGGCTGAAAGATCATGGGGGGGTGGGGTGGGGGGGTTCTGGGTGTGAACCCCTGGAACCGTCTTCACGTTCACACAATCTTGAGACGATGCTCAAACATTCCCTTTCATCTTGACTTGTTTGATTGCTGCCTGGGTCTCTCTCCTCCTAGCGATGCGTGTTTGTGGATCGCCGCGGGGGGTGGCAGGTTTATTTCTGACAGGCATGATCTAAAATATCTGCCCATCTTTTCTTTTTTTTTTTTTGCAAAGTCGAGTGGCAGCATCACTATGAATTATTTGTGTTGCTGTACTGAAGACAGACACTTTTTTTTTTTTCATGATGACATGATTTGAATATATGACGCCTTAGTGTGTGGGTGTTTTATTTCTTCTTCTTTTTCTTCTTCTTCTTCTTCTTCTCCCTTTTATCTTCCACAGAACTTCTTTCAAATCATCAGCAACCTCTTGGAGGAGGAAAATAAGGAGAAATGGGAAGACGCTCAAAAGGTGAGGATGCTCTGAGCAAGTCGGACTTAATATCTGCTTCAAGATGATGAAAGGGATTAATAAGGATGTTTTTTTTAAAAATGCATTCGACATCCCTTCAGTCATTATAGTAGTACCTGTCATTACCACTTGGTGGCGGCAACACTGGACTTTCATAAGGGAACAGTCAACGGCAGGTACACACTATCACCATCTTTACAGGAGTGTTTTTAATTCTTAATTCTAGAAGTATAAAACTATTTACAAGAGCAACACATACCTTAAACAAAAAAAAAACATGGCTTTTGTTTGATTGATTGATTGTTTGTTGAGTTGGGGCTTCTGGCTACACCCTCTCAGCTCAGGATGTGGCATTTTTCATTGGCTAACGTCGCCTGAGATCACCGAAAACCTGACATCACACAAAAGCAAACTCTGACAGAGCTGCCATCTGTGATGAGCCATGGCCTGCAGAGGACATCTGCTCCTTTGTCACCTTCAGCACTTAATTGACATGAATCAAACATCACCTGATAAAGGATCAGGAGGTTTTCAAAAATTATTTCTGAGTTGTTGCTCTAAAAAGCTGTTTATTTACAGAATCATATGGTTGAATTTCCTGTGTTTCAACGTCTGCTATTTATTTCCGTATAATTTATTTGTAACCTACTTTGTCTTAGTACTTTTTTTCCATTTTATCCTTGAGTGAAAAGTTAACATTTGTTCTCACATGCTGCTTTTTTTCCCCTCCACTAATGAGAGCTCAGTATTCACAGCACCCACACACAAAGCCCTGCTGTGGGCATTCAAAATACCTCAGTGGAACACCTCAATGTGAGGTTTTTTTTATTTATTATTTTTTTTCAGTACTGACTGCAGAATCTGTGCCGTTCAGAGATCACTATATATTTCCCCACTGGCACTGTTACCATGGCGAGGGATAGAAACAGCTCCGTCCACAGAAACTCCACTGCAGCCATTTCCCTGCGCCGCCTTCACATCCAACGGTTGCCATGGAGACCAGCAGAATAAGTCTGACTGCACTGTGCGTCAGACGCGGCGGAAAGAAGCGATGCAATGTACTCATAACTTGAGCACATGTGGCAGCATGTGAAAACATACACGACATAAGACGTTACAAAAACGTTACAAAAGACCCCTTCAGGAGATTTTCTGAATGCGATTGTGGACCTCGGGTTCTGATAACTAAGTGCCACTCAAAAGGAAATGAAATTTGCCGGCGACACATGGCTGGGTTCTAACGCAGGTGAAGACATTTGTGTAGAAAAGTGCTGATGTTGTTTTGTTGCTGCATAATGGCATCTCCAATGCAGTCCAAAAGGAGGGGGGAAATAAAGAGTCCCAATTTAAAGTCTCTCATTAGATCCGGCCCATCAGCACCGGCTTGGCAGCCAGGACAGAGGTTCAATCTCAGGATGGTCATTTATTGGATAAGGTTTGATTTATTGACTTCAAAAAAAAAAGAGCTGAGTGGGCCCGCCGGAGTAACTGGTTGAGATCCGGATCCATCTGTGACGCTAGGAAAAAGAAATCCTGCTCCAGCATTCTATTAGTAAGAGCTGATGATCAGGGACTTCTTCATTGTTGATATTCCTTTTTTTTTTTCCCCACACACTGCGGTTCTGGTGACTCACCGGTGTCAATGGATTATTCTTTGACATGTAAATTTGAGGCTCCCTTTTACATCTCAAGGTGGAGAGATGTGCTGACACCTGCTTCTTATCATTCAATCAATGGCTATGGCTTCAAAGAAGTAAAAAAATCCTTTCACCGTGACCTCTGCACGCCTCTGGTAGTGGCACCACCTCATAAGGTTTAGAGAGGAATATGACTCACTCGTACTTCAAAAAACAGGTGCTTAGGAAAAAGGAAAACCCACTATTATGTTTATTCATGAAGCAACTGTAATGAATGTGCGTCAACGTGATAATTACCTCTGCCAAGGATGATGCGTTTAATGTCTACACAAAATAATTTAAACAACTTCTGAATGCATCAAGACAAAAATTATATTATTTTTGGTTTGTGTTCTGTAGTTTCATCTGGTATTTATTAGATCGTTTTTCTTCATTGTTATGATTTTTAATATTTAAAAAAAAATATAGGACATTTCTAAATCAGAGTCTTTTTTTTTTAGAAAATATTAGAAAATTGTATTTAATCTGGCAAAATAAAATGGCTGCCAAATCAATTATTTTCAGTCTAATTATGATTGTTTATTTCAGAGCCATTGCTATTATGATACAATCCAACACAAGGTTAAATGGTCTATCCGTGCCAAGATCTGTATCAGCCGTATCGGCACGTATTCTACGTCTGAGAACAATAGTGTTACCAAACCAATTCTCATTGAATATGTAGTCAAGGTTGATTGTGAAAAACTTTACAATGCCAGAGACTGTCTTTACGGAAAATAAATGGTTAGAAATGTATTTTTCATAGATTCAGAATCACTGAGGCCTATCCCAGCCGCAAAGGGTGATGGGCCGAGGACTCTTTTAAAAGGTACTCGTCACATCACAGAGTACACAAAAAAAACCCGCCAATTCTCTAACTACAAACAGTTTAGAGCAGTGGTCCTGAACACTCTTTTCGGGCTCTGGTATCAGTGTGTGACGCATTCGTTACCTGGCTGCACAGAAAGAAAATATAATTAAAATAATTTCTTTTGTATTGATTATTACTGTCTGAAATGTGTTTTGTTTGGAAAAATGGACTCTTGAGAAGTTGAGATGCTCATTTTAAGTTTACTAATAAAATGAACCTTTAAACTACTGAAATATAAGACTGTATCATGATACAGTGTCTTCATTTTGAAAGGCCACTAGATGGCACTCCGAGTTTTTAAAATAATGCCAGGTTTTATTGAATTAGTAGATAAGAGCCGAAGAGAAAAGTGCCATCTAGTGGCCTTTCACAATGAACACGCTGTATCATGACACAGTGTGTTCATGACACAGCTGTATCATGAGGCCTCATCAACCCATCACTAAACTGATATTCAACCGGTCAGTGGTGCAATACAGGTTGAGTACTTGATCAACATCTGTATGTTTGTTTTTTGGACCTGTGGAGGAAAATGGAGTGCCCAGAGTAAACCCATGCATTTATGAGAGCACAAACAAACTCCTTACAGAAATGACTAAGGTTAACTTAAGCTTAAACTAAACCAGCAACCTTCTTGCTGTGAGGCAAAAAACAGCCTCAATTTAATTGACCGTCACCGGTAAAAAGTTTTAAGCAAATAATAACAATTATAAACCTCTGACTGTGTAGAGAAATCTCTTGTTATGTCATCCAAGGCTCCTAAGTCTTCAGCCAGACAATAGCTGCTGAAAAAAAAGACAATTACCGTGATTGTTTCTCTACACTTATTCAGCTTTATGTTCTCTTAAGTCTCACTCATGCAGACAAAAGAGGCGAGATTCAAGCGATTGTGTTTTTCTCCAGATCTATCCTGGAGCAGTGGAGCTGATGCAGGTCATAGAAGAATTCATCCACATCGTTGGACTGGGCATGAAGGATTTCCACAACGCTTATCTGATGACCGGGAACTTAGGTAAGCCGCTGAACAGTCGCCCGCTTGTTCGGGTATAATCCCTAACAAAGTGGTTCCGATTTTTATCCAGAAAAGTCTGTGTCTGAAGATGTTCAGGGAATTATTTAGATTCAAAATAGCAATAATAATAAATAAATAAACTGCACTTAAATCTCCCCCAGTGTTCGGGCAGGCTCTTTCAGCTTCCATCTCTCAGCCTCTTCCATGATCTGAGGTCTCGCTGGCATTTCATCTCTTACTTAGCCACGAACGGTGTTGTGCTGCGGTGCAATAATAGAGCTGTGCTGATGATTTATTGATGACGGAAATGTGAGCCGGAACATCTGTGAAAGACAAAGTTTTGTTTCTTCTGTATTTGCAAGAGAAAAGCAAGGCCGAGGCTTCAAGGTCAAATTTATAGAAAAAAAAAACGTAACAAGATATTTGATGAAAACAGAAATTTGTTCCATAATTGTACAGAAAAATGTGTACATAGTTAAGCAAGTATGTAAGGGTTACGTTCCAGAATCACTCGTCATGATTCATTGTGATGATCATGCACGACCTTCATAATCGAGCGTTCCTACCATCAGTAAGTAGAACTTCATTGAGCATTTTGTAGTTTTGTCATGCCCACATATAAACCAATCGCCTTTGACTTGACTTTCCTTCCGTCTAATCTACTTGATTCACGAGTGTACACAGGAGACAACCTGCTGAAGTACACAATTACCTTACAAAAAGACAAGAAGAAGCACTAAACAGACTTTATATAACGACAAGCGAATTCCGAAGTATTTCAATTTTCATTTACATGTTTTCAAGGTACACTTGGATCCCAGAATGTGGTAGAGGAATCTCTGATCACTTAACTGTCACTTCCGAAAACGTAATTGTTGCCTTAAAATGTGTTGCTAGGACACATTGCTAGTGTGTGCCAGCGCTAACAGCAGTGGTAAAGATGTGGCACTTACAACAACACAGTACGGGTTCTTCCTTTTTTTCTCTTGAGCCAACAAAACCTTTCAGTTGCTTGTAAGATGTGTACTATTAAGTTGAGTGAAATTTGGCTCCGTTGTAGATGCATTGTTTCACAAGTGTCTTCCCAGTTTTATAGTTGTTGGTACCACCAGTTTCATCAGATATCTTTGAGCACTTTATCCATAGTGAATTACACAAAGGTATAGGTCTGCTGAACCCACATCTTGATCAGTCTAGAAAGAAAACCTAAATACCTGCAAAGATGAGAAGAGAATGTGCAGACTTGTCGGGCAAAAGTCGTTCAAATAACCAATTATTAAAACTATGAGAGGCAGACGAGCTTCTCTGAAGTGAAACTATAGTTGAAACCGGACAATCTTTGAAAGGCAAAGCGCAAAAAAAAATGCTGTGAATATTCAATCTAATAATTCCCATCAAACAGAATATGCTGTAATATCCAATAAATGGAATTAGATTTTAGATTTTAATACACATAGACCTTTAAAGGTAATCAAAACTTCAACTAAGTGGGTGCCACCTACTGATTTCTAGATAATAGGAAAGTGCTTCATCTGCGCATCACTTGAAAGATAGCCTTGAATACTTGTAAGGAAAAAAAAAAAGTTGACGTAGAAAGATATTGAATTGATTCAGCAGTGGCTCTGGGTGAGTTACCAAAAAACAGTTGTCAATGATCTGTTAAGGGTTTTATGTATGTATGTATGTAGTGAAATGCAAGTCCAACCCCAGATCAAGTTCAAAAATCTCATAAACGATGAAACAAGGAGTCCAATATCTCATAAAATGTCCAAAGCGTTAAATGTCCAAAAGCCAAAGCAGCCACCAAGCAAGAGAATAAATCATGAAAGAAAAGGGGAACCTGGAAAAACACAAGAAAAAATAAAAACTCGGAGGTCAAAACGCTCGCTAAAAACAAACAACTAAAATACTCTGGGTCAGGAAGGCAAAATAATACATCTTGGGCAAAATAAAGAACAACCAAAAGACACAACGCCTTTAACCATTCACAAGATATGACTTGTTCTGACACACTGGTCTGGAGGGTACATATACTGCAGGGGTTTTCTGATGAGCTCCAGCTGTGTGCCATTAGTCAGGTCCATGTGGACAGAAACAAGGATCAAACAGGAAGTAGCCATACAACATGGAACCACAATAAAAGGACTCTGACTTCAAAAACTAGCACGACATTAGCAAGGGGCTCCTAGCTATGAGGCAAATGGGTTTATCGCTACAACAGAAGATACAAAAAAGAAAAACAGATCTGAAATGAAGGCTAAAAGAGAACTACTGTCCAGCACAAAAGAAAAAGTAGTAGTATCATTTAATCATGCCATCATATAAATGTGGTTTTTGGATTTTTTTTAAAAATAGGTCAACAGCTCATTGACAATAATAAATGTATTCTGGGTTGCAACATGTGCCTGGGAGACGGCCACTGACTCATTGAAGACAGCACTTAGCCCATCCATGTCACATCTCTTTTGATTAAGGAAATTGAAAGTTTTGTGGATCGGCGCACGCCAAGGGGAGATTATTTGGCTGACTAAGATATTGCAACCTCATTTCGTCACTAATTTATAGCAGACTCTTGACACTCAGATAAATACTAAGTGCCACTGGTGCAACATCCTGTGTCCTCTTACTTTTAGTCAAATAACATCGATCTGAAACTTTTTCACCTCAGTATAGCCTCACTAAATATCCAATAAGTAGATTGAAACACGCGCAGGGAATAATAATGCTTCACCCACCAGCCTCGAATTATTGTGAATATGTCTCTTTAGATACAAGTAGGTTTTTGTCTTACAATAGGAATCCTCCACGTTACTTTTATTGTCCGACAAAAACAGCCGTTATTGTCTGACTTTGAAAAAGAAAAACGTTCCGGCGCACAGACAAAGTGTTGTTCGTCGCTCGCACAAAATGAGCCAGTATTCTCAGCGGAGTGGATCAGTGCTCAGCAGGATTACATCCAAAATGATCACCAACAAACAACACATGCACACAAATGAGGCTCCAAACATCTGGTGCTCTGAACCGGGGCTCACTTGCAAATGGTGAGACTTCGTGGTGCAGTGCGATTTCACACGCCAAACACAGAGGCACCTTCACAGTCACAGATTACGCTCTAATTTGGATTTTCTTTTTTCCAGGAAAGACATAGCACTATTTACAGCAAAAAAGAAGACAATACAGGGAGATTAGTCTCTACTCTTCAGGAGCATTAAACGATCACAAATCCCCATGATTTTAGCAGGAAATGTCCCAGCATGTAACATACAGCTTTTCTTACCTCGTTTATGAGTGGACCTTTCTTACTTTTTTGGCAGCTCCACAGGCAGGTGTGCAAGCCTGGTGGCCATTAGGGAGACAACCTGTCTGGTGGTGTCAGCTTGAGAGTTCCTTGCACATTAAACCATAATAATCAAGGAAATATTTAACAGGCGTGCAGGACTAGTGCGGCAACATCATTAATGCAGGTTTGATAGACCAGACATATGTCTAGAAACCACACAACAAATGGTGCGTGAGAAGCATCTGTAAGAGATGTAGACCAGACTAGAATGGGGATAGAGATGCCATGTAATTGGGTCAATTTGGTTGATTTTCATGGGTGACCCAGTTGGGAGGATATAATAGGTAACCCCAGGACTAGAAGATATCCATTAAAGAAGCACTTAGATAGTCACCTGAATCTGCAGAGAAGATCATTTTACCTGACTTTATAAAAGCGCAGGATAAAATGAAATCAATAAAACAAAGTTACCTTGGCTCACGAAAGTTCCTTGACCGGAATTTGAACTCGTAAAAGCATAGTGTCTTAACCACATTGTAGTTCAGTCAAAGGCACATAGAGGTTGTTTTATTTTGGAGACGGGGATTGAAAGCATTTTATTTTTTTTACTTCTGATCAAAGAATGGCAGCGTTTGGACATGACTGTATAAACCCTACCAGTATCCAACCTAACAATTGGTTTACAAATAAAAAAAATGTGTCTGATAGTTCATGGCCTATTCATCTGGTTTAAACTATTGGCCTACTCATACTACATACATATGGTGTTATCTTGACTTTTTAAGTATATAGTTTATTGGGTATTGTTTTAAATTCTTTAAGCGCTTTGTGACCCTGGTCTAGAAAACACTATACAAATATTACTTACCTACTTACTCTATGGATAACCAATTTAAAGTCTGGCTAAAAAGAGCCACATTATCCTATTACTTTATAGTATAGAAAGAATGTATAAAACAAATCTATTTAATCTATTATCTATCTTATTATATTTCCACTGGTTAACATGTTAGAATTAAATTATAACAATTAATTGTTTATCCTAATCTTTTTTTTTTAAATCTGGTTAACAAAAGTGATGGGTCGATGAGGCCTTATGAAACAGATGATGAGGAATCATGATACAGTGTTTTCATTTGTAAAGACAGGTTTAATTTGATTAGTAGATCAAAGTCATAATCCTGTTTCTGTATAAGGTAGAAAGAAAGTGTGAGAAAAAACAACTGATTGTATCTATTGTCATCTTATTTCCACTGGTTAATAAATGTTGGCATTAAATTGAAAATATGTTAAGGTTTCAATTCCTAAAGTCAAAAAACAATAACAAAAAAGGTTAACGTTCATTAGTATGGATGCATGCATTGATCTCCTTGTGTAATTTCTACAGTGGCGAGCATTCAGAGACTTCCTGCGGTGTCTGTGATGACCGACATCAACTTCCCGATGAAGGGTCGTAAAGGCATGGTCGACTGGGCGAGGAACTCCGAGGATAAAGTGGTCATCCCGAAGGGCCTCTTTGTTTCTCAGTCAGCAGGTATGCGGCGGAATTTATTTCCCTGAGTCATCCCACAAATCTTTCCACTTGTTCCCAGACGTTACGCAGACGGAGACGCCTTCTATCTCTCTGGTGACATTGCTACCTTTAGACCGAGAGCATTAATACCGGAAGTGAAGGAACAATACAGGGGGGAAAAAAAGTGGTCAATCACAAATGCAGTGGCAGCTGATAAAGAATGACGCATTTTATGGCATCACTGCAAAATGTTTTCAGTTGAATTGATAGGCCTGACAAGTTGGAATCAGGTTGCGCTGCAGACACATCAGTCTTAAGCAAAGAGAACTTTCTAAATGGTTTGTGCTTTACCAACTCTCTGAATCGAGCAATAATGCTTTGTAAAAAGACAGTTTTCTTGCTTCTTCATTTATCTTTCTTTTTCTTTTTTCCACTACCTCAGCGTTTTGAGCGTCAGCCACTGCCAGTCACTGCTGTGTGTTGCGTTTCAGGGCCAAACAATTTGGTTAATTAGTGTAATCAGTCTTATTTTGAATCTATTAGGATTATAAAGCAGCTGATTGATCGGGAATCAGTGCCATGAGCCCCATAGGCGCTATCAGTCTGAGGTTCTGAAGTATCGTCTTTTTATCTGAACTGCAATGGTCAGAAAAGACATCTGAACGTTCTTGTATGTCGTATGAAGGTTTCCATTGACCGCCACGCACTGCATCAAACCGCTCAATTGGTTAATAGTCTTAAAGGAAAAAAGCAGAGACGTAATGGAGGTTACAGATGTGCACTATAGCACTATCTCTACCCCTTTAACTTCAAGTCTTGATTTAATTTGGTTCGCTATCGATATAAAACTGCAATCCGTGACCAAGGCTCTTGGATTAAAACAAATAGACAGTCTAAGGTAAACGCCATTTAGAAGGAAAGTCCAATTATTTCAGGGTTTGTTTTCCCGAGGGGGCTCGGCTTGATTTACACCAGCCTAACTCAACTTGAGAATTGCAAACTTAAAATGTACTCTTACTTAAACGCTCTCTCCTGCTGTACTTCTACCAGAGCATGTGTAACCTTTATTTATTTATTTTAATGAATTGTTTATATCAATTTCGACCTTGCCATTTAAACTGGTTTACAAAAGAGATCTGTTGATGAAGCATCGTGGAACCACTGATGAGGTATCATGATACAGTATTTTTACTTTAAAAGGCCCATAGATAGAACTCTCAGTTTTAAAGTTATACCAGGTTGTATTTATTTAATGGAGAAAAGCAGCAAGTGCCACCTAGTGGTGTTTTAAAATGAAGACATTGTATCATGAAACCTCATAAGCTGTTTCGTGAGACAGTATGTGTTTGATGTTTATACAATCATCGAAATACTTAAATCAACATACTATGATACAACTTTCAACGGTAATCAAACAATAATAAATTGTAAATTATTGACTATAATCACATACATATTGTAAATCTTGGCTAACAATTGTATTTTTTGTGTGTTTGATTCTTGCAGATATGGAGGGATCGCCCGTCTTCATACTGGGAACCGTTCTCTACAAGACTCTTGGACTTATGTTGCCTTCACCAAAGTAAGAGCAGCACATTATCTGAGATTCAAAGTAGATTTTAGGCTCTCCACACATGGAATGAGAGACCGATGATCTGGTCATTTTCGAAATGAACATCTGAATCAACAAATAATCGGGATATTTGTTTCTGTAGTGCTGAGGAAGAAAAATTGGTAATGTTCTGATTTGTGCCTATTGAGCCATTTGCTTCACTGTTGGCTCAAAAGAGTTATTTTTTAAAGCTGAGTTTTTGTATATTTCAAGCAAAAATAACATGTTGTTCATTTGACAAGCTAAAAAACATTAAAAGAAAGAAAACAGAACAACTGCTCTGACCTTGAAGCTCTTGTTGCTGTTGTTAAGGAATTATGTGTAGATTTTAATGTGTTTGATTGAAGTTTCGTGGACAATTTCAGGTTTTTGTTTCATAATAAATAAAGACAGCAAATTCAAGATACCTGAGAACATAAGTGGAGGTTGAAAGTGCTCTATTTAATGACCTTGTTGAGTGGAAACACCGGAACACTAAGGGCAGAGCAGCCATTTTTGTCAGAATGACCGCTTGACCGCTTTGTTTCCAGTAGAGATTTACTGACATACTGCTCATACTGTCCCAGATTTGTTACCTGAATCTTGAGCCTAAAATTAACTATCCACTAGATTTATAGTATCTGCAGAATGTGGTTGAAGTTGGATGAATACTGAAGGTAAAGTAAATGAATGTTGGCAGAAGGGTTTTATATAGTACCCATCTAGATGGATTTAAGTGAAAAAGTATTTTTGACTTTTGCACAACTGAGGAGCTATTTTCATCCCTAAAAAAAACTCTGAGAAGCCTATGATGGCAAAAATCTGCATGGAAGCCAACTTGCCATTGGCAGTCAATTAAAATTGCATGAGTGACTGGGTCGTCCAGGGAAGGTAATACATTTGTTCTTTCTCTTTTTTTTCCTCCTTCTCTCCAATTCAGGAACTACACCGTTGTGAACTCAAAGGTTATCGCTGTGACAGTACGACCCGAGCCCAAGACAATCGAGTCGCACCTGGAGATTGAATTGGCTCATCTGGCAAATGTAAGAATTCATTTTTTTTTTAAAGTTATTTCAGGAAGCAGAGAAAATACTACAGATATTAAGTGTCATCCCGACATTACACTCTGTTATCTAGATGTTTATATTTACCGTAAAATATTAATAGTGATTTTAATTAATTATGTCATGACTTTAAAAGAGACAAAAATGATTGTTTTTTTTTGTTTTTCAAATTGACCGCATCTCAAGCTCATTAGTCGGTGTATGATGGCAGCAAATTGTCTTGATAATTAATTTGTGAGCATATGGTGCGGCAAGAGTGAACAGCTCCCGAATAATTACAAGGACGATCTCCTTTATGAGTCCGACCCTTTACTCGATTAGAAGCCGTGTGTGTGTGTGTGTGTGTGTGTAGGTCTGAACATGTCAGCAGGTACTCTTTTCCTGTAGAATAACATATTCATTGTGACCCCTGAATGTCCTTTTTGAAGATATACATGTAACCCAAGCAATAGTTTTGCCATAACATGGGTCTTTAAACATGGTCCTTTTTTCTGTCTTTCAGGGAACAATAAACCCCTTCTGTGCACTGTGGGACAGCAACATCATGTAAGTCAGCATTTGAAAAGAAGCTCTAAGTGTTGTTGTAATAATGTTGGGGACTGTTGGACAAAAGATGTAGTTGTAACAACAAAAAAAAGCAGGGACAAACCAGGTGTTGGATAATTGGAATAAGGGCTGGATTTATTTAATGGAAAAATCTTCTCGTCATTTGTGAAGGACAGTAATAGTGCACTTGCTGAAATATAACTGTTGCATTATTGATGAGACCGTGCGACTACGGGTGTCTGGGAACTCATCAAATCGCCTTTTTTTTTTTGGACAAATATCCACGACAGATTGACATTGACCGTCTGAGAAATCCGTGGAGTCTAAATTGAATTTGTATTAACAGATTCAGTTGGACATTAGTTAAAACAAGCGTGCACCGCGCTGCGGGTTAAGCTCCACTATTTGAAGTGGGATCTTTACATGAAGCACCAGCAGTGACGTCCGGAATATCAATAAGATACCACACGCTTTCAACTCCCATATGTACGTTCCCCAATAATTCACCATGAAAGTTCTTACTTGAGGCAGCTTTCTTTCAATAGCACATGGACCAGCGGGACATGCACCAGAAGGACTGAGTATTACATTTACATGTTGCGGTTTCAGTGGCAGAAAATGACCAAAATCTTTCTCCACAAAGCTTTCTTTCATCGCGAATTTTACACTGTGTATGGTCTTAATCCTGCCTTTATCTGTTCAAACTCTATGTGGGAGAAAAACAAACGCAAGTTTGGGCTAAACATTTTATCGTTTTTATCCCACATGTGGTGTTGTAGAGAATGTGTCTGAGAATCCAATTCTGTCCGTCATGGTTCAACAAAATTTGGGAAAGTTGTACTGTAGTCTGAAGCTTAGAATGTCGCCCAGCCTTCGTTTATAGGCGTTTGGTGTTAAAGGAAAATGCATGTTGTGTCACAGAGTGAGCCTTGACTCTCACACATTAATGGTATTACCAGCTTTTCTGTTGTTTAATGAATCCCTTTCTCGTTTAATTTGACCATGCATTTGTTGTTTTAAACAATTATTTTGTTACTCAACACTTCCTAGTTTGGGGAAGAGAACCAGAGGGACTGAACCACTCAGCTAATATAGGGGTGTTATGGATGTGGTGGGTGGCATGTTCCATTGGGACGGCGTATAGTGTGATCTTTAATTTTTATTTCTGTTAGAGAACAGGTATGTTTTGCTTGGATCTTCTTCGACTTAGTGTTTATTTAAATTTGCCATTTGTGATAAAAAAAGAAGTTGTTTTTTTGGTTAATTTATTCGTTATATAAAATGGATGTGTCCTTGGGTGGTGCTATATTCTGGGACAATCTGTATTAGGCCAACCTTCGGCAGTTCAGTGGAGAATGGAGCACAGGTAACTGCTGTTAACTTCTGTGCTAAAATTTTCTTTCTGGATTTCATTGAAATTTTGCCTGGTGGACATTTGGTTCTTTGTTATTATTTTTTGGGGGTCAATTGATTCATGAATATATTTGTGAAAATAGAAGAGCTAATTCATTCCAATATGTAGTAATTTGAGACCACAGTTGTACATCAAGGATTTTACTATCATTCTAATAATTTGTTGCAGATGACACATGTTGATTTTCTGAATTATTTGGAGTGTTTCTTCTAGAATCTGGTCGCCAAACTAAATTGTAAAAAGTACTAAAATATTTTAGCATTCCAGTTTAGCTTAATCACCTGCTTCTTTATAGGTCACCATATAAACAAGGCTATATATCTATTTGATGACAATAATAAGGCCTGGAAGTTCGACATATCCGCTCTGAAAGATGTGTGTCAATTATTTATTTTTGAAGTCATTTTTTTTAATCATACATGTAATAATAATATAAGTCTCTCTTTTAAATATTGCATAGCAAAGTTAGCATAATTACCTCATTCCATCCAATTATCGTGTGTAGTTTAAAGAAACGCTTCTGGATGGAAAGACCGTCTATTGCATTAACATTCTAATTGAATGAAATTTCCCGATTAATAAATTGGCTTTAAAGCTTTGCTAATTATCTTAAACACTGCGCTCCTCCTCTTTTGTTACTTTTAAGTTTCAAGCTCTCTTATACCACATCAAATAAAATGAGCTGCTGGATTTTATTCATGTATCCCCTCCAATTTAGATGCTTGAATAGTGGTTTGAAAAGTGATCCTTGCCTGACTCTAAATGTAAATGCTAACCTTGCTAACCTGCAAGTTTTTGGCTGATCCTAAAGCCGTACTGATATACATACTGCTTATTTTCTATGTGTATAAACAGAAAATTACCATTTTTTTACCCTTAATAGCATGATAATAAGGATTTCAAGCTCAAAAACACCATACAAGTGACTCTTAACAGGAAATAAAGAAGTAATTAAATAATTACTTTGGTGAAAACTAACTTCTCTCAATTCACCCCACATTAGGTGTAAGAACCATGAGAGAAGTAATTCACCATTAATTAATAACTTTCTCTTTTAAAGTAAAAAAGCAATAAAAGTATTAATAGCATCCTGAATGCTCAAATATACATATTTATAATTTTGAATATGTTCACATCTCTAATGTGGCAGCATAATTATATTTAATTTACAAGCATTTGAGAGTTACAACTTCAATAAATGTTTAAACAGTCTTTGTGGAAAAACCCAAATCTAAACAGCTTCCAAATAACAGTGAATATATTTAAATAATATATATATAATTTTTGAGTAGTATGGATGCTATCACCACTAAGTTTTTTTTTCTTTAAAAGAGACAGTATTATTAATAGTGAATTTATTTTCCAATTATATTTTCACCTAATTAGGGGTACATAGAAACCAAAATTCATACTGAATTACTTCTTTATTTCCTGTTAATAACCAGTAATAATGTCTTGTTTTTTCCTTATTTCCTTATGACTGTTAAGGGTAAAATATAGTCACAATGAACAAGGTGTGACTAAGTACTTCATAAGTGGCTAATTTGCTGTTAATACTCTTAATATTAATTTTCATTTTAAAGTGTTACCCAACTTACAAACTTTCACTTGATGCTGTCGCCAAAGAGTATAAACGACTTATCTAATAATATAAATGTGAAAAAAAATGTATTTAAATCCCTAAAATTGTTTTGTACATCTGTAGCCTTGCCTGTGCGTCTGTGAATACTTCATATCGTCATACTTTTCAGCCACCAAGAGGGTAATATACTGTGGTCAGAAATGTGTTAATATACACTTTCCATACATTCTTATTACAAAGGATTTAGCTGGCATTTAATTTAACGTTCATTTTTAAGGTAAAAAGAGGACATGAACTCTTAAAAACTGCAAGTAGCAACAGTAGTGGAGGTGCGTGGGTGTTGCGCTGCAACCTTGATGGCCAAAATGACTAACAGTGCCTGCTATAGTTTCTCCTGTGTGTGTGTGGACAGGTGGGGCTGGTATCTTGGAGACAGTGGGCAGAACATTCTCCTTGTTCGAGCCATTTCTAAGCTCAATATTTTGAAGTCCGCAGTTGAATTGTGAGCCGTGAGACGAAGAATATCTGACTGGCTGAAAGTATATTTCTGCTTTATGCAGAGCTCAGCTGCAGCGTGTCCATATTTCACAGAAAGCTCTTAAGCCATGCGTAGAAGAATAGATACAAGTTTATGTTCTTCTCTCAAAAGACGGATACAGCAGCTGGCTGAGACATATTTGTAGTATACATGCATGAAAAATGTAATGCAGAAGAAAAGCATATCCCCCTAATTTTCCAATACTGTCTGCTTAAATCTACTTTATGAACCAGTTCTTGAGGTGAATTTTTTTCTTCTTGGTTCCTTCTTATTATCCCGAGGTTGTTTAAAGTCTCTATTATTATAATACATGTATCGTTCTAGTCCACATTACCATAGAAATTACTCAGATCAACAACACCCCACTGACATAAGAATGATCTGATCCACTGAACTCAGCAAGCCATCATTATTTTTACGACTATATGTATATATTTTTTTTCCCTTCGAATTTTATCATGCGGTTTTAATTTGTTTACCGAGAAAAATCCAGCAGCAGGAGATGGAACATCGTCCAAAAGAGCCTCAAACTGGTCAATTTAACATCAACAAATACTCCACTGGGACAAATGTGTCTCATTGACTTGCTTTGACTTTTGGTGACGACCGTGAGCTGCGTCATCGGAGTACGAGAAGAACAGAGTCACTCCAGATATGATGTTCATCTAAACAGATGACGGATCCCATTTCACCTTAAGAGCCACTCTAAGGACTCATCCGGCGACTGATAAAACATCTGTCCACCATGTTGGTTTCAACCAGACCAGAGTAATAAATGAAGAGATAATAGTCATTTGTTGCTTTAAGTCTGATGGGGAACATCTTTGTTCAGGATCATGGGATCAACTGACGGACATTTGTTTTAATCAAATTGCCATTTATATTGCTGATTATTATAAGATAGCATTTTCTGGTTTATTCTGTCACATTAAACTTATTTAAATAATAATAAATGATTTATTTAAACTATAATAACATATGTAAATCTTTGTATCATTTTCTTTGAGTTATTTCCTTCAATCCATGTTCTTTTAATTTGACTTTGTCATCGTTTGCACTTTGTTCTTGTTTTTATCAAACCATTGTCTGCTCTGTACTGGAAACCCAATTTCCCGAAGGAGACCTCCAGAGAGCTAGTAGAAACTAGCATTAGTACACAAGTTACTAACAAGCAGTAGTAGTCAAGTTTTGAACTAGCATTAGTACACAAGTTACTAAGTAGCATTCAAACACAAGTTACTAACTAGCATTAGTAGTCACGTTTTGAACTAGCATTAGTACACAAGTTACTAACTAGCATTTGAAACCACGTTACTAACTAGCAGTAGTAGTCAAGTTTTGAACTAGCATTAGTACACAAGTTACTAACCAGCATGAGTACACAAGTTACTAAGTAGCATTAGTACACCAGTTACTAACTAGCATTAGTACATAAGCTACTGACTAGCATTAGTACACAAGTTACTAACTAGAATTAGTACACAAGCTGCTAACTAGCATATGTACAAAAGCTACTAACTAGCAGTAGTACACAAGATACTAACTAGAATTAGTTCACATGCTGCTAACTAGCATTAGTACACAAGCTACTAACTAGCATTCATACACAAGTTAGTAACTAGCATTATAACACAAGTTACTCCAGAGGGATTATTACATTTTATCTATCTTTCAAAGTCCATTCAGTCCATCCATCCATCCATCCATCTATCCATCCATCCATCCATCCATCCATCCATCCATCTATCCATTTATTCATCCAGAAAGAACCAAAAAGAACTGTATTGCCAGTGATGTCAGAACAAAAAAGGCATTTTGTCAAAAAAAAACAACAAAGGAATTTATCATTCAATATGACTTTGACTGTAAATTTGTTGAAAAAAAAGTTGAAAAAAAATGGAAAGTGGCAAAACTTAGTGGTTTATAAATTGCAATTTAGAAATAATACTTTCAACCCGTTTTTTTCCCCCTACATCCAGTCTGGCAGCGATTTGACAAAATTAGGTAGAAGTAAATAGACTTTTGAATGTTTTGTAAATCTACTAATCAACATATTTAATTTGATTTGAAATAATCTGACAACTGACATACTGAAGGTATTAAAAACACATGCAGACACAGTATTACATAATGATGGAGGACACAAAGCTGTGGCTGGTAACTAATTAAACCATTTAAATAAATTAAGGTTTTAAATTAGCAAGTGATGAATAATGATTTGCTGAATGTAATTTGGGTTTTTTTGAAAGAGAAATGCCAGTGCTGTAAACACAATATAGGAACTGTTTTGTGGTGTCAGTACAGAATGAAAGAATAAACCAAGATTACATGAGCAATAGAAAAACTGAACAAAGTTTGAACACGATAAGATAAATTGAACAATTGATTTTATTTATCTTTGTCATAAATCTTGATGAGGTTCTCTCATGTTTCACTGTCATGTTGGAGTGACAGTCGGGATCCATTAGTGTGATGGGCTGGAGTGTGAGTGAAGTGCAGGTGTTGAAAACACATGAATTAAAGTACTGGTGAGCAGGAGACGTGAAGAAGAGAGTGCATACATGGTGGGATGGGAGGGGGAAACAGGCAGGGGAGACCTGTTGCCATAGTTACACGAGAGCTTAGAAATCCAAATGAATTCCTGATTCTGACCGATAAGGACAGTTTAAAATTACGCATTTTAGTCACACCTGGAATATTCGGTTAAGAAGGTCAAGAACTGTAACCGTACGATTCACACAGACTCCTGTAGTATTAACAGAAGTAAAGATGAACTAATACTACTTTAAATACTTCAGAGATCATGTTTATGTTTAGCAAGTTATTGTCACTCTTTCTCAGATGAAGAACTAAGAAGAAGAGATTTTAAAATATAATATTATGATCACAGTACACATTTCAGTTAGAACTAGCATTAGTTCAAATGTTACGAACTAGCATTAGTACGCAAGTTACTAAAGCAAGTTACGAACTAACATTAGTACACAAGTTACTAACTAGCATTTGTAGAGAAGTTAATAACTAGCATTAGAACACAAGTTACTAACTAGCATTAGTACTCAAGTTTTGAACTAGCATTAGTACACAGGTTACTAACCAGCATTAGTACGCAAATTAATAACTAGCATTAGTAGACAAGTTACTAACTAACATTAGTACACAAGCTACTTACAAGCATTAGTACACAAGCTTCTAACTAGCATTAGTACACAAGCTTCTAACAAGCATAAGTACACAAGCTACTTACTAACATTAGTACACAAGTTACTAACTAATATTAGTACACAAGTTACTAACTAGCATTAGTACATAAGCTTCTAACTAGCATTAGTACACAAGCTACTAACTAACATTATTACACAAGTAAGTAACTAGCATTAGTGAACAAGTTACTAACTATCATTAGAACACAAGCTACTAACTAGCGTTAGTACATAAGTTAGGCACAATAGTTGATTTAATTACATAAATAAGGCGGAACAAAGGGACAGCAACTGAATCACACATTTGTTTTCATGAAACAATTAATCTTCCAGAGAAAGCTTTAATATAACAACAAACGTGTATGGGCTTCAAATGAAATAATGTAATCATAGAACCGTTGTTAAAACACAAAGTCCTCTAAAGAAAATGTGAAATTGTTCGTTTCGCTTTAAAACCATTGTGATAAAAGTGTTTTGAGTTTCATCAAACAAGTTCATAAACGGCTGAAACAATTAGTTTTGCGATGACTGACTATGAAGTCATATTTTCTGAATAGAAATCTAAACACACTTTTACTCTGAAGTGAATCTGGGAGATCAAATGTGCTTTGGAAAATGAAAAATGTCGGTCCAGTGAGACAGTATCTTATATCTTCTATTTACTTTTTCACCCCAGATGCCAGAATAAACATTCAGGACCCAAACCACTTTATTATCTTTTTCATTTTTAGATATTTTCTTTTTATTTGAGTTGTAGCCCAGAGCTGTGTATGGAAACGACTATAAATCCACTCGCTTGCTTATATTATACAGAAGATATTAGTGAAGTGTTAAGTAAATCCTGCGTAAATGTCTTTGAATAACGTTCACTGAATAAGTCTTTGTAATCTCTTGAATTCTGCCGCGGCGCTGACACACCCACCCACCGTTGTAGACCTTTCACCTGTCGTCGCTTTGCTTCTTTAATCCCCGGAATCCATGTTAGGCGCTGAAGTGTACGCGTTTCTGACGTTAAATCACGTATATTCCAGCCTCAATCCTGCCACAGATTATCCTCTCTGTGTTAAGTGATGAACCTATCCGCTGTGACAGGGCGCGGAATTCTGATGGGATTAAAAGCAAAAAATTCATCCCTCCTCCTCCTCCTCCTAAAAAGAACGCAGTGATAGCTGTTGACAAAGATATTCCTTCTCCACCCTTGTCAGCCATGTTTAAGTACACGCATTAAAAGATGCTTTGTCTATGGTTATGCATTAAACGGTTGCTGCTGCTGCTGCAGAAACGCTATGAATCATTAACGTGTCAGGTGGTGAACAGCAGCTGTTGAATTCTTTTAGCGCATGTCAAAACTGGATTCCTGCCAGAGAGGATTGCGGGTTCGAGGGCGATGCGTGCATTGTTTAAAAAGCGCGTGAGATGACGGTGCATCTGAAACGCGTCGTCCTCAAACATATCATCATGGAGTTGAATTGTTGGAAAAATCACCTTTTTGTTTTCTCACTATTTAAGGGTAGCTTCCGACACGGAAATGTAAGCACTCATTTTCCCCCCCGTCAATTCCTTCCAACACCCACTGTGTCGCTCGCAGGCTAATATAAATTACCCGTCATCAGGAGATCCAAGATGGATGGAATAAATTCCCGGAGTTGCCCCCTCTTCCCTCCGCCTGTCATTGTGTGTCAGTCTATCTAGACTTCATAAAATTGCCTAAAGTACATTGCGTAAAGCTCTCAGCAACCCCCCCCCCCCTTCCCAGTCGAGTTAATTTAAAAAATGGACGTGGATTGAATTTCAAAAAGTTTCTTTTTTTGGGATGGATGTTCCAGGAAGCCTCAGATGTTCAAATTCAAGACGGGTAAAGTGGTCATATTTTGTACGAACAGTGTACATTTATTGTTTTCTCAAAATAACTCAGAATACAGCCATTAATGTCGAAACCACCGGCAACAGAAATGAGTACTTTCACAATGGGGTGTACTTACTTTCGTTGCCAGGGGTTTAGACATTAATGGCTGTATTTTGAGTTATTTTGAGGGAAAAATAAATGTACACCGTCACAAGGTTACAAAGATTACTTTTTATTGTGTCAAAGTGTCATTTTTTCACTGTTGTCCCAGGAAAATGTATACTTTCCATCTTCAGAATTGTGAGAGGTCGACTCACTTTTGTGATTAACTGTATGTATGCATTGGTTCTCTGGCTTATTATGAAAATATAATTGAATGTGCTGAATAATATCTTGTGGGTATGAAAGAATGGAGTGGTATTCCTCTCAGCCGTCTTGTCGGACATCTTTGTTTTAGTGTTTAAATGATGCCAAATAATAATCCAATATATTGCAATTATGTCACACGTCAAATACATTTAATTTAAGGTTAATCATTTTATAACAAATAAGAGCGAACAAACTAATCAAACTGGCTTTATTAAGAAGGGATTGTTCATTTTTTTTCTCATACTTCATATGACAGAAATATACAGTATATACAGTACAAAAAAATATGCAATTTTTCAGACCGATTGATCTTCATTTCTTAAAGTTCTCTTTACTTAGCTGATTAGTTCTTTCCAGCATATGATTTATAAGGTTGTCAGATAATGTTTCAACCTGATTTCTGCAGAACACAACTAAAAATAAAGCAAAGATTTCCACTAAGTAACCCTGAAAAGGCTTTTATTTAAAAGGTCATCAAAAAAAATGACAAAAGTCTGCAAAGCATCAGAGAAATAAGGGGCTACACTTTGAAGAAACTAGAATATAAGAATTGTTTTCAGTAATTTCACACTTTTTTTGTTAACCATTGTGTTATCTCAGGGTCAAGGTGACCCAAAGGCCAGAAAAAAAATGTATACAAGTTAGTTAGCATTAGTACACAGGTTACTAACTACCATTAGTACACAAGTTACTAACTATCATTAGTACACAAGTTACTAACTATCATTAGTACACAAGTTACTAACTATCATTAGTACACAAGTTACTAGCTACCATTAATACACAAGTTACTAGCTAGCATTAGTATGCAAGTTACTAACTAGCATTAGTACACAAGTTACTAACTACCATTAATACACAAGTTACAAACTACCAATAGTACACAAGTTACAAATTAACATTAGTACACAAGTTACTAATTATCATTAGTACACATGTTACTAACTATCATTAATACACAAGTTACTGACCACCAATAGTACACAAGTTACTAACTACCATTAGTACAGAAGCTACTAACAAGCATTAGTACACAAGTTACTAACTACCATTAGCACAAAAGTTACTAACTACCATTAATACACAAGTTACTAATATAAGTACACAAGTTACTAATTAACATTAGTACACAAGTTACTTACTACCATTAATACACAAGTTACTAATTAGCATTAGTACACAAGTAACTAACTAGCATTAGTACACAAGTTCGTACTTAGCATTAGTACACAGGTTACTAACTAGCAGTGTACACAAGTTACTAACTAGCCTTAGTACACAAGTAACCAACTAGCCGTAGTACACAAGTTACTAACTAAAATTTGAAGTTTTCAGTCATTTAACACTTTTTGTTAACCTTTGTATTATCTCAGGGTCAAGGTGACCCGTAGGCCCGAAAACAAATGTGGTGAACGACCGACCTCCACCACTGCGTATGTATTTATGGAAGTCAGGGATGTCTTCGACCTTGACCCAGAGACAACTCAAGGTCAAGTACATACTTCTGTACTGTTTTTAATTTTTTAATTCTCTTTGACAAATGAAGATTAGTTCCAACACATGACCAGAAAGAACAAAATGATCCGTTACAAAAGAGCAGTTTCCGCTGCAAATGATTCTTTGCAGATGATCTTGTATGGGGCGTAATCTTCAAGTGACTTTGAACTCCAATGTCTTTGGTACTAATTTGTAAAATTAGTTTTCATAATAGGCTCACGACCCAAATTTAAAATATTTAATTGTGAATATGTGGAACATCCATCAACCGTGCAATGAGTTTTGAGTCACCCGTACATGAACCCAGATGGATTTAAAGTCAGGATTTAAACAAAGGTTGAGTTTAAATGTCTTTAAAGGATAGGATAGAAGGATTTTTATTATAAGACGTAAATATTATATCGCCACATAGTTTTTCAGTATGTACTTGGACTCGAACAATCTCAGGTTTTGTAAAACTAAACATTCTCTCTTCACCAGCAGCCCTTCTTTGTCTTGATTGAATACACAGTTAATAGTGTGTTTAACGTTGCTATGATAAAACACCGTATTGTCTTCTGAGTAAACAAGGTCAGTGGGATGCTTTAAAAAAAACAACAGGGCGAGATGTTCGCTCATTTGTCATGCTTAAGTTATTTTTATTTCCCGTCATTATAAGTCCACACTGCACCATATCGCCTGGAGTCAGTGTGAGCAAACAAACAACACAACAATGCTTCATTTAAAAGGGATTACAAAGAGAATAGGATGTGCTGAGGCCCCCATAGGATTTGAAGTTTTCTGAATAAAGAAGCAAAGCAATGCCTTGTGTGGTCAATTTGTCGATGGGTGGGATATTAGCAAAGAATATACTAATTGTATCTACATTTAATTCATTATTTAATGTCTAATTTAATATTATTTTGAGTGCGAACAAAGCAACCAAATGAATAAAACAATTTCAAAGGTTTTTTTTTTTTTTTAATTTCATATCACAGAATACAGTTGTATTTTTTGGGGGGCTTCACTCACTCCACACACCAGATATTTCACAGAGACGCCGGCGTTTGAACCCGCCTTCATGTGGTGCCATTCTGGAAATCTTTGAAACTTAAAAGCAGAATGGTGAAACAGTTATGCTCTGTCGGGCCTCGAAGACGCAGCTCAGGGCTCAGCTTTGTCTCCAGGGATTCATTTTTGCTTTTTCTTTTTTTTTTTTGCTTCTCTTTTATTACACAACAGGTTCTAAACTCACTGTGGGAGTTTGATAATAGACGGTGGTTGGGTATTGATCGAGCGTCCATTGACGATTGCCGTCGTTCATTTGTCTTTTCAGACGAGGTTCATCGTCGGTTCAGAAACTATTTCTCTGCTTTGCAAAAAGGGTGTTTTGATTGTTGACTCATGTTCGATTGTGTGTGTTTCTACTCCCACCATCGGACCACACTGGGAGACTTTTGCACGACAGTGTAATAATGGTGTGTGCACCCGCAAATGAATGACACAATTGAAGGAATTTTTTTAAATGTGGAATGAAACGTTTATTAAAAGTGGTGTTTAGGACACACTTTGATCAGAGATTAATCGAGGTGAAGAAGAGAGTGCAGGCAGGGTAAAGAAGGCGGAACCGCGTTCAAATACAGATAAGATGCAAATTGAAAGGTCAATGAGTCATGATGGCAGAAGAAAATAACTAGTGTGTGTTTCACAGCAGCAGAGATTAAGGCATTCGGCTCATAAATAATGACTGTTGTACCCTCAAGCTAAAAGGGGGAAAATTATGTAGCTTGAATATGATTGGAATATTTTAAATTAAAAAAAATAGATAAAAATGAACATTACAAGTAAGGCGTTTTTTATTAAATTGCATTGATTTTTCATTAATTTAATTTAAAAATCCTTAAGAAAAGGATAGCATTATCTAATTTTACGTTTTATAGCAAAAATTCAAAAATATAATGAATGATGAAGTGTAGTTATTACATTAAACAAATCTTAGTCAAAGTTATTATTGTGCCGTGCAATAGTTAGTTTTAAATACCTTTTTTTTTATAATTCTGATTCAAAACACTATAACGTCAGAAGCATATCCACAAAAAAAGTTATTAATTGAGTTAAATAATAAACTTGTTAGACATTTGTACATGTGATACAGTCAGAAGCATGTGGCCACTTTAAGGTGTAGGTATAACTATAATTAAGAGACTAATAGTTAACTTATTTTTTCATAGTACTTTAAATTGTTTTTTTTGTTTTTTTTACAAATTATTCTTCATCTTGTTTTTTCTTTATAAATTATTTGATTATTGGATATATGGAAGGTTGCACGATGATGTCAGAATTGTTTAATATTAACCTGGTTCGTTGAAAGAGACAGTGTTGTACACATTTCAACATTTTCCAGTATAGTATATATATATAGTATACTATAGTACAGATATGTACAAATATTTTCTCTTAGTACATACTGTATTCACTAACCACAAACCGAAGCTGTTAAAATAACCATAACAATATTCACTAGTGTTCCATTTGTATATTTGTTTTTGTGTTATTTTACTCCAATGTTGACTAGAGCTTGGCAAAGTGTGGCCCCTGTTACTCCATCTATGTGGCCCTTATGTCAAAGATTATGTATAAACTATACTTTTTTAATTGAATAACTTTTTAATGTTGTATGTATTGCTATGATTTCATACTAGTATCTAAACATGAGTTGAGGGTCTTCGTTTAAGGAAGTTTTGAAGTATTTATTGGCCCTTAAATAGATTTAAGAGGGTATTAAGTAACATATGTAAAGAGTACTTTTATACAAGATTTTCTTTAAATAAATATTGTTTAAAATACAGTAAAAAAATAAATAAAAATTATAGCATTATTTTATTATTATTTATGTTTGCATTGATGTCCCCTTACGCTAACAAATGTATAAAATGTGGCCCCAGAAGAAAAATTAATTGTCCTGCACTGATAGACAAACAGAAGAAAGTCGTTTTCTTTTCCATTTCACCTACGAGAGTGAAGTGGATACCGGGCGAAACCATTGTGGAACTTTGTGTGGGGGGGTTCGCAAGTTTGGCTCTCTTCTATTTCACCCGCAAGGATGCGACAAACGATAAGCAGCCGGGATTTTAAGAAACACACGCGTATAAATTCATGTTTAACTATAAGTTTTTAGGAAGAATAGCGATAGTTTTTGTTATTCCCACACGTCAACTCGGCGGTCTCCCCCTCTCCTCGGCTGCAGAAAGGAGCCGCGAATCAATCCGATGCTGTCCGCCGTTTCCAGGGTGAAAATCTCTTCAGGAAGCATCTTAAAGCGTCTATTTTAAAACTGTTCACGGAAGGGGGGGGAAGAAAAAAACCAAACAAAACAACCTAAAACCGGGGGAAGAAAATAGAAAAGATATGCTTTAATCGAGGGCATCGCTGGGCGAGGCGAGAAGAAGGAGGAGTGGGGGAATATCACGCATCTGTTCCAGGTAAACTGCGAGTGATCGCATCTCAAAGCATCATCACAAAATGTCCATTTGCTGCTGTTTTCTGTGCGCATTGAGAATAAATCAGCACCGGTGGCGCATGGACAGCTCCCTCGGGTTGTCTCTGCCTCTCTCAGCCATCAGTCTGTGCAACTGTCTTAACTCTTGATCATTTAAAAAAAAAAAAAAATAGATCAGTTATATTGGAGAAAAAAAACAACATCTGATGGATTCTTTGTCATCTCATCTTCTCCTCTCTCTCTCTCGCACACACAGGAACGATTCTTGGGGATCCTGGTCCTCCAAAGGATGTAAGACGGTGCTCACAGATGCATCCCATACAAAATGCCTATGTGATCGTGTATCTACCTTCGCCATTTTGGCTCAGCAACCAAGAGAAATAGTAAGTAGCTCCCCCCTTCGATTTGTTATTCAGCGTGTGTTCTTCTGATGGCTAATATAAAGCTGCCTCTGTGCGACGGCGTCGGGAGGCATCTTTGCCTGTGTTAATCCTATCGTATTGTCATTCAGCAGGGGACCTTGAGATGCTCGGTGGTCTTTTTTTTTCTACTTGTCTAATTGATTTAAGGAACCTCTTCCGGTTGTGTGTGTGTTGCCATTCGTGTGTCACCTTATCCTTGCACCTCCACCCCCCCCATCCCCAACCCCCCTTTCTCTCACATCCACAACAATAATGCACTGAAGATAAACCAGTTGGATTTATAGTTGATGGCATTTTTTAACCATTTAAATATTTAAGAATATAAGTAAATTAACCCAGTTTGAGAGATGTTAAGTGATTAGCACCTCAGCTACGTTAGTACTCATCTGTACAAGTGCAGTTGTTTTATTCTAGAATTAAATAAACATCATGTTTACAAAATTAACTGCTTGTTTCTTGATTGGATTCGAAGATTCGTTCTTTTTTAAATGCCATGTAACATGTTTGAAACTGAATGAGTTGTTGTAGATTAGCTTTCACCCAATATCAGAATCAGAAACTTTAATTGCTGGTGATGTAAACAAAGCATGGGATGTTTGTCCTGTCAGTCAAAGAATGAAATAAGATAACAGACAATATAAACAATAGAAAAACAGAATCTCAATTAAAAAGAGCACTCACTGCAAGCAGCTGTTTTACAAGCCCACCATTACTCTCTGCAAATATCTGGAGGCGTGGCTTTGGGGGAGAGTCTGAAGAAAGGGGGCGGGACTTTTTTTAATTAAAAATGTAGTTTGCCTAAACTGTTTTTTTTTCAAGATCACCTACGACATCTTTACCAGTTGCCATTACCTTGTGTTATTGTAAATGTGTTAGCTTTTTCGTCTTTTATAAATCTACATTCTTTTTTTTTAATGTTCTTGATATATTTACGTTTCTATAAATATGTTTTACAAGTGTAACGTATGGCTTTGTGAATGAATTTCCAGATGGGAAATTTGATTCATAATTAAACATAGTAATATAACAATATTAATAACATTTGTTTGACTCAATAATCCACATATTTATCCACTTATGAATTCCGAGTAAAAACATGTTTTTACTTTTGAGAAAGTTAAATACAAGTAGGAATTTTCTGTATTTTTTTAATGTTCAAATTCCTGGTGTTTGCTTTCCATTCTTTAGTTCCAAAGATAAGTGATCAACAACTGACAGATATTTAAAGAAGAGTTTGCCTTGGTTAGATTTATAAACAATATTTAAAAGGACTTATGGACATGGGCCAGAGACGTCTTCTGCTTAATCACACAACTGCACGGTAAAAAAAAACTAATGATGCATTCGCTAATTAAACTTGGAAAAAAATATATAAAATCACAGTTTTGCATAAATCCTAGCAGAGGTTAATTTAAATGGTTCGCCCTGGACTGGAGGATTATCTGTTGCATTTGAAGCACGACTAAGAAAAACAGATGAGGAGGTAGTAGGAGAGAAAGAAAAAAAAACAAGACACATTTGAGACCAGATTTTCTCAGTCTCCAGTGCTTTGTAATACTTTTCCCAGCTTAGCTTGATGGAAAGTTTTGGAGATGTAAACAACCTTCTTGCCCACGCATGCACTTGGAAACCTCAAAGCATATTAAGGAGCCCACAGCGGATTATTCACATTTGCGATGTTTGTTATGACTGGATCAATCTCGTTGCAGTAATAAAGGATGAACTGTCCTGCGTGAACCGCACGCCGCCTCCCACTGACTGCTTTGTCTCCTCCACAGACCATGGAGTACTCAGGGGTCCCATCTGTGACACTGATAGTTGGCTGTGGTCTGTCCTGCCTCTCCTTGATCACGTTGGCAGTGATCTACGGTGTGCTATGGAGGTAATTAGAAACGGGGGGAACTTAATTTTCAAGCGAAGGAGCCGCTGATAACAGTGAATTTATACATTTGTTTTTTTAGATATATTCGTTCTGAGCGTTCCATCATCCTCCTGAACTTCTGCTTATCCATCATCTGCTCCAACATCTTGATCCTGGTCGGACAAACACAGACTCACAACACGGTAAGTGTCACATGATGTAATGGTTGCTTTGGGTTACAATAACAACATGCTGGTGTTCATTAGTTACAGATTGCTAGGTTCATAATGAAAATGTGGAAAGAAAATGCAAATATTAATCAAATTTCCTTTTGAAAAGGTTGACATTTGAAATAATTGTGCTCGTTGTTATTCAGGAGAAGCTTAATAAGTTTGAAGGCGCCTCTTGTGGGATTTGTTTTTTGCTTTTGTTAGGAGAGTTATTTATTTACCTCTTTATAAATGAGTTGGCATCTTTCTGTCTCTCAATTAAATGAATAAACATACAACTTGATAACAAAATACAACTTAATACAAAATAAAGGTGATGGATTTTTGTTCCTTTTGTTTATTGTAAGTGCAGTGGAAAAGGTCCCCATAAAAAAAAATGAAATATGTCAAATTTTATTTACACTTTAACCAAATTTAATACAAAAAAACGAATGATGATGTTCAGACTTCTAGATCCTCTCTACAGTTTCAATGCTCTTAATCCACCTGAACATTTGTTTTCAAATTTAGTTTTTTTGATTCTTTGTCTTTTCCATTCAAATTATTTCTATTTTTTGGTACTTTGTGTTTTAGCTAGTGTAACATACTCCTCTGACTAACTCACATGTTTCAAATGTTGAAGTCTTCCTCTCCAAGATGCTGTAAGTCCCTCATCATGACCATGTTTTGAACGTATTACTTTATAAAGTTCTCCCCCGTCTAGAATCTGGGCAAACAAGAGGTTACAAGATCGAAGCTCAATATGACGTAACAATGGACTATACTTTACTGTAATAACGTCCTGCTTTGTTTATACAAAGAGCAACTTGGAGATGGAGACTTCCTGGATTGATGACATGTAGTCATTGACCAATCACAGCAGAGTGGGTGTGGTTATGGTAAACAAGATGTATTAGGAAAAAGAAAGTGTTTTCAGTGGGCGGGGCTTAAGCACATTTTCTAATGTATATATTTAAATAAAGAGTTTTGTACAAACAAACAGATACTGATGATTATAATAGAGTCCAATATCTATTTAAGACACACTTAAATCAACACATTAGTTGACATTTAAGTGTGTTGCTATGAACCAAGGTTTTAGTTCAACCATTTTTCTTCATTATCCTCTTTATATGCAATTCATTTTATCAGTAGTTTTGAAAAGAAGTGTGGTCTCAAAGCTGTTTCTGCAAGCATCTTGTTTAGGGAATGTAACACACTTTTCAGAAAATAAATAGACGTGTGAAAGAAGTGTGAATTGTTTCAAACCTGACAATTGCCATTAACTTTCCCCTTGCCTGGTTCTTTACAAGCTACTCGCTCACGTTAAAAAATTAAAAAACTCAAATCTTGGATCATTTTTGCATAAAATGCAGACACTAGATTTATAGCTGTAGTTCAACCGGGCAAACCGCAATCATTAACAAGTCAGAATAGTTTGGCAGTTGAGGAGCTTTTTCTTTCCACTGTGGAAGTGTTGGAGCGGGAAGGAAGACTTGTCAGGCGAGCCAGCCAAAGACTAATGAAATCATTGGGATCCTTCCCTTAGAGAATCTTGTAATGGGGGACTATAAAGCTTGGTTTTAAAAAACTTCAGCCGCGGATAAAAAAAAAAACCCGCCTCTCACCCTTGCATTACTGGAATGAGTCAATATCTTTACAGCAGGGACGGAAGCTATTGTTGCTACAATGACATTGAGAGTTAGACTTGAGATCTGAATGTGAAGGACAACGGCCGCGGCTATAGACAAACAATAAATATGTATCACTTCTTTTGCTGCAGCTTTGTCAAGTAAACAAACAGGCTAATGTAAAAGATTGTTTGGCAAACATTGGCCCGGGATTTACAGGCTGCCCACACAGATGCCCTTCACAGCCATTTGGCAGTACTTCCACAATGACACAGACATTTTTTTTTTTGTATTGTGTAACCATATTCTTCTGGGTGCACCTTCACCATTTGCTGAAAATACACTTTCCCTCATTATGTTCTCAGACTTTTTCCTCATTTACTGTTTTTGCTTTCATGCTTTTACTGCGCTTTACTGCTTTATCGCTGCGGTGAAATATTCAAGCAGAATATACGGCTAATTTGGAAAAGAACATCGGAGCACCCGGAACGATAGTGATTTATTTAAGGGGGATAAAAGGAGAAAGTGGATGAGCGGGGATCAGGAGCAGCGTGGTATGAACCAACTGAAAGAATACCATATCCAATACCCAGTCAAGGAATCTGGTTCTTGTACTTATGTGGGATTCTTTAATTCGGTCAATGCTCAAAAAGAGCATCCAGGCAACCACAATGTACATTAGGACCAGATCAGTGTGCTTGAATGGAAATAGGGCATTGTAAACAAGCCCAGCCTGGGGGGCAGCAGGAAAGAAACCAGAGGCTTGTTTTTCTTCCAGAGTTGGCTTCACTGGAGGTCAGGGATTTTCTTATGAGACCACATTACTAACCAGGGCATAGGGATCCCCAACCTTTCTTACAGACCAGTTTAACGTTGGCATCATCGCTTTGACAATCAAAAACAATACACAGTTAAAATATTTACTTTAAAAGGCCAAGACACATAAGACAAACACAGGAGTCCCAGAAAATCAGGGAAAAGCACGAAAAAGAATGTCTTAAGATGTGTATTGTCAGTAGACAGGAGTAGAGGGAAAGGAAGAATATTCCAAAGCTTAGGAGCAACAGTCTGGAAGGATTTCTCTTCTCTGGTCCGGAAGCGTGTTCAGGAACCATCAGTAGATTCTGATCCTAGATCAGATGAGTGATGTAAGGAGGAGCCTGACCATGAATAGCTCTTAAAGTAAGAATAAGAATTTTAAAATTGATCCTGAAAGAAACTGGCAGCCGGTGAAGAGTTTTTAAGGATCGTAGGAAATGTGAGTTCTTCTACTAGAGCATGTCAGAATTCTCGTGCAACCTTTTTGTAATCTTTGTGTTATCTGGCCCCAAAATAATGTGATTAAGGTATCCCTTGTGATGAGATGAACAGGGCCTGCGGGTCATCTTGACCCAGAGACAACACAAGGGTTGAAAAGAAACAGTCATAATCAAAAGAACAAAAATTAAATGAACAAAACATTCTCTTTCTGTGCTGCACCGGATACATATGACTCACTGAATGGTACCGGTCACCAGACCAGAGGTTGGGGCCCACTGTAGCAGAACAAAACAATCCAAAAAGTGAGTGAATTAGTTCCCTGGAAAATGAAGATAAGAATAAAGAGGAATAAGTACAGTTCTGTCACACAAGTCTACCTTCCTGAACCGTCATTAAAGTAGTAAAGAGTTCATGTCAATGTTAAGTTGCTAAAAATTCACTCTGAATAAGTCAAACCCATCAAGATACGTTTAGAAACGTCCGGAATAATGAGGCCGCTGGAAGAGACTTGACGTCTAATCTTGATTTAATTAAGCAGAAACAGCAGAATCAACACATCGTCGGTCGACCCTTAAACACGCGCCACTCAAAAGGAGAGCTCAGAAGAATGAATGCGTCACACGTTTTTCCGCTCTCTCCCCCTTTGTCAACCGGGCTGATTCGACGACTTGTCAGATCTAATTAGGGCTCCAGTCATCTCGGAGTCTCGATTATGGGGGCCACCACTTAACTCGGGCCTTATGCTCCTAATAGGATCTCTGTCTCGGAAATCTGTGCAGAGATTAGATAGTTTTCCACCAAAGAGGCGTGAGTGCTTTGTCTTTCAATGTGTAGATTATACATTAAAAAAAGCTGGTTGCAGTTTTTCCATTTGTTATTCAAGTCTTGTTTCATTTTTTATAACCATATCGTAGTTGAGATTATCAAGATGCTAATAAATTCAACGTTTACCTAAAGTATATTTGAATTTAGTCACACAAGGAAGAAAGGCGTTGGGGTTTGTCAGTGGTCGTTACTTTACTTTCGTCTTGTCCTAACAGTACTCGGTTATATTTGATCAGTCATGACCAGAAACCCATGTAAATGGAGGTCTTAGCAGATGAGGAATCAGCCACAGTGTGGGTTTAATTGCCGTACTGCCTGACAAAGCCTCGCTTGTCTCGATTTTTTTTCTTTTTCCTCCTTTAAGAAGTGCATATAATTGGCTCCATTGTTTGCGGAGTTGCTCATCGTCTAATGGAAATCATCTCTTAGTTGTGGAGGTGTCCTCTGGGGAGCAGGGAGTCAGTGAGTCACCTTTGTCTGCGCTTCTGCTTTTGTCCTCTGTCAACGTTCATCTCTGTTCGTGCGCAGGAAACGAAGCAGACATTGTTTGGCTTTCCTAGGAAGTTTGGATTAAACAGAGCCCGCGTCTCAAAGATGATACTGCTGTCAAACTCTAATGAGTGAAGAATGTATAATACATCAGTCTCGCAGAAGTCGACTCCCAGCAGGTCTCGTTTTCTGTCAAAATTCGGGGGCTGCGGGGACTCTTTTTTTTTTTTTCCAAATTGTTTTTACACAAAGGCTCATTCTTATCATGTCACTCGTATGTGCCTTCCTGGAACAAGAACTGCTTCCCTTCAGATTTGTGGATTTAATTTTGGGATGTCTAAATGAGTTTGAAATTGTCACCTCTTTTTTGTACTTCCATCTTAAACTTGAATGAGCTGCTTTCTTGTAAGGAAGTAATGTCCCTATAAATTATGAGAGACATATAATTAAATACATTATGAGCTTCTATTTCGGCAACTTGAGTCATGATTACGGTACAGAAAAAGACACTAAAAGAACGATGCAATACCTTGAAAAAGAAGGTTTTTATATATCGTATCCACTTTGAACCTGTTGTTTGTTTGTCGTCCTTCACTTGAAAAACATGAGGCCACTTGTTGCTTGATTCTAAAGGAGAGTGCTTCAAACAAAACAACAACATCCACTCAGGACGTCTCTGCACTGCAGTGCTTCCACGAGGTTGCATTCTTTTTACTTACAAACCTTGCATTATGGGACACGACAACAATATTTGCTATTTTTATCTTAACATTTTTTTTTACTTTTAGTCTATTTTCATTTTAGAAAAAGCCAAATTTACCCGGTTATGTGCATGGGTATCACTTCAGTCTAACTTCTTGAGTCTAATCTATAGTCTTTAAATCCTTTCAGGACGCAGCTAGGAACCAATCAGATTTCTTCACACTGGCTAATCAAAGCATTATTCATCCGTTTATAAGCGTTCGCCTGTGACATCTTTTCGACGACAGGACATGAGCAAAGAAAATCTTTCTTGACCTTAACCTGCTTTTATGGAGCCACCACGAATTACACCCCATCATCCCCTCTAACCCACCTCCATGTCCATCCATTTTTCAATGCAGTTCTTGCCTCCGTTCCTCTGTTGCCATGGATACTGTCACAGTGCACTCATCATCTTCTAGCATTTGCCTTCCTAAAGGGCAGCGTCAACTCCGGGGTTTCAACTTTGTTTTCGTGTGTCTATTCAAAATCAAAGTCATCACAACGTCACCGGGACAAATGTTTTCACGATCTGAATTTAGCAGGATGACTACGGTCCATTGGTTACCAGGCCGCACAGATAATGTTTTTTTTTTTTTAATATTATTTCTGTTCTATTGATAAATACAATCTGAATTGTGTTTTATTCTTTTAAATGAAGGTATTTTATTTCAAGGTAACATTAGGCTGTGACTCTTGAAACTTTTTTCAGTCAAGATTACTTTCAAAATAAACCTGTAAATGAGTGAAAATTTGTGAAAAGCAAGCCAAAGAATGCTCTATGAATATAATTTTGACATGAAACTGGTTCGCAGTATAAAAAACACAGCTGTACACAACTTAAATTCACAGACAGACAGACAGACAGAGAGACAGATATAATGTCTGTGATATGGGAGTGTGATTCGTGTTCAGCACCATGGACAGCAACAATATGTGGGAAGAGAAAAGCGCTGGATAAAAATCACGTTTTCTGGAAATAACCTTCTTAGATCCAATACAAATAGTCGACTTGGAGTATGTCAAGGTATATTTTCAACCTATACAACAACAAAATTCATTAAATAGCTGATAATCGCATACTAGTGATGGGCTCACGGCGCCTCATGATACAGATGTGTAGTGAATACACTGTATCATCATTTTGAGGCCACTAGATGATAACAATCTTTATAATGTTTGGTTTGATCCCCAATAAAATGAAACCTGGCATAAGTTCCAAACTTAAAGTGCCATTTAAAAATGTAGAAACTGTATCATGATACAGTTTCTACACTACACAGCGGCATCACACCTGCATTACTACTGCATAATTAGGAAGAACAGGATGTCAGATAAAATAGAGCTGACAAAATCAAATCGATAAAACTGCTTGACAAAAAGGTTAATACATTTAAAGTAATTACATCAAAATGCTTGTTATTTTTGTAATTATTATCTTCATTGTATAAAGCAAGGAGGTTCAAATGATCCTTCATCGACCTGATGAATGTAGACGGTAGCCTACCACACACAATGCTGCTTTACATTAGAAAAGAACAGACACCATTTAATATTTATGTTCCTTTAACGTACCATATGCAATATGTATCGAGTCCTTTTACTTCCGCCAGAAAGATTCATTTAGTAGCCTTTTTTTTTCTTTCAGCAACATTTCCCGCGGAGTTATAAATGGGTCTCAATGACGTTTTTAGGACAAGTTGATAATGGGATTACTTGTGTGTGTGTGTGTGTGTTTTTTGTTACTATCTGGACTTCCACTGTGTCCTTCTTGACAAGACTGAAGTGCGTTTTTTTTATACGTAAAGATACTGTATCATGAGACTATAATATTTGGCTCTAAAGCACTAATCCAATTAAACCTTGGCTCATTTTTAAACTTAGAGTGCCATCTAGTGGCCTTTTAAAATGAAGAAACTGTATTGTGATACACAGCTACATCACTACTGCATACTGTAAATATCATTAATACTAATCACATAAAATAGAACTGACACAGATAATACTTCACCAAAACATTGTAACACAATCAAATTCATATAACATCTTAAAATACTTTCAACATCCAAATGTATTGTATCATGAACCAGTGTCTTCACTACACAGATGGTTCATGAGGCTAAAGTGCTACTTGACTTAAACTTAATCACATTTTTAAAGAAAATAGTTTATTTAATTAACACATTTTAATTCACTTTGACTGTGACATTCATGAATTAAGGATAAAAGTTAACGTCTACACTTAACCTCGCGGCCCGAGCCCGACTATCTATCGACCTACTATAAAAGTCCAAACTGACTGACGTGATCGTAACGATTCGGGCTTTTCATTCCTGCTGAAGGTTTCAGTGGCGATCTCCTTCCTCGCTACCACGCTCGGCCATTAGCGGAATTAGCACATGTCAAATTGACCTTGAGGAATTCATGATGACTCATGAATCAGGAGGAAAGGTCGATGGCAGCGAAGATTGGACGCGAGCGGCTTTGACATTGCGTCCGATGGTTTCCGGAGAAAATAAGATGTTAATCGCGTTTAATTATTAGCTTCATTAAAAGACGACTCTTTGGTTATATAACGGGGAAATCTAGTATAAAATCCCTCAGATGTGACACACACTCGGTGTGCCCTTGAGCAACACAGCAGCCTTCAATCAGACATTCATCTTGTGTTTTGTTCGGATTGTGTGTTTATGTAAAGGAGACATGTTGAAATACTATCTAATGAAATCACCAGACGCATGAAAACGTCCCAATCAGCGCTAACAATGATGTAACGCAGGATTAGCGTCTCGTGTGAACCTCATTGGCACCACAGGCAGCTCATGGATTTAGTGGTTTTCTCTGTGGGGCTCTAAAGAATATGGGAGATCTCACAGTGTGTCGACGACGCCCTGGGAGATCGTGGCAGACTCCCTCTGCTGAGATATTGCTTCTGCCCCGGATCTACAGGGGGAAGGATTATAATCGGTTCTCACTCACGACCAGGCAGCAAGCGAGACAAGATTCTTTTCGATACACCTTTATTTCTAATCGGGGCCTTAAATAATCCCATCTGGACACGTCCGTCCGTGGAATGAAGACTGACAAGCTAATGGAGCTGCAAAGTGGAGCCCCGTTAACAAGTCGGGATCCTGAATCATTGTTGTTGTGTGTTCCCTGTCTCCGTCTGTAAACCTGTTGACCTTGGCTAACTTGAGGGATCAAGCGGAATACTAATAAGCATCCATGATTCCCCGGCAGACTCTCTTGTCTCGGTTAGCGTCGATTCCCTCCGATGCCGCTCTTCAAGCTGACATTTTTTTTTCTTTTCACTCACTGAACTGAGCCGGTGGTCGAGACAGGGACATGGTGTTAGTTCTGCAAGACCGCTCGAAGGAAATCGGCAAAACCTGGCACTGTTGGCCTCTTCAGCCGCGGCTCATCCTTCATACGACAAAAATGGCTTGAACGTCGTGTGCGACATTTTAAATTCCTCAGGAGTCGTTCAGTTAGCATTTGTCAAAATACCGGCAGTGACATTTTTAAAGCATATTCCCACAAACTTGAACGGATAAATGGTTAATTCAATAAGTTTAAAATAACATTAGAAGATGAACTGTATGCCAATCATATCGACGTAGACCATGGCCATCAGAATATTTTAAAATTTTAAATTTCAATTATTACTTCTTCATTTATTGAAATGTAGAATTTGTTTTTAATTGAATAATTTAACTTAATAACTTCTATTATGAAAGGTTGATTTTGTTTTTATTGAAAAATAATTATCAAATCTATATTTAAAAGGGTGTTTTTTCTGTATTGAATAATTTAATTTAATAGTTTTTTTACACATAGCATTTGATATTTGACTTCCAATAACTACAAAAAAAGAATAAAAATAAAAATGTGTAGCTTTTAAAATGTAGTATAACCTGGTGGCAATATAAATTATACCAACATTTTCAGAATCAATTGAAAAGGATACTAAATAAATAAATAAAATAAAATCTATTCAGAATATCTTAAATTCAATTGTTTAAAATTGTTTAATAAATATTCGACATCTCAATATAGAAAAAAATGAATCCAATTATTAAATAAATCAATTCAATGCAATAAAAAAACATTTTTTCAATTAAAAAAGTTAACAGTGAAATTTAAAAAAGTTTAATTCAGCAATTTAATATTCAGATGGCACTGATATCCGTCTATACAATTAAGGTGTGACAATATGTGAGCGTATGTTAATCTATAGATAATATAGATTAAAGAGTTCCTTAATACAATAATTAACGTGTAGGCAATTAAGAAAATTCCCTGTAATCTGTGGTTTCAGCTCTTCATAGGATCCAAATAAGGTCCATAGGATCTTATTTAATACTTTGCTACCTGACGTATGAAGTAGTCTGTACAGTCTCAACTGGCAGAGCTTTTGTTGAACTTGGTCTAAAGAAAACTAAACATGCAGCTAAAGAGAAGTAACTTTAGTTCAAAGCCCTCAATTATTTCACCAGAAACACTGGAAGTATTACTGGAAAAAGAACATCATTAAAATATGAGAAAAAACAACTTGCAAACGGTTGCCAAACAAAGCTTTTAGTCATGAAATTCATGTTTGGATGCTAAAAGCTTATGACTCCACATCTACAAAAGAAAATAAAAAAATGAAAATAAAGCAACTTGAAAGAAGTTGAAATGGATCAATTGGAACATTCTGTTAACAGAGTTTTGTCAAATAACCTCAAATAGCTTAATTTGCCTTCTTCCTCCAAGGATTTAAAAAAATATATTGTGATTAAAATCTTCAATTATTTTCCCTTTCAACAGGGTGTCTGCATCATGACTACTGCCTTCCTGCACTTCTTCTTTCTGGCGTCCTTCTGTTGGGTCCTCACGGAGGCCTGGCAATCCTACATGGCAGTGACAGGAAAGGTTCGGACCAGGCTGATACGCAAGCGCTTTCTCTGTCTGGGCTGGGGTAAGTCAATCGTATGATTGGAAAGCGCTCCATTATTTCCCATCATCCCTCACACCTGCTAGTTCATTTAAAAGGGATCTTCCGAAGTGTATTTCTGAGTTAGCGCACGTCTTTTTCTCATCCGATCACATTCTGTTTGGGTCTGGGCTGCAGACTTGTCTTCTCAGGCATCGCCACCTGCTCTCTTAGGCCCCTAGTTTGCAAAGATCTTCCTGCTAGCTTAAATCTTAACTTTCCATGTAATACACATGGTTCAAATTTCATTTTAAATTTGACTTTTCATCCCCTTTACAATTAACAAAAAGATTAAATTCTGTAAGTCTTCCTTACTCAATACACATCGTTTGAATTCCATCTAAATTGGATGTATTTAAACTTTGAGGGAGGGTCCTTCTTAGTGTGTATGTAGGGGCCTGAGACGAGAGGTAGGTTCCTGAGAGAGCAGGTAGAGGGGGGGGCCCCGAGAAGAGAGGTCTGCACCCAGACTGTATTGAAGCTCTGGGCAGGTAAACTTGGCTTTCGCCATCAGGAGAATGCGAGGTGTGGTTTTTTTTCCTGCAGAGATGACCTTGCGCTCAGAAAAAAAAGAACGTGGGCATTTCTTCCAAAAAAACAAAATTCAATCACATTTTCCCGCATGCATTGTATTGGATTCCAGTCCCACGACTTCCCACTGCGGATCACACACGTATTCAATTACACATCAATCACGCTTGTTAATTAGTTGAGTTTCTGTATTTCATTACTCATCGTCTACATGTGTGAATCGCACTTCGATTGGTTGCTTCTCTCAGACGCGCAGAAATATCTGCTTTAAAAAAAAATCAATTTGATTATAAAAGAGCCCACACTCATTCTCCTTGTTACCTAGCAACAAACTGGGCTCTTAGTCATTGCTGTGCCGCTGCTGTAAAGGAAAGAAAAAAAAAAAAAAAACGAACGAAGGTTGTTCAAAATCACAGATCTTTCTTCAGAAAATAATTTTCAAAAGTATTATTTGTTTCTCGATTAATCCTGTCAAGGGCAACTTTAATATTGACAGGGGTTTTATTTTCGAAACTGAAATCCTCACTTGTAGCAGTTGAGCTCCAGCAGCGCCGCCGCCGCCGTGATTTATGACGTGCTTGTGTACACTCGACACTGCGGAGAGGCACCGGCTGACCACGGGGTCCTCGCCTCGTGCCTCCAGGAAACTGATTACATCAATAGCACCTGCCTGCATTGCTCCACCAGGAAAAAAAAAAAAAAAAAAAAGGCTTAATATTCTGAGCACACAGTCGTGAAGAGTGGAACCATTAAACCGATCCATAACATGAACAGTGTTAGGAGTTAGGATACGAGTTTCTTCTTGACTTCTGATTTGAATTTTTTGGGAAAAAGCAAAGTGATAGTAATTGAAATGAAATGAGTGGAAATGTCAACGAGTTCAGCTGCTGCTTTTTTCTTTTGTTTATAATGAGAAACTAGTTTCACTTTGATGACTTCACGGCGCGAGATCTTTGTTTTCTATTTCAACAAGAGATTCGCTCCGATTAATTATCGATTGTTTTCCTCTTTAGGATTACCAGCTTTGGTCGTGGCCATTTCCATGGGATTCACAAAAACAAAAGGCTACGGAACATCCACATAGTAAGTTTTCGCCGTTTAAAGTTTGTCCAGTTCAGGGTGACGGGTATGAACGTCTGATTTGAGGATGGAAGTTGACAAGACGTCCAAATTTTTCCCTTGAATACTTCTACTACACCAGTGTGGTCGCTTCACATAGCCCTCAAAACATACTCAAAAAAAGTAATTAGCAGTCCTGAAAATGACTATATGAAAGATTCTTAATATTAACCCACACTTCCTATTTTTTATTATCATATTTACTAAGTGTGGGGACAATTTTCACAAGTGTGAAAAGTCCCCAAAAGATTTAGCACCTGACATTTAACTTTATGATTTAGCTAGTGTCCTTTCAGCTTGACCTAAAAACCCTGTTACCCATAGTAGAATAGATAAACTGCTAATATGTCTTAAACAAACTATTTATTTATTGGCTTTTCCAGATTAATCTTACCAACCTAAAATGCGTACTATATACCACCTCACCCACCGCGCGCATGCATTTTGTATTGTTACTTTCTTTAGGAAGGTTCACAAATATTTTTATTATTGTAATTATTTAACTTGTTTTGTATCTTCTTTTAATATTTATATCATCACAGAGGCACAAAAAAAAACTTAAATCTTTGAGTTCTTGAAACTTGTGATTGTTTGATGAAGCCTTGTGAAACAGCTGATGATGTATCATGATACAGTGTCTTCGATTCAAAAGGCCACTAGATGGCACTCTCTGCTTTATGATCTTTTTAATGAAACCAAACATAATTTTCTTACTTAGAGGGCCATCTAGTGTCAAAATGACACTGTATCATGATACAGTGCCTTTGATACAAAGTTGTTTCATGAAGCTTCATCACTGTACTGTAATTCCAGTTTTAATGAAGGAAATTTTGCAACAAATGATATTATTTTATTTAAAAGTTAGTTCATAGCAATGCTAGCCTCAGTTATATATTTATATATATATATATATATATATATATAAATATATATATAAACACACACACACACATGTTGTTATTCATATTTATCTCATATACTTAATGGAAACGTCTGGAAATGATTTCTTAAAAAATATATTATTTTCAGGTAGACGGAAAATATGAAGAATCTATCATACAATGACAATCTAGTATGAAAACAGCCCGATCGAAAAGTCCCACCTGCTCCGTTGAATCTGAAAATAGCTCAGCACAAACCCAGTCCCTAACAATGCCCTATACACCATTTTATTTTATTTTTTTTAAAGGTATGTCTTTTGTTGCCCCACTCGTCATGTAAATGTACAGCAACACGACAATCCAAAGTGTCACAACATCCTCCTAACAAAGTCCCACAAACCTCATCAAATCCCAAATAGCTCAGCACGAACCCAATTGCGAGTGAGTTGTATCCCTGCTGGATACCAAACTCATAAACACTGCTCAAGATCTCTTTAGCATTTTATTAGCTTGTGGAACTTCGGAAATAGACTTCCAGCATATGGCGCCTCTCCCCTGACGATAGACACAACACTATTGGATGCGGGCGTGTATCATTAACTCAGATATTAATGCTTGAGTCGAAGTTAACTGCTTTTTTTTTCCCTCCTCTCCTGTGTTCCCTGCAGCTGCTGGCTGTCTTTGGAGGGTGGACTTCTCTATGCCTTTGTTGGTCCAGCAGCTGCTGTTGTTCTGGTATGAAACAGATTTTCTATGATGCCACGGTTTGTTTCTCTGTAGAATCCAAATTAAACGAAGAAGATAAAATCTCTTGTTAATAATGCAATGAGAATTTGGATTTAAAACATTTTTTAATTTACTAGATTATTGTTTTAACTTAAATATTATTCACTATAAATGTTGATTCATTTTTTTTTTTTAGCATTTAAACACAACTCTTATTTTGCACATTTTGGAAGGATAATTGGAATATTGCAAATATAATTAAATTTGTGTTACATTGTGTTTCAGGCACAAAAAAATTAAGATAATTATATATATATATATATATCATATACAGTGTATATCTTGTTTGAACAACTTGATGTAAATGTGGTCAAATATAACTGTTTTTATCTTCTAGAAATTGAAATAGCTCATTTATTGTACCGTAAAAATGTTTTTTAATTAAATTATTATTATTATTATTATTATATAAAGCGCACCAGATTAAAAGGCACACTGTAAATAAAGTGCACCTTCTATTCCGGAAAATACGGCAAGTTATATAAAGTTAAAAATAATTAAAGACAAATTTTCAATAAAAAGCAAAAAATTAATAACAAATAAATGAATTAACAGTCAAAGAAATACAACGTTTTTCTTATATTCTTTATAGTGGGTAGAAAATATCATTTAATATATATATATATATATATATATATATATATATATATTTTAATGTTTTCCTGCACCAGTTTATCCATATTTTAAACTTTAGCTTTGAAAGACTTGACTTGTCAAACTCCAGGGTCGAATTCACCCTTGTTAGGTTATTTTAAATGGCCTGCAAGAGCTATAGATAAGTACAGCTTTCTTAATTCGACTGCAGCAAGGCCTATCATGACAAATCTTGCAATTTTGTACAAGTTGTACAAGTTGAGACAACGTTGATCGCCTGACTTTAGAAGACAACAAAAATTACTCGCCTATCATATCATACACTTTAATCATTATCTGAAGTGGTGAGAATTAGGGATCACATCATTTTTATGGATATTTTTGGTGTCAATAATATTATATTAAACACAAAAATTATGTTTTTATTAGATCAATTTAAAGACATCAAAACAAGAGCACATCATTAAAAGTGGATTTTAAATCAAACTGTTCACCTCAAAAGTCCTGTTAAATAGATTTATTTAGTTTTCAAAGAGGCCTTAAGTCGTGCCGTTCTTTGTGACTGCAGCGGCGGCTAATAATAGTGGAAGGTGCCTTTGACGAGACAAGTGTTACTAGTCAGCCAGGTCTTTCCTGGAGGCTTGTGTCAGGAGTGTGCACAGCATTGCCTCACACCGTCGCCGAAATACGACAGGGGAGGTGGGGGGGGGGGGGCAAACAACAAAAGCTAGAGGTCGGAGTTCGGTTCAGACGGGAAAATTGAGTGAAAAAACACCCAGGAGACAGTGACATCCATCACTTCCCGCCCTCAGAAATGTCGATATATATTTAGCACCCGTTTGCTGTTGAGAATCTTATGACGCCGTTTCCCCTTCTTTCCAGGTCAACATGGTGATTGGTATCTTGGTGTTTAATAAATTAGTGTCCAGAGATGGTATTCTGGACAAAAAGCTGAAGCACCGAGCAGGGTATGACAGCACGTCCTTGTTAGTACCTTTTGTTTTCTTCTTCTCTTCACAAATAATACACATATAGGATGTACTTTCATATGTTGATGTTAGACCTGTATATTTCCCTGTAAGAGAATTAGTAGCAAAGGAAAGAAAGAGGTCAGATGTCCCTCGGGATGTATTTCTTTGGCAGAATAAGACCACGTAGAAACTCACACACACACATGCATGCATGCTGACACACACTTGGCCAGCTGCTGCTGTTGCTATAATGGCAGGGTGAGTTTAAAGTCAGAGCGATGGCCGTTAGCATTGTTTGTCATCTTGTTGTTCTCTCTCCGTCCCACAGACAGATGAGTGAGCCGCATACTGGATTAACTCTCAAGTGTGCCAAATGTGGTGTTGTCTCGACAACTGCTTTATCAGCAACTACAGCCAGCAACGCGATGTAAGTGCCTGTCAGTGTCTGTGAATCAATAACGCCCGCTGCTCTGAAGAGTCGGCGTATATACAGTGTGTTCGGCAGAATTCGCCGCCGTGTAAACTGATGGTGGGAAGATGAAAAAAAAAACATCTATATTTCACTCACATTTCGTCATGTTTACACCGTTTTTGTGAAATCCAGGGGGCGCTCTAACCCTTTGCCGATTTTGCCTATGTCCTGTTCAGGGCGTCGCTGTGGAGTTCCTGCGTCGTCCTGCCTCTGCTGGCTTTGACCTGGATGTCGGCGGTGCTCGCCATGACCGACAAACGCTCCATCCTTTTCCAGATTCTCTTCGCCGTTTTCGATTCGCTGCAGGGCTTCGTCATCGTGATGGTGCACTGTATCCTACGAAGAGAGGTGAGTGGCGTCGCCTTCTTACGAGGAAAGCCAACACGTCTTTTAAAACCATCTCTTCACGTGGTACAAAAGCAGAGGGAAAAAGTGGCAGGGAATGTATCTAGGTCATTTTTGATAACCTAGTTAGAGGGAGAATCTCACAGGGTGAGAGAATTCAACATCCAAATAACATGGTAGAGAACTGGTTCCCATGGCAAACCGAGGTTTCATTCGGTAACAGTTGAAATCAGGAGTTTGGTAATATCTGTTACGATTTTAAGCCGGAGAAAAGATTCTGAAAGTGTGTGCCGATACCTTTGATTCCATTTATTCCGAAGCATTAGAGATGGTTTTTTTTAATTGTCGATGTTTTCACGCAGAGTTTCCCAAATTAACCACTAGCTTGGCATCTGATTCGTCCTTTGAAAAACTGGCTTGAAAAGCAGCCAGGGAAAAGAACAATTCTGCCAAACAACATCCTGAAATGACTATAGTTGGCAAGCCTCAATTTAAAAAAGAAAAATCTGTTGGCTAACCGCTGACAAGATACCATAGTGAGCAGTGAGATGTAATAGTATACTACTGATTGGTAAATTCTCTGCCTTAACAATCATATAATACATATATTTTTAATAATTCGTTTAACAAGAAATACTGATGCGTTTATTAACTAAACATTTCAATATGACAGTTACTGACAAAATAGGACCTCATAGGCACTTGATTTAGAACTCTGCAGCCAGAATTCTGACCTGCTCTAGTAGAAGAACTCACATTTATCCAATCCTTAAAACTCTTCACTGGCTTCCAGTTTCTTTCAGGATCAACTTTAAAATTCTGGTTCTTACTCTCAGATCTATTCATGGTCAGACTCCTCCTTACATCAGTGATCTGATCCAGACTTACACCCCAGCTCGGGCTCTGAGGTCTTTGGATCAGAATCTACTGATGGTTTCTCGCTCACGGTTTAGGACCAGAGGAGAGAAATACTTTGCAGTAAAGGAAAGATACAGTGAAAGAGCTGATTGTGTTTGACACTTTGCCCAGAACTATTGTGCCACATTCCCAAGACTATACACCAATTGTATGGTACATTTATTTGAGACTCATTTTAAGCTTCTTCTTCAACTATAACCATTTTGAATGGGCTTGTTATCTTAAAACCCAAAGCTGTTGTCCATCTCTTTAACGTGATTCTGCCTCCACTTTAGGTCCAGGATGCTTTCAGATGCCGCCTCCGAAATTGCCAGGACCCGATCAGTGGTGACGCAACAGGAAACTTCCCTAATGGTCATGCTCAGATAATGGTAGGCTGTGGTACCCACTGTTATCAAGAATCATTAGACGCTCCATAATTTAAGCAGACCTAATGTTCCCTGGTTATTTATGATACACCAATACGCCTCTTGCTCCACAGTGACCTTCATTTAGTGCTTCGCATATTTCTGATTCATTACAATCCCGTTGTCTGCTCCGGCCCATTGTTCGGTTTATCCCATTACAATTCTGCCGAATGAGGAATGGTCGTAGGTGCAATTACATTTCTACGGCCTCTGAAGCTCAGACTTTATTTCAGTTTGATTGGAATTGCTCGACATGCGTGTGTTTGCCAATCGCGACTCCTCATGTGGAAATAGAAGAGCGCTCTCTTGTTGACCTTTTTACCGGATGCACCAGTCACCGTTCATCTCAAGAGGACAATGGCGGATCATAGGAGTTGTATTCATGCCACTTTGTCCCTGGTGATTTAATATATTCATTAAAAATCACAGTGAACTCCAGTCTGTTACCATCTCTGATAGTGTCAGGATGAAGTGATAATGACACAGCATGTTATTTATGAATTCTTTTAACATGGAATCTTGACCTCGATTGTGCCCTGTTTGCAGACGGATTTCGAAAAGGACGTGGACATCGCTTGCAGATCAGGTATGAACACCGGGCAATAACAAGATTCTCCTCGCTTTGCATCCGTAAACCCCAAAAGGGGGTTGACGGTAAAAATAGCTGCAGTTACATAACAAAGAACGATCCCCACGGGGTTTTTTAACAGTAACGACAGAGGCAGAGTTTAATCTGGAACAGATTTTTAGTTCAGTTGAAAGATAATAACTGTAGATTAGACTGTTTATTATAAACCAAACCTGAGTCTGATATAATTCTTGGAGGCTCAATATATCGTAACCATCTCTGTGTTTGTTCCCCTTCACCCCAAACTCTCTTATCCTATTCCTCTCCTTCACTTTTATTGAAATCTCTATTTAATTATTAACTTCTATAATCTCTGTTTCTTATTTGTTACCATATCAATATAAACAATCTCATTTGATATTAGTACATTGGCCTGATTTGGCCCCTTATGTCCCTCTATTCACATTTACCACAAACTAAAAAGGTTGATGAATTAATGAAGAAAAAACATTTGTAAACTAATTTAAGTAAATATTATCACGGATGAGACATAAATAAATCAATTGGAATAGTTTAATAAAAAAAATTCTACTTTATTTACATTTCTTCTTATGTAGAAATTCCACAAATCTTTTGGAAAATATATGAATAACTATAAAATGTTATAGCATGAAATATAGATAACATATATAAAAACTATTTATATATATATATATATATAAATATTTTAATAATCATAATTCACTTTATATTCATGTTGTATAAAATCATTTTTTAAAGATGAATTCTTATTTTGTAAGATTTGAATGACTGATTTTATAGTATTATTAATATTTATAATACACTTATGTTTCACACTGTTGAAGTGATACAAAGAAATAGCAAAAGACATGAAAGTTATATTCAATAATAAATAAATAATAATACATTCCAATAAAAAGACAGGTAAGAAAAGAAAAATAGAGAAAACATTTCAACTGAAATATCTTTTTCTAGCACGAGACAAGGTCAGAGAGGATGTTTAAAGATGTATATACAAAGTGAGCAGAGCGGGAATACGGTTTCTAACTCGCAACTCGCCGAACCACTCTCGAGCCACAGAAGCCGGCATCACTCAGAGCCGAGGACTTTCCGGAGAGTGTTCGCCAGAGTCGTGACCCGTGTTATTCACGTGCAACACTTCCTGTAGAGTTGAAGTGGACACACTGAGCACAGCCTCACATTTATAAATCATGACCGAAGTCAGACTCCGGCGGTGCCGCGGTCAGAGGGCGGTGCACTCTCCAGACTCCCACAGTCAGAGTTTGATGTTTACAAACAGGGATTATTTGGCGAGTAGTGGAAGTAATTTGTGATTCTCTGTACGGTAGTATAAAAAGAATATTTTCGAAGCAAGGGCAGAAACCGGGGCAGTCTTGGGGTTAAGCCATATTCCTTAAATGAATAAATTATACTAGTCAAAAATGAAATCCCTTTAAAACAAATTGCTTTCCTGGTGAAAATGTGCCGTTTTATTGGTTTCAATTTTGAGTCTTCTTGAAGGAGGAAAAGTTTGTAATTGGGATGAGCCCTTTACTTCATCTTGTGCACCAACACTGTGAAGAGGACTCTTAATCTGTACACATATTTCAAAAGTACAAGGTGGGACGGTTTGTTTACCGTGTAGCTTGTCATAGCACAAACAAATCTTCACAAGCCTATTGGCAGGATTGCTCTTATTAGTCCAGCTCAGCCGCCTTGTGTCGTTATCTCGGCTTGGGATTCAAGACGGGATCAATTGTGTTTGAATTATTAACAAACGCTGCGGCCGCTGGTGGCAAAGAAAGACATTTGGGCCTTAGTTGAGATAGCAGGGGGAGAAGAAAGACGGCGACACACGCGCTCGAACCTTTTTAGGAATATCTAGAGAATAAGCCTTCAGAAGAATTCGGCAAAAGGTCAACTTTAACATTTAATCTTGATTATCGATGCCTTCTTTTTCTCAAACTTCAGTAATAACATTTGCAATCAAACTTTTAAAACATAATCCAAAATTGAAAACGCTGATGATTCGTCTTATCCTTGAAAGCGAGTAATAAAATTGCTAAAAAATAAAATCAATAATGTTCTGCAATATTGCTATGGTTTGATCCAAGTTGCATTTGCTCCACCTACATGTCCTCCAAGAGTGATAAGGAAAGCATGAGTTGTTTAAATTATCAGAAATATTTCTCTTCACATTAGAACCATCTCCCTCATTTATTTGCCATGAGAGTAAAGACAAACGCATGAGCTTCCGTTGAGAAACTAAGAAGCTGCATCTTCCAAACTTTCAAAGATAAAGTTGCTCACTTTAACTTTTAACTAAAATTAAGATGGGTCCACATGTTTTTAGTTTTTATTTAAACTTTTATGGAAACAGATCCATTGAGATGAAGATCTTTTTGGCCAGCAATCTTAAAATCTATGCACTTTTCAGTGGATTTCCATTTTATTTTAAGATGTAGCGAAAAGCTCCAAGTGAAATAAAAGTTTGAAATTTGAGTTCAGTTCAAAGAGTATTCCAAGAAGATGTGACAGAGAAACTGAAACCTTTTTTTTTTCCCCTATTTCGGTCCGAATACGTTGAGCAGACATGTGCGAAATATCATTTAAGCGTTGAAGAAAAGTGCTTAAATAGGTAGAAACCAAGCCAAGAACAGCCTTATAGACCAGATTCATCCAATGTAGAGTCTTTCAGACAAAGAGGACATAGAAGCTTTAGCGTACGGCTTACATTGTGGCTGTAGTTTGGGCTGTATTTGCAAATAGTTTAGACCTTTTTCGTCCATAACAGACCCAGTACTATTGGATCAGATCATAGCTAGTTATGAAGAATTGTCAAGAAGAACTTTGGTCTCTCTTTGAATCCTCATCATCAACTCTTCGCCCTGCAGCTCTCCACAAAGACATGGGATCCTGTCGCGCCGCCACCATCACCGGAACTCTGTCTCGCATTTCCCTCAACGACGAGGAGGACGAGAAGGCCCCCGAGGGCCTCAACTACTCGACGTTGCCCGGCAACATCATATCCAAAGTCATGATCCAGCAGCCTTCAGGCCTTCACATGCCGATGGGGGACCTGAAGGACAAGTGCATGGCCGGGGACGTCGGCGACCTGCGGCGCGCCGTCTACCTGTGTACGGACGACGCCATGCGACAGAGCGACCAGGACATGGGCGGCCATGACATGGAGGGCCACCCCGGGCAGGGCCAGATGATGGAGACGGACTACATCGTGATGCCTCGCTCCTCGGGGTCGGGGGTGCCGGGCAACATCCCCACGCTGTTGAAGGACGACACCAAGATGAACATCACCATGGACACCTTGTCCAACGAGAGGCTGATGCACTACAAGATGAGTCCCGACTTCAACATCAGCCCGTCGGGGATGGACCACATGAATGTGAACCTGGAACAGCAGTACCCGAGCGCTCCCGAGCAGATGCAGAACCTGCCATTCGAACCCCGCACTGCTGTCAAGAACTTCCTCGCCGAGATGGAGGAACACGGAGGCCTTTCCAGGAGTGAAACAGGGTCGACAATCTCTATGAGCTCCCTTGAGGTACAAGACACCCCCCGTGAGTCTCCTTTTAAAATAAAACAACCACTTTACAATCCAAATCCTTTATGTCTACAGAGAAGAAAATCAAGATATTCTGACCTGGACTTCGAGGTATGTGGGGAAACATTTTTTTTTTCTTTCCACTTGTCTGACATGCAGAGAAACACCATTCCCCGCAGTGTTGTGTTTGTCATTTGATTTACTGGTGTGTTGTACCTCCTAATGTTATTGACGTCAACGCAGCCTTGACCCAACATGATTTAGTGAGCTGCTGTGTAGTTAAGGTAAAAGCGAGGTTGTCAACTGACAAACAGGGCAAGCGATTCCTCACCCATGTTGCGTCCTTCTCCATCTCCGACATCCATCTGTTGATTTTCATAGTGTTTGCTTTTCATATTACACATTCCATGTCTGATTTCACCACTGGTTTCAACAATGATTCGAAACCCCTTGTTTGGGAACCTTTCCAGCATTTCCTTTGCATTGTTAAATCGGACTTAACTGCATATAAAAAAAAAAAAAAAGCTCCTTGTCAAAGTAAAGGAAACAGATATTAAATGCTTCATTTTTGGCATAAGCTCCCGGTGTATGATATTAGCTAACAGCCTCTTAAAAAGACGGCATCCTGCCAAAGTTATGATCGTAAGAATCGCCCTTATGTTGCAAAAAAATTATGTCAGATCCTCAACAGGGTAGGGAATGAAACGCTCTCCCCGTGTGACCTTGTTTCCTTCATTTTGGCAGCGGCTTGTATATATGCAGAGTCAAGTAGATTTGTTGCAAACCTGGCCTTAAACTGCAGTGACACTAACCAATCGATCAGAGTTGGAGTGAGTGGAGATGCATTTCCATTATTGGCTGTCAATACCAAAGAGAAACCCCTTGCCATTGCAGAAAGTCATGCACACCAGGAAAAGACACATGGAGCTGTTCCAGGAACTGAATCAGAAATTTCAAACTCTGGACCGATTTCGAGACATACCAAATATGGGCAGCATGGTGAGTAACAGGAAACAGTGGGGTTTGTCTGTGCGCCAGGGAAACGGCGTCCGAGCAGGCTCTTAAATCTGCGGGTGGCGAAAAAACAGTGTGACTGTGAAAATGAGAGGGTACGACGATAAAGTGTGGAAGTCAACCTTCCCTTAAATGGTCAGCAGCTGCAACCTCTTGCGAAAAAAAAAAAGGCCAGTAAGACGGAGAAACACGTTCTAATCACGTAGAATGCATCCATTCCAATGCAAGGCCATGAATGCTCTTTGATTTACTCGCACATTGACCGATTTAGCAACCCCATCATCTTTTTTCCCATTAGTGCATGCGATTGTTTAACTTACCAGCATCAAAACTGAAGTACTACCATGAGTTTGTTGTTCACTAATTGCAAATGTGTGTTTTGGGTTTTGGTTGTCCAGGTGATGGAAGGAACCTGCTTCTATTATCTGTGTTAACTTCAATAGAAGAAATTCTAAAGATTGATGAAAACCGTTTTGACTTATTTGGAGATTTCTGAAGTCATCTAAATACTTTTTTTAATCTTACGATCATTTTCAAATTCTGTTAGACTCTTGAGAATTTAGCACAAAGATCACTACCATAGTCCCAATCCAGGTAACTTCCTTAAATCATTGAAGGGTTAATGACATTAGATTTGTTCACAAAACAGTCCATTAAGCCTTAAATATAGTGGCATTAAAATAAGAATTTACTCCCCGAAAAAAACTACTTCAGCAACCGAAGAAAAGCAAAATACCACATCCCCACCTCAGGGTCGTGTGTAAAAGGTTTAGTCAAAAGTATAAAGAAATGTATTTGGAATACCTTAGAGATACTTTTAAACCTTTTGTAAAGATTTTAAAATGTAGTAACTTTGATTTAAACTGAAACATAAACTCTGTGAGAACTAGTCATTCTAAAGAATGAAAGACTAATCTTAAGAATGATCAATACTTTGTTCATCGTTAGACGCTGGTGATTAAAAAGAGGGAAAAATGTAAACAATAAAAAAAATTAAGTACAACCTTATTTTATATAAAGCAAGTAAAAATCGAAATAAAGTTCCTAAAAAATAAAAGGAATATAATACTATATAATATATTGTAATATACTGTATAATAAATAATTTAAATGATTTTGTAACAATGAATAAACTGACAGAGGAAATTTAATTACAATTTAAAATCTTAACTTTGGAATAAAAAAAGTATAGGTTCTTTAGACAAGAATATAACTAGGAAATTTAGATCCTGATGAAATCATAAACTGATTATTACCAACACAAATTAGTTGGGTTTTCTTTTGTTTTTTTCACATGGCACATTGTATTTTGTATACATGTATAAATATGGTATGAAAGAGGCCACTAGCTATCAAATCTCCAGCCTTACTTTACAAGAACTGTATACTGTATGTATATACAAAAATACAAAATGCAAAAAACCTGCAATAAATGGAGGATAAATAAATGGCCTGTTGGGAATTATCTGTTGATTTACTTGGCAAATGGAAATTATCCAAAAAATGCAAGACCATGTTAGTTTTACTTTTTACTCAACATTAAAGGAAACAGACTCTTCCCCTCGTCGCAGCTTTAATTCCCCGATAGGGAGGAGATAGAGTTATTGGCAACAGTGACTCTGGGACCAAACATGAGCTCAGACGGAGGATGCACCAGAGCATGCAGGAGACACTACTCAGCTCATGACAGCATCATACGCAGAAAAATATTCAGAGCCCAGTCTCTGTCGATCCTTTTGAAATGTTATAAAATAAACAGATTAAATCCCTTTAAAAGTTTACAACATTCATCTGGAAATAAACTATATCTCGTAGCAAACTGAAACTTCCTGAAAGAAGTGAATGATGAAATTAATTTGAGTGAAAAATATATACATATGTATATATATCATAGCGAAATAAAAATGTTTAATATTTTTATTCCATTTTCCTTTTTCCAAAAAAAAAGGATTTAATGTATATATATATTTGTTAACATTGCTAAATAATTTAAGTTACAGTGGGATGCCCTGAATATTTTATAGGCATATAAATATGTGATTGTCTATAAGTTAATGTAGGAATATCCCATACATTCTTAAGAAAAAAACATTTTTATAGATGCATTTTAAGGGTTTTCTTTTACAAAATGAAAATAAACAATTATTGTAAAAAGTAAAATAAAATAACAATAAAATGGAAAACTAATGTAAAAATCAATAATATTGTTAATAAACAGTACAAAAATAAGTCAGTCAAAAAACAATATATAATATATATATATATATATATATATATATATATATATATATAAATAAATGATGTATATTAAAGCAGCCGTTTCCCAAATAAATAAAAAATATTCCCTCCACTCTAATTTAATATTTAATGAAACAAATTCTCGCGATAAATAATAAAATTATTGTTTTAGTTTAGTTTTTTCAAAGTAATCTTCTCTATTCTATGCCATTTATTTCATTTTTATAAATAAACAAAAATAAGTTTTAGATTATAGAAGGTAAAAAAAGAATAAGAAAATCTTGATCGTCGACCCAATGAAAAAAAACTAACAAAATATAGAAATTGAAAATTGGTTTACATAAAAACAATTCTCTATTCTTAAATATATAATCTAAGATATATAAACATTTACAGTGATTATCTTAGTGAGAAAAAAAAGCAAAGTGAATACGTAATGATTCAGCTACAAAAAAAAAAAGTGGTGCTGCTAACTCCGCCCCCTGCTGGTTCTGTTCACAGGAAAAGGCGATGATGGCAAACAAGAACCCCTGGGAGAGCTACAACCCGGCCTGTGAGTATCAGAACTACGCCACAATGAATGTACTAGACCCAAACACCAAGGACTCGCTCGAGATGACGCCTGCCGAGTGGGAAAAGTGTGTCAACCTCCCCCTCGACGTCCAGGAGGGCGACTTCCAAACGGAGGTGTAGAGGAGGAGCGCGGCGGCGGAGGAACATTGATGTATTTTGCACTGAGAAAAAGCAACAGACTTTTCTAACAGCCTTGGCAAACATATCTGGAGTATCTGAAGGGACATCATGTGCCAACAATATATGGACTTTTGCGAGCGAAAACTGAGAAAAATGGGAAAAAACATCAGTGTTTCTTTTTGTATTCTCACTAGTGTACTTAGTGTGGGGCAGCCTGGTGTACAATATTTACCATCATGTGTTTCAACTGTGGAGAAATTGGCCGTTTAAGAAAAAAAAAAAAGGAAATAAAATAAGATTAAAACCTCACGAAAAGCAAACATGCCATGTGGTCCCAGCTTCGTCGGGTCCGGTTTCGAACCGGGTCCCGGGAGCACAATGTACATACTTATGCAGGTTTTTAAGAAGTTTATAACAGTCTGTTTGGCCATTACTACACTTTTTACTTTATGATAAAAAAAACATGGGGGCGACGTCGAGGAGTTTTTTCTGTCATATTAAAAATGAATGTTTGTCAAGCTACATTCTTCATTGCTTTAAATGCAATAAAGATAATATTCACTTTTATATAAATAATATATTTCACAACTTTAATACTGCAGACTCTGCTTGAAGGATCCCGGCAAGCTCGCTCATCTGCAGCTCTGTATAAAATATTTAAAAAACAAAAATGTTGTATGGTGTAAATAAACTTTTGTCTACATATGTTTTACTTGTGCCAATTTATTTTAATGAGATAAAGAGAAAAGAAAAATGCCAACCTGATCAAAAGTTATAGCAACAAATGTTATCATTTGAAAAGGAATGTAAATAAAAGAGGAAATATGTTCGTACTGCTTCAGCGGTCGTGTCGTTTCCTGGTGTTTGTTTCCGTCTTTTCTGTTTCCAAACAAATTCTACTTTACACATGCTCAGCCCTCTACAGGCAATCCATAGACAGCATGTAGAGGGCATGTATTCATAGAACCACGGTTATGATATAACCTGGGTGGTTGTTTTTATCATCAAAAACTCACGTATTCAATATTGGGAATTCAGAAAAAACTACAAAGTGGTTTTGGTCATTCAGATCACAAGTTTCCTTTTTTTGGCTAAAACAAAAGACTTTGTGATGACGTATTCAGTCACAAAGGCTCATTTATGAGTTGACTATGACTGTAACAGGTGGACAGGACAAAACATAAATCAGCTCATATTCCAATATACACCAAACATATTTTAGCGAAAACAATGCCTTCGCTTTTACATACGAGTCCTTTGATGTGTTTGAATTTGTTCTAAATCGCCGCCATTAAAACTAGCGCCGCTACCGCTTTAAGTTTAATCGTTCATAACTTGGTAAAATAAGTGCTATATATTTAAGTGTACTTTGAGTGTACTTATTTTATACCAATATTGAAGTAGCACTTTGACTACTTCAAAATAGTACACTGATCTATATTTATACTAAAATGTACTACAAGAAATGTACTCCAAGTACAGTATACTACTTTGTTCTTTGGGCAACTTTTCTGTAACTGTGCAAAGGATTGTGGGAGTTTGTGAAGGGCGGCATACAACGTAGGCGTTATTGTTAGATACACACATTGAACCGTTTCGAGCTGCAAAGCAATGGATGCTGGTCCACAGAATCAGAGCCGAAACTCAGCACAAACACTTTAGAAACATGACCTTGCACTCGTCTTTCTTACCTTTGATACTTGATGCATCTGTTGTGACAGAAATACAGGTGACATGCGTTGGCGTAGTGATCGTATGTCTGGGAAAAACGTTGCCGGTTAGCAACCTCAGTGAGTCTGTTGAATGTGCTGCAGTTTACCCAAATAACTGCTAGAAGTATATACCTAGTACATAAGTGGTATAGAGAATACTGTACTTCAATTCTACTTTTGTTTAGACTAGGAGTGTGTACCTAGTACACTGGTAGTATAGAGAGGTGTTAATTGCTGTAAACTTAACATGTTAGAAACATGGCTCGTGAATATCGACAGAGACCTTAACAATAAAATAATACAAAATATGGGGCTTTATGTGAAAATATTGGGAAAATACCTATTTTCAGTATTTCATCTCTGCATGAAATGTTTTGTGTTTGTTAGCCTCTAACCAGAAGTTTTCACGCATCTCCAGGGTAGTTCCGTTTTTAGTTCTTGGCGATCTTGAAGCTTAATTTGGACTTTTGAGGCTCGTTTCCTGTGAGCAGGTTCATTGAGAGTGTCTGGTAAACACCAGGTTCAGGGTAGAGTTACTTGGCAGGAGAGGGAGGGTTTAAACACACTTAATTATTCAATATAATCCTAACACACAAAGTCCCAGATTTTACTTAAATAAAATGCCTCCAAAAAACTTCAGGAACAAATGTTTAAAGTATTGATCTCAACTTGCTTTTTTTTTATTATATTTTTTTATTTGAACATCTACTAATGAAATCTGACAATCTGGCTACTGAAGCACATGTACTCGGATCAAGACAAGACAAGAGCAGTCGACCAATACACACACGATCACTGACTCACACCTACAGACGTCATCAATACAACTGTGTTTAAAAAGGAATGAAAGTTGACTCACTTTGTTACCGTCATGTTCAACTCTTACTCGACATCTAAAGGACACAAGGACAACTCCGATTCCTGACTCTTTTTCAATTTTTATTTTGTCAGTTGTTTGGTGCGCTCAGTGAATTAGGTTGTAAACCTTTAAAGACAGAGACAGGAGTTTCCGTTTTAATTATACATTTTAATTAAATGTTTAAATTAAACATTTCAATTAAATGTTTGAATTAAACATTTCATTTAAATATTTAAATTGAACATTTCAATTAAATGTTTAAATTAAACATTCAATTAAATGTTTAAATTATACAATTCAATTAAATGTTTGAATTAAACATTTCATTTAAATATTTAAATTGAACATTTAAGCCTTTTAGATATAATAATAGAATTAAGAAACGTTGTTTCTTCTTTTCTTTTAATTTAACAGCAGTTAAACATAAACCTGAACATATTAGAGAGCATTTCAAACAGAATAAAAGTAAATAAGATATTTCACCGACCTTCGTCGGCGTCTTTGGACTGATCCTGTGAGGGAACTTGAAGTGTTTCAAGTGTTTACCTGAAAGACTGAATCCGTCCATGACCTCACATGTGCTCGGAATCAGTGACAACGACTGGTCAGGTGACAGGAAGTCAGTATGCTTCTGCTGGTGAACTCTGGGAAATGTAGTCTTCTGAGGTCCAGCTCAACTAAACTTTCAAATTAAACTTGTTGATTGAGTCTACATGTCATTCTTTTTGGGGAGTGACAAGGTTGCAAACATCAGTTCACTGAATCTTTTGTCTTGTTTTATATTTGTGAAGTATATTTACAACTTTATTGACAGTACATGGTAACGGATGAAAATAAGACGTTTTTTCTTTCATTAGTTCCACCTATTGAGTCAGTTCATTGAAGCTATTTTTTGGTATTTTGAAGATGGCTTGAACATTCAGGGACATTTTGTAAAGTCAAACCGCCATTTCAGAGGGGTTTGTTCTTTCTCACAGATTAATGGATTAAAAGCTAATTTAGTTCTTTTAAACTGAATTATTTTGTAACTTCACTAGATTACTTTACTTTTATAACTCATTTCCTGACCTAACATCAGCCCAGATTACATGGATAAAACTGAAACCAATCATTTTTTAGGCATCAATGTGTGCATCGACCACTTCTTTGTGTAGTCCAGGTCTGAGAAACAGACTTATTTTCCTTTCTAAGTAAAAAGTAAATTAGGAGGGATGTAACTTTTTGGACGAAGATGTCAAGGACAACTGAGCTCCACTCGCTAAATTAAGTGAACATGCATTACATACAGATTACTCTAAAAATATTCTCAACCCCTATTCCACATGAGGTTGAGTAGAAAATGAGTGAAATTATAATTTTGGGGGGATCTGTCATGAGGGCATATCCACTTGAAAGAAAATATTTCAGACATGCAAATTTTGAAGTAATGTTTTCATGAAGTGAAACAGCTGAACGATTGTTCTTCTAAAAAATGACTGAAGAAAGTAAATGTAAGTAAGTAAGTTATAGTTATTTGTAAGTTGCCTTACTAGACCAGGGTCACAAAGCGCTTCAACAATCAAAACGAGACACATTTAAGAAAAAACAAAAAATGTAAAAATGCCAAGACATAAGACAAACACAGGAGTCCCAGAGAATTTGGAAAAAGACTGCACAAATAAAAATATCTTACGATGTTTCTTGAAGGAGTCAGTAGATCCATCAAACACGGAGAGAGAGGAAGATCAGTCCAAAGCTTAGGAGCAACAGCCTGGAAGGATTTCTCTCCTCTGGCCCGAAAGTGTGTTCAGGAACCATCAGTAGATTCTGATCCATAGATCTAAGAGCCCGAGCTGGGGTGTAAGGCTGGATCAGATCACTGATGTAAGGAGGAGCCTGACAATTAATAGATCTGAAAGTAAGAACCAGAATTTTAAAGCTGATCCTGAAAGAAACTGGCAGCCGGTGAAGAGTTGTAAGGATCGGAGAAATGTGAGTTCTTCTACTAGAGCAGCTCAGAATTCTCACTGCAGGCGAGACAGCTCCTTAATGTTTAGAGACAAATAAAAACTGTTACAATAGTCTAGAAGACACAAACGCAAGGATTATAAATTCTAAATCGTGTTGTGACACCATTTTCCCAAGTTAGGAGATTTTCTCGGTTGAAGGAAACAGTCAAATACATCAAGATGTATCAGTTATCCTTCTATTCAACCAAAGCACTGACTTTTTCCTGTTAAATGTATTCTATAGCAGACCACCCCGGAGACAGCAGGTCACACCAGCCAAGAGTCTAATGCCCTGAAGCTTTTATATAGAGAGTCAACAATGGATGTTTCATGTCCACCTGCAGTCCAAAATATCAATGTGGACTCCATGGAAAGCTCCACACCATAAGCTTTTTGGTCTTTTTTATCTTTTTATATTTTTGGTTGGGTGACACTATGATCTCCAAAACTTTTGATTGCCCTTTTAACTTTGATATCAACCGTTAACCGTGTTGACTTTCAGAGTCCTTCCATCATACAACAACAAACTTCGGCCTCAGTGAACACACTGTTTTGCATAATGAACCCTCAGTCAAAACATGTTTTCCAAACTCGAAGGCTTCTCCCTCAAAAGGCTTCTGGCATAAACTTCAGCAGGATTTTTTATTAAAACGTGGCCCTTAAAGCAAGAGGAGGTCGAGCAAATCTAAGTCCAGCACTTTTAATAAAAACTCAAAAAGCTGTCAGGATCTTTTTTTTTTAGGTGGGGTGGGGGGCAAGGGGTTGGATTTTCTCTTTCAAACTTTATGAATTATCACCAGATAGAACTTTAAATGGTCTCCTGGGCCGCCAGACGGTTCTGGGTGATAAGATCACTTCACCTTTTTTTTGTGTGTGTGTGCGCATGTGTGTGTCTATGTGTGGTGAAGCAAACGGTACAACACACACACTCCAGCGGACGGGGAGTAGACGAGAGTACCCGGGGGCAGGAGGAGCCACATGAATCAGCTCCTGAGAAGAAATGATGACATCTGTGGAGACTTTTGGGGTCTCGTCTCTCGTTCATCTCAGAGTGACGTCAGTGTGGTAGACTCTACTGGTCTTGTAATGACACCAGTAATGACCTGATGGAGACGCAGTCAGAGTGGGGGGAAAATAAGATCTTGTTAAGTGAACAAATACAAATATTTTTTAGTATGAAGGACTTCCAGAGTGCACTCTTCTCCTCCCAGGGATCTCCTGATCAAAGGACCAGAGCAGGAGATGTAAACTCTGTGATCTCGCTCTCGATAGAATGATTGAAGAAATAACTGCAGTTGAAGAGGACGGTCCTACTTAAAGTCACATGGCTTGTTGTTCAGCACATACTTTATACAAATGACGGGCAAATGCAAATATATGTTTTGCTTTGATTTGCCGTTTAAGTAGATATTTACTAAAGTAAATCATTTTTGAAGTGTTGTGCTTATGGAGCTTCAAGATGCAGAATCCTATTTTTCTTTTTTAAGAGATCAGTAAGTGACCTTCAGTTAAAAAAAAACAAGTGTTCAGTAGAATAAGTGTTTAAATTAAAAGATGATACAGCATAGAGTGCCTTCTCACTGAGCTTCATCAAAGCATCACTAGTACTTTACTTACTGCAGTTAACAATAATCTTTGTTGACCGTTGTCACGAAATCAAAGTCGAAAGTTTGCTGCTACATCAAAATGAACAAGTACCGTATTGGTATAGATATGACTTCTATTGAACAGCCACGAGTCCATACTTGTCCACCCCATAAATTCAACCATATATTCCATTGACTAAAAAGCCCCTCAAAAAACTAATCCTCAGTATTTTAGGGGGAACCTTAGTAAAGTGTGTGGATTGGTTTTGGTGCAATAATGGGATCATCAATGTACAAAGATAGATCTGGAATCACTACACCTTACACCCCAGCTCGGGCTCTGAGGTCTGTGGAGCATAATCTACTTATGGGAGAGAAACCTTTTCAGTCTGTTGCTCCTAAGCTTTGGAACGATCTTCCTCTCTCTTTGCGCTTGATGGAGTCTACTGACTCCTTTAAGAAACATCTTAAGACGTTTCTATTTGTTCAGGCTTTTCCTTGATTTTCTGGAACTCCTGTGTTGTTCTCAGTATTATCTTGATCTTTAAAGTATATACTTTTTTGAGTATAGTATTGATTGTTAAAGCGCTTTGTGACCCTGGTCTGGAAAAGCGCTATATAAATAAATATTACTTACTTACTTACTTACTTACTTACTTACATTGAGACCAACCATCCCTTGGTTGGAGCGTAGATAGCACTTTATTAGAACACCATATACTGTATCCTTGAAAAAAAGAGAAGTTGTGGAGCTGTCGCAAATTGTTTTTTTTGGGGTCGAGAGTTTTTTTCCCACTTCTTACTTAGTTAGACACATTTTCAAATCCCCACTGGACACTTCAGATAGCCTTATGCAAATGCTGAAAATATAAACACCCTAACTTACACTGACTACCACTAGATTGCAACCAAATGTTTGCCAGTAAGATCAAAGACAGGATTATAGAAATAGAATCAAGTGTTCAAAATATAGTCTTGTTAAGAATTTTCTGAATAATTTGTCAAGTCAAAGCTTTAATACAAGATGGACGTTACAGATGAGCAGTATGGAGGTATTTGGATGTTTTTACGTGTTTTTTTGAACGAAGATGGAGACAACCGAGCTCCAGTCCCTACATTTAAATGAACAAACTTTTTTGTCAATAACCCTAAAAAGGAACAGATTAATCCGGAAATAATGACAACCCTTAGTCGACATGAGTGTGAATAGAAAATGAGTGAAGTTTGAATTTTGGGTGAAATATATCTTAAACAACGAGGGAGTCGAACTTTAAAAGATTATCTGATCAAACTCAACTCTTCCGTCTGAAAAGACACCCAAACGCCTGATTTGCATTGGATTAGTATTACCTGTGGACCAAAGTCGATTTGTAAAAATTGCGGAGTATGTCGGAGATTTATTCTCATGCGAATGCGCCATGTCTTTGATATGTAATGTAATAATTCCGCCGCAAATTACCGACTTTTAATCACATAACACAGGCGTTGGGTGATAATACTGGTCAAGTGCGAATCTGCATCCTGGTGTTTATTATGCTTTTTTATCTTGACGCGTATATGCTACCTTTCTCTTTCTGCGTAACTCCCACACCGTACGGTTGTGCAGCATAGATTCGAACATTGGTTGGTATCGGGGCCTCGCTCCACACAGATATTAAGCTTAGCAGCCATCTTGTAATTACCTGAAGTAGAAGCGGATGGCATGACATATCCGTCCGTAATGATGGTAAAATAGACTATTTTACATATTTCGCGTACAAAACAGGAAACACAATCATGCGAAAGTACTTAAGTGAGAACTTGATCTTCTTGTTAGCTTCTGAAATATCTGAAAAATCTGCCTTTTTCATCTCATCTGGGTGGTGTCAGTATGTGAGCTTGTGGACCCCTTCGTCACAGCTGGATTTTCAATCAACACCTCTATAGGAGGTCGAGCGACACAATAGACGCCTGTTGAATCGTAAGTAAAGTAATAGTTATTTGTTTAAGTGCCTTTTTAGACCAGGGTCACAAAGCGCTTGAACAATCAAAAGCAATACATATTTTAAAATACCTACAAATTAAATTAAAAAAATCTTAGAGGGCAAGACAAACACAGGAGTCCCAGGTGATTAGGGAAACACCTGCACAAATAAAAAGGTCTTAAGATGTTGAGGTATCATGATAGATTCTTCATTTTGAAAGAACTATAGGTGGCACTATTTACTTAACGATTCTGGCTTGATCTACTAATTCAATTAAACCTGGCATTTTCAAACTTGTGCCATCTAGAGGCCTTTCAAAATGAAGACAGAAGTGTGCAGTGCTCCAATTTTGGCATACTTGTAGTACTGTCTCAAATCAAACACTGCTGCTACACACTTGACTCGACAGCTTCCTCTTCTATTACTTTTCAACGCTGATTGCAAGCGGACGTTGGAACTGTATCACCGACACTTGACAGCGCTTTTCGCCAATCGAAACAATTTGATAAGTTGTGATTAATTTTGTTATTACTGTTGTTGTGTTGTATTGTGGTAAAGTTAGTGTTTTCTTGAGACATTTACGCTGGTATCTGCTCCGAAGCGCCATCTACGTCACTAAGATGGCGGCCGTTAAGGGTGCAAAGTGTCCATCGACCCACACTCAATTTTCTAGCCAATTGAGTGCTCATTGAGCACTACATTTTCGCACACTGCTCGTTGTGCACTCAAAATATTAAGTGTAAGTGTAGAAGTGTGCAATTTTGAGACACGGCCACTGTATCGTGATACAGCTGTTTCATGAGACCTCATAATATCACGAGGAAAGAACCATTTAAAGAATTAAGAAGAAGAATTTAAATTTGAAATTTATTACAGAAATATCGAAAAAAGGGTAAAAGAAAGAAAACCAGGAAGAAAGAATCCGGGTAAGAATGATGAATAAACATATTTTGCACTCGCTGTCAATCACCATTTTTTGGTCAATTATTGACACTTCATTATAAAGCGGATCCTAAAAAAAAACAAGATCCGGTTTATATTCCTTTCAAAAAAGTTCTCTTGAATAAGTCTGTTGAGCACATCTGCAGTTTTATCCTCCGGTTTTTTCCTTCTGCAGACCTGCGAGCGTCTTCCCGATAAATACCCGAGCGTCATCTGGAGAGAGATGGGAGCAGACACGTTCCAGCGCCCCCCGGAGATTGTTTACGCAGCTTTATGACCCAAAGATATTCACATGGGGGAATTGCGTTAAATGAAGACTCTCGGCAGCTCCATGCCCGGAATTATATCACAGTCATAAGTGTAATTCTGCTTTAATTTCTTTCATTATTTTTTTAAAGGAGATTCGCGGGATTTGTCCGCAACCAGAGAATAATGAGCTCATGATATTCCATGCTGGAGGTTTTTTTTTTTTTCTAAACAAGGACGGCGACGGCTGATAGCGCCGGGGTCAACGGAGGAGAGAGAGAGGGTTTGACTCTTGGAGGCTTGAAACACGGAATCACATTGATCTTGTGTCACTTTGACTGAGGGGAGAGACAGACGTCAGTCCGTCAACAGCCTGTCAGTTCAGGCCCCGTAACCAACCGAAGTCCAGAGGACAAAGGCAGAGAAGGACAGAAAATGGAAAAAGTTTTTTTTTGTCACGACTTGTGTGTCCATGAGCTTCACGTTGACACAGCAATTGGAGCAACAATTGTTCAAACTCAACTTACGGTTAGGGTTGGGAAAAGTGCCTCGGGGAATCTTGGGATTTGATTATGGGATGTATATATTAGTCTCCCTTATTAGTTCGGTGCAACGTGCTCTCGGGCTCAAGGATGGTTGATGGGAATTGATATGCACGGATGAATAGATGGAATCATGGGCACATGACATGCAGAGAGAGAGATAAGTGGATGATTGTATTACCATCTGGATTCACAAAATCATTTGAGCGGGATCGCAATACAGTTTATTTATTTCGAGAGACCACTAGATGGCGCTCTCTGCTTTAAAAGGTTTTGCTTTTATCTAATCATTTAATAAAACCTTTTATAATAATAATAATCTTTGGCGATGGATGGATGGATGGATGGATGGATAGATGGATAGATGGATAGATGGATAGATGGATAGATAGATAGATAGATAGATAGATAGATAGATAGATAGATAGATAGATAGATAGATAGATAGATAGATAGATAGATAGATAGATAGATAGATAGATACCATTTAGTGGCCTTTAAAACTCTAACTTTCTAGTTCATTTCAGGTTGAACTTTCTTTGAAAGAATCTAAAACGAGAGTCGATTTGAGGGATACCCGCTTTTTTCTGAGAACAAAAAGGCGTTTAACACACAAAACACAGCAACAAACAAGGTTGTGCGTTAAGGAAAAGCCGACAGCAGGATTATCTTGTAGCTACTCACGGCTGCGGTGGATTTGCATGAAATACCGTGCAATTAGAGTTGGTGGCATGTGTAGCTTGTCATGATTATTGTGCAGCCCTGATTTGAGCAAAGTCATTACGGGAGACGACGCCCCCACATGCATTAATGAACAGACTCAGCCCTCAGCCGAAAAAAAAACATGGAGCGAAGCAGACGAGTGTATGATCGGCATGTCACATTTCACAGCTGGAAATGCCGACTTCGTACCTTTTTTTTTTTTTTACCTTTTACCCTCCCGTAGGTTTGATGTCTCCACTCATAATTGATCAGCTCCATGAATATTGTACTTTCACAAGAGTATGATTGTAAATGTAAGAACAGCTACACAAGTGTATTGAAGGCACTGTATCATGATACAGTAACTTCCTTTTAAAAGGACACTAGATAGTCCCTTCTATCTATTGTGCAAAAATGTACTAATTCAATGACACCTGGCATCATTTTTAAACTAGAGCGCCATTTAGTGGCCTTTCAAAATGAAGACACTGTATCATGATACAGCGCCTTCAATACACAGCCGGTTCATGAGACTGTATCATGATACAGTAACTTCATTTTAAAAGGACACTAGATAGTTCTTTCTATCTATAGTGGAAAAATGTACTACTTCAATGACACCTGGCATCATTTTCAAATTAGAGCGCCATCTAGTGGCCTTTCAAAATGAAGACACTGTATCATGATACAGTGTCTTTACTAGCACAGCTGTATCATGGGGCCTCATCCCTTGTAAGTAGCAAATTTGTTTTCTTCCTTGTACTAAATAAATAAAAAGCAACTGACAAAATGAAAAAGAATAAAGAAGAAAAGGAAAGAAAAAGAAAGTCTCAGGTTAAGAATCTGGCAGGAAACTTAAACAAAGAACATGAATCAGATTTGGTTTTAAGTCACAGACGTTTTACTCGTGAGAGAACACATCATGCCTGTCCGGCTTCTCTCGGAATCATAGAGTTGTAAGGTTGTCATGTTGCTTCAACATTTCTTCCGCTTCCGGTGAGCCTTTGATCGGCTGCTTGAAACGTAAGCTCCTGCAATAATTGCCAAAAACAGTCGTTTTAACGACTACTTGTCCGGATATTATGCTCATATCACTTAAGATATGTCTCAAGCATCTCGGATCTATGATCGTGATGCTCTTCTCAACATCAGAGAGTCGATGGAGGACTTCACTCGCGACAGTTACCAACGTCCGGTGAACGTGTTTCCGGCTCCGCTTCTCATCGACTCGGACTCTGTGGAATATCGTTTGATCTCTCGAGTACCGGGCGATTTCCACAAGGGATCGAGTCGGGCTGGAGTACAGGTCAGGATGAGACGTGCAGTTGCGATCGCTCGGAACAACTCTGACGTCATCGAACGTCATCGATGTTTGATCGACATCCCTCTCACTGTGTGTGATGACACATCAGCGCTGCCGTCTGTCCAGACCTCAACGAAAGGTGGTAAGATTTTTTAATTTCCTCTCTTTAATTCGACTTTTACAACCGAGTTGAACTTCAGTGACAGCTGGTACCCACGTGACCGCTGTTCGCTTCAAAAGATCCCGCTCTGCGCGCCTATCAGTGACGCGGCGTCCTCAGTGACGTCATCGGTGCTGAATGTGGGACTTCTTAATGTTCGCTCCAATACTAATAAATCCTTTATTCTTAATGACCTTTTCACAAGAGTTAATTTGGATTTATAATGTCTTTCTGAGACTTGGCAGAGAGAGGATGAGTTTATTCATCTGAACGAACTCTGTCCAGTAGGGAGCGCTGTCCTGGGGAAGCCTCGCCTCTCTGGTCGTGGAGGAGGTCTTGCTACTGTTTTTAGGGAGAGTTGTTCTTGCAAAGTGATTCAGACACAGGAATTCACTTCTTTTGAGTCTCAGATGATCTTGGTTGGTTCTACAAGACCTTTCTATTGTGTGTCAATCTACCGTTCGCCTGGTCCTGCGGCGGTGTTCTTGAAAGACTTTAGTGACTTCTTATCTTCCATTATTCAGATGGAATCTGTTCTTATTCTTGGAGACATTAATCTTCATGTTGATGACGTCACATCTTGTTCTGCTAAAGAACTTTTAACTTTAACTGAAGCCTTTAATTTTGACATCAGTTTTTCTGCTATGTTTGACCGTCTTTCCTTTGATGACTGTCCAGATGTGGACAGTTTGATTCACTGTTACACTGATCATTGTGTTGAAATACTGGATCAAGTGGCACCTGTTAAATCGAACTTGAAAATTCAGAAAAAACGGTGCCCTTGGACAAATGAAGATCTCCTGAGTCTGAAGAGACTTTGTCGAAAGACTGAGCGTCTCTGGAAGTCTACTAAACTTGAGGTGCACAGACTTCACCTCAGGGATCTGTTGACTTCTTACAATATGATGGTAGAAACTGCTAGATCTGATTACATCAGAAAACTGGTAGCAGCAAATAGGAAAAACCCCAAAGTTTTGTTTGACACGATTAATTCTCTCGTGTCTCCTGCTCCTCAAATCACGCCGGTCTTCTGTGAAGCTGACAGCAATGCATTGTTGAGATTTTTCATTGACAAAATTAAATTGATCAAAGAGAAAATCTCTCCCCCTTTGTTGGGAACCCCTACTGTCTCTGAGCCCATCTCCTCCTCTTGGTCATCCTTCACTGCTGTATCTTTGGGTGATATTTCAGCACTAGTGAACAAGATGAAACCCTCCTCTTGCTCAGATGACGTCCTTCCTTGTAGGCTTTTTATCAAAGTATTTGATGTAATTGGCCCCTGGGTTACCAATATGGTGAACCTCTCCCTTTCCACAGGGGTTTTTCCCAATGCATTTAAACATGCCATTGTGGAGCCTCTGCTCAAAAAACCAGGCGTAGACCCAACTGACCTCAGTAATTCAGGCCTATTTCTAAGCTCCCTTTCTTGTCCAAGATCTTGGAGAAGGTGGTGTCCGAGCAGCTGTCTTTGTTCCTGGATCAGAGCGACATCCATGAGAAGTTTCAGTCTGGCTTCCGTAAACATCACTCTACGGAGACAGCTTTATTGAAAGTGTCCAGTGACATCATGATGTCGGCTGACTCTGGTAAATTCACTGTTCTGGTTCTCTTGGATCTGTCGTCAGCCTTTGACACAGTTGATCACCAGATCCTGCTGAGAAGACTAAGGGATGAAGTGGGACTGTCTGGGTCTGTGTTAGAATGGTTCTCATCTTACCTTTCTGGGCGCAGTTTTAGTGTATCTGCCAATCAAATGAGGTCTGAATCGGCAGATCTGTTGTGTGGAGTCCCTCAAGGTTCTGTTCTGGGTCCTTTATTGTTTTTGCTGTACTTGATTCCCCTTGGTAAAATCATTCAGAGATTTCCAGATGTTTCTTATCACATTTTTGCTGATGACATCCAGCTCTACTGCTCTTTTGACCCAACTGAGCCCCAAAGGCTGAACAGCTTAGTCAATTGTTTGCTAGAAATCAAACAATGGCTGAGTGAAAACACTTTACAGCTTAATGTGGACAAAACTGAAACTCTGGTGATTGCTCCTGATGATAAGATTCCAGGGTTGAGTCAGTACTTGGGTGACTTAGGTCAGTCTGTCAAACTGAGCCTGAGAAACCTGGGTGTTGTATTTGATAAAGACATGTCTCTTGTTCAACACTGCAGAAAACTGACCAGAAACTGTTTCCTTCAACTGAGAAAAATCTCTAAACTTAGGAAAATGTTGTCACAACATGATCTGGAGCTTGTAATCCATGCGTTTGTTTCTTCTCGTCTGGACTATTGTAACAGTTTGTTTTCATGTCTTAACAAGAAGGAGCTGTCTCGTCTGCAGTTGATTCAGAACTCTGCAGCGAGAATTCTGACCCGCTCAAGTAGGAGAACTCACATTTCTCCGATCCTTAAAACTCTTCACTGGCTTCCAGTTTCTTTCAGGATCAACTTTAAAATTCTGGTTCTTACTTTCAGAGCTATTCATGGTCAGGCTCCTCCTTACATCACTGATCTGATCCAGCCTTACACCCCAGCTCGGTCTCTGAGGTCTGTGGATCAGAATCTACTTATGGTTCCACGCACACGGCTCAGGACCAGAGGAGAGAAATCTTTTCAGGCTGTTGCTCCTAAGCTTTGGAACAATCTTCCTCTCTCTTTGCGCTTGATGGAGTCTACTGACTCCTTTAAGAAACATCTTAAGACGTTTTTATTTGTTCAGGCTTTTCCTTGAATTTCTCGAACTCCTGTGTTGTTCTCGGTGTTGTCTTGATCTTTGAAGTATGTACTGTTTTGAGTATTGTTTTGATTGTTAAAGCGCTTTGTGACCCTGGTCTCGAAAAGCGCTATATAAATAAATATTACTTACTTACTTACTACATCCCAGTAACACAATGAAATATGAAATACTAATGTTCAAAGCCAGACCAGCGTACACTATCTGCAGCTCTTTTAACAGCACAAAGAGAGAGAATAAAAATATGTATTAAAATACTTCTAGTATGATCAGAAAGAAAGAGAGAAACACGTTTATTTTCCTCTTTCTTAGTTCACTGATTCTGACGTAAACCCAATAGATGAACTGAATGATAATTCTGCCGAAGAATTCATAAAGAAATGCAGATTAAATCAAGAAATACGCAAGATAAAAGAAAGAAAAAAAGAAACTCTTTCACATATTCTGACATCATCTAAAAAAGAATAACTCTCCTTCTTACTTCTCCGATTCTAAAATGAATAAGCAAACTGAGAAATAAATAAAAGCACGACCAGATGAAAGAAAGACCAAAAACCTTCCCAGTAACGATTTATTCAATCAAAGACATACAAAATAAACGCCACTTTTTTTTCTTGGCCTCATTTATATTTTGACTCAACAGAAGTTTTCTCTAAAGGCAGAAAAATATAATAAGTGAGCGTCGGGACTGGTTTCTCCGAGGCTGGTTGATTCCATAATGTGCCCATCACAGCCATTTATATTCATGAGGCGCTGACATTTGACTCGCCAAATTAACGACGCCGTTTATAATTACGCCGTCCATTCGTTTCCCTCAAATTAGCCCAGATGTTTGCTTTTCACGTCAGAAGTTGAGGTGGAAGGGAAAGTAAGCGACAGAATCACAGCGGTTAAGAATAAATCTGTTACATATCAAAGAGTTAAAACTATTGTGCAACATCAGCAGATTATAGAGTCCGGTGTGATTATCGGCGATGATGTGAAGAGTACGTTTTAAAAAGTAAAACAATCACAGATGTCACACTGCGGGGTTTAAGAAAGTGCATTTCAAAAAAGGTTAAACGTCTTCAGAGCAACTACGGTCTCGATCAAAGCCAGAACCTTTAAAACACAAATAAATTACATTTTCTTGCTATTTTACACTCTGCCACGGGAATGTTCACTAATGCACGTATTCGTCGTCGCTCATGTCGGAGTCGTCGGCCTCGACCTCCCCCTCGATCACGGACTTCTTTCCCCTGCAGCACGAGACCACCAGGCCGATCAGGAAGACCTGCAATTCAAACCACAAATGAACTCGTTGAAACTTCAACTGTTGTAGTGCATTACGGCGATTATGACTGCCTAACAAAAAAGTCAGTTTTTTCTTAGATTAACACTTCATTTTTGTTAATAAAGGCATTTAGTTAAATACACACAACAACACAGAGAGAAGGTTTTAAACCTGATTTAAACCTGCTTGGTTATGGAATACCAGGAGTGACATAATAGGTTATAAAAAAAGCGATTTAAATTGTAAGTAAAAATATGTTTAAATGGACATAAATACACTTGTTTATATGGATATAGGAAAATAATTAGACACATAAATATGTATATAAATAGAGACTTGCACAGAAGATACAAGTAAAAAATATATTTAAAAAATGTTTATACACTTCTTCATATGGTTAAGGGAAATAAAATACACACATAAATATGTATATAAATAAAGACTTAGACAGAAGATGAAAGTAAAAATATATATTTTAAAAATATGTTTAAATGGATATAAATGCACCTCTTTATATGGATAAAGGGAAATAAATACATACATAAATATGTATATAAAAAGAGACTCGGACAGAAGATAAAAGTCAATATATATATTTTAAAATATCTTTAAATGGATATAAATGCACTTCTTTATATGGATAAAGGGAAATAAATACACACATACATTTGTATATAAAAAGAGACTTGGACAGAAGATAAAAGTCAATATATATATTTTAAAATATCTTTGAATGGATATAAATGCACTTCTTTATATGGATAAAGGGAAATAAATACACACATACATTTGTATATAAAAAGAGACTTGGATAGAAGATAAAAGTCAATATATATATTTTAAAAATATGTTTAAATGGATATAAATACACTTCTTCATATGGATATAGAGAAATAAATGCAGACATAAATATGTATATAAATACAGACAGAAAATAAAAATATATATTTAAAAAATATGTTTAGATAGATATAAATGCACTTGTTTATACGGATAAAGAAAAATAAATAGAGACATAATATGTATATAAATAGAGTCTTAGACAGAAGATAAAAATGTATATTTAAAAAACATGTTTAAAAGGATATAGATACATTACTTATATGAATAAAGGTAAAAAAAATGCACAAATACATTTATATAAAAATAAAGAGATAGATAAACGTAAAAATATGCTAAAATATATACTTATTTTATTTTTATATAAAAATGTATGTATATATATATGTATGTAAAGTTCTCAAAAACTGTATTAAAAACTGCTAATTTAATTCCTCCTCATATTCCTTGTTTCCCTCCTGTCAATCACGCATTGGGACAGTGGAATTTGACGGATATGAAAACTCAACCTCATGGGAACATGCTTACCCACCATTTTTAAGGAGGGGTAGGAACGACAGAGTTATGTTTCATATTCATCATTTCTCATCCGTATTCATCCGTGTCCAAAACATCTGTCCCTTCCTCACTTCGTCTCCAAACTTTTCCACAAGAGCCGTCACTTTGATCAATGTTGTTCCACCCTGTCTGCACTCTCTTCTTAACCTCACTTCAGTTCTACAGTCTTCAGTTGATGACACTTCAATACTTACGACGATAAAGGCCCAATTTCCGAAGTAGTAGATGGTGCTGAAGAACCAGAATTTGTGCAGGAACAAGTAGGATCTGGTCACGGTGCATTCATCTGAAAAACACAAGTGTAATCTTTCTATTAAAAAAAAACAGCAACGTAGAGAACATCCTTTCATCCACTCAACACACTCAGGACACGAGAGGGAAAAACACATCTTGATCCAAATCAATGTATTTGCACAGATGCACTTAAAAGATGTGACAAATAGGTGGATAAAGTAATAAAGAGTATTTTTGATACATTCAGGGAAAGAGGACTGAAAGCAAACCCTGGACCTTTTCATGTTTCTTATTCATCTCAAGCAGCACTTATCGATCCATTCTCGTACTCTTGCGATATAATTTACTTACTTATTTACAGACATTTGGAAAAACTTTCTATGAAGGTCTTGTGTATCAAACATGATGATACTGTTCATAAGACATTTTAAAGTCTATATAGAAGCAGCTATAACAGTTTATAATCATGTATGTCAATGTATAAGACATGAAGTATTACTTATTTTTATATTAAAGTTTTATTTGTTGATGGTGTTGATACTTACTTTGGCATGGAAATATAAAACTTGATGAATGCTGAATTTATAATGCACTACTTCCACCACTTATAGTGTAAAATTAACTTCCCTATTTTTGTCTTTCGCTTATCTCAGTTTAAATCATCGGGGCCAACATTTGTCTCTCCCCTGCTAACTATAACTCACTATATAATGCAAAATGTATGACTATGAAAAACTGGAATACATTTCTTTTCATTTAAATTAACTAAAACCAAAACAAAATATGATCTTATTTTGTTAGAAAACAACAACACGATAAACTTTCACCACATCCCATTAACACTGACAAAGTGTGGTGAGTTCAAAAACATAGAAACGACTATAGTGCATTTTCCAAAACTATTAAGGTGTAGGAAAAATACCATTAACAGTAAAAAAGAACCAAATTCAAATAAATTAAATAAAGAAGAACACAGAATTGTGCAAATGTGCTTCAAACAGGATTATAAAAGTGTTTCACATGAAATCATTCATATTGTATTCAATGTCTTTGATGAATGATTACTAATTGTTCCACCCTGCCTGCACTCTTTTCTCAACCTTAAATATATATATTACATAAGGTAATAAGTCTATAAGGTAAACATCTTCCATGGTTGGAATGGATGCAGAGTACTCTTCATTCATTAAAAAATAAAGAATTAGAATACTATTTGGAAAAGTGAGCTTTGGCGAAGAGAGAATGTTTGTAACTTGTGTTGGGTCCAACTACAAATACACTATAAAACAAGTTTTCTTGAAGAAAACAAATTAAATATTCAAACTTTGCCCTTGTGAGAACGCTTGTGAGTCGTCTCCAAAACATGATAGATACTTGTTTCCAAGTAGACAAATCCAACACATTTGAATTCCCTACAACTCCCTGGCGATTTGACTTGTGTCACAGAGACGTCGCCATGACCAGGTGACCCAAGCCGGTGCCATATCGCAAAGTATTCTCCAGGCCCTTAAGATGAGAGATGCAAGAATGACTTAAAAACTAGACGAAAAACAAGTCTTCAATATTAAAAATATGGAAGTAATTGACAAGAAAATAATATTGACTTATTTCTGTCTTGGTGGGTGAGGCGGTCTGGACTACCATTGGAATCCGAAGATGACTAAGGACGAGAGGATACACTTGCGTATCAACTCCAGCAGCTTTAAGGCTGATGTTTGTACATTTTTTTGGTTTAAAAACACCAGGGTCAAGTACCTTAATACTAAAGTATCGCAATATATTTTATCATTGCCCCTGTATCGTGAACATAGCGAAATGCCAGATTCTTGACAACACGCACCTGACAACCCGGACATGTTGTAAAAGTCAGTTGTCTTGGAAATGCCTTGTTTTTCCATCTTCTGGGCTGCACGCCACCCGTCTCCAGACACGGCCAACATAACTCTTGATTCACTTGCTACCGCTGCGTAACATATTATCAATTATCAAACTCAAATGACGAACAAAGAGACCGTTTGATGCCGGTAAAAAGTGTTTATAGTTGCACCAAAGTGCAGCCCGTGTCGCACGCGCCTGTTACAAGAGGATCCGTCTCTCTTTCAAGAACCAAAACAGTCGGCAGTGTCGACGCCGAGGAGCGCCTGCGGCAGCCTCATCGATGTAACTGAAAACGACAACCAATCTTCTGAAGAGGAAAGCTGTGTCACTGTCACTGTGAATATGGCTTAACCCAAGGATAAAAGTGGAACGATGAAACATTTAATAGAGTAGAAAAAAAAAAAGGGTTTAAACCGTGACAAAAAAACTTCAGAAAAAGAGCTTGTGACGACAGGGATCCTTCAGTCGTGACTCATAAATGCAGCCTAGTTTAGTTTAGAGATGTCCGGGCTTTGCTTTTCAACCAAACGAGTCTCAAACGCGCCATCAAGAAAATGGTGAAAGAAACAAGGACAGTCGGCGTATTTCTTTCTCTGAGGTTTGACGGGGCTAATGGTCGGCCTGGTGTGGACGGCGCGCTTAAATTTGCTTCGATGGAAATTTCCACTTCATGTGTTTTTGGACTCCTCTGAGCAAAAAAAAGGTTGCGCCTGCGAGATGAAAGTTGATGAAGAGGCTGGGGAGGAAGGGCCGGGGCTTGTTATTGAAAGAAGAGCAGCTGGATGATTGTGAGGGAATCGTTTCCATCAGACGAGGAGGGCCGTCACGGAGTAGGAAAACGCCATGGTTATGAAAGCACGCTTTGATGGCACACAATAACGTCTCCTGTTGAAGGTCTTAATAACATTTCACATTTTCAAAAAGAAAGTTGAGGTTCCTTAATGAAGTCCTTAGTCGACCTTCTACAGCTGTTCATCGTAGCTCAGGCCTTGAAGACACCTCAAGTCACTTTATACTTCGCAAGAGTTTGCAATGGCCGAAAAAAAATGCTTGTTCTTTTCCCCTTTGTGTAAAAGTGCTGCTATATTTGTGTCATGGGTAAATGTGTATTTTTGTTGTAGTCAGTACAAGATTAATGAGACATTTTTCTGGGGATTTAAATCTTGTTTACCATAACCAAACCGTTATTGGCCAGGCAACAAAGTTTGTCACGGCATCAATCCTAGAAGTCTCCACCTCCAAGGGACTTGTTGTATAAACAAAGTGTGATTACATTTTGATCGAGGAGGAGTGAAGCCATTATTACATCATAAAGGACTCTTATAACCGAGATTTAGGACGGGGGAGAACTTTATAAAGTAATAACTTCAAAACATTGTCATTATGAGGAACGTGGAGAGTAACTTCAATATTTGAAAGGTGTGAGTAAAGGCAGGAAAGTTGGTTTTGGACATTAGTTGCCCTTAAATGATTGACATGATCCCCACTAAAGATTGATGTGTAGCAGAAGCACATACAAGTGATTTTGCTTTATTAGAAACCTTGCTATATTCAGATCAAATAGCATCAAAATCATATCAATTATAAGTTCCTAACCAATTAACAAGTTTAATTGAATCACTGCTTTGTTATTTTTTTCACAAACAAGTTGGTTAAGTTGGTTTATAATCATGGAATGCTCCTTATCATACACACTCTCAAAAAGACATGGTCGTTGGAATTTGTGTTGTTAAAATAAAAAAAACTGAGATTTGCAGAGCATTGAAGTTATTATTGTTTCAAGAATATTGTTCACTGAACAAAGATCTCTCGAGTGATAAAGGCGTCTAAAAAAACTAACCACAACCCTTAAACGCCACTGATCCACACAGAGATCAACAGATAACAGAAGTAGCATGTCGTCTGCCAACCCTGTGTGTGACCCGGCTGATTTCCTCCACTACTAGCTCAGCCATCTGTAGCTTCCCAGCTGCTCACCTGAATGCTAGAGCCTTCGTGGAGAGGAGCCTACAGATGGTTCATAACGGCGCTCTGCCTAAATATATTATCATGTACACGGCTGACCCTGCTCACCCCTGAATCATTACCGCTCTATGATGAGCGCACAGGCCACTGTCGCGGCGCAGGTAACATCCGTCCTGACTTGTCGTATCTGGGTGAGTGCTGCCGCATGTAGCGTAATGCATTATGTATCGCTTTAGTCCCTGCGTTCATACTTGCACACAGATGCTAACAACCTAGCGCACACACACACGTACCGCTTGAACACCATCTTAAAAGCTTCTCTATCTTGCAGGCGTTGTGCAACTGTTTTGAAAGCTCCTTCTGGCTTTATAATCATACCTTTTACTTCAGGTATATATATATCTTCCTTGTTGCTAATGCCTGCTCGCCATTTTGGACAACTCGATAAAAAGACTAATATGTTCACCAGCCAGTTAAAAGTAATCTCTCTCTCTCTCTCTACTCCACTCTAGTCATTCAGAGATGCATCTCTAACAAAGAGACTGAAATCAATAGGAAAACTTTTTATATTCCATAATTGTGTTGGCTCAAAACATCGGGGATTTTAACTAACAACCACAAAAGATGTCAACAGGACAACAACAACATCATTAGTCACATTCTTAGAACTCAGCTCATGTGGATGTTCAAATAGATGCGTCTTTAAATAGAAACCTTGAAGTAAAGCCAGGAGATTCAATTTTACTAGCGATGGGCGATATGACGATATATATTGTATTTGAAGTAAAAATATGTTGGTGCCCCGTTTAGTACTTTAAAGTGCAGGTTGTTTTCTTCAAATCATAATATAAAGATGTATCAACAAATGTCCTAGTATTGGTAACCACTACTGCAACAACATAGTTTCAAAATGAAGGAGAAAGTGAGCAGTTTCTGTAGTATGTTGGACAGTATGGTATGAAAATCTATATCGTGGTATATCGTTATCGTGACATTAACCGTTTATATCGTGATAAAACCCATCCCTTCATCTTACTGTGGAAAAAAAATCCTGTATAAACATGTATTACTGAGGCTTCAGCTACACTTTCAACCTTTCACCTATTTCTTGTCTGAACGCTGATGAAATACAACTGTAGCAAACGCTAACTTACGAGGAAAAGCAGACCTTTAACGTGACTACATCAATTTACATCAGTATGTTTCACCGTTTGAATAATGTGCATCTGCATCCACAGCTTCACATGGATTTACGGGTTTGTTTTGCTTTTGAACAACTTTCCAGCTGCAGCCAAAAAAAAAGAAAAAAGCTTCTGTTTTGGCAACAACACAAGCGAGCGGATTGTGATGACATTGCTCACCTGAGCAGTTTTCACATTCCAACAGCAGGGGCTTCTGGAATTAGAAGCAGTTTGTCGCATATAAACCATAAAAAACCTACATTTTTTAGAATCATTCCAACCAGAGATCGGTGAAGCTTGAATAAAAAAAGGTTACTCATCATGTACACTGTAAACAAAATATACATTCAGTGTGTTCTCCTGCCACTAAATTGCCCTGGAAACTCATAACCATTCATTTGTGTTGAGTTGCGGAAGTCTCATGTTGAAACATCCGACTTCCCACAGGCAGCATATACATTTATGACAACCCCGAAGCCTTCATCATTGTAATGTTGTGGAAACTGGGAAGTTGCTAGGAAACAGGCAGAAGGCTGCAGTTGAAAATAAAAAGCAAGGTTTTTTTATTTTTTTTATTATAATTAAGGGTGGAAATTAAAAAAAAAAAACGGCATCTGGTTTAAATAATAATGTAACATTAGCAACATGCCTGGCAGCAACAAGACTCAACACCATCTAGATCAACTGTGAACAGGAAATAAAGAGTGCTAAATACATTTTTAATATGATATATTAAATCAGAATATTTTATTCCTAAGATAATCTTTATGTGGTGGCAGTACAGAATAAAAGAATGACATGATATAACACACTAAATAAGATATTTACTGTCTTAGAATGTATTTGTGATATTTAAGCTAATGAAAGATGAATTACATTAGAATAATTTATCTTATAAAATGCAGTTATTTGGGCACTTGAAAAGTGTGACCTTATTTATATCAGTGTTCAACAACTATTCTATTCCATCTCTTGCACAGGCAACCTTAACAGGGAAAACATAGTCGGTGCAGGCCATGAATAATTAATGCGACTCTTTGTCAAAAGTGAAACTAAAAGGTAGGAAGTGAAAAAAAAAAAAGAAGTTTTTGCTGCATCATTGCTTTTTATATTTTGAAACTTTACCCTCACATCATGCTGTGAGAGCAGAAGCGTGCTTCTTGGATATCAAAGGCTTCAGAATCTAATTATTTACACAATAAAAAAAAATTACACTTGGAATTCCACTTGATTCATGAGTTTTGGTGCTTAAAAAAAAGTGTAAACAACCTTTAAAAATGATTCTCACAACAATAGTGCAAGTTGTAGGTTAAGGGATAGGATTAAAATAATGTCAGATTATTTGTATTATCAATGAACACTATTTGGCTTCAGCCCATCGTACTGTGGTCATGAATTAACATTCTTAAGAGTGGTGAGAATAACGGCTTGGTAATGACCCGAGAGTAGATAATGGAGATGTTGGCATTAAGCACCTGTTTAACCAGATAGTTGGTGTCTTTTCACGAGCCCCGGCTAAGTGGTCGATCAGTCACCAGTCTGTTTTCCCCGGAGCCGATATGGGGCTCGAAGAAAATTCCTTTAGGCATGTTTAGCTTTCCCGCACGCTCAATGGAATGGAGTGATGTTGTCCTATTACACCACCTTCTTAAGTCCACTAGCAGTAACACATATAGACCAGACGATATATATATGGCCAATCAAACAGTATGGATTGCATGGTGGACGAATTGTGTTGTCATTTATTGAGAATATTTCAAACAATTATATTTTGATTACATTTCCCTTAAATATAAATAAAAAAATATCCAGCTTTTTTATTTATTTTATATTCTTTGAGTTAAGGAGGCTAAATAAAAGCTATTATCAGAATGAGGGGAAGATCAATTTTCGGCTTCACAACCTCTCTAAGTTATCTTAAAACTATTATTTTTTGATAAAGCAAATAGTTCGGACTGACTCTGTCTGGACCAGCTCAGCTTAGTCTGCTGGAGGATCATCTTCTTTTTTTTTACACCAAGTTCTCTCTCTCTGTTTTCTTTCCTGCATCAGGTTTCATCACCTGTACACTTGTAACTCACTCACTTTCTCTCCATCTTCCCCAGAGCCCCCAGGGCTCCACCTCCATTTTGAGTAGCACTGCTGTATCCAGGATCTCCTTGAGGACAGTGTCAAATAATCTATACTTTTTCTACATTGTTCTCTGGACCATGCTGTTCTGAGTTAACACTCTTTTTTTTTTTAGAAAAAAAAACTTTTATTTAGTTGTTTTTTTTGGAATCTTGCCTTCATTCTTTAGGCACTGTTAAAGTACAGATACTCTTTCAAAGGTTTGGTACTATTGTAACCAATACTGATTCCAATTATGTTTTGGCATCAGTACTAGTTTCAAAATGACCAAAACAAATTGGTTTAAACCTCTAGAATAACAGGATAACTGCTTCATGAGTATGTGTTCCATTTTCGAGCTTAGTACAAACTTAAGATACATGTACACAAGACCATAGTATCTCATTGCAAAGTACATGATAATGATGATGATGATGATGATGATGATACCACCCTCACTGTGTGTTCAAAAAAGTTAAGATAGACGCATTTTATCTACATGATATAAAAGACTTTCTCTATCAGATTTAACTCATTTGAACTGTTCAACGCTCAAAAGACGAAGCTCTTCTGTTTTCTATGTGCCGAAACAAACCTATGCAGACGTCAAAAAAAAGTGAAGAAAAAACATTCCCTTCTTATTTATAAAGCTATTTTTATAAAGCAAAACGTACAATAGTCCTTCTTCAAGAGAGTTCTACTTCAAGGAGACTCGAACACAATGAGGTGCTGAACAAGCATTCAAGCGCTTTGAATTGAGACGTTTGGGAGATTTGGCGCAGACTAGTCCTTTTGATAGATTTCCAGGACTCGGGAGAAGAATCATTCCGAAATAATACCTGCTGCAGAACAAGTCTGAGCAGCAATCAAGGCTTCTTTGATCAACTCCACGGGGGCTTTGGAATAATCATGGCGTTTATCTTTTATTGCTGCCAGTTCATCGGATCTGCTTTACATTTGAAAAAAAAAAGAGACATATATTGAATTCTTGCGTGACTTTCATATGTGTAGGTGATCAACACACAAAAAAGGCTATTTAAATCTAATCTATTTAATCATTTGAGACCATTATTTGAAAGCTGCTCACACAATAGATCCAGACTTTAAGAAGGTTTCAGGAAATTATCTCGGAGATAGGCCATTTCAGGACATCATCATTTTCAGATTTGAAGTAAACGGTGATTTGATTTCGGATAAAGCACACCTTAAAATTGCCATGAAACAGATTAAGCTGTCGAAAACACACTTTCACAGCAGCAGGAGCCACGCAATTGAACACATAATCAGCATTTATTGTCCTCTCTTTTGTATAAAATGTGACACGATGAAATCAAAACACTGACATTTTTGTTTTTAAAAGCTTAGCTCTGCTTAGCTTCATATGATTTAAAGCACTTTTCATGCTTTGGACAAAAGTGTCTGCTTTTCTAATGATGTGAACAGTTTTTATTGATCAAATAATAACAGCAAAAAAAAAAAACATGACTAAAAGAAAAAAAAAAAGTATTTCTGGATTATAAAAAACAACCCCCGGGGCAAGAATATGATTATTCTTCAGAGCGTTCACTAACTTCTGTTTGTTTACGGCCTACAAAGAGTCTGATTTTTGCATTAAGAAAATGAATAAATTACTGTCAAAGAGACGCACATTCACACGTATGTGATTTCACGGCTGATTTTCTGTAATTATTGTTGGCATGGAGACAACGAGAGGCCACTTACTGAATTAGTTAATGTTTGCCCTTGCTTTTTATCGTCTCGGATAAATAATGGATGTTGATAAAGGCGACGGAACCGACTTCGACATGAAATGAATCCGCTGCGCACCGTTCTGTTCTTGTAACCGAATGTGTAGCCAATTAATCTTCCATCGCACATGTTTGTCCAACGTTTCAACTGTTCGCAAGTATACATCACTTCGTGAGCCGAGATGACAGACTTACCCTCAGGTGCGTCGGCATCGCAGTTCCTTGCGACAGTAGAATTCCCCGTTGACAGTCCTTCTGAAGGTCTTTGACTCTGTTTCAATGAAAAACATTTTTCTTTTAATTCAAGAGAAGACGAATATAGACTGAGGTTCAGATCTTGCATTAATGAACTAAATATATAAAAATAAAAATTGTTGTTAAGACTGTGATGGTCTATATCAGGGGTAGGGAACCTGGTCCAGAAAGAGCCGCAGTGGGTGCAGGTTTTCGTTCCAACCATTCAAGAGGACACATTTTATCCAATCAGGTGTCTTAGGAGTGTAATCAGTTGATTGTCAGTCTGGTGTTGCTTGTTCAGCTGAAACCTCATTGGTTAAACTGTACATGCTTGATCGGTTGGAACAAAAACCTGCACCCACTGCGGCTCTTTCTGGACTAGGTTCCCTACCCCTGGTCTATATCATGACGTTAAAATCAGTCAAACATCTGTCTTCACTATAACATCGTCAGATATGACAAGGACAGGTGGAACTTTGGAGGACGTGTGAGATAGGTTAGGCCAACTCGGACAAAATAAGACGTTATTGCTTAAAAGATTTGTCCAATTTTAAAGATGTAAAACAAAACATTAGAGGTGGACTATAGATCGATCTAATATATAGTGACAGCAAGAATAGACCCATAATGTGATGGCAAAACTATATATCCAAAATGTATCTAAATTGTTATTGGGAACCAAACTTTTTGGACTGGGCCGACCGGCATGTCGGCATCTTATTAACGGACCAACCTTTAAATAAAAACTGTAAAAATAAATCATATGAAGTTTGTTTTTTAATAGTTTACACAGTTTTTTTTGGAATAAACTTGACTGAAACAAACATCTTGATGCGTCCAGAGTCACAGACTTATGTTACTGCAGAAAAAATGCCATCTTTTTTCCAAACAAAACACCTTTCAGATGGTAATAATCATAATAAAATAGAAATATTATGTATAGTTTTGACTTTCTTTGAGGCCATTAACAAATGCCTCATTGGCCGCCACTGAGGACCACTGATATAGAGTATATTTAAATGTTAAAAAATATGGAGAGAGCAAGAAATAGTATGGCACAAAAGTACAGCAGTATTCCAGTTTCATACCAAGCACTTTATCTGTACACAAGAGATTAAAAAACGACACGGCTGAAAGACCTGGATATTTGAAATGTTACCATTAGACCGGCGTGTCTTTCTTAGAATAACATAATGGTATTTCAACCAATGCGCATTAAGAAATCATTCACAGCTACAGGGTCGCTTCAACAAAACCCTGGTGGTATTCTGGGATAAAGCTTTTAATTGCTCAGATGACCCTCAAATGATAAACAGATTGTGATAAAAAAAAAAAGTTTGCTCTGCATGCTTTTCATTTCTTTTTTTTCCATAGCTGATTTAACAACAAATTAATTAAAAGCTGTGACACTCAATGTTTTGTGCCAGCGCAACAGTTCAGTGACCCATCAGTGTGAGCTCAAGGCTTAATTATCATTCCTGAGCTCCAAAGAATATATAAATAAATAAATAAAAAATCCTCATAACTAACGCTATTAGAAAAAATCTCGAGTGTGTCGCTGTTTGTCTTCCTGTGCATTTATTGTACCCTTGAGCTTCAAGTGTTTGAATGTAGAACTTTAATTCAATTAAGATGCCTTTATTGGAGGAAAGCCAGAATAAGCAAACTACTGCCTTGACTTGCACATCCAGGAAGACCGACACAGCGACCGATACAGCCTTATCTCCAGCCACACATGAAAAAGGATGTACTTTTTTTTCCCCCTCACCTGAACAAGATATTTCTGGCTCCCGTACATAACGTATTGTGGTGCCAGACTGTAAATCATGTAGCTGGTGTGAAGGACAATCAGCAGGAGGATCATGCAGAGGAAGAGAAGAGCTTGGGGTCGAGTTCTCTTCGGTCTTATTTTGTACAGCTGAAGGAGAGAGGAACGCCGGTCAGATATTCTACTCTGAAATATTTAAATGAATGTACATATGTTTACCCTGATCCAGAAGAACCAGATCCCCATGTTGCGGATTCCAGCCATGGATGTGAGAACAAAGTACATTGTGATGACGGTGATAAGGATGTAATCCAAAGGAAAGACCTGCAATTGAAGAAAGAACATCAGCATGTACGATTATTTTTCTATTTTTCTTCAAAACTAATACCACCAACTCTAAGCCTCATGAAGCACTTGTTTTCTTCCTTTAAATCACAACCATTCATCTGCTTTCAACATATTCCAACGTATCTGAATGTTCAAAAATCTAGTTCAAATAATATTAAAGTTTAATTTGAAGCCTATAAAATATTTAAAGCTATTTTTCTCCACATCAAATTACTTGAGTTTGACACAAGTAATAGATTAAGGTGACTTAGAATAAACCCATTAATTAAGAAAAAATAAAAAAACAATTTTACATTGTCATTAATGCATTGATATGTTTATTAAGGAATGTTTTTTTCAATAAACAACTTGGTATATATTTAAATAAAATGTTGGATAAATGGCAGGTGAAAGCAATGGTCATAAGTTAAGCTCCCAGAAGATGATTCTTCTTTTCGGCTTCAGAAAATCTTGAAATACTTAAGAAAATCAAAAACACCATCACACAAGGAGCCACAAACCTTCACTTCTACTCAGGAGCTATAGAGAAATCTTATAAAATCTTGATTAAAAATGTAATATTAATTCAATAATCACACAAAATACACAAATCTGTTATGAAACTACAGCAAATGCAGCACTTTTGTTTACGATTGAAAACAAAGATAGTTATAGTGAAGAGGAAGTAGAACGTATAGCTGTATCTCTATGGCTTATCTCTGTTTACATTAGGAACATGCATCTTCATCCACGTTACTATAGCAACACATATAAAGAGGCTACAGATCCTGTATAAGCTCTTTACCTCTAATACTTTGAGTCGTACATTCAAGAGACTTAACCTTATTTTTTCAAGCTGAAATTAAGTTATTTAGAAACACAAAAGGAATAAACCTGTATATTTGTTTTCTATTAGTGTTTGACATTAGTATTTTATGCCTAGTCTAACATCACTGTAGTGTGTATTCAACTGTACGATGGATGTTGAAATATCTTAAAACTCTGACAAGGACTTGTTGATTTTTGTTCTAGCATCTAGAATTGTCATCATAACCTACTTATAATATAATATGCCATTCAAGTAATCGTCGGCACCAAGTGATCCTCAGGAAAAACGCTTGCTACTCACAGGCTGTAACGCCAGCAACAGCTCATTCAAAGGATTGGTCAGATTTGTGCCAAACACGATGAAGCCGGAGCTGATTCCCGCGGAGTGAAGGGCTTTATCCAAACTGAAACAGCAGAGAAGCGCATCAAAACACTGGGAACTAATTGATTTGTTGAAACTCTCCCCATGTTCAGAAGGATGGGCGAGAAACTTACTTTGAAATGAACAGTGCCACAGTGAAGAGCAGAGCCACCAGGATGAAGAAAATACCCAAGACTATCTGCCGGAGAGAGACAAAGCATACATTTAAAAAAAACATCTATTTAAATCTGTGAGGCGGTAAAAAGGCCTTTTGGCTTGTTAATATATGTAAGATATTTGTTGTATGTGTTATCAGCGGCGGCCAGATGGCCTGGTCAAAAAAAACAGCCTGCCACCTTTACCCGAGGTCAGGAGGGGGCATCGGACAATCCAGAAGGAAGGAGGTAACCACAGAGATGAATAAAAGGAGTGCCCAAAAAAGCAACACTTCTGACCTTAAAAATCTGTCTCTATATCCTGGATAATTTTACAGGTTTATAAAAAGTATAAATAAAATGCTACATCATTCAGCACTGTCGTAAATGGGGGAAATAAGGGTTCTTACAGCTTAATGCAAGTTAAATTAAATACTTTTTAATTCTATTTTTATTTAAAATTAAGAGAAACTAAATCAGCCACAATTTGATCACATTAACTGTTAAGCTTTATGGCCAATTTGACTATAATCTTTAAAGTTTTAACGTAAAATAAAATACAATTCCCAGCACAAAATACACTGTGTCAAAAGTAATTTTTTTGGTTAGTTGTGATTTTGTGTCAATCTAAACATTTTTTTATATTTTTAATATAATCTAATTTGATTTAGCATTTATTTTATGTATTTATTTTCTTTGCATTACATTAGAAGACTGTTCGATCTGTACATTATTTTAAAACATATACAATACAAACATGTTAAATGTATTATTAAGACATATAATATTCTGAGATTTAAAAATTAATATCAAACTTCACGACATTTTAAAGCAGATTAAGAACTTTTTTTTTCAGATTATTGTAATGCCATTTATCTATTGTTTTATCTCTGGGTCAAGATGACCCAAATGCCCAAAACAAATGTGTTTGTGGTATCCATTGTGTTGTCTCTTGGTCAAGTTGACCCAAATGCCCAAAACAAATATGTTTGTGGAATCCCTTGTGTTGTCTCTGGGTCAGGATGGACGGGCAGGAGGTTCGTTCACCTTGACCCAGAGGCAACACAAGGGATAAAACAATAACATTTGTTTTCAGGCCTCTGGGGTCACCTTGACCCTAAAATAACACCAGGGTTAAGATGTTATAAGGGTCTGCAGGAGGCTGTTAGCCGTTAGAATCTAGAGTCAAACTTCGTCAAGCAGGAAGTTGTCGCTCCTGATTGTGTTGTACTGAAGAGAAAATTGGTATTTCGGTCGTTAAGTTGTCCATTCAGTCATCAGAAGTAGAGGGAAGATTATCATCTCTTCCAAAAGTGATTAATTGCAAAGTAAAGATAAAGCGAGAACAAGGTGACCCACAAAACATGATACGGCCCCACCAGAGGCCAGATCTCTAAATCAAGCTGTCAATCTCACTCACCTGCCAGGTGCCCTGAAACATAATCAGGTACTTCAAAACAAAAATCACCTTGACGTGACCAAAACTGTATTTCTTTTTTTTACACTTTCCTTCAGGTGATTTATTAAGACTTTCCCAAGAGCTGTCGTTCAAAAGCTACCTGTCAGTTTAGCTCGAACATCCATAAAAAATAGCTGGAAATGACAGAAGTTTGTTTAATGTTTTATTTGAATTCCTTTAATTAGTTTGAAGTTGAAAAGGTCACAAGAAAGTGAGCCTAAAGAGAAATCCTGGCACTTGAGGGAAAAGTCTCAACAGAATCAATGTAAAAACAAACCGCGAGCAAGACTTTAGTAAGTTTAACAAGACAAATTGTTCAACTTCGAGGTGAAATACCATTATTATCAGGATTCCATTCATGATTTCCGCTCAGATGAAGAATAAAGAATATTGGACAAAACAAAGGAAATAGTGAGCAATATCAATCAATTCTTTGTAAAGAGTCAACAAATGAGAGAATACTATCACATTCAGAAACACCTGCCACCCAACGAAACATGCAAAAAATCTCAAGTGTTTCCTTTTGAAAGGTTGCCATGAGTAGTTAAAGTTTTCAATTTGCAAGGCTTCGTCCTCGTGTTGGGACAAATTGAGTGTTAAGCATGAGGGACGAGAGGAGCTCCATGAAAATACACCAGGGACACATCTTCAGAATTAATGAATCAACCAGTTTCAACGAGTCAGTTATCATCCATTCATAAACACAATTATGTGTCACCAGTGGTGATTACATGAACTTGTTGTACACCCAATAAAATACAGGCTATCACTAAGCAGCACTAAGGATAGACATAATTTGTTTGTTATTACATTTTAAAGCAAATTATTAAAAACAGTCTTAGGTGTACTATTGTGGTAAAAATTTAAATTTAAATTTAATTAAAATACAAACGGAAATATTTCCTCATTTCACTATTCACAAGGGCCACATAAATACAGGTATAGGGCCACATTTGGCCCCTGGGCTGGACACGTATCTTATCTTATATCATTAATTAAAAGTTGATTATTTAGGTTAAGGTTTTCTGGCTTTGATTTAATTTGAATTAATTAAAAATAAATGTGAATTGAAAAAACTATTTGGAAAATACCGGCAGATAAAATAAATAAAGCTATTTGATGCTTTTAGCAACATGTACTCTGTAGGGGAAAAGGGAAACAAATTAAAATATATTTTGACTCAAAATGTTTTCAATCTAATAATATCACTAGATTTTGCTGGTTCTCAGTTAGTTTTTATCTGGTAAGTTCTTATATATATCCTTATGAATCCTAACTGGACCTATTGTATGCCAACAGGTCCAGTGTTTCTTGTACATTATCTGACTTTATTTTCCCTCAAAATAATAATTTGAGGGTAAAAACATCACGACGAGGACTAACCTTGAAAGGTCTAAACGCTCGGCCAATTTTCGAGCAGCAGTTACTCTCTGCAATTTCCAGGTGTCTCCCTCTGCGCTTTAGGACCTGCAGTTTCCCTTCGAGCTCCTGCAGGTGGTTCCTGTCCCTGGAGGAGAGTGGACGTCCGTCTTTGCACTGGCGAGACAAACTTCTCAGGTCAAAATTCCACTCGCACTTGATTGCCGTCGAATGTGCATCGTCATGCTTACCTTGGATTTGAGATCCTCTATCTGATGCTCAACCTCATCGATGTCCTCGGTGTTCTCCAGGCGTTCATATGCGACGCTCCGGGTGCCTTTTATCAGATTCAAAGGAAGCACTGACATCCCATACGCCTGAAGGGAAAGAAACCATGGCTATTAATGATCACATGTGGAAACACTTACACACCGACTTTACAGGGGAAGAAAAAAAATAAATACATTTGGACGAGTCAGTAATTGTGCAGGTTGTTATTAGTGAATCGGCTGCAACCATTTTGTGTTGATGTCTCTGCGTTAGAGCGGCTGCAATTTACAGCTTAACAGTGCCCCCAAGTGACAGCACTGTCCTTTTATGCAGAACATTTCTCGCTCTTTTTGTTAGAGGGAATAAAACAATAAGTGGCAGCTGGATTCAACTCAGACACATGGATGTGATTTCAAGGAATTTTGAAGACCTTTTAATGCTATTTAAAGTGAAATATTAATCATAGTAAGAGCAACTTGACAATATACTACATTTAAAAAGAATATAAATAAATCAAATAAATGCATCCATTACATAGGATGGGGGACAATTTTACCAATTTACCATTATAATATAAACATAATGCACTAAAGAACAGTCAAATACAAATAAATGTTACCAAATATTTTGAAATAAAAAAAAAATTAAATTAAAACCGTATTCATCATGTGTTTAAATGTTAGTTTTTTTTATTTATGAAACTTTAATACCAATTAAGGCCTTATTTTATGTATCTTAATTTATGATTTAAATGCATTTCAAGACTGTTAAAGATCTGTGGGAACCCTGTTGTCAGTAGATTAAAGGTAAAAGCTTCAAAAGCGACTAGTACGTATTGGAGGACCAGGAAAGGGAGCCGGGAGGGATACTAAGTCAGGTTTAACTATTATTAGTTTCAGCTCTGTGTTTCTGCTACTGGCTTACGCCTCCCCCAACAATGAATCATGGACCTCTTTAGGTTGGAGCATGTCCCGAATATCAAACACACTCATAAAAGGAAATCCTGCTCTAGATCCCTGGAGAAACCTTTTCCTTCCACACTTTGCTTTGCAAATGCATGTGAGGAATATGTAAAGGTGAAAAACGGGTGTTCCCCAAACTGGAAGTTAATAATGAACACAGGAGTTTTTGTGAATCCGTTTTTTTATTTGTTTATTTTAACCAGCCGAAGCTTTGCAGCAGGATTTGGGCATAGTGTCTGATTGGCCGAGGGGCGAGATACTGTTCGGAATCGTTTCAATTGACTTGACTGCACAGACACAGATACAGTTCAATTTCATCAGACTCTTTTCAGAGGGAAGAAGAAAAGAAGGAAACATTCATTTTACTGAGGCAAGGACAACAAATGGATGCTAAACACCAAATGAATATACAATCAATGCCATCAATCAAGAGTATCTATCCATCGACCTATCCGTCTGTCTGTCTCTCTGTCCGTCTGTCCATCAAACAATAACTCCGTCCACCCATTTACACATCCATCCATTTATACATTCATCCATCCATCTATAACTCCATCCATCCATCTATACCTCCAACTATCCATGTATACCGCCATCCATCCATCGTTACCTCCGTCCATCCATCTATACCTACATTCATCCATCTATACCTCCATTCATCCAGCTATACCTCCATTCATCCATCTATACCTCCATTCATCCATCTATACCTCCATTCATCCATCTATATGTCAATTCATCTATCTATACCTCCATTCATCCATCTATAACTCCATCAATCCATCTATACCTCCATCCACCCATCTATTCCTCCATTCATCCCTCTACAAATCCATCCATCTATACCTCCAACTATCCATCTATACCGCCATCCATCCATCGTTACCTCCGTCCATCCATCTATACCTCCATCCATCCATTTTTACCTGCATTCATCCATCTATACCTCCATTCATCCATCTATACCTCCATTCATCCATCTATACCTCCATTCATCCATCTATATGTCAATTCATCTATCTATACCTCCATTCATCCATCTATAACTCCATCAATCCATCTATACCTCCATCCACCCATCTATTCCTCCATTCATCCCTCTACAACTCCATCCATCCATCCATCTATACCTCCAACTATCCATCTATACCGCCATCCATCCATCGTTACCTCCGTCCATCCATCTATACCTCCATCCATCCATTTTTACCTGCATTCATCCATCTATACCTCCATTCATCCATCTATACCTCTTTCCATCCATCTATACCTCCATTCATCCATCTATATGTCAATTCATCTAACTATACCTCCATTCATCCATCTATACCTCCATCCATCCATCTATACCTCCATCCACCCATCTATACCTCCATCTATACCGCAATTCATCCATCTATACCTCCATCCATCATCTATACCTCCATCCCTCCATCTATACCGCAATTCATCCATCTATACCTCCATCCATCCATCTAGACCTCCATCCACCATCTGTACATCCATCCATTGATACTTTTCTGGCGAAGAACAAATACAATTCTTCAATAATGGCTGTGGTTTAATGGGTTGAATCCTTGTTTTCACAAAGCCATGTGAAATAAGCTCCTTGGCTGTGGTTTACATCGTCTCCGTATTAAAAACACAAAACCACAATTTATGCCTTCTGACTGAGCTCAGGTTTGAGAGCCCATTTTTGTATTTGACAGACATCGTGTTCTCTCAGACTGGCAAACACCACCAAAATGCCCATTTAAAAAAAAAAGAAAAATGTGTTTCATTCTTTGACATGAAAGTGTGACACTGCAGGGACACTAAGTGAAACAGCTTCCACTTTTTTTGCAGACATTAACCAGATGCTGAGGTTTGGGCATCATTGGATGTCATTTAGTTGCCTTTCTGCAGTGCCTTTTTTTTCAGACATTTCCACCTGAGTGATAAAGGAAAAGTGCTCTGCCAAAATCTTTTTTCAGAAATAACGCTTCTATGGCATTTTTTTTGGGACTGTTACATCAATATTGAAAAGGCTTTCACGAGTTTCTAACATTCCTGAATGGCATTCTGCCTTGACTTTAGCAGCACATTCCTTTATGTTCTTATACATGTGGTGGAGTTGATTCATCCTTTCTTGCCAAGAAGGAGAGAAGCCTCAGCAGGTATAGAAGGTGATGGTAAAAATGCAGTATGTAGGTTATTTTTAGATTTCTTTATATCGCATACATTGCAGTCCGTTGGTTTGAGGAAGAAAAACAATAAAGGTTTCTCAGGAGCCTTGAATGAAATCAAGCAGGAAGGTTTTTTTGTTTAATCTCCTGTATCCCAAGGTTGTTAAGGCTCTACCTATTCTACCTAGTAAATCGTTTTTAACGATATTCTATATTGTCCATCCACTGCAGGTTGACAGTCACACAAATGACGCAAGCAAAGTCAAACACAGATACAATATTATCATCAGGAAAAAAAAAACACATTATATTTTCCAAGTATGTTTTGAGTTAAAAAATGATGGACAGTAAAGCTCACACCGCAGCATCTGTAAATATTCACTGTCTTGTAATGTACAAAACAGAAATGAAAAATGGACAACATAAGCAAGTGTTACAGCTCTGTCAATTCTAGGGAAAATGAAAAAGGAGCTGCATGTGGAGGGGATCTAAATATAAATGGACACATGGGGTGATTTATGTTTATAAATGGACAGCAGATAAGGGTTTGATAAGCCATTTCAGGGTGCATATATATCATGGAAGAGGCAGGTTGATCGTGTGAAAGACAGCTGCCAGTATTAAGAATCTAGAATGCATTATTAACTCTGAAGGGATGTTTCATCACCAGAAGAAAGGATTCATGGGAAGTATTTCACACAAAACACCTCTTAATGTAGACGAGAGTCACTGCGTTGAATACAGAATATTGAATATTGAATATTGAATAAACAATTTCCCGAAGAAGACCTCCTGAGGGATCAATAAAGTTTTACCTTACCTTACCTTACATCTTTCCCCCCCCTGTTTTACCCAAACAATTACTGAGATTTTGGGGGAAATCATTTATTTAATCACCAGTTTAACATTACTTTTGTGTTTTTGAATCAGAATGTATATATAAATCTACTATAATAACATGAATGAGCGACACATTATAATTCTATTGGTTAAATAATATAATATAATACCTTATAATAAGAATAAGGAGAAATAAAATATACGCCCATCTTCAAAAAACTTTAATTCTTCTACATAAACGTCCCAATGGAAGATCTAACTAAGCTGTTGTGCAAATGAAGCTCCACTGAACACAGGAAAACAGCAACTGTCCGTTGCTTTGAGACTCCACTCACCGTGTATGTGATCACTGCCAGCATGCCAATCAAGGTCAAGGAGCTGATGGAGAAAGACAGAGCAGGTAGACCATCTGCAGGTAGAAAGACAAGCAGGTCATTAGAGAATTCACTCTGACCTCTGAAAGATACATCAATGGATTATTTGCCGCGCGCTATCAAAAGGATTCTTGGCTTTCGCTCATGCAGATAGTGCAGGGTTTTTTTTTTTGGTTTTTTTTTTTAAAGACAGGACAATCAGTCTTATCTTGATTACTCGTAATCGCTGCGCTGTTGTTTTATTTAAAAGGAGTAGACGAGTGAGAAAACGGCTCTGCTAAATCAGAGATTAAATGGCGGAAAATTGCTCCAACATCGATTCGGCATCATAATTATTTTCAAGACATTAAACACACACCTTAACCCAGACCTGGGATAACCTGTATTCCGGGGTCACTGTCAATGTCACATTTTATATATTTAATAATCATTTAATACAAGGTAATTTAATACAAAGTTGAGTTTTCACGTGCGTTTTTTACATTTAATGTACTATTGTTTTGTTTTTATCTAACTCTATTGAGTAGCGATGGGTTGATGAGGCCTCATAAAACATCTCAGTAGCTAAGTTACTGTATCATGATACTTTGTCTTCACTGTATCATGATACGTTGTCTTCACTGTATCATGATACGTTGTCTTCACTGTATCATGATACTTTCTTTACTACAAGGCTGGTTCGTTGAGGCTCCATGGACCCACCACTACTTTTAATGACACCTTGCCCACTGTACTCAATGACTTTTATCTTATCATACTTAATTAATATATGATAGAGCCCATGTATCTTGAGATCATTTTGTGATATTTTATCCAATCTTGAGTCCAATCGGCAAACATATCCCGATTAATTTATATTCTCAATCTGCTCCTTAATTTAATATAAGCCTTTAATCAAAACCGTAATCCATTCTTCCTCTGGAGAGGCATCTGGCTACCATTTAATGCCGTCATTCTGATCCCCTGCATCGATCAGGATCAGAATTTAAACAGCATGAAATTACAGTGGATGCGAGTTCGGTGTCACCTTTGATTGAGGCGGCTAGAGGACCACCCATCAGGCAAGGGCACCAGTGGGTGTCACGCCAGCTGTCAAAGCTGGAGTTGGAAGAAGGAGCTTGATGGGCAGACAGCGAGCCCCCTCTCCGCCTGCGATAATCCCACCAATAGCAGAGCGAAGTAAAGAGTCGTCTCCCTCACGGGCGTCCCACATGTATTATCATTTACAATGTAAGTAAGTAAGTAAGTAAGTAAGTAAGTAATATTTATTTATATAGCGCTTTTCCAGACCAGGGTCACAAAGCGCTTAAACAATCAAAACAATACTCAAAAAAGTATACACTTTAAAGATCAAGATAATACTGAGAACAACACAGGAGTTCCAGAAAATCAAGGAAAAGCCTGAACAAATAGAAACGTCTTAAGATGTTTCTTAAAGGAGTCAGTAGATCCATCAAGCCCAAAGAGAGAGGAAGATTGTTCCAAAGCTTAGGAGCAACAGCCTGAAAAGATTTCTCTCCTCTGGTCCTGAACCGTGTGCGTGGAACCATAAGTAGATTCTGATCCACAGACCTCAGAGCCCGAGCTGGGGTGTAAGGCTGGATCAGATCAGTGATGTAAGGAGGAGCCTGACCATGAGTAGCTCTGAAAGTAAGAACCAGAATGTTAAAGTTGATCCTGAAAGAAACTGGAAGCCAGTGAAGAGTTTTAAGGATCGGAGAAATGTGAGTTCTTCTACTAGAGCGGGTTAGAATTCTTGCTGCAGAGTTCTGAATCAACTGCAGGCGAGACAGCTCCTTCTTGTTAAGACATGAAAACAAACTGTTACAATAGTCCAGACGAGAAGAAACAAACGCATGGATTACAAGCTCCAGATCATGTTCCAACAACATTTTCCTAAGTTTAGAGATTTTACTCAGTTGAAGGTTGAACAGTTTCTGGTCAGTTTTCTGCAGTGTCGAACAAGAGACATTTCTTTATCAAATACAACACCCAGGTTTCTCAGGCTCAGTTTGACAGACTGACCTAAGTCACCCAAGTACTGATTACTATTGGTAACCACTACTGCAACAACATAGTTTCAAAATAAAGGGAGAGAAAGTGAGCAGTTTCTGTAGTATGTTGGACAGTATGGTATGAAAATCTATATCGTGGTATATCGTTATCGTGACATTTACCGTTTATATCGTGATAAAACCCATCCCTTCATCTTACTGTGGAAGAAAATCCTGAATAAACATGTATTACTGAGGCTTCAGCTTCACTTTCAACACCTATTTCTTGTCTCAACGCTGATGAAATACAACTGTAGCAAACGCTAACTTACGAGGAAAAGCAGACCTGACGTGAAGACATGTCTTCAAAAACAACACCCAGGTTTCTCAGGCTCAGTTTGACAGACGTTTGTTTTAAAGGGAACCATATAATAAGAACACTTCACTTAACTAGAAAGAAACTCACACAGTTACTCATTAATATATCCATTTCCTGAAAAGAACACCCCTTATTTGTATCCAGTAAAAACAGATTGCGGGCAAGAAAAAGGTTGCCTCTTCTACAAAGAAAGGTGTTTTTTTTGCCTTCTGTGTCAAGACACCAAAGGTTAGATAGGGGGAGGGGGATTGTTGGTCCACCATTGTGAGCACGGCAGATGGCTCTACTTTCTTACTATTCCCATGGCAAAGGGCCAGAAGACTGCTTCAAGCTTTTCGGAGGGAATGTCCCCTCATTAGCACGAGTGCATCCTGGTTAACTCATCCTTCAACAAGTGAGAATGAATAAAAAAAATCTACAGTATATGTCTAGATGTAAATGTTGAATATTCATAAAAACTATGTTGGTAAATTCAAAATGTTTGACCATTAATCATATTAAAAAGAGATACAGGGAAAGCATTTTTAATAGGATTCATGATAAAAAAGTATTCATTTTTAATATTCAAATTATTTTGTAATGTCTAAAAATGTAAATAGGAAAGCAAATATAGACTTGTCTTTGTACTTTACCAACTTCTTTTTAAATCCAACTTAATTTAGGTAAAATGATTACAATGGGGATTTTGTGAGAGTGATTGCAAGTTATTTTAAGCAAAAATAATGAACTTAATCAAATAAATGTGTATTTGTCGGTAATGCAACCCAGTTTGCTTGTACAGTAACATGTTGGAATATGGAGTTTTATGTTTGTGAAAACATTTTCAAGCATTACCAAAGAAAAGGAATAAAAAAAAACAATCGATAAGGATGTATTGACTACTTACGACTACTCGCGAGCTCCTCAAAAAGGTACTGAACCTTTATCCACTGCGTGGAATTCTGACCCGGTGGTGCTTCAAGAGGAACAAATGCTCTGAAAGAATTGCAGAGATGGAGTTAAAGACAGAGTTTTATTCATTTTTTAATCATTAAAACAAACTTAAAAAAAAAAAAAAAAATTCTTGGCATCAAATTTCTATGTGAATTAATAGGGTCCTCATAGGGTCAAGGTGACCCGAGGCCCGAAAACAAAGCTAAATGTTGTATTCCTTGTGTTGTCTCCGGGTCAAGGTAAAGGGCCTCCCTGGCTACCATAAATACTTATGCAGTGGTGGAGGTCCTTGACCCACAACACAACACAAGGGATACTTCAAATAAATTGGTGTCATTGCATAAGTCATTCTATTCAGAGCAACGATAGTTTAAAAAATGTAATACCTACAATGGAACAATTTAAGATTATATCACAGATCAGTTGGACTAAATGACAAACTTTCCAGATATAATCTAAAACCCTAAAACTTTTTATAATCAATAAATGTTACATATGTTTTTTTATTACGCATCCACACACAGAAAACACAAGTCAAGGTAATCAATTACATGCAACATCAACTTCTTATCTGAGCTACTGATAAAGCAAGTACAAATGACTAATTAGGAATATGCCCAGAAGGTTACAAGACTAAGGGATTTGACAAAAACATCGATATACAAGAACAATAATCTAGTAATCAATCAGCTGTTTAAATGCCTACATTTACCTGCAGCCCACTGGTTTCTCATTTAAAAAGCTTATTAAAATGGTAGCGTTACTGCATAATGGGGTCTTCTACAATAGAAGATAACCTTTCACCTATCAAGCCTAGAAGAATCCACTCATGTCTTTCACTTACCCGATTAAGAGGAGCGCAAGGCACACAATAGCAAATCCAATGGTATACTTCAGAGCGTTTTTCACTTGCTGCAATAAAGGATAGAAAAAATGGTCAATCGTTTTTTTTTCCTCAAATGGAAAATGATTTGTGATAAAAAAGGAAAGAAATGCAAGTCCCCCAACCTATTTAGTGCAAGATATTGTGATTAAGAACGATACAGAGTTGTAAAAGAACCAGGACGAACCGGGGAAAATGACATGTGCCATTTCAGGCGCCGTTAAAGGAACAATTGAAAGACCGGTGTCTACAATAAAAAAGTGCATAGAAGTTTCACAATGGAGTTCAGGTCATATTGTCTCTTTAGCAATCCTCAGAAGGGAATGTTTGACTTCCAATTTTCTAATGTCTTTAAATATCCCAACATTAAATCCATTTCGATTACAATAAGAGTGACTGGGATAGACTATGGAGGTGATAAACTAATATTAAATGCTATTCTGGGTAAAACTGGTTCCTCTCGAGTGCCCTGCGAGTCTTTTTGATTTGTACGCATCATTGCTTGTTTCGTTGTGAAAAACAAACCTGAATAATCGCTGCTTTAGTAGAACACAATGGTCTGAAACTGGTTCAATATAATATTCATCAAAGTAAAAAAAAAAAAAATACTGTTCAATAATCAGTCATAAAAAAAAAACCTTAGACAGCATTATGGAGCGAATCGACGTCATATTCTATAATGCCGCATAATGATTTGTTCCATCCGATACACTCTAAATATGTATGCGGAGGCTGCGGGAGAAAATGAACTTGCTCAACCTTATTACGATGAAACTGCCAGTAACATTGGTCTAGTCACTTATTGAAGTTGGCAGAATCCCGTTCGGAATCTCTCACGTCCTTTACAACACTTCAACCTCTGCTAATGACAAGGACACAGGGCTGTGTGTCGGTTTGTAACAATACCCGGATATTAAGACCCGAGGCAATATTATTCAAGAAAGCTAAGTTCAAAGTGAGTTCCAAGAGGATTTGGGTAAAATTAACAGCTTATATTTCAGTGCTGGGAAATGATCAAGCGGAACTGTAATTCACTTATAATCATGGCGTAATCTTTTTTCGTCCCGTTCCCATATAATATGTTGTCCCATAATCTTAACCGGGCTAAGAATCAACATCCACAAGTGAAAAATAAGAAAGTGTATTTACCGCACAAATGTTGACATTGTCGTCATCCCTTTCTTCATAGAAAAAATAAACAAAGGGGATCCACAGAAAAACGCAGAAGAGGATGATGGAGTAGAGCGCTGTGAAGACAACGGAATAGACATCAAAAACATATTTTTGCACATGTATTATACTAACAGTTATTCACCAGTGAGTTATGAATGTTATTGTTGAATAGTGCCGACTCAGAGAAGCCATTTTGGAATATATTGCCGTAAGAGAAATTGATGTGTGGACATAAAAATACTGCCTCAGTCAATGATTTCAATTTGCAGTTGTGACGCTTTCCGGTTAAAATATATATTCTCTGGATCTTCCTGATAACAATAAATAAGGCTAGCTAAAGATAAATATTTTAATAGACCTGTTGAATGGTAAAGGCAGATGCTTAACTGCAATGACAATTGCATATATATATATATATATATATACATACATTATGAAAAAATAAAACAATGTGCTAAACACATGCATGAACTATATAGTATTTAAATAGTGTTCCATTTAAAGTGTGACAGTGTCTTCGCTAATAATGACATATGCTTCTTGCATAGATGAAAGAGTGAGAAAATCATTACTTCATTTAAATAAATGTGGCCAGTTACGCAATCATTACACTCTTCTAATGGAATTTACCCAGCATTCATTTTAATACGATCCCTCATTTAAAAAATTGCGATGCCATCATCACTGATGGAGCCCTCCTCAGCATGTCGTCCAATACAAACAACAAAAAAGAAGCAATCATATTTAAACGGAAATCGTATCTTTAAATTGGTAATAGAAAGACTCTCACGATAAAATACAGACCAAAAATTTAACAATAGAGCGTGAAGAAAATCATTCTCGTAGTCAATTACAAGTGGCTGTGATGGATTGAGGTGCTGCTGATATCAAAGGATTTTTTAATAACTCCCCACTCAACGTAATTCTGGATGTGAAGTGATGTGAGCGGCTTATCATCCCATCGTGACAAGTCGAAGGAGTAGACTTCCAGAGACCAAGAGGTGAAAAAGTGAACAGCTCCTCTAAAGAAGAACCATCCCATTTATACTTATAAAGCAAATGTATTTATTGAAAATGAACACATATTTAGAAGAAACGTTTCTCTTGCCGAGAGTATTTTGTCTAGGAAGGAAACTGCATTACTGTTTTCAGTATGATTTATTTAAAAATAATGTCTATAAAGTTTTTTCTATGCATTAATGTCGGTTCAAAATCAAACTGTATGAGTTGTTTATACCTCATGGTTGCCATTGATGATCTACTTTAACCTATGCAAGTGAAATGTATTACATTTATTTGAAAACAAATCGTCATGGGTGACTTTTTATTTCCTAGAAATAGTGTCTCAGACAAAGGGACTCTGGAGATGGATGAAAATATTGGTCTGTGTAGACACACGCTGAAAGACGGGGCATGATAAGCTTGAACTCTCATTTCCTGTGAGCATCAAAGGAGGCAGCATTTTTGAGAAGGGCCAAGCAAGGGATAATTCTCTTGGTTGGAGCCGACAGAGTGCATTGTAGGTTGAAAAAGTCTCTGTAATGCACTTCTGTGATGCAATTTAGCTCTTCAATTATGAAAAGAAATTATTGTCCATTTTGTTATATTTGGCGTGCAGGCACGGCAATTGGAAACAACCATCCATCTTTGTTTCTGTTCATTCAGAAAGATTGCTTCAAATGAAAAGAAATGATTGAAAATATATTCTATTTTTTAGGGAAAGAAAAAGTTGTGAACTGCAAGAGAATAACCTTCAGAAATATAATTAAACAAGACTCATTTGATATTTGTAGAATTTCTTTTTTTTTACTAAAATAGATTTGATAAAGTATAATTTCCCTGACCATGCAGTCACTTTACCACTTTATATTGGATTTAAAAGTCAGGGTTCTCGCAAGCGCCATTCAACGAAGGGGCCCTGTACACTGTTTATTTATTTATTTTTACAAAATTTGGAACTCAAAATGCAGGAAATAGTGTTACAAATTTCAAAATTTCCTGGGGGAAATTCTACTTTTCTTGAGTGGACTGCTCTTCTCTTTCTATTTAAAGTACCGTCAACTAACTTTCATAAGTGATTACAAAGTGATCGGAAGAATTTGCTGTGTGAGGCAGAGAGTGGCAATGAGGTCAACTGGGTCACAATAAACATAATCTCAGAATAAAGTGAAATCCATCCAAGATTTCCAGCAGGCTCTTAAAAGAAATTGGACTCTATAGAGCCTTTCAGTGAAAATGTAAGTAGAAGCGAATTGCAGGCGAAAATCCATGGTACAGATTGTATTTACAAGAAGTTTGCTTCCTCTCTGGCTACTCTTCCACAAAATGGCATTAAAAATGGCAGAGAGAAATCCAATGATTTATTCAAACGTCCCGGGGGTGTTTTGCCCTGTTGCTTAAGGGTCTTATGCACCACTGCTTTGAAGTACCAATCCAAGAAAGTATATAAATGGATAGAAGCTGGAGATTGAACAAGGAGGTTTTCAAAATCGGGGTCCATCAAAGAAGGCCAAAACGCTGTTTGGAATGTAAATAAAGTCGACACCAATCCTATTGGATAATAAGCATCAGATTTATATTTTAAAAATGACTATACATTTGATTTGATAGATACAGTTTTCCAGAATTAAACATGTTTCAATGACAAAGAAAAATAATATTCATCTGTCAAGGACGCAGCTGTACAATAAAACTAAAAATCAATTTAAATAACAGATAGAAGTGCCGTCCTTTATCACATCTAACTGCCCGTTTTTAATTATGCTTTCATTACAATAAGCTAAATGGAAAAACGTCAGTCAGACATAAGAAGCATCGTTTTTAAGCAAGATTTGAGAAATCTCAAAAATTACCAACCTATTTGAAACGATCAACAACATGCCACATATCTTTCAGAATAAAAAATCTCCAGCTGCTTATCAAGCTGGTAATTATGGAATCCATGAACTGCCACAAAGCTGTCAAGCATGGCATTAGACAGCGTTTGAATTCAGAAGGTTAAATTGGTAAGGAATCTGTGTATACATGATGGAGCTTGGTCTCCACCTACTGGCAAACAGAAAAGAGATGCTCCTTTTCAATGAGACTGAAAGACGGTACATGTTGTGCTCTGGTAGAGAAGAAAATAAACCGGAACGTGAGAGGAAGCCGAGAGGAAAAACAATCAACCTGAGCTCATGGAAAGAAACAAAACTGAGCAAAGAAGTTGATTGTATTTTGACTGTTAATATTTCAATTATAACACGATGCAGGAAAAAAATTGTCACCCTGAGATATCCAAATCACAGCTGACATGCAATATGATCAAGCCTGTAAACCTGTTTTGGAATAAATTAAGAATACATTAGCATCTAATAACTGCACAATTGATGAATCATTCGGCTGTAGTAAACAAAAAAGATGAAACCATGGATGTGTTTTCAGTAATTATGCTGACATGCTGAGAAATTCCAAAAGCGATTAAAATGAATGGTAATGTGATTCATATGCAGTATGTTGTGGTTCCATCAAACAAGGCAGATGAACAACATGCATGTCAGATGGTTGACCCCTTATAATTTAAGCATAAAAAGGAAATAAAGCGATAACATCTAAGATAAATGCTATGTTTTCCAAGATCCACTGAGTGTTGTTTTATTTCTTTTTTGTGTCAGAAAATTGCATCAGACTAAAAAATCTAATTTGTACTGTCTTTGAGTCAGACAACCACATTCATAACCAGATCAATTTTTCAATGGACTTGTGGTTTTCTTGTGTACTGTTCATGGTCTGTCACTATCAATATGTTACTTCTATCTCTCCAATAAAATAGTTTTCTGTGATTAGACTATATGGGCCATGAGACAGCTTGAGTTTCTTGGAAAATGACATTTGGAAACAGACGCTTTAACAGTGCGCTGACAGGCATTTTTTAAGCTAGCATCTGTTGGAAATTGAGCAACATAATTTCACCGCAATGACGGATTGTTGCTGTAAAGAAAGAAAATATAAAACCCTTATTTTTCTACAACATTTATGCTCATTCAAGTGCAACAGAATGTCTTAGACGAGGACAGTCTGACATGAGAAATAATAATTAAGAAAATGACTTGATGGCTTCATTAAGAATTGCCAGCAACTAACTCTAAATATTCATTCCAGAAAAAAACAGTTTTAAAGTTAAGTACTTTTTTTGGCACTTTAAAACTTCCACTAATTGACCCCATGAAGTATGTGATAATGAGTGAATCGCTCCCCAAAGTTGACATTTATTAAGAGCATAAAAAAATTCAAATCCTGAGCTCTTGCATGATGGCATTAAAATAAGTAAACCTAAGCACACTGTTATATAATACAAAGTATTGCAAATATATAACCAGTATAGCATTAAGATGGGAGATATCATAAAACCAGAATGCATAGTTCTGCAAGGATAGATATATAAATAAAGCTATTTTGTACTTTGTAATATTTAAATAAAGCCACTCAGAGGCTGAAGTCACAAACAAACACACAGCAGCTGTACTTCTTTTTATTAATAAATAGCAGTTCATTTTCATTTCTCAGAAAACAACAACGTTCAGAAAAGAGTACATTTCCCTGACTTCTCCACTTTCATTTCTCTCTCTCAACAAAAGAAAGATGCTAATGTCAGCTTTCTTTCAGAGCAGACAAAACAGGAACAATACAAAAGATTGTCAAGGCGCAAAGGCAACAATGATAGATATTCGAGATAAAGTTTTTAAAATCAATACCATCAAGAAGAAGTGAAAGTCTGGCCGATGCACACTGCTGATGATGCTGCTTGATGGTTCTGCATTTTATGTATTTGAAGTTGGAAGAATAGCGTTTGAACAAGTAAAATCTGTAGCAGCGCAGAGAGTGAACGGTGAAGAAACAAATGTTGAGATGTAACCAACATCAACACAAGATTCAGGCACTCTAACACATTTATTCCATACATATTTATATTTCCAACAAGTACAAGTTAAGGGGAAGTACTTACTGTAATACCCATAGAGTATTGTGTCTTCAATTTGTCCTCTTGTCACATTACTTGCAGCCCAGTCCTTATGATAAGAGAAAGGATACAGTTAAATTCAATCAAGGTATTAAAAGGAAACATCAGACAGTAAGAAAAATGCATCGTTGATCCTAAAAAAAGGCTTAAAGGGGAAAAAACTTCTATATAATAACTTCTGATGAAGGTTGCATCATTCTCATTTTAGTCCTTATTTATTAAAGCATAATGGATCATTGTAAACATTTGATAGTCAATTCTGGCCAAATAAAACGTGCTTCTACTATAAAACCGTCATACTAAACACTGAACATAGAGAGACTAAATTAAATACAATAAATCACCTGCGCCAGCCTATAAGCCCTGACATGTAGTGAATCGTGATGCTCCCTGAGCTCAGAACACAAAGCAATGATCCTGCAAATTCTGAACAACTATTATGCACTTAAGCACTTTCATCATCCCTTCCAGGTCCATTCAACCTGGCTCCAGACGAAATGTCTTTTTAGCTGACGCGGCGCAGTTGCCATTCATTCACTCTTTCATTCATCGTCCTTTACTTAGTGCTGGTGCTTTCCTGGATTGACGTCCCGTAATGAGCAAGAGACTGTTCTTTTTATCTAAATCTATGCATTTAGGCATGAAGATAATGTTCCAAAACATATGTGCTAGTTTCTGTGGGGGTTTTTCTGGGTAGCTTTCACTCAAGTCTGTCAACATTTTATGAAAACATTGGCTAAAGCTTACATACTTAAAAAATGGATTCAAGATAAAATAAATACAAGTTATAACGACTGTATCAACAGTTAAATTGAAGCATAGTCTCCTAAACAGGTAGAAAATTATATACTTTATGTCATTAAAGCAGCAATACATAAGATTGAAAAGATTTTCTTCCTCCCTCAGTTCTAAAACTTTCACCAAACCCACTGATGTTGGGGATCATGTGGACACTTGGGAATTTCATCCAGATAACGTTACTCAGTGAAGAACATTGTTATCTACTAGAGTTCTACTAGTAGTACAAGAGTCACTGTAGTTTAAAAATAAACCAATCATTACAGAGAACATGAAGAAAAAAAAAAGAAGAAAGAAGGCATGATGGTGCATATTGAAAACAGGCTTCTACATAATACAGTCAAAAAATTTGTATAGCTAAATGATGCCCTTTTAACTTTGAAAGTGTATTTTAAGAGATTGTTTTTTATTCTTGCACCATGTACTGCGTTTACAATGTAAGTAAGTAAGTAATTTTTATTTGTATAGCGCTTTTCCAGACCAGGGTCACAAAGCGCTTAAACAATCAAAACAATATTCATAAAGTATACACTTTAAAGGGCAAGATAAAACTAATAACACAACAGGAGTTCCAGAAAATCAAGGGTCTTTCTGTATATTCTTCTTTATTCGTCTAAATTTGACTGTTCCATGTGTCAGTTTGCTTGACATAAGCATGACATTTCCAGCATGGAAGCATATTTATTGGGTTAAATCAGGATCTACATTAAACTAAATTAAATTAGTGCATGAGTCCGGGTGTGTGAGCGTTGCTTGACGCAAAAAAAAAAAAACACTTTTTTTCCACCATTCATACATTGGAGTTAGTTTAGTGATGCTTTCAAAACAAATTCGCCAACATTAACAAACGTATATAGTTTGAGCGGCTGTTTCGTATCCGTCAGACTTGAATGTTAACTGTCAACACGGGAAAGTCAAAACAGCTCTCAAATGACCTAAAATTGTGAATAACAGAAGCATAACTCAGGAGAAAGCGAAAATAAATGTCACAGATTTCAGTTGTGTGTGTCAATGGTGAAGAATATCACACTTCCTATATTTAAAGGGCGGTTAGAGCGTGGGAACTTGGGGTAATTGTCCGTAGATATGTGTGTGAATGGTTGTAAGTCCTTGTGTCCTGTCCAGGAGTCTTCTTGGAGTGTCACAACTCTCTTCGTTTCATTTGTCCAAAGACTGGTTTATCAACATATGTGTTGGCATATGTCTGACGAGTGTGTTGTTGATGAGATTGAGGAAAGTTTTTTATGCGTCATTCTTCCATGAAGATCCTTCCCATGCGAGTTTTGCATATAAATTGAGCGAAGCACCATGGCACCATCTGCAGTAAGAACTTCCTTAAGTTCTTTGGTACATGATACAATATTTAGATGGTGGGCATTAGTGTGTTTTTGGATGTCCAGCAACGCTGAAACATAAGCCAAGGGAAGTCCAAACTTTGCATCGGTCTGATAACATTTATTGTATATTTTGATTAAACTCAATAAATATGCTTTAATGCTGACCATGTCTACATTTCAGTTATATTTTGTGTGAGTAGCAAGCTTCCACACCAAAGGAACATACAGATGAAAGCCCAATTTTGAGATCACACTGTCCATAAGCTCTAGGAAGCAACACATCAGGAGACATTTTACAGCCAGGATTTTACAGAGATCTAAGGCTTCTAAAATGTCCACTATTTAGCAACAACAAAGTGGAGTTATAATGTTGACTTCTCTACCTTGAAACTAAATTAACCTGCTCTGAAAAAGTTCCTTTTTTATTTCTCCTTCATCAGTTTAGAAGTGAACATCATTCTGGATTGTTTTACACGATTATATGCCTGGGGAGTTACATTTGCACCTCATGTTTGAAGCCCATTACTGAATAAATAAAAAAAGCAATATAGACTTGATAAGAAGAAATCAAATTGCATGCTGTTAAAAAGGAGTTTTAACACTTTCCAAATGGGAAAAAAAAACACAAATACAACCAAATTCATGAGCCAAGAAGTAAGTCTAAGTCAGAAAATGGATACACATTGTCTAGATCTAAAGAAAATAAGAAAGCAACAAAGTTTAAAATGGCCTCAGGGAAACTCATTGCTTGAATTGATTTTGCTGAGTCTAAGAGAAGACACTCACCTTATAGGTGCCATTTGAATACTTCATGAACGAGACGAGGAATATATCCACTGGGAGAAGAGCTGAAGTTATTAAGGCAATGGCCAGTGCACATATCGCCGTGATGGTGGAAACGACTTCACTTTCTTGACGACTTTGGAACTTTCGGATGTAGACCCAGCAAAAAGCAAGGATGACCTACAAAAAAAGACATATATACTGTAATTAATTTAAAGGTACAATAGTTTTGATTAAATAATTTGGATGGAAAGTCTTAATCCATATTGAGCCACACTGAGAAGTCATGAAAGTTCTTTGTTTAAATGTATCTTTGTTTAAAATAGGCTCAATTTTGAGAAACTAACACATGCACATGAGGTTTGTTCACATCAAACACCAACAATTACGTTCAGTCAGATGCACTTTTCAACTCAGAACATGTGGATGTGTTCAGGAACTTTAGTTAGGGACGTGATTAATGTTTACTGCTTCAAGTTGTAGTGTAGCATGCAGTTTTTTAACTTTCATTTTATTTATTTATTATCTTATTTTTACTTTATATGTTTGCTGCAAATAATATGTTATATGGTGTGGTATTGATTCTGAGGGACTGGCTACTACTAACTTGCTTTATTCCAGCCATATTTAAGATAATGTTAGTGGGACTTCAATCCAATAAAAGCACAATTTACTTTCCAATTCTTTGTTGGCTTGGATCGGATTGAAGAATCACTTTCATCGGAACTGATCTGAAGCTTCTTGCTGAACAATTCTCAAAGAGCACCTGAGCACATTGTATAAAAATATACAAGACTGATCTTGTATGGAAGCTTCAAAAGAACCATTATTATCTCCTCTTTTAGCACTTTAGACCACTGTGATTTGATTATTCCTTTAAAGCATAAATAAACAGACAAAAGTATACATCTGAGAACTCTTTGGATACAACACTTTACTTTAGAAAAAAATACGTTATTGTATCTTATTGTCTTTACACCTGGTGTTACCTGAACATATCTCGACTCGACGGAACTCCCGACGACTTAAAACGTGTTGACAGTTTTGCATTATTGACTTCTGACCTTTTCAATATCCAAACAGAAGCAGGAGAGGCATCAGCCTTCTAAAGGGCACGCAAACTTTTAATCAGCGAATGAAAATAATGGCTTCAGAACAACAAGGTCATTTTGCACGGAGACGATGTTAAAATTCCCCTCAGATCAAGGGGTTGCCATTTGCCAACAAGATCATTAAAGTCTTGCCCTCTTGAGAAGGGGGTTTAAAGCGTGCTATACATGCAGAATAAGGTTTATGTAAGTGGCCATACAACAAGGAAAAGGTCTGGTCTTATCCGTCCAGACGCGTTAAGACGCAAACAAGTGCTTCTTTAAGCCTCACAATGTCCTAAATAAAGCTTCAGATTAGTCGTCTTTGACCAACTTCGTCTGTCCTGAGCCTCTGGAGTCTTCACAAGAATGTCTGTAAAGTTCACAAACCTTGTGATGTCATGGTGTCATGTGTTAGTTAATGTCACAACATGTCATTCTAATTGTACATTTATCCATTCGATCAAATATTATTTTTGTAGTACTGTTAAACGCTTCATCGACGTTAGAATCACATTGACAAGACAAATGACGTTTATCTGACAAAGAAATAAAGTAAAGTCTAAAAATGTGAATGTTAAGCCGCTAAACGAAGCTTGAAAATAAATATTGACACAAGACACTCTGGTCGTATTAAGCGTGTAAAACGGAAAACTGTTTTTTTAAAAAAAGATCGCAGGAGGGTCGATAAGAGCTTCCTAAATGTAGGTGACATTGAACGACACTATAAAATCTTACCAAAAGTATAAAGGTGAAAATAGACCAGCCGAGAACAGACTCGGAGATCATCGACTGAGCCGCCATCTTCACTTCCTGTAATAACAAAACCACGTGACACCGATGACGTCACGGCCGTGGCATATCATATTTTAGACAAGGCTCTATTTTTATTTTTATTTTATATTCCTATTCAGATTATTTTTACATGGAGTACTTGCATTAAGAATTTTCTTTTTTTTTCTTTTTTTTTTAAATATATCTTACTTTTTTTGAGAAAGAGAATTTTGTTATCTAACAGATGGTAAAGTTATCAAGGAATAGGGTAAACATTAAATACTACAATTAAAAAAAATGGTAGATTAAGAAAACGCTCGTAAGGTCTAAATATTGTTTATTATAATCTTATATTAAGATGACATTTAATGATCATTATAACAAAGAGAATAACTGATTTAGAAAGTATATCTCTCTTTATGATATCACAATGGACAGTCTTCCAGATACAGGAAATTAAAATCTGACATAAAAAGATAAAAGTATAATTATGTAAATATCCAATACATTTGGAGCATTTAGTTAAAGATTGATCAATTTGTATTTCTTTATTGATTAAAAAAATATATCTTAACATGTTCACAATGAATGATATAAACCAAAACTTAAAAATAATAGTTTTCTCAGTTGGTTTAGTCAATAAATAATAAATAAATATTTTTTAATGACATCATTTATTGTTATTTTGAGATCTTGAATATCCTGTATAGATTTTCCAGAGATGTAAACTAATGGTAGCATCAATTGTGAAGAAAAAAGCAAGGTTAAATACAAAAATACTATACTGTGCATATGTGGAAATAAGGAAAAAAAAAAGTTGTCAAAAAAAATCAATATCTCTTTATGAATTACTTTCTTGACAGCTTTGCTGATCAATGAAGATTCCTCAATCTAAAATGATCATATCAAGTATATTATCAAGGTTGTTTGAGTGGATGTAAATGGATGGGTTTCATGTTCTTTGTTAAAATAATTGTAACTTCTATTCATTCTTATAACCTTTCACACCATTTGAGCTCAGTGTGTCTAAAAAGACAATTGTATTCTTTGGAGTATACCTTCCTTTAAATTGCAGCAGTAAAAGAGAGTGCAGCCATGCTTCGCCACGTCTGAAATGATTGGACCCCAAATTAAATTATTACTTGAGTAATCACTTTTGGAAATAGAAGGATTGTGCTCTGACTTTGAAGCCTGAAAGAAGTGAATAGTCACGTTTTATTGGTGAAATGATCTCATTAGCATTAGCGCCGCAGAACTCTGTCGGCAGTTAATTATTTGACCACTAATAGTTTTGGACGCTTTCATACAGAACTCTTTTGAATCAATAACCGTATATCTGAATGTCATTCACTTGAAAAATTGATGGAACTTTTCGAACGCGCTCACATTTCCCCTCTCTACAATAAATACTGGCTGTGATTAATCTGAATCCATAAAGCCAGGAAATGTATCTTGAAAATGTGCCCACTGAGGTATTCAGCCGTTTTTTAATGTCAGGTACCTTTTCAGTATTGACAACAAGAGTTCTCTGTTTGCCCCGGGGTCCAAATACTGTCATAGGCGGCTGGTAAACATAACGCCGTCTTCAATGCATCAAATATAAAGCACTGCATTGTAGCAATAGAGCAATGGAATATATTTTTACTATGATATTCTCAATCAAAACAAAGGTGGGGAGCCTTCTCCGGGTTTGGGATGAGATCTCGCCCCAAGTAGAGGAGTTTAAGTATCTTGGGGTGTGGTTCACGAGTAAGGGAACCACGCTCCACCCTGATCCATGGTGGTAAACAGAGAGTTAAGCCAAAAGGCAAAGCTCTACATCCCCATCCCTCACCTATGGTTAGGTAGATAGGGTGAGAAGCAAGTTCATCTGGGAGAGATTTGGAGTAGAACCACTGCTACTTCGTGCAGAGTGGAGTCAGTTGGGAACGTTATAAGGATGCCAGTAGGACGCCTCACTGGCGAGGTGTTCAGGGCATGCCCCACCAGTAGGAGACCCCAGTGGAAGACCCAGGACATGCTGGAGAAACTATAGACATGTACCATTCAAACTTGTTCCTCAAGCTTAAAACCTGCGCTTCTGCCATGAGTGAGGGCTGTCCCAATACTCCCAATTGGAATGAGGAACAAGAGTGAGGACCATAGTGTGATGTTTCCACCTGAACACTAGAGGCGCTCGTGAATGCTAGATGAAGGATAAGCCAGAGTGACGACTTTACTGCATGTTACATACTACTGCTAGACTACATTCCACATGTTGATCCATCTGCCTTTGAATAAAGTTGATGAAGTAATTTACCGACTCCTTTCTACAACAATACAACACTTAGTTTCCCCACTTTTAAGATTCTTCGGGACTCTCCTCGGTGATAAATGGTAACCCAGAATGCCTTGCCCATCAAAACTGAAATCAATGGCTGCTAAAAACAGGTAAACACAAAGCTCCAAATGTAAGTATTTTCTTTGTTAATAGAGATTTAAAAAATACAAAAATATAGATTACATACTGTACCTCTTTGTAGTTTCTTAAAATTGTATAGATCTTTAGCTGATTGTAGGCGATCCAGCACTGAGCTTCAAAATTGATTTTTTTTTTCTCTGTGATCTTATACATACAGCAGACATTAACTGAAATGTATTTAAGTTACAATAATAACACGCCATAATCTGGGAATGCCTCTGGGTCCCCCTGGATGGGTTAAGAAAAGTCTGGGTGTCTCTGCTTAAGCTGCTGCCCCCACGACCCGAACCAGGATAAGAGGAAGAAAAAGAGATGAGAAATTTATTTGAATTTTCAAGGGTTTTTTGCCACAAAGAATTCTGCCATGAAAGTTATATTCAAGTTCAATTCGAAAACTACGAACAATTAAAGTCAATATTGACAATGCATTTCAAATAATAAGTTGTTTGCATTCATCGTGTTTTTAAGTACCACAAAAGCACCGCTAAGCTCAACACCCGCTTGTGTAGACAGTGTTGTCTCTGAAGTCATCGTAGCCTGGTTTGCTCTGTTGTTTGATGAGGCCTTATTTTTGTTCATTCATTAACTCAATTTTTATTCATTTATTTGCTCTTCCGCCAAAATTGATGACGCAGAACTGTATCTGTCGGCTACCGCTTCTTTTTATTTAATCGTTTTCATCATGGTATTCTTGGCAGTACCCTCCGAGCACAGGTGAGCTTTCACGATTGATGAATGTGTCCACTTAATGTTTTTTTTTGTGTGTGATTTAACAAGCAAACGAAAAAGTACACACCAGTGGCTACGCCTGCATACAGATGAACAGACACACAAAGCGGCGTCTTTGTCCAGTCCGTACGCCAATTTAGCAAATGGACCAATAAAGCCAGCAGGTGCGTTTTCCCAGAAATCCTTTTAATAAGTGAGATTTCAAGGATGAAAAGAGGAGTCAGAATAAATTGAGCGTATGTTTGCATGGTAGACAAACACACGGCCAGAAATCATAATAGCGCTGACTGATGTACAGCACACACCGAGTAACCTAATGCTTCACGTAGACAGACGAACACTTTAGAGACAAACAAAGAGATGGAACACAGTTTAATTCTCTGATTCCGAGAATCTGTTTTTTTTGCATCAAAACCCTAACTCATCCATAAACTCTTCAGAATACCGTGTTTCTTAAAGCACTCAGCACCGTGTGCTCTCAATCAATAACGTATTAAAGTTGCACGAAGGCGTCATTAGCCTTTTAACATACTGAAGCATCTAATGGTAGCTTTGTTGTTCATGTACTGTTTAACCCACTTAGTTATGGTTTAAATGCATTTGTAGCGTTACATGTTTTGATGAAAGCTTTAAGATTACCATTACATTTTGTAAAAGTGTTTCCGCTTGAATTGTTTTAGTTATTTTAAATTTTAAAAAAATAAAACATTATTAAATATAGCATATAACTACTTATTCAATTTATAATACCGTTAATAGTTTAAGTAGGGTTACGTATACAATATTAACTGTTACTAGAGTTTTTCCTCATGATAGCTCACTTTCATTTAGATGTTCTATGCAAGATAATATCATTTTCTGCAGAGATGTTATAACGAATCGGGTTTTTTTGCATCAGCAAATTCCAACCACGAAAAGCCTTCAATTGAAATGTGACGCAGCCTTCTTAATCACGGAGCCGAGACTTTTTAAAGAGCAGGGAAAAATCGAAAAACAAATAATGACTTGGAAAAACTATCGAACCAACTTTGTGGTTTCATCCTTCTTTTCTATATAGTTTAGCTTCATCATTGCATTCTACTTTTTCCATATTCATGTAGTAGAATAAATGCACTTTTGTATGAATGTTATCAAATTTATCTAGGTGTATATTTTGTTATGTACAGCTGCATTTTGCACTGTATAGGTAGATTACATTTGTCCGTAAAATCACTTTTTAAGAGATTAAGATTAGAATCAGAATCAGAATAAGACAATTTTATTTCCAGTGTTGTAAACACAACATTTGTTTTTTGTGTGTGGTGTCAGTACATAATAAAAAAATGAAATAAGACAACACACAAAAAACGCAATACAAAACTTGAACCAAGCACCAAAGCAGTCATTCTGCGTCGCCTATGAGAGTTCAAATTTATGGCATTATCTCTGTATATTTCTACTGATGCTTCACAATCACCTCTAAAGCTAAGGCTGATGCTAACATAAAAATCACTGTTACTACTTAACGACAGCATTAACGCATGTATTACCTATATTAACTTGTCCCTGAAGTAGCAATCAGGGGTAATTGTCTAATACTTAAACTTATGTTCCCACTTGAACATTTCATTAAAGACTTCTAACATCACCTTCTTTTTTTTTTTTTAACAGTCACTGCTTCTTGCTCTGACCTAGGGAAATTCTTACGTGAAGAACTAATCGTTCCATCTGGTTTTTGGTGTGCCCAGTGGTCCCACTGCAGCTGGATATGGCCATGAAACTCATCAGAACTGCATCACCATGTGGTATTTTTTTTAACCAGATAATAAAACCTCGACATCTTTCTGTGCCTGGAAGGGAAAAAGCTCTACCTCCCTATCTCATATACTTTCAGTTTTGTACCAAAAAAAATAGTTTGCTTATTAAATGAACAGCAATATGTCAATGCTTTTAATATTCATGCCGTTTGATATTGGGTTCACTGGAATGAGCTAATTAGGATTATTGTTTTTTCTTGAATCCTGTCATGCTTGTTTTGGAAACCATTGATCTTGCCTTGACAGCAGAAGCACAGATTGAATAAACAGGTCTTCTTAATTTGTTTTCAAACGCACCAAAAATAAAAATAAAAATCTATTAGAAACAGAGAACAGTCTGTTCACTATGATGCTGTTAGGTATCGCTAGTTTAATTGTAATCTGCTCACTAAAATTGTGCTTTTTTCCCCTCAACGTTTCTCTTTAATATAACATTAATTTAAAAAAAGATTCATTATTATCTAAAGTACTATTTAAAAAGGAATGTCATTTTAATTCTGTTTTTTTTATTTTGGTTAATTAAATTTAAAAAACAACATGGTGGAGGATTTTAATGACAGTAATCAATAACAATATTTTAAAATAATGTTAGAGCTTAAACAAAAATGTAAAAGGGAAACTTTGATAATGGTTCAAAGAGCAGATGGTAAAAATGTAAGGGATGTTCAGGGGCTGGATCCACTTCTGGTTGACCAAATGTTCTCGCTAGGATTGTAATGGTTGTGTCAGAGAGGTGAAGATCTCTACTGCCACCTGCTGTCAATTTCGATTCCATTGAAATGGTACTGAATATATTTCAAATGCTAAAAACGGAATCTAAACATGTAGATATAATGAAAGCATGACAATAACTTTTGTTTAAAATCACAATATTGTAGAAATGAGCTGCTTGGCAGAGGTCTGTGATACAATTTTTCAAAGGGGGCAAAGCATAATGTATTCGCAACTTTGCCTTTTCTATAAGTATAGTATTTAAAAGTTAATTCATTTATAGTTTCAGTTATGACAACTAAAAGCAATGCTGCATGTAGTCTTCATAGATGAATACCATCTATCTATAGATACATGCTCAATAGTAAGCCAATTTTATGTTTTTTCAAGTATGGTTGACAGTAGAAGATAAAAAGTTTAATAAAGGGTAACTAATGTTAAAAAAACAAACTTTTCTGACTCACTCACATGTTTCAAATGTCAAAGTCTTACTCTCCAATATGCAGAAAGTCCCCCATCATGACCATGTTTTGAATGTATTACTTTATAATATTGTCCCCCCGTCTGAAATCTCGGCGAACGAGAGCGTGAGAGTCCATTATGGCGTGATAATGGTCTTCACTTCTCCATCATCCAGCTGTAATCACACCTGCTTTGTTTATACAACGAGTCCCATAGAGGTGCAGACTTCTGGGATTGATGACGCGCGGTGACAAACCCCAACTCTTGACCAATAACACCAGAGTGTGGCTATGGTAAACAAGATCAAATCTCCAGAAAAAGCCCATTTTTTTAATATATGTTTAGTAAAAGAGAGTTTATATAAACAAACACATACTGACGAGTACAAAAGAGTCCTATAGCAATTTAAGAGACACTTAAATCAACACATCCGTTGCCTTTTAATTTGGGTTTAAATCTCTCCAAACCATTATAAAAAAACACAATCTAATTATAAATAACACACACACAAAAAACATTTTAACTTGGTTAATCATCCCCAATCTGTGGTTCAGCCATTTGTTATATTTGTTAGTTAGAGTTTTATAATATGGGGTTAGGGAAATAGATGTCAGGATTAAAAGTTTGTAAGTAAGACTTTGGAGAGGGGAACCTCCCTGAAGCTGGTGTGATTTTTTTTTTTTTGTATAAACAACGAAGCCAATTCAAATCATCTGTCTAAACATGTATGTGTGTGGGAGGCACCTGTTCATGTGTGAACGTTTGGTCAACACAAAAAAAAACTTTAGTGGGACGCTGCACCTGCTGTAACCCACAAACTCACAAAAAATAAAACTCAAATTATACCAAGTAACTAAATATTTTATTTAAAAAATATATAAATAGGGAGAAAACTGCTCTTTTATTCACTTAATTACTATGTATCGACTTTTAATCTCCTCGTGAAACACCCAGTTTGTTCTCGCCAGTGCATTTACTTGATCGATCCTCCAGATCGATGTTCCAACAAGATATTTCTTCTCGGCCAAATTCAACTCGTCTTAAATCAACTGAACAGCAAATAATCCATTGGAATATTAACCCCTTCACTCCCACGTGTCCACGACTATAATCCATCATCACCCCCCGTTGCCTTTTTTTTTTTATAATCTCACACCTGAACGAGAAGTGTTTCCTTGCCAGTGTGTGTTTTTTGCTCAGGTCTCTGTCAGTGGATTTCACAGATAATGACACGAGTGGGAGGGCCACTTTACAGCAACTAGTCCGGAGGATCCGAGGATCCAGCAGGCGAATCCCCAGCGAGACTTTTTTATTTTCCAAGTCCTGGAATCCGGGATCGGACTGATCGCTATCTATCGCGTGGATTATGATTTTTTTTTTCCGGCTGTTTTGCACTTGTTCTTCCCCTAGAGAATAACTTCGAGAGCGTGTAAGTAACGGATTCTTTCATTCCTCTTTTTTGGTTATTTTGAACAAGATGATTCATCTTTTCATCGCTCAAGTTTTTCACCTCTTATGCGCAAGAAAAGGACAGATTCTGCAACTCGAATGATGGATTAACACAATTATTAATGAATTAATATGTATTAATAATCTTCGGATTTCTATCCAATAATCGCACGTTGTTAACTATTTTATTGTGAATGCATGTGTGCACATGTGTGTATAAAAGTTTATATTTCTATTTTTTTCTAACGTGCCATTCACATCAATCCTAAATATTTAAAAAGTGCATTAATAGTAACATAAAATAAAAAATATAGTTAAAAAAAACACTTAAACGTGTGAGTAATAGTTTGATATATTTGTTTTACTGATTTACATAAGTCGTTATGACACATTTCGTTGGGATTTGTATGTTTAATTCAAGTGTCTCGTGTTTTTTATTATATATTTTGTTTAAATCATGGCTCATTTCTATGCACATAACTGTTTCATTTAGAGGTGAAACTAAACAGTGAGATTCCAGACTCTCTTCTATCTTGTCTCCTTGTATTAATGATGTGAATAACATGACGTCTTCCAACAAACAAGGAATGTGATATCCATGTTGTCCTGCTGCTCCGCCACAAATGGTGGCAGAGTCACTTCATATACCAGCGCCATGATACTCGAGGCCTGAGAGCCAAACTTAAGGATACACTCCAGGACATAGTCTGGAAGTTTAGAGGCAAAACAAAGCCTCAAGATTGCTTTTTGGGTTTGTTGAGTAAATTCCCTAATGTTTTTGGTGAAGTATATAGTAAAATGTAAATATTGGGGAGTATAAAGTTTGCATTATTATAAATCATTCCATTGACATCTCAAACTAACATGTGACTGACATTTTGACCCCAGAACACCCTAAAATAAACAGGACTTCAAGGACAAATTATGTTGAACTTTTTTAAAAATCCATGCATGATTTTGATTTATTAAATGGTTTTGCCTTTTTACCCTGATAGATAAAACCTATTTTGATTTTGTATCGACTTATATTACATCTAAACTGAAAATATTAAATATTAAATTTTGTTTTAATACGTTTTGCCACGAAGACAAATAAAATTGTGTCTTAAGTTCTTGAGAAGGTTCTGTTCGTGCTGTTTTTTTTATTATCTAGTTATTTTCTAAAACTTTTCTCCGTTTTATAAACAGTGTGTTTACCAAGGCTGTGTTTTACTCAAACCGTGTTTTCTCTTTGTATAACAAAAAATATGTATATAAAAATAACTTAAATGTTATCATATTTTAAACGTTATTCAAGTTGACTTTTAAAGTTGTAACTACGATCCACTGATTTTCGGCATTAGAGGCAATTTGAGTAAACATTTTAAGGGCTTTTTATATTAAAAATATTTAATATTGTTATATCAGGTTGATTCAGATTAAATCCTATTATTTTGGTCATGTTTACAGTAAATAATTGTTAGTGCATTAACCCGTTGTTTAATAAAAACAATGATATATAATTATCGTCAAATAAAAGATGAAGTTTGATATTTTACTTCTTTTATTTATGTTGTGTAAGGAAATCATATCTCAATATTTCAAAATAAAATGACAGGAATATTGTGAAACATTCTTAGTTCATGAAGGAAAAAGGTGAGTTATTCCAGTTTAACAAGTGCAAGTGTGATTTATTTTCGCTAATGGTGGGCAAAGCCTTCACTAGCCAGGATTACTGTGGCTTTAAAAAGTCCTTGTCTTCTTTGCAATGGCATGAATGGACTGATGTGGCAGATTTATGTGGCAGCTTATCGAACTGGTATGGGAGTTATTCATAACTGGAGGTTTCCTGATTTGATCCCTGCTTGTAACACCCTTGACCAGGACATCGGGTCGAAGTGCAAGTGAACATGTTTTCTTCGTGACAACACAGATCCAAAGCTCTGGGAGAATAAGGTTGAAGAGAAAAGTCAGAGGCTGTTGAGTCAATTTTGCAACAACATATGTTACATTTGAAAAACTGTAATAATGTAATGTGTTTAGTGTTCCACAGACTTTAACTTTAGCTGTTAAAATATGTGTTTGATATATTTTGAATATTTGATTAGTTGGGGAACAATAAAAACAAATTTGAATGGTTAATAACTTCCTTTTTCAAGCGTTTTTGTAGAGCAAATACGATTTGTTTCCTGATTTTTAAACATGAAATATTTAATTTATTGTCTTTATTAGACCATTTTGTATAGTTACATTTTTTTCACCGACTATATAAAGCAATTAAAATTTTGTAAAGCAAATAGCGTCTTGTGTTGTGGTGTTTGTAGTCAGTGTTGGTGATGGATTTCAGTTTACATTTGGACACATAACCTGGAGCTAAGTATGATTAATGAAGTCCCCTAAAAAGCAAAAAAATAAACCCACCCAAGAAAAGTTCAGACTGATGTTCCATTTTCTTGTTTAAACTTTACATTAAAGTTAAACACTCGCCGGTCAATCAATATGAATATTCAGTCATCGAGTGTGATAAAGTTTGACACTTATGCTCCTAATAATTCAACTGGATTATTGTGGAAATTAAAAGAGCAGAAGGTTATTCTACATTTAAAGTTCTTATCAAAAGTGAATTAAGTGAAAATGAAGAAAGCTCGACTGGGTGGATATGGATTTTCTACTCTGCGACATGAGATGAAAGTGAAAGAGAAGGTTTTCCTCAACGAAGAAGAATATTTTAATGACAACCAAACGTAATGTCGCTTTAAAGGTAGGAGACACCTCAAAGAGTTAAGCATTAAACATAAAAAATCAAAAGTATTTCACTCAGAAAATCTACTTGTAATGCGTCAATCGATCGAGTGGTTCATATCTCAGATGGCTGAGATGTTTAGGATCAAGAAGAATAGGAAAAACCTTTTACTTGTTGTCTGGTTATAAAGTTTACTTTATAGTAGAGTATTTTAATATTTAAAAGAATACTTTACAATTTAAAAAAAAGAATAACAAATGATCAATTAAGACATGCAACAAAACCTTTTTAATAAGAGCTCCTTTTACTAAATACCATGTACTATTTATGAGTATATTCACTTGTTGGCTTCTCATATTAAGGTACAGTAAAAAGAAAAAATACATATTGAAATCTTAGTAAAGTAATTGAGCAAGTCGAGTTAATGTAAATGTTTCTTTTGTGCGTCAGACTTAAGTTATTTTAAAAAAGTATTTGTCATGAAAAAAAGAGAATAAATATAGAAAATATAGACTGTTTAATTTCTCAGACATTATAATATCACCTCAATTATTAAATAGGAGCTGACAAAAAGGATAAACAAAACAATTGATTTGAGTAAAGCACAGAAAACCATAAATATGTTTTATTGGTCACAGGGCAACAAACGAGAGGAGATAAAACACAAGTGATGAAATTCACAGTCGCTTTAATTAAATTGTATTATCTTTCTAAAAAATTGGTCAACATTTATTTTTCTTCCGTCGCAGATTCCAAGTGAACGAGGCTCCTGCTGTGGAACGATGAACGACTTGCTAAAATGTTGTTTTTTACTTTGGACCGTGAATTCCATCCCTTCCGCTTTTGGAATGGCAGTGACTGAGCTAACAGGTATGCGTTTTCTCTTGTCACCGCCTACCACTCGACCCGGCGTCAATCATCAGTGCCATTTTAAGTATTTCACAACAAATGTCTAAACATTACGCTGCCATTTGTTTTTTTTCCACTTGTCACCAACAACACTTTAAAAAAAAGAAAACAAATTTAAAATTGCTGTTATTACGGCTTTCTTTTTATTCGTTCCGCAGACGGCTCGTGTCCCACGTTGACGGTGGAAGATCACAGGTTCTCAGATGTTTTAGATCGCCCGCTGCAAATAACAGGTCTGTGCAGAATTGAAACCACTTTACCAGGAAAATAATTTGAAAAGAAGATAACATGATACAATCTTGTTTCCAGGATTTGATCTGACGGAGACGTTTCTCCTTCGAAAGGGAACGATATCAGAGGACCTTCCTACCTTCAGAGTGGGAAGCAGCCCCCTCATCCTGCCGACAAAGTCAGTCCTATTCCTTTTTTTATTTTTTATTTCATCGTTAGCACATCTTTTGTAGAACATTCTTTTGTAGAGACGACTAGTCCTTGCACAAAGCTCGCTGAAGTTACTTCCAATGTCCTCTGCATTCATCACTCACCGTGTGCTGCTTTCTATTAAAAAGAAGATAGATGACTCTGTAAATATTCACCTTGTATATACGCTTGATATTCTGTCCTCTGGCAAAGTGACTAGAGCACATGTGGTGAACGAGGCCAGAGATACCGACTTCCTAAAGCGCTGTTCTCCTTTTAAAATATCACTTTAGTTATTGGTTTCTTGTTTACAGGACCAAGGATGCTTATAGTGCCAAGTCAAAATAAACAGTACATTATAGAAAGATCCATAGATACAGTTAAATGTATTTTCCCCATCCTAGTACTATAAACATATGGTTTAAAGAGCTGTTTTAAAGTTCTGGTAACACTTCGGAATGGGGAACGCATATTAACTATTAATAAGTTATTTATTTATATCTGTATTCACAGATAATTATCCACTTATTACCCATTATGAAGTACTAACTCAAACCTTGTTCATTGAGACTATATTCCACCCTCAATATCATGATAATAAACAACTTAATTACTAATTATTAACATAAAGTAAGTAAGCAAGTAATTGAAAAATAACTTTGGTAAAAACTTGTACTAACCCCTTATTAGGGAGAAGTAGTACAATGGGAAAAGTAGTTTAGTATTAATAATAAAACATTAATAATAACCTTTTGAAGTAAAAAAAAAAGTAAAATATAAATGTATTAATAGCGTCCTAATTACAAAAAAATAAGTATTTGTAATTGTTAAAATGTTCCCTTTTCTAAAGTGACAGCGTATTCATATTAAATACGCAAGCATTTGAACGGTTACAACGTATAAGATATATATTCTTTTTTTACTTGGGAAAACACTAATCTGCAAGTACAAACATAATTATAATTACTGTACATATTAACAACTACAATTACTTATATTTCATTGCTTTAAATACTAGTATATATATATTTAATATTTTACTTTTAAAGAGCCTATTATTAATAGTGAATTACTTTTTTCATGGTACTTACAGCTAATAAGGGGTAAATAGAGAGAAGCTAGTTTTTCCGCAGACAGCAATCTTTAATAACTTCTTTATTTCCTGTTAATAATCAGTAATTACGGTGTATTATCACGCTATTAAGCATAGAACATTGTCAGAATAAACAAGGTGTAAGTTAGTACTTTATAATAAGTGGCTCATTTTAACATGTGTATAGTTCATATGAGTCTTAGCATGTAGAATTGTCTTTGCAGTGCATTATGGGACGTGGTGTGTGAGCAGTTGTTAACAGGTTATTTATTATTTGGATCATTAAATTATGTTGGGAACCAATTATGATACTTGCTGTGCCATAAGTTTGTGAGGTTTTGGTTATTTTTGAAACCCAAGAGATGGTGAGAAATGTATCTGATTGTTTCTTATTCAAGGAGTGAAACAAAGTGTGTCTTGTGGTGAAGGAGTACAATTTTGATTTTTGTTGTAATTACCGGCTCAATTAGCTTCTGTTTGAACTATTTTTTGTTCAATACTCGTCACTATATGTTGTTCTGAATAAGAGCAGGTTCAATATTTTCATCCCTCGCATGATCCAGTTTGACGGCCCAGTTTAAAGGAGATCCAAACACATCCTCCAGGCAAAGTTTGGAAGTCATCTTTGCTTACGATTCCCAGCAGCAAATCATCATATTCTCTGGACGTTTGCGGGTTAAGTCTTGTGCAATCCATCTTGTCACTCGGCGTACTTTGTGGCAAACACTAAGCTCCGGGCTTTCACGAATCATGTCAGGAATGGATTTTTCACAGGTTGCAGTTGTTATGCTAAGGCAGCTGTCGGTGACCATTTGGCCTTAGATAACACATTTGATGACTGTGATATCACCTGTTATACACCAGGTTATCAACATAATGAAATAATTTTTCCTGAAAAATCTTGAAATCATCTGAGTATGTGTCGTGCTTAAAGTCAATGATCTGGGATTGTCCATAGATTTATTTTTAAATCAAATCATACGCTTTTATTGCAAATTAAATCAAAATGATAAAATCCACTGCACATTGACCTTGATTTAGGCTTTAGCCCAATTATGCATATTGCTTTATTCAGTCATTTTTGGGGGGTTTTCTGTCATATTTTATAGTCTCTGTGTGTTTGCCCAGGGTGTTTTCTAGTCACCCTTGTGTCTTTCATGCATGGACGCTCTTTACTATCAAACACACTGTATGTAGAAAGTGCTCTTGTGGTACAAAAAAAACATTTTGCAGTATAATTGACACACATTTCCAAGATTGTGTCGCTTCCATAAACAACCAGTTGATGTACGATGGGGTGAGAAATAATTTAAATTAGAGTTTTCCTCTAAATCATGAACCAAAAACTATTTAAATCGTTAGCATAACTTGATTTTAAAGGAGTATAATTTGTATTACATCTAATATTTACTTCATGTGTCAGATCTGTAGATTCAAATTAATGATTATTTAATTTTTCAATAAAAAAATGATTTATTTATTTGTCAATACCCTTTTTTTACCAGCTTATATACACTTTTACTTATTCAGACATGTGCCATCTGTGCTAGCATGTAATTCCTGGCGTTTAATAATGATAATAAGTTTGCATCATACTATATAATAATTAATAATATAATATAATAATAAAGGATATTCAAAAGCAAGTTAGTGCATCAACTGTAAGCAGCATTGTGTTTAGATTTAAACTGTTATTACTCTTTATATTAAAAAAACACAAATACAAATCACATTATTAATAATGGAAATAATGGAATGATTTTGAGATAAAAAAAAAAAATAATAATAATTTAAATTTAAGAAAAATTGCTGTATTTGCTGTGGATAATTTGGAAAAAAAACAATTTCCCAAAGGAGACCTCCTGAGGGATCAATAAAATTCTACCTACCTACCTACCTAAAAACAGGAAGATAAACTGGATATACTGGTGACCTCATGTACCCTGACCATCATCGACCCTCCACCAGCACTGCAACAATGATACATTTGAAAGTATAAATCTGATATTTTCAAAAAAACCACCTCTCCGACCAGCGAAATGACCAGAAATGGCTTTCAAAAAAACGAAGGTCGAACTTGCCTGGTGTCTCATATTCATTGTTTTTCTTTCCTTGGGGTTGTTACGGACACTCTTCCTGGTAGTGGAGATATTATTAGTGTCTTTACATGACATGCGACTGTAAACATTTACTGCTGCTCTCCTTTTGGCAAGGTGAAAGAAACTTTCAGCCCTGCTGACTTGTGATCAGTGCGTCTGTTCAGTCACCCGGCCCAAAATACATTGGCCTGCAGTCTAGGCCAGTAGCGCAAGAAGATGCTGGTTTTCAATGACACTGCTGACAGTGTCATTGGTTATAGTGGTGAGACGTCGAGCCCTCTCATATCCAATTATCTAAGTAGTTTGACAGGTGATCCTCCATGTCAGCTGAGGGAGGGAAGCCAGGGCAATGGGCGAGAAGCAGGAGGCCCCTCTTCACATGCTAGATATGCAGGGGAAGATGCTCCGGGTCTTAATATAGGACTAATACTGCTCTCTGAGATGGCTTTTGAATATGTGAGGCAGCACTGATGGAACACTAATGCAGCGTTTGTTGATGATTTGATTAATGGCCGACATTAATGTAGTCATATCAGGCCAAGACAAAAGTCTCCGTTCGAAGCTTAGTTGAGGACAACAACTGATCCTAATGAGAAAAGAAGGAGAAGTGATTGAAAATAAGCAAATTAAGTACAAAATATGTATATTTATAAGGGAAGCAGCCATTGGCAGCTTATGAATTAAACTCGCTATCTTCTTAACCAGGGGCCACGTTATATTAAGGGGCATCAAGCCAATGGAAAAAGAATACAATATTTTAAACAAGAGAGAAAAAAGATGTCTTTATGCAATAGAAGATTATAACTAAGCTAAATAAGATACAAGAGTTATTCTATAATAGATAAAACAGAATAAATAAATGCCTTGTTTGTTTTCAAAAATATTGCTTCAACATATTTTATGTTTTAAGAGAAATAAATAGTCACAAAGAACATAAAAAACATCTTATGGTGTTGTTACATATTGATATCATTCAAACCCAATCATTGAACTTATTGGGGCCCCATAAATACAGTCAAATGGCCACATGTGGCCCCTGGGCTGCGCATTCACTTTGAAACAGGTAATCCCCGTTTTCTTGTGATAATGCTTTTTATTTGTCATCTTTTTTTCAAGGTCAGCCTTTTTAAGTTTTATAATGGAAAGAGTGTAAAAGTAGAAATTTATTGGTTAGCAAAACTTAGCAATTAGCTAATTAAAGCATTGCCTTACTGTTAGCATAGAATACAATACAAATGATAGAACACAAGGCACATACAATACAATTTCAACTATTTAAAATATTTAAAAAAAAGCACATTATTGCTAGCATGATATGAAAAAAGCAACATGCTAAACAAAACTAAAGGCTACTGCAGTCGTGTCGAGCAACATTGTGCGTCATTGGCGCCACTTTGGTTGATTCCAGGCAATACAAAGGTAACTATAAATAATATATATTGTAATTTGAGGTTTTCCTTATGTAAAAAAAATAACCATGCATCCACGTTAGGCTTTTACTCTCAGTAGCAACTTAGATTTTGTACAAGGTAGAAATATTGATAGCTATATATCAATAATAGTTGTTTCCTCTAGACAGAGTTTTATATTAAAATTGATATAGTCGGTTAGAGTCCTGTGGAGGGATGTTTGCCTTCCATCCTCCTCTGGCCTTCTGTATCAATAAAAAGCATATTCAATTCAGCAGAGTATCTGCTTTCGTCCATCTTTAAACACGAGCAAGGTGTCCAGCTGAGCCACATTTCCATACTCGCCAACATGAATAAAGAATGTCGAGAGAAAATTCTTCCGGCTGGTATCTGATGTGTTAACGGATTTAATGTCACCGATCGAGATGAGGCCAACTGGGCTAACATTTGAGGTTTGATTGTTTCTCCGTCAGCAATTTGATTCCTCCAGGATTGGATGACTTGTAAGGCAGGAGAGCTTCACAAAGATTCTCCTCAAGGCAGATAGAGTTACTGCAGGTGTTTCCTGATCCCCTTGTTATGTAAGGTTAGGATCGAGGAAAATTCTTGTTCATTCTAAAAACCTGCAGCAATGTCTTGCATTTTTATTCACAACTTAACGTCACTCCAAATCATGTTTTAATGTACTTATTTCTGTAAACATATTGTTCAATTGTTTTAAATAACTAACTTAAAAATTATATATACTTTATAAATATATTACATTATTTAAATGTATTTCATATTAATTCAATGACATACTCCATATTTATATTTGTTTTATGTATTGTTGTATTTATTGTTTTATTCATTTGTTTTATTTATTGTTTTTTTCTTATTTATATTGTTATTATACTTACACATATTATCACATATTTTTATATTATATTGATAGTTACTTTCACTTTATTCTGTAATCATGACTATCTTTTTGATTTATCTGTAGTTACATTTAGCCCAAATATATTTTCACAATATTTTCTTTCTAGCATCATTTTTTTTTTTAATATAAATAAGTCAGAGGTCAGGACCCAAAAATGTATTTCTGGGGGTTGGTACAATTACATTCGACGACCTTTTTTAATTTACTTAACCTATTTTGAAAATATACAGTATGCGATAGATCTTTGAAGTTAAAGTCTTTATTGTTGAATAAATGAACACAAAAATCTATATAAGTCGATTTCCAATTAAATAAGTCACATGATTTGACAATATGTGACCCTGAATCGCCATCAATACTGCATACAAAATAGATATCACAACTTTTTGCAAATTCAAAAACCCTTATGACAAATGAAAAAATTGTAACAAAAAAGGTTAAAAATATATATATTAAAAAAGTAAAAGACTGGCTTAAGATATTCAGCCCAAAAATATTGAGAGCTACAGGTATTTCTTCAAAAATACTTCAATATATTATGGATAACACTACCAATGTAAAAAAATGAATGCATTACGTGGGCTGTTAATAGTTTATATTATTCAATATACTCTCAATGGGACTGTTTGTGTAAAACTCCTTTGATCAATCCGCACTACTTACCTACTAAGTTATTAGTTACAGTTCTATCATTGCTATAGTCAGATGAAAAACAAGTGATTTTGTGTTACTGTCAGATATACATCTTTATTAGTGTATACTTTCAAATAAGCTTGCCCCAATTTTAGGATATAAACACTTTGCTTAGCAGAAAATAGTTTATTTTTATTTGTGATATTATCTGTCCACCGGTAAGATCATTTTGCTCAATGAGTTATTTTTAAATAAGTTAGCTCTGGAGTGTTAAATTAACGTGTATGGGCTGAAAATACAGTAAATTAATTAACCAGCAAATAGTCAGTTTATCACACAATGGCTTATCTTCAGGTGCTATATTTACTTTGATTTACTTCGACATCCTTTACTGTTAAAATGTTGCCATAAGTTGTTTTTATCTGGTCTATTTATTTCTTTAGAATGTAAATAAAAAGAATGAATAATGTTGCAAAACACCCTGGTCATTGTTATCATCATAAAAATTGAATTTAAAACAATTTCCATCAAAAACCTCGAGGTTCCATTTCTCGGGTGCTTGGTGATAAAATGTTCTGTTGGAAAAAAATTAATCCTCTGTGCATACAGGCATGCCACTTTTCATGTTGTGTCGCGAGCGGTGTAGCCCTCCAGCAACAGAGAACCTTCCACGTCCTCCGTGGATCTACACAAGCATTTCATTTCGAGGACACTTTGTGTATTTATCATTGCAGTCTTGTAGCGTTTACGCTCAAATTTCTGAGAATTGGAAGGGCCACAACGGGAGTGGTGTGTGTGCACTGAGAGAATAGGGGATGATATATTGGAGAGAAAACTCATTTCCGACCTGTCTAAAGGAACTCTCTTGCTCCCTCCTCCAGGCGTCACTGTGCCTGACCTTCTTATTGTATTATTCTGTGTTTATATATATATATATCTTATTATATAGATCAACAGCCAGATAGTTAATCTGAGCCCTATAAGGTTCATATGCTATATAATATGCAGCACTTTATGTTTAAGAATGTGCTGTAAGTCATTTTTTAGTGGATGCACGGTAAAAGATGATATTGTTTTCTCCGTAAAGTCTCCTCTTTTTGCCTTCGTGCAGAAGCCAGAATTGATGGCTGACTTTAGAGAGCAGATGAGGTCATAGTCATAAAGCTATAGCGGCAGTGAACCAGGCATCTATAACTCCACGTGATTGTCTGATCTCGGTCAGGTAAAAGATTGGCTCTTCTGACTCGGAGATCAATTTCTATGCTTTCATTAGCTGCATGACAGCCAGAAAAGTACACCGAGCTTAGCGGCATTAAACTAATTTATGGGAATATTTTAGGTTTAGGATTTTGCATGTATTTTGATGACGCGTACTGTCCTCTCCAGAGCCATTAAGAAGTATAAATTTGACATTGAAGGCTTAATTCATATCACAACATTCGTCAGTGAAGGCTTTCATAGTAGCCGGGATGAGATATCTACCGATAAGTCACTTAGGCAGAACTTCTTGAGAGCCAATCTTAATGAGTCTTTCAGCATTTCCCATCAGCGGTTGCTGCAGGAAATCGGCCTCCTCCACTTTAATGTATCTTGATCGTCCTTCCTAGTCACATCTATCTTCTTCATGCCCACATAAAATACATCCTAAACTAACTAATAATAACTACTGGTACAAGGTCATAATACTTCTTATGAGCCTTTAGCCTTCAGCTAAATCACCTTTTGGGGTTTTATGATTGGTGACAATCGTGTCAGATTAGAAATCTGGATTTGAATGACTGCATCCTGTCCAATTTATTATTGCTATCCTTAAGTGTGTCATTGAAGAAGAAACAACATCTAGAATTACCCAAGCATTATGTTAGCTTATCAGTAGAGTAGCTTTTGTAATTGTGAAATGACCCATATGTTATTCAAAATTGTGTCCAGATGTATCAAATATGTAACTAATTTTTTCAGAATATTCTAATAAATTAATAATTATTTGTGAATTATTTAGCTTTTTGTTGAGTTTTAATTCAAGGTTTCATGACTGCGTACAATTCTAAAAAATATACGATGCATTTGTGAGCAACTCCCCGATTGTGAAATATATAACGGAATATTAGCTGATTGGAAACCAAATCCCAAGCCGTGCTGCTTTTCTCTGAATAGAACTTGTCACACAGCAGTAAAACAACTTAATAAAATCAACTATCAGGACAGTTATCGTCCAGTTCAGGCCATCTCATTTTATCTCCTCGGAAAGCTTTTTTGGCCATTTAGACAGTTCTTCTCACCATTTTCTCAATGATGCCAGGTTTACGTGTAGCATCTCTCTTTCCTTATTCACCTCTTCTTCTACATCTTCAACGTAAAAGCTCCATCATATTCATTTTTCCGTGTGTTCTCCATCTTGAATTAAATGTAATGTTCAAAGTTAAATCAAGCTATCCTTTTCTTCTTTGTGTTATTTAACTGCGTCTGCATCCTGGTATTTTTGCTTTACCGCCACCTCTAGTTCATCTGTGAATTATCTCTTCTCCCTGTGTGTCTCGCTTTTGAGTTCCATCAACAGCGCCTGATAATGATGATAACCCATTCAAATCCATGGATTAGCAGCATTATGTAATCATCCTATAAGCCTCAGGGTTCAACGCATATGTAAAAGTATTGTCTTTTTCTCCAGAACGTACGGTAATAAATCCCGGCAGATGTCATGACAATAGTTTTAATAGTGTACATTTAATTGAACATGTATTTCAATGGGGTCCGGTGACAACACAAGTTGTCATCGGGTTTTATTCTTAATACATGGTGTTGCAGAATGAATGCAGAGCCACAAGTCAGTATTGCAGAGGGAACAACAACTTTCATGCGTGGCTGAAAATTAATTGCTAAAGGATAATTAGGTTGTGACTGCACATTAAAAACTTATTGGACAAGATAAATATTGTTCTAATGAGACTTCCCTTAAGATGTCGAATTAAAGGGCGACTAATGTGAAACGCAAATCTCCGACTCACTCGCATGTTTACAATTTTAAAGTCTTCCTCTCCAAGATGCAGTAAATCCCTCATTAGGACAATGTTTTTAAGTTATTACTTTATAAAGTTCTCCACTGTCTGAAATCTCGGCAAACGAGAGGTTACGAGAGCGGAGTCCAATACAAGGTAACAATGGGTTCACTACTCCTCCAGCCAGCTGTAAACCCGCCCCGCTTTGTTTATACAACGAGTCCCTTGGAAGTGAAGACTTCCGAAATTGATGACATGCGCTGACAAACTGGATGTTTGACCAATCACAGCTGAGTGGGTTTAGTTATGGTAAACAATATTTAATCTTGAGAGAAACAATGTGTTTTCAGTGGGTTCTGTACATGTTTTATCAGTTTTATCTTGCCCTTTAAAGTATATACTTTATTGAATATTATATTGTTTGTTTAAGCGCTTTGTGACCCTGGTCTGGAAAACCGCTATATAAATAAAAATGACTTACTGACTTACATACTGATGAGTACAATACAGGTCCAAGATCTATTTGAGACAATCAACACGTTAGTTGTCTTTTAAAGAACAAGCTTTATGGACAGAATCCTTACATTTGTATTTTCCATAAAGAACCACAAAAAAAGAAAACAAACACCTCAACTCCAACACCAACCAGGATCCTCTGCCATCTAAACCTAACCTTGATTGATGAGCGTATATTAACAATTGTTCATAGTTGTTTTTTTGCACTCTTTGACATCTTAATAAACCACTTTTCCCATCTTTTTTTCCTTTCTAGATCGATCTTCCCACATGGATTTTCAAGTGAATTTTCCCTAGTCACCTTGTTCAGGGTCAGAAGAACCACAAAAAGAGATCGCTGGTATCTTTGGCAGATATTTGACCGATTAGGAGATCCTCAGGTAAACAGCGTTTCTGAAACTAAACAGCAATTTTAAAATGTTATCTTCTGTTAATTCCCTTTTTTTGCCCCGTAGGTATCCGTCGCTGTCGATGGCGGCAAGAAAGTGGTGGAGTTTCTTTCCCAGGGCCGAGCAAAGAGCACGCACCGATACACGTTCAAGAGCCGTGACCTACATGCCCTTTTTGATCGCCAGTGGCACAAGCTGAGCATTTCTGTCCAGAGCAACATCGTCTCCATTTACATGGACTGCAAGTTGATTGAAAGACGGCTGACCGAGGAGAGGGACGGCATTGACCTCAGTGGGCGCACACTTATAACCACACGGGTAGAGGACGGACGGCCTGCAGATGTATGTGCCGCAAGTCTGCCCGAATCTTAACTTGTCTGCTTCAAGGTTAAGGCTCAGTGTTCAAGAGTCAGCAAGAAGTCTAACCGCCTGTCAAAAGTATGGCATAATGCACGTTTATAAAGCATCCTGGGGGGGCCCCAGATTTTATTCATCTGTGTATGTTTAGTATCACATGAGCTGCAATAAATCTCGGCAAATCCCTAAAAAAACATGTGGCCAACCAGCCGCGCTGAGCAGAACTTGGCAGCTGTTGAGAATCATTAGCAGCTGCTTTAATGTTCACTTGCAGAGCAAAGTTGTAGGTCCAGAGATTCCGAGTTCGACTCGTGCTCTGAACTCGCTTAATATTTCAGTTTAAGTATTTTTTGTTCGGATAACTTTTTTAAAAGGGGGCGAAGTAAAACTCCATCCACTCCTCCGGTAGAGACAAGGAGACTTAATAAAAGTTTAGAGATGAGTAAAAAGTAATGGTGCAATTTTATAGTAAGGTGACTCCTTTTCTTTTGCAGGTTGAGCTGAAGCAAATATTGATCTACTGTGACCCGTACATGGCAGAGATGGAAAACTGCTGCGAGCTCCTTGAAGCGAAGGTAATACGCAGTTTAGGGGCGTATTTTTGATTTAAGATGTGCTTTAAAGTTTTCTTACAGGTTAACAGAGCTGCGTTATCGACAACGATATCAGTTTAAGAATCTTTATATATCATTTTATATTAGAGAAGAAGTTAACCTCGAGCCTTGTATACTTCACACTGAGGGAGTTTATGTGAGTGGAATCTATATTTTTGGAGTGAAATGAGAATCAAATCGAGCTCTTGAGTTCTATTATTTAAGCATCACACAGTTTTTAGGAATCCTTTTAAATTGTTATAATAATACAGTATTTTTAATTCATTGTGTTATCTCTGCGTCAAGGTGACACGAAAGCCTAAAAACTAAATTGTTTGTGGTATCCCTTGTGTTGTCTCTAGGTTCAAACATTGTTTGTCGGGATTCCGGGTCACCTTGACCCTGAGATAACACAAGGGTTAAGTTCAGTAAACTTGCAAATTAGTAGACTTCTTCATTATTTTGAATTTCCCTTCTACGATTTGGAATTTTCGAGAAATATCAGCAATGCGTCAAGAAGCAGATGAAAAAAATGTTGGTTTTCTAGATGAAGACCGGTATCCATAACTGCTTGTCATAATTAGTGTTTAAATACAAGGTGTTCTTGCTCTAAAGTTCACTCTGTACTGCCAGTGAGTTCCGGGGAAGCTATTAATACCTGCTGTGTCACAACATTTATGGCTATTAACAATATTTTAAATTAATTTAATTAAGATTAATTAATAATTAATTAAATTTAGGATAATATTTAGATACGTAACAGCAGTTAAATAAACTTTCAAAAGGCTGTAACTTGCTTAATAAACGAACTACAGAGCTCTAATTTAGTTTAAAACCTTCCCCGAAAGGAGGTAAAGAAAACATATAATAAGGGAGTAGTTAGCACACAATGTTTTTTTGACAGACAAATAAGGGCAAAAAAAAAATCAAGCTAAGTACGGACACAGAGCGTTTCATGGGAATCATTTGGAGCCCGAGAAGAGCTCAGTAGGAGTCCTTTAGCAATAGTGAGAGAACCAAGCTGAGTCAAGTGCCCTTTAAAGGTAAAGATACCATATATTATGGGCAAACCATTGGGACTTTTTTAGATTTTTTTTCATCTTAATGTGTTATACATTTGAATCCCCCATATATGTCTTTCAATGATATTTGAAAGCCAGCCACCTTGATCATCTATCAATCAATAATAGCTAATATTACCAAATGTACCGATGACCTTTGACCTACTCACTCACAAGGGAACCAGTCCTTTTTTTAAAACCTGTTTAACAATTGCAAACTAAGGACCGAGTCTCTCCCATTCAATTGATTTTTATTGTTTCTGATGTGGCACGCAAGACAAAGTGAGCCGTCCTAATGGTGGGATTTTTTTTTCTATTGATCCAGTGTGAAGCCCAGAAGACAATTAATGGGACTTCCCTTCCCGAGGCTACGGACCAGCTCCCTCAGATGCTGTCTCAGCCACTCCCGCAGTCCATTGACAGATGCCAGTGTCCGGCTGAAAAGGTACAATCAATTTCTCCCAACAAGGTCCCTAATTGAGTGTGTGGGACGACTTGTTGTTAACTGTGTGAGAGCTGATTTACACCACCTGGACTTCCATTCTTCCACTTGTGCTAAAGAGCCGCTCATAGAGCAGGTACAACTCGATATTTACCGCCACACAATGTGAAAAATGCCTCAGTACTTTGGGACGCAAGAGAAGTTCAAGGAGGTTTAATACAGACCAATTAATTTAGCAAGAAGTTGTGTAATTATGTTGTGTTTTTATATATATTTACACTGACATGAACAGCAACAAAATTATGTAATTCATTCAGTTTAAGAAACATATTTTCTTCTCCAGAAGTACTAGGTTTTAACATATATATCTTTATGAAATGCCACTATTTTCACAACTATTACTGACCACTAATTCACCAAAGTATTCAGAGTCCAGTTGTGACGGGTGGATGAGGCTTCATGAAACTGCTGATGAGGTATCGTGATACCGTGTCTTCATTTTTGAAAGGCCACTAGATGGCACTAGTAAGTTTGAAAGACATGCCAGGTTTCATAAAACAGGCATATTAGAGCCTAATATGGTAAAGTGCCCCCATGTGGCCTTTCAAAATTAATGCACTGTATCATGATACCTCATCTGAGCCAGGACTACAGTCCAGTATTCGGTGTCACTCTAAAGGGGTCTTCCTTTTTTGATGACACTATAAGTTTGAAAATGATAATTGAATTAGTGGATCAAAGTATAGCCAAAGATTATGAAGAAGAGAGTGCCTTCTAGTAGTCAAAACGAAAACACTGTTTCATGAAACAACACATTGTTTCATGAAGCCTCATCAACCCATTGCTAATATCGACTCTCACCTGTTGGAATCTCCACACAGTATATTCAAACTTCCTGTCTATGTAGCTATAAATATATTATTATCAAAGAAGACAACATGTTGCATTTGTTCACAGGGGGATCCAGGTATACCAGGACCGAAAGGGGAGCGAGGCCAGAAGGTATGTAACTTCCTATCAAAATATTTTCCTAAGAGCTGTGCTGTGTTTGTGGTTTGCCGTCAGACTTTCGTTGTATATAAAATAAAAAAAAATGGATTAGTTTGAACGGTCAAAAAGCAGCATGAAGCCAAACAACAAACATCTATTTTGAAGTAAATCCATGGACAGAGGAACACAGGCGAGTTGAAATCAAATATCAGCGGGAAATTGTTTGTGTTGTTGCCTCTGACAGTTGCATGTTTCTGCAGTCAAGGTCCCGCACCAACGGAACTGCACAATTACCTTCACAACAAGGTCAATTTTCGCCTGGAAACAACTGGGGAATCAAGCAATTGTCCAATCACTAGAATAAAAAAAGAAGAAATTGAGTGAAAGAGTCCAATTGTAGTAGCCTGACAGCTCAATAGAAAAAGACCAAATAGAAAAACATATAAAAATCTGACAATAAAAGATGGTCCAATAGTCAATAGTATGAGGTGATGAATAGAAAAAGACCAAATAGAAAACCAGATGAAAATGTGACATTAAAAAATGGGACAACAGTCAATAGTGTGATGAAAGGTCGGCCATCAGATGAAGACATTTCTCAACCAGGCATCCCTTTTAGCTGTCTGCGGAAAGTTTAGTGAACAATTCTGACAATGAATGGAATTCTAGGAGAGCAGGTGTTGCTCCGGTGTGTCTGATGAGACCAGATGGCTTCTGGCATCACTGGTCTGATTGCTCAGATTGAGACGTCTGCGATGACGGGTGACTATGGGCAGGAAAGTCAACTCATTCATGAGATTTTTAAAGGTTGTTAATGTTATTTAAAAAGGATTGATTTTATTAAGATACGATGTTGGCATGTTGTTCACCTGTTGCCTATATCGCTTTGTATACAAGACTGTCTGACCACGCCCCCTTTGTTGGGATTGGTCAAAAGCAAATCCTGCTTCCATCCAGTCCACCTACACTTGCTACAGTTCTCACACTTAAAATTGAAACTAAGGTGTGGATTTAAGTGTGTCTTAAATATATCTTGGACCTCTATTGTATTCATCAGTAAGTTTCTGTACAAAACTCTCTTTTCATTGAAATATTAACATTACAAAAAGTGCTTAAGCCCCGCCCACTGAATACTCGTTTTTTTCTGATGATAAAATCTTGTAACCATAACCACGCCCACTCTGCTTTGATTGGCCAAGCATTAAGGTTTGTCCCTATGCATCATCAATCCTGGAAGCTCCTTCTCCAAGGGACTCATTGTATAAACAAAGCGGGGTGTGATTACAGGTCGCTAAAAGAGGAGTGAAGATCATTATTACATCATAATGGACTCTCGTAACCTCTCCTTCGTTGAGAATTTGGACTTTATAAAGTAATAATATCAAAACATGGTCATGATGAAAGACTTACTGCATCTTGGAGAGGATACTATAACTTTTGAAACATGAGAATAATTTTGACATTAGGTGCCCTCATCTCTTCTTTTACGTTTCCGAACCCCTTTTTTTTGTATATTAGTGGCGTCAGTTAGACGCATAATCACAACGAAAATTGAAAGAAACTGCTTGTTCTGTGCCAGGAAGCGAATTCTCATAAATGTCATACTTTGTCAAAATGTTCTTTTCATTCACACTTGTCTTCTAAAAACACCACTATTAGACTTGCAAACGTGTTTTAATTGGCCTCTAATGGTTCTAATTTAACATGGCAGGGGTCAAAACTCCAGCTGCAACCTGTCTGTGCATGTGACTCACGGAATTGAATTAGCGTCATCTCACTAATAATGCATTTGGTTTTTTTTTAATTTCACTCGATCGTTAGAACAACTTTTCCGACACCTTGTGTCCTCCTCACACGTGGCTTCCAGGTAAGACCTGAGCTGAATCTCTTATCCACCTCCAGCAAATTAATGAGCTGTTTATTTTCTCCCTCCGTCTCGCCACTATTATTTGAGCAGAGAGTGTTTTGTGCTGCCAGACTTACGGTGTTAACACCTGAAATCTAATTTCGGGTCTTCAACGAATCAATACTTGGACCCATTTATTTACTCATAGCGAACGCTGGATTTCATAACAAATCCTATTATGGGCTGGAACAATAAATCAATGAAGTTAAGGAAAAACAGCATCAGACGCGACACAGAAATACCAACAATGAATGTTTTTGATGTCAGACTAGCTTTCATTTGTGGTCTGTTTTGACTCTTAAATTCTCGACTGAGAAACTCCCGTTACGCAGAAGCACAAATTAAATTCAGACACGTATAATTAATCAATCTTTCTGAAAATGCAAACCCCAAAAATACATATGATTAAAATGTTGTTAGACTTTCAGATCAAGATCCAAATCACAGATTTATGTTCCTCAATCATTCATATGTCGAATTCTTTAGCACCATATTAGGAGGGAAATGTTGATAATGTTGATCATTTTCGCTTCCGGTGAGCCTTTGATCGGCTGCTTGAAACGTGAGCTCCTGCAATAATTGCCAAAAACAGTCGTTTTAACGACTACTTGTCCGGATATTATGCTCATATCACTTAAGATATGTCTCAAGCATCTCGGATCTATGATCGTGATGCTCTTTTCAACATCAGAGAGTCGATGGAGGACTTCACTCGCGACCGTTACCAACGTCCGGTGAACGTGTTTCCGGCTCCGCTTCTCATCGACTCGGACTCTGTGGAATATCGTTTGATCTCTCGAGTACCGGGCGATTTCCACAAGGGATCGAGTCGGGCTGGAGTTCAGGTCAGGATGAGACGCGCAGTCGCGATCGCTCGGAACAACTCTGACGTCATCGAACGTCATCGGTGTTTGATCGACATTCCTCTCACTGTGTGTGACGACACATCAGCGCTGCCGTCTGTCCAGACCTCAACGAAAGGTGGTAAGATTTTTTCATTTCCTCTCTTTAATTCGACTTTTACAACCGAGTTGAACTTCAGTGACAGCTGGTACCCACGTGACCGCTGTTCGCTTCAAAAGATCCCGCTCTGCGCGCCTGTCAGTGACGCGGCGTCGTCAGTGACGTCATCGGTGCTGAATGTGGGACTTCTTAATGTTCGCTCCATTACTAATAAATCCTTTATTCTTAATGATCTTTTCACAAGAGTTAATTTGGATTTATTATGTCTTTCTGAGACTTGGCAGAGAGAGGAAGAGTTTATTCATCTGAACGAACTCTGTCCAGTAGGGAGCGCTGTCCTGGGGAAGCCTCGCCTCTCTGGTCGTGGAGGAGGTCTTGCTACTGTTTTTAGGGAGAGTTGTTCTTGCAAAGTGATTCAGACACAGGAATTCACTTCTTTTGAGTCTCAGATGATCTTGGTTGGTTCTACAAGACCTTTCTATTGTGTGTCAATCTACCGTCCGCCTGGTCCTGCGGCGATGTTCTTGAAAGACTTTAGTGACTTCTTATCTTCCATTATTCAGATGGAATCTGTTCTTATTCTTGGAGACTTTAATCTTCATGTTGATGACGTCACATCTTGTTCTGCTAAAGAACTTTTAACTTTAACTGAAGCCTTTAATTTTGAGCAACATGTTTCTGAACCCACTCATCAAAAAGGCCACATTTTAGACTTAGTTTTTACTCTTGGCCTGAACATTTCTAATGTATCTGTACATGATGTCCATCTGAGTGATCATTCTCTTGTCTTGTTCAACCTGGACTTCATCCCTGAACCTAAGCCTTTGAAAGTTAGGTCTCAGAGGCGTGTCATCTCAGCCGATACTGCAGACAGTTTTTCTGCTATGTTTGACCGTCTTTCCTTTGATGACTGTCCAGATGTGGACAGTTTGATTCACTGTTTTACTGATCATTGTGTTGAAATACTAGATCAAGTGGCACCTGTTAAATCGAACTTGAAAATTCAGAAAAAACGGTGCCCTTGGACAAATGAAGATCTCCTGAGTCTGAGGAGACTTTGTCGAAAGACTGAGCGTCTCTGGAAGTCTACTAAACTTGAGGTGCACAGACTTCACCTCAGGGATCTGTTGACTTCTTACAATGAGATGGTAGAAACTGCTAGATCTGATTACATCAGAAAACTGGTAGCAGCAAATAGGAAAAACCCCAAAGTTTTGTTTGACACGATTAATTCTCTCGTGTCTCCTGCTCCTCAAATCACGCCGGTCTTCTGTGAAGCTGACAGCAATGCATTGTTGAGATTTTTCATTGACAAAATTAAATTGATCAAAGAGAAAATCTCTCCCCCTTTGTTGGGAACCCCTACTGTCTCTGAGCCCATCTCCTCCTCTTGGTCATCCTTCTCTGCTGTATCTTTGGGTGATATTTCAGCACTAGTGAACAAGATGAAACCCTCCTCTTGCTCAGATGACGTCCTTCCTTGTAGGCTTTTTATCAAAGTATTTGATGTAATTGGCCCCTGGGTTACCAATATGGTGAACCTCTCCCTTTCCACAGGGGTTTTTCCCAATGCATTTAAACATGCCATTGTGGAGCCTCTGCTCAAAAAACCAGGCTTAGACCCAACTGACCTCAGTAATTTCAGGCCTATTTCTAAGCTCCCTTTCTTGTCCAAGATCTTGGAGAAGGTGGTGTCCGAGCAGCTGTCTTTGTTCTTGGATCAGAGCGACATCCATGAGAAGTTTCAGTCTGGCTTCCGTAAACATCACTCTACACTCTTGGATCTGTCGTCAGCCTTTGACACAGTTGATCACCAGATCCTGCTGAGAAGACTAAGGGATGAAGTGGGACTGTCTGGGTCTGTGTTAGAATGGTTCTCATCTTACCTTTCTGGGCGCAGTTTTAGTGTATCTGCCAATCAAATGAGGTCTGAATCGGCAGATCTGTTGTGTGGAGTCCCTCAAGGTTCTGTTCTGGGTCCTTTATTGTTTTTGCTGTACTTGATTCCCCTTGGTAAAATCATTCAGAGATTTCCAGATGTTTCTTATCACATTTTTGCTGATGACATCCAGCTCTACTGCTCTTTTGACCCAACTGAGCCCCAAAGGCTGAACAGCTTAGTCAATTGTTTGCTAGAAATCAAACAATGGCTGAGTGAAAACACTTTACAGCTTAATGTGGACAAAACTGAAACTCTGGTGATTGCTCCTGATGATACGATTCCAGGGTTGAGTCAGTACTTGGGTGACTTAGGTCAGTCTGTCAAACTGAGCCTGAGAAACCTGGGTGTTGTATTTGATAAAGACATGTCTCTTGTTCAACACTGTAGAAAACTGACCAGAAACTGTTTCCTTCAACTGAGAAAAATCTCTAAACTTAGGAAAATGCTGTCACAACATGATCTGGAGCTTGTAATCCATGCGTTTGTTTCTTCTCGTCTGGACTATTGTAACAGTTTGTTTTCATGTCTTAACAAGAAGGAGCTGTCTCGCCTGCAGTTGATTCAGAACTCTGCAGCGAGAATTCTGACCCGCTCTAGTAGAAGAACTCACATTTCTCCGGTCCTTAAAACTCTTCACTGGCTTCCAGTTTCTTTCAGGATCAACTTTAAAATTCTGGTTCTTACTTTCAGAGCTATTCATGGTCAGGCTCCTCCTTACATCACTGATCTGATCCAGCCTTACACCCCAGCTCGGGCTCTGAGGTCTGTGGATCAGAATCTACTTATGGTTCCACGCACACGGCTCAGGACCAGAGGAGAGAAATCTTTTCAGGCTGTTGCTCCTAAGCTTTGGAACAATCTTCCTCTCTCTTTGCGCTTGATGGAGTCTACTGACTCCTTTAAGAAACACCTTAAGACGTTTCTATTTGTGCAGGCTTTTCCTTGAATTTCTCGAACTCCTGTGTTGTTCTCGGTGTTGTCTTGATCTTTGAAGTATGTACTGTTTTGAGTATTGTTTTGATTGTTAAAGCGCTTTGTGACCCTGGTCTCGAAAAGCGCTATATAAATATATATTACTTACTTACTTACTTACTAATGTTGGGAAAGGAAAGATGATTCACTTTTTGTTATGTTCTATTGTGTGCTTTTAAAGACAGAGTTTAAAGGTTAGATCTTGTACATGTTTGACTTCCATCACATGCCCCCCTTCATCCTCTTTTGAGTACTAACTAAAACAAACTAAATTTTAAATATAAATAAATTGGGAGAAATGAGCCTCTTGTGGAAATGTAGTAATAAATGTACTTTACTTTACTGACACAGTTAAGCAAACATTCTACTTTAATTGAGTCTCATTCCCACTCCATGTTATGATATTCAAACAAACTTTATGAAAACTTTTATTTAAACTGTATTTTAAAAGCTAACAGAATCTAATGCCACTGATATGCTTCTATAATAATTGCACCTTTTACAGACCAGGGTCACAAAGTGCTTGAACAACAAAACAATACATAGTTAAAAATACAGACAAGTTTAGAAACTTTTAAAAGGTCAATACAACACAGTGACAAACACAGCAGCTCAGAGATAATTAAGAAAAAACCTGCACTCATAAGATGTTTCTTCAAGGAGTCAATAAACTCCACCAAACACAGAGAGAGAGGAAGATCGTTCCAAAGTTTAGGAGCAACAGCCTGGAAGGATTTCTCTCCTCTGGTCCTGAAGCATGTTCAGGAACCATCAGTAGATTCTGATCCACAGACCTCAGAGCCCGAGCTGGGGTGTAAGGCTGGATCAGATCAATGATATAAGGAGGAGTCTGACCATGAATAGATCTGAAAGTAAGAACCAGCATTTTTAAATTGATCCTGAAAGAAACTGGCAGCCAATGCAGAGGTTTAAGGATTGGGGGAATGTGAGTTCTTCTACAAGAGCGGGTCAGAATTCTCGCTGTAGAGTTTTGTATTAAGTGCAGCCGAGACAGCTCTTTCTTTAGACATGGAAATTGTTACAATAGTAAGTAAGTAAGTAAGTAAGTAATATATATTTATATAGCGCTTTTCGAGACCAGGGTCACAAAGCGCTTTAACAATCAAAACAATACTCAAAACAGTACATACTTCAAAGATCAAGACAACACTGAGAACAACACAGGAGTTCGAGAAATTCAAGGAAAAGCCTGAACAAATAGAAACGTCTTAAGATGTTTCTTAAAGGAGTCAGTAGACTCCATCAAGCGCAAAGAGAGAGGAAGATTGTTCCAAAGCTTAGGAGCAACAGCCTGAAAAGATTTCTCTCCTCTGGTCCTGAGCCGTGTGCGTGGAACCATAAGTAGATTCTGATCCACAGACCTCAGAGACCGAGCTGGGGTGTAAGGCTGGATCAGATCAGTGATGTAAGGAGGAGCCTGACCATGAATAGCTCTGAAAGTAAGAACCAGAATTTTAAAGTTGATCCTGAAAGAAACTGGAAGCCAGTGAAGAGTTTTAAGGACCGGAGAAATGTGAGTTCTTCTACTAGAGCGGGTCAGAATTCTCGCTGCAGAGTTCTGAATCAACTGCAGACGAGACAGCTCCTTCTTGTTAAGACATGAAAACAAACTGTTACAATAGTCCAGACGAGAAGAAACAAACGCATGGATTACAAGCTCAAGATCATGTTGTGACAACATTTTCCTAAGTTTAGAGATTTTTCTCAGTTGAAGGAAACAGTTTCTGGTCAGTTTTCTACAGTGTTGAACAAGAGACATGTCTTTATCAAATACAACACCCAGGTTTCTCAGGCTCAGTTTGACAGACTGACCTAAGTCACCCAAGTACTGACTCAACCCTGGAATCGTATCATCAGGAGCAATCACCAGAGTTTCAGTTTTGTCCACATTAAGCTGTAAAGTGTTTTCACTCAGCCATTGTTTGATTTCTAGCAAACAATTGACTAAGCTGTTCAGCCTTTGGGGCTCAGTTGGGTCAAAAGAGCAGTAGAGCTGGATGTCATCAGCAAAAATGTGATAAGAAACATCTGGAAATCTCTGAATGATTTTACCAAGGGGAATCAAGTACAGCAAAAACAATAAAGGACCCAGAACAGAACCTTGAGGGACTCCACACAACAGATCTGCCGATTCAGACCTCATTTGATTGGCAGATACACTAAAACTGCGCCCAGAAAGGTAAGATGAGAACCATTCTAACACAGACCCAGACAGTCCCACTTCATCCCTTAGTCTTCTCAGCAGGATCTGGTGATCAACAATAGTCCAAACGAGACACGAAAGCATGGATTATAAGCTCTAAATCATGTTGTGACACCATTTTCCCGAGTTCAGAGGTTTTACTTAGATAAGGAAACAGTTTTTGGCACCAGTGGATGAGACAATCGAGTGTTCAATATCCTTGGTGAAGATGAAATAACGACTTAAGGAAATGGGTTCGTAAGTAGATAAATAGGTTGCATCCATCCTCACTGTAAGGTTTACCACTTAGACAAAACGCAGAGTGCTTGATAAACACATCAGAGAGTTCTAAAATGATTATACTTACTCTTGTATCATCAAATACTGAGCTATTGGACAAAGGTTTTAAAATTACCTGCAAAAGGTTGAATGAAACAATGATTGTCTGAGGCTGTGATTCACTTTGACAACAAAGATAAGAACGATATGTCTGATGAATGGCTAAACATGTTATCTTAGCTATCACTTCCTTCCTTTTATTCGCTTAGTCTTTATCTTCTTTAAGTAATCAGCAGCAGACTATTGTGGGGGCGAGCTTTTAAGGTTCAATCTTGATTCAACACCGGAAGGTTATTATTATTATTTCCTTTTTTTCACAGTTTTTCCTTTTAAATGAAATATTTACTAAAAAATAAGTAGTACTTATATAGAATAGACATATTCTATTGAAGTTTATAAAATAGGTAAAAACCTCTACTTGTATTCATTTTAAACAAAATTAAAACTCCCTCCTAATATCGGGGAAATAGGATAATTACAAGTAAAAAATATTGTGTCAAAATACACCAACAGGGGATTTAATTTAAAGATAGATAACAATTATTACCACGCAACTTGACCTTGTGGGCGATCAGTCAAAGACATCTAGGCCACTGAGAACATCTGAAACATCCAAACGGGACTTACCGGCCAATCTTCGTGACCTACGCTGCCCGTGAGCTTCTTGGGAGGGTGTGCGGGATTACCCCGGCCGTGCAAACAACCACTACCGTCCTACATTACAGTGGAGGTTTGATGCACTGCAAAAGGGGATTAAACTGCTATGATTAATCCAGAATCCCTCAGGAAATTAAACAGATAAGTGGTGGGTTATAAGAATGCAGCTTACTTGAAAGAAAATCCATTTTCTTTGGCCTCGCGCATAAACTGAGTTGATCCGTCGGGTCTTAATGGACATAATGGGTTGAGATGACGGGGGGGGGGGGAGAATGGTATAAAATTACTAACAATTTTATGTTTTATATGTTATTCTTTTGTTTTGTGCATTTCACAGTTTTCAATTAATCAACTGTTTAGCATAACTGGTGTCAATGCGTTTGTGTGCACTACAAAAACAGTCATTGTGTTGCTCCTTTAAACATATTTTGTCAACATCAGCCTCCTATGTTAAACATCATATTGGATCCAATTGGAGCAGTGTCATTGACTATTTAGAGAAATGAATAAAACTTTTAAAACACTAAGTAAATGTTTAAGCTGCGATAACGCCTACTCTGTTATATATATTCACATATATTGTTTTATGATCATGTATTTTGCTTTTTCTTTCAATAAGTCCATGACTAAGCTTCAAGTGACTTGACAGCGTTTTTTCTTTTTCTTTTTAAATACTACATTATAGCAGTTATTAACATACAAAGATCAATTCTTACAATGTCTTACAAATATTTCCCAAGATTATTAACATGTACTATTGAAAGATATTCACAAAAATAAGTCTTAATAATGAGTTTTAAGCATTTTTCGTTGCCTTAACCTTTGTGTTATCTCTGGGTCAAGGTGACCCGAAAACAACCCAACCCAGAGACAACATAAGGCATATCTCAAACACATTGGTTTTCGGGCTACAGGGGTCACCTTGAACCAGAGATAATATAAGGGATATCTCAAACACATCTATTTCCGGGCCCCAGGGTACACCTTGACCCAGAGATAACACAAGGGTTAAACTGGTGACTGACAGTTAAAAGATCATGTCTGGAACTTGAGTCAGATATTAACTAAAACCTGTTGTTACTTCTCACACCTGATTAGACTTAAGAAATGCTTAGACAATAAATTAACAGAGACAATAAAGGAGATAAACATTTTAAATAAGTGGAATACTTACTATACTATCTTACTACAACTTACTATAATGTAACTCACTAACTTCTTAAAAAACGCACTTAAAGATGAAAAAATAAAATAATCACAATCAACTCAATTAGCTTTAAATAACTTTTATTTTGGAAAAAGGCACAGAAATTATGAATAAACAACATCATTTATATAGGGCCATTAAATTAAAGATAGATAAAAGTAATTTGAGTTTCTTTAATTTAATCCTGGTATAGCTTTTGCACTTACAGAAGGACTTCCCTAAAGATTTCATAAAGATCCAGTAATCCATGATTGTTAAAAAAAAAGATGTGTAGATGATTTTCTAATGAAAGTATGATCGTGAATCTGCAATGGGTTTAATTAGATTCTTGGCTCGCAGCTTTCTTAATTTACTGGATAACAATCTTTTCCCCTTTACAATCTTCTTATCTTTTCATTCTTATCTGATCATGTCGGAGTGGCGAACAACCTTTCCTTATTCCCCGCTCCATTGTTCCGTCTTTCTTTTTATCGCATTGTGGTGCAAAATTATTAGAGCCACACAATGAACTTCCACAAAGGTCAGATTTGGGCTGCCCCGATGGAAATAGTATACAGACAGCTGCTCTGTCGCTGTCAGCAGGAACTGACGGAGCAGCTGTAGAAACAGAATAGTTGGTGAAATGACAGGCATATATGGAGGGATTTACTAATCTGTGAATGAAAGACCTTTCACTAACTTGTCGATGTGTTATTTCCATTCCAGGGAGACACTGGGGAGGCCGGGATTCAGGGAAACCCGGGATATAAGGTACCAAGTCAGTCACCCGATAACACAGATGTTTAACCACGATATGATTCAGACGTTTAACTAAGAAACGTCAAAATGACGAACAATATTTCATTCCATAATAGGATCTCATTAAACAGGAAGTCTAAACTGATTTAAATACCTTTATTTTTCAGTGATTCAATGCTAATCTTAGCATAAAGCACTGTTGATGTAAGGTTTAAAAAAAAGCTGAAACCAAGTGCAGATGCAAACAACCAAACAACAGACAAAAACAGAATGAATAAAAAATGTTTAATCACTATAGATAAATATATTTAAAAAAGTGTCTATTTCACTCCAAAAGAAAACTCAAAGCGCAACACGAAGAGAGCACTGATTAGGAAAAAAACACGCTGGATAAATCAACAAAAAGTAGGCTCAGGCACAAGTAGGACAAAAAACAAGAAATAATTTTAATCCACAAGGAGAGTATAGAGAATTGTTTTATACCAGGGAGTGACTTTATAATCTTGCGCCTGTTGCTGCAGGAGAGGTGGCTTTAAGCTCTGCTGCAGAGGTGGTGATTGCATGACGAGCTGCAGCTGCTATCAGAGCAACAGGCGCTGTTGAGAAGACAATCAAAACAAGTTTCAAAAGAAAATCGGACATGAAAGTTGAGATTCCTGACATTTTTTGTGTGAAATAATAATAAAGAATTAAACTAAATTCTCACTGTGCGTTGAGCTAGTTTGTGAAGTTGATTTCGTGTGACACTAGCTGGTAAGACAGAGTCGGGTATTCACTATCCTTGTTCAAAAATTAGTACCAACTTGTAAATAAGTTAGTTAGTCAACAAATAAGTTGCATCCAACTTCACGGCAAGATTTAACAATGGGTTTTCGATTTCTGCAAATGAATCCCTATGATCTGTTTGTGTTCAATGTCAATATGTTTCGACATGGGCAAGTTTATTTTTACCTTGTAAATTGTTATCTACAATTATAAATATTCAAATCTCTTCGGACCATAAATTGGGATGAATAATCTTTCCCTCAGACCATGAGTTTGAAATGTGATGTGGTGAATAACTATTATAAGCCGTGCACCAACCCCAGATTACTTATTACATATTTGTCTTCCATGGCAAATTTTCATGAAAAACAAATGCAAAACAGCAATTTAAATGCATTCATTTGGTATAAAACCATGTACAGTCTTCTTAATTAAACATTTTAATATCATTTTCCACCACGTGAACATATACTTCCAATAATACAAATAGAGAATGCTATTTCTATCAGTTGAGAGCCACTACCCACAATAAATCAAGTTAATACATTTAGCATTTACTGCTAAAATTAGCTCTATTTTGAAACTACTTATGTATATATTAAGACTCACGCTTATTTAACTACAACCACCATTGCTGCACCGCTAGTCGCCCCGTTATAGAGTCAGTATTTTAAGTTTTATGGCTTCCAATATAAACCTGTTACTACTGTCGCTTTTTTTAAATTGTTGCTACTACTATTCAAATTTAGAACGTGTATTGCACGTTAATGCATCTCCCAGTAGGATAGGCAATTTATTTTCTTTTTTCGAGGCACATTTTGGGGATTTTAGGATCACTTTCCGGATCATGATTTTACTTTATATATAAGCGCACACAGGAAGACGACACGGCCAAACTTTGCTTAACCAACTTAAGGTTGAATTTATCGTTATTAAATATGAATATGTTTGGAAACTGTTGCTTCATAGTAGTGAAAATCTCATTCACCCCAAAGAGTGTCCTCACTTTTCACAAAGGGAGTCTGGAATCCAACGGATAAATCAACAATTTTTGAGCATAATTTGTTTCAAAAGTGTAACATAAACACTGCCATCTATTGGCGGGAGGCGATCACTACAATGGGTAATGCATTGCGTGAAGTTAATTTAAAGTGCACTTTAAATTGTTTGTGAGTTTTTTATTGAGCCAAACAACTCTCTGATGGTATAACTGGCCAATTTGAATAAGTAAAATTCGGATAAAATAAAAAACCTCCATAACAGCGTTGCCGAGCAACAGGGGTCACTGCGCAGACCCTGAGCTCGGTTCCAAGCAGCAACACTTGCATGAAATCCCTCTGCAGACAGTTGGCAGTGAACGTTCGGAGAGAAGCCAATGAGGGATCATGTCTTGTTGAGGCTCCAGCAATGTTTACTTGACAGACTTACTGTCCAGTGATTCAGTTATTACGCTGTAAAATGAAAACTGAACTGTCAGATCAAACTTTTAAGAAAATAAAAAAACTACTATTGATTTATATAAACTTTATTATACAGTCTGTTTCTTTAAGATGTTAAAATCTATTCATTTTGTGACATGATACTGTGGAATCCTAAAAATGGAAACCCAAACCCAATGTACAGCCAGAGGGTTAATACCAGTAAGTCGGGGTCTCTAAGATAAACAAATAACAAGACACCAAACTGGAGTCATGTAGGGATTCATCTGCGTTATGTTCGGTTTTAGATCATCATCGATCGAATACCTTAATCCAAGAACACGAAGTAATGAACGTCTCGGTTCCTGCCAGTGAACTGTGTCTCATTTAAGATCAAGTCTGCAAGTTGTGTTGCAGCTTTACTTGTGCGGTTATGCAAGTGTGAGTTCACGTTAAAGGTCACCGACTGATATCAACTTTTAATGCTCACTAGGAACGGCAACTTAATGTGGATAATGTGATATACTTAATGATAGACAGAGTGGTTAACCGATCTGTGAAGAGGAAGTCGAGAGTCACTACAGTAGAACTCATATGAACAGAGAGAGTAAAGATGATTTTGTGGCATAAATATCTCTTTTTTATGTGAAAATGGAAATAAAAATCTTATAAACATGAAGGTATGTGTCAAAGCATGATCATGAAGAGTTATCGTCGTCTTTGAAATCTGTAATGGAAGTAAGTAAAACTGGAGGGAGCGATGAGGAGAAAAAAGAAAGCAGAATATATTTAGGGAAAAAATATATACTGTTACACTTTCTGGACCTATGAACTAATGTAAACATGTAAGTGTGTTCTTTTTTCTTTAATATAGATGTTTTTAATGATTTAAGATTATACATTTTTATCAAGTGTGAAAACTTTGAAGCCATGCTTGTTTTTTCTTGACTCTGAACTTCATTAATCGGTTATATTAATGTTAAGATTTAATTTGTAATTTACTCCTAGAAAAAAACAAAATATTAAAAATTACATTAATAATAATACAATAAAAATAAATAACACAAATTTTAAATATAAAAGTTTTGTTCACAAAAATAAAAAAAGTTTGAGAACATAATTAAATCAACCATCCATCCATTAATTTTGTTTAAAGCAACACTCACAATATATTTTGAATCATTTTAAATTGTGTTAAAAAATGTAATCATTTAAAGCAGTGTGATACAGGTAATGTTAAAAATTAAGTGTTTAAGCTCATGTTTTTTTTGTGAGCGTAAAGGGAAATCCCAGTTTCTAGTTAATTAAATATGATTAAGATGTTTAACTTGACTGGGATGTACAAAGTAAAATGTGCTTGGATTCTGTGTACGCCAATTTTTCTGTAGAAAATCAATGCAATTCTTAGTACTCAAGGCCACTGAACTCCCCTCTCCCCAAAAACCTCCTTCATTTGTTTCGGAAAAATAAAGATTCATACTCAGGCCAACATAAAAGCACAGTCCATACATAGTGTCCTGGGTCTGCCCCAGGGCTTCTACCAGTTTCCAGAAAGACACAGTAGTTGTACAGGAGACCTTGTAAAAAGATGCCAGAGCAGAGTTTTAATCTGAGTTCAACTTACGAGTTACAACTTTATAAAGTAATTGTACTACTGTTGCACTTCATTTAGGGTCTTGACTGTGGGACCGCTAGCTAATTAGCTTCTATTCCCTTACGCCACTTACTAGCTTTACATCCATTAAAAGCTACATTATCTTTGCTAAACTAGCTAAATTAAGGGTTGTGATTTGGCTGTAAGCTCACCTGGGAAACACGAGGGTAAAGTTCTAAATCCTTTTCCTTCCTGTCCGACTTGTCATTGCAGGGAGATGTTGGCTCAGAAGGGCAAAAGGGAATCGATGGAGAGAAGGTAAGTACCACTATCTCCGGGAGACATATATTCCATACGTGGCACGTCAGCCAGATCTGGTTTCGTCAGAGAATCAATTCTTATAGGCTTTTCATTTTCTGTGTGAAAGCTATGGGGGCTGGGGGCAAAGTAGTATTTTCTGTTTAAGGTTCCGGTCATATCAAACACGTCGAAGCCCTCGATGTGCAGTAGAATTAATTGATGTGTGCTCTGCTACTTTCCTGGAATACTAATAGGCTAAACTAATGAAATTGCTGTCCACTCATTCATTGTCATTTTTGGTTACATTTTATTGCACGATGGTGATTTGACTAATGGTTTCGGCCACATGATTGATACACTGTGGAGGGTCTTCTTCAGAGCGAGAACAATTGGTCTCATTCTGCTCGATGTTGGCACTGGTCACTTAATACTGATAATTAAATTGTAACAGCGTCCAAGAAAAAGGGGTCGTCTAATTCTTCACTTTACAAATGGCAACTATTTAACATTTAGATTTAGATTTAGAATTAGATAGATATTTAATATTTCGATTTTTTCAGATGGATAGATAGATAGATAGATAGATAGATAGATAGATAGATAGATAGATAGATAGATAGATAGATAGATAGATAGATAGATAGATAGATAGATAGATAGATAGATAGATAGATAGATAGATAGATAGATAGATAAGATAGATAGATTGTACTGTATTAAAAAACATTATTTTTGTATGAAACATAAAAGTGAGAGTTAGCTTATGTTTCATTAATATTTAAGAATATTTCTGAAGCTTATTTCATTTTTTCCACCCTAAAAAAAATGTTAGCTATTAAAAAAAAGAATATTTCCTCCAATATTTGAGTTAAAACATTCGATAAAACTATGTTCAGCATAATAATTACTGGATAATACACAAATTGGTTTTCCTCATTTGTTTTCCAGTAGACTAAATATATACTGAATTGACATTAGTATGAAGAAACAATTTCCGACTTTTGTTAAATAATAAACTAAAGTTTCATACATGTTAAATGTCAAGTTACAAAATGGGTTTAATTTTGCAGCATCCACATCTTCAAGCACTTTTAGTCGCCTGAAATTTTTCTTTCAGTGAATAACATTTTTTGAATTGAAATTAAAAGATTCTAAGTTAATGCGAACATTATTATTACCAAACAACTCAAATCAATTAACACTGATTTTCTCTTACGACCATACATCATTTACATTTTTTTTTTAAATGTCTCTGGTATTCTTAAAAGTGAAAATGCACAATTTAAAAAAGAGAAACAGAAGTATTTCTAGTCCCATAGAGAATATTGAGATGAGGCACCGGCGACTTAGCTAGTTTTAAAAAGGATCGGGCATCTGTTGGTTAAAATAAAAAAATAACACGATGAGCTGCCTTGGAGTCCATATCTTTGATGTACGATACAACGGACAACAGAGATGGGAAAAACAATATTTCCACCAATCAATCATCCATCCTGTTACACACTAAAGTCCACAAGATGACAAACAAAGGAAACATTTGTTCGTTGGTAAACAATATTCAGATGTAAAAATGTCACATTTTGAAAACTGGTGCTAATGGTGACTATCGTTGTTATTTTGACATTCACATCCAAACGGTGAATAAATAAGCATCGTAAGCCTTGAAGAAACAAGTGACAGACTTTCCCCTGCATCGTCTTTCCCAACTCTTCACAAATACAGCTTTTCTTCTCTGTATTTTTGGATCCACACCGAACTCCTGTCGACTGGACATGAGCAGCTTGTAAAATGGAAATCAGCAGAGATGATAAATAACAGGATTTGCTAGTATAGAGACATAAACACACCAGGGATCGTCAGAAAACCGCAAATTAAAAACGCTGCGCACCTGATGATCGGTTTTCTCATTAGCTCCTTCGTAATTGGCTGTTTTGATTCACAACATTTTCTACCGGTGAAAGAGCTCGGCCTATACGCCGCGGAAATAATGATTTGTTTGCTACCAAGTGGTAATTTGTGATGACTTGTTCGTGTGAAATAAATGTAAACAGAGAAAAGCTCATTTTGTGTCACAGCTTAAGTCTGAGGTGAATGAAAATGATCAAGAATTATCGTTAGGAACTGTGCAGGGAAGAATGTAAGGTCAGAGATGTTTGTAGCTGGGAATACACAAACAGAAAGCCAGAAATCAAAACACACGTGGCGGTCAATACACAGTCAGCCGTGGAATCCGAACAACAGATTCACAGTGGTCGAAACACACCCAATAAGACCATTTCACCAACAAAACCCAGGTAAAAATTGCCAAATTACCTGTTTTGGAAACAGATTGGATCCGATACACAGTCCTGGAATTGTGGATCTCAAAAAAGCAGATTTTCATTTTATTTTTAAGAGAGTAAGGAAAAGTTTGTTGCATCATATTCAACAATTCCTGAATATTGAATTGAAAAACATGCAATGAATGAACGGTCGACCAACAGACTGACATAAGGAAGAGGTAATAAATCACTATAAGTACATGGTTAAAAAAAAATTGAATCGAAAAAAAAAACTTTATTTCATGGCCGCAACTAAGTATTCCGTGGCCACAAATTAATATTATCATTATTTCTTTTACTATTTCATATCTGGCAACATATGTTTTCTCTGGGTCAAGGTGACCCGGTGGCCTGAAAACATGTGTGAAAATGTGTTTTTCATAAGCCAATGCATATGAATTTCTGGGAGCCACGGAGGTTGTTCACCTTGACCTCGAGGAAACACAAGGAATACCTCAAACACATTTGTTTTTCAGGCCACCGGGTCACCTTGACCCTGAGATAACACAAGGGGTTAAGAAAGGTAAACAAATTTGGAAAGTAAATACCTTAATCAAATCAAACAATTTAATGATGTGTCAGGGAGGAGACCCTGGGGCAGACCCAGGAGTGGACAATGCTAGTTGGACTCAAGTTAATAGTGCGCCATCTAGTGGTCTTTCAAAATGAAGACACTGTATCATGAAACATAGAACATGAAAATGACCTACATTTTTCTCAAGGTTGATGTACACATCTTAGAAGATACATTGCAATAACAAATGCCTTAAAATTATTTAGATAAAAAGTAAAAATGCAAAAAAACGGCCATCCCAGTAAAGACTTGACTTAATATCTGACCTCATCTTTTACTGCAATTAGCTCTGATCCTATTTGGAGGGTGAGCATGTTATTTAAGGTTCGCATGGACACCTGAGAGGCCAGAATTCTACGTATGAGCATGTGATGTGGTATCGTTTTGCAGTCATCGACCTGATGGGAAACAGGGAGTGTACGCTGTGTTATCTTGTGGACACTCGTTGTTTAACTGGAGAGAAAAGGAGTCAAAGAACAGCAGAGATGGAACCTGATATCACTCGCACCGGCGCTCTCCGGTTTCCTCCTTATTTCGGTTCCATTGCGTCCGTTAAGTGTGGCCCGCTGTGCTAATTGGCTATCTTTCCATATGCCGCGAGTGATCGGGCTTCACACGTGGCACGAGCAAGAGGTGTTGTATCACAGATCCGATGGAAAGTCACAAAAGGCATTTCTTGCTTTGACCTCTCTGGCATTCGGAGGGGCGGAACCATGGAGTTATCTGTGCTACATGATCCAGTTCCAAGGAAGTTTGAAAGCTAGTGATACAGTGTTTCACCGTCAGAATATTCTGAATACCAATGACACCTTCACCTTTAAATAGAAGTTGAATGACTGGTACATGGTATATTTAGCTTACACATTATTTCAAACATTTGAAACAATCAATCAACATTTTGTCGTACTTTGTATTCAATTAAAGAAACTAACAAGATGCATGGATGGATGGATGTATAGATTAATGGATGTATAGATTAATGGATGGATGGATGGATGGATGGATGGATGGATGGATGGATGGATGGATGGATGGATGGATGGATGGATGGATGGATGGATGGATGGATGGATGGATGGATGGATGGATGGATGGATGGATGGATTAATGGATGGATGGATTAATGGATGGATGGATGGATGGATGGATGGATGGATGGATTAATGGATGGATGGATGGATGGATGGATGGATGGATGGATGGATGGATGGATGGATGGATGGATGGATGGATGGATGGATGGATGGATGGATGGATGGATGGATGGATGGATGGATGGATGGATGGATGGATGGATGGATGGATGGATGGATGGATGGATGGATTAATGGATGGATGGATTAATGGATGGATGGATGGATGGATGGATGGATGGATGGATGGATTAATGGATGGATGGATGGATGGATGGATGGATGGATGGATGGATGGATGGATGGATGGATGTAAAGATTAATGGATGGATGAATGGAAGTATAGATTGATGGATGGATGTATAGATGGATAGGTGTATAGAAGGATGGATTTTTAGATGGATGGATGGATGTGTAGATTGATGGATAGATGGATGTATAAATGGATGTATAGAATAATGGATGGATGTATAGATGGATGGATTTATAGATTGATGAATGCATGGATGGATGGATGTATAGATGGATGGATGGATGGATGGATGGATGGATGGATGGACGGACGGACGGACGGACGGACGGACGGTCGGATGGATGGATGGATGGATGGATGGATGGATGGATGGATGGATGGATGGATGGATGGAAGTACAGATTGATGGATGGATGTATAGATGGTTGGTTGTATAGATTAATGAATGGATGTAAGTATAGATGGATGCATTTTTAGATGGATGGATGGATGTATAGATGGATGGATGTATAGATTAATGAATGGATGTAAGTATAGATGGATGTATTTTTAGATAGATGGATGGATGTATAGACTGGTATCCATTTGACCACGACATACAGATGGATGCATATATAGAAAGATGGATAAATGGACGGATGGATGAATTGACAGATAGATGGATGTATAAAATAGAGAGAATTAAAATCACACAAGACAAAAAAATGACATCTTCGAGGAGGAATCTTGGCAGAAGATGGTTCAGCCACACTTGGACTTTTTGGAGGATCTGAGGCTTCATAGAAATAACAAATGACTGAAGACGTTTTAATCTTAAACTCCCTCCTTCTCAAATCTCCAACACTTGAACTCATCGTTCTGGAAACGACAGACATTTTCCACACCCAGATCACTTTACTCTGTGCATGCTTCTTAAAAACCCTGACCAACACACACCTATTGTCAGTGGTAACCGTGGACCCACACCTCTAAACAATCAAAGGATTCTTTTACTCTCAGGTTGCAGCATTCCTCTGCTAGCAATGATTCAGCACCTGAAACCTGCCGTCGCTTTATCTCCCAGACAAGGACAGCGGCAGGTAGAAGCTCCAGCTGCTCACGTGCATAAATAAACATAAACAGCCAGCATTTGTGCGCGACTCTCTTTGTTTGCTTTAGCTGTTGTGCGTCGGGGGATTTGCCAGATCGTCTGGTGGCCCCACACACACACACAGTGTGTGTGCGCTTGTAATTAGCAGTCGAGTGTTCGCACAGCTCCCCATAGTGTTGTGACCTCGAGCTGCAGGGACGTCGGCTCGAGGCCCACTGCCGGCATCTCCTTCAGCCCACCCTGCAGACGCGACGGAGTCAACAGCCGGGGCGACAAAAAGCTAACGACACGTGTGAATTTCGGTATTCGACGTCTTCCTTCCGTGTCACTCGAAAATTGGTGCCGTGGGACTCCGGTGATGAGTCTGCGAGACGGACACGCACCTTGACAAGCCTTTGCGGTGTTGTGACAGAAAGTGAGGACGGAGACGGAAAAAATCTCTCGTGGGACTATTGGATGTTTTCTCCTGAGAAGCTATTATCAACAGACCCGTCGTACAACATGACTACCTTAGGGCTCTTTAACCCTCGTGTAATATCGGGGTCAAGGTGACCCCGAGTACCTGAGAACAAATGTATATCCATATGCAGTGATGAAGGTCGTTCACCTTGACCAAGAGGCAACACAAGGGATACCACAAACACATTTGTTTTTCGGGTCACCTTGACCCAGGGAGAACACAAGTGTTAACATCCTACGCATTTGTTTTTTACAAACCAGGCTTTTTTTTGTGTCTAGTCAACTTAAATAGCTCTTGAAAAAAATAAATTAAAAAGTTTAAAAAATCTGAACTGTTTTTTAAAGTTGTATAAAGAAGTATTTAGTCATACTTATATGGAAGATATCCCGAAGTCTGAAAAGTTTCGGATTGTATTAGAACAAACAACAAATAAATTAAATAAATAAAAGAACACAACTACTTTGTCATTAATTTCTGTATCAAAATGATACCCTAGATTATATACTTTGTTTTGTTTTTGTTCAGTTTACTCTATTAAAAGCCGTTTTTTAAAATGTAAAAATCCCAATTTAAGTCCTGAAGTTTTAGTTTTTAGTCTTAAAGTTTTTTTTAACTTTCTTGTGGCAAATCCCAACAATTGATTTGCCCTTTTTTTTTATCATTATTATAACCCTAAAAATACTACCCCTTAATGCATAATAGCTAGAAACTAACTTATATATGTATTCTCAGGTGATGAAATACTTGAATGTGTACCCTTTAATGTTTTTACACTATTTAGAAATATATTTATTTTTAGTACAACATGAGGTAGCTGCTGACAATGGTGTAGTTATAGCAAATGTACTTAATGACATGGTCATTGCTTATGATATAGATAACTACTACCAATAAAAAAATGGTCCTACAATTGACCCCTGAGGAACATCACAGGTCCAAAATGTCAAAGAAGATAGGTCGGAAGTTTCTTATTTTGTCCTTCAGTTTATCATCTCAGCCTCAGTTTTCGGCTCAACATGATTCTTCCATTAATAATATCGTGAGTTTCTATCACCTGAATTCAGGTGAGCTTGTGTATTGGGTTGACGCTTGCAACAGCAGCAGAATATATAAGACGTATTTCCTCCACATCTCTTTTGTTTTGACATCTCTTTTCTCCGTCATGTTCTGGATGACTCATGCAATTAATTATTCTTGGTTGAGGCAGGATTAATGCGATAACTTATCATCGTTTGCAGATAGAACACACTATTAATAGCTCCTCTAACTCCATATTTAACTGTGACAAATTAATGTATTTCTCGGGCTTTTTTGCAGGCCACTCACGCTCCTTCCCTCTAACTCGGATTTTTAAAAAAGTTGCAGCTTCTGGCCTGAATGTGTCACACCTAACACGATTTGGTGCAAATACTGTGTCAATACGTCAATATGTGTCAAGGCTCATTCATCAGCTACTGCGCTTTTATCTCTCGGCTGTCCTCGCCTACAGACTGCGGGATGTTAGACCTCTACGGAAGATTAATGATCATATTTTAGTCAAATTAAAGGCAATTAAGTTCAGGACCTGTCCAGCCGGTATAAAATGTATTCACTTCTCTCGGTTAAAGTTCTCTTATAGCAAAGGCTTAATAATATTTTCAACATTTTATTCACCTCAAACATTAAAAGCTAAAATCAGGAGAAATTTAGCACTTAGTCCTCAAAGGCTGTTGTAGATATCATTAATTTAACAAAAAGTAAAAAAAACGATAAAAAGTAAAATACATATTTAAAAATTGGTGTGAAAAAGAGTAATCCTTCACTGGATCATTGTAAATTGAGCAAAAACCCAGCTTTGTTTATACAATGAGACCCTTTTGAAGGTTTAGACTTCCACCTCGATGTCTGACCAATCGAAGCAGAGTGGGTGTGGTTAGAAAAACTAATGCTGTGTCTCAAATTGCGCACATCTCCAAGTGAACTGCTTTACAGTATACTGTAGGACAGTGCACTTACTTGTGCAATGCGAAAATTTCGACAGGGTAGTTCTGTTTCAAATCGAACACTGTCGCTACACTCTTACAGGAAATGACTCGACAGCTTCTTCTTCTACTACTTTTTAACGTTAATTGTAACAAGCCGTTGGAACACTTTCGCTGGCATTTGACAGCACTTTTCGCCATTTGAAACAAGTTATTAAGTTTTGTTTCATTGTGTTGTCACTGATGTTGTGTTGTTTTGTGGTAACATTTGTGTTTTCTTAAGACATTTAGGCCGGTATCTTCTCCGAAGTAGTGACGTAACTTACATTTAGCGACGTAGCTCTACACGTAGCGCCATTTACTTGGGGTGGAAAGTGTCCATCGATTAACACTCTGTTTGAGTGTGCATAGCACTCTACTTTTTTGCACACTGCTCATCTTGAATGCACTTGTATATCAAGTGTAAGTGCAGAAGTGCACGATTTGGGACACAGCCATACGTTTTTTCAGTGGGTGGGGCTTAAGCAATACTGTAAATATTTCAATCTAAAGAGAGTTTTGTACAAACAGACCCATACTGATGAGTACAATAGAGGTCCAACATATATTTAATACAGGGAAAAAGCTAATATCTGTCTGAAACATCTGTATCAAGTATTTAAACTCGAATGATGCACAACTAAATGTTAAATAAATGTCAAAATGGAAGTTTAAAAGTGCACCAAACTATTAATAAAATTGTTGTTAACTCTATTCAGCAGCAACTTACTAAATATTTCCTAATACCTTGAATAAACACTGTGTTTCTTCACTCTCACATGCATGATATAAACATGTCTCCCCCGCTGATCTAATCAGTTCAAGTCACTGGTAAATAAGGAACGATTCCTGAAATTCAACATTTTGTGTATATTTTTTTCCCAGGGTGTGAAAGGTGACCCCGAGCCGGTCGGTCCTTTCGGTCCAAAAGGAAACAAAGTGAGTGAGTCTGTTAAAAGCCCGGCCATGATAAAAAAAAAGAGGAAGCGACGGAAATGTATTTTAATATCACTTGAAAAAAATGCATTTAAAAGGTGAGAGTTTGATTTATTGTTAATTAACAAAATTAGAGAACAAATAAATTATATTAAATTACGTTTTTAATGAATTAAAAAGGGGAAAGAAGGGTTTTTAATGATTAAGCTTGAGGGAATGTTTTATAAGAATCTTTTTTATCAAAATTTTATCCAAAATTTAAGCCAAAGATTTCCTGAAAATAACTTGACATTGTTTCTACTCGAACAGGAAGCAGATTAATACAGAATTCATTCTGCCTCTCGAAGTTACCTTTTTCAACCGTTTTCATTTTTGTCGTCTTTTTCTCATTAGTTTCTGTTTTTCTTTTGTCTCCCTTGTTTTCTTTTATCGACCTTTTTTTTTTGTTTTTGTCGCTTTCCCTCTGACGGTGGACCTGCCGAATAATTGCAGGTGCGGCATCTCCGTCTGCCAGCCTTGAAGTTATAATGAGGCCTCTGTGTTTTGTTTTTTTTGGGATGCGATACGGAATCGCAGGTCATTCCTGCAGAATTCACTGACGGGAGCATGAAGTCAGAGAGCGCGTTTGTTCATATTGAACGTGACTGGAGTGATGAATCCACACAAAGACATAAGCCGGATGTTTCCACGTGAAAACAGGTTTAAATTACAATCAAAGTTAATTTTTTTTTGAAGGTTATAAACTCACTTTTTAGGCATTGATTATATTTACGATTCCACCTTGAAGTGCTGCCTGAGTTTACTCAAAAGTCTAAGTTAAGCCGTAAAAAGCACGGTTGCTCTTTAGTTTATCGCCTCTTTATGTTCAAGCTACTGACCAGTTACTTCACATTCCGGTGCCAGAGCTTTAATGCGATGTAGCCCAGGCTGTTCTTATCTCAAAAGCTGTCAGAGTTAATAGCAGCAAAAGTGCACCCGGAATTTATCCGAGCGCGTGAAAGTTTGGGTTTCATGGCTAACAGTAAATACTGGGAACCCGGTGGGCTAACAGTTTGAGCTGCTTGATAAGGAAAGAGGAGTTGGAGCGTATTTAAAGTATGCTCATACGTTCAACAGTGATTCTTATCTTTCTGTGCAGGGTGAAATCGGACTTCCAGGAATTCCGGGTCGACCTGTAAGTTGAATGTTTTAACACATTGTTTGACTTACTCAATCGACGACAGACTGAAGCTTTTAAAACTCAATAAACCGTCAAAATATTTACGGTACAGAATACAGAATTCCAGATTTATGAGTTTTTGCCCCTTAAAAAATTTCTGACGAAAATGCATTTTTACTTAAGTTAATTAAAATCGATCTACACTACCAACTTATGTAAATATGGAAGTATCCAGTGCCAACAGAATATTGAATAGTCTAATTTAACATTTCAAGTGTCATTACTCTTATATTGAAATGTTGCTTTTTTTTCACTGTTGAATCAATATTTTGAATAATTGAATTCAATAATTTGTAAATTTAAAGATTTAATTATTTTTTTTATTAGATAATTTAACTCAACATTTTTTTTATTGAACCGTTGTTCAATTGTTGTTTATTGTCAAAATGTATTTGTATGAAAGAGTTGAATTTATTTTTATTGAAGAGTTGCATGCAATACTTTGTAAATTGAAAGGTAGAATTCATTTGTATTTAATAGTTGAATTTTTGTTTACTTTAAATAACTGAAACGCAAAAAATCGAAAGATTTTAATTAATAAAAAAAAATGTACAGATACAATTTTATATTCTAATATCAATTATTTATTTATTATTATTTTTGTATTCATTGTTTTTTTATTTATATACTTTAAAATTAAATTTCTAAGGATTTAAAACACTTTATATTCATTATAAAATACTGGTACAACAGTGCCACCAGATAATACCAAAAGAGTACCGAGGTACTTCAACTTCCAGCCAATCATTAAATTACATCACATTTCATCTCGGGTTCAATCTATGGTTTTTGGTGTCCATTGATTCAAGCAGGAACATATTTTACTCTGACGGTCAGATAAACCGGTATAACACTGTGTTTGCTGGAGTCTTTGTGTTTTGAAGATCCACATGGTATTCCAGTACAACAACATATGCTGTCATGTTTTCTAGGAACATTTTCTAAACATTGAATCCAGTCTCTTTTCCATTTAATTTAAGGGTAGTAGTAAGATGTAGCTCCTGCTCATTGGTTCTGTTTTTTTAATTGGTTATTTTACGTGTTTTCTTCCACTTGTTTATTCTGAAATGCCACCACAAAAAAATGTTGTGTTTAAAACATTGGCAATAAAAGTGTCTTATTCTGATAATCATTTTGTTCTAAATAAGAAATAAAAGACTTTTTAATGACCAGAAGACAATAAAAGATACAAAAATTGGGAAAAAAATGTTTAGTACATAGTTTCCTTGACTTAATAGACTTAACATCATTAAAAGCATAACAATATATTTTAAGCAGCAAACTACAGCTTGACTTCTTGAGACGCATGTCTTAGAAAATGGTTAATTTCACAGGAACATTAGATAAAAAACACATCAATATCATTATTATTACTGACCTGATGATTTAATTATATAATTAATGGTCTAAAATGCAAATACTTTTTTTTTTATTTGCCATCCAATATTTCTCTTAGAGCACTTCACCATGAGAATATAAACAAATATTTATCGGCGCCGAGCACCTCGGCGGCTGTGTGAGTCACCTGTGTGAGCAGCGATCCAATCTCCTGAGAAAAAAAAGAAAAAAGAAAAAAGAAACGGATTACACACAACTCTGCTCATATTCAGACTCGGGCCACAGCAGCATCTGTATCGGCACGCTAGCACTGGGAGTCGGGAGTGGAGATGAGAGATGACAGGAAGTAGCTAACGTGGGCCAGACATGCACTTCCAACCAACTCCCGGTCTGTCTCTGCAGAGATCTCACACACACACACACACACACACCAGGGGGGCAGCGACACAACTGTGTGTGTTTTTTCCTTCATTTATTTAATTTAAACCCCTGACATCAGCTCACACGTGTCCTTACATATGCTGGCGTTGTCGCTTTTTCCCTCACGCAAACCAAGCAAGTGGGCACACATGCAAACAATGCTGGAAAGGCTTCAAAGCCAGTATTGAGTAATTATAAAAAAAAAAAAATGACAGAATGTCAGTTTTAATCTTGTCGTGATGCAAAGTTACCCTCCTGTTGCTGCGTCTTTCTACGTATCATGCAATCATCAATCATTGTTAGTCACAGCCTGTTTGCATCAAAAAATGTGGAATCAGGTCAGTCAACGTTCAATAAAGGATCCACATTTAGGGAACATGGACCGATGATGCTTTATTTATGACACTTTCTTTTTTACCAAATAGAACACAAAGTGCTTTACAGACTTTAAAAAAAGAAAAAGAGCCAAAGACTTTTTAAAGATGTAGCGGTTTAATTAAACATTGAAAAACTATGACACGACAAAACATGTGCTTTCCCAGACACTAGCTTGAGGAACACTAACTTGTCAGTGACAATGATGAGTGAAAACAGTCTGCAGTCCTGACCACACCGCTAGTGATGGCCTCTTGATACAACAAAATCAGGGAAAGCCTGCAACAATATTAATGACTTGAGATGTTTCTTGACGGAGTCAGTAGACTCCATCAAACATAGAGAGAGAGGAAGATCGTTCCAAAGCTAGGAGCAACAGCTTACAGGTGTAAGGCTGGATCAGATCACTGATGGAAGGAGGATCCTGACCATGAATAGATCTGAAAGTAAGGACAAGAATTTTAAAATTGATCCTGAAAGAAACTGCCAGGTGAAGAGTTTTAAAGTTTCGGGGAAATGTGAGTTCTTCTACTAGAGCAGGTCAGAATTCTCGCTGCTGAGTTTTTTATTAACTGCAGGCGAGACAGATCCTCGTTGTTTAGATACAAGACACTCCAGAGCATGTTTTGACACCTATTTCATAAATTCAGAGATTCTTTCTCAGTTAAAGGAAACAGTTCCTGGTTAGTTTTCTGCGGTATATTACCGTGTCTTCATTTTGATGTCAGTCCAAGTTTGAAAGTGATGAACTATTAACTAGTGATGGGCTGATGAAGCTTCATGAGACAGTATCATGTTGTTTAGAGGTCAGTAGGTGGCGCCATCAGTTAAAAAATGATAATTATGTTTCATTAGAACGGTTGTTCAAAACAAGGAACCAGGAAAATAATGCAGAGACCGCCATCTAGAGGTAAATAATGACACTGCTTCATGAAGCTTCATCAGACCATCAGTACTATTAACTAAAAAGGAAATACTGCCTGAACAAAGAAGTGTATTGTTAATTCGCAACACAAAGGAATTCCAAGGTCAAGTAGATGATTTGATCCAGGGACTTCTGGGTCAATCATGTATCATGATACAGTGTCTTTATTTTGAAAGGCCACTAGATGGCACTCTAATTTTGAAATGGGTACCGGGCCATTGGTCTTTCAAAATGAAAGACACTGTTCAATGTTGTAATCTCATTAAATGATTATGTACTTTACCCATTGAACTACATAGTCTGCTAACATCGAAAGATGAATGAACTTCTAATACAATGGTCTGTAATGATCCACAATTTATTTTTCCCTAAATCACAAAACGCTGCCTAATACTGCCACTGTAACTGAAACACAGAAGTTATTCAAATTATAACTGAAAATAGATGGTAGTGGAAGACAAACTGTGAAGAAAAACAACAAGATACATACTGTACAATTTACTTCTAGTCTGAATTGTCGCCAGAAACTTTTGACGAGTAATGACTCGTCCACTGTATTCTACTTGCACATCCTCCCTACTTACATGTACCTCTTTATGTTCTTGATCTGTGAACCTCTTAGTGTGTCTTTATCTCCTTCTTCTTTTTATAAGTTTATCTTTTATCCGCCAACTAGCATGTTCCTCTTCTTGTCCATCTGAATCTCAATTATAAACATAGTATTTACAAAACAAGGTTTAAAGACTTGCTGTTTTAAAGTCCTGCTATGAACTGTCTCCTCTCGCCCTCAGTTATTGCCAGGCTCTTGCAGGATTTTATTGTTCCATTAGCTGCCGAGGAAATTCATGACTGCTGCCATCTAGCGGTTGGAAGTTTAATTGCAACACAAAAATGAACAAACACCGTCATATTATTGGTATTGGTAGATAAAAAATTAAAAAGATGTATTTTATTTGACGAACAATCTGTTGCAATATAAACTGTAAAGGAACTATGATAAAAAATAAAATACGATTTGAAAGCAAAAATAAAACAAATAAATTGCAGAATGCTGTTTAACATCGAAACGGTATAGTAAAATATATATATATATGCAATATGTAAGTGTATCAATATTGTTTTACACCCGGAGGAATTTGCATCGACAAAGATTTACTATGTGGTGTTTATGTTTAACTTTAAGAATAAATTAAATGTTTAAGTTTAGCAATTCAGAGAATGTTGTGTATTTTAAAATCTGTGGTTCAATAACGATTTTTTTTTTTTAATAAATGTATTTATGAATACATTTCCATAACGGAGATGACAGGCTGCGTGAAATCTATTCTACGGCAGAAAATGGCCTCTGGGCAAGACTTACTTAACAAACAGACAGATACATAAACATAACCTGAATATATTTTTAAATGACATTATTTCTTAATACTTTTTAATAACTTTGATTTAATCATAAAGTTATCAGGAAGAAAATATGGCACCATTGTTTAAATTCATCGTGATCTAACACAGAAAAATGCAGTGTGTTGTGCACACCAGCAAACTGGCTTGTGATTGTGTTAACAATTTGCTGTGCCTGTTATGCAGCGTGACGAGAAGAGAAGCAAAACAAAAGCTGTAAATTTGCACATGATTAATTGAATTAAGCAGCCTTTCCAAAGCCCGCAGATTTGCTCTTGTTGACTCTGGTTTTTATGGTACGACACATGCAGCTGCAAATATCTCCGAGCTGACGGCATCATTCTTCAACGTCTCCAAACTCCGACCGAGGCCTATTACGTGTCCATTTGTGCAGCTGTCTCTAGGAAAAGGCGACAGTGTTTGACTCCTGGATGCCAATTGAAAGAGGACACCAATTATTTCCTGCTCCCATTTAAAATGGGCGACATTCTATGTGGTCGTGTGTCGATTTTTTGTGGTGCGGCGTAGAGACGACTCTGTCTGGCCCCGGCAGACAGTAGCCAGCGGGGTGTCTTTAAAGCTCTAATAGCTGTGTACTAACTTTTCTCAGGGTCACGGCGGCCAAGGATAATTACCTCGTGGCTACTTGTGTTGACTTAAACGGGTGAACGTGCGGCTGCCGGGTCACACTATTACTTCCACTCGCTTTTAAACGGAATCATTAAAAACCTGAGGTCGTCTGGGTTTGGATCAGGTTTCTAAATCAAAGAAATAATTATACATCCAACACTGCTGCTGCTTCTCAGGTGATAAGGCAGTCTTTCGTGTTCTTTGTGCTCATCTAAAAACTTTCATTCCAATTTAGGTTGTTATCTCACATTCTTATGGAGTATATTTGAACCAAAACAACATTGAAAATGATTGAGAAAATTGGCTTTAAATTACAATCCCACAATCCAATGCGGATTTGTGGCAACTCCAGGATACAAATGTTTTTTTTTTCAAATTACTTTTTATTGGATTTAAAAAAAATATTCAATGCATTTAGAGCAGCTTTGAAATACGCTTATATTCCAATATACATTAAAAGTAGTATTGAAATAATATTTGAAAACATTTTAGCTTATTTTTAAATAAAAGAAATAAGTTCTAAACATATTAATTCTCTTTATCATTACACTACACGTAGCAGTAATATTTTAACACTTTAAACTTAGATAGAGAAAGGAAACAGTAAAGTTTTTATTTTATTTTATTTTAACAGTTTTGTCATAACAAAAGTTATCTCAAGAAACTTTACAGTTTAAGTAAAACTATAATGGACTACGAGTGACTCACGGCGTGACAGTGACGAGGGATAACTTCCCTTTAGAAGGCAGAAACCTCGAGCAGAACCAGACTTGAAAGGCTTCCTGATGTTTTTGGCTCGGATGGGAGACGGATGGATGGGGAAAAGAGTGAGGGAGGATACAGTGAAAGAAAAGAGGAGAGTATAGAGCAGGGCAGCAAATACTCTGTAACATCACGGCACTAGTCCTGACATAAATGGTAGTAACTGTCAGTACGCAGATCTTGGGAAATCTGCGCTTTCCTCGTCCGTCTCGGCTCGGTCCGCCTTGTTTCTATGGTAACTGGATTCGGACAATTTTTTTTTTATAGATTCTTAATCTTGGAAATCAGAGATTCATTTCGTTGGTGTAGCATTTGTAAACACTACTTTATTTATATAGCAAATAATGTGATTTCTCTTCAAATACCAAAGCATATGTTTTGTTAAGAGTCTTAACCATCTAGTAAGATAACCATAAAGATGTTGCAAGATGGAATTTTGTTGGCCAGAATGTCAGTTTTTAAAGACACACATCCCATGAGCTCCACAGCTGTGAGTTTGTATCATTGAACGAATAAGAGATTGTCTTGCAAAACAGTGGATCTTCTTGGGAACTCCTCAGTTTATCATAAATAATTGTGTCAACTTGTGGTACATAGCACAAGACAAAACGTCCTGATATTTTAGAGTAAAAGTACACAGAGTCCATTATTCGTTTTTCTCCTCATCTTTCATAAAACCGATGCTATGCGACTCGAAGAAACGTTACATTCTCGGAATGTACGAATATAGTTATGCTATTTAATGTAATGTAAATCATGTGCGGTACAAATAGATAGCCAGTTTTCCAAAAACGCTGTACAGTAGTAATACACAAAATCTTTTTCCTAATCGGTTTGCCAAAAATACATGGCGGCCAGTACACATATCTTCCTGGATCATGTACTGACAGTGACCTTACTGAAAGGCAAGACAGTATTCCGTGTGTTAAATTGGTTACGGTAAACAAAAATTACCATTAAATGTTTTGTCTAAATTGAAAAAATTACACATAAATAAATATAGTCAAGTTGATGTTTTCGTTGTATGACCACTTTGATTATGAACTCACATGGCATAGACCCTCACGTGGAACATAACTACGACAAAGTGTACTTCTATTCTAAGTGATTTCATATTATTCAATATATATTTTTTAAATCTATTAAAGCTCCATTGAAATCACCATGTAAGCACCTGTTTGCCATTATATTGGGTAGAGGCTTGAATAGGCTTTTAGCAGAACCTCAGGTCACTGGATCCTGCTATGAGTTGTTCAATAAAATTGGCCAAATAGTCCATGACCTTTTACCTTTGATCCTCTTAAAAGGAGAATATTCAATGACCAACATATTTGATCTACAGCTCAGTGATGTTTGAATACGTCTTTTAAGTCCCAATGTTTGACCACAAACCATATCTTCTGTTGGCAGGCGGACAATGACGCCCTCAGAGGAATGCAGGTAATTGCATCATTTCGTCAAAAGTCATTGATTTTAAATTTCACGTTTATTTCCTAATTGATTTGAATCTTTTTCAATGTAATTCCCAGGGAGACGACGGAGACAAAGGAGCGAAGGTAACTCGCTAAACTTCACATTTAATTAAAGTCTAAGAGGCCCATAACTTCACCTCTCGGACAAATGGCATACAGGCCTTCAACAAGCAATTAAGGATTCCCTGTAAAATATACCCGTACAACTTGGGAGCTAAATCGTAATTCATGAATTATTTAGGAATGCCGCCAACTCTGATTCGATTCCACACTAAATCATGAGAGGCCAATGGACGGACCTGATGTATTGTTGCACACCTCATCACACCACTTATCCGCTCATCTTCTGCGAGGACGTGACCCCCGAAACATCCGTCTTTGTTTGCTACTTTCTATCCGCGACTTCGCCAACCCTCTGAACGAGTGTGGCTTCCAATTTCACTCTGATGCATGTCTCTGTCTCCAGGGATTGTCCGGAGCGTCGGGTCAGCCAGGCAAAGAGGGCAAAAGGGTGAGCAAACCGAAAACAGTCTTGTGTGGCCCAGCTGATGACTGAACAAACTGACGGTAAGGGAGGGGGGGTGCAGGAGGGATGACCTGGGGAAGATCAAACAGCAGCTGAAGTAGCTGTTGTTAAAAGAGGAGAAGATGATCTGTGGCTAAAGGGATTCCTCCGGGTCTGAAAGGAGAAATTTGTTGGCAGGGGTTCTGTGTGTATGACAATTAATGAATGGCCGTCGTGGCCAAGAGGTCACATACACTCTCAGGGTGAGTGGCAGCACATATGGTTCGCTCCCACAGGACGGGATTCAGTTTCCTGACACATTTGGAAAAATAAATAACGTCATTAAGATGCGTTGGACAAGGTTTTGTTAGATTAATTTGTGGAATCAAAAGTGATATTTGAACAAACAATTGAAGATTTTATTTGGATACTTACTGATAGCATCATATAAATATTTGTTTTGTTTTCTTTTTTCTTTTTCATAATAGATCCAGATTGTTTAACATACTTGTAAGAATTCCAAAACATATAAATCAAAGTATTTATTTGGTGCCTTTGGAACTTTAAATATTATAATATATGCTGAATCAATCCACAATTAATTATTTCATTAATATACTGCCAGTAAGATACTATTTCCCTATAAATTATTTAAAAAACAGTATTTTTTCTGATTCACTATTTATCCTGAAGTCATTACAAAGACACTGTTTCTTAAATCAGAATCCTACATGAGGAGATTGTTTAAACGATTCCAGTATGAGTGATTTATTATCTTTTTGCTTGTCGCCTAATGTCTGTTTAGCTTAGCCTTAACACTCCGTAACTCATAATAGATGGAGAAACCTTACATTTTTAAACTAAAAGAGACTCTATAAAAGCTAGTTAGGAACCGGTTCCAATCCTCTGCCATCCCATTAGAGAATAAGCATGAGAGAATGGATGGATAGACGGTACACTTGCTAGCTAGGCTTGTTATTATTGCTGCTTGCAGTCATGCAGACATTTACCACTTAATGAAAATGCCTATCATATTATTTTTGAGTAATATAATCTAAAAAAAAATACAAATATATAGAATGTTTACTTAATGCCTAAGATAGATTGCATCATATTAATAAAAAAAAAGTGGTTAAAATAAATGTATCTGTGCTATAACAAAAATTAAATTTCGTAAAATACATTTTGCAGAATGTTTAATTTCCAAACTTAAATGGAATTTTAAAATCTTTTAGTCATGGATGACAAAACCAACTCACATCATTGTACTTTACTATATCATAGAAAGGTTCATCAAGAGTCACAAAAAAGAATATACAACGCAGGGATCAACTTCTGCAGCTATAGTACTGATATAACAACATGTGAAGCTCTTGTTTTGATCATTTAAGACCGATGTGTTCTTCCTCTGCCTCTGTGATCGAGGCTCTTGAGAAGATTAGCCCTTTTTTTTGTGCCAGACAGACAGAGAAAGCATAATATGTCTGCAAAACGTCTGGTGTCCCTGCAGCAACATGTAAAATCTTGAGCTGCATTAGCAACGTTAAGTAGGTCAGAGAGAGTTTGTCTGAGATAGAAGGAAAAATGTGATGAAGTACAATCTGTGAGATGTATACGTGTTGAGACTTTTCCTTAATTTTATACCAATATGGCGCTCAGTTACTGACCTAAGGTCTGCTGGTTAGCAATTGGGCACCATCTACAAATATATTTAATAATTAAAAATGTACATTTGTATACTTTTTTATAGCATTTCCTAATAAAAATCTTTATCATTGGTTATAAGGTGAGACCGCAGTCACACTTCCTCATTACTGTGACATTATCGCAAACCTGACTTCAAAAAGAAACTCAAAGGAAGTACGTGTCGAGGGAATCGGTTATGCTGCGCTCTGCTCTTTCAGAATACAGTATTATGATAAATGTTTCACTCATAATCGGTCTAGAGAAAGAGATGGAAGCATTCGTGGGTGGAAAAGCTTCAATAGTCCTCCTCCAAGTCAAAATTTGCCACTATGAATCTGAGTTTTAATCACATATACAAGCGCTTTAGAGTGCATTATCTTTCTTAGGGCCATAACATCCTGTCATAAATGATACATATCATATCTCTAAAAGTGTTTTCCTATTTTTTTTCTATCAAGAAATGGCAAAACATTAGGCATCTGAATATGAATAACACCCCATGCAAACTTTCAACCGAGACACTCAATTTACGGAAGACATGAGCTTCTTTTCGACTCTTGATAATGTCTTTCATTCGTCTTTATATCAGATCATGATGGCGTCTGATGCTATAATGAATGTTTTCACGGCGCCCCCCTTTTTAAAATTGATCACCAGAGCTCTGCTGCCTACAGAGTTGTGCAGATGAAACTGCTCTTTAAATTGGGCATTTTCAACGCCCCTGCTGCTGCCGGAGACCCTGACTCAAGAATAGCTCGTCTTTGATGGCCGCCTGACTTCATGGTGACTGTTAATGTGCTAAGGTTTCCGCTTATTTTTACCTCTCGGAGTCACATGTGGCCGAGAGGGTTGTTGACCAACCTGTGCTCCCCGCTAAACTATTTTTAGGACGCGGGACATGTATCATGTCAGCGGGCCGGCGGGTGGCGAGCCGATACAGCCAGAGCATGTCAACCAATTAGCGGCTTCTTGTCCTGCGCTCGTAACGCATTTTTTTGTTTAAGGAATCGTGGACGGGCGTATGTGCGATTGAGGAATATCCGGAGCGACCGTCCGCGACAACCTTGTTGAAAAAAAAAAATCGCCCGGCAGAGGAAAGCTTTCACAAGGCCTTAGATTCAAGCCGGGCATCTCTCACTCTGTCCGCTCCAATTTATTGTCGAGGAAAATACGAGCACTCTGAGCCACTCGGCTTCAAGGAGACTGGAGGACGATGGCGGCGGAGAAAGATGGCATTTGCCGCGATCGTTCTCTCAAGCTTTGAGCCACATATGCGGCGGAGGATATCGAGAGCCCATACCTGACCCCCCAACGTTTGACCCCCGTGTCCCTTCTTTATCTCATCTTATTACTATGATGGATGGCTGGTTCAGAGTCTTCACGTGTTGAGGAATTTATGGGATTTTATTGAACACCCCCGTATCGCGCTCTGCCATTAATGTAATGGTTTCATCTATTATGGATGTCTTTGGCAGAGAATGAAGGGACGAGATGAGGCTTTTTGAGTGACATCAAACAGCTGATCAAGAAGGAATATTGGGAGGAGTTTTAATTGGGTCTTTTTTAATCTACGAGACCAAAGATGTCATCCGTATGTCGCAGTTAAGGATCGACATTGGAAAGTTATATTATTAATTATCATAGTGATTTAATTGTTCGCCTAATGCACTGAAAAATGGATTAAAAATGTTGTTTGGTCTGAATATTAAGATGTGTACTGGACGTCTTGTCCTTTCAGCCGAAAGACATGGTTTATTCATGCCAAGGGCTTTAATCATTGTTTCACAGTATGATGTGTAGACCCCTAGGTCATTGTTTGGGGGGCCGGTACCAGTCCCAGAAATATGTATTAGCAGTCAGCTCAGACAAAAAAAGATTATTATTGCCTAAAAGGTTTTTCATTTTGAAAAAGAAAACAGATTTTATCTAAAATAACATTAGCTTGTGACTCTTGTCTGTTTCAGAGTTACAGTTACAGAATACCATCGTCGGCATACAATCAAATACACATAGATTCAAGTACGCAAACATATTTTTTTATAACCAGTTCAGAGCTCTTGTGGATTCAAGCCAAACTGATCTACATTTTAGTAAAGCCATTTTTTCCAACATGTGTTATCTCAAGGTCAAGGTGACCCAAAGAAATGTGGCATCCTTTGTGTTGTATTTCGGGAGGTCGTTTATCTCTGACCCTGAGATCGCACAAGGGATACCACGAACACATTTGTCCTCCCCCTCACCCTGAGAAAACACTAGGGTTAAACTTGCCTCGAACTTTTAAAGTCTCGTGAGACGACATCAAGTAAATTAGGACGATGGATTTGCCCCAAAGATCCTTGAGTTTGACAAATGTGATCTATTTTGTCATTTTTGGTGCTGAATTTTAACAACATTTTATTAGTGTTTTACTGATTACTCATGACTAAAATACCACCAGTTCAGCTTGTCAATAATTGAAAAAAGGGGAATACATCATTTCTTAGTGAGACTTACTTAGCTCACTGATAAGATTCATGTGGCATTGACTTTAACTTAGCCCGGAATTTATTGTTTTTGCTCCGAGAATGATCTACTGTGTGCAGATGGGCGATGATAATGCGTGGATGATGTTGAACGGCAGTTCGTAAAAACACACGGATCCCTCCTTTATCCGGGTTCTCTAATGGGAAATAGCGGTGGCAAGTCTCTCAATTGACTGCCTCACAAATGTGTCGACCATCTATCTCATGGAAATATTTGTCAGCCGAGGCAACAACATCTACGTGCTTCCTATGTCAAGTTATTAGGAGACAACGACAAGTTTTCGTGAGGGTGTTGGCAGACAGGACTGAGCTTTTAAACATTTGAACATTCAGAGTTGGTTAAAAAAAAAATGTAGCATTTTCAATAGAAAAATTGACAACAAACGCATGATTTTGAAGTTTTCACCTAAACATGGTCATCCCAAAATATCCATCAACATCTGCAAATATTTTAAATTATTTTTGTTTATTCTGGAAGGTAAACTATTGCCATCTTACATTTCAAAGCAAGTTCCACTTGTAGTGAACATTAAAACAGAATGTTTCTCAGAACAGGCCAATATGAAAGGCTGTGTTTTTTAATTAATTTTGAGAACTGTTTGGTATTGGTGCTAAAAAATATTGAGATTCAGTTGTTGGAAAATGATTGTGCTTGAAAATATGTTTTATAATTGAATATTTATCTTTAACCAAGAGAAAATGAGCTTTTAAATTATACATTGCCAAATTCTCCATCTCTGCTAATGCCAATGTGTGTATGTAGCTTGTTGAATGAAACATGAGCGTACAAAATATGCTTTAAAAGGCATTTAGTAAAAATGAAAATAATATGAAAAGACAATCAAGCACATTTTGATGATACATCTAGAATGTTTTCTGGATATCAAGCCTCAAATATGAATCACTCAGTACTTACCATAGTATTAAGAGTTTATTAAACATATGGCTAGAACTTCTATATATTTAAGACATTATTTGGAAACTTTCCATAGCAAGAGCTCAAAAGTAGTGATGGGTTTGACAAGGCCTTATGAAACTGCTGATGAGGCATCATGATAGAGTGGCTTCATTTTAGAGGGCCACTAGGGCCACTAAAGTCTTCTATTTAATCCACCAATTGAATAAAACCTGACATCATTTTCAAACTAAGAGTGCCATCTAGTGGACTTTCAAAATAAAGACACTGTATCATGAGACCTCAACCTGTTTTTTTAGTAATTTAGTACACACTAAAAAGATACTGAAAGTTCATTCTTAGAAATATTATTTTGGCTATACTTTATTAAAACCACTACTCACTCATCTATCTGCCCTTTATGGGCCTATTTCCAATGAATGGTTCAAATATGTTGTTTATATTTGCACTTCCCTCGAACGTTGTTCTTTTATTTGCACTTTGTTCTTGTTTTTGTTAAACTATTGTCTGCGGGGAACTGGAAACACAATTTCCCAAAGGAGATCTCCAGAGAGAATAATAAAATCTATCGAATTCTAATTATAATAAAAAAAAGCTTTACTCTGATTCATCACAATGTTGTCTTTTCTAAACCTTATATTCCGTGTGGTCTTCAAGGTCAGATTAAAGTCAATAGACAAACAACAAAATGTTAAATAATAATACATTTAATAAATAACCCCCCCAAAAGGAAATCACAACGCCCAAAACAACATAACCAGTGTCCAATTTTTCGGTGAGTCCAGAAACGAATGTGTCTGCCAAACCATGGAAAAGAACAGGAAAACAGAAAAGAAAGCATACAGGTCAAAACACTTGTGAATAAAACAGAAAATAAGACACAGAGGCAGAAAAAAACAGGAGAAAGAAAACAATACCAGTGCAGAGAAATCGTTGATCTGGCACAGGGGTCTGGACTCAGGAGGTCAAAATAGGGGAAAGGTTCTTGATTGCTGATGAGGTCCAGCCGTGGACCATTAGTCACCTGGGGAACACGGGAGAGAACAGGAAGTGAAAAGACAAAATAAAACCAAAATAAAAGAGTCACTCAGACCTTCATTGAAGTTTTAATTTCTGACAAACCGTTACGAACTTTCAGTGGAAGCCAAGTAACGTATGAGTGAATGCATTGGTGCTCCTGATTGAAACGCTAATGGCTACTGACGAATAGTTAAAATCTGTCCTGAGAGGATCATGGTTAATGCAGATTTTTAGTACATTTTCAGTTTTGAACCGCACAGTATGAAGTCGGTATAAAGTTCCTGTTGACTTTTGTTCAACTACTATATGTAAATATATATATGAAGAAGAAGAAGAAGAGAAGAAAAGAAACCATTCCGAACTTTCAGTGGAAGCCAAGTAACGTATAAGTGAATGCATTGGTGCTCCTGATTGAAATGCTAATGGGTACGGAAAAATAATTAAAACTGTCCTGAGAGGATCGTGGTTAATGCAGACTTTAAGTACATTTTTAGTTTTGAACCTCTCAGCATGAAGTCGGTATAAAGTTCCTGTTGACTTTTGTTCAACTACTATATGTAAATATATATATGAAGAAGAAGAAGAAGAAGAAGAAGAAGAAGAAGAAGAAGAAGAAGAAGAGAAGAAAAGAAACCATTCCGAACTTTCAGTGGAAGCCAAGTAATGTATGAGTGAATGCATTGGTGCTTCTGATTTAAACGCTAATGGGTACTGATAAATAGTTAAAATCTGTCCTGAGATGATCTTGGTTAATGCAGATTTTAAGTAAATTTTCAGTTTTGAACCGCACAGTATGAAGTCGGTATTAAGTTCCTGTTGACTTTTGTTCAACTACTATATGTAAATATATATATTAAGAAGAAGAAGAAGAGAAGAAAAGAAGAAGCAGAAGAACATTGGTCTAGAAAAGCGCTATACAAATAACCATTCTTCTTCTTCTTCTTCATATATATATGTTTACCTAAAGCCATTCAGTATCGCTACACAAAATCACCCCTTCCTTCGCTTGAGGTTAAACTACTTGTGGTGTGTAACAAACAACTCTGGTCATTTTTCCCTTTAAGTGAATTAATGTAAACACAATTTGAAGAAACAGCTTCTGTCATATAACCCGATTACTCTAAAGCGACCTCTTCCCCTCCGAGCTGAGTCATGTCGTGGCATTAAGATGCCTTTCTTGCATCAAACTGATCAAATAACCTTTTTTTTTTTTTTCTTTCATAATGTAGAGCCAGACTTTATGATATTAATATTCTAAGTGACGGACAAGGGGGTGGAACAAAGTGTGCTCTGAGACTAATCGGGCAGGAGTTACAGTTTGATTTGCGGTCGCCGGAACATTTGGCAGCAGCTTCTTTGCTCCATAGGTGGAAGCGGACGTGAGCGGCGATACAAGTGTAACAGACTCTTGACCTCCACGAGAACGCCCGCAGGGGGTGATTATTAAGCAACGAGTCCCCGGAGAGGACGTACAGTAAGCCTTAACCAGCCAGGAGCTCCTCCAAAAGGAGAAGCTGACACCGATGGATGTGCTTTATCAACGCTTTGATCGAGGCCACGATTTTTTGACGCTCCTGCTCACTTGAGGGGAAAATTACAAAACAAAAACAGGAGGACGAATTTGTTTTATTGACAAACATAAATAGGCTGCTATCCTGTGTGATAATGAGTAAAACTGCGAGATATCACACTTGAAAATGCTGTCATTAAATATAAATGGTGCAACACATTCTGGTAAACACATCGCAGGAGGGAGGCAAAGTGAAAACCAAATGGAGAACTTAAATGACAGAATGCTCCAATTTCACCTAATAAACAATATTATTACTAGTTCTGTACTCGATTGCCATGCTTGAAAAAAATGTATTGCTTTTGTCGTTTATCAAATTTGATGGTTTAGTTATTGGAAAGTCATTTTAGTTTCTGGGTAATTTGTGTAATTTTGTGTTATCACAAGTTTTTGAACATTTAAAAATATATTTTGAGTGTCCTTGTTTGAAGAAAATGGTCGTAGGAGGTTAACATGGCTGTCCGAATCGTGCACTTCTACCCTTATCATTTTGAGTGCAAAAGTAAGTCCCATTGAGCAGTGTGCGAAAATGTAGTGTGCAATGAGCACTCAATTTGCACACTTAAAAATGGCCAGAAAATTGAGTGTAGATCGATGGAAACTTTTCACCCTTAATGGGCGCCGTCTTAGTGACGTAGATGACGCTAAACGGAAACTACGACGTCACGTCTTCAGAGCAGATACCAGCGTAAATGTCTCAAGAAAACACTACTTTTACCACAAAGCAACACAACAACAATAATAACACAATGAAACACAATTGAATAACATGTTTCAATTGACGAAAAACGCTGTCAATTGCCGGCGATACGGTTCCAACGGCTGGTTGCAATCCGCGTTAAAAAGTAGTAGAAGAAGAAGCTGTCGAGTCATTTCCAGTAAGTGTGTAGCAACTGTGTTTGATTTGAGACAGTACTACCCTGTCGAAATTTGCCCACTGGGCAAGTACGTGCACTATCTTAAAAAAATGAATTATCACGGCTAACATGACATGCTTTTATTCGTAATAGCATCAGGACGCACATTTCTGAAGACAGACGTGAAGTAAGAACAAAAGCCTTGGGGTATTCTCAAAGGAATTTAATTTAAATTCTAATGAAATCATGTTTTAATGTTCTTTAAATAGAATTTAGGAAACAGACGAAGATGTTGTTTGATCTGAGATTTCCTTTGTATTGCAAAAGTGAGGTGAGATAATGTTCCAGGAGAGTTGGAACAGACATCCGATGGATATAAATCTTTTTTTTTACTCTTTCTTGGAAGACATTGGTGTTGCAATTCTTCTTGAGCCATTACGGACAAGAATGTCCGAAAAAAAATCACCCTCGGAAATGTCTTGAATAGCTTCAATCTTTCCAAAAATAAGTTTCAAAAAAACATTTTAACTGGTTGGATAATTTTTGACAATGTGTATCTGCTGTCTTTTGTGTGAAAATTATTAAAAAAGGAGAACAAAAATACAGTTGTTTTTTTAAATGGGCCAATGAGATGTAGTAGTAGTATTAGAAGTATCAGTATATCAGTAAAATCAGTAATACAATTAGTAGTTTAAGTATCAATAGTAGTAGAATTAGTAGTAGATGTATAAGTATAAGTAGTAATAGAATTAGTAGTATTAGTATAATCAGTAAAATCAGTAGTAGAATTAGTAGTAAAAGTATACATAATAGTAGAATTAGTAGTAAAAGTACAAGTATAATTAGTACTAGAATCAGTAGTATAAGTAGTAGTAGCATTGGTAGTAAATGTATAAGTATAAGTTGTAGAAGAATAAGTACTAAAAGTATAAGTATAAGTCGTAGCAGAATTATTAGTAAAAGTATAAGTCGTAGTAGAATTAGTAGTAAACGTATAAGTACAAATCGTAGTAGAATTAGTAGTAAAAGTATAAGTCGTAGGAGAATTAGTAGTAAAAGTATAAGTATAAGTCGTAGTAGAATTAGTAGTAAAAGTATAAGTCGTAGTAGAATTAGTAGTAAAAGTATAAGTTTAAGTCGTAGTAGAATTAGTAGTAAAAGTATAAGTCGTAGGAGAATTAGTAGTAAAAGTATAAGTCGTATGAGAATTAGAAGTAAAAGTATAAGTAGTAGTAGAATTAGTAGTAAAAGTATAAGTTGACGTAAAATGAGTAGTAAAAGTATAAGTATAAGTCGTAGTAGAATTAGTAGTAAAAGTATAATACATCAAATAAAAAACAGTGTTTTGACATGTTTAAAACTAAAAGGCTGATATATCTACCAACTGAAATGAAGATCACAAGATTCATCGACTATCTTTCTAATGAAAACTACTCATAATGAATCAACGAAAACACTCAATACCATAGTTGTTAAGGCGTCATCCCATTTAAAATGTACTGTCCTCGTGTGTAAAATAGTGTTGGAATAAACATGTTTTTTGTCGACATCTCTCACACAAAAGAAAGTGTACGGAGGCACTGTGGTGAATCCAATTTTAAAAACTGACAAGGAAGTCTTGTAGATTTTTGTGCCGACCCGATAAAGCTCAATGGCGGTGTAACGCGCCGAGAAGAATTTGCGGGTCAGCAGGGCTCACAGCTGAGTTTTATTGCAGGATTTACACCCTCTGCAATTTTTACAAGCAGAGAGGGGATTTTTTTCTTTCTTTTTTAACCCTTTCCCCCGAACCCAGATGATTCCTTATATTCCTCATTCCATGTCCAAAAAAAATGATATCGAGGACATCCGGAGAGAGAGGCCACTGCGACACCTGTAATCCACCAGCAGGTAAAGTGTTTGCCCAGCGCTCGGGGCAATTAATCTTGTCAATGTCAAGTGCACAGGGAGGCCGGATGAGGCAAAGATCTGACCTGATTGGCTATGAAAAAGGTCTCGCATTGGCGCTCTGGTGGGACGCGCTGGCGAACGCAAGGACGTGCGGACGGCGCTGTGATTTATCAGCGTGACTAGCATCGGTCCCGGCGAGGGCCCCTGGATCAAGTGCGTGCACGAGTGTTTCAGAATAAACACGTATTAATTGAGCCATTAATTACAGTGATGATTGCAAAAAAAAAAAAAAGGGGCACGACTCCAGACTTTGATCACACGTTGTTTTGTAGTCACAGGGAACATGTGTGTGTGTGCGTGTGATGGTAAATGGTTGTGTGTGTTTGTTACAAGGGGTAATGTAGGTCAACACACCCTTTGAGGATTAGATAGGCGTGCTATTGTTGGCCGGAGCGTTGCTCTCGCTCACATATCTACAACCTCACAAACCCCTCCGCTGGGGACGGAGACGCTCCAGTACAACAAAGGCCCCGGACAAGACATACTTGTATCTCCTTGCGTTTCGCGACATCTGAAAATGCTGTCAGCACGTCTGCCACGGCCTTACGGTGACAGTAATGGGAGTGTCGGATGTCGGCCGAACCCAACACACTCGGCCCGTCGGTATGTTCCTGGACAGGAGGTGACTGGCCCCCGGTGACACTTCTATGTTCCAATCGTTCACACTATAACCCGCCGTCATCTAAAACGAGGAGACGTCTTTGGCTCCAAACAGTCTGGTTATATTCAAGGCCTCATCCTCCGGGTGAGTTTAAAGAGCGAGATAAATGCAGGGTTGATATATTGTCCATATATACAAGCAGCATGGTTTCGACTGACCCTGACTGAAGATCAGGAAGAACCAGTCGTCAATCATTCCTACAATGTCAAACAAGAAGGTGCTGTCTCGCCTGCAGTTAATAAAAAACTCAAGAATTCTGACCTGCTCTAGTAGAAGAACTCACATTTCCCACGATCCTTAAAACTCTTCACTGGATGACAGTTTCTTTCAAGATCAATTTTAAAATTCTGGTTCTTACTTTTAGAGCTATTCATGATCGGCTCCTCCTTCCATCAGTGATCTGATCCAGCCTTACACCCCAGCTCAGGCTCTGAGGTCTGTGGATCAGAATCTACTGATGGTTCCTGAACATGCTTCCGGACCAGAGGAGAGAAATCCTTCCAGACTGTTGCTCCTAAGCTTTGGCACGATCTTCCTCTCTCTCTATGTTTGATGGATCTACTGACTCCTTCAAGAAACATCTTAAGACATCTTTTTATTTGTTCGGGATTTTCCCTGATTTTCTGTGACTCCTGTGTTTGTCTTATGTGTCTTTATCTTTTAAAGTATATATTTTAACTGGGTATTGTTTTTGATTTTTGAAGCACTTTGTGACCCTGGTCTAGAAAGTCAAGAAATAAAGACCTAAGAGTAAAAAGAGGCTGAACTGCCGGATGGATCTAAGCGTGTCAGCTCTAAATTAGATTGAAAAACGTATATATATATATATATATATATAAGTATACTTAGTTATGTACATATTATAAGTTTTATTTAAAGAAAATAAAAGGATTGCTAGAGAAAAAGCTGATGTTTTTCTTAAGTCACAAGCAAAATTCCATTTGTAAAACAGGTTTTAACAAGGGAAAAGAAAGGAATATTTTAAGAAAACTTTTATATATATTTGTTCATCTGGGAAGGATAAATTAAGTTTACTCTCCCTGAGAGAAGAATTATTTTGTTGTAATATTCCATTTGTGATTTTAATAAGGCAGGTGTTTCTGTTTTTATCACAAAAAGGTGATTTTCCCTTTCTTAAATATCTGTACAAAATAGTCCCCAGTGATTCCGATCATACCTTGGATGATCTCTAGCCCCGTATATGGTTGATGGATGATTGTTGCAAGTTAAAAGCATTTAAAAGTACTTTTTTTTTAAAAGAGAGCGTTAGCAAATGAAGTAAATAAGATAGTATTCATTTATATTTATAGAGCGTTTTTCCAGACCAGGGTCACAAACCCCTTAAACAATCAAAAGCAATACTCAATAAAATATACTTAAAAGGTCAAGAACATAGCTTTTGACAGTTTGAAGAAATACTAAATTAGTTGGAAAACAGTTTTACTTCATTATTGTTTTTTTCTCTCCATGCAATCTGGTTTATCATGGTTTTGCACATATTGTAGACATTTTTATCTTTATTTTACACGTTATAATTATCGTGCACACTTGGGCACAGAGGTAGATCCTACATTTATTCACTCAATCTGTACAATGCAGTCTCTTTATGCCAATATGGCTAATTGAAATTTACGTTTTTACTTTGAGCCCAACAATATGGATGGCTAAACCTTTATTCACAAGAGTAAAGTTGGTAGTAAAACATGAAATAAACATAAAGGATTCTTAGTCAGGACTCATTTATTTTTATTACTTTGTTCTCCATTGGGAAAACATTTATGTCAAAATAATACCTTGTTTTATGTGTCTAATAAACTCAACTTTTTACTGAAAGTTATCATCAAAATAAATGTTGTTTTTAGTGCTCCCGGGGAGTTCCGTTGATTTTATTATTCGTACGTTTCCGTGTGCAAGTCTAAAGCTCCGCATCGAATTCATTCATTCATTTACCAAGCATTTGATATCGGAGATGTTTGACTAAAGTGTGTAGCTCTATGACCAATGTGAGGGAGGGGGCGACGGCGAGGGAAGATGTAACCCCGGACACGGCAGAGGCGTGATAGTGGGAAGCTGCATCTTTCAGCCCGACATCCATATTCTTATTCTTCACACTCGCTTCCAGCCCACAACCAATTTCGGTACATTCATCTGTGTCCACTTTAATAGCATGCCAGGGAGCAGTGTGTTGACACTGGTGTGGTATTATCCAGTGGGTTGTGTGCGGGACCTTAGTGTAATCTGTTATGCATGGTGAGTGATATGAAGCAGAGGACTTGCCAGGGGCTACAGGCAGAGCCATGTGGATCTTTGCTCAATGCATTCCCTCTGACCTCAAATATTTGGTTTGTAAAATGAACTACGGTTTATTCAAAGTAGATTTTTTCAGCCCGCTGCTGTTAGATAATGCATTAATGAAAAGCTCAGTGTGTGTGTAAACATAGGAAAGGGAGGCAATCTTCTTTGGATGAATAAAACAGCTTTGAGTCCAGTGGAGACCGCCGAAGTCTCATAAAAGCCAAGACCAATAGCGTCGTATGGTGGGAGATGAGAACACTGAAGTGGCATACATCTCATGTGGAAAGCGCTGCGGCGACGTGTCGGCTTATCTGCGAGTTCGCCCGTGTCATTGGACCGGCATGAGGCGCTGAAAAAAGTGTGTTTCCTTGATTGACCTTTTCCTTCCGCGTCAGGTCAACACCACCCACGGATATGTAAGGTGGTATTGACCTGATGCCCTCTCAGGCTGATATAATAGCGCTGATCTAACTTCTTTGAGGTGAAGAGAAATAGAAAAGTTGGAGTGGATGCTTGAAATTTCTGTAGAACACGAGACGACAGCAGTGGATTTGCACTTCAGAAGACGGTGGAAGCAAGGCCACCAGCAGAAATATGCATTATGAATCCAAGGATTTCTTCATCGTGTTGGTGAAAGAATATCCGCAACCGGCAGTCCCGTTGTGGGCAGCGTGAGACCTCACGCGTCACACATTCGGAGAGGATGTGGATGCGTGTTACCGGGTTGAACACTGGCTGGAGATGGTCAGAGGTGTGTAGAAGCTAATGTCGGCTTTGATGGAGAAATCTCCCGGTGCAAAGGTGGAACAAGGAAAAAGGTGTTTCGGAGCAGTGATTCTCAAACAGTGGGTCACATAAATATAATGGGTTGCAAAACGTTGCCGGTGGGTCGTGGGCCTTAAACTGGTCAAACGAAAGTAGTTTTCTTTCCAGCTGCCAAAAAAATGACAAAGCAGAGAGTGACATCTCATGGCCTTTCAAAATAAACACACCATATCGTGATACAGTGTCTTTATTTTTAAAGGCCACTAGATGGTACGCTTAGCTTTAAAAATGATGCCAGGTTCTATTGAATAAGTGGGTTAAAGCCAAACATAAAGAAGAGAGTGCCATCTAGTGGCCTTTCAAAATGATGACACTGTATCAGTACACAAGTGTATCAATGACGTATGCATCTGTATCACACCCCTGAGTAGTAGCCTTGCTTCAAAGACAACTTGTGGGTCAACCAAGCAGCTATCTTTATCCTTAAAACTTTTCACTGGCTTCCAGTTTCTTTCAGGATCAACTTTAAAATTCTGGTTCTTACTTTCAGAGCTATTCATGGTCAGGCTCCTCCTTACATCACTGATCTGATCCAGCCTTACCCCCCAGCTCGGGCTCTGAGGTCTGTGGATCAGAATCTACTGATGGTTCCGCCCACATACTACTGGACCAGAGGAGAGAAATCCTTCCAGACTGTTGCTCCTAAGCTTTGGAACGATCTTCCTCTCTCTTTTTCTCGTTTTTATTTGTTCAGGCTTTTCCTTGATTTTCTGGAACTCCTGCTGTGTTATCAGTTTTATCTTGATCTTTAAAGTATATACTTTATTGAATATTGTTTTGATTGTTTAAGCGCTTTGTGACCCTGGTCTGGAAAAGCGCTATACAAATAAAAAATAATTACTTACTTACTATAACAAAGGTTGTTAAAGTAGATGAAACCTTAAGTAAAGTTTCATAAAGTCTAGTTCAGAAGACTGACAAGACACAGGAAAGGTTGCTTGGACAGTATAGGGAGTCTGAAAGGATCAGAGAGGTTTTTTAAACAAAAATGACTACAATTTATCATAAAAAGGTTTTGCTGTTGTTATATATTTACTTTGAAAACATTGAACCCCTAAATTAGTAGAAAAAAAAACTTAAATGAGAAACTAGATCATTTATTTCTGGAAAACATTGATCCAACTTTAAGACAAAACATGTATTTTACCACAACCAATGGAACATGTCGCAAGCATTAGATGCTTCTTCTCTGCATTGTACTTGAGAAACATATATACGCAACTTTGTGGTTTATCCGTAGCAGCAAAGGATTTAGAATTATTTCCAGTAAAGTTGTAACGTTATTCTGTCCTATACCTGAGGTTTCTTTAGATATACAGTGTATTTAAATGAATTAAGTTGATATTTTTAAAATAATACACAAGACACATGATCGGCAGTGATATTCTATATGAGCTCAGAAGGTGGTGCCATCATTTGAAAATGAATGAAAGGTTTCAACAGAATATATTTTTATATATGCTGAAAAAACAAAGCTGTTTCATGAAGCTTCATCAGCCCATCACTACTGATATGTATATAGGCAATGTACAGTGCGACAGAGGCTAAACATCCGTACCGAAATGATTTTACTGTGTGTGTGAGCTCAGTAGGCAATAGTTTAAAAAAAAAAGTGTCCATTTCACTGTCCAAGCTCAAGGTGCACCACAAGTCAGGCGAAAAAAAAGCACAAGGAGACTAAATAAATTAGAGAAAAAAAAACCACACGCTGGATAAAACGATAAAATAGACTAAGGCACAAGGAGGAATAAAACATAAAAAAACATAAAACTGTAATCCAAGCGGAGAGTGTATAGAACGTACATACAAGCAAGTGACAATTATAATCTGGCGCCTGTTGCTGCAAGAGAGGTGGCTTTAAGCTCTGCTGCCGAGGTGGTGTTTGCATGAGGAGCTGCAGCTGCCGTCAGAGCAACAGGCGCCGTGGAACTCAGGAAGGACAAAAAAAAGTTTCAAAACAAAATCCGACATCAGAATCAGAATCAGAATCAGAATCAGAATCCCTTTATTGTCCCGCGAGGGGAAATTCTTTTTAACAAACAGCAAGAGCAATATACCAGAAGAAAAATAAAACACCCAGAAATAAAATATTAAAAAGAAAAGAAAAAATCTAAATAGAATAGAAAATAAATCTGCACTATATTATATACACAATCATATTTACAAAAATAACAAGAAAGGTGCAGTTAGACGATTATCTGGCTGTGTTCTTATTGTGGAGTCTGATGGCAGCAGGGAGGAAGGACCTGCGGTACCTCTCCCTCACACACCGAGGATGGAGCATCCTATCACTGATGGAGCTCCTCAATTCCCTCAGTGTGTGCTGGAGAGGGTGAGACAAGTTCCTCCTCATGGAGCCCAGCTTGCTCCGTATCCTCCTCCCAGTCACTTCCTCCACAGGATCCAGGGGGCGCCCTAGGACGTAACCGGCCTTCTTAATAAGGCTGTCCAGTTTAGCCCATGTTTAGACATGACAAGTGGCTTAGAGGTCAAAGGCAAGTCATGACTAGGGTCACTTTGATTTGGAAGTTTTCCAAAAAAATGCTAATTTGAATTTTTCTTATCAACCTTCGTCCATTCTGCTTTGATTGTTGCAGTTGAATAACTCTCTTGTGGTCATTCATATTTCTTTTTATTGACACCCATCGCCAATTTTCTGTTTGAATTATGTGGCAAAGGGTGGTTGAAAATAGGCTGCTTTCAATGACTGGGTTACCACCTGTGCCCCCTTTGTATTGTGCGTCGGATGATAGGAGGAATAATGGGGCATAAAAATGATTGTCACTCTCGGCCCGCTTCTTGCTTTTATCCACTTTCTTATTCTCTCACGTTGGCGTTGGAAAAATAAAAAATGACTCCACCGTATTCAAGTGTGTTGCTGCCAGACTGCCTAATTAGAGATGTTACCCAAAACGCATCACACATTCATGCATTGAGGGCATCTATTCTCCCACAGAAGACAGCTTCAATCTCTGCTTCATCCTCCGCCACCCGGAGAATCTCTCCTGAAGCTAGTTTGCCATCTAGTGGCACCTTTTGTAAAAATCCACGTCCATGATTGAGTCTCAGAAAAATCCTTCATGAAAAAAGCCTCGGCCGGGTCGGAGTGTAGGTGCAATCTTGGCCGGCTGAGCCGTGGCTTGAGCCTGCAGCAGTGTCAGCTCCCTGCCTATACGTCCCTGAATATTTAGATGGTAAGGAGTTAAAGAGAGCATTGTGTTGCCAGTCAGAATGGTAAAAATGCTAAGCTGCATTTGAGACCCTGCCAGGCAGCTGTCGGCTTTGCCGTTCTCTTCCTGCCCCGGCCGCTCCTCTTAACCCACAGTAAACAACTGGAACAAATCCTGTTTTATTGAGGCTTTTACCAAGTGCGAGGGATCGCTTCAAGCTCGGGTGCTCAGGCATTTTTCTGAGTTTGTGCGGTGTCCTGAGATGCCATCCAGCAGGGGCACTCGGAAGAAGAGAGTGTATTGTCTGTCTCTAATTGAATCCTTAATCTGGGGCTGGTTTGCCCGAGGTTTGTGGACCGAGCGTTTTTGCAGCTCCAGCATGTGACATGAATGTGCTTTACATGTGAAGTAGGATCTGGATCTCACACCTGTTTGTTTAACTCACCTGGATATCTACAGTTGTAATTGTTTTGTAGTCATTTTTCAAGATTTGCGCCAGTTCCTATTAAATTTGAGACATTAACATAAAATCCTCAATTTGATATTAGCAATTATATCTAATATCAAATTAGATATGCTGAAAATGCATTATCATCTTCAACATTTGCTGTTATTGATTGTGCCAGTTTTCCTTGATATAGAAGATCAGAGGCAAAGTTTATAAAGCAGAGAGTGCCATCTTTTCTTTTTTTATTATTGAATATTGAAGTAAGTTATACATACAAAATCCCATACAAAATGGACACCAGATCTGAAAAAAAGGACCAAATTATCATACACAACATAATCAACACTTTAATAATAATCATAGAGTATTAGAAAATACACATTTAAATTCACACATGACAAAAGTGTCCTACAACAGCTCAACAAATCCACAAAAAGCAACAAAGCAAAGATTACATATTTCCAATACAATTTCCGAGTAAATCACATGAATATTTTGGCTTTTTTTTAAACTTTTAATTAATCTTTAATTGAAAGTTATTTTAGTTTTTTATTTAGATGCGTAAACGTGAAAGGATGATGAAAATTGTTATAAGATTCTCTTCTTTTTTTTCTTGGTGTTGATTTTAAAACAATATATTTTTTAATTTTATGTTCAGAGAATCGTTAATATTTCTCTTAATGAATGGAAAAATTAATATGTTCTTGTTCACTTGTGAGTTTTAGAATCAGAATCAGAATTTCTAACTTGAATTACTGTTACTATAAACTTTTAAACTACCAAAACTATAGTTAAGTTTAGTTAGATTTTTTAAATATGTCAAAGATTTGTGTATCCATTATAAATTCAAACCACACGACCGCCGAAGCCTCAGCTTTTACACGCAAACATGTTGCCTAGTACATTCTGACCCTTAAATATTCAAAGGCGACACAAGCCATTGTTGATGCAGCTGATGTTTTGAGGATGGTCGTTTTACAAGACAATACTCGTCGTACAAGATGTGTTGTTTCGTTTTGCACTTGCTGCGTGAGTGTTGTGAAGTAAATCAGCTAATAATCGGTTTTTGAATACACTTGTATTCTCCTTATCATCAGAAGCATTTCCTCATCGGCAAACATCTCCCTGGCAATTTTCTGTCTGCCATGTAAATCCAAGCTGCTTAATCTTCGATTCACAGCCTGCAGATTGATTCCGGGCTATTTTCATTTAAGTAGATTCTGGAAATTGACATTCAAAGCAGCGTGCAGGTGTTATGGCTGGCTGACATTATCTCAGGTATTTGAAATATCATGCTTGTTGTTTTGATGCTTTTGTGTGGCGGTCTGCTGGATTGTTGTTTAGTTTTATCGATAAATGGTGTTTTTTCATTATTACTGAACAATAGTTTGGATTTGAATAGAACATCAGGAGACATCCTGTTGTGAATTATGTCAAGGTTTTTATATTCCTCCCATGACTAGCCATAAGGTTGTAACCCTGGCACGAAAAAAGTCGATATTGCATTAGTGCAAAATGCTGTTTATTGGGTCAGTGTTTAATTCACAAGGGCCAAGAACCCCTCCCAGCTATTTCAGGCAAAAAGGGGGTGAGGTTCGAGGTGGTAATGGGTTGATGAGGCTTCATGAAACAGTGGATGGGGTATCATGATATGGTGTCTTCATTTAAAAAGTTTGAAAATGATGCCAGGTTTTGATTAATTCATAGTTTAGAGCCAAAAATGAAAAGCAGAGAGTGCCATCTAGTGGTCTTTCAAAATGCAGACTCTGTATCATGATACAGTGTTTATTGGTTCACCCTTATTTTACTGTATCATGATACTGTATCTTAATTTTTAAAGACCACTTGATGGCACTGAAAATGATACCAAAGCTGTGTCCCAAATCGCACACTTCTCTGAGTGCACTGGTTAATAGTAGACAAATCAAACACTGTTGCTACACACTTACTGGAAATGACTCGACGGCTTCTTCTTCTACTACTTTTTAAGGCTGATTGCAACCGCAAGTGTGAATACTATCGCAGACAAGTTATTAAGTTGTGTTTCATTGGGTTTTTATTGTTTTTGTGTTGTTTTGTGGTAAAAGAAAAAGGTTTTCTTGAAACATTTACGCTGGTATCTGCTCCGAAGATGCGCCGTCGATGACGTAGCTTCCGTTTAGCGTCATCTAACGTCACTAAGATGGCGATCTTTTGAGGCAGGAAAGTGTCCATCGATCCACACACAATTTTCTGGCCATTTTAGTGCTCATTGCGCACTACACTTTCGCACACTGCTAACTGAGATGCACTTGTGAACTCAAAAAGTTTAAGTGCAAAAGTGCACAATTTGGGACACAGCACAGGTTTCATTGAATTAGTAGCCAAAGACTTTGAAAGAAAAAATGCAATCTTATGTGCTCTTAAAATGACGACACTTGCTGTGTCTCAAATTGCATACTTCTCTTAGTGCACTGGCGGTTAGTATGCATCAGGATAGTGAACGCACTAACTAGTACCGTATTTTCCACACTATAAGGCGCACTTAAAAGCCCTTAATTTTCTCAAAAAATTACAGTGTGCCTGAAAATTACCTAGTGGGTGACGTGTTTACAAACACTTTCATGACTCTGCGCCGACTGAGCCGACACGCCATGGACGTCTATGGAGTGATGTTACTGCCACCGGTTTGAGAAGTCTGTCTTGGTTGTTGTTGTTTTCGGTGCGGCCTATTTATGAAAACATTTCTAAAATAGGCCATTCATTGAAGGTGTGCCTTATAATCCGGTACGCCTAATAGTGTGGAAAATACGGTACTTTTTGCAGTACTACTACTAGCACTGTATCATGATACACCATCCGCTGTTTCGTGAGGCCTCATCAACGCATCACTAGTTTGCAGTCGATGTCTGTATGAGGAAATCAGACCATACTCCTGTCTTGCTGTTACTTACTTACACTGATCCACCACATTTCCATAAACACGGTTTATTGAATTGTTTTTAGGGAATGCACATGTAATAACAACACAACACAAGCTCCATTCGTCTCCTACTGTTTAGTCCGGGTGTAATTCTGTCAGACAAAAGACTCAGGTGGCCAGAGAGCATGTCCCCAGAGGCAGACAAGACGCCCGCTCAGGCAGAAAGAGAAGGAGTGGCATATGCCTTTTCCCAGCAAGAAAAGGTCATCTGCGATGAGAGAGGACACAACATTGTCACACTCTTTCCTGGCCATGGTTGGTTACCTCACATATTTCCCCCACCGGGGACAGAAACTTTGTTCGGAAAATAAAAAAGTTTTCTAATTGGTAAAACAAATTGTATCGAGAGGTAATTGACAAACAGGATGAAAGAGCAGTTCTCTTTCTGCTTCTATGAGGTTGTTACAATAATATCGAGCTCTGTCATTTTTATTCTTAGATATGGCCGCATATTCAATTTTCCTCTACAAATCATGTGTCAAATGAAAAGGCCCTGGAGCCAAATTTAGCCATAGTGGTTTTAAGTGGCTCGCAGGAGCTTCAAAAGTAGCGAAGGTCTGATGAAGCTTTATGATGTAGTGTCATGTGGTTCAGATAACGGTCTCTGCACTAATTCCAACAACTAACGAAAGATAACATCATTTTTTAAACCGATGGCGCCACCTACTGACCTCTAAACAACATGACACTGCTTCATGAAGCTTAATCAGCCCATTCTTAAATAGGTTGAGTTGGCTAAAGAATTAATTGACTTAATTGACTTAATTACTGATAACTGTCGGTCAATTGTGTGATAATTCGAAATAATTTAATGGAATATGAGAAAGCAAATATATGTACTGTATCACAGATAAAATGGAATATAGAGGGTTCAAGATGACTCTTGGACAGTTAGTTTGGATGATATACAGAAGGATTCGTTTTTTCCTCCCACTTTGATTCAGTAAAATCTTAAAAACTAAAATTAACTGAAGACAATTAAGACCATGATGATATGTATTAAGTCATTTGATCTGCGTCAAGGAGAAAAAAAACATTGAATTTCCCTCAGAAAATAAAAGCAAGCCTGGTATTGTATTCTGTTAAAATTGCTGTTAAAGAAATACCAAATATTATTCAATACAATTGTTATTTGCTTTGTGTGTGATTGACATACTCACAAATGAATTCCTTCATATTCAACCGAGGCCGTTTGTTTTATGTTTTATTTTTCTTCTGAGATGTCTGTCAAAGGTGGATCAAATGACTTAATACTTATCATCATGGTCTTAATTGTCTTCAGTTAATTTTAGTTTTTAAGATTTTACTGAATCAAAGTGGGAGGAAAAAACGAATCCTTCTGTATATCATCCAAACTAACTGTATCCAAGAGTCATCTTGAACCCTCTATATTCCATTTTATCTGTGAAATCTCACACGCAACTGATTCAACACGCTCTCTTTATCCCCCAAGGACCAAAATAATACTGAAAAGGTAGACAGCACTCAAGGTGTGTTCGCACTGAAAGACACTGTATATCCCTACTTTCTCTTCCCTGCGCTGACTCCGGTTGACAGGAACATTTGTCAGGTGGATTACAAGGCTTTTCTTGTTGGTATATCTGCGTTAATGTGAGAATGTAACCTGCTCTTCCTCCTCCATGTCATACGCCTCGCGCTTTACGCCTGAACATGGAATGTCTGAGAGGAACTTGTTGACATTTGGGATGAGGATTATGGAGTCATTATAAACAAGAACCTCTGCTGTGTGTCACTGTGGCTGTTGACTTTGGTCTCTGATTGGGTCTAGCTTTACAGGGGCTTACTGAGAGTCATGTCTCGGCATTCTTTTGATTCTCATACACATGCTGCTCACTGGAAACCAGCGGTGGCAGCGAATCACGCGGATTAAGTCAGATGTTCAGAAATATGCTGTCAATCTTGAGCCACTTTTCCTCAACCCACATGTGCTCGAGCGACTTCAACGCTGAGCTTTAACTCCGCTTTTCACGTTGATGTTGAATCACATATAAAAGACATGCTCAGCTGCTCAGTTTAAAGTGAGCATCATTGTTAACGTTCATTCGGTTAAAGTAGCAAATATTAAGGAAGCCTGGAGGTGTCAATTTAGAGCAAGTGCTCTTTGCTGTTTCTCTTCCTAACACGAAAGCATATTCTCTCTGCTGCTAACTACAGACGCTACTTCTCTATAGACTGTTTCAAAGGCTTCTAGGAAATAAGGCCTTCAGAGGCGAGGATCTCGATGTAAATCCAGGTCAAATGTTCCTTTCGTTTTCTTCTGGTGGATGATCAGAGCAACGCAGATGTTAATTCCTATCTTCACTAGATTCATATTCTTGCGTTTCACTTTTAAACTCTAGTGTAGGAGACCATTCAGAGACGTATCACCTTCTATCCGTCGCTACTTCAGCATTCACTGAGAACTCTGACCTTAGACTTTAAGCTTTTATCTCCGATACTTGTTGAGGTTTGATCTAGTCCTTAGGAACCTGAAGTGCTCTTACCGATGAAGCACTAACAACAAAAAATCTGTGATACAAATTTCTAAAAAAGAACTGCAACAGCTATTATCTGCCAAGAACAGCATGGTGTTAGCTTTTAGATACCATTAGCAACATGACACTATGAATACTACTTGTGTTCTTAACATAATGCTGGATCTTTACCAAGTAGATCTTTCCACCAAACCTCTATAACTGCATTTACACAAAGCATTAATGGCATAAACTATATCTGTTTTTGTTCTTGAGCATTTTTCTGAAAAACATTTGATTAAATAACCATGCAACTCCAGCTTCTTTTGTTTTAATTGTTTCCAAATTTATAGCGGTTAGTTTAAATCTTACTAGAAACATTTGTCTCAAATTATTTTTTTAAATCTCTTGCAAGATGCATGAAAAAAAAGTTGGTGGGATTTATTTGGTCCACGATTTTAAAAATGCTCATTGATTTATTATTAAAAGAAAAACAAAGAGCATACATAAATGTATCAATATATCCTCCTCTTCGCCTACTTGTATCTTTTGTATTCCTGTCCGTCTTCATCCATCATGTCTTACTTCTGGTTCCACTCGTCTCACCTGATCCACCGCAATGACCCGGAGCTGGGCTCTACGCTGCAGCGCTCAAATAATAATCAGGGAACTGGAATGTTGTCAAATTTATAGGACACTGCATGTTGCATAGCAACAGAGATTGCCACGGTGATCCGAAAGTCGGGCGAGAGTGAAATGGGGTGAGGAACAGGTAACGGCAGAAAGGCGAGTAGACAGATTCGATAAAAAGGGCAAGACGGTCCTTTCGCTATTGAAAGATAGAGAAGCATTTACGTGATTGTATGAAAGTATGTGTCCCTCCGTCTTTCGGTCTATCTGTCTATCTGTCTACCCATCCATCTATCTTTAGTTGTTCGTTGGTCAGTAAATAAATCAGTTACTCTATAAGAGCACCTTTCATTCACTTGAGATGTGATGCATGTTGTGTTTTACAATTGGAAAAATTACACCAAAAGTAACATCTATGGCAAAAATTGTATGAAGGAAATATTGAGACACAGAATAACATGTGAGTGAGTATTTTCAAAGCAGTGGAAATAATAATCCAGAGCAGTACTTACACCACCAGGGGGCGAACAGGATCAGAACGCTAAGACAATAAAGTCTGTTGTCAGAAATTATAAGATAAGAATTTATTAATTATACCCATTTAGATTTATAAACTAGGAGACCCAGTAGCAAAAGACAATACACGAGACGCAGAGTTAAATCAACAAATACAATTAAATTGACATGAACACAAACAGGGTCCAAACAAAACTCTACACTAAAACAACCTGACAACAAATAAGTCCATTCTCTTATTCCAAGTCTTTAAATGTACAATAAGTAAAAAGGAAATAGCAGTAATCCAGAGCGGGTTGGGTGGCAAGACGCATTACCACCGAAAGCAGGATTCAAAAAAGAGTAAAGAATAAAATAAAAAACGTATAAAACCAGCAAACAGAAAGCACCCTCGGAAAAAAAAAAAAAGAATAGGTATAAATAGTTTTGAAAATAACAAATAAGGAAGGTCAATTTTGGAGCGAGATAGAGTCGACGCCATACAAGGCAGAACTGTGACACAAGCTAACGCTGGTCCCTGGAAAATCTAGCATATACTGTATGAAGGGTAGCACAATGACATGTGTCTCTAGAAGGTCTCTTCACATCATCTGTCAGCAAAAAGGGAAACACAGGAAACATCCTTGCAAAATAAAATGTAATTTGAACTTAAATAATATCTACTGAGAAGATTAAAATGTACTAATGACATTTTGAGTGAAGTCTAACATAGAAACAAGATAAACCAACGTATCCGAATGGGAGTGCTATGGAAGAACTTTTTCATAATCTATTTGTCATTAACATTCCGGATTCCTAAAACTCATACCATTTATGCACGTTATGCCTACGATGCCAATTCTCGTAAGAGGACGTTTAACAAAAACATTTTCCTGAAGCCACACTCTGACAAAAACCTCTGATACTTAACCAAGATTACATTTTGCTAAAATGATATGAATAATGTTGCCTAAACCCCTGAGTCGACACTCACAGACACTTTATGCTGCGACATTAATGGCCGAACAACTCAGCACATCTGCAGAACTGGAAGGGAACCTGCGGGTGCCACTGAGCTCCTGCCATCTTGATTATATCTCCTTTTCAGAGTCATTCTCTGGACGTGTTCCCTCACAGTCACATTGACAGGTGTGTTTTTATTAAACACACGTTTGCTGCAAATAGTTACAGATTCAGGGTTTAAAAGTTTGAATCACTTATGGCGAAGCAACCAAAATACATAAGCTCAACATATTATCCAACATTTTATCTACTCTTGGACACTCCACATACTTGATGGGAAATAATGGGTGTATAAAATATGTGTTCCTATGAACTTGTGTTTTCTTTTCATAAAGTCATTAAATTATGTATTATTTACTTTTTAATGAATCACCTTCATCACAGCATTTGACATTGGAAGTTTTAGATACAACTTTAGCACTGAAAGGATTTCATTTTGATGAAGTTTAACATTGAACTAGTTCATTTTAATTAAAATTCTTATTCCTTTTTGCGTATTGATCCATTTTTTTTTATCATCTGTGAGGTAGTCATAGTGTAGCAGTTGCTGTAGAAGAATAGAAGAAAACATCAGTTATTAGTCAGAGCCAAGACAAGATACAATCCTGGGATTATGACACATTTACAATGATAAACCGAAAATGTACATAAAGAGGGGCAAGACTTAATCTTTTAAAGTCGGTGTTCTGAAAAGGGTAGCAGGAGGTGTTTATGCTTTGAAGATTTTGTCAGGCGTAGTCTCGATTTTGGTAAAATACTATTTCGAAGTAAAAACTGTGTTGGAGGAAAAGCTCAAAGGCGAAAACTGTGAAAAAGTGTAGATAATTTGACATTGACTATAAATAAAAATAGAACATCCTAAAATGTCGAGACGAAGAATAGATCCTGGCTGCGACTTTCAGAATACTTTGAGAGATTTCATATTCATCTGTTTACTTGCTTCTTTATAGTTTTAAAACTCGTAACTTTATTGCAGTATTTCCTTCACACTACATTTTTTTAAAATGTAAGTAAGTAAGTAAGTAAGTAATTTGTATTTATAGAGGGCTTTTCCAGACCAGGGTCACAAGGCGCTTTAGTTAATTACTTCATTATCATTCCTTCATTCAATTATTTGGAATATGTTCAATTTTCAATAACTTTATTTTTTTTATTATATTTTATTAAATTACAATTAAATGATGCTCTGGCCCCCCCCAGCGTCAGATTAGAGTAAGTTCAATTTTATGGCTCCTCTGTTGCACAGTTGTCACATACCAGATGTACATTTGTTTATTAAACAAAATCAAGAGTCTGGTTGTGTCAGTTTCTTGTTTTATCTTCCTGGTAACTTCAACAAGGCTCTCAGTACTTCACATGAAAACGTACTATATACACTATGAAACAGTTTTGTGGTCACATGACGCTCACTGATTCTGCGGGGAGATTGTACAGGGAAAGTTGTGTCATTGTTGAAATCACACCTAGAGAGTTTTACTTTTTTTAATAAACCAACTATGACAGGAAATATTAAGAAGGAAAAAAAGGCAAAATGTTACATATTGCTGCTTTAAAGCTGGTCATATTTGCTGAGAATACAATATTTTATTTTCTCCTGATAAGAGCCTTGTATAATCCCTTCTTAAAATACTTCAATTTGCTGCAACCCTATCCTTGGACTAAGACATGGCTTGTACTAGAGATGTGTTTCATGAAACAGCAAATGAGGTTCCAGAATACAGGATGATACATTGTATTTCGATGACAATCTCTTGTTTGCCCTTGAAATTGTACAGTATCTTGAACCCACAATTTCATGAATCCTCATCAACTCAGTACTCAGTGACTTTAAGGTCAATGAAATATGCTTGACTGGAACTTTGACAAAGCAATTGGTAGAAAATGGTGTACGAAAAATGTATCTAGTACTTTTGAAAACATATGTGCCTTAGTAATCGACATGTGTACTATTGACTGCCAAAAACATGCTTGTAAATAAACGAAAGCATCAACTACGCCACAAAATAATTAAATATTTACAGCACTGGAATAAAAACAATGATAAAATAGCTTCTCAAACTACTGAGTATTTTAAAATGTATTCCCTTAAATGTGCATTCAAAGCAGAATATATACTGAGTGATCAATGTTTAAATGAGCAGCATCAATGTAGCAAACTCCACTGTGTAACCATTAGGGTGATATATGTCATTTTTAACATGTTACTGAATTATAGCATTAAAGCACACAAATGAACAATGAAAACGATGGTATGTTCTTCTTATGCAGCAGATCAGTTTTGACCCAGTTAAAGTGAGCATTCGTCGAGTGTCTGAGGAAAAAAAAAAGAGTTGCGGGTGTTTCTTTGTGATTCTATTCTCTCAGAACTTTCCAGACATTTCAACCAGCAGTGAAGAGCAAAGCTCGTTGAGTTTAGCTGTTGTCTTCAGAAGATAAAATCCCAGTTGCTGAGTGGAATTTTGATGTGTTTAGAGCGATGTCATTTTTAATCTTGTGTCTCACAAGTGGTTAATTTTAGGTAGCACATGCTCACGTGGACGTCACTGGCCAGGAGCTCTTGGGAATTCCACATGACATGACATTACACAGGCATTAACCATGTGACAACATTTTTACATTTTCATATACAATGTCTTCATGTCAGTATTTTTTACGTCATAGGAAACAGAAACCAGTTAGTCTTTCTGACAGAAATACATTTTTGTTTCATCTTTATTTATCTTGTTTTATTTATACTTATTTATAAAGGATGTGCACCTCCTAAAAAAGGATCAACTTTAATTAAACAAATACATCAAATATTTTCAAAGTCAGTCAACACTGAAGTGTTTATTTGGATCATTATGAATAAGGGAATGACAAAACAGAGATTAATATGAATGTTTTTCTTACAGTAGAGTAGTTTTATTTTTTCACTTTTAAAAAGGACATCATGACTCATGTAGTAGAAATAATGAAAAAAACAAATGTTTAGTTTAAATCAATTTTAGACCAAGAATTATGGTATATGAAATATGGAATTATTTGGTAAAACATTCATATTAAAATGATAATGATAGATGTGTTATTTACAGCTCAAAATCCCAAAATACAAGCAGGAATGCTAATGCTAAGCTAACCACCAAGTTATCCTTAAAACATCGTATTTTTTTAAATATAAATTTGGATTTTAAGCAAAAGTGGTGGATTGGTACACGGGGGGGGTTTCCAGCCAATCGGCTGCCATGTGGGTTTTATAGGTAGATCAGCGAAATGCTGGGCCTTCTAGTGTTAACTACAAGATGACTATTAAGGTAATTTCAACCATAAATAGGAAGTTGATCATCTGAAATATTATATACGGACACTTGAACCTTGATGTTGCTATTAATACACTCTTTATTAGATCACATTAAATGATGGTTACTGTATAATACAAACATAACAAAAGGTGATTTAAAACACATGAAAGTTTTTTCACATATTATACATATTATTGCGGCCATGGTAGTTGCTGATTAGTGTCTAGTAAAAATGGTAAAAGAAATATCACTGATCAGTAAGAGCCAGTATAAGATACCATTTTGGGATTGTGACACAATTTTAATGATAAAGAGAAAATTCACATAAACAGGGACAAGACTTAATCTTTTAATGTCTGAATTCACTTCTAGCCAATCTGATGTGTGCAAATTGTAACAGCGTATTCTAAAAAAGGGGAGCAGGAGGTGTCGACGCTTGGAATAATTTTGGCAGGCTTTGTCTCAAAATACTATTTTAAAAGTAAAAACTCTGTGTTGGAGGAAACGCTCAAACTGGAAAAGTAATGCTAAGTGTAAATGATTTGACATTGACTATAAATAAAAATAGAACATCTTAAAATGCAGCGTGGCTGCGACTCTCAGAATACTTGAGAGAATTTAAATTCATCTGTGCACTTATTTCTTTGCCGTTTTAATTCTATTTTAATTCCACTGCAGAATTTCCTTCACACCTTTTATGAATTTACTTCATTAACATTCCTTTAATATTTTCCATTTACCATTGACAATCTCTTTATATTTAGTTATATTTTAATTCAATAGAAAAGGTATTAAACAGCTTTTATAAAGCAATGACAGTGAATCATTCTGTATTATAGAAGCTCATCCAGAGAAAAGATTACTGATAAGTAAGAGCCAGGAGAAGATACTGAACACATGCATGAATGTTAAAAAGGTGAAACTGAGATATATATCTATTTTAAAATATATTCCCCTTTTAGTTTTTCCTTTTTTTTCCCAATTTAAATTCTGCCCTTTGGTGTAATTGATGCGCACAGGTTTCTTGGTTCTGGAGGGCTCGCTCTAAACCAGAGGAGAGAACAAGCAGGTCCATTAAAACGTTCCTTCCTTGTTAATTAAAAGCAATTTAGAGACAGCGACACATGCTGCTGTTTATCCTGAACTTGAAGCGTGATGTATAATGTTTCACACCTTTTCATTGTTGCTTGTGTTAATGCGTCTTAATCCTGTATTTGTGTACGGCAGGGCCGCAGAGGGAAGCCTGGCGATAATGGACCTAAAGGCCAGTCTGTGAGTTATTTTAATTATATATATATATAGTTTCCTTTTAACAAGCAACTGCACTTTGTTAGACTGTTTACACATTTGGTGTTTTTTAAATATATTATATGAATAGTTTTTTAACCCTAGTTTTTACATGAGTCACATCTAGAGGCTGTTTTTTATTTACACATACTCTTTGCTTGAATGTAATTACAGAAAGTTCTAATAGAAAAAGGTTTTGGTAAAAGTTGTGGAAAGCTCATTTATTTTGGCAGAAATTCCAGCATATCAAGTATGACTTTCTGATCCAGTGATAACCCTGATGTCTTGACCGTAGTTGAGAGTAGGAGTGATGAAAACTTGTGAAATTGCCATCTACTTTCAAGTACACAGTAAAAAAAAGAATAACTCGGTTTTTAAAATAGTATTTTTGGTATCACATTATTATGCAGTATTGAATATTTATGAACAATTATTCGTTATCACAAATGTTTAGTGTCATTTTTGTCAGGTTAGGAATGTAATTTAAAATGTGACTTGTTAAAAAGAATTGGTTTAAAGTCACAACAACTTTACTTGCAAGGAGAGTATTTATTATCTGAGAGACAGGAACAAAGTTAAATTAGGGGAAAAACAGAGCAGATGGTGTTAAATATAGTAAATGAAGATTAGCGTTGAATCCTGTCTTCTTATCTGATTGAACCTGTCATGTGTCTTTTTGCAACTTCCCAAGACATTTCGATGCCAGATAAAAACTAAACATCGCTTTGAAAAAAAATCAATGTTTAAAATGTAAACGCCTGGGGTTCAGCAAATTTGATAAGACTCAACACACTAGCTTGGTTTTTTTCCATCATTTTTATTTCCAAGGACAATTATACTTTCCACATAACCCAAATAACACTTCAATTGCTTTACTTAACTTCTGCCTACCAAGTGCAACTTTTTTGTTGTTGTTTATGTTAAAAAAATAGGATTATATTTATTATATTTATTAATTGTCCATTGGTGTGAGTGCGATTGGTTGTGTCTCAGATGATATCTCTCAACACTTGCAGAAACCAAGATCTCACTCCAAAAAAGGTTCAAGTTTAGCTTTATCTTATTTCACCTGTTAACGCATAATGTACATGGAAACTATTTTTCAACTTGAATTTACAACTGAATAATATGTTCGCTAGCTAGCTAGCTAGTCATTCCGATGTGTAATTGACCACAATTTTAAACTTCACTCGTTTTCACCCTCATGTCGACTTAGGGTTAGGATCATTTTCAGAGTAATCGCTTTTATTTTTAGAGCAAAAATGTATTTTCATTTTAACGTAGTGAATGATTCTCCTTGGTTTTCATCTTCTTCCAAACTGAGACATTTAAAAACATCTCAATACCTCCATAATGCTCCTCTGTATCTTCCATCTCGAAGAGAAGAATTGTTTTGGAAAAAAAGTCTATATTTTAAGATTGTTTTCAGCAGAAGTTTAAAGAATAACAAACGATACAAACAGGAAGTACTCGTCGTCTGCTGTCTACACTGGAGGCTCTGGATGTTTTTAAGCGTGTAATTTTGGAGTAAGCTAAAGTATTAATTCAAATGGATTTACATGTTTGTCTATTACTCTACTAAAGAAGTACAGATACTCTAAAAATAATCCCAACCCTAGTCCACATGAGTCCCAGTAGAAGATGTTTGAAATTTTAATTTTGGGTGAATTATCACTTAAATTAGGTTGGCACATGGATCACAATTTAAAAAAAGATATATATATATTATTGACAGCATATATTGGCCAAACATTCCTTACATAATGTGAATGAATTTTAGAAAATGGTGCTGGTCTCTGGCCACATCACATTATATTATAATAATTCATAAAAGATCACAATATTGCTATCTTTTCACTAGAAAGGATGGTCAATATTTGCGAATAAGTTTAAGCTATTTTTTTCGTCAGGAGAAAAACTAATTCAGTTACGGCATCTCCGGTGCAGCTCCAAGTCCCCCTGTATTAATAGCACAAACCACAGGAGGTGTTTTTTTTTACCGGGTAGCGCTTGAGAGCCTTTGTATTAATGAGCAGGACATGTCTTCCTGTTTTAGGCCCATTGCCTCCATGAATGATTGTCTCTCTCGGCTGCATCCGTTTGTGTGCCGACCCAAACGCTAAAGGGCAAATACACTACCATGTGTTAAAGCAGACAGCCTGTCAGACTCTTAAGCGCTGTGATGTTAGAACAAACAGGAGTGCTTAGCTCCGCCGCTCAGCTTGTCCAATTATTTCCACGCTCTATTGCCCTGATTACACCTCTGATCAGGGCACAGGGACCCTTAAACCTACAGGAAGAGGTCCGCATCTGCCTTTGGAACTGCTTTCATTATGTATACATCCAATGGTAGATCTCTTTGAATCCTGTCTTTTAAGATTTTTGACCTAGAATTGTATAAAAAAAAAGGGGGATGGAGGGCAAGTGACATTTTCAAAAAGGCAACGCTCTTACGATGCACATAACATGTGCCCCGCTTCGCCCGCCATCCCCCCGGTATTGGCATTTACAGGTCACCTGTTCCGCCGAGGAGGATCTCAGGGGCAAAATCTACTATTCAAAACACACGCCAGGGCATCACTGTCTCTTGTCCATTGGCAGCAGTTAAATGCTCACAGTTGAGGGACTCAGCAGTTATTTCTCAAAGTCACATTAGCATAGGAGCGTGACACGAGAGTCTGCAGGAAAAAAAAAAAAGAAAAAAGTTGAGATTTATCCATGATACGCTCTCACTCTTAGTCCCCCACATGGTTTCTGCTAATGAACAGAATCAGTGATACATGTGTAGCGTAGATGCTGTGAGGATTTAGTTGTGAAGTGCTAATGTCTTCTGGAGACTCTTCATCTTAAAAGTCAGAATTAAACCCATTGGTGTGATTGCGATTCTAATTTAACAGCAACTAATATGTCGTTTCAAGTGTGTCTTAAACTGATGTTGGACCTCTATTGTACTCAATAGTACTGTATGTGTCTGTTCGTACAAAACTCTATTTCCATTGAAATATTTACATTAGAAAATGTTTTTTTTTAATATCACTACAAAATATTCACACAACAAAGATAGTTGAGAGTGTGCCATATACCTAACAGCATAGCTAATGCTAGCTCCAACAGCCCTGTGACTACTTCAACCCCCCCCCAAAAAATATTATATCTTAGCTAAGGTGACCAAAGACCAATCATCAATCCTTGACAAGAAATACTGGTTTGAAACTTTAGCATAATTCCTGTTTTCTGAGAGCATGTTTGCAAGGAAAGTATCTGGAAAATAAATTATATTAGAGTCCTTATTGGACTTGATGATGTATATGGAGAACAACGTTAAAGGAAAAGGAAATCGTCATCCCAAGGGTGAAAAATGTTTCCTTACAATGGCACATAAAGATAAAAAAAAGGTATAGTGAGAAAGAGATATTGGACAAACATGAGAATGTAAGTTCTTTATTTCTCTCTCCTTGTACAAGTAAAAATTATTGTGAATTCGAACCATCTCTGATATCCGTTCTCTGGGGACGAGAACATAAAATGTAATATTAATTTTTTTTTTTTTCTTTTAATCAAGTATTAGTACTGTTAGACTGTTCCAAGTCTCCAACCTGACATTTTTTATTTTAGTATTTGAAATGTTATTCAAATATATGAGCCATCATTTGATCCCAAAAATGGTATAATTTTTTTTTTTCCCTGTATTGAATCCCAAAGATTTTACTAAATCATTTTGCTGTCAGACAGTAGGAAACAAATGATCACATGACCTCTTTGGCATTGGTAATTAAGAATTTAGAATAAATACTTTAGGAACTTGGTTAAATGGCAACAGGAACTTCATCTTGGACACAAAGAGAATCGGAAAATGTTGTTAACCAGAGAGGTCTATCAAGAATAGAAGTCAACAGAGATGCAAAATAAAGTACAAGAAAAGAATCAAGTAGCAATAGGAAAGGGAATTATAGGATTAGTGTTAGCCCATTATCTTCAATGAGATAACAATTAGCTCCATTATAGATGCTAAAACCCGCAGGCCCGAGCCCCAATATCCTGAAGAGCCTTCACTTGAGGTTAAGACTCTTCTCAGGGCATTCCATTGAGACAAGACCTTATTCCAGCCTCGTCACACTCAGGAACTGAATGATCCTGTAAGCGGCGAATGTGTCGAGGCAGTCATACGGTCACTAAATCATATTGCGAAACAAAAACTAGCTTGTTAAAACCATGCCATGCACACAATTGAAAACACATATTCTAAGAGGAAGAGACTCACATTCCTTTGGTGACGACTAACAATAACCTTGTCAAACTTTCAGAATAGAGGTGCAGATAATAAAAATTTGGTAAAAATGGAAAGTATGTGGGTGTGGAATGTTTGAATACATTTGAACACATTTTGCATTTCTGTGAGCTCATTTTAACGAACAAGATAAAAGGTCTTTTTGTAGAACAACCATATTTAATTTGATTTTTAGCCAAGGGCTTAACGTGCCCCCAAAATACTACTTTATGGGGATTAAATTTGTAATTCATGGCCACGAAATAAGTATAAAATGTGTGTGATACACTTCATAATGGCCCCGAAATACTAATTCATGACCACAAATTAGGATTTTGTTGCCAGTAAGTATAACGTGTGCATGACATACTACTTCATGACCCCGAAATACTACTTCATGCCCAAGAAATTCTAATTCATATCGACCAAATACTAATTTGTTGCCAGGAAAAAGGTATAACGTGTGCATGACATACTACTTCATGACCCGAAAATACTACTTCATGGCCACGAAATACTAATACATGGCCACAAAATACTAATTCTTGGCCACAAAAATAAGTTTAATGTGGGGTAAACATACTAGTTCATGGCCACAAAAAACTACATCATGGCCACGAAATACTAATTCATGGCCACAAAAGTAGGTATAGCGTGGTGTAAACATACTAGTTCATGGCCACGAAAAAACTACCTCATGGCCACGAAATAAGTACAACATCTTCATGACATACTACCTCATGGCAAAGAAGTACTAATTTGTCTTTACTAGATACGTATAACGTGCGCACAAAATACTTATTCATGGCCACAACAATACAAAGAAAAATAATATATAAAAATAATAATTTGAGGCCACAAAACTTCTTTATGGCCACAAAATACTAATTCATGGCCAGGCCACAAAATAATCATAATCTTTGCATTAAATTCTACATTGTGGCCAGGAGATACTACTTTATGGCCAAGAAGTACTCATTTGTGGTCAACCGATACGTATAATGTGGACACAAAATAATAATTTGAGGATACAAAATACTACTTAATGGCCACGAAATACTAATTCCTGGCCACAAAAATAATCATAATCTTCGCATTAAATGCTACTTAGTGGCCAGGAAATACTACTTCATGGCCAAGAAATACTAATTTGTGGTCACCAGATACGTATAACGTGTACACGAAATAATACTTTGAGGCCACAAAACACTACTTTATGGCCACGAAATACTCATTCCTGGCTGCAAGTCTACTGACTCCTTTAAGAAACATCTTAAAAAATCTTAAGACGTTTCTATTTGTTCAGGCTTTTTCTTGAATTCCTCGAACTCCTGTGTTGTTCTCAGTATTATCTTGATCTTTAAAGTATGTACTTTTTTGAGTATTGTTTTGATTGTTTAAGCGCTTTGTGACCCTGGTCTCGAAAAGCGCTATATAAATAAATATTACTTACTTACTTACTTACTTACAAAAATAATCATAATCTTCGCATTAAATACTACTTCATGGCCAGGAAATAAGTATAAAATGCGTACAAAATACTAATAGTTGGCAACGGTACAATTATCATGTGTACACCATGCTTCATGGCCACAAAATAACAAGTTCTGCTCTGCCAGGTCCATGTCACACTTTCAAATTGGAGGTAATAGTAATTGTTTTCCAAATACAAAACAAAAACTTATAATCATATACTTTAACCTGATGTCAGAGCCATTACCATCACTCTGGCTTTCATTTGTATGCTGGAAAATCTTCCCAGCAAAGCTGAATGACTAAAGATATGTTTAAAAATAATGAAGCGTGTCCCGTCCACACGCCTTTTAAAAAATGTCCCATGCCTCACCTTTATGTGACAGGAAACTCTTTTCATCTTCTCCTCGAGTGAAAGGACGTTTTATTGCTTGTAATTGCAGGGATTCCAAATTTCCTCTCGAACAAGTGTCATAGCACGAGTTGAAAGACTCACTAATCACTAAACACAACCTGTGCCACCTGCCACGGGAGCTGACATGTGGCATTTAAAGTGGATTCAACCTGTCGTTTCGCCGTTTGATAAAGCCGACCCTGCCCACGCTTCCAGTGAGGACGAATCGTCAAAAAGAGTGAGCGTTCATTTTAGCTGTCTCCCGGACAGGCACGCGCTTAAATCATCCGCCCGTCTCGGGGCGAGACAAAAAAAAAAAAGTCCGACTTGAAGAGTGACCGGAAGCGATTACGCTCACCGCCGCCCCCTTGACTTGTCTTTTTGGTTTCATTGGAAATTGCATCTCCATTTGTTGCACCTCTCAGTCAATTGCAGCTCGTCTCCTGCAGGGCGTCGCAGCGTGACTCGGTTCTTACACTCCAAACAGACAGATGGCCATTACCGACAGTGCTTTTTGTAAAAAGCCTCTGCAATCATTTTTATGATTCCCAGGGGTGCCGTAGCTCACCGGAGGCACACAAGATAAGTGGTGTAAGAATTTCCTCTGACGTGGATCTCGACCGCCTCCTGAGGCTGGCCGCCCTCCTGAAAAAAACGCCTCAATCGCGGCCCCCGTGTGTGAAGGCTGTTGTGTTGACGTATAGGTGCGCCGGTGACATCGGTGTAGGCTCGGGACGGAGGTACAGTGTCAGCCGGACAACCTTGAAAACAGCAATAGACCGAGCTCTGGTCGTCACAGGCCATTAGAACTTTTCAAAGAATTTGGAAAACTTTCCTGACTCACTCGCTTTTGTAAACATGTTGAAGTCTTCTTTACCAAGATGCAGTAAGTCCCTCATAATGACCATGTTTTTAAAGTTATTACTTATAAAGTTTTCCCCCTCGTCTGAAATCTCAGCAAACAAAGGGTTACAAGAGCAGAGTTCATCATGTAGAAATAATGACTCCTGTAATCGCTAGCTTTAGTCACGCCCTGCTTTGTTTATACAACGAGTCCCTTAGAGTTAGAGACAACTTGGATTGATGACTCGCCGTGACAAACCCTGACGATTGACCAATCACGGCAAAGTGGGCATGTTTTAAACACTAGAACCTTAAAAAGTCTGTGTCTCTTTTCTCTTCACTGGTCACCAGAATTACAATGCACTCGAATGCTGTGTGAAATGAGCTCCTTGGCAGAGGTATACGTTGCCTCAGTTCTTCTGTGATGATAGAAGACATGGTTGACTATCAAACTGTCTCACACACAAAAACACTGACGTTCTATTTTAAGTCCAATCAATTTCAAACAGCATGTCAAGCTGCTTTGAACCACAAGTAATGGACTATCACACTGTAATGTTTTAATTACATTTATAAAAAACACTTTGCTTGTTATTAGCTTAATTAGACTCCTCTGTGTCATTAGTTGTGAGTAAACTAATGGCTTTTTTGAACTGTAAAGTGCTCAGACAACAGGAGACACCTTTTTTTGTTTACCTGCGACTGATCTGAGTAGTTAGTCAAGTAGCTCTAATCATTTTAATTGAATTAATTTTTAAACAACGATGAAAATAAATGGAATTAGTATTTCATGGTCACGGAATATGTACAATATGGGCATGACATACTACTTCATGGCCACAAAATACTACTTCATTGCCATGAAATACTAATTCATTGCCACAAAATAAGTATAACATGCTAAATAAATGTTAATTCATGTCCACAGAATGAGTATAAAATGCACACAACAAACTACTTTATGTCCAAAAAAAGTATCACATGCTTATGAAAATTCTTCTTCATGGCCAAGAAAAAAGTATAACGTAGTCATGACGTACTACTTGAAATACTTATTCATTACAATAAAATAAGTATAACTTGCACATGACATACTACTTCATGGTCACGAAATTCTACTCCATGTCCACGAAATAAGTATAACATGCTCAAGAAATATTAATTCATGTCCACGAAATAAACACGCTCAAGAAATTAGTAGTATATTATTAGTATAAATGTCCACGAAACAAGTATAACATGCGCAGGAAATTCCACTTCATGGCCACAAAATAAACAAGACATAGTTATTAAATACTCTTTCATGGTCGCAAAATACTACTTCATGGCCATTGATTGCCACGAAACGTGCTTGACGTACTACTCCATGGCCACGAAATTCTACTTCATGTCCACTAAATAAGTATTACTTGCTCAAAAAAGATTAATTAATTGCCAAATAATAAGTATATCGTGCACACAATGTAATACTTCATGTCCATGAAATAAGTATAACATGGGCATGAAATTCTACTTCATGGTCAAAAAATAAGTATAACATGCGGACAAAATTCTACTTCATTACTACGAAATAAGTATAACATGCGCACAAAATTCTACTTCATTACTACGAAATAAGTATAACATACGCACAAAATTCTACTTCACTACCATGAAAAAAGTATAACATGCGCACAAAATTCTACTTCATTGCCACGAAATAAGTATAACATGAGCACAAAATTAAACTTATTACCATGAAATAAGTATAACATGCGCCCAAAATTCAACTTCATTACCACAAAATAAGTATAACATGCGCACAAAATGTACTTCATTACCCGAAAAAAGTATAACATCCGCGCAAATTTCTACTTCATTGCCACAAAATAAGTATAACATGCGCACAAAATTCTACTTCATTATTATGAAAAATGTATAAAATGTGCAGGACGTACTACATCCAGGCCACGGAAAGTGCTTAATATGTACATTTATTTGAGGTTACGGAGTAAGTGTAACGTAGTAAAACACAACATAGTACTTCACGACCACAAAATAACAAGCTCTGCTCTGCCAGCTCCAAACACTCGCAGGTGAAACAGAGCCGTCGCTCCTGCAGCGTCTGTCGGAGCCGAGCATGCTCTCACTCACTCACTGTTTAAAGGGGAGAAAGTCTTTGCCGGGAAGAAGGTGTTCCCATGAATCACATCTCCATAAATGTATCTCTCCCACTGACAGTTTCAAACTGCCTCTGACAGAACGCCGCAGACGATGACGGAGCGACCAAGTGCAATGCAGACATGGCTAATTGCGATTTGATGACTCGCGGTGGCTCAAAGTCAACACATCACCCACCGATATCCACATGCGCGAAACCTGCTCTCTGCCCCCCCCCCCCCAAAAAAAAGGCTTGTTTAAATACAGCGATAATCTGGGTAAATACTGGCTGTGCTGCGGTTAATCATTTGAAAGCTTCTCCTACTTGCGCCACAGCCCTGTGCCAACAAATTGTCATTGAGTGAGTTGGCAGATCAAAGAGGGAAAAGAGGCAAAAATTGTGACTCAAAGCTGACGCTTTTTTCGGGATCAGGATTCGCTTCTTTTCTGCTCGTTATTAAATTGGGAAACGTATCTTAAAATTGTTGAATCAGATATATGCATATTTATCATCGTCTTCTAAGTAAGGAATATTAAAACATGATACTCTGAAAATGACTCATAATCTTTAACATCTTTTCAACCGAAGCGACTTGTTATTTTCAGTGAGAATTAATCAAATATAAGCTGCATTAAGTATTTCTTGCAAGTAATTATTCAGTTTTCTGTAAAATGATGTACTCTTATCTTAAGTTTATACAACAGATAACTTTTTTATTAACTTTAACAGTTTCTGTCATGCATGCATCACATGGTTTAAAAAAAAAAAAAGCTAAGCTAATTATCAAAAACAGCATCAAATTAAATTAAATTGAGTAAGAACATGCCTGCTTGTGACCTTGGCCCCTAAAATTGTTTGCTGGATGTCATCGTATCCTTTGAAGTCACCTTAAGAACCAGACGTCTTCGAACATGTAAACGTAACTGGATGATGTGCGGTCAGGGGAGGCAGTGCCTCACCTCTCAATGCGCAATCCATCATAAACTAGTGTTGACATATCTCTGAACGTCGCCAAAATAATGCTCACAGATACATTTATTTTCCCTGGTTTTTCCACAGTCTGGCTGATGCATTTAACCGTTAATGTTTAATGTTCGTAAGGGTCTTATTTAGTTTCACTGATTGAAAATACAACTGCAGTGAAAAAGGAAAAGTTGGAGGCACACGCTGATGAGGCGGAGAGACTTTTAAAACTAAAGGAAATAACGAGGACTTTTACAGCAAAGTAACAGAGGTGTGTGTGGTGAACGAAAAGCGTATGGACTTCATCTAAAGATAGAATTAAGACCAGAAACAGTTTTATGTAAAATCTTATAAAAAAGAGATAAGACTAATTCATTAGAAACTACATTTTGGCCTTAAATAAAATATTATTTGTTTTTCTCACTCTTATATTGACCCATTTAATACTCAATATTTATCCTTTCACCATAATAAACATTGTTCAGGTTTGCGGACATCTAGCCAATCACGGAAGGCCTATGCGTGAACCAATCAGAAGCAACGAAAAGCGGGTCTATCGCGGACTGCACCGCGCATTATAAACCAATCAGAAGCAACAAAAGGTTTATCTGTCATTGCAGCAACACTTCTGAAGCCATCGCTTGGGATTCTTCGCTCTTGAGCCAAACTAAAATCTGGAGAGTTCTCGCTTTACGGTAAATTCCTCAAAAAAATTATTGATTAAATCATATATTTTTTAAACCTGCGTTTGAAAAAATGCCGATGAGATATGAAATAACCAGTAGCCAATTGAATGAGCTTCTTTTTTGGGTTTATATACTTGTAAATCTTGCCTCACCAACCATGAACCGCACGTCACTGTGTTATATAAAAATGCAAATTCAGGATGAAAAGCAGTATTAAAAACAAAAAAACAAAATAGTGTCAAAAAACTGTGTTGACATTAAATGGCTCCTACTTATATATCGCTAGTGATGGGTTGATGAGAAACAGCTGTGTATCATGACACAGTGTCTTCACTACACAGCTGTTTCGTGAAGCCTCATCAACCCACCATAATAGTCCAGTGTCTTTTCAACACAAATGCTGTGTCTCAAATCACATACTTCTCTTAGTATACTAGAAGTTAGTATGCATCAGGATAGTGTACGTACTAACTAGTACGCAAATTCTCCACAGATAGTATGTCACAAATTAAACACTACCGCTACGCACTAACAGGAAATGACGCGACAGCTTCTTCTTCTACTACTATTAAACGATGCTGACATAACTTCCGTTTACAACATCAATAAGATAGCAGCGTTTAGAGCAGATAGTGTCCATCAAACCATTGCTCTGTCTCAAATCGCAAACTAGCGTACTCAAAGTTAGTATTTATAGTGCGTCTCAATTCTTAGTATGCGGAATTTAGTGCGCCATGCACACTAAATTGCCCACAAAACTGAGTATGGTTCGATGGACACTAACCACCCTAAACAGCCGCCATCTTAATGACGTTTTAAATGGAAGTTACGTCATATAATACATGCATATATATATATATATATATATACTTACAGGTGTATTTTCAGCAGCAGTAGGAGGATGACACGTCTTCAGTGCTGATACCAGCTTAAATATCTCGCGAATATTTAGATTCTCATATTTTTTCTTTATTTCCTTTTCCAAACTTGTAAAACTTGCTGCCAGCAGGTGGCGATAGCCTTCAAACAGCTGGTTGCAACCATCGTTAAATAGTAGAAGAAGAAGAAGCTGTCACCTCAATTCCGGTTAGTGCGTAGCAGCAGTGTTTGATTTGAGACAGTTGAGAATTTGCGTACTAGTTAGTGTGTACACTATCCTGATGCATACGAACTTCTAGTATACTAAGAGAAGTATGCGATTTGAGACACAGCACATGTCGTACCATTTTTAGTACGCCAATTTAGTGTGCATGGCGCACTACATTTCGCATACTAAGAATTAAGACGCACATACGCACTTAAAATACTAACTTTGAGTACGCAAGCATGCGATTTGAGACACAGCATATGGCTTCCCACACCTGATAAAGGACTGCACTTGTGATTAGGATTTCACTGGTATCTCTTTTTTATTTTATTTACATATTAATTATGTTAATATTTTAAGCTAAACAAACTGTACGTCAACAATAATAAATTGCACCTTAGCAGATTTTTTTCCCCTTCACAAATAATAATAATAATGTTAACTTCAGTAAACAAGTCCTCAGCAACACAACCAGAACTCTTGCTCAGGGACACAATCATATCCGGAGCCGGCAAACTTCTTAGCCAAAGGAAAACCACTTTAGCTCCTGGGCTCGGTTGTTTTATTGGTGAGTGACTGAACCATTTCCTGCTCCTCACTCCCTCTGAAAATGATGTTGTGTTGAAGCTCAGGACAGACTGTTGAGTTCAGCCCCAGATCACTCACCACGTGACCCCTGTTTACAAGCCCTGCCGAGAGAGACGTGTTCAAGTCCCGACAATAACATAATGCCAACCGGAGAAATCCAGGTGGTTGATAAAGCCGTGTGAAATTGAATTAACAGGCTATTTCACAACTTCTTCCTTCTCCTCCACCTTAAGAATTAGAACCCTCCATCTGTTGAACCGCAGCAGTGCTCGCCCGACTTAATGAGCAGCAATAATTTTGATGAGAAAAAAAAAAGAAAACAGAAGCTCTGTATCATCAAATGAGCGGTCCGACGAAGGCTGGTGTTTACGACACGAAGGAACAACAGTTTAATTTATTCCGTACCATGAACTGCATATCCTATTAAATACATGCAAACATGTTTTTTTTCAGTAATTCTTGGTTTAATTTTAAACATTCAGGTCTCAGAGATAATTTTTTAATCTTACTATGATGATAAAACAAGAATATGACAGTACAAGAGTCTTAATCTAGATTTATAAACAAATAAAAGTGTGTTATGTGGCAATGACGCAACAGAGGTTCCACAACATTCCAGTTACAATGTTCTTCCAATGGGAGGAGCCAGAAACAATGTTTTCAAACATACTTATTGCTGCTTTAAGTGGTTCTGAGTTACTGTTTGTGATGTTGAGTGATGGAAACCTCGAATGAGTTTCAAAATGTAGCTAACCTACTGTACATCATAGCCATTAGAGCTGCTGTAAGGAAACTCTGTCTCCCTTTCCTAAAGCTTTTAAGTTTCATATCAATGTATTTATTAATGTAGATTAATAATACATGCATATTTGTGTATTTAATTGTGAAAAAATAGACAAAACAAAATAAGTATTATTATAAATTGACATATTTATCATCAGAAATAGTTACTAGCAATGGGTCGACAAGGCCTCATGATACAGCCGTCTAGTGAAGATACTGTATCATGATACAGTATCTACACTTAAATAAACATTGGCTCCAATTATACAATGAAATCTGGCATCATTTTCAAACTTACAGTGCCATCTAGTGGCCTTTAAAAATGAAGTCACTGAATCACGATACAATGTTTTAATTAGACATTTGTATCATGAGACCTCCTCAACCCATCACTAAGTTATACTAAACACAACAAGAGTGCCGATGTGTCGACAAGGACATATGGGTCGAAAAGGCCTCATGATACAGCCGTCTAGTGAAGATACTGTATCATGATACAGTATCTTCACTTAAATAAACATTGGCTCTAATTCAATAATACAATGAAATTTGGCATCCTTTTCAAACTTAGAGTGCCATCTAACTCTCTTCATCTTAACAAATGAAGTCACTCTAACACGATACAATGTTTTAATTAGACATATGTATCATGAGGCCTCATCAACCCATCACTAAGTTATACTAAACACAACAAGAGTGCCAATATGTGTACAGGTTTTGTTGTACCCATTGCTTTATTTTTGGAGGGTTTTTTTGGACAAAAAACAATGAATGACTGTGTAAAAAAAACAATGTCCTACAAAAGGTTGACTTCATTATATTTTACTTCATATTAGACAATTTTATGGTAAACAAAGACATTAAAAATTAATGTGTATTTACAGGTCAAATATGTTGAGTAACTTTCTGTCTGTACGTGGTCTCTTTTATGCAGTGGTGGCACTGGTGCATCTCTATGAGACTTGGACCTGAGCTAAGCTGGAAATCCATGTGTTGATTTGGTTGACAAAACCAACATGCAGACGACCTAGAAACCGAAAGAAAGGTTAAACAGAGAACTTTCCTCTGGTATAATTGAATAGATCTTGTGTTTCATGAACACCTTATATCTGATTTAATGTTTATTGTTAGTCTTTAACAAGTGATTTTTTTACGACGCCGGGGCTTTTGTTTACTGTTTATACCCGAGACTGTCCACAAATAACAGCCAATAAAAGAAAGATTCTTAGGGAGCGTCTCATCAGCAGTCACAAAGTGCCATCTATTGGTGGACCAGGGAATGAGATTCATCGTGGACATGGGGAGGAAAAAAAGTGCTGCAGTGCAACAGGAGCAGGAGATTTTCATTAGCCTGCCACACTCGCACTTCATTACATCATCTGTCGGGCTTATGAAAGCGGCGCTCTGTGGCTCAGGATGTGAAGCAGGAACCTCCAGTTGTAGCAGAGGTGTCCTTGGGCAAGGCATTGAACCGTCAATCTACTTGTGATGCAGTCAGTGTGAGAAAGTCATTGTCAAAACATTTTCTAAATAGCAGGTTCAAGCAAGAGGTGAATACAAATGTTGCTGGTTTTTTTTCTTTTCACGCTTTGATTAATAAGTGTCTGTGTAAGTTTGTTATGTTCCTGTCAATCTTTTTTTAAAAAACAATGTCCACACAGGGGGATAAAGGCGACGGTGGCATCCAGGGAGAAAAAGGGGTTAAAGGAGACAATGGAGACAGTGTATGTATTTTCCTGTGGAGGCATTTACACCCCCTCATGCTAGACAACCATTAACCAAGGTCTCCTCCCACAGGGTGAGCCAGGTGCTGTGGGGGCCAGCGGGACGAAAGGACAGAAAGTAAGTCACATCAATGTCGGCTGTGGTAGGTGATGGTTCCCTCTGTTTGTGCAGCGTGAAACCTCTCTGCCGGCGTCTGTGGCTCTGTGGGGTGTGTCTGCTGGGGTGGTAGTGGAAGAGAGAAGGTTTGTGGCGCTGAATATTAAACGATTGAGATGCTTCACACAAGTGTATGAGAAGTAAAAACCCGTTGTCAGACATGACTTCAGAGAGGATGCGGCCCATGTTGGATTTTTTTTTCCAGCATTTTCAGAGGCGTTTCTATTTTTGAAAATGTTCCATATTTGGATTTACATTTTTTTTGTATCTCATTTTTGAATTTACAGGAAATTTTGGGTAAAAAATATTTGTGTTAACATGATTCAAGAGTCTTTAATTTTGGGTTATTTATTTTAATCTTTTAATTAAAACCTTTTTGGGTAAAGTTTTTTGGACTTCAGAAAAATCTCAATCAAAATTTGGAGAAGGTTTCTTTCTGATGGTCTAGTGTGGAATGATCTTTGGTTTTCCGGATTTTTTATTTCAAATTTTGAAATTATAAAATAAATAAATTGTCCAGATATTTGACACTGCAAAAAATCTGATTTTAGAAATTTTAGGCAACATTTATTTTTGCTAACCTGATTCACAGGAACATCAAGTTTGGTTTTATGATTTTTTCCATTTTTATAGACTTATGACATTTGTAACTTTTTTGATTGGTATTTTGAGAACAAAGAGAATCACATTTCTAAATATGGGTAACATTTGCGTTAACATGATCTACTGGGACATTCACTTTCATTATCTTTCCATTTCTAGAGACTTAATATGGTTAATATGGTCCAGGTGACATGAAGAAAGTTTTTCTGGGATTTTTTGAAATTTGTAAAGACTTATTTGAAAGTTTTAACAACTTTTGATTAAAAAAAAAAAAAAAAAAAAGACTATGAGACTATAGGAAATCACTTTTTTTCCAAATGTGGGTAATTTTTGTGTTTCAAAATGATTTTTTATTTATTTTATTTTGGGGCATTTCTTTCAACTTCAGTTTATTTACTATGCTAAGCTAGTATTAGCATATATTACAACTATCATATACTCATTATTAGTGGTGCGCTGATGAAGCTTCATGAAATGGTGTCCTATTTTTTTATATATATATATATTAATGCGTTTCACAGCCAAATATACAGCAAAGACTGCCATCTAGTGGCCTCTGGCAAGAAAGGAAACTGTTTCATGAAGCTAAATCTGCTCATCACTACACAATTAATTAATAAAATGTTTTATTTATCATTTCTTAGGGAGAGTTGGTTATAAAAACTGTTTAAATATTGATTTTTTTTTTCTTCTTCTGTTCACCCAGCTCTCTTGTGGTGGACACGATTGCTTCATAAATCTCTTTGTACATCACAGTAGAACTTGTGTGGGCCTGCATGCTACAGCCTGTGTTTCATTTCCAATAGAATGCACCAGGATGGTTTAGATGGAGCAGGAAAGTAGAGGAAGATTTCATCACATCCTTTCATGTTTTATCAGTGCAACATGCCAACATATTACAACATTTTGAAATTCTATTGATATTAATGAGTCATTTGGTTATGCATTAGTTTAACGGTGCCAGATCACTGGCTGGTATTCTGCTGCAACAGTCATGGACAAGAAATGGTTTTGCAATAGATGGATTCTAATTTGTTCTTACACACTTATCTAGATCACATTCCGTAGCTACAGTAGGATCCTTAAATCTCATTGGTCGACCTCTTTCTTTTCTCTAGTACCTGCCAGTGGTAGAATTATAAAAATGAGAAAGAAGCATTGTTAAGTTATTGTTGTTTTCTAAATATGTGGCAATATTTATGCAATTATTATGAAATAAATCAGGAAATGTTGGTAATAAAATATGAACCACAGTGAATTAAAATTTCATAAATTATATTTTTATATAAATGAATTATTAGATATAACAAATATATAATAAAAAATTACTATTATTTTATTTGTTATGTTGTATATTTGTATTTCATAATATATATATATATATATATATTCTGTATATATAACTGCTTTTTTTAACCTTGAATACAAATCAATTAATACAAAAAAATCAAACAAAAATTCATGATATCATCCACAAAACTTTTTTTATTATCATATTATTGATTATTATGAGAATGAATTTAAGTCTTGAATTTCCACCCTGTCTGCACATTTTTTTTTTTTTCACTTTTCTAAGATTTGTCATATACTGTTTTTCTACTTCCTTCTATCACGGTGTAGATTTGCTTTTGTTTTCCTAACTTTCAAGTATATTAATCATAAAAAATAAGATATCTATATATTACTATGATGTCATCATACCACCAGGCCTGAGATACAATTCACTTCCTGTCAATCCGAGTTGAAGACATGAGGAGGTTGATCACGTTTGACCATTCCTCCGCCAGATGGGAGGAGATACAACGGATCAAGCAAGATAAAAATAGTGCGACCATAATTCAGGGTCGACAGGCCTCTTAAATCTGCCGTCTGGAAATGTTGCGTTTTTGCCGGCCAATAGATTGTGAATCATTTTTGCGACATCCAGAAATGATTTGTCCGGGGCTAAGAGAAAATCTTACCGTAGATTTTTAGTCTGACATTCAACTAATGGCAATGAATTCCGCCTTCGCGGAGAAATGTTCCCGACGAGTCTGATGCTAATATTGGTGACGTCGGTGCTTGACATTCGTTTCTTTATTTAGAAAAAGAAAAAAATGGATTGAAACCAGTGTGAGGGCAGCACATACATCTGCTGCGTCACTGACACAGCAGAGGATTTGAATGATTTTTTATGAATCAGATGAAGGACAGATGCTTCATTATGAGCTGCTTCCACACTGTAGGGATCTTTTGAGGATTTTTAAATTCTCTCCACTGGAACAGCGTTGAGTTTGTGTCCACACAGGCAGTGGAGGAGGGCAGTGACGCCACCAGACCACCAGATAATCTGTTATTAACTCCACTGGGGCTTAGAAAAAAGGAGATAAATGGATAAACGGACAATAAATGGAGCGACACAGTCAAGTCAGCCTCGATATAAGAGACGACAAACGATCAGGCGGTAGAAGTTGATGAGGTGACGGTCAAAAGAATGGGTTTTTGTCAGCAATAAAAACATCTACTTGTGCTCATTTTAAGAACGTTTTATCAAATTTGTTGAATCACAGGAAACTAAACTCACCTATAGTTTGCTCTTGTTTCAGTCACAGCTTGATTTGTATATGATCTATAAGACACATGATGTTATTTTTCTTTGATATATGTTCTTTCTCTTTAGAATGTGTCATCTTGCACTTTCTTTTTATTGCACTTTGTTCTTGTTTTATGAATCTATCGTCTGTGTCGCTGTGAGCTGTAAAAACAATTTCCCGAAGGAGATCTCCAGAGGGATCAATAAAGTTTATCCATCTATCAATCTACAAAAACAAATTGAAAATGCACCACATTGAAGAGAAGAAAAATATATTTGTATTAAGCCTTAATATCAGTATTTTTTTTTAATAAAAAAAATGTTGTTTTTTCAGGAGTTTTACTTTATACTCTCCAGAAACATTTTCAACCAAATAAATAAATAAATATATATATTTTCTAAATGTCACTGAAGGAACAAACTCAAACTCAAATCAAGACCTCTAATATTTATATATTTTTTAGTCTAAAATAACCTTTGTGCCTTTTTTTTTTTTTTACCCCTTAAGAAATATTGGCATTTAGAATAAGCAAAAGAGAGTAATGAAACAAAGACTATAATAACTGATGAGGAGAAATTAATCACAGATAACATTTTGGACGTTAAAAAGAAGAAGAAAAACAAATGCTTTGCAAAAAATATACACTTACATTATTTTGAACCCTGGAAAAAAAAGTGCTTCTTCTGAACTCTTTACTCTCCGGAAACGTAAAACGAATATTAAAACGAATCAGGTTCCATTTAAATGTCAGCAAAGGAAATAACTTTACTTAAACTACTAATTCAAAACATACGGGAATATAAATAAATGGAGATCAATCAAACAAAATGTTTGACGGTGATAGAAAAAGTGATGAGAAGAGTGCAGACAAGGTGGAATGACACAAAAAGCTTGAAATGCTCAGGGTTGCATTGGGTACATATTGTTGAATTATATATATTTATTTACATTTGTTAACCCGCAGGAGCTGCGTAAAAATTATGAAAGACACTCTGGAGTCCATCAGTTAATCCTCATCTTCTGTCATATTCGTCATCAAATTGTGTGGCGCAAAGAAATCCAGGACGCGAGTGTTGAATCCATATGTTAAAGTAGCTTCTGTTTTTACTCTCCGCTCTCACCTGCGTGTCCATTTATCTTCAATTGTAATTGTCACACTTTGCTATGCAGCGATCAATATTGTGTTCCTCTGACTTTTTTTTCCAGGGTGACGGCGGCCCGCCTGGTCCTCCTGGTCCTGTAAGTACAGTATTGCAATGAGATGAAATTGAAGGTAATGCGAGGTGAAGCGTACTAGATCCCCTCAGCTTTAGCGTGTCATGGTTTATTCATAGATCATTTCTTTGTGTGCGCCTTCTAAATTCCACCCAGGGGTCCACTGCCGAATATTGTTTGCATTAGTATGTGAAGCAGTGAAAACGCTGACGACGATGCAGACTTTTTTTTTCCCCATCGTTTTTCTTCTTTGTCAGCCGGAGTTACAGTCAAAGTTGTGTTGAAGCACAAACACTGTGGTTTGTGTCAAATGTAGGAATGACGTTTGGAACACACTGACAACCCTGGCACACCTTTATTGTTAACTCCTGTTGGATTTATTTTTTTATTATTTATTTTTATTATATATTATTATTCTTATATTGATGTCATGTTTCCATCATCAGTGAGACCTCACAGTGAACTGACTTTATGAGGTGTTTTAAATGAATTTGGAAAAATGGTTCTCGCTTATAAAACGCTTTATAGTGTTTGGTTGATGAGGCTTCGTGATACAGCTGTGCACTGAATCATGATACTTTTGAAAGGCCACTAGATGGCACTCCAGGTTTGAAAAAGTCGCAGGTTTTATTGAATTAGTGGATTAGAGCCAACGAAGAGTAACAGCTACACATTGGGTTTCATACATGAAGCGTTAATTCAAAGGTCGCCTTTAAAAAACGTGTTTCGAACGTAACAAAAAATGTTAAAATCACATTTAGTAGGTTAATAATTATCTACTTAAATGGACTCAATAGATACACATTGTTTCAACAAAATGAACATTTATTTAAAAAGTATATTAAAGCAAAAGAATGAAGCAAAAGCAATAATAATATGCTAAACTCAGAAAATATGTAAACAATCATCAGATATGTTTCCTGAAAAAGAGATATTCTCAATAATACGAGTGATGTTTAGCCTGGGTGCCATCCTATTTCTACACTCGCTACTCTAAAATAAAATGTTTAGGGTCGGAGTGTAGCAGCCCCCCGGTAGAAATAGGATGGCACCTTAGGCTAAGCGATGTTCTCGTCAGCAGTTGATATTTTGGAACATGAGATCACTCCTCCTGTGACTCAAGTCTTTCTTCCAGGCGTTTATTTTCCTCCAGTTTCATCTCAAATTATAAACGTTTCACCGGTGAGAGGTTCTATAAGGCAAAGATTAACGGACCACAGTAAATATACGTTTCCTCTAGAACCAGCAGAATCTTCGTCGAACCCCTACAGTGGTTCCTCTGTTATGGATCTGATAGGATAGTTGTTATGTCACAACTGGGCTCCACAACTAACAGAACCATATATATATATATATATACTTAATTTATGACCCTAGCTCATGAGGGTAAATAACATAACATAGTAATCAGATGATGGTGGTTTTAAAGAAAATTTATTGTTTAATAGGGAGGGTAAATTCAGTCGGATTATACAAAAAAAAACCTCAAGGAGAGGAATGCTATTCCACAAAACACAATACAACACTCAGGAATAAACAAGTTAAATACCGGCTCACAGCCGTCAAAATGCGCAACAAAAGAGAAATGCTAATCAAAGTCACGCAGGTCGAGCAAAACGTTCAAAAACACTCAAACAAAAGCACCAACGTTGGCTCAAAGACAGGCAGATTAAATCGAAGTTTCAGGCAATGAGGCAAAGGAGGTCGACAGGTGAGGCAGGTGAAGATGGACAGGATCCACCAATCACAGTGCAGGCAGGTGGATCTTATTCTTATAACTCCACTACTAACAATAAAAATGAAAAAAAAGATTTTCTAAACTCCACGTCAATAGAAATGATTTCTGCATATGTATTTCTGTCAGGCAGGTAGGTCGTTCACCTTGACACAAAGGCAACACAAATGTTTAGAGAAAATGCTGATTTTAGAGAAACATGCAAGGTCAGGAAAACTAACGTATACATGATCATGGACTCAGAACGAAAGCAGAGATCTATTGTCTTCAAGTGCAAAGAGTGAAGTTATAATAAATCATTGGATTTTTAATTGATAACCTTTTTGAATGCAAGGTAACAATTATCTTAGTACAGATGGTGATCGATTAGAGCAAACTTGTTAATTCTGCCACACTAGCGCCCAATTACAGGAACCTATTTAGTGGTTAAATTATTCATGTTTGTAATCAAAGCTCTTTCCTAACTTGTCCTCACTAGACTCCTTCACTTAATAAACACAGAGGTTAGTCAAAGAAATGATCTCTCCTGTCTACTGGCCTTCATTATCACGACAGCACATACAATTAATACTATCATTTACAGTCCATTTAAAGTTTCTTATTCTACTTTTTCTGACTCGCGTTTAATAGCATGAAACTCTTTATCTTCAACTTCCGGTTTCGCTGTTTTATTTAATTTAAAATTTTTGGTTTTCTTCAATCAACAGAGATCAGATTTTAAGCAAAATAAATTCTGACTTTAATTTGGCGTAAATGCTGTTGTACCAAATGAATGCTCTAGACCAAGAACATGTTATTTCCCAGGACACATCTATGCTAGGAATAAATATGCAAAATAGCTTTTAGCAATTCAACACAGCAGCTCGCAACAGTATATGTAACGAGAATATTGTTTATTTTGCAAATATCCCACGCTGTACTAGTAAAATAGAACATATTATTGATCAGTAAAAAAGTCTGTTAAATACAATTCATCTAGTGGCCGGTCTTGAGCAGAAGAAACCTGTTGAATTCATCAAGACGTGGTGGGATTCATGCATCAGTTGAATAACTGTTTATAATACCTAAAAAAGACACGACCAGGACACTTTATTTGCATCGATATTGCATCTCAATGCTACCAATTTAGATTAAAGAAGGTAGACGTAGACATCCATCTCTGACAAATGTGGACCATTTGTTTGCCCTCAGATGATTATAATGATGATGTTTTATCTGTTAATGATGATGTAAATGGTGATAAAAATGTTGATGATGTTTTATCTTTTGACAATAACCGTGCTAATGGAGATTATGATTAAGATGATGTTTTGTGATGTTGATGGTGATGGTGATGATGATGATGATGATGATGATGATGATGATAGTGGTGGTGATGATGGTGATGGTGATGATGATGATGACGATGATGGTGATGGTGATGGTGATGGTGATGGTGATGGTGATGGTGATGATGATGATAGTGGTGGTGATGATGACGATGACGAAGAGGATGATGGCGGTGATGATGATGGTGATGACGATGATGATAGTGGTGGTGATGATGACGATGTGGATGATGGCGGTGGTGATGGTGATGATGTTGATTGTGATGGTGGTGATGGTGATGATGATGATGATGATGATGGTGATGATGGTGATGATGGTGATGGTGATGATGGTGATGGTGATGGTGATGGTGATGGTGATGGTGATGGTGATGGTGATGGTGATAGTGATGATGACGGTGGTGATGATGATGATGATGATGATGGTGGTGATGGTGATGATGATGATGATGCTGATGACGGTGATGGTGATGGTGATGGTGATGGTGATGGTGATGATGCTGATGCTGATGCTGATGCTGATGCTGATGCTGATGATTATGATGCTGATGGTGATGGTGATGGTGATAGTGATGATGACGGTGGTGATGGTGATGATGATGACGACGGTGATGGTTATGGTAATAAGGGTGATGATGATGATGATGATGATGATGATGATGATGATGATGGTGATGTTAATGATGATGATGATAATGATGCTGATGTTAATGATGTTAAGTAGGTTTTCTGTACTAAATTATAAGCAGCCTTTAGGCAACAAGAAAAAAAACTATGGTGATCTTTCCGGTTTTATCTTTTGACGATAACCGTGCTGTTGGAGATTATAATGATTATGAGGATGTTTTGTGATGTTGGTGATGATGCTGATGGTTATGGTGATGACGGTGGTGATGATGATGATGATGATGATGATGATGATGACAACGGTGATAGTGACGGTGATGGTTATGGTACTGACGGTGATGATGATGAAGATGATGGTGGTCATAATGATGCTGATGGTGATGGTGATAATGGTGGTGAAGGTGATAATGGTGGTGATGATGGTGACGGTGATGATGATGGTGATGTGATGATGATGCTGATAATGGTGATGGTGATGTTGATTGTGATAATGATAATGGTGGTGGTGGGGACGATGATGACAATGATGGTGGTGATGGTGATGACGATGATGATGGTTATGATGTTGATGATGATGATGATGATGATGATATCTTGTTACTTTTGTTTATTACCTTTTGGTTTTCTGTACTTAATTATAAGCAGCCTTTAGTCAACAAGAAAAAAAAACCTAATGTTTTGCCATCACATTTGATCTGTCACTGAGTTTGACGAGAGCTCTCTCTGATGTCAAAAGCCTCGATGGTGCTCACTGAAGTGTACCCAGTTGTGGGTCATTTATGATGAGCGTGACTCATCAAAAGCACACAAAAGCTAAGGCGACATTAGTCATTTGATGAATGAGGCTGCGTGAATATCTCTTGTCTGTGCTCCCTGCCTTCCCGTGGCAGATCATTCTGGCAGTTAAGCATTGATTTTCCTTACGCAGCAGAAGCGAGGGTGCACATCATTACCCTCTCTTCATAAACCTTCTTGTGTTTCTGTTTATCAGTGACAGGGAGGAGCAGCGGGTTAACAGGAAAGGCACAGAAATCCCTTCTGGTCGGGAATTGGCAAAAAAAAATGTCTTTCCATCTTTGAGGCAGTTCTGCTTTTACAGCTGCCAATAAAGTCTTACGGCGGAGTTTTACTCTTGGCTGTTTTACTTGTTGGAGATTGTTGGGGAGATAGAGAGCAGCAGTTGGCAGCTCATGACAGAGGATTTCAGGCAGGAATATGAGATAAGACGAGAGCAAAAATGACAAATGGTAAAAATTTACTTTGCTTCTTCGATTATATTTGTTGAACAAAAAATGGCACACATGTATTTAAAAGATTAGTTTTCTAGTATTCCAGCCTCGGATTGTATATGTGGATAACAATGTTGTCATAATTTTTCCCATTTAAATGAACGAATATTAAATAAATAATCAATAAATAGTTTTTATTTATTAGAAAAAAAATGATTGCATGTTCTCAAACTCATTTAAAAACTGTGCTGTAATTAATCAAAATAGTTACATTTGTGCCTTTCAAAATTCACCAAATTATTCCCCAGTAAAAGTTTTTTTTTATCCATCCATCCAAATATACACCAGCAGAGGAAAACTGAAAAAAAAAACTATTAAAATAGGCAAAGACTTGTAGAGGGTGTCATGTAGTTAAGAAGGTGAAATGAGTTAAGAAGGTGTCATGAGTTAAGAAGGCGACATTAGAACGTGTTATGAGTTAAGAAGGTGTCGTGTAGTAGAGGTGACATAAGTTATCATGAGGAAGATGTCATTAGTTAAGAAGGCGACATAAGAAAGTTTCATGAGTTAAAAAGGTATCGTGTAGTTAAGAAGGTGTCATGAGTTAAGAAGGCAACATAAGAAAGTTTCATGAGTTAAAAAGGTATCGTGTAGTTAAGAAGGTGTCATGAGTTAAGAAGGCGACATAAGAAGGTGTCATGATTTGAGAAGGCGACATCAGAAGGTCTCATGAGTTAAGAAGGTGTTGTGTAGTTAAGAAGGTGACATAAGAAGGTGTCATGAGGAATGTGTCATGAGGAATGTGTCATGAGTTAAGAAGGTGTTATGTAGTAAAGAAGGTGTCAGGAGTTAAGAAGGTGACATAAGGTGTTACGAGTTAAGGTGTCGTAGTTAAGAAGGTGTCATGAGTTAAGAAGGCGACATATGAAGGTGTTCGAGTTAAGGTGTCCTGTAGTGTAAGAAAGTGTCATGAGGAATATGTCATGAGTTAAGAAGGCGACATAAGAAGGTAAAATGAGTTAAGAAGGTATCGTGTAGTTAAGAAGGTGTCATGAGGAATATGTCATGAGTTAAGAAGGCGACATAAGAAGGTGTCATGAGTTAAGAAGGTTTGTGTAGTAAAGAAGGTGTCATGAGTTAAGAAGGTGACATATGAAGGTCTTCGAGTGTCATGAGGAATATGTCATGAGTTAAGAAGGCGACATAAGATGGTAAAATGAGTTAAGAAGGTATCGTGTAGTTAAGAAGGTGTCATGAGGAATATGTCATGAGTTAAGAAGGCGACATAAGAAGGTAAAATGAGTTAAGAAGGTATTGTGTAGTAAAGAAGGTGTCATGAGTTAAGAAGGCGACATATGAAGGTCTTCGAGTAAAGGTTTCCTGTAGTGTAAGAAAGTGTCATGAGGAATATGTCATGAGTTAAGAAGGCTACATGAGAAGGTGTCATGAGTTAAGAAGGTGTTATGTAGTAAAGAAGGTGTCATGAGTTAAGAAGGCGACATATGAAGGTTTCATGAGTTAAGGAGGCGACATAAGAAGGTTTCATGAGTTAAGAAGGCGACATAAGAAGGTTTCATGAGTTAAGAAGGTGACATAAGAAGGGTTTTGTATAGTTAAAAAGGTTATGACTAGTGCATTTCTTAGTAAAGCACCAGCAGTCGATGGTTCTGCCATATGTGCATGTAAAGTGTAAATTGAATGTAACTTTATTCATAAATGTTTGAACACAGACACATTCAAGTTTTGTTACTTAAATGTTTCTAAATGTGTATTTCTGCAGGTGATGACATCTCATGGATTAAGACATCTCACTGGGAATGTAAGTCATGATTTTCCTCAACAACTGATCATTTTTTTAAGTTTAATTTCGTTCATCGGCGACGCTTAAATGTTTGTTATTTCTCGATTGAAGGAGGAACTCGACAAACCACTGATAAGAACAAAGGGAGAGAAGGTAAAGAGATGTGATTTGATACTGTGGAGGATTTAAGACAATGCATCCCTGAAGCCATATTGGAACATGCCTGAAAGACACAACCACGTTTACAAAGCCTTATCATAATATAGCCTTGGAAAGATGAAAAAAGAAAATCCACATTCTGCCAGATGGGCGAAGTGCTTTATATTTCAAACATTGATGGCCGCCTTCTTTTATCCAGGGAGAAAATGGGCCTCAAGGACCACAAGGCTTAAAGGTAACTTGTTCAACAAATAAAGGGGAAAGAAATAAAATTGTATTCATGCTTCGTCTTCAAAGATCCTCTGTAACGGCACCGGCAAAGTTACGAGTGTTATTATTGTATTTATGTTTTTGTGCTGAAGAGACTTTGTATTCAGCGTCACTTTTTGACATTTTCACTCTCAGGTGGCTTTTTTTCTTTTTAGAAGGATTCAATGTTAACTTTCAGTGATAAAAACACATTATTCCAGCAGTCACTCAAGCAGCTCTTACCAAACTACAACGTCTTTAATAGAATTAAAAGTGGGAGAGCTACATTTTCTTTTTTGTTGCTTTTCTTCAGGGAACTCTTGGACTACCAGGTTTGAAGGGAGATCAAGGACCAGAGGTAAGTGTGCTTGAAGGTACGATACCGTAAATAAGATTATTTTATGGCTTTGTTTGTGCCAATACTTTTCTCTAGTACCAAACAGTGTTAAATGAATAATGAAAACTTACCCAGTGAGACACAAATAAAAGGCCAACGTGGTTCATTTCCTGAGATATTTTTCAAGCAAATCTATAGTGATGCGTTAGACCGGTCAAAGCATTGCTTTACAGCTGCTAGGACTGACTCACCGTTGGGAAAACAAACACAAGAATGCCTTCCTGAAACACCTGATGGAACATCATCTTCCACAAAGTCTAAATTGATTTTATATAATACAAATTAATTATCTGTTTCTAATAGGGGAACAAGACAGTGACAACCTCAGCAATATGAAAAGGGAAAATTAGTATTTTTATTGTATTTATTCAACTTTTTATGTTTTATTTGATTTATTTGAACAATTGTTTTTTTGTTTTTTTTTTGTGTCTGTTTTCATTTAATATTGGATAAACTGTTAAGTAAATGTAAGAGAGCTAAATAAAAATAAAACATAAAAATGTTTTTTAGTTTGACGTATTTTTTATGTATTTTTACCATAGTTTGTAATAAATAATAAATAAAAAATCAGATTAAATTGATTAACAAACAAGTCAATTTAAACGCAGAATATTTTCCGAAACAAAAATATATAGTACAGTTGCAGCAGAATGCCATACATGGGTTCCATGAACATTTATTTAGATTATTCTTGCATATCAATTGATTGTTTTTGTTATAAGCAACTGAATAATCCACAGCTGTTAACTCATGCTGATGTGTATGAGAGGCTGGAGCTCTCTACTGTCCTTTAGCGATCTCTGAGATCTTGGAAGTAGTAGCTAAAAAGTCAGCTCTCTGAAGGAGGGTCCGTGAGTAAGTTACTCATCCTCACAGGAACAGTGTGTCAGCTGTGAAATCCTCCTGAACGTCTCATCAACAAGGAGTTGTTGATGGGAAAGTCACTCACAGATCACTGAAGTCTGTGTTGTTGTTTTTTGATCTTGGCTTTGAAACATGAGCCGAAAAGAACCAAATTGAGGATATAAATGTGAATTCCTGCGAGAGTCTCTCTGTTTGGCACCTCTGACAGTTTCATTAAAAAATAACATTTTCAATTAAAACCCACGGGAAACTCACCATTTCTCGCCACTTTTATGTCTCGTCAGACTGTTTATTTTTTATCGTCACTTTCCACCATCTGACCGAGGCAGAAAATATCTTTTAGGAGTTTAGGAGATAATTGTAAGACTAATTGTCGTCAGCGACTCGGAGTAGAGACATTTGTCTGTTTAGGCGATACACCAATTTTGTGTAGTATAGAGGGGAAAAAAGGTAGTAAATTTGTACTAAGTAAATTAAAGAAATAAAATAGCTTAGTGGCTGTAATATCTTGTACATTCAAGTGCCACATAAATACAATTTAAAATAGCCATTTACCACAAAATTTTAGCCAAAAGTAATTAATTATTTCTTGTAAATATACAATAAAGTAGTTTGAAAAAAAAACTTTATTGTACTGCATCCCAGCATGCATTACAGGAGTACATTTTTTTCACTGAGCTATAGTTAGTATTTCCGAGGTAAAAGTACCTACTCCCTGGTTACAGTCCTGTTTGATTTGTAGTAATGAACCATTTCGTTACATCTGTTTTATATTTTCTAAAAGAAAGAAAGATGGATGGATGGATGTATGGAGGGACGGAGGGACAGATGACTAAACCAATAGGCAGAAGAATCATGGATGGATGGTTTGACGATTGGATGGATGGGGGGATGGAGGGACGGACTGATAAACTAATAGGCAGAAGAATGGATGGATGGATGGATGGATGGAGGACAGACGGATGGAGGGATGGAGGGACGGATGGATAAACCAATAGGCAGAAGAATTAATGCAGGGACGGACAGATTGATAAACCAATAGGCAGAAGAATCATGGATGGATGGATCGACGATTGGATAGATGGGGGGATGGAGGGACGGATGGATAAACCAATAGGCAGAAGAATGGATGGATGGACGGACGGACGGATGGAGGGACGGATGGATAAACCAATAGGCAGAAGAATGGATGGATGGAGGGACGGATGGATAAACCAATAGGCAGAAGAATGGATGGATGGACGGACGGACGGATGGAGGGATGGAGGGACGGATGGATAAACCAATAGGCAGAAGAATCAATGCAGGATGGATGGATGGATGGATGGATGGATGGATGGATGGATTGATAAACCAATAGGCAGAAGAATCAATGTTTGGATGGATCGACGGATGGATGGATGGATGGGGGGACGGAGGGACGGATGGATAAACCAATAGGCAGAAGAATTGATGGATGGATGGATAGACGGGTGGATGGATGGGGGGACGGAGGGATGGATGGATAAACCAATATGCAGAAGAATGGATGGATGGACGGATGGACGAACGGATGGAGGGATGGAGGGACGGATGGATAAACCCATTGGCAGAAGAATCAATGCAGGATGGATGGATGGATGGATTGATAAACCAATAGGCAGAAGAATCAATGGATGGATGGATCGACGGATGGATGGATGGGGGGACGGAGGGACGGAAGGATAAACCAATAGGCAGAAGAATGGATGGATGGACGGACGGATGGAGGGATGGAGGGATGGAGGGACGGATGGATAAACCAATAGGCAGAAGAATCAATGCAGGATGGATCGACGGATGGATGGATGGGCGGACGGAGGGACGGATGGATAAACCAATAGGCAGAAGAATCGATGGATGGATAGGCGGCCGGACGGACGGATGTATGGATGGATGGATGGCATTTTTACGGTTAAAAAAGTTTCCACCTCAAATTGAGAAAAATGTTGCTCGATCATAAACTGTACACAAGAAGTCAAACAGAAAATGTTTTCAAGCACAAAATCCTCCTCACACCACAATCTAATATTTCACTCTTGTGTCCCGTCAGGGAAAGCAAGGCCCATCTGGACCGATCGGACTCCCAGGACTCCCGGGCGAGCAAGTAAGTATTTTCTCCTAGAGACATCAGTGTGTGTGTGTGTGTGTGTGTGTGTGTGTCACGCTCGCCTCTCTCCGACCGCCTTATCCGTCACCTCGCCACATCCCCGGCTCTCAGTCAGCCAGATAAACCGATAAGAGTCAACAAGCAGGCGTCTGAGAAGAACCCGGGAAATGTCCGGCCGTTTTTTTTTTGTTTTTTTTCTTGCCAACTGATGAAGTTTTGAATTAGTGGGCAAAAAAAAGATGCTTTATGGAGGGACGGAGGAGACGCCCCGGTCTGTGCTCCACACCTGCTCGCATAATGAGCATCTGTCTTGATTCAAAAGCAGGGAGGGAACAGAGGCATTTCATAAATCCTGGCGTGGAGGGATGATGTTGGAACACGGCTGCTCGCTGGAGCAGTGAGGAGCAGCAGATAAATGTGTGTGAAAAAAAGATGAAGGCCCCGGTGATGGATGTGTCTCCTTTTTTACCACTATTTACAGGGCAAGGCCGGGGAGCCTGGGGTGCCGGGGCGAGATGGCCCGAGAGGAGAGAAGGTAAGGAAAAAAAAAAAAAAAAAAAAACTTCAAATCAAGTTTACACCTGGAGGACAAATAGGGAGCAGTGATGTTTTATCACAGGTTGAACACAGCAGACAGCCTGTGAAGACGTCTCGGCGTGCCACCTTCAATCACGTTGGATTATCGCGCGTCTCGCTTTGAAGCTCGGAAATGTTGCGTGCGAAAAAAAAACATAACTTGGCAGTTAGACTTTGTCCCCGAGAAGAAACGCGGTGATGTTTTTTGTTTTTTTTGCCACTTGCCAAAATAAAATGAATATTTTTTGGGGTTTTTTTTGTCACGACGCTCGCACCTCAGGGCCCCGAGGTGGAGCCAGAGCGCCCGGAGCGTCCGCCGAAGCCTCTCCGGCTCCCGTCAGTGTTTGCCCGGATGTCAATTGTTCACTCGGAGCCAAACACTGCGGCGACAATCAAAAGTCGTTGAATTATGTATGTGCCTGTGTGAGTGGAAATTATTACCCTGGCGTTACTCACAATAGTGTGCAGGCGCAGCTCCCAAAATACTGAGTTAAGTAATGTCGAAATATATGTTTTTTAACTTTGAGATTTGTCATCTCGACCCCTTAACCTCCTATTTTTTAACTGATAATGAATCTACTATTCGCGTTACTGTTCATCGTTAGCTGGTGCAGTGCATTATGGGTCTTAGTAATATAGATCATGGAAGTAGAATTATTAGAAGCCTCAGTTCTATTGACAAAGAAAATGTAATTTTGGATGAATATTGGTGTGAAAACTGCTAATTTTGATACATATGTCTTGATATTAAAATCTATTAAGTCAAGATTTTCGTATCCGTTTATAACATTTAAGTGAGGAGAAAGTCAATTGTACGGAGATTTTTGTCAGAATGTAGTCGAATTAAGGAATTGATAGATGGCGATGAACAACGTCATCTAGTGGCTGAACTATATTACTACAGTTATGAGCATTAACTATTTGACTCGATGAAATACTTTATTTTTAAATCACTAAATTGAACCATTTCTTCCATCACTAGTGGAGTATATTAATGGTCGGGTAAAGCTTAAAGCTAGCAATATTCGCATTTTCTAAAGATGTTCTTTCGGTCAACATAGAAAATAACATACATTTATATGAAAAATAGGTGAAAATTTGTAATTCAAACATTATGTTTTGAGTTGGTTGAATCAAATTCAACCGAACCTACTCAACTTCTGAAGTTAGCTAATTGGATTGTCTGTGAATTTATAGCCAGAATGTGTGTTACGGGGTGGTGTGTAAAACTGTGAACTGTAATTTTCAGTCATTATTCAAAATGGTTTACTATGTAGGACATGGTTGTGGATTAATAAACACTTTAAGTTAGGGGTATTGAATAAATAAGGGGCTGATTATATATATGACTTTCCAGATATGGGAAATAGTGACTAAAAGGTGTAGAATGTATATTTTCAATGACATTAAAACACACATTTCATGATAAACAGTTTAATTGGCTGTTTTGATTACTTAAAAATACAGTTTTGACATTGTTGACAGCTCGTGAAATGGACCTGATGCAAAATGCCACTGGTTTCGTGGTAAACTAATAGAAACTAATTGCTATGATACAATAGAAACGGTTGTCACTTACTAAGAAATCCCAAATGTACAACAAAAATAACAAAATTAATTTGACCCCTAAATAATATTGTAAAAAAGATCACATTTTACGCTCATGATGATGTTTGTTTCTTTTCAGGGTGACTCTGGAGTTTTGCTCGGTCCACCTGGACCCCCAGGACCGAAGGGAGAGCCTGGTGGTGCAATTATGGTAAGTCCAATATTCCTTGAACATATCTTAAGTGTCTCACACCTGAAACGATATTGAATTATTTAAAATAAAAAGGAAAGAAAATCATAACCAAGAGTCAGTAACGGATTTTAGATCTCAGGATGTTCCCCGAGGCAGGAGACGATACCAAAAAAAATAGAATCAGTATCAAGATTTTTTAGTTTTAACTCTCATATATTAACATTATTTAGTGGGTTGATTGGAGTGTTTTTTGTGTAAAGGTCTAGTACAACTCTGCAGAAAACTAACCAAAAAGTGTTCCCTTCAACTGAAAAAAAACTGTTTCACAACATGGTTTTGAGCGCTTATAATCCATGCATTTGTGTCTTCTCGTTTAGACTATTGTAACAGTTTATTCTAGTGTCTAAACGAGAAGGATCTCACTCGCCTGCAGTTAATACAAAACTCTGAGAATTCTGACCTGCTCTAGTAGAAGAACTTACATTTCCCCGATCCTTAAAACTCTACTGGCTGCCAGTTTCTTTCAGGATCTATTTTAAATCTCTGGTTCTTTCTTTCAGAGCTATTCATGTTTTGATTTTATTAATATGTATATAAGCCCTGGCAATGAAATTATGGTACACAAACAAATTAATATACTGTTGAAATCACATTTGTGGTCAAGCCATTGAGGCTGAATTAATCAGACTAGTTTACAGTTGGTGTTCACATATGTCGTAGGATCAATGGGGAAAAACATATTTTCCACGTTTCAAGGGACCCAGATAATGGTGGCACCAAACACGTACCTGCATTAGCAAACAATCTAAAGGTGACAAAACCAAATATCAAACCCCTCTCGACTCCCCACTCATCTCGACGCAGAGCTATTGAGAAATCAAACATCGGAAGAGCCTGCCGAGCAATCACCCTCCGAGCATCCTGAAGATTAGAGCTGTTCACGCTCTCTTTTATGTACATGGCTTTGCATATAGAAATGTTCATTATGGCTCCATCAGAGGAAGTGGCTCTTGCAGAGCCGCGGCCTTCGCTCTGGTTGAAGGAACAACCCTCTATCACCGGGTGCTTTACAGCCCTAAACAATCATGTTTGTTTATGTGTGAAAACACTGAAGTGAGCGTTGAGCCTGACTGTAGAGTCACTTATCAAGCCGAGAGATGTATTCAGGTGAGTCAAAGATAGAATCCATCCCAGCTCTGGTGTTTCCACTTCCACAGCCTGCTGAGTAATGGATTGAACAAGTATTGTGTGAATGCCTGGAGTAGTAATGTAGAAGGTTGGAGTCTCAGTTGAATTATAGCTAAATTAGGTTTGTTTTAGTTTTTGTTTCTAAAGTCAGTTTTATGTCAAGATAAAACCTTAATGTGAAGGACAAATAACATTCAAAAACAACGTAGAAACAACTTTGTCTTTTTTTTCTTCCTCTTTGTCTTTATCATAATTTTCTTCTTTGTCCTCTTTTTCTTCATCTTTGTCTTCATATTCATTTTATTCTTTGTCTTCTTCTTCGTCGTCTTTTTCTTTATCTTTGTCTTCATATTCATTTTATTTGTTGTCTTTTTCTTTGGCCCTATCTTCTTTTTTGTCTTATTTTGCCTCTTCATCATCTACTTCCTCTTTGACTTTATCTTAATTTTCTGCTTTGTCTTCTTTTTCTTCATATTCTTCTTTTTCTTCTTTGTCTTTTTCATTGTCCTCATCTTCTTTTTTGTCTTGTTCTGCCTCTTCATTGTCTCCTTCACTATCTTCTTTGAATATATATATATTTTTTTGTCTTTATCTTCATTTTGTTCTTCGTCTTCTTTGTATTCTTCCATTTATCCTTCTTCCTTGTCATTATCTTTTTCTTGTACTTATTCATATTCTTATTATTAAGGTTTTCTATTAAATAAATGATCTTGAAATGTTGATCCAACATCAATGTTGTTCTATATTTACAGGGTTTTTTTTTCACCTATTGTGATTTAAAACCCCATTACATATTATCAACCATTTTTAATTGACTGAAAAAACGTTATCTTGTATGACCCGATTACTTTTACTAACCACTACTGTTTAAGCTGTTACAATTGACTGTAACTCAGTGATACTTATTAAAATGATAAAAATATAATAACCATATAGTGGTAATTGTAAAAGGAGAGCAAAACATTTCTTTAATTGAGGCATATTCAAAATCAAAAGGTAACTTTCTTGTGATAACTTGGATTTCTGATATAAAATCAAATACATTGATAAAGTAATGAATGATTCAAAATAGTGTTTGATACATGAAAAAGAAGTATTCCATATTCCATATTGTTTTACTTTTATGTGATGACTATACTTCCATAACAAGGGTGTAAAAAAGTTTGGGAATCACTGACTCTCAAGTGAGTCTTGGTCTATATCCTTGATGAAAACTATATGAATCAAATATTTCTTTTTAAATCAGAGGGGAGTCTAGGCAAAAGTTTTCAAAGTGAATAAGTGATTTTTCCTCCTGTTATTGTTTCCAGGGTGATGGTCTGTCTGTGTCACGAGCCTCCCGGGGACCCAAGGTAGAAAACCTTCTGTGGGTGGACAAGCGTTCACTCTTTTTTCCCTTTGAATGCATTTATATTTGCTGTGGAAAACTTTTTATTTCTAAAAGCAGAAGCTGGGAATCAATTATGTGTTTTGCAGCAAATGTTCAGAGCTCACTTTTCTCTGAATTAGATATCACAGGATTCCTCTGTTATGCTGAGAAATGGTGCACTTACGGAGCTCAAATTGTCAGCAGCATTGTCATGAATCCAAATAATGATCCGATTTGCATTTCCCCACGTTTTCCCAGTCCACATATGAGATTAAATTAAACGGATAATGAGCGCCTTCCATTGGCCTTGTGTTTCGTGTCTTTGATTCTACTGAGGAGGAAAATATCAAGAAGATATGGCCTGTATTAGACTCGGAGCTCATCTCTCATGAGCCCTGGAACCCTTTTAACTGCTTTTCTTCTGTCAGGGCGAGCGAGGAGTCCCAGGCCTGCCTGGAGAACACGGTGAAAAAGGCGAACCTGGAGAGGGTATCACAGGAATACCTGTGAGTATGATGTTGCTTTGACCTGTTTTCTCCCGCACTCCCCGGTTTCTGCTGGATTTACAACAGAGGAGTCCATGTTTTGGTCACAGAAAACACATCCGCAGTATCCCTGATGGGAAGTCGGGTTTTCCAGTGAGCTCGCTGCTACTTCATCCTTAATGCTGAATTTCAGAGACGCTCTGAAGTAGTTTCTTGAGATCGACAGCTGCCTGTGTAATAAGGTGTTAATAGGAATTTATTTTCTTCTTTTAGGGCCCCATGGGACCCCCTGGAAAGCCGGGAATCGAAGTGAGTAGACGATGAAAATCAACCAATGCTGTGTGACGCCTGGTTGCCTTTAGACATTATTTAATTCGCTTAAAACTCAAGTGCATCTTAGCTTTTAACTAGAGGTGTGAAACTTAATGTTGGTTTGAGCAAAATATGTATTTATTAAACTGCCCTTTAGCAGCACTAGATAAGTCTCAAGAGAACCCATTTCTTTTTCTGCCCGGAGCTCAGGCCTACGCAGCCAGCTCTTCATCCTGACATTTCTAAGAAAATAATGTTAACTCTGTGCTCCCCTTAGGTCAATGTAGGTCATGTTGACATAAATATTTACACTTAAAGTTGATAAACCCTGCAGGCCAAAAGAAATGCCCTGGACTGTGGGCCTTGAGTTTGACACAATGTGCCTTAAACCGTTTATTTAACGAAATAGTACAAAAAAGTACAAGTTGAGATCCAATCAATTCAATTACAGAAAAAGTGAAACAATTGCGTGGATGCCTAAACAGAAATATGTAACCAAATAACCCTTTTTTTTTCTTAAAAAAAAAAAATGTATGCCCTAAATTTTAAAGCCAAACCTTCTTAAAGAGCAAAAAATATTGGTAGGTGTAAATTATACCAACAAAAAAACATGCTATCTTTATTTTTATTTAGATAGCTAGTAGTTTGGGAACCACTTGTCTAAATCATGAAGTGTAAAAAGGTGGAACAATCTGGGATTTTTAACAGTGCAAGAAATCATTTATTTATTTGAACTTTTTGTCTCAGATTCACCAGTCATTTTTAAAACCCTAGGGACATGAATTATTACATTTATTTTACATCCAATTTTAAATGTGGCTCTGATTATACACTTCTGGGCATTTCAGCCTAAAAGTAAAAAAATAAATGGATATTTTGGAAACCATTGATTTTGCAATACTGCTAGACGAATAAAGTTGGAATTTAAATTTAAAAATGTAAAATAGGATGTGTATTTCAATACTTCATCCTAAAGCACTTTTTTTCCAAACCATTGTGTCACCGAAAAGTTTCACCTGCTTCACTTTAATGTATATTTCAGGGTCTCCGTGGATCGCCCGGCTACACCGGACCCCCCGGAGTCCCCGGAAAAGAGGTGAGCAACGGCGAGCCTGTCCTGTCGGTCGGATCCACTTCCTGACTTCCTGCACATGAAAGAAACGGGAACCATAAATAATGATCCTCCTCCTGCTGTGACTGAACAGTGCAGCGAGGCTGCTGAGTGCTCGCTCCCGCCGAGACGCCTGTGAAAGTCAAATTATGCTTTGGCTTGTCGTTTTAATGTGGCACGTAGGTGCGTGTTTCATTCATGTCTTTGTCTCAATTAAAAAGGGCTCCCCTGGTCGGCAAGGCCCCCCCGGTCCCGCCGGACCCCCAGGTGAACCAGTAAGTAGGAACAAGTCTTCCCTGCACTCTTTGGATGTGATTAAAAACCTCCTCAACTGTAATTTAGATATGAAGAGAACATCAACTTTTAATGAGCCATTAATGACATTGTTTTGTTTGAACAGAACATATTGTCTAATGTCTCCCAACATGTCAATGTATAGAAGGATATTTATTAAATTAGACTGTTTTTATCTCTATATTGAATTAATATGGATGCAAATGTCAATCTTACACTTTCTCTCCTTCTTCCTCTATTTATTCCCCTCTTCTTCCTCTTCTTTTCCTCTATTTATTCTTGTTTCTCTACTTCTTCATCCTCTTCCTCTTATTATTGGTCTTCGTCTTCCTCTATTTCCTCTCTTTCTTTTTCCTCTATATCTTCTTCTTCTATCTCTATTTATTGGTCTTTGTCTTCCTCTATCTCTTCTCCTTCTTCTTCCTCTATATCTTTTTCTTCTTTGTCTATTTCTTCTTCATCTATTTTCATCTTCTTCCTCTTACTCTATTTCTTCTTTTTCTTCTCCTTCTTCTTCTTATTAGTCTTCTCCATCGTCTTCTTGTCTTTTTCTTCATCTTCTGCTTCTACTTCTTCTCTTCTTCTCCATCATCTTTTACTTCTTTGTCTTCTTCTTTCTATTATTTGTCTTTGTCTTCCTCGTTGTCTTCCTCTTTTCTTAGTCTTCTCCATCGCCTTCTTCTTTTACTTCTTTTTTTTTTTCTTTTATATCGTAGTCTCTATCTTCTTCATCGGCTTCTTCTTCTTCATTATCTTCTATTTATTCTTCCTCTACTTAGTCTTCTAATTTAATTATCGGTATCGTTATTAGACAGTTCACCACAAAAATTTAAAAATGCTCCAGACAAAATGACCAAACTAGTCTTCAATATATCCATCAGTATTTCATCTCCTTCAGAAAACCACCTACAGTTTTTCTAGGGCACAACAGCGGCGTTTCCATGCCAACTGAGAATGAAAGTCTCTCCAAAGTTCCCTGGGTCTGCCCAGGTGTCTCGTCCCAGTTGGACATGTCGCCTTTTATCAATGGAAAAGCATCAAGGAGGAGTCGAAAAAAAAGGATTCCGAGTCACTTCAACTTGCTTCTCTTAATAAAAAAAGAAATAGAAAAAAATGGAATGGTTCCTCCCTGGTCACTGATGCCTCAGGGAGAGTCCAGACAACGTGCAGAGAGGAAACACATTTTGTATTCTTTGTCTTCTGTTTGTGACCATAGGTTAGAGAAGATACAGAGCTTTTGTCATTGAATAGTGGCTACTTCTAAATCATGTTTTACATTATTTCAGTAGCTTAATCATTGCAGTGAACTAAGACTCAAACCAACTTTGCATTAAAATGAAAAAAATATGTTTAGTTTCATACGATTTCCTTGGTAAAGTTAATGCTTATTATACATTTTTACAGTTAAAATATTGACTATTGGCACTGTACATTTAAAGGAAAGACTGTTTAGAGACATCATTATATGACACCCCTAAGTATGCAACTGCTGATGAGGTATCATGATACAGTGTCCTTATTTAAAAGACCACTAGATGGCACTCTCTTCTTTGTAATCTTTCTCTCTAATCTACTAATTGAATGAAACCTGGCATCATTTTCAAATGTAGTGCCATCTAGTGGCCTTTCAAAATGAAGACACTGTATCGTGATAAATCATCAGCTGTTTCATGAAGCCTCATCAACACATCACTACCCCTAAGGCAGTCAATACATAGCCATTAGACACACGTAATATAATATAATTTTCCACAATCCACGGCATGGTTTAATAAAATTTTAATGGTTTATAAAATAACAAATTGGAAAATAAATTATTTGAACAAATTAAGGATATTTTGCAGCGCTCATAAAAGTGTTATTACTGTGTAATTGGTGTCCCTCTTGTATTTACAGACAGCACTACCCATCGTGGGAGACATGAGCGCTCTACTTAAGGTAGGAATCTTTCCGGGACACTTTTATTAAGAAATATGAATAACTCTACAACTACCAGCACTGTTGCAGCTGTTACTACTGACTGTAACTCAGTGATACTGTTTATAATAAAACACCGGAGGAGCTACAATACCAGAGAGATGTGAGGGTTTTACAGCATCAAGTGGTTTTACTGCGACTGAAATCAAGTGAAGGTCCATGAGTGCCTCCAGCAGGAGGAGAGAGAGAAGTATCTGTCAAAACAGAATAACTTCTCAGCGTCACTCGCCACAGGTGAGGCAGCGTGAGAAGGAATTTAATGAGGTTCTAAGGGAAGACGTTATTCTAATGTGACAGCTGTGCTTTCAGCATTTGAATCATAAATATTCTATAAGAGTTGTTGAATCTCACTTCTTACAAGAATGTTAAAAAAACGTGATTTCACCTGGAATAGGCAAAGCTATGGTAGATAAATGGAGGGAAATTATTCTCACTTCTATGATAAAAATGTATATTTTTAGCACTAAACGTGTTTTACTTCCTCCGAGTGAGTTAAAGCTCCGAGCTCCTGCCTGGAAGTTCCTATATCTCCCACGGATCAGGGACAATGATATTTAAGATTCTCCCCGAAATGTCACAGTCAATGATTTTGACAAAGTTCAGCATTCACCTGAGATGAGCGACACGTCGAGGGGGACGTGGGGGGGGGGTCAAATTATTCCTGCTCGGCAGACATTTAGAGAGCACTTTGTGTCAGTCGGGGTCTTGTCCTCCACTCAGGGCGGGTGACATAACGAAGGGTGAAAACTCCACTTGATGAAATCTTCTCTGTGCCGCTTCTTTTTTTGGTTCCTGCCTCCTGCAGAACGCCTGCAGTGCCTGCCAGACGAGAGTCCCCGGGCTGCCGGGGCAGAAGGGAGAGAAGGGGACGACTGGAGGGCAAGGTGTTGAGGGAATGGTTGGAGAAAAGGTAAGGTTCATGTATGCATTCAGGGGAGTGAACCAGCACATGCTTAGGCCACAGGCCAACCACACTCAAATTTCTGATTGATAAATATAAATACATTTTTTCATGTCCATGTGTCTTTAACAGGGGGATCCAGGCATTAGAGGACCCATGGGAAACCCTGGAAAAGAGGGGCCGAAGGTATGATTAACAGTTGCAAAGGGTTCTGATGTTTTGATGAAAAAGGTACATACTGTAATCCCTTGATTTCTGAGGAAGTTTTGCTCCAAAAGAATCTTCAAACTGCAGCAGAAGCAGTTTTAAGAGTCTCCGACAAAAACATATGTCGTGTTTATTTGTGGGATTTTTTAATTTAGTCAAATCTTGACATGTGTTGTACAGGCTAAATAATTAATTACGTGGCCCACAATCGAGGTAGATTTAGTCTTCATGTTGATGTTATTACCAAAAAAGATGCCAGTTTTTTTAAGTTAAGATAAGAAATAGCGACTATCTAGTGCTTAATGAAGTAGGAAAAACAGTAGGAAATAATTAGGATCATTTGAGAATCCAAGAATTATCCAAAACCTTTTTACTCAGTTTGGTGAATGTTCATTTCGTTCGGCCCGTGACCTTGACTGCTCAAAGAGTTCCTTGTGTGAATAAGTTTGACAGGTAATTCAAAGAGGAGAATTATGAGGTCACAGAACAGTCAAGAAGACAGCATGTTAGGAGAAAGAAGAAGTTAGCATTAGGCTGCAAAAGAAATATGAATTATATTTTTTTAAATCAATATTTCTCGAGAGCATTCCATTATATCTATGATAACATGCCCTTAAGTTCAGAGTCTGAGAAAATGACCAATCCAAAGTAGTGTCAAATTTGAAATTATATATTGCTAATGTTGTTATGGTACCCATGCTAAATTATCCAGACAAAATAGTCTACAAAATACTGAAGACATGGAGAATCTGCATCATATTTTTGCACATGAAGTTGAACCACAACATGAAGGGAAATTGCTGTGTTGCTCCCTGCTTTTTTAGAGCTAAAGTATCCATTTAATAGTTTCTGTGTCTTCCAGTTCCTTCTGAAATCTGTTTTAATCATGTAGTTACTTTGATGGAAGAGAGATCTGAACCTTATCTGCCGTCTCAGTGAAACAAACCAACTCATTTTGGCAGCGTAAGATGAGACCTTCAAACAAATATTATAACCATAATAAAATGTTTTGAATTTGTAAATAATAAACACATTTAAATTTAATGGGATTAGGGCAAGAGGATGTACCTTCCATGTTGAGTTTTTCCCGGAAAAGCCAAAAGCATCTGCTCGACATATCATAATTCTCTGCACTTTCATATGTTCTTCCTGTTTCCATGGTTACAGTGTTGAACCAAAGTGAAACAGGCCAGGCAATTTCAAGTTGCTGTACAAGAGAGAAAGACATTTGGAAGTTTACACGCACCAGTCGTTATTTTTAAGCCTTTTCATGTTTGGTGGAAAACATAGACTCCCTGACAGACTCTGCTCCTTCCTGCAGGGAGTGAAAGGGGAGAGAGGCTTCCCGGGGCCGACCGGAGATAAGGGGGATGAGGTGAGTGGAGGAACAGGAATATAAAGCTGGGGGTTACTGGACCAGATGGATGTTGTTGTGCAGGCTGTGTTGAACTAAAAAAAAAATGATGATGAAAAAGACACTCAAAAGTTAGTGGATACATTAAAAATAAATACTTTTGAATTTAAAAATATTCATTTTGAAATATAGAGGGAAGATAAAAGAGATGGATAAATATATATTTTAGTTTTTCGCTGAAAATAAATCATTCAGAAGGGTTGATTTAAGAAGAGGAAATTAATTCAATAAGATGTTCTTAGAGCTTACTCAAGATTTTCCTAATCATTGATCTAAACTGGAAATAATTTGAAAGAGAAATAAAGAAAAAAGCCTCAATAGTGACTTGAATCAAAGTCGGAAGATGTCTTATAAACTCTTAACAAAATGTTCTTTTAACAAAACTCCAGAGGAGGATTTTTTTTTTTTATTCTACAAAAAACGAATCAATCAATAAATAAAACGTTAACTGAGACATTGACTGAGTTTGAAAAGTTCCAAACCCAGATAGAAAATGTGATTCTGTCAGTCGGAGCAATGAAATGCACTTTTCAGTTAATGGCTACAACCAACTGTGTCAACAATGGCAGGGGGGTGTGAAGTGGAACTAGAAGTCATTTTAAAACAATTCAACTTCGACAACGCGGCTACAAATGAGAGTGTGCTTCTTTTGTGAAGAGTCTGCATTTCACTCACGGCCGCCATTGTTCATTTATTGGTTTCGATCTATTTTCCACCATTTTCATGTGTACTATCACCCTTTTAAATAAACCAAAGATGCCTCGAAGGGAAAAAAAAAAAGAAAATCTTTATCTGCAGTGGACTGGCTGTTAAAATCTTCTGTAGACCCAAGATTATTTCTCCATGCCTCACTGCTTGATCTGAAATGAAAGACAATAGAGATAATGGAACAACACGATAATGTATTTAGTGGAACAAGCGTGGATAGAATTCATGAACACAGAGTTTAGTTGAAAACACAGTTGTTTTATTTTAAGGAAAACTTATGCTGCGACTATGGAAGAGACATTTCTCAACTCTAATGATTAGGTAAAACGATCAACAAATTTTCAATGCAGTTGACAAACTTTAATTTCATCCAACAACATTTTTCCATTTCATATAGATATGTGTTAAATGACTAATACGTTGATTTTGATCCGAGGCTTATTGAAATACACAAACAGTAATTAGAAATTTGATTAGAATGGATGGAGGGAGAGGGAGGGAGCGAGGGAGGGAGGGAGGGATGGATGGAGCCTTGAATGAAGGGATGAAGTAATGAATGGATGGATGGGTGGAGGGAAAATCGGATGGAAAGATGGATGGAGTGGATGGGTGGATGGATGGATGAAATGGTAGGTAAGTAAGTTATATTTGGGATGAAGTCGTGGATGGAGGGACATATGGACGATGGATGGATGGATGGAGGGACGATGGGTAGATAGATGGATTGATGGATGGATGGAAAGACAGACAGACTGATGGATGAATGGATGTAACGATGGCTGAATTAACAAGCCAATAGTTAGAAGAATCAATGCAGGGATGGAGGAACCGTTGGATGGATGGAGGGACAGATGGATGGATGGTGGTTGGACGGAGGGAGATCAGAGGGACAGATATATGGATAGATGGATGAACGAATAGGCAATCAATGCAGAAATGGATGTCAAAATTTTCTCAGGTCTTATTCCGTTCTACAGGATCATTTTAAACTATAAAACGTCTGAGACAACATTTTAAGTTTGATGCTTTGCGTGATTGATGATTAAAGTTTTCCCTCTTAGGGTCCTTCTGGAGTACCAGGACTTCCTGGAACAACTGGACGGACAGGAGGCACAGTAAGAACTTTCTTAAAATTCTCATGAAATCATTAGAATCTATAATAGACAAACGTTCAGGAGCACATTCAACATTTATAATACTCCTATCTGTGAGCAGGGACTTATGGGGCGACCTGGTCCAGCGGGACCCGCAGGGCCGAAGGGAGATAGGGTAAGGTCTTGGTCTGAAAACCAGATTTTTTTTTTTATTGTGTATTAATATATTTATTTGCAATCAGGGATACGACGGATCAACAGGTCGACCAGGACTTCCAGGACCCCCGGTAAATGATGTTTCCCTTTTAACTTTCATAACAGAAGAGATAGAAACAAGATGTCAGTGTGAAGAACTTACAGAATAATCTACTGGACATGATCGACAAGTAAAATATCAGATTTCATTTTGGGGATCTTTCTCACGAGCACTGAATCATTCTCTTTGTCTTTTAAAGGCCACATTATAAACACATCCAAAGGCAAATCTATAATTCATCAGCCGTCCCCTTGAACCAGTCTTAAACGGACACACACACACATATACGCACACAAAGCCACACCTACACATGCATCCTGATCTCATAAACTGCAGTCTGCGAGGACATGGAATGACTCACCCAACTGAAAAGGGCACAAGCAGCTTCTTGTTTCCAAATGAGATCCTTGACTCCTTCTACATTTACAAGAGTTGACCTTCTTGCATTGTCTATACTCCTTAGTACCTTTTTTTAAATTTCTCATTTAGCATTATTTTACATGGAGTTAAATTCCCTGAAATATGAAAACTAATATGTCACTGAGAATAATAGCAGCTTCCGATGTCAGTGATAGTTCATCCAAAATGTAAAACTGTAAACTCAGTTTTTACACACCCTCATGTCGACCAAGGGTTGGGGTTAAAGTTCCTATTTTAGAGTTTAGAGAGTTATCGGCAAAAATATATTTTTGTTCGAATGAAGCGACTGGAGCGCAATCTTGTATTGAAGCCCCCACATTAGGAATTGTTGCCGAACAACTTAAACAAGTCTATAGTTTAAGCTCAATTGTAGCAGAAGTTTAAAGAATAACAAGCGCTAAAGTGATCTTCTTGTGGTCACTGTTCAACGCTGGCCACAAGTATTAAAGACAATGCATCATGATACAGTGTCTTCATTTTTAAAAGCCACTAGATGGCACTCTAAGTGCGAAAATTATGCCAGGTTTCTTGGAAATAGTGGATTAAATCCAAAGATTATAAAGAAGAGAGTACAATCTAGTGGCCTTTCAAAATGAAGACGCTGTATCATGATACCTCATTCGCTGTTTCACGAAGCTTCATCAACGTGTCACTTCTTGCCACCATAAAGGTCTTTTACAGATGGTTCCAGCCAGTTTCTAGACTGAGTCCAATGGGAAGACACACAGTCCAACATTCTTCCCTATATCTTAACCTTGTGTTGTCTCCGAGTCTCCCGGGCTTCCAGAAATACATATGCAGTGGTGTAGGCTGTTCATCTTGAGACAACACAAGGGATACCTCAAACATATTTATTTTCGGGCCTTCGGGCCAACGCAAGGACTAAACAACAATGCAGCTAATCTTGTTTATTGTTAAATAAACAAGGAGAGTGTACTCTTTAAGCCTGGACTGAAATTCAATCCCTTCCAACGCTTTGGAAACACCGCCCTTATTCAGAGCTTTCAGCATTTGAGAAAAACACTGACCCATGTTAAATGATCTCAAAGGCTGTTTGAGTCATTATAGTCAATTAGCTCACTTATTAAAATATGCCTTGTGTTTGTATATTCTCTTAAATAGATAGTCAGTCATCATAATAGTCATTCAAATGTTTTTTACTCTTTCATTTTGAGATTTTAAATATTTAAAAATGTCTCTAAAGCACAATGGAGACACCAATTGAGACACTAACGTAGAGACCAACTTATATCTGCTATAATGTAAACATTGGATACATTAAGAAAATGCAGTAAAGGGTTAGGATTCTGTCTCTCAACAGACTTTACAAGCTGTTCTCATTTTATTTGCAAAAAACGTATATCTATTTGATTATTTACCATTTTTTTCTGCTGCTGTTCTTTGTGTATTCCACAAATGAGTTATTGATTTTGCTTCCTTAGATTTTAGAGGTTTAACACTGTGCAACAGCTGAAGATTAACTGTGCAGATTTGTTTCTAAGTGCTCTTAATGCTTTCAACTTAATGGAATGTCAATGAGCAGATTTTATTTACTGTTGATTGTGTTTCAGGGTGTACCCTACGTGGAGGGCAACGGGATGAGCAATCTGTACAAGCTGCAGGTAAAGACTCTGGGAATGACTTTAACCCCGGTGTCACGATGATACAGTGATTCATCGAGTTCGTGGCCCACTGCTTTCAATCATGCTGGCGCTGAAGATTCTGTCCCAGCAGTTAAAATGTGTTTGACCCACATTGTGAAATATTGTGCCATAAAATGAAAAAAAAAATGTCTTTTCAGAGTGGCGGAGCATTTTTAGGAGCCCCTGGAGCCCCCGGTGCCCCGGTAAGCATTAGGATGGTTAGCCTGAAGCAAGATCTTTACAATGTGGTGTGACTTTACACTTGCATGATGGCATGTTGACACCTGGGAACCTGGCAGAGACGCATGACACATAATCTGATCGCCACCCCCCCCCACTGGCGTTATCTGGGCTATCAAAGTCAATCATGTTCATTGAGAGTGTCCCTGCGAGGAGACGTCCAGACTCTCAAACAGGTGTCTTTGACCCGCCTCAGGACACACCAAATCATTGATATGCAAAATGGGGATGGCAGCTCAGGCTCGCTACGGTGCCAAGATGAAGTGACCCGATTTGCTAATCAGACCCCTCCACGTCCCTTATCAGATAGTTTGTAATCGCGTCCGGTCCTGGGGGAGACGTTCGCTCACAGGGTTTCAGAACTCTTTTAATGACGAATACAAAAATCTGTGACATCGAATTAGACCAACACGTATGTGTTGTAACATCATTTTACTTCAGTCAGTCAATTGAAAAGGATCTCTTTTTGCATCGTAGATCTGCCGCCCACAGCATGCCGACATAGATTATCACTTTATTCCCATTACATGTGACAAACAGCTGTATAACGTGAGCTCGATCATTCTAAGTGTGCAGCCAAAGGTCACAGCGACATACAAAGCTATAGCGCCGTGATTTACAGACACCAACATGCGAATAGGAAAAGACATAACGTTAACAATAAATTTTAATGACAATAACAGATGTTGGCAGCATGCTAGTTCCCACTTCTTGTTCATGATTTTATTACAGCAATTCATGTCCCTTATATGTGTTTTTCTCTCCCTCAAGGGTCCCAAAGGAGATGAAGGAATTCCAGTAAGTGGAATCTTATTTATGAGCCTTGTCGCTCCTTATAAAGCCACGTTGCCGTGTTGAATAATCACATATGTTATTTAAAACCACATCACATATTTAATTTGTATTCCTTTATTCTAAAGTAATTTGTGTTTGTGGTTCCACGTTATTGAAGTTGGGTTGGAACTACAAAATAAATTACAATTGACTTTGAGTCAGATATTTGTAGGTTAATATGTTAACATTAAATACTAGGTTTTTAAAAACGATTTATTATTATTAATTATTTATTTTAAGGGAGGGTTGGATGGATGGATGGATGGAGGGACAGTTGGATGGTTAAACCAATAGGCAGAAGGATCGATACAGGGATGGATGGATGGATGGATGGATGGAGGGACAGACGCATGGATAGAGGGACAATGGAGGGACAGATGGATGTATATATGGACAGATAGATGGATGGATGGATGGAGGGACAATGGAGGGAAAGATAGATGGATATATGGAGAGATGAATGGATGGATGGATGGTTGGATGGATGGAGGGAGGGACCTTTGGATGGATAAACCAATAGGCTGAAGGATCAATGCAGGGACAGATGGATGGATGCATAGATGGAGGGACAGATGGATGGATATATGGAAAGATGGATGGATGGTTGGATGGAGGGACAGGGGCATAGATGGAGGGACAGATGGATGGATATATGCAAAGATGGATGGAAGGTTGGATGGAGGGACCGATGGATGGATAAACCAAGAGGCAGAAGTATCAATGCAGGGACAATGGAGGGAAAGATAGATGGATATATGGACAGATGAATAGATGGATGGAGGGAGGGACATATGGATGGATAAACCAATAGGCTCAAATAAGGATCAATTTAGGGATAGATGGATGGATGGAGGGACAGAGGCATGGATTTAGAGACAATGGAGAGACAGGTGGATGGATGGATGGTTGGATGGAGGGACCGATTGATGGATAAACCAAGAGGCAGAAGGATTAATGCAGGGATGGATGGAGGGACAATGGAGGGACAGATAAATGGATATATGGACAGATGGATGGATGTATGGAGGGACAGATATATGGATATATGATCCATGATTATAATAATATATATATATATGTATATGTAATTATAATTATGGACGATAAATGGTATTATTCTAATAACATTATTAATGCTTTAATTATTACTAAAGGGGTAACAAGAAAGGAAACACAAAATGTAACATAATAAGATGGTTATGTTAAATGGTTAAAAGTTATTTTTGAACAGCAGCTAAGTGGCTACTTCTCTGGTATCTGTGGGCTCAAAGTTGCAGTCAAAATAAACAAACTGTCTTTTTCAATTCAATTTATGATGTTTTTTTGTTTTGTTTTTGGATTCTCTAAATATTTGCATAATTTCCTTGTTCATTAGGCGCTTAATAGTCTTAGTACATTAAATCCCGCGGGCCTCATAAAATGATTTGCAGAGGTAGATTTCGCCCCGGGGCTTGGCACAGAAACCCATAATGTCCTGCACTTTAAATGGCTGTACAACAAGCCAAATAGACAACCCAACATCTATATCATTGACTCATTGAATCCTTCGTCCTCAAGGTCCTGGGTTTTTTTTTTATTATTCTTGTTTTGTTGCCCAGTTATTTTTCACCCCAATGTTAATTTGACATTTTAATACATCTTGTGAGCAGCCACGGAGGAATGGTGGAATTGCCTCAATCCGTCTCACAGCTGATCCCCTTGGCTTGCCCACTCATCCCGCAGCCACGCTCGCTTATTCCCGACAATCTACATGTGTGACAATTACCTGCACAATCTGTCTATGTCAGAGCCCGTTGCCCCTCTGTTCCCTGTAATGGCATTTCTTCATGGCAGCTTGAGCAAGATGAGGTAGATAGAAGCCGTCGCTTGCTCCCGCCACTGGGAATAGCTCTCTATTTTTAGAGCAAGAAACCAGCCCGGTTGTGATTGTCAAATGGGGCTCTTTTTCTGGACCATCTATAGCCCACTTGGCGTGACAACATGTTCCATAGATCATATAGAACTGTCGGTTTGAGTGTTACCCCCAAAAAATGTTATGGCGGCTCAAGTTCTTCCCCGACTGAGAGAGATGTAAATGTGGAATTTTGACATAGTATCCAGGACTAGATATGGGTTGATAATACAGATGACACAGATAAAAGGCCACTAGATTGTGACCTCTTCTTTATCATCTTTGGCTCTAATGCACTTATTAAATGAAATCCAAATTTAGAGTGACATTTAGTGGCCTTTAGTAATAAAGACACCGTATCATGAGTCCTCATCAACCCATTACTACCGGCTAATAAGTGTTTTTAATAATCTTGGAATTTAATTTTCAAATATTTCATGAGAAGCTCAACACTGTTCTACAGCATGTTGGCATAAAATTAGGTACAAGACTGACAAGGTCTGACTTTCCTAAACGTTCCAGGTGTTCCATCGAATAATTTTAAACTTGTTTTTACACTTTTCTATCCGTCTAACCATGCTCATGGTTTTCATTGTTATCTGCTGCCAATAACCTGATTCGTTAGCACCCCAAGAAAAATTAATTACTCGTCACTTTTGTCAATGAAATCTGTTTAGAGTATGACTTGTTAGACACTTGACACGTGTAGACACATGTTTTTGATTAACATAAAGTAGGTGTATTCTCGTTATTTCCGTGTCTCAACAAGAAGGATCTGTCTCGCCTGCAGTTGATACAAAACTCTACAGCGAGAATTCTGACCTGCTCTAGTAGAAGAACTCACATTTCCCCGATCGTTAAAACGCTGCATTGGCTGCCAGTTTCTTTCAGAATCAACTTTAAAATTCTGGTTCTTACTTTCAGATCTATTCATGGTCAGGCTCCTCCTTACATCAGTGATCTGATCCAGCCTTACACCCGAGCTCGGGCTCTGAGGTCTGTGGATCAGAATCTACTGATGGTTCCTGAACACGGTTCAGGACCAGAGGAGAGAAATCCTTCCAGACTGTTGCTCCTAAGCTTTGGAAGAATCTTCCTCTATTACTTACTTACTAAATTACAAGATCATCACAAAATAAGACCAAAAAAGTATAGATAGTTAAATATAATAATAATCCACTGTGATGTGAATATTTCAGTTTAATTGAACTTAAATGCATCTTATTATGTATAAATCGTGTTGCCTGTCTAATAACAATTACATATTTATTTAGGATTAATTATTAGTTTGATGGTAAATATACAATAAAATAAAGATTATTGCTTTATATTTTTCATTTTTTTCCATTGTCCTTTGTTTTTTTTTAGGATTATTGTACCCTCAAAATAAAATGACGTGAACTATATTTATATATATATATATAAATAAAATGTTTAGTTATTTAACAATTTTTACTCATTTATATTTTGTCATGGAATCATGATCTATTACTTACAGCATTTGTTTGTTACGACAGTTGTTGTTTTTTCTTCCTCTTAAAGTTACTTTCTTTGGGGTGATACACTTAAACTAAAGGAAATGTAACTGTCCACCCCTGTTATAAAGGAAGCTCGAGGGGTGATAATGTTTGTTGATGATAAAGTGAGCTGGAAAATAATCTGAAAAGGTGCAAGGAAGATACCATAAAAAGGAGGTAAAGAAAGAAACCCAACCACGTTTGTGGATGTAGCAAATGAGGGGATGACAAAGATGAGAAGGATAGAATATAGATTGATGCACTGTGACAACTCTGGATTGAAAATGCAAAAAGACAAAAAGGAACTTGAAGCAGGAACAATGCACTTTGACTGAGACTGCTTCAGTCGTTGTTGCTCACACACATTCAATTCATCATCAAAACACAATCATACTACATCAGCAGTGACTTTGTGTTTTTTCTTGTAGGGCGAGCCCGGTGCCATGGGACTGCCGGGGCTGGAAGGGCTGCCTGGTGCCAAGGTAACAAGAAGTAACTAATTAACGTGCAATCGTTCAACGCTCTTGGGATTTTTCGCTGCGATATAATCAGATTCGCTGGCAACTCTTGAAAGGAAACACAATGACGGCTGTTTCTAAACATGACTACACAACATATACCTTTTGATCATTTGTTTGAAAATTAAATGACTCGAAGAGAACATTGATAAAAGCTTCAACAACAAGGAGATTCAAAGACAACAGGGTAGAGCTTAGCTTTACTTCTCTAATTGCTTCTCGCTTGTCGGGTCCCAAAGAAAGAAAAAAAAATGGCAGCAAACGTGGATGTGTTTGGCTTAAAGTGAGGCGAGTGTGTATCTTGATTCTACTATATACATTCTCACAATTATTTTCCCTGGAACAAATTCTTTGGAAGGCCACCAGGCAAAATTTTAACTAGCCTTGTTGACCACATCTTGTTTCAAATGTTCTTGTTCTCAGCAGCAACAATGAAAGTAATCCAACAAACTATCGCAGCTCCCGTTTAAGTCACGTTTATGCTGAATTTAAAAGGAAGGTAGTGATACTACTAGGACTGGGGTCAGAACTTTGGTTCTTTTGTGGCAGCGACCAAAACACTGAAGTAGTACCTAGTATCAAAACATGCTTCTTCTTTCTCTGCCACGTTTTTGTACCCGGAGGTTAAACTGTACGATTGGTTGTAACATTTATTTTACTCGTTCATATGCGAGGAAATACGTGGTTACTAGGACGTTCTGTGGTCACGTCCACAGACGGCGTTCACATGCAATGATTTATCTATTGCTAAGAAAACAGCTTGGAGTGTGAATTTACCTAAAGCTAAAAAAAAAGGAAAGTCAAGATTTGTACTGTGTGTTATGTCATTTTATTATATATTACTGTCTTTAATTAAAAAAGCTGAATAAATGATTGTGTTTTCTGGTCACAATCGTTTATTAAGCTTCCACAAATAACAGATATAGTGTAAAAATCTACGGATATGTTTCATTTTTATCACCAATTCCTAATATTATTGATCAAGGATGCGTCCTGGACATAAGACATTATTTTTTAAATTTTAATTCGGTATTTTTTACTCGACGTAACAAAAGTCTAATCAGTTAACATTAACAAACTCATAAGTTTGTGGAAACTCAAATCTGCATTTCAACAAGAATATTATGAGGAGAAACTGTACAAAGGTTGACAGAAAGTTTGATATTGGCTTTTGGAAAATTGGTCTATTGGAATGAATATGATTGTTTGATTAATGTATAATTTACACATCAAGGTAAAGAGAGTTTCTCCAACTTTGGTCAATGGTCACCATAACAGTAGTAATGGTGACCATTGACTAAAGTTGGAGAAACTCTCTTAACCTTGATCTCTACGCGACAAAACAAAGCACATGCAGGATGTAGGAGCGAAGGTTTCAAATTTTACCATCAAATTAATTTGTATAATGATCAATAATTCATTAATACAACCCACAATTACTTTCTGCACAACACAATGTATCTTTTTTTGAAGAGAAAATTGATTGATCAGAATTAGGAAATTCTATCTTTCACGAACCAGAATCGAAGTGTAGGTGTTGAATCCGGTATCCAACATTTCCGATCGATACCCAGCCCCTGGTTGCTACACTTTTCTTCAAAACTGTTTTTCCATCTGTTCTGGATTCATTTCAAGAATATTCCACAGTGAAAGATAAATCATTTCAACCTTCCACTAATCAATATCCATCCATCAGTCTGACATGGACTGCGTGTCGTCTGTATCTACTGTCACCACTCTGACATCCCTCTTTCTTTTGCCAGGGAGAGTCTGGTTTGCCGGGTCCGTCTGGTCCTCAAGCTTCTCCAGTGAGTTCTTGTTCCACGTCTTTGTTCTTTATTTTAGTTGAAATCTAAAATTGTGAATAAATCTGAGCACTGTATTTTGAATAATCACTCCAGCATTACGCAAAAGGTTGCCGGGTTACTAGATTTATGACACGATTGAGCAACTGTCAAACATTGACTCGCCTCTTTGACTGTTTTATGACTGACAGGGAAAGCCCGGTAGTCGCGGCGAGCCAGGGATCCCTGGAGAGCCGGTGAGCTGCAGCCTCCGACTCTCTTTGAGCTGTCAATTCACCTGTCACTCCTTTATCACTGGCGACTGACACATGGGCTGTCTCTGTTCTCTGACAGGGTGAGCGAGGGCCTCTCGGAGAGACAGGATTCCCGGGGCCCGAGGGACCTCAGGGTGTTGCTGTAAGGATCAACACAAATTCACTTTTCTTTATAATCGCCACAACATGCCTACACAACGCACCTGCAGACAGGACTGGGTTTGGAGTTGTATGTTTCTGTTGCTACACTCATATTTGCACGCACACAGGACATACAGGAGATCATTTAGAGAAAGAAAGTAATCGTCAATATCCTTATATATTAGAATTGTAGGTCTATAATGATGAATTTAACTGGAATCATCAGAAGAACTGAAAAAAGCAACATTTAATTCAGATTAAAAGAGAGAAATAAAATGATCTTCTCAGTCTCACTGAAAAAAAGTCTAACTCATATACTTCTGATTTGTTCTGTCTTTAATTTTATCTTTAAACAAATTTTTAAGCCAATTAATTTCACATTTCTAAAGTGTGTATAACACAAGGATGACCCAAATAATCCTATACATCTGTCTTATAATGACAAATTGTCTACTGCTCTGTGTCTACTCCCTTGTTTCAAGTCCTACAATAGAGCTCTGTACCTCAAATATTTAAGCTTTTTAAAAAACGCAAGTCCGATAATGTGTTTTTGCCTTGTCTTTTAGCCTTTAGCTACTTAGCCATTATTTTTCAGAATCTGTCGCAATCTGAAGGAAAATGACTCAAGCACCCATTTAAGTCCATGCAAGCATGTTAAAAGGAAAAATAATCTTTAAATGAAAAATGACATGTAATTTAGTTTCAAAGTATTTTCTGGTGGTTTTAGTATCTTTAATAAATCCTTGGGCAACGACATGTACTTCAGCTAAGTATCCATAGATTTGAATTGGTTTCATGTTCTCTGAAGTACTTCTTTACTGAGGACTTATCACAAATATATGCTTAAATGAATTATTTCTGTAGAAGAATTTCACTTCTTAACACTTCTTCTGAACAACTTAATATCAATGAAGTTAGTTCAATTAAAAAAAAGACTGATTATTATTGAAATCTTGAATCACAAGTCATATGTGTCAGACTATTTAAGAAATATGTTATTGAGTTATTATTGAATTAATTTGGCATAATATCCATAAATGTTTATTCATTATAAACATACTACCGTAAGTAGTATCAGGCTCAAAGAAACAAAAGTAAAACCACTCTTGTTATTTATCCAACAACTGGTATGAATCTGCGAAACTATAAATTCTAGCACTTTAAATCTTGCCAACTCTCTTTACATGACTTCCATTGATTTATTAATACCTGGCATGCTGGGATCTGTTATCTGTACTATGTTGAATGTGAATCCTTCATAATTTATATTTTACCATATCCAGTCATTTATTTAAATCATAGGAACTGGTTGTTTCGGTATATTTATTTCTATAATATTATGGTTATTGGTTCCAGATACGTCTATATGGATCCCCCAAAATCAAATTGTATAAACTTAAAACAATAACTGATTTTTTACTTAATATATTATTTGCAATTTGTACTTATCTTGAGTCAAAGACACATTTAATATTCATATTTTGACATTTTTTTAAACTATTATTCTACGTGATTTTCTACTCTAAAAAGAGTTCCATATCTGCATTTTAAACATGATGTTATTGTAAATATTAATGTTTCCAACTCCAGCACAGCAGTGAATAATATAAAATAGATGAAAATGAGGCACATTTACCTCCAACATGGCAACAGAAGAACTTGACAAGTTAAATAATAACTGAGTTCTTGTATCTCTAAACCTCTGCTAAAGAACAAAAACATCCTTCAACTTCAATCTAACCACTGTGAATTATGTTTAGCCTTTTAATCCTGGCATGAATGAAGCTGAGATTGTTGGAAGCAGCTCTATCAACGACAAAAAAAAAAACGCACAATCGACATCGCTGCCTGTGTCTATTGTTGATCTTAATGTCAGTGATGAAGACCGAACAAGGGCGACGATAAGACGAGCTATACATCCTGTGCACACTCGCTCGCTCGTTCGCTTCCATGTAATTACCATTTGAGTTCTGTTATGCAAGCGCACAACAATCATTGTCCCTTGGTCGAGATATCTCATTAAAAGTGGAGATTACTAGGAGTGCAACGGTGCTGATCCAATCGAAGGTCTTGATGCACGATGTCTTTGTTTGTGTTGAGCAGGGCCGAGCAGGAAAAGACGGAACTCCTGGAATCAAGGTGAGTCGTGCATATATGCTGCACATTTCCTTATAGATAAAAAAAAAAAAGCTTTTTCCCCTGCCGAGCTACAAAAAGATGGCACAGCAGATTCTTATCCCGCCGCCCTCTCTTCAGCGCCAGCATCCCGGACGCATTAAGCCCAATTTGCATTTCAGACATTCTAAAGATAAAAACTAAACGGAACCCCGCGGATTCAAGGCTTTGTTGACTTTTGGTCTTTTTTACTTTAATTATAGAGTTAATGCTTCTCCAACAAGTGATTAAAAAATGTTTATTTAAGAGGGCAGACGACCCGAGATTAAGTATTCATCACTAATAAACATGCCAAGCCACTTTAAATCAAATATATGACACCAGAGCTAGTCCAAGTCAACAACGTTGCTATGGTAACGTCGTGTCTCGCTAGTTAATGAGTGAAACGCATGTTTCAAGTGTTGAAGTCATCTCCCCAAGTCTCTCATCATGTCCATGTTTTGAACTTAAAGTTCTCCCCATCTGAAATCTTGGCGAAGGAGAGGTTACGAGAGGGGGGTCCATTATGACGTAATAATGGGCTTCACTCCTCCTACGGCCAGTTGTAATCACATACCGCTTTGTTTATACAACGAGTCCCTTAGAGTTTGAGACATACAGATAGATGATGACAAACCTCACTGTTTTACCAATCAGCAGAGTGGGTGTGGTTATGGTAAATGGGATTAAATCTCCAGAAAACATTTTCTAAAGTAAATATTTCAATGAAAAGATAGTTTCATACAAACAAACACATACTGATGAGTACAATAGAGGTCCAAGATCAGTTTAAGAGACACTGAAATCAACACTTTAGTTGCCCTTTACTTAAAAGTGTGCCCAATTGTCACCATCATCATTAGCCAAAAGAACAAGTGTAATCCTAGAATGAAATTATTGGCACATTCCACTCTAGGAACGAGTACTTTCGCTATCTAAACAGTTCATTAACATTATTAAGACCTAGGATAGCCAACCAGTTTTATATAAACTATATAAACATTTAACAGATTTTTAGGTAATGCTCTCCATCTCTTGCCTGCCATTTGTTTAGTCATACTTTATACTTCATAAAGAACCATTACTGGTAGTGTTGGGTTGATGAGGCCTCAAGAAACAGCTTTGTAGTAACGATACCGTATCATGACACAGTGTCTTCATATTGAAAGGCCACTAGATGGCACTCCTTTGACTTTATTTTACAAATTCAGGTTTCATTTTGAAAACCTTAGAGTGCCACCTAGTGGTCTTTTCAAAAGAAGACACTGTATCATGATACAGTCTACTTCATATTATTAACTATAATAAACTTGACCAGTAAATGTCATGGTTTAATGCTTGAAGGACTGCTGTTGTAATTTCTCATTGTCTAGCAGTAGTAGACATTAATTCAAGCAAAGAAATGTATTTTTACGTGATACACCTGTTAGACAAAAGGCTAATGTTTTATGTATGCAAGAGATCAAGTCCATGTCATGACCAACATACGTACATTGCAATCTTCAGCCACCCCGAGCTAGAGTGTACCTTTTTATCTAGCATCGTAAATAAGGTAAGGTAAGGTAAAACTTTATTGAAATAGTTTTTTTCCAATAGCCAGCAATTTTTCATAAACAATAAAAAATAATACATAAAAAATAAAATAAGAAGAAGAACATAAAGAGAAAGAACAAGATGACACAATCTAAGTCTAAAGATAAAGACAAAGAACATAGGTCAAAGAAAAACAACAAAGACAAAGGATACAAAGACTAACATAGAACAGAACATCCAGATACTTTCACTCCACTCCTGCCCCCGAACTCAGAATTGTACAATTTAATAGCCCGAGGAATGAATGAGTCCCTGAGTCTATTTGTTTTGCACCTGGGTAGCAAATAGACTCAGGGACTCATTCATTCCTCGGGCTATTAAATTAAGCTAATAAATGTAAACAATTAATTCAGGAGAAGAAAAGGGAAATTCATGCTGATGTTTGTGTAGATTTTCTGTTGAAGAAGTAACAGTTGGGACACAATTTGTTCGGCCATTTGCTGCAACTGTGTTTAAAATGAGTCTCCTTTGTGTGGTAAAGTTTGATCCACCGACCCTTGTAACCCACTGCTCTTCTTTTAAGTCTATATCTCTTTGTATATTCAGTTTATCATCTGCAGCTGGGTCAATGGAAAAAGATGACATGCTACTAATTAGAAAAAGGGAGATATTACAATTAAACATTGGTCTTTACATCAGTCTATTGATTAACGGCTCAATTTCCTGCGTGAGAATCCGTTCAAGGCAACAGGAACAAGTTTCCAGAACCTCATACGGACGTTTTTTCCTTCCTCCTATTTTACAAGTTTTGGTCACAGAGCGCCCCAATAGCAACCGCAACACTTCATTATTATATTTTTTAGTTGATATCCCTGCAGTAAAATCCCAGCATCTAAAAGTCCTATAGTTGTCTGTCTTGCGAGCGGCTCTGCGGTGGTGCAACAGTGCCCCCTAGCAACGATTATTTCCCTGCAACACGTAGTCCCTGCTCAATGCATCTGGGAGGCACATTTCAGTGGGCAAGATGATAGATATAAGCCTCCCATCAGGCATGCGGGAATACACAGCAGCGGAGATTAAAGCAAGCAGGGAAGAACGGCGTCACAAGAAGGAACCCGCTTTAAAACCCGCATCACAGCAGATTGTCTTTTTTGCATGCCTCCTGTAATCCAGCAAGAAATTGATACGAAGATGTTCCCGGAGGTATTTACCGCGAGCACATTGAAAGAAAGAAATGAGGAGTGACAGAGAGAGGGATTGGAGGGCACAGAGACGGCAGGGTTTTTTTTTTCTTCCCTCCCCATGCTCCACCAGCTGGTCGTAACCACAGGTTTCTCTAAACCAGAACCAGAGAGTGATGCAGAGAAGTCGTGACATTGGAGAAGGAGAAACTTCAGGGTGGTATCACACAATGGATGAGGGATAAAGTGAACGTCCTCAAAAGTAAAGACGTTAAAGTTATTCGGGAAAATATCATCAACTGGCCGGATGTAAATCACAGATCTTCGCTACACATGTGCAGATATGAATAATGCATGACGTTTATTGCTACATGTTACAGAGTACATGTTTTTCTGTGTTAGCTGAGAGAAGAATAGAAAAAAATGCTTTGGATTTCATTTTCAAATCCTGTTTTCTGTTCCCTTCTTTTGCAGGGATCTACAGGTAGACCAGGGGATAGAGGATCCAAAGGAGAACGTGTAAGTTCCAAATTCCTTACCAAGTTCCCAATAGGATTTTAACCCTTGTATTAAGTGATTCAATGGCCTGAAAACAAGTTTGGTTTTTGCCATCACTTTTGGGACATGGTTTCCAGAGATGCAGTGGTGGTTGTTCATCTTGACCCAGAGGCAACACAAGGGATACCACAAACAAATTAGTTTTAAGGCCTTCGGGTCACCTTGACCCTGAGATAACACAAGGGTTTAAGACGACAGTTGTGCATACGCTTTTTTTCAGGAAGGGTTGTCTTTCTTTTCCCCCCTATCACATGATACAAACAATGATCAAAGACGATGCAAAAACACAGCCAGTTAGCGCCACCGGTGCCAACTGAACCACCAGGACAGGTGACAGAGTGGCCTCATTCAGGGAAATAGGTTAATGACACAGTAATTTCAGAGATGACACGGCCCTTAAATTAGTATTGACTGTGGAGCAATTTTCAGGTAAACAGGACTGCTACACATAAATCAACCGGATATATATATATATATAAAAGGTGGCTTGTAGAGCCCAACTTTTATGTAGTTTTGATAAATATATAAATACAATATATAAGGAAAACAAAGTTATTTCTCAAAACTAGTGCGTGCATCCGTGGTGTCTGATGAAGCCAACTTCCTTTTACAATTTTGTTAAATTATTATGTCCTTTTTTTTGTAAAAGACCCTATTTATGACCATTAAATGTTTGATTTTGATCTAAAAAAAAATACGTGTTACTTGCCGGTTGTCATCCATAGTAATCGACAAGAGCTTAAGTGAGGTGAAGAAGAGAGTGTAAGCAGGGTGGAATTGGTGAAAAACCATAAGACTTGTAAGAGTCTTCAGTTGTTTTTATGTTTCATTTTTTTACTGGTTAAAAATAAAGCGAAGCAGCTTTTTCAATGCACTATATGCCCTGTCAAATGATACTGTTTTATTCAAATAAAAATCTATTTGGTTAATTCTGACACGTGGAGGAAAAATGGTGTTTATATGAAGCATTCAGTGATGGAAATAACAGGTAAAGAGAGAATAAGTGTCAAGAAACGTTAACCAAAGAGACCCAATGTACTCAAAAAATTTCAGTCAAATTAAACAATTTATTTTACAGTTCAATGAAGTTCAGACAACGCATTAATAACATTATCAAAAGGTAGCGGAAGAGTCATATCTCAGTGGAAAACCTCAAATCATCTAAAAAAATTCCAGAAAAAAAAGAAATTGTCAATGATCAAAATAAAACTCACCATAATCAAGTAACTAAAAGCGCTGACGAAAAACCGCCAGCAACAACAAGCAAGTTTGCAAAGGAAGTCATACAAGGCAATGCTGTGCAACGAGCTGCGGCTCCTGGTGATTCCATTAAAAAGCCTGATGATTGCTGATTGTCAGCAGCCGTTAGTTGTTAGAAGGACCAACAACACTCTGCAAACTCCCAGCAGGAAATGACTTGACTAAATAAAATGAACCAAAAGAAAATGTTGACAAGAAGAAGACAACCAATGCTGTGTCTCAAATCGCATACTAGCGTACTAAAAGTTAGTATTTTTAGTGCGTTAGTGCGTCTCAATTCTTAGTATGCGAAATTTAGTGCGCCATGCACACTAAATTGGCGTACTAACACGCCCACAAAACTGAGTATGGTTCGATGGACACTAAACAGCCGCCATCTTGGTGACGTTTTAAACGGAAGTTACGTCATATATAAATGCATATATATGCATATACTTACAGGTGCATTTTCCGCAGCAGTAGGAGGATAAACACGTCTTCGCTGCTGATACCAGCTTAAATATCTTGCGATTATTTCGATTCTCATATTTTTTCTTTATTTCTTTTTCCAAAGTTGCAATACGTGCTGCCAGCAGGTGTCGGCGAATGCGTTCAAACAGCTGGTTGAAACATCGTTAAATAGAAGTAGAAGAAGAAGCTGTCATGTGATCTCCGGTTAGTGTGTAGCAGTAGTGTTTGATTTGAGACATACTATCTGTGGAGAATTTGCGTACTAGTTAGTATGTACACTAAACTGATGCATACTTAATTCTAGCATACTAAGAGTAGTATGCGATTTGAGACACAGAACCATTGATTCATTTGTATGAACAATACATTTTAATACGAATTGAGCAAAATGAGTTGTCCTTTAATGACAACAATACAATAAAGCCATAGGTTTTTAAAATGTAGTTGTAAAGTCATTTCCAGTAAGTGTGTAGCAGCAGTGTTTGATTTGAGACAGTTCTACATGGCGAAATTTGCGCACTGGGCAAGTACGTGCACTGTCTTAACGTGTACTGTAAACCAGTGCACTGGGAGAAGTGTGCGATTTAGGACACAGCCAAGATGTTTGCTAAGAAGAGTGTAGCTTCACCAACAAGCCAACCGTGTTGCCTCTCTTTTGTCTCTGCCAGCTTCTTCTTTTTTTCGTAAAGTTTCTTCGATCTTGTCTTTAATCCTCACGCTGCTCTACATCAGACGGATATCCTCAGAAGTGTCAGTTTTCTGCCAAGTTTAATTCAGAGCTCAGGAGGAGTTCTTATGTCCAGACTGAATTCAATTTTTATAAGGTCTGCTGAGTCGTCTTCTGTGTTAATATTGTGAGAAAAGTAGGATAAAAAAAAAATCTATAAGCTGCTGCTGTTTGTAAGAAGCGGAAACACATTGCGAGTGAAAAAATCTCAAGCTGACAAACTGTATACTGTATATATAAATATATATATATATATATATATATATATATATATATATATATATATATATATATATATATATATATATACTGTATATAATATCTCACAATGTCTAAAATCAAGTCAAAACATCAACCAAACCAGGGAATAAAGGGGAAGGAAAGAATAGGAAACCTGGAAAAACAGAAGAAAGAAAAACACAGAGGTCAAAACACTCGCAAGAAACAAACAGTAAATACTGGAAGAGGAGGGTTCATATAGTCCGGGTGATATCTGATCAGCTCTGGCCGCCTGTTGTTAGTCAGGTTCATGTGGAATATAAAAACCACAATAAAAGTAAAACATGAAAATGTTTGGAACACAAGATTAAAAAGAGCATGGAGCATTTTTTTTTTGTGTGTTTAAAGTTTGAGAGTAGTTTGTACATTTTTTGATCCAACCTTTTAGGGTGACCCGGGCATTTCTGGTGGGAGAGGTGTCCAGGGCGAGAGGGGGCGTTCGGGTGACGCAGGCCCTGTCGGACCCCTCGGACCGCCAGGCTTGAAGGGCGACATCGGCCCACCTGGACTGCTGGAAAGTTCAAATCTTCTGGTGAGTCGTAAAAGAGAAAGAAAGAAGCCCCGGGGTCAGTTGCAGAAAGCCTTGAAGTGTTGCCTCATCTCTTTCTACTGAGAAGCCTCGCACAAGTGCAAGGTCAGACGGGGAGTGAGAAGTTGTCGTGTTGCAAATAAGTGGGTTGCTCATCTGTTGCTAAAAACACCTCAATCTTCACAGACATTTAAACACTCAAAACACGGTCACAACACATTCACAGCACACGCATTGGAGGTCAGCGCTTTTATTGTCGTATGTTGGGCTTACATTGACAGGACATACTCTTAAAAGCATTGGGAGCTGACCTGGCATGAACTATCCTCTTAGTTAAAAAGTCTTGTCTATTATCCCCCCCCCTCCCTCTGGAGCCATTTCACTTCCCAACTGGGCTTGGTCCAAAATTGAACATTATAGCATAATGAGCAGGGAAGAAAAAAACATCAAGCTAAGTGTTTGACATTGATAGTCTCTGTGGGTTTAAGACCTCAGATTACCTCAGATGTATTTCTGGTATTTTTGGCTTTTTCAATAACTTAATTCCTTTTTCCATTCAGGGGGATCCCACCTTCATTGAAGAGCTCAAGAAGTTTATAAAAACAGAAGTATTGAAGATTTTTGAGGGTAAAAAAACAACAACTAACAAATCAGTTTTTTTTTATAAATATGTCATTTAAACTTCTTTCTCACCCCTTAGAAAAGTTATCAAGCTCCAGCGCTCTGAAAAAGACCCACGCGAGTATGCTAGCGCCACAGATCCAAGGTCCACCAGGCAAGGACGGGTTGCCAGGACCTCCGGGAGAGCCAGGACCTCCAGGTTCACAAGGTTAGTACTTTGTTTGAAAACAACTTCTGTAAGTTAACAGCCTTAAGTTCAATCAATTATTTAGAATAAGGCTTGGGAAAAAGCTTTAACCATTTGCCTCCCAGCCCATCCCACGTTCACCCTTTGAACTGGTGTTTACCAGTTATTCCAGTTTTTGTCCTGCATTCTATGTAGCATGACCTATTTTTAATATTTTTGATAAGTCAGTAAAAGTAATTGAAATACAGATAATCTTTGCTACAAGAGGCTGATTTTTTTTGGCATCCACCATTCTCTCTGGCCTTCTTTGACTTCTCTCTCGTTCTCTTTCACAAGCTGGTAATGGTAGAAAAACTACCTCACTTAGTTGAAGTACAACTGATGAAGGACAATTTAGAGAAAGACAACAATTGTGGACCAAATGTGAAATCAATACCAAAAAAATACACTTTACATGAAGCTCTTCCGGAAGCGCTGTTGCGACTCAGAAGTGGCAAGTGAAGGCCGCAAAACTGTTAGGCTTGATAGAAAGTTGTTTTGTTAGTCTGTGGCATCAATCGTTATCCTAAAGGTCGTACCTGTTTTTAAAAGGATGTTATGAATCCCAAAACTGTGCTTGAACGATGTGTTACATGTCAGGTGTTAACTGTAATAATAAACTAATGTAATTGAAGGAGATAACTCTGGTGTTTACACTAACAACCTTCTTGGCATAATGAACCGCAACCTGCTTGACTCCACAGCAAATGTGTCAAACTCAAGGACAAATTCAGCCAAAAAAGTTAATCCGGCCCGCAAGAGCTTGAAAAAGACATAGTTGGCTTACAGTACCAAAAACTACCAATGTACAGCAACATCATTGGTGAGAATTAAAAAAGTGTATTTCAACTTGCAATAGTACAATCAACGATTATTGTTGACTATGACATGACTTGTTTTTGTGTTCCATTGTCTGGTAAAAAGTAAATTTTGTTTGGCCTGATAAACATTTGGCTGCTTTGAGTTTGACACACGTGCTTCACAACCACGGCACTTAACAAGCAACTTTCTTATCATGAGGGTTTCTTGGCTATTTCCCCTTTTTTGCTTAGACCCGTATATCATTTCAGACTGAGGGACGGGCCGCGGAGGGAAGGCCAGGAGTCTGGTGCAGAGCAACTCTCGGGGAAAATGAAGACAAATGAAGAATTCACAGGGGATAACAAAGAGTAATATCAATGTGGACAGGGCAGGGGCCACATATTGATACCTCAAGCCCGGGAGTTGGGGAAAGGAGTTTAGTCTGGGACAGAAGTGAAAGAACTGTCTGACTGCTCGCACACTGGTTCACTGGACAGGGTTTTCTTTACTTCAGGGTTGTGCAGATGAAAGTCGCTCTTCTCTTTAAACTTGTATCTACCTCACAGAATCCAAGATCTAATAGATGTTAACCCATCATGCTGCTTTATTTCAGTAATAACACACTTGACAAATGCAATCACCGAGGTGTTTTATCTGTGCTGCTAATGTTGTCCCAGATTTGTTTTGCCTACTTATTTTATATGCTTCAAACGAGTGTTTTACAGATTCTTAATGCAGCATTGCAATAAATATTAATTGAAACTGTGGGATGGGTTTTTCCCTTGATTAACCGAAAAAAAACAACACATTCTTTGTTGACTCATAGCTCCGCTCAACTGGGGAAAGAGTTAGGGATAATATTTCCTCATTATTTCTTGTCATCCTCCGCTGGAGGCTCTAGTCGCCCAATTTGAGATTTTCTGCAGTGAAATGAATTCTTTACCAGGAAAAATAACCCTTTGTTAAAGTTGTTTTACAAACTTTTCTGGATTTTTTTTAAAACAAATAAAAACCAACACATAAAATGTATCGGCTTTACTGTGAAAGGGTAAACTGTGAATGGTTAACTGTGGTAATGTGTTGATGAGGCTTAATGATACAGCTGTGTAGTAAACAAACTGTATCATGATACAGTTTCTTCATTTTGGAAGGCCACTAGATGGCACTGTCTTCTTCATAATATTTGGCTTTGATCTAATAATCCAATGAAAACCTGGCATCATTTTCAAATTTAGAGCTCCATCTAGTGGCCTTTCAAAGTGAAGACTGTATCATGATACAGTATCAACCCATCACTACTTAACTATCTGTCTGTTGACAAAATATATTTTTACTAATACACATACACAATACTTTTTATTGATAAAGAAACAGTGTTTCAGAATAATACAGCTACAGTCATAACGATAATGTTAAAAAATAGTTGAATTACATTTTTGTAAAATATATTTTTCAAAGGTATTTAATTATATAGTCCAAATTTAAGGTCTGTTGCTCTCTTTTCATTTCTAGCTTATTATCGTAATGATATTCTAATGTTTAAACTATAAATGAAACATAATTGATTTTTGTTTTTTTCAATCAATTAATATGTTGGTTATCATATGGCAAGGAATGGCAATTTTATTATTTTACTGATATTTGGAGAGGGGGTTGTTTATTTATGTTCGTTTTGTTCTATTTCTAGCACAAATTACTATTAATTTAATGTGAACCTCCACAATATCTACCTAAAGATGAACAATATAAAACACTGCAATAGCAAATTATAGTATATAATATAGTATATAAGTGTCGTAGCTTTGACAAAAGAACCAATATTTTAGTTCTTAACACGCAGCGAAAAGTACAAAAGCATTCTTAAATAAATTCAACAGCCAGATTGACGCCCTAGGCTACACCAACAATGCTAACACATGAATAAAACAACTACCGCTTGACTATTGCACTTTTGCTAGCCTCCCTTTATTATTTATAATTCATAAATCTGGTCATTTAAATCCTCTACTGGGAGGATAATGTTTTAATGATGTTTGTCAACTTCTAAGCTTATAATGATCTTTTTTAACGGTGCTAATCCCAACATGATACTTTGTATAGCGTCACATCACAAGATGATATATTGTATTATTTATAAACCTTTATGAGCCTATTTATCATAAGATACTTGTTTTGTTTTACTTTGCATTAGTGAATGCTCTTGTTCTACATCATGCTATCCCAGTAAATATCAAATAGAAAGGCTTAGCTACTGATTTTATCTCAAAAGATCATTAAAAAGATGTCAGCGCTGCACTCCTTTCAATTAAACATGAAACACGACTTTGTTGGAAGATGCTTTTATGCTGCCATTCTTTGTCCATTACTGCCACTAACTTTGTTTTCACTCAACATGAGGCTGAACTATCAGTAGTTTATTCATATATGAGCTGCAATTTGGTTTCTTTTCATTACTTTTCCTCTTCATGACTCCGCAGGCCTTGTGAGTGTTGAAAGAAGTCTCATTATTTGGAAAATGTGTGGACACTCTCTCTCCTTCTTTGAGATTCACTTTCGGAGCGTTCATAAGCCTTTTTTTTTTCAAAGATTTCCACTGACATGTAAGCACTGAAGCGCTTCCCCTTTGGGCCAAGCGGCGAAACGCTTGATACCCCTGTCAATGTTTCTGATGCACTCCATGCAAGCGCCGGGCTCCGACTCCATTACTTTAAGCGTCTCGTGGGGAACTATTCTTGCTGCCTCTCAAAATCTTACTTTGTATGCTGTTGTTTTTAGGGCTGTGAAGACTTTGCACGGACTGAGTAAACTTCTGCGTGCGCACTGCTGAGTTGAATTCAAAAGTTGGATTTTTATCTGCTTTGATTTGAGGTTTTTTGATACTTTTTTTTGCCTTGAAGCATGAGTTTTTGTTCTCTACATCTCTAAAGCAAAATAATAGGAGACAAACTTCAGCAAGAATTAATCCACTTAACAACCTTGACTCCCTTCAGTGGATTTTTTTTTTATTTATTGAATCTAATAACCTTTTTATAGTTTGGAGTATGTGTTAAAACACAATAATTATTTATTATAGAAATGCCACTAGTACTTGTTACTTGTTCATTGCTAACATAATTAATGTACTAACTACATTTCAGTGCTAACATCAGTGCACCAACAACACTTACAAATAGTTTTTCAGATGTCAAAATTATAGAAATGAACATATTTTAATTGTATTGTTCCAGAAACCCAGTTATAGTATATATTAGAATACTCGTAGCTGTTGCCATTACAACTTTTTTTTAGGATATCTATGTATGACCTTAAAAAATAGTTTTCCATCTCAGACACATATGTCTATAAACATTGTGTTTTTTTTAACTGTGAAACGGATGAGAAATAATCTTTATATTTCTATTTTTAAACCACTTATTATTCATCCAAAATGTGGTGTGAAGAGGTGGTCAATTTCATTGTTCCAGAAAACCAAATAACAAGTGTATGTTTTAAGCTTTTTTTGTAGCAGAAGCTAAAAGGTTAACATGCTACACAGACAGGAAACACTTTAGGTCAATCTCGCACAAGCTTCCAGCGTAAACAGTAGATTTCCGCCTTCAAATCCAAAGAGACGACAATTACTACGAAAATAATCCCAACCCTTATTCGACATGAGGGTGAAATTTTTATATTATATTACATTCCCTATAAGACCACAGCAAGTGTATGTATGTGGGTGTGATGTCAATTCTCCTCTTGAAGTCTTAAATAGAAACTGTGTCTTTGTAAAAGCCAGTTGGGGTTGTATCATAAAACAGTGGGACAGCCATAAATATAGTATAGTGCGATGGCAATCATTTTATTTTTGTTTTTGTTTGTATTTTCGGATCTGTTTCCTCTTGAATAAATAGTGATTTTCGGCTTGTGAAATCCTCGTCGGATTCTTATATAGCAAGGGATAAAAATTGAAAGTCCTCTTTGCTCTTCTCTGCTCAAACACGTGTCGCCATTGTTGAAAGAACACAGAAGCCCATGATGCCTTGCTAACTCGCTGTTTGCTGGCATCTATTTTGACAGTATGTCAGTTTGTCTTTTATTATTCACGGGTTAGGGGCTGAATTTTCGGGCACAGAGTGTTTCAACAACTCCTTCTGGAGCGTCTTCACTCAGAGCTGCTGCTTTATATAGGCGTGCATTGATGCTATTTTTACGCATGGTTTCCTGGATGGTTGTTAGTCTTATGATGCATCTTGACAATGTGTCTTCATATTAATCTGCTAATCTCACTAATCCAACTTCATTAAAACTCACTTTGAAGAGCTTTGTTCTTATCCTTTTTTGCAGCATTTAAATAATTTAGAATTTTTTGTTTGTCCTCAGGCTACAGGGGTCAGAAGGGCGAACGGGGTCAGCTCGGTCTAGGTTTGCCAGGAGATCCAGGACCTGAAGGACCACCAGGTAAGACCTCCACGACTTTACATGAAGAACTACTTTCAAGAAATGTCTTGATTTCTTTTTTAATGGAAATAAATGAAACCTAGCTTGATTTCAAGGACTGGGTGTGAAAGGTGGGGTAGGGTAAACTTCAAAATTCTTCATTTTGAATTTAAAAAAAAAATCTATTCTGATCGTACCCTGAAAAGAAGACTTTCTGATAGACTAGTCAATAGTCTTGGTCTTGATTTTAATCCTGTTATGGTGTGTCTCCAATCAAATAGGTTGCTAATATTCAACAATTCCAAAAAGTTATTGTGTATATAATATTGGTACCATTTTTTTTGTCTTTGCCTCCATCTGGAAAAGTGTTGGTCTTGTCTTGGTCTTTACCTTCCTCGGTCTTGGTGCTGCCTTGATCTTTGCCAAGGCAGTCTTGACTAGAAGTTGTTTTAAAGGTTATATATTAGATTAGATTAGATTAGATAGACTTTATTAATCCCGCTGGAGATCTCTTTCGGGAAATTGGGTTTCCAGTACACAGCAGACAATAGTAAACAAGAACAAAGTGCAAATAAAAAGAACAACGTGCAAGAGATGACAAAGTGCAAATATAAAGAACATAGATCAAAGAAAATAAAGGATACATAGAATAACAAAATTATTTCACTCCACTCCTGCCCCCCATATTCATTGCACAGGTGACTAAAATGTTTATTTTTTTGTGTTAAAAGATTTACTTAATTGACAGCAATTGAGGTTTGAATGAACAAAGAAAAGTAGTTTGCTTTGGGTTTTCTACTTGATTCTTGTATTTTATTTAATTGAAACAGTTTAATCCAAGGCCCTTTTTTCCAAAAATGTTCAAATTTATTGTATTCAATTCAAATAATTTTTATATTTGCAAAACTCCTCATATCTTCTGAATTCTACTTTTTTTTAAAGTAAAGAGACACTTCTACGGATCAGATCAATTCTTCACGGAAATGTTTCACCGACCTCTCTGGAGTGTCTTTGCTGCAGCAGCCACTATTAGACAAACTGACAAGACCGTAGAAGCACCTGGCTCACCTTACCTGTCAGGTCATCCGTCCTGTCCAGTCAGGTTACACCTCAGTGATACCAGCAAAAATTGTTTTCTGATCTCATCTCAGTATCTCAGGCTCCATATAACTTTCTTAAACTTCGGGTCCAGCTGTAAATTGGACCCCACTGGAGCTGAGACATGCTACTGTGACAGAAGCGTTTATGGTGTGTAACATTTGATGTTACCCAGTACTGATGTTCCAGTGAATACAACCTAAAAGGCCAGCTTGTCCCCTGCTGCTGCGAACTAAAGGATACATTCCCCTGATGGGAAGTTGTGGCCATAGCTCGTTGACTCCCAGTGAGCGACAGTTATCAGTGATCCAGTGCATTATTCATGTCAGGACAAGCTTAAAAAAAAGGACAAATCACCCTCTCGTGGGAGTTTCAATTGTTCTTCACTCTTATGATGGTCAACCCTGCAGCTCTGCTTCACACTTCCATCAAGTTTGTTCACACTTCTTCAACTTTGCAGCCATAATAAAGGTTCTCTCCTTGAAAGGTGACGATGGCACCATGACCAAATCATGTAGACAGGGATGCCTGAGGGACAGACTGGGAATTCAGACCTGTCAAAGAAATATGTTTCTAAGCCCCCTTGAGATTCTGTGTTTTTCTGGTTCTCAAAGGACAACAGACCATCTGTACAACTTACTTGTAGGAGTGCTGCATTTCCTCTCTAATTTGGGGGAAGCTAACAAGCTACGACATGGATAGACCAGGGTTGACAGCTACGGTCTGTTGCATGCAAGTGAAGATGTTCAATTTACAAATTTAATTGACTCAGATGCACGAAAACACAATTTGCTGCTTTTTTTAAGTAGTCGTGAAACATTCTCCCTACCTCAAACTACATCAGCTGTCTCAATGCTTGGTTGGTTCCGTCTCAAATTCCACAGAGACGGACATACAATTCTGATTCGGTCTCTGTGAGATGATGAAAGAAGCCTCCTATACTCCCTGAGAAGTAACTGGCTTTAAAGAGGTGAATTATTTTCATGGAAGAAAGTTAAAGGGTTGTTTAAGTGTCTCTTAAATTTATCTTGGACCACTTTTGTACTCATCAGTGTGTTTCTGTTCGTACGAAACTATCTTTTAAAAAAGATATTTACATTAGAAAGTTTACTTAAGCCCCAACAAAGTAAAATCTTGTTTACCATAACCACACCCACTCTGCTGTGAATGGTCAAACGTCGGGGTTCCCGATCCAGGAAGTTTCCACCTGCAAGGGACTCGTTTTATAAACAAAGCATGGGTGATTACAGCTGGCTGAAGGAGGACCATTATTATTTCATAATGGGCTCGTTTGCCGAGATTTCAGACGGGGGAGAACTTTATAAAGTAATAAATTCAAAACATCATGAAAAGGGACTCACTGCATCTTGGAGAGAAGGACTTTGAAACATACGAGTGAGTCAGGAGAGTTGGAGTTTCACATTAGTTGTTCTTTAAAGGGCACCTAATGTGAAAAGCCAACTCTCCTGACTTATTCACATGTTGTAAATGTTGAAGTCGTCCTCTTCAAAATGCAGTAGTTCATCCATCATGACGTTGCTCCGTTTTGAAGTTATTACTTAATAAAGTTCTCTCCCGACTGAAATCTCACCAAATGAGATTACGGTTTAAATTATACATTCTGATGTCACTCTGGTGGAGGTGTCCTCCCCTAGAGCCCTAAATCGGTTAAGTACCTACATGTTAATTGTGAAACAAAATAAATATTTATTTAAACATGATGAGAGTTCACTTCTGCCCTTGGGTGTTTTGTAATTTGTACATTAACTAGCAAACCTTATTTTTATTATTTGTTTTTAATGTAAAGTTTTAGGAGTTTTAGGGATGAGTTTGAAATGTACATGAGTCCTTGAATGCAACTCGTGTTTTTGTGACCAATCAGAGCAGAGTGAGTGATGTAAATATCTTTATTAAATGAGAGTTATGTGCAAAAAGAAACATACTGATGAGTATAATAGAGGTCCTAGATCAATTTAAGAGACACTTAAATTGGCACAATAGGTGCCCTTTAAAGCAACACTATGTAACATTCTGATATATACTTTACTCATATATACTTTTTCTTCATATATTTCGTTTCATATACACAATCCTGACCTTAACGGTCAAACTTAGAGAAAACAAGAATCTGGTGCAACAAGAGCTCTTTTTTTCTCTTGTAAATAAGTGCACAGGTTTCGGCCAGCAATGCTATGTGCGTTGAATCTGCCTTTATAGATGATCTACTATTGTGTATGAATCAAATGTATCCAATAGGAGAGCTGGGACAAAAACACTCCTATTGGATACATGAGGAGTGTTTTATGACTGGTGAATTCTTTGACATTTCTGTTGATACAAATGGTAATCAAATGTTGTCAAATATTCCTGGAAAAGATAGGAGCCAAGACACATGGTTATGAAATCACCATCGAATCTATTTTTCTACTCTCACCTTTGTACTGTAGCTTTTGGGTAGTGGATTGCCATGAGAAAAGAAAGGGGGAAATAAGGTGTTTCATCTATCATCATATTGTCATGCTAACCCCCCCCCCCCAGAGAAGACCCAGGAGAGGCGAGTGTACGAGAAGAGTCGGTATTCCCTCAGAGGAGCTGTTGATTCCTGGGGAACAGGAAGTCCCTTCTTCACTGATTACCTTCAGGATTGACATGTGAGACAATATGTATTGAGATAAACAGGTCAACTAATGGATGAGTTGTTCTAATCACATTCATCAATCAGGCCCCGAAAACAAATGTGTTTGTGGTATCCCTTTCATTGCCTCTGGGTTAAGGTGAAGTTGTGATGTTGCAGTCAATCCGCTTGAAAGAAGTTAGGAGTAGTAGAATAATAGAGGTGTGTAAGATTGTCTTTGAAGTGAAATCAGTATGGGTCTTGAATCTGTGTTTTCTTCTGCACTTCGTCCTCTCATGTCTATTCTATATATCAGGGACATGACCTCCAGCCATGATTACTTCCCTCATTAAAAACAGAAGCCTGACAGTTGTACTCAGGGTGACAACCACAAACCTATTAATTCCATATATTCCAAAGAAACATGGCAGTGAGACTCAAAATCTCTTGCTTTCCTCGGAATACCTTCTATGATGGATTTCTTCTTATGATCCACCCACTCACAGAACTTTCCACAGAAACCTTCAGAACTCTACGGTAACCTTGTTTGACGCAGAGTAACAGCTCCGCATTCAACCCACACCTTCGACTTTTACAACCAGAGTTCGATGTGGTCGGCCGGAATCAAAGATGAGTGCATTGATGCTGAGGGGATAAACATTGAAAGTGGAATGGACAGAGCTGTGGCAGCACTAGATGGATTTGAGGTGAGAAAAGGGTTGCGCAATTATTGCATTGGCCAAACGAACCATTGAAAGTGTTGTGGCAGAGCACCAGTAATGGGTTGATTTTTGAAGGCTTTTATATTTTTTACATCTGAACCTGTGGGAAAAAAAATATTGTAGGAGGATAGTTTTGTTGCCATTTCCATTCTCATGATGTTCACATCAAGGACGTACAAGGATGGCAAATATATATATATACAGTATATATATAAAGTTCAAACTTAAAGCATCCTATATAGTGTTTATCAAATACTATTGATTGCTATTCTATGTCGAAATTGTCCGATTTGGGTTGAAATGATACAAATTTATATTTACAGTGAAATTTAAACAGAAGTTTTGTAATACTAAACACTTGTATTAACAGTTTAAAATGTATATATTTATATTATTATACAGGAAAATGTACACAAAAGGCTACCGCTTTGTATAATGAACCATTAAATGATGAAGCCTCATGAAACAGCTGATGAGGTATCATGATACATCGGCTGTGTCCCGAGTCGCGCACTTTTCAGACAGGGTAGTACTGTCTCAAATCAAACACTGCTGCTACACACTTACTGGAAATGACTCGACAACTTTTTCTACTACTTTTTAACGCTCATTGTAACCAGCTGTTGGAACCCTATCGCCGACATTTGACAGCATTTATCGCCAATCAAAACAAGTTATTAAGTTGTTTCATTGTGTTATTACTTTTGTTGTGTTGTTTTGTGGTAAAATTATTGTTTTCTCGAGACATTTACGCCGGGTATCTGCTCCGAAGAAACGTTGTCAGTGACGTAGCTTCTGTTTAGCATCATCTACGTCACTAGTGCTGTGTCTCAAATCGCATACTAGCGTACTAAAAGTTAGTATTTTTAGTGCGTTAGTGCATCTCAATTCTTAGTATGCGAAATTTAGCATCCACACTAAATTGGCGTACTAACACGCCCACAAAACTGAGCATGGTTCGATGGACACTAACCACACTAAACAGCCGCCATCTAAGTGACGTTTTAAACGGAAGTTACGTCATATATAAATGCATATATATGCATATACTTACAGGTGAATTTTCCGCAGCAGGATGAGACGTCTTCGGTGCTGATACAAACTTAAATATCTCGCGATTATTTAGATTCTCATATTTATTCTTTATTTCTTTTGCCAAACTTGCAAAACGTGCTGCCAGCTGGTGTCGATAGCGTTCAAACAGCTGGTTGAAACATCGTTAAATAGAAGTAGAAGAAGAAGCTGTCATGTGATTTCCGGTTAGTGTGGAGCAGCAGTGTTTGATTTGAGACATACTATCTGTGGAGAATTTGCGTACTAGTTAGTATGTACACTAAACTGATGCATACTAACTTCTAGTATACTAAGAGTAGTATGCGATTTGAGACACAGCATAGGATGGCAGCCGTTGAAGGTGGCAATGTCCATCTATGCAAACTTTATTTTTTGGCCATTTTAGCGTGCCAATTCAGTGCTCATTGTGCACTACATTTTCACACACTGCTGATTGGGATGCACTCAAAAAGTGTAAGTGCAGAAGTGCACGATCTGGGACACAGCCTACATCTAAGTAAAGACAAAGACACAAAGAAAAATCCCAGGTAGATAGATGAGCGCACTTGCATGCATGAAATTGCGGAGTCGTAAGCAGGTTAATCCGGCCTGCTGGGCAAGATCAGAAAGATGGATGGACAAAATTCCAAACAGATAATTAGAAATTTTGCAAATGTGTTGGCTGGCAACGCAAACTGACTGATCAGGTTTCAGGAGCAGGGAGAGTGACCGTGGCGGAGAAGGTGTCGCAATTATTGGACACAGCTGCCAGAGCTGCAGAACACCTGCCTCCACTCAGACAATCAGACTTCCACTCAGCGATGAATCCACCGAGGCAGGGGTGGAGTGGGGTTGGGGATGGTGGGGGAATGCCACGCGGCTGCTCATGAAAATAAACAGGGGAGTCATTGAAAGAAGCTGTGGCAGGTGTAGCTCTTGACTTGTTCCTCTATTCTAATTTACGCGGCGTAATAAAAGCGTTGATTTGAGGAAGAAAGCATTAAGTGCTGGAATCTTTTATCTGGTTGCATTTGTTTGTGCGAATGAATGCATTTGTACTTTTAGAGGCATCCCAGTATGACATGGGAGTCCAACTCAAATGACATAAGGGGCCAAAATGTTAGACACAGGCCAATGGTACTGACCAGACAACATTTCAGTTCACTGAATCGTCAATAACTTTCCCCCTTTTAACAAAAAAGTCAAAACAGAATTTGACTCAGCTTTAATCCTTAAAGGTTCATATTGGCAGAAAACATCTCTCTGGTTCATATCACCCTCTTCAACACTGATAAATCAAACAGAGACGCTTTGCAAAATTAATTTTATTTTTATTTGTCCTTGAGAGTTTCTGATTCATTTGTGCACATGTAAGCTAAGGTAAAACTTTATTGAAATAGTTTTTTACCAATAGCCAGCCATTTTTCATAAACAATAAAAAAAATAATACATAAAAAATAAAATAAGAAGAAGAACATAAAGAGGAAGAACAAGATGACACAATCTAAGTCTAATGATAAAGACAAAGAACATAGGTCAAAGAAAAACAACAGAGACAAAGGATACAAAGACTAAAACTAAAACATAGAAATGTACATGTACATGTGAATGTACATGTAGGATGTTTTCTTGCTGTAAAACAGCCTCAGGAACGGCAAGACTTGAACACTAGTAATGAGTTGATGAGGCTTCATGAAACATGACACTCGCACACTAGAATGGCGCTCTCTCCTTTATAATCTTTGGCTCTTATCGACTATTTCAATGAAGCCGGGCTTAATTTTCAAACTTAGAGTGTCATCTAGTGGCCGCTCAAAATTAAGAAGCTGTATCACGGTGAAAAATGGTGAAAACTATTGACCAATTATGTCCATGGTATAAAAGACATACAAGAGAAGTTTGCACATGTATTCTACTCACCTGTGAATAGTTCTGAGTCATCAAAAACTTTATTTTGTTTCGGGGGCATAGTGTTTGAAGAAACCTATGCATGCAGGACGATTGAACCTCCAAACAAAAAAAAAAACCTTCAGAAGTTTCAGAAAGTCTTTAGCTCAAGGCCAACTGACTTGCTCTTCATACATACGATTCAGAATTGTATTTTATTGGCCTGGCTTGGCCCTCAAAGGAAACATAAAGAAAGAATCAAAGTGAAAGTGAAAATAAGGCTATTATGTAAAACTATCCTTCCAACACTTAAGATCATGAAGAGAGGAAATGATGTGAAGAGTGGTTTTTCACAAAAACAAACTATTGAAAGTGTTCCAGACAAGTGTTACCAGTCAGTGAGGTTACATATTGTATGGTTACAATTTTGCATTAGAGGCCACAAGATCAGTTATGTTTGAAAAAGCTATGATTGTATATATGAAAGAAAATGATGTAGTAATTGAGTTGTGTATGTCAGAGCTCACGTCTCTTCCTCTCTGTGGAGTCACAGGCTGAAGTCATCTTCTTCATTAGCATCTGCTTGCTATTGACTATAGATTAAGAAGATTCATTATCCTCATCATCTCGAATCGATCTGAAAACTTCATCTTCAAATGGACTGAGACCACAGACCATGAAGGCTAATGAACTGCTGTTCAGAAGAGCTTTGTTGACCGCTGACAACAGAAGGGGTTGATGCCGGCGGAGCGACGGAGATCACGACCATTTAGCCATAAATAGTCCATCGCTTGACCAATCAGGATGCTTTATCTGAACGTACACAGCCATCAATGCTACAGTGGATTGAGACTGATCTTTCGAAGCATATGGACAGTGTTTGATTCCATTTTAAAGAGAACTCAAGAACTCCTTCCTGTCTAATGAGTTCTGTGCATTCGTTTGATCCGAGGAAGAGTAACATTTAGGATTAAAACAGTTAATTTATTAAAGGTAAAAAATGATTACAAAAGTAGGCCATACAAGACCTCAAATACAACAGTTAACAAAGAATGCAAATTATTCAGAAATACCCGAAGTTTGAGTGCTCGGTCCAGTCTCTGTCCGAAATCCTGGTTCACCCACCAGATCCTTCCAGAGAGTGGCTGAAAACCTCTTAGCATGTCTTTTATTTTAAAGACCTCGAGACCCTCCCCAAACATGTGAAGTAAGTCGAGTATACAACTTGGGGTACAGGATATTTTGCAAAATCTGACTCCATTATGAACAACAGATGTTGTATTCATGCCTTGACCTAAACACTGATGAAACAATGAATCTTCAGTCTTCCTTCACACTTGTTATCTCGAACCAGGTCTGTAGACCATAAATTCTGGGTCATGACATTTAAAGATCGTTCATGCTTCCTATCTCAACATGGAGAGGATGCCAACATGGCCGCTTCCTCCTTCCAACTCATATATCTATCACAGTTTGGCACTATTGTCGCACAGAGGTCTATGTCAATGGTATCGGAAACGCACAACAAGGTTCATACAAAGTTGAGGCACAGATGCTTAGAGCCTTCAACTTTTGAACCCTGCTCTTTGGGAATAACGCGTTGTTAAAAGATAAAATACAATAATGTTTGAACTCTGAATAAAAGATAACATTATCAATGTTCACAATTGAGTACATGAAATGAGGATATATAATTTAACCCTTAAATGAGTACATATATATGGATCAATCTGAGGATATATCTTCAATCATGATACAGTGTCTTCATTTTGAAAGACCACTAGATGGCACTCTCTTCTTTATCATCTTTGGCTCCAATTCATTAATTCAACGAAACCTGGCATCATATTTAAACTAGAACTGCCATCTAGTGGCCTTTTTAAAAGCACTGTATCATGAAACAGTGTCTTCACGACACAGCTGTATCATGAAGCCTCATCGAGCCATCACTAGAAGATTTTGGAATCACTGTGACTAACTTTTGTCCCTTTTTCCCAAAACCAAGGTCCTCCAGGAAGATCAACCGAGGGCCCTCCTGGCACCCCAGGGCTTCAGGGTCCTCCTGGAACATGTGACCCCGGAGACTGTCGGTTAACTCCCTTATGAAATTCACGGGAGGGTCCCGCGGCCACCAGCGGGACCTCTTCACTGCATAAGGCACCTTCGTCCCCTCCGGCTCGCCCGACCTCTTTCATTCACTTTATTTTGACGTCCGTCGTCGGTCGAGCTTTTCTCCCGCTGCTGTTCGTGTTGTGCGTCTGACAACAAACAACGGTTCGTCCGCGGCTTCAAAGTCCTTCGTTTTTTAAGTCCTCGAACTGTGATGATTTGCATTCCTCGTCTCATGACGTCTCTCAAGGCGATGAAGTTACTTTGCTTTGTTCCGCTCGGCCCTGATCTTATTTGTTTTTGTGCCCCCTAATGGGCCGGCCTATGCACCCTTCTGTTCTTACTCAGATAAGCTACTGCGTTGGCAGAAGGTACATTGTGTGTGTGAGTGTTTGTGCGGAAGATAACAAGCAATGGGTTGAATTATTATCCTCCTTAGATGTAACCAAAGTGCAGTAGCTACGTTTGATATGGAAAACTATTTATGTGACGAATGTCTTTAAGGCGTACTAAATATAGTACGCACTATTTCTGTAAATGATTAACACATCTGGACGACGAGTGTTGCCTTTTATTTTCTCACTCATGCCAGATTTATTTTTTTAAACAATGCTCGCTACTATCCCAGTTGCTTCATTTGATTGCCTTAAATGTAAAAATGTTTGTTTTTTGAAATAATGTATTTATGATGAAGGTTGTTCATTTTAGTTTGGGTTTCAGTCCATATGCATTTTAACCGTTTGAAAGTTGCCCGGATTACAATTTTCAATTTAACTCATGTATTTGAATTGAGATAATCAAACCACAAGTTTATTTATGGGATTTTTTTCTTTTCATGCTTGTTTTTAATAATATTTCAGCCTCTTGAAGTCAATGAAGCGTCACCAAGGATTTCATTCTACTTTGATTCTCGAAGCTGAAAGACTTCTTGATGAAAAATGAGAGTTTATTTTAATACACTTGCTGATATATTTTAAAAATACTCAGAGCTTCATTTAGCTTTATTAGCTTGTAGCTAACTAGCTGAGAAGCTAAATTCCCGCCAAAACTTCTCAAACAAAAGTTCTGAATATAACAAGGTACATTTTTATTTATATTTGTAAGGTAATTAAAGGGCATTGTTATTAGGAATAATATAGTTATTTAGTTTTAAATAGGAAATACTTCTCCTGATTGTCAAGACAGTTCTACCTCCAGGACAGAGGGTGGCGTTGTGACGAGGCCTTTTTTACGGGATGGAGGAGAAACATATGGCCGTTGTTATCTTTAATGTTCATCTGCTCCATGACCAGCAATAGGACACGCATGTTTGAGATGCTTCATCAAAATGATTGTTGGTTCTTTGACGTAACTTTCTCCGTCCGAAAGTCATCCAGTTTATTCAATGTTTTGTGCTGTGAATCTGAAATAATACTTTGACTTTTAACGTGGGTTTTACTGTAACCGGGACCTGACAACATTAAGATCATTGTTTAAGATCCATCTTTAAGGTCATCACTGACTTTGTTTTTGTTTGTCTGATTTACATCGTTTGGAACCACCATAATTAAATAAGACACCATTGATCCAAATAACTGTTGAAAACGATCTCAATCTGAGCGTTATGTTTGTGAATGTGTGATTTTTATTTTTGTGACCAAAAAAAACAATGTCACACTTTGCTTTCAGAAGTTTAAAAAATGGGCCTCGGTCATTTGCTCCATGTATCACTCTAATTTGGGATTTCTTGGGTCCCCTAAATTCCATTTGTGAGTTTAAAGAGCCCCCTGCTGGCCACTTCGATGTCCCACTTTGTTCATGTGAATGATTCTTCTCAGTCTGCTGTTTTATTATTTCTTGTCCTTTCATCGCGATCATTTTCATATTCAGCCCCCACAGGGACAATAACCTTGACCAGCGTCACATGAGACGGCTTGTGATGTAAACTTCCTGCTTCCGTCGCTGCTCTAATGATGAGAGGAACAATTTCCATATATTGACTAACATTAATATTCATGGGGTTCTTACTTTCATTCTGCTTTAAAAAAAAAAGCCCGATACGAGGGAGATTGTCAAATGTTTTCATGCTCGAGGACGAGCCAAGAGCTCGTCCACAGAGTTTGCCTGGCGTGATGGCAGGAGTTGACCCTGATCCTGAATATAATCGAATCTTGTAAATAAACGTGTAATGAGGTGAAATATGGATCATCCTCTCAGCGTGCTCCTTTGGATTTAAATGATCTCCCTGCTGTTTTCGGTGTAACTCATTTTACAAGCTCGTCGCCTGCTGAGACATTGTAATGTCTTTCCAAAGTTTTTTGTTTCACTGAATATATCTACCTCAGTTTTCTCTTGGCTGCTTCTTCTTTAAGCTATTTTTAGGGGATTAAAAACAATTTCTGTTGGAATTCATGTAAATTTACATCACAGATGGCCTCAAGTGCAAGATATAACCGCTTTTATCGCTGACTTCAAAATGCTGCATCTTTGACGATTGTTGTGCAATAATGTTCTTTTTGTGGTTATTATCATCTTTTTTTGTTCTTACAGCTGGTATCCCAGCTCCTGGATTTTATTTGAATAAAGGAATGTGTTTGTGTTGTTCCCTTTATCCCTTTTTGTTTCTGTCGAATCAAATCAAATCCACCTTAAAAAATCAAGGTTAATCACACACGACACTTCCATTTATATTTGTTTTAACTGAATGAATCAGTGTTCTTGGGAGGAAAGAATCAAATAAATCCACACGACAGAAATAATAATTGACTAGACTTAATGTGAAAACGTGTTTTCGAGTTGCAAGTAAATAAATAAATACAACTTACAATTATTATGGATAATAAATGTGATTAAATGATAAAAGATAATATGGTAACGAAAGGGCAGAAAAGTAATTGGTTTTTCATCAATTTATTATTTTTAATTCATGTTAATTTGCAACATATTCCCAGGGAAAGTTAGTCACAATATAAATAATTGATGAGATCTTAGTCAAAATAAAAATAAAATATATAAACTTATTATGACTCAAACTTCAGTGAGAAATAGAAGATGGAAAAAATAACTATTGAGGGGATTTTTAAATCAAATTCCCAATATTGAGATGATCAATGGTATTGTCAGATTTGGTGGAAGATGCTAATGAAATATATTTTATTTATTATGATTTATTTAGTTTAAACATTGTAAATATTGTGTTTAGGATCATTAGCCAAAAGAAATATGTCTGGGTAAATGAATCAATCACAGAGCAAAAATTGAAGTAATACAACATAATGGGGTAAATACAACACATTTGAATTAGATTTACAATATAATATATCATTTAAGTAATTAAGTAATTTCAATATGTACAAAGAAATGAAAATTTTGAACAAAAATACGATTCCTTTGCTCTTTAGTTTGGTAAAGAAGAAATAATGCTATGAAAAAATGTTTGAAATGTGATGTGTGTGTGTGTGTTTGTGTGTGTAGCATCTTTCATTTGATTGTGTGCACTCAATGAACACAATAACGGAGTCATGCTTGTATTTAAAATAAATTAAAACAGTCTTAAGTGTTTTTTTTATTTTTTCTCAGCGACCCCACCCCCCCCAAAAAAAAAAAAAAAATACTCCAATCTCATCCTGAACAATGAGGCAGAACATCAAACCAGTTTGTTTTATGAAATAAAAAAAAAAGAACAATTCAAACATTTGTACAGATTTACAACACACACTGAGGTCAGTGTGACAGAACCGCTCTGGTTTATTAAGACGTTTGTTTAAAAATAAAAACAGCAGGTTTATTAAACTCTGACAAGAGCCTGGTTTTGGGGAAGAACCGGATAAGATTTCTTGAGAAAAAAAACAAGGTACGTTGGAGAACATTGCACTGGGCTGTCTGGTTTAATCATGGCTACTGTCAGCACACCTTGTTATTGCAACACGTGGTGAGGGAACACCACAGTGGAATTGAGCGGATGTTGTTGTCTCGAGAAGAGATTCTCCTCACACAAGACTGGAGGTTAATGGATCGAAGGCAACACAAACCACAGCCCGGGAATGATCAATGTGCGCTCGGGGAAATGATCCAACTGTCTTTTTTTGTCTCGCTTCTCTAGTTTCCAGCTGGTCCTTTGACGTCCACGGCCTGGATGCCCGCCTGCAGGTTACAGGCTGATGGATCGCAGTAGCCATTAGGACCGGCGGCGCCGGGGTGACCTGGCACGCCGGCCTGCCCGTGAGATCCGGGGGGTCCGCGCTGACCGTCACGTCCGTCCCGACCATAGCCAGGCTTGCCAGGCTCACCTGTGATGACACAGATGTATTGATGAGACACACCTCGTCTCCTCCTTTTTAGTTCACTATCTGAAACTCCCAGAATCCTTTGCTTTCGACCAGGGCTTTGTATTCAAATATCACATTTTTAATATATTGTTAAAACTCTGCATATAATGTCAAATGTATGACTTATATTGAAGAAGTATACTTGAAGTTTACTTCTGACGAACTATACTTCAAAATAGTACACTTCAAAGTACACATTATGAAATGTACTTCAAGTACAGTAGACTACTTTTTACCTGTGTTTTTGCGGTGATCCAGAAGTAAAGTGTGCAAAGGATTATGGAAGTGAGTTTTGAGTGGCAAAAAACAGACTTTTATGTTGTTATTTGAAGATACACACATTTGCTTTGAGGTATTACCCATGTTATAAATCCACATGTGTATGATCATGTAGTGGTGGAGTTCAGGTTTTTAGAAAATAGTAATAGTGTTACCACTTGCATTACCTGCACCTCAAAGAAATACATGTACTTAAGTACATTTAGAAACATCCCCACGTCCTTGTCTGTCTTGACATGGTGGCGTAGTGGTAAAAGAATACGCCCAGGAAACTAGAAGTATATACCTTGTACTTTGGTATTATAGAGAGTAGTTTACTTTGACTATACTGTTGTAAACCAAACTGGAAACGTGGTGTGTATGCCTAGTACATTGTTATTATATTTATATAAGTATAATTAAAAATACACTTCTGTAGACTAAAAAAGTTAATATTTAGTCCAAACAAGTATACTTCTAGTACACTACGAGTACATATACCTTGGTATACCTACTATTCTTGCACGTAAAATTCAGGGTGGCCAGAATGGTTAGAAGGAAACAAGCATTACAAGAGGTTGTGAACATGTCATCAACGACAACAAGTCAATCTATCACATTGGTGTCAAACTAAGCTAATATACCACTAAAGGGGAAAGAGGTATTTCCAATTGATTTTGTTTCTGTTAATGGTTTTCTTTTACACATTTGTGACCCAGGATCTGACTAAGACCTCCATTTTGTACAGAATTTAATAATGTGTCTGGATTTCATGTTCTGGAAAGTACTCACCAGGTAGTCCAGGGGGTCCCTGTTGACCTTTAGGACCTCTAGCCGTGGGCCCTCGAGAGCCCCTGTCACCCATTTCACCTACAAAACGTGTCACACGATTAGTTCTCCACGATAACCGCAGTCATATTCTTTTCAGTACCTTTGGGTCCTTTAAGTCCAAGAAGCCCGGGTGGCCCTTTCAGTCCAGGCAGGCCTCTTGAACCTCCTTGTCCTGGGAAGCCGTTGTCTCCCGGAGATCCGGGGGGCCCCGGAGGACCGGGTTTGCCGGGTAGCCCCGCCGCCCCGGACTCGGGCCTCCTCAAGCTGGCGGCTAACTGTGCCAGTTGCTCTGTAACGCACAGGGAGACGATGATGAACCGTCGCCTTGAGGTAAACAGTTTGTTGTCAGGGGGGGTTTCATATAGTGACACCGGGTAATAAATCATGCCACAGCAGCTCAGCCTCGCTCCTCAGAAGCCAAAGATACACCTGAGATCTTTAAGAGTTCTCCTGTAGAGAAGGTGAAAACGTGGTCATGCCACTCCCCCCCCCCCCCCCCTCCTCGAGTCGCTACTGTTTTTAACCTTTATTCCATGAATCATCCGGAGATAATGTTTTTCATTTCAAGCAACCAAAAATATATTCATGGAACAAAGGTTGTAATATTTATCTCCTAGTTGCTATTTTGCACTTAAAATTCAGTTTTTTCTGCAGTTTGATGAAAATTCATGAAGCTTTTTTTTTTTTTTTTTCTTTTTAAAGATTTTCTCTTCCAGGCAGACTGTTCGCTCGGGGCGGAGAAGTGCAGGTCTGCTGGAGGTGAAATACATTTTTTATCACATAAGGCATAAAAAAGTAATGAGCGCTGGAGATGAGTCGAGACCAAAGAATGAGGAGAACAGAGGTTGTGACTTGAGTGAAACATTTCCAAAGTGCAAGGAAGAAACCTTTCATCCATCAAACAAACAGAGGCTGAAGCTTATTTCATGTTTTGGTTATGAGGGGCTTTTTTCTCTTTTTTTTCCAATCTGCAGAATATTCCGCGGGAAATCGGATCAATGAGGCGACGGCGGGGCGGATGAATGTGTGGCTGTGTGTAATGAGGCAATCTGAAAGACTACAGGTGTAAAATGAGCCCAGTGGGGGGGGTTATAAATGGGGTCAAAAGCACATGAGGTCTTACCTTGCATGACTCGCATACAGACTTGCTTTATGTGCTGATCGCTCGGCTCTTTACCCTAAAAGAAGAAGAAGAAGAAGAAGGCGTCGTTAACTCCGAGTCAGCGGAGACGACAAGTCGAGCAAAGAAACAGCCTTTTCTGCTCGTGTCATTTGTTACACCGGGGCGAAGAGTTAATTCCGTTTCGGGCGACAAAGTGACATTTAACTTATTAGCTCATTGAAAATTCACATTTATTCAAGTATGTTCCAAATGATAATTAAGTAAGCATCCTTCAACAGTCTGGAAAGAAGATATTAGATGGAGATGTTTAAAGAAACAGCTGTGTAGTGAATACACTTTATCATGATACAGTGTCTTCATCTTAAAAGGCCACTAGATGGCACTCTTAGTTTGAAAATGACGCCAGGTTTCATTGAAATAGTAAATTAGCGCCAAATTTTATAAAGCAGAGAGTGCCATCTAGTGGCAATTTAAAAATAAAGACACTGTATCATGATACACAATTTCCCTGGTCATGTTGGCTCTGTAGCTTTTCAGAATCTTTATGCTTAACCCTTGTGTTATTTCAGGGTCAAGGTGACCCGAAAACAAATGTAATCGATTTATCCTTATTGTTGTCTCAAGGTGAACGACCTCCCTTCCTTCCATAAAATACATATGCTGTGGTGGAGGTCCTTCGCTTTGGCCCAAAAGCAACACAAGGGATACCACAAACACATTTGTTTTCCTGGCCTTCGGTTCACCTTGACCCTGAGATAACACAAGGGTTAAGTTAGTGTCTAACAGTTAGTAACACATTACGCCACCACAGCTACATGATCTTATTTGTTGAGTCAAGTTTGCTGGTTACTATAACTAAAAGAATAATGAGAACTTCACCGATCCAGCTGATCACGTAACAGTTTCCCGATATGCAATCTGAACGTTTCCTTGAAATATGTTCAGAGAAATTTAGCTTCTTGAAGCACTTCAATTTTTTTTTCAGAGCATCAGAACTTGAGTTTGAAACTAATGTAAGGCATCAAAAAATAGCTGTTCAAAGCAATATATTATAAATGATAGTCCATCACTAGTTCAGAGGAAAAAACAAATCAGCCCGAATCATGTGTTATCGAAAGAACCACATAGAGATTTAAATAAATACATTTGCTTTCAAGCTTTCTTTTGACAACTTTTCAACTTTCTTACAACTTCTTGCATCATTGGACTGAGTTCATGTTGTAAAACTGTTGGCCAAGGAACCTGAGAGGGTCACTTGAGATTGTACCCTAACTCCACATGAATCCCAAAGTAAAGGTGTCATTGCTCAGAGCAGATGTAGCTAAATATAAGTTGGACCCATATTCCATAAAGGTCAATTCGACGTTAATTAATTTCACGTACCGCAGGACCTTGCGTTCCCCTAACTCCAGGTGGGCCCCTGTTACCCTGCATTCCTCGTGGTCCAGGTGTACCAGGTGGTCCTTCTATTCCCGGCTGACCTCGGCTTCCCTCGGGACCTCTTTTCCCAACTTCACCAGGGTTTCCGACCTTTATTGATCATGAGAAAAATTGAGCTTGATGCAGTTTTTCACAAGTACATAACTCATTAAATATAACTTACATCTCCTTTAGAGCCTGCCTCACCAGCATCCCCCTAGATGCATTGAAAGAGGATAGAAATGTAAAGCATCACCTTCACCTTTTATACTTTTTATGTAAATACTTACAGTGTCTCCCTTGTCTCCAGTGGTCCCCTCATCTCCTTGTCCACCCTAGAAAAAGAAACTTTGAAGTAACGTGTGCTGAGCTTCAATTAAAATCCTATGGTCTCTAGATTCTGTACCTGCTCCCCTTTAGGTCCATTATCTCCACGTCCACCCTGAAATTACGAATCCATTTGTAGTTTAAAAAAACAGTATATTTAAGAAGATATTTTGGTCTGCAAACAAATATTCTTACCCTCTCGCCCTTCTCTCCAGGAGGACCAGGTGGACCGGGAACTCCTGAGAGGCCGGGATCACCTTTGGGTCCCTGAAACACGTCAATTACTTTTTATCTCATCCTCACTCACAAATCTGATTAAATGAGCCAAAAGTCAGTTTACTTCAGAATAAAAAGCTTATAAATGCTATATCATATTATATATATTTGATATGAATGTTGGAGAATAATCCGAAGACCACCGAGGTGACAACCACCTGACTAATTGCACACTCCTGGTCTAAGTAAATAAAGACTAAAGTAACTTTTATCATTGTCACTCATGCTCATGGACATGTTTGCTGTTGCTCTCTGGTCGGTGACCCTCTGTCCGAGGAATTCCTAGAGAACAAGGATCTCTTTTAGTTCTCTGCCTCCTCCTCTCCCCTTACTGTGAAAATAGAGATTATGTGAGATCCTGCCCAGTTCCATTCTGGAGGGCATTCCAGGGAAACAACAGTGAGGACTAGAACCAGGAGGCTTTCCTCAGAGTCTTACCAGTAAGACTGAGAGAAAAGAACATTGTTTTAACTGAATTTAAATAATTTAAAGTTGAATTGAAGGTTCATTGTTATTAACTACATTAGATATCCATTATCTCTGCTACTAGAAAATATATTTAAGTCAATACTGATAACGATGTGTTTCATAATACTACTTTTTTCAGTTGCTAATCTAGCACATTAATGGGTGTGGGGTATTTTTGAATATACATTATTTTTTATCATGTATTCTAGTGTCATTTAGCACACATTTCCTGAACTCGTTTCTTCAAAGATTGCATTTGTTATATAAATGTTTCGAATGATTAGAGTCATGTATGACCAGAAGCTTGTGTCTGAAACAATAATAATATCAAAAAATAATATTTCTAAAAGTGTTACATTTTCCATTGATTATTTAAGGAGCTGAGCAGTATTCATTTTTATTTCACTAAAATAAATCAGACTAATTCACAATGGTTAAGGTGGGTTTTTTAGGTGTTAAAACTTACATTTTACCCCTTTTATTTGCTGTACATTCTTTTATTTTGAAATATAATAGATGATCAAACACCAAACTTTCTTTAACGAGAACCCAAACGCTAAATGCTAAATCTTGATCTTGCATTCTTCAACATGTTTTGTTGAAAAAAAAATAAAGCTATAACTAATTAAACATAGTAGATTTTCTTGTGTTTGTTTTTTTATTTAGAAAAAAAAATTTAAACTACAAACAAAATGACAAAATAAACTTCAGTTGCCGACATTAAAATCCAACATGATTATTGTCCTTCATAACAAGATATTCCTATGACTGTTTGGGCATATTAAACATACCCCAAGAACAAACAGTTATTAAACATCTGCCATCTTAAAGTGCATCCGTGAGCGGAAATCTTTGGCTAGAAATATAAATGAATTAAGGGGTTACGAAACTTACCCTACCACCAGGTTTTCCAGCTGGACCTGTGGGGCCTTTTACTCCAAGATCACCCTAAAGATTAGCAGAAACACTCACATAAAAACCTTAATACAAAAGTTGAAAATAAATTAAACCTGTGTTATACTTACACCTTCACCGATCGGACCAATGGGTCCAACCTCTCCCTGTTCTCCACGTTCACCCTAAAAATATACAACAACTGAGTTCTATTTTTTATAGATTTTGAGATAAATATGTTTATTTCTTTAAGTAAAATCACGATCATGCTTACCGTTTTGCCAGACGATCCGATTGGTCCAGAAAGTCCTGGTTGTCCAGAATCTCCCTGAATGATGGAGAGTTTAAGTGTCAGTCTTCTTAAATTTATTTCAAGCATCTACCAGTGTTGGTCAAACTACCTTTGGGCCACCCAGTCCTTTTGGTCCCGACATACCAGGCATCCCCTAAAAAAAAAAGGAAAAAGACTTGATATTGTTGCAGCAGAATTCTAAGGCAGGAGAAAGACGGCAGTAAATCCACCCTTGTAAAAGGAAGGCAATGGTTTATGGGATAATAAAATGAATTTGTGTGAGCTATTGACCCAAATAAGCTCCTAAAATATGGGCTTGATAAAAGCGCCCCAGGTTTCAATTCAGGTGATGACTTTTACATCCAGATAATCGTTTCTCCTGCTGCCACAGTCAGGTTGTTATGTTTGCAGACCGATTCTCATTAGGACCTTTCATTAGGCTAATCATGGATTAGCAGGATGGAAAAACATTTTTCAAATATCTGCCCCGGGAGAATAGCAATTACTATCTCACACTGTCGGATTTTTCCTGCATGTGGGTTACATTTGAGCTAAAAGGAATAATATAATTCTTTTTGATGAATGTGGCATCCTTTTAACCAAACGGAATTGGAATCTTGGATATTTAGACCAGCTTTTTAATCATAATCCTCAAGGTCTTCCCTTGCTTAGTTTAAGGTTTATGATTAATATCTCGTAAAAAGTGTAACGGTTAAAGCAAAACCTTTTTTAATTAAAATAATTCCGGTGAAGTAGTACATAATTTAGCGTGAACTGCCAGAGGAAACTGGAAAGGCCGGCCATGACGATAGTGATTTAAAAGGGTAGAGGTTCGATTTTCATTCAGAGCGTTAAGTATTTCTCACAAAAGTGCAAAAAAGAAGAAAACCCCAGATAAAAAGATGGTAAAACCATGTATTCAAGGTCTTCCATATTGTTACCATAAACAAAACACTGTCATTGTGATTTTCAAAATTGAAATGTCCAATAAAAGTGTTCCATCATCCAAGTATCTACAGGGAAGTATAATGGACATTCTGATGCATGATGATGGATATTTTGTCGACTTTGCTGAATTTTCAGCAAATACATACATTTGGCAAAGCCTCCCACACGAAAAGAAACCATGTTGCTTTACTATATCATTATTAGGTACAAAATATATGTTCCTTAAGAAAACAAAAAAAACATATCATTTTATTCTAAAGCTCGCTGCTTGTTTCTATCTTCTTCATGGCTCATTTTCCTCATCCATTAACCTCAGTTGGCAGACGGGCAAATCAATTCAAATCAATGAAAAAAATATCATGATTCAAAATTAAAGAATCAAACCACTATATTTTTGATGGCTCACTAGGAACCAGGAATTGAATAAAGGCCACAACAATATATCCACCAAATACTAACAACTTGACTGCCCGTTGGTTAGATTCTTTGTGTTTGCAAGTTGATTTGAAAAGTATTATTTAGTAAAAATAAAACAAGTTGAATTAACAAAAAGAAATTTGGCACAGTCTGATAGAGGTTGTTTAAGTTTGGTGATTCTTATTTTATTTTTTTGGCTATTTTAGATCTGAGCATTGTCTCAATTCCGAATCCTTCAAAACCTTACAGGATCCAGATTGTATTATGGCCATTAACCAAAATTTACAGTATGTTCCTTGTGTCATTATCAACATATCCTGAAAGTTGTAATTCAGGCAAAACTATTCATTTTCTAGAAAATACATCCTTAAAAAGATTTTTACATCCTTGAGAGACACATTTGACTTAAACGGCAACTCTTCTGACTTACTAAAAGGGTAAAGTCTTCCTCTCCAATATGACAAAGTTTTGAATTTATTACTTTATAAAGTTCTCCCCTGTCTGAAATCTCGGCGAATGAGAGGTTACGAGAGCGAGGTCCATCATGATGTAATAATGGCTTCACTCCTCCTTCAGCAAGCTGTAATCACCCCCAGCTTTGTTTATACAACAAGTACATTTAGGGTGAGACTTCTGGGAATTATAAGGGGCGGTGACAAACCTCAATACTTGCCCAGCAACACAGCCCAGTGAATGTGGTTATGGTAAATGTGGTAAACACGATTTCATATCCAGAAAAACGTTGTGTTTTCGGTGGGCGGGGCTTAAGCACATTTTCTATGGTAAATATTTAAATGAAAAGAGAGCTTTGTACAAACAGACACATACTGATGAGTACAATAGAGGTCCAAGATCCGTTTAAGAGACACTTAAATTAACACATTAGTTTCACTTCAAGAAAAGTAAACGTTTTTTCTCTGTAGGTCTTAGTTAAAAAAAATGATGTGAGCTTTCAATAGAATAACTGTGTAAAGCAATAGTTTAAACAGCATATAGGTCCATCTAGTGGACTCCTTAAATGAGGACAATGCTTCACGAAGCTTCGTCAGCCCATCCCTAGTAAAGAACTATTTTTATAACTGTATTTCAATCTAAAATATGTCATCCTTATCATTTGTAAATATTTTAAAAAGTAAAAATCTTCACAATGATCTCCATATTCATGTGGAGATAATTGCAACAACACAGTTTACATCGGTGCTGTCAAAGGTCATACTCACAGGATGCCCCTGAAGGCCAACCTCTCCGGGAGTTCCAGGTTTGCCAAGGCCTCCCTGCAGTGGAGGAAAAACAAATTGTAATATTAATCAACACCTTTAACCACATGCTACTTTAATTAATGCAGCGGTGGAGCTGACCTTTGCCCCCGGCATCCCTGGAATACCCTCGCGGCCATCCACGCCTGGCAACCCCTGACAAGGAAAAAAAAACCTTATTAATTCTGAAAACAAAAGACTTCATTTTGTTTGACTCCGGTCTGACTCTTACCCCATCGCCCTTCGGCCCCGGTAGACCTGTGATCCCTCTCGCTCCCAGAACACCCTGAAGAACCAGAGCACTCATTAGAAGAGACCAAAGAGTTTGATACCTTTATCAAGTGGGTAGTTTAACTCACCGTTTCACCTTTGGGACCCGGCTCACCCATCACACCTCTCTGGCCGCTGTCACCCTGAGAAGATTTAGAAATCGTCAATCTCTAGCAATGACACCTTAGAATAACGATGCGTTATAGATCATTAGTGAACTGATAATTGATTAATTATTGATAGTTAAGTTATTGCCTAAAATGTGTATTTATTACAGGTCCTTATAGATATTTAACAGAGCATAAATAGCATTATGTAAGTTAACCTTTTATATATCAATTTGTTAAGAATTTTTAACGATGCATTATTATAGTTAACAGAGAATAAATAAACTGTTAGATGATGAGCTTTAAATTACCCTTTAAATGACAATGTGTTAATTATGTATAGCTGTACATTATTGTTAAAAGAGCATAAATAAACTGTTAGTTAATCAGTTTTAAATGACTTGTTAAATAACAATCTGTTGAGGATTTACAACTGTGCATTATTCATAGTCAATATATTACCCACAAATTGCTAGTTAATGAGTTATAACAGTTAGTAAATGAGGAATAATTGCCACTTTAGAATGACGTCCCAATAACTTAAATAGACTATTAACGGATGCTAAATGTACATTAGCAAAGTAATTTACTAATATTTTGTTCAGAGCTATTACTTTTTTTTTAACTATGTTATAAATCATAAACATACAGTTAAGTAATTGATAACTCGTTGATTTCTCTAAGGAACATAAATACATAATTTAAAAGTCAAGCCATTAATTACTCATAAATGAGCAGTTTACTAATGATTTATTAACTAGTCATAATGAGTAGTTACTCTTGCAGCATTATCCATCATTTTAATGAACAATTTGGTTTTACTTGTTCAGTATGAAATTAAAATAAGCATTAAATGAAATGTTAAACTCCCATTGATACCATGTATTAGCCAAAGAGTCTTGTCGTGTAAATTTGTTCATCTGCACGAGAAAAACATTTTTGATCGAGACATAATTCATGATCGTTTAAACACCCCAGACATGATTGTTACTTTGTTTCATCAGAAAAATACACTTTGCTATTTTCTCCTGTTTTCACTACTAATGTATTCAATATGCAAAACTCACAGTTGCCCCAGAAACACCCTGTGGGCCAGGATCTCCATCTGGACCTCGTGCTCCCTGTGTAACAATGAGCTCATTAGGATTGACCATAAGAGAGAAGATAAAAAGACATGATTAAAAAAATAAATCAAAAAAGACTCACCAACTCTCCCTTGCTGCCCATCATACCTGTAGCTCCTCGGATCCCCTGAGTGCCCTGATGCCACAATTACAAACACACTTAGCACTCGACCTGAAGGGCCTGACACGGCAAATAATTTCAGCAGAAAAAGTGCGTATAAGTATCTCACCGTCGGCCCCTGGGTTCCGACCTCTCCTGTTGCTCCCTGGTCTCCTTCCACACCCTGAGTACACAGAGAAGAGAGATGGATAAGCAATCATCTCAAGACATGTCAGCCATCCAAGGAGTGAAGGTATGGAAAAACAGAACTCCATTTTTTTTTCTATAAGCCTCTTGAAGTTGGTGTTTTTAGAGATGTAATAATGGAATTCTTATTGTGTTTTAAAAGCAGATACTTGTCAAAAAAGAAGTGATTGAAGTTTAAAACAAGTGTTTCTTTGTTAGAATGTGAATCTCGCCCAACAGACGCAGGAATAGTAAGTGAGATTAAAAATGATGAGAGCTGATTATTCTTTTCAAATTCTGTCTGATCTTCAAAAAATGTTTTCAGTTCAAGTTTTGCTCCACAAAAGTTACCTTTTCATCTATTTCTTCAGCGGTTTAATTATCTATGATGTTGTGAGTTGTTATATTGACGGATTGTTGTTGTTTCTGACTAATGAGTGTAGATCTTAATGGTGTCCAGTCTTTGTCAAAGGATTGACGGTTAATATCCTGGAGCAAAATCCTCTTTGTGTGAATCGCTCTTTGTTGCATGATATGTGCAGCTCTTTCCCTCAAAAGTATTCAGCGTTCGATTCATTTCAATCCTTATTTTATTATTCAATATTCCACTCTAATACGACAGGGAGGACATGGTGTCAGCCCCATGCGGGCCTCCTCATTGTTAACTCCTAATGTCGTCTTATTTGTCAATGGAAACTGGAAAAGGTCTTCCAAATGAAACTTTTATTGAAGGAGAAAAATCTGTCTTGGAGACATACAGAGAGAGAATTCCCATCCTGGCATGTGGTGATGAAGGCAGATAGACCGCGACTCATTTGCATTTATATAGTGCCAGGACACATTACAGCGAAAGGGGGAACATCATTTTGAATAAATCATATTCCCGGCATTACCAGGAGTCGGAGACGTTCCCCGCTAGTGTGGATCTCCTGCTCTTGAAATGCAGCAGCAGTAATAACACTTGTGTCACGGTGGTTTCCCCCGTGTGGGTCATAATAAATGTTGATGCTCACTTGTAACGCATCCCACGACATATATGTACACATGATAAGAATGACTTCCTGTCTGTGCAGGTATACAAACACATGTAAACATCTTTTGAGTCGCAATTATCTCTCATCTTGAGGACCAAGAATAAGGTTTTACTTAGGATTTTGTTTATAAAATATGTATAATTTTAACTTGAATACATGATTATTTTTCTACTACTAATATACTACTAATTTACTTTCTGACATCATGAGTTGTATTGTTTAATACCTGAATAAGGCTTTAATTGTGAACTTGTATTTATTGATGTTTGTTTTTTTTACTAGATAAAAACACATATACAACACAATTAAATGAGCCACCTGTAAATTAGATTTTTAAAAACACATTTACGATAATAAAAAGCAAAAGAAAACAAAGAAAAAAAAAGAAGAAAGTCCCTATTTTTTATATATTCTTTACACTTTCTTCACAGTTTTGCATGATTTCAGTCATAAAAAAATTGTTTAATTACAAAACTGTTTTTAACAGGGAGCTTGAAATTCTCATCAACTTTATTTTCTTTCACCTGAGTTTTATTGCTAATGTAATTCTCTGTATAATTCTTGATAACCATAAACTCTTATTTTACCTTAATCTCTGAAATCTAAAAATTTAAGGTCAGGATATTAACAAGGAACATTCATCTGCTACAATCTGGCGGGTCACATAAAACAACTTGGCTGGCCAGATTTGGCCCCGGAGCCATGTGTTTGAACTTGAATATTTTAGAACAGGGGTCGTCAACTTCTCCGACAGCATCATGTGACCCTAAGTAAGTAAGTAAGTAAATAATAGTTATTTGTAAATTGCCTTTCTAGACCAATCAGTTTGGTACACAAATAACTTAATATATATCATTATGGCTGAAAATGATATTCCTCTTACACACTGATCACCTCAATGATCCTTCAATGGATACCAATGGGGCAACAAGCAAGGAAAAACAAAATCAAACATAGTAATAAAAATATTTTTCGAACAGGCCCAAGGGCCCGCAAACACCACGATGGTGACCCATGATTTAGAATATTCAAAGGCAACAAAAACAAGGGGACATAATGTTCTAGATTTACTATCAAACTTCATGTATATTCGAAACAATATGACTAGAAATGTGTCTGGGTTTCACCAAAAAATACCAAGAGGTTTGGAAAAAGCAATTCATTTTTACCTTGTGTCCTTGTTTTCCAGGCTCTCCAGCGTCCCCTTTCACACCTTTGTGTCCCTAGATTCAGAGGATAAAAAAAATCAGAGGCTTGTTTAAGTGTTGTTCAGTTGAAGCGAAGTGCACTCACCTTCATGCCAGGAAGCCCGGGATGTCCAGGAGTACCAGGCGGACAAGAGTTTGGACACTTCAAAAAAAAAGCAGTCAATCGTGTCAGTCAGTTGTGTCACTGAAGACATTTTTTAATGAAATCCTCACCAGGTCAGCACTTCCCTGCATCCCAGCTGCCCCCTACAATTAGAAAACATGAATTTGTGGTTAAAAGATTCAGTTGACTGTGAGAGGTGAATGAGGTTGGCCACTTACTCTGGGTCCTGTTGGTCCACGTGGTCCTTGTGGCCCCCTCACACCCAGGGGCCCCTGTGGAGCCAGTCATGAGGCAAAATTAAGCAGGGAAACAAGAGCTAGTAAAATATCATATTATATTATTTAGTTTTATAAACCTTCTAAAAATGATTTATTTTTATAGTATTATGAAGAATAAAGATTTTTAATATAAAAAAACGATTTATATCATAAGCAAAATAGGCTTTTTTACCTTTTAAATAGTCTGTTCATGCCTATGTAGTAACGTTTGCTATTATATAGTTTCAGCAAAATGAAATTTTATTATTATCACTTAAATTAATATTTTCTTAAACATTCTGATGACAATACATTAACTTATCTTACTATACTGATTATAAACATAAATTATTATTAATGATTTCCATTTTCGTTTAATAGCTTAGCCTACCTATTTTTAGCACTTAGCTTAGCTTAGTTTAGCCTAGCTTATCTTAGCTGAGCCTAGCTTAGCTTAGTTTAGTTTAGTTTAGTTTAGTTTAGTTTAGTTTAGTTTAGTTTATCGTAGCTTAGCTTAGCTTAGTTTAGCTTAGCTTAGCTTAGCTTAGCTTAGTTTAGCTTAGCATCTCGGCAAAGGGGTTCATCCACATTTTCTTTGTAAGAATATTTTCACCATTCGTAATTAAATGATTAAAATGTATTTATTTGGAAATTAATATGGCTTGTTTTTTCACCTCTTTTTACTTTTTTTAGGCCAACATTGACAAAAATATATTTTCCAGCACTTACAGGCGGTCCACCTTTCCCCACTTCACCAGAAAGTCCTCCTGGCCCAGGTGGTCCCTGTTTGACAGTACAGTTATTGCAATAGAAATAGAAATGGGAGGAAATGGGAAACTAAATTTTGTCAACTTACAGATGGGCCGTCATCCCCAACACCCTAGAACACAACATTTATTATTAATTTTATTAATCAGATCATTTAAGAATACAATAAAAACTAACTGTCTAACTTACAGCTGAGCCACGAGGTCCAGATTTCCCAGGTTCTCCCTAAAAAAAGATAGAGAAATCATCATAACAACAACTTTATTTATCGCAAACTTAACATTAACATTCCGTCGGCTCATCCCGTGACTGAGTCGGGAGGACACGACCCGACGCTGTTTAACTTAATGAGGGCCGATGTTGCTTCTTCATTCCCAGAGGAGATTACACAGAAACACTCACGGGATTAAGTCTCATTTGTCATGAGGAATTGGTTCATGCACTGTTAGCGTTTGCCCAAATGGCTGGACAGCAGCTTGGCACAGATTTCACCCGAGCGGGGAAAAAAAAAGGTTCATTAGTCACTCACTTTCTGTCCGTTTGGACCATCAGGCCCAAGATCTCCGATGGGTCCGGTCAAACCCTGCACAAAAGAAACATCAGCAAGATGAATAAATCATCCACATGCTTTCACCTTGCTTGTGCAATATCAGTAATGCATTGAAAAATACATTTTAAGATAATAAACTGGTAATAAAGTCTTGCACACATATTAAAAAATGTACGAAGTACTTAATAATATTTATTTACATTTTATCTGCATGATCCTTCAACTTATTTTTAACAATATAAGGTTTAACTTCAACATCTAAATCTTTGTGGTGGTTGGTTTCACTATATGGTGAGAATAAATATCCCCATGCTTCATGTACCACTGTAATTTATTGAGTTATTTGCAGTGATTTTAGTAAATATTAATAAAACTTAAAGCATATTACAGCTGTTCTATCCATTTTATTTTCTATTCTTTATCGTCCCATAACTGGTATTTGTCAAAATAATCTGTATTTTTTTATTTCATAAATCACAGTAAATATCTGAATAATAAACTGAATGAATCAACAAAACTCTTGTGTCATTAAAATGTAAGTAGCCATGTGGCTATAATTTGTTTTATTATGATAATGTAATTGTTATTTTCCCGGGCATGAGTGGACATAGTTGTACAATTATTATTTTTGTTTATTTGTTTTAATAAGAAAATGAGGTAATCATGTGTTTATTAACATTGTTATTATTGATATGAATGTTTATACAGTAAATTAACTGTAAACATTAAAAAAACAGTATTTATATAGTCTCAGAATAGAAAGATTCCATCAGTAAATGTTATAATAAGTTGCTATCTTTATTGTTTTTATAATATAATTGCTATATGATGATGAATTATAAGCATGTATAGAACATAACACAGAGTTTTCCTCAGTAGTTTGCAAGAAAAGCCTAAAAAGAACAAGAAACATTTTTTATAAAAGTGTGTTTATATTATATGAATTGATGAACACTTTATTTTAAAGTTATTTTAACTATGAAAACATTTTTTTTGTTATTCGTCAAGTCTTAAAATTGTCTCTCACAGATTTGTGTGACAGGTTTTCAACATTCACGTTGTCATATTTGGCCAATTTAATGACATTTTAAACCAAAGTTTAAATAAAATGCAATAAAAACATAGTTGAGTTAACCCTTAAACCAATTACTCATCAGTAGAATGAATGAATAAGCTCTCAAAATGAATAATGTGAATAAATTGTCGGGAATAGATCTAAATTGTCATATAATAAGTTATTCATCAAATGTTGTTACAAACCTTTCATCGACTATTATTTTAAGTCACATGATCACGACCTTTGTTTGACTTTCATCTAGTCGAGAGTTTCAGAAGGTAAGAAAAAAAAAAAAAAAAAAAGGTTGCTGACCGAGCAGAGGGCAGCATTCCTTCGGCTCATTTCAAACAAGTCTGACGGGAGAAATCATTCCACACCGTTTTGAGGATTCTCAGCAGGAGACACTAACAGCGTCCGGCAGACAAAGCTGCCATTGTTTGCACTTCAGAACCTACACCAACGACCTGGAATTGCGGGCTTTAAATTCATTAATGACCGCAAAGTCAGGGGATTAAGTTCACCTCTGTTTTCCTTCCTCTGCCATGTGGGCCACTATTATTTAATGTTTTCATAGCCCTCCGTTCAACCCTAACCTGAGACCCTCGTAATAACATACAGGTGCTGCTGGACAGGTTCCTGCTTAATCTTGACATGTATCTCATATATTTAGTTGAAAATTGTGACTGAGGAGCAACTATTTTTTAGATTTTTATAGCGATTTAGTTAAAATAAATTGACTTACATCATTTCCTGGGATTCCTGGAAGACCCGAAGACCCTGGTTTACCTGCATCACCATCTGGCCCCTAACGATCCAGATGAAATATTGAGAAGGATAAAAATAAAATAAAAAAAAACTTCATTTTAATGCAATTCATACTCACAGCTGGTCCGTCAACACCTTCATTTCCTCGTTCCCCCTTTTGAAATTAGAGACAATCTTCTTAGACTTGAAGATATAAGACAGAAACAATCGTGCAGGGACTTACTGAGATCCCATCAATTCCTGGAACACCTGCAGGTCCAGGGGGGCCGGGAGTTCCTTGATTTCGCTACAATTATATACCAAAATAAAAAGATGTTTTACTCTGAAAACAGGGTTAATATCCAGTTTCTCACAGTCGGCTAATCTGCGTCTGGAATTCCCTAAATAGATTATCAGATTATTCCTGATCACGGTGCACTTCGAAAAGAAAGAAAAGTCATGTTTCTCTGACAAAAGTTTGGAATAAACAAAACACTTCAGATCAAATACTCACCAGGACCCCGGACTCTTCAGTCTAGATGGAGAAAAGACAAAGGGAAAAAATAAATAAGTACCTGAGTGAAGCAAACGAGGACGAACTGCAGGAGCAGCAAGATGAGCGGCCCTCCAAATCTAGGGGCCCGAGCCATTGTCTCTCGGGGGGCAGGAAAAAAGTAAAGTGGTACCGGTCCTTTCTCTCGCTGGGTCGAAGGAGCCCCAGACAATACAAGTGAATCCACAAACGGCTATCTAGACCGACCGAGGACCCAGAGCTACCAGGGGCTCATGTATATTCATGCGGTGACCAGCCACAGGGCGGGATCGGAGGGGAATTGTTGAGGGGAACACCGTGGGGAGGGGTCACGACGGAGGCACCGGTGGTGAGTTATTGGGGCAGGTAGGCAGGGTCAGCAAGGTTCCAACTCATGTTAGGGGGGGCGGGGGAGGGATCAAACATTCAAACATGTGACCTGATGGTTTGAAGTTGTCAACGTACCGTGGTTGTGGCCGGGAGGTCGTAACAGGCTTCGGTTCGGGCTCTCATCACGTCACAGTGGATCAGCATGGTTTGGAGTTCAAACTGTACGGACAGATAATCATCAGTTAAAAGAATATTTTCCTCTTTTATCTCTTAATAATTACAAAAAAAATGTATTAACTTTTGTTAGGCCGACATTGACAGAAGTTGAAAACAGATTTTCTGGTGATGTCGTGTGTAAGAGCCTTACTTTGCTATCATTGAATATCAATCATCAATAGCTGATTCTGGATCTTATTTCTTCTTTTAATTAAATCACATTCATTTTTATAATCAGTACAGTAATATAGATGTATGTATTGTCATCAGAATAGAATAAAAATATAAATATAAAAATAAAAATGTCTAATCAAGTAAATGGTAGAACGTGTTTTAGCTCAGGACTATGTGGGATAAATATTTAAACATAAAAGAGTTTTAGTTATATTGAAATTAACTTAGTATATGATATACTTTATATTTACGGGGATCATAATAATGATGTAATATTTGTTAATTAAGTACTCATATGGATATCTACTTTGAATATACAGCTATATTATGCTTTAGTGTTATATATTATGAAATTGTGTATAGTATATTTTTTTAGGATGTTTTTACTATCATTTTTATTGTATTTATATATAGATATTCATATTATGTATTGATACAATGGCCTAAATGATGTATTTCTACAGATATCAATGTATAAGTATTTCTGAATAGTTGAAAATTGTCCTTATTTCTTACTTCTAGCTACTCTAACTAGTTTTTTTATTTCATGATTTCTTTTTAGCTTTACTGTTTTTTTCTTATGTATGTACAAATTGTTACATTTTTAACACATGGTGAAAATAAATGTATTCATGCATTTATAGATATTATTATTAATATAATTTGTTTCATTAAAACAAGTTAGATAGATTAAGCAATTATTTTCTCATCCTAATGTATTGCCTTTTTTCTCTTTTTTTCTCACCAGTAGGGCAAGTCATTTATATACATTAGCTTACAGCTTACTGTGTAATACTTGGTGTCGTCTGTAAATTATGGCAATAAAGGCTATTTGTTCAGCACTGAATATCAAAGCGTGGCTTTCGGCTAAATCCCTGCTTTATTCATGACACAGTAAATAGGCCAACAAGTGCTTTATGGTGCACAAAGAACATGCACTGTGCTGTCTGTGGCAACACAGGATTTGGTTTTTTTTAGGCAGAACTTGCAACAATCCCCACATATCTGTCTAGACGACAGAACAGTCGACTGTGAACTGTTGACATTGTCTCACACTGACAAAAAAATAACTCTAGTCCTATAGTCTGGTTGTTAGGAGCTAGTCTGACTATTCTGTCTTTATGTTGGTTTTATTCTTATCTAATGAATAATTTTACAGGACATTTCTTTACTTTTTTTTAAAGACATACCGGAACTGCCATCACTGGGTTCTCCTTCAACTTCCCGATCATTGTAAATCCATCCAGGCTGACTTTTTGTCGGGGTGGAATGTTCTGAGATCCGACCAGGACACAGTCGACAAACAGCGACACCGTGCGTGATCTCACTTCCAGAAATACTCTGTGCCACTGGTCGTCGAAGAGATAAGGAAGGGGGCCAAAAACAAGGGTCTGCTTTCCAGATTCTATTGCGGTGAAAGTGAGCTCCAGAGATTGCGAGAGCCCGTCGAGAGTGACGGCCATCTGCTCCTCGCCGTTCAGATCCTGCATTTGCCAAATATTCCAGTGTTTATTGATAGTGCTGCCAGTCATGCGTAACACGGCGACAAAGGCAAACTCATTTGGAAGCCCCAGAGGATATGTTGATCTGAAACACAGACATAACTTGTTACCATTGCAAATATTATTACACAACAATCGCTTTCTCTTTTTTTTTTAATTAAAACTAACACATATTACAGATTAAATGGTGTCTTTTTTTTACATTTTAACTTGTTGTTTTAAAATCTGTATTCATGATTCTTTTTTATTTCATCAAGATAACTATTTTCCTTATCCTTTATGTTTTTTTTAAATTGTATTGTTTTTGATTGTTAAAGGGCTTTGTGACCCTGGTCTAGAAAGGCGCTTTACAAATAACTTTTACTTATTTCTGTCTTTTCTACTTTAATTTAAAATGTTACTTATCTCTCTTTGCGTTTGATGGATCTACTGACTCCTTCAAGAAACATCTTAAGACATTTTTATTTGTCCAGGCTTTGCGCTTTGTGACCCTGGTCTGGAAAAGCGCTATATAAATACAAATTACTTACTTACTTACTTACTTATTTTCAAACATTTGTCATGAACTAAATATTCATAAAATGACTGAGGTCAGATTCATTTTGTACAAACAAATCTGCCTTTTCAGTGTCATATTTAAATCCAAACACTATGTGAGTTTATGAGTATGTCAGTGTAAGAACAACTTTTTGACAGATGTTTTATTTTGAACTTCCCATAAAGGCAGTGTGAATACTGTTGAAAGAATTTGTCAAAATTGTTTAAATAATATTCTTAAATAATGGTTTACATCCTCAAAAAAACTACTTAATCCATTATTATTTAACAAAATGAACTATAACCATAGTGAGTATTACTGCTGAGGATAATAATCAGCACCTTGGACAGTGTGTAGGTGCCTGTGCAAGATTTACCGCTAGATGTCAGTGTTCACTTTTAAAACTAAACGCCAAGACATACCTGGTGTTGATTCTGAAGTTGAAGGCAGTGCCAATCTGATAGGCCACATGGTGAGGGGTTGTTCCTGGGACAGTTTTGACTGTGCCTCTCCGTGCAAGTTCAGCTATGTGGAACTGCGACATGATATAAAAGCCTGAGGACAAAAAATCAATTCAGAAAGAGAGTTTGTCAGTGTTAAGATCATAAAATTCCAAGTCAAATGTCCTTGTGTTTTTTAATAGATATCTGCCATGAATCCAAAATCAAGTCAATAATAGATCTTTATAGGACAAAATCGTTTTTTAATGGAATCTGCACCTCAAACCCTAATATAATTTCTAGTCCGTCTAATCCACAGATTGAATATATTCAGATGATACTCTTTCTTCTCACTTAGTAACCACAACACGATGTGTCAAAACCATTTGACCAATTACACAACCACTAAGATGCCAGATATTATATAAAGAAATCTATTTATCAAGTTAAGTTGATAAAGGAAAATCAAAAGAATGTGAAAACATTAAATTGAAATAAAAAGATGAATTTAAGAAATAATATATATATATATTTTATATATATTTTATATATATATATATATATATATGTGTGTGTGTGTGTGTGTGTGTGTGTGTGTGTGTGTGTGTGTGTGTGTGTGTGTGTGTGTGTGTGTAACTGACCAAAATAAACAAACCTGACTAATCCAAATATTATTCAGGTGTTTGTGAGCTGTTGTAACTATCATGCAGATACATATATTATACAGTATAGTATAGTATAGTATAGTATAGATAATGATTCAGCATGTCTCCAGTTTTGTCACTGATCCACTCTCAGTTTTTATTCTTATAGGTAATTGAGCTAATGGTGCTACATACCAATTGATTTTGCATTATTTGTTAGCGTAGCTTGAAATGATCATAAGCAACAGATTTGTTAATTTATGGGACAAAGTCAATCACTACCTATGGACTCTTCAGAAGTGTGTTTTGTGATGTCTTCTTCTCTCAGAAGACACAGTTGCCGTTCAGATACAGGACTGGGATTGTAGCATCTACGAGTACTCGGGTTTCCAAGTGAAAAAAAAGGCTGCGGATACATTGTTAAGTCCCTCTATAAAAGCCTCAAGTTCTTAAGAATGCCTTTTTTTTTTTGATTTATTTCAAAGCTTAAATTTATATTAGCCAAATCCATGTTGGAGAAAACTGAACCAACAATAAATTGAACTAAAGTTACAGTCTTATTGTGTATTACTGCGGCTTCATTATCTGTCTCTTCTGCACTACTTTCTCTTTACAATAATGCTTTTATAGTGACGCCACATATCCAAAATTGAATCCTGGAATTCCACCTGGAAAACGATCCGCCCCGACAGTGACATCAGGGCACAGCGCCTGCTGCTCCAAGTGAATGCCGACTTGAGGAGAGAACCTCACAGCTGCAACAGAGAAACAGAGAAGCGACCCGTCACTGTGTGTACGCTTTTGTGTGCGTGCATGTGTGACAAAGAAGAAGAAGAAAAAAAAAAAAAAAGCTTGGTGTTTGGAAAGCTGCACCACTGCCTTGAATAAATATTAGGCCATCACTGAGTGTGTTTGTGGCTTCCTCTTTAACACTTGTGTCCTACATTTGCTTGTTCTGACACACATGGACAGGAAGGTCTTCATCAAGTTTCAAAACTTAGAGAAATGAAACAAATAAAATGTGTCTGGTTTGTGAAAGTAACGGACTCCTGTCATGGTTCATTCAGGAGCCTCAGGAAAGCTTAGAAACCAGTCAGACTGTGATTTTTATACAACTTCAAAAACATGCAATAAACAAAGATCGCGTGATGTTATTTTCAGTCGTTCTTCAAGCAAAAAAATCTCACACATTCTGGTGCATGTATTACTCACGTCCCCCCCGTGGCCCTCACATTATGTTCAGCTGAGTTATTGGGAAGGGATCAAATGAGTTTCCTGCTCCACTTACATGTAATGATATAATAGTTGTATTATATAAGCAGGGTTCACCAGACGTGACTGAGGTCTGCACAGCACGAGATGCTGAGCAGCAAAGAGGCTTAATCGTCTAATTGCATATGCATGAGAATCTTACACATGAAGGAGAGTGGCTTCAGCAACAAAGTTAAAGGTAAGACAATTGACTTTTTTTTCAAGCTTTAATTTAATTAATCGTATCTTTTATTTATTCTGTTGATAAGAGCATGAAAAATATGTTACAAGTCGTGCAGCAGTGATGCAGAAGACTTACTCTGAGCGTGAAGTCCTGTGCAGAAATACTGTGGAATCACGTTGCAGAAGCAAAGCAAGCCCAGAAGAATGTTTCTGCAACACAAGAATTCCATTTATGATCATCATTTTCAAAGTTAGATACCGTTAATATAAAAAAACGATTTACCTCTCGACTCTACCCATCTCAGAGCATGATCTAAAAACAGCAAAAAATATATATTTTCTTCCTGCTTCAAGACAGGATTTGTGTTGGTGGTCCAGCTGTTGTGGAAATCTTAAGGTCAGAGTGAGGGTTCCTTTTATATGGCTGACCCTTGTCATTTATTTGGGGGAGTGAGTCAATATTGTCACCACAACAAAGTCACATTCCAGAGGAAAAAGCCTCTGCAATCATTTAACTTCATCCATCCTCAACTTGCATGTATTGTTCTATCGCCTGCAATATAGAAGAAGATCATGAAACACATATTTAATGTTATATTGTCATTTTTTTTAAATGCAAAAACGTATATTAGGTTGAGCAGGCATCTACATTCTCTGGTATCACTATGGTTACCAGTATTTTTAAGACAGTAGTAGTAACTATTTTAAACTGAAATGATTATCAAGGAAATGCATTTTCTGTTGGTGAAACAAATAAATGGAATCCAATTATTAATTACAAAAGAGAATGAATAAATGAAGATGAATAAATAAAAATCAGTAAAAATAATAGTTCCTTCATTGTCATGAATACATACTGTATATAAGGTATTTCCTGAGGTTCATTTAGGCAGGTATGACAAACCAATATGAGTGAAATTAAACAATAGAGGTAAAGAAAATAAAAAATAATGATAATGTTTGGGGGGTTGTACTAATTCTACATATATGATTCTCTCCACACTAGTTTACTTTTATTTTATTGTATTTTAATCATGATTAAAATAACAATACATGCATACATTTGTTATATGGAAGGAGCTGTCTCGCCTGCAGTTGATACAGAACTCTGCAGCGAGAATTCTGACCAGTTCTAGTAGAAGAACTCACATTTCTCCGATCCTTCAATTTTTCACTTGCTGCCAGTTTCTTTCAGGAACAACTTTAAAATTCTGGTTCTTACTTTCAGAGCTATTAGGATCAGAATCTACTGATGGTTCCTCGCACACGGTTCAGGACCAGAGGAGAGAAATCCTTCCAGGCTGTTATTCCTAAGCTTTGGAACGATCTTCCTCTCTCTCTGTGTTTGATGGATCTACTGACTCCTTCAAGAAACATCTTAAGACACTTTTATTTGTGCAGGCTTTTCCTTTATTCTCTGAGACTCCTGTGTTTGTCTCGGTGTTATCTTGATCTTTTTAGTAAATATTTTATTGGGTATTGTTTTAATTGTTTAAGCGCTTTGTGTTCCTGGTCTAGAAAAGCGCTTAACAAATATTACTTACTTACTTACTTACTTATATACAAAATGAAATGAACCCTCACACCAGACACAATAAAAGGACCCGCTGATGAAAGATAAAAACATTAAAATATGAATCATAAAAATATAAGGAAAAATAATCATCCAAATAACAACTGAACAAATCTGTTCTTTAACAGATAAAATATATATTTCTAGCCATATATTTAGTATACATGTATTTTATTTTAGATTGGAAAGTCAATTTTGACTTTCTTTTACATTGTTATTCATGTTAATGCTTACTTACTTAAAATATATTTTTCTAGCCATATATTTAGTATACATGTATTTTATTTTAGATTGGAAAGTCAATTTTGACTTTCTTTTACATTGTTATTCATGTTAATGCTTACTTACTCAAAATATATTTTTCTAGCCATATATTTAGTATACATGTATTTTATTTTAGATTGGAAAGTCAATTTTGACTTTCCTTTACATTGTTATTCATGTTAATGCTTACTTACTTAAAATATATTTTTCTAGCCATATATTTAGTATACATGTATTTTATTTTAGATTGGAAAGTCAATTTTGACTTTCTTTTACATTGTTATTCATGTTAATGCTTACTTACTCAAAATATATTTTTCTAGCCATATATTTAGTATACATGTATTTTATTTTAGATTGGAAAGTCAATTTTGACTTTCCTTTACATTGTTATTCATGTTAATGCTTACTTACTTAAAATAGATTTTTCTAGCCATATATTTAGTATACATTTATTTTATTTTAGATCGGAAAGTCAATTTTGACTTTCTTTTAAATTGTTATTCACGTAATCCCTAGTCATTTGAAGCTTTTTTTCCCCCACAGGAAATGTGGCGTATAGTTGTTTAAATAGGATAAATATTCTCTCTCCTCAGTGGTTCTTCAGGGATCACTGTGGCGTCAGAACTGCGCCTTCGGTTGAGCGCAGTCGAGAGCTAGTCGTAGCAGAGCTCGCTGACAGCTCCCCGGTTAAAGAGCGAATGTAAAACTGTAGGTCCGTCACCAATGCATTTTTTATTTTTAACATTGCGTTTGGAATGTTTGTCTAACGAGGCGGTGGACGCGTCGGTCGATACAGTTTTCCCGTCGGGAGAGGAATGGAATAGAAGCTAACGTTGGTTAGCTAGCTAACGTTAGCTCTTAACGCAATGGTAAGTAGTTAGCTGCACGGCTAATGGTAAACCAATGGGCGGCTAGCGGCGCAGCTAGCTGGCTAACAAGCGAGAGTTGTTGCTATTGGAAAATATAGATGGTTTTAAGGTTTATTTTTACTGCTCTTGAATTTTTTTGGGGACACTTTTACTTACTGAATGTGAATGCAGTTGCTTTACCACCTGTAACTCGTAGCTTGATAACCGACAGTCGCTTCAAAACAAACACTGGAATTTAACAATAACAAAGTGCACTTTTACTATTCGGTTTAATATGTAAATACTGTAAAACTCAATATACTGTAAATCAAAATCGTCTATTCCACTTCTGTAAGTTTGTGTTTGCTTAAAGCGTTAACATGCAAATAGTCTATTATTGAGCATCATCATCTTTTTGATACCAAGTTAGTTGGTTTAGTAAAAACGATAAGATGTTGGCATTGATTTAAAAAATACTGATTCACACACAAAGACCTTTGTCAGTTTAAAGAGAGAGTTCAATACGTCTCTATTCTGTAATAGAAATCTCAGAATCTCAATATTTATCTGGGTTGTTTTCTGTGATATGACATCAACAAGTTAGTGTCTTAAAAATTCAGTAAATTCAGTATGAAATGTTAATGGTTACAGATGTTATTATATTGTGGATTTTTTAAATAAAACAATATAATTGGCCTTTTTTTCCATCTTCGTTCAAAGCATTTTTCCTTGCTCAGCGTGAAACGGCTGTTTTTTTTGTTTGTCCTAATTTTCATTTGCACAGTAAGATCTTCAAGTTTATTATTTATTTAGTTGTTGCATGACTAATTTACTCAGCGTCTGTACGGTAGTTTCTGCCACGGCACACTCCCTTCGGCCGGAGCCATACGCGATTACCCAGAGCGGTTGTTGATGCTGGTTTACTCGGCTGAATTTGTCCGTCTGACTAATATTATGATTTTTACCTCAGGCCTTCAGGTGCGTCTCCGATGATGTAAGGCAGAACCTCTGACTGCAACAAGATGAGCGAAGTCCAGGCCACGGTGGAGTTCTCTGTGGAGCTCCACAAGTTCTACAATGTGGACCTGTTTCAACGAGGGTGAGTACTCTTTAGCTTTACTCAAAATATGGAACGAATTTGAAAATAGTCTGCTGATATCGGTGCGCAAACTCTGCATTATTTTATATATATGTATCTTATTAATATTATTATTATTTTATTTATTTTTACGTTGGATGGACAGTTTAATTTTACTTCCTTAAAACTTATTCATGCATAACAGTTAAAACAAAAATGTATTGTCTCCAATATATTATAAAACTTTTTTATATAGAACAATATAAATTGAGACCCATAGATTTGCCTATTTTTATTTTGAAACTACACTTTAGCAGTGGTTATTTATTCATGTATAACACTTGAAATAAACGTTAATGTAGTAATTGGTTGGTTGATTTAAAAATGCTAAAAAAAAAAGTTAAAATGCAGTCACTCTGTGCATCTTTTTATACTCTTTAAGCAGAAAACATTTGGAATATGATTTTCATTCCAAGGCCAATAACTCAGTAAAACCAGTGGAATGCAATTTAGGTAATAACTCACGAGTGTAACCGCTAGGAATCAACAACTGTCACAGTGTAAGTTCAGAACTGAGTGATTCATTTAAAATACATGAACACAGCATTTCCTTGAAACGTGACCTTCTCATGTGTAAGAGCTTAGTTTTACTACGTGATTGACTGCAAAAGAAAGTTCCCATTATTAATTCAAAGAACCTTTAGTCTCAGTTTTCCAGCTAAAGACACGTGAAACCAACCTGTGAGATTGTGTTTCTAAAACCCTGCTCAATACGTTTCTGCACTACCAGCGGCGCTAATTGTCTGAATAATTGTTTTTTTACCCGTTTCTTCAGGTTCTACCAAATTCGTGCCAATATGAAATTGCCAACCAGGGTGCCACATAGAGTTGAAACCAGTCTTCATCATGCAGGAGGTATATTGAGTAAAATAAAAACAATGTATAACTAAATATTTTGCTACTTATTTGCTGATACCTTCTTTAGTGTTCATTTGTTCATTCAGCCAATGTGTTTAACAGACTTGTGAGGGCGGTTCTTGTGTATCATTCATATTATCATATTATCATATTTTAAAACCAGGTTGTCTAAAGGTTCAGTCAAATTGCAGCCGCACCTCTGCGTCTATTGTGAATGTACATGACTGTTTAAAAAGAGAATAATAAACAAGCAGCCTTATTTTTTCAGTTCACACCCTCAATTGTAAGACAGACAAAGTCGAATACCCATCACAAGTGTGTGTCATATGCATAACAAGCACATCATATAATTTTATATTGTGCAATTAACGGTTCGTTTTAAGATCACACTCGCATAGAAATTGTATTTCTTCTATTGGGTCAGAAAACAAAGCAACTTTCATTGGTAGCACCGCTTTTGACACGGTACAGATCCTTCAATTCACTACTAATACTTCCTCAGTTAATAGGAGGGATCAGAATAATCTGTTGGTCTACTTTAGAGTAAATAACACAGCATGAATTATACACAAGAATTTGCTCTGTAAGTAAGTAAGTAAGTAATATTTATTTATATAGCGCTTTTCGAGACCAGGGTCACAAAGCGCTTAAACAATCAAAACAATACTCAAAAAAGTACATACTTTAAAGATCAAGATAATACTGAGAACAACACAGGAGTTCGAGAAATTCAAGGAAAAGCCTGAACAAATAGTAACGTCTTAAGATGTTTCTTAAAGGAGTCGGTAGACTCCATCAAGCGCAAAGAGAGATGCTCTGTGTAAATAATACATTTTATTTATTTCAATCACAATCCTCTAAAATATTTAAGTGTAAGCTACGTGTAATTCCAAGTTAATTAATTGTTTTGTGATATTATTTGTTATTTAGTATCAAAATAAGAGTGATATTTCACCCCTTCTTTATGATGGGGCTTGTTTAGTTGCACAAATATCACAGATTATTCAGGAACTTCCGGTGTTAATTGATTTGAATATTTTTTCCAAATCCAGGTTCTGATCTGGCATTCCCTGCATCTGTCCAAGAAGACGTGATCGCGAGCAAAACCTTCCAAATTCTTTACAAAAATGAAGAGGTTGTCGTCAATGACGTCCTGCTCTTCAAAGTGATGATGCTGCTGGATGAGAAGAAGGTGGGTTGGATGCTTGGTTGTCTTTCCTGGCTTTGATATATCTTGTTTGATCTTTCAGGTTGAAGAATCCCTCAATGACTTGGATTTTCAGCTCTTCTTGGACTTGTATTTCACAGATGGCGATTACTCGTGAGTGTTTTTTAGTTGTTCTCTGAATCAGTTATGAAAATGTTGTGTAATTATGGGGTGAATTTGTCACATGTCTCTTACTCATCTTTCGTCTGCAGGCCTGACGATCCGAGCTCACTGCAGAACATCAGTGGCCGCACTCTTCGTTTGCACTTTAACCTCCAACGAGGCATCCATCAACACATCAACGTCATGTTCGACTACTTCCATCTTTCAGTTGTCACTGTTACCATCCATGCGTCTCTGGTGGCACTTCACCAACCACTTATCAGGTGAGATATCTGAGACTCTCCAACAGCGATCTGACAATCATGGGAATAAATTGTCTTAAATATTATCTTTAAACATTATTCATTATCATACTTACTTTCACTTATTTATCTATGCCTAAATTGTGTACCTTTATTTGTTAGTTTTCCTCGACCAGTGAAGACTACCTGGTTGAACCGCAATGCACCAGCACAGAGCAAAGACTCATTCATCCCTCCCCTGGAGAGCGTTGTGTTTGGCAGCACTTATGTTAAGCAAGTGTCGGCAGATGTAAGTAGCTCACATGAAAATACATTTCAAAAATATTTTTTATTAAAAAAAATGTTTATTTTCTTTCATATATTCATCTTTTAGGGGAGAACTTTCCTTGTGAGTGACCCATGTCTTCAGCATGCGTTTAGCCTTCACCATAACCTCTGCTCCAGCCTCCTCCAAGCCTACAAGGGTCTCTTTGACTATTTCACTACCATTACCAAGGACCTGCCCTCTTCCCACCGAATGGAACTAGGTACTATTCACTCGTTTTTTACTAATTTAAATATGACTTCAGTGGAAACGCCAACCGTAATGTTGGTGATTCAAGACCTAACAATGAATTTTTTATTTGGTAAAATATATATTTTTGTATTGATTGTCTCTTTCTTTCTGATGTTATTGCCCAGCTTTTTGACAGACTAAAAGCCATTGACAGAAACCAAGTTCATCAAATTGTGTTTTATCTGTGAAGAGTTAATGAGTAAGGCAGAAATTTCTTCTTGTGTAAAAAGTTTAATTTGACACTTAAGTCTCAGTTAAAATTGACTCTTTTTAGGGGAAACGTCCATGTTTTAACATTATTTTTATTTATTTTTTATACGTAGAGATCCATTTGTCTGTGGACATATTACAATTGGCTAGAATGACCATACTCTTCTAGTCCCTGGGCTAGTCACAGGGCTTCTTGAGTGATAAAACATTTTGCATTCTAATGTTGGCCTCTTAACTTTTGGAGAAAAAAAAATCAACAACTAGATGAAAAGCTTAACTGGAAAAAATATTAAATGTATGCTACTTATGTCGAGCATCATCTTAATGATTAGTAAATAGAAGCCTTTACTGCCAAACATTTATTGTTGCAACACTGCTCTAGTACAACAATATCCTAAACCTTGATCAATGGTTTTCAATTGACTCTCATCTAGAAATGGTATCATTTTAATTTCTAACACCACATGTGATGCATTCAAAGGGCTTTTTGAAAAAATCATTGTCAAAGGTAGTCAAATTCAGACATTGCCGTTCCTAAATACATCTTAACAAAAAAAAACTTATATGTGCAATCTTACTAGCCAAGCCCAGCATGCAAGTCCTTTATGAGCGAGTACTCAGAAGATCCTTTCCCCGAAGCCAAAGGCACGTCTACATAGGTACGTTCTGAACCCTCCAAAAACTCAGTTCCGCTCTTTTTTTCATTCACTTCCGTTTTTCTTCTTATAGCACAACCTCTAGTATGTCATGCTGTCACACTAAAACAATTGACCTCTACTGCTGTCCCTGGTTTTCTATTTGTCTAATCTCACTCTTTAAAAATGATTTTAACAAATGTGTTTTAACATAATACTTTCACACCACAGTGGTACAAAAACTACTGGACAATCTCTGGTTTCTCTTCACATCTTTGTTCAACTGCTTTCTTGCATTCCTTTCCCCTGCTTTTATGAAAACAATCGAATACAATGTTTACTTTGGACTTTCAGAGAAACTGGATTTGGAGGCGCGACTGTCTGACTTATGTGAACAAGTAAAGGTAGGAAATTATTTATTTACCTTCCCTTAGTATCAGTTGCTAAGGAATGATGTCATTAAAAAAAAGGTTTCATCATGTCTTGAGGTCAATGACTTAATGCTCTAATAAATATTTATTATAGTTTAATTTGAAAACAAAAAATATATAAATATACTGTATATTATTTAAAACGAGCAAAGTTAAAAAACAGTTTTTTGTTAGTTCTGCCTTGTCTTTTCTTCCTAATGAGAGGCTTCCTTTTAAATAACAATTAATCTTGTCATTCTTTCCTTACTTTTGTCAGTGATACAATTTATATCAAATACCCAAAAAATAATCTTAATCCTAACCTAATCTTGTTTGCTTTTATAGAAAAAAAATCGCAACAATGCACCATGGATTTGTGCCACCCTCAATAGGTTTATTCTCTCTGTATAAGAAAAGCCTCTCAAGGGGTTTAGGAATTAAAAGTATTTTGATACAAGATCACACATGCTTTAACTTGTTTCGTGTTGCAGCCGACAATTCCAATGCTCATATTGCATCATGTTATACACTGTATATCAATAGCAAGGTAGAAAAATTACATTTCAAAACTGAATCAAAATCTACTAAGGAAGCTTTTTTTAAGAGTGAATCTAAGTGGCATTATATTTAAACGTGGTAACTTTTAAACAGCACTCTATCCCCTTCGACAAGCTGCCCTCCTTCTCTTGCCTTAAAAGGCTAAGATCGGCTGCAGCTCCCCCCAGCAACAATTGTGGAACATGGAACAAGCAGTAGAACATGATTGAATGTTCACAGGGCTTCGAACTGTGTTTGAAAGTAAAATAAACTCACTGGCTCCCTCTGGTGGTGTCTTTTTTTGACTGCAGCAGAAAGCCGAGTCTCCAGATGAATTGGCAGAGTTGGTAAACATGAACCTGGCCCAGCTCTGCTCCCTTCTAATGGCTCTTTGGGGGCAGTTTGTAGAAGTTGTATCACTGCAGGAACATGTGGCTTCCCTCCTCGCCTTGGAACATCATACACTACGGGTGGGTTTATTCAAATTTATTTCACAAAACCGCAAAGCATTTATCTGACATGACGGTGATTAACTAAATCTTATGACAGGTGAGGCGTTTTGCTGAGACGTTCTTTTGTTTGGAACACCCACGGCAGTCTGCGTTAGCTTATCAGGAGCTACAGTAAGTTGTCCTTTATCCCCCAGTCCTTTAAGAATTTTTTTTCGTTGTCTGGCATTAACGATGTATGCTAAATCTGCTAATAAAATACATTTTAACCCTTGCGTTATCTCTGGGTCAAGGTGACCTGGAGGCCCGAAAACAAATGTGTTTGTGGTATCCCTTGTGTTGCCTCTGGGTCAAGGGTAATAAACTCCAACACTGCATAAATATTTCTGGAGGGCCAGGGCCAGAGATAACACAAGGGTTAAATAAATAATTAACATTTCTTTGTGTTCTTCATCTAACTGTACCTTGTCTTCCCTCCACCAGTGCCCACAGTCACCAGCAAATGACAAACGCTATTAAAAGTTCAAGCTATTTCCTGTCCTTGCCGCCACTTCCTGTTGAATGTGCTGACCTAGACGGTGATGTCAGCTCCCTGCCAATTATCTTTGAAGACCGATACCTGGATTCCATCACCGAAGGTCTGTGACATTGACTCTCAACAGTTAATGAAGTCATAATGCATTCATCACCTGATACAAGGACCTTCTCCTTGATATTCCAGATCGCGACGGACCTTGGCTGGGAGTTCACAATTCTAAATCAGGTTCAGTCTCCAGTAAGAATGACAGATCACATTCAAAGGATTGCGGTGGAGCAGCAAGTTCGTCACCCGAGAGCAAGTGTGGCCCCAACGATAACGCCTGGCCGGACCATTTTGAAGCACCTCCCAAGAGTAAAGGAAAGTCTGTCAAGATGAAGAAGAACACCAAAGCTGACGGCAACTCAAAGAAGATGACAAGACAAGGCTCCAAGGATTCTGTGGTTCTTGTGGGTTATAAGAACCTAAAAGCTCCTTACTCTGATGTGAGCTCTAAGTACAAGGAACGTGGGGTAACTCAGTATAGCACAGAGGAGGCTCCGAAAGTCATGCAGGGTGACTTGAATTTGAGGACTAATTCAAATAGTGTTTTCGAACCTGTTGCTGCGTTAGAATACTGTACTAGCACTGCTGGTCCAGATGACAAAGTTGCCACTACGAAAGGTTTCTCTAACATTAGGGCAGAGGGTGGGTCCGTGCATATATCAAACCAACCAGTCGACAACAAGGAGCAGCAGGAGGTTGACCACGGTAGCAGACAGTTGTCCGCAGGACCCCATCAGATCCAAGTCAAACCAAGTCAAAAGAATCCACACAGAGGGGAAAAAGTTTCTGTTCTCCTGCCATGCGGAACCCATGGAGATATAGCCAGTGGAACCACCAAGAAAAGCTCTGATACTAAGGCAGACTCGGTATTTGAAAGGCCGGACTGTGAGGTTCAAGAAACCCGTCGCCAACCAGGCACCTCACGACTCTCCGACTCTGGCATTGAAAGCGAGTCGAGCTCATTCGCCAATCAGTTTGCCCTCGCTCAACAGATGTGTGCAGAGCTGGAGAGCAAAGGCTCAGCAGGTTCACATCTGGAAATGCCAATTGCGAGTCGTGGCCTGAGAACTCTTGAGCAAAGTCCAGTTCCAAAGCTCAGTGGAGGAGGAGATGTGCTGGAAAACACCAGTACTCTAAGTGAAGTCCAATCATCCCTAACTTCCATTAACTCATTGCCATCAGATGAGGAAGGGGAAGGTTCTATCAGGACATTTACCGGAGCCGATTGTCGCCCAAGGAAGTCCAGCGTCTTGGTTCAGGAGCAAAGCCTCGTCTTTTCAGGGGATCTCACACCAAGGACTGACATTCATGCGGCCAGTACTCTTGACTCAGTCTTTTTAATTGACTCTCAAAAAGAAACCCACATACTCGATTCAGAAGAACTTGTTTTAGAAGGTCCATCTGCTTCTACAATCGCGAAAGAAACACAGTCTAGTAACTCTGCCACAAGTAGCACAGATATAGTCAAGCGTGGGATGGTGGAGAATTACTTTGGCTCTCGTTCCAGCACCGATGTGTCTGAAATCAGTCCCTTGGAAACGTCGTCCATCACGCTGGGAATCCAGACGCGAGCGCCAGTGCAAGAAGACGAGGAAGAGGGCGAGCATGAGATGATCGAGAACGGTTACTACGAGGAGGGAGACGGTTATTCTTTTGTGAACGGCGACGCCAATGAGGAACAGACGGGAGTTGGGGAAACGACAAACCATCTTCCTAGTATACTCTTTGAACAGCTTGGCATAGGCTACCCTCATGGAGTCACAGACTCGTCCAAGGCTCCCATCTGCTCCAGCCAAGCCGCCGGTGGTGCTTGTGGCGTAGTACGACCTCGGTGTGCCTCTGCCTCCCTCTGCAGTCGTCTGCAGTGGTACGACTGTGTACCTGAGCCTCAGATGAAAGCGTGAGTTTAATCTTTTTATTTCAGGCAAGCTGTGTTACACATGTTTTTTCCCTCTTTTTTTCTGTCTCACTCTCTCCCTCAGGCACACGCACACATACAAACTACACAAACTCTGGCTAGCCTTTCTCCTTCTTCGTTATTATTTTTTCTTAACCACGCAATTGAAGTTAAATATTTTCATGTTCTAATAATATTGCATTATACTGTATAGGAAAGACGTTTTCCATTTATTTCCTCTCTCCACAATCTTTAATGACAGGGTACGATAAAACCAAATCTGTGGCCAAATGTGGCCCTTTGACTCTATTTGTGTGGCCCTCATGAGCTCAATAAAAACTTGAGAAATATGATGTAGAAACCAACAATATTAATATAATTTTTTTATTATTTATTACTAGTTCAGGTTGGACTTAAGGCCAACTAGCGATCAAAAATGATAAAGTGAATAATTGAATATTAAAAATTATGTATATATGTTTTTTTTTTTAATGTGTGTTAACTTAGTATTAAACAAAATATGTCAAATAATTTTATTTTATTTGTTATTGTGATTTTTCTGTGTGTTCCCAATATATTTGTTATTTACTATTTTATTTTATTCTTGATGGCCCTTCACAGGGCCAGTCACTGTATGAAGTTTGGCCTCCGAGGAAATTAAACTACCCACCACTAATATATAGAGCAATACTTTTGGGTGTATTTTACACCTTATTCAAAACTGTGTGTTTGCAGGTTCATTAAGGCCAAGGAAGACATGAAGCAGCTCAAACTACCAGGTTTCTTGTACAGTGAGGTGCCGGAGCTGGCGTCTAGCGTCCCCTACTTCAGCTTGGAAGAAGATGACGGTTGTGAAGAGGGCATTCACCTCATTATCTGTGTCCATGGATTGGATGGTAAATAAACCTCTCAGTTTCCTCCACATTCAAAAATATGTTGTTAATTGGAGTTCCTGATTTGTTGATAATAAATCATGTAGCAACCAAACTGTTTCACTAGTTGTCTACAGACGCAGTACTTTTGACCTTTTGAAGCTGTTTAAGCAGAGCAATATGTTTTTGGTGTTTATAGGAAACAGTGCAGACCTGAGGCTTGTCAAGACTTATCTGGAGCTGGGGCTGCCTGGTGCTCGTATAGACTTTCTCATGTCTGAGAGGAATCAGGTGATCCTATTTCAACCACTGACACAAACATTATTTTTTGATATGTTTTGCAACAGCCTGGGAGAAAATCTACCCTCCATGTTTTGCTTGTTATGTCTCTATAATTTGCTGTAATTCAGCAGCTACAACACAAGGCCTTCATTGTCTCTCTCCTACAGAATGACACGTTTGCGGATTTTGAGTCGATGACGGACAGATTGTTGGATGAAATAATCCAGTACATCCAGATATACAACCTCACGTTGTCAAAAATAAGGTGGGACTTCATTTTTGATTAAGCTTGTATTACATTCACACAGTCTAAAGAACAATAAAGAGCATATTTCTCCTTTAATATATGCTCAGATAACTCTGTGTGGATTCTAATGAGTATTTTCTAGATCGGGCTCTCTCTGATGTGGTTTCACAGAGGCGGTTAAAAGATTTTCTGTGATCGCCCGGGGGGGAATAGAGCTACACAACAAAGTTCTTGAACATTCAAAGGGTTTTAAAGTGAAGCGTAAAAATATTAAACTTTACTTATTTAGTGTTTCTTATTTTTCTTTATTTCTTTTTTATTGCATTCATTTATTCTTTAATACAGTGTTTATTCTTTTATAAATGCAGACAATGTGACTTTGGGAGGAAACCACAATGGCCTGAGTTTAACCCACGCTGGCACCACTCGCTTTTAGTATATTCTATTTTTAAAGTTTTTTTTTTTTAGTTCTCCATGTGAATCTACACATGTATTCCACAAGCTTAAATCGACTTTGGGTCGTATAAATAACTATTAAAAGGAGATGACAAGAAAAACAAATACTTGTAACCTTTTTTCTAAAGACATCCATACAACAATATGGTACATTTTGAAATATTTGGCCTGCAGCAAAGAAGGTTTCCACATTTATTCATATTTTTTGTGCAAAACTTATTGAGTTTCTGTAATTTTTTTAATTCAATCAATTTTTAATGATGCAACAAATTTAAAGAGAGCGTGTAGGTGGAAACCGGGATATATACATCCAAAAGAAAGTACTTCTTGCTAACAAGAGTTTTGAAAGTGATCCACAGACATTTTTTTGGGGTATCATATTGATTTAAGTCACTGAAACAAAAGGTAATTTCTCCTCATTGAAGGTCTTCCTCTCTTATTTTGCAGCTTTGTAGGCCACTCATTAGGGAACCTCATTGTCCGCTCAGTGCTGACCAGGCCCAGATTTAAGTGCTATCTGAGCAAGTTGCACACGTTCCTTTCTCTTTCTGGACCTCACCTGGGAACTCTGTACAACAGCTCTGCGCTCGTCAACACAGGTAATTACCCCTGAAGGCACCTTCTTGTCGTCACTAGATGTGTGCGCACCGATGAAGTCATTCCTCAACTTTGTTCTCAGGTCTCTGGTTTATGCAGAAATGGAAAAAGTCTGGGTCGCTTCTCCAGCTCACGTGCAGAGATCACTCTGACCCTCGCCAAACCTTTCTCTACAAGCTCAGCAAGAAAGCTGGTTTGTTTGTTAATTGCCTGAATAAAACGTGTGTTTGGTTCTGATCCATAACGTAAGTTGTCATCTTTTTATTTGCAGGTCTGCAGCATTTCAGGAATGTGGTGCTTGTTGGATCGCTGCAGGATCGTTACGTTCCATATCACTCTGCACGGATAGAAATGTGCAAAACGGCATTAAAAGACAAACAGACAGGTGAGTTGAACGTCTTTGCATAGTTCCCTGTTTAACATCGTCATCATAGACTATACAGTTTCATCAATACACGGCTGTATCGTGATACAGTTTCATCACTACACAGCTGTATCGTGATACAGTTTCATCACTACACAGCTGTATCGTGATACAGTTTCATCACTACACAGCTGTATCGTGATACAGTTTCATCACTTCACAGCTGTATCGTGATACAGTTTCATCACTACACGGCTGTATCGTGATACAGTTTCATCACTACACGGCTGTATCGTGATACAGTTTCATCAATACACATCTTTATTATGAGGCCTCATCAAGCCATGACTGGTATTCATGCTGCTCTGAAGGGGTAAAGGTTAACTGTAATACTGATCTTGCATATTTGTTGTTCCTTAAATTAATTAAAAGTATTTTTTTTATTGAAAATTGTGCTTTAGTATCATATTGTAATATTGATCATATATTGTAAAGATTTGTACAACATTAAAAAAATATATACATTCACGTAACAATTTAACTTTATTTTTTAATACCTTGTTATGATTAGACTTTATCTTTTGCATTTAATCTTTTTTTTGTCCTTTCTGCTTAAGTCTTCTTAGAGTTCTTGTACTTTTGACAGCCCCTGACAACATTAATGACCTACTCTTTTTTTATATATATATATATATATATATACACACCAAAAGAAGCTAAAGAAGCACATATCTGTCTTGAGGGTCTTGGTCAGACCCAGAATCTCCATGACCCCTGGTATTAAAGGATGACCTTTAGGCATCTCATCTGAATGACAAATGGTTGACCTTCTTGAGCAGCTTGTCCTCCTCCTTCCAGGTCCAGTGTATGCTGAGATGATTGAGAATCTGCTGCTGCCAGTACTTCAGAACAAAGACTGTAATCTGTTGCGATATGATGTCATCCACGCCCTCCCTAACACGGCCAACTCCCTCATCGGCCGGGCCGCCCACATCGCGGTCCTGGACTCTGAGATTTTCCTGGAGAAGTTCTTCCTCGTCGCAGGCCTCAGGTTCTTTCAGTAGAAAGTGCAGCAGAAAACGACCAAGAGGAATGTGGAGCCAATACCTCGCTGCATCGCTACTTTATACTCATCTTCAGGATTCAGCTACTGACTGAGCAGAATCACATCCTCTAATTTCATGACGGAGTTTTATTTTTCTACTGGGGTTTTTATCCATCGTTCTGATTTGGGGATCTCCTTCCTAAAATGTGACAGTGTTATTTATGTTTGTACTAATAATCTCCCTCCTAGACGTCATTGTTTCTTCAAGTTAAACTGGAATCGTAGCTGCTACAAGTCTGCACATAATGTCCTGACATTGAAAATGTTCGATCCCTAGAATTGAATCATTTGCCAGTTTTTTGTACTTAAGAAGTAACGTGTACAGCTTCCTTTTTTATTATCGATTTTTCCATACTTTTTATTGCAGTTCCTACCCGTTTCATACTTCATGTTTGTTGGCTTTTGCTCCATTTTAAATACTGCTCTTCTTCATCGCAGTACTGCACAGTCAGCCAACCTGGAGTTGGTGGAATAACGCTTTGCCTTCTGCGTTTTAACAAAGGTCATCTTCCTCAATGATCATGATCAAGCATAAGCACATGTGGGGGGGGGAAATGTTTTGATGAAAGTATTTGGTTGATATTTTTGGAAAGTCTGTTTAAACTAAAGTATTGTAAGCTTGAATTAAAAAAAGAAATTCTTTCTTCAACAAATGTTTATATATAATGATTAAATATACATCTTATGAATCTTGGTTTCTGTCTGAAATTATGTTTCATTATTAAATAAAAACAAGTTTTGTTGTTTGTACTGGTTAGAAACGGTGTATTGTATCAAATTAATCAATGATATTAAAAAAAAGAGTCAATTGTAATTGAATAAGTTGTCATGAAAAGTTGCTGCAGTAATTCTTTTGCTACATTACTTCTTTATGTCCGACTTCCCTTTTGTTGCACCATTATTGTTTCATTTGAGTGTATTTTGTCTGACCTATATTTTTAAAAAATGAAACAAATTATGTTATAATTGTCACATACATAAGTAAGTAATTAGTATTTATAGAGCGCTTTTCAAGAACAAGGTCACAAAGCGCTTAAACAATAAAAAAAGATCGGATAAATGCAAGTTCTTCTACTAGAGCGAGTCAGAATTCTCGCTGCAGAGTTAAGGATATTGCATTAAAAATACACTCAATTTTTTCCAATCTGTAGTTTTAAAAGTTTTTGGAGGGCTCTATTGTCAATACATTTTGACAAGTTGTATGGTACAGGGATATATTGTGATACTGTAGGAACAACTATACATTTTTAGTATTATTTGAGTACCTCACTGGCAGAATTTACAGACCACATGACTCTCTACGGAGTCGTGACGGCTTAATTTGTTTTGAAACAAAAATACAACCAAACGTCAGCTTGAAAAAGCTACTGCAGTCGACTGTATCCTCTTGTCCTCAGTCATCACCCAGATCTTTCGGGATCAAATTGTACCTAATGAATGCTATCTAGCGGCCTCAAGTTTAATTGTAACACAAAAATGAACAAATGCAATACATAGGTTAATTGTAAATGTAAAAATAGAATAGAAAGACCTAGATCCAAAAGATGTTTCAAGTTTTAAATGATTATTTTTTTTCAGATGATCTGTTGTTTTCATGTAAGTTTTTATCTTTGAGATTACACTGCTTATCTAGGTCTCTTTTCCATGTTCATGGCTTTTCAGTCATGTTGGCAAACCTACTCCTCCCAGTTAGTTCCCACTATTCATTCCTTAAACTTCATGGTGTGGCTAATCTGTTGTTTCTGCAGCCCACCATGACAATTGACGGAAAACTAGGTCGAGCAAAGTGATTACAACAATTGATTCTTTTTTTTTGTTGGTGTTACTACATCTATTTATTTAACAGAAAAAGTTTGTTTTAAATAAATGGTTATTAGGGTCGCTCAAATGATGAGGTTTTATTTATTTATTATTCAAAAAGACCAAAATAGTTCCGGGACGCGGCTTCATCAGTTTGTGCTTGGATGCCTAATTAGCACGGGAGGGGGAGACAACAACGCAAATGGTCGAGGGTGTGACTTTAACAACGTGTCGTTTACATTAAAACATTCAATACGTTTTATGATATTATTCTTACATATAATTATAAAATATTAAGGTTCATACATTTTCTCACTTTAATCCGTACGTCAAACGTTGAATATTAAACGAAAACACGCAGCGACCTCTCCGCCCCGTCCCCCATAAAACCCCAACGATGGTTTGATCCAATGTGGTTGAAGTTTCAGCACGCGATGGGAAAAGAGGCAGTTGGCTTCATATCAATGTCCAAATATTCTCTGCGTTTTGAAGGATAAAAATGTGCTTTTAAACTCCTTTTTTACAACTTTAACGTCTCTTACAGTTGTCGGTAAGTCTTTACTCTTTGTGTCTGTGTGAGGCGAGAGTTTTAAGTTGCACTTGTTGCTGTGTAAACTCAACTTAAATGTTGAAATACTTGGATAAAAACAACAACAACTCTCGGGTTATTGTTTTTATTTATAATAAATATGACTGTTTATTGCAACAAACGTTGCGTTTCCCATTTCTATGATGTTGAATTCTGTTGCTGATAAACTTAACGGGATGTTGTTCCCAACAGTAATATCCAGGAGCAGGATTAAAAGTATGTGAGAGTATTTTGGGGGGATTTTACAGATGGTTCCTCACATGAGATGCCATTTTTTTTTTTACTTTAAAAGCAACTGCAACAACTTTGAAGTGGTTTAAGTTAAACTAAAATTGTGTGTATTTTTATATTTTCGCATTTCTTTGCAATTGTTTGATCGTTTGCATGGTTATTTGTTGAAAATATATACATATATTTTAAATAAGTGTGTGCAGTTTTATTCTTTGAACCTTGTGCTGGAGCTCCTTGATTTAAAGAGACTGGAAATTCAGGTTTTTAACTTCCACCTAAAATGCAAGGGCCATGTTTGAACTTGTTCAAAAATCACAGTTGGTTGTATGAAATTTCGTCGAGTCAGAGCCAACGTGATCAAGTTCAGACAATGTCAAAAGGTTTGACACACATTCTTTTTCATGTTTGTTTTTTTCCAATTTCAGCAATAATTGGATTCACTATAAACGATAAATAACTGTAAATGAAGTTAATCGTGTTAAATTGAAGTCTATACTTCATAATCTGATCTCTTAATCTATTCATAGTTCTCAAAACGAATTTTAGTACTGATATGGGAAAAGTTTACTTTATTTATTCAACCCTCATAAGGTCAAAGAGGCAGTCAACAATTTTATATTGTATTTATTATCATATTAACACTGAATACAACTTTTTTAAGTCCTATCATATCCTTTTTTTTGTGAATAATTTGACTGAATATTGAGATCATTTTAAGTTTTTATGTAATTTTATTGTCATATTAAAGTTTGTTTTAATCTGATCTCTTTTATTTGTGTAGGGTTTCCTTTTATATATTGCCTTCTCGCCTCTCAAAACAGCCTCGGGTATATAATGTGACCCCCTGAGAGAATTTTATCGCCCACTCCTGTTGCGGTACAATCTCTTCACCTCCCTCCCGGGTGATGTTTTCGTGTTTTTCTTACCCCCGTATCCGTCCAAAAGGGGGATTTAAAGGGGCTCAGACTTTGCGTGCGGCTTTAATTAACCGGATTAATTGATTCTGAGACGTTAATCAGATGAGGCCCGCACCAGTCGGGGCTTCAGGTCAGAGTTTACAACAACAACACAGGTTCAGGTTGACTCCGGTGTCGTCCTGTCTTTGCACCTCTTTAGACGTTCAAGTCTGAGCATCCTCCTAGTATAGTCATGTTTTATTTCCTCGTGTTTCTCTGACCACACCAATAGAAAACAGAAGATAGATTATCTGACTAATTATTTCATTTAATGACTCTTATTGGGATTAGTGTACATTAAACCCATGTGATTTAGCGGCTATTGTCACTTACTTAGTCAGTATGCTTCACATTGTGATACTAATTCAGTGGTTGCTTATTTTTCAGTTGTGATAAATTGTGTGTTTATTTTTCTGGTTTTAAGAACAAAAAGTATGTAGAGTTGTTAGTTCTATGGGTTGTTCCAGTCCAAACCCCTGGTTCTAAAATGACCATAAACTAAAGAAAAATAAGTCTTGTTAGTTACATGAGGTTTTGTTTTACTGTCATTGGATTTAAAACCATTTTTTTCCACAAGTCCCAATATACATATTGCACCACAGTATTCAAAATCCTCATTTAGTAACGTTTTCTTAAGTTTAATTATTCAATCTTGACTTTGAAACTAAACTATGTTTTTCCCCTTAATAATGGGTAAAACTCTTGTTTAAAATTGTTTAAGGCAGTCTGATATCTTATAAAATACCTTCTTATAGAGTTTTTTTTTACCATCATAAAGGATTTAAAGGACATTCAAGGTACAAAACTTGAGTTTTTAAAAAGTACTTAAAAGTCAAAATATACACAATAAGTTCTGGAAAAGAATGCATCTTGTCCATGAGATTAACTCGATAAAAGGATGCTGAATCATTTTTTGTACGGTTTGTACTTTTACTTATCAGAGGAAAATTCCTCTCCCCTTTTTTATTTTCCTTATGACTCACTGATCTCACTGTGGTGGAATTTGCCTCCTGCAGATTCAGCATGGATGAATAAAAAGACACCCAGAGGAAAAAGAGCCAAACAGTTGTCAGAGTGATCTCACTTCACATGATGTCGGCCTTGGTGAAGCAGGAGAGGACGATCTGTGTCCTCCTGCCCAACAAAGAGCAGCTGGATGTTAGCGTCGGGGTGAGTCCACATCTTGTCTTTCATTCCCCTACTTGAATTTAATGTTTCTCTGCTGTCTGCAGCAAAGGGCTACGGGGCAGGATGTCCTGAGTCGTGTGGCGGAGCTTCTTGGAATTAAAGAACTCTACTTCTTCGGCCTCACCGTGGTAAAAGGTGCGTTCACTTCCCATCATTCTTTGAAGGCAGCACACTTGTGTAAACAGACTTTTTTTTTGTTGTTATTTCAACAACATCCCTCATCCCAGTGCAGTCTGATTCAATTAAAGTTGAACAGATTTGTTTTGCTCCTTGTCTAGACAACTTAAATGTTCTTAATGCCGGAGCTTCTCCTTCTGCTGATTCTAAATTAGTGGCAGACTCGCTTACGCCAGTGGCTTTTAATGACATTCATTATAGATCAAGATCATTTGTTTTAAAAGCCCTTTGTGGTCGCAACAAAAGTTCACTTGCAATAAAAACTCACTTCTGAATGTAACTGATGTTGTGATAATATTGTTTTATTGAGCTAATCATTTGTAATTTTGGTTTGTATTGGATCTTTATTGTCTTGTATTTATGTATGTGGAACAGTAGCTTAAGTGAAATAAGGGAAATAATTGGACCTCTTGAGTGTTCAAAAACTGGGATTAAAACTTGACTGATTACTTTTTTTTCAGTATTTCTATAAAGCTTTAACAATATTCCCCCATTATGTGTCAGTATCTACGCTCAAATTAAATATAACAGGGATGGATTATGTAGAACAAGCAGATTAATAGATCAATTTACCTTTTTCTTTTTTACCCCATTTTGTTTATGGATTAAAAAAAAAAGGGCAATCACAACTGATGGCATATAGAAATGGCCAGTGATGCCGTCAACTAATACCAAATAGTTATTTTTCCAACGTCCGTCCTTAACACATTAAACCCTCCACTTGAGGTGATACATGAGGAAAGTGTAACACAATCTATGGCTCATTGTCTTCTCCGGTATCCTAGTGTGGTCCAAGGCTTTCCCACAAAGGAGTGCATCAGTGACAGTGTCATATACACCCCTCTACTTGTTGAGCGATCTAGAACTTGTTTATTTTGTCACTTTTATTAGACCCTTAAAACCTTGTGTTATATCTGGGTCTAGGTGACCCGGAGGCATGAAAAGAAATATGTTAGTAGTATCCCTTGTGTTAAGGTGAACAACCTCCACCACTGCATATGTATTTCTGAAGGGCATTCGGGTCACCTTGACCCTGTGATAATGGTTGAGAAGTTCATAATGCCATCCATCTTAACATGGCACTGAATACCCAAAGTACAACTTTCTTTTCTCGGCGCTTAATTCTTGTTGATATTTTATCAGTCATGATGTAGAAAGAGCTGAGCTAAAAGATGCCTCTAGATGTATTGGCTGGTTTATAGCCTGACATATGATTGTGTGGTAAGTAAGTAAGTAATATTTATTTATATAGCGCTTTTCCAGACCAGGGTCACAAAGCGCTTTAACAATCAAAACAATACTCAAAAAAGTACATACTTTAAAGATCAAGATAATACTGAGAACAACACAGGAGTTCAAGGAAAATCAAGGAAAAGCCTGAACAAATAGAAACGTCTTAAGATGTTTCTTAAAGGAGTCAGTAGACTCCATCAAGCGCAAAGAGAGAGGAAGATTGTTCCAAAATGTGGTGGTAATGTCTATTACGGTTATGACTAAGCAACAATATAGGAAAAAGAATTGTGTCCAATTTGATATTTTTGCTCCTTTTTTTGATCTCTAAAAAAAAAAAGATTAAGCAAAAACATGTTTTTCATCTAATCATTTCCATTTAACTTATGATGATGTCCTCTAAGTGATATAAATAGCTTGTTGTATTTTTAAGGCTTTGACTTTATAAATATATTTTTGTAGCGGGTCGAGGTTATCTGTTGATTCACCTAAATAGGATCCGAAGATCCGTTTTTTTTTTTTTAACCATATGTAGATTGATGACAAGACCATCTAAAATGAGGAAAACCCAAACAAGAAAGAAAAGTGAGTTCCTCCCTCCCAGGCTTACTAAATAATGGCCGTAATCCACTTCAGTCATTGTGCAAAGCTCCGTTCTTTGTGCTCACGTTCTCCTTCCTTTTTCTTTTTTTTGAACAAATACGACCAATCTCGTGTGGCTCACCCCCCGAACAAGCAGCCTTTTGTTTTTGTGGTGTTGGTCCAGCGATCACTTGGGCCTGGATTCCTGCAATATTAACTTCATTAAGCCTGGAATGCACCAATGCATTCCTCCCCTTCATGAAAAGGAGGAATGGATGGATGCTGGGAAGAGGAGGAGGAGGAGGGGGGAGGAGGGAGGTGAACGAGGGAGGCTCCCAATGACACATGCTCTGAAGAGTGAGTCAGAAGATGTTATTTGATGAGGCGTAGTTGGCCCCGAGATAGGCTTGTAGTGATGTAATGACTCACCGGAAAGTTCCTAAATGGTATTTTCGTCCGTCATGCTAAAGAAATTCTGCTCTTATCTGATATTGCAAAAGAAGGAGACGTGATTACTTGTTGCAGGAGCTTTAAAGAAGCCACCATATACTGTCAATAGACCCTCATTTAAGTGCATTTTATTTACTGTCATGTGAGGAAAAATCATTTAAAAAGAATGTTAATCTTGTGTTTTAACTCAAAGTACATGTCAGCGTTGTCACTGACCTTGATTGAAAAGGTCTCTTCCTCTCTCACACTAATGAATTCCATTGTCATGGACATATTTCATGCTCGGCCGCATTTTGTTTGTTTTCTAACCGTCTGCTTGTTTTCCTGGTCGTCTCCTTTCAACGCAGACAACGAGCACATATTTATAGACCTGGAGGAAAAGTTGATCAAGTACTTCCCAAAGGAATGGAAGCAGGATTCCGTAAAGGTAGAGAGTTTTGTTTTTACACCTTTTGTAGGTTGATGTTGTGTTTCAAATATGTTGTGTTTCCATAACATTCTGATTTATGATTCACATTTTATCTTTCTTTCCTAACAGGGATTCCAAAGGAAACCACTACCTCTCGTGCTTTGCATTAAAGTCCAGTACTACGTGGAGAATGGGCGATTAATTTGGTGAGCATCTCCAATCTCAAGTTATGATCTTAAAATATTAACAATTTCAGTAATAAAAAAATTCCAAAATACTTTCTCACTTTAAGATTTTCTTTGTGGACAGTCTTGAATACAAGTAAATTCAACATTTTAACTGACACATTTCAGGCTTATCTTTTTCTCTGTTCATCACTCACAGTCCTCCTCACCTAACCCCCCTTTAATTCTGTGTTTTGTTGGTACCAGCGAAAGAAAGGCACGACGCCTGTACTACTCCGACCTGCGGGAGAGGGTGTTGCGCTCGGAATGCCGTCAGCAGGAGGAGGTTTACTTCCAGCTGGCCGCTTACGCCATGCAGGCTGAACTAGGCGACCATCAGCTGCCAGAGGAGGATTCGGAGATGAGCCCCTACTTTGAACCGAAGGAGTTTTTCCCTCCATGGGTACGGTGCATTCGTATTAAGATCCGTATCTGCTTATGGTTTAGTTTTGATCTTCTGTCTAAACCACATATAAAACTAAAGTCCCGGGAAGCCGAGTGTGGCCCTCCCAGATGTTTCATGTGGCCTGCCAAGAGCTTGGGATTTGTATAATTGGATGGAAATTAAATTCTCTTCTTTTTTTCTGAGATTAGATCTGCCAACAACTAGTCCAGAGTCTAAGAAACATATTGCAGACGAAAAGAAAATTGGTTGGAAGATGCAAATGTTTGTTTGGGCCTCAAGTAAAAAACACATCTGTGTTATGCGGCATGAAAGCAATTGATCTTTTTTTGGGAGTTTGACACCGCTTGCCTAACGCTAACAGTTAAGGGTATAGAGTTGTCTATTACGTTTAAAAAGTCCGTCATCTTTACTATTAATAATTGAGAAATTTGTATCTTTGCTCGTTTTGCTGTTCATTGTTTAATTTAATCTTAAGCACAGAATTGTGACCTGCTCTAGTAGAAGAACTCACATTTCCCCAATCCTTAAAACGCTGCATTGGCTGCCAGTTTCTTTCAGGATTCATTTTAAAATTCTGGTTCTTACTTTCAAAGCTATTCATGGTCAGGCTCCTCCTTACATCAGTGATCTGATCCTGCCTTACACCCCAGCTCGGGCTCTGAGATCTATGGATCAGAATCTGCTGATACAAATACCTATTACTTACTTACTTACAGGAGCTTTTTAGAGTTACTGTATCTTTGTTTGTGCTGCTAGCATTGCTGTTGCAACTCCTGTCGTAATGTCTCTTTTAGTCTTAAATTTTATGAACGAGGAAAATTTAATCAATTCTGTGTATGTTTACTCCAAACATCAGGAAGTTTTGTCTTCTATGCACAAGTAGTTAAAACAAATCATGCTGAACACAAACTCACGGCATGTTTTCCTTTAACCTGACCAACAAAAACCTTTCTCTACAACGCCTTAATAGATCTTGACATTACATTATCAGCATAAAGTTTATGTTTTCTTAATGCGAAAATGGAACGCTGATTTCCCAGATCGGGAACTACACTACTAACATACACCATTTTTTCTTGCAGCTGTTTAACCCATTCCTGTAGCTAAGCTCTTTATACCTCTAAGAATATAAACGCATGTTTTCATGGTGGTAAACTTGTGAACAAATTGCTAGTACCTATCAGTGCAACGGGATTTTTACAAGATACAAAAGCACGAAAAATATTAAAAATGAAAAACGCAAAGGCTGTGTAATTTTGTTTTAAATATTTTACCTCCTTTCAACATTCTTGTGACCAAAAAACATATGCAGGAGCTGCTAAAGGGCATTAAGAAGGAAGACTTATGTATTATAAAAGGCTGTGGCTCGATTACTATTTAGTTATATTAGTTTTACCCATTTGTTATCTCAGGGTCAAGGTGACCCGGGAGGCCTGAAAACAAAAGTGTTTGAGTTATCCCTTGTGTTGCCTCTGGGTCAAGGTGAAACACATTTCATTATTAATTGGTCACTGGTTAAAAAAAAAACAACCATCAAATCCCTACCTTACCAGTCCCATAATGCACTGCAACGGTTTAAGATATTATAGAAATACTTTGAATTGTCTAAACGTTAAAAAAAATTACAATTAAACACTGATTTAAATGTAACACTTCAAGTCATATAAATGTTATTTTACATTTCAACAGATAATGGCGAAGCGTGGTCTGGACTATCTCCTCTGCCATGGACCAAAGGTGCACCAGGACCTTTGGGGCATGTCCACGCGAGACGCCATCCTCCTCTTCATCAGGGAGTCATGTCGGCTGGAGGACGTGCCAGTTACGTATTACAGGCTGCAGAAGGTGAGTTGAATGATCAGTCATTTTTGAAACATTAATTTAAACTTGAATGAAAATGGATCATGTTCTGGTGCTTATTATCATGAGAATGTATAGCTTGTGCTTCGTTAAATTGATTTTAAATGTTTGATATTAACATTTGGAACAGAATATAATTAAATCAACACTATCAAGGGAGGAACCTGATCATTCTAGTTCATATTAAAGTTAATTTATTATCCGCTATTATAAGAGAGGCTCCCTCTTCCTGTGACTGGGGCAGAAAAGGTCGGACAAATAATTCCGTCACGCCAATCGTTGTAGTCATATTCAGTTATCGTAATTGTCTCAATGACAAGAATAGAAATTACAAGCGGTTGCTTTACACACTTCAGCCTTTAATAGATTTGTTTTTAGAAACTCCTTTGTGGTATTGACATGTTTATTCAGTCTTTAGACAATTAGTTCAGCTCGGTTGGAGCTGGATGGATGACCAGAATCAATTAGGCAGTTATGTAACCGCAGCTATTCAGAAGTCTTCATCGTCTCTGTGATATTTTTGAATCGGGGGCCCATTCCTTATGTAACACATTGGAAGAGCAGCAGCCGACCGTCTCAAAGTGACCCCACGCATACTGTTTTTTTTGGGGGGGGACAGCTGAGTTATCTCCCTCTCTGACTTCTCATCACTCACTCTGCAGGATAAAAAGGAGGAGAGAGGAACCGCGTTGCTGGGCTTGACCCTGCGAGGAATGCAGGTTTATCAGGTACGTGCGGGAATGAGTGCGTTGTTAGCGTGCGGCGTCAACAACGCGAGTGCCTTCGGGAGTGCGTCTGCGTTTGCTCACGGACGCGCAGGAACTCCAAAGGTTGACTTGGATGTGTGAGGAATGTGTGGGATCGTCACCAGCAGCAGAGCATCTGGGGATAGAGGCCGTCTGGCACACTCCCCGTTCGTTTGATCTGTCTGTCAGGGGCCATCTGGGGGGGATCAGGAGCTTTAGGCCTGGTGATTAAAGAGCCGTTCGAGCGTGAGATACAAGAAGCTCGTGGCTGTGCATCTGCACAGAATATAGGCGGCTGGAAAATAGGATTATGTCTAATCATTGTCTCTCTTCCTATATATCTATATAACTATAGTATAGTTTGCAAAAGTTATAGGCAGGTGTGGAAATTAAAAAAAAAGAAGAAGATAATTCTCATGATTTCTTTTTTTTTTATCAATGAATAAAATGCAGTGAATGAACAAAGTGCACTTGCACATAGTTTTGAAGGAACTTGGCTGGTAGGTTGTTCTAAACAACTTAGAGAACTAACAACATTCTTCTGTCCCTGCGTTTCATCCCAGACACACTTGATTTTGTTGTCGACTTCTTTGTTTTCTTTTACGCTGAATCTGGATAACAAAGTGCAAGTAAAAAGGGGAGGACAGAATTTCAATTTGATAGTTTTGGCCGGACTTTAATCTAATCATACACCTCGCTGATGGCACCACATGGTGGTCAATTATCTTCCTATATTTCTCAGCCCTGAGAACGCTATTAAATCCTGACCAGATATCCAACTTAATTGCAGAAATGCAGCCCGAAACATTTAAAGGGCAATTCAATTTGAAAACCAATCTTTCCTGACTCACTCACATCTTTCAAAAGTTGAAGTCTTCCTCTCCAAGTAAGTCTCTCATCATGACCATGTTTAGAACGTTTCACTTTATAAAGTTCTGAAAATCTGGGCAAACGAGAGGTTACAATAGCGAAGTCCATTATGACATAATGATGGCTTCACTTCACCGCCAGCAAGTTGTAGTCACCCCCCAGCTTTGTTTAGACAACACGTCCCTTGAAGGTGTAGACTTCTTGATTAATGAACCAAAGGTGACACGTATAGATTGACCAATCACAGCTGAGTGGGTGTGGTTATGGTAAACAACATTTAATCTCCAGAAAGACAGTGTTTTTATTTCTAATGTAATTAACAGCCACATACTGATGACTACAATAGAGGTCCAAGATTGATGATTGAAATAATTGATGCTGGTGGCAAGAGGTAGTAAAACAAAATAATGATTTGATTTAGTTCCTTCTTTCTTCAGCTACTTTGCTCCAAACTAATAAGACAAAGTGGAGGAGAGAAGATGTTAAATTCAGTTGGATTATGGGCCTTACAATTGGTGAAATGAGCTGAAATTCTGGGAATCTTCTTCTTTCTTCGTATGTTATAAATATGGTTTGATAAAATGGTTTGATAGATTTGACCTATTTGGATTTAATGGGATTTCATCCGTCCCCCGCCCAACAGTTAAAAAAGGAGCTAAAATTCTGTCGATTTTCCCTCAATTGATATGATTTACAAATAGTTGAAATTAAGTTGACATTTCATGGTGTTATTTTTTCCCTCTTTTGCCCCATTTCCCTTGTTCTGAATGAGTAGTTATCTTCATTGAGGTCAACTATTGACTATTGAAAAATGCTTATTTTCAAGCAAGTTTGTCCTGTTGTTCTAGATATTAAAGAAACCCAGCTAACCTACTATAATGGATTTACCTTTTTCAATTAAATGTTTTCATCGAAAGCTTTAAATATGAGCTAAAATACTCTTTTTTTTTTTCTTTTTTTTTTACTCAAATTCCTTCTTTTTTGCAATTACAGGAGGTGAATAACATTCGACAGCAACTCTACGACTTTCCCTGGTCCAATGTGGGTCGTCTGACTTTTCTGGTAGGAATTTTGTTCACTTCTGTTGTTTGTTTTTTTTCCATTAACTCTAATGACCACTGCTCCATTTAAAAATATATATATTATGAACTAATTAATATAGCTTATAGAATGTTTTATCGATGAAACAAAACCTAATAATGTGACCCAAAACATTACTGATCACCATTTATATTGCAGTCGGTCTATGTGAATATGCAACTTTAACTTAAAATTTAAGTTAAATTTAAAGTTTAAATGTAATCCACAAGCGCCTTTTTCATTTGATATTAGTAGAATAGAAAGGTTGTATCTCATTACATGCATCATCCTGACCATGTAGTACATTTTAAATTGTGTGTATTTTTTGGTACTTGTTTAATGTATTGTTTTATATCGTTCACATCTCCACAAGTGCTGATTATTTTGATAAAAAATATATATATATTATGTACAATGTGTGATCTGTTCTTCTTGTATATTCCTCCCAGGGTAAGAAATTTGAGATCCAGCCAGACGGCCTTCCCTCAGCCAGGAAGCTGGTCTACTACACTGGCTCATCGTTCCGCTCCCGTCACCTCCTGTTACACCTGAGCAGCAGCCATCGTCTATACATGAGCCTGCAGCCGGCCCTCAGGCACCTGAGGAACCTGGAAGATGGCGAAGGTTTGACAGTCAACATCTAGTCCATACCCGTCGTTCGCTCTTGTATTCATCCCCACGTCTCGTCTTCAGAGAAGAAACGCTACAGGGAGTCCTACATCAGTGACGACCTAGACCTGGACCCTCCTGGCAGCGAGAGCAGTCCAGGTTTATCCAGACACTCCACCGGCAGCTCGGGCATCGAAGCTGACGCGCGACAGCACAGCATTTCTACAGAGATGACCTCCATGGAGGAGGAGGCTCAGCTACAGGCGGAGAAATGCTTCGGCTCGGCCGGAAGTCACATCAGCTCCACCACCTCGGGGATTGAAACCGGCAGCAAAGCTCGAACCGACGTGGAGGATTGGCAGGAAGAAGGTCCGATAATGTTCATACACGTGATCTATATTTGGTCCTAATGTCTTTCATTCTCTCACAGAGGTGAAGATTACAGCTGAACAAGAAGAAGCAAGTGAAGAACCTGGTGAGATGTTCCAGTTGGCAGATCTTCTTCACGGAGTATCCGTGGATTGCAAAGAACTCCCTTCAGAGGAATCATTAAAAGGTACATTTAAAGCATCTAAAAAAACTCTATTGAATCTAGAAACGTTTTCTTGATACAATATCTATTAAATTATTAATATGGTCCAATAATATATATAAAAAGCGGTTAAAATGCATGCATGGACGATACACTTTTGCTGCTGATGAATCTTGGTGGAAAAAAAGAAAAACGCATTCGACTCATTTTCCAAGTGTCACTCAAAACTAGCGATGGTGTTGATGAGGCCTCATGAAACGGCTGTGACAGTTTTGAAAAGCCACTAGATGGCACTCTCTGCTTTATAACGTTTGGCTTAAATATACCTTGTTTAAAAAATTATGCAAGGTTACTGTTCGGAGAATTTGTCAAGTTCTCGATGCCTGGACAGAGTGAAAAACAACCAAATTCAAACCTTGTTACTCGCGAGGGGAGACACCACGCTCAAACTATCTCAGTGAATACCAACGAACTGAAGCTCCCTCACGCTTTTGTTTTAGTTTCACAGCTACGTCAGCCACAAACAGGCTGGAACAGGTTTACAGATACGATGAACGATGATTAGAAAGAGCACATGCGCTGGCAGGAGTTGATCTTCGGTTGGCAAAAATAAGACAACAACCATCTACAGTTTGTTGATTAAACGTCATGGTATGTGGTTTTATCAGTAATGATGCACAGGTTTTATCAGTCATGATGCACAGGTTTTATCTGTCATGATGCACAGGTTTTATCAGTCATGATGCACAGGTTTTATCAGTAATGATGCACAGGTTTTATCAGTAATGATGCACAGGTTTTATCAGTAATGATGCACAGGTTTTATCAGTAATGATGCACAGGTTTTTATCAGTCATGAGGCACCGACTTGTGAGGGACACATTTTGATCACTTAAATTCTTATAACAGTTACCTTGACTAAGTATATCCAAAGATTATATAGAAGAAAGTGCCATCTAGTGGTCTTCCAAAATGTATCACGATACAGAGTCTTGACTACACTGTTGTTTCATGAGGCTTCATCAACCCGCCGCTTCTCAAAACCAAGCTTTTGCGAAAGACAATTCCACTAACGGGAATATCCAGGGAGAGAAAAACCTAAATTTAAAAGCCTAGGAGTTGTTGAAAATATTTGAAATTCATTCATCATCTACTACTGATAACCTGAGTAGGGTCGTGTTGGGGCCTATCCCAGCTACTTCAGGCAAAAGGGGGGGGGACACCCTGAAAATGTGGCCAGCCTGTCACAGGGCACACAAGTTTTCCTTGTGTTATCACACAATTTCAAAGATATGCCAGAGTAAACTGTACTAGTAAAATTGATATTTATATTCTATTTTCTTCTTTATTAAATGTAAGCCTGTACTTCTTCTGTTCTGTGCTTGTATTCTCATTTGTGACGCATTAAAACATAAACTTTTTCTCAACAGTTACAGAATCTCCTGAAGGCAGCGCTGACGCTACAAAACAAGACCATGAAGACTCGGAAGAGGTTTGTCTTACATTTCCTTTTCAAGCTCAAGTGTTGTGTTTCAATAATGAATGCTGACTTATTAATTCACTCAGACACAGGTTTGCACGGAGAGACAAAGCCACAGTCTGGATGACATCCATCGAGTTCCAACGCAAGCGTCTCTGGGCTCCGCAGTGCCACCGGATTCTTCACACAGCTACCCGTTCGGCTTCCCAGAGGCCTCCACAAACACCAAGACTCCCATGGAAAACTCTTTTTATCCATTTTTGGACTGTCCAGACAAACCTTCCTTCTATGGTCGCAGGGCAACCAACTGTCTCTCCCTGGACATGTTAGGAGATGAACAGTTTCTGGAATTCATACTTTGAGTGGATTTTTTTTTTTTTTTTTTACGAATGGATTGAAAAAAATATTTGTTAAAGTACTCGCTCTTGTATCAGCTGGTGAATACAGCATATTTATTGATGTCATTGTATATATTGTACAAATTCCTCACCGTTTTACTGCATGTCTTAACATTTCTTTTTATACCGATGCTCGTTTACTTCAGGTTTTCTACCAAATGTGACCATTTTGTTTGTTACACGCGCCTCAATGAACCTGCTTGTTAATTCATATTGTGTTTTTATACATTGAGGAATGGACACAGTTGACTCTTCCTTCTTTTTAATAGAAAACATATTTTATATGACATTTTTATTTTTTCTTACTCGTGGTTTTCTTTCTAGCCTGCTGGAACGGTGCAGCAACTGGTGTGGAACATTCCTTTCAGCTGGTAGCACAATCATCCAAAGCTCCCCTCATTTTCAACTCGCCTCCTGCCTTCACATTCACAAAGGCCTATTTTTGTAACCACCATGTGTCTAATGACTGCAGTACTTTTTTCGTGTGTTATGTAACCTCAGAACAAAAGCGCCTTTTTTTTTTTTGTCTCTACTCTCTGTCACAAATCATTTACTAATGTTTAATTGGTATGCAAAAACCAACCAGTGGTCACTGTGAGCTCATCGAGTACAATTATATTAAACACAGCACTTGTTGATGTAGAAAAAACGGAATTCAATCTTTTGGGTTTTTTAATCTAAATAATTGTTTCACCTCTAAAATAAATTCTTTACTCTTATTGTTTAATCAATTTCATGCTTTCTGGAAAGTCTTTTGTTGACTTGTTTCTCATATTTATTTGCAGACGGCTATAGTACTCATCAAAATACTCCCCAAATGGTATGCAATGTCCTCTCAAATTGGAGATGATGACACCTTAGATACTTTTATATCTAATGCATGTCAATTTAAAGGGGAAACATTTCAACTAGTTGTGTAACATGAAGATTTGCTGAAGTCCCTCATCATGACGATGCTTTGAAGTTTTTACTTTATAAAGTTCTCCCTTGTCTGAAATCTCAGCGAACAAGAGGTTACGAAAGTGAAGCCCATAGTGACTTAAGAATGGCTTCACTCCTCCAACCAGCTGTAATCATGCCCACCTTGTTTATACAACAAGTCCTTTGATAGGATCTTCAGCACAATTGAAGCAAGGATAAAGTGAATGATCTATGTTGTTATGTCATCCAAATTTCACCACTCTGTAACATTTATAATTATTATTATTTTGAATTTCCAACTGGAGAAGGCCTCGGGGAAATCTAGGACATCAGTGAGATAATGTCTCTGAATCCCATACGAAGAATTGATAGATTGGGAGAGGGAAGTCTGGGACTCTTCGGTTGCAGCAGCCGTGACCTGACCTCAGATAAGTGGAAGAAAATTCAACAAAGTTCTGATAGGGTGTTGAAATACCAGTCAGAATCCGACTACTTTCTTTGCCTGTGTCGTAAACAAAACACAGAACATTTTTTTCAAGTGATTATTGTACAGAATAAAAAATATGAAATAAATATCTAATAAATAAAGTGAGAATAAAGGCAGAGAAATTATATCAAGTTGGTAAATAAAATAAAATAACAGACATTAAATAATATCCATGAACTGGACAGTAGAGCGGTAGAATGAGATCTTGACCCATTTCTAGAATTAAAAAAACAGCCTAAGAAGTATTACACTTTAAACGTAATAAGAAATTGTAGTAAGTATTTTTTTTTTTTGGTTTTGTTTATTTATTTTTTGTATATTTTCTAACCCATGAACTTTAGAATAGTATGTGGCATCTGGGAATACATGTGGAATAGAAATGGGTGAAAAATGAAAATACATTATAGTATTATAATATTATATATATTAGCATATTATAGCATTAAAGTATTTATAAAGTCTGTATATACAACTTGAGGGAATAAACGAGGCAAATAAACGGGAATATAGGTTTCAACATAAATAGAAACACGTGTAAATGGAAATAAATATATTCGTCTTTATGGACGCATCTATTTCCGATTTCATTCGTATTGGAATAAACGAGATAAATCGTAATATTTGAGTTTACTTCTGAATTTAGACCCAAATTGGTCGGGACTGACTTATCGCGAGACTTCACTTTGACGTACGCGGAAGTTTATGTTTTGTTTGGAGAGCGTGTGTCTCTGCATGCGGGGAAAGAAAAGCCGGTCACTGTAGTCGCCCCTAGTGAAGCTGGTTCTTAAAAAAAAAAATGAACTCCGTGCTGATGAACGCAGTTTTATCTCTGTCTCCAAACTACGAGCTTCTCCTGGAGCGTCTATGCTGGCCGGCTGGAGCCTGCTGTCCGGACCCGGAGCGCGTCGAGGCGCTGACAGCTTTCATTGACGGACTCGGAGCCTCGACGCCGCCGGAAACACGCCAGAAAATCGAGTCCATTATCTGGACGCACTGCTTCCCTATATTCGTGGCTGCCGGCGTCGAGGGTGGTTCTAGTGGCAGGGAAAGCGTCCCGTGCGTGTGTCGGCTGGTGAGCGCGTGCGCGCGGCTGTGCGACGAGGACGTGTCCAGGCGCGTGATCCGGTCCGCGCTCCCGTCGCTCCAGCAACTAGAAGACCAGGAGGAGAAGAAACACCTCAAGCTCACTGTTGATATTGCTTCTGACGTCATATCCGCCGTCACACCCACGACGTCAGAAGACGACGAGCTCAAGTTGACAACTTTGTCTTCAGTACTGACTTGCATTAGAACTCTGTCCGTGTCTAAAAGTACCGCCCAGTTGCTGCTGACGCTGCTGGACAGTTCCAGCGGGGAGATGCTGAGCAGCATCCGGAGGCTGGTGCTGGACCACCTGTGTGGATGGTACTCCTCTGACCAGACCCCCCTGGTGACCGAGAGATCCCTGCTATGTCTGACCGCTGTCTCGGACCACCTGATGAGCCCCCGTGAGTTGACCTCTTCCCCAGATCTGGACCCTTGTTCCCGTCTCCAGCTCTGGAAGATGGTCCAAGATGGACTCACCCACCATGATGGAGTGACTCGGAAGAGGGCTCTGTATCTGCTGAAAAGATGCGTCGCGTTAAGAGAGGAGATGAGAGTGGATTCTGTCGAACCGTCGTCGGGAGAAGGTAGGATGTCCGTCCAACATGGGTCTCCAGATTGTGTCTGATTCACTTGATTTGTTCCAGAGATGTTGTTCAGGTGGTCTGTGGAGAGCAGCAAAGAGCTGCGGAAGTTCTGGGAGGATTATGTGCTCGTGATGGAGACTCTGGAGGAAACGCAGGTCTAAATTGTAAATATTGAGTTGTTTTGAGTGTTTTTAATACTTGCCTTTTCTTTTTTTTTCTCGCAGGTCCATGTTGTTCGACCGGTTCTGAATAGAATCGATTCATTGATACAAACGACAGCAAATTCGAGTCAAGGTAAAGTTGAGACTGTATCACACAATTGTTGTTGTTATGAGTTTGTATGGACAAGAATCTCGGAAGCGATAAGATAAGTTGCGATATATGGTGATACTGTAAGAACAAAGATACATTCATGGTATTATCCGAGTGCTGATGTCGCATGACTCGTAACTGATTTAATGTGTTTTGGAACCAAAATATGACCAAACATTGGCTTTAGCTGTTGGAGTCTACTGTATCCTCTCGTCCTCAGTCATCCCTGAGATGTCACAGGATTTAATTCTTAGTTTAGCAGAGAAGGACGAAATAACTGCTGCCATCTAGTAGCCAGAACTTTAATTACAACACAAAACCGAACAAATGGTTTTACTTTTTGTAAATTGTAAATAAAAAAGTCAATTTATTATGTACACACTTTATTGAAACATAAACCATAAAATGGATATGATAAAAATGAAATATGTTTCAAAATCAAATAAAAAAATTGACTTTTTTATTTTTATTTTGGAAAAGTTAAAAAGTAATTTCATTATTAAATACAGTACTCTGGAAAAAAACATTGCAATATATGTCACTGTATCAATTTTATTTTTCTGACATGCCTAGTTGTTATTACCTTCGAGTAAGTGTTTTTTTGTCTGGTGTGTTTTTCACATACTAATTGTTGGTTACGAACCAAAATACACTCTCTTATTTACATGAATTTACAAATTACAAAATGTGTTATTTTTTTATGTCTTACATTTGTAGAAACATAGTTTAAACTCTTTTTCATCTATAAAACTTATATTTAAGACCTTGGCTCCTGTAAAGGTTTGTTGCATCAAGTGCATTCAGTATGATTTTTGTAAACGAAAGGTATTTTTCATTAATAAAAGAAAAAGATTTCCTGCTCATTCTATGATGTGTTTTCAGATATGTTGAGTAAAGTAACTTATTTTTAGATTATGACACGCTTTGACTTTCAAAAGCTTGTTTTCTTCATTAAATCATCTCTTATTGCTGATACCCAAAGTGTTTTTAAGTTGTTAATATTAATATTGTTTTGATATTATTTTATATCCTCAGGTCCAGGGCTGACCCACCCGTCATGGCTACTGTGCGTGTATCACCGGATGTTCCTGAGTGAGAATAAGTCTCTGATGAAAGAAGGCGTGTCTCACCTGCTGGAGCTGCAGGTCCTGCAACAGCCAGACTTTGCTGTAGCATTCTCTGAGGTGAACGTTCACACATGGTCTACCTTTTCCACGTGTCTGTACAGTATCTTTGTACAATTGTTGTAAGGGTTTTACTTTTGATGATGTCTCATGAAACAGATGAGGTTAATGATACAGTCTCTTCATTTTGAAAGGCCACTAGATGGCACTCTATGCTTTATAATCTTATATAAAGCCTGGCATCAAGTTCAAACTTGGAGTGCCATCTAGTGGCCTTTGTAAAATGAAGACAAAGCGCTATACAAATAAAAAATAATTACTTACTTACAAATATGCAATTGTGCAAATAGAGAAATTGTTAACAGTTACTTTAAAAAAATGTAATGTTTGAAATGAAGATAATGGAAAGGAAATCCTGTATTTTAATATTTTATTTAAAAATATATATGTGTCTATTAGTAATACATGTTTTTCTTTATCCTCAGTTTATCGTCGGACCATTCCTGGATGTTTTATCGGAGACTTCACTTTATTACAGGTGAATCTACGTTATATTTGTAAACACAACCTCTTTTTTTTTTTGGACTCTGCTTAATATTCGGTTTACAGATCACCTTCTCAGAGTTTCGGAGAATGTCCAGAGCTGGGCATCAAGCTACAAATCTTTCTGAAGAAATTCTTCAATAGTCTCCCTGCTGAGCGAAGAGGTATCTATCTCAATGCTGCGTCACCAGTTTTGTCTCCTCGTATCTCATGACTGTCTCCTCGTGGCAGGTCCTGTGATCCAACAGATTCTTCAACAGCTGGGCTCTAAACCCTGGTATGCTGTTCCCACCCTGTTAATCACTCAGGCCCTTTCTACCTTGCCTCCAACGCCACTGCTGGATGTTGATGGTCTGGTACCAATGAGGTGAGTGTTCTTTTGTTTTTTTACAATCAGGTTGACTATTTATACTCCTGCGAACATAACAAGTATTTTCTTTTGGTGTAGAGACGTGCTGCAGTGCACGATGCAGAACCAACAAATCCTGTTGAGAGGAGCTTCTCAGGGTTTCCTGCTAAAGAGCGCCCTCTGTCTCTTGGATGTGGTAAGACTTGAGTTTTTTTATTTAAAATCCAAGTGTAAGAAACATCCAAATACCTCCATACTGCTCGTCTGTAACATCCATCTTGTATTGAAGCCTCAACGAAAACAATTGTTCCTGAAAAAATGAAACGAGTCTATATTTTATGCTTGTTTGTGGCAGCGCTATAACTGGAGTACTCCGAAAGTACTCCGGCTAAATATCGCACTTCCATAGCGCATACAGTCTACTGTCTATACTGGAAGCACTTGCCATATTACCCAGAGTTTTTTACGGAGGCTACTGCTAAAACGTCCGCCACAAACGATCAGTTTGCCGAAGTTTTAATCTGGGATGAGATGACTAGGCCTCTGGATCCCTATGGAAACTTACTTTGCTAAAAATCTGCGACTTTTGACCAGAAAAAGGCTAAAATACTTCTTTCTGTTCACCCTAAAATCATGAAAATGTTTAAATGCAGTTTTGTATTTTAGGTCAAGAAACAAAACGTACTTCTTTCAAACTCTTTTTTTCAGGAGCACAAAATCCTTAATAGTAAAATGCCAGATTTACAATTTTATGGCTTCATTTTAGAGGAAAAGCAACTTGTTTGGTTTTTGAAAACCTTCTACAAATATAGAGAAAATGAAAAAAAACAGTTTCCTGTTTTCCCATTAGTTTTTATTATTGTAAATGGAATAAACAGAAGATACATGGACCCAATCAACAATTATTTTTAACCTGCATGCCGATGGATATTAAAATGCACCAGCAAATTAATGTAATAATCAATGTTCATATATTTCCAGAAACGAGTCACCTTGAACGATGTATTTTCATTCCTGACTTATTTCCGGGCTGATGAATCACTTGCTAGAGGAACCAAACTTTGGAATGAGGTACAAATAATTCAAACGAAAACAGTAATAAAATCCTGAGACTCTATGCATTTAACGTTCATTTTGCTGCAGTTGTGTGTCTGGCTGTCAGAAAACGAAGGTAGTTTCAAGTCGACGGCGATGGACAATGAGCAGAAAACAATTCGGTTCAACGTTCAAGAGGAAGTCAAAGCTTTCCTGACAGTTCCAGCCAGCACCGGTACATCTTTAAATTCTTCATGATCAAAGGTTTTCAATTCACTGGCTGTAGCTTTTTTTTCACTTTTCCATATTTTGACGCTCACAGGTCAGTCAGAAGGCGTGCCACACTCTCGTGAGGCTGAGAAGATAGCCAGGTCTGTTCTGCTGTGTGCCGACATCGAGAAGAGTCTACCTGGAGCAAATATTTGCAGTTTTCTTGAGACAACGCTGTCTCCTCTACTGGAGACCCTGAGTCGCGTCAGCACCAACATCTACTTGCCTGTTCAGAAGAGCGACAAGAGCCTTCAGCTTGTGCTTGGACTCCTCCAGTTTGGACGGATTTCGAGTGTCCACTGTCGAGGGCAAGGTTTGTATAATTGACTAGACCATAAAATAAGCAAACATCAATTAAATGTCATTAAAACAATATTATTTATTCTGTAGATCAGGTGATGGTTGTTATTGATAAGCTGATTTTCGGGTATGAAGATGAAGTGCTGGAGTTTATCTTGAGGCGTCTCCGTGGGGAGTTGCAGGAGGTGAAGCCTTTTCTTTAGCTTTAACTTAAATTCCCTCAAATCTCATGTCAACTACTGTTCCAACAGCTCTGTGACTTAAAGCGGGCGGACTTGTACTTGAGTGTCCTCAAAGAACTGGTCGTGAACAGTCCATCCCAGCGCAGCAGTTCACTTCGACAAGCGTATTTCTCTAAAGTCGCCAAGTACGACATCCAGGTCTTGCAAGGATCAAGCTCGCAGGTATGAATTCTTAACGTTTTTACATCTCGTCTCTGCTTTTAATTTTGAGTCTGACCTGTTCGCAGACGCCGTCTGTTGCAGAGCAAGTCTCTAAATTAGTCGCCATGGCAACCCTGGCTGTGGTGTGTCAACTGATTGAGCAGCAGGGGCATGAACTGCAATCAGACCTTTTGCTACTTCTGAATTCGCTCAGAGACTATTTCTACACGCCAACCACGTCTTCCCAGAAATTACTTCTGGGAAACTTTAATAAGAGTTTGGTGAAGCCACAGGCTGAAGACGGACCCAGGTTAGTAAAATCTGCCCTTAAACTTCATTACAAAATCTGAACTCAATGAATCTTTAAGTTGGGTCTAAAACAATATTCTGTCTCTTTTTTTCTCAGCGATTTTGGAGTGCATGGTTCCCTGCTGAAAGACTGGGGCCGGACAGCTTCTTTCTTCATGCGAGACCAGTGGGTCTGTCTGAGTTTTCTCCTGAAGGCTGCAACAGGGTCGGAATCTGTCTCGAAATCCTCCGAGGTGCTTCAAGCTTCTTTGAGCTGCAGTGTGGAGGCGCTTTCTCTCGTGTCCACTGACCTGGTTCTGCCAGTGCTTACCTTCATGGAGACAGTGATACCACAAGTATGTTGATTCACTTTTATTAAAGTTATATAAAGTTCAATTAATTAGGTTTTTATACACCTGTGGAAAGTAGTGGGTTAATGAGGCCTCATGAAACAGCTGGCGATACCTTTATTTTTAAAAGGCCACTAGATGGCACTATCTGCTTTATAATCTCTAGCTCTGTTCAATGAAACCCGGCATCATTTTTAAACTTTGAGCGCCATCTAGTGTCCCTTATAGCGAAGACACTATAATTGTACTATTATACTAATGTGTTTAAGTGTCTCTTAAATTGATATTTGACCTCTATTGTACTCATCAGTATGTGTCTGTTTGTACAAAACTCTCTTTTCACTGAAATATTTATATTAGAAAATGAGCTTAAGCCCCGTCCAGTGAAAATACTTTGTTTTTATAGAGATGAAGGTTGCGTTTCATTACTCGGTTTATGTTCCTTCGCTCACTTGCCATTAGCACTGCCTCCTCGGGAAATCCCAATCTTAAAGATTGTTCCAATTCTCAGAACAGCCGAAGTGTACTTCGAGAAATCCCCCCCTTGACGAAAGATGGATCAAGTGACATTGATGTTCCCTTCAGAGCTGTATAGTACCCACAATGCTCTGCCTCATTGCATGAAAAACACATCCAAGCGACTGCAGTAATTTAAATTATTTTAGATTTTCTTTTGAACAACAATTAAAGGAGAAAGCGAGGATTTGTACTTATCATGCGAAAAAGGCTACCTGTTGAAATGTATATACAACATTAGAATAATCCCTAGAATAATTCCACTTTTACAATCGATCACATAAATATCGTTTCTAAAGACTATTTTTTTCTGTAGTGACGCGTAATGACCGGTAGATGTCATTAAAACAATCTCTCCATAAGTTATACTGTAATTTTTACATTCTGTCCACATTAGAATTGAATTAAAGACCACCATAATAAAAAACATCAAACGTGGCTAGTTGTATCCAAATAAGCTATATAACTTTTTTTTTTTTTTTTGGTTTATTTTGGTTTTATATATGTTTTTGTATTGTATGTACAAATGTATATATGTTGTTATTTAAATCATGGAATATAGTGCTTCTCCATCAATGTGTGGATGATCCATGATATTCTATAGCAAGGGTTGAGGACAAATCAAAGTAGTATTGAATAAACGAGTATTGAAACGCAGCCAAAATCTGGTTTACCATAACCACACTCACTCCACCATGATTGGTCAATCATCAAGGTTTGTCACTGCATGTCATCAATCCAGGAAGTCAAACTTGTTGTATAAACAAAGCTTGGCGTGATAACAGCTGGCTGGAGGAGGAGTGAAGCCATTAATACATAATAATAATATCCACTCTTGTTCACCAAGATTTCAGATGGAGGAGAATATACAGTATATAGTGATAACTTCAAAACATGGTCATGATGAGAAACTTACTGCATCGTGGAGAGCAAGACTTCGACATTTGAAACGTGTAAGTCTGGAAAGTTGGGTTTTCATATGAGTTGCCCTTTAAAGAGGTTCCTCCTGGTTACTCGGTTTAAAAGGGAGGGAACATTTTTAATAAGTTGTCAGCCTTTGCCATCCTACATTAAGAAAAACAACCCTTCATGCACATCAGTGAACTTAAAGTCATTAGGTTACATCTGCCGAAATAATTGTGCATTTAAACACTCCTTCTCTTGACCTGACTTAACTTTTTTTTTAACTTGCCATGTCTAAGGTCGTGCTCATTGATGAAGCTCTCTGCGTGGAGGCGCTGAGTCGGACCTGGCAGCTGGTGCGGGGCCGGACCTTGAACGCACAGGACTTCTGGCCCATCTTGACCGCGTACATCTCCATGGCCTTCCATCCTCGACTGCTCAAACAAGCAGACGCCGAGACTCCTGAACTGATGGCAACCTTGAAGCAGGTATACCTAAAAAAAATTAGGGTTCTTTTTGTGTCTTAATTTAACCAACATTCTTATTTTGATCTTTTGAAGATCACCTCTGAGCTTATGGAGATGTCGGAGTCCAGGAACGGATTATTCAGTGTGGTGCTCCAACACTGCTGTGAGAAATGGGTGCCTTCAGGTGGAGACAAAGGAGACCTTGAAGACAACTTCTCAAGTGTTTTTAATCATGTGGACATGCTAACACATGCGCTCGTCTACGGACCGGTGTTCAGGCGAGATCTACGGTAAATTCGTCAAATATTCTTCTCCAAGTGCCTTTTCTAACCCTTCTTCTTAAGGAACCTCCAAGATGTCCAAGGTTACGTGGAGCAGCTTGGTGAAGACTGTGCAGTCAACAGTCTGTTAGCGAGGTGTGAAATACTCTATTTGGCCTATAGGTGACTCTGTCCCCATACAATTGTTCTCAGTTGCTTTTGTTTTCCAGTGATAACAGAGACGAGAAGCTGCCGCGCATTTGCTCAATAGCTTTTTTAAGCCGCCTGGAACCTTCCAACCTGCTGCACCAGCAGCTTATGCAGGATATAGTCGATATCCTGTTGAAAAAGGTAAACGGTGCCAATTCTTTGTGTTCTGTGTAAAGCTGAGAATAAAAAGTCGGTATTTAAGACTCAACTGCCTATAATTGTTTGTAGCAACAATATAAAACATGAGCGCTTTCACTCATTTTAACCAGCTCAGTAATCCGTAAAGTAATCCTTGAGCAAAATACTTAATTGTATTTACCACATGCTCTATTATTGGAAGATTGAGATAATGTATTTTTATTCTTTCTTAATTATGTCTGTGTTTGCTTTCCTTCAAAAACTCTCATCAAATGTATTTCCTTTAGGTCCGATTTACTCGAATTATCTAATATTTGTTATTCACAATTTCTGTTCCACATCTTATCTTAGTCAATGGTTCCTTTAAATATGTCACCATATGAAGATGCATGATTAGATTGGATTATAAATAACTGTGTAAGTCTCTTAGGAAATTCCAGTGGAAAACTGTTGTCACTATTGGCCTAGTGGTTAAAAGTTTTTCCATCTAAACACCCTCACCACCAAGCCGCTGGCTCGGTTACGATTCAGATTATCTATTCATCATTTTCCTTACTGTAGCAGAATTCTTGAATAATTTAATTATAATTAAGGATTTGGTTGGATTAACTCTTTACCCTGTGTGTGTATGATTCAATCTGAAAAGTGAGATTTGCTGTTTTCTCAATACATTTCTTTAAAAATGACAAATGTAAGGTTTATATTATAGTCGAATTAAAATTAATTGAATGAGACACATAGCAGTTCTGGAACCTGCTCAAACACACAGTCATGAAGAGGCTGTTGAAGCCAATGCTGTATTTGGATCCAGACAGATGTTTTTTTAATCTCTTAATGTTACATTTTAATAGCAGATTCATTTAGTTGATCACACAACCTTCTTGGCAGAGATAAAGATAAATGTAATTGCATGTGTGATCAAATGTTTTGGACGCAGTAAGAGGCGTGGAAAATGGAATGTTTTAACTGCAGACCAAGAGATCTTAACACTATCAATGGTTGAATTGCGCTTTTTTTTTAGCCATAAACCTGCATATTCAATACAATTTTAAACTCCACATCTTTTTTTTTGCAGGATTCCAACCTAACAAAGTGTGTGCATTACCAGTCCTTGCAGCATCGCGTCAAAAACAGAGTCTGGCAGACGCTGCTGATCCTGTTGCCCAAACTTTCCGAGGTAAAAATGTCGACGCATCAAATACTTTTGATGAGTTCACTCTTTAGTCTTATATTCCATTTGCATGTTTCAGGAGTTTGTTGCTGAGTTGGTGGATAGAGTTTTGGCAGCTGCCTTCACCAACAACCACGCGTCTGTCAAGTATATGATCGAGTGGGCGATTATTCTGATCCTCGTCCGCCATCCACAACATATTGACAAGTTCTGGGCCTGTTTCAAAATGGTAATTGTTCTTGGAGATTGAAGAAGTTGGACTCTTTATCATGTCAACGGTTGCAGGATCATGACCGGAACAAGGCAAGCATCTGCACCGTCCTCTCAGTCCTGGTACATTTCAACATCATCCTCCCGTCTCTTCAGGACCCGGTACGAAGCTCAAGATTGATTTATGTTTGTCTCTTCGATGCGACTCACGCTCTTGTGTGTTTAGGAGGCCGAGTTGATCAAAGCCCTGGACATCATCCTGCAGTTCTGCTTCAACCACAACTTCAGTGTCCGGCTCTACGTACTGCTGGCCCTGAAGCGGGTGTGGACCTTGGCCCAGGACAGAGCCATCAATCTGGGAGGACTGTCTATGATAATCAAGTCCTGTCTGCAGGAGACGGAGAACCGGCACTGCACCGGGTGAGGGTCCGGGTTCAAAAACCACGTTGACCGGCATAATAAAGTCAATTAATTCATGAACACGTCTATATCTATTCCCTCAGGAATGCCACTAAAAACTGGATCAGGATTCAAGACCACTTCTTTTTCGACACCTTTCACCCCATCAGGGATTACAGTGTCGAGGTCTGTAACCTTTGTGAACTTTCTCTTTTAACGTGTGTTGACTCAGCTTTTTCCTCTTCTCTACCTCTCAGACGATAGTCCACACTTTCCCTCGTTTGTCTGGGCTGTCCGATGACGAGTGGCTTTCTCCGTGGAAGTTGGAGAAGATGTCCGGTTTTTCCGAAAATCCTGATCTCCCTTTGAGGAATTCGGCCCCTGACCTGAGTCTGCTGCCACCTGGGGACTGGATCCAGCAGGACAGAAGTAATTAATCCACAACATACCTGTCAAACTAAAGGCCCCCGGGGGCCTAATCCTCCGGCTCAAATGTAGATTAGTGTGTTTATTGATATAGTGACCAGTTTTGTATGACAGTGTTTAAGATAAGGATGATTAAGATACAGAGATTTGGATGTCAACAATTAGGAAAAAATCTATTTTAACCTGATCATTTGGTTGGATTGACCCTTCAAGACGAAAAGGACTATATCATACTCTTTCTTCCGGTTATAGACAGTTTTGTAAATACACTTTTGTTCGGTCTGTGACCTTGACTGCTAAAAAGAAACTTGTATGATTCAGTTTAAAACCTCTATTTAAAATCCAATTTTGAAAGTGACAAGATGTATTCAATCATTTTAAGTGTGAAAATGTGGGTTTGATATGAACAAATGTTTGCGCTTTGGCTGTGTTTCCTCAACATTTATGCAGCACTTTTTATTCAAAGTTTATCCAAAAACTTTTGTTGATGTCGGCATAAAATGGGCCTCTGACCCCAGCTAAGATCTCAATTTGGCAGCCTCCTGATCTGGTTGTGAGTCCTTGACCTTCTGTGTCAAAGACATTGTGGATTGTTGTCTCTGAGATTAATCTATTCTAGAAACTTTCTCTTGCATTTAGTTTAACAATGAAGGGACATTCATTTATTAGCATCAGTACCATTCGTTGATTTATATCGTTGTTGCTCAGGGTTGTAACTATTTAAATATTACACTTTATTTCACCTTTAAATCCAATAAAACCTGGGTGACTTGTATGAAAAACCTCAACTTTTGTGTCTCAGGTGAGGAGGATAAGGATGAGCGATGGACTGAGGTTCAGAAGAAGATGGTCCCCTGGAGGTTGGGGATCCAGGAGCAGGATCCTGAGCTGCAGCTGGTGCCTCAAAGAAGATCAGCTCGAGTGGGGAAACCGCACGGAGCCCTGCTGGTGGTGGCCTCACTCATCGACAAACCTACAAACTTAGGAGGTGAAGTACTGCACTATAAACCTCAATGACAGACTCCTCTGAGCTAATGGAGCGCACTGTATCACCAGAGTTTATCGTCTCACTAGAATAGACTCTCAGATGGACGATAAGCACTGTGATCAATTTATATGTTTACTGAAGAAAAATACAAGCTTAAGACCAATATTCATGTCGACTGATGGAAGACGAAACATTGTGTCAAACAGCAAATGCTCGCCTGATATTGCTATGCTATATATATCGAAGTTTATCAGAGCCTTCAGAATATTGAATGGTAAAATCTAACATTTCAAATATTGAAACTTTTTTTTAAGCATTAAATGTTTTTTTTCAATAATGGAATATCGCTTTTTTTTTGTCTTTGGAAGGTTGTATTATTTTTTTATATTGAATAATTGAAAGGTTGCATTTAATATATTGATTTATTTTTTTAATAATTTGAAAAATTGAAAATGGCAAATATTCTAAATTAATTTTCAGCATTTTATGTTTTAATTCGAAACAAGATTTTTAATTTGTTAATTCATAGCTTTATAATTTAAATATTAAAATGGTAGCATTATTAGACCAACATTTTTGTATTAAATGTAACTCTTGTGTTATCTCTGTGTTATCTAGTTCATCCTTGACAGAGAGATAACACAAGAGTTAAAAGGCTTTTTAAAAAGATGTTTGAAAAAATATTATCTTTCGAATATGTATTAATGCATTATTGGATTTAAAATATGAATATATATAAACAAAAATATAAATATTTGAATATTCCTATTTATTTATTTTGAAGAGGAAATTCGACAATTGAATATACCAATTTTTAAAATTAAATTGTATTTTTTTTTAACGAAGTTAACCTTTTGTTATACAAATTATTTTATTAAATTATTTAAAAAATATATCAAAGAAATGCTTGAAAAAAAAAAAAAAAAAACTAATTTTAAATGTTGCCGCCTATAGCCCTTCTAGTTTGTAAAACATCTTGCTAAATTTGCCAAAATTTTGTGAAACATTTGTGGTTGTAGGTTTGTGCAGGACGTGTGAGATCTTTGGTGCCAGTGCTCTGGTGCTGGACACCCTCCGCCACGTCAACGATAAACACTTCCAGGCCCTGAGTGTCTCGTCTGAGCTGTGGCTTCCTCTGCACGAGGTAAAGTGTCCCTTTATACACCTTTATTTGGGAGGAAAAAATGTAACGGATCGCAAATAAAATAGCGGTCTCCACCATTCAAGTGTAGATTTGAGTCTATGTAGTACAAGTTCTTTACATAACAATACGAAACGGATTCTTTATAGATTTTTGAGCAAAGATGAGTTGAAGAAAACGATTCTTCGATGTATAATATTCCACATTCATTTGCAGGTGAAGCCGACAGAGTTGACCGAGTTCCTCCAGCTGAAGAAGAGAGAAGGTTATTGTATCGTGGGAGTGGAGCAGACGGCCAACAGTTCCAACCTCCAAGACTTCCAGTTCCCTGAGAAATCCCTGCTGCTGCTCGGGTATGTCTGGCTGCCCTCTCCGTGTCTCACAGCCCTGGAGATGCCGGTGTAAATCCGTGAGCTGACGGGGTGTATTAATTTTATCTCACCTGTCTCCCAGCGGGGGTGCACTTCTCTCCTTAGCTCCTCGTGTCGGGGCATGCTGCGCTGTAATTGGCTTTCCCGGGGGAGAAAATATAATACCCAAGTCAATACGAGCCGGATGATGCCACAAGCAGGAAATCATTGTTTTGCAACTTCTTAGAGGAGAAAATGAAAAGTCAAATACTTTCATTGCGACAGGATTCAGTGACAATGATATATTTAGGATCTGATATTATGAAATACGTTTAACTAAATCGATTGTATTTATTTCACTTTCTAAATATTTCAATACATCACTGCTATTTAAGAACTTCAAGTTTATCTGTGCCAACTGAAACTTCCAAGAGTTCTGGACACTGTGACAGTTTTGAGGAGCCATCATGCCAAAAAAAGATTATATTGATGAACAAGAAATACTCGCATATATGACAAATAAAAGAAGAAAATAGGAATATTAACTCTTTAAATAGCTAAAGTGTTAATGAAAAAAAAAAATCAAACTAAGCTTAAAAAGAACTCTATTTGCAATAAAATGTGATATATATATATATATATATATATATATATATTTTTTTTTTTTTATTTGCTTATGGCCATTTTTAATTAATATTTATGCTCCGTTTGCTAATGTTGTATTAACAATTAAACCTGTGCCAGCTGCCCACCAATCTAAAGGTTGAATAAAGAAGGAGAATTTTTTCCATGGTAAAGCTCTGGTTATCATGATACAGTGTCTTCATTTTGATAGGCCACTAGATGTCACTCTTAAGTTTAAACAAGATGCCAAGTTCGATGAATTGGTAGATACGAGTCAAAGATTATAAAGCAGAGAGTGACACCTAGTGGCCTCTCAAACTGAAGATGCCTCATCAGCTGTTTCATAAGGATTCATCATTACCAGTGATCTTGGACCAATATTTTAACGTCTTTTTATTTATTTCCAATGACACAAAATGATAAGAACAGTCACTGCTCTGGTAAAGATAATCACCAACTACTACTGTTCCAGAGTCCACTGTCAGCTCACACGTTCCTGTGGCTGCTTCAACATTCCCGAGTAAATATGTGCTGTTTTGTTTAACCTTGTCCAGTCACAGAGGTGTGAGCACCGTTAGCTTAAACACGCTCGGTGTGAGATGAATCTGCAGCTGTGCTTCCCTCGGCGCAGCAGGGCCGCCGCTAATCTCTCGCCATTATCTCAGCCACTTGCACTCCTGATGAATGTAGCTCATCTGAGGCGCCCGCTCTCCGACTGCGACGCACTCATTACCTCCCGTGTTCTCCGGAGCTCCTCAGCACTTGAATGATTATGCAACAGCTTATTGACGAGATGACATTTTGATTTGAGGACCTTTGGGAAAGTGGAGGAGCCTCTTGTGCTTTCACTCGAGTGCTTCTCTTTCAATTGGATTATGACGTTTATCCGAAATCAACCGAAAGATGGGATCAGTTTTGTCATATCTGGCAATGTTTTATTGATGTATATCAACAGCAAACTGTTTTGCCATCTCCTGCACACATCCCTCTGAATATGTTTAACTCGCATGAACTTCCTTGCAAAAGACAAAACATATTGAATGCTTTTCATGAATTGAAAATATATTATGTCAACTTGAGACCTTGGCTCCTGCAAGGCATCTCCTGTCTATCCAGGGTTATTATGGATCCTTAAACATCCTTAAAATGTTCTATATAGATGGATGGATGCATTGAAATGTATAGAATAAATAGAAATTTGGTTAAAAAAGACGATGATTTTGAAAATAATATTTGGTGCTCATCCATGTTCTTGGTACAAAACACTGAATTGTTTAGATTTATTTTTATATTGAAATTAAACATGTCCTTAGAAATACCTCAATGGAGAGTTTTGATATACTTTCACCAAATATTAAACATCAAGAGCTCTAGAAATAGAAAACAACAAGTTCTGAGTGGATTTTTTTTCGTTGTACAAATCAGTTTCAGACCTTGGAAGTTTATCAACTACAAGTCAGAAGCGAACAAGGTCCAAGTAATTTTTCTTCTTGGAAGGTGGAATGTCATTTATCATCACTTGATTTTAATGTTGCCCATGATTCTCAATGGTTTCCAGAACTCATGAATCACGTGTAGCAATCAAAAGATACTGTAGATGATGAAATGACCAAAAAGTGCGTCCGCATTTTTGCCATGTTTTAAATCACACGGACCACTGCGGTGTCGTAGATCAGAAACTTTTCAAGAGTCCAGCAGTGAACCAAACTAATACCATCTGAATGGACTTATGGGTCGGAATAAAGAGCAGAAAAGGCACTTAAAAATAACACTAGATTATCAGGCCCAACTATAAGATTAATCGGTCAGAAAGCATTCTAGTGTTCATTCATCACACTCGTCTAACTCGCTCTATTCTTCTCCTCAAGAAATGAAAGGGAAGGAATTCCTGCGAACCTGCTGCAGCTCCTGGACGTGTGCGTGGAGATTCCTCAACAAGGCATCATCCGCTCGCTCAACGTGCACGTCAGCGCCGCCCTGCTGATCTGGGAATACACTCGACAGCATCTCATCACACAGAAGTGAAGACATGAACCCAACGTGTGCGCCTGGTTCTTTTAAAAATACTTTTATAAACTAAAGTGCCTCATCTTGAGCTTTAATGACCAGAATTAAACATTTTTATTACATTCATGTCATCAAGAATCATTTGTTTTATACATTTATGTTAATAAATTGTTTTAGTGTTTGTACAATAAAATACAGTTTGGTTTATTGTACTGAAAAGACGATTCTATGCCATGCAGTGTGTTGTGTGTATAAATAGAACATGGCTGTGTTTCCATCCCATCTCCACTCCCCTCTCAAGGAAACATGTGGTTCACCTGGAGACCAGATGGGAGTCAGAAGGAGGACGTGACGCGTCTCCTCTGGCGTCTACTCCAGGTTTAACTGTGGTCTCACAGGTGTGGACTACATGGACGGCGACTGGAGGGAGTCCGGGTCTCTGGCCAACCTGACGACGGGCAGAGAGTTGAACTTGTCTCCGCAGACACGCCTGGTTCTGGAGGTGCTGATGGTCCTGATGTGTGTGGGAGCTGTGACAGGTGTGGTTTTTATTTACTTTAAATTCATATTAGTGTACTTTAATAATAAACGACAACTGCAGGTTTTATTGGCTACTTGAGAAAACTTTTGAAAGTCTTAAAAACTGTTATATTTGTTATAATTATTTGTTAACTCCATGATCTTGTTTGATTTAATCTGCAGTATTATCATTCATATTCAAAGTATTTTGTGGGAAATTTACTGTATTACCTTTCTCATTTTAGCCGATGTTGCCACTAAGCTAGCTTGAAAATTCCTAATTTAGAATTGTTCTGTTAGCTACATCGTTTAACCAAGCATTCAGCATTATATGGTTTATTTTTGGTGGCAAAACTGCATTAAACTAAAACCGATATTGCCTGATAAGATAAGTCACAGAGATGATGCATGTCAACAAATAAATATACAGAGACTACCCATAAGAGTTAAAGGGATGATGAAGTAAAGACATTTTAAAAGTGTTTGAAGAAGGACAAGAACGGGACGTGTTAATATAAATGGAGCCTCCAAGAATGAAAATACAATATTCATCTTTCGTAAATAATATATATTTTCCTTGTGCCCTTGTTATATTGAGATTGACATCCCTGATCCCAGTGACTGTTTCTCAACACTTAAAAAAAAAAGAAGAGAGAATTATGGATCATTTTTGTGACTTTACTTAAATCCTGGGAATCAATTTTTAACTACACAAAAATCATTTTCACTCTATGATACTAACTTTATTTGACCCAGCAGGTTAAGATACTTTTTTAACCTTCAAACCATTGGGTGGGAAATAAAATGCTTATAAGTCTTCAACTGGCATTTTCCAACCAAAACAATTGTGTTTTCAATTGTTATATTAGTTATTTTCGCACTTACCACGATTTTATATGATTGATTATATACAGGAAAGGAAGAAATTACATCTCTTTTAAAAGCTTAGCAATTTCTCATGTCAAGGCTTCAATAAAAGTTTGAATTTGGATGTTTTTTAGTGTCTTTTTGGAAGAGGAGGAAGAATAAAATGAGCGCAAAACGCCTTAATCTGTGCTCCTTCTTCTTTTCCGGATCCAAAATACATTTTTTTAGTCACTAAAGATAAAGCGTCTTGTGTTCTCTGTTTATTCTGCTGACTCCATTCCTAAAACTGCAAAACAAATGACGTAATAATGCATTATGGGATGCTTCTGGAGCTTTGTATTCTGTCAGTGATTCAAACCAAAACATCATCCTCAATGACAAGAGAGTGATTTCATGTATCATTTACTTACAAACTTCCCTCTGAGTCCATTCTGTAGGCTCTGCTGAGTCAGCACTTCACAGAGTTCTGAGAGCTCAGAGAATATATTTATTCACTTTTTGAGCTGAAGGTTACTGCTTTCAGTCCGCTGAACATTGTGTTTCATACCTTTTAAAGTGCCTGTGGTCTTTCTGTAGGCAACACTCTGGTGATCAGCATTATCGTGGCGACCAAGAGCCTCCACTCTGTCACCTCGGTGCTGATCATGAACTTGGCCATCAGTGACCTCCTGGTCGGAGTCGCCGTCATGCCTTTCGTCGCCCTGTCCGTCCTGAACAACGGCTGGTGGGAATGTAACGTAAGTCTACATGATTTTTGGGTTATGTTGAGTATTTCTCTTCTTTATTTTTGAACGTTTCTTTCTTTATATTTATATTTGAAGGACGTTTAATGACACCTTGTACCATATGACGGATTCATTGTTATCTTATTATTATTGATATTTCTATACTGTGTGGACTTCTTTTATGCTTCCAGAACAATAAAACGTACCATTATTAAATCACTAGGGGGAGCCAGTGACAACTTTGTTCAAGCTTTCATACTTGCCACAATAAGTAAGATAAAAAAAAACGTAGAAATTACACGATACCAAGCGTCAGAATTTCAATGTTATTTCAACTTTGCCAGTCCTACGTGTGTACTTTTGTATACAAAATAAAAGTAAAAGGCTCCTGTGTCAGGTTGCTCCTTAAAGGTTTTATTTTAATTGTGTAAAATTTAATTTAACTCCTTCTTACGCTTAGTCAGATCATTGAAGATTTTAAGATTGGTTGATGGGGCATTGTCTTAATTTTGAGGCCACTAGATGGCACTCTATGAAACATCATGCCACATTTCCTTGGATTAGTAAATGAGAGAGGGTGCCCTCTGGTGGCCATTAAGAACACAGATCTGTTTCATGAAGCCTCATTAACCCATCACTTGGCGATCGAGGTAAATAATCTATTTAAATATATATTCTAAAAGTAAGTAAGTAAGTAAGTAATATTTATTTATATAGCGCTTTTCGAGACCAAAAGTGTTTGTTTACCCAAAAATATATAATCTTTGCCTGTAATTCAATGAAACCCATGAGTGTATCATGATACCTCATCATCTGTTTCATGAGGCCTCATCAACCCCTTAACTAAATGATCAAGTTAAATAATACTTTTAAATGTATATACTTAATGTATTTCGTAACCCAAAAAATATATAATCTTTGCCTGTAATTCAATGAAACCCATGAGTGTATCACAATACCTCATCAGCTGTTTCATGAAGCCTCATTAACCCATCACTAAACGATCAAGTTAAATAATCTATTTAAATATATATATTCTAAATGTATTTCGTAACCCAAAACATATATAATCTTTGCCTCTTATTCAATGAAACCCATGAGTGTATCATGATACCTCATCAGCTGTTTCATGAAGCCTAATCAACCCATCACTAAATGATCAAGTTAAATAATCTATTTAAATATATATTCTAAATTTATTTCGTAACCCAAAAAATATATAATCTTTGCCTGTAATTCAATGAAACCCATGAGTGTATCACGATACCTCATCAGCTGTTTCATGAAGCCTCATCAACCCATCACTAAATGATCAAGTTAAATAATCTATTTAAATATATATTCTAAATGTATTTCGTAACCCAAAAAATATATAATCTTTGCCTGTAATTCAACGAAACCCATGAGTGTATCACGATACCTCATCAGCTGTTTCATGAAGCCTCATCAACCCATCACTAAATGATCAAGTTAAATAATCTATTTAAATATATATTCTAAATGTATTTCGTAACCCAAAAAATATATAATCTTTGACTGTAATTCAATGAAACCCATGAGTGTATCATGATACCTCATCAGCTGTTTCATGAAGCCTCATCAACCCGTCACTACAAACTAGAAACCACATACTACTGTTAGTAACTGCTTTAAAATGTCATGATTTTAAACCAACCTGGATATGATCTTAACGGTTGAATCCAAACGTTCCCTCTTCTCAGCCCACAGAGGAACCAAACCTGGATCATCATGATAATAACTGATTCTCTGTGCTTCTCTCTGACAGGAGCTCTGTCTGTACGTGGGCTACACGTCCACCGTCTACTTCACCGCCTCCGCTCTAACCCTCGCCGCCATCGCTCTCGACCGCTACCTCTCCATCATGGACTGCTTGCGCTACAGCTCCCGCTGCACCCTGCGCAGAACCTCCGCCGTGGTCTCCTGGATCTGGCTCCAGGCCCTAGTGACCAGCTGCCCTCCCCTCCTGGGCCGCAGCTCCATCGGCTTCGCGGCGCCCGTGTACAGCTGCGTGGTGGACTGGGCCGCCAGCCCCGGCTACACGGCCTTCGTGGTCGCCGTCTCCTACTTCCTGCCGGCCGCCGTCGTCCTCTTCTGCAACGCCTGGATCGTCAAGGTGGCGCGGGGCCACGTCCGGAGGATCCACACGCAGGAGGGTTCGGTTCAGCGGGGCAGGGTGCCTTGCTTTCCAGCGTCTCCTTCTCAATGCGAGGACCTCCCCTCCAAACTGATCTATCACGTGAGTGGACGCTTGGTGGCCGACACCCGAGATGAATCTACGACGGATCAGGTGAACCCGTCGTCACGTCACGTCCTCCAGTCGCCCCCGCAGAACCAACACCACCACGGCCTGGTGCGTCTTTTTCTGGTCATCCTATCCTTCTTTTTGTGCTGGACCCCCTACATTGGGGTGGCGTTGGTCAAGGCCGTGGAAGCGGCGCTCTCCGCCCCGACCAGCTTCATCCCTCCGTCGGTGGTCACCTGCTCGTACTGGATGCTGCTGCTGAACTCGGACATCAACCCTCTTCTGTACGCCCTGCTCAGCAAACGCTTCCAGGCGGCCCTTCGGGGTTTGGCGCAAAAACTGCGAGCGGGGCTCGGGAGTCTGGTGGGATTGGACGGGGACGAGCAAGAAGACGACCCCTGCACGCTGACCCTCGGCAATCCGGCGCCTCCCTTCGGCTCGGATACCTCGAACGGCGACGAGACGAGGTTTTTCAAAGACTCCAAATGTCACTTTTGTCATAATCCTGTCTCCACGAGGCAGGACCTGGACTTCCTGCGGGTTCCCTCTCGGCCACAAGAGGGCAGCAGACTACCTTTCTCTGCTCTGACCAAAGCCAGACAGGCCACTTTCTATTATGGAAACATCACTGTCAGAGTAGAACATGACGTTTGTTAATGTATATAATATTATCATAAATAATGAAAGCTTTAATTTGCCTAAACCACAAGCCTTGAAAATTACCAACACACAGCACTTTGTTTTTAAAAGCCACATCATTAGATACTACACCATGTGTATTTGTATAACTTTTCAATCATCTTTGTGCGTAAAAAAGGGCCAGAAATATCAGTGAAAACTTCTGTATCTACATGTTCGATAAAACCATCGTAAAATATTCTACTCACATTTTTTTTAAATTAAATAACCTTGTGCAATGACCTCTGTGGCTTCATATAGCAATACATTCGACCATAATTTGATTAAAAAACTGCACTGAAACAATGCATACCTCCGCCAAGGAGCTTGTTTGACTCATGAGTTAACAATTATGCTAGCTCACCACACTTTTCTAAAAGCGGTGTCTTAGCGTTTGTTACTATAACTTCTGAAACCATTATGTAAACAAAAATAAAAACACATTTTGTTTAAATATACTGTATTAATGAACCCTTTTTTTTCTTAAGGCTGGTTCATTATTGCCAGTAAATGATAAATCTATTATAAAATCTAAATAAAACCACAGAAAATGTAGCCCTTTTTTATTTTTAAAAACATTACCTCCTTGGCAGAGGTATTTAGAATAATGCCAGTCTTTCTCATCTCAAATATCTTGGTTTTTGGAGGTTAAATAAAGAATGGTCGTCGTTTCAACATGAATAAATGACAAAGCGAACATATTTCAAAGAAGTATTTTTATATAGTACATGTTGTTACACTTGAAGACACTTCAACTCCTATAAATCCATCTGCAGACTGTTCTGTGTTTCTTCGTCAAACATGATCATTATTATGTTGCATCTCAGTGTAAAAAATCTTCATTCCTTACAAAGGTTTACAAATATGTTCAGCAATAAATTCCAGAGGAATACAATATTATCATTTATATTGTCATCAATATGACAATGGGAAACAGTGCTCATGTACTGCAAATGAAAAAGAAAAAAAGGCAGTGAAGTGAACATCGTTAACTTGGATGTACGCGACTGTTTTTTCGACAGCAGCCAAATGCGGAAATATAAAAAAATATATGTGTGTAGAGATTGTAAAAAGCGTCGTCGTGGGGAGGGATCATAGCAAAGAGTCTCTGTGGTGGCACTGTAAGAGAAGCAGATGTGGTGCGGTGATGGTTTTACATTCACAACAAGGCAACATTTTTCACCTGCTGCATAACAAAGCACCGTCGTCTCGGCTCTCACGGTGTCCTATTAGAAATGCTGTTTTAATGCTCACTTTATTGACAAAAACAACAATTTTTCGTTGGATTCGAAACTAAATGATAAACGTTTTTCTCACCATTTCTTGAAAGGTCTCATGATCTAACAGGGAACAAGGGTTACGTCCACACTACTGTGCTCGTCTTCAGATTAATATCCGTTTTGGTGAGAATGAACCTTAGATTAATGAGCCCCATGAACTCAAGCTCCTTGAATAGAGTGTTTCCACAGTGAGAATCCGATGTCTGAGGCTATGGTTAGAATCCAAGATCCTTTATCAAGGATTCATGTATAGTGTGTGTATATTGGTTATAAGTAAGGCTAGCACATGAGAGTGTAGCCACACAAGCAAGGTCTCCATTACTATGTAAAAAAAAAAAATGGCAAAGACAAATGGTTGTCTTCACTGTGTGTCTGGACGCCCTTTGACCGAACTACTCAGTTCGCCTCCGTCACGGTACTAAAGCGGTATGACTTTTCTTTGGCTCTGTCAATGAGATTGCAGTTTTTTATATGATAAAACTCATAACGCTACATCTCAACTACATTAAGGACAAGGCATGCAGAAGAAAAAATGCCCAAAAAAAGCTCTATTATAGATGCATGTTTCAAAATATTCAAGCCTTCTGTGGAACCAAAGGTTAAGAAAGGAGTCACTGATTCCCCCCCAAAATGGATTGCATCTTGAAATAATGCCTTCTGGACGACTGTTGGGGCACTCTGGATGGAAACCAAGGGGCATACCCAGAAATGTACTTGTCTTGTAGTGGTCTTGGCAAGCTAGAGGCGTTTTTTTGGGCGGAGACGGATGGAAGTTGGGATCAGCCAAAGGGTACTTAAAATTATTGCAATCCGTCCGTGAAGGATCTCATTAATCCAGGTCATGTTTATTAAAGAGGTTCAAAAGCAAGTCAACTGGACTGTGTAGAGTTTCTAGGAAGATGATTCAGAATTGATTTGGTATCGAAAAATCCTCTCTTGGATAACATTATAGCAAATACAAGGTATTTTTTTTTAGAGATAAGTAGTGTGGACGTAGCCTCTGTGGTCTAAGGGGTCTTAAGAGTAAACTGATTCCTGCATCAATAGACTAAGAGGCATCAACCTTTGATTTTATTGATCAAAAAAAAGACCTGACCTGTCACTAAACCGGACGCCGGAGTCATGCACCGGAAACGAGTGGAGCACAGATTGATCCTCAGACGTCCAGACAGGACCCCCCTCACACCAGCTGAGCACATCAGGGGCCGACAGCTCCGGCACATCCAAAAGGTGTGAGACACGGCTATGTACAGTGATGCACACAGATATCTGTCATGACACCTGAGAGAGAGACGCCGCGGTGGCTCTCTCTCTCTCTCGGTTCAAGCGTACAGCATTTTTAGGCGTTTTTCTTTGGATCTTTAAAGCGTGTCAATGCAGTCCTCGGGGTATTATTCCACCCCTTCAATAGGAGGAACTTCAGCCAGCAGATGGTGCGAATGGAAGAATTCATTATTCAGTTTTTTACCTGACATATTTTGAAGGGTAAGGATTACAATTGTTGAGTCCATGCACCAACTGAGATTAACCTCTGAATGGAATGGACAGAATTAAAGATGGTATAAAATCTTTCTTCGAGTTCAAGAGACTTTTTTTTTTCTTTCTTTCTACGAACTTATCCGATCAAGCACTCGTGTGTTCGTACGTGCAATTGCATGGTTAGAGATTTCAGTGTGCAAACGTCGACATGGAGGTCCTGGATCTGCCCCTCCAGTTGAGTCCGGTGCTCGCCCCCGCCTCCCCGCCGCTCTCCGCCGGCTCGTCGCGCTTGCGTAGCTTGGTGCTGAGCTGGATTATACACTGGTCCCAGTCCTCCGGGAGTAGCAGCATGAGGAACCCCAGGCAGATGATGAAGACGGCGATGAGGCGCACTGTGTTGAAGTTGATCTCGCACGTGTAGAGGTCCACCACTGGGGAGGGAATATGAAATGGATGATCAGTAAATATGTTCATCATGACCTGTGCTGTGTCTCAAATCGCATACTTGCGTACTCAAAGTTAGTATTTTTAGTGCGTAAGTGCGTCTCAATTCTTAGTATGCGAAATTTAGTGCGCCATGCACACTAAATTGGCGTACTAACACGCCCACAAAACTGAGTATGGTTCGATGGACACTAACCACCCTAAACGGCCGCCATCTTAATGACTTTTTAAACAGAAGTTACGTCATATATATATATATATATATATATATATACATATACTTACAGGTGTATTATTTTCAGCAGCAGTAGGAGGATGAGACATCTTCGGTGCTGATACCAGCTTAAATATCTCGAGAATATTTCGATTCTCATATTTTTCTTTATTCCTTTTTCCAAACTTGCAAAACATGCTGCCAGCAGGTGGCGATAGCGTTCAAACAGCTAGTTGCAACATCGTTAAATAGAAGTAGAAGAAGAAGCTGTCGCGTCATTTCCTGTTAGTGTGTAGCGTCAGTGTTTGATTTGAGACAGACTATCTGTGGAGAATTTGTGTACTAGTTAGTATGCACACTATCCTGATGCATACTAACTTCTAGTATACTAAGAGAAGTATGCGATTTAAGACACAGCACAGTGTAAATTCAAATCATAAAGTAGCCCAGGATAACTTCAATCTGTGCTTCTTACTAGAAGAACTTGATACAGGACTATTTCTGAATTTTTTTTTTGGTTTGATTACATTTCTTATCTATTTTATTGTTGGTTTGGAAAAAAAAAACATGGTACATAGGATCAGGTAAGAGACAAAATAAATAAAACGACACGGTCATTTAATCTTTAAATTATAAAGACCGTAACCTTCTCCAGGATCTATATCATGTCCTATGTCATGTTGATTTAAGGTGAAAGGACCTTGCTCAAGGTCTGTGAGGTCATCAGGTGCCAGTAGATTTACAAATGTCTTGACAGTTAGCCTGCCTTGCTGCCGGATCATTCTGGGAAACCATTGCCTTTCGTCATTTTCATGTTTTGTGTGTGATGTGGCTAAAGTCTTTTGTTAGTATCGACTTGCTTTTGCTCATAACTCGATCCTGCTTCTGTCTCAGAAAATATTCACAAATCGCTTCAATTTCATGTGAAGACTAACAACTGCCTTTTCTTTACCGTCATAGGTTTGCTTTCTTAGACAACGAACAAACATTGTCTAGATCTCAGGAGTCGCAGAGACTCGGATCTGCTGTAAACAGGCTTTAAAAAATAATTATAAATATAGACTAGTAATAAGCAGGAATTTGGATGTTTTAAAGTGTGTATTTTTGGACAAAGATCAAGACAAAGACAAGTGAGAGTCGGTCGCTACATTAGCTTAGACATACATTTTTGCCTATAACTCGATAAGGAACATATTACTTTGAAAATAATCCAGATCCTTAAATCGACATGACAGTGAGTAGAAAATTAGAGCAAATTGAATTTAGGGAGAACTATCAGTTAAGGTTTTGAGTCAAAATAAAAAATATATTGAATTCAATTACTAAAAAATGTCAAATAATACATTTGGGGAAACTATTATGGATCTAGCTTTGTAGAATGACTGAGCAAACAAGAGAAGAAAGTGTGGAATTATATAATTTTGTTGCCCTTTAAAGGCTTTCGTTTTTGCAGTGATTTCAAGCTCATCTTCATTCGAGCCACTCACCAAATGTCAAAGACACTTACTGGCATTAACAGGGACACTTAAGACGATGCCGAGTGAGATCAATGTCGGGTATGTTATTGCAATGCCGAAATTCACCAGAATGTTGAAAGCTGCAAAAAAGGAACAGATGGATATCATTAGGTTAATTCTTCATTTTCAACTTGTTTTTTTTTGTCCTGCTCTCATACCGAGCAACAGTCCGGCGACTCCACAGAGGTAGAGCCAGGGGACGTCTGCCATCGAGCCGACGTACTCCACACCCGTGAAGTACAGAATGACCGGCAGGAAGCAGAGGAATACGAAGTTAGCGCTGCCCACGATGCTCAGGAAGAGGGCGGCCTCTCCGAATTTGGCACTGCCTAGGACCATCTTGAAGAGGACCTGACGGTAAGAAGATGAAGTAAGATGTCACTTCTGAATGAGTTGATTCAGCAGATGCTACCGAGAAGCTTGTTGGTCTTATAACGTTGATCCTACGAGATAAACTAGAGCAGACCTGGGCAAAGTGCTGCCCCGGGGGACATATGCGGCCCTTTGACTGTATTTATGCGGCCCTCGTAATGTCAAAGTATGATCATGTATAAATGGTTCTAAATTATTTAAAAGGTGAATTTTGTATTTATTATTCATTTACATTTTCACATAACACTTATTTACTTTTTCCCTCCTTTTTGTGTGTAATTATTTTTAAGTAGCGTATTTTCCGGACTATAAGTCGCTCAGGAGTACAAGTCGCACCAGCCATAAAATGCATAATAAAGAAGGAAAAAACATATATAAATCGCACTGAAGTCGCATTTTTGGGGGACATTTATTTGATAAAATCCAACACCAAGAACAGACATGTCATCTTGAAAGGCAATTTAAAATAAAAATAGAATAGAGGCGACAACAGGCTGAATAATTGTACGATATGCTTACGTTACATGACACATGGTATGTTAACATAACATATTAAGAGTTATTCAGATAACTATAGCATAGAAAACATGCTAAGAAGTTTACCAAACCATCCATGTAACTACAAATAACTAAAGTCTAATGAAATCTTCATCCTCGGTGTCACTTTTAAACAACTCCGCTAACTCAGGAGGTGGAAGATGCGGCGCTTCCTCTTCTACGTCGAAATTATCAACACAGGCCTAGAGCGCCCTCTTGCGGTTTAGTGTGAAATTATATACCGGTAATAATGTGTTAATAATTTCACACATAAGTCGCACCCCCGGCAAAACTATGAAAAAAACTGTGACTTATAGTCCGGAAAATACGGTATATATTTATCCCTCAAAATATATTTTTAAAGTTAGTTGAAGAAATGTTTTAAAAAAAACTCATATATATACAAGAATAAAATTGCATCCTATTTAGCTTAATAAATGTTACGGCCTAATGGCGATTGTCCTTTTTTTTTTAGGGATTTTCTCGTCTTTCTTTTTGCTTGACGGCCCCTAACAAATTCACAGAATTGAATGTGGCCCCTTGAAGAATTTTAATTTCCCACCCCTGAACTAGAGCCTATCGTTTAGTCTGAGCCTACAAACTCACACTGACATCAAACCCCACAGTTATCAACGGGAATTGAATTTCCCCGAAACAAAAATGAAATCAAAGGTCACACTGGATCATACGGCAGCGAAGAGAGCAGCGATCTATCTTGCCGGTGATTTACCGGGAAGAAACAATTACCTTGTAAAGCGCTGACATGGACGCAGAGGTGACCACCAACGTGATGCCGATGACGGAGTGGCTGTGGAATCCGTCGGCGTAGGTCATCATCACGATGCCCGCTATGGCCAAGATAGCTGCCACTATCTGTGAGGGAAACAACACACTCTCAGCGTGATGGTAAACAACATCAGTGTCAAACTGCTTGTGCGACGCCGCTGCAGGAGTCCCACAGTGTAGACTCCACGAATCTGTGCTAATCAGACTATTGACAGTTTTTTTTTTCCACGAATAATTGGGAGGACATTCTGGCTCCACGGAGTAATTAAAAAACGTTGCACCCTTCTGAGTCGTGGGCGCATGAGCCAATGAAATAATAATAAACATCTTTAATGATGCACTTTCAGATTCATTACGGAAACTAAAGTTTTGAGGTCATCGTGTATAAACCTCAGCCTCAAACATATGATTCCAAGCATTATTGATATAGGTAGAACTTTATTGATCTCCTCAGGATATCTCCTTCGGGAAATTGTTTTTTTTTTCAAAATTATCCACAGCAAATTTATCATAAAAAATAAAAATAAACAAAATGAAATAAGAACAAGAAAAAAGAGAAATAAAGAGAAAGAACAAGATGATACAATCTAAGTCTAAAGATACATATAAAGAACATAGATTAAAAAAAAGATAACAAAGACAAAGGATACAAAGACTAACATAAAACAGAACATCCTGATACTTTTACTCCACTCCTGCCCCCGAACTCAGAATTAAACAATTTAATAGCCCGAGGAATGAATGAGTCCTTGAGTCTATTAGTGTTGCATCATGCTCACTGATGACAGTGTTCAGAGGATGACTGTCATCATCCATGATGGACAGTAGTTTGTCCAGTGATCTCCTCTCAGCAACTGTCACCAGTGAGTCCAGCCTCGTGCCATAATATGAAGTCCATTAACCAAAATTCAACACCAATTTTAATTGTCTGTTCATGGATGTATTAAAAGCACCTCATGATGCCGATAGCTGGCATGGAGGCGAGGACTTCAGACTTATTTATCGAGGAGAAAATATATTTTTAAGCCAAGCACGTCATGACCCTGAAATCTCACTCTTCTTATTTTCTGAAACTTGGCATCATTAAGAAGTGAGTACCTGTTCAGCTAAAATCTTCTTTCCATTAATATTCTTCCTCCCAGTCTTTCTGCGGTGCTCCCAAGATGCTCTCCGCGACCCTGATTTCAAGTCTGCCTGCCAACTTCCACAGTCGCGACCTGTCAACCCTGTTTGTTTCCTGCAAACAGCCACACTTTCTGCTGTGAAGTTAACGCAGTAGTTGGGTCTATAAATCCAACCGAGGATTCGCGGCTTCACGAGACGCTCTTACATGTTAGATTTGACTGCTCCCTTCACAGTCTCACGCGCTCCCTGCTTGATAGTCTTACATTGATTTCAATTACACAGTTAACACAAACGCTTTCATCACCTCGCCCACATTGTGTCCTTAGTCGTCTCTCTCCGCGACGACACAAACCATCTGTCATTGACGTACGAACGACGTTCGTTTCCTTTGGTCGTGTTCGCTGCATCTAGCCGTCGTGAAAGTGTTCGTCGAAGAGGGAGGGATGGAGTCCAGCGGAGGGGATTAGCTGCATTAAAGGGGGGTGTCAGGAAGATGAATGAGCTTGTATGCTTGCGCGTGGCCAGAGCCCTGCAGCACCTTTTGCCAAAGATGATTCAATGTTCTCTGCAGGCGTCAGTCACCGCCGCTCTGTTCCTCCTGCGTGTTCAGTCTCTCAGTCTGTTCGTCAGTGACTAGAACCTTTCAGATACTTATTAAAGGGATTCAAATGGCTACTCGAGATCTTCTGTTCTGATTTTTATTTTTCCTTTTTATACATGTGTTTCAGTATATTTTAGACTGTACATAACTTGCATGCCTCTGTGTTCTATCTCTTTGTAACATATTCTGGAGCTGCTGAACCGTGAATTTCTCTAAGGAGATGAATAAAGTATCTATCTATCTATCTATCTATCTATCTATCTATCTATCTATCTATCTATCTATCTATCTATCTATCTATCTATCTATCTATCTATCTATCTATCTATCTATCTATCTATCTATCTATCTATCTATCTATCTATCTATCTATCTATCTATCTATCTATCTATCTATCTATCTATCTATCTATCTATCTATCTATCTATCTATCTATCTATCTATCTATCTATCTATCTTATCAACTAGAACTAGGCTGTTTGCCAAATCGCGCACTTCTGCACTTACACTTAGTATTTTGAGTTGAAAAGTGACTCTCAGTGTGCGAAAATCTAGTGCACAATGAGCACTTAATTGGCCAGAAATCTGAGTGTGGATCGAATGGACACTTTCCACCCTCAATGGCCGCCATCTTAGTGACGTAGATGGCTTTAAACGGAAGCTACGTCACTGACGACATGTCTTTGGAGCAGATACCGGCGTAAATTTCTCAAGAAAACACTCATCTTACCGCAAAACAAAACAACAACAATAATAACACAATGAAACACAACTTAATAACTTGTTTCAATTGGCGAAAAGGGATCAAGTGTCGGCGATAGTGTTCCAATTTTCCGGTTGCAATCAGCGTTAAAAAGTAGTAGAAGAAAAATCTGTCGAGTCACTTCCTGTAAGTGTGTAGCAGCAGTGTTTGATTTGAGACGGTACTACAGGTTGAAATTTGCGAACTGTGCACTGTCTTAACGTGTACTGTAAACCAGTGCACTCGGAGAAGTGTGCGATTTGGGACACAGCCATGGTCATTCATCCATGTTAAAGCAGCACTAGGTAAGATTTACACATTTTTCATATTTTCAGTGAAGACTGGTTTCACTCAAGGGACAACTGGTCGATGTGAAGAGAAACTGGCAGAACAAGAATCGAGGCAGTACAGTAGAAGTAGGAAAGTGTGGCCCTTTGACTGTATTTATTTGGCCCTCACAGTATAACTGATCCACGTAGAACATGTTACAAGGAATTATTAATGTATTGACTCTATATAACACTTGCTTAAGAAATTAGTTTAGGACTTTTTTGCCCTGTTTTTGTTTGTTCTTGAATGTATTTTGTATTTTTATTCAAGGTTTATGAATATTTGCATATTTGGGTTAATTGTATGTTTATAAATGGGTTAGAGACTCTTGAGTGTTCACGGTTATTTAATTACACTACTTTAACTGTAGGGACAGTCTAAAAACAGACATTTCTTTAATTATCTCTTGCTGCTGTAAGAATGATGATGCACTTGAGGCTTTATAGAAGTTGCTGTTTATAGTAATTTATCACTTCTTAAATCCAACTTTTGACAGGATTATATGTGGTTAATAGCTTTAATCTAAATGGGAACACTGTCTTGTAAATACAATCTAATGACAAATAACATAATATTCTGAAAATATCAACTGGATACAGTGATGTTTTTTACATGCTGAAATAACTTGACCTACATTGTTATAAACCACCATAACTTCTACTTGTGACGGGTTGATGAGGCCTCATGAAACAGCTGTGTAGTGAAGACGCTGTATCATGATACAGTTGTGTATTTTTAAAGACCACTAGATGGCACTCTCTGTTTGATAATATATGGTTATATTTCACTAATTCAATTAATCCTGACATCATTTTCAAACGTAGAGTGCCATCTAGTGGCCTTTCAAAATGAAGACACTGTATCATGATACAATGTCTTCAAGGTGTTTCATGAGGCCTGATCAACCCATCACTTCTACTTAAAATCCTTATAAGAGCATAAGCATATCTTATGAATGTGTTTGTAATGCATGACAAACAAGACCTTAAATTGTTCCTTGCTTTTTCCGCGCTCAAAGTGATGGGAGTAGGCTGTGACGCATCATGCTAGCTCAGGGGACACAACAAGAAACTCAGATCCAAAGCTGGGATGGAACCCACACAAGCCGGTCAGTGCTAAGAAGGAAAGTTTCACCTTTATTTGCTTGTCAAGAATATTCATTGTGACTTTTTTAGGGCAAAAAAATAAGAAGTTATTTAAAGAAAGCCTCATTTTGCCGTGCGACGTTTCCTCTTCACGACTGAAAGTCGGTAAGAGCTGTATGTGGGACAACGATGAGCCAGAAGTAAATTTATCAAAAGGCAAACTGAAGTCTAGGAAGTACCAGCAAGGTAGACATACTTAGCAAAAAGACTAAGTGTGAAACAAAAAACTATATATTATGGATAGTTGACACACTTATATTGTGTAACCATTCCTGTGAACAAAATGTATTTGCCTCTTTTTTTCTGTCTGCTTTTCAATAAAAAGCCTCTGCAAAGTGTAACTAGTACCAGCTCGAGGAGAGAGAGAGTGTTTTCACAGCCGTCCTCTCTCTGGGCCTTTTCACCACCGATAATGGAGGCCGGGGGAACAGGGCAGCGCTGGAGAAAAATGGGGTGGTTGTGAGTGAAAAAAAAGGGGGGAAATCCATTTTGCAAAGTGCAAGATCGCACCAGAAATGGAAATATAATCCGAGCAGCCGCAGGAAGCAGCTGGATTCTGAAATCCTTCCGTTACAGCTTCGCTCAGATAAAGCCAGCGAGCAGCGAGACACGGAAGTGACACTGACATTATTGAACACAGGTGACGTCGCCGCCAATAAGCCGGTGCTTTTTTTTTTTTCTTTTCGTTCTTTATTTAGACTCTCACGAGTATGTTCTTGTCATGTTCAATTATCCTTTATTTATCTCCACCAATATGATGGTATAATGTTGAATCATAGCATCATTTTTTTGGAATAATTGACCAACAATTCTAACATTCAACCACATTTTTTACATGATTTGTGGTTTGATCGTTGCTAATGTTACTTTTGTTTCTAGACCAACATTATTTCTGCACTGTATATGATCAGAAATAAAAGTTTAACGAAATAAAAAAACATTAAAGTTTAGAATAATGCGAAATATAAATGAACATGAGGTATCATGATACAGTGTCCTTACTTTAAAACGCCACTAGATGGCACTCTCAGCTTCATAATCTTGGACTCTCATCTACTAAGAATTCCATGAATCAGAAATGTGTTTGATTTTCTGGCTACACAATGAGACTTCTTACTTTATCGCAGTATTCAAGTCAAACAGCGTCTGAACGTATTAACCGTGGGTCACCGTGTGAGTTGAAAAGGAATCGCCAACTTGACAAGAGCAATCACAGAATATTCCTTCTGCTCAATTTCTTCAATTTAATGGGTCATCGGATAGTGTAATGAGACGCTTCGCTCTTCTCTGGAATCGCTTTAGAAGAATCAATTTTTTTTCATCCTGATGTTTCTTTCACTTGCATAGTTAACGTTAGCATCGGGCGAAACAATTTAAGGGTCGTTCATCAAAACAGATGGTTTACAAACGGGTCTAAAAAAAATGAGATGTTAAATTAGAAAAGACCTTCATTAATAAAGTCCTAGTTATCCTTATTATATCATTTTTTTATCGTTATTTAGGCAATTTTTGTCTTAAATGAACAGCAGTACAAATCAAACATCAATTAAGTCACTCGCTCTTGAGCTTACGCTTAGTTTCATTGTATTGTATTATTTTTATTTTATATCTTGATTTTTTTCAACTATTTTCCTGATTTAAGTGTCTCTTAAATGGATCTTAAACCTTTATTGTACTCATCAGTATGTGTCTGTTTGTACAAAACTCTCTTTTCATTGAATAAGAATATGTGTTTAAGCCCCGCCGACTGAAAACATGGTTTTCTGGAGATTAAATCCTGTTTACCATAACCACCCCTACTCTGCTGTGATTTGTCAAACCTTAAGGTTTGTCACCACACGTCATCAATCCCAGACGTCTTCAATGGACTTGTTGTATAAACAAAGCAGGGCAATATTACAGCTGGCTGGAGGAGGAGTTAAGGCGTTGTAACGTCATAATGGACTCTGCTCTCGTAGTCTCTAGTTCGCCGAGATTTCAGACAACATTTATAAAGTAATAACTTCAAAACATGGTCATGATGAGGGACTTACTGCATCTTGGAGAGGAAGACTTCAACATTTGAAACATGTGAGTGAGTCAGGAGAGACATTGGCTTTACGACAAAATATTAGATCAGTTTGTCAGAGCTCTCGGACAATTTTAAGCTTGTAAGGTTTGCATATATATATTGCTAATGCTAGTACAAGGTGGTTTATTTTTAACCAGTGACAACAAAATTAGGATAAAAAACAACCCTCTTTGAAAACATACTTTAACAGCAGTCTAATTAAACTTTATTACAGTGAAGCCTCAACATAATGGGTTTCACCATCTGGTTCCACAATATATTTATATATCATCGTATTTATCTCCTTTTCAATAAACTTCTATGAAAACTGAACAGCACAGTGTAATCAAAATGTTATTAAAATAACAGATGGCGTCTTTTTTGTAGTTGTTGTTGCTTTCTCAATTAAGAATACAAATGTACCTTAAAAAAATCTGGATTTCTGTTTCTGTGAAGGCTTTGCTCGACTGGATTTGATCCAGAGGAGACACTTTCATCAGGGCGAGCATCAACAAAGTCCACACTCACCCGGACCCCCATGAAGCGGTCTCTGAGTACAATCCAGGAGAGCAGGAAGACGAAGGCCTTGTTACAACAGAAGAGCGCCGACGCGTCTGTCGTGTTGATCTTCCTGAGGGCCTGCAGGTACAGGTAGTTGGTGAGGATCCACAGCAGGCCAAAGGGTGCTACCTTGGTGAAAAACACCTTAGGGGTCAGTCCATCGTCCCCAAAAAATCTACAACACTCCCTGCGCAGAGATAACAAACACAGTTACTTAAAATGCAGCACCGTCGAAACCTCATGCCTGCAACCCCCAAAAATAAATGGCTTTTAAGCGTTTTTTTATCAGTGTTGACGTTTAGACGTTTAATGTTTGCACAGGTCTGGTGTGTTGCACTGCGTTCCCCGAAAGCATCTGGCGGGAGAAGCGATGCGTCAGCATTAGTAAGGTGGAGGCAGGTAACACATTTGGTCGCGCCGTGTGGAGCAGCAGCTGAGCTTGCATTAAAACACAAACCGCTCGACACTTGTGACAAGAGAGTTGTTACGTTTCATTAGGATCGTTTCACCTTCATTTTGCCAACACGCCACGTAAACAGTCTGTCAATTGTGTGTCATATTCAGAGGTAAGGGGAGAGGGGGGTAGGGGGGTGTGAGACGATCCATCTTCGGCTGCTTATCTGAAGTACTTGGCTGCTGCCCTGCTTAGAAACCTCCTACAGTCCTTTTTTTTGTATTTCCAGGACAGACTTGCATTGCTTTTACACCACAACCCCTAGTTTGTAATGGGTTTAATGAGGCCTCATGAAACAGCTTTAGTTAAGACACTTTATCGCAGTGATCCCCAACCTTTTCCAACTCAGGGCCCACATTTAAGTCTCAAGAACCTTTGCGGCCCCCCTTCGACCCCATAAATACGAAAGCATTATAACGCGTTCTCGTTTCCTTGTCACATACTCGAAGGAAAAACAATAAAATGAAAATAATATTTGAAAATATTAAATGTTTAATATCCATTTAAACTCGATGAGTTTTAACATTTAAAAAAAATATATAATTACATCCACCCTCCCACAAAAAAACGATACCATTTTGGATACGATTTTGCGGCCCACTTGCAATACAGGCCTGGCCCACATGTTGGGAATCACTGCTTTATCGTAAACTTGTGTCCACTAGAGGGCACTCTCAGTTTGAAAAGTATGCCAGGTAAAGTATAGTGGATTAGAGCCAAAGATTATAAAGCAGAGAGTGCCATCTACTGGCCATCAAAATGAAGACACTGTATCATGATACAGTTTCACAAGGCCTCGTCAACCCATCAGTACTGGCTTTGTCACAGTTTTTCAGTGTTCACTCTGGCCAGCTGGGGGGGACATGCGAAAAAACATATTCTAAATGACATCTTAAGCCATGAAAACTTATTTTCTTTCAGTCTTCAAGTTTGAAAATAATGTATGGAGTCATTGAATTAGTAGATTGGAGCCAAATATTACAAAGCAGAGAGTGACATCTAGTGTTAAAGCTACAGATCTACTTTCTGAAGGCAAACTTTAAAGTCCCAAGAGTCAAACCAACCTACCGAGAAAAGTAATTTCTGCATTATGTTCTTTCTGTCGCTATTGTGCTTCTGTTTTCCATACATCAGTCCGACATTGAATGCACCGCCATGACCAGCTGCTTGTATAGAATGTCGTACTAAAGAACATCCGATGGTTGAGTTGGTTTTATATTGATTCCTTTTAGACCTGCTTTTAAAAGTCGGTGCAACTCACACATTGTGGAGATACTTCCAGCTGTTGGCACAACAATAATGCCTGTTTATTTTAAGTAAGCAAAGTGAGTGGTATTGATGGCATGTTCCACTTTTGTTTGGGGTTTTATTCTGTACTCTCACTTCCTGTTCTCCCTCATTTCCCCAAGGTGACTAATGGTACACGGTTGGACCTGATCAGCGATCCAGAACCTCCCCTACTTCAACCAGCTGAGTTCATATCTGTGTGCAAGATGATTTCCTGCTTCGGTCTGAAGTTCTTTCTCTTGTTCTCTTGATTTATTCTTATTATACTACTTGTATTTTTTCCTTCCGGCATATGTGCCTGACTTCATAGTTTGTTCCTGGTTATCCAGTGTTGTGTCTCGAATCGATACTTCTCTTAGTATACTCGAAGTTAGTATGCATCAGGATAGTGTACGTACTAACTAGTTAGCACATTCTCGACAAATCAAACACTGCTGCTAAGCATTGACTGGAAATGACACGACAGCTTCTTCTTCTTCTACTATTTAACGATGATTTCAACCAGCAGTAGGAAAACTATCGACACCTGCTGGCAGCACGATTTGTTTGGATCAAGAAATATGAGAATCAAAATATTGGCGAGATATTTATGCTGGTATCAGCACCGAAGATGTGTCATCCTTCTACTGCTGGAGGAAAATGCACCTGTAAGTATATGCATATATAGATATATATAGATATATATATCTATATATATCTATATATATCTATATATATCTATATATGAAGTAACTTCCGTTTACAATGTCAACGTAACTAAGATGGCTCGGTTTTGTGGACGTTTTACGACGCCAATTTAGTGTGCATGGTGTAAGTAAGTAAGCAATTTGTATTTATATAGCTCTTTTCCAGACCAGGGTCACAAAGTGCTTAAACAATCAAAACAATACTCAATACAATATATACTTTAAAGGTCAAGATAATACTGAGAACAACACAGGAGTTCCAGATAATCAAGCAAAAGCCTGAACAAATAAAAATGTTTTAAGATGTTTCTTGAGGGAACTCAGTAGACTCCATGGTGCACTACATTTCGCATACTAAGAATTGAGACGCACTTATGCACTAAAAATATAAAGTTTAAGTACACAAGTATGCGATTTGAGACACGGCTCAGGAGTTTTTTGTTTTCCAGGTTGTCTGTTTTTTCTTTTTGATTCCCTAGTTCAATGGACTTTGTGGTTTTTGGGGAGATATTGGACTATTATCTTAGTTTAGTATTTGATTGTATTGATTGGACTTCTAGTTGTTTAATATATTGAGTTGTACTCCACTTGTAAAGATTTTTTCCACCTCATGTTAATCCTGATGAACGGGATATTGGCTGCAGACTTGTGAATTACCATACAATGTTGCACTTGTTTCTTGTGTGGCATTATTGTGATGCCAAGTTTTCTTTCTAAATTTAACAAATTGCTTTTATAAAAGAGGATGTGAGAGAAAATTAATTTCAGAATTGACATAACCTGACTTGCACAAGCGTTTGTCCGTAACATTCTGCGATCAATGGATTCAAGACGTTGAAAAGTAAATTGGAGTTTAAAAAAACAACCACATGAAAAGAAGGCAAAACCATCAAAGTGAGGAAGAAAAAAAATAGTTTGTACTAACATGTCTAGCCATGAGGGATTAAAGGAGACTGAAGGTGACACAATAATTCCTCTCTGGGTTGGTCATGTGAAATCGGCCCCTCATTTATCACGTCTGTGAAGCAGGAAGGAGTTGATTTGTCTCCATAGCTCTATAAACGGCTTCAAAAGAGCCTGATAAAGGCCGAGAGAAGCGCGTCAAGAATCATCCGCCACGCCTTCACGCTCACCAGCCTCTTTGTCTCTCCTTCAGTAACGCAGCAGGTAGCAGAGATTAGAGATTTTCTGCTGACTGGGAGAAATGCTCCACTTCAAACCCTGAAAGCTGCAGGCGTGAAATTCCGATGCTCGATTTCTCAAGGTTAGGTTGACCTCTGGATAGAACTGTCCACCTGACGTCCAATGACAGTCTTGACTCTACTGAAGCACAAAATATAAATGCTTCGAGTATTGATGGGTTGATGATGCCTTATGATGCAGCAGTGTAGTGACATTGTATCATGAAACAGTGTCTTTATTTGAAAAGACCACTAGATGGCGCTCTCTTCTTTATAATCTTTGGCTCTGATCCACTAATTTAATGAAACCTGGCATTATTTTTTAAACGTATAGTGTGTTCCAAATCCCTCACTTCTTCACTTACACTTAATATTTTGAGTACACAAGTGCGTTCACACTGAGCAGTGTGCGAAAATGGAGTGCACTATGCATAATTGGCGCGATTAAACGGTGGATATATCGACACTTTCCACCCCTACCGTCCGCCATCTTAGTGATGCTCTACGTCTAGTGGTGTGTCCCAAATTAGGCACTTCCTGTACTTACACTTAATATTTTGAGTGCACAAGTGCGTTCCCATGAGCAGTGTGTGGAAATGTAGTGTGCAATGAGCACTCAAACGTTCAGAGAATTGATTGTTGATCGGTGGACACTTTCCATCCTTAACAACCGCCATTTAAGTGACGTAGATGACGCTAAACGGAAACTACGTCAATGACTAATTTTACCACAAAACGACACAACAACAATAATATCACAAAGAAACTCAAATAAATAACTTATTTCAATTGGTGAAAAACGCTGTAAAGTGTCGGCAAGAGTGTTTCAACGGCTGGTTGCGATCCGTTTTAAAAAGTAGTAGAAGAAGTAGCTGTCGAGTAATTTCCGGTAAGTGTGTTGCAGTGTGCGCACTTTGAGACACAGCCACTGTATCATGAAACCCCCTCTGTCAATTATGTTCCCTTTTGTCTCACTTCCTGCTTTTATTGTGAAGTCCTGATCCTAGTTTTGTTAACTTCCTCTTGTGCTCCTGACCTGATCGCCCTGATTCGTGTCACCTGTCTTCATCTCACCTGATCCTTGTTCCCCTTGATTGTTGTTTTAAACCCTCCTGTGTCTGTCAGTCTCTGTCGTGACACCAAACTTCCCTGGTATGTGTTTTTGCTCTATGTGAGCATTTGTTCAGTTCAGTTGGCCACAGCAAAGTTATATATGAATTCTGGGGACCAAAGCTTAAGTTGAAATGAAAGATGTTTTTTTCCACTTTCCATGACAATGGGTGTTAGCAGGAGGATGGTACTACGAGGCAATGTGTCTGCAGCTCATGTAGTCCTACAACAAAGATACTCTGACGGTCTATAGAGATGTTGACCACAGGTTAGCGAGGCCTGTGATGGAGAGATGTCAATGTTGTAAATGACAAGTTATTTGATGTACCACTCCTTAAATAACAGTAAGTAATTTCTTTTTGTAGAGCGCTTTTCTAGACCAGGGTCACAAAGCGCTTAAACAATCAAAACAATACTCAATAAAATATAAATTTAAAAAGGTCAAGATAACACAGAGAACAGCACATGAGTTCCAGAAAATCAAGGAAAAGACTGCACGAATAATAAGTGGTGTATGCGTATAGTTTACCTGATTAGTTTTTTTTAGAGATATTATTAGATATGTGTCAAATGCAAGTTTTAAAAGGGATTCAATGTCAGGTAGGGATTGTTATTTTCCGATAAAGTGGTGTGTTTTGACAAGAATCTGTCATTACGATATGTATCAGGATACAGGGGCAAAGAAACAATGAATCACTGTATATTTCGCTACTGTTGGAATCAGTATATACATTAGTAGTATTGTCGAATACTTGACTCTGTAGCAGAAGTGACAGACCACGTGACTCTTGAAGTCGCAACTACTTTCATTTGTTTTGAAACCAAATATGTCCAATCGTCGGCTTTAAAATCAACTGTAAGCGACTGTATCCTCTCATCCTCAGTCATCGCCAGGATCTTTGGACTTTATTGTTCCTTTAGCCGCGGAGGGCAGGTGTCATCTAGCGGCTAAACTTGAATAGCAAAACAAAAAATAATCAAACATATAATATAATATTAATATATTTAATTATTGCTAATTTAAAAATATGTATATTTTATTAAATGCACACTTCATTGAAATATAATGAGTTAAAGAAGAACTATGATAGGGGGAAAATAAAAGTCGAGAAGAAAATATCTTAGATATATCAGTGGTATTTTGGTGAATGGTGTCAGAAGTAGGATGGTCATGTGAGGATGTCCCAAGTGTCCAATTTCATGCGAATCAATATGATTATTTATATATATATATATATATATATATATATATATATTGAAATGGTTCATAGGCAACATAAACAATGGATGAATTAAATCACAGCTCGTGAAACTGGTCCAGAAAAATGGCAGAGACGGTGCAGGTTTTGGATCCAACCAGTCAAGCACATGTAGTTGAACCAATCAGGCGTCTGGAGACGGTAATCAATGAATTGTCAGTCAGGTGTTGCTTGTTTAAGCCGACACCTGATTCGTTAACTTGTGTGTGCTTGACTGGTTGGAACAAAAACCTGCACCGTCTCGGACTTTTCTTCTGGACCAGTTTGACACCCCTGAACGGAACGATCTAACCCTCGGTCTCACCTGAATCTCTGCCGGGGGGTCTGTCTCTCCGCACTCTTGCACAGGTGGCCCACGTAGTACAGCGGGAAGAAGAGGCAGTTCCAGGTGGTGGCGAACCAGGTGAGTGTGAAGGGGGCGTCGAATTGTTTAAAGGTCAATTTGGCCAGCTGGGTGGAGCCGGCCCAGGACGAGCACACGCACATCACCATGGCGACCCCCCACAGCGCCTTCCGCACCTGCACCGTGGTGATCCGGACGCAGCAGTGGAGCCTCTTCTTGCCGGAGCTGGCCTCGACCCCTGACCCCGCGGCCGCCTGGGCGTCGACGGCGCCCGCCACATTCTCCCGGGTACGTTCTTCTGCTGCAAATACACATGTGAACGGTAAACATTTAGATCCACCATCATGCTAATGTGTTGATAACACGCAGCTTCATCAAGTCCGCTTTGTTTACGAGTCGGCTCTCGCCGCTCGCTAAACAAACACAAATCAATCAGACGGGGTCGAAGGAGGACACGTTCCTAATTCAATCGAAGTAGCTCACTTTGGAGATGAATTATGTGCTGCACGCCTGACAATGCAAACAAATTAATATTCAATCCCCTTTTTTTTCATTAGCGAAGGTTTATCAACGACCTCATAGATGGTCAGCAGATCTGATCTTCATTATTAACACAGAACTCAACAAACAACCGTCAATTTTTTAACTGGAAATACAAGGCTTAAATATTAAATATTACATACACAAAAAAAAAATTACATTAGCTTTCCCTCCTTTTTATTACTTTCTTTTTTTTTTTAAAAGGACCTTTTTTCATTAATTGTAGGCAATTTTCAATTTACTTAAAGGGCAACAAAACTCTTTTCATTGAAATATTTACATTAGAAAATGTGCTCAAGCCCTGCCCACTGAAAAACAGACTGTTTTACTGGAGATTAAATCTTGTTTACCATAACCACACCCACTTTGCTATGATTGGCCAATCATTGAAGTTGTTTCACCGTGTTTAATCAACCCTGGAAGAATCCACCTCCAAGGGACTCGTTGTAAAAACAAAGCAGGGTGTAATTAGAACAGCAGGATGAGTGATGCCGTTATTGCGTCATAATGGAATCCGCTCTCGTTACCTCTTGTTCGCCGAGACTGGGATAGCTTTATAAAGTAATAAGTTGAAAACATGGTCATGATGAGAGACTTGCTGCATCTTGAAGAGAAAAACTTGAACATTTGAAACATGTGAGTGAGTCAGAAAAGTTGGGTTTTCACATTAGTTGCCGGTTAAACCTACTACTTACATACTAGTTTTTTACCCTTTTTATTTTTTTTAAGAACAAACTATAAGCAATGTAGTATCAGAATCAGAAAAGTATTGAAAGTGTTGTAAACACAACATGGGATTTCTTTCAGGTGTCGGTATGTAATAAAATAATTAAATAAGAAAAAAACACAAAATAAGCGGAACTAAGCACCAGTATATGAAGCTTTCCTATTCCTATAAAATGTCTCTGGGTTTAATCCTCTGGTTTGACATTTAAACTTCTTATATTTGGATATATTTGAACATCTACAACAACAACAAATGTATCCATCAGCAAATAAAGACCATTACACAAGAAACGATCAATCGCTTAAATCGAAACAAAATCCAAAGTCAAGGCTTAATTCCCGTTGTAATGACATTGTAATGACATTGGCCTTTTTATTTTATTGCAGTTCTTAGAACAACCATCTTCCACAGTCACTCTGCGCTCCATTATTAAACCTGACAAAATGCCAGTCCAAAAACATTTTTATACCCAACACTGTTTTTAAAATCCACCTCCAGAATCTTCTTCTCAAATCTCCAGAGCACAACACACTTCCCACTCCAACAATAACCTGAATATTCATCTAAATTGATATTCAGCTCATAAACAAACAGAATTATTCAGTTTTCGATGAGGAAAAACGAGTGTAATTCATGTAGAATCATCTCCATGTGACTCCAGTGTGACGGTAAAAGAGTGTGTTTAGAGGGTGATTGTTGCTGCGACCTCTGAGTCTCACACACCGACAAGAAAACACACCGTCCCCCAGGAAAACAAAAAATACCAACAAAAAGATAAGGATGTTGGGAATGATGCACAAAGCAATCAGCAGAGACTCGTCTGTGTGTTCACATGTTTGAACACAAGGGCAACAGCTGTCTGAAGGCGTTTCGGCTGAAAGGGAGAGTGTTTATCAAAGCGAGGAGGTGCTTTACTCTTCTTGGAAAAAAAGTCACTCCTGACCTTGCCAGGTGGTTTCATCATATCGCAGATTAACAACCTGATGACTATCGCCTTGGATGCTAATGCACCGTGTTCCCCCCGAGGGTCCCGAGCTGCAGCAATTTACATCCAGATTGTTTATGGACAAGCAGCTGAGGAAGGGGCGCAATTAAGGCAAAATGATATAAAACTTTAGTGAAAATCCTCCCACAACTCATCAGTCTAGAGGTTCATTTATGAACTGTTTTATTAAACCTAACGTTATCTCAAGATTGTTTATGGTCCTTTTATCATTATAAAATAAATAAATGAAAGATTTCTATGGATTATTTGGATTAAATGTTCTCTTGGGGCTGGATTAGATCAGGAATTAAAGGATAAATAAATCAGAATTCAAATCCAAATGTAGCATAAGCCAATTTTGTAGATGATACACATTTATCTCTATCTATTAGCTTAAAATTAATATATTTAGTCAAATGAATATTCATGTTCTATTTAATTCCTTTATCCTATAAAAGTACTATTCTGTATTCTACCAAGATTTGGACATAGATATATATTTTGCAAGTAAGTCATTACGGTTATTTGATATAATTAGTTAGCTAGTTAGCTACTGAAAGTGTCCAGTGACATCATGATGTCGGCTGACTCGGATCAATACACTGTTCTGGTTCTCTTGGATCTGACTTCAGCCTTTGACCTTTGATCACCAGAGCCTGCTGAGAAGACTGGTGGATGAAGTGGGACTGTCTGGGTCTTTGTTGAAGTTGTTCTTGTCACACCTTTCTGGGCGCAGTTTTAGTGTATCTTCCAATCAAATGAGGTCTGAATGAGCGGATCTGTTGTGTGGAGTCCCTCAAGGTTCTGTTTTGGGTCCTTTTATTATTGTGGCTGTACTTGATTCACCTGGGTGAAATCAGTCGGAGATTTCCTGATGTTTCTTATCACATTTTTGCTGATGAAATCCAGCTCTACTGCTCTTTTGATCCAACTGAGCCCCAGAGGCTGAACAGCTTAGTCGATTGTTTGCTAGAAATCAAACATTGGCTGAGTGAAAACACTTTGCAGCTAAATGTGGACAAAACTGAAACTCTGGTTATTGCTCCTGATGATAAGGTTCCAGGGTTGAGTCAGTACTTGGGTGACTTAGGTCAGTCAGTCAAACTGAGCCTGAGGAACCTGGTTGTTGTATTTGACAAAGAAATGTCTCTAGTTCAACACTGCAGAAAACTGACCAGAAACTGTTTCCTTCAACGGAGAACAACCTCTAAATTAGGAAAATGATGTCACAACATGATCTGGAGCTTGTAATCCATGCGTTTGTGTCTTCTCGTCTGGACTTTTGCAACAGTTTGTTTTCATGTCTAAACAAGAAGGAGCTGTTCGACACCCCTGAGTTGATTCAGAACTCTGCAGTTGATTCATAACTCTGCAGTGAGAATTCTGACCTGCTCTAGTAGAAGAACTCACATTTCTCCGATCCTTAAAACTCTTCACTGGCTTCCAGTTTCTTTCAGGATCAACTTTAAAATTCTGGTTCTTAATTTCAGATCTATTCATGGTCAGGCTCCTCCTTACATCAGTGATCTGATCCAGCCTTACACCCCAGCTCGGGCTCTGAGGTCTGTGGATCAGAATCTACTGATGGTTCCTCGCACACGGTTCAGAACCAGAGGAGAGAAATCCTTCCAGGCTGTTGCTCCTAAGCTTTGGAACGATCTTCCTCTCCCTCTGTGTTTGATGGAGTCTACTGACTCTTTAAGAAACATCTTAAGACATTTTTATTGATGCAGGCTTTTCCTTGATTTTCTGGAACTCCTGTGTTTTTCTCACTATTATCTTGACCTTTAAAGTATATATGTAAGTATTGTGTTGATTGTTTAAGCGCTTTGTGACCCTGGTCTAGAAAAGCGCTATATAAGTACAAATTACTTGTTTACTTACTCTCTCTCTTTTTTTTTTAATAGTTGTAATTACATTTTGTAATCTGTTTTTTTTTTTTATTATTATTTGATTAACTGTTTTACTTTTTTATATTGTTTATTTCTTTCCAATTGTATACATTTTAAATTACAATTACAAAAGTATTTACTTTAGACTTTATTAACTGTATTCAGGTTTCAACACCTAATTATATTTACAGTCATTTAATAAATGCTTTCAATACATTTTTAAGAAATTAAAACATTTTTCATCAATAGTATCCTGTAGATTTTGTTATACAAGTTTAAATATTCTTTTGTATATTTAAATCATTTTAATTTTCAATGATTCTTTTTTTTTTTTTACAAAATTTAAAATGATATTCTACATTTATATTTTTTATTTATATTTATTCATTTTCCAATTACATACATTTTGTATTATAATTATTATTAGTTATATTTTATTAACTGAATTTAATTTCCACATTTGTAATGATTTATATTTATGAATATTCGTTCTAGTTCCAATTATTTTTACATTATGTATTAGACACGTATGTTGTAATCAGGTTATTATTATTGATAATTGATAGTAGTTTTAATTTTACTGTCAGTTTAAGATTAATTTAATACAGGTTTTTCTTATTAGTGCACGAATGCTCCTACCCAGGTGCAAAACAAATAGACTCAGGGACTCATTCATTCCTCGGGCTATTAAATTGTACAATTCTGAGTTCGGGGGCAGGAGTGAAGTGAGAGTATCTGGATGTTCTGTTCTATGTTAGTCTTTGTATCCTTTGTCTTTGTTATTTTTCTTTGATCTGTGTTCTTTGTCTTTATCTTTAGACTTAGATTGTGTCATCTTGTTCTTTCTCTTTATGTTCTTCTTATTATTTTATTTTTTATGTATTATTTTTTATTGTTTATGAAAAATTGCTGGCTATTGGAAAAAAAACAATTTCCCGAAGGAGACCTCCTGAGTTTTACCTTACCTTACCTTATTATTCACTACTTACTAATAAAACAAACAACATCTTATACGACTCTTTCATTCTATGAATATTTTCTCTCAGATTTCATTGATTAGTCCAAAGGTTTAATATTGTCGTTACGGACATTTATTCCCTCAGAATCGATCAGCAACAAAAGGTGAAAACGCAAATAGACGTCTATAAAAGTCTTGATCACGAGAGGCTTGAGTTTCTCTATTCTGAGCCTCTGAAGGTCATCTCTTGTTTACACTTGCCCGGGCGCTCGTCCTTCCCTGGGCCTCCATCCCATATTTCCCCGCTGCCCCTGACCACCGCGGTTTTAATCTTCCAAATGCAGTAATGGCCAAAGCCAATCAGCCTCCAGAGCGCCGCGGGGACACGGCTTTACATCGTCCGGCCCTGGTCACATGTCGACGCGCTGGTGTGACGCCAGCATTAGCGATATTACACGTGTGTTTCGAGGAGACCACGTCCATCCATCGGATCAGCAGCCGAGACATCAAGCAATCGTTACGCTGCGGAACATTAACGCCGTGAATTAAGAAGAAGGACGGACCGCGGGGCTCGGCGTGACAGTGACGGATGTCGCCGGATCAACCTTGGCCACCGGCGACGAAACAACGCGCCGCAATAGTGAACTCATCAGCGCGGGAGTCCGGTCGGATGGAGATAGAAACGCACCTGCTAATGACATGTGAAGGCATCATTAGTGTGACGGAAACACTCGGGGAAGAAGCTCCCTCTGGGGCGCAGATTAACTGGAAGCTCTTAACCTTTATCAGTTTGCCATCAAAAGCTTCTTGTCAAGGACAAGAAGTGACACCCATGTACCAGGTCAAAGGTTACGGACAGAACGAGGGGTGTCGACATCTACATGTGGAAACGGTTACTTGGGTCACTAATTTGAAACCTTTAGAAAAAAAAAAATATATATATATACACATACACGTCCTATATTCTCTCAGCCGTAATGACCAATGAGGCGTTTGTGATTTGGTCATGTGACGTGGGACTGTGGTGTCAATACATTTTTAAGACTTTATTGAAAGTAACGACTCACAAGCTTTTATACACAATTGTTCAAAGATAGGACAAGTACAACAATTTATACATAAATATGTACTTGCAGAGTTATCTTAGGTGACTAATAAAGTATAGTAAAACTATGGTGACGCACAGAGTGTCATGTCTCGTGTGTCTTTCTTGGTGTTTCCTGTTTTTATTTTGAAACCTGCTCCCTTCTGTGTCTGTGAGTTTCCTTCCCGGTCCCTCCTCCCCCTGCTGATTGTTATTGTCTCCACCTGTCTTGTGTTCTCCCGTTCTGCAGCTGCCAGTGATTGCTGGCAGCCTTCATATTCTGCCCACTCTCCCTCAGTCTTTGTCGGTTCGTCACACTTGCTGTCCCGTTTTTGTCTAGTCCGTGTTTCACGTTTTAGACTTCCGCTTCGAGTTTGTTTTGCCTTCCCGGTTTTGACCCTGGTACGTTTTCTCTTTTTTTCTGCCTGCCTGTGCCCTTGACATGTTGTTTGGATATCGTACCTGTTTGCTGTATATTTCCTGGACTACCGATCCCTCTGCCTGCTCCTAATAAAACTGTCAAGTTTTGACGAACAGACACTTTCTGCTCCTGGGTTTCCTTCCGCACCATGACACCGAGTAATACTACAGTGGCTCACAGTCACTATTGTGAAATAATACTATTGTGACCTACTGAGTAATACTACGGTGATTCGTTGAGCAACACTACGGTGACATGTAGTAATTCTAGAGTGACTTGCGGAGTAATACTATGGTGACTCGCTGAGTTATCTTTTATGGCCTCATGGAGTAAAAATATGGTGATCACAGGGCAATACTACAGTAACTCGCTGAGTAATACTATGGTGACTGAAGTAATTCTACAGTGACTTGTGGAATAATACTATGGTGACTCACTATGTGATACTGCAATGACTTGTAGAGTAGTGCTACGGTGACTTGCTGATCAAAACTTATGTGACTTGTAGAGTAATACTACATTGACTCGCTGTGTAATACTACGGTGACTTGTGGAGTTATACTACATCGACAAATACACTAAAACTACAGTGACTGGCAGAGTGGAACTACGCTGACCCGCTGAACAATACTTCTGTGACTTGCAGAGAAATACTACAGTGACTCGTGAAGTTATTCTACAGTGACTTGCTGAATAATAATATGGTAATTCGCTGAGTAATACTAAGGTAAGTTGTGGAGTTATACCACATCGACAAATGCACTAAAACTACAGTGACTCACAGAGTGGAACTACGCTGACCCGCTGAACAATACTTCTGTGACTTGCAGAGAAATTCTACAGTGACTTGCTAAATAATAATATGGTAACTCGCTGAGTAATACTACAGTTACATGTGTACTAATAGTATAGTAACTCACAGAGTAATCCTGCTTTGACCAACTGAACAATACTTCTGTGACTCGCGGAGTATTGCTTCCATGAGTTGCAGAGCAATCCTATGTTGACTCACTGAGCAATAATGGTGTTACTTGCAGAGTAATACTAAGCAATACTATTGTGACTCGCAGAGTAATACTACTCTGACTCACTGAACCATTCTTTGGTGAATCAGGGAGTAATACTTGCGTGTGTTGCAGAGCAATACTACGCTGACTCGCGGAACAATACTAGTGTGACTCTCAGACATGATGAAAAAAAGAAACATTCTAAGAGCTACGAAAGGACGTGGGGTGGGGGGGAAAGAGTACTTTAGGTAATACATTGACTGAGATACAGTTCTGATCTCCATCTAACAAAATTTTTGTTGTTATTTTGTCTAACTTTTGCAAAATAATTTTTGAAGGGATAAGAAAAGGAGTGAGTTAAATCCTGTTGTTATTATTGGTGTTTCAAATGCTTAAAAAGGCACCAAATTATGTTGAAGAAATGCATTCAGGGGAGTAAAAGAGCAGCTTGGTGGAGGTCTGTGCTCGTAGTCTCGGTCTAAATCATTTATCAAAATAGGTTTTGAAAACTGTCAGATTTTTTTTTCTTCCCTTAAACTGCTCCATCAGAAAATCACTTTCCCACGTTCCCTCGCTCCCCCGGTCTGCCGTATTCCCGTCAGCCTCCTCCTGCAGTCTCTGCAGTGCAGATCTCTCCTGCTGATATCCGCAAATCCCGAACGTGCCAGCAGCGTCTCGCTCGACTGAACACCGACGAGGCCGCAACGGGGCTGAGAAGGCAACGCGATGTCGCTCGACTAAAACGACCCCCTCGTCCCACAGACTCATCTTTGATCCTCGCAGTCGCGTCTATATCTCGAGCCGCTCGCAGATTTGTGTCACCCCCGAAAATAAAAAGAGTTTTAAACAAACGGTGCGCTGCAGTTTTCCATCTCGGGCATAGTAAACAGATCAATCCTCGATACACATTTCTGGTCTTATCGTCCGGCCTTAAGCTGTGAGACAATTTAAAAATCGGCAGCTCAGGATAAAGCTCCTCGAAGACCTTGTTAAGTCTCCGCGAAGGTTTGCGTGGAAAGAAAATCGATTGTTGCACGTCCGTGGAGGACGAGGGAGCACTTGTCTGAAAACATTTCATCCTGGAATTCTCATAACTCCAGGAGCGAACAGGTCACTGTGGTGCAGCGTAAATACTGGGAGTAAAACGGTACGTGGCCGAAGAAAAACTCTTTTAAATCTTCTCTTCTACTGCAACAGAAATAGATCGGTACATTGTCACACCAGCGTTCAGCCGAGCTGAAATGCATTCCTTTGTATGAAGTTGTCAGTCAGGCCTGATCTTCCCGACAGGTTTTATATGAGCTGAAAAGGTCGAAGCTGATCCTGACAGAGATGTGACCCATCAAGGCAGGTCGTAGATGACATCAGAGTTCGTGTACATTCTCCCTGTGATTCTGTTTTTAGACCATTTAGTCAAGGTGAGTTTTAAAATTTCAATCCTCAAACCCCTTGTCGAGGGGTCTTCATACATCCTACAAATTGCATGCTTTAAATTTTTAATCATTCTTGAACTTTTATTGTCCAATAATACTGATGTTTCAATGTATTCTGTCTTTATTCCCCCATGGATATTGACTATAGCTGTGTTTCCATTAAGGTAAGGTAAGGTAAAACTTTGTTGATCCCTCAGGAGGTCTCCTTCGGGAAGGTGTTTATATTATATATTATAAGAATACATTATTCACGAAATACATTTAGTTTAAACAGGGTTCCTAAAACTTAAGGCTTAAATTAAAGACTTAAAGCCCATTCAATACAATGAGAACTGGACAAAAACACATGAATTAAACAGGTTTAGGGATAAAAACGGATTTGAAATAGATTTTTTTAGTCACTGAAAAACTGTGCTGCTTTCGTACACGTTGCCTGGTACTGCTTACAGCCATGAAGAATAATTTCAGTTGGAGCCAATTCTCATTTCTTTTACACTTTCCCATGATGCCCAAAGCAAATGTGCCGAAGTTGCTACTGTGTTAAAGTAGAACCACAAAATGCATCGAGTCCAAGCTGCAACCACTTCACTGTTCTGTTGGTTTAGATTTTGTTAATCTATTTTTCTTGAATAAATAAATGTTAACCAAATATTATACCAACATAAAGTCTAACACATCCATTAAGATTTTTAATAATTTTGTGAATTTTATTTATTTACATTTTTTTCAATGTCTTTTAAGACCTTTAAAAAAAACAAAAAAACATTAATTTATTGCCTTTTAAGGCTTTTTAAGGATCTTAAATGTGTTCCTTGAAGATTCCTTTGGTTACTTCATCGTGCTTCATGGACCCTCAGAATATTGATGTTAGTAAACGCCTCATTTGACAATCTATGTCGTACACATTTGCAATATAATTCAACATCACGCATGGAGAACTTCTTCATTCAAGCGTACGTTTTTAGTAATGGCAGACTTTACTGCACTGTATTGACCAAACGGTCGTGATGGAAACCCTGAAGTTGTTGCACATTCATCTAGAAAGTTGTTATATTCTGACAGGAATCACTTCTTAAAAATATTTTATCTTGACTTTGCCGCTGACAAGCTGCCTGAGACTTCCTCATGCAAGACCAGCTTTCAGAAAAACACATCTACCTGCACTTTTCCACACTTTAACTTTGACTTGAAACTGCCTAGCGACAGCAAAATGCATGATTATGCTCCTTGTTTGGATGCAAATGAAAACACATTTTAATTATAATCTGACATGCATCACACAGAAAAAAATATATTTATTAAAAACTAAAGGAAAGCTATTAACAACCTGTCCTCTGAACCAGAACTTCAGAGATAATTTCTACCAAATTATAGCACGCACACACTGTAAAGGAAAAATACAATAATAAAAAAAAGTAAAGTCAATTAAAATGTCGAGAGTGGAAATCGAACCGGCGAAACTTACTTTGTGTAGCGCGCTACCAATTGAGCTAACTGACCTTATGAGTGGATACGGACGTTTACTATCAGGTGATACAATCATAAGCGTCGCTGATTTTTCTAGCGCCCCAAAGTCACAGTCGGAGATATCGCTTCTCTGCTACTTTTGCGGCGTGTGATATATTATGAGAGTTACATAAACACAACGTCACTGACTGGATCTTCAAAAACAGAACCCCAGATAGACGTAGATATGACGAATAACGACATAAACCAAGATTATAATCAGAGCTTGAATCAATGCAAATATAGTTCATGAGTGTGAATAATTCTACATACGAAATCATCACTGTTGACAATTATTTCTAAATAAAAAAGAATAGATCAATAGAATAAATAAAATGTAAAAATATAAAGAAATTAAAACTAAAACAGCCAAATCAGTGGGAGGGCGGCGCCCAAGGGCCCTCTATGGGATCAAACTAAATATGCTAACATTAATTTGTATTTTATACAACTTGAAAAAAAAGTTACATATAAGCACTTTTCTTTCCAAATAATTTTGAATATTACCTTAAATCATTTTGAGGAGCAATAGATACTCAAAAGTCCTATAACAAAAAACATATATTTATTTAGAGACTAGTAATGAATAAATAAGATAAATCCAGAATAAAACATACATGATATTTGACCCCATGAGGGCCGCATAAAATAAACATTTTTTTTATTCATCATTAGCATACAAGATTTTTACTTATGATTAAAATTGTCTTAAGTTTATACATTTTTGGACCGAGTCTATCAATGGTATAGGCAGGGAAATGTAGACCCACCTTGAATATTTTTTACCTGCGACTGCTTGATTGTATTACTTGATTTTGATGTTTTCCCTCTTTTTTTGTTATATGGCCCCTGAGGAAACTTTTTGTACTAAATTAGAATAGAATAGAATCTCTTAACATTGTTTTGACAGTGCTGTGCAATTTACTTTTGTGTCTGTAAACCACTGGCAGCAAACAGAACAAAACACATGATACATTTAAAATTAAATTAAATTTAAAATAAAAAAAAGGGAATTAAATTGAACCAATTCAATAAATCAACAAAATAAAATCATACAAAAATAAGAGATAAATTAAGAAAACTAATAATTCACAGAGCAAATTTAGTTTTTTGACAACTAAAACTTTCTTTTCAAACCCTGACTGATCCTCCCTGATCTTCCAGCTAGAATGAAGCAGATATTTCATCACCCTATACAAAGAGACATGAAAGGTTTAAAGCTCTTGGGTTTCAGTATTAGATGGAGTGAAAAAGAAAGACCGACAGCAGTCACTGTCATTGTTATCTCTCACGCCGACAGACTCGAGTTGCTGGCGTGTGACAGCAGAGTCTGCCTGGACTGTCAGTCCGTCCGTTCTGTCTGCACGTCTGACTCCATAACACGGCGTCCAGACGGGGGAAGAAAAATCACACCCTGCAGGTTTCCACCCGCTGATCTCCGGGACCACATGGTCTCACATCACACGGCGTCGAGGAGGGCAGACAAGGGCGGGACGCCTGCTACTGATCTCCCTTTGATTCCCCAGTCGCTCTCCCTTTCAACCTCAGAGGACGTTGAAGTCACTTCCTCACCGAGCGTTGAACTCGTGTCGTTGTCATTCCCAGCGACCCGCCCAGCTGGTTCAACAGATGCCCGTGATCGGAAGGCAGAGGCTCGATGGGTAGTGACGGGGCTACTGTGCGCTCGAGTCTTGCAGCAGAAGGGCGGCCATTATTCATTCTCGCCGTGGACGCAGTGTCGCCTTCAGAGTCGCTCGCTGAATTGCTCTTCTTAAAGAAGTGATACGGTGGGATTGACCTGCAGTTTAAAAACACTGGCCGCGCTCCAAACACTACTATGAGGCCGATCAATATGTGTATATATAAATATATATATAAGACCAACAGACACATCCTTTCATGCAGCTTTTTCTTTCCTGCACCAGATGGAATCAGATCATTGATTATTTTCAGTTCACAAGCTTTTAAATAAAGTAAACAAGTCACTTTTTTTGTAAAACCTTCAGTTGGTTTCATTATTGATCAAGTCTTCTGTTGACAAGTTTGATTTAGTACATCAATTTTAATTGGATTATAAATACAAATCCACACATTTTAGTCATTTACAGATGAAAAGGATAGACACAGAAGATATATTAATAAATATTTCATTTAAACCTTTTTTTAAATAAATATTATTTACTCTGATATTAATTGTTACAAAATATACATTTGTTTTATACTTATACACAATATGTTTTTATTGTTAATTCTTCAAAGTATAATCATTTATATTTGCAAACAGTTTTTATTTACCACCCTTTAAAAGTTACCAGTCACCGACATGAAACTACACCAATCAAACCCTTGCAAGAGCCAAGTTCTCAAGCAGGCACATTTCAATTGTCGTATTTGGTATACAGATAGTAGTGATGGATTGATGAGGTATCATCAAGCTTTTTCTTTCCCGCACCAGATGGAAAGTCGCACCAAAAAACTCACATCATTGATTATTTTCAGTTCACAAGCTTTAAATAAAGTAAACAGGTCATGGTTTGTAAAAGTTGGTTTCATTATTGATCAAGTCTTCTGTTGACAAGTTTGATTTAATACATCAATTTTAATTGGATTATAAATAGAAATCTACACTTTTTAGTCATTTACAGATGAAAATCATGTGATCAGATGATACAGTTTTTTGATGATTATTTAAGTTTGTTGATTATTTATTTCATTTTCTTGGTTATTTATTTTTTATTTATTTTCTTGAATATCTTAATTAATGTCCTTTCAACCGTATTAATGTTTTGCATTGTGGCTCACAGAGGACCACAATTTCATTTATGCTGTATGTCTCGATACATGCATATTTGACCATAAAATAACATGACTTGACTTGAAAAAGATACACACAGAAGACGTATTAATTAATATTTCATTAAAAAAAAAAATTATAAATATGATTTACTTTGATATGAATTGTTTAAATATGCATTTGTTTTGTACTTATACATCATATGTTTTAATTGTAATTCTTCCAAGTATCATCATTTATATTTGCAACACCTTTTTCTTTTTCTTTTTTTTTACCACCCTTTAAGTTACCAGTCACCGACAACAAATTACACCAATCAAACCCTTGCAGGAGCCAAGTTCTCAAGCAGGCACATTTCCATTATCGTATTTGGTATACAGATAGTAGTGATGGATTGATGAGGTATCATGATACAGTTTCTTTAATTAAAAGGCCATTAGATGGCACTGTGAGTTTGATAATGACTTTCATTGAACTCGTAGATAGTCAAAGATTATGAAGGAGAGAGTATCATCTAGTATCATGATACAGTGTCTTCACTACACAGCTGTTTCATGAAGCCCCGTCACAAGTAGATAAGGTCCATAAAGTTCTACCTGAACATCACATATTAATGGTGATGTTCTGATGAAGCTTCATTAGCAGTGTAATTATCTTCAGAGTCCACTAGATGGCAGTCTCTGCCCTATTTCCCTTTGTTTTGAACAACTGTTCTAATGAAACATTACATCATTTTTTAACTGATGGCGCCACCTACTGACCCTTTTAACAACATGATACTGTTTCATGAAGCTTCATCAGACCATCACTAATATTAAGATAAGAATCCACCCGTAGATATCTAATTCAAAAATGTTGTTTTAAATCGCAAAAAGAGAAACTGTGAATGACAGGAACACATCAAATGTTTTGAAATAAAGTCTGTGGGCGAAACTCTTTCGTTCCAGTCTGGAGGGAAAAGAGGGAATTAAAATGTGATTCATGGTTGTCTTCCTCGTAGGCCGGTGGAGCATTTAGCCAGGAGGAGAAAAGGATTCACATTGTCAGAGAAAAGAAAGACTTTTTGCAGTTTTGATATTAAAAAACAATTCCCGGTCATATCCCTCCCGGAATACACAAGTTAATGCTCCCTCTTTTTAAACAACGGCCATCATTTCGTCATCATCTGGGTTCACATCCATTTTAGACATATTTAGAGGACGTTCTGGTCGGCAATAACGTCTATAAATATATATATATATATATACTGTATATATATATATATATATATATGTGCAGTGGCTGCTGTTGAAGGAAAAAGTGCCGAAGGGAAGATGCCTGTCCTTGACTCGTGTTGATGATGTTCCTTTGGTGAAGGATAATTACTGGATAATGGACATACAAACACATTCTGATGCACAATTGTCCACTTTGAGTCGTGAAAGTGTGAAACTTAAACTTAAACCTTAAACTTAAACTTAAACATTAATGAAAATAAAAGTTGTTCTAGCATGCAAAGACGTTACTCCTGTGATCAAGGAGATTCAATTGTAGTTATGTTCGTGAAGTAAGCAGTGATTATAACCTTGTTCCAGAGTTTATTTTCTATTAACCATTTTCTCTAAACTTTATTCTTCCAGAGTCGTATTGGAGACATCCCATATATGTATGCTTTACACTAGGAGGGTACACTAGTAATTGGTTGATGATGCCTCATGATACAGCTGTGTAGTGGAAACACTGTATCATGACACAGTGTTTGCTTTTTAATCTTTGGCTCTAATCTACTAATTTCATTGAAACCTGGCATCATTCTTAAACTTAAAATGCCATCTAGTGGCTTTTAAAAATGAAGACACTGTATCACGATACAGGGCCCTCACTACACAGCTGTATCATGAGGCTTCATCAACCCATCACTAGTATACACCCCTTTAACCCAGAAGTCGGGCTTTAAAATACAACAGCTCAACTGTGCTGTGTCTCAAATCGCATACTTCTCTTAGTGCACTGGCGGTTAGTATGCATCAGGATAGTGTACTAACTAACTAGTAAGGTAAGGTAAGGTAAGGTAAAACTAGTACGCAAATTCTCAACAGATTGTATGTCTCAAATCAAACACTGCCGCTACGCACTAACCGGAAATGAAAACTTCTACTACTTTTTTAACGATGATTTCAACCAGCTGTAGGAACACTATCGCCACCTGCTGGCAGCACGTGTTGCAAGTTTGGAAGAAGAAATATGAGAAACCAAATATTCGCGAGATATTTACGCCGGTATGAGCACCGAAGACGTGTCATCCTCCTACTGCTGGCTGAAAATGCACCTGCAAGTATACATATATATTTATTTATATATATATATATATATATATATATATATGAAGTAACTTCCATTTACAACGTCAACGTCACTAATATCGCGGCCGTTTAGGGTAGAAAATGTCCATCGATACATACTCGGTTTTGTGTGCGTTTTAGTACGCCAATTTAGTGTGCATGACGCACTACATTTCGCATACTAAGAATTGAGGCGCACTTATGTACTAAAAATACTAAGCTTAAGTACGAAAGTATGCTATTTGAGACACGGCTCTGGTCCACAATCAAGCCAAAGTCTCTTCCTAACTACATCAATCAAGAACAGGAACATTGGTCCAACTAACCTACTTAGAATCAGCCTGGAGAGAATCGGCACAACCAGGAAATTGTGGCACGACATGTCCCAGTAGTGGGATTTCTAAAATAAATTTGGTATTTTCAAAGGTTTAGAAAGTACAATATGAAAGTTTGACCTTATCTGGTGGGACTCGGAGGCAGGGAAATGGGTGCTGAAATTAGTTTTTCAAAGAAAAGTTTCTTTTTCAGAACCCAAATGTCATGCTATGTCTCCTCAGGAAAAAAGTTATGGCCAAAATTGTTTCAGTTACTATTGTTGAAGGTCTCAAGACAGCCTAGTCATGGTCTGTCTTGTCTTGGTTTTACTTGAAGTTTGTAAATGATGACATATTTAATCGAATAAAAAGATTAAAGACAATTTTTGTATAGCGAAGAGTGCCATCTAGTGGCCTGTATCATGATAGTGTCTACACTACACAGCTGTATCATGAAGCCTCATGAACCCATCACTACTTGACATAGACAACAGCGACCACTTGCACTTTTACCAGGCATCTATAGTGAAACCTACAGATTATTATTATATGTTTTCTATTCTTTTAGTCACAGTCTGGAACTGGAAAGTACTTCACACTTTATGGTCTTGGCCTCGACTGAAGCATTCTTGACTTCACCTCTTTCCATTATTATATGGATGACTGTTAAACTGAAAATATTATGCATAATTTCACAACATATATAATCTAGATACCAGAGGTATTGTAAGTACCATCAGTAGATTCTGATCCACCTCAGAGCCCAAGCTGTGGCACAAGGCCGAACCAGATCAATGATTTAAGGAGGAGCCTGACCATGAATAGCTCTGAAGAAAACAAGGCTTTTTATAGCCATCCAAAAAAGAAAAAACGTTTTTGGTGTTTTGCCCAAGTCCTAAAACACATAGTTTAACCTCTACATTATTCAACAGTTCCACAATTTGAGTCGCAGCACTGTAAAACATTCAAGATTGAGCAGGAAGAAGCAAAAAACAGTGGAATGCACGATGCAAAAAGTGACAACGATATGAGATCGTGATGATTTAGCTTCTTTGCAACATTAAGTTTGGGGACAATCGTGGGTTTATTTTAGGTTTTCAGTAGAACATTTCCTGCCTCACGTAAGAAAGTGTTCAGATTGACTTCACCATCTAAAGAGTATTGCATGCAGCCAGCTCCCCGAGGCAACTGTTGCTGTTTTAGAGGCACCCTTTTCATACAAAGCACACGACTGAGACGTGCAGCTGAGAATCTCACCTCGATTGAACTCACCAAAGCTCTTCAGCATTTTTACGAGGTTGACAACAATCAATTTCCTTGACATCCAATTCGAAATAATTGCGTTCAAATCTTGATAGCAAGAGCTCAGCTCTTAACAAGATGAAAACTACTGTGCATTCAACACACGGTACTAGATTCGGCAGCTTTTAAGTAAATTCATTTTACGGTTTTTCCCTTCATCCACCGCAGTGAAAGTCAACATCAATTTAGCAGTGGAAGGTCACGAGGGACTCCATATTCCAAGTAAACGCATCTACCGCATGATTTTGTTAAATAAGACGTGGGCGTTAGCATCTGCCTTGTTGTTATTTCCAATGAAAATATTAACATACAAATCGGATAGACAAGAGGCTCAGTTGATGTGTGGATAAAGAGTGATTTGCTTCCATACTTTCATTGTATCCGTTTGTCCCTGAACTAGACATGATTGCATCCATTGCAAACTAGCTAAGACCACAAAGTCACCTTACAAGCTGGACCTTTTGTGCTGAATAAATGATGAATTCCGCCGACAGAATTGACTCTGAGAGTTTTCAATCCTCACTTCATGTGGTCATCTTGTATTCTATTTTCAGCGATGCTGAGACGACTGTTTGAGTTCACACCAGATGCTATATGTGTTAAGTACATACTGTATATTGCCATCAAATATTAATAAACTCTCCTTCCCCTCTTCTCTAGAAGTGTATGAACGAGGAGTTTTATTCAAGGGTTTAAATTCTCTGTACTCTGATTAACACTTGCTTTTTATATACTTACAGTAAGTGCAAGGAATTTAATCTTAGAGGTAAAAAACGGGAGACGAAAATGTGTCCGCTTGGACTTCTGCTCATCCTTTTCCTGGTCAACTGGTAACCAGGATAAATACCGAGGTTGCCCGCAACTGACTTAACGCATGGTTTCACTCTGAGCATCTCACAGATGAGCGCACTCAAACCACCACACAAAACCCACTGAAAGGCCGACAAATGTGTTGATTTAATTGTCTCTTTAATAGATGTTGGACCTCTATTGTACTCATCAGTATGTGTCTGTTTGTACAAAACTCTCTTTACATTTAAATATTCACATTAGAAAATGTACTTAAGCTCCGCCCACTGGGAAAGCTAAGTTTTTCTTGTTTACCGTAACCACACCCACTCTGCTGTGATTGGTCAAAAACTGTTTGTCACCGTGCGTAATCAAACCTGGCAGTATCCACCTCGTAGGGATTCGTTGTATAAACAAAGCGGGCATGATTACAGCTGGCTGGAGGAGGAGTGAAGACCATTATTAGGTCATAATGGATTATGCTCCCGTAACCTCCCATTTGCCCAGATTTCAGACGTAAAGTAATACGTTCAAAACAGGTCATGATGAGGGACTTACTGTATATTTGAGAGGAAGACTTGAACATTTGAAACATGTGAGTGAGTCAGGAAAACTTCCATTTCACTCACTGAGTAAAACACGTCACCATTATTTGGAACATAAATCAACCGCGATAAACTTTTCATCGTCATGTAGAAGATCAGCGTGCGACTCTATATTAGACTGACTTCTTCAACCTCCTCATGTGCTTCCTTTGTGCGCAACACATTTATAGTTTGAATGTTTCAAGGGCCACGAGCCCCCGCTGTCGGCTGCAAGTCCCCGAAGATACGATCAGTAGAAACACATGTCAAAATCAATGACCGTCATCTTTGAACCTCAGGACGTGGAGCCACAACAAAAGCAACAGTGAGAGGATATAAACAGACTTCACTTAAGACTTGAATTTAAAATCAAATTATGAAGTATTTCTGATGAAAGTCCATCTGGTTTTATTTTTACTTCAATTTTAAATGTTGATAAATCTACATCAGATAACTTGTTGATGCTAGTGTGGATATCAATTTGATGCATTGCGTTTAATGAGCTCGGATGCTAACTCACATTTTGACCTTGTCCATGATTCGTTTCAAAATCAGAGGTTATCGGTGAGAAACACAACATTGAAACACAACCTCCTTGTCACCATTTTGCTCTGCTTCACACTGACAGTTTTAGTTTCAAGTGTTTATCAGCTCTCTGTCCTGACTTTGACCCCAAGTTGAGACGCCTACACGACACCTCTTCCTCTCCAGAGTCTTTTGCAATTTTCTGTGAGAACTTTGTTAAAATATGAATTTAATTTAGGCTCTAATCCTAACATGCTCTTCTTTTGTTTTTACTTTATGTCATGAATCAAAAATGAACGTTCCAGAATAACATGAGGTTTTGAATTTTTAAGACATAAGTGAAAACGCTTATCTCTTCTTGACTCATGATTTTATTTTGAAACTTGTTTTGAGACATTTTTCAGTTTCCTAAGTTCCTCAGCGCCTGTTGCTCTCTTAACAGTTGCAGCTCATCTAACAATCAACTCCACAGAAGAGCCAACTCTCCTGCAGCAACAGGCGCCAGATTATAATCATCAATCGCTGGTATGTACCTTTAAGATTTATCTCTTTGTGGATTTTATTGTTCTTATTCATTGTTTTTTTTTGTCCTCCTGGTGCCAGTGCCTACATTTTATCATTTTCTTTGGTGTGTTTTTTACAATCAACACTATGATTGTTATGCTCGACTTATGGTGTGCTTTCAGTTCCCTTTGGATAGTGAAATGGAAACACAAACCATGTTTGTTTAGGAGCTTGCATTGCAGCCCATATGATTTGAAGAGTGATGAGTAGTTCAATTGCACAACCTAGTAGTTAATTTAACGTTTGATGTGGGAGAGAACTAAATAAAAAACAACCAAACCCTTACATTCTATTGACATTATCAACATGTCTGACATTTTACTGTTTTTCACTGAAATTGGTTCATAACCTATCAATATACATAACTATTTTTAAAACATGTGTTTGAACATCTTGAAAAATCAAATCAAAGGCTCTATATGACAAAAACAAGTTGTTGTTTTTTTTGTTATAGTTTTATCAAAAAAGCTGAAAAAATATGTTTTTTATCAGAAAACATTTTTGCCAGCATTTTAAACAAAACACTGAATTTTGTTGTGGTCCGCATAAATGATAACCAATTTAAAATTATATCCAAGATGAAATGGACTAAAGCCCTGCCCGTCTTTGCACAGGTAGGTTAAAAAAAAAAAAATCACAGCAAGATCTCTTTAAACCAAGAGAACTTAAAAATGTTAAGAGCTTACATTTTTGCAGTGCAGTATGAACAATATAGTGTAACAACTCTAAATTTCTAAATAATGCCAGGTTTCATTTGATTAGTAGTTTAGAGTCAACGATTTAATACTAGGATGCCATGGCCTTTCAAAATGAAGACACTGTATCATGATACCTCATTAACCGTTTCATGAAGCCTCATGAACCCATTACTTGTTTTCACTGTTGTCAATTTTAAACTAGTTAGAAGGGAAATTTTATTAAATAGTTTTTTAGTTGAACTTGAATATTTGAAGCCATAAATGGTATCCCCCCGCTTTTATGCGCATCTTTTGGAGTCGACTTTACCCTTCTTTTTTTTTCCAAATCAATTATTTTTCAGTAAAAGTGTTTTCTATATAAAAAATAAATCTAAACCACTGAATTGGAGGCACTGATCCTCATCCCAGCGCTTTTGTACTGTGATACATTGAGCTGTGAAGGTCACTCGGGGACAAGCCAACAGAAACTGGTCATCTGCAAACACATTCACAACTCTTCCTCCTCTGAACCCCATACATGGAAAAACCAGACCACATTCAGAAGTCAAATTCTTCAAGCTGACATAGATTCTTAAATCCACTGAATAAAATTAGCCTGTCGGAGTAAAAAGCAAACCTATCAAATCTTAAAACGGCGCGTCCATTTAGTCTATCCCACAAATCACCCTAATCCTCATCAGCCGTCTCAGAAGATTTAAGATCGTCAAATTATGTAATCTTTTAGTCGTGTGTAGTAGAAACTCTCCAGTCTTGGTTACATAAGAACATTTGATCCGTTGCTTCTTCTAAAAAAAAATACTTTCTCTCTTCCTAGTAACCACAGAAATTAGAATCAAAACACCCTAAACTATTTTCGTATTGAACTTCCCTTTAAGGATTGACAATTACCACACTGCTGCCACAGCACATTCCTCTTCGCCTCCCTTTCCCCCGGATTCCTGCTTCAAAGCTACCTCTCATGGAACATTAAATATTCTGAATTCATTCAAAACCTATAAGCTTGAAATGGTCGTGGAAAACTTTGCGTCAAGGGAACTAAACGCGGAGGAAAAAAGGCGTCGGTGTCGTAAGCAAAACTGTGATTTAATATTTATAAAGTCAGTCTAGTCTTGGAATATACATCATGACGTATTTTCACGGGGTTTTTTTTGTTGTTGTTTGGGAGTCAGAGGCCAGTACTTAGTCAGCACCCGCCGTACAGTTTGGCACACCAACCAGGCTCCAGGCCCCTCGGCCCCCCCACTCCCCATCTTTCTGATCTCCAAAGTCAAATCCAAGAGGTTACTTTCCCCCCAAAAAAGGTCTATTAATCAAACGTTACACTGATTCAGCACCGTGGTGGAGGTTAAAGCAGCATTCAGCCCGATGACATTTCCAAAGGTTGCATGTGTGGGTGTTCTTTAGAAACTCTGATTGCCTCCCGATTACATGAATAAAATGAATATAACACTTTATTCGGCGTAATTGTAGTCAGGAATGTCCAAAGTGGCACGGTGGATTTTACACACAGCCTCCTTTTTAAAACTGAATAATTCAACCAGAAAATGTAAAAAAAAAAAAAATGAATTGAACATTACTAAACTTTTTAAATGACACACAAGCTTTTTATGAAACAGAAAATTTGCCAGATTTTGACTCTAAATACTGGAATGTTTTTCCTGTCTATGGGTGAACATTTTAGTTTCAAGAAATGGACATTTTATGTTTGGAACCTGGGAATGAGGTCACTGAAGTTCACTTCATGAAATGGGTCCCTCCTGGTTAAAAAAAAGTTTGGGCACCCCTGATCTAAGTACTTTGTGCCATTAGATATTGGCGTTGTAATGAAAATTAAAATGGTTCTTCCTGTATTTAAAATCCGCTTTCAATTTCATCGAAAGTCCTAGATAAGTGGAGCCAATTCAGGTGAAAATCTAGAACAAACATAGCATCAACAACACATGTTTGTTTCCATTGGATACGACAAATTGATCCTGGGAACCCTGGGTCTAAAATCATTACGGTAAATTGAACACTCTTAATTGTTCATAGTTCTGTCTGCCATGTTACAGACTGGTGACCTGTTCGGAGAGTCACCTGCCTCCCACCCTAAGCAGCTGGGATATACTTCAGTGCCCCTTTACTCAATAAGGTAATGGGTAGAAAATAAGAAATGGTTTATTTTTATTTTCTGCATAGGGCAATTTCTAAGATTAGCTGCTTTCACTTTTATTTGTAGTTGTCTTTGTCAAGTGTGATGCTTTTCTCAGAATTTGCTCCTCTTAAACCAGCTGCTAATGTTGGAAAATGTATCTATTGGACCACACTATAATCCAGGACGATTCCTATACTAAAGTATGAAACTTTAAAGATCACTCTTGTTTGGTTGTTTTGTTTGTCCAATGACACTCACTCTCACTTGAACTACAAATATGGCAAAAGGCATTTCTTTACGACTTCTCGCTATAATTTCAAGTCATAGAGTTTCGGAATTTTGTGTAAATGGCGGACATTTTAGCGTGACCGTTTCAGGTTTCCCGGTCTAAAGTGTTGCTAGAAACATCTTTCAAAGCATACATACGTTTGTTGCAAACTCTCCTTTTTTAATTCATTAACTATATGACAGACTAATAATGACTACATTTGTCAAGGAACAGGGAAGATTGGAACAAGCTAAGCCTCCTCATTTGGAAATAAAGTTTAAAAAAAATTGATGGATTGCAGTCAGAACTTGGAGTTGGGGAATTAAGTACCTCTGGAACATTTCTGCATTAGAGTGCTGGACTTTCCCCGAGTTGGGGAACCTCTATTAACCTTCTTTAGCAACTCTAAAACAATGTTGGAGGCGCATGAGAAGATTCAGCAGATTCCTGTCCACCAAGAGAGACAAATCCTTCAAGGTTCCAGATGACAACATATGTTCCATCACTTAGACATAGTAGTGCACGTTCCTTCTTGACACAACACACATTTACTTCCTGACTTATAAATAATGAGTTTCAAAAAAACAAACATTTGCAATGACTGTTTTGAATAGCATTAGCTAACATATCCCACAAACGCACACAACTCGTTGCTTTTTATACACAGGCCAGTCCCAGCTGAGTTGGAGCAAAATCAGGCCAGAAGATTGTTTGAACAAGTCACTTGTTTAGCCCTAAATACATATTTTTGGTTATTCTGAGAGACAGTGTAAACTCTGCAAAAGCCCCAAGTGGGATTAAAATGCAGACGTTTCGTTTTTAAAGAGCACTGACAACTTAAAAGGATAATTTAAAACATAAATCAAAATGAAAGACCAACTGCCTCTGGGTGTTACTCGAATGCTCTTGTGAAGTTGAGCTTAAATGGCTGTTAGACGCTAACTATCCCTTAATTGCTCCGATTATTAATTCAGGATAAATCAAGGTCATTGTATTTTCCCGGTATTAGAGTAGAATTCACTCATTTTCTGCTCAACCTCTTGTCGACTAAGGGTTTTGGATTTTTTTCAAAGTAATCCCATCTTTTTAAGCAAAAATAAAAGTCCATTTTGATGTAGAGAATGGTGATCAGTTTTCTTTGTTCAAATACTCATTGAAAACATAAACAATTCTCAGTGGTGCTCTTGTTGTGACACCAGGACAAGAGGAATGGTTTTGGAAAAACTTAAATTAACCTTAAACTTAAAAAAGTCTTTATTTTAGGCTTGTTTATTGCAGAAGCTTAAAGGCAAACATCCAACACAGACAGGAAGTACTCTGGCTAAATATCACAAATGCCTTCAGTGAATATAGTAGTACAGGAAGCGCTCGCAATATTGACCTCACTTCATTAAAATGAACATACATTTTCCCCTATAACTTCAATAGGGAACAGATTAATCTGAAAATAATCCTTATTAGTCGACATGAGGGTGAGTAGAAAATAAAGTTTGCTGAACTATCACTTTAAGTGGTTTCAGCCAACACAATAGATTCAGTACAACAAAGTTTTTCTAAAAAGATAAGTTCTTCAACCACAGAATGACCCGCACATTCTGTTCCATTATCTCCCGCTGCTGTATTTTGTAACTTTACACAATTCATTGATTTTAGTTTTTTGATGTTTTGCTATGAATATATGCCTCATTAATATTTAAAAATGGTGTAACAGAAGCTATTTCCTCCACATTCATGGCATCCACTAACGGACTCAGTTCAGCGGAACGCTGCGCTTAGTCATGTGTTGAAAAATGCATGGCATCGCCGGCAGAGTCACTCTGCAGAAAGGATGCTGATACTTAACGTTTGGTGATTCATGACGGGCATTTGAGAACGAGCTAATGAACAACAACGCTCGGCACTGATCACAAACACACTCATTTACTTTTAAAAACCCCATCTATCATTTATATGCTCAGACAGAGCACATCAATTTTTCATCCACACCAGCAGCCACTAAAAATGATCATGATAATCACATATTACTGTCAGAGAAATACCCTTTATAAATATTTACAGCAGTCTTTTTTTAGACTGATTAATATTTAAGCATCAGTGACAAAGCATTTTTGGGTGAACCAACCTTAGACGACTTTATGGACCTCAAAACATGAATCGACAAACACTCACTCAACATACTTTGATTCGTATTTATATAAAATACCATTGAATCACTCTGTGTGGCCCATTAAGCTTAAAATGCTCTTAGCCGACTTAAAATAAACTTTCCCACCAATTTATTTAAGCAAAATATGAATTCTTGACCCATGAAGTGGTTCTTCTTAAAAGAGAATTGATAAAGGTATATTCTAAAAAATATATTTATATATAAAGAAATGAATTAAGAGGTCTGTATGAATTTGTGACTAAAGGACGACTCCTTACATCCGATCCCACTTACATACATTTATTTTTAAACTTTCTAACAAATTATTTCCAGCTGGGACAGATTACCTAGTGTAAGGATATGACAACTTTACTGTAATCGAACATCTAGATTTAACACACATTTCAAATAATCACTTGATTAATTGATAATCTTTCAATTTAATTCATATTAAATAATCATTGCCTCTCTTTAGAATCCACTTGCTCAGCTATTTGTCAGGTTAGGTCAAGTCAACACTCGCACTCAGAGATACAAAACAATCTGTAGATGATGCCAGCAAGTCTGGTTCCAACAAGGACAAGGACAGACATCTGCGTAAGTAAACTGATAAAACAGATTGTGTCTCTGACTTTTGCACATTTCACTAAACTAGCATTTTCTCTTAAACTCAATACTGAGTCTGTGTGACTTTTTACCACCACCAGGTATAGATGCCGAGGAGTGGTCGGTTCATAGTAACAAAAAAAAAAAAATCCTACACTAGGAAGTTTAACATCCTTGATGCCGTACCTCTACCAATGAGGTTAAACGATCATTGATTAAGTCTGTCTGCTGAATAACTCAAAAACGGATGGAAAGAATTCAAGAAATTGTTTTTTTTTTTAAAGATACCATTAAGGTGGATTCTGTCACATAGACACATATACAAACCGTATTGACTGTAGGAGGATGTGTATACAGTGCCGTCATCTTGGTAGAGTGCCATCAGAGGCAGCGGCGCAATAACAACTGCAGGGAAGGAGGTACTTCTCAATCAGAAAATACAATTATTCGCTGAATTCTGGACCGATTTTTAAAAGATTTCGACCGTATTTGTTGATTCTATCAAATTCATCATATTAAATATGTTTTAATGTTATAGTAAAATATTCCTTCTAATAATGTCAATCTATCTGGTTGAGGTTTGAAAAACAAACCCGTAAAAAAAAAACAGACAAATGAGCTATTTATGTTCACTTTTATATGTAACATAGCATTCCGCTATAGACGTAATGCACTGTAGGAGCGAGTGGCACTGTACCAAGATGGCCACCCTGTAGCAGCAGTCAATGCGAGATCTATGTATACATGTCTATGTACTGTACTACTATGTACATGCACACTGTGGATTTGACCTTGTTTTTGTGTATTTATTTTGTGTAGTGTCAGTACATGGTCTGGAATATCAATGATATACTTGCACACGGGCGTTGCTTTAAAAAAGACAAACTTTATTTGTAAATACCCTAACTCAAAAAAAGAACAACTTTCTGCAAGTACATGTACAATAGTGCAAGCTACTTGAATTATATGATCTGCTTTTTCTCCAAAACCTGAATCCCTGAAACATTATCTAAGCAGCAGCACTTTCTTCTTCGCTCTTTCTTCTGTGCCAAGTTCCGGAGCACTGCTGCCCCCTGCTGTTCCAGTAAGCTCATTTCTATCAATTACATTCTAAATAAGAAAGTAGCAGATTATATTGAAAAAATACAAGTGTAGGGTAACTCTATTGAGTAAACAGAATCATATGGGTGTAAAAAGCAGAGTTTAGATATACTTCTATCTACTGTATGTACATGTTCCACCACAGAAGGTACAGTAATGATCCTAATCAAGAATGAATAAAACCAAATTTTAAAAAAATTAAATTCCACCTATAACACAATCAAAAGCCATATACTACAAAGTGCATCTGGGTGTGAAAGAGATATTGTATAGTCCTGTCAATCATATTTCTTGGTAAGAGTTTTCCCAGGTCATCCAAGACATAAAATCCGGTCTGACTCAGCGCCTCTTCTCTAGAGAAGCGTTGAGGGGACAATCTGACAAGATGCCAGAGCCACCTCAACTGGCTTCTTTGGATGAGGAGGAGCTCAGCTTCTCACCTCAGCTCTCAGAAAAAACCCTCTCACAAATAACAAATATTTGTATCCACTTACCAACTCAACTTGTAAGAAAAATTCCTTACTTTTTTAGGTCTATATATATCATTACATTTTCTTATAATGTGATGATTACAAAAAACGGCATCATGCCCAATATACTGTTTTCTTTCATAAATGTTATTTTATTTTAACATATAGGTTAACATGTCAGCCACTGCAGCACGCAGAACCCAAAAACAAAAGCGAAACAAAATTATATTTTACACAATTCTTCTTTACCATTTACTAATATTTTTACAAATATTTCCTGTACTATTCGATCTATTGCTGTGGATTAAAAAGGGGGTTGAAATCCAGGTGGGATCTGGAGCTGGGTGGCTTGAGTGGGAAATCCCTGCTGCAATAACAACTTAAAGATCCAAAGAGAGCAGCAGTAGATTTACACGAGTGTCGCTAAAAGAATCCATAAATCGAAAGAGATCCATGATGATCCAGGCGCACAACAGTAATACAAGTGTTATTGCAGCAACATTATTATTACATAAGCAGGGATGTTATTATTATAGATGTTAAAAAAAATGTGGTTGATGACGGATGATCCACTCCTAAAGTTGCTGAGGCGGAATGTGAATGGGGGGAGAAGCTCCAGGGGGGGTCCTGATGGAGAGTTGGGGTTCCTACCTTCCACTTTGGTGAGGGTGAGCACCGGACTGTTGCAGGCGGACAGCGGGGCGACCCTGGCCGAGTGTTTCTTCATGACGATGAGCTCGGGTGGGCTGAGCTCCGAGCCGCTGCGACTACATCCCTGAAGCCTGTTTTTGGTGCAGACCCCAGTCCTTCTTTTTTCAGTCGGGACCCCTGGACGTTCCGGGTGTCCTCCTCCTCCTCTCCATCCGACTCCGGCTCTGACTGTCTTGTCTCTCCGTCTCCCTCTCACACCCGCCCCGCCCTCTCCTGGTTCTGCGTGGATCGTGGTCTCTCCTCACGTTCACTTTGGCAATTTGCTGCAACTCGCCAACGTCACTCTTAAGCGTGGACTTTTTTTCCGCCCACTGTCCCGGGGGTTCTCCCTCAGACCCCCCGCGGGGGTCTTCTGCAGCGAGGGCTGTGGGATTTTGCGTCACCCGATGTAAAGACATAAACTGCATTTTTGAAACGACTTATGTTGTGAAATAATAACAATAATGATTTTTATTGTGCAAATACAAGCCATATATACAGTTTATATAAATGAAAACAAAAACCTCTTGGAATTTACATTTTATTTTATTCATTTTCTCTCATTTCTTTATTTTTTTTATTAACCTATTATTTTACTTTTTTCCCTTCCCTCCTCCCTTCTTTCTTAGTCCCAACTGTAAAACTTTTGATTAAACTCATAACTTAATTTATATCGAATTCTTTGTGACCACATTTATCTTTTGTCAAAGTAGGAAAATTGAAAGCACGATCAGTGTGTTCAGTCTATTGTGGTGAAAAATGAGCTAAGCTAAAAGCCAAAGTTCCTCCCCCTCACAGATCCTTTTCGCTTAAAAAAAAAACCCTCTTAGTATTTCAATTTTATTTTATTCATTTTCATATTTCATTCTCATTTATGATTTTTTATTATTTTTTATTTTGATAAACCCATATTTCACTTTTTCCTTCCCTTGTCCTTTCTTTTTTAGTCCCATTTACAACTGTTATAACTTAATTTACATCCATTTCTTTGTGACCACATTTATCTTTTGCCAAAGTAGGAAAATTGTCAGCACGATCAGTGTGTTCAGTCTATTGTGGTGGGAAAATGAGCTAAGCTAAAAGCCAAAGTTCCTTCCCCTCGCTTAAAAAAAAAAATCCCATGAGTAGAAGCAGTTTTTTTCTGTAACAACAAGACGTTTTGGGTGACATATGGTGTCATATATGGGAAGCCCACAAAATATAGATCACGTTGTTTTTTTTGTAAAGGGGCCACTTGTCCTCTGACTGTATTCATGCTGCTCTCATGAGATAACAGTAAAACTATAAAAATGCTCAAGTAAAATTATCTGATTTTTTGGGGATTTTCCCCCCTCTATTTTGTATATCATACTTCTAAATTAAATGTATTCATTCATTATTCATTAAGATCTTTTTTATAATATCATGTTATAAAGAAATTTCATCTATTTAATTAGTTTTTGTTTTCATTTTGCTTTGGTTGTTAAATATATTGAAAAAAGGATCTTTAAATTAAAATGAATGTTACATTATATGTTATACAGTTACGGTTTAAGCCTATTTTATAATGTCTTTTTTTTTATATTTAGTTTCCAATCATATTAAATCTCATATTATTCGCCCCTTATTTTTTTTGCCTTGATGGTCTCTTACAACCGTCACAGTATATAATATGGCCGCTGAAAGAATCTAACTGCCCACCTTTGCCTCACATTTTCGCTCCGCCTACTAAAATAAGTTTTTTATAACGGAGCCAGTCTTTTTAAAACTTAATCTCCTCTGACTGGCATCACGTCCGTTTCCTTCAGTCTTCTGTGTTTGACTTTCAAAAAGTCATTCCAGTTCACACCGGTCTCAGAAAAGCTTTGATACGATAAACTGTTTTACTGCGTCTAAAATGATGTAATTTCCAGTGTCCAGGGACTCGTTGTGTGTTGTGTCTGGAAGCAGAGTTCCGACCGGTTAAAACCTTTGAACTGCAGTCTTCCCCGGGGTGTCAGAAGATAGTCACCCCTAACTGCCCTTCACACCACTTCCATCGCGTCATTTCACGTCTCACTGGCATTTAACCATCATGCACGTGGAGCATGCATCACAGGGAGGCAGATATGTGCTGGAAACATAGATTGAGCTGCCAGGTATTGATCGAAAAATAATGCCTCTGCCGTCCCCGTGACCTCTCCTTTAATGTCTTTAAAGACCCCGGGTTTTTTGCACGAGTGTGTGGTGGGAGCGACCGAGTCTGGAGGAGCAGCTTTGAATAATTCACCGCTCCAGCTACAATCCCCCGCCTAACTAGGACAAGGGAGCTCTAAAACACTTTGCTCCCACAGACTGACTATGGATCCGAACAGGACGGGTAATGGACGGCGAGAAGAGAAATCACACCACACTCATGTTTTAAGGGAGAAAAAAAAAAACACCGTAAACATGCCGGCTACATAATCAACCATCATGTTTTGTGTGTCCCTCGTGGTCTCGGCAGCTACTGCCGACATTATTTAGGAACCTTCACGCTCTGGGTTTTAGTGGCTCAGGATGTTGAGCTCATGAACCTCCAGCTGCTATACGTGAGGGAAAAAAAAGAGGCTGTGGGGGGGGGGGGGGGGAGATAGTCGGAGAGATCATTAAAAGATCCTAGTCCGTGACTCATAGACTTTTATCCAGGAATGCAGAGGAGGATCAATCCCGTCCACAGACACCACATGAACACACACACACTCACTGTATATGAATAGAGATTAGTGTGTCGGAGCGTCGGAGAAGTACAAAAAAAACGCATCTCCTGTGGGGTTCCAGCTTGAGCGTGGGCTTTTTGAATCCTTTTTCTACCCAGAGACCGATTGTAGAAGAAGATTATAGCCTGTTTTTATTTGTGTTGAGCAACGGAAGTGTCTACGAGGTTTAAATCCCCCCCGTTTGGTCTTTTCATATTCCTTTATTTGAGTCTTGGAAACAACACACTTACTGTGAGTAGAGGAAAAAAGGTGAGTCCAAGTGTCGGGGTCAATGATGTAGAGAGAAGAAGAGAGTGAAGGCGGGGTGGAACGGGTGATATCTGAAAGATGAAGAGGAGTGAAATGGAAGATTTGTAGGACAGTAGTAAGAAGGGATGGGTTACAACAATGGGTTGGTAATGGTAATGGTTAAGACGTAGGTTGATGGGGTTTCATGAAACAGCGGATGAGGCATCACGATACAGTTTGATTGGAGCTCTAAATTAAAAATAATGCCAGGTTTTCCAGCTTAATATTATAAAGCAGAGAGTGCCATCTAGTGGACTTTTAAAATAACACGAAGACACTGTATCGGCCTGCATCAGCTGTTTCATGAAGCCTCATCAACCCATCACTATTAAATGGTTATCACCAAACTGATTCTTCGATTTAATAAATCTTCAGAATACAAAACTTCATATATTTTTTTAATAGAATCAAATTGTAATCACTCATTTGTAAAGTCTGGACCTGATATTTTCTGGCTAAACAAAACAAAACACTTTAAACAAAGCAATAATTAGAATTTCCCCAAATCTTCAACAAATTGCTTCTCTTTTGAGGGGGAAAAAGCTAAGAGAAAGTTGTGTTGACCCAGATTGGTTTTTTTTCTCATCTATGAAATCCAATTGATACCTAACCTATACATATTTTTATTTAATGGGGTCTATGGCTTTTTGTCTTTTGGGAGCGTTTTTCATTTAGCTAGTAATCTTTAATGTTTCGCATTTAATCACAGGTAAAACTTAGATATAATAAAAACAAATACCCATTACATTTAGATCACATTTAAGTTGTGCCTCTTTAAATACATTTACTTTTACTTGTTATGCCTGGAAAATTACATAAGAATATAAACGAAAAAAAGTTAAAGATTCTTTACCACTCCTTTGTGAGGTTCCTATATGTCTAAGTTGCGTCTTAAAGTCTGTCACCAAGGTCAATTGAAAGTTGATTTATTTCAGGGATTTGTTTGGCTGCTGTTTGTTAAAGGTTTCTGTGAGGTCGAACCTCTGTGACATAATGTCCAAAACGCTTGTTTATCCAGATAAAATCTGATAAAGTCTAAGTTATTTCTTTGGTTTCTTTAAAAGAATACTGTATGTCCATCTGGGTTTTTGTTTTCTTATTATATTAAGTATAGTATCTACTGTGGAAATACAAAAAAGGGTCAAATGTCATTCTGCCAATCACAGAACAGCATAAACACACAAATGACGTTAAAAGACAAATGCTTCATCATGTCTACTCTGAATAACCGTCAGTAAACATGTCTATATAAAGTGACTGATGGCTCCAGAACGGAGGTGCTAAGACGACGAGCTGGTCCAAACCTCCACTCCCTGCTCAATGACACAGCTATTCTTGATTTAAGCCAAATCAATCCCTTGTTCAACAACCAGTAACAACCTCCTAAATGAAAGTCTGCTGTCTCGGCTGCACCGGAGACAACAGATGCACACGCCCTTTGAAAACCTCCAATATAAATCCTTTATTTCTGCAACTTTCCCAGAGATCTTGCCACTGGGAATCTTTCACGTTTGATGAATATAAATGAGAACAGATGAAGATCATTTTTAGTAGCTACGATTTCACAGCACCATCCGGCAGAAACACACTGCGGGGGCCTAAGGCTACATACTAAAATCAGCGTGCACACATATTAGCAGCTTTTTGCTGAATGATGAATAAAGAAACACTACAACTGTTTTACACGTTATTTACAGTTATTTATCATTTTGGTTTTAAGCTTCCGATGTTGTCCACATAAATCAACACATGTTTAAAAATATAAATATTATTGACTTTAAACCATAGTATAAGATTACATTCTCAGTTTAACTATGCAGTCAGGGGCAAGCGCTGTCTCTCGAAAATCAACTAAAGTTCGATCTCATTGTTAAAGTTCAGTGAATCAAAAGTTTGAACTGACTCTACAAAAAAACCACCACATCCATTACATTTTATAAATATTTATGTTGTCGCTTAATTTCCTTTAGTCTTTTTCATTCAAGTCATTTGGCTTTTTGTTTGTTTGTGCAATACGGCCGCATCTACTACTTTCGGTTCACTTTATTTTAATACACCAATGAATATTAATTTGCAATGAATATTGTAAATAGACGTTAATTGTTCTGTTGTGTCATGAATTTCATATTGCAAAGTCCCATTTTCTCTGCAAACAAAGAATTATATTGAACAGTAACACGAAGGGAGAGAAGGTCAATTCACATTCAACTTAATGAAACATACTTGTAACTATTTTCTTATGGTTGGATCATATGTGATTATTTTAAAACATATCTGGGCAATGTGTGACTTTATTTATGATTCCCTCCCTTCTCTTATGTATTCATCATGTATTTATCATGTATTTAAATTAAAACCCAGAAACGTAAGATTAGTCAGAACCGTGTAAGAGCAGCGTCGTATATCCTTGATAACGCCATTGCCACGCACCGCATATTCATTTGATCACAACGAAAGAAAGACTTTTGTATTAATAGTAATTTATTTTATATACAAGGCACCTATCAAATAACACTAAGGACACCATACAGACAGATTAAAAAAAACAACAGTGACAGAAGTTATAAAAGTTAAGAAAGTTTAAAAAGGTCCTTAAAGGGGACTGAAAAACATGTAAACCATAAAACAAGAGTTAGAGTGAATAAGCCAGTTTAAAAAGGTATGTTTTAAGTTAAGTCTAAAAAAAAGTCGGGGTGTTAACGTAGCTGAGTAGCTAATGGCTCTCGACCCCATGTCCATGTAGGGCCAGTTCCCCATTGTACCCGTCTGTTAGATTGACCCATTATATTGGGATTCTTATGTTTCATTCTCTTTTGACTTTGGCCTCAACCACATTAATAAATGTCCCTTGCTCACCTCTGTTTGTGTTGAGACTCGTTGTAGGCATTTCTACAGACCGTGAAGTTAGATTTGAGATAGAAACGTTTCAGTAATAGCAAAAATAGATTCAGGAGTGTTGGAAACCCTAGAGGCAACAAGGATAAGACCAAAGCGTTGGGTGACAGTTTGCGATAATGCAAAGTAAAATGGGACAAACATACCCGAGACTGCTGGATTGTGAGACAGGGGTGTGATAAGTAAACTTCAACTTTCCTTTTGGGGGTTGGTGGTTAAGAAGGTAAAGATAAGGTCAAGAAGTTTGACATTCTTTTGAGTATAGGTGGCAAAAGGAAAGAGAAAAGAAGGGTAGTCGGATCAGGCGACTTACTGTACTGTACAAGTGTCTTTGAACTAACCGTCCATTAAGAATGACCACTCAAGTCTTTGGCCTCTTTAAGTGAAAACTGCTCTTTAAGACTATTACATCTACCACTCAGACATCTTTCTATACAACCATCATCTCGTCTTTCATCGATTTAAGGCCATATCTTGCGGCACATAAACTTCAATGGCATCCATTAGATACTTAGATTCTGACCACAAGAATGCGATACTGGACACCGAGACAGAGAGAAGCCACAAACACTATTGATTTCCCTTCGGGTGAAATCAATGTCAATTATTGTAAAGAAATCAATGTTAATTATTGTAAAGACCGTCTTTGCACCATTTACATTTCTTAACATGTAGTATTTTAGTAGTTTGTAGTATTAAAAATGTTAAAGACAAAACTTTCCCAAATTTTCTGATCCTACCATGGACAGGTAATTTCTCTTTCCTGCAGATTCTTGTGATTCGTTAGGTGGGCTTCCCCATGGATTCCACCAGATTTGTGTCTTTGGTTTGACACAACACCGATGGCCCATTTACACAGGCTCGTCTTAGCCCTACTCTAATACTCTTATAATTCCTGATTTCCCAAAGGAAATTTCCCAACAAGAGATCAATTAATTTCTATCCATTTGACTATTGGCACTTTTACCACCGCACAGTTCCAGCTCTACCTGACAGAGTTGTGTTTCCACCCGTAAACTCTAAGGCAACGGTGTACTCACCAGACACAAAAAGGTCTGAACCTCATCCACGGACAATGGAATACGATTTTCTTTCTTTGGAGTCTTGCTGAGTCTCTCTTCATTGACCTGACTGTCCAATAAATGGCACACATTTGGCGCACTGGCCAAGGCGGAGCAGGTGCAGAAAAAAAATGTGTTTTCTGACATTTTCCATAGGTTTGTGTCTTCTCGTTTGGACTATCCTATCAGTTTGTATTTGTGTCTAAACAAGAAGATGTCTCGGTTGCAGTTAATACAAAACTCTGCAGCAAGAAATCTGAGCTGCTCTAGTAGAAGAACTCGCATATCCCCTATCCTGAAAACTCTGCATTGGCTGCCAGTTTCTTTAAGGATCAATTTTTTAAATTCTGGTTCTTACTTTAAGAGTCTAATGACCCCTTCAAGAAGCATCTTAAGACCTTTTTATTTGTGCAGACTTTTTCTGGGAAGTTTCTGGGACTCCTGTGTTTGTCTTGGCCTTTACATTTTCAGGTACTTTTAACTCTGTATTGCTTTTAATTCTTCAAACACTTTGTGACCCTGGTCTAGAAAGGTGCTTTTCAAGTTACTATTACTTACTTACTTATATAGCTTGCTGGTGGAAACTAGACAAAAAATAGGGTTAAGTCAAGTCGAGTTGAGTAGAGTAGTTCTCTTGCAGAGATGATTTGTAGTATATTATAATTATATATATCAAAAAAAGGTTCCTGGGGGTACAAATAGTTGCCCATTATTTGACCACACTCTAATGTGGGCACCATAGTGCCCAAGGGCAACATGCTGGTGACCCCTGGGCTGGTAAGAAAGGGCAATACCTATCTATTTTTCTCTGGAAGAATCTAACTAGTGGTTAGAATACGCACAAAGTGTACGTTGAGTTTAGATCCATAAAGAATACTTGACTCATACGATATCGAGCACGTCATGTATCCGGTGTGAATGCGTAGACAGACGGTCTGGCTCTTGATTCAAAGAGGAAAGTGTGAGTCACCAGCTTTATATTCTCCTCCTACTCCGTCTTAAAGCCTGTCCGGGTTTCCTCAGAGGAGGACAGAAGTGAAGCAGGGAAAGAAAAGATGTCAGACAGACTGCTGCTTTACAGATAAGTGATATGGGACTTCCTCCTAATTACAAGCCCAGCCAATAAAGTCCAGAAGCGTCCATTAGGCGCCGCCAGGTTGTAAATCCCAGTGATAGCTGTTGTAATCACAGTCTATCCTGGTGGTCGTGTTAATCCGCGATAAAGAGTTCTTGAATTTAGGAATCTCACACAGGACTCACAGTTCTGATTCACGCTGCACGGACAGGGGAACACTTCCAAAACCAAACTGGAACAATGTCGCTCTTATCTGCAGCAACACAAATACTGTTTTCTGTATCGACACACACAAATGAGGTGCAGAATTTGTGGAACTGTAATTGCTTTGGACCTGAATTTGTGGGAGGAAAAAAAAAGGAAAATCTCCCACAGTATTAGAATTCAACCACTAACTGGCAGAAAGTACCTCTCTGAAACTCAAATGCAATGGTGACATCCACTGGCAAACTTCAGTACTACAAAACAAATCAAATAAATACACGAATAAAAGATAGAATTTGAAAGACAATAGTATTGAAAATACATTAGATAAAACACAAGTTTTTTACTCATATTTATTTAGGATTAGTAAGTAAAATGAGTGGGGAAAAAAAGACAAAAAGGACAGCAACTACGGTATTTATTATTAAAATGTAAAATAATATTATACAATAACATTTTAAGTCAGGCATATCCACATTCTCAGCGCTATAAAGTTGTGACGCTTATTTCTAAACATTTTTAAACTCTAAAAAAGATTAGAGCAACTTCAAATGTGCTTTTATTCTATAATTTAATTGTCTTTTATTATTATTTGTTTCCATAAAAAACAACCCAAAAAGAGAGTGGATTCAGGACCACATATGGTTCAGGTGTTCTCATACATCTCTTAAAAATGACACGTGCTAGAATTGCTGCATATTTTATTCTGAGTGGTGAGAAAAGTTCACCATGTGTGGTTTTTCACCTGAGAAAATGGCTCTTAGTGAAATGGCTGCAATTATTTTCACACATTAAAAAAGCTTTTAGCCACCGTTTGCCATCATAATCTGGACTTAAATCCACCCACGCGTGTGTGGAATAGAAGCACCAAATATATTCTGATGCATCGATTCTTTGTTGTTACGTTTATTTATTTATACAAATAATATTTACTTACTTTCTTACTTACATACTTTCTTCTTATTTTTCTGTGATTGATTTGCTCAAAGCTAAAACATATATAAAAACAATTTCACCCTGAGCCTGCGAGAGGCAGTGTGGGACCATATTTGAAACTTAACATGTATTTTTTAAATAAAGTGAAACGCTTTACAAAGTCATTGGTGAAAACACGTACAAAAGAGACCCTACGGATATTTAATTTGTTTTTAGAAAACGTGAAAACACGAACGTGACATTACCTTGCATCACCAGATTGTGTTATAAAAAATCATCTTATTAAAATAATGAAAAAGAAATTGACAAAAGACATATTATTATGTGACAACAAAAAATTGTGATTCATTTGTACAGAAATCACAATATAATACCGTAAAATAACCACCTCGTTTTGATACAGTACTGTATTGTGTAATAGCACCATCCATTATTATGTAACATCACATATTTATGATCGTCTTTGTTCCAGTGAATTGTTTTTTATAATAAAAAAAAAATCTAACCAAAAATAATCCCAATGATGACTCACAACATATATTTGGTCTTCACCGTTACCTTTTTCAAGTCCAAAAAGTTAATATACAGTATATAACAAACCCAACACCTACTCTGACATAATATGGCTCCAGTGCTTCTCCAGCTTGTCTCTTGATCCAACTTTTAGAGGCACCAAGAGCCTCATTATAAAATAATACTTTTATTATAAACAAATTTTGCTAGATCATTTTAATGTTTTGTAAATACCTTTTAAGAAACTTTTTAACTGTATATTTCTCTTACAGTAACTTTAAAACTTCTGTTACTTTATAATCAGTCTGTATTGTGTTATTATTATTATTATTAGATAATTAATAACCATTTTATTCACCAAATAAGTTACACTGTTGCACAATATGTCAAGTTATGATCCGTATCATGTATAAAGACTGAACCTACATGTTAATAACAATAATCCTTATAGTAGATAATCATCTACATCAATGGAGATGAAGAAGAAAGTGAAGGCAGGGGGGATGGATGCCGCCCGCTGAAAAAGGGAGACAGAAGAATATATCTAGGACTATAAAAAAAGGTGAGTTTAAGATGCTTAGACTGCAGTAAGAGAAACTAACGGGCAATATTTGTGGACAGTGATGTGTGTGATTTCGCTACGACAAAGTTGTGATTTAACTTTATCCTGAGACGATTTTAAAGCCGTCAAAATTCATATTCAATCATTTTAAAATCACTTTAACATAGATGGTTTCTTAGCACTCAGTATCAAGTTACACTTCAAGCAATAAAAACATTTAAAAGGTGTAATTTATCTATAATGCTTTACTAAATCACCTATATTTTCTTTCTCTACATCTTCCTAGTGTCAAAACACTGTGAAGCCAGTATAAATAACCAACCACTGGAGCTGAAATCCACAAGAAGAAATAAGCAGAACAAACTCTCTCAACAAGGTGTTGATGTTTTGTTTTTTTGGTGTAATTAATTTCAGCTTCAGATCGCCTCATCTTTGAAGTGTTGAACGGAGCGTCCATCGCGCTTGTTTCTGATCACCGCCGAACCAAACCTTCCTGCAGCAGCAGGTGTTTGGAGACCCTTCAAACAGCCGAGCAGGTGTCACTGTGCAATGTTGCTTTAGGTTCGCACTCCTCTACTATCCCACCTCTTCATCCCTCCTGGAACAGCTAATGGGAAGAGAGCAGTGGATTTGCTCTCTTCTGACGACGATGTAATCTATCATTCCATTAGCGGGAGGATTTTTATTTTACACACTTCTGTCACTGTAATTACGCTGGAAACCCTATAAAAGAGAAATTGAAGATAATTTCCATACCGTGAAATGAAAGCCATTTGCAACTGTATCATGAGGCGCCGCAGCAACAGCCGGCTGGAGAATTCCAATAAAATCCGCAATCATTTTCCAAAAAAAAAAAAGATAATTGAGACCAGTTCGATTGAAGGATTTTTTTTAATTCATTTTAAATTGGCCTACGGTGGCTCACATTCTCTGGTTCAACTTTTGCTGACGCGCAATCATTTCTTTCTTCAGGGTTTTCTCGTAAAACAATTAAAACTAAAATCTGAATCAAAGTAAAAGAAACTTCTTGTTAACATTGTTACTTAATGCTGACATCTAAATAAAGACTTCCAATATGAGATAAAGGGGAAAAAAAGGGTGTTTGGTGGAGGAGAACAAAGATAAACATACAGTAATTAAGATGATATTGGACTCGCAACCTTGACTGTTTTTTTTGGCCCATTGTTATATGGGGTTAATAACAATGTAATAACATGTCATATCAACCAGTGGTCCCCAGCCCCTGGTCCATGGACAGGTACCAGTCCATGAGACATTTGTTACCGGGCAGCAAAGAAAAACAAAACAATAACGTTTTGTTTTTCTTTCTTCTTAATCTGTTCCATTGAGTATTACTGCCTGGAAGGTGTTTTATTTAAAAAAAAAAAACACCAGATTCTCTCTTAAATAACATCAGCGTGTGACTCTTGAATAGTAAAAAAGTGTAAAACGCCACATATTTAGAAACAAACAAAACTTCTGTTTGAGAGTCTACATTCCATATAATTAATGATACAACGGAAACTCAAACATTGGCACAAAGCCTCTAAAAGATAGGAGACACAGATCACCATCGTCAGCATACAATCAAACATAAATAGATGCAAATACACAAAAACATCTTGTTGTAACCAGTCCAGATCTCTTGCTGATTCAGCGTTATGGTGAGATGTATTTTTCATGCACTTTTTTTGCAGGTCATGTATTGTATTTTTACAATATTTTACATATATATTTGTCCTTTTTTCTATCTGAACGTCGGTCTGTGAATATAATTCTGACATTTAGCCGGTCCATGGCACAAAAAAATGGGGATCCCTGATATAAAGATCTTGATAAAACCAATATAAAAAATATATACATAGTATAAATTGCATGTGTGAAAAAATAAAGGTCTAATGTTTTGATTTAAAAGTCATTTTAAAGAGCATATAAATAGTAACATTTTGAAATATAAAAAAGACACTAAATTAAGGGTGGAAATAAAATATTTAGTTGAGATTTCTTTTGAAATTCATAAAAAAAATTAATGATTGTAAAAGAAGTGAGAAATATATTCAGCTTATTTTTAAAAAATCTTTGTAATTTAATAATTTGAAGCGTTGAAAATATCATTGCTAGCGATGAGCCCAATGGGACAGCAAATGACAACAATGGATTGCTGGGATCTTTTTTTCCTTAATCAACTATAGTCTTACTTCAACTGTATAGTGTCTTGAGATAACTTTGTTATGATAAGACACTTTAAATCAAATTTAATTGAATTGAATTTTCTGTTCCTTTCCTGAATATTTAAAATGTTTTATTATTCTATTCTATTCAACCCATTTGATAGTTATTTCGTTATTTTAATTTCAATGTTTGTGGATGGATGGATAGATTTTATTTCATGTCTAAATATTATATTATTATGTAATTAAAATATCAATCTACTGCCGGCTGTGTTGTAAACTTTGAAGGTTAATATGTTGCACCTCATATGTCGTAATTTCTGCTTGTACTTTAGTCCCACCTTTTTTTGTAAAGTGTCTGAAACCTCTCACTTAATATAGTGTATTGAATATACAGTATTATCAAGTTCCTGGAGTGCTTTAAGAAACATTTCCCTTTCTTCTCCGTGTCTGTTTAAATAGAAAAGCAACACAAACAAGTGTCGCACATGTGCTGCTGAGAAGGTTGTGTAGACCTCATTATAATCCGACTGAATACGAACAAGCCCTGAGTTAAACGCTCTCAATAAGCAGCAGTTAGAGCGTGATGTGGAGGATGCAGCCCGCCAACCCCCCGAGGGGCGGTGAGGTCGAGGGCTTCAGGGTCCTTATGTAGCCCCCCGTGACTGTCGCCTCTCATCCGCGTCCGCTGTTCTTTCTTGCTATTGCGTGATCTGCGTGAAGTCCTCGCTGAACGAGGGGGTCGGGGGTTATAATCATGACTTGTAGTGACACGCCAACAGAACAGCGGCTCCCTCAGTACCGAGAAGAAAATCATCCCTCTTGATTTAATACTCGAATCAAATCCTCATAATCGAGGCGCAGCAACAGTGGAGGCGAATCTGTTAAAACACTTGATCTGAGGTTGTCAGGATTCGTGGAGACGTGTCCTCGGGGGGGTCCTCGCCGTGCTATTGATCACTATTTATGAAATTCACCGAGCAGAAGAAGAACCAGGGACGTGGTCGGGTACATTCGCCTATGGCATTATCCTCCTATAGAAGATGAACTGTTTGTGATCTCAGCATCTTCATCCATGCGATGAGAAGTTTGAGACACTCCTTTAAAATATAATGAATCTGAGTGAAGGTATTAATCTCAAAGTTGCGTCATGAATTACAATTTAAAAGCGTGAAACTTCTTCAAGTGGAATATAAGAACTGGAATAACTGCAAGTCGAACACAATCACGGAGCTATTTTTATCTCTTTGACACATCAATAGCTTGACAGGGTCTTCTATAGAATGTGGTGTCAGCGCAGGCTTACCATCATCTTCATCTTCTGCTCTTATGTGTTATCTCTCTTCAGCCCCAAATGCCAGGATTTTCCAAGTAGTTTAAATAAGAATTCATGTGGCTTTTTCTAGAAGACTGTGAAAACACTTTTTTTTAACTTGACTTTAGTCAAGAAATGTTTTGATGGAGAATTTTTTTAATCCAGAATCCATTTAGAATCAAATCTTGAACTCAATTTTCTGAATTAAATTACCAAAGGTCAGGCCAAAGAAAAAAAAAATGTTTAGGCTGGTGGATGATGGATTACCATATGGATGCAGGAAGTTTTGGGAGAATATTTGACCCTCTTTAGTAACCATTGCTCAGGAGAATATGATAAACCGATGCATTAGTGATGAGGTTTAGCCTCATGAACCACTGAAGCCTTCCATTAGAGTAGTTCATCCTTGGGCGAAAAGCTTTATGAGGCTTCATTTGCTCTACTGCGCCATTACGACGACAATAAGTGTGAAGCTCTGACATCATCTGTGCTTAAACGATTCCAATAATTAACAAAACTGTAATTACTTGTGTTTCGGGGAACAATTATTAATTTTTATTTAAGAATAGCGACTTTTCTACAGTGCTTGAATTCATGTGGTTAATTTTCTTTTGGATTCTCATTGTATCTCAAATCGCGTACTTCCGCACTTACACTTAATAGTTTGAGTACACACGTGCGTCTACATTGAGCAGTGGGCGAAAATGTAGTGTGCAATGGGCACTCAATAGGCGCACTTAAACAGATAGAAAATTGAGTGGATCGATGGACACTTACCGGCGGCCATCTTAGTGACGTAGATGACGCTAAACTGAAGCTACATAACTGACGACACGTCTTCTGAGCAGATACCGGTGTAAATGTCTCGAGAAAACACTAATTTTACCACAAAACAACACAACAACGGTAATAACAAAATGAAACACAACTTAATAACTTGTTTCAATTGGTGAAAAGTGCTGTCAAGTGTTGGCGATAGGCTTCCAACCGCTGGTTGCAATCAGCGTTAAAAAGTAGTAGAAGAAGAAGCTGTCGAGTAATTTCCAGTAAGTGTGTAGCGACAGTGTTTTCCTGTGTCTCAAATCGCATACTTGCGTACTCAAAATTTTTATTTTTAGTGTGTAAGTGCGTCTCAATTCTTAGTATGTCAATTCAGTGCGCCATGCACACTAAATTGACATACTAAAACGCCCACAAAACTGAGTATGGCTCAATGGACACTATCTACCCTAAACAGCTGCCATCTTAGTGACGTTGTAAACGTAAGTTACGTCACATATATATATATATATATATATATATATATATATATATATATATATATATATATATATATATATACATATACTGTATATATATGCATATACTTACAGGTGCATTTTCAGCCAACAATAGAAGGATGACACGTCTTCGGTGCTGATACAGCCTTAAATATCTCGCAAACATTTAGTTTCTCATAATTTTTCTGCAGGTGTCGGCGATAGCGTTCCAACAGATGGTTGCAAACTTCGTTAAATAGTAGTAGAAGAAGATGTTCATCATATGCATACTACTCTTAGTATGCTAAAAGTTAGTATGCATCAGTTTAGTGTACGTACTAACTAGTACGCAAATTCTCCACAGATAGTATGTCTCAAATCAAACACTGCTGCTACGCACTAACCGGAAATCACATGACAGCTTCTTCTTCTACTTCTATTTAACGATGTTTCAACCAGCTGTTTGAACGCTATCGACACCTGCTGGCAGCACGTTTTGCAAGTTTGGAAAAATAAATAAAGAAAAAATATGAGAGTCGAAATATTCGCGAGATATTTAAGCTGGTATCAGCACCGAAGACGTGTCATCCTTCTACTGCAGCTTAAAATGCACCTGTAAGTATATGCATATATATGCATTTATATATGACGTAACTTCCGTTTAAAACGTCATTAAGATGGCAACTGTTTAGGGTGGTTAGTGTCCATGCTTAGTTTTGTGGGCGTGTTAGTACGCCAATTTAGTGTGCATTGCTCACTAAATTTAAAATACTAAGAATTGAGACGCACTAACGCACTAAAATTACTAACTTTGAGTACGCTAGTATGCTATTTGAGACACAGCAACAGCCTAAGTCCTGTCCTGCTATTTATGTTCCCTTTCGTCTCACTTCCTGGTTTAATTGTGAAGTACTGATCCTTGCTTTGTTTACTTCCTCTTATGCTCCTGATCTGCCTCAGAGGATGAGTTCCTCCTCTCAACACTGTTAATGAAAACCAAAATGATTCATTGTCGATTAGCTGGTCTCCCTTTACCTGCAGTGAGGAGGAAATTGAAGCCTTGGACGAGGAGAACAGAGGGATCGACGGTGTTGATGAAAGAAATGATGAATCCTAATACCAGAGTCTTCCACAGAGGGTTCCTCGGGAATTGACGCTCCCGGATTATTCATGGACCCTGACAGGACTTTGTCCTTTCACTAAGTGTACTGTGAATCCTCGTCCCTCGTCGATGCCTGCCTGGCTCTATGTCAACGAGAGAGTGTTCTGGAGAGCCATGCTAGGTGAAAAGGTAAAGTAGGTCCCAAGGGAACTTGATACAACTCAACAACTTGTATTATACAGAAGCTCAGGGAGACCTGGAACTACACAGAGTGGATGGAGTGGATGAACTTTAACCGACTAATGTAAGGTTTGTTTTAAACTGACAAGAACAATGGAGAAACCAATACATGGATCTTTTACATTGCAGGTTCTAGAACTTTATACTGTGGCCTGACCTTCTAATAGAGACAGGTCACAGTGGAAGGGAAGGAGGAGGATTAAAGAGAAACCACTAATCATTTACCACATTCTCACGAGAGCCATGGATGTTGCAGACATTTCCAGTAAGTGTTAAGCAACAGTGTTTGATTTGAGACAGTACTACCCTGTTGAAATTTGCGCACTAAAGCAGTGCACTTAGAGAAGTGCGTGATTTGAGACATCATCTCACTTCCTGTTTTTTTTGTGAAGTCCTGATCCTAGTTTTGTTAACTTCCTCTTGTGCTCCTGACCTTATCGCCCTGATTTTCTGTCACTTTTGTTTTCATTTCACCTGATCCTTGTTCCCCTTGATTGTTGTTTAAATCCCTCCTTTATCTGTCAGTCTCAGTCGTGACGTCAAACTTCTGTGGAATGTGTTTTGCTCAAGTAGTGCGCGATTTGGGACACACCCCTGGAGTACTTGGTACAAGCATCAAAGCCTAAGCACCTTCAAAGACATCACTATAATGCATACAAGAGAGTGAAACTGATATGGACATAGATCCATATGTCCGGGGCTTGCAGTGTTTCATCTTTGTGCAACCAATGTTCCAATAGTCAAATCTGTTAGAGCGAAGAGGTGTTTACACCACAGGCTGATGGATGGAATTGCCAATGTTGCGAGTTCCCGACATCCGTCAAACGTCACTTGAGACGAGAGATTTGTCATCAAATGAAAACATTCATGTCGTGAATAGATTGGTTAAGGACTCAAGAGGCCGTTATGTTCTCCCCGCTCCCTAACTTTATGAGGTTAATGAACCGTTTCACAGTAGAGTCGTGTACAGTTAGACATGTACTTTACCACTTTGAAACACGTGTACAGTATGTCATGTTGAATACAAACCAGGCCCACTCTCTCCAAGCTTGCAGGTACAACATATAACATAACCTCATAACTATAGTTAGTGTTAGTATACTCACACAGGTGCAACATACTTCAACATTAAAGAACTAGAAACTACTATACTTCTGTATTTTATCTTTTAAATCTGATGATTTTTTCATCATGATCCAGATAATAACTTTAAATACCACCAAACTGAAATGATCAGTTCCTTTTCCCATTAGGATATTCTTAATATCTATATGTTATTGTTACATTTATTTTGCTAAAAGGCAGAAAAAAGGCAACCTTTGGAAAAAAGGTTGATCATTAAAATTATATTTTTCCCTTCAGATGCACCAGTTGTACTGAAAAAAAAGAAGAACTAATCATTTAGTTTACCAGGAAGTTCCCATTAATTATAAACACTATCAAATTCATGAAAATATTGCATTTGTAAAGGAAATTCAGGGTCACTTTGAGTTGGAAAGATATTAAAATGTATCAGAACATGTCAGTTTATTTTTAACATCAGCCTAAACTAAATTGCTGCTGCTATGAATATCATCTATGCAACATCAGACATAAATCTGAACGCTTGACAGGATCCTTCCTCACAATCAAACATAATTATAATCTTCTTTCTCAGTCTTCATAATCAGTTGAACTCAATCAAACAAAAAATGCCTCGGAGGATGAGCGTTGTTAGTGAAAACCAAAATGATTCATTGTCGATTAGCTGGTCTCCCTTTACCTGCAGTGAGGAGGGAAATTGAAGCCTTGGTTGAGGAGAACGGAGAGATCGATGGTGTTGAGAGGCTCAGCCCTCTATGATGAATCCTAACACCAGAGTCTTCCACAGAGGGTGTTCCTCGGGAATCGACGCTCCCGGATTATTCATGGACCTTGACAGGACTTTGTCCTTTCACTAAGTGTACCGTGAATCTTCGTCCCTCGTTGATGCCTGCTGGCTCTATGTCAACGAGAAAGTGTGCCGGAGCGCCATGCTAGGTGAAAAGGTAAAGTAAGACCCAAGGGCACGTGATACTACTCAATACCTTGTATTATACAGAAGCTCAGGGAGACCTGGAACTACACACAGTAAGGTGGATTGAGATGGATTTTTCTTTTTTTACCCATCTCAACCCTTGTGTTATCTCTGGGTGAAGGTGAACCGGTGACCAGAAAACCAAATGTGTTCTCTTGTGTTGCCTCTTGGTCGAGGCCTCAAAACACATTTATTTTCTGGCCACCGGGTCACCTTGACCCAAAGATAAGACAAGGGTTAAACTATCTGTCTTCTGAATGCATGTTCTGAATGGATTGTGTAGTTTCTTTTCATGGACTAAAATCCTGAGCTTATCACTTTTAATCTTGTAATCTTGAGAAAATAGGATCAAATATTCATTAAACCGAAATGTCTTGTCTCATTATTTTATTTTGAAACTTGTTTTTGCATATCCTGTTTCCTCAGTTCCACAACGCCTGTTGCTCACATCAGCTGCAGCTCATCAGCCAATCACCACCTCGGCAGCAGACCTTAGAGCCACCTCTCTTTTGGCAACAGGCGTCAGATTATAATTGTCACTCCCTGGTATGTGCATTGTCTATTCTCTTTTTTTTTTCTTGTTCTTAGTATTTGTGCCCTCCTTGTGCCTCAGCCTACTTTTTTGCTATTTTTATCCAGCGTGTGGGTTTTTTTATTGCCATCACTGATGTTTCACATGCCAAAATAGGTATAATTTACATAAAATTAAAATGAAATTACATTAGGGATGCACTCTATTTAGCTATTTTCTAATTCAATACTATTTTTGAGAAAAGTTCTCAGTGGGTTTAAATTAATATATAATTAATTCCCTTCAGTCTCGCTTTTTTGTTTAACCCTTGTTGTGTTGAGATAATGCAAAGTGTTTGTGGTATCCCTTGTTTTGTCTCCGGAGAAAGTCACCTTGACCCTGAGACAACACAAGGGTTAAATATTTTCTTGAATTGAAATTACTAGCTTAAAACATTCACTTCTTGAACTGACCTTTTGAGGACTACTTGTCCTACTATATCCTCTAGTGGCCTTTCAAAATGTTGTATATTGTTTCTTCCCTCCACAGTTGTGAGACCTCATCAACTCATCACTTGTATATTGAAATGAGAGTAAACTCATCTAAATGTTAATGTAAAAAGCAAATTCGTTGGAAAATGTAATAAATTATGCCGTTATTTCATTTGACGAATAAGAACATTTTGCATCAACATAAATCAGCCGAGCTGAAATGGACATCTCCAGTGGAAATTGGGACATTTTTCATTTCTAACTTGCTTCCTCTCACATTTATTTACTTATATTCAAAATATTTCAACTGTATAATACATTTTTATATGTTTACCTATAATATATTAATTAAATATAACAAAACATACAGTTAATCAAGTGTAATAACCACCGTGTTTCTAAAAGGCTGTCAAAAACCAGTACACTGAAGCAAGTCCCAACGGACCTCAATGGGTGCGAAAATCAGGTCACGTACTTCAGCAACTTTAATATTAAACATGCTTTTAATAGCCGTTGCTGACAAATAATGGGGTCACCCGGCTATAAAAGTCAATCATGACGTAATGAAACATCACCGCATCTTTGCTTTGTTGACAGACTTTTCTTAATTCTTTATTTGTGTCCATCCTCAGATGCTGTTGAGAACAGATAGAAAGCTTTTACTCAGCTAATGAAATCTGTTTTACAAACACAGTTTTTCTGTCTTCATATAGATGCCCGACGGTGCTACTACTCCCTGCATCAGTTCGCCATTTCCTATCAACACTTTCCCATGAGTCTTGAAATGATCCCCACGATCTCATTTACACCTCTGTTCCCTCTCCACCTCAGCGACCACATCTCGTGTTGGAAGGTGCAAACTTTAATTATAGCTCAAAGGAGAAGCTCTTCTTAAAGGAATTAATGAGTATTGTTTTTGTTAAGAGACTGGAGAAAAATACACAGCGGTACTTTACATCTCGCATAACGTGAGTATCGCTCGACATCAGCTCTAAACTGCCCTCTAAGAATTCCTTGTATGGGATGAAGCTCTCCAGCAAATGTGGTTTCCAGCCCAGTGAATCTGCTTATTTCCCCCTCAGCCTCAGAACCATCCACGCCTTGAAATCCATTCCATTTTACATGACACTGAGACTTGAGCAGATGAAACGGAGAACGCACAGGTTTGTTACTCTTCAGTCCTCTAGTCCCCCAGTTCCAGGCGTCCTCATGGTTCAAGACCAGTGGAGCAGGTGTGATGGTTGGTGCAACACTGTCAATTATAGATGCCGTGTTATGCAACAGAGGCTGCAACGACAATGGTCACCGAGGGAAACACATTTGTTCCGATGCCGTGGTTAATTTTTTAGGAAAGAAGGCATATGCACTTAACCCAGACTGGTTTTGGAAACAAGGAACACAGACCGAGGGCAAGTTGTTTTTTTTTGGCTTTGGCCCATTTACAAGTAGTCAGATGCATAGTTCTTTTTATATTAGCTCGTTGGAAAATTTACTATGGAATTGTGTGCAACTAAAATTCATTATTATTTGCTTAGCCTTTGAATGGGGTGTAGGGAACCTGTCCCAGTTATCCAGGATGGGTATGTCACCAGAGACACACTGGGGCCGTTCCCAAATCATGCACTTCTGCACTTACACTTAATATTTTGAGTGCAAAAGTGTGTCCCAATTAGCAGTGTACGAAAATGTAGTACGCAATGTGCACTCAATAGCCGCACTCAAATGGCCAGAAAATAAATTGTGTATGAATGGACCTATTACACCCTCAACGGCCGCCATCTCAGTGACGTAGATGACGCTAAACGGACGCTTCTTCGGAGAAGATGCCGACGTAAAGGTCTCGAGGAAACACAAATTTGACCACACAACAACACAACAACAGTAGTAATAAAATGAAACCCAACTTAATAACTTGTTTCAATTGGCGAAAATCACTGTCAAGTGTAAACAATAGAGTTCCAACAGCTGGTTGCAATCATTGTTAAAAGGTAGTAGAAGAAGAAACTGTCGAGTCATTTCCAGTAAGTGTGTAGAGGCAGTTTTTGATTTGAGACAGTACTACCCTGTTGAAATTTGCACACTGCACCGTCTTAATGTGTACTGCGAAGCTCAATAGTAGCAACATCAGCCCAACATGTGGGACCTGATTTACCACAACAGAATTTTGACCTTAAAGAGACTTTGTCTACCATCTGTTAATACCATCATAATCGAGTTTAATCTCCAGCCATGCCACTTGTGTTTTTATATATATTTTATTACCTTCTGATAACTATAACCTCTATTTTATATGTCAGTGCGTCTTTCTCCTTCTAAATATTTTTTTTTCTTCTGGATTTAGTTCATGGCATGGTGGGTGACAAAGATACTAGTTGGTTAGAAAACGTTTCCTTTCTTATCCAATCAGTGTCGGAGCTTGGTCCACATGGAGGTGCTAGCAAGCCAGACGTATCCATTGAGAACTTGACCCCACCCCATGACTTTCCTTTTACATAATTTAGTTCAGAACATTGATGGATAGAATAGCTTAGCGCAGCCAGGGAGCGAGGGATCAGGATTGGGTCACTGCGTTTTGCAGACAACGTTGTCCTTTAGGCTTCATCAGGCTGTGGCCTCTAGGTCTCCCTGGATCAGTCGTTTGCAACCTCCAAATTCAAGACCATGGTTCTCGGCAATAGAAAAGTTTCTCCAGGTCAGCATGTGATCCTGCTGCCAGTGGAAGACTTCAAGTAGATGTTGTTCAAAATACTACATCACTGTATATGTTGCTGAAGAGAGTGCAGGACAGAAAATGCATATCTGGATGAGAGTCTTGAAATTGTACACAACTGACAAACGTAAGTAATCGTAACTTGTAAAGGGCCTTTCTAGACCAGGATCACAAGGCGCTTGAACAATCAAAAGTAATACACATTTAAAAATACATAAAAATGTTGAAACTCTAAAAGGCCAAGACACACAGAACAAACACAGGACTCCCAGAAGATTAGGAACAAGTCTGCACAAATAAAAAGGTCTTAAGATGTTTCTTGAAGGAGTCAGTAGATCCCTCAAACACAGACGGAGAGGAAGATAGTTCCAAAGCTAAGAAGCAACTGCCTGGAAGGATTTTTTCTCCTCTGGTCCGGAAGCGTGTTCAGGAACCATCTGCAGATTCTGATCCACAGACCTAAGAGCCCAAGTTGGGGTGTAAGTCTGGATCAGATCACTGATGGAAAGTCTGACCATGAATAGCTCTGAAAATAAGAACCAAAAAGTTAAAGTTTATCCTGAAAGAAACTGGCAGCCAATGCAGAGTTTTAAGGATCGGACAAATGTAAGTTCTTCTACCAGAGCTGGTCAGAATTCTCGCTGCAGAGTTTTGTGTTAACTGCAGGCGAGACAGATCCTTCTTGTTTAGAAATGAAAATAAACTGTTATAGTCCAAACGAGAAGACACAAAGGCATGGATTATAAGCTCCAGATCGTGTTGTGACACCATTTTCCTAAATTTAGAGATTTTGCTTAGTTGAAGGAAAACGTTTTTGGTCAGTCCCATAACCCATTAGACAAGTAATAGCAATCAACGGCCTTTATTTAACACTTGGCGAAAATGTGGCACACCGATGTTGCCGGCAGGAAGGCTGCAGATGCTACCTCGAGGTGGTGACGAGTGCAACAACAAACAACAATCAGTAGTTCAACACAGCGCTTCGCTGAAAAACTGCAACACAGTCAAAATGTGGCCCATTATATAATCCATTTACATAAAATATTTAATGTTCAGGGACGTCCAAGTCCTTTGGGTATAGATTTTCATAGTGTGTGGTATGTGAACATCACAGCAACATGTAGCGCAGCATTTAAAAATGTATGCATGAAGACTGCAGGATTAGCAAAAAAGTATCCACATCATTTATTTAATGTAAGTAAGTAATTAGTATTTATAGAGCGCTTTTCAAGACCAGGGTCACAAAGCGCTTAAACAATCAAAAAATACCCAATATAATAAATACTTAAAAGGTCAAGACAACACAGAGACAAACACAAGAGTCTCAGAAAATCAAGGATCCTGAGTCATGTGGATATATAAGGATGTAACACCTTGTATTTGATTGTAAACAATGGGATGTAGACATATGTAGCAATCGTTGCACGACACCGACACACAGAAGAAATTCTTCAGATAAGACATGAAAGACATTTTGTGAAAAGGACAAGACTGAAGTGGTGAAGCCTTTGAGCAGTGGCATCAACTCAAAGAACAGAAAACTGAGTCTTCAGTGTTCATCTGAGTGACATGTAAGAGAACATTGTGTCTTGGGATTTAGTTAAATCATCTAATGGCATTCAGTGTAATATGCTGTTATTTTAACAAGTGTCACTGCTTAGCATCCTTAAAATGTAAGCCTGTGTACTTCCTGTCATCAGGTAAGGCCGGCCTCACCTATCATCATCATAAAGAAGTGCATCGAATATATATTAATATTTTTTCTAATGTAGGCAGTTAGTATTGTGATAAAGGATATTGAAAAGGTGGTCAATGACGCCTTATTTGTTGCAGTAGAAGTAGATGAAACTACTGATGTCCCAGATTTCTCTCATTTCACTGTTTGAGTTTTTTTTATTGAGGCTCAAAATGAAATTTCTGCTGCACACATCTCTATGATTTACTTTGTTCATATGACTAAGACTGAAGAAACCTTCTTTGTAGGAAAGTTCTCTTTATGTGTTGGTGAACGTCATTGAAAGAGGAATGTTGATATGAAGTAAAATATGATGTTGTTACATAAAAAGTGAGATAAGATGCTCTTTTCACTTATTAAATCGTAAATCTGTTTCCAGAGGAGTCAATGCCTCACCAGCCATGAACGTCACCACACGTCACTCGATGTTGAGCTAACAATGACAAAGTTACTGATCTGGTTGTATTACCTTCTGGAGCATTTTTTCTGTGCGTTCTTTTTTAATATTTGTTTTTGTTAGTAACGAGCACAGCTTCATTCATCATTAGAATATGACTGAATCAAAAGAGCCTTAGTATTGTTAGTAAGATGGTCTTTGATGATCAAAAAATAAATACAGCACTTTTAGGTGTTGTTAAATTGTATATAGTAACCCAAACAAATGTATGTTGTCGCTAAATCTTGGAGTTCTCTCTAGACTTTCTCTCCTCTGGTCCGGAAGCGTGTTCAGGAATCATCAGTAGATTCTGATCCACAGACCTCAGAGCCCGAGCTGGGGTGTAAGGCTGGATCAGATCAGTGATGTGAGGAGGAGCCTGACCATGAATAGATCTGATAGTAAGAACCAGAATTTTAAAGTTGATCCTGAAAGTAACTGGCAGCCAGTGAAGAGTTTTAAGGATCTGAGAAATGTGAGTTCTTCTACTAGAGCTGGTCAGAATACTCACAGCAGATATTTGTATTAACTGCAGGCAAGACAGCTCCTTCTTGTTTAGTCACAAGTTACAATAGTCCAAACGAGAAGACACAACGCATGGATTATAGGCCCCAGATCGTGTTGTGACAACATTTTCCTATGTTAAGTGGTTACAGTAACAATGACAATAGCATGTTACAACACGTTCCGGGCAATTTGCAAGAATTGAAAAACTTAAACTTAAATAGCTTACAATCGCACTAAGGATAAAAAGACCCCTAAATGTATATAGCATATAAACAAGTTAAATAGTTTTATTAACAAGAAAAATAACCTCTGTTACAACATGTTACAGTTAAAAGAACTGTTGAGTTTATATATTATAAAACAGTTGTGCAAAAAGATTCTGGTACTTTGATAATAATCACTACTCATCATGAATTCACAATTTTAAGACTTTAAAAAATAGATTCAAGACATTTCAATGCCAATTAAGGCCTTGTTTTCAAGGTTTTTATCTCTTGATATTAACAAGCAAAGTTCTCTTATTTTTCTGTGCCGAAGCGAGCACTTGACAACATCTCCCCGGGAGTCTTCTTATTATGGTACTTGTCATGGGAGCAAAAAAAAATGACAAGGAAGCAACAGAGTGGAAATAAGTGTGTGTTCAGTCCCAAGATGATATCAGAAGTGTAGGATGAGTTTTCGGCTTCAAACAGAATTCTGTCAGCTAAGCTCAACGAGTCTCTGCGAGCGAGCGCATCTGCATAACCACTTCCTCCACTTCTCTGCACTCCAGCTGAGTTGAAAGGAGCCGGTCGGCCGTCGCACTCCGGCGAACCTCGCCCGCCCGTCCCTAGCAGCTGTTAGTGGCAGCGCTGGACGCTCACCAAGAGTCGTCGTCGTGTCGCACCGACCTGCTCGTCTTGTGCGTCTCGACCAAACCACGAGCTGAAAATAGATCCCATCCTCATTTCACGCCTGGCGAAGCTTTAAATTCGCACCAGAGGCTGACGCTACATCATCTGCGACGCTAAGGCGCCAGTGGATTCTAAAGAAAAGAAAAGAAACTTGCGTTGTCTTAGAAATGTTTTTTTCTTCTCGGACAGATATTTCAAGAGCTAATACACCTTCGTCTTGGCACAGACGCTGAGAGCTTTTAAAAATTCTGATCAAACAACTCGGCCATCAAAACAATTTGCCAAAAACTGGATGAGTCACAGTCATGTTGGAGGGAAAAGACAATAACAAGCTGATGCAATTCATCTGAAAAACAACGGGAACATTTTCTTCAAACACGTTGTTTTTCTTGGATATTAGAAAGTGTTGTTGTGTTTTTATTAAATAAAAAAAAAGAATTTGGACTTTAATAAAAGGTACGAGGTGGTACATTTTCACTGAACGACTTCAGCTAGCAAGCTAAGCTAGCAAGTATCCGGTTCAGATTAAAGTGTCCTTTACTTTACATTAAGCAAAAAGTTAAATCATTTCCTTTATCATTTAAACTGATGTTGAAGGACATACATTTGTTTGGGAAAAGATGATAAAGACAGTTATATTTCAGATAAATAAAACAGACGTCGCACTTCCTGTTTCAGACAGTTGGTTCAATAACTGTCTCTTAGGCCCGCAACATAAATTGTTCAAATATATATACACCTTGTGTGATTGAGTTTTAATCCATGGCATTAAAATAATAATAAAAGAACATTCTTTCGCATCTATTATGCTTAATGGGTTCGTAAGTTTAAGTTCCACTAGTGATGGGTTGACTAATTAAAATGAACCTGGCATCATTTTTCAAACTTAGTGCCATCTAGTGGTCTTTAAAATAAAGACACTGTATCATGATACCTTATCAACTGTTTCATGAGGCCTCATAAAACCAACACTAAGCTTAACTGACAAATGAATAAAATCTAATCATAAGAAGGACCTGCTTGAGGGCTTGGCTCACCTTCAGTGACGTCACCTGGGGTCTTAAAACATGAAAATATATATATTATAAGACTTCTTGTTGTTTTTGAGAAACATATACACCCCTCCAACACTGAATCACACCAAAAACATACCACCCCAAAACTGAATCACACCAAAAACATACCACCCCAAAACTGAATCACACCAAAAACATATCACCCCAAAACTGAATAACACCAAAAACATACCACCCTAAAACTGAATCACACCGAAAACATATCACCCCAAAACTGAATAACACCAAAAACATACCACCCCAAAACTGAATAACACCAAAAACATACCACCCCAAAACTGAATCACACCAAAAACGTACCACCTCAACACTGATTCACGCCAAAAACATACTACACCAAAAACTTCAGCCCTAACAAATACACCAACACAACACAGAAACACACAGACGACAATAACACAGATACACACAAAAGTACACGCACACAAACACACATTAACACTTATAGCATATAGCATTAAAGGCACTGCCTTAATGACAAAAATCTTTGTTATTTTTGTATTATGTTTGTCCTTCAACATCAGTTTTACATCAATAATATCTGCCATGAAATGTCTCATCAAATGAATACTTCATTAATACTTCATAAAAGCCATTAATTACATCAACATGAGTTCAAATCCTTAAGTCCTAGTGGAGAACATTTTCCTCCAGATCTGCTCACCTCATTTCTTTCTATTTAAAACCAGCAGTCAGACTTGTCAAACTCAATCCAGCCCGATATTTTTCCTTCTCTGTCAGTCGACTCTTTCAATTTCAACAGAGCAAAGTGAAACGGTGAGCAGGAGCTGATGTGAGCGGTGGTCTCTGCTGGAGCTGCCAATTATTCCAAATACAATTTGCAGGATTGTAACTAAGAAAGAAAGTCAAGTAGGGTAGTCAAGGTAAATATCAACCCTTGTTTGTCCTGATGTCTCGGTAGGAAGTGCATGTATTCGTCCTAATATTCAATCTCTAGCTCCGACTCATCAGCGAGTGCTATTCACAGCAAGAGTGACGCAATTCTTCAGACGCGAGAGAAGATGAAAGCTGTGTTTTAGATTTTCTTCAAAGAACAAATGGCTCATAGCAACGCCTGTACTCTGAGGCTCCAGTCAGCAAAATACTTTATGTTGATGGCTAGTTACTAGTTGATTTACAACTTACAAAAAAACACTAAAACAATAAAAAATATTGTGAGGATAATCACACAAAACAAAACAAAAGCAACAACAAATACTCCAAAACCAAAAGACACACACTCCTACCACAAAAACATACCACCCCAAAACTGATACACAACAAAAACATATCACCTCAAAACTGATACACAACAAAAACATGTCACCTCAAAACTGATACACACCAAAAACATACCACCCCAATCTGAAAGACACCAAAAACATACCAACCCAACACTGATGCATGCCAAATACATACCACCCCAAAACTGAATCAGACCAAAAACATAACACCCCAATCCTGAAACACACCAAAAACATAACAACCCAAAACTGATACACACCAAAAACATGCCACCCCAAAACTGAATCACACCAAAATCATACAACCCCAAAAATGATAGACACCTAAAAAATTCCACCCCAAAACTGATCAAACCAAAAACATACCACCCCAACACTCATACACACCAAAATCATACCAACCCAACAATGACACACACCAAAAACATACCACCCCAAAGCTGATACACACCAAAAACATACCACCTCAACACTGAAACGCATCAAAAACATACCACACCAACACTCATACCAAAAACTTCCATCCCTAACAAAATACATGACCACAACACACATAGACAACAATAATGCAGATCGTGCAAACAAACAAACCTAAACACACACAAAAAAAAACAATAACCCAAAACAAAACCCTTACACAGTAACACACCCTTCCTTCCCCACATTACCAGAACAGAAACACACATCAAACTAAGTACAGCAGGACACAACAGGTTGGGCAATAATGTATTCAGTACTGATAGCTACAGTGGTGGCATAACCTCAGAACTCCTCTCCGAAACATTGTTTCACACCCACCTCTGCGCACCGCGTACCCTCTGTGAACATGAATCACCCGTAGCAACGTGAACTTCACACGGCGACCTCTACCTCTGATTCACCGCCAGCCTGGTCGGGAAATCAACAAGTTATAAAAAGGCAAAAAAAAGCAGCAGGACTCACTTTTGTGACTCGCACTCCAGGGCTGGTATCCATAGTAGCCGGTGATACGCAGTATTCTCTCCTCTATAGACGCGCTATTGATGTCCTCCACCGAGCGCGACGACTTGAGGTCCTCCTTGATGGCTTCGTCTATCACCAGGTACTTCAGCTGCCTGAGCTGCGGGCTGATGTCCGACAGCCTTCTCGGGCTCACGTCAGGCGACTTGCGCATCCCGCTGGGAGGAGAGAACAAGGGGGGTGATGCTGAAAAAGGAAGCCAGACCTGCTGGCTAGAGAAGCCTAAACTCTAGAGATGACTGTATTAGATCTGAGAGCTCGCTTGTTTCACAGCCAGCGGCCCGTGTTGCTCCTCCGCTGGTACAGTAACCAAATCTTCATCCTCCACTGCTCCTGCCTTAAAAAAAAGTGTGAAGACACTAAGGGAAAGTGACTGGTGTTGTTGTGCTGGGTAACTGTGCTTCTCACTGACGGAAGCTGGAAACTAATCCATCGCCAATGATTTGTAAAGATGGAGTCAAGTCAAGACAAGGCTTCAAGTTGAAATTTACTGTTTTTTAAGTTAAGTTAAAGTGTATGATTGTTTGGCATTTGGACAAAGAAACTGATCATATACCATGATTTATTATTTTGTGATAATGTGATTTGACACACATGGTGTCAATCTCTTTAGGGTCATTTTATGAAACCTTTGTCACTGTCCATTTTATGGACTTTCGACATAATAAAATCGACATAATAGAAATGTAAAAATATGCTAAATTGATGGTGGAAATTTAAAACTTTTTATATATAAATATTTATATTAATATTTATACATTCATTATTATATGCAATATTTAAAACGTTATTCATTTATTCTGTTTATACTATATTGCACTATTTTATTTAACTTATTAATATTTATATTTATACTTTTTATATATATTCATTCTGCTGTGTTTTTAACGGTTGCCAAGCAACGAAATTTCGTTGCTAGTTTCACTGCTGTTTTCTGTGCAATAACAAATAAAAGAAAGTTTATATGTTATTGCAAATATACTTTAGATTCCACTGTTTATTCTTACATAGAGTTATTAATATTACATTATAACATGCATATAACCTTTTAATTTTTTAATGAATTTCGTTCTATAAATTATATCTTGTCAAGCAGTTTTGGTCTTAACACTTGCATGTTCTGGCTATAACAAATATGCATTTAGGTGACATCGCAACATATGACACACTCACATCCTTTTGGAGCCAGGGTCTCAAGCAGTTCCCACACAAATTTGTTATTTTTTGTTGCTTGGATCCATTAAGAAAAAAAACAACTAAAAAACCTGACTTTCATAACAGAGAAACTGACAATGTTTTTATTTCAGATCTAATAAAGTAAAGTAAAGCAAATACTTCAATTGAACATTATACCTGCTAGCGTAGCTTAGCTAGTTTCAATCCTACTGGGGTGAATAACACTCTTTGTATTTTAAATATTAGAAACTTAATCATTTTAATATCCAAAATGAAAAACACACTCTGATATCTAATGTAGAGATTTTAGAATTTTTGTTTTACAGGAATACATTGAATGTCTTAAAATAAAGGTATGAAATAGGTGAGCATCTTATCCATTATGGAGTAATGAAGATTCTTTTGTTTATTCAAAAGTTATCTGGGTCAAAATGTAAAGGACGGAATTGATATAAATGTATCTATATATATTATATTATTATATACATAATATATGTTTAGATGGTTTGTCCTAAATGAAACGAGACAATTTTCCCACAATGACTCATTCACTACTGTATGACTATGGATGTTGACCTCTTAGAGGTCACCAAAACTACAACAACATTTTCATTAATTCATTTTACGCAGCTTATCCAAGGCCAGGTTACAGAGGCAGCTTTATCCACAAAAATAAGCCCAAGACACCTCAACTGGCCTTACAAATGTGGAGAAGCAGGAGTTGGATTTTAAGTCTCCCAAACACCGAGCTCTTCACTATCCAATAAACCTCAATCCACCATTTTTTTTGTTTTCAATCACAACTCCATCATGTCTCAGCTCCTTCTTCAAGACTCTCTATCTTTCTGTCAATTCCAACTTCATCTCTCCCTCACTCGTGAACAAGACCCCGAGGTACTTAAAACCTTCCACATGGAACCTAAAGCTTCAAACCATCAACATTGATGACAATATAAATAACTTACCAAGCTTTTAAATAGTGATCGTTCAATCATCTATACCAGGGGTGGGCAACAACATTTCCTCGGGAGTCACATGATTGTTAAAAGGGGCCGTCAAGCGAAAAGAAGGAAGGGTACAAATAAAGAATTTTATATGATGAAAAAATGTCAAGATAAATAAATGAATAAAAGGACGTTTGAAAAGAAGCTTAGGTTGAATTGGATTGAATAACATTTTATTATAATACATTTTATTTTAAGATTTTAAAAACATTGCATATTTCATATATTTTTACCATTTAAAATAAAATGCATCAAATGAAAAACAAGTGTTCTCGCTCTTTTTTAATTTCATTTTATTAACTTAAAAATATTTTTCTTTTATATACATTCTATTTAAAATTTCATATAAAAGCAACACAATAATTATAAAAACCAAAACACATAAAAAGGACTAATACAATTTTGAATAAAAGATAATCAAACAAAGATCTTCAGGAAAATAACAGTGATAGCATTGATGGAAACCGATATTAAACATTTCTAAATTGCCAGTTTTATAGTATTATTTTAAGTCCATGCGGGCCGCATAGATGGAGTCAGGGGGCTGTGTGTGGCCCCCCAGCCAAGGTCTGATTTATACCCTGAAAACTTATTTACATATTTTAACAGAATAATTTCACAATGAGTTAAAAGGATTTCTCACTCAGAATATTCACTTCTTTCACACAACAGTCCTACAGATATGAAATGAGAAATGTCAAAAATAAACACATAACCGTTTAATTAAAATTCAAATTAATTTACAATTTGATGTTATCGACTAGAGAATGGAACTATCGTTTTGTTTTTTACAATGCTCTCAAAAAGAGTTACATTTTGAGTTGGTTTGAGCACAAAAATAAATATTTAGTGTCTGTTTTAGTTGTATTAATTTTATTTATTTGTTTATTTTATTTTCTTATAATTATTTCTTTGTAGTGTGGTATTCCATTTTTTATAGATTCTTGGAAGTAAAAATTTGTCTTAAATCCATCTTTTCAAACCAAATTATACTTAAAAATAAGCTTAAAAAAATGACACGAGATAAGATTCAAGAAATAAAAGCTGGATTCTGCATTTGTCGACATTATATATAAAAAAAAAAACATCAGAGCAACAAGTCCACCTCCCTATCAAGTCTCAAAAAACGTCTTACATGGGCATCAAAGTGGTCGGGGGTCCGAGGTAGCACATGCAGTCCCGGTGAGGCCGTGCAACCCGGTCCCACACTGTCCCCTCTCCATCCCCGTACATCCTCAGAGCCACCGGTCCTGGTGCTACTGTGATCCCAGACCCTGCCTGCAGTGGAGGAGATCCATGGTCCTGCTCCTTCTCTCGCCCGCCAACATATGCCTGCTCGCTCCAACTCTCACTCCACTTAAGAGCAGCGAAGAGGGTGGAAACCGTCAACCAACGCCATCTACTGGTGGACGAGCTGAACTACAGATGGAACTATTACCACCACATTACTATTGATTCGATTAGAATCGCCTTGTTTGGTTTATTGATCACTTTTAACATTCACGGACTGTATCTAATGCTGGACAATAGTTCGATTTTCTAGTTCTGCCTGGTTCTGTCTTTCCTGAAGCAAAGGCAGAAATGTAATCTCTCCACCTGATCCAATGTTTGCCTGCTTTTCTTGACTTAAAGATGGAGAATTGGTCATAATCTGTGGATATAAACAATGTTTGTCCTCTCGGCTGATGGAGTGAATTATGCAAGATTATTTCTGAGAGACAGAAATATGTCTTTGATCAAACCAGCCACTATAATAAATTATGAGAATTGATTATTGTTATGTTTGAACTTTGATCACACAAATGTTGCTAATATTTAGATATATATATATTTAGGTAGAAATTATTTTATTACAGTTCAAAATGATTTAATTTTTATTAAAAAATGTTTTGAATCTAGTTCAAAATGATTCAATTTCGGTTAAAAGTTGTTTTATTCCAGTTCAAAATAATTCAATTTTGGTTAAAAATTGCTTTATTTCAGTTCAAAAGGATTTAATTTCAGTTCAAAAATGTTTGATTCCAGTTCAAAAAGATTCAATTCGGTTAAAAATTCCTTGATTTCATTCCAAATGATTTCATTTCAGTTCCAATTTTTTTTTATTCCAGTTCAAAATGATTCAATTTCGGTTAAAAATTGTTTGATTCCAGTTCAAAATGATTTATTTTGGGTTAGAAATTATTTGATTCTAGTTCAAAATGATTTATTTTTTATTAAAAATGATTTGAATCTTGTTCAAAATGATTCAATTTCGGTTAAATGTAATTTTTATTCCAGTTCAAAATGATTCAATTTCGGTCAAAAATTATTTGATTCCAGTTCAAAATGATTCAATTTCAGTTAACAAATGTTTGATTCCATTTCAAAATTATTCAATTTCGGTTAAAAATTGCTTGATTTCATTTCAAAATGATTTCATTTCAGTTCAAAAATTGTTTGATTTCAGTTCAAAATGATTCAATTTCGGTTAAAAATAGCTTAGTTTCAGTGGACAATTCTTATTAATGTTGATAATTGATGGGTTTTAGTTAATAATTGTTTGATTAGGGCGAATTATTGGTTCATTAAAGTAAAACAAATATTTGATTTCAATTCAAAATTGTGATCATATTTCAATTACATTTAACAAAAAACTAATAATTGACTGATTGCGGTTTATAATTGTGATTGCAGTTAAAAACAAAATGGTATATACCATATAAACCAAACCAAATTTGTGTACTATTGTATTAAAAGGTACAAATATTCACTGTAAACCAATTTTAAGGAAAATTTAATTTGATGAATTAAAAATTAAATTGAAAGAATATCAAACTCGTTCTCTCATGAAAAGTGTAATATAAAATATATAGTAACAATAGAGACATAGAGAGGTCGGCCTTACCTTGAGCGAGCAGGATAGTGTCCCAGGCAGGTCTCAGGTCTCTGGTCTCCTCGCTGCATTGCATCTGCATTCTGAGACCTCCTGACTGCAGAGAGCAGCACATTGACTGTTTTTTTTGGAAGACAGGTCTCGCATCGATCACTGACAAACCACACCTCGTACTGTGAAGGGGAACCTATGCTTACTCCAGCAAAAAAAAAGAAAAAAGAAAGTGGAATCAAGTCAACAACCTTCCGTCAAAAGTCTCAGGAGGAGAAGATCAAGTTCATCGAGCAGCTTCAGCCAAAGTCAAATCAATAGTCACAGTTTGGTTTGTGGCTACTACTGTGAGATACTAATAACTCTTCAACACACCCGCTCCTTTAATAGTTGTGTCCCAATGTTAAGATGACGAAAATTATCACAATTCTTTAAAAAATAATATTTCCAAATCTGTGATAATGCAAAAACACCCATGATCAATGTAATTTTACATTAAAGACATATAATTATAATAAATTAATAATGATTAAATCTGCTTTCAATATTATTGGATATTTATTAATTAATTAATTAATTATTGGTATTATTTATTGCATACAATACAATATAAATGCTTGAATAAGAACATGTAATTAAGAATAGTATAGATTATTTCCATTTAAAAGTAACTGTACTCTGTATTTGATAATAAATATAAAATTCAATATACGTGAACTCTTTTTACAATCATATTAAGATAATAAAATCAGCTTCTCATATTAGTTTTGTATGTACTACAATAATGTGAGTGTTTATTGTCGATGCATTTATAAATTACTAATGAAATAGACTCTGGTATATTATTCAATGTGGCCGCCCCAGCTCTTTCAAACAAACAGACAAGACTCTCCTTCAAAGTACTGTCCACAAAAGTGAAATAAATGTTACGTATTTCTTGGCTCTTGTTTCCAGTTTCACCGGCTTAGAACTGCACCAACACATCAATATTTAATGCAGCTCTCAGCCTGGATACAGTGTGAGAAACTGTAGCCAAATAGATACAGCACATTAAATCCCATTATTTACCAAGTATTTTTAAATCTCTTTTTTTAGCCCTCTTTATTTTTTATTAATTATTATCTTTCGCAGTGTCATGAAATCATTCATCACGTTCTAATCCCGTGCTGTGTTTGTAAAAAAAACCTGTTTGATGAAGCTCAGACAACAACAACACGAGCCTGTGGTGCGAAGATCCTGCGGGATTTCTTTAGGCTGCGTTTGTTATTCAGCAGCGTTGATTGTTAAGGTTGACACACAGCTGGAGAGCACACGGCAGAATATGGATGAGAGGACCTGAGGGTGGTTTTAATGCGTTCACATTTCAAGAGGGATACTCTCTTAACAAATCTCTTGTCTAATGTTGGCCTTGAGCTGCCTTTTTTGTACATTACATTGATAAACATGTTTATAACTATTTGATAACTTCAAAAACAACGTTTAAAATAATGGGTTTTGCTGTGTCGGGGCCGATAAAATCTCTAGAATGGAATCATTATTAAAGAAAATTATCATTTATCATGGACCTCACAAATATTGCAGTTGTTATTAAAAAGGGATTGTGTTCTTCCCGCCAGTAGATGCTCCATCATTCATATTTTCATTAGATTGAAACAGCAGCCGCTTCTCGTATCTCCTGAGGAGTCGAGTCTTACCGTGTAAGAAGCTGCTTCCGTGAGGGCTTTTGGTGTAATTGGTCACACTGTGTGATCACCCGGGACGATTTATAAGCAATTATACTTTGCTTGTTGTGTGTGGAAACATGAGGGAGGATTTATTACTTATCCTTGATATCAAGTTGACTAGTGGGTTGCAAGAACTCTGACACTTAAACTATCCAAACCGGAATTAAGCTCACTAGTGAACTAGTCATACCGTTTTACGTTACTAGTTTACAAGTAAAAGCAAAAAATTCACTGGGATCTGTTTTTTCTTTTCTCCAATAGTCTCACTTAAACTGTAAAATGACTTGAGATTCAAAATCACGTTAAATAAAATTGAATTGAATTGAACTAGTTTACTAGTTTCAATAAAATGGTTTATTAGGTTAACTCATAAGGTATAAGACACTGTGACTCTGGTCTGTGAAAGGTGCTTTACAAATAAAACTTACTTCCATGTAGTTGACCTCCCTTGTGAACATATGAGGATCAAATAATTAACCAGTGAACTAGTAACGGTCTTTATGTCAAATGTTTTCACTAGCTTAGGCGTAATTGACTTTACTGTTTCACTAGTGGGGGAGCATATTTGTTTACTAGACAACTAGTAACAACAATATAAAGACACTATTTATCTAGTTAGTCTGTTTTTTTACTCTTTAACATGTATGCAAGTTAACATGCTGCCTTTTCACCAGTAATTCTCAGGTCATGTTGGTCAAATATGTTTTGGGTTTGTAACTAGTTAACTAGTGCTCATTATGCCTTTCAATAGTGAACTACTGTAGTATACACTTTGAGGACCAGTATTTAACTAGTGCTGTTGCAAAAGGGTTTACTAGTGAACTAGTGACTGCCTTATTGTTAGTCCACTAGTAAACATGTTGGAATCCAAATAGTTCACTAGTAAACATATTGGAATAAAACTAGTTTACTAGTAAACAAATTGGAATAAGACTATTTCACTAGTAAACCTATTGGAATAAAACTAGTTCACTAGTAAACATGTTGTAATCAAAATAGTTCATTAGTAAACATATTGGACTATAACTAGGTCATTAGTAAACATATGGGAATAAGACTGGTTCATTAGTTAACATATTGGAATCAAACTAGTTCACTAGTAAACAAATTGGAATCAAACTAGTTCACTAGTAAACATGTTGTAATCAAAATATTTCATTAGTAAACAAATTGGACTATAACCAGTTCATTAGTAAACATATGGTAATCAAACTAGTTCACTAGTAAACAAATTGGAATCAAACTAGTTCACTAGTAAAAATATGGGAATACAACTAGTTCACTAGTAAACATATTGGAATCAAACTAGTTCACTAGAAAATGGTTGGTATAAAACTGGTTCACTAGTAAAGCTATTGGAATAAAACTTTTCACTAGTAAACATATTGGAATCAAACTAGTTCACTAGTAAGGGCAAAAACGGATGAAGTAATAAACTAGTGATCATACTGGTCTAAACTATATAACTAGTGAATGTTTTAGCCTACACTAGTAAACTAGTATAATAAAACGTTATGCAATAGTTCACTAGTAAGATTATTTTAGGTTTTACCAGTTTACGTGTCAGTTTTTGCAACACACCAGTCAACTTGTGGGTGTTGAAAACACGTGACATCAAGGATGAGGAACAGATCCTCACTCGGCTGCACATCAGAAGAGAAGAAATGTTCAGTCTCTTGTTTTCAGACCCTAAACATGCTGTTGTTTTTGTCAATCCTCCTTCTTTCACAACGAGACGTGGCTTATGGAAATACGAACCATAACTGGGAGGCCAGTCGTACAGGCTGCAGATACTTTTCCTGCAGAACAGGAGAGAAATAGCTCAAGAGTTTGCCTGCGGCGTCCAATTACCATCTTCCTCTGCTCGTCTCCTTGCCTCGCTCCTTCTGGTCCTGTCACTTTTCTCGCATGATATGCAAGACACAGTTAACTGGAGCAGAGTGTGGGCCCGGCTTTGTGTAAGACTAAAGATACATGGATATACTTTCTCATACCTCTGTGATTTAACATGGAAATACAACATCTTTTTACTCATCGTTAGATTTTGTTCTTTCACTATGAAGTCGATGTTTGGCTGAAGTGAGTTTTTTTTAAAACCTAGTTGTTGGATTAATGAGGTGACAAAATAATCTCAACAATGACTCAAGTACCATAATGAACTGGAGCAATTAGATTTAAGATTAGTTTAAGTTACACCTCCAAGTGAATCATGGACTAAAAGTAAATTATGATTCATTTAAATGTCTATAATTGTTTTTAATTCATTTTCTTATTTATTTTTTAATTAACTATCAAATCTTAACAATATCAATATCCAAACGTACATTTATTAAGACACTTAACAGTTTAAATAAAACTATATAGAGACCAACAGGTGCCAGCGAATCAACAATGATAGACATTGCGGGGTGAAAACTTTTAAAAACCCAGAAAGAAACCTTGAGCAGAACCTGTCTTCTGCTGTGACCAACTGGATGGGAGGAGAGAGACAGATGGGATGGATTACCAAGTATAAAAACATTAATTTCCCACCAATATTACTTCTATGTCTTTATCTTATCTACATTAATCAACACATTGTCTGATGTAAATTTGACGCTGGACTTTCCATAGACTGGCGTTAGCTCATTCACTGTTCTGCCTGTGGTTTGTCATCAACCTGCTCTGGATTTTTGCTATTTTGTTTGGATTTATTTAACATTGGAACTTGGACTAAGAGATCAGACTCGAAATTTGTTTGCTGCTATCTTGTGGTCCTTGTTAGTATTGCATTTTGGTTGGACTCCTGCTGTTTGTTTCTCTAAATTAAAACATGTTTGTTCATTTTATCTTGTGTCTTGTGCATTGTCTTTGGCACTCCTATGCATCTTTTATGAAATATTTATTTTACTATCTCGCTAATGGTACTGTGGTGAGGATGCCGAACAAAACTCCAGTTGACTTGTTAGATGTTGAGGGGAAAGTGTTCATAGTCTTGATGGATAATTATAAAAATGTATGCTGCAAGAGTTGGAGACTAGAGGCAGCAAACAGAAACAGTTGATAGTGGAAACGCTACTGCTTGAGGCCTCCTGTGCTGCTACAGTCCCAGTGTGTGTACGACGCAAGATATAAATAGAGTTGCTTCACCATCAGAAAGCAGTGCTCAGGGGCAGAAGCCAGCAGTTGCCTCAGCTCGACTACACCAACAACCCCGTCCTGAGAAGCGGCTTAAGCTTCGGATTTCTGTTGCACCTCACAAGTTCTTGGTTGCACCATTATTCCTTGATGCTAACCTGATCTGATGAAACCTTGATCATCCCAGAGTTTGAAAGTAAACCCGGGATTAGTTTTTTTGTGTGTTGCTTAATGGCACAAGGTCATGGCAGCATTTAAAAACGGATTCATAAGTCACTCATACTTACTACCAGCGAACCTAATGATATTAATCTATATTCTATATATTAAAAGCATTTATTTCCATACTTTAGTCAAGTTGAATTAAACAAGAAAGGATTAAGCTAATTTTATGCTATTTTTTCTCATATTTTAGAACCTGAAGTTGTTTTGTTTTTTTTGCATAAATCATTATATTCTTTATCAGAAGCTCTAGAGGTAATTTATTTAATAAAATCACCAGAAATCATTTTTCAGTATACTTATTAAAAAAAGACCAACAAATGTTTATTTTTTTAATCATATATATATAGAGTTTGTTTTAATAAATTATTCTTCTTTTTTCGCTCCAATGTTCTTTAGCTCAGAAAACAAATATTCTTGCCTTTAATGCAATTTTAACATCCAGCAAAGCCAAATTAACAACACCTTAACACAATAAAAATACACAACCGGAGCAGTTAATAAACCACCACTTTATTTGAGACACAATGATACTACAAAGCTCATGGATTTTTAAAATGAATGAAATGCTTTCGCTACATTGACACAGTAGCACGAAAAACAAACTGCACAAATTCAGTTCTATGCTGTTTTCAAATACTTAAATAAGCGTAAATAAATAACGTTGGTCCGAGGCATCACAGGCACATTTAAAAAGACACACTGCACATGAAGAAACTGCAGTGAAACAATGACAGTAGTGACGAGAGGATGACACGTTTCTCTTATCTAGCGTTTACTAGAAAACAGTAGCGTGGCTGACTCGAACAGATCGAATTAGAGATGACGGATACAGTGTTTGTGCTTCACACGTTCTGTTTTCAGTAAACACGCGACCATCTGTTGCGCAACCGTTCCCTTCTTGGTTGGCTTCAAGAAGATCTGACGTGGCTTCATGCGTCGACTCATTAAGATAAACATTTATAGCCACCAGTCGTTGAACTTATTTTAAATCTGTGATAAATAAGTCGTCATATAGCAGGTGCATTTATGCAAGTGAATAACAAAGGATCTCCAGGACCTCCATTCAAGGGTCCACACAGGGATTTCAACCGACAACTTTCTTCACTAGTCATCATGAGTAGGGATCTGATGAAGTAGTGTCATTATTTTCCACTAGATGGCGGTCTCTATTTCCCTTTGTTTTGAACAACTGTTCAAATGAAACATCACATCATGTTTAAACTGACGGCGCCACCTACTGACCTCTAAACGACATGACAGTGCTTCATGAAGCTTCGTCGTGCCCCATCACTAACTACGAGCTAACCAGTACCTAAAGTGTGTTCCCTTCTTTTGTGATGTAGCTTGAAAAAATATATACAATTTATACATTCAAATACAGTCATATTGCTCACAGCAATCATCAAGCCTTCTCAGGTGGAATATTTAAAGTAACATCTGCAGTCAGGATATCGTAAGAGAAATTTCCCTTTAGTATTCAGTTGCACCAATCAGTCCCTGTAGATGTACAAATTGACAAAGTCATGAGATGTGGACGGATTCCCTTTTTTTTTTACGCACAGTCAAGTCACAACTGTGTTATTTATCAAGAATATGAGCGGATAATTTTTTGTTTAAAACGTCTACGCTTGAAGTGCAAGTGACTTATTTTAAGATACTGCATTTACGCAAGTGCCCATACCCATAATGCATTGAGACATATATAAATATCAGAGATTATTTATCAGTAAAATGCAATTTAAGGACCTCAGTCTTAATTAAAAGGAATTAAAAAAGTACTGTCATTTGTTTAAGTACTTCAATAAATTATAAAAGATTATGATTTATCTCAGCAATTTAGTTTAGAGGACTTTTTACTTTTAAAAATGTTTTTATCCTAACTTTTCAAAAGTTATATTTTCGTCCTGCCTTCATTTTTTTGTGGTACCAGTCATTCTCAGCTACTGGAGCATGGGGTCGTCACTGGGAGTGGACAGGCTCGTCACACTGATGAAAAGTTGAGTTTTGTCCTCGGCGGGGATGACGGACATGTCGGAGACGGTGGTGAAGGCGAGGTGGTCGTGGTCCAGGATGGACAGCTGGTCGTTGGCCGTGTCCTTCTTCAGGTAGAACATCTTCCTCAGCTGCTTCAGCTGCTGCAGCTCGCAGAAGGTTTCCAGGACCACCAGCATGGCGACCAGGCCCGTGATCAGGTAAACTGTAGAATGAGAGAGAAATCATGACTTTCAAGTGCAAGTATTCGAACACTAGAGGGCGGTGTTCGTTTAATCATACAAACGACACAACTGTAACATGGTGATGGAAAAAACAATATAAAGACACACTATCATATTAAAAAAGCTGAAAATGTTTGGCGTGTTTGGCCAAAAATAGTCCCATGAGAAACTAAAAGAAATATCTTCTCGGCATAGTTAATTGATGCCTTCAGTATATCACATAACATAATGCTTGTAATAAGAAGACAAACACGATTATAAGCCTTTATAGCGACATCCATGAACCTTATAAATGCATAATAATGTTCCATGAACATGTTTTTTAGTTCAACACGTTCATAGAAAGTGTTTGCAATAACCACAAATGTGACTTTACGTCAGGGGTGACCAACTCTATCAAAAAAGAAGGGCCAAAAACGTTCAGAAATACAAAAAAAATGTATTCAATGGTGTATAATTACCATCAAATTTTCCTTAACCTCAGTTTTAAGGTTACCTGAAGTCTCTATATAGCAGATATAGCAAAGCGCACAAAATTCTCCTTCCCATGATGCAACACTAATAGACTCAGGGACTCATTCATTCTTCGTGCTATTAGACTGTTTAATTCTGAGTTTGGGGGCAGAAGTGGCGCAGAGAGATGATGATATTCTATGTTAATCTTTGTATCCTTTGTCTTTGTTGTCTGTTCTCTGATCTATGTTCTTTATCTTAGAAACGTTGTTCTTGTTCTGTATTGCTGTGTGCTGGCTGGAAAAATGATCTATCTATATCTTATATTTGAAATTCATAATCTTCGTTTCTTAGCTTTTATTTTTTATTTTTTACAATTACATCTCTAAACGTATATTAATATACATTGTGTTTCACACACTGTCCAGTCCTGTCTTAAATACTGCAATTAATATTTATTAATGCATCGATAAGACAGATGAATTTGCCCGTATTATCCAAACATTAATCACCCAAGTATCAAAGCTACATTTTTATTATTTTTAAGGGTGTGACTTTGTTTGCATTGCCTGTATTTATTCTGGGAAAAGAAATGGAACAGCTGATCGCATAAGTCAACAGAAAGTCCAATGTGCAAACATGGCATTAAACACTCGAAGACGTTTTTGTTCGGTCCCTCTATTGGCACTGACTACATTATTTTTACAAGCTTTGATTATGTGTCAGGATGCGTGACGTACACACCCACGCAAGGCAGGTGTTTCGGCATTTCAGCGAAGCGTTACACAAACATGAATGCATATCCACAACACAGAAGAATCTCACGATCCGTGCCTTTTTAATTGTAGCCGACTACAGGAATCTACAGGAATTCTATTCATTAAATTAATGAATTTAACAATGAAACCATTTATAAGCATGAGTCTGTGTTAATGTAAACATCTTCATATTACTCAATACCATTAATACCTATGTTTGAGTGAAGTGTGTACAGTTTTTGTATTTGTTGTGAGTTGACTTGAGTACTCATCAGAGTGGTATTTGTTGCGATAGATGAAACTACAGTTGTTTAAATTGTAGTGTCTGTGGTTGACTTATTAGTCATAATTTAAGTAGTAAATAGTCTTCAGTAGTGTTAATGAGGCATCATGAAACAGCTTACTAGATCTCCCTCTAAGTTCGTAAATGAATACTAAAGTAAGTAAGTAAGTAATTTTTATGTGTATTGTGTTTGTATAGCGCTTTTAAAGGAAATTTCTCTCACCATTTTCTGATCTGCTTTGACTAATTTACTAATTTATTAGAACTAGAAAATATGGATACACCTAATATTGCAACATGTTTTTATGGTAACATGCGGAAAATAGACATTACAAATATATAAAATTACTTTTTAGGGGTCACTTTCCATTCATGTTTTTATTTTTAATCATAGTTCTTTTATGTATTAAATTTGAATAAAATGTCTATAAAATAAAACATTTAATTTTTGCATTTACAAATAAAATACAAATATTGAAGATTTTATGCAATTAAACCTGGTATTAATCTTATTTTAATACTTAATTAGGCCATTATTATTATCATATAATGTATTTAATACTTCTTTTTTTTTTTTAAATAACCAGATTATTAAGTTATCCTGACATGACATGACATTGCCTGAGTCTCGTCTCGTCTTGACATGTCGAGGTACTATTTAAAGAGTAAAACTCGCAAAAAAGAGTGAAAAACAAACAGCATCTTGTTGTCGACAAATAACCCCAGGGCACCAAATAATTCAGCATTATGTTAAGCTTAACTTTCAATGCACTGAAACTTCTTTTTTTGACTACGGGATCAGTTGCACCGGAGAAAGGAATAAAAAAACGTAGTCAATTTAGAGAACATTATATGATAAAAGAGGTTAAGAAGAGAGTGCAGGCAGGGTGGAACTAACATGGACAACTGGCTGGGGCGAGGAGAAGCAACAAGTGTAAATTGTAAAAATTGGAATAAACATGGAAGCCTTTGTACTAATGTTATTTAAATCCACATGAGACTCCTTACTAATAATACTATGATGGATAATGCTAGTTCAGTTTACAATTTAATTTTGCTTTTATTAGATTGTTGTCTAGAAAGACCTGATGATGCTCGATGTTTTTATGTGGTTATTAGAAAGAGAACATGTTTACATAAGGTCATAATTTCAGCCAGAGGAGAGAAAAATAACATTGTTATGAAGCAACTTTCTTCCAATATTGACAACCCACTGCCAAGCTAACAAGGTTAGCGTTGCCTTGGCTCAGCACAATCATTGACAATCGAGTTGGAACCAGATAAAAAAAGCAATAAAAACATACTTAGGAGTTATTATTCTTGGTGGAATTGACCTCAATTGTTAAGCACAGTGTGAACGCATTCTTGAAGAAGACCATCTGAAACTCACCCGTGATTCCGACTTTGTAGAGCTCCCTAAATTTCTGGTTGGCGGACTCTCCGGGCACGTAGTCGCCCAGGCCGATGGTGCTGAGGGAAATGAAGCAGAAGTAGAACGACTCCAAAAAGTTCCAGTTGTCCTCCAGCGACGAGAAGATGGCCCCGGGGATGAGGAAGAAAAAGGCCACGGCGGACATGGCTAGGAGGGAGGCGTGGACGATGGCGACCAGAGGTTTGGAAAAGCCCCAGTGAGTGTGGAAGTACATGATGGGCCTGTGGGTGCAGTAGACCATGATCCTTTGCACCACAGCGGTGAGGAAGAGGAGGGTGAACGGGATGCCGATCACCGAGTAGATGATGCAGAAGGCTTTGCCAAGGTCCGACAGTGGAGCCGTGTGGCCGTAACCTAGGAAATAAAACGAAACCGGTTCACCCTAAATCATTTATACAAGACAAACATTTTAAATCGATGCTCTTCCTGGTCCCGGACTTGTCATACTACAAGTAATATTTTTCTTCCTCATTCACATTCCACGGGTTGATGTTACTAACAAGAATGCTGGGACTTTCCAGCAAGTATGTGTAAATTAAAAACATCCCTTTTCTCGTGAGTAAGACAACTTCCTGAGGAAACTCATTTAAAAGATTGAAATAGCTGAAAATAAAAGACTTAAAATCAAAGAAGTGGTAGGATTATAAATCCTAATATAAAAAATGAAATCTGGATATACAGTACCTAAAATACAAAATTATACATGTATAAGTGACATTAAAGTTGTAAAATCAATGTCTTTAATCTATGTTTGTGTCTGATATCTTCTTGGCCTCATGATCCAACATTTTGAAAGGAAGAGCAAGTGTACCTTCATTTTTTTTTACCACTCTATCGCTAGATATCGTTTTTAAATGTGTTTGTTTATTTGTAATGCATTACTATAATAAAAGGGTGAAAGTTATTTGACTTTTAAACACTATTTAATCTAATAAAATGATTTATTCCCAGTTTTCTTTACTTTTTGGTATTTTCCTTTTTAAGATCATCTGTTTTGCATGATATGTGAGACACCTTTGAAGTAACTTATTAACTTAGTACTTGATTAATAATAATACCAATTGAAACTTTGACACGATTCATTGTAAAGCGGCGGATAACAAATTTGAACAGCGAGGGTTAGTCAAGAAAAAACCTTTGAAAAAGTCAAACCAAAAGAATCTGATCTTATCATTAGCGTTGAGACACGGAGAAAAACACGCAGCTCGACGGTTCAAGTTATCGTACTCATCTGTGTATGTTGAAACCTCACTGATAACTGGCTGCCGACTCGGAGTAAAGTTCTTTAAATTGTCTGACAGACAAAGTATGAACGTTCAAAAGATACCGACTTTGCTCTCTGTTGATTCGAAGACTGTTGCCGCGAGATATTTTTTTTGTTTGCTCAGTTTCTTTCAAGAATCCTATCCAAAAAACCTTCATTTATTCAGTGTCTGCTTGTTTGTTCGTCAAACAAGGTTGCTAAATTGAATATCATGTTAGAGTCTTAACTGCCAGATTAAACTTTGAATGAACTCAAACTACTAAAGTACTTCATGAAGAGATATATATGTGTGTCACTACACAAGCTATTTATGATCAGTTGACTTAACTGGGCCTGGTAAGAATTAGATAAGATAAAGCAATAAAAAAAAAAAGAGGGAGAGCATTAACCCTATTTCCTGGTGCACACAGTGAATATAGAGCATTAAAATCATTAGATTGCTACATAAAAATACATGGTATTTAACTTTAACTCAGCATAAAATAAATGTGTCCGAAATCAGGCTTAAAGAGAAAATCCGTCCTTCAAGAAATATTTATTTTGAATTTATTAACTCAGATAACTAATAACAGTAATATGTCAGTGGGGTGCAGTGGGGTGCACGTTGATTTCTACCTTGTGTACTTAAGTTTTACAATTAAACAACAACAAGAGTAGTTTAAAACTAATGCTGCACATTATATTAGTCACTGTGTCAACATTCTTTTGAGCAGCAAGACAGAATGGACGTTTTTCTTTGAGTACTTTCTCTTTTATCCCTGTATATATAATTGCAGTATCAAGAATATGGTCCTAATACAATGTGGATCTGACTGATGGAAAAATGGGGTTAAACAGTACTTTTCTGTTGTGTTCTAAATTACACTACTTTACATAACCTGTTGAAACCTGAGCTTTTGTCCCATTTTTTTTTTTTTTTAGTGCAATATGAGACGAAAAACAGCCAAATACACAACATTGGACAATTAAAGTGTGCAAAAGTCCTTTTTGTAAAGAATTCAAAATGACCTTATATGTCGAGAAATGGCCTAATGCTACAATATCTTTGATGCTATATTAAACTCAGCATAATATGCTGGACAGATCATACGTTTCTGGAGGTTAAAACTGAGAGAAAACAGCAGGAACATGTACAAATAACTTTCCATTTGCTAAATCCTTAATATCAACATAGAATTCAGGTTTTTTTTACATTGCAAGATACTATTGACATTTTTTTTCCACTGATAAATATTGTATTTGATTATTGATCCGAAGACAAATGATATCAATGAACTGTGACAATCTAAAAAGCTGATTAAAATGATAACTTTTGACAAACAGTTATATCAAGCAGGAAGTATTTTATTTCATTATGCATTTTAAATGGCTCAATATTTTTCGCCTTGAGTCTTCGCAACTATAAAAACATCTTTAGCGATTTAAATGTAGTGCTCTGGGGCTCTTGATGATCCCTTCACACATTGGGTTGGCCACACACTTTTTTGTTTGTAGGACAAATGTTTTCTTTGGTTATAAAGAGGCCAGAGGTTCTAAAAGATGCAAATCGCGAATGGCTCTTCTTCGGGTGCAGAAGTGATGGTGTTTTCCTCACTTTCATATAACACTTCCCCTTCTTATCTCCACTTCCTCTTTTTTTTTTCATTTATAGCGCCACTGATTTATTATAAGAAAATTCAAAATTTGAAACCAAAACCAAGTTTTGTGGATAAGTACACCAAAGTTAAAACACAAACTAGTAACAATGACTCTAAACATCTGCTTAGAAAAGTGATAGCAAAGATATTGTAGTGGGTCGTCAAACCAAAAGACCAAAGTACTAAATAAGAATAAGTATGGACAAAATAAAAAAAATGGAATCCTATAAATAAAAATAAAGGTGAATAAAAAGTCACATATGTTTCATTACTCATCATGACTTAATAATAACATTTTAGTTATAGATGAATCATACCTTTTTTCAATAAAATTTGTAAATATCTGAATAATATATTGAAGAATTTAACAAAATATTGAGGCAATATAAAACTATTGTTTTATTGCAGGGATATATTATTTATTTTAAATTATTAGTTTCATTATCTATATGTAATTCTATGTTGCCACCACAATAACTCCAGTATTGTGTTTACAACAATGGCAACAAAGGTTTTCTGATCATGATTCTTTTGCACTTTCATTAAAAAGGGTTAATTCATGTTTAGTTTGTTTTTTTCTGTCACTTTCTTGTGTGTTATCTTACTTCCTTCTTGTATTCTATACTGCCACCACTATGCTGTGGTTACAACACTGGCAATTCAAGTTTCTGTTTCTGATAAATAAAACTTATATAGCCTACTCCCATCAGTATGTGTGAATGGCTGTCAAAGCGCTTTGTGACCCTGGTCTAGAAAGGTGCTATATAAATAGATATTATTATTATTATTATTATTATTATTATTATTATTATAATATAACAAACAATAAAACAGAAAGGGGACTCAAGAAACATTTGGACCTTAAATAAATAGACAATCCTTCATAAAACATCTTAAGACATTTTTATTCATGCAGGCTTTTCCTTGATTCCGTGTTATTCTCTGTGTTATCTTGACCTTTTAAGTATGTATTTTATTGAGTATTATTTGGATTGTTTAAGCGCTTTGTGAATCCTGGTCTAAATAAAAAGCACTCTATAAATATAAATGACTTACTTACAATACGTTTATTATAGTTGGATATTATAAATACCATGTTTAGACTTAGATTGTGTCATCTGGTTCTTTCTCTTTATGTTCTTGTTCTTATTTTATTTTGATATTTGATATTTTTTCAGATTTTTTCAGATATTTTCCACTGTCATTTCATGGGGGCCACTTGAATAAAGAACTTGAGGCCCCCCAGTAAGCACTACATTAATATCGTCATAGGAAATATAAATAGTATGTATTTTATTGAGTATTATTTTGATTGTTTAAGCGCTTTGTGATACTGGTCTAAAAAAAAGCCCTCTATAAATATGTATGACTTACTTACAATAAGTTTAAAGTATATTATAGTTGGATATTATAAATACCATGTTTAGACTTAGATTGTGTCATCTGGTTCTTTCTCTTTATGTTCTTGTCCTTATTTTGTTTTTGATTTATTTTTTATAAAAAATTGCTGTATGTATTGGCTATTGGAAAAAAAACAATTTCCCGAAGGAGACCTCCTGAGGGATCAATAAAGTTTTACCTTACCTTACCTTTATTTTTTCAGATATTTTCCACTGTCATTTCATGGGGGCCACCTGAATAAAGAACTTGAGGCCCCCCAGTTAAGAACTACATTAATATCGTCATAGGAATGATAAATAGTATGTATTTTATTTAATCTTGAATTACTTTTCCTTTCTATTTACATTTACGATGCTTTATTGTGCTGTAAAACCTGTATTATTTTTACAATCCAGCTTGATATTTAGTCGTGGTTCCAGCAGAGGCCTCAGCCGGACTCACCTGTGGTGGAGAGCACGGTGCTGGCGAAGAACAGGGACGAGGTGAAGTCCCAGTTCCAGTTGGAGGACGCGTTCTTCAGCACCGACACGCCGTAGCTGCTGGCGTCGAGCGCCTTCTCCAGGAAGCGTTCGAGTCGCTCCTCGGTGAGACAGTCGTTCTCCAGCAGGAACTGCTTCTTCATCGCCCGCAGCTCCTGCCGGAGCGCGTCCTCGTAGGGCAGCTCCACCGAGGAGAAGACCACCGCGCCGAACACCAGGTACAGGACATACCCGAGCAGCAGCGACACGAAGAACCACGTCGAGCGATGGTTCTGGATCAGACGGAAACACGAGCTGCTGGCCAGCGACTGGAGCATAGTGAAGAACCAAACAACCCTGACAAGATAATAATAATAATAATAATAAATACAAATACAAGTGCGGGGATGAACACAGGCGCCTGACGTCACAGAGGCAGGACAACACAATAAAGGATGTGGAACCTGCTCTGACACCTGCTGCGTTCACGTCGGTGGGAAATGTGAATAGCGATTGGGAAAGTACAGCGAGGAACTAAAATCGTGGAAAGTATGAGTTGGTGTTTTGAGTCGCAGGTGAAATACTACGTCACACAGTACAAGTGCGACACTATTTCTTTTTTCTTTTTTTTTAGAGAAAATCGATTCAGCACTTTTGCTTGTTTTGTTATTTGTATAAGGATTGGAAAAAACGACGTCTCGTGTTGCTTAAATAAATAAATGGATACCTTCGTTTTATTTCCCGTGTCTTTCTTTAAGTGTATATACTTAAAAGCGGAGTCGTTTAGCAACATATTTTCATTTATTGTTTGGTGTTAGATTTCGGTTCCCAAAATTCCGGGCTTCGTCGCTCAAGTGAAGGCATCAAATGATGTCGCGCTAACAAAGGCCGCTTGACGTAAGAGAACCTGTGTAGTCATAATAACATAGTCATTATTATTTAAAACATGTCGTGCATTCATCTGTTTAAAGGTTCTGGCGATGGAGATAATAATACAAACTGATGTTCTATAAATAATAAACACAATAATTAAAGTATGAACTTGTTTTTAATTGAGATTAAATTGGACTTTTCCTTTGTGCAATTTCACGCCTGATGAAATAATAAAAGACAGGTGAAATGATTCATGAATCATTATAAACTATGATGAATAACATCGCCTTCAGGCGGGTGTCGTACTCGCTCACAAAAGTGGCCAATTTTAAAAGCATGTCAGATCCAATGCCAATCGCAATTCTTAATAGTCAATGACTGACAGGGCAAAATGGAAGGTTACAGTTATCAATCTCCTCCTCGATTAAATCAAATTATGCCCCAAGTGCTATATATAATAAAAGGACTATTAGTAATCTTAGTCTGGATGGTTGACACTATTGATATAGTATTGGGGGCCCCAGGATGCAGCTGTGTAGTGAAGAAACTGTGTAATGATACTACCATCTAAATTTGAAAATGATGCCAGGTTTTAGTGAATCAGTGGATTAGAGCGAAAGCCTAGTGTGCCATCTAGTGGCCTTTCAAAATGAAGACACTGTAGTATAATACCTCATGCGCTGTTTCATGAGGCCCCATCACTAGTAAGATTAAATGTACCACCCCATATTCAAAACTGAAACTGTAATTCAGAGCGTTCAAACTTAATCACAACAGGGAACAATATATACATACATATACATATGATAGTCGATAAGTACCATAAGATAACTATAAGTACCTCTGTGTGTGGCTGGACAGTAAACTGGACTGGTCCTGCAACACAGACCATGTATATAAGAAAGTTCAGAGTAGACTGTACTTTCTGAGGAGACTTCGATCATTTAACATCTGCAAGAAACTCCTCTGCATGTTCTACCAGTCTGTGGTGGCCAGTGTCCTGTTCTATGCTGTGGTGTGTTGGGGTGGGAATGTATCCAGGAGGAGGGTCAACAGGTTGGACAGATTGATCAGAAAGGCTGGCTCTGTGGTTGGCATGAAGCTGGACTCACTGGTGACAGTTGCTGAGAGGAGATCATTGAACAAACTACTGTCCATCATGGATGATGACAGTCATCCTCTCAACACTGTCATCAGTGAGCAGAGAAGCAGATGAAGCATGAATGCTCCTTCCCAGGTGCAAAACAAATCGACTCAAGGACTCATTCATTCCTCGGGCTATTAAAGTTAGAGTAAATTAGAGTTCGGGGGCAGGAGTGGAGTAAAAGTATCTGGATGTTCTGTTCTATGTTAGTCTTTGTATCCTTTGTCTTTGTTATTTTTCTTTGATCGATGTTCTTTATCTTTAGACTTAGATCGTATCATCTTGTTCTTATTTTATTTAGATTTATTTTTTATGAAAAATTGCTGTGAAAAATTGTTGCGTTTTCTGTGGCTATTCGAAAACAAACAATTTCCCGAAGGAGATCTCCTGACGGATCAATAAAGTTTTACCTTACCTTACCTTAGGCTTGATTTATCTTAATTATCTTTGTGTTTGTCGTCCTTGCCCAAACAAATGTCTTTCCTTAGACATCATTTTTACTGATATTGGAAGTTGCTTTATAAAATATATTTTCATTATCTTATCTCAAAAACCTTAAGATCTTTATAGGTCACAAAGTTAACTTTAATCGACTTTGAGAAAACCATATCATATACTGTATGTAACATGACGCCCTCTGGCTCTCAACCAGCCGATCAAAGCAGAAGAGAAAATTTTTCTTTGTCCTTCATTGTGATGATTTAAATTATTATGGTGCAGGATAAACAGTACAATATACATAAAATAATCTAAGTTGTTGTTTCCTGCATGTAAAGAGAACATGTGCTGTATATACTTAAGCTACACTTGTTTCTTGCATAAAGTTCTTAAGCACTACACTGACTCCTTGAAGAAACATCAAGACATTTTTATTCGTGCAGGCTTTTCCTTGATTTTCTGAGACTCTTGTGTTTGTCTCTGTGTTGTCTTGACCTTTTAAGTATTTATTTTATTGAGTATTGTTTTGATTATTTAGGCGCTTTGTGACCCTGGTCTTGAAAAGCGCTCTACAAAAAAACAGTGGTAAGAAAGACACACTTACACTATCATTTTTATCATAATTAAATATGTTTTTGGGCTATGAGTAGAAATAAAGTAGGATATATTAAAAAAGAAACAGAATTGAAAAAATATGTTCAAGATTTACCAGTATATATTATGCAATACAAAGCATTTTTCACTAGAGGGCGCAGTTCACCATTCACTTTCTTTTTCATACACCTCTGTTACGTTCAGTTAAAGTTAAAGGTATATATATAACTATATTTCATATGACATTCTGTTTTATCTCAAATTAAATGCTCATTTTTTTTCTACACTAAGCAGCTGGAACGCTTTTCGATAGAATGCAACGTATTTACAAGCGTGATGCCATTTACAATGTCAATATAAACTGATTATATAATTTATAACTTAATCGTGATCCTTTTTTATTCTATTCATAAAAGTAGATACTTACACTGTGTTTTATTTTAAATAAAGAAACCAACTCGTCCACATTGACAAAATAAAGATTAAATGTATTTTTTGGAGTGTTTTTTTTTTTGTTTGTTTCTAAAAAATATTTGATTGTATTTTAATAACGATTACTATAAGTGTTTTTTTCTTTAAGTACTACACAACAGTGGGATCTCTCGTTCACCATTTAACGTTCACGTTAAAAGCCACTGTGGCTTAAGTTTGGAACAAAAGGGGAAAACAGTGTCCCAGACATGAGCCACCCGAGCCGCCGTAGTAATGCACTCGCCTGCTGAGGCACTCCTCAATGAGCTCTGGTGGAAAGATGGCGACAGCGTTTGCACAACCGAGAGTCTGCTGTGCCGGCGGACCGAAAGTGCTTCTCATGGAACAATAAACCCCCCTTTTGCAAAATTTTAACGGTGCAAAGTACGTCTAAAGGCGCCTAGACATGTTCCAGCTCATGCACGCTCGGGATTAAAGCGCCACTGCCTCGTTATGGAGCCTCCGGATCGCAACAAGCCCAGCAGCAGGTAAAACCCAGCAAGTCTAACCACCATCAGGACCTTTAGCGCTTTGCCAAATAGAGAGCCGATCGTGACACTGCTGTTCGCTGGATGGGGAAATGCTAGCGCATCCCGTAGCCTCGCACTTCCTGTCAAATAGTGAGACGCGCGCAGTTAATGCATTTTTTTTTTGCAACACTGGACTTGCAAACTTTTTCAGCGCATTCGCATCGTTTTTGCAACTGTATCCGGGTGACTCGTGGAGAAAAAACGAAAGAAATGCGATCCGAACGATGAGGTAGGGGTTGGTTATGGACGAGCTAGCTAGCGACGCTGCTAACTAACAGTGTATTGTTCACCAAGTTTACCAACAATGGTTTGCCGAGGCGAGGACGAGCGAGTAGAACGGTGCACATTCTCAAGTTGGAAAAACGACTAGTTTGTGTTTCTGTTCGACTCTATGCTCGTGCTTTTTTATTTATTTTTTTAAAAAAGCACAAACTTGTCTTTGCAATAGTTAGCATGTTGCTCATGTCTTTAGAGTTAACACGGCGCCTGTGTGTTGTGGTCCAGAAGTTGTTTTTGCAAAACCTAAGACGGTTTCTATTTCTGTATGCATCCCGTTTGCACAGCGCTGCCGTTGTTTTTATTTCTTTATTTTGTTGTTCAACTTCGTCATATTCCTGCAGCGAGCTGGTGTTAACATCTGAGAGTCGTCTCAGGAATCTGCTGTTGTGTCTCTCCGTCGTTTCTCTGCAGAACCACCTTATCATTGTGGTTGTTTTTTTTACCACTGACTTTTAAACAAGTGCACTTTATGTAATAGTTTTGAAGAAATCTGCTTTCCTGTTTATGTTGCATCGAAATTGCATTGACTGCATGTTTTTTAAATCCTGAATTATATGTAATGAATGCATGCATTGTATTGATTTAATGCACAAAATAATAGATTTATTACTTGCAAACTTAAAGTTGTAGTTCACCTAACATTTAAATTGTATTTTCTACTTCATGTCACCCATCTTTTTTGGAGAATTTTCATAGTAATCCTTGTCTTTTTTGGAGTAATAAGCAGAAAATACCATACGACGGTCGTGACCGTGGCTCACTATAACTTTTTTCTGCTTGTCTTGTTAAAGCGTCCAGTTTCTCAGTTCACGGTTACGCCATTGTCCGTGCACATGCACGAGTTTTACATTAAAAGCTTCCGCTGCAGACAAGCTTCAAATAATGCGTTCTAAAAACTTTTTGGAACAATTTCTTATGTTGAGAATTCAATACAAGATGGACGTAACAGACAAAGCAGTATGGATGTTTTTGGACGTTTTTTGGTGTGTGTTTTTGGACTAAGAAAAGTGAGCCCTGATCACTGCTGTCATACGGACATGCATTTCTGCCTGTAACTCCAAAAATGCACAGATTAAACCCTTGGCAGAATTTCTGGTGAACTATCTCTTTAAATGGGAATGCTGTGGAATAAATGCATGCGTTGTTCGTCTTAAATGCACACAACCAAAATATCTATTATTTGCAAATTGAAATTTCCTGCAACTATTGAAGGGTATTTGATAAGAGAAAATGTCTGATGGAGTCATTTAAAAGCAGAAGGCTTCTGTAGATCATATCTTGTTCCCAGAGTCACTCTGAAGACATTACGGCTCCAAAATGTTCCAATGATCTCAGGATGTGGTGTAATGTGTGTGTGTGTTCACTGTATAACAGCCTGGAGCCCGAGAGTCACTCGCAGCTCGAGATTGTAAATGACCAGGATCACAGCTTGTCGAATACAGATGGACCTTCTTCCTCAAGCGTTTTTTTCTCTGCCATCCTTTCTGCCCACACCTGACTCAGAGAATTTTCTCAAGTCATTCTGTTTTTTTTTTGTTGTTTTTTTTAAACATTGGCATCTTCGTGAGAGCATGTGATTGATGTGTGCCGAGTGAAAGCAGGAACATAAAATAACCTTTTCTCTTAGAGTTGCATTGCAGCATTCAAAAAAATGAAGTAGAGACTTCAGTCAGACTGATCTCATCTGAAAGGTGGAGCAGGATTGTTTCTACTCTGTATTTGTGGTGTAGCTGAGGTGACGGAACGTGTAATTTAAAGTTTACTTGTGGTGCCGTCTGCAAGCATCGTCTACATTTTGGATTACATGATAACCAGCGGACCAGAGTTTTTTCCCCCCTGTCTCTCCTTTTGTGGAATGATTTTTTTTAGTTCCCGAACTGTTCTGTGACTTTTATAAACACAGTGTATTCTGGCTTGTTTTTGCACAAGGACACCCTTCTGCTGTAGAAAGTTATGTATGCTTTACATATTTGCATGAAGGAGAGTCTGGGAGGTCACATTGTTCCAGGAATGGGTGGGGCCAAGTTCTTTGTGTTTGCTGTTTTCTATGGTACGTTTCTGTGGAATGATCAGCCCTGCATGTTTCAGCAGGGATCAACAGAAACTCAGAGATGCATGACACTGTTCGTGACCCCCCCCCCAAACGCTTTATCAGACTAGTGCCAAACGGTAATATGTGCACGACTAAAATAGAAAAAGTGTGCTCTTTCGAACCCGGTCAACTTCTCCTCCTCTTTCCTCGGTCTGAATGAAAAATCCCCTTTTTTAGTTTTCGGGCATTGTGAGCAAGCGTGCTCAGTAACCAGCTGTGTGCTATTCAGCTATGGGCCTCATGGGCCACGTGTCACCGCTATACAATGGTGTGCCCCTTCCCCGGTACAATAGTGTGGGTGGCTGGATGTCAAAGGTCAGCCCCCCCACCCCCTGACTCTGGCTAACCTTGCTATCAGTGCCGTGCAAAAAAGGCTCTCGAATTTGTGCTGTTTATTATGCACTAAGTGTTTCGGCCTGGAGGCTTTTTGCATTCCTTTGGCCTTTATTGGAGTCCCAATGAGCCATAAGATGAGCCATTGAGAGCAGCCAGACACCATCTGCAGTGATAATTTACTGCTGCAGATCAGCCAGAGACAGCTTGAAGAACACGGTGCAGCTATAGTGGCCTGCAGTGGCACAGGGCCCCCTGAACCAAGTTCTTTTTTTTTTTTTTTGTTTGATGAAATCACACAGTTTAACTGTAACCTTTGCACAAAGTGTGTCATAGCAACCTAACATATGCACAACAGCAATGGCGTCATCAGTTCCCCTGCTTGTCATTCCACAGTGATTAAGTCATCCTGTTCTGCACAGAGAAGCGTCTTTTAAAAATGGGTGTCGTTCCCCTTCTCACATGCTCGCGACTATTTCTGTCCCTCGGACTCCACGGATCAGCGCGGGGAATGTTTACAGATGTGAGCACAATTTGATCACGAGCGTGATATGTGCTCTCAGGCATATATAGCTTTTTGCAAATGCCCTTTTAATATAAGCTCTTTTCAGGCGCCTCCCACGTGAAATAGTTGTCTCATTGTGAGTGCAAGAGTAGTTGCAGTGTGTGCAGAACCTCTTTTCAAACGACTCAAAGTGTCCTTTCATGCACTTGTTTTTTTTTTTGTTTTTTTTTCTGCCTTCTCACAAGTTCTTTTTCTGCTTTGATGAAGGTCGTGCGGAATCATTCCGACGATTCTTGAGCAGATCTGAAGTCAAAGGATGTGCAGCAGCAGGTGTCTGTCTGCCGTCCTCGATCCACAGCTGCTCCAGAGGGACTGAGCGCGAGTGTGTTTTGAGGAGGGGGGGGGGGATAGAGACAGATTGGGCTTCATGGCAGATGGGCATTCGCTGCCTGAACTTTCCCTGCAACTCCTCAGCCAGCCAGTCTCTTTGTTGTCACATCTCCCCCGGTGAAAGTGCGCCAGACTTTTCAATTTCATATGGGCACGTGCAGGGGAGAATGCCTCTCAGCCAGATGATCGATGGGGTAACACATGGAGACCACCGAATAAAGACTCAAGTTTAATTCCCCCCCCCAACCCCACTCAACCTCTTCTTGCTCTTTGTTTTTGTCAGGGGGGTCAGACCGACCAACCTCTCCTTTTAATCCTATTAAAAACCCCTCAGAAAGCCTTTAGGCAACAAAGCCCTGACATGGTAATCTGCAAAAGCGTGCTTCTTGAACTTTTTTTTTCTTCACTCCTTTGTCAGCCTGGGAAGTGTTAATTTTAATCTTTAAATATCAATTGAAAACCACCCAAATATGTTGATAGAATTGTGATGTTGCTTAAGATCATGCAGTGAGTCTTAATGAGACTTTGTTTAGCTAAATAAACCTTTTTTAGTCTGCGCCACACTCTGTGACCACTTGTGCCTGGAAGTCTGTGGTTACACACAAAGACACTTGCTTTTGTTGGGTAGAAAAAATGTAAACAGAATCTGAACATCTTGTGCTTACTTAAAGCTAAAATCCTTGTCATGGTGGCAAGAAAATAAATGGCATTATTTACTTTTTCCCCAGGCAGGGAAACCGGGTGCAGGATGAATCGCAACCAAACGATTTGGACGACGCCTGGGACTGTCCCAGTGATGATGAAGAAGAGGCTGTGTATGGTACGTCGCCTCCAAATACCCCCCGCCAGATGAAGCGCATGTCCAGCAAGCATCAAAAGAACAGCCAAACGAAGAACAGCCAGACGAAAGGTTCTGGTCGTTCACCCAATAGTAAAGGTGAGTTCTACCCTTGGTCCAGACGGAATGAAACATGCTATGCTTTCTATATGAGGGATGGCAGAAAATATAAACTATCAGAAAAGATGGGAGCAAAAACAAAAGTGTTGTGTTCCTATTTTTGTTCAGTGAATTTTGGTTTCAAAATGAATCCAAGCAGTTACGACTTCATCAAGAGTAGGGCTGCACGATATTGGAAATGTATGCAATATTCGATATTGGTGTCTTGAATTGAGATAACGATATTAATGCGATATATATTTTTTTCTTTCACCTAAAAATTTGGCCACGTGCAGGTGCGAGTACTGTAGGGGAGGTCCGAGGGTTTGGATGAGGAATACAATGCGATATTTCATTTATTTCCGCGCTTCGGTGCTGACATGATCGGAGAAAAATGTAACTTATAACGCTCAGTTTCACGGGACTTGCATCGGTTTTCTGCGAAACTGAGCGACATCAGAGAGGAGCTGCCGGCGCGTCGCGATATCGCCAAATCAATAATAAATCTGACCTCATTGTACACGCACACAGTTTTTAAATGACCTGACGCTAACATCTTAGCTTATCAGCATACGACAGTTTACACCTGTTGGGAAGTTCAGCAATCTAATAAGAAAACAACTGAGATGAGATGAAAGGTTTTTACAATATGTTGCTTTAGCAAAGGGGGCACAGCTCACAGACGGATGTAAACGACAACGAGACATAGAAGTACAAATTTACAACTTTAAGGTAAGGTAAGGTAAAACCTTATTGATTGTTTGTTGATTGAAATTGTTTGTTTACAGAACGTGACACTGATTGGTCAAAGTGCGCGATTAAGAAACGCTTGATTTATACAATAAAAAATGATGCATTATCGATCTCGATATGGATATGGCACGTACAAATATCGCGATATTGATATTTTTCCGATATATCGTGCAGCCCTAATCAAGAGTCATGCAGTCTGTAGATTCTGCAACACCAGAGTCAAGTACTTCGGCGGTACTACTAATATATCCCCGATTTTACAGTAACACAATATATACTATTGTTTCCCTCTGCGTCCTTATACGTATGATATCAACAGATACTTGCCAATTCGAACCCATTCTTGTGAAAGAAGTTGGATTTTTGCTGAAACGGTTGAAGCTTCTCAGCCGGACAAAGCACTGGATTGTGAGAAAGATTTTCGTGCCAGTCTTGCTCACTTGTGGCTGCAGTCATTGTGGCGGAAAAACTCACAGCTGCATAGTGACAAACTTGTTAAGAATCTTGTGGCTTTTTGCACCTGTCAAAGTCCGAATAGTTCAAACATGACTCTTCTTCGATCTATGTGAAATAGTTTTTCAACAAGATGGAATGTAGCTACTATATATTTACCCTTAAACTGTACTTTGCACGCTAGGACAAGAAAAAAAGTAATTTTGGTGAGCAAATTGAGTCTATAACTTTATTTAAAGGGCAACTAATGTGAAAACTCAACTCACCAAACATACTGACATTTTCCAAATGTTGAAGTCTTCCTTTCCAAGATGTATTAAGTCCATTCATCCATCATGATAAAGTAATTACCTAATAAAGTTGTCCTCTGTCTGAAATCTCAGCGAACAAGAGGTTACGAGAGCGAAGCCCATTATGACGTAATAATGGGCATCGCTCCACCTCTAGCCAGCTGTTATTCGTAAACCCCGCTTTGTTTATACAACAAGTCCCTCCGAGGGGGAGACTTCTGGGATTGATGACGTACAGTGACATACCTAGATGCTTGACCAATCACAGCAGAGTGGCTGTGGTTATGGTAAAAAAGATTTAATATTCAAGCGTTTTCAGTTTTCTGGAAAATTTAACTTTAAATATTTCAACTAAAAATTAGTTTTCTATACACGGACACATAATGATGAGTACATTTTAAGATACACTTAAATCAATACATTAAACCCTCCATTACTTCTTTTGATTCTTGTATTCTATTGACTGTATGTTTAGAATATGCTGCATACCAAACATGTTTAAGAATTTAGCTTGAGGGCTGATCATTAAACTGTGAGGTGTCCAGAAGATAATAACTGAATAGTTTCCATGTCTTTGTGTGTTCTAGTGGACTTCAGCTCACCGGTACTGAAAGAGTTTACCAGGCCTGTGGAGGCACCAGAGGAGCACAGCTACAAGCTGGGCAAGAAGCAGAGATCCACCCAGCGGACTACTGAGAGAGACCACAAAAACACCTTTGAGGGCTCATTCATGTTGGACCCACTTTCCAAAAGTCCCTTTGGCGCCCTCAACATGGATCCCAGGAAGCATTACTTGAGCTTGGGCTGCAGCAGCTGCAAGCTTCCCGTCTCCATGCCACACTTGCGGACCCATCGCCAGACCTCCAGGACGGACTGTCCCGCCGACCGCCTTAAGTTCTTCGAAACGCTAAGACTGCTGCTCAAGCTCACGTCTATGTCCTCCAAGAGGAAGGAGAAAGAGCAGAGGGGCCCCGAGAACATGGCCTTCATGGGTCATAACAATGAAGTGATTTGGTTGGAGCTGCAGGCGTGGCACGCTCGCCGCTCCACCGGCGACCAGGACCTTTATCTTTTCACGGCGCGTCAAGCCATCCCCGACATTATCGAGGAGGTGCTGCAATTCAAGGTGAACTACGATAGCTTACGATTGGGGCCACAAGCGTCACACTGGGACTGTCAGTCTTTTTCTAAAGTAGAGACTACTGGACTAGAGAATCCACCTGCTGTAGTGGAGACCAACCACTGTGGAGTGGATCCTTGGGGGTTCAGCGCCGCCTCCCTGACCGGAGTCAACGCAGCAGAGCCTTTGGGTTCCGGCACCGAGTGCAGGGAACATCTGCAGAGGCAAAGGCAGGCTTTCGAGCAGGTCAAACGGGTGATGGAGCTGCTGGAGTCCGTGGAGGCGCTGTACCCGTCTCTGCAGGCCCTGCAGAAGGACTACGACAAGTATGCGGCTCGGGACTTCCAGGGCAGAGTGCAGGCGCTCTGCCTGTGGCTCAACATCACCCAGGACCTCAACCAGAAGCTGCGCGTCATGGCCACCGTCCTGGGCATCCACGATCTGTCGCGCATCGGCTGGCCCGTGTTCGAGATCCCCTCGCCCCGCTGCTCCCGGGGGAACGAAGAAGACGAGACTGAAGAGGACGACGGGGAGAACGACTCCACCGCCACCTTCACCGCCGAGAGCGACGGTGAGATCAGGGAGGACGAAGACACTGAACTCGCTCTGGAGGGAGAGATGTCCACCACGCTGACTCCTAAATTCGCCCGCCTGCTGTCGGAGGAAGAGTTTCTTCCGACGGCGGCGGCCGGCAGCGCAGAGGCGCCAGGAGGAGGAGGAGGCGTTTTCTGTCCCACAGCCATCTACCGACCATTTGTGGATAAAGCCTTGAAGCAGATGGGACTGCGTAAACTGATCCTCAGACTGCACAAAGTGATGGACCGATCGCTACAGAGGTCTCGTGCTGCACTGCTCTGCCACACTCCTGCATCAGAGGTTTGAAGCCCATCATCTTGTGCTTGCACCTCCATTCAAACTGTGTTGTGGTTGTACCGTATGAAAACGAAACATTTACCATTTGAAACATTTATTAAAAAATCAGATTTTATACAAGTAAGGTTAAAAAAAAAGGGTTCATAGAAGGTGAGAAAATAACCTTTTAATAAAATGATTCTTATTATTTAATTTAATGTAACTTGATTGTCAATACCTCGGAAGTAAATTGAGTCCATTTCTTACACTGCAGTAATAAAAAATAAAAAAAATTCTTTAAGAAGGCATAAAAACGTTTTTATTTACCTGAAAAACTGCAGTCGGTTAAATAATCAAGTAAAAAAAACAACACATTTTAACAATACTAACTAAAAGAAACGAATGAGAAACACATTTCACTTATTTCTTGCTAAATAAAATAACCTGAATACAAGTTATAACACAATTGAAACTATTATAAGGTTTTTTTTTCTATTTTTTGCCCTTTTTCCCTCCCGATTAAGATGAAGTTTTGAAAACAAACATACACTTTTGAATCAAGTTGGCGAGCTTAAGGCTCTTATTAAGGCCAGTGGTTAATAATAGCTACAGTTGTCTGCTAGCACAGCTAATAATAAAGCAACTACTATTATATATCGGTGTAATACAGTGATTTAAAGAATGAAGGCCAAGTGTGTGTCACTAGTATCCATTTCCTGGTGTTTTTTTTTAATCCGAATACAGCGTTTGAATCTCCATCTTTACTATGGTCAACCCATCTAGATTGACTAGACCTAAAAACAATTTACAGTATTTATTGAAGTAAAATACATTTTTAGAATTTGGTGACACTTGCTTTTGTAATACATTTGCTAAATGGAAAAGAGATGTTATTACAGTTCTTATGGGCTGTCAAGCTAAAGAAATATGTGATGAAGACAAAGCCTTATTATTATTATTATTTTTATTATTATCATTACTACCTAAAAATGCATATAAGCAAGTGATAAATAGAAGCTTTTAGGGAGGTAGTAATAAATATTATTATGATGCCATAAAATATTCATGCTTAAATTGATTGCCTTTCTCTACTGTATTTATAAGCAATTAGTTTAAATATAAATTGTGTAGCAACTTTAAGAAACGCATTCAAACTTGATTGTTTTCAAACTTCTAATAACTCAACTTAATTTTTCACAAAAGGGACAATTTCTCTTGTTTTGATTTGAGTACTATCGCAACGATCTTGAGTTACAGAATTTAACTTGCAGTGAATAATAATAAATAAATCCAAAATAAACTTACTTGTCCGCTTTAAGATATAATATCTACACAATCTGTTGTATACATCATCTGTGTGGCTAGGCTTTATGTCTAAACCTGTGTTCTGCATGTTTTCTTATTGCAGTTTCATATAACTTGCACCACCATAATGCAATGACATGCAAAGGAATCCATTGCATTTATAGCTTCTTTTTTGTAAGGCTTCTACAGAACTGTGACAAATCCTCAATTATTTACTTCCTCATACACTGCAGTTGCCGCCTTCCACTCCTTAAAAATACCTGTTTCACTTTTTAATCACTTACATGTGTATTTATTCCATCTGAAATCCATGGTTTAAAAAAAATATTTACAGATTAAGATTGATGTTTAATTCCTGGTGTTTTTTTTAATGCATGACTGACAGAATAGTGGGTGGACAGTCATGATGAATTTAAAATATATTCCATAACATTTATAATGGCAGTAAATGGCAACCAACCAAAATGAAAGATTGACTTATCAAACCTTCTAATTAGTTGAACTTTAGAGACGGTTATTCAGCTCAAGACTTCTTAAACTGTAAATGGAATGTGCAGACTTTTAGGATTGCCTCTGTGTTGTATGCGATTATGACATGGGGTGGCTGCGTAGGAAGGAATGTGAGGAGCGCTGACGCTCCAGCTGAAGAGTGACGAGGCAAAAGGATTAAACTGCACTCCTTGCTTTTTGTCATTTATGGGCTTGTCCATTATATGAGCAAATGACTGTGTAGAGCAACCATAAAAGAGATGATGAATGTGTTTCAATTCTTCTCTTGATATTTATGGTGATTTATTGTCGATGAATCATAAAATAATGTCACGTTTCCGTTTAGAAATAATTGTTTGAATTTCTTGTTCCAGTTTGCAGACTTCCCAGACCCCATGTTGTACAGCGACTACCTGCCAGAACTGTCCCGACACGTGACCTGCAGCGGCCGGACTCCTCCCGAGCTGGGAGCCGATCAGGTCTCGTGGGAGGATCTGCTGGACATGGACCTCCCGTCGTTCAGACCGGCTTTCCTCGTGCTCTGCAGAGTTCTGCTCAATGTCATCCACGAATGCCTTAAACTTCGACTTGAACAACGGCCCGCCGGAGAAGCTTCTCTGCTCAGCATCAAACAGGCAAGACGTTTGAGCAGCGCACATTCCTTTTGTGCTGATTAACTGGTGCAGTGCATTATGGGGGATGAGTAAAGGCAGTTTTTAATTTTTGATTTGTTTCATTAAATCGACATGTCAGTAGACTTGCAACTAGGAGTGGGCAAAAAAAATAGATGCCACAATATATCACAAAATTCTTTTTTTCACTATATTGTATAAATATTCACCGCTCTGTGTTGTTTTTTCCCTTTTAAAATCCTTTCTTTTTTTTTCGTGGTCCTTTGATGGTTTATATTTAGTGAATAAAGTGTGTATAGTCACACTTCCGGTCACATCCCCCGCTACTGAAAGAAAAAAGTAATCCCTTGAGATCCGAGGGAGGACTGAGGACAAGAGGATACAACAAGATCAACTCCAGCAGATCTTAAATCTGATTTCTTTTTGGCGTATTTTCATTTTAAAACTAATAAAAGTCATGCAGTCCATAAACAAGTACTCGAAAAATAACTTAAAATATAGCCTTGTTCCTACAGTATTGTATCGTTGACCCGATACGTATCACCTGATTCTTGACAACACACCCCCCCTTCTTGCAACCAGACAAAAAAGAAGCAAATGTTTCATTGATAAATCATCCTGTCAACCCAGCTTTACTGAGTGATGGTTATCCCGTCGCACCCTTTAGCATGACTCCTCTATCGCATGATGTAAAAACTCCCTTCGACACCTACACACAATTTTAAAACGGTGATTAACCCGCACGTACCATTTAACGTCGTGGGAGGAAACAGGAGTGTCTCAAGCATATTTGTCTGCCCTCAAAAAAAACAATCCTTGAAAATTAAAAGTCAACTTTGTGTCTTCTGCCCTGCAGTTGGTGCGCGAGTGCAAGGAGGTGCTCAAAGGCGGCCTCCTCATGAAGCAGTATTATCAGTTCATGCTTCGCGGCGTGGTGACCGACGCCCAGGGCCTGCAGACGAACGCCAACATCGACGAGTTCGAGGAGGATCTTCACAAGATGCTTGTGGTAAGCGTCAGTCATAACTAACGATAAGAGCTGAGGTTTGCTTTCGGTGCTCTTGGACTCCCCCTAGAGGTGTGATGTATACCGTGAAGACACAGATAAATGAGAGAGTGCCATCTAGTGGCCTTTCTAAATGAAGACACGGTATCATGATACCTCGTCAGCTGTTTCATGAGGCTCGTATTGTACAGTTTTTGTGACATTAATGTTGCTCCTCCAGGTGTACTTTGACTACATGCACAGCTGGATCCAGATGCTGCAGCAACTGCCTCAGGCCTCTCACAGTCTAAAGAACCTGCTGGAGGAGGAGTGGAATTTCACCAAGGTTATCACGCCATGCATCCGAGGAGGGGAAGCCCAGTCCGGGAAACTTTTCTGGTCAGTAGTTGTTGTAATACATACCCCCCCCCCGTCAGCTCGTCCCTCTTCCCTCATTGTGAACATGCAAGTTTGCTCTTTTTTTCCTCGCAGTGACATCGCTGGAATGCTGCTCAAATCCACTGGGGAATTCCTGGACGCTGGCCTGCAGAAGAGCGGCGATGAATTCTGGGAGAGTTCCGATGACAGCACGGTATCTGATGAGATGAGGTGAACTCAATAATCTTCAATGATAATATGAAGAAATGCATATACTTGTACATTATACGTCATAAGTTCAACATGAATACACTGATCCACTAGTCGTCATCAACCAATAACTAATATATATTTATGTTTTTTTTGCTGTGTCAAGGCGGTCCGTGATAGAAACTAGTCGATCACTGAAAGAGCTGTTTCACGAGGCGAGGGAAAGAGCATCAAAGGCCCTGGGCTTTGCCAAAATGCTTCGAAAGGTGAGACACTGCCCTAAATAAAACCCACAAGAAAGACAGAGAAAGGGCCTTGACCCACTTCGCGTGCTTGGATGAGGACAGTGTGTTCTAACGTGTTTATCACATGCAGGACCTGGAAGTCGCTGCTGGTTTCACCATAACGAACGGAGTGACCTGCCTCCTCGAGGCGCTGAAGAAGAGACACTATGTCAAGGTCTGTCTGGAGATTTCACTCGAACTCCTTCTGGTGGAAAACATGCTTCTTCACACCGACATCTTGATTTTGTTGCACAATAAGAGCAGGAGTGGGCAATTGAACTTGTTTCAAGAGCCACTTACACCTGAAGATGAAAGGAACTAAGATAGAGAAGCGTTGTTTAGACACCTGTACAACAAACATTTCAGAATATTAACAACACTAATTCTGCTGCCAGAAAGGTCTGTTTTCTCCTTTAGTATTTCTCCGTATACACATTTTAATTTAGGATAACCTTATGAAGAAAGAAGTGAGGGCACTTTGTCCAGGTCTAATAAATGAAGAGAACCTTTAGCAGCTGAGGTTTTACAACACAGAGACAAACCTCACACACATAACACACATGCATGCACAGACACAGCTTTGTTTTAATCGAGACTTGGACATATTGGTAGTTGAATAGGAACTGCTGCAGGAAATTGTGAAACTAATATTCCAGTACGTGAATTTACTTTCAAATTTGAGAAAAGTGAGGCTCAGGGGCACAAGGTCGGATAGAAACTCTTTTGTCTTTCATTACTTCTGTCTTTTAATTACAGTAGTTGAAAAAGTTATTTCTTTTTCATTAATTTACCTTTTTATAAGAATCTACTGCCCTTCAAGTTTACCAATATTTGAATATTATACTAATCTTCAGATATATATTCAAATAAATGGATACCCTTTAACTAGAACGGATTTTAAAAAAGCAATATTTTGTGAAATAAGCTCATTTAGAATAAATGTCATGGTTTGGTCACACTTTTTGATATCCTTCTTTGAAGCATTTTGCAGCAAGTTTTTTTTGTATATATTACGACCTTTAATATTTCATTCTTTCCTCATATTATGGCATCTTCATATTCATTTAAGCAAATAGTCCAAGTAAACAATGTGGCTGCTTTTCATATTTATTTTTCTACCCCTGATCTAGAGAGTGTAGTGTTGTTGTGGCTGCAGAGATGTAACCTTGTGTGCAAACCATCAAATCACCAATTCATTCATCATGACCCAGAAAGTGTAAAACGAGGGCAATTTAAACGACGAAAACAATTTCTGCATAGATTGTCTAACACTTTCCCCTTGATCGTCCGCTTCTATATTGACATTAATTCAATACTCGTTTGTCACCAGGTTCAGATTCCAGGCCTGGAGGAGTTGCAGGTTTTCGTCCCCTGCAGCTTAAAGGCTCAGCGACCTCTAATTCTGCAGCTGCTCAACGCTGCGGCGGGAAACGACTGCTCCAAAGAGCCCGACGAAATAGTGGAGGACGACGATGCCTACCTCCTCATGAGCAAGCACGGGGACGGAGACTCCGATTCGACCGACTCGGACTGGGCCCGGTGGGACGGAGAGCTCCTCAAACTGGTTCCCCAGATCGAAACCGTTGACACTCTGAGGGCTATGAAGGTTTGTTTCTAAGAGCAGGCCTGAGTGCGTGATTGTGAGTCTGACCGATTGTTGTTCTCAGGTGGCCAACATGCTGCTGATAGTGATGCAGTCGGCTCATCTGGTGGCTCAGAGGAAGGCTTTCCAGCAGTCCATGGATGATGTTCTCACTCTTAGTCAGGAGCAAACGTCAAGTCAGCCTCTGATCGCGAGTGCCCTGGAAGAACTGAAGGTACTTTCATGACCCAGCACTTTGAATGACAGCCATGGAAACATCCCTTTGTTGTATTAACTGCTACACGTCGAGTCAGACCAGGACTTCCCCAAGACTCTCACATGGAGCCGGAAAACACCATAATGGCATAAAGAAAGTGAAAACTTAAAGTCGAATGCAAAAAAAATCTTTATTAGAAGAAGCAGTTTTATTCATTAAAGGTATTTTAAATTCCAATTTTTAAAGCGTAGCTCGTATTAATGTCTATATTATATACTCATCCGTACGTTGTTCCTTCCAATGTATTTATTTTTTCATAATTATTAATGCTATTAATTAATTGTTACTTCATAAATTAAGTTTACATGTATTAAATATTAGTTAGAGGTTGACGAAGCCTCATGAAACAGCTGTGTAGTGAAGAGAGTGTATCTTGATACAGTGATACATGTATCATACTTGATACATACACTTTATTTTGAAAGGCCACTAGATGGTGCTCTAAGTTTGAAAATTATGCCAGGTTTCATATAATTTTATGTTACTAAAGTTAGGCATTTTAAGTTAAAGCGCCTTTACAGACACTGGTCACCAGCCAAAAGTTATAAAGCAGAGAGCGCCATCTTGTGGCCTTTCAAAATGAAGACACCGTGTCATGATGCCTCATCTGCTGTTTCATGAGGCCCCTATGGAACTTTCACAACCCATCACTAGTATATAGTAGGAAGTAATAACCGCTACTAATCGAACTGTAAAATTGCAGTATAAAATATTGTACTTGTGTCGTCACAAATATTTTAGGATTGGATGTAAAATAATGAGGTTTAAGTAACCAAATACCACTTGTAGATAATAACTGGGAAAAGTGGTGATATATGTGGCCCATCAGATTAAAACCATGAAATTGATGATGTTAAAAAATACTTTCTATGGTTTGAGGTCGTTCATCTTGACCCAAAAGCAACACAAAGGGATAAAACGATTACATTTTTTTTTCGCGCCTTCGTGTCACTGACCCTGAGCTAACACAAGGGTTAAGACTTGTATATAACTTTAAAATGTTTCTGTGCTGGACATTTTCTTTTTATTTATTTGATTAATATTAAAATCAAATCCTTGATGTCAAATGATCTATAATTACTTAAATTATTTTTGTTTTTGTCATTGCAAAATTACAGTGAGTAAAACTATAATATTGTAGAAAATGCACTTGTCCATTCAAGAACTTACGAAAGTCCCTCTCGCCATAGAATGAGGCCTTGCAGCTCTGCATAAAGATCAACACGGCCATCGACAGAGTGGAGTACATGTTCACCACGGAGTTCCAGGCAGAAGTGGAGGAGTCGGAGTCTGCCACGCTGCACCAGTACTACAGAGAGGCCATGATTCAGGGATACAACTTTGCCTTCGAGGTAAGAGGCAGCATATAGTGTTTATACTCATTGCATATGTGCGTGTGCTTGTCTGTCAGCATGAGTTATAATCCCCCAAAAATGCTGTTTAGAGTGAAACTCAACCCCACACTCTTCTTGCAGTACCACAAGGAGGTGGTGCGTCTGATGTCAGGGGAGTTCAGGCAGAGAATCGGCGAACGTTACATAGCCTTCGCCCGCAAGTGGATGACGTACGTCCTCACCAAGTGTGAGAGCGGCCGAGGCACTAAGCCCAGGTAATACATCTCTTTACACCCAACACTCTTTCAAATTCAAATCGAGATCAAATTTTAATAGAGTCCAATTTTCGAACGACTGAGGCTGTGATTTAGAAAAAAAACGGAAAAAACAAAATGCAACGCTGACTCTACAGTTGGTGAAAGCAAAATCAAAGAGACAAAGTTGCAATCACAGTTTTTTTTGCATTAAAAGGTGTAAAAATGTTTTGGGTTTTGCACTGTTGTCTGTGTGATTAATGTATAAATATTAGCTATATTTTCATTTCCAGTTGTGTTGGGCAGTGCTATGTTATTTATTGATTTTATTTCACAGTTTAAAATTTAAATAAAGATTTTATTTATTTATTTCAAATCTATTTATGTATCAGTGAATTAATCTAATTGATTCTATCCTACTTTGTGTTGGTCATACTACACAATGACTTGGATGGTATGACCAAAAAAACCCTATAATGCATCGCAATCGCAATGTTGGTAAAGTAAAAATGTGTGGTCATATTGAACATGAAACACTGAATTTTAATTTGCATTGGGCATAATGGGCATCTATTATATTAGTGATGGTTTGTTGAGGCCTTATGATACAGTGTCATCATTTTTGAAATTCCACTAGATGGCCTCATCAGTTTGATAGTGATGCCCACATTCATTTAATTATTTGATCAGAGCCCAATATTATAAAGCAGAGAGTGCCATCTAGTGGCCTTTCAAAATACAGACACTGTATCATGATACCTCATCAACCCATCAGTATAATTTATCATCGTGTTCAATTGTTATAACATTGTTGTCTTTCTTCCGACTGCATCATCTGATTTAAAATGTAAGAAAATGTAATTTAAATGTAATATATTTTGAATACCTAACATATTTACTGCATTGCAAGTCTCTGTTATGCAGCACATTCAATAACTGTTGTTCTTCTGCAGGTGGGCGACTCAGGGTTTCGATTTTCTTCAGGCCATTGAACCTGGCTTCATATCAGCACTACCGGAGGACGACTTCCTGGTAAATGTTCTGTTTTCGTCCTCACCTTCTGTGCTGCTGTCAAAACTATATGTACATGTTCTTCTTCTCGTCATCAGAACTTACAAGCGCTGATGAACGAATGTATCGGACATGTGATCGGCAAACCTCATAGTCCTGTTACTGGCCTGTACATTGGTAAGATACATTTCTCTGTGTTCGATGCAATTCAATTCATTTGAATCCTGCAGTTGATTCAGAACTCTGAGAATTCTGACCCGCTCCACTAGAAGAACTCCCATTTCTCCGATCCTTAAGACGCTTCACTGGCTTCCAGTTTCAACTTTAAAATTCTTAAGACGTTTTTATTTGTTCAGGCTTTTTTTCTTGATTTTCTGGAACTCCTGTTGTGTTATCAGTTTTATCTTGCCCTTTAAAGTATATATTTTATTGAGTATTGTTCTGATTGTTTAAGCGCTTTGTGACCCTGGTCTGGAAAAGCGCTATACAAATAAAAATGACTTACTTACTTATTTTATTTCTTTGGAGAAGCCTAGAAATTTTATATTATTTTAGGTAATTTAATGTATTTTATCCAATATGGGCGAAGTATGGCCTGGGGGCCACATGTGGCCTTCTGACTGTATTCATGCGGCCCTAAGGTCACAGGGCCTTCCTCTGACCACATGACTCTTGATGAAGTCGTAACTGTTTTCATTTTTCTGTAAACCAAAATATGTCCAAATATCGTCTTTAAAATCTGCTGGAGTGAACGGTATCCTCTCGTCCTCAGTCACACGGATCTTGAAGTATTTCAATGTTGCTTTAGCTGTAGAGTACATTTTCTTCTTTTTGTCATTTCACAGTTTGTCATTTTATTGTTTCCTTTAAGGAATTGGAAAAAAAAAGTTGATTTTTAATGATTTGTTTTTTCTCCTCAGCTCCGAGAAACAGCCCCCGTCCCGTCAAAGTCCCTCGCTGTCACAGCGACCCACCCAATCCAAATCTTTTTATCCCAAATGCTGAAGGTTTCAGGTTTGTTCTCAAATGTCACTTGGGTTTTCTAATGACTTCCTGCATGGCTTACCTTTCCTCTTTACTCGTGTTGCTGCTCCGTTTGGTTCAAGGTTCTGTGTGTTTGACTGTCTGTCCTTTTAACCAAAAAACGCACACCATCTACACACTTAAAAAAACTAGCCAAAAACTTGGCTCCTTCCCTTTTTTACCACGCAGCTCTCGAAGTCTCCCCTGCGACCTCCGGAATCAACTGTTACCTAATGGCCCTCGGGCTATCCCTCAGGGCCCCGAACACACCAAAGCAGCCAGCGGCAACCCCAATGAAGTCAGGTAGCAAAAACTCCCAAGTTATCTCATCCGAAAAAAACGAAACATGAAAACCACTTCATCTTAAGGAATATGAAATTGCTTCATTTACGACACAGCGTTGCATTTTCAAAGCAGTCGTTTCTGTACTAAAATGTACAGATCTGTCAGGATGCAGTATCAAACCACTCTTTCATTTCAACTCTGTATCATTCTATGCAGTTTTTCACTGTAGGAAAAAAATTGAAAAAATTGTGCGACAATGAATCTTAATTTAAAGTCTCTTAATTGCTATGAAAGAGCCTTTAATATGTTGATTTAAGTGTCTCTTAAATAGATCTTGGACTCTATTGTATCATCAGTATGTGTCTGTTTGTACAAAACTCTATTTTCATTTAAATAGTTACATTAGAAAATGTGCTTAAGCTTCGCCCACTTAAAAAGCTTCCTTTTTTCTGGAGATAAAATCTTGTTTACCATAGCCACTCCCACTCCACTGTGATTGGTCAAACATCAAGGTGTCATTAATCTCGGAAGTCTCCACTTCCAAGGGACTCATTCAATAAAGAAAGTGGGGAATGATTACAGTTGGCTGGAGGAGTGAACCCATTATTACGTCATAATGGACTCCGCTCTCGTAACCTCTCATCCGCTGAGATTTCAAACGGGGGGGAAGAGGGGAATTATATAAAGTAATAACTTCAAAACATCCTGGTGAAGGACTTACTACATCTTGGAGAGGAAGTTGGGTTTTAACATTAGTTGCCGTTTAAATAAATAAGTGGAAATATATGCAATATATAGACAATTATTTTTCAATGGAAAACATGGCTGACTTAGGAAAGGTCATATTAATACTGCAGTTATGATTGCACTCGTAGGAATACTGTAAATATTTTAATGTGCGGCGGGAACATGTAGGACACAAGATTTATTTATTTAAATGTTGTGTTATAAATCAGTTATAATGTCATGAATAAAATACAGCGTGTTGATGGCTGCAGATTATCTTGGTTTACTAGTCCTGTCTTCTGGTCTTTTCATCATCAATTCTATTCCAAATCTACAGCGACAGAGCTTCACAAACTAACAAGACTGGTGGCAGAATGTAGAATAACAAGCATAGATACTGCAATCCTTTAGTGGGCTGATGTTTTATTCAAGGCTTAGTGCTTTCAAATGAATCTCTGCTTTAGCTGCTGCTGTTAGATTCCTGGCTTCTGCTCCTGTCGTTTGAGTCGCTGTGACAAGTGTAATTATTCTCTGAATTGGCTGATGCATGCTGAACTGTTCAAGGTGCTCTTCTCTTGTGACTTCTACCAACAACATCTTGTCAAGCCGTAATGTTTTCCCCCCCCTCGTGACAATTCAGCCATTGAACCCTCACGATACATCTGTGAACTTGCAGAGGCTCCAGTTACCACGAGAATGACCGTCTGTCCTCAGTGGCCGCCGAGCTGCATTTTAAGTCCCTCAGTCGACACTCCAGTCCGACGGAGGACCGCGAAGGTTAGTGCTTCAATTTCCTTTTTGACTGATTTTTTTTTTGTTTTCAAAATATGTCCAAAAATTAGCTTTAAAATCTACATGAGTCAACTGTATCCTCTCATCTTTAGTCACCTGAATCTTGCAGTATTTCATTGTTGCATTAGCTGTGGATGATTTAATGACTGCCGCCACCTAGCGGCCGGAAGTTTAATTGCATTAAAAAAATAAACAACATTTGCATGTTTAATTAATACTTTGTTAAACACACTTTATTGAAATATACACCATAAAAGAACTATGATAACACATAAAATATGATTTGCAAGACGAAGAAATATTAAGCTCCTTTTATTCGTCCCTTCTTTTTGTGTTTTGTTTGATGGTCCCTTACAACAGTCAATTCAATTCAATTTTATTTAAAGTGTGTAATCATAACAGTGATACAGTTAAAGTAAGACTATAGTTGATTAAGGGAAAACGGATCCCAGCAATTCAACAATGAGCAACAGTCACGGTATATAATGTGGCCCCTGTGGAAATCTAATTGACCACCCCTGGATTTTAACGTTTTGGTTATTAAGTGTTAAAGCCTATTTTAATGATGTTAGTCTAATCCTGTGTCCTCACATTATTTCAACAGTATCTGTGCAAATGTTCTGAATAAATGAACTGTGTCTCTTTAGAGCCGACGTATCCTAAGGGAGACCCCAACAGTGCCACTCGCAGGAGCTGGGAGCTTCGTAACTTCATCAGTCAATCGAAGGGTGAGTATATTCCACTGTTGGTGACCTTTGAGAATGTAGAGTGTACCATTGACGGGTACACTCTCTCTTAAACACATGTCAAACTCATGGACGGTTGTCTGTAAATCAACATAGATGAATGTGAATTTATTTACAAGCAGCAGAGTCTAATCTCACCCGTCTTTCCGCATACAGACCAGGCGGCGAGACAAAGCCCCATGGAAGCCGTCCGTCGCTCCATCCGCAAGTTCGAGGACAAACGCTACGCCGTGATGAAGCAGCGCAACATCATCGGACAAGTGTGTCACACGCCGAAGTCGTACGACAACGTCATGCACGTTGGGCTCAGGAAGGTGACCTTCAAGTGGCAGAGGGGCAACAAGATAGGTGAGGAGCCCGGACGGCGTTTTTTTACAGTACGTTATTCCCGATTCCCAACTTTATTGACACTGCCTTTCGTGAACAGGCGAGGGACAATACGGGAAAGTCTACACCTGCATCAACGTCGACACTGGAGAGCTGATGGCCATGAAAGAGGTTTGTTCTGAACCAGGAGCTGTTTTAAAAAAACTAGAACATCCTCGTCTTATTGATTCTTGTCTTCATCAGATACGGTTCCAGCCCAACGATCACAAAACCATCAAAGAGACGGCGGACGAGCTGAAAATATTCGAAGGCATCAAACACCCCAACTTGGTGCGATACTTCGGAGTGGAGCTCCATCGGGTAAGACTTCGGTAGAAGTATAAGCAGGTGTTGGTGTTAAAGTTTCCCCACGCGGCTCCCAGGAGGAGATGTACATCTTCATGGAGTACTGTGACGAGGGCACGCTGGAGGAGGTCTCCAGGCTGGGCCTGCAGGAACACGTGATTCGACTGTACAGCAAACAGATCACGACCGCCATCAACGTCCTCCACGAGCACGGCATCGTCCATCGAGACATCAAGGGTGAGCGTTTGAGAAAGTTCTCATCATCTTTAAGTTGTGTTTCATTGACCTTTCCTCCACTGCAGGAGCGAACATATTCCTGACGTCGTCCGGCCTGATTAAACTGGGAGACTTCGGTTGCTCAGTGAAGTTGAGGAATAACACCCACACCATGCCCGGGGAGGTCAACAGTACACTGGGAACTGCAGGTTAGTTCTGACAGTTGAGCTGTTGTCCAAGAAGCAACGATTTTATTTGATTAAAAATATCGACATTTTACAAATAGTCGTTTTTTCAAAAAGAGAATATGACCAGAAAAGTAAGTGATTTAGGCAAAATCATATTCCAACATTGTTTAATTGAGGTGTGTATCGGTAAGAATCTAGCGATAAGAACAAGATTAGATCGGAAGTACTTGCCTGAGGACTCTGGTGTTGCAGAATTTACAGATCACCTGACTCTTGACGAGGTGGTTACTGTATCCTCTCATCCTCAGTCATCGCCGTTATCTCTCTGGATTTTATTGTATCTTTAACAGTGGAGGATGTAATAAAGTGGGAGTTTAATTGTCACACAAAAATTCACAGACGCTGTGAATATTTTCACATCAAAATAAATCGTATTTAAACATATGTTATTTTACACAATTTAAATATAATTAAATATAAACCATAAACGAAGAATAAACTACTTTTTTTAGAAAATGAATTGGTAAAGTGCATTTGAATATTGATACCGTATAATAACAAAATAAAATAAAAAAAATCGAGATGTGTTTACTCAAAAACCTTTTGTTTAACCATGTAAACGTAACCTCGTGCAACAACACTAAAGATAATTAAATATATTTGTTTCTGGCTCCTCCCGCTGTTTAAACTGTGTAATTGCAACATGCAAGCTTGTGCATTTGTTTACAACACAAGATAACAGTTGGTTTTTTTGAATGGGTTGTTTGTTCCTTGAACCTTAAAAAAGTTATCTCAGCATTTTAGTCATAATTTCAATAAATGAAACCGCCGTCTTGGACCCACTGAAGCTTGATGTTCGGGTGGTGACCGGAAGGGTCCAAATATATTTTTTTAATATAAGTTGCGCGAATGGTCTTTAAAATATATTTTAAAATATGTCATATTTCTACATGTTGCATGTTCCACTTTTCATGAATGAAACATTTATTTAATCTATTATTAGTTATTATCAATTAAATATGAATGCATAAAACGGACTTGCTTAGAATTATGAACTACAAAGTCTCTGAAAATAACAAAACATTTTCATAGTACATTTTATAAACTTTAAGCCGCTTTTTCAACCAAACCTAATACAGGAAAAAGAAGAAAAGTCTGAGTCAAGTCTATGTAACCATCATCTAAAAACTCTAGATGAGAAAACATCCAAGGTGGAACTGAACTAATTGGTTGGATATTTTTGTGACCCGAGTTTATTTTTCTTCATCCAGCCTACATGGCGCCTGAAGTCATCACACGAGCGAAGGGCGAAGGTCATGGCAGAGCCGCAGACATCTGGAGTCTGGGCTGCGTCCTCATCGAGATGGTGACCGGGAAGGTAATGATTCTGCTTCAACTCCTGGGATTAACAAAACAAAAAAAATTGAGCAACCTCTCGGAGATGGTTGCAAATGTCAGACGTTGATCGGATCTTTCCCTCGCAGAGACCCTGGCACGAGTACGAACACAACTTTCAGATCATGTACAAAGTGGGGATGGGTCACAAACCTCCCATCCCAGAGAAACTGAGCACAGAGGGGAAGGACTACCTGGCTCACTGTCTGGAGAGCGAGCCCAAGCGACGCTGGACGGCAAGCATGTTGCTCGACCACCCCTTCGTCAAGGTGAGTCGACTCAAGATCTCTCTCGTGTTGAACTTTCTCTTGACTTTCTCGTGCTTTGCAGGTTTGTACGGACGAGGAGTAGAAACGACTCTTCAGGGTTTACACGAGAACGCACTACTGTACACGCTGTTGGACAAACTGTGGAGGAGGTTTGACTGAAGGCACATGGAGTTAAACTGAGGAAAACTCGTCATTTCAGGGGACCCCGAGCGATGGCGGCGCCCGCCGACCGACGCGAGGAGGCCCCCGAGACTGTAGATATTGTACGGATAAATATTTGGCTTTAATTCTTGTACAAACAATATTGTAATTATTGCCACGTTTGTTTCCGACTGGGAAGAAACCTCTGAAAATGCTTTGAGGAATACTTTTTATAAAGAGAGTTGGGGCGGGGGGCGGGGGGGGTTAACCTATGGCACTTTTAAACTGTTCTCCTGAAGGGGCAGTTGTAGAGAAGAGGGAGGGGGGAGTGGGGGGGGGAGGTCAGTTAACCCCTCACAGAATGGAAGGAAAACCTTGTTTAACCTTTTTATGAATTACGAAACCATCAACTTAATTTATCTGGTTTGGCCTGCAGAAGGAAGGATCTCGTTCGTTTCTCGTTTCTTTTTAATGTAATTTTATTTGATGAGGAGTCCGGTTATCAGTTCTAATTGAGACACAATGTGGGGGGGGACTGGTGTCCCCCTCCCTCGCTGCTGAACACACACACAGACATCCACACACACACACGACAAACACAACTCCTGTTCCTTTGCTGCTCTGACAGTGTTGTATCTACAAAACATATTAATAAATCAATCTTTTAAGACTCGTGTGTGTTGTATGCAAAATGAAAAGAAACCTTGAATCATACACAAGATGTTCTATGCATCGAATTCCACGTCTGATGTGTTTTAAATGCATACATTAGTACTTTAATCAAGTATTTTCTGGCCTTAAATGTTGGTCACCAAATTATGTTTCTCTTTTCAATGCATGTTAAATCCCTCCATCTTACTCTTTATTGTAATGTTGTTCACCGTACCTATTAAATAGTTAATGTTTTTTCCCCTAAAATAAATAATGTAATGCATATTATGATGAGACCTATCTCTGCAGGATCTGAACTTTGATCCATGAAAGCGGATGTTTAATACATTTTAATTGTGCTGATAAATCCTGCAATAATAGCAGGTCAAATCTGTAACTCAATTTCTTTATCCTCAACAACTTAAATATTTACAACTTTTAACGTGTTCATGCTCACATTTTTCTTTGTCTGAACTTCACATTTAAGTTGTAAACATTCTTCTTCCTAGAGATTCTTGACGTGCAAATGCTTTACAATTCTTAAACATTTCATTGAATCATTTTACAAAATAAACTTTATATTCTACGATTTATATCTTAATTCCTCAACTACTTGTTGTCCTCATAGTTCAACCCAAACAAATAATACAAAAATACAAATTAATTTGATTATTGTGGAACTGAAATATTTTATTATTTTTTGATGTACCTTTCAAAACATCTTTTTTTTTGGAATATGTTTTAAAAATGGATCGTTACTTCGTTATCTCACTCAAATGCGTGTGTCACATATCACCGACAGGGGGCAGAGTTGCGTTGTATTTGCGGCTTTCTTGACCCGAAATGAACTTTCTGATCTGAATTTGGCTTTTCTTTTTATTTGTTAATATTCGTTAAACTCATTGAATATCATCCTAATATTTAAGCTCTCTAATGGTTGAGAATGTATTGGAACCTTTGAGAATAAATTAATGTATCAAAAGTGAACTGAAAAACCACAACTGTGCTACAAAAAAATACAGATTGTTTAACAAAAACAACGGCACCATGAGATATTTTTAATAATGACATTAAAAACTGAACATATGATGATGTAGCTCGAGCAATACAGATGAAGCTGGATGACAAAAAAAAAAATACAACTTCCTGCAGGTGAACTTATGGTGAAAGAAACGTATCAGTCAAAGTTCAAGTCACACTTTTGATTCTCAGCTGCTCGGGTTCCTTCCTGTTCTTCGCCCCGAGAGCCAGTTCTTGCTCATCTCTCTTTACATTGTTAAAGGCAAGATCATCAGAGCATGTCTCCGCTTGTTCTTCTCTGGTCGCACCCGACTCGTGTATCTCTGCTGGCGGTGAGTCGTCCTCTTCACTTGCTCGGAGGAACTCTGTTGTTCCCATAAGTCGACGCCCGGCCTATTTCAGTTTGTCCGATCATCCAACCGAAGCCAACGGAGCCTGGGAAGAGATGCACCGTGATGTTTGCTGATGATATATGATTATTATTATATATGATTTGTACACAATTTTGTAGAAGATGAGATGAAGAAGAATAAACATGAATTAGACCCACACGGGTGTCAAACTGGTCCAGAAAAGGGCCGAGACGGTGCAGGTTTTTGTTCCAACCAGTCAAGCACACATGGGTTAACGAATCAGGTGTCGGCTTAAACAAAACACCTGACTTGCAATTAATTGATTACTGTCTTCAGGCGCCTGATTGGTTCAACTATATGTGCTTCACAGGTTGGATCCAAAACCTGCACCGTCTCGGCCCTTTTCTGGACCAGTTTGACACCTGTGATTATTAGAGTATTTAAAGTTTGTCAGAGGTGAAGAAGAGAGTGCAGTCAGGGTGGTGCGAATGACACGACTGTGATTTGTAATTGAATGTATGGCAGTGGTCCCCAACCCTTGTGTCCGGGGACTGGTACAAGTCGGTAAAGCATCTATTACCGGGCCACCCCGAAAGAAAAATGTATTTATATAATATCTGTTCTATAGATTACTACTGTCTGAAACGTGTTTTATTCTGAAATAACACCAGATTATTCTGGAATAATATTAACGTGTGAGTCTTGGCGCGTCAGCTCGGTTTTATAAATGGATAATGATATAATGATGCGAAAAACAAAAACTTGCTGACACAATGGCACGGTGTCTCTCAAAGCTAGAAGACACACACATACAGAACATCATCATCGGCATACAATCGAATATGCCTACATGCACCAAAAACTTGCTGTAACTAGTCCGGAGATCTTGCTGAGTCAGCGTTATGGTGAGATGTATTTTTCATGCTTTTTTCATTTATACTTTTAAGTCTAAAGATCCCTCCATGGATATAATGCTAGCATTAAACAAATATAGTTTGTATAGTTTGGAGTAATTATCTTATTATCCAAATGAGGTCCACTGGCTTTATTCATGCAGCTGCTCGTGAGGTGAAACCGATCATGCGAAAATGTTTCCGGTAGCAAATTAGCAAGTGAATTTGGTACTTATTCTAATTATTCATCACTACTTCAATTCTAATTCGTATTTGACTTGTGACTGAGAGGTTGTCGGTTCAACCCTAGCTGCGGGCGTGTTTATGTTTTGTTTTTACATTTGTTGGAAATCTTTAAAATAAAACAACACTTTGAAATGTGTATTTAAATTCCAAACAAAATCAAAACAGTAGCTTAAAGTTTCAATCTTCACACAGAAATGTATGACAAAGAATTGAATGTAGTTTCATTCAAAGCTAATTTGTACTTATAATGCTTACTCATCCAATAAATATATATATTAAAAAAATGCTTTTTTTTTAAATTGTAATTATTATTGCTCCGAATTGAATCTGAAAGTACAGCCAAAGTCATTTAAAAAATATTTGGAATAAAATAATCATCATATATATCTTGTTTTCAACGTTATTTTATTGATTATTTTGAATTAAAACATTTATAAATTAAAACAATATTATAATAATAATAATAATAATATCAAAGTTTTATGATCATTTTCTGTTTTATTTTATTTTATTTGAAAGCAGAGATAATGGGATCTCATTTAAAAAAAATGTAACTATTGTGTACTTACTGTACTATTACTAAGTACTATGTAACAACCACATGCTTCTCATAAAACCAGCCTCTCAGGGGAAGTTAAAGTAAAGCGTGGATGTTGAGTTGTTAAGTCAAACTTACATCACGGTCAAATCAGCTGCTTGGAAAAAACATTATTAGGGAGAAACAAATTGGATTTAGTCAGATAAAGTGTGAGAGGCGCGAGAACACCGTTGGGGATCAGGAGTACCTGCCATGCAGAGGACCAGGGAGACCGCCATGGTGGTCAGAGATCCACAGCTGGAGAGGTAGGACAGCAGGAGGCCCAGAGGGTACATCAGCAGGCAGGACCAGAACAACCAGTTGATCAGGGACCAGGGCCGGCGTGGAGGACTGGTGACGGGCCCGGGGAAGTGTCCCGTTTGCACGTACTGTTCTTGGAAACCATCCTGAGGAAACATTCGACAGTGTGAACCCACATGGATAAAAAAAATAGTTGGTTTTGCGTGTGAGCACATCACTGGTCTCTCTTTCTGTGTCCCTTCAGATACTGATTTATCCTCACATCTAATGTATTTATTTATTAAATGTTCTTAAAGAAAGGACGAGAACCTTCTCCTGGTAGAGTTTGTGAAGCCAAGCTGCACATTCTGCCTCGTCTTCGGGGATCAACTCCAGCGGGATTCTCCTGTGTGGCGATGAAGAGTTTAGAAATTAGATGAAAAATCAAACCTGAAAAAACTGTTTTTATATATTTAATATATTTTTAATGGTCTACCAAAATGACATATACATATGTGATTGGCCATTTGAAAAAGACTTCACAGTTGAAATAATACTAAGAGAAAAACAAGTCTAAGGAAATCCTTTAAACGGACAGAAACCTCAGCCAGAACTAGACTATGTACGAACGACCTTCAGCTATATGTTTACATTTATATAAAAAAATATGTAAAAATGAATACAGGTATTAAATATATGTTGTAAATATTTAATTTCCTTAGATTATTTAAATGCTTGCATCTCCTAGATTGACATATTATAATGTATACAATTATATTAATTGCTTTGAATAAAAATAATATATAAAATATACTTAAAATAAATATATTTGTTAAATATATTGGTTCACTGATCTCCCTAAGTGCTAAATAAAATTATTAAAATAATATGTGTAAACTGGTCTTTCAATACAAATAAGACAATGCAGATAAAATAAAATATAAAAATAAAATTGCATAAATATACGAATTAAACATAGATAAATGTATTAGTTTACTGATCTTACTAAGTGCTAAATAAAATTATTAAATTGATCTTCTCTGTGTGTTAGAAGATTCTGTGGGATCATAAAATATAGACAAAAAATGGAATTAAATAGATACAGACGGAAGTCAATTAAAGAAAGATTACATTTTCAAATAATAACATTTAAATATCAATAATCATAATGACATTTATACATTTATACATTAAAACCTTGTAGAAAAATTTCACATATTTGTCTCATGAGTTTGTGAAATGTTACTTTTATAACTTGGACACGTACTGGTTGGATTAACATGAAAATATTATTCTATTCTTCTTCACCTGACGTATAAATCTGCGTGATATTTCTTCCCGTTGAGAATTCCACGGAGCGTCGGCGTCTCCTTATCTCTGAAGTTGAGCGTGGAGTCGTACACGGCGGCGACTGAACAAAAGAAACGAGTTGAGCTGATGGAAGGAGCCGAAGGTGCAAACGTGAGATTCTCACCTGTTCCTCTGAGGTTCTGGACGGTGAGCCAGAATCCCTTGGTTCTTGGGAGGAGATGATGCTTGAGCTTGGGCAGACCCTTGCTCTCGGCCACCTGCATGCTGACCTCGTGCTTCTTCTGGGTGAAGCGGGTTCCTTCGCAGTGGAGCAGAAACTAGTAGCAGAAAAAGAGAGAGTTAAAGTGAAACAAAAGTTTTCTTCACTGACTCACCCAGAAGTTGAGCGGATAGTCCCGAAGGTTCTGGAGACTCCGAGTCACCGTCTCTTTGTCCTCCTCCCAGCGACGCTTGCAAAACACAACCTCCAGGAAGTACCACATCCAGCCGATGATGGGAACGTAAGACAGCTCTTTTTTAGCCATGACTTTGGAACTCTGGGAAACGGGAGACACACCATTAAAATCAAGGAAATACTACCGTCGTGGTCACGAAGAAAGCTCGTACCCCGAGGACCCCGAATCTCTCGCAGAAGGTCCAGCCGCACAGGAAGTCGATCTCGTAGCTGTGGTTGAGAACCACGATTGCGTTTTCTTTCCCGTACAACGGGTAGCTTTTGGGGTCGGTGTAGAGGGTGCACTCTGTTCCGGACCACCACTCCAGAGCGGCGACCATCTCTGAGGGTCACACAAGTAAAGGTCACTTCCGTCATAGCCATCCTCTGACGGTTAACACTTTAATACATTTTATCAAAGATATTTTATGGTTTAAGTGTGTATACAATTATCAAATATTGATGGCATTTGCTCGTGTTTTTGTTGCTATTTAATTTCGGGCCGCTACATGGCAGCAGTTGAAAACTGGGGACAAGAGGATTCAGTCGACTTCAGCAGCTTATAAAGCTGATGTTTGGACATATTTTGTTTTCAAGCAAATACGACTTTGCCGAGTCAAGTACATGAGAAATACTACAAATATAGCCTTGTTAGTCGGTAGCACAAATTATCGTATCATTGTCCCAGTACCGTGATACATATCATATCGTCTTCGTCTTTTATTTATTCATATATTTATACATTCCGTCTTTAATAGATTATTGTATTTATACAATTTAATTTTTATTTATTTATGTATTTACACATTTCTTATTTTATTTATTCATGAATTTATACACTCCGTCTTCAATTAATTCATGTATTTATACAATTTACTTTTTATTTATTAATGTATTTAGAAATGTTGTCTTTTATTTATTCATGTATTTATACAATTTATTTTTTATTTATTTATATATGTAGACATTTTGTCTTTTATTTATTCCAGTATTTAGACATTTTCTTTTTTATTTATTCCTGTATTTATACAATTTTTTTATTTTTTATTAATGTATTTAGACATTTTGTCTTTTATTTATTCATGTATTTATACACTCCGTCTTTAATTAATTAATGTATTTATACAATTTATTTTTTATTTATTTATGTAGACATTTCGTCTCTTATTTATTCATATATTTAAACATTCTGTCTTTAATGAAGTTTTTTTTATTTTTTTTACAATTTATCTTTTCATTATTTATGTATTTTGCTATTTCCTCTTTTATTTCCTCATGTATTTCAACATTTTATTTATAATTGATTTATTCCGACATTACATTGGCGGTGCTGAAATGAAGAATACATCAGTCTGACGCAGTGCCCTTCATAAAAGTCACGATTCTAACCTGAGATAAGTAACTTTTGCGTGTTTGTATCTAATACTGGGACTCACGGCTGGCGATGCAGTAGGCCAGGCTGCAGTTGACCCGGCGGGCCAGCGGCCTGCTGAGCAGCCACAGCGGCAGCGTGCAGAGCTGCAGCAGGTTGACGATGAGGCCGCTGAGGAGGAAGACGTAGCAGATGATCAGGTGGCTCAGGATCTGCGACTTCAGCAGCTGCAGGAATCCCATTGTCCTGCCACGAAACAACGAGATGATGAGGAAAAAAAAAGTTGTTCACAGATCAAATATCTACAAGCTACTTTTTTTCTCAGCTGTATAATGTTTGCCTTTGATAGGAACCGGTCTCTGTCCATCCACTGAATGGACCCTTTCAGTTGGAGTCGCCTGCTGCAGGACAACAGTTTGCTTGTGAACAAGCATGTGACCTCAACGTACATAACTACAGTGGACGACAGCGTCAACGCTACGTGCTCACAGATGTTACTTTTTTCCTCTGCTCAAGTAGAAAACTTGGTGATATTCCTATTAGAGCTTCTTCACTTCCTCTTCCCTCATGCTCTTGAGCAATGCTGACTCAGCAATACAGGATAGTTCATAGTTCATACTTCAAGATTCACTGCATGATAGTGTGACCAGTGTTAAAAGAACCTTTAAAAAATATGCATATTTCATATGAAAACACATCAAAACATAAAAAAAGGAATGCTCATCATATTTTAAATTAATTTAAAAAGAAAAAGGATAAAATAAAATGCAAAAGACATATAAGAAGCTGAACTAGTACAATTAAAATAAAAGTATTTGTGTGCAGGCAGGTATGGTCTTTGAGATACTGTGAACTTATTTGTTTACCAATAATTGAAAAAAAGGCATTGTTGAACTGTATTGTTATACTGTATCGATATTCAACAGCACTCTATTGATTTTCTTTCCTATTATTATAATATTTTTGTCTTTTAAATCCAATTTTTTTTTTTTATATTTATTTTATGTTTTTTATTTAAATTCAATGTGTGTAAAACAAAATAATTCGATTTTTGTATTTGAAATCAAAATGCAAATTTGTATGCAGATTGTTCAATTTTGTGTTGCAATTGTACCGCCGACCACTAGATGGCAGCAGCCGTCACATCCTCCGCAGCTTAAGGAACAACAAAATCCCCCGAGATCCAAGTGATGACTGAGGACAAGAGGATACAAATATTTAAGGCATCTGATTGTTATTTAACTTCCCGGCCGCGAGATGGTAGCAGTTGAAAACTGGGGACAAGAGGATACAGTCGACTTTAGCAGCTTTTAAAGCTGATATTTTGGTTCCAAAACAAATTAAAGCAGTTACGACTTCGTCAAGTGTTATGTAGTCTGTAGATTCTGCATCACAGGAGTCAAGTACTCGGACAATACTACAAATATATCCTTGTTACTACAGTATCGGGATATAATGTGTTGTTACCTCTGTAACGTGATATTTTATTTTATCACAAAATTCTTTACAATACACAAGCGAAGACTTCAACCAGATTTAAAAAATGTCAAAACAGTGTCACTACATAAAGTTTAAGTGCATTTAGAAAACTCAAAGAGCGTTGAAAGCAAATGTTTAAGGCTCTCAGGTGACATTACGGTAGCAGTACTTATGCATGAGTAAATAGTCACTGAACACATGCAGCCCCAGTGATGAGCTCTCTGAGAGGGAGCCAGACGATCAGAGTGCAGCATGAGCCGTAAGTGAATTGTTAGTTAAATAGTTAAGTTGCGTTGCCAAAGTATTAACAAGTATTAAAAATGCAACTTATTTTGGAAAAGAAAAACAAACAAACTCACTCAGCACATGTTTACTAATACTACAGCTGCAAATTCAAAATAAACCTGCATATTATTGTCTTAAATGTGTCATGTTTGACAGCTATGCTTCACTTTTTAACACACAAGTTGTAACAAAAAGGGATTAATACCCACCTAAATACATTCATACACTTATTTTATATAGCAAATAACTTTAAACTACATCTCATGAAAGTTTTAAGACAAATCTTACCTTTGTAAAACAGAAAGATCCTTATAAACGGATTAATGATTGATCCAAGTCTTAATAAAACGTGTGAGAGTTCACTCAGAAAGTTAGTAGAATGAGACACACACCCATCTGTGACTCACACCCTGAGGATGGAGAAACTGGTTTACAAAGATCGTCTCTTTTGTCAACTGGCGCGCTTCAGACCGCACAAACTGGTTCGAGGTTAAACAACAACTTCTTTTTTTTAATAGCGCCCAAATGTTCTATTTATTGTTATATATTCAGATAAGCTTTAAAACTAATTTTTGATTAAAAAAAAAAGATGACTGAGTAAGACTTCCGGGTTCTGAGAAAAGGTAGGAGTGGGACGTCAACAGATGTCTTGTTGGATGGGAGTGACACGCATGCGCAGAGCGTCATCTCAGACTATATCTCATGGAATTACTAATATTAACTAATTAAAAAGTATATTCGTTTTTTTTTTTACCACAATGCAGGAAAACGTATCCACTATCAAATTAGAAAGGTTGAAGGCCTGTTGAACAGCGCCACCTGCTGCTCTATATGTGTTACAAGCGTATGATTTAAAAACAAAAAAAAATACTTTTTTTTCTTTTAAAATAAATTATTATATCCAACCTTATTATTTTCGAATTGTATTCTCATTTTACAGTATAAATCAGCAAGATGCTCTTATGAACGCTAGAGGGCACTAAAATCTTCCTTTTGTTGTTGTGGATGAGGTCATCGATATTATAATCTTTGTTTGTGGTCATGAAGATATATACCGAGCAACTCCGAAATAGTCATTAACTAAATGAAATGTTTCTCTAAAAACTTTAGGATAATTATGAACAGAATACGTATTCTGGCATGTTGCAAAAGTACATTTTGGAAAGTATATTTAAGTATAAGTAAGTATACTAAGTACTAAAAGTATACTAATATCATACATTGTTGTACTAACATCACTTCTTAGAACATATTAAATTTACCCATCTCTACAGGTGTATTAGGTACACGTTTCAAATCTATAGTTTAGTTTACACGAGTAATACTTAAAGTATATAATTCTCTATAGTACTGATGTACTAGTTCAAACTTCCTATGTTTTGTGTTTAAGGGACATAAAGGTAATTCAAGCGAGCACATAATACTAGTAAGTATAGTGTGTCGAAAGCAAACTTCAAGGAAACTACTTCAATATAAGTATTAAATAAGTAGTACACTTGAATATATTTACTTTTGCTAAGGGAATGGTTAAAAAAAACTCACTCAGCCAAATACAATTTAAACACACACATTGGACTACAGTAAAACTTTGGGTTCTATGAAAGGTCAAAAGGGTCAAGTGACTTCCTATGTTGTCAAAGGGTTCCGTTTACAAGTCCCATGATGCCCAGGGTGTCTTGACCTTTACAAGCAAATAACCTCAAGGAGGAAAAAAAGAGGTTCAGAAAAACAGAACAACACTTTTTTATGTTCACGACTGCATTAGCTGTAGAATGTTGAAGCTAAAGAAACACAATCGAGTAACGTCATTTTTAAAAAGTTAAAAATAATTCTTGTGTTTTCACTTTTAATCTCCCCGAACAATTAGCATAACCAGTAACTACTATTGTTTACTAGTGCTGTTCTGAGAAAATCAACACAAACTTTAATTAGGGAGTGTGTCTCGGGGTGTCTGGAGAGTAGACTTGTAGTCAGGACCGCCTTAGCCGAGACCAAGACACTACCAAGACTGGAGAATCTGGGCAGACCAAGAGAAGACCAGGAACAAGAAAGACCGGTTCACATTTTAACATATAGACTTCACCAAAAAATGGTTCTCACATAACACAACAAATTAAAATATGAGCATCTCATTCCGCTCTGTCAACTTATCTCTGTAGAGTGGACTTTGTGTAGGTGTGGTAACATTTGTACCATGCGTATAGTTATGCTATCAGACTACCACAGTGTCTAGAGGGCCAGGCTAGACCGAGAGATACCAAGACCAAGACAAAAGATGTGTCCCAAATCACACTCTTCTACACTTACACTTAATATTTTAAGTGCACAAGCATGCAAATGTAGTGCGCAATGAGCGCTCAATTGACGCAATCAAACGGCCAAAAAATTGAGTGTGGATCGATGGACACTTTCCACCCTTATTGGCCGCCATCTTAGTGACGTAGACGACGCTAAACGGAAGCTACGTCACTGACGACGCGTCTTCGGAGCAGATACCGGCCTAAATGTCCAGAGAAAACACTGATTTTACCACAAAAAAAACCCACAACAAAATGAAACACAACTTAATAAGTTGTTTCAATTGTCGACGATAGTGTTCCAACGGCTGGTTGCAATCAGCGTTAAAAAGTAGTAGAAGAAGAAGCTGTCGAGTAATTTCAAGTGTGAAGCAACTGTGTTTGATTTGAGACAGTACTACCCTGTTGAAATTTGCGCACCGGGCAAGTACTTGCACTGTCTTAATATGTACTGTAAAGCAGAGACACAGCCAAGACCTTGTTCAGACCATCAACACCGAGCCAGAGACCAAATATATTTGGTCTTAAAACCACGACTTGTCCTTAGTCAAAGTTTAGAGGTCAACGGGACAACCTGGAGAGAGCCTTCGTCACTTTCACTACCAATGATTAATTGGGAAACCATTTAACATTTTTGCTTAGGAACTCTTAGTGTCTAGATTCAAGTGTTTTACTGAATAAAGCAAAATTAAATATAGTTTCTCTTTCTTCTCTATTCCTCTCGAAACATAAACCACAATCCACCGTTCGTCATGGGATCCACGTGACCCAAATAATCCCGACGATTTATGGAAAACACAACAGCGGCTCGTTGTTGTGTCCTGCTGAGCGAACGGTCCAGTGGCTGCTTCACAGGAAGCAATCAAAAGCCGCCGCAGAGGCCTCCGCCGAGGAACAGGAGGATGGAAACTCCGGCTCAGCATTCCGTACACACTGCGTTGAAAAAACTTTCACACCAAATCGACCGAGGGCTGCTGCCAGTCTGTGAGCGCACAGCGGGAGGCGACACGCGGCGACGGAAACCTCGGGAGATCTCGTGTTTCTGCGTAAAAAAAAGATTTAGGAGTCTTGATGGATTCCTACTCACGCAGGTGTCATCGCTGTTTTTTTTTTGTGTTCGCACTCAACGTTTGGACCTCACTAAATACAGCCTTGATCAGCGGTGATGGCTTACATCTGTAGCTACTTACCCCCCCGCCATGCTTGGATTGGGGACTGATCTCCAACTACCACTCTTTGTCTTAGGCAACCAATAAACTGTACTTGAAGTTTCCCAGGTGTTCACCTGGTTTTACTTCCTGTCACTGTTTTAACTACTTTAACCTCCAGTTACCTTATTCTCTTATCCCCAAGTTCTGACATCTTGAAGAAGGAATAATCGGATTCAGGGAAGTCAAGCATCATTCCTCGTATTATCAAAAGCACCTCTCCTGCTCGTCTATTAATATCATTCTAAATCGGAGTTATAGCTGGCATTTTCGCTGGAGACTGAATTGGGTCAACGGGCCAGTCCAAAGCCAACAGCCTCCAGCCAGAATGAACTTTTTTCCTGTTTCGGTTTGGCAATGTAGGAGCGATTTGAAAGAGAAATGTGTTTAAAGAATGTGCAATGGATTAAGTGGTGTTAGATTTGATGGCTATTCATGCGTCAGTAGATTCTTCTTCACTCTTTTTTTTTTTTTTCCTATTTGTCTGGTACAAATAAGCCCTTGAATTAATAGGTCAGAGTCATTTGGGTTTTACCGTCAACTAAAAAATGTGTTTTCTTCATCCTCGGTTAAATATATAAAGGCTTTTCGAAAATTTGTTTAGGAAGATTCAGAAGGAAAACAACAATGAACCTTTTCTTGACTTTATTTGAAATAAGTTTTTAAATAATATAATTATAGTTAATCGACATCCAGAGTAGCAACAAAAGTCAACAATCCTGGTGTTTTGCAAGCTCTTATTTCCCACAAGGTCAAGTGAAGTGAGCCCAGAGGCTCCGCGAAATCTCACAGTCAGTTTGTCAGAATTGTTGCCTTCTGCCGGACACTTCCCTTTAAACTTAACCTCCAATTTGCAAACACTTACAGATGTTTTCTTTTTCTTTTTTTTGGCCTGCTAGAGGCACAGCTGCTCTATTGCGATACTTAAACACACCAGACACACCAAAACATGTATTGTTACTATAGAAGACTTCTCTTTGGTCTGTTTTTTGGACTAGCTTCAGAAAACTGGAGCTGATAGTAACCAAAATCTCAAACAACAAAATGAGGTCCTGTAGAAATACATGACTCTTTACCAACCTAGTATCACCCTTTTATGTTGACTGTCACTGAGGTCAGATCATTTTCTGCCATGAAATGATTGTCTTCTTCATTTTAAAACTTTTTCTTTCAACTCTAATTTTGGGTTTTGCGATTTAAATCTCCCCCTTTAATCACTCAAGCTGAGATGAGGATGGTCAGACTACACAGGGTCAAAGAAAGTAGGCTTAATTTCCGAACACAGATAGAGACATATTTATGAAATGTACTTAATTACAGTAAAAGAGGTTGTTGAATTTTAAAATATTCCATTATCGCATGCTTTTGTTCTTAGCGGTTTATTATTATTTTTTGTGATTCAATTGGTCATGACTAAGCCACTGCTGGTGGGTTATATACTCTAAATCCCCTCCTGCATGATGCTATTTGCTGTCGTGATATGAAAGCAGCAGAACGTCTCCCTCGTTTCTGTTCCCCAAAGTTTGGTCAAAAGAATTGGGTTCACGAAGTTAGCCGCTATGATCGTCTAAACTTTAGACTCTAAAGGGTATGTCCCAAATTGCACACTTCTCTGAGTGCACTGGTTTATAGTACACATTAAGATAGTGCACGTACTTGGCCAGTGTGTACATTTTCAACAGATAGTACTGTCTCAAATCAAACACTGTCGCTACACAGGAAATGACTCGACAGCTTCTTCTTCTACTTTTTAACGTTGATCGCAACCGGAAGTTGAAACACGATTGCCTTATATTGAAAGTTGTGGTTCATTGTGTTATTATTGTTGTGTTGTTTTGTGTTTTCTTGAGACAATTACCCCGGTATCTGCTCCGAAGATGCGATGTCACGAATATGGCGGTCTTTAAGGGTGGAAAGTGTCCACACTCAATTTTCTGACTATTTGAGTGCGCCAATTTAGTTCTCATTGTGCGCTAAATTTTACCACACTTCTAATTTGGACGCACTAGTGCACTCAAAATACTAAGTGTAAGTGCAGAAGTACGCCATTTGGGACACAGCCCAGGTCTTTTTTGAAGGTGTAGAAGACCCTCTGGGTTCCATCATGAAGCAAACTGGCAAACACGCAGTTGCAGCTTAAAAAAACTTGACCTTAAAAAAAAATCTCAAAGAAAAAAAGACATTAAATAAGAAAAACAAAAGCCGCAGTTAGTCAGAGCTTTTATTGAACGATACAGTTTAACTTGGTTGACGTGCAAAGAGATCAGCATCTCTTTAAATGAGATATTTAAATACATAGCTAGAAACAAGACGGAGCCTGGTGATTGGACCTGACAGAACTATTACATAACCTCATGTTGGGATTGGAAAAACTACCATCAATCACGCATAAATTAGGCAAAACATTGAAATGGAAATATCGCCATGAAGTTCTTCTGCGTTAAAAAAAAAAAAGATGCTCAATGTAATTAGGTCTTTTCTGATGACTATGCAAGTTGGAAAGTAGAAAAAAAATCAGCGTCTCCCAATTCTTTACATGTCAAACACGTCGGAAAAAGTGCACCTCAGAAAGAGTGACATCGCCCCGGGCCTAAACTTTATTTGACACGGTGTATATGTGCAGTAATGAGAGCCTGATGTATTGACTGTCCGTCTCTTGTCTTCTGCAGGGGTCTTGGCTCTTCAGCTCCATCCATCACTCGAGGTAACAGCAGACACATGCCGCTGCACTCGGAACTCTGGGAGGTTTACTGGAGACACCTGCTTTTCGGCTTTTTACGGGCCGGAACGCTGAATCAGACCGACAAAAAAAAAAAAAAAAAAAATCGAAATCAGATTTCCAACTGAAGTTATTTGACACGATGTCACCGCAGAGATGATGGACGACAGGATGCTTATGCGATCTCACATCCTTCTCTTTAACCCTGACTCTGGAGTTTTGGGAACGATGTCGGATTTGGGATTTAGATGAATGAAAAAGTTACGGTTGGGAATACACTTCTAATTTGTCTCCATTTATGTCTAGTCAGCAGAATGTTGAAATATTTATGTTCACAAAGAGGGGAAATGGAAAATAAAGAGATTATTTCTGGATTTCACGTTAAAGTAAAGTAATATATTGATAATAAACACTTTTACATAACAAGACATATGATAATTATGTCACCATTAATAGAACATAAATTAAGTTGCATATTAATCCGAACTTTTTCTTTCAAATCCTTTACTTTTTCCCTTTACTCATTCAAACGTTCAAAAAAGCTTTTTATTGAATTTTAGTCATAGAAATATGATACCATGAGCTTTTTTCTCATGTAATTCCTTTCTTGGGACAACAAAAGGTTCTGCCATTATTATCTTATTGTAAGTATTTGAGAGGATAAATTAAAAATACATTTTTATGCCAATCTGATTTCATCTTAAAAAAAGGGTCAGTGTTCTTTTTTCAAATGAGGCAAAACGGAAGTAAGTTTCAACAAATGGTAACGGCCCAATGATAGACCCTTGTTGCACACCACATACTTTACTGTCTTATACTCTAAAAGTAACACTCAGTGAGCTGTGCTTTTAATGCCTGACTTTCTTCTTGGTGTTCAGGTTTTCTCCCATATTGTCTGTCGATCTATATTTGACTGCTCAACCGTGGCGGTGCCCCCTGCCTGTTGCCCCAAATAGTTGTGATCGTCCATAAAAAAAATTATACATTTAGTTTTAAAAGGATCAAAACATAGAGTCGCTTCCGTAGCCCAAACAAGACGTCACTTACATTCCGGGTTTTATACTTCGCTTCGTAGAGAGGGATGAACAATCCAGAGTGTGTCACTGGTCGTTTATTCGCCGATAATTTTTGCGATTTGCAGATAAACAGATGTTTGAATTTTCCGGTGTCGTAACTCTAATTCTGTTTCAAGCTTGCCTCGAACCAGTGTGAATCAGTCTGAGTGGAATATTGATTGAGAATGTGTAGTCAAACGCTCTTTAGATCAAGCGAGTAATTTATACTTTATTTTTTGATTATCTTTTAGCATTCATTTAAGTATGGTGTATACGTATATATAAATTTATAAAACATTTTTCACAAAACATAATTTTGTAAGATTTGTTGAAAGAGTACGTGTAGAAGCATGTCAATGTTTCGTCACCACGACCATCCTGGAACTTTATTAGTCGGACAACAATGCAACATGCTCCCCTCCCTTCATCAGCAGTGGAAACAAGTGATCACTCCGTATCCTTTTACATCTCTAATGGCTTTTTCAGCCATGTTGCTCTCTGCTGTAATGGAACATCCACTCTCTGAAAATACACATGGCAAGCTGTTTAAAGATATCAGACATTCCTTCTTTTTTTTAACCCTCTCCGTTTACCCCGACACTGGAAAATCTGTCAACAGAGTTTTCCAAACTCTGTTCCAAAAGCATATAGTGTTTGAAGATATACAAATAAAAAGCTACATTAAACTCAGTTGTTTAACCTCAAGGAGACATACATATATTCCATCACTCGCTGTCACCATGTTAAGTGATTTCAATTCCCTGGACCAGGTGGAATGTTTGGATTGGATCAAATCGTATAAAGTGGTAAGTGTGTACTTTAGCATTCCGTAATCAGATAAAGTTTCATTATATTGTCACTTCACCTGTTCTGTTACAGTATGATACCAGGAATACTGCTTACCTACATAGATTTCAACAGCTCAAAGACAAACTAGAGGTAAAGCTTTAGTTTTAGTGATCCTATGGACATTATCTTACCTTATCTTATCTTTTCTTATTTTTCCGGACTGGCCTTCAAAAAAAAAAAGTGAAAATGAAATGAAATAGAAGGACAGGCAAAAAAGTTAATGTTAATTACATAAAAATATTACTATAAATATGATGCAGAAGGAGACTTGGTTTAGGTTTCTCTCTGCAACAAATGATGATGTTTTACTGAAGTTTGCCATTTCAAAAGCTTATTTTTTGCCTAAACTTGACCTATGCGTCTTGATGTGTCAAAAGCCACGGGCTAATGATACCTTTTTCTAATTAGAAACACAATACAACAGAAGTACAACAGAAATAAGATGGTCTTTTAGTTTCTTTTTGTGTGGCCCTGGAATAAGTTCAGGCCCTGGTAGTTTAATGGACCACGGTTTTAATGCTACACATTAACAATACAGCTTGAGTGTTTGATCTACTCACTGCACCTTATTCACACACACCCACATACTCAGAACACTTCTAGATTCATGTGTGGAAAATAAAAACTGATTTTAAAGTTCTAAAACAACTGTGCATAAGAACATGAGGTTATAACTCTAATAAGTGCTATGGTGGAGCCCCCTGTGTGTTAACAGAAAAGCTTAAAAAAAAAGCATTAAAGAAATCACAAGTAAGATAAGGGTTTTGAAAGCGAGACAACAGGACTGTGTAGACCTCAGGTAGACATTTTACCTCTCAATCAAGACCAGCTCATTTGGAACTATAGAAACTTCTTCATAAACTCTTCACAGTCCAGTTGCCAGGCTTTGTAAACCCCTCGGAAAACTCAAATCGATTAATTCATTAGTTTTCTGTACCCTTATGGGGATTGCTGGGGGGCTGGAGCCTGTCTTCATCAGGCAAGAGGCGGGGGACACCCTGGACAGAACGCCAGTATGTCGCAAGGCACACAAAGGCACACAACCGTTCACACACACAATTATACCTATGGACGATTTCCCCAGGTTTTCAATGACCTGGATATATGACAACCTACAAGGACATATCACAAGTTAGATGAAAACAGATAAGACTCACGTCTTAATGTCATCTTTAGGATGTGACTCCCCTCCCCTCTCAATCAATACTTCTTCTTCAGTCCTTTAACATGCTCTCATGTTTGCATTCTTCTATCTTCACTACAGAGAACACCTAGGCTTGTAAGAAGACTTCTGGGTAGACCCTGGAAGGTCCAACTGGAAGAAGAAACCCTGGGTAGACCCTGGAAATGTTCAACTGGAAGAAGAAACCCTGGGTAGACCCTGGAAATGTTCAACTGGATGAAGAATTCTGGGTAGACCCTGGAAATGTTCAACTGGAAGAAGAACCCTTGGTAGACCCTGTAAATGTTTAACTGGAAGAAGAACCCTGGGTAGACCCTGGAAATGTTTAACTGAAAGAAGAACCCTTGGTAGACCCTGGAAATGTTCAACTGGAAGAAGAATTCTGGGTAGACCCTGGAAATGTTCAACTGGAAGAAGAATTCTGGGTAGACCCTGGAAATGTTCAACTAGAAGAAGAATTCTGGATAGACCCTGGAAATGTTCAACTGGAAGAAGAACCCTGGGTAGACCCTGGAAATGTTCAACTAGAATAATAATTCTGGGTAGACCCTGGAAATGTTCAACTGGAAGAAGAACCCTGGGTAGACCCTGGAAATGTTCAACTAGAATAATAATTCTGGGTAGACCCTGGAAATGTTCAACTAGAAGAATAATTCTGGGTAGACCCTGGAAATGTTCAACTGGAAGAAGAACCCTGGGTAGAACCCGTGGACCTTTACCCGCTGTATTTTCCCAGAAGAGATAGAGGAAGTTTTTTGTGAATTCCATAAACTCATCAGTAAAAGATTTGGATTCAAACTGTCAGTACTTTTTGTCAAAAAACATGTCTGCTGGGAACAGAAACATATTTGTGACAATTTCAGTTCCCCCTTGATTGTTATTTCAGGTGCAGGTTGTGTGTAACGTCTGGACTCTGTTAAAGTGTTTATACGTGCCAAAAAGCTCTGGCACATGCCTCTTGTGGACAGCACAACGCAGTTTCAGTCTGTCGCAACCCAGCGCTCCTCGGCTTTCAACTGGATGCCATGTTCCGCCGCGGCGCACTGCCAGTCCTGTGATCTTCTCAGGCATGTTGTTAAAATCAAATTATTTTCCTTTCAGAGTGATTCAGTTTCACTTTGACCCTAATTTGATCCAGAGTGGTGCCTGCAGCAGGTGGAGGCCTGGTCTTCTCGCACAAGGACATAGTTCCACACTGAGTCACGTCATCCAGATCTTCAACTTTTGGAATAAACGATACGAATTGTCTTTATGTTGCAGAACATTTTTGTTTTGTGCTGCCTCAGCTTGAAGATGACAAAGCTTCCCAAGGGGGAGGAAAAAAATCTAGACATTTCTTGAGCTATACCTCAGTGATTGATTCTTTCTATGAGATTTGAGCGCTGCATTTGATCTGATTTATTCATGCAAGTCAGATAAATCAGACTCCATGAGGCCAGCAGCTATCTAGACCGCAGACTTATTCTTGCCACATGGAAAATAGAACTGATAAAAATCCCTTTAAAGGACTGAAAAGCATGTTCTCCACAAGCTCCGCCCTGTCTGTTACTGAACTACAATTTTTAACCCGATTGACGGTTGCAGACATCTTGGAAATGCAGCCATCTGATATAGCCAAGGTATGAGGCGAAATTTGATCAGACTGAATTCAGACCCCCATTTAGTATGTCAGATAGCCAACCATTAAGGGTCTAAAACCCAAATCGATTCCCATAAGATTTTGCGATTCTCATTTGCTACGATTTCAGATGTAAATATGATCATTTTGCCAGCAACCATGTATTTTATTTTGCAAATTCAGGAAAACTGATGAACAGGAATATAATCAAATGGTAAATGTTACAAAAAAGGGCCCAAGCAATTCTGCAATGGCTTTACCTTTTAATACATATTTTCCCTCTGGTTGATTCACTTTTTTTTTACATCATGGCGACCCTAATGGTGTTCGGACAGGAAGTCAAATGGTTAATTTTTTCACTAGTAGAGGGCAGATCCAATTAAAAGTTGATCTTCGCATCTTTTTTCTAAATTTAGAAATAAAAATATAAGTCACACTTCGTCAAATATGATAAATTTTGTTCATTTCCTGTTTAGTTTTTCTCTCACTTCTTGTTTTATTTTGGTGAAGCCTTACTTTCCTGTGCATCTGCTCCATGTCTGTCTTTTCCCCCTGTCTTGACTGATCGTCTACACCTGGTGTGATTAACCTGGATTGTCAGCACCTGCTCCAGGTCTCTTAAGCTGCTTATGACGTCAGTACATTCTTGATGTCTTGGTGAGTCTGTGGCAGTTCTGGATATAGAGTTAGATTTAGTTTTAAGTTAAAACTTTTAACCTTCCTGAACCTGCGCCCCTTTGTGTGTGAGTAGTTTATTGGGTTTCTGTTTTATTATTATTATTTTTTTAATATATTAAATCTGTTTTTAATTTTGATCCTGGACTGAAATTAAACCTTAAACAATGTGTGTCTTGTGCTGTTGTATCTGTGCATTTTGTGTTGAAAAACCCCAACATTATATTTATTCAATAAAATAAAGTCAAAGCACACATTTCATCATATTAATGTCAAAGCCTCATCACTCTCAAGTCAGAAAAAAAACAGATTTTGGTGTAAGTCTGGGGTAACGGGCATTGGATTAGCTCACAAAGATGAGTATTGTTTTGGTTTGTAACACGTCTGGAGCTTAAAAAATAGAAAACCAATCCAAAAACCTTTCATTAAAGCTTCATAAAAGGTTTTAAATATAGAAGTTTCATTAGGTGAAAACTGAGATAAAGCAAACAAAATCTATGTTGCTCTTAAGTTCCTTCCATTTATTTGGAAACCAGTGCCATCATAAAGTATTATGACCATCCAGAATTATTTGTTTATTCTGTTGTGATATTTCATTGTTAGTCTGCTATTCTGCAAATTGTTATGTTTTTTCAACATCATCGTTTTGATTATTTATGTGTGCATGTACTGTAATCTTCTCACTTTCGCACTTACTGTGCTGTTAGTTGCTGTGTTATGTTTAGAATCCAGGTGATCAATAAAGTTTCCGTCTATCTACTTGCCATCAGTCTGAATTCCTGTCCTTCCCAGGAGTACAATTTACTGTCGAGTAGATGTGTTACAACTAAGAAATATTTGAAAGTGATTCATGAGATGGTTGGATGGATGGATGGTCTACTGGCGATCAGAAGTGGATCATTTCTGCTCCATGGCTATTAAGACTTTGAGCAAGACCCTGACGCACCACAGTCCAGTCCAGAGCTTCTGGAAGTTCTCTGTGCACCAACAGGACTGGCCAAAAAAAAATGAGCTGATGGCGGTTTTCCCGTTGACTTAAGATTGATGACTTACTTGATTTCCAATGATAGTCCTACTTCTTTTAGAAGCAAAATTGCCGTTGGCAGCCGTGCACTTTTTTTTTAGAACCATACAGAATAGTACGTTTTTCTACTTTTGTCAAGCAACTGACGTCTGCTCTTTGATCCAGAATGAAGAGGTTTTTACAAGCATAGAAAGGATTGAACACAATTTTTTTTAATTTGTGAAGTAAAAACCTCTTGGAAATATATATTTACATATTGATTATACTTGCAATATTTGTAATTACTAAATGGCGACTTATGTGAAACTCAAACTCTCCTGACTCACAACTTTCAAATGTTGAAGTCCTTCTCTCCAAGATGCAGTAAGTCCGTCATCATGACCATGTTTTGAAATTATTACTTTATAAAGTCCTCCAGCGTCTGAAATCTCAGAAAACAAAAGGTTGCAAGAGCGTAGTCCATTATGTCAAATAATTGCTTCATTCCTCCTCCAGCCAGCTTTAACCACGCCCCGGTTTGTTGTATACAACAAACCCTTGGAGGTAGAGACTTCCGAGATCGATGACGCTTGGTGATCGACCTAAATACTTGACTTGTTACAGCAGAGTGGGTGTGATCGCGGTAAACGCGATTTAATCTCCAGAAAAACCAAGGGTTTTCAGTGGGCGTGGCTTTAGTCCATTTTTCGAATGTTAATATTTTTAATGATTCAATATGTTTTGAACAAACGGACACATACCAAATACAATAGTTTAAATTACTTAGTTTATGCGACATTAACTTACATTAGTTGCCCTTTAAATATTTTACAGATGTATAAATGTGTGTATCAGAAACGGCTTTTTTTGGCCAGTGTTCATTGATAATATAAATGGAAATTTTCTTCAGCCGTTTTGTGACTCCTGAAGAATTTTGCATTTTGTTCACAAAAATATAGAAATTAAATAAATAGATTAAAAATGTTTATACAAAAGATAATTAAACATGGTGCAAAAATTTCAGCAAAAAGAAGATACTAGAAGGTGACACAGGTGTATGTGTTTATGGGAATATTTAATGTATAAATATAAACCTATTTTCCATATTATATAGTGGTTTTCTCTTTACACTTATGTAGGTTTTTTATGCATTTTGACATGTTTAAATGAAGTAAAAATGTTTCTAGCATAATTCAAAAAAAATCCTTCACAACCCAACATTCTCTCTGCAGTGCAGGATGGTATTTGTCACCAGCGTGACTGAATTATCTTGTACTAGACTGGTGCTCTGCACAAACTCCTTGTCTGAGCTGCACGACTGAACATCCCACACAAACCTACTTGACATTTCAGCAGCCGTCACACACAACAAAAAAAAAAGGTTTATTGCTAGATAAATGCCAGGCTCAGCAGAAAATACTGGTTTACTGTGTCACACGTTGACATCCTCTGGCAGGCGTCTATGAACGGTCCTGGATTCCGCTCTGTGCCTGCAACCAGCTCGTGGCTCCAAACCCACAGAGCCAGTGGTTGGTGTGTGCCACGTGAACTGTTCCAGGACTCTCTCGGCCACAGAGCAAGACTTCCCTGTTTTCCCCAGTGGCACGTTATTCCTGGCTTCACCTACATGTTGACTTAACTCTATATTAACTGCAGTTACCAAGGATCATTTGCAGCTTAAGAAAAGACACAGTGATCTATCAGCTGCATGTTTCCATGACCTTCCCCCAAATTATGTCTCTCTCACTTATTTATTTTCACATACAGAATCTCTTTTTTTAAAATCTTTCAAACAGATCAAGACTCGAACTTCTTGTTTCATCCAATCACGTCTACATAGTCAATTTTCTATTTCAAAAGTTTCTAATCTGCTGAGGTCAGCCGGAGATTAAAACAACTGGATCTCAACGTTATCTATATGTTCTACTCTTAATGGATTAACCTAAAAGTGTTTAATGGTCCCAGCTACTTCAGTTAGTCTTTCAAATCACATATATCTTTATTTTATTTTCATTTGCACACAGTTTTTCACTTTAATCACGCAAGATTTTATTTTAATGAAAGATCCAGACTGAAGAATGTTACCTATTATTTCTGTGACACTTTTCTTTTACTCAGAAAAATATTTTCTAATGGTGTAATTCATAATGTTTATTTTATTGTCGTAAATGTTTCTGTTTTTTGCGTCCAGGATGTTAGTTATGTTGGGATATTAATGTTGTTAGTTATGGTTCCTTTTTTTCATTTTCATCTATTGTCTGTTTCTAATTTTCAGATATTACCATAAAGGTATTTGGATTATTTTTGGTGACAATAAAGACAACTGAGCTCCATTGGCTACATTAAAATGAACAAACATTTTTGCCTACAACTCCAAAAAAGAATGGATTACTATGAAAATAATCCCAACCCTTGGTCGACATGAGGGTGAGTAGAAAATGAGTTTAAATTTTGGGTGAACTATCATTTTGACTTTTTATGGGTTCGATGCTTAAGAAAACTGACAAGAAGTGATTGACATAAAGGTCATTTATTTATATAAAGCAACAATATCACAAACGTATATCTCAACACACATCATTTACAGCTTGTGCAATGGAAGTATAAAAAAAGCAAGAAAAATACATGGAAAAACTGACAAAAACACAATCAAACATCCTCATTATACTTCAAGGATTAATCCTGATTCCAGTCCACAATGTTCATTGGGAAACACACAAGTGTCGCTCACATCTCATTCTTTCTCAACCATTAAGAAGCATCAGTAACTTGTTTATACTGGTGACATGAAAGTCTCTATTTTCTATTATCTATATTCTATTTTTAACCATTACTTCCCCAACTCTTTAAGCATAACAATGTAAAACTGTTGTTCAAAGCAACATTCGGTCTATTTTATTCAGCTGTCAGTGTACACAAATAAATAATTATTTACAAAATCTAGCTAAAAAAAAAAAAGGGAGAGAGACAAAGCAGCATTAATAATTTACACATAAAAGTACAATACAGTCAAAGTATAAACATCTTTGGAACTGAAATGGCATCCTTAAGTTCTTCATTAGAAAACATACACATTCAAGATAAAAAGAAAAGATGATTCTGTGATGGAATTGAACGTCGTTAACATGGTCAAACACTTCAGTTCAGTTGTGTCGCAAATATAAATGGTTCAAGCTGACTTGCACAAAGTAGGAAATTGTAGAATGAATGTAGTATATATCATAAGTGGTCCTTTAAATGTGAGAGTTGGTTATTTTCTTTAATCTAATATTTCTAAAAAATCGTCCATTCTCGCCAGTTCTTCTCCAGTCCATAATGGAATCAGACATTCTTTCATATCCAGTGGTGAATCAGAATCAAATCATTTAGAAGTTTGGAAAGAGTCAATGAAATCCACTCGTGATGCTGTGATATGTTTCTGTCCTGTTCACATGATTCAGTTATCTGGGAAAAGAAAAAAAAAAAGGAATTAGTTTTCACTCTCTGACTCGGTTAGCAAAACATCTGCACGGACAGCATCGAAAATGTGATCGAGACAAAAAGGCTGCAGGCAAAGTTTTCCACTCCGTGGCGCTCAACACAAATATTTCAAGTCCTTGGAACGACACACAAGGCGTTTTCACAATGCATCCGAAAGCATCGTTGAAGCTGACAGACTTAGCGTGACACTTTATTTTTGCAGCAGCCAAGAACACACAACACACACAAACCGTGCCGTTACCTTATGATCACTGACGGCAACTCCGGCTTATCTGGATGTTGAAAGAGTGAATTCTCTATCAGATCCTTGAACACTTTCACACAACAGTCACCGAAGATCAACCTTTTTCAAAAACTGCCTTCATTTATAGAAGTGAAATCTGACTTAAATAGATGGTAAAATGTTTCGTATTGTGTTTAGAAGTTTCTCAAAATGTAGCAATTCACATCTTCCTCTCGTATTATTGAATCCATCAAAGTAGTAGATTAAACTGTGATGTAAAGAAAGAATAAGTTCTTTATAATTTGGGTTTTTCCTTCATTTTCGATAGAAAATTAACTAATGATTTATTTCTTTAAAAAATCCCCTCTCGGTATCATTAGAACTTTCTTTTTTAAGATTGGATGAGGAAATGAGTTGTTAACAGTATTCTACTATATTAATATTCCTCTTTATAGTAACTTATTTTATAACACTCAGATCTTATTATAATTTGGCAAAATGTAAAAAGAAATCTCTAGAAATATTAAATAAAATCAGAAAAAGAAAATCTTTAACTTGGCTCAAAGGTAAAAAAGGAAAGACTGTTTGATTGGAGAAATCTTTTTGTTTTCGCTTCTTTATGAAGACTGATGTCATGTCATTCTCTTTTCCCACACAAGTGAAGTAACTCCGGGATTCTTACCTCTACATTCATACTTGAGGTCGGAGAAGAAGACCAGCTCTTGCGAGAACACAAACAATCCTAGCCGACCTCCAGCAAACGTCTTGTCATACACTGGGCCTGAGTCAGCCATGATCTGTTTCCCCTCGTAGACCACAACTCTGCAAAAACCACAGAAACAGATTCAGCTGGAATCTACCAGACATTTGTCAATACAGATGGTATGACGAATTTCCAAACGAAGCAAACAATTCAGTTGAAAACAACAAAAAAGACGTCACTATATCGTTGTACCTGATGAACCCAGTCTTCGGTCTGTGGATCAGATGCCACCTGTACGCCGTGTAGTCCTTCCAACCGATATTTTTGGGGTCATGCCACAGAGTGCGAACCTTCAATATCAAGCAGAAGCCTGTAAGTGTCTGCTGTACTTATCCAGGATTCGTTTGAGCCCACCTGTCCGGCTGTGTTGCCGGTGTGCCACAGAGCATTTCTGAGGCTTTCACCAGTGCCGGTGGTGGAGTTGACGACTTTGAGCGAGACGCCGGAAATGCCGAAAGCCTTGGACGGCTTGTCCTCCCAGTAGGTTTGTGTGATCTGCTTCCACATCACAACGTAGAAACGTCCGCTGGACTGGTACCCGAAGACGAAGCCTGCGTAGTCGTCGTCTCTGTCTGTGTTCACGTACATTGTGCCGCTGAAGTCTACCGCGCTGAACTCATCGAAGCCTAAAAAAAAAAATACCAGATTGTTATGAGATAAACCCACTTGATGGATCTCGTCGTTGCTCACCGACTGCGATGCCGGGGTCAGAGTTGGCAGTCTGAACAAGCTCCTTCCCCTGATGTCTGACCACCCAGTTGGGATCGATTTGGGTGGTTCCTTTCGGGTCCAGGTGAACCATCTGGAACTTTCGGAAGTCTGTGATACTGATGGCGTTGTTCTCTGGGCACACATCATAGATATCTGGGATGTTGTCGTTGTCAAAGTCATCCTTGCAGGCGTCTCCTCTTCCATCACCTGTGGATATATGGACAAGAATACTTTGAAATAGGAATGTTTTGCTTGCCTGTAACGTCTTGAGATCAATTCTGGGCCTCTTACTTTATATAGGGAGACAATAAAACTATCTTCAAGATGGTTTACTCAGAAAGATCCACAAGTATAGATGCAAAGAGAGGCAGAAGATAAACCTACTAGCCTACATTACAACTCTTCAGAAGTGGAAAAATGCGGTACAAAACTATATAAAAGCATCTCTTTATTGATTGGGGGAAAAAACTTTTTCAGAATTGAAAGCCTAAAAGTGAACATGACAAGAAAAGGCACGGTTTAAGGAGCGAGCATTGCAGTGAATACAACATCAATCAGCTCTACACTCCAGGCAAACTGCCATACTGTATGTGGCTCTATGATGGTATATATAAAACCCTGGTGAGGTTAAAGTAAAACTACTAATTTGACCATGAAAGGTTTCTGACAGCTAACCTACTATTTTATTTTTAAATTCTTCATTTGGATTCTCTTTTTTTCCTTCAAAGTCAACTGAAATGTCTTTTTAGAAATAAGGTCCATGTATACAATAATGTTATTTTATTAGCGCATCTAATGAACTTAAATTGAAATAGTATACAATCGAGCTAAAACTTAAACATCTTTTTCAGCTTAACGCCGATAAAGAGCATCAAGAAATTGGAATGAGAAGAAACATCTTGAGAGTCTTTTGAAGTGCTAAAAGATGCGAAAAAACATTTAACATTTAATAGAATCGTCACATCAATGCATGAACCGCAATATGTTTTTTTTTTTTTTTTATTCTACAAAGGCAATGGTGTCCTCAGATAATACTCGATCCAAGTTCACATCGGAAAGTATAAAAAATATCAAACCCCCAACTACTGTTCTTTAGCCAGGATAGCGACGCCAAATCGGTTTTCATGCTGTGACAACTTCTACTGATACTTGTAAGTATCTGGAGTCTGAAGTCCATTATGTCCAGAGTGCTAGCCAGAGTCTTGTTATTGGACCAGCTCCACAGAGTTAGCTGTTTTCTGTCATCTACTCCATGATTGCGCAAGAAGGAAAGCGAGGAACAGAATGAACACTGTTCACAGAACCACCTCACATCCCTACCATGTGAAAGAATATGAAAGAATCTCACCATCAGCGTCAAGCTGGTCAGCATTCGGTGTAAGTCTGCAATTATCCTTATCGTCCGGGACGCCGTCGTTATCGTCATCGTAGTCACAGGCGTCTCCTTTGCCGTCCTTGTCGTGGTCGGCTTGGTTGGAGTTGGCCACGTACGGACAGTTGTCCAGATTGTTTTGATGGCCGTCTTCATCGATGTCTTGGTTATTGTCGCACTGATCTCCTACCAGGTCGTTATCCGTGTCCGTCTGCCGCAGTCAAAACAGGAGTCAAAACAAATAATCGCCCGCAGCGGTTGATCTGTGAACATCTTAACTAAAGTGTCATCACCTGGAGAGGGTTGTGTAGCATCGGACAGTTGTCACACTGGTCGCCAACTCCATCCATGTCAGTGTCCTTCTGTTCGGTGTTGTACACAAGTGGGCAGTTGTCATTTTCGTTCATTATATCTGAGAAAGAATAAAAGAAAGAAGGTTAGTGTTAAACAGTAAAAACCTGCTGAGCTGTTAAAGTTCAACTAATATGTTGATTTAAGTGTCTCTTAAATATATCTTGAACCTTTATTGTACTCTTTGGAATATTGTAATATTGAAATATTGACATTAGAATATGTAAAACATTCGGGTTTGTCACTCAACATCATCAATCCCAGAAGTCTCCATCTCCATAGAGATGTTGTTTAAAAGTGTGCTTTTGTCTTTTTCTTCACAATTTCTTACATCTTCAGTTTCTGTCAGTCATTGGATGCTTAATGGGCAGATTTAAATAGCAAAAAAGACATGATCAAAATTTCAAAATTACGTAATAAGGCAGTCAAACGATACACTCGAACAATATACATATTGCCAGTTCATTTTTATAATTTGAGTTTTTGCAACGTCCATGTGTTTTTAGCTGGTGTGGTAGGATTGAGCTTCAGCGTGGTAATGAATGCGACCATTTCATTCACTTTCTAACTCAAACGACACTGGTTTCGCTGTCTCTCTCCCTCTCATTGAACTCATCACTTCAGCCATGTACATTAGGCAGATACAGAAAGCACTCTTTTTTTAATCAATATGTGCATTCATAACTTTGAATTATTATTATTATTAATTATTGTCTAAAAGGTCAGGTTTTCTGTGCCCTTCAAATAATTGTGATAAGACCACTTGAAGTGTATTTTACCATCTCCATCAATGTCCACAGCACAAGCGTCCCCTTCTTCGTTGTGGTCCGTGTCTATCTGGTCCGGGTTGTGCTCATATGGACAGTTGTCACAGCGGTCACCCACGTCATCCTTGTCGAAGTCAAATTGACGAGGATTGTACAGGAGAGGGCAGTTGTCCTGTTTGCGAGGATTTAACGTCAGAGAAGCTTCTCTAAAAACGTTATTTTTAAAGATAGCGTACCCTCTCGTCAACGATGCCGTCATTGTCGTCGTCCTTGTCGCAGGCGTCTCCTTGACCATCTTTGTCGAAGTCCTCTTGTCCAGAGTTGGGCAAGCTTGGACAGTTGTCCTGCAAAGAGGATGTTAGCCTCACTAGCCGTGACGTTATCATACCCGGATGTACCTTCTTGCAGTGGTAGGTGGCGTTGGCACCGCACACCAGGTTGTTATTGGGCCAGCCGTCCAAGTCTGAGTCCTCCCCACAGAGGAAGCCGTCTCCGGCGTATCCTGTCCTGCACTCGCACTTGTACATGGGATCACTGAAATGGCTGATGTAAATGCACTCGGCGTATTTGTTGCAGTTGTGAGTTTTGTCCTTGCAAGGATTCTCGGGTTCGCACACCTGAGAAAAAGAAAAAAAAACGGAACAGAAAATTGTTTATCTAGCGAAGACTAAATGGTAGTTTGAGGCACACTTTACAGAGCACTTTATGGGCCAGGCCTCTGTGTGAAGCCCTTCTGAGCGCCGCTGATTTGACATGATCCTACTTAATCCCACAATGCCCCACTATTTCCCCTTTATTACCGCTCTTGGTATCCACAGCTGTCACTCATTAACACAGGAAGATTTGTAGCCATTCACTGGGAGTCTCGGAGACACAGAAAATGACCGCAGGAAAGTCTTTGATCAGAACTGTGAATCATTTTAACGCCATCAATGAAAGCATCTGTTTCCTGAAATAAATGAATAAAACTGGGAAGTTACATCTAAGCCCAAACCCAAGCATCGCCAAACTAGTCCATGAGGGATATTATGTAAGTATTGGTAGAGGACAATAAAACATAGTGTTCTAGTTGAATCAATGACACAATTAATATTAGGTCGTATCAAAGACTAATATGTTGCTGAGAGTAACTGATATTGACAACCTTCCTTGGATACTATTTGGAGGAACAAAAGGTCCTACGACTCAACAAATAGAGAGATTTCAAAATCGTATTTCAACTGCTATTCTGAGGTCATGTCACGTGCAGTACGGAAATGATGAAAACCCTGCTAAAAGGGCATTTTAATTGACCTCTTTTTACAAAGCATCCTCCCAGTCGGTCAAGCCTGGAAAACCTTAACAGGGAGTGCAAACCTGGTTCTATTTTTGGACCTTTCTCTGAGAAAGCAGATCAATATAACCAATTTCAAGGAGAGAACCCAATCAAACCCCAATTTCAGGTTGCATTTAAACTACGGAACTGGGTCTGGTTTACGGTATTCTGGCCCAAAAAATCAGAGATAGTTGTGAACACAAACAAGCCCCAGACTGTAAAGACCTGAGGAGTCAGAGGACCGACTACCCAAAGCTTGTGAAGCGAGGGCAGGAATGTAAGACAACCCTTTAAAAAGATGGCCTTTGGTTCGGCTTTTTCTTCACACTGATTCAAGATTAATAACTGACGCAGATCTGACTCACCTGTTTGTTTTTCTTGGCAGCCTCCACCCCCATACCAAAGGGTTGAGTGCCCTTGTAGCGCTTCGGACAAGGCAGACAATGAAAACCTGGATCAGTGTTGACGCAGCGCTGCATTCCATTGACTTTGTAGCAGACATCAGACACCATGTCACACTAGAGGAAGGGGGCGAAGGGGGTGACCAGAGCAGAGGCAGAAAATCCAAACAATTTAATGTAATGAAAAAAAAAAGGACCACAATGTGAAAACAATTTGAACAGACAAACAGGAAAGTGTACCTCATTAATGTCTTCACAGTTGGTTCCGTTACCCCGGAAACCCACAGGACACGGTCCACATTCCCAGGATCCATCCGCAGAACTGCTGCAATCCACTCCAGCGAAGCAAGGGTTGGACAGGCAGCCATCTGCAAGGCATTAGATAATGAAAAACAAAACTTTCATTCACTAAATATCGCCGGGAATTCTCTGTATCGGCCTTAAAGAACCCAATATTATCTGCAATAGATTTACTATAAGTAGAAGAGTTGTTATGCTCGTGCTACATGGTAAGAAATTTAAACCAGGATTATACCCAGTTGAACTAATCATTCAGGACACGAAAGCTCACCGATAGGACAGTCTTTTTTGTTGCAACTGTCACTGTCTGTGGCCTCGCCGATGCACTTCTTGCCACCATAATGCGGTTGCGGACTGTTGCATTCCCGCACACGACCCTTGATTCCACCACCGCATGTTGCTGAGCAGGTTGCCCATGGCGACCATGGCCCCCAGCCTCCATCAACTTAAAAGGAAAAGTGAAAAAATGAATACCAAAGTGCATGTATTAAAAGAAAAACAAGAAGCTTGGAAAAGGCGAGAAACAACGGGCGGAGATTATTTGGGTCAACATTTCCTGTAAGACTGAAACACATGGGGAATGTTGCCTCAGGAGAGACACAAGGGAGAAGGATGTCTGGCACTGAAGATTCTTCCTTTAAGAATTCTCCCTTTAGGGGCGAAGTACTAACTTGGGCATGGCTCGGCGGTGCATCGCTGAGTCTCTCTTCCGTTTCCTTCACAGTCTTTGCCTCCGAGCTGTGGCATCGGAGCGTTGCAGTGTCGTATTCTGGTGATCTGACCCTCACCGCAGGTCACGGAACAGGACGACCAAGGCGACCACAAACTCCATCCACCGTCTTGGCGAACTGGCATCGAAGGGAAACAATTTTTAGCGAAAGACCACCAAATCACATATGTCACCCATTATCTTCACCCAGTGTGTATTACACGTCTAAGCACTAGGTTTGGTACATGTAAACATCATGTCAAGGTTTTTGCTGTGGCTTCAATGATTTCTGTATTTATTTCAGAGTCATTACCCAGAGGCAAATGCAGTCACTCCCATAAGTGCAATTCAGCTTCAGCTGCAAACAATAAAGCATCCCTCCATCCATCACTCTTGAATTTGTCAGGTTTATTCCACCCAAATGCAAGACGAATGGCATTAATCCTCTTCTCTAACTACATTATGACAACGTTCATTAATATCTAACGCTTCTACAAAGCGGTGAGTCATTGCACAGAGGGACACCCTTCGGGGCAGAGATTTATTTGCGAATAACTTTCGCAGACCACACCCCAGCAAACCAACCATATAATTCAAAGCCCTCGGTTTGAACCATTTACAACATGTTCATAAAGGTTTTAAAATCATGGCGAGCTCTGAGGAGAGTCCCGTCTTGACCATGACTCAGTTTTTCCACACCGTGCCCCTCCTTCTGGTATGTCACAATGATGTTATACTTGACCATTCCAGGTTAACCCCTTCATGGCTACAATTGTATATGTATATATGAGACGCTTGGATTCATTTTGATTTTATTGCTATAAAAAGTCTATTTTACATATTTATTATAAAAAACTTTCACTTTTGGTCCTGATAAGACGCTGAACTGGTCCTGAAGTGAAATTTATATTTCTTTGTTTAAAATTAGACTTAAAAAATCTTGCACAACTCTCTAACGAAATTAAAAACACTTTTTGAGCCACGTATTAACATAGTAAACACTTCATAACTCAAAACTGGTTTTCAAAGAACTGTCCTGCTCCTTCTCAGTGAACGAAACGCTGCAGCTGTTTACATTTATCAGAATTGAATGATATTTATGCAGGCACATGTCGATGTGATGAATCTCTGATCTATTTGGAATGACTTATGACAAAGATCTGGAGCCAAAAAATCTGATGTTCTTACCACGACTGTCACATTTCCCTAGACTGCACTTGCGAGTCTGGATGGAAGGCCCGGCACATGGGTTGCTCGTTGCGTCGCAAGACCGTCCTCTCTGTTGAGTCCCTGCTCCACATGTGACTGTGCACTCCGTCCACTCCGACCAAGGCGACCACCCGTCCTCGCTATCTTTAGCTAGAATATTAAACGCCAAAGCCAGTGGTAAGTTTGTCAGCAGAACTTCAAGACCATCAACTTACGCATGCAAACTGGGCAGCACTCCGCGTCTATAAAGGTGGGGTTGGCACAGGCCACCGGTGGGCAGGTGATCTGGTGGCAAACGATCTTGGACTCCTAAAAGAAATCCTTATTAATCCTTGTGTTTTAATGGCGGCCATCATTAAGACTGGACATTACCTGGCAGGTGCATTTAGTGCAGCTGTCCACGACCCAATCTTCCTTATCGTCGAACAGTCGTCCATCTTGCCAGCACATGTTTTTTTCTTTCGTGTCTTTCATCTTGCCAAGAGCCTCCTTCATCACGGTGTTTTCCTCTGTCTGAATGAAGATATTCACAGTCATATTAGCTTAGGTTAATGGAAGAGAAAGTGGTGTGTAGCTTAGTATAACAAACTAGAGTTAGTATATGGGATTTAGCAGCAATCCCATAATTACACCATTTGATTTAGGGAATGAACTTCACTGAAGTTTACAAAGACCACATAGTTCCTCCCATTGGTCTACTGGGCTTGAAGCAAAGGGATGTTCAGGCCACTCATTTGAAAGTGCCAACTGAAGTATGTGGAATGACTGTCGCGCTGTGGCAACGCTACAAAGTAGCGACTTGGTGAATAAATGTATAGTAACTGAAAATAGATCTGAGAGCAGTCCCACTGAAATTTAACAAGCCGTTATACTCCCTGCCCATCTTTGGTTTAAGGCTTAAGAACCCAAAGCCTTTTAATCCTTCTATAAAGGAAAAATAAGTTGTTTCTTTATATCTTTGAGGTATAAATCTTTACCTCTACAAAAAATGTTTGCGTTCCTCTTACTGTTAGCACAACAGGAAAAATAAAATTTAAATGAAAGCTTCAGGAAACGTTGATATGGACATGAAAGGATACGTAATGTTAGTGTTCTTATCATCTGGATCTACAAATCTGTTGAAGGATTTGTCAGTCATTTCCCTCTTGTTTACTCTGCATATCATTAAAGTGGGTTCTATAACACTTTTGCCTCCTGCTGTCTAACTGACCTCATTTCAAACTGACTGTTCACAACATCAATAAGATTTCAAATGCCAAATATTGTAAATAATTTTTTTTTTTAATCAAATTAAAATGAGATGACTTGGTCAGCAGGTGGCAGTAATATTTTTTCTATTTGTGGTTTTAATAAACTAGAAGCTTTTTTCTGTTATCTTGCTAACAGACCGATAAACACAACATTTTTATATTCTTTTCATGTTCTTGTTTAGATTCTTCCTTTATTTGGGAAATTGGAAATCAGGAATGTGCAACTGAGGCTGTATCAACATGATACAGGAGGAATATTTAAAATTCTCTTTACTGTTTTATTATTAGATGTATTTTTTCTGGTAGGAATAAGGGGAATTAATTCAAAGCTAAATTTAAATGTAAAGTTGAATACATTTATAAAAGTTTCATCGGGAAACATGCAGTCTAGTTAATGTTATTGTTAGCAAAACTTCAAAGTGTAAAAAAAGCTGAAATTCTTTCTTGTTTATACAACGTTACTTCTTATTACTCAAATTGCTTACAACATGCTGCTTTACAGTGCCTAGTAAAAGCTTCCAATTTAAAAGTGCTGCTCAGTTATGCAGCCTCCACCCCAAATGAAGCCTGTGAAACCTCTGGCTGGACGCCCTGACACTGTCAGCGGAGCTGCCAAAGCTTTGTGTGTCCGACAACATTCGAATGCGAGACACCACTCGGTCTAGAAGAGCCTCAGGGACCCTTCTCATCCCCACTGTACTTTTTCCTTAGCGATCATCCCCATATTCAGTTGTTGCTGGGAGGCGCCCAAAGGAAACACATGAGCTGTTTAAACGGAGCCAGACATTGGACTTCCAGAGGAACACTTCCTATATCCACATGCAGCGTGTCATAAAATCTGTGTGCTTGAGATAGCAGCGCTCGGAGGGGGTTCCACGATCAGGGGTGACTCTCTAAACACTCCTTTGTTGACTCTCTAAACCAATGTGGGTTACCCGGTAACCCCAGCTCTCGTGGGGTCAGAGGGGATTTTATCATTTGCTTTTGTACTTTTTGAAATTCTTTAGTTAGTTCTCATTAAAATCATCAATCAAAAGTATTATGCAAATTTTGCTACATAACAAAATTCTCTATAAATAACATTTTCCAAGCATTTTCCTGTTATGTAAAAGTTGTAACATTTGAATAAACAGAAGTGTATTTCATCATAACAAAAAAGTTTTTGCGAGATAAAATAGACAACACGTTTTGTGGCTTAGTATACCAGCGAGTGTAAAAAACATGTTTAACATAGTTATTTCTCGAGACAAACAAAACTAAGACAAAAAAGTATTCCCTGGCTGAGACAAAATGTTGTTACAGAATAAAAAACACCAATACCACTAATATTATTGAAACACTACAAATAGACTGAAAAATATCCTAAATTCTAGGCAGGTAAGATGAGTAATATATCATATACTAGTGGGAAAATAATGTATTTGTTATGTTTTTTAGTTGTTTATTCAAAATCCGTATTTTATTAGAGAATTATATTTGGTACAAAATGTAAACAGCACTATCGCGATTATATTTTATTTATATCATAGTTATTTTATGATTTATATTTAAATAAAGTCTGTGTTAACAAAATAATTTCCAAAATGTTGGTGTTGCAGTTAAACTTTTGGCCGATAGACGGCAGCAGAGAAAGGCACAATGAAATCCTGCAGGACCCTGTCTATAACTGAGGATGAGAGGATACAGTCAACCTTCAGGAGGTTTTAATGCTGATTTTGGGGCAAATTTATTTTCAAAACAAATACATTTTTTACAAGTCACACAGTCTGTAAATTGTCAAATGCCAGAGTCAAGTACTCGGGCAACACTGCAAATCTATCGTTTTTCATATAGTATTGCAATATATTGGATTGTTGCCCTTGTGTTGTGATGCATACCGTATCGCCAGTTTATGCCAATACACACCCCTATTTGTTACCCTTACATTTTCATCATGTGGAAACTAAAGCTACACAAAGTAAGAAACTCTATTGAAAATAAGGACACAAACTCACCACTTTCTGAAGGCCATCAATGAGGTTGCTGACGACAATGCGAAGGCCCCTCAGCTCCTGAAACATGCTGCTGAGCTCCTCACAGGACCGATCGCACATATCGCCGCCCACTTCGTCCGTCTTCTGGCCGATGATGTTGGTGGTGATGGAGGGACTTACGTCCACGATTTCAGTGGTCTCCATCACGATGTTGTCATCATCTGGCAGAAGGGGAACACATGACGAAACATACTCCGGACACAAGTCATGATTAAAATAAAAAAAACAAAGCATAGGGATTTCCTGTTTTCCAGACGCCTGCCATGAGATCGCAACTGATTATGTTTATTGTCTATCCTAAAACAGATGTCAAAAAAACCCTGATAGTAAATCTTTCCATTGAGATGTTGGCTTTAGGATGGAGCCAGAGGGGGAGTTGGACGGGGGAGGCAAAGGGGGGGAGCGGTTGGCATTGGGGAAAGCAAAGCAGAGATCTGGGTGTTCTTTACATGATGAGAAAAACACTCGCTTGTCATAAATCACCTTGACCTTTCAGATAAGTGGACACTTCCAATATGAACTCAGCGGACCACACAGGATGGTTTACGGCGGCCCTCGCGGCTGATCAATGAACCTTGTCAAAATGTCACATGGTACGTTGGAAAAACTCTTTTGAAATTCTTTCACTTAAGGTTTCAGGTCTCATGTTGGGGGGAAATTAAATCTTGCAGTACGTTTTTTTTTTTTTTCTTCTCTCGCTGCATAGGACGGGATGGACTCCATTATCAAGTTCTTGCTAACAAGTGGCTCTAATTCAGAGCTACCTGTTAATGTCCCGATCTATTATGGACTGTTTTCTTTTCTCCTTGGTCTGCTGGCTTCATTCAAATCTCAGGAGGACTTCAAGCTGTGCGTGCTTGCTTGCTTGTCTGTGAAAGTATTTACACATTCTTCACCCCCTGATAGACAAAAGCTATTTTTATTACAAAAAAAGGAATCCGATATTTAAAAAAAAAATGTAGCTTCATACTTCATTATGGTTGAGGAGTTCAGAGAAAATCTTCTTCAATTTGATGATGCTTTAAACAAATGCACTGCTGGAATCCATTCATGCACGAAGCGTGCATCTCTTAAAAAAAAACAACTGATTGTGATCATGTGTCATCTTCTGTCACTGTTCCCCCGTGCGAGTGGAACCTCAGCTGAGAAAAGCAATCCGATCGGCCAAAATCATGACTTCACTGTGTGTGCAGCTGGAAGTGGAAGCGCAGCTTTCACTCTGTCGTCTCTGTTTTCTTTCCTCAACCCCGAAATCCACAGGAGTAAATGTAAGCATCTGTACCTCCTCCTCTTTTAACTAGCTGGAGACCCGCACCCTCTCATTGAAGTCAATAAAAGTCTGTACATGTCAAATCTACAAGTTTTTGACCCACTTTTTTTTTTTTTTTAAAAAAGGGAGTCATGTGAGATTATGACTTGTGGAATGTTGCTGTGGTTGAGATGAAACAGGAGTTTTGTTTTTTGTTTTTTGTAAGAATCAGCCGGCTGTGAAGTTTAATGTTTGCAGGGATCAAAAGAATTGTTTCTTACCTTCCTTCAGGATCTCACAGTCTCTGCTCTTCAGGACTTCCTCGACAGGTGTGTCGAAGATGAAGCGCACATTTTGGAGAAGACCCTTATCAAACCGAAGACACAATTGTCAGACTTTATCTCACTCCTTTCTAATTGTATTCAACTTTGATCATTGCAAAATTTTTCTATCAAGGGAAAGCAGTCTTACCCTGAAATGGTTCTCCCGAATGGATCCCTTCCCCACATACATGCGGCTTCCCTCAGCCTTCAGGTGCTCGTAAAAAGGCTCGTCCAGGATGAAGCTGTCAATCAGGACGCAGCCCACGAACAGGTTGGCATTCTCCCCGTGAACGTGCAGCGTGATGTTCTTCCACTGCGAGTCCGACAGGTCCACGTCCTCGAAGGAGAGCAGATTCTGAGCCCCGTCCACCCAGTAGACCAGGTCCAGACTGTTGGCCCGTCCGTTGGACACGATCTCAAACTGCCGCCGGCCGTCGGGGTCCTCCATGCCGACCAGGGTGCCCCTGGACGCCCGGTCCTGGCGCATGCTGGCCACGAACACGAAGCCCTCGTTGAGCTGCATCTGTTGGACTATTTGCCTGAGCACGGGGGGTCTCACGGGGGGCAGGTGGTCGAAGCGGATGAAGCGGTAGGCAGGGGCGTCAGAGTTTTGGCCCCGGAACTGTTTGGCCCCCAGCGTCTTGCGTGTGATGTGGCTGACCTCGAACAGGTCGAACGACGTCTCATCTTCCTGCTCACCATCTCCAAAGAAGCATAAAATAACACTATTATTTGGAGATTTGGGGTCACTATTCACCCAAACCATGTCTTTTTGTGCATTATTCAGACGGTAAATTACCAAAATGTGGAAGAAAAATCGAATAAATATGCATTATAAGAGCTTAATAAGTGTAGGAAACATATAGATACTGAATCAGCTTTTTAATTATATGAAGAAATATCCATAAAGACGTTTAATTTGTGTATTTATTGGATCTTACCTTCAGGTAATGCGTGCAGGGTTTGACATAAAATAAGCAGCAAGTACAGACCTCTCCTGAGAATCATATCCACTAAAAAAAAATAAAACAATAATAAAAAAAAATCGTTACAATCTGAGTATTTTTTAGTGCATGCTTGAAAGAAACAGAGACTCACCTGTAAACATGTTTAATTCAGTCAAACATCCGGCAGCAGAAATTGAAACATGCGCGATCTAAAATTGAAGGAGCAGATGACAAACTGATCCAGAGACGAGGAGGTAAAAAAAAGTAGAGTCCACTCGTGTCGAGTACATCCACGGACTGCAGAGCTGGAGGCAGCGGTGTCTGACTCTTCCTCCTCCTCCTCCTCTTATACGAGCCCGCCTGTCAATTGAAGTCTGCGAGACCCGCTTGCGATCTTCTTGTTGCGAGACTAAAGTGACATCATTTCACTTCCGAGGATGGCGTCATCTCTCTCTCAGGCTCCCTCCCATCTTTGCCCCTCATGTCATGCCCACTGCTCACCTACGGTCTGCCTGTTTTGTCTCCAGGGAGAAAAAGAAAGTATTAAACAAAGAAGAGCAGTAGAAAGAAACTTTAGAAAGAAAAGCATATTGAAGCTTTTATTACTACCATTAAATACATGGTATCTCATTTAATTACAGATTTATGGCTGTTTATTTTTAATTTTTAAAGGTAAAGGACAGTTCTTTTTTTACATATTTCCATCTCAAAAAAAGTTTTTGTGCTCATCATTCACGTAAAATTGTGTTCAGTTTCCAGTTCATCTGTCTATTTTCAACAATCTTACACTCATGATTTCATTTTTATATACATGATAGACATTGAATTTTGGAATATTCGAATACCATCAGACATTTTCAACCAAAATGTAACCTGAAATCAAACTTTTTACAGTTTGTTCAAACAATTTACAAGTGAAATCACTACTGTTTCGACTGGTCAGAAGATATTAATTGAGATTTAAATGATTATTTTTCATTTAGTATTAACGTTATACTTTGCATAACGTGCATTTCCATCTTTTGTCTGAAGATTCTGTCACAACACGATCTAGAGCTTATAATCCAAGCCTTTGTGTCTTTTCGTCTGGACTATTGTAACAGTTTGTTTTCATGTCTAAACAAGAAGGAGCTGTCTCGCCTGCAGTTGATACAGAACTCACGCAGCGAGTGTGTGAGAGCAGCGAGAATTCTGACCCGCTCTAGTAGAAGAACTCACATTTCTCCGATCATTAAATATCTTCAGTGGCTGCCAGTTTCTTTCAGGATCAACTTTAAAATACTCGTGCTTACTTTCAGAGCTATTCATGGCCAGGCTTCCCCTTTGATGGATCTACTGACTCCTTCAAGAAACATTTTAAGACAGTTTCATGTGCAGGCTTTTCCTTGATTCTCTGAGACTCCTGTGTTTGTCTTAGTGGTGTCTTCACCTTTTAGGCATATATTTTATTGGGTATTGTTCTAATTGTTTAAGCGCTTTGTGACCCTGGTCTAGAAAAGCGCTCTATAAATATTACTTAATTACTTACTTATATGATCAATATCTACTTCATATGGTCATTTATTAACAAGCATTGTATGCGTCATGTGATATTTAACGGGTGTAATGAGATATTTTATGGGTGTGATGTGAGCAGAGCATTTCCAAATTCATAATCCTTGAAGTCATTATTAATTCTCGTCAGTATTCTTGGAATTTTACTGTTAAAGTTCCACATTTGTACTCCTTTTAATGAAGTGTTGATCTGTCTCATAGTACTTTATATATATCGCTCCCCTCTATGTCTGTTATGATCCTCATCGGGTTTCAGTTTAAACAACATTAGATGTCATTCAAAAATGATTGACTGGTAATATTATTGACAACATGGTAAGAAAACAACTAGAATAGACACTAAATTGTTACCTTAATCTATTTTACACAATTGCAATACACTTTTAAATATATAATGTTTACTATTCAGATTTTCTGACAGTTGACAAGTGCAATTTTCTGATGCTTTTATCTTGTGTGCAGTTAAAATAGTTGGATTTCTAAAACTGAAACTAATATAGCCAATTCTCTAATTTTGTAAGACTGAAAACCCAACAAGTGTTTTGTAACTTTAATAAAATCACTTTTTTTAAACCAACTAACACTCTCTAACTGATGGGGTTTTTTTTAACACCGCTCTCTATATCTCTCACCCCCTCTCTGTAAACCCATTGCTGCAGCTGATTTAAAATATATTCTATTGAGGATAAAAATTTATGAAGGTGAAATGTGAGCAAAAGACACGTCAATAAAGAGTTAAACATTATAATTGCGACTCATGAAAGGTGGAAGACATCCCATCTTTTTCTGACCAAGAAAAAAGTCTTAAAATGAAAGGAGCTTCAGATCCCACTAAAAGTCCTTGGCCAAAGGGGCTCCATAGTTTTCAGCATTAGCTTTGCTCGAATATCAATTTGTCAACACTGGGTTATGTGAGCAAAGCTCGCTCTTTAAAGCTGGATTATCCAGGTAGCTTGTATTTTATTTCTCTCTTCATCATTTCTTTCTATTATTTTTAGGTTAATCGAATCATGTCGAGTGGCTTAGAGGTGGAACAACTTCAGAAATAGTATTAAAGAATTAGAATCTTTTTCTTAGTCTTCAAGCTTTTAGTCAAAAAGACAAGTTGGAAGCTCAAACAGTAGGTCTGATTGAAGATGCTCTCTCAGGTTTGAACCGGTCAACTGTTCCACCAGATGTGATTTGAGCTGTCATGGAATTGTCATTTCGGGTGATGCAAATAAAAGGAAAATGATCCAGAATATTAAATTACCTATTAAATACATTAAAGAATGCCTACCTCAAAAAGAGGTCAGAGTACTGTATATACTTGAATACCTTCCTTTATGGCATTTGAAAAATGATAGCAATGGTCTCAATGGTACAGTCTGTGGTATTAGTTTACCAGAACTATGTTTTAAGAACACAAGTAAAGTTAAGCAAGAACTATAGAACAATAGCGCTTGCTGTCAGCTTCCTATTGGCCATATAATGTAATAAATGATGCTTGGAAACTGTTGGTTAATGGGAAAATAAATGTGTTGGCCTATTGTTTAATATAATAATAAAAGTAGTACAAATGATCACAATGCATTGGGAATGGTGTTAGAGTTCTTAATAAATGTTATCCTTATTTCTTCTCAGTGTGGCTGAGAACTTTTGGGTTGAAGTAGTGCAACGTCATTTACATTTTCAGCATTTATTTTGAAATGTAATGTTCGTATTGCATAATTGTGTCCATTGTCTGCTTTTCAGTATTCCAGCAAGAATCCATTACTTCACTTTTACACCAATATTCAGTTGGAAGTGTCCGTCATTGAACTGAACGAGGAAAGAGTTAGGTAATTGTAGAGATGATGATGATGATGAGTTGTGGTTCTTCTTGAACCTGGTCTTCATCTCTGTTAGCTGCTCAACACAGGCCTATGATAATGGCCAGCCTTTAAAGTTCGGTCCAAGACTTGCTTTTTTTGAGGAATCCATTTTTTTTTTCTTCCCGCAACTTGATGATAATGAGAACCCATTGGGTCTGTCTTTGCTCTTCCATCACCATGTGGATTTTTTTTTTAAAGTACAGTAGTTGCTGCTAGTAATGAAATTATGAGGCCTCATGAAACATGATACAGCTATTGAGGTACCATAGTAATAAGGTATCATGATTTTGTCACTTAATCCCTTATGGGGAGGCGAGAGGCGGGGGACACCCTGGACAGGACGCCGGTCTGTTGCAGGGCACACGAAGACACATACCTATGGACAATTTCCCCAAGTTCCCAATCAACCTCTGTATGTTTTTGGATTGTGGAAGGAAACTGGAGTGCCTGGAGTAAACCTACGCAACACCATGAAGTATCATGATACAGCTATTGAGGTATCATGATACCAATTGATGGCCCTCTCTGATTTGTAATCTTCTGTTCCAATGTATTAATTTAATGAAACATTGGCATCATTTTTATAATTGGAGTGACATCTAGTGGCCTGATACGGTGTCACTACACAGTTGTTTCATTGGCCTTATCAACCAATCACTAGTTCCAGCAGTAAAATGGTTTTAAACACCCAGCTAACACGCTAGCACAAAAAATGCGTGACTTGACTGTGTGAGTTATTAGTTCTTGGGTCAACATCAACCATGATAAACCAAAACTCTTCCTCATACCAGTGGACTTAAGTGGAATTGACTGCTGGTACCGATCACGGTAGCTTTCCACAGCTGTTTGAGGAGGATTTGCAAGTTTTTCTACCACTAAGAACAACGTGTACAGCCAAACGCATCCGGATAATTAAAGCTGCTTCGCTTCTTCTAACTAGCAGCCCGAGCCATAACTTAAAACCAAAATGACACTTTTTCCGCTCTGTGGGCAAAGAATGCCGCTGGCTGTTTATTTGACCCATGGGTTTTTTTTTTCTCTCTCAAATAGCAAGAAGTCGATATGACATCTAATTCCTGGAGCTTTGTTGCATGTGGCTTTTTGTGTACCAGTCAAATTTGTTTGAGGGATGGTTTGCGTCAATTGGAAATGTGCGTTCCATTTCGGAGGGGAAAGCGAAGCACAGACAATTCCGCACAGAATGCTGTAATTCAGGATGATTTGCTAACCTGAAACAGTAGTGAGCAGGAGTTACATGTATACACTGTGGCTCAGTCATGATAAAAGCATTCTGTGGCAGATTTAGAGTGTCATGGGTGGAAAACCTTGAGATACTCCACAGATTTGTGCTCATTAAAAGTGGCAGTACAACTGTCAGTTCAAGTTACTCCGAAGTTTTAAATAGTACAGTATGTTCCTTTAAAATAAACCACATCATTTTTGGGAGACAAACGGAACAAACCTATATTGTATCTTTAGAAACACTATTGAATTGAAACACTTTCCAAACTCTCGACGACTCTATTGGAGTAAAGTGGAATGTTTGCACGGGGAAATAAAATGAATCTTGGCTCAGAGCTTTTTGAGTTGGTGCTTTTGATTTGTCACATATTTGCGTGCAGCTGCTTTGTTAAATGTACCATTATGAATCACTTTGTTGATCACCAGATTGGAATTTTATTATGGAGGTGCTGTTTAAATGTGCCAGGATCAGTCCATCCACTACAATATCAATCAAACAACAGACTCCTTTCCCAAGACCTCATAATTATTTCCTTAAAGCTGAAATTCAACATAGCCCGTAGCATCTGTCTTCAAATGCATTATTTGTTGCCTTCATTTGTAATTTCCTTTTTTAATAGTGTAATTGACTTTGACTGTTGAAACACTAAAGCTTGATTAAGCAGCGTTGAGCTCTGCAGCTGTAAGTAATCTCCTGATTGTCCTGGATGGCTAAGGAGCTTTCAGTTATAGCAACATGCTCGGCTCACCTTCATCGTGTAATTTTACACAGTGAGTTTTCATCTTTCTCCCTCAATGTTTCCGTCTGTGTTTCATCATCGTGATCAAGAGGATTTTTTGCCACCTCTTTGTTTAATCTCCAACTAATGCTTGTATATCAATTCTGCAGCTTCAGTGGGTGTGTTGTGACCACCGCTTATATTTTTTTACTTTCCAAGTCTTCCTGCTACATTAAGTTTGTTTTTTTTGTTCTTGTTTGACTCTTGGATCTATTGAAGTCTAGTTGGAATCTGTTGTTGAACTGTTTTCAGATAATTTAGGTTTTCGTAACATTTCCTTTAACCCTTTTTTATTTCTGTTTACTTTACATGAGTTTCACACATATCTAATCCCCTTTAAGCAAGACTTTGTTTGTTGCGGAGATGGACAGACTGACATAGTGAGACGAATCCCTCAAACAAAATTATTTTTGTCAAGCCATTTTCTGTCTTGTCCAATAATTCCCCTTATGATAATCGAAGTTTTCGGGTGCGTGTACAGATGTTGTGACGGGCCAGCAATCTGCCAATCTTCCAACCCTACTTATACAGCAGTCTTCCTGTAGACCGGCGTCAGCTCGTTTAAAGTTTAGCATGGTATTACTTCTTTTACTACCTCATTCGTTGTCATTGGATTTTTAATTTCCTAAACTCATTGGACCTTTCCTGGCCCTTCATGATAGGGATTATAGTTACTCGGAATTGGCAAGTTTTATTTTGTTCATTGACTTTTTCATAGTTTTTTGTTTTAGTGGTTCATGTGTCCAGCTTGCACCCTTTTTTGGACTCTGACTATGGTATAGTACTCTGCCTCCATCTTGTTTGAACACACCTTTTTGAATACTTAATTAATTGTATATTTGATAATTGGAACATTGTTTTTGTCTCAATGGATGATGATGTTTTCTGATGATATAGGGCAGTCCTTTTGAGAAGATCCATAAAAGCTCTCTGTGGACGCAGATTTTTTATTTTTTTGCACGAACCAAACAAGAGACCACAGTTTAAACAAATCAGATGTCTGACTGACTACAGCAATCAGACTAGTTGACTGTGTCCTCTTGTTTATTTGGAATTCTGGATCAATTAAAGACCATTGGCAGAATGCAGGGAAATAAAGGAGGAGGTTAAAGGAGGATCTAGGGGGATATAATGAAGATGCATGAATCTGAGTCAATAGTCAAGAGAAAAAGGGAGGTGAAGAAGAGAATGCAGGCACGGTGGAGACAATTTGTGACACAAAAGATAAGATGGTTTAGTGAAGATTAAAAATGAGTGTATCAAAGGGACAGTTGATGTGGACAGGTTTATAGGGGGGGCAGAATGTTGAGTCGGTATAAAAGAGGTTCCACCTAAAAAGACAACAAAAACAGGTTCATGGATGTGGCTCACGGGGCACGATGAGGACAAACGTCACAAGGATGACCACGATGTTAGCGTGGAAGAGCTTGTCTTGCTGTGGCAACCTGCGATGACGAGCACAGGACCACAAATATCTCTACATCATGTTTAACTCACCACTGAAATGTCTGAAAAAAAAAGATCTGCTCCCTGACCTGGGCATCATATGATTTTAGAGCTCAATGACAGCCTTCGGAGAAAAAAGATTTAATGCCAACATGAGACCACAGTATAATTTAAAGGCCTTTGCTCAAATCTATCTAACTCATCTAAAAGTCCAACACAAAACTATAGCATTTTGACCCAAACAAATCATTTCAAAAGATAATGTTCCCACATTTATTTTATTTTATACTGGGTCAGCAAAATCGAATCTTCCACCAAAGGGGTGTCATGAACTGCACTTGATGAATGTCACGTTCAAGCAACGCTAGTTTCCACTCTTGGAGTCCAAGTGGTGACTTCACTGCGAGAGGTTTTATGTGTTGTTAACAAATTCAATTGGTTCATCGTGACTCGAGAGCACAAACCGACGGGGACTTCTGGCAACTCCCGTTTTCACTACAAAATAGACACAACTGTTGAAATGCAACGGCTTTGGGAACCATGACAATAAAGACTGGCAGATGTACTCGCCGATCAGTCCAACAACTGACTAACCCCAATGAAATAGATTTGGCAACAGAGGTTGGCGTTGTAAAAAAAAAAAAATCTTGCATAATCGTCTTTCGGCGATGACTACATATGGTCGGTGAACACATTTAAATAGAACACAATAAAGTGATGAAACACGGCACCTATGACTTTCTATTCAGAGCTAAAACAAGTTGTCCAACAATCTTTCTATCGCGTCTCTGTTGAGTCTGACTAATCAAAATTCATGAGTTACGTCTTTCTGAATTGATCGTGGCTCATTTTTATAGTGTTCCCTGTCTCGCGGTGTTCTTTCCACCACTTCCAGGTACATATAACGATGTGATTATGCAACGTGCGCTGCAGCTGTCAGGATTTAAGAGCATCCATCCATGGCAGAATCGTAATCCGCCGACCTCATCGACACATCCTGCTCTTCTGTGTGTTCCCTCTCAAATATGTTTCTTTAATATCGATACCAGTTTAATATGATAAATTATAAACAGTTACAAGTTTTGATTCATGTAAAAGCATTTTCAGATCTTGAGTCAGATTTTTGTGAGTGATTATGTGTAACATCATATCGCAGACGTTACCTCATATCAATATTAGGCAAGATAAGCAAATCTTGGTCAAGTTTGTCCAGACGATTTCGTACTACGTTCTGATGGATTGAGAGTGTGTAAGTCACATAATTTAACCACTTCTCACCAAACACTATTGTTAAAGTTCTGGTCGTGGTCTCAAGACGACTTTTTAGTGGACTCCGTCTTGTCTCAATGGTCTACCACAAGGATAGACCGTCTTAAATACCCAGTTCTACTGTCAATTTTAAGGTGTTGCCCCTTTAAAAACAGTTTATCTTCAGGGGGAAACACCTTAAAATCTACAGTAGACTGGTTTATATAGACAGTCTATACCTGTGGTAGATCATCGATATACAATAATGCTATTACGGGCTGTCAAAAAATCTGATGAATGGCCTAAATATGATGGGATAAATAAAAAGACAAATTTAAACAAACTTAAAGACTAAAAGAGGACAACGGATCTACTGTGTTTTTATTTCAAATAAGGATTTAGAAAGAAATAAGGTAAATATCTTTTAATTGTATACTGTTGTATTTCATGAAGAATTTGTTTTTTATTCATTCCTAGGACAGAAATATGACGGAGGGATAAAAAAGGGGCAAAAAAGGTAAAAGGAAGTCAAGAAGCAAGAACTTTAACAGGTGTTATATTTTAAATTGAACTAGTAATGAAAAGTCAGTTGAATCGAAGTAGAAAATGACTTGTAGAAAATGTAGTTCTGAAACATTTCCACATGACGAGTTACTTAGAACTTACTAGGACCACATAAAAATCAGTCAAAGTGCCACATGGTTCTGGTCTGCGGTCTTGCTCTTGTCTTCGCCTTGGAACCTCGGAAGAAAATCGTTTTTATGCAAGCTGAGTCAATGCTTATTATTTTTTCAATAATACAAATATTGACATGTCTCTTGTTATCCAGTCACGCCACAGAGTCTGTCTCAACTTTGGTCTCAATCTGAAGATTCTTGGACTCAAGTCTTGGTCTGAGCTGAGGCCATTCATGGTATTTCTTAATCATAGAACCTTCAACCGTATCAGAGTCTCCATTAGGTGTTGTAGAAAATGACACTTGTTCTGACTACTGCCCAGTTTCAAGACTTAAAGACAGGAAGTTGTCGACCAATGATACCGTACTTCAGAACCTTTCCTATGGGTCAGCAATTCTTAATCCCAACAACAAGCCACAACTCACAGTTAGTAAAAGTGATAAATTAAAAACAATTTTACTCAAACCCGGCACAGCCCCAGTATCCTTCCCTTGACTTGTTCTGGCTTTAAGGCTTTGGATTTGTCCCCCTGATGTCCCAACCTTCTGTTGACAAAGGCTTGGCTTCAAATGGCTGTGAATATTTCTTCTGAAAATTGTGCTTCAGATCCTCTTTTGCGCTCCTTCATTTGACCTGACAGAAGATTGTTTATAGATGTTGTACCGAGCCTACATCCCAGCACGCACCAGTCAAAGCGAAATGAATGACTGAAACTCATTTTTCAAGACGCGAGGTTGAGGTTAGGAATGATTCTCTAGTATATTTCATTAAGGAGTCAACTCACAATGTGTTTGTTGGCTTCTGAGATGACCTCACTGACCGTTTCGCCGCTGGCTGTCGAATGTTCCTGTGATGTAATAGCACTCCTGCTATACTGTGAGACTTTAAACCTGCACAAGGGCTTTGTGGAGAAATTCCATTTGGTGTTTATTGGTAATCTCATAGATCCGCTCGCAGGAAGAACTTTGTAATCATTAAAACAGAGCATTGGAATTATAGCACAACCAAAATTGTTCCTCCGTCAAGCTTACCACATGTTTGCTTCAAAGCTTTTTAAGCTTAAGTTTTATATAAAATGGTTCACATTTTTGGCACTGGGAAGTCGTTTTTATCAGCCTAAGATAGCCAATGTTTGACAGGGTGAGATCCGTGCGGCTTGGATTTGTTGATACATTGTTGGTAAATTCAACAACGACATATTTCCAGAACTTTTTTTTTTTTGCTCAAGTCTGCTGCATTCCCCGCCGTCCATCAAAGGCAGAAATGAATCCAGAATCCTGCCGACACATCGGTTTACAGTTTCTGGGTTTCAGTTATCTTAGAATGTGGTCACTTTTACATAAATCAATACCAAAGAGCTGAAAGAAGTCAGAAGAGTTTGACCCCGCGTGAACTCTTTTGTTGCAGGCGAGAAAGAGACTTGCTGAGAAGACTGATTACTTTCAGATGAGTCGTCTGTTCTCACGGCTGTGTTACGTCCTCTGTTGTGACTGCTATCGCCTACTGTTCGCTCTTTGTTTTGAGATTAAACGGTTCAACGGGTTTATGAATGGATTTTTGTACATATCTGTTTATTTCTTGATTTTTTTCCACCAATCATCCATGTCTGGTCCATTTGATGAGTTCTAGAGATTTTTCGAATTTATTTTCCGTAGAAATCCTGGGAATTACAAACTCAATGGTATTGCAAATATAGATTATGAAATAATTTTTAGAAAGTGTAAAGAAATGTATACGTACAAATGGAAATGGCGCCTAACATCTACAATATTGTTTTAAAGGTTTCATTTTTAAAGGGTTATATATTTTTTTGGAGCTCGAAGTTTATGGTTGTAACAAAGACACTGTTCCCCCCCCCCCCCCCCCCCAAGTTATGTCAAGTTTTTCTCCCAAGGTCTATAGATAGTTTCTACATAAGTGTATGTAATTTATTTCATGTTCTGCTAATATTAAACTTAAACCTAAACCTGCAAATTAAGGAAACTATTCAAACTTATTGTGTAACTTGTTAATAACAGTTTGTTAATTCTAGGTAACACCTTTTATATTTAGATAGATACACTTTATTGATCCCTTTGGAGATCTCCTTCGGGAAATAGTTTTTCCAGCATTCAACAACACAGACGATTGATTCAAGAACAAAGAACAAAATGCAAGAAAAAGAAAGTGACAGAATCTAAGTCTTTGTATAAAGAACATAGATCAAAGAAAAATAACTAAGAAAAAGGATACAAAGATTAACATAGAATATAATACTTTCACTCCACTTCTGCCCCCAAACTCAGAACTGAGTCTATTAGTGTTGCAACATGGGAAGGATCCTTCGTGCTCTTCATCTGCTTCTCTGCTCACTGACGACAGTGTTCAGAGGATGACTGTCATCATCCATGATGGACAGTAGTTTGTCCAGTGATCTCCTCTCAGCAACTGTCACCAGTGAGTCCAGCTTCAACCACAGAGCCAGCCTTTCTGATCAACCTGTCCAACCTGTAGACACTCCTCTTGGACACATTCCCAGAAAGGGATTTACATTTTGTATAAGACTTAAAAGTTAACAATCCATATATCAAATTGAATTGGCATTTATTCATGCCAGGACTTTTTTTTCTTTGGTAGTATTTTATTGTTTTTTCTTTACAATAGATTCATACATTATGTCTGAAATCGAGTGCATCTTGTCTCCTACGAGGGGATTAAGTATTAATTTTCTCTATTAAATATAACATCTGTGTCACAGTCAAAAGATCATAGCATAGGGATTCATGCCTGAGGTGGTAAAACGATCTCATGGAAGTCGAATGTCTTACCAAAATGGCTTGTTTTCGATTATAACATTAGGTTTGTGAGGTGAATCTCCGAGTGAAAACTATACTTTAATTTGAGAGAAAAACATTATGACCCATTTGGAGCAAAAACATTCTGACAGTCTTACAGTATAATAGCATGACTACAGTTGTCCTGCCAGCTATGAATCTAATACACTTTCCAGAATTATGAACAGAGGGAATCTTTGTTTACTTTGACCACAAAGAAGATCCCAATTACGGACCTGCCGGTGTCTCTAATTTCAGGGTAAGGCACGCCAGCTTTAGCAGCACTTCTTGTCATGTAATCATGGCGGCATTGGAAAAAAAAAAAAAGGAGGTTTATCCTCGGATGATTACATCGTAGCATCCTGACCTCCTTGTGATATATGTTTACAAAAGTGCATCACATAGTCGTCATAGTTTCCCACAGTTAGTCCTACACCAAGATAGAACGAGAGAGGAATATTACATAAGAACAATCATTATCAATTCCAACCCCTTTCCTTGCAATTACATTTTCATTTCTCAGATGCCTGCTAATGACTTCCAGACTTCCCTCCCCGGGATCCACTGAAGAGCCGTGGGCAGATCAACAGTAATGTACACATGTCAAGAGATAAAACAATGCAATTGTGCTTCGCTTTATTGGCCCGAAAAAATGAAAATAACTCCCTTCACAAAAATGTATAGACACAAGAAGGGGAACTATTAGGAGCGTGTGAGATCTCCTCATTCAGCAGAGCAGGAGGAGGAGCTCTGGACTTGGGTCCCTGGGCACAGAAGGTGCTGCGAGTGTGGAAGTTCTACTCATGTATTAGCTCCCTTTATGGGTTTCAATTCATCACGATGCTTTCATTAGCAAACAAGCTAATTGTTGCTGATGCCATTAATACAATATACTGTATGTCTTAACCTAGTTGAACTAACCATGTCTCAGTGCAATAATTATGGGATATGTTGCACTTTTGTTAATTCGTATTGAGTCAGTTTGATATGTATTTTTAACTATATATGAGACAAAATTGCAACGAAACCCACAAAATAAACCATTATTGCTTGTATTGTTCCTTCAGGGAGGCTCAGACTTTTCTCCCTCAACTCACTTTCGGTCACTTTAGGTCACTACCCACCGCTTGTTACCATAGGCAGGGATGTAGCTATATCGATATACCGAGTCCCGAGGTGATTTAAGTTGGCTTATTGTCAAAGAAACATTGTGTTGTTGTTGTTGCAGCAAACTAGAAGAAAAAAAAAATATTTTTCCTCCAGGGCAGATAAATTGCGTGCATTTTTGCTTGTATTGAAGAAACTTCTATGTTCACGTTCCTGGTCTTTAATAATTCTCTATTACAACATTATGTTGTAAACTAGACAACTTATTTATATCCGTTTAATATTCATCCTCACCTGTTTGCTAGAGAACATTTATAGATTATTTAAATAAATTGTGTGGCAAACTATTAAAAAAAATCCAGAATAAACCCAAATAATATCAGTTGAAAATTAATATTAAAATCGATATAATGTAATTATAAAGCTTTATGAAATATTTTGTTTATTTTAGTGTATTGTTTATTATACAATAATGTGTTCTGATTAATGTTTAAGAATTAAAATTCTTGTTTGTTCTTTCAGTGGAAAATGACACATTGAAATCTGCTTGTCCCTGAAAAAGCTCCAAATACAAATCCCATGTTATACCCAATTTCCAAGCGCTAAACCCTGCGAAGGATTTTGTGTTCCTTCTCGACACATTCGTCAACAGCAAGAGACGGAGGATTTGAAGGCTGAACAGAAGCTCCATTTGTAACAACAAGCTGAAGGAAGGGCGAGTTATTATTCCAAGATGAGTTACGTCTCCAGGCATCACCTCTCACTTGATATTTTCATTTCTCTCATCTGCTCCTTCGATTAGGCAGCGTTCATAATCATTGGATGATAGCGCAGGTCCATTTCTTGAAGTGGAAATAATGACAACATTGTGTTGTTGTTGCAGCAAACTAGAAGAAAAAAAAAATAAGGTATTTTTCCTTCAGGGCAGATAAATTGCTGATTGTGCATTTTTTCCTTGTATTGAAGAAAATGTACTGTCTGACTCCGGAACAATCTGAGCATAGGTGCGCTGGAATGATGTCGAAGATTACTAAATGTTCCAGGAGAGAATTTCCTGCTATTATTGATTCCAGGTTTTTGATGTCTGCAGCCAGCGTTTGTACGTACACGGAACACTTAAAACATTCAGAACTTTATACCGCAGTGTTCACAAATTCTTTTTAAAAAATGTCTCCCGGACTGAAATCTGAAAGGAAATTCATTGTTCAGTGGATTGTAGTTAATGTTGCTGTCCTGCAGAGTTAAAAAAGAGAATAGTTGTTGACTATCACTGGGTATATATGGGAAATATATTTTCATTATTTTATATTGTATATACACATTATACATTAGTGCCAAGAACATTGAGGTTTCGTCCCAAATTCACATGAGATGCACACAACCACGACACTAAATGGAAAACGCAAGAGTGGAGATAGTGGGATAATTGTTCCAATAATTGATAAATAATTATATATTCTCTGTTGTTTTTATTATTTAAAGTATGGAAGTCGTTTTGTAAGCTTGTCTTCTGATACTTAGAAAATAATCCTGAAAATTAGTGATAAAAAAAAGGTAAAAATATAGTGATCCCCCATTTATTGCGGGGGTTACGCCCCTGAAAACTCTCTTCAATAAACAAAATCTGCGAATTAGTGACGGTTTAATTTTTCACAATGTATTCAAATATATATTTCCACTCTTTATAAACCTATACTAAACTTTCATGAACATTTTCCACATTCTGATTAAACTCCTATAAAATATATAACGACTCCTCTTGTTTTCCTACTTCATCCATAGCGAACCAAAGTTTATTTTAGTTCTTAGTGGTTAAATTCAGGGTTTTACACAAGTCAGTAAAGGTGTAATGTGACTGACCCTGATTGGTGTTTGTGTGTTTTTTGGTTTCTGGGGTAAAACGGAAGGAGAGAGAGATGTTGTTGTTAAACAGCGTGCAACGAGGACAGCATGTTTGTGTTTTGGCGTTGTCTGTGGCTAACAGCAGCATCTAATGAATCCATTACCAAATAAAGTTATAAAAACGACAGGCTGTCACGTAGCCTTGTCAGTCTGGAAGGAGTAATTTACAGCTCCTCTGACCGCGCTGCCTCCCCATCCTCGTATGTAACGCCGTTTTCCATGGATAATTATTTTCCTTCTTCTTATATACTGAAGTCTTTTGGACAATCAAGACACAGAACACAATGAGGATACGAATCACAGTTGGATTTAGACATTGAATCATGGACATACAATTTAAATGTATTTAAATATGTAGTAAATATCAGTGAAACGGAGAGACTGCAGAAAGTGAACCATGATATAGCGAGAGGGACTACTGACTTCTAGACTCATTTGGAGTTTGCGAGACAAGACAAAAACTTCTTTTGTATTCATCAGTATGTGTCAGTTTGCGCAAACATTTTACTTTAATATTACATTCAAATATAATATTAAATCACATGCGTTTGAGCCCTGCCTATTTAAAACATGTTTTTTCTGGAGAAATAAACTTGTTTACCATAACCACGCACACTCTGCTGCGATTGGTCAAGAATCGTGGTTTGTCACTGCTCGTCGTCAATCAAAAGTCTCTACTGCCATGGGACTCGTTGTATTAAAAAAGCAGTGCGTGATTACAGCTGGAGTGAATCCATTATTGAGTCATAAAGGACATTTTTTTAATGTGAATATTTCAATGAAAAGAGAGTTTTGTACAAACAGACACATACTGATGAGTACAATAGAGGTTTAAGATCTATTTAAGAGACAATCAAACCAACCCATTAGTTGGCCTTGAAGTGGACACACTTTAGCTAATAATACATTAAGATGACCAGTAACCATTTATTAATATTATCAGGACATTTTGACAAGACAATAAACTCCACACTTTGAGGTTCATGTGTAGCTAATGTTGAACAGCTTGGACTGACCTGATAAGAAAAAAAAAAAGTTTCTTTCATCAGAAACAGATTCCATGATGAGAGCATCAGGAATTTGACAATCACAAAAAAAAAGGTTCTGGAGAAATGTTATTCTTGTGTCAGGTAACAGTTGGAGTTTTGAAGCGCAGGGGCGAGTTAATGAACCCGAGACTTGATGGTTTATTCGCAGATGCCAAACCATCACCTCATTTCACTGCTGCACCTTTGCTTAATGGAGAGTGGTCACCCCGTGAAGACCCCTTTGTTAGAGAGGCAACCATCCTTCCAAGACTTCAATAAAACCTTGACGAAAAACAGTTTGAGTGTGGAAAAGTGTTAACAAAGCAGAAAAACAATCCTGATTATTTACTTATGTTTATTTGATTTGACTGGACGTGTTTGTCTGAAGCAATTACGAATGCTTGACGGACTTTCTGATGGTTGTTTAGCAGCACCGTGTTACGCACTCCTGCTCTGCCTAATTTTCTCACTTGATTTATCTGAAAGTGTTTATTCGTTGTACTCTGCGTGACACCATCTGCTTCTAATCTAAGTTCCTCTCATTGTCTTTCGGCCGCCCAGAAAGACTCAGCACACACAGTCAAGTATACAGACACTAATTTCCCAGTCTGGCTTTTTCCTGTGATAAGTGTGATTATACTTTTCATTTTGATGCTTCTGGTTCCATTTTGACAGCAGATTCCACGCAAATTTCAACTGTGGCAGCACGTTCAGATCATACTCTCAGTCAGTTTTATAATAGAATATTAAATATATGAATAAGATAAGAAGAAGATGTACCTACCTGTACACATGTTAAATATTCACAAAAACTATAACAATAATCAATTACAATAATAAATGAATTAAAATGTATGCACAATAATACGGATGAATATATCAACAATGATAAAAATAGTACATAGAGTGTGTGTTTGTTTGTGTGTTCATTTATTAAAAAAATAAAAGTATTTTTATTAAATAGCCTGATTGCAGGCGGAGGAAAGAATTGGTGGATTCTACCCTTCCTGCAGCGTGTGTGAATGTAGATAACTTCTACCATCAGTCGCTATGTTTATTTTAAAGTGTGCTAAGTAATATAAAAATACAAACAAAATCCCAATCACTAGTCCAGCACTTCCCATTGGACCAAAAGTGTTCCAAGGCTCGGTGGGAGACATTGTATCTTTATACATACTTTACATTACTTTTAAAACATTTTAACACAAGTGATCTAAACAACCCCAATTGTTTGGTCAATCGGATGTTTACCTCTTAACACAAACAAAGGGGCTTTTCCCCCCTTATGGTAATTTCTGTTTTTGTTATATTGACATTGTCTTGAGCTGTTGGTTTTGTTTTAAACCCATACAATTGTTTTCAGAACCCATTTGAAGCCAACTTTGAAGCGTAATTTTAACTGAAAAGCAGGCTCTGTCGAAAAGGAATACAGATGATGGTGTCAGTCTTCACCTGATTTTTGAACTAGCTTATTCAAAACATTTAGTTATTTCTGGAACGATAACAGGCTGATTTGTTGATAGCAGCGATTGGACCACATCAGCTGTTACAAAATGTGTTTACATTCCTTCACTGTTACGGAAGCTGAACTGCTTGTTTACATCAAAGACCCAACATGTTGTTAACTTCTAAGAAGTTCCCCAAAACATACATAGGTTGATTGGGAACTTGGGGAAATTGTCCGTAGGTATGAGTGTGTCTTTGTGAATGGTTTTGTGTCTTTGTGTGCCCTGTGACAAGCTGGCGCCCTTTAGGGTGTCCCCCGTCTCTCGCCCGAAGAAACTGGGATAGGCTTCAGCCCCCTCGAAAACCTTATAAGGGATTAAGCAGCATATAAAAGAAATGAAGCTCTGATTGTAGACAGGATACAACAGGAGCTTTCAAAGATAGTTATTCTTCTTCTTGTAAATACAGAGTGCCTCAATTTGAACTATTAATGTCAGAAGTAATACTACTAGTAAACTTCATTCCATCCTTTCAACACTTTCAACACTTACCAAAAAGCCATCAGTGAATGTTTTGTGTCAATCTTATGGTTCATGGTCCATACGAAGGGACCTACTTCCATGAAGGTCTCTGGCCTGATGGCTTCCACTTGTCCATTCAAGGTGTAATTCAAAGGGTTCTCTGACCAGAACTTAAATGACCAGAGCTACCGACTGCATGTGAAGCAGGGCGAGGGCTACCTATTCCGTTTGTTTGTTACAGCTTTATGTTCTTTTGTTTACCTCTTAATAAAAACATGGAGCTTTTCTAATGCATTATTAATGAAGAAGCGTTTCTGCTATTAAACTTTATTCAAACCTTGCCTCCTTGTTTAAGATTTCACTATCTATCTAGGCCATCTGAGGACATTCAACTCACTGTTGTTTTTTTCTGCCTCATTACATAAATGATAGTCCTCCTGACATGAAGCTCTCAAGAGCTGCATTGCCTGAGCAAGCAGAATAATAATAATAAAAAAAAGGTTTAATCATTTATAGAGACTCTCTGGCCAGTAGCAACATCAATCTCCAGTTTGACAACTCTGTACTGTATCTTTTCCCAGCACTGTTTAGTCATGTTCCTGGTGTTCCAGAGGACACCAGAATAGTTCTTAGTCAAACTCACAGGCCAGAGTTTTAGCAGAAACACACTTTGGCACATGCGTTTTTTCTTTTTTGTTTTATTCCTTCTTCGTTTTCTTTGTACTATAAACACACAAATACTTGGGGATGACATCAATGTAGGGTGTGATCGCACAATGATCTCACTCAGAAAAAGGAATCTACACCAATATTTGGCTTTGGTTTCATTAAAGTTCATACACACACACAAACATTTGCAGAACATACCACCGAGTATTTGGAGACATGACTGCAGCTTTCCGGGAACACTAAAGCCCATTTGATCAGACAAAACGTTGCAAGTTCTGAAGCACAATTTTGAACAGGATGAAATGTTTTTTTTCTTATCGGGCATAGATAAATATGTTTTACAAATTCAAAGAACAGGAAACATTAAAGTTATCTTTCAACATCATTTTATCATTTACCCTTTGGATTTTCATGTTGATACATAATTTCCTATTTTTATTCCCCTAACTTCTTCATTATCAATCAATTAATCTTTACCAACTTGTCACGAACCAGGTGTGATTGAACAAGCATCAAGGTTTGTCACCACACTTCATCAATCCTGGACGTCTCCCCCTCCAAGGGACTCATTGTATAAACAATGCGTGGTGTGATTTCAGCTGGCTGGAGGAGTGAAGACCTGGACCATTATTAGGATAATGGACTCTGCTCTCGTAACCTCTTGTTTGCCGAAATTTCAGACAGGGGAGAAGTTTATTAAGTAACAAGTTCAAAACATAGCCATGATGAGGGACTTAGTTTATCTTAAAGAGGAAGACTTCAACATTTGAAACATGTAAGTCAGGACAGTTTGGTTTTCACAATAGTTGCCCTTTAAAGAAAAAATATAAGTGCTACAGCGTTTTAAATTGTGGGTCAGTAGTTGATGGCGTACTTGTTTGTGTTGTACTCCTCAAAAGACCTCCCCTCTGTTCTTTCACTCATCTCCAAGGTGTTCATGCTTGTACTCACCGACGGGTTCATTGTTGATTTAAGAACTTCAACTTGACTTGCTTCAAAACAGGAACATCATCAACAGAACAAATCCACAAATTCTAGATCGTCCCACTCAGGCTGTCGGAATCCATTAACGATCCCAAAAAAAGTAAATCCGACAAAGAACAGTGCAGCAGAGACGAGAGGGAGTATCTGAATATTGCGCTCTGCCGGATAGATTTAATGTCGTCTGTTAATACATCATTCTGTCATCGGTGTCTGCGTCAGCTATGAAACTTCTTGTAGGAATCGTGGGAGTCATTTGGTATTTAATGCTGTTTGGATAAACTTTCCTTTAACTTGTCCGCATACATTAATATTAAATCACAAGTGTTATTGGAAAAATTGAATAAATAGTTCCAAAGACACGATTAGATACATCTGCGGAAACAGTACAACGTATGGAAACCTCATATACTGTGATTAATAATGGAATAAAACAGACATACACCCAGTGAGGTTATATAAGACGATGTAAATGATTTCAGAAAAATGGAAATGGATGGAATACCTGGATGCTTATCAACTCTCCACTTAACTTCTGGACTGTTGCATTAGCCTGACTTTGTCATTTGTCAAAACGTGGTTGTAAAGAGGTAAAACACACGAGACTAGTGTCCGTTGGTGTCGTAATGCTTCTTTAATTCCCCTCGTTACTGAAAGATTGTGTGGATTAAAACCAATGTTAGGCTAAATGAACTGACAAAAACACACTATTATTTTTGCACATTTGAACTCCCTTTCTCCAGCTTACTTTGGGCAGCTGTTTGTGTGTCCCAACGATCCAAGGAGAAGCTTGAAGACCTCTTATGATGATTGATTGAAATCGTACGCAACTCTCTGGCCTGAGCTATTGCATGAGGTTGAGAGATAACAGGATTCGTGCCTGAGACCAGTATTCTCTCTAGAATAATAATAATTCTCAAGCATCAGTTTAATTCCGTCAGCATTTGATTCACCTCTTGTACTGCCGAAAAGTACCATTTTAAACATTATAAAGAGTTTGAAACCATCATTTTTGTATTTTCTTTTGTTGTATGTCATTCCTCATCTACTTCTTTACTTTAAAAATGAAATATGAATTAAAGATAACCCCATGATTTATGCATCCCACGTTGAAATTAACTTTATTTTGTGGGTGTGCAATAAAGTTCAGTACAGTACGGTGTCTGTACAGTAAGCATTGACTTGAAGATTTAAGGCATATAAAATGGACTACCCTGGGATCTCAGACATCGAAACAAGTTAAAATGAAATAAAACCCTCACTAAATCTGATACAAAAGTTTCAAAATCAAGATTGACGTGTGTGGCCACAAACATGTGTGATGGCTAAACGTGATGCCTTTGAGAAAAATAGACCCTAGATAAATTATGAATTATTGACTTTATAATGATTGTGATCAAGCATTTATTTAAATGTGAAAAAACAAAACAATACATTTCTTCTTTGTTGTTTACATTACAAGTTGTGTACCCCATCTCCAGTGGGATCTGACTGACGCTCTCCAGTGGTGGACTGGTACATCCTCACCTTTCCATCCAGTGTTCCTGTCAGAAGCTGAAAGAGAAACCCAACAAAAATAGTACATTTCAGTGTTTTCTTGATTTCGCTAACATCTTTAACAGACTTAGTAAAGTCCTTTTATCGAAAATCAATACAAAAAATGTGCAAAGAAAGCTGTGAAGTTTTTTGGGAGCACCTGCTTCTAAAGGTTGATATAACTCACTGTTCTCTTTGTAGACATAACTTTTATCTAAAAGAACAAGTAGCCATTTAGCCGGTAAGACTTACACTTTAATCATGACTTAGTCAAACCTTTGTGTTGTAGAATACATTCATTTTTTTCCCCGAATTCCAAATGATATTTAAGGAAAAAGCAAAAAATGCTCTCTTCTAAAACAATATGAATTTGAAATATTCTCTATAAAAAAAATTAAGAAATAATAACGTTCTCATCGACGCCAACTGATTATAAAATAAATGCATTGAAAAGTTATAAAACATGTATCATTATTTGAACTACTGCACTACAGTATTGCTTCTACTGAAGACAGAGATTCTCTGGGCAGCTTTAAAGAGATGTCCACTGATGGATTTGCTCTTAAGGGAAACTATTTATCTGAAACACTAACAGATCAAGACATAAAAGTACAGACAGTCGTCCTGGAACTCCAAAACTATGAGCAATTGGAGGAGACTTGTATAAAGAGTTGACCTTTCTAACATCTTGAACCTGCCTGAAGTAGAAATGAAACTCTGTGAGGCAGATGGGTTCATATCCCAGTCCTTCCACAAGATCGGTTGAGGACGACCATTTGGTTGCCAGAGAAAATACAGACTCTTATTCTGACACTCAAGCTCTTTCCGAATATCTGTGAAACCCTTGGCTGATCCTGGGTATCACGACGAGTCACCAGATACATTAGACGAGCAATAAAATATACAAAATACCTTAAAACATACTCATCTATCCGTGACTTCTCAAGTAGACTAAATATAACTTCGGCGACTGATTTTGGAGATTCCGTCTCAGCTTCGTCTGAGTCTCACTTGAACGTGACATTCAGGGACCGACAGTAGAGTCTATCTCTGTGTTTGCTCTCCGGCCTGTGAGAGTGATTTGCAGCTCGAGGCCAAGAAGAAAGTTAAAGAAATGAATCATAAGATTTTCCAAACACGTGGAGAATGGCTCTGACGATGGGTCTGATATAAAACAAGGGTCTGGTTCAGTCCACTCACATTAAAGTAAAAGACATTAAAAGTCCGATAAGAGGGCTGTTTGCTGACCTATAGTAACATTCATATATCCTTGTACAATTCTTGTATTTGTGGTAAAAAGAGCTCAGAGCCCGAGCTGGGGTGTAAGGCTGGATCAGATCAGTGATGTAAGGAGGAGCCTGACCATGAATAGCTCTGAAAGTAAGAACGGGAATTTTAAAGTTGATCCTGAAAGAAACTGGCAGCCAGTGAGGAGATTTAAGGATTGGAGAAATGTGAGTTCTTCTACTAGAGCAGGTCAGAATTCTCGCTGCAGAGTTCTGTATCAACTGCACCTTCTTCTTGGTAAGACATGAAAACAAACTGTTGCAATAGTCCAGGTGAAAACTATTACTATAACTATTAGAGAAAGATTAGAACTATTTATGTAGTCAAGTTATTCTATAAATTGATCGCTAAAAAAGGATTTATTTTCTTAAGCCTCACAGAACATTTCGTTTTGTTCCTCAAGCACCTTTCAATTCTTTTTCACCATCTTGGAATCATATCACACCATTAGACGCATTTCTTGGAAAAAAACACAATGTCCAGAATGTCGGCAAAAGACTTCTGTAGTAGGATTCGGGTTCCTCCTTCCTCGTATAGTAAAAGGGGATTAAGATATCTGTTCCTCATGTTTTGAACTTGGATAACTCTTCATATTTTCTTCACAGTGCTACTTTTTATGTTGAAAATAAACCCGAGGGTTTTCCTGGAAGTTTTACATTTTCAGATGTTTTTTGTTTGCCACATTACCATCAAATTATGTTTCCTGCATTTCATTAACATTGCAGTGAAGGCTAAAAACAAAATCACAACTTAAGCTTGCAGTGAAATTCATAACAGACCTCACAGACCTGTCACACCCCTGATCTCTAATGAAGTCCACCTTCCATTGTCAGTTCACTTGTGAACGGAAATACAACTTCTCCCTTTGAAAGAATTCTAAGTCTGTCCCTGATTTAAATGTAGGATTTATTCTACAAATCTGTCCCAGCTGGTAACATCAAAGCAGGGGGAGTTTTGGACAGAAGTCAGAGAGCTGACCGTGAAATCTATTGTTTAAATCTGACCCAGTAACCTGTTTGTCTGGACCAGATGTATAGAAACATGTTTTTTCAGTGTGCATTGGGGAGGAAACTGTATTCCCAATATTAAAGCCCATTACTTTGGAAACTGGGTCCGATTTTAAAGGGCAACTGATGTCTAAATACATTTTTCCTGACTCAAATGTTGAAGTCTTCCTCTCTAAAATAAGTCCCTCATCATGACCATGTTTAGAAGTTATTCATTTATTAAGTTAAGTTAAGTGAAGTTATATATTTATTTAGTTCTCCCCCAGCTGAAATCTCAGCAAAAGAGAGGTTACTAGAGCGGAGTCCATTATGACATAATGGGTTTCACTTTGTTTATACAACGAGTCTCTTTGACTTGGAGACTTCTGGGATTGATGATGCTTGGTGATAGACCTTGATACTTGACCAATCACAGAGAGTGGGTGTGGTTATGGTAAACAAAATTTCATGTCCAGGAAAATAAAGTTTTCAGCGGGCGGGGCTTAGGCACATTTTCTAATTATCATTCAATGAAAATATAGTTTTGTTTAAACAGACACATACTAATGAGTACAATAGAGGTCCAAGATCTATTTAAGAGACACTTAAATCAATACTAGTTGCCCTTTAACAAAAAAAAAAAAAACATTATCAATAAAAACAACAAAGCTTCAAACTTTTAAAAATTAAAAATAGTGAAATAAATAACCTGCACTGCAAGCGTGAAAACATCTCTACTCGAGGTGGCTTTGATGTTTAAAGCCGCCGGTCCAACAAAAGGGGGCGCTTGCAAAGGTTTAAATAGGTATGCCACGTGAAATCCCACAGGGTTTTTACAAGACAGCAAAGTGAAGTGACAGTAAAAGTTAGGAGCTCTCATTACAGACTAAAGTACAGGAATAAACCTGAGGGAATGAACCGTGGAGGTAGACCGGCTGCCTTGATGGTGTTTTAAGTATCAGGACGGAAAACATGAGTGAAAAATGAGTGGAAAATATGCCTTACATTATCTGTCTGTGCCTTGCATTGGTCTTTTCCCACAGCAGTAAATGTGGAGAACATCTGGGCTGGAAATGTGGCCGAAAAAGAAAGGTGAGCACCGGTTGGGGACACGATTCTAACTCCAATTTTAACTCAGCAGTAGAAAGTAGGACATAGGTTTTGGACCCAACACTGCAACACACATTCCTCCAAATGACTGTCATTTCAATGATCTTACAAACCGAAAAGCAACAACCCTGATGTAGAAGTTGACAAAAAACAGCTTCACAAGACAGAGCCAAATATTAACTCATCAGTATATCCTTAAACGACTGCTTGAGAAAAGAAGGACTTGTTTGAATGATTGGCTGAGAACTTTTCAGTACAACTAGACCATCAAATCTCAGGTTCTCTTTAAAAGCACAAATTTGCAATCATTTAAATGATCCTAATACTGTTGCCTATAATAAACATTATCTTTCTTTATACCGGTCATTTAAATGCCTTTCATCTGCATTTAAAACAATAAAGATAAAAACGAGTACTGATGGGTTGATGAGGCTTTAGATACAGCTGTGCAGTGAACACACTGTATCGTGACACATTCATTTTGAAAGACCACTACCTTTTTCCTTTATATCCTTTTCTTTGCATTATTTACTTTTGAGTTATGTTCATTGTTTTGATCTATGTCCTTAATTCTTGCACTTTGTCATCCCTTGAACTTTGTTCTTCTGTTTGCACTTCATTCTCGTTCTTGTTTTTATTTTTTTTTGCTGTGAACTGGAAACCCACTTCCCGAAGGAGATCTCCAGAGGGATTAATAAAGTCTATGCAGTTATCTCAATTGACAATGTCAACAATGTGAGTGAAGACAGTGATAAATCCCTTAAAAGAATCATGGATCCAGATGGTAATCTGTAATACCAGCAAAATGAAATAGAAATGTGTTACCATCTCCAATTATCAACAATTATCAACACATAACATGAGATTCCAATTTTTTTTTTCTAAGAGAAAAGTACTTTATGATCATAGATGATCATAGATGATCATAAAGTATAACTACCTTTTTGGAGGGAATTCATCTCCTTTAACATATGAGAATTTCAGAGCAGAAATTCCGTTTTTAAATTCTGAATAACTCTTCAAATGATCTTTATGTTTGTGTGTTTTGAAAGATAAATCTCAAATTTGTATGTTAAAAAAAAATTAAGCCGAAACCAGTGAGTCTAATTGTCAGCACTGGGTTGGTTGAGTTTTACCTTTGTTAAAGCAATTTGAACATAATATATTTGGCCCTTAACACTTCTACAACACTTCTATAAGTTACAATCTATAGTACATTCAAGTAACTGGAAACTGCGGCACTTTCTTAAACCTTGCAATGTTCCAGGTAACCACTAATTCTTATATTTAAGATGATAAAGTCACTGAAAAATATATTTGTCACTGGGCACTGGCTCAAGTTTTTGCCAAGAGTATGGTCTAGTCTTGTGGCTCAAGATTGACATCACCACTTCATCGACGTTGCAGCCGTGGCTCTCAGGGGTCACTTTGTTTTCTTTTAAAAGATCCGTTGACAGATCTAGTCCACAGGCCTCACGTTTTCTTGTATGCGTGTGTGTAGGCTTTACTGAAAATATTTTCATTCAATTTATTTACATTTCTTTCACTTTGTGTGAGAAAGACAAGGCTGTGTCCAATCTGAGTTGGACCGACTTTCAATGTATTGGCAACATTGTGCCGAGTCGACTTCCTCTGCGGACTTTTGGGATTTCAGTGAATCAGAATCACGTGTAGCGCGGAAGGATCGACAAAGAAATGGGTTACTAGGTCAGACTGACTGAACAGACCTCACGGGTAATGATAAGGTTTCAGAAATGTATCCTGACGTTAAATGTTTTAATACAACTAAAAATTTCAGCCTCCTGCCAACAAAACAACATGTCAAACAATATGTCAAAAGCAGCTTTATTAGCTCAATCTTCGAGGTTCGGTTAAGGAAATGGTTACGATTAAAGCCTCTTGTTAGTGGAGCATCACGTACTTTCGCTTAAAAATAGAACGTTGCATGTTATTGAGTACTTGCCCGCGATAATACTTAACATCTGCGCTTAGTTTTTGTTTTCTGACATTTGGAGGTCAATTAAAAGATTAGGTCGCTTTTTTGCTTTGAGAAAGTTAGCGTTTGAGAAAGTTTTTATTGATACATTTGTAGTTAGTTAGAGTTGAGAAGCGAGCGAACAATAGGAAGACACACTACGTTATTTACCAGAAAAGTTTTTCCTTGAAAGGATTTTACAATATATTGTAGGTATTAAAGTAATATTTGTTGTTTTTTGGATGGCCACGTGCCCAGCGAAACATTCAATGATTCATCCAGATCATTTTTAAGGTTCTGAAGACCCAGAAGCATATTTGATCATAATTACCCAGTAAAAGTTTACAAAGGAAAAAAAAGGCAATAAGAAGGAAATTCCTGGAATTACGAGTGACTGTTTGCACTTTCTTCTCTGCAAAGTTTATAGTTCCAAGATCCTATGGTCTGAATCTAACGAAACCCAGAAGATACCGAACATTCCCCACTGACCCATATCTCTGTTACGTCTACAAACATCTTGAAACATAATATGAAAAAAACTAAGGTATTATAAAGTTTTAATGACCTTTTTGGAAAAGAATTGTATGTAACGTGTATTAACTGTAATAAAGAGTTATGCCCTAAATGCTTTAAAATATGATTGAGAAAAGGTAATGATAAAGGAAGTTGTGTAAAAGTGAGTCATGATCCCAGCTTTCACAAAAGTGTTCGACCAGACAGATGTTTGTCTATACAAAAGAAAAACTCACTCTCTTTAATACAGATATAAGTTCATAAATCCACAAATGGAGTGAGGAGTGATGATTTACTATCAGGATTACCCATGAATCAGTCGTCTGACACTCTAAAGTCTGAATACGGAAAATGTGACTCATCTGAAATTTTTGTCAAGTCGTCTACAGCTAGAAAGCGAGCGGGTATGCAAGTATGAGTTCTGTGCGCACCCTGATGCAAGGTGTCACTCAGACTGATTTAGCTGCAGACTGTCTGCCGCCCAGTGTCTTAATTCTCTTTGCTATTTCTACACATGTTGAATAGAATTTGAAATATATATTTACTTAGTGGTTGCAACAACAGCTTTCTTCAGATTAACCAATTTGACAACTTCCCTGTGTACATGCATATTCCAATAATTCCAAAAAGTAATTCATTTTTCATATAAATCCAACTCTATTTGCAGGTTGGTATTATTTGTTTGCATTTATGCGCTGTTATACTTTTTTGGTGCATATTTTGTACTTCCAAATGAACGACAAGAACATCAAGATTTAACAGATTACTATCAATATAGGGTGAATAAATTCTATGTTCGGGAAACTACTAACACATTAGAGAATTCTGACCCGCTCTAGTAGAAGAACTCACATTTCTCCAATCCTTAAATCTCTTCACAGGCCAGTTTCTTTCAGGATCAACTTTAAATATTTGATTCTTACTTTCAGATCTATTCATGGTCAGGCTCCTCCTTACAACATTGATCTGATCCAGCCTTATACCCCAGCTCGGGCTCTTAGGTCTGTGGATCAGAATCTACTGATGGTTCCTCGCATGCGGTTCAGGACCAGAGTAAGTAAGTAAGTAAGTAATTTTTATTTGTATAGCGCTTGTCCAGACCAGGGTCACAAAGCGCTTAAACAATCAAAACAATATTCAATGAAATATGTATTTTAAAGATCAAGATAAAACTGATGAGAGAAATCCTTCCAGGCTGTTGCTCCTAAGCTTTGGAACGATCTTCCTCTCTCTCTGTGTTTGATGGATCTACTGACTTCTGTCATCTCAAGACATTTTTATTTGTTCAGGCTTTTCCTTGATTTTCTTGAACTCCTGTGTTGTTCTCGATGTTTAAGTATATATTTTATTGAGTCTTGTTTTGGTTGTTTAAGCGCTTTGTGACCCTGGTCTGGAAAAGCGCTCTACAAATATAAATTACTTACTTACTAACATTGTTTCAGAACATCTACTTAAGCGCTTGTGATCATGGAATAAAAAAAAGATTTTTAAAAATGATAGTAAATCTCTAATGGAAACTTTAAATAACAAATCCATCATTGACGATGAGGTGATGTTGGAGTTCCTATTTTAATAGTGTCAATGTGTGATCCTTGGCTTTTGAGCACATCATCTCGTAACAATGTGATTCTTCACGTTCAAAATCAGTTTGATAGTCAGTTAATTTCACCGGTGATTGAGAGGGGAATGAGCGATCTCTGCAGAAGCGTGACTCTTTTCGCTTCTGCTGATCACTGTCATTTAGCCAGTGAAGCCTTGAGTCCAGCTTTCCTCATTGAGCAATGTATATTTAAAACATGTGCATTAAAACAGGTCCAGAAAACAGTCAACAACAAGTCTCAAGAGACATCTAGTCAAGGCTGAGAAGTATGTTTGAGTTTTTATTCCAGATCTGTTAAAGTAAAGGGACTTTTTCTTTTATTTTTATATCATCAGAGTTTTTAGTTTCCCAATATGTGCACCTTTTAAAAAAACATATTTTTTTTAATCTGAATAGAAAAAAAACAACCTTTCCAATCTGTTTTAAATGATTCATAAGCAAGCATGTGATGAAATATTACAAGATCCCAAATGAAGAACAGTCTAAATGTGGAGACCAGCTGGGGAGGCAAACAGGAAAGACTCTGATCGTCCTAGTAGACAAGAGAACTAGACGACCAGTCACACACTAGAACAAAAACATCTCTGAGATTATTTTACAAAGAAAAGTGTTAGTACATTGTGGTCTTTGTTCTTTTGCCGTTTACGATTCTATTTGTGTTGTCATCTATTTAGATGTTGTTCACTTTTGAATGGAGAACATTTTTGTTAAAAAAAAAAGAAGCTGCGATGTAACCTCAGCCTCAGGATATTGGCTAATGAACACGTGCAATTTTGTCCTCAGTCGGTCAAAATTCCACATTAAACATATGAATCCTTTGACCTTTGACTGACATTTTCACTTTGACTTATCTTATTTTTAAGTGAAATCTCATATCTTAGCCACAATGTATTGTAGATAATCTAGTTGGTAAAAAAAAAAGAACTTAAAATTGTATCTTGTGGGAAAATACAATTACTTGGAGAGCCAAATTTGGCCCATTGTCATGAGTTTGACCTATTTAAAACAATTGACATCCGTGGCAAGCGCCTAGAAATCAGTTAAAAGACAAATTAAAAAACAAAAATAATTAAAAAAAATCTTACCTCTGGTTTGGCAGGATTGAAAGCAACACTGAGAACCGTTTCTGAATGTTTTTGGAGTTTATGTAGATATCCACTACTCCTGATATCATAGACATAGGCCTGTCACAGAAAGAAAAGACATAAGAAAAACATCCAAAACCTCAATCTGTCCATTTGAAAGTCTGATTTGTACCTATTACCAAGACAAAGAAGACCTTTTTTGAAACTGTTGAACCCTATTTTGACAAGAGGTTCTAGGAATATCTATATTTTTATTGAAACAAATATTTTCCAAGAATGTTTTTGAAATATTAAGAAGCTATCTGGCTCGGTGACGTCTCCAGGCGACTACAAATAAATATGATCCACTTCACCACTGTATAGTCTCTCAATTTCCAGGAATTTTCTGGAAATATTACAAACCTGACAGACGTTCTCAAATGTCAGTTCTGGTGTTGGCTCCCTGTAATTAATAGCAACCAGAGGCATCCATAAATTACTCCTCTTTGCAAGGACCCAAAAAAAGGAATAGGCAAAGTGCAGAAGTAAGTAAATGTTTTTTATACTTCCAAACAGAGGAAGTTTCTGGAAAAGCAATTAAACAGTTCTGCCTCGACATGAATGCTGAATATGGAAAAAAGGCCTGAATCCAAGTTAAAATCTCTGAGTCAGGCACAAATAATCCCGACTTGAAATGAAAGTAACACTGATGAATACCTGCTTCTACAGTTGATCAGTAAATAAAAGCATCATTTAAAAATTGTTCATAAATAAGCATCATCTTATCAACTCAAAGGGGATAGAGCCGCATCCAGGATCAGTAAAAGATAATCATACAATCGCAAACTAAATATCTACTATATTATATCTAAACTATCTTGTTTCAAAAAGAACATTAAACTTTATAACCCATTGAGGCGAAATAATTACTAAAGAGCATTTTTTTCCGTTTATGAGACGAGAAATCGGCAAACAAATTAAATTTTCCCAAAGACGGTTTCTGTTGCAAATCTTTGCCATTTGTGAGAAACACTAAAGTTCTAAATGGGGTATTTGTTTGTATAAAAAAAAGGATAATGATTGACATCTGTGAGTTTGGAGACAAACTCCAGACTTTATCAGCTTGGCCCGACGGGGTGTGTAATTTCAGAAAGGAAACGCTCATTTATTTTATGGAATTTGTTTGGTAAGAGTGGAATACCCGCCAACTACCTTTACCCGTTTTTTTCTTGTTTTTTTTAAATAGTCGAAGCACATGCCGTATTTGGACGCGATCCAAGTATTTACTACTCACACAGTTGTCCTCGGATCCAGAGGCTATGAACTGACCACATGGCGAGATGGCGGAGGAGCACGGATGGCAGCGGTTTACGTGATTATCATAGCGTCGCACACACCTGAGAAGAAGATTGCAATGTCAGAAACATATCATTTGTCCTTAGGAAAAACTTATTCCTTCATATACCTAACACTTGATACCTGAATCAAACAACAAAAGACACACAAGGACAGAAAACCATTCACACACACCTTAAACCTACGGACAATTTCCACAAGTTCCCAATCAACCCCTGTTTGTTTTTGGACTCTAGAAGGAAACTGGAGTGTAATCCACGCAACAAGAGGAGAACATAAAGATTCTACACAGAAAGGTCCCAAGTTGGCTCCTTTACGACCTGAAAGCTAAACCTGCGACCTTCCTGTTGTGAGGTGAACCACAGTGAGCAAAGATCTTGGTCCAGCCAAGTAGATGTCTTTTTCTTAAATAGCTCTATTGTATCCCTACAATTCTAACAGTCTAACATCAAGTAACAGTCTTAAGTAATATCATAAAACATTATGACCCTAAAAGTACCCAGAATAATTCAGAAGATCTCCATTTCCTGAATGGGGAAATAAGAACCCTCTGATCTTCATGGTGGGATCTAGTGAAGGGGGATTTGGTTGTTTTTTTATTGGTATTTAAAGGGCAACTAATGTCTACTGACTTTATCACATGTTTTAAATTGAAGTCTTCCTCTCCAAGATGCAGTAAGTCCCTCATCATGACCATGCTATGTTTTTTAGTGAGTAAGTGCTTCCCTCGTCTCGGCGAATGAGAGGTTACGAGCCCATTATTAAGTTATAATGGCTCTACTCGTCCTTCAGCCGGCTGCATTGATTGGGATTGATGACACGCTGTGACAAACCTCCACGGTTGACCAATGACAGCAGAGTGGGTGTGGATATGGTAAACAAGATTTAATCTTTAGTGGACTTCTTAAGTACATTTTGTAATGTAACAATAATGTAAATAGAGTTGTGTACAAACAGAAAAATACTGATGAGGTCCAGCATCTATTTAAGACACACTTAAATCAACACATAGAGCTCCTGCTCAAGTAGAAGAACTCACATTCTCACATTTCTCCGATCCTTAAAACTCTTCACTGGCTTCCAGTTTCTTTCAGGATCAACTTTAAAATTCTGGTTCTTACTTTAAGATCTATTCATGGTCAGGCTCCTCCTTACATCACTGATCTGATCCAGCCTTACACCCCAGCTCGGGCTCTTAGGTCTGTGGATCAGAATCTATTTATGGTTCCACGCACACGGCTCAGGACCAGAGGAGAGAAATCTTTTCAGGCTGTTGCTCCTAAGCTTTGGAACGATCTTCCTCTCTCTTTGCGCTTGATGGAGTCTACTGACTTCTTTAAGAAACATCTTAAGACGTTTCTATTTGTTCAGGCTTTTCCTTGATTTTCTGGAACTCCTGTGTTGTTCTCAGTATTATCTTGATCTTTAAAGTATGTACTTTTTTGAGTATTGTTTTGATTGTTTAAGCGCTTTGTGACCCTGGTCTTGAAAAGTGCTATATAAATAAATATTACTTACTTACTTACATAAAAAAAGGCCTGGTGGATCTGATTTGGAACCTTAAATTTGCAAATGTGACCTACATTCCTATGAAAGATGGACTTCAACTGTACCAATGTAAACCACACTTCCTCTTTTCAGAGTCTGACGGGAGCCCTGTGTCATGGAAAGATGTTTGAATTGAATATGGACCCTTGAGGAAGCATCTGTGGAGTACATGTCCAACATAACATCTGAATCAGCGTAGGAGGAGGTGTTGAGCATGACTCGAGCGAAACACAGGAAAAGGAGCTTTTAAAATGACAAACAGCTCCCTTGTGCGACTGCTGGGCTGTCATTTGGTTTTGCAACAGCATGAAATGTCTTTAAAGCACCACCAACGGATCGCCGAGCCAGAGCCTCCATACGAGGCACCATCTCCAAGACATGTTTGTGAACTCACATGTTTATGTCGTTAGAAGGCTTTAAAGCAAACAAACGTGCATCATAAATTCATTTCAATTTCCCTCCATAAATACAGTGGATAGTACTTCATTAACATTAGTATCTTCTGACATTTAAAAGGCTGCAACTGTTTTATGACGGTGTTAAAAGATATTACATTAATGTATTCAATAAAGTGTCATTTTAGTCAGTCCCCCGTGAAATCTCATAAAACAGTTAGTTTTAATAGCTTCACTGACAATAAGTCAAAAGGTTACTTAGTGCTAATGAGGACTATTAAGGTAGGAACTGATGCTGGAAAGCGAGTAAAAGAGTCGCACATAGTTTGGGCATCTAATAAAGATGTCACCTGGGAATAGTTTAATGGTTTTGGGAAACATCAGCAGCCGAGAGAGAGGGATTGTATATCCACTGCAGCTTGCAAACGCAACAGGACATCACTAAAACATCCAGACAAAGAGTTCAAAATAAACCAAGGATGAAGATGACGGATGAAATGTTTTCCCTTATGTTTGACTCTGATGATTATTCTTGTGAATTCATTGTTTTTCAAAGAATTTCATGTCATATCAGGTTGAAATATTAGCATGAAATGCTCCTGTCTTCATCTTACTTTCCTGCATGGTTTGAGGTTGTGTTTTGGATTGTTTTATTCTGTCTGGCGGGTTTTATGTTGTGTTTGGGGTCGAAGCCATCATTTAGATCTGGCAACGATTCTTGGAAGGGAAATCCGCTGTCTCTGTGGACTTATTTCGCCTCTGCTTTTCTACACATCCAGTGGAGACTAAGAACCTACATTTCACAGAAACACTTGAAGCCCTTTTAAATGAATTTACTTTTGACGAAAGAATGCTGTAAAAGTTTAAACGAGAGGCTAAAATCCCTACAAATGTCTTCTCGTGTAAACAAAGCTTCTTTGAATGCCTGAAGTTTAGGATTTTGTATATTGCTACAGTAGGTCAATATATAGCTGTTTAAGGGAAAGAATACTAAGAACAGTTTTAAAAAAAATGTGCAGTAAATTATTCTTGCAAAGTAATGTTTCTCTACCTTGAAGTCAAATTCTCAAAAGATGAAAAAAGTTGCAATCTTAGGAAATTATATTAATATATTATCTCTTTTATTATCTCAGGGTCAAGTTGACCCGAAGACCCAAAAACAAATGTTGTTGTTTTATCCCTTGTGTTGCTTTTGAGTCAAGATGAACGACCTCCAGCACTGCATTTATGGAAGCCAGGGAGGTCGTTCACCTTGACCCAGAGACAACACAAGGGATAAAACAATTACATTCGGGGCCCCTTGACCCTGAGATAACGCAAGGGCTAATAATGTATTAAAATCTCAGAAAATAGGATTTTAATTTAGATAAAAGTTGTAAAAAGTCATGAATGAAAAACCTTTTCTGGAAAGATGTGCTAGTACAGGGGTTCTCAAACAAATCCCCCCAAAACCCCAATACTCAATGGACGGGGCACCCTCTTTGCAAATCACAGCAAATGCTTCAAATTATCATGTATTCACTTTTTTAATATTTGTAAAGCATTTCAGACAATCATGGCCATTGTTCTGTATTGCTTTAAGGCCGTACTTGATGTATATTTCCTCATTTTCGAATTCCAGATGATCTTCGATACATGTCAATTTTGCGCTTACTAGCTAGCTACAGCAGGGTTGACATCATCACATGTGATGTGGTTTGGTACAAATAGAAACTTGAAAATCCAAAGATCTTGGCATAGTGTCTTGTATCTTCAGGAAAAATTGTGAAAACAAATTCTGTTATATCATATCGTGTTGTATTAAATTTTCTGAAGTTCCTCTAGACACCCCTTGGGCTGTGGCCACCACTTTGAAAAACCACTTTCCTAAAACACTCAAGTGTCCAGAGAAGAGTACAAATACATGAAAACTACTACCTGAACTATTAAGATGGAAATCCAAAAAGTTATTTTTGTGACAAATCTTTCCGACTGAATACAGCGTTATTCACAGCGTGATGTTCCTAAAATTTAAACACATGTCAGAGGTTCACTGCCGAAGGCCAAAGGTCCGTGACCAGCAGTTGGTTTGTTTTTGCTCTGCCAGTGCGTGCAACCGGACCTCTGCGTTACTTGAGGTGAGGACAGAATGGAGCTCACACAGCCTTGTATGAGCTTACACCAGCAAACTCAGCCAACGCTCCTCAGGTGTTAGCTCAGCTGATTATTGTGCTTCTGTTTCAGAGGAGCTTATTTAAACGGATGCATACCATTTCAGCTTAAACTGTGAGCGGATGTATTCACCTCTAGCTTTTGTGCGAAGGTTTTGGAGTTGATATCAGATGGTTTGGACACATGGAGAGAAATGGTCAGTGTTGGACTGAAGATAAATGAAGGTTCTCAGATGGTGGTAAAGACAAACGGGACAATGATGATCCAGGTTGAAGAAGGTGCTGTCTTCTAATGTACCAACATTTCTTTCAGTTTATCTGAATTCGTCAGATTATTTTTGTAGTTTTTCCTCGAACCATTTTTTAGATAATCTGCACAGATTGTTATAAACATATATCATTCCAGTCTGGAGAAGGCACCGCTGTGGCCACTCCTGTCTCTTGCGGTGAAGTCAGGGAAGACCTCACTGTGAAGCAGTGGCTGATGTGACACTTCTTGTTTTTTTAACATTTCTTTTATAGAGATTTCACAAGAATATGTGCATGTGTATTCAGAAAAACAAAGGAGGGATTCACCACTCGCAAGTGCAACCCCATATAGTACTGTATCTTTAAAACCCAAACCAAACCGGTTCCATACACTGAAGCAGTCTAGGCTGCTTCTCAAAACACTTCTAATAAGCACTCCAGCAAGTTTAAATAAACTCTTCTGTTTTTAGGTCAAAGTAGGAAGTGATGTTTTGGCTACAAGAGATGCGTCACTGAATCCCCGACTTTGCTGAGGTGTTAACAATGTCCATATGCATTAACTTTTGTGGGGGCTTCTCCGGTTCGTCCAGGGTCTTCTGAGGACAATAAAGGCACCAATACGTCTAACTTTCTTCAAACCTTGACCAAGTCCTGCTTTGGTCCTTGAAAATGTTTTTATATATATTCAACAAGTTTGTTTCAGGTTATAGTTTCTGTGATATTAAAACAGTCTAGTTGTTGATTACTACTACTACTTGTTTTTTTACCCTATTTATTAATGGATGAAAATCCATTTGATCTTTCAGTTTAAGGGGTACAACTTCCCTCATTTATTGAATTAATGTATCTTTAATACATTTATTTCTACATTTAAAAAAAATATAAATAGTTCAATTGACTCGTCTTATTTTTTGTTACATATAAGTGTTAAGTGAAAAACAAAGAAAAATGTACATTTATTTAATAATTAGGCCTCAAGGTATTTATGGTATATCTGGTTGAACTAAGATAACTAAGAATTAACCAGAAAGGTATTTAAAAATATCTCTATATATATATTTCCACAAGTTATTATGTCTAATGCATATCAATGGTCCAGTTGTCATCTTTCTCCTCATGAAGTTAAATGCAACAAGAATACTTTCGTAGTCACACATATGCATACCAACCTTAGTGTGCGAAGATCCCATATCTTGACCCCGTCAGTCACTGCGCTGGTGAGGAAAAGGTTGTATGATTCTGAAGCTTGCGTGGTAAACATGGAACCCTGAAAAACACATTTTTACACCATCATTGTTGTGGTTGTGCTCTTATAAACTCTATTATCGTCAAGACAATGGAAAGGGTTTTAGTAAAGGTCACATAATTGCACCATTAACAAAAAACAATTTTTAGAATTCTGCTTTGGATTAAATAAAACAATTGCATTTTTTTTTATGACTCGCGCAGTGAAATATTTGAGTTTCCACTGCAAGATCCTAAACACAGATTCCATTTATGAATTTCATACCAAGCTGTCAGATAAAGCATACAAGTGAGTGAAACAGACGGAGAGAGTGAGCTAGCAGCGGTCAGGGTGTTTTGTGTTTAGATTTCCATTAAAAGTGTGAGAACGGGAGTCTGAGAGGGCATTTCCAGTTCCATTTTCCGAGAAGTTCCCTTCTCTTCGGCTCTGATGAGTTCCAGGTGAATTAAAAAAAAAAAAAAAAACATCAGTGGAAATTTGAAGTGGTAAAAACTGCTTCACGTCCCTGATGTTTGATCCACTTCAGAACTTAAGAAGAGCACAAACCAGAGGGAAAACTGAAGTTGTGCGTGTAGTCCTAAAGCAGGGGCAATCCCTGTGATCCAAAGGAATTAACCCCATAGCATCTGCAGGCCCGTGGGCAGGCGGTTGGAGGACCCCACATTGACGCAATAGTCCAGCTGAAACAACACATCCCTGGCAGTCTGCAGTGTTTGGCACACAATAGCTGGCGTGACAAAGAGCAGGCATCTCTGAGTTGAAGGAGAAAAGTCAGCTGTGAGCAGGAGTGAATTGCACTTGAATAGACTAACGCATTTAATCCATGCCACTGGCTGCGGTTTATCCAGCAAATCCAGGCTGCCCTGAGTGTCGAGCCTACGCCGGCCAACATGAACCGCAGAGTAAAGTCAATAGCCTGGGGTTGCTGGGTCCGCACACGTACAATAACAAAAACACCTTTGTCTTGTCACAAATGTTAACTCAAAAGATTTTTGGATTTTTCCTAAAAAAATGACTTTAAAGCAGCACAACTGAACATTATGATTTAAAAAAAAAAACATATTTTCTGTTATGATTGGTTTCATTTTGAACTCACTAACACTAACTATTAAAGGGATGGTTCCCCCAAAATTCAAAACTTTACTCATTTTCTACTCATGACCACTAAAGGTTGGGATTATTTTCAGAGTAATCGTCGTTTTTGGGGTTATACGCAAAAGTGTATGTTAATTTTAATGTAACGACTAGAGCTCAGTTGTCATCATCGTCTATAATGTCCCTCTTTTATTGAAGCCTCAACATGAGGAATTGTAAGTCTGTATATTTCAAACTTGTTTTTAGTGGAAGCTCCCCATCTCTTAGCTCCTGCTTGAAGTCTTTCCTCATTGAAACACATTGCGTTCAGTGTCAGTTCGCTGAAGGTCTCGCAGCTTCGGCTAAAAACAAGCTTAAAATATAGACTTGTTTGAAACAAATCTGAAAATTCCTCATGTTGAGGCATCAATACAAGATGGACGTTACATACGATCAATATCGAGGTATTTGAATGTTTCTTCTTTTTGGACGAAAATGAAGACCAAGACCACTTAACTCCAGTCGCTACTTTAAAATGAACATACATTTTTACCTTTTTGAGTAGAAAACGTATGATGTTAGAATTTTGTGTGAACTATCATTTTAATTAAAAGAAGCAACTTTGCCTGTTTAACCCATGTGACCACTATACCTATTTAAAGCATAGGGTGAGATGACAGTTGCATATATTTCTATGATGAAGTCTGAGCGTACTCCGAAAATTGACTTTGGCTGGGTTTAAAACGTCAGTTTTTTGTAGTACCGTCCAAAATGATTGGGAAAACCAAGTATCAAAACATGCTTCGTCTTTCTTATGCTACGGTAACACTTGATTCAAACTCAATAATGTGGGGATCTTTCTTAAGAAAACTCACAGATGACAAAGGCAGTGAACATCAGATGAACTTGTCACTTGTTAGTAAGTTTTCTTTTGCACTGGACATTTATTGTTATTGATTAATTATTATACATCACTGTAAAATAACAGATTGGAGTGGAAATTTACAAAGCTGAAAAATAAAAAATAAATATTTTTATTATGTGTAATGTCATTTTCTTTACGTTATAATTGGTCCTTTAAAATTGGTATTGTAAAAAGAATGGTTCAGGAACCGGTATCAAAGTAAAGTATCAGGACCTATACTGAAAATGTCCGATTGATACAGAGTCCTAACATTGAATTTTCTGTTCCAGAGTTATCTCCAGCACCTCCATGGAATCTTCTATACTCTCCTCTTTTCTCACACTGTATCCTCCCTCACCCTTCTCTCCGTCCATCTGTCTACCCCCCCATCCTTCCTCCCACGTCACAGCAGGAAGCCGTCAACAATGAGTCTGGTTCTGCTTGAGGTTTCTGCCTTCTAAAAGGACGTTTTTCCTCGCCAACGCCACACTGTGCTTTACTTTTTATTGAGTTGCTGGGATCTGTTTTTCCTTTCTCCACTATAGTCTCACTTAAACTGTAAAGTGTCTTGAGATAACTTTATGATAAGACACTTTAAATAAAATGTTATTGAATTGAATTGAAATATGTGTTGAAGACATTTCTGTGTAGCGACAATGCAATAACATTACCACAAACAAACCTGGCTAAACTTGATTAAGTGCTTCTTTTTAAATAAAGAATAAACAGTGACAATCTGAAAACATTGACAAGAATGAGGGAATGGCAATGGATAAGAGATATATCTCAAGTTAATTGTTCTATTTTTAAAAACATATTGGATGAACATAATCTGAACTAAATGTCTTTATGCAATCATAACCTAAACCAGAACAGATTTACATCGTAAATACATCTATAAGCAACTTTTCTTCTTGAAATTCTGATTTATTACAGCATAACGATCAAAAGGCTTTAGATCGTTGTCCAACATGTCTATGTTAGACTTCTGCAAATTGAGCCCATATTGGTTAAGGACGCCAATTGGGAGGACGCCCACGGAAAACTCATAGTTCCACCATCAGATAGCACTGCTCCAAGGCCATCACTGAGCTCACAATCACCTGCTTCCATCTCTTGTGACAACCTTAATCCTGTCGTGTGACAGATTTACATTCATCCGCTCGACGAGATGAACGCAGCCGACGACAGCTGAGTCTTTCATGGAACCTTGAGTTGTTGTTATTATTTAAATTTACGCCACAAGCGCCTTCAAAGAAAAACTTGCGTGTTATGCAACGGCTTCTTCTCTCCAATACGTCTTACGTAACATGGAACATCTGCCAAGAAGCCCGAGGATGGAGCTCACACTACCTACTGATGCCAAGCTTAGACATTTCTCAATGATATGGACAATTTATTTATACAGAGAACATAAACTGGAAATTAAATTGATCATTCTTGTATCCAAAGCTGAAATATGTGTTACTTGAGTTGCTCTATGGCGGGTCAACCCAGGGTTTCCTATATAATGTACTGGAAGTTTTTTATAGCCTCAAATCTACTCACTTTGTTTTGGGCGATGCAGTGGATTGCTCTGCTGTGAGCATCATGTAGCTCTGCTGCGACTTTACATTTGTTCATGTCGAATATTTGTATGGATCGATCTGCGCCGCTGACGAGAACAGCATCTGGGAGGTGATCAAGGAAACATCTTTATTTTTTTTGTAGCAAAAACATTGTGCCAACAACGTGAAGTGATTCACAGAGAACAATTTTGATTCTTGTTTTGTTTTTTTAACTAAATATTGGATAGAAAAAGGTTAAATAGAGATTTAAAAGGAGATGAAGACGAGAGTGTAGGTAGGGTGGACTTTAGGGGTGATCTTTGACAGAATGTGTTGATATGTATCACGATACAACAATACAATATATAGTGATAGTGTAGTAACAAGGATATATGTGTAGTATTGTCAAGTACTTGACTTTGGTGTTGTGATACTGTAGTAACAAGGATATATGTGTAGTATTGTCGAGTACTTGACTCTGGTGTTGTGATAGTGTAGTAACAAGGATATGTGTGTAGTATTGTCGAGTACTTGACTCTGGTGTTGTGATAGTGTAGTAACAAGGATTTATGTGTAGTTTTGTCGAGTACTTGACTCTGGTGTTGTGATAGTTTAGTAAGCCGGATATATGTGTAGTATTGTGGAGTACTTGACTCTGGTGTTGTGATAGTGTAGTAACAAGGATATATGTGTAGTATTGTCGAGTACTTGACTCTGGAGATGTGATGGTGTAGTTACAAGGATATATGTGTAGTATTGTGGAGTACTTGACTCTGGTGTTGTGATAGTGTAGTAACAAGGATATATGTGTAGCATTGTCGAGTACTTGACTCTGGTGTTGTGACAATGTAGTAACAAGGATATATGTGTAGTATTGTCGAGTACTTGACTCTGGTGTTGTGACAATGTAGTAACAAGGATATATGTGTAGTATTGTCGAGTACTTGACTCTGGTGTTGTAATACTGTAGTAACAAGGATATATGTGTAGTATTGTCGAGTACTCCATCCATCCATCCACCCATCAACACTGGGGGCAAAATATTTTGGCCGGAATTTGTCTTTGGACAAATAAAATGTGTAAATAAAGTTGTATCCATCTATATATAGCATCTATATTTACCAACAGGAAATATGAGTCTAATTGTGACGCTGTCTTCTTATTCCCCGATGCTCAATCCATCCTAATTTTCTCTGCGTGTGACCTATAACACATAAAATGACTGCCTTCAACATCCGTTTTAATCTTATTTAAAGTGTTTATCTCATCTGTTTCTCATCTCAACAACTTAATAGTTTACCATGACAACGTGTACTTTAATCCACTTGGATTTTAAGCCAACCATCCGGTGGGCCCACATAAAATAACTTGGCGGGCCTTGAGTTTGACGCATGCGAGTTGGCCTGAAGTTTGAAACGACAGCACAAATACGTGTCATGATGTGTGGTTCAAGAAGCTCTGTAGCACAAAGCAGCTGCAGTTCTGGAATCTCTCATAACTGAAGAGTCGAACAAGGTATTTATATTCTTTCATTTGCAAAAAAAAAAGGATACATGACAGGAAGTCATTGACTGCAGACAAGCCTGTGATGTCGGTTCCGGATGGAGTCAGAATTTTCTTGGTCAGTTTGATCACACTCCGCTGCTGGTATCTAAGGACAAAAAAAGTGATTTCAAACTAAATTAAATCAACATATTAACAGGTATTATGTACTATTTTGAATTGGGGAGATTAAATCAGTCATGATATAATAAATACTGCGAATATTCTTTGCTTTGAATACATATAATTATTCTAAAGTCTCCTTTCCAAGATTTTTGTAGAGTAGATTTACCTCTTGATGTCGTCGCGTGTCACGTCCACGTTGTACAGGTACATGTTAAGAGAATTCCCGGATGCAAGAAGCACAAACTTGTCCAAGTAATAAAACTGGGCACATTTGATCTGTTTGGAGAAACTGTTGTCGCGCTAACAGGGAGAAAAAAAACAGATATAAAAAAGAAAAACATGTTACAAGTGGAACAAAGGTATCCTTTTTTTCCCCTTATTTTAAGATTATACCAACAAAAAAAACAACACTTTTTAAAAGGAGTCGATTCGGAATGTTCTTTTTGAACCTCCTTCAGCAAAGCAAGGCAATCTGTTTCCCAGTTTTCCAGTTGAAATACAACGTGGTCACAGCAGTGATTCCTTCCTCAAGTTTAAGTATAACTGTGCAAAGCTATTTGTAATTTTGGCTAACCTTAAGAGAACTATGTCCCTGAAAAAAGAACCGGATTTCCAGCCAAGTCATTCCACAGGCAAAGTAAAAACCTACTGCCTAAGAGGGATTAAGAAGACAACAGCAGAGTAGTGGTTGGCTTCAAAAACAAGGGAGACCCCGGATTTTATTGTATATTTTATAGCCTTTTGTTAGTATAAATCCGAGCCACAGGGTCGCCCTACGGTAAAGATCAGGATATCCATATGTTATGTGTAAATATATTTAAAATATGCTTGACAAAATAGATTAGTCAGAAAGAATGACCATAATAATTTAAGAATATAATTATTATATCACTACAAACTATTATTTTCTTTCCATTTTGAGTTTAACAAAGTGTTTGGGGGGTGGTTGGCTAAAGGAGCGTTCTGAATAATGACAGAACAGTGGAAGAACAGTTGAGATTGTAACTGAAAACATGAGGTTTTCACCATGATAATTGCAGGTTCTGCGCTGCCATTGGTCCAGATCCGCAGACTTTGGTCTTCTGAAGCACTTAACCAGTACTGCCTGTTGAGGCTCCAGCTCACACTGCTCACAGGCTTGTTGTGTCCTGCATCAAAAAAAATACAAATAAAGTTCGAGTTATATAAAGAAAATAATAGTGAAAATAATATTTGACCCTTTCATTTGAACTTATCTCTGCTGCCCCCTTATGGACTTTTTTTAGCTGCATTAAAACATATAGGGACCGTTGGAGTGAATTCAGAAGAACATAATCTTGATTCATAGAACTTAAATACAATATTAAATCAACTTAACAGCCCCTATGATGTCATTTGAAATAAAGCAATATATTGGCTAAGAATGTTGGGAGTAAGACATTATGGCCTTGAACAAACTTTGGCAATGTCTGAAGAAAAGTTAATCATGACAATAAAGAGGCTCATACTTGTTTATCCTCACATGGCGGCTCCAAAAAAGCACGGATGACAAAAGCAAGTATCATGAATAAAAAAGAGTGAAATTTTACCGATGAAGACGGATGGATTTCCAGATAGGTTGGACTTGTACAAAAATACAGAATTGTCACCAAGGCCGCATAGGATTTGTTTTCCATCACCTGAAGGGGGGAAATAAAAGAAAGAATTATTTTGTAATATTAGTGTATTTGCATTAAGGTGAAGAATATAAGTTATTCTGATGCTTTACAATCACTTAGTAGCTAAAGAAATCAAGTTTTCAATTGGAGTTCATGTGTGAATCCACTAGTGATAAGTAGTGTTTCCAAGTTGTTCAGCTAACAAACCCAAACTATGTTTTTTATTAACACATTTTGTCCCTAGAATCACAAGAGAATTAATTTATTTTAGTGATTAAATTGTGTGAGTTTTATGAGCTCACGTTTTACATTTTTTTGGCGAGTTCATAATACGAATAAAAGCGAATTTCAACACCTTAAAAACTTCAAAATTCAGATTGAATTGCACGACAATGATTTCCTGCAAATTCCTTTGAAACATGTTTATCTTATTTAGCTAATAGATAACAGCGAAATAACGCTTTCATAACCTCAATGGTCGATGTGAATAGAAAATAGTTTAAGCAGCAACGACGTTAAATTTAAATCATAATTCTCACTTGAATACTGAAGGCAACCAACTGGTTTGTTACACAGATCCAGATTGACATGTTGAACTGAGGGTGCTGCTGAATCCTTTGGATATTCTTTGATAGTGAAACCACTGCAGGAAAGAAAACATAAATTAGATATAATATTAGTTCTTAAGTGTTTAAATGAAATGTACTTACGCGTTTTTGTCAGGCTTGGCGTACGGTTGACCTTTAAAAACATTTATTGTTTTATTGGAAAACATCGCTTTCCTGGAATTAATAAAGAGAAATTTAACTTTACAGTTTGTGGAACAGGAAAGAAGGAATAATCTCTCCTTTACTCACATATCAGTAGTTTAAAAATTCTGTATTGACTGATTTGCGAGACTGCTACGTTTATGCTAAGAACTGTGGTGTTAACTGATCTTGTGGTGAACTAAACCCTGACTATGGGTTCCAGTGCCAGACCTGTCTGAGACTCCGACACTGGAGGGTTTGTTGAAATCGTCTTGTTGAAAACTCTTGTCAGCACAAATTTTAAACACTGTTTCTTTTATTTAGCGCTGGCAGAGTCCAAGCAGTGTGTGCGGACAGTATTGTGAAAGCTGCTGCGACACACTTTGATCTAACAAACCCGATGATATACACAGTGCAGGAAGGGATTTATCAAGAGAAGCGAAGACAAAACAGTAAACACAACCGCTGTCTTTAAATCCGAGCCTATTACACCTTCTAAAAGGGAGCACAATAAGCTTCTGTACGAGAGGTATTCAGAGGTTTATTTACAAAGCAGGCATCTATAATGTCACCAACCTTGGCGAAGCAGAGTATCCTGATGACTTCACCCTCGAATGGAACACAAGCGACTGCTCCTTCATGTGTCCTGAAGATAAACAGATAGAAAAGTACAGGGATTCAACCAAAAAAAAAGTGTTTTATTTTAATTTTCTACATACAAGTCAAGAGGTAGTGTTTTTTCCAAATTAAACTAAACTCCTCCGACACAGACTTTGATGGGGCATTGGCTCCCGATTCGCTCTCCATCCTTTTGCAATGTTTCAACCAGATCATTTTTTCCACCCAACTTGACTTTCCAAATGCCCCGTTTGTCAAACAGAATGTTAAAAGGAAGAACGTCACAAAGCCCTTTGACAACGATTTATCATTTCTCTTACGTCAACCAAATGCTAATCTGTTTTCTTTCCCTCCTTAAATTAATGGCTATAGCAGTTGAAGATCTGTTTTTAAAATCATAATCCAAAATAAATAACGGAATCTAGAAGGATGGAAAGAAAACCGGCAATGTCTGAAATCAGTTTTTTGTCATATTACTGATGCTTTTTTTTGTTGTGAATTATTACGTATAATCACTAAAAAAAACATTGTATGTGTTCCCATTTTTCTTACTTCAAATCATTTAACATTAATACATATTAAAGCACTACATTAATCTAAAACAAATTATTTAAAACAAGCGAAAAGTGGAAAAAAAAAAAAAAACCTACTCCGACCTAGGAAACATTCCATCTGGAAGCCTCATTTGTCTGTTATCTTTTCATCGTCACACTACTGTGGCGAAATTCTGAGCAAATATTTTCCTGCGCTGATGACGCCTTCTGTCAACAATTAACTGTGCGCTCATTTTTCTTCTGCACTTTAATTAAAACATTTCAGCGTACTTTGTTCCATTATCGCTTCACATTTTTTAAGGCTGTTTATTGCATCTTTGACACTTCTGTAAAACTAAAATGTGTTTTGGTACAACATAGGAATGTAGAAACATAACTAAAACATTACAGAAATCTAAATTCATTTATTTGATTATAAATATGTTTTTAATTTAATTTGATGAAAAGGACGTACGCCATGTTTCAATGAAATAGTAGATTAGAGGTAAATATTATAAAGCAAATAGCACCATCTAGAGGCCTTTCAAAATAAAGACACTGTATCATGATACCTCATTAGCTGTTTCATGAGGCCTTATCAATGACCCACTAGTTATTAATAACAATGTATCAGGTTTTAAGCCTGTTGCTCATAACAAATTATACATTTTTTATTCCTTGTGTTGTCTCTGGGTCAAGGTGAACGACCTCCACCCCTGCATTTGGGAGGTCGTTCATCTTGACCCAGAGACAACACAAGGGTTAAAAAAACAACCTACATGCTTTCAATGTATGCAGGTCACATCATTATCATGTCTGATTAAAACTAAGCAAAATTATTTCTAATTAGGGTAACAAGAGATATTATTTTCAGATTTATTTGAAAAGTCCAGTTGTAAAATATACATTAAATACAGAAAATGAAAAACATCTTAATATTATATAGATCTGTTGGGATGAAATATTAGAACTACAAACACTTACTATAGTTTTAGTTAAACAAATAAATTATATTAAAAGTTAAAGTTAACTAACTAATAATGTACACATTCATTTTAAATGCATGTTTAATCTCTCTGTATGCTTGAATTGTTTGTTTCCCTAATGCAGTTTGGCTTTGGTAAGATTTTTTCTCAACATAATCTTGACTTGTAGAGTATTCAATTCTTACTTCACACTCTAAAAAATTAACATTTTTTAGTGATTTTTATGAGTCTGGATATGCATTTTATAGGAGCTGGAAATGTTAACAGCAAACGCCTTTAAGCTGAAATCAAACCCTCGTCAAAAATGTGCACATTTGGAGGGTAGAATATTTATTTGACACGTCGGTTGGCTCGGGACTGAAAACTCATGGAATACTGACCTCCTTTGGAATCAGCTGCTGACCCATAAATCAGCCACCTCATAATGTTTAAGCCATTGAAACCATAAAGGACATGTCTGATATTGTTTGGACTGTAACTAAAGTCTCTTGAGCGATTTACAGACTTGTTGAACCTTCAAATGTGGGTCATTAACAAGTCTTTCTAGAGATTCTATAGGAGCAGGCGGTGCATACGGAATGTTGGCTGAGGACACTTGTGTGAAGCACAGAGGATACATGTGGGCTATACTGTAGTTATATTTAGCTTTCCAGCAAAGATTACACACAATTCAATTAGAAAAGTTGTGGATTTTATTGCTGTAGCAGATGATTGTTCAAAACTGAGTTAGATTGTATTTATTAAAACTGTCTGGAGAAGCCGCTGTATCAATATACACTATATATAGGCACTATAAATTGTAAAGGTATGCCATTAGTAGATAAGAAACAAAAATTATAAAGAAGTAAGTAAGTAAGTAAGTAATATTTATTGATATAGCGCTTTTCGAGACCAGGGTCACAAACCGCTTAAACAATCAAAACAATATTCAAAAAAGTATATACTTTAAAGATCAAGATAATACTGAGAACAACACAGGAGTTCGAGAAATTCAAGGAAAAGCCTGAACAAATAGAAACGTATTAAGATGTTTCTTAAAGGAGTCAGTAGACTCCATCAAGCGCAAAGAGAGAGGAAGATTGTTCCAAAGCTTAGGAGCAACAGCCTGAAAAGATTTCTCTCCTCTGGTCCTGAGCCGTGTGCGTGGAACCATAAGTAGATTCTGATCCACAGACCTCAGAGCCCAAGCTGGGGTGTAAGGCTGGATCAGATCATTGATGTAAGGAGGAGCCTGACCATGAATAGCTCTGAAAGCTAGAAGAGACTGCCATCTAGTGGCCTTTCAAAATAAGGACACTGTATCACGATACAGTGATTAAAAAAGATTGGAGATTTATTTGTACGGAGAAAAAATGTAAAGTATTACATTTTACTTTTAAGCTAGACTATCTAGAACCATGGTGGGATATTCAAATTCATCAGGGGCCACATTATAAATAGTCACTGTTACATGTGGCTGTCAAGCCTTAAGAGAGATGGGACAAATAAAGTATTGAATATAATGGGGGAACCTTAAAAAAAATAATAATGAAAGGAAATTGTAAAATAAGTCCCTGAAGTCTGGCAGTTGATATTTTGGCTCTTTTCACCATACAAAATGCCTCCAATTTAGTCAGATTTCTTGGCTTCCGTGCACAGACAACCTGCTTCAAATCAATCCATACATTTTAAATGATGGTCTGGGGACTGGGATGGCCATTCCAGAAGATTGTACTTGTGCTTCTGTATGAATTCCTTGGTGGATTTTGAACAGTGCTTAGGATCATTGTCCTGCTGAAAAATCCAACCCTGGCGAAGCTTCAACTTTGTGACTGATTCTTGAACATTCTTGTGATACTTTAACAAGGTTTTCCAGTCCCTGTGCTAGCCTCACAGCCCCCATAACATGAGGGACCCTCCACCAAATTTCACATTAAGCAACAAGTTCTTCTCATGGAATTCAGTGAGGGTTATTTTTTCCGCCATGCATACCTCCTCTTGTTCTGACCAAATAACTATCTAAGTCTCCACTGACCACAGTATTTTTTTTTTCCAAAAATGCTTCTGGTTTTTGCATACCTCATGCGACGAACACTCAAGAAAGGCTTTTTGCGCTTCGCCCAATGAGCTTTTCCTGGTGCAAAGTACGCTGGATTGTGGAACGACTGCACCATCAGTAGCCAGATGTTCTTGTACTTCTCTGGAGGTGGTCTGTGGTTTGTCCCTGACCATTCTAACCATCCTTCGCCTGAGCCTTTCCTACCACATATTTCCTTTACAAGGACTGTCCTTGTGGCCTTCCATTTCTGCACTACATTTCTGACAGTGGAGACGGACAGACAGTCCAGTCCAGTCCTGTTAAACATCTCTTATCATGTCTTTGTAATTGAAGATCTCAAAAGCTAATCAAAGCAATTTTGTGCTGCAACCTGTCGGCTATAAATCCCTACATGTCTTGAAATGAATGTGATTAAAAGGGTTCCCAAACTTTTGCACATAACATTTCATTTTATTATAATAAAACTATGTATTGCTACTCTTTTTGTCTGGAAAACACTCTCAAATGTCTACATCTCTGTAGGAAATCAAATCTTGTAGCTGCGATTTTCTCTTATTAAGTAATTATCGAAATGATCATGAAATCTTAGAGCGGTGCCCAAACTTTTGCATACCACTGTATTTTACAATTTAAAATACAGCAATCTAAAAAGTGGTAAATGCTATAAATAAGTGTTAAATTTCATTTAAAATATGATCGAAAAGCACTACTAAAAAAATATCACCTATAAAAAAGACAGTAAGAAAAAAAGTAAACAAAAATCTTTAACAAGTTAAATGTAGACTTGAACGGGGAATATTTTCTGAATCATGTCAGTTTAATAGTATTATTATGACTAGAGGGCCACACTTTTCCCAGATCTGATCTGCCCTGAACTGTACAGGTGTGAGATGAATACAAGCACGACTCACACAATTCACTAGTTTAATTTAAAGTGTGTGTCAAATTAATCATGTTTTTTCCCCCGAACACAATATGTAAAATGATAAAGATACACATATGAGATGTTGATACATTTCAACGCTGAGCGAAAGTCCCAAGATTGAAGCTCTGGTTCATCGTGACTGTTACAAGCTGGTGTGATGACAGCAGTATCTTTATTTTTAAAAAGAGCTCCTTCTGACTGTTACCAGGCTGACGTGTGGGAACATTTTTCTTTTCCAGTCGCCTCAGAGGTTTATGGTGTAATTTGTATACTATCCTGCAGACATCCCTCCGAACACAAATGCATATAGAGGCACTAAGGTGGGTTTTGGGTCTGTAATGGATTGTGGTTTTTTTGGTCCGACAGTGGAGTCACGCAACACGTATAGACTTTCATGAAGATCCCCTATTGAGTCTGGCACGAGTGCCTCACTTCACTCCAGCTGGGGGACGTTCAACCAACATCAGCATTACATCTCCACGAGGGCAGCTTATAAACCATCTTGCTCAGTGGAGTTTGTTTTTTTTGCCAGAGTCTTAAGAAACCACAAATTGTCTTATTTTACAGTGGAACATGTGACAACTAGGGTAAGGAATCTCCCCAAATTAAAATGTTTTATGTCACAAAATTAATTTAATGTCATTCATGCTACTTTGGGAGCAAACATTTGCTCACTAACTATGAGTCTGAGCGAGAATAAGGGTAGTAGGAGAACTGGAGGCCAAGCAAAGCAGAATATGAGCCAATCATCATGAGCTATAAAATGGACCATAATTTTAAAACCAACAGCCGTCAAACAGCAGTTTTCCATTTTTATTTTTTATTTTACTTGTGTGTGCATAACTGTGGGGGGAGTTAAGTGTCTACAAAAAGTCACTGACGCTGACCTTTTTTGGATGAATGGTTGGGCTCCTTCCTCTTTAACTCGGCGTTCAGGGGCGATTCACGGAGTGGCGTTGAGCTGAAAACAAGGGAGGGGTGAAGTGAACCAGGGGGGAAAAAAAAAAAAAAACGTTCTGGAAATAAAAACCTTCGACCTTTTCCATGATACCATTATAAATGACTGCTCCTTGTATTAGTCAGCACTATTTAAAACAGATGGCAGAGATAATGAAGTTTAATATGGAAAGATAAACAAAGGCAGTTTCAGTATAGTCAGAGGGAAAAACTCATGTATTTTGGGGTTCATTGGCAGACACGGGTCACTCTTATGTGTCCGCTTTAAATCGTCTTTATTATTTTTTCTGTCTATCGAGATGAATAAAGATTCAAATAACTGAAGAAAATTAGGAATATATATTTCTAATAATCTAGTCTAGGGCATTTATTTTTAGATCCTTGACAAGATACATAGAGATGACATTATAACGTATGATGAAGATGAGATGTATGTATAATATCATGCATTCTTTTTTTTATTTTTTTTTAGTAGTCGCTGAAGCGTTTACCTCAGTGCATAGTTTTCATGTTGTATTGAAGCATCTGTGTCCGATTATTTATTTTCATAAGGCATTTCAGACACAGGTGAAACTACACGAGTGTGAGGGGACCACAAATAGGACTCCCTTAAAAAATATTTTTTAATTTCAATGGGACATTTCCTGGTTAAATAAAGGTTAATAATAACTAAAAACATAGACGAGGTGTCGAATAATTCTGTGACTCTGCAGAACTGCAGATTTAAGCGACTCTTTTCTTTTCTATAAATATTATTGATTATTTATTATTAGGTTTTCTCCTCCGTTATTCATGATTGCATTTTGAATCACAGTTGAAAGTATGTAACTATTATTGTGTGTATTATCTATTCATATTTAAATCCCATGTTATGGATATATCAAGGCTTTTTGTTACTCACTACTAAATCTCCTTCTCTTATTTAAACACATGATATATTTGCTATCATTTTCATTCATTCATTTTCTGTGCCGCTTATTTCCTTATAGGGAATCATCGGTCAAGAGGCGGGGGACACCCTGGACAGGACGCCAGTCTGTTGCAGGACACACAAAGACAGACAACCATTCACACATACACTCATACCTATTCAGACAATTTCCCAAGTTCTTAATTAACCTCTGTATGTTTTTGGACTGTGGGAGGAAACCGGAGTAAACACACACAACACAGGGATACATTGGAATCAGTAACACACTGACTGTTTTTAAAACTCACATAAAAACAGACCTATTTGTGTGGTTTATTCATTGTTATTCTTGTTTTAAAGTGTCAATGTGTTGTAGTTCTCTTTAAAAAAAAACGTTCCTATTTCTCTTAACTACTATCTTACTACTGTCTTTTACACTGTTGCTTTTAAATCTCACTGTATGGTGTTTTTAAAGGCGCCTTTTAAATAAAATGAATAATCATTATTATCAACAAAAATATTTACCTTGCAAACACAGAAAATATTTCATTTCCGGTTGAGATTCTGTTGTTGTCGGACAAGCTGAACTCCAGCAGCACCACAATGGTGCTGAGTAAAGAGCTCACAAAAAACGTAACCTGTGTGCGAAATAAAAAGCAGAAACTTTTATTGCCATTTGTAAATGGAGTCACGCATTTGTGCAGGTCCCAAATCACGCACTTCTGCACTTGCACTTAATATTTTCGGTGCAAAAGTGCGTCCCAATGAGCAGTGTGCGAAAATGTAGCGCACAATGAGCACTCAAATGGCCATAGAATTGAGTGTGGATCGATGGACACTTTCCACCCTTAATGGCCGCCATCTTAGTGACGCTAAACGGAAGCTACGTCACTGACGAAAAAAATAATAATAACACAATGAAACACAACTATATAACTTGTTTCAATTGGCGAAAAGTGCTGTCAAGTATTGGCAATAGAGTTCTAACGAACGGTTGCAATACGCGTTAAAAAGTAGTAGAAGAAGAAGCTGTCGAGTCAAAGTGTTTAGCGGCAGAGTTTGATTTGAGACGGTACTACCTGTGGAAAATTCGCTCACTGGCCAAGTACATGCACTATCTTAATCTGTACTATAAACCAGTGCACTCAGAGAAGTGCATGGTTTGGGACACAGCCACTGTTTTTGACCCTTTTGAACAAATATCTGACCCACTAGAGACATTACCCTGAATATTTTATGATTTTTTAAAATATTATTTTGGTTTAAAAACAAAACAAAACACACATAACCTTCTTGACGGAGGTTAGACATTAGAAAGGGTAAGATTACTCACAGTGTTGTTATCCATATTGGAAACGCACCAGGAAGCCGCCATCGGAATTCCCAGTGTAGGGTAATCTGAGAAGATACGTATATAATCCTATTTGAGAGATGAATTGTAATGTAATGCAACTTTACAGTGGAAATCCATTATGAAACCTTTCAATTAAATTGTAGTGGGTTTGAAAAAAACAAGAGCGCATGTAGCATACCTCTGAAATATATCACAGTTCGGAGGTCTGAGGTTGCCAGATCCACCACATAAAGTCCATCCGTGCTTCCGATACATATCCAGCTGTTGTCCCAGCAGAAGCCGTCGGGAAAAAGAATGGAAAACTGCTTATCATTCTTGACTTGACAAGACATTGTAACCACACACTGAAAAAACATACTAACGGTAAAACATTTACATAGTATGAGACCGTGGGGTTTAATTTAAGTTTCCTTTCGAGTTGACGCACTCAACTATTAAAAGTCGGTAAGATGGAAACTGCTGCTAAAGGACGAAAGAAAAGGAAGTATGGAGTGATGGATCCTCAGGACGAATGGCTCCTCTGCGAGTATTGCTTTCCCGCGTGGGGCTCCATGCTGAGGTTATGATATTGTGGAGAGCTTAAGCATGGTTCCGCACTTTATTGGATCATTATTTTCCAACTGCTTCTGTGCAAGCTGACGAAGATAAACGCCGCCGCGGAGACGTTTTATGTCAAATCGGAGAATATTTTCAGTGGCGGTAGAAAGGTTTCACTCTTATTTAAAAAGTGACATGGCACACATTGCATCAGGATTTAAACGTTAAGTAGTATCTTAAAAAAAGATGGTCGACTTACTTTGCCCGTGCGGTTGTGGAGTCTTCCGGTGAGCGGTATAAAGCCATTTTCAAGACCGTTTTCGAGATTTCTATATTATTGACAGATGATTGTACTGGAAAAAATAAGTGCAGAAGTAGAGTTACATATGTTATATTGTCATTTTATACATTAAACAAACATGGCAATATTTAATCAAGAGATTATTAACATACAGATGATCAATAATCTGTGGAAAATGTCTTAATAAGATGTATAACTCGGTAAAGACCGATGGGCAAAAAAAACACATTTCTTATCATTGTTTTTAATGTGTAGTTAACAAAGGCAAGACCTGTTTAATGCATATCCTTTAAAATAAGCATTTAAAATGGTAAATATGCATAATAAAAAAAGGGCCACGTTACAGTATGTAACAGAAGCTGAGCAAAGTAGGTAAGTAAATATATTTTCTCAATATTAAAACTCATTTTGTGATATTAAGTCGACTTTTAAAACACATTTAAGGTATATAATTAATTTAAAGGGCAACCAATGTGTCGATTTAAGTGTGTCTTAATTGGATCTTGGACCTCTAATGTACTCATCAGTATGTGTCTGTTTGTACATCTTTGTCATTGAAATTTCTACATTAGAAAATGTGGTAAAGCCCCGCCCACTGGAAACACTTTTTTTTCCTGGAGATGAAATCTTGTTTACCATAACCACACCCACTCGGCCCTGATTGGTCAAACACGTCATCAATCCCCGTAGTCTCCATCACCAAGGGACTGGTTGTATAAACAAATCAGGGCGTAATTACAGCTGGCTGGGGGAGTGAACCCATTATTACATCATAGTGGGCTTCATTATGACGTAATGGGCTCTCGTAACCTCTTGTTTGCCGAGAGGGAGAACTTTATAAAGATGTGACTTAAAACATCATGATGATGAGGGACTCATCTTGGAGAGGAAGACTTCAACATTTGAAGCATGTGAGTGAGTTAGAAAAGCTGTTTTTTCCACATCAGTTGCCCTTTAAAAAACATCCCATAACAATTCTATCCACGCTTATAATATCACCGGAGTGGTGTGTTGCTGCTTATATCACCTGCAAGACGTCTCTTCTCCATCACCTGGAGATCCATTTTGGTCACCAGCTGACATTTGAAGTCATCGTCGAGAGAGAAACACCAGACCTAAAGCAAATGAATTGCACGTGTTCATCATGGTTCGATCAAATCCAAGCGGAATTCTTTAACTGAAAGAACAGCACCTGTCCCTCGGCGGAGCCCGTGATCACATGCCTGTTCTTCTCCAACATGAGAACACTAAGCAGTGGTGTAGCTGAAGCAAAGAAGAAATGAATGTCTATAACACTTCACGAATACACTTTTTTTTTTAACTGATTGGGAAAACAAGTTGTACCTGATAACACAAATGACTGATAGAGGACTGTTCTAGTGATGGAATCCCACACCTAGGAACAGCACAAACAAGTTTTTTTCTTTCTTTATAAAAAAGACAGTGTTTATAGTAACTTATTACCCTAAAAGTGCGATCCTCTGATGTTGTCACGAGAATATCCTCGTTCCAGGGACAGAATTCTGCTGATGTTAAAGGTCCCAGGTGACCAGTCAGTGTTGAGATTTCCTCTTGTCTCTTTTTGGAATTATAAACAAACCATGTTAAAAAAAAAAGTGAAGTTGTTAAAGGAAAATGTAAATGAACAAGAAGCCACTTGTACCTTTGAGTTCAGGACATATGCTGTACTTCCACAGCAAGCAGCCACTCGCTCATTAGACTTACTGAACGTCATGTGGACTGTGTGACCCAGTAAAGTCCCAATAACTGTCCCAGCAGCAACTTTACCTGAATCAACAGATTAATGTTGAAATTATCATGTGGGAAGAATGAAGGTATTTTTCATTATGGAAGCATATTGAATGGTTAAATTTGAATTATTTAAATCAATAATCTCTTTAAGGTTATATTGTTGTTTTTTTATTATTATATAAATGTGTATTTTAAAAATTAACGATTGTTTTACACATAGAGTTTGATATTCAAATGCAAATAATTTTACGGTATATTCAATCAATATTTTTTAGTTTCTATCTTTTTATATCAGTAGAAAAATACTGGCACGATCATACCAACATTTTCTATATTCAATTTAAAGAGTTACGAATAAAAACATGGAATTTAGTTAAAGTTATCATTGGAATATTGAAAACAAATATTTTTAATATTTTCAATTTTTTAATTCAATTAAATAAATGTAAACCTTAAATATTACTTTTTAAATATTAAATTAAATTATTCGAAAACAAATCCTTTCAATAAACATAAATAAATAGTTTTTGGGAAATCATAAAACAAGTGTTGAATCATTATCATATTTTATCTTGGTGTTGATATAACTAAAATATGTATTTTTAATTCGGAATCCATGGTTACATTATTATATTGTTTAAATAAAAACGTTTCACGCCTCCAAGAATTTTAGTTTTAGTTTTTGGGCAATCAAAAAACAAGTGACAACAATAAACATACATCAACACAACTACTAACTAAATAGAAATAAAATACAGATATTAGGGAATTCAATTATTAAAACAAAAAGATATTCACTGCCTGAAAAAATGTAAGTTTTAACTATTGATGCATTGAACTCAACCCTTTAATATTCTCATGCCACGATTACAATATGGCCACAATTGTCCACTAGAGGGAAGCATTGTCAAACTTTTTTCTCATACGTCTACCGTGTACTGAAATATATCATTTGGAAATTCAACTTTACCTTCTTTCACCCTCTGCTCGCACAGTTGAACGTCCCAGACAATGATATAGTCAGCAGATGCTGAACAGAGGAGGACAGAACTGCTGCCGTTACCGAAAGTCATGGCGTCAATCTCACCATGGTGACCTTTTAAAAGCAAAGTCTTTGGAGAAAAAAATATATATATTATGATATTACATATATTATATTATTATGAAATGCTATTACCATGATCAAAAATAATTTTAAAAAAAAGTTTAAACTATGTATTGTGGGGTTTTTGGCAAGTTATAATTTATTCACGAATGCAAATAATAATAAAAAATAAAAATAAATGACCACCTGCTTGCCGTCCACGGCCGAGTAGACGAGCAGGTCGTTGCCGTTCAGTGGAACTCCACAGTGGGTCGCACAGCAAGCGACCTGTTGACGCGACACTTGTCCGTCACAAGTCACGCTGAACTTTTCCGTTATCATCGTCTCTTGACTCCACTTTTCTTTTTTCTTTTTTTTTTTTCTAAACGTGAGTGGATCCACGGGCTCGGATTTCAAGTGCGGTCCCGCTCGACGACTATTATCAATTGTTCAACTCTATGGGTTTTCTCTGATCTTGTTGACGAGACGACTTCAAAGTCACGGATTTAAAGAACGATGAGAAGATAAAAGAAATAAACTACATTGTTGACCCACCTCTCTCTCCAAAAAGTCGCTATTTTTTTTTTATAAATATATTTTTTAAGTTGTATCACTTGTTTCTATAACAATATGACGACAAAATAAAAAACCCGCTTCAATAAATATTAAGTAAACAGTAAAGAAAATACCGATTTTTTGTGGCTAACGGATAAAGGTTGTGTCCACGCTATTTACGGGTTGCTAAGCTACGGTGACTGCCAGAGATCGTCTGTTAAAAGGAGATCTCACTCAAGAGCATAAACTGAAACAAAGGTATTTAAAAAAAAAAAGCGTACTACACTAAATCAATTATTTTTGTATTTTGAATTTAAATAAAAATGTTCGTTTTGTGTTCATTTTATTGGTTTCTGTTTATGAAAAATAAAATACATGTGTCCAGAATGAGACCCTCTACATTAGTAATCGTTTGTTCTTTAAAGAGGTTATGTCACTTTTACCCAGAGGGAGGCGCTGTTTTCCTCTTCGAAGTATTGTTATCATTATTTAGGTTCTTTAGATTAGATTGACTTTATTTATGCCTCTGGAGATCTCCTTTATTATTAAATATTGAAACATGAACCACATGCATTTGTCCAAAACAAAATGATATAATACACTCACACAATAATAAGAATAATAAAGGATATTTTTCCTCCAATTTCCTCACTAAAATTTGTCTAAAACCAACAACTGAACAAATCCACACAAAACTACAAGCAATATTAAGTTCCTGTAAAACTCCCCGAGAAAATGACATTGGTAATTATCCAAATTATTTTTTACTTTTAATCAATTAAATACTTTAGATACCATGTTTTTCCCCCAATTTAAATTATATTATATATTTTGTTTTATTTATTTTTCATTGCTATTAATTATTGAAGTTTTTGTATTGTTTTATGTAAGTGTAAATATTTTATTCATATTATTTCATTGTTTTATTCTGTAATGTCACCACAAAAAAAGCCCTGTGTTGTGTTTACATCACTGGCAATAAAAGTTTCTTAAGTATATTTTTATTTTATTGTAAAGTGGCCCTGGGCACTACTTAACCGGGGTGTTTTTAAGACTGTGTTAAAGTCCAGAAAAAATCCGCTTATACTAGTTTTATGTAACATACATTTCAAACTTGAAAGTTAAAATGTGCACATATTGAAAGCCTTATATACATTCTCGAATTCTCTAGTTTAGTTTTTTCATTCATTATTTCTGGTGTTTTGTATTTTAGTTCTGGGTTAGTAACCTGTTCAGAGTGATCTGCGTCCTCTTTATAAATAAACTTGCTAAGTTTTAAGGTAGGTAGGCAGGTAGGTAGAACTTTATTATATATTATTATATTATACAGTATATTATTAGAAATTATATATTATATTAGTAATTGATCGACTAATATTTCAATCACATGATTCCTTCAAAATTAGAACCAGTATGTATTTGGCAATTCCACTTAGTCACTTGAATGTTTGTATTGGATTGTACAGTCAAAAGAATATTTATCAGTCAAACATATTTTAGCCAATCAGCGGTGGCGTCACATGTCGCCGGGGGGAGATTTTAAGTCACGTGTTTCGCTAGACCAGGAAATGACAGAAGTGGAAAAAATGATCTGATTGACAAAGATCGTATTTTTGTTAATATAAATGTATCATGTGTGGTACAAAGTCCCCTTCAATTGTTCCATTGGAGTTTCATACACTCTAAAAAAAAAAGGTTTTAAAAAGACAGAAATAGCAGGCACTAAAACTGTCCTGAAATAGATCAGAAGTCTCCCTGACAGGCGACATCGGTATTAAAATATTACCCCAAAGGAATGCTGGGAGTCGTAGTCCAGCGACTTCAACCGGACATGACGAAGGGCTGTTGATGCCTTGCCACGGCTAATGCGATTGGCTGGATCAGGTGATGAAGGTAGACCTTGGGAAATGACTTTGCTTTTGTAGTAGGGAGCTAACTTTAGCCGGAGTATTAGCGGCTCACTGAACTAGCAGGCGTAGACGAAAAAAGGGGTTCGAGTGCCAACACGTTTTTGGATACATCGCTCTTCATTAGCCTTTATTTTTTTTGTTTTTATTTGTTGATATTTATTGAAACGTATTTCCTCAGCGATGGAAGCTAACTTGAGCTAACGGGCTACCTAGCGTGATAACAACTTAACCGGGTTGGCGTAACCGCTTGACTATTGCAAAAGTTACCACCATATTTTTTATTTTTATTTTTTTAGCCAAAAAGCTAATATAATTCCCTGAGTAAACGGAGTAAACTGAATATTTTCTGCTAGCCCAATAAAGCTGGTTGTTTTATTCCTCCAAAATTTTTTAGCAGTATGAAAACTGCAGCGAGTGATACTTTGGGGTTTGTTCCGCAAAAGGATATAGTTTACAACAAACTTCTACCATATGCCGACAAGCTTGACGAGGAATCCAATGTCTTTCTAAGCCAAATAAAAGGGCACCTCGCTCGAGCTGTCCAACTGAGGGAGATATGGCCGGGTGTCCTGTTCTGGACGAGGAAACTTTCCACGTAAGTAAACAACACTTTGTCACCAGTAGTTCCACAAATAAAGGCATCAGAAAATCCACATTGTTATTCCTGACGATGATCTGTTTTCTACCAATTAATTCCACATAAATCCTACTGTGGATTATGTTGTGGTCTATTTATGTGACCAAGCTATAACTATGGTATATAATGGATTTACTTTTATATTGTCATTTATGTAACTTAAATCGTTGTTGGTTTAGTTACTGGCTAGTATTGCCTCTGGACTAAAATCATTATTTGGTTGGAAAAAAAGTAAAACTAGTTAGTTATAGTATTTATAGAACATATATATTCTATCATAACAAGCTGCTAACCAAATGACAGGGGCTTCTTTTATTTTGTTTCGTTTATTTTGCTGCTAAATAATATCTGCCCCCATGCTGGCCATTTGTTCCGTCCAAATGTGAGTAACTGCCGGCTCAGGGATTGGAAAGTTCACCGCTCATTTGACCTAGATTCTTTCGACTGGTTTTCTGTCATATATCAGAATCCGAATCATTGCCAGTGTTGTAAAAACATACATAGGAATTTCTTGTGGTGTCAGTACAGAATAATGGATGAAACAAGATGATACATAGTTTCGTATTCTGAAAAACGGAACCAAGCAAAAAAAATTTCTAAACTTAAGAAAATGTTGTCACAACATGATCTGGAGCTTGTAATCCCTGCGTTTGTGTCTTCTTGTCTTGACTACTGCAACAGTTTGTTTTCATGTCTTAACAAGAAGGAGCTGTCTCGCCTGCAGTTGATACAAAACTCTGCAGCGAGAATTCTGACCCGCTCAAGTAGAAGAACTCACATTTCCCCGATCCTTAAAACTCTTCACTTGCTTCCAGTTTCTTTCCGGATCAACTTTAAAATTCTGGTTCTTACTTTCATCTATTCATGGTCAGGCTCCTCCTTACATCACTGATCTGATCCAGCCTTACACCCCAGCTCAGGCTCTGAGGTCTGTGGATCAGAATCTACTGATGGTTCCTGAACACGGTTCAGGACCAGAGGAGAGAAATCCTTCCAAGCTGTTGCTCCTAAGCTTTGGAACGATCTTCCTCTCTCTTTGCGCCTGATACTGACTCTTTCAAGAAACATCTTAAGATGTTATTATTTGTTCAGGCTTTTCCTTGATTTTCTGGAACTCCTGTTGTGTTATCAGTTTTATCTTGCCCTTTAAAATATATACTTTATTGAATATTGTTTTGATTTTTTAAGCGCTTTGTGACCCTGGTCTGGAAAAGCGCTATATAAATAAAAAATTACTTACTTACTTAGTCTCTATTGTTGCATCTAGGATCATAAACTTCTCCTTTTGTTGCAGGTACATTCGTTTGTACGGACGAAAGTTCAGCAAGGAAGACCATGTGCTGTTCATCAAGTTGCTCTATGAGCTAGTGACCATTCCTGACCTGGAGCTCAGTATGATGCAGGTCCTTGCTCGACTGCTCACCAACCTTCTCAAGTAAGACGGACACAGTGAAAATGTATACATGGCCGTTGGTTTTGTACTTAAGCTTTCATAAACGCCTGTTTCTATGTGTTCATTTCATTTTTTTTGTATCACTTTCTAAGGAAAATAGAGCTGCTTTCGAGGGAAGACCTTGAGTTGCCTTGGAGACCGCTGTACGACTTGCACGTCAGGATTCTGTTTTCCAAGACGGAACATTTGGGCCTCAACTGGTTTCCCAAGTATGGCTTAACTATTCAAATCTCTTTGTTGTTGACATCATGTTACATGAGCGTTAAGCTTGATAATCGTTTCAGTGTTTGAATTCTTGTTTAAAGCAATGTCGTTTTTTAGGTAGGTAGGTATAACTTTATTGATCCCTCAGGAGGTCTCCTTTGGACAAGAACAAAGAGAAATAAAGAGAAAGAACAAGATGATACAATCTAAGTCTAAAGATAGAGAACATAGAAAGAAAAATAAAGATTAACATAGAATAGAACATCCTGATACTTTTACTCCACTCCTGCCCCCAAACTCAGAATTGTACAATTTAATAGCCCGAGGAATGAATGAGTCCTTGAGTCTATTTGTTATTTATGTAATTCTGAAAATCTTTGATCCATACATTAATAAGTACAAGCTCACTCACTGGTTGATTATTGTTAAACTTATGTTGGTTTATAATCCGTGAGAGCTACAATAGATTTATGCAATAGTTTATTTAGTCACTAGATCTGGACTTTCTTGGGCATCTCAACAAACCTATTTTACATATTACAAAAATCTCACTTTTATCCTTACCTTTTTGAATTTTCTTCTATAGATTTTGGTCTGATAAAGGTTTTCATCTGTCTAAAGAATGAGTCATTGAACAATTACTCATGTTTCTTATTTCTTTTGTTACTTACATTTAAACACTCTCTATGCTTTCACCTTAACAAAAAAGCGGAATTAATTGTTCTCTGCATGCCTTGCACATTTATCGATCTGTAACAAGCAGTGCGAGATGCTCTTTTATGGTGCCATGGGAACATTTAATGATATCAGAGAAATGCCTCGCTGATGTAACGTCAGTGGATGAAAACAAGCTTCTCTGGCTTCCCGCCAGCTCGCCTCTTTTCAGTGTCGCATAGTAAACCAACACAAAGATTCTACCAAATAAAATTTAGTTTTTACGACCTGTTCAATGTTAACATTACACTCATACTGGAGGCTGTCACACTGCAGCTAACATTTGTACTTCCCTATCCTTCATCATTGTATTAAACCTTTTTTTTTTTTTTCCTGGTATATTTTTGTAAACTAAGCCACTTCTCTGCTTGGAAATATTGGGGCTGCGCCTTGATATGCTAAATGTTGTACCAAAGATTCCGATAAAGATTTCAAAGTATAAATTGTTGCATCTGGACGGGATTACGATTTTGCTGAATGGGATTTAGTTAAGCAACAGCTTTTCCAAAGTGTCACGCCTTGAGCTTGCATGTGAGGAAATGGGTGGGATTGAGTAGTGGACTCAAAAGCTTTGGTTATATCTGTCCAGAGATTTCAACACTGTTGTGTCACTATAATTCCTTGTTGGCATTATAGTAATGGCTTCAAGATGATCTTTTTAAAATGATTGTAAACAACATATCAAAAATAGTTTTTTTGCCATGTAACAAAACAGAATTGATAGGAAATGAAACATGATGTATGATATCAAGCATTTAAAATGTCTGTTACTTATTCTTAATTTTCTGCCCACTTATTTGTGTAAGTAAAGATCTGTGTGCATGAGATCCAAATCAAGCTGTCTTGGTGTGAGGTTTTTTCCACAGTCACTAACTAACATTAGTTTGTGGTCATTATATAAATTTGATTGAAATATTGAATTTATTTCTTTCCATTTCAGCAATGTTGAAGGTGTGGTGAAAACCCTTGTGAAAAGTTGCAGGCCGTAAGTAGACCATTCATTTTAATGTATAATAAGTTTTCTCAGACTTTTCACAAAAGTATTTTTGTAATGTTTTTTTTTATCATATTTGGTGTTTATTTCCAAAAAAAGGCCTACTTAAGTTTTATATCCAGACATTAAGGCTGTTTTATTTTATTAAACGGCCTCGGAACTTGCCTGCCTGGCAGACCTGAATTGTGTTGTGCTTATGCAGATATCTTATCACTGGGAGTCTTCCCACAGCAAGATAATCCTCTTATCTTGGCTAATTCTTTCCTGTTAGAGGGTTTCCTGTAGCCGTGAGACGGGAGACGGATTTCTGATCAGGAGGAAGTTGACATGAAAGCAGACAGGGTTAGAAGTTTTGTAAGCGGCTATAATTGTTTTGCCACGATGAGGTTTATTAGATATTTCCCTGATTGATTTATTTCTGATTAAAAAAATAAGTCCTCACAGGGGATTCCTTTGTTTTAAGGAAAGAAGACCCAAATAAAAGTGTGTTTACGATTTATAGTAAAATGTGTACTGATTTGTAAACGATCGAAACACCATAAGCTGTTAAGATCATTGAAATGCATCTCGGTGTCCTTACATGAACTTTAAAGAAAACATTGTTTTCTTGTCATTCACATAATTGTGCTTATGTTATTCCTCTATTTCGTTTAGGTATTTTCCAGACTCTGCCACCCAAGAGATGTTGGATGAGTGGAGGCCACTGTTTTGCCCTTTTGATGTCAGCATGCAAAGGGCAATAAGCTATTTTGAACTGTTTTTACCCACAACACTACCCCCTGAACTTCATGAAAAGGGCTTTAAGTAAGTACACAAAATGGGTCCAATTTTGCTTCTCATTATAATAATTCAAAGTATAGAGGTTTAAAAGTTAAATGTCGTTAAACCGGCGCTACAATCATGCTTGCCGGTTCTTAATCTGGATACCGTCGCAACATAGAGAGACATTAGTCTGTTTTGTATTTGCCCATCAGGAATTCTTTAAACTTAAAATTGTACATCTCTTAGATTTTTACTGATTGAATCTTTGTTTCCCTTCTGACAGATTGTGGTTTGATGAGTTGATCAGCTTATGGATGTCTGTGCAAAGCATTCCAAGATGGGAACTTGTAAGTATATTTTTAGCTAAAGAAAGATGATGTATTGCGAATTCCTTTTAATTCATTGTGGGTCCTGATCTCGTTCACCTTTTCCAGCACTTGGTAAATCTGTTTTCCCGGTTGGCAAATGACAACATTGGCTACATTAACTGGGATCCCTACATCCCCAAGGTTGGTTTTACTGATTATTTACTCGTTTTATTTGATTTATCTTCTATTTTTGCCTATTCTAGTGGTTTCAACTCATGTCTTTGCAAAGAATATTACATCTAATATCAAATCACACTTCAAGTGTCCTGACCTTTTGAATGTTTGTGTCCTGGTGTGCACCCCTCGTCACTTTGACTACTCTGAAAAACGCATGATCATGTAACCTTGTTTACTCCAGTCACCGAGGAAGGAATCTCTCATTTCAAATGACTGTTGGAACTAAATGTTTTTTTTGTTATTTTGAATGACCTGTGTTTACATTCTTTTAAAATGTATAACTGTTACTTTCACTTTCTTAGATTTTTACAAGAATTTTGAGAAGTCTGAATCTTCCGGTTGGAACCAGTCAGATGAATGTAGCAAGATACAGCATCAATGACTACGAAATTGGCCATTTTGTGCTTTGGATAACGTCCTTTTTGGTAAATGTTCATTAAAAAAAGTTATAGTAATTTGTTTTGTGTTCCCGTTGCTGATTATGTTGTCAATATTTCAGGGTGGACCGAGCAAACAAGCACAAGCACAGCTGAGTGGCCTTTTTAACAGCATTACATCCTTTTACCACCCATCGAATCATGGACGCTGGTTGGTGAGTGAAAACTTGGTTTCTCATCCTGAATCATTGCATTTCAAAATTCAAAAGATGAAGTAGACTAAATATATAAGTTAAAAAGGTCAATTTCACAGGGTTACTTCCGTTTAATTGTGTTAACATGGTTGTTATTGATTAGTAACAGTGATGCAGTTTGAGATTTCACTTTTCCTGTGTGTACTAAAGTCTTATGAAGGTTGGTTTTTGTACCAGAAATAACATAAAAATCATGTGAGCTAAGAGGGTAGCACTGTTTAAAAACATCTGATATAATTGACACCAACGTTTCATCATCTGAAATATTTTTGGAGCGTGATGTCTCCGTTGGTTGGCGACAGAACATGTTGGCTAACTTGATGTCAACAGTATTGTGTAATCCATGGTGAAATCAAAGGGAGTTGTGTTTTGTAATGGTGAGATGAATATTTTTGTGCCAGTTTCACCCTGAGGCTAAATGTGCTGAACATGGTCCATCTTATTATGGTGAATTGGATTATATCTTGTGCCTCATCAGTGTTTATTAGTGATGGGTTGATGAAGCATTATAAAACGGCTTATATACTTTGTGAAGTAGTACGGCCCGGGGGGCCACATGCGGCCATTTGACTGTATTTATGTGGCCCTCGTAATGTCATGTATAACTGGTTCTAATGCATTAACAAATGTATTTTGTATTTATTATTCATTTACATTTTCACAAAACACTTCCCTCCTTTTTGTGTGTAATTTTTTGTGCGTATATTAATCCCTCAAAACTTTTTAAAGTTAATTAAAGAAATGTTTTGCAAAAAAATCATCTATACAAGAATAAAATTGCAGCTTATTTAGCTTAACATGGCCTTATGACGCATGTCCCTTTTTTTTAGGGATTTTTTCGTCTTTCTTTTTGCTTGATGGCCCCTAACAACATTAACAGAATTAAATGTGGAAGAATTTTAATTGCCCACCCTCTCGGTTACATTGTCTCCATTTTAAAAGACTAAAAAATTGCACTTTTATAATTCAATGAAACCTGGCATAATTGTTCCATCTAGTGGCCATTCCAAATAAATGCACTCCATCATGATACACTGTCGTCACTAAACGGCTGTTTCATGAGGCCTCATCAATACATTTTATATGAAAAAAAAGCCTCGTAAGCCCACATTATTGTCGACATGTCTCATTTTATTTTCTGTCCTCGTCTGTAGATGAAGCTGATGAAGCTGCTTCAGGGACTTCCAGCAAGCGTGGTTCGGCGGCTGCACAGGGAGCGCTACAAGAAGCCGACGTGGCAAACGCCAATCCCAGACAGCCACAAGCTCACAGAAGAAGACATCACTGACTTCGTGCAGTGCATGATGCAGCCAGTTCTGCTTGCCATGTTTAGCAAAACGGGTAGTCTTGATGCTGCCCAGGCCCTGCAGAACCTGGCTTTAATGAGACCAGAGCTGGTCATTCCTCCTGTGTTGGAAAAGTAAGCAAAATATTTAAGTGCGACGTCTTTTGCCGATCAGCCAAAGAAAACATGTTTCCACTGTCTTAAACAAACAATTTAACACGTTCACTAAATCAAATATTTATCTTTATTCTGTGATCTAGGACTAGCCCCCATCTGATTTAAAATGTGTTCCTGGAGCTTTCTGATTTAGAAAACAAACTCCAGAAAATAAGAATTAGTCACATATGTGTAATTTACCTTAACTTCTTAAGCTATTATATCTATTTATCTTATTATATATTGTAGTTTTATTTACTTGCATTCATTATAATTGAATAAACATGGTTACCCAATGAGTCATGATGAAAGATGTCTATCTTTAAAAACAACTGGTTAATTGTTCTGTCACCACTGCAGAACGTATCCTGCTCTGGAAACTCTTACGGAGCCTCATCAGCTGACCGCCACTCTAAGCTGCATGATTTGTGTGGCACAAAGCCTTGTGTCAGGTGGGTCATTCTATCCTGAAGGCCCCACTCACATGCTGCCCCTTCTCATGAGGTCACTGCCTGGCGTGGACCCAAATGACTTAAGCAAGTGCATGGTAAGCCCCCCCGTCCCCCAAGTAGTTTTTGGATATCTTGGAAGGATCTAACAAGTCATATTTTACAGATCACATTCAAGTTTATTAGAACTTTTGTTACTCTGGTGCCTTTGGTTGACTGTTCGTCGGCCCTAAATGAACGAAACGACCTCACAGAGGTACCATTTTGGAGATTATTTTAATTTATTTATTTTAATAATAGTTATTTCTATACATGTATCTGATAATATTGTTGTTCTTATAGGCAGAACGCGAGATGTGCTCAGCTTCTGCAGAGTTTGAGGACTTTGTTCTTCAGTTCATGGACAGGTATGTTGGAATGTGATGTCTTGCTCAGATTTATAATCCAAATAATCCCTGATAAGTATTTGGTTTGTTCCATTTGAGGCTTGATATATAGCAGAAATGCATATTGTGTACAACTGATGTAAACCACAAGTCATCTGAAAAGAAATGCTGCCAATAATTTCATATTTTGTATTTATCTTTTAAAGTGTTCAATATAAAGCTCTGTGATCACTAAATGGAATCGGTGAAAATTGACATTTTATTTACCAATATTGAGATTACTTTTACTGTAGACCACAAGGTGCAGCAGCTGTTCGGTTAACAATGAAATAATAAATTAGAATAAATTCTGTTAAACCTGTTGGAAAAACAGATATTCCTTTTTACTGTGTAGTTAAATCATTGTATTATTTACACTCCATTAAATATAATCATTCGCATGAAAGGGACTTCACTAATAATCCTCTTGATTTTCAGATGCTTTGCCCTCATAGACAGTAGCACGCTGGAGCAAACGCGTGAAGAGACAGAAACTGAAAAAATGACTCACATGGAGAGTTGGGTTGAGCTTGGCCTGTCGTCCACCTTTAGCAAAATCCTGACTCAGTGTTCCCTGGACATTTTCAAGGTGGCCCTGGATAAGGTTTTCAACTTTGCAACCACCAACATATTTGAGACACGTGTTGCTGGAAAAATGGTGGCAGACATGTGCAGAGCAGCGACTAAGGTATCTTTAAATACAGAACAAATTAGCTTATTTGAGTTTTGTCTAGCGTCTTGTCAATTGTTGTTTTTTGTGTCAACAGTGTCACCCTGAAGAGTCCCTCAAAAAATTTGTGCCACATTGCTGCAGGGAAATCCACCAAATTGCTGTTAGTAAGTATCAAGCGAGCAGGACAAAACGTCAGGTTATTCTACTGTTAACATGAATACTTCCCAACAGATGAGGAAGTACAGAACGAGGAGGAACTTGATAAGGAGTTTTTATGGAACCTCCAGCTGTTTACTGAGGTAAGACAACAAATGACCATGCTAGGCTCTTTTCTGATTTTTACTGAAAAACGATGATTTTGGTCATCTTAGGTGACACGAGTGGACGGTGAAAAGCTCCTTCAGTATCGGTCAGAACTGGTCCAAATGTTGCAGTTGACTCTTCGCCTGAAGTGCAAGCAGGGCTACATTCTCGCCTGCAACCTCCTCCAAAACATCCTTAGTTCAGTTGTTATGGTTTATCCCACGGAGTACTGCAGTGTGCCAGGAGGTTTCTGCAAGCCAATCAGCGAGTATTTACCCATTAAGGTAATCAAATATTTCCATTACTTGGACAATAATCGAATCATTCATGGACGTCACTTGAGCAATGTTTACAACGACTATTGTTCCATATTATTTGGCATTTCACCTTGTTAGTCATGTTATCTTGTGACTTTAATGGTCTTCCTGTGGTCTCACGATTACGATGAATAGGATTGGGGTCGAACAGGAGACCTCTGGAACTTGGACATCAGATGGCATGTTCCATCCAAGGAGGAGATATCCTTTGCTTTCTATGTATTGGACTTGATCCTCCAGCCAGAACTACAGCGCCTTCGGAGATTTGCTCAAGGGGAACAGGAAATGAGTAGGTGGGAATGAGAACTTCATTCTTTTTCCCCTATTGGGAAAGAAGTCCTATTCATTTTTATTGTTTTTTTTGTTTTTTTTAAATCAATGTTGCTTTTTAAATGTCCTTTAGGGATGATGTCCTACAGAGCCTTACTATTGTTCAGTACTGTCTCCTTGGAGCTGGGGGCCTCATGCCACCTCTGAAAGGCGAGCCCATCCCTGAGCTGTAAGTGTTTTTGGAACAATTAATCATTAAATTAAGTATTTAATAAAGTATTTTGATTGTGATTTTAAACTTTATACAAATTGCATGCGATGTAATGATATTTTACTGCTGTTTTGACAGTGTTCACAGTATGGTGAATCTAGAGGAAACAGATCTTTTTACGGGAGTGGAATATGGTACGCAGATCTCTGATCAACCACTGCAACTGACATGTTTGCATTTGATCTGTATTTGTAATGACGCTCGTGCTTTTGTCATGCAGATAGATCCAGAGAGAACTACAGAGACACCATCTGCAGCGTGATCCGGCCTTTGCTTCGTAAGAGTGAACTCATCCCACACCGTTCTTCTAAAGCTTAATTTGTAAAACGTTTTCTTTCTTCCTGCAGATCATATTCAGGAGAACAGTGAAGATGACACCAAGTCTCTGTTCGCAATAATCAAGGTAAGGAGGCAATTTAATCCATTTCACATATTAATGCGTAAAAATATTTTACTGGATTTATATGACAAATAGTTTCATTTTTCACTTCACAAATTGTATAAGGTCAAGCTTTATTGTCAGTTTTTCTTTAAATGACACCAGACAAACAAAGGAAACTGAGGATATTTCTTAAAAACAGTCAGTAATTAGGACAGTGGCAATGGTAGTCCAATAGTTCAGTGATCAAGTCAGAGAGGAGGGAGCTATATAAGCTTTTGTTGTTGTTTTTTTCCATCCTAAAACAATCCAAACACATTATTTGTTTTATATTTAGGGAATTAAAAAGCATGCTTTAAGAATCTTCTTTCCACTTGTATTTTTTTTTTAGATCATCAGTGATCTCATGCAGTTAATAGGATCTCAAAAACATGAGTTCAAATCAAGATGGAAGAGCTTCCATCTTCTCAAGAAGTCAACGGAAAACAGAGTGAGTTGTTGATGGAAAAAATGTTTAAAATATAATTGTATATGGCCAACTAATGTCAATGTTTATCTTGTCCTCGCAGCTGCATGGAAGAAAAAAGCACATTCGGGCTCTACTGATAGACCGTGTGATGCTTCAACATAGTGTAAGTGAAAAATGCAAATCTTTTAATGCAAATCTTTTATCTAGGACATCTTACTCATGAGCTTTCATTAACAGCTTCGCAAGCTGTTAGTTGAAGGATCTGAGTACAGAGGTAGCCACCAGCAGCTGATGAAAGACCTGCTCAGGTTATCCACAAGCACCTACAGTCAAGTGAGTTGGGCCGTTTTATTTGATGAAGCATTGGTTAAATGTTCCTTGACAGTTTTTCCGTGGCCAATTTTGAAGGTACGCAGCAGAGCCCAATATGTGCTTATTACTGCTGTTGGAACCTACAACTACTCCTACAGAGACATCGTCCCTCATGTTCTGGAGTATCTCAACCCAGAGAATAAAACAGTCAAACAGCAGCAGTTCAAGGTGAGGCATGTTTAACAAATAACTGACACTTCTCCTGTACATGGTTGTGTATCTTAATAAAAAAAACGCTTTGTTTATTGCAGGGTGCCTTGTATTGTCTCTTGGGTAAACATGGTGGAGTGTGTATCGCCAATCTGCACGACTGGGACTGCATTTCTCTCACGTGGCCCGCCCTCGTCCGCTCTGGACTCAGCTCAGCCATGTCTTTGGAGAAACCCTCCATTGTGCGTCTGTTCGATAACCTCGCTGACAAAATACATCGTCAGTATGAGACCATCGGGATTGACTTTTCAGTAAGAAGCCTTCAAATTGTTAATGGATAAATAAAATTATTTTTAATATACAAGTGATGCTAATTAATATTGCTGTGTTCTCTAAAGGTCCCCGATGAGTGCATTGAAGTTTCGAAACAACTCATGGCGTCTGAAAAACCGGTTTCTGCGGTGCCAGTTCCTTCAGAAGAAGATGTAGCCGAGGGTCTACAAAGACAGGAACTTAAGAATAGCGACGCTGTAGCGTAAGTTTACACCAGCAATAAACACTACAACAACCATTTTCCATGTAATATCAATTATTTTACTAAACTTTTTATGTGTTAAAGGAAAGTTCATATTTGTATTTCTTTAATTGTTTTGTGAACAACCGTTATTTGTTTATATATGTTGTAGGAAGTACAGAAAGCTGACCGGTGATCTACTGGAGTGCCTGAGCAATAGGAACATGTAAGATTACTGTCATGAATTCTAATAATGAAAGTCCTTTAATTATTTAAAATGTGGTTAATCCCTTCAACATTTCAGGCCATGGAAGTTTGAACACATTGCAATCCGCTTCATGTCACTGCTTTTGAGAGATGACGACCAACTCCTACCAGCTGCTGTCACGTTCTTCGTAAAGAGCCTCAACCACGACTCCATCTACGTCCGGAAGGTGAACTGCCTGTTGAGTCTTTCAATGTTTCATCAAAAAAACAGCAACTTCCTCTATAAATTCTTGCTTATTCCACCTAGGTGTCGATATCAGCTGTGGCAGGAATCATGAGGCAGATCAAGCGCCCACATAAAAAAGTTCCAACGAACCCTCTTGAGCTTAGTAAGGGATTGCCACATTTGTTTTTGTCTTCTTGGGCTGATTTTTTAGGAGCATGTTATTTTAACTTCAATGTTCTTTACTGAAGGTGGAGTCAAGGACGTCAGCAAGACCATGGCTGGAGACTGGCCTGACAACAAGTGGCTCCAATATGACAGCAGCAGTTTACCACTGACGGAGAAGGACTGGAATCGAAGCGTCTTTGTGGAAAAGACGTATTGGGGATTCTACTGTTGGCCAAAGTTAGTGATGTCATTTGTTTGTATTTATTTAATGTAACACAATATACTTTCAGCTAGTGGTGGGTTGTGAATCCTTGTGAAACAGCTGTGTGGTTAAGCCATGATGATACAGTGTGTTAATTTCGAAAGGCCACTAGATGGCGCTCTAAGTTTGAAAATGACCACAGGTTTAATTTAATAAGTAAATTGTAACCAAAGATCATAAAGTATAGAGTGACATCTTCTAAATACTTTCACCCTTGATGTGTTCGTTTGTCTCAACGTGATCCAAGGATAGATAATGTATGCATCAGCCAAATCTCCAACCTTTTTTGCTCCGCATTATCATCATGGAACTACCTTTAGATAAAAACGGCAAATGTTAAATGGCATGACCTGCAAAAACGAATGTGTATAGAAAAATATCATACTCACCATAATTTTGAATCGGCAGGCTGTTTTTTCTGCAACAAGATTTTCTCATGTAGAATACTTTCAATAATTTTTTCTTTATTTTTTTTTTCAAAATAAAACACAATTCGGACAGTGGTAATAAATCCAACAGGATTTTTTTTTTTCTGTGCCGCCTGGTATGAAATTCATCTCTAGGATCTCTATTGTAAAGTACATGCCAGCCTGACATCTGATTTTATGTGGCCTGCTAGGTGATATATTTGAGGGGAAAAAAAGCTCCATAGTAATTTAAAGTGCATTAAAAACTAGATCACCCTGAAAACACTTTATAAAGTTCTCCCAATTCTAAAACCTTGACGAAGGAGAGGTTACAAGAGCGGAGTCCATTATGACATAATAATGGTCTTCACTCCTCCTCCAGCCAGCTGTAATCACACCCTGCTTTATTTATACAATAAATCACTTGGAGCTAGAGACTTCCAGGATTGATGATGCGTGATGACAGACCTCCATGTTTCACCAATCACAGAAGAGTGGTTTTGGTTACGATAAACAAGATTTTAGCTCCAGAAAAACAAAGGTTGTGGGGCTTAAGCCCTTTTTTTAATGTCAATTTTTCAATTAAAGGAGAGTTTTGTACAAACGGACATATACTGAAGAGTACAATAGAGGTCCAAGATCTATTTAGGATGCAACTCTAAAGGAATGATGGTTTTCAATAGAGTTTGAGTGCCCTGTATAAACACAAAGAGCGGCAATGCCTTAAACCCTTGTGTTAACTCTGGGTCAAGGTGACCCGGAGGCCTGAAAACAAGTTTCAAAAGTTTCCCTTGTGTTGTCTTTTGGTCAAGGTGAACGACCTCCGCCACTGCATATGTATTTATTGACTGGATTAAAGGGGTTTAAAATGTTTCCCTCGTACACAGTTATATTTAAATATGCTGTTTGTTCATCTAGAAAACTGATGATTTATGCCCCACCGGAAGAGCAACCCAAGCAGAATGCTACCAGGCAAGAGATGACTGAGGTTTGTGAAAACTCGAGAGAAAACCGACAACAAATCTATATTTATTTAATCATATCATCTTGACTTGCTTTTTACTTTTTTTAACAGAGGGAGCAAATCATCTTTGATCATTTCTCAGACCCCGTGTTCATCAACCAGTTCATTGAATTCCTCTCTCTTGAAGACAGAAAAGGCAAAGACAAGTTCAGCCCTCTTAGATTCTGTTTGTTCAAGGTAAGATTGCAGTCGATCCAGGTTTCGCAAATAAAACGGCCTTTACATGACCTTGTACTTTTTCTAGGGTTTGTTTCGCAATTTCCAAGACGTGTTCCTCCCGGTGCTGCAACCTCATCTTGAACGCCTTGTCACTGACTCCCATGAGAGCAAGCAGCGTTGTGTTGCAGAGATAATATCTGGATTAATCCGCGGCTGTAAACACTGGAGCTTCGACAAGGTATGAAAATGATGTGTGGTTTTGTTCTATCTAACCTTATTTTGCATGCTTTTATATAACTTTAACTGGTTCTAAGCAGTGCATTCCTCTTGCAATAAATATTTTTAAGCTATGTGGGACTATAAAACATCTTTCTCTTTTGACGGCCCAACTCTGCAATGTGTTAAATTGAAAACGTAGTTTCTGGCTCCGCCCAGTGTAAGGGCTGTGTAACTGCAGTGTTGTAGAAGTGGTGGTCATTTGAATTTGTTTAAGAAAACAAGTGCGTTGTTTTTGCTCGAGTTTCTTTTTTTTTAATTTCCTTGAAACGGTCTCTGACCCACTGCTCTTAAGCAGTTTGTTGGTGTGTTAATTTAAGTGTCTCTTAAATAGATCTTGGAACTTTATTGTACTTTTCAGTATGTGTCAAAACTCTCTTTTGAATGTGAATAAGCCCCACCCATTGAAAATGCTTTGTTTTTCTGGAGATCAAATCTCTTTTACCATAAACACACCCACTCTGCTGTGATTAGTCAAACAAGCTTCATCAAGTCTCCACCTCCAAGGAACTTGTTGTATAAACAAAGTGTGGTGATCTTGGCTGCTGGAGAAGGAGCGAAGCCCATTATTACGTCATAATGGAATCCCCTCTGGTAACCTCTCGTTTGCCAAGATTTCAGACGAGGGAGAACTTTGTAAAGTAATACGTTCAAAACATTGTCATTATGAAAGACTTACTGCATCTTGGAGAGGAAGACTTCAACATTAAAAGATGTGAGTGAGTCAGGACAGTTGGGTTTTATCATTAAGGATTTAAGGATCAGCCAGGCTTCGTTATTTTTTGTCATACACACTGATGTTGTAATCCAAATCATACAGGTTGAGGGTCTGCGGCTGCTGTTGTGTCCACTTCTTCGCACCGCCCTATCCAACATCACAATAGAGACCTATGCAGATTGGGGGACTTGCATCGCGACAGCCTGTGTGAGCATTTATTTTAAATTCCTTTATATTTTGTTCCCTTAAAAATATATGTGGATCAATAAGTTCCTTCTATCTATTCTCAGAAAGACCGAGACCCTCGGAAACTTCACTGGCTGTTTGAGATGCTGATGGAGTCCCCGGTCAACGGAGAGGGAGGCTCTTTTGTCGACGCTTGGTGAGGACATGGTAGCTGAGTATTTCTTATGGATTTGCTGTAACGGTTGTTTCTCTTCTGCCAGTCGTCTTTATGTGCTGCAAGGAGGCCTTGTTCAACAAGAGTGGCGCGTGCCCGAGCTTCTCCACAGGTTGTTGCAATACCTGGAGCCCAAACTCACACAGGTATACAAGAATGTCCGGGAGAGAATTGGAAGGTGAGGAACTTTTCACAATCCAGAGTCCTCTTTTAAAAGTATGTTTCAATTGTTGTCTCTTTGTCATCCCCTACAGCGTCCTCAGCTACATCTTCATGATAGACATCAACCTTCCTCTCACTCGGCCAACCACCTCACCACGCATCGCCGATTTCACCGAGCGGATTTTGAGTCAACTGAAGCCTCTCACTGAGGTCGACGAAGAAATCCAGAACCATGTCATTGAGGAGAACGAAGGTTCCGAGCAGGATGAGAGGACACAAGCAATAAAGCTGCTTAAAACAGGCAAGTTGAACGCTGGAAATATGTCTTTTTCTTCCCTTTAAAAACTGTCTATGACAGGAATATATATTTTTATTTACACACATTTCATATATCTGCATATTTTACTCATCATAAATTACTTGTATATTTTATAATAGATCCCTCAGCTTTTGGTATCATCTGTAGGTGTTAATATGGATGAATGAGACCTCATAAAAACGCATTTTGAGAGGCCACTAGATGGCACTGTAAGCATGAAAATAAAACGATGCCAGGTTTCATTCAATTATTAGATTGGAGCTAAAGATTATAAAGAAGAGAGTGCCATCTAGTGGTCTTTCAAAATGAAGACACTGTATCATGATACACCACATGCTGTAAGAAACTTGATACCAATGTGTTCTTTTGAATTGATTAATAACATAATGACCACCATTTTTAGTCAAGAGTCATAGTTTATAAAAAACATTTTTTATCCTTTAAAATCCTCTTTCTTTCCTCAGTCTTAAAGTGGCTCATAGCAAGTGCTGGCCTTTCCCTCTCCACCGCCGTGCCGGAGCAGCTCCTCTTCCTGCCTCTGCTTTTCAAGGTTGACATTTGTTTATTTGAAGAGTAAAATGGACCCAATTTACCCCATTTCAGACAGTTAAAATACTTAAAATGATGAACCGTTTGAATAGATTGCCCCAGTTGAGAATGATGACAGCTACGATGAACTGAAGAAGGATGCGAAGACGTGCCTGTCGCTGATGTCACAGGGACTCCTCTACCCAGAGCAGATTCCCATGGTCCTCTCTGTTTTACAAGAGGTGAGTTCAATGACGTAAAACTGAACTTAGCCCCACCCGCCGAAAACAATTAGTTTTTATGGAGGTTACATTTTGTTTACCATAACCAAACCCACTGCGTGTGATAAATCCCGGGAGTCTCCACCTCCAAGTTACTCATTGTATAAACAAAGCGGGCTGGGATTACAGCTGGCTGGAGGAGTAAAGACCATTATTATGTCGTCATGGACGCCGATCACGTAACCTCTCTTTTGTCGAGATTTCAGACGTGGTAGAACTTTATAAAGTAATAAGTTCAAAACATGGTCATGATGAGAGACTTACTGCATCTTGGAAAGAAAGACATTTGAAACGTGAGTCAGGAGAGTTGAGTTTCACATCAGTTGCCTTTTAATGCCTACAAACCCTTAAAATATATTACAGCTCCTCTAATTGTGTCGTTACATCTTTTATTTATACCAAACCTAAGATTTATTTATCTCGTTGTAGCTGAGTTCAGGCTTTTACTCTTTACTGCTGTTTTCTGATTGGCTGAAATTGAGGAAGTTGTTACTATATTTACATATGCAGTACTGTATGCAAACAAACCACAGAAGGTGAACTATGGCACACGAAATATCAGTCGACTATCAATTTCTTAAGAAAATTTAAGGATATAAGGTGTGCCTTATATTCTAAATAATACGGTAATCACATTTTTATTTCTTACTGGTATAATATGATATAGCGTAGACCAGGGGTTGCACAACTACATTTATTTAGGGGCCACATTATATCCGCTGACCGGGGTTGTCAAAATAAAGGAAAAAAATAATTGAATAAAATACAAATATCCTTAATATTATGGGAAAATGTTCAGGAAATATTTTAACAGAAGACATCAAACAAACGGTCGACTGTCAGGAAAGTTTTGAAAAAGTGAAATTATGCCACGCTTTTTCTAAATATATTAGATTTTACATTTATGCGAAACATAATTCACAAAATCACATGATATGAGGGCTTTTACAATAAATGCAAATAAGAAGTAAAAATAAAAAAGGAGAAAAGAGAAGGTTAATTCCTTAAGTCTAGTTTTGTTTAAATAATAAAGATAAACAAAACTTGTTGAAAGTCATTGATTCATAGTTTTACTCTGACCTGATCATGGATCCCACAAATACATTGAAAGTGGCTGCATCACTTTGGTCTAAAAAGAAGCATTTGTATTAACGGTGAACCCTAAACTTCTCTCACTCAAGGCTGCAGTGTTTTTTGTTTTTTTTAATCTGCTATTAAATCACATTAATAGTTTTTCATCTGTAATTAGAAGCTAAACGTCGATCTATCGTGACTATTGTGTGACGGTTTGCTTTGTGTGCGGCAGATCGCTGGCAGCAGTTCCTGGCACGCTCGCTACACGGTGCTCACATACCTCCAGATCATGGTTTTCTACAACCTGTTCACCTTCATGAACGCCCAGAAAGCCGTTGACGACGTCCGCGTGCTTGTGATACGTTTGCTGGAGGACGAGCAGCTGGAGGTGAGTATCTGCTCTCGTCCCCATGGGGAAAAAAAAAAGGTGTTTACGTGCTACTTCATGACAATCCGCCGGCTCGGTGAGGCCGGCAGTTCTTAGAGCATCCTTGTAGTGATTCAGCACTCCTGGCTCCACACTCTCTCTCTCCTCGCCTTGCAAAGTCCTGTAACAGTTGCTATGGAAACCAGAGGCTGCAGTAATCTGTTGCTATGGAGATAATATTCGGATTGAAGGAGGATGAGAGAGAGAGAGGAATTGAAGAGACAAAGGAGACAATAGTGGGGGGATGGAGAGAAGTAGTCATTTTTTGTTTGGACAACTCCACGTTTAAATGGGAACTCAAACTGTTTTTGTCACGAGGGGAAAACATTTGATGCATCGGGATGATCCGTCTAGACGAGGCCGTTGGGTTCAAAGGAATGTTCGGCCTCGAGTTTCAAATGAAATTCTGATTTAATAATATATGACAATTAATGGACCACAATTAATTTCTGTATCCACATAATCCAGAGATGACGGTTCAGGTTTGAGTAAAAATGTGTTCTGAACTTGCAGCATTGAGCGGATTCTCGCGTGTTTTTCCATCGTTCCGCTGCGTTTCAATTTGCAGGTCAGAGAATTGGCCGCCACCACTCTCAGCGGCTTCCTCCAGTGCAATTTCCTCTCCATGGACGTGTCCATGCAGTCACATTTCGAAGCCCTCTGCAAGACTCGCCTGCCCAAGAAACGGGAGCGAGAACAAGGCGCCGCGGTGGACACCGTACCTCCTGCTAGTAAGACGAGGGGGTCTCCTCTTTTAACTCGCAGTTTTTTCTCTCCTCGCCCCTCATTGACTCAACGTCGCCCGTCTCTCGTAGACCTGGTGCTGCGTCACGCCGGCGTCCTCGGGCTGAGCGCTTGCATCCTGTCCAGTCCTTACGAAGTCCCGAACTGGATGCCGCAGCTGCTCATGGACCTGAGTACCCACCTGAACGACACCCAGCCCATCGAGGTACGTGACTCACCGTGGAAATGTCAGATGTGTTTTAGGAAGTCGTCTCCAGTGACGCAAACCGATGCGATATTTAACATAATTATGGTTGGAGGAGTTCACTCCTTGACTTTCATCGTTTAGTTTTTCTGACGCTGCCGTGGTAAGAGTTAAAATGTTTGCTGAGCTAGAGCTGAAACAAAAATAGCTTTTTGCCTCACTTTCTAACTTGAAAAACCCGATTTCTAACAATACACATTCTGTTTCTCACTCCCTCTCATTGAACTCATCAGTTCGTATTTTTACATCACAACAAAGCTCCCTTGAAATGTTGTTGATTTCAAATAACAATCAGTCCGGTTCTGCTTTAGGTTTCTGCCTGTCGAAAATGGAGTTTTTTGTCTCGTCTCTTATATATATTGTTGTTTAATCTGTAAAGTGTCTTAAGATTTGACACTTTAAATACATTTCAATTCACTGATGTATCTGCTGAAGACTACAACATCTATATAGCGTTGAGGTTGTATAGCAGTTTAAAATGTGTCGTGTCGTCAAAATGAACACGATGAGGTCCAGACAAACGATGTTTAAATCATTGACAGAATTAAGCCTCAGTTCTCATTTAAATGCGACGAGTCTCGTCGTCTCTGAATGACCTGCTTTCTAACTGCGTTACCTTTTTTTTCCAGATGACTGTGAAGAAAACCTTGTCCAATTTCCGGAGGACTCACCATGACAACTGGCAGCAGCATAAACAACAGTTCACCGACGACCAGCTGTTGTTTCTGACCGACCTGTTGGTCTCGCCGTGTTATTACGCCTAAAAAAAACAAAACAACAAAAAAACCTTTCGGTCTCATCATCTGTGAAAACACCGACATCCCTCCGTCTCCAGACACCAGCGCATCATTTCACCGTCTCCGAAAAGATCCTCCGGCTCGACTGATCGTATTTATGTATCCAGCACCTTTTTTTTTTTTCTACTATACTTAATATTTAAGGATGTATCCTGGGCAGGAGTGTCCGAACTGTCCGAACATTTCTGTATAGCATTTTGAGTTTTCGTCGACGTGTGTCGCAAACATTTCTCAGGATTTCGATTTGAAAGTAACGACACTTGAGCCGACATGACGTCCCAGTCATGCACGCGTGTGTGTGTGTGTGTGTGTGTGTGTGTGTGTGTGTGTGTGTGTGTGTGTGTGTGTGTGTGTGTGTGTGTACCCGCCATCTTGTACATCATGTCGCAGAGAAACCCCCGAAGCTCCGGTTTAGGAGATCCTCACGTTTTTTTTTTTTGGCGTTTGAAAATATGCACATTCAGCATATTTTTTTAATTTTTTTTCTGAAGTGACACGTCGGAAGTTTTTTCCGCCAGAATGTTCCGTCGGTACAAAGTTATCACGCTTCTGAAGGACCTTCATGAGTATCGCGTGACTGAAGTTACAACCAATGGTTTTTATTTGACTTGAAATAATAACGGAAGCATTTACAACCTCAGTCCTGTACAGCGCAGTGCCAAAGCTGCTGTGGTTTTTTGCATCTCGCTTGCATTGGATTTCAAGAAAAAAGTTGAATAAAGAAAGATTCGTCATGAATAAACGGATGAAAACTTTTAATTTAATCCTTTTTTTTGCTATTTCTATTCCTAAAATTCATCAACATTGACTGCCTTTTGGCTCAGCTCTTTCTTCGTCGTGACAAAAACGATAGCGCAGGCCAATGACTGAAGGTCAGTCCGTCACATGATGGGCCTGCACTTTATTTAATTATTATAAAAGCATCATTTAGCCTCTTTATAAATACTTCAATTTGAATTTTTAGGGAACAAAATGACCGACAAAAAATATATATTTGCCGATGAATCGCCTCTCTGAGGGAACAAGATTAATTTAATTTATACATTTTCCAATAGTGTTGACGTGTTTATCCCGTTTTCTTATTTATATCGGTAGTCATTCTAGTTTTGGTCAACAAAAAATTGTGTTATAAAGATAAAAATAATGTTTTTTTCTGTAGAAATTGGGAGAAGCTGATCCTCATCTTGGCTGCAGTTTTAACCAATGTCTCGTGAGAAATGCGGACTTAAATAAGAATAACGTATGTAGTAAAAAAAAATAAAAAAAAATCATGTTTTAAGATGCTTTGCATATCTGACATAGGTACGTTTGAACCCTCGTCATAGCTGTGTCGCCTAGCAACCACATCCCCCCCTAGCCTTTGTCCATGAATGCAACATTCTAGAAGGTACTTCACGGTATATATAAATATATATATTTTTAAAATGTGTCATAATCTACTTTTACTATTATCCTCGCCATCTTTATCTTAATGATAAATATCTCAATTTAATTTTAAGCGGTTCTTTTTTTTTTTTAGTTTCCAATCGCGGCTGATGTGTGAACGAAACCGCGGTTTCCCGACGGTCACCTGAACGCGGCGCGAGCTCCTACGTAGGCAGTGACTTCACACTCATTTTTCCGAGCACGTCCGAGCGTCGCTCGCCTGCCTTTTTTTCAACAATGCAATTTTTCACAAAGAAAACCCAGGCGCCTACAAACGTGTCCCTCCTGCGTTTTCACCTTCGGAACCCGAGACGCGTGCTGGATATAATTCTTGCTTCGGTTTAAGATTTTTTTATTTTTAACATTAAAAAAAAAGACGGGTTTATGTCGCGATGCGTTCACTGACCATGAAGATGGGCTGCATTACGTGACCACGGCCGACAAACGAGTGATTTCCGAAGGTATGTTTTTTTTATTTTTATTATTATTTTTTATTAATAATAAATACATTTAAAGTAGATTTTAGCGTGAATAGAAAAAAAAAAAATTGGGTCTGAGGGGAAACAATGACGTCAAATCCGTCAGTGGTGCATTACTGTGTTGAACGCATTGAAGGATGTTTGTCATCTGCTCATGGATTCGTCACGTGACCTGCCTGCTCGTAATGTGTCAACTTTTATCTTTTTTTTCCGCAGCGATGGACTCGCTGATCCAGATGTGTGTCGTCCAGAAAGTGGCGTAAAAACCCCCCCCAAAAAACCTTCCCCTGCTGCACGCCCTCTCTCGCCATGAACGGCACCACTTCGCCGCCGGACTTGGCGCCGAAACTGCCCAACTTCAACGGGACCGGGGGTAGCCGCGACCCCTCCGGCTGGGCGGTCATCCACGCCGCCACGCTCGGCGTCTGCTCCGTCCTCCTGGTGGTCATCTTCTGCCTGGGCTCCTACGGCAACCTGGTGGTGTTCCTGTCCTTCTTCGACCCGGCCTTCCGCAAGTTCCGCACCAACTTCGACTTCATGATCCTCAACCTGTCCTTCTGCGACCTGTTCATCTGCTGCGTCACCGCCCCCATGTTCGCGCTCGTCCTCTACCTGGACGCCGGCGGCGTGGACGGCGTCTCCAAGAGCTTCTGCTTCGCCTTCCACCTGACCAGCTCCGGCTTCATCATCATGTCGCTGGAGACGGTCGCCGTCATCGCCCTGCACCGGCTGCGCATGGTCCTGGGCCAGCAGCCCAACCGGACCGCCTCGTTCCCGTGCACGCTGGCGCTCGCCGCCCTCCTGTGGACGTCCAGCTTCACCATGGCCGCCCTCCTCACCATGCGGGCGTACCCCCGCCGGGACGGGCCGTGCCTGCCCCACTTCGGGCTGGGCGGCGGACGCGCCCGCGTCATCCTGTACGTCTACCTGGCCGACTTCGCGTTCTGCGTCGCCGTCGTGTCGGTGGCGTACCTGATGATCGCGCAGACGCTCCGGAAGAACGCCCAGGTCCGGAAGTGCCCGATGATCGGCGTGTCCGCCACTCACCCTCCCCCGCCGCCGCCGCTGGTCGCAGCCGGTTTCGACAACATGCAATGTGGCGTTCAAGGACCCTCTTTGTATCGTAACCAGACTTACAACAAGCTGCAGAATATTCAGACTCACTCTTTCAGAACCGGGCAGGCCATCGTCCCCGGGGCGGCTCCGGGGGCGACCTGCTGCCAGCTGGTCTCCACGGTCAACCTGGCCACCGCCAAGGACTCCAAGGCGATGTTCACCTGCGTCGTCATCGTGTTCTCCGTCCTGCTCTGCTGCCTCCCGATGGGGGTCTCGCTGGCCCAGGACGTCCTCTCCCCGGAGAGCAGCTTCGCCCACTACCAGTTCGAACTCTGCGGCTTCGTGCTCATATTCCTGAAGTCCGGGATCAACCCGTTCGTGTACTCGCGCAACAGCGCCGGGCTTCGCCGCCGGGTCCTCTGCTGCCTCCAGTGGGCGGCCATCGGGGTCCTGTGCTGCAAGCAGAAGACCCGGCTCCACGCCATGGGGAAGGGGAACCTGGAGGTGAACCGGAACAAGTCGTCCCACCACGAGACGAACTCGGCGTACGTGCTGTCGCCCAAGCCGGCGCGGCGCCTGGTGGACCAGGCGTGCGGGCCCAGCCACTCCCGGGACTGCGCCGGGAGCCCCAAGGCCACGGGCGGCGGCGGCGGACGCAAACCCCGCCTGCCCAGCACGTCGACCCCCATCAACACCCGCATCGAGCCTTACTACAGCATCTACAACAGCAGCCCCTCCGCCGGGCCCAGCTCGCCCACCAGCCTGCAGCCCGTCAGCTCGCAGACGTTCGCCTTCGCCAAATCCTACGTGGCCATGCACTACCACACGCCCCAGGATGCACTGCAGGACTTCGAGAGCACCTCGGTCCACCAGATACCCATCCCCTCCGTCTAACCAAGCCAAATAAAAACAAACTATTTGATATTAACCATTCGTTCTAGAGTAATGTTTACATGTGTGGCCAAAAAAATCGTCGCCTCATCGTTTCTCCACAACCCTGTTGCACATGCATGTGACTCTATACTGTAGCCCGGCACTGCATATGTTCAGCCCGTTTGATCCGCCAAGTTTGGGTAGTATAGCGAATATTCCTCCCAAGCCACAACAGATCCGCCATCATCGGTGTGTAGGGTTTGGTCGTCGAGACACACATGGTTGCCGGTGTCAGTTGGACTCTTGCTTATGACGATTGATGTAAATGTGAACTTTTTTTGGATTCAATAAATGTTACGCACTTGCATTGGAAAAAAGCGCAATTGCTGAGTTTTGTATTGCGTCAAGAAAGTTGAAACCCTTCTAGTGAAGTCGGTAATTCTATGAAGGTTATATTTTTTTGTCTTCACCTTGTGAATGAATTGTTTAGAAATGAAAATTCTAATTTTGAGGTGAGTTTTGGACCGTAAAACCCAGTTTAAATGAAAAGAAAAATACATTTTTTAACTTAACACCGTAACTACTGTATTGTAACAATTACAAAAACTGAAATAAGGAATTTCAACTTGTCACTTTTATGTTATAACAAACGTCCATTCCTGGATTTTTATTTCCCCATTTTTCTGCCAGTTCTTTTTCTTTGAATCAATTAGATATTTCTACAATTCGAAATAATCAAATTGAACATGTTTCCATAGTAACACACTTTCTCAGAGGTATGTTCTGTTCTGTTTTGTGGCAACATTTTGTCAATTGTATCAGACTCTTGAGATGCATTCGGTCGCGATTTTGTAGTTATTTGGGCTAAAAAGTATGTCTGCATGAAGGGCTTTGCCAAGCGAATCCTGATGGGAAGAGTTTGTTCATTTTTGTGTTGCAATTAAACCTCCGGCCCGCTAGATGGCAGTCATCACGTGGTCTTTAAGCTAAAACATTTAAATCCCACGATATCTGGGAGATGACTGAGGATGAGAGGATGCAGTTGACTTTTGAAGCTCATGTTTTGGCATATTTTGGTCACAGAAAGTCAATTACTTGACAATACTACAAATATGTTTTTTTGGACACTATCACAATATAGCGTATCATTTTTCATGATATCTGTAGTATTTCCATATTCTTGACAATACAATATACAGTACACAGCCCTATTCACAACTTTTATGTACTTTTTTTATCTGGTTTTGTAGGAATTGAAACCACATTGCCAAGTTAGCCTTCTGCTAAAACGAACATACTTTTTTATCGCAGTAATCCTGGAGTATTTCACTCATAGAGGAGTTTTGTTCGCGAAATATAGAATAGAAAAAAACTGTAGCAAAAATGATAAAAAGATTAGTGTATTCAATTCTGGCCACTGTTTAAAAAAACATATTGACACTACAGTATGTAAAATATACAACATTAATTAAACAAAAAATTGCATATGATAAACATAATAGTAATAAGGATAATTATAGTGACACATTATTTGCAAAAGTTATAACCAAAATATCAAAAACAAAATTGTGAAAGTAACCTCGGATCAGAGAGAGCTTAATTCAGAATGTGATTTGTGTAAAAAAAAAAAAACATTTTACAGGATTTAAATACAAGTTATACGTCGTCTGGTTTAACCAATCAAAACGCTGACAGGTTCCTGCGTCATCACTGCGCTCATAACACTCGCTACAGTGAATGACAACAAAAAAAATGTATTGATAATCATACATGTGGAAGTTATTGGCTTTATTGACCTGTCCATCTGGAGTTATAGCCCCACCTGGTGGTTGTAGTTCAACATAGCAACAAGGCTGCGTGTTTCAACGAACTAAACTTAAAATGAAACCACTTTAAATACCCGTTTGAAGTTCATTTATTTTCCTGTAAAATCATCTGCTACTCGTGACTGTACAGTAGTGATCAACTTCCCTTCATAAAAAAAACAAAACACCAACCTATAGACTTTCTCTGTAACTTAAATTTGATTCAAGTTTAAGCAACATTGCCTCGAGAGCATAAGTTATACATTCATTCAATAAAACAGCATCTCAATTCAAACACACACACATTAGAATCACCTCAACCATGCTTTTGGATTTTCCTGATCAGTTGGAACAAACACAGATTATGGCAGAGTTGAAGTCATGGCAGAGTAGGAACGTCTCTCTGAACGTGTCGGTGGCGGCAGGTTATGTCACAGACGTGTTGTAAAGGCTGGTGAGTCTTTGCTCGTGTGCAACACGTAATCCGTCACGTCACAGTTTTATTGCACACGCTGGATTGTTATGGTGCAGCATCAGGGCCTCTCTCTTCTTCATCTTCTTCTTCATCCGCCGGACAAATGTTCTTCTCCTTCGCTCTGAAGATGATGATGATTAGCTGGAGGGTGACAGAAGTCCGTATTCATCAGCAGTGTCCAGAATCCTGCATATAATGGGGGACTCCACCTAGTGGGGGAAACGGAAAAACGCACCTTGAGATGACATCATTTCATTGGGAGACATAAGTGTGTGATTACTGACCCCGAGGATGTACTGGCAGGTCTGAGGCTCCAGCATGTAGACCGTCACAGCGTGTGGCGACTCAGATTCTTTGCATCTGAAAACAAATCAAATATTTTTACATTCGTGTTCTATCATAATGTTTTTCTTTCTAGGGGCGTCAACGTCTACACAGATTAAAAATCATAACTGTTTATAAAAATCAATAACCATTGACAATTTTTTTTTCCTCTCCTCCTTTGAGTAATACTACGGAGCCTTGCCGAGTAATACTATGGAGCCTCCGTGAGTAATACTACGGAGCCTTTGAAAAGTAATACTACAAAGCCTCGAGAGAAATACTACGGAAAGTTGCCAAGTAACACTACGGAGCCTCGCGAGTAATAGTGCGGAGCCCAGCCGAGTAATACTACACTGAATAATACTACGGAGCCCGGCTGAGTAATACTACGGAGACTCGCAAGTAATACTATGGAGCCCCGCCGACTAATACTACAGAGACTCACGGAGTAATACTACGGAGCATTGCGATTAATACTACAGAGCCTCGCAAGTAATAGTGCGGAGCCCTGCTGAGTAATACTACGCTGAATAATACTACAGAGCCTCAGGAGTAATATTACAGAGCCCCACCGAGTTTAACTACAGAGCCTTTACAGATAAATACTATGGAGTAATACTACAGAGCCTTGCAGAGTAATAAAACAGAACCTCAGTTTAACAACATTTGAGTAATTATGTGATTAAACTGTAATGTGGGCAACAATTTAATTTTTTCGTTTGATGATTACTGGAATGGCTTTGGTGTAATGGTATTGGAAGAGTTGGAATGGAGTCAGAACACTCTAGTGGTTATATAGCACAGCTGCATGTCACCTACAAGTTCAGAAAGAAAAATATGTCGGCACCACTACTTTCTAAAAGATGTCTCACTTGAGTTTGACGATGACTTGTCTGGGTTTCCCCGTCACATCACACGTGTCTCCATGGCCGTAAAAGTGGGAGACGAGCCTACGAGGAAAAATCAGATCATATGTAATAATCAAAAGATTGATTTAGGATTTTTCAGACTTCATACTTGACTTTCTGCACGCCATCATTCTTGGGCTGGTAGGTTCGGGCCACATTTTTCAGCGCCCAGTCCATGTGTTCCTCTGCGTTCCAGCTGCCGACCACTACGATGTTCTTCCCCTGCTCTTTATCCTGAGAATATTAGGCGTTTAAGACATTTTCACTTCTCCTTTCTTCTTCACAACCTTCTATATCCTTAAACTTCTCGACTTCATACTCATTTCTGATTTTCCTACTCCTCAGGATCTTCGTTTCTACCTTTATTGTCATTTTCTTTACCAAATACAGACCAAACATTCTGCCTCTTCAAGACAAACCAAGTAAATTCATCAATAAGTTGTTGAATTTCTTATTATAGTGACAAAAAAATCAACCCAAAGCATCTCACCTCATGGTACTGATGGACATGTTTGCCATAACAGAATTCATATTTCCACCATCCAACTCCCTGTAACACAGACCAGACAGTGTTATAAGAACTGGGGAAATTATTTAGAACAACCATTATATCTGATTCAATAACACATTATTTCTAATGAATCTTTATTAAAGACTGTTTTTTGGCTGTGGAAGTCTAAAAGTCAAGACAAACTTGTAAATGATGGACGTAGAAGTGTTTATGGCACCCTCTGGTGTCAAAATAGTGTAACCTGTAATTTAATCTTTTATGGATATGGTGGGTTTTTTTAGTGGAGAAGATCTTTATTTTGTGTGTTTATTTGCGGTTATATTCTGTATTTGCTAATGACGGGTAACAGTTGCATGCTATGATGAATAATTCTCTCTAAGACATTTCAATTTACTTAGTTATTAGCATAATTCTAGTTCTCCAAATGTCAATTAAATTAAAGGAATATGAAAACAGGAAGAATGCAGCACTTAAAAAACACTAAAATTATATTTAAAAAGTGTGTGTCTTTCACTAGAGTGTGTGTTTTATATTTCATAACAACAATTTATGATGATTAAAAAAAAACATTTTTTAAGAAGTGGTCATACATTTTTTCATCCGTGTCAGATTCTCATCAAGATTATAGATGATGATGATTTCTACAGAGTTAATTTCAGTATATATAATGTATATTTTAATTTAAAAAAACAGCCAAAATCAAACATTTTCTGAACAGATTAGTGATCCTAAAAGCTTCAATTCTCTCACCCCGTGTAAACAGTAAGAGCCGCTCAGGAACTCCTTGATGAGCTGATTGTCGGTGAGTCGAGAGATGAGAGTCGTGCCCACCGTGACCTGAGTCTGACCCCCCACAGAGATGGGTTTGTGAGTGGACGAGAACCCCTCCTCTCTCAGCGCCGTAGCCTCCTCCTGTAGAACGAGAAGAGAGATGTACGAGGATGTTTTTTTTAAATCTCTCAAGATCAACGGTGGAATCTTACCTCTCTGGTGTCTGACTCTGGGCTGATCAGATCTTTGAACTGATCCTGCTGCAGCTTGTCTAACTTTGACAGACTGCGCGGACGCATGGGAGAGCCGGCTAGAGAGTGACAGTATATGGGGTTCACAGGTGACGTCTTGAACCTGCAGGGAAGACATGATCAGCGATGTGTGTAAAATATGATGATTTTTTTTGTAATACTTGCGTGTATTTAGGATGAGAACAGAGCAGCGGCGTCAGCACCACCACTTCATAAATGCAAGTCTGGACCTCGGCCACAGAGAGGATCTCATGCTTTGCTTCTGGGTGGCAGACGTAAAGCACCGCAGTGGCTCGAGGCTTGTTTTTATCCAGCGAACAGGGCGTCCCATTTCCCATTTCCATTGAAAAGTAGGGCGTGAGCTGACCCTCGATATTCTTGGATGGCACCTGAATCCAAAATAGATCATTCATTGTGACAATAAAGCAACGAAATAGTATTTAAAATAAAGTTTGTTTCATACTTCTTCTTCAGGTGAAGATTTTATTTCTTCTTCTACTTCTTTGATCTCATCTAAAGATACAAAACAAATCATAAAATTAACATAAAATAACTTGAAATTGCTTAAAATCCGCTGTTTACCTTGATCCGTACTTTGGCCTTTTTGTGCTGCTTTTCCAAGGAAATACTCCTGGACATTTATTTTCTGTGGAAATAATTTGATTTATTTACTGTACAAGGTACACAATCATGGAGAATTCAATGTGACCCACTTGAATTAAAGTCCATTATCTTAGTCATTAACACAAATTCCAAAAAAGTAGTACACAAAACAATAGCATTCAAAACTGGCTTGGAAACACACAGGAAAAAAAAATAAATTAAAGACATACAAATATATAAAATAACCTTTAGGAAAATATTAGTTTAATGAATAATAAGTGTTTGAAAAAACATCTGATAGTCTATTGTACACTACAACTAGCCAGACTGTAGATAACACCTTAAGATGTGTAACACGTGGCTCCTCAAACCTATCTTCCTGCATAGTTGTGTAGGTTTCAAAGCGTGTTTTCGCTGCAACAAAAATACCAACCTGACCGGTCTCCTTCTCTTCATGATACTGCCGAACATGCTTTCCGTGACAGACCTCGTAGGTCCAGTAAGACTCAATCTGAAAAAAAGTGAGAGAAATAGAAGCTCTAAAGTCACATCGATTGAATGTAACACCATGTCAAAGCCAAGAAAACAAAAAAATGCATTACTCTGTACGAGCAGGTGCTTCGTTTGAAAAGCGGCTCCAGAAGTTCGCCTGGAGTGAGTCCGTTGTATAACCTTTCATCGTTCTGAGGAGACAGAAAAGCATCGTGAAATCCTCCTGGATTTTCAGGCTTGAGCTCTTCTAATCAGGGATATATGCTGGACGTTCGTTTTTTTTTTATATTCCAACTAAACTTCCGGGCTGCTAGATGGCAGTAGTTATTACTTCCTCCGCTGCTAAAACAAACACACAACGCGATGACTGAGGGCCAGGGGATACAGTCCACTGCTAAAACTGATTTTTGGACTTATTTAGGAATGATTTATTTATTTTATAGATTATATTTCAATAAAGTACGTGTAAATAAACTTTTTTTTTTCTTTTTTTTAAATTTAAAATCAACATAGATAGATAGATCTAACTTTATTGATCCCTCTAAAGATCTCCTTTGGGAAATTGGTTTTCCAGCCAGCAACACAGCAATACGGAACAAGATCAAAGTTTCTATAAAATTAAAGTACAAGATTACATAATCTAAATCTAAAGTTAAAGAACATAGATCTAAGAAGAAATAACAAAGACAAAGGATACAAAGATTAACATGGAATAGAATCATCTTTTCACTCCACTTCTGGCCCCAAAACTCAGAATTAAACAGACTAATAGCACGAGGAATGAATAAGTCCCTGAGTTGCATCTGGTAAGAAGCATATGTGCACTTAATCTGCCTCTCTGCTCACTGATGACAGTGTTCAGAGGATGACTGTCATCGTCCATGATGGACAGTAGTTTGTCCAGTGATCTCCTCTCAGCAACTGTCACTAGTGAGTCCAGCTTCAACCACAGAGCCAGCCTTTCTGATCAACCTGTCCAACCAACATGCTAATATTGAAAGCGAATAGTTGTTACAATTCAACTTTCATCCGTAAGATGGCAGCAGTCAAAGGAACAATGAAATCCAGCGAGTCCATGACTGAGGACGAGAGGATACAGTCCACGCTAGCAGCATTAAATTCCCTTGTTTGGGCAAACTTTGGTTTCAAAACAAATACTTTGTCAAGAGTCGTGTGGTCTGTAAATTCTGCAAGACCAGAGAAAAGTAATCGGGCAATGCTACTAATACATCCTTGTTCCTACAGTATCGCAATACATTGTATTGTTACCCCTGCATCGTGATACGTATCATATCACCAGATTTTTGGCAATACACAGCCTTAATAATTAGCATTGTAATTGTACCATCAGTATACTTGTATGTTTTTATTTAGTTATATTGACTATACATGTCCATTTACTGTATATTTGATTTGTGTTTAAATTAACTGTATTAGATAGATAGATAAAACTTTATTGATCCCTCTGCAGGTCTCCTTCGGGAAATTGTTTTTCCAGCCAGCACAAAGCAATACAGAACAAGAACAAAGTTTCTATAAAAATAAAGTGCAAGTTTACACAATCTAAGTCTAAAGTTAAAGAACATAGATTAAAGAAAAGATAACAAAGACAAAGGATATTAAGATTAACATAGAATATCATCGTTTTGCTCCACTTAGGGTCCCTTCTCAAGCATATATGAACTTCAAGGAGAAAAGAGTATGTTCTGACCTCATCTGTGGATGGAACCGAAGGAAGAATGCATTTGTATTTCTCCTTCTCTGTCGTCGTCATGATGACAAAGTTGTCTTTATTGTAAATTGAAGTTGAGGTTGGCTACAAGAGACAGAAAAAAGGAGGTCATTATAAAAAGAAAATAAAAACAACAGAAACAAACACGGATCTGAGTGAGAGTCAAGTGGTTACCAGAGCATCTTCTGGAGCTGACCAGGATATTTTAAAGGCGATTTCATCAGTAAAAGCAGGATATCCGTCTCCTTGAGCTGAAACACAGACGGTCAGCAGTCCGCCGACTAACATCAGCGGAAGCCCGGACATCGTCTCTCCTCTCCGGCCGCTGAGCTTTTCTTCTCCCGCTTATTTTAATGTGTTTTAACGGTCACTAGTGGTTAGGTTTAACCAAGACTAACACGAGGACGGGTGCTTTTTCTTCCGCAGAGAAGACCGCAGGTTAACTTGTGATGCAGATGTCAACACAGCGCGAACCGGAAGTGACGTCGCCCTCTGCCACGTCATCTGCCCCCAGCGACACATTTATCACAGCGTCACTCAGCGGACAGGCGAGACATTGCAGTTTAAAATTGATCTTTAAATAAAGTACTATTTTTGGTGCCTTCAAAATTATATGTAGCACGTCCCTGTATTAAATCCACATGTTTTAATTTTAATCACTCTGCCAGTCTTTTTTCGTCAGAATACTTTTTTTTTAATGTTTTGGCTTTCGTCGCGTCACCAGCCGCGTGTGCGTCATGACGTATGCGCATCAGATTGATTGACGTGATTGACACCTGTGATGCTAGTCTGTCCTTCTTCCGTTTCCTCCTGTAAAGGTTTTAACTTTTATATTGAACGCTGGAAGTTGGCGGTATGCTTTTGAGTGACTTTTGAAGGATTGATAAAAGTAAGTGGTTTTTAAAATTGGATATATGTGGAATGTGGTACTTTCTTCCTTGTATTTGTATTCAAATTTTAAATATCCATGCATATGTTAATAGATGAACAACCCCACAAAAACGTGTATGTTTCTTTACAGCCTAGAGACTAATGCAGATGAAATTGAAATATAATAAGATGTCCTACTTTACAATTGCCTTTCTATTACAACAAATGAACTGAATTTGGTTCATTTAACTGACTAGTATATAACTGTAAACATAAAAAGCAAATTATTATTATTGTATATTTATTATATATACATGTATAAAGGACACTTAAGTGTCTCTTAAATAGATGTTGGACCTCTATTGTACTCATCAGTATGTGTCTGTTTGTACAAAACTCTCTTTTCATTAAAATATTTACATTAGAAAATGTGCTTAAGCCCACTCACTGAAAACGCTTAGTTTTTCTGGAGATTATATCTTGTTTACCATAACAACGTCCACTCTGCTGTGATTGTTCAAACATCAAGGTTTCTCACCGAGCATCATCAATCCCGGGAAGTCTCCAACTCCAAGGGACTCGTTGTATAAACAAAGCGGGGGTGATTACAGCTGGCTGGAGGAGGAGTCATATTGCGTCATAACAAACTACGCTCACGTAACCTCTCGTTCGTCGGGATTTCAGACGGTGTAGAACTTCGAAACGTCATCAGGATCAGGGACTTTCTTGCATCTTGTAGAGGAAGACTTTAACCTTTGAAACTTGTATGGGGAAGGGGTTGGGCTTTCATATTATTTTACCTTTAAGTCAGCTATGTTAACCTCTCAAGGGTGCTACAGGGGTCCTCCAGAGCTGTGCTTGGGCTGCTTTGTGTCTGGAAGCGCTCTATAAATTACTTACTTACTATACCTGTGGCACATTCCCATTTATCCTGGTTAAATATTTACCATAATCCTCAACCTCAAAGTCTGCGCTCTGGCGTAGTGCAAGTGTTGTCCCAATACTCTAATGTTGAGGAATGAGGAACATGATTAGGGACTGTAGCTTCACAGTATACGATTCACTGGGACTTCCCTTGGCAGTAAGTAGTAAGTAAGCAGTAGCCTAGATTTTTAAATTTGGGCATTTTTTTGCGGCAAAGGCTGTAAACGGTTGTACGCCTTATTTTTTTGTGCAATATGGGAATGTGGCCCATTTTCCTCGTCTTGTTTCAAGGAAGGTTTCAAACTCTGTAGTCACAAGTAACAGCCTTTCAAAGGTAGATCTTTAAATGCTCCATATTAAGGAGACAATAAAATATTGAGAACTAAATGACATGTCCTTTGCATCTTTCCTTTAAACAATTTTTCTTTGTAATTTTGTATCTTGTAAAAATGCCGGTATATACTTCAGCGAGTTACTGTATATACACCAAACATTGGCAAAGTGCAAGCCCACCTTTTAAGTTCTTATACTTTTTGTTTGTATTTGTCCTTTTAGTGAATGTCTTGCCCCTCAAAATAATTTGTATGACTATTGAGATCATATATATTTTTTAATTTTATCCATTTTCTTTTTAATTTATTTTTTATAAAATCTTTATAAATGTAATTGGTCTAAACCAAACCATGAGATGCATGTTAATAATCAAAAGGTTTATCAATAATGATTGTATTTTGAATTGTGTTTTTGGAAGAATTTTCTTTTAACGTGATTAATTTATATTTGGTATATAATTCGACCTTGACTAATGTTGATGCGTTTCTTTCTCAAGATAAAAGGGAGGGATCATTGTGTACATATTCTTTCTCTACCTGCTGATGGCGCTGTTGGTGTGGAAATGGACAAAGTGTGTGCAAAGAGGGACAAAACAGAGATTCCAAGACAAAGATTGAGAGGATTCAGGGCAAAGAGAAAAAAAAGGAACCTGGAAAAACGAGGAGGATGCAAACAAGGAACATCTCTGAAGATCCTCAATGAGTCATTTTCTAATTTTCCCAGATGTTCAACTGGACGTAAACATTGTGAGGATGTCAAGAGACTGATCTAATGTCAAACTACGTGCAATCATTTAGGATTTGGTCTATAATTTTTTAAACATCAGTTTAAAAAAACACATTTGCAGAAACCACGAGAAACCTCTTTTTTTTGGAGCTGTGCCAAAGGGCATAAAACGAGGAATAATTTAACATGAAACTTGAGTCAAATATACTGAAATTGAACGGGAAAAATAAATTAAGCCATGGCCACAGTTTCATAACCCACGCTAACTACTTTATATCAACTATGCTTATTGATCATCTTTCTAATATCGTCATTAAATACTGAAAATATTACATTTTTGTTTGATAATCAATATTATTGCAACATTACCTACATCCCGGAAAATTAATAAAAACATCTCAAAGAATTTCACATTTAGCTTGTGTTTATTTAAGCAACGGGTATATTTCAAATCATATTTTAATACTTTTTTAATTTCAAATAGTTGGAACTGACGATAGAAGCGTGGGAATATAATCAAATATTTTAGGAAGGATCCAAGGAAAAGGTATTGATGTTGTTCATTTCTACTAAAATCAAACTTCTGTGTTAGTTGCTGATAAGAATAGTTCAACAGTACATCATTTTCAAATATAGGGCCATCTACTGGTTACAAGATGCAGTGTCTTTTTTCACTACAAAGCTGTTTCCTGAAGCGTCATCATCCTCTTCACTAAGACATTAATTGTTGACTCTAGATTATCTTTATGTACGAATGTGTTAGTAGTTGTCTATATGTAGTTTTGTCATGGTAGGATTTGAATAGATGGCACTTTTCCTCGTTCAGTCACAGCCAAGAATGTCATGGATCAACCACAAATTGCTGTCGTAGCACGGCATTCCTTTTTTAAAATAAAAACCAATCTAGATATCAACAAACGTACACACATGTGCAAACGTATTAACCACACAGACTAACCAACTCAAGATAAATGGCCTATTTAGATTCAAGCCGGCATATTTAGTGTTTGTACTTGTTATGGGAAAGGATAATAATATGAATAATTCCAATAATATCAATAGATTTTTTTCTTGAATATAAAAGAGACCCGTTTGTTTGGTCCACAAATATGATGGCAGTGTAAACTGGAAAGCATCAAGAGATTTTTCACTTTCATGAACTCACTATTACGTGCCACTGGGGAAAACAGATTCATGGGATTTGTAGTGGATGTAAAATTATTGTAGTCATTGTCACATTTACATACTAGCGTGTAAAGTTTTCAAGAAGTTTATCAATTTGCAGCCACCTGCCTAAGCCTATTTTTTCTTAATTTATACATATCCATGCTTTCTCCTTGCAAATATTATTTTTCTAAATACAATGTATAACAATAATAATTTGTGAGTGAAGCTTTGGAGTGAACACTCGATCCGGGATTATGTATTACCGACTATTGAAACCCCAGCCACTGTATCATGATGCAGCGTCTTCATGTTGAAAGGCCACTTGATGGCACTCCAATTTCGACTAAATGTTTTGAATAAATGTAACAGTTTTTATTGAATTGTTGGATTTAGAACCAAATATTATAAAGCAGAGTGCGCCATCTAGTGGCCTTTCAACATGAAGACACTGTATCATGATACTGCATCAGCTTTTTTCATGAGGCTTCATCAGCCATCACTAGGAACTGGAGTTGGAGGCAGAAACGTTAGAGATGATTCTATTCTAGACTCTTTCATAATGACGAACCCTCTTCAAGGTAATTCAGGTAGATTTGGATTCAAATTATAGTGAGTCATGTGAAAGGTAACGTTTGTTTACATGAATTAATCATTCCATTAGAGACCAACAGACGTTTTCTAAAAAGTACAGTCTAATAAGAAGGAAAACAGTAAAAGTTACCTTTTTTTTACCCTGTCTCTTTAATCTTGTCAAAAATCTGCTTGATGGACGCCCACCTTGAACTGGATACTTTGAAAAGAACCGCTTGATTTATTTCACTTCCATCTGTGGAGCGGGCCTAATTTGCATGGACGTCTTTCCACAAACTTTCCCCCTAATGCATAATTGATACAACTGTCACTTCCTCGGCCATAACAAAATCTTCCCAAATGGAGAGGAAGGAAATTAATCTTGGCATTTGAAGTTCTCAGGCGAGATTGAGACGTCTCCCAAGCTGTCACCCCAAGATGCATTTCAATTGTCAGATCAATATCGTCACTCTGGTGGGATTTTTTTTTTTAATCCACTTCGTCATTGATTTGGCAATTGAGATTCAAGTGGAACCATATTATTTTCACGGCAAATCTGCTTTTATCTGCGTAACATTCTCCGACACACCTCTTAGTAATTCATGCTGATTCGGATGATCGTGAGTGTTCCTCAGCAGGAGCAGAGTGTAGGAACACTTTGTGTGCTTCCTATTATGCATTATTAAGTGTGATGGGACAAACCTGTGTGTTCCCTGCACATGTCATCGCTCATGGTAAACACTGCCAAACACTGGATTAAATTACACTTTTGCGGGAGGCAAAGGCATCAGGAAAAAAAGGTTGTCTCTTTAAAAAAACATTTTCATGTCTAGGCTGGGAGAACGAATGTCTCACTTCAATGAAAATAAACTATATTCCGACATGATTTCCCTCTCCCTCTTTAAACATTTTTTTGCACATTTAACCGCAGATCAAGTGTGGTAGTACAATCATTTATCACATTGACTCCTTTTTTTCCCAGCTGAGGAGACCTTGTGAGATATTTCCTATAGCGTAGTTTATGGCACTCCGTGGATTAGCCTTAAAACGTACTCGGGATCAGGCTGCAGTTTGATTTATTACATTTGAATGAACATGTCCCAACAGAGCTATCGCAGTTCAGGACGTAGACGTGAATCTGCTTCTACACTTTAATCAGAAACTGGTGAAGATTATCAAAAGTTTTGCAAATCTTTAAGGTGTAGTTTCCCCAAAATTAAACTCATTTTCTACTCACCCTCATGTCTTCTTGGGGTTGGTATTATTCTTAAAGGCTAATTTCTTTTTGGATGTATAGGCAGAAGGTTTATCCATATGAAGATCAACATCGGGAGTCACTTTTTTTATCCAAATATAAAGGCCAAAAACGTCTAAATATCTCCATCTTGTATTGAATCTCTGCTGCGCTACTGCCATATTACAACATGTACATTTGATTACAAAACCAGATAAATTGTCTTGTCAGTTTTTCATTATTTTTGGCTTGAACGTTTAAAAAGTCTCAGTACTTCATATAAAAAAGGGTTTTCAGCGGTCATATGAACACTTACGGACCTCCTGGGCAGATTTCCCAGGCAAATTTGAGTCGTGAAAAGCATCGTAAAAATAATGGCTAGAGAGATCTATGACCGTCATGATTGTTCAAAATTAAACCAATTATTACAGATTTTTGTCAAAGTGATACTTATTGGTCTAAATCCTACGGAAAAAAACATTAAACAAATCTACATTTCAAGCACGTTTTGAAGCAAAAGCTCAAATGCTAACATGCTACACACTGGGAGCACTTGTCGCTTTAACCTGTTGGCTGTCCAAGTTTTACCAAACTTAAAACTTCCCTGCTGTCAATTACCGAGTAAACAACATAAGATGTAAACACTTGGGTGAAAAAAAAACATGGTGAAAGAATATTGACAGGTCGATTTCACACTGCCTCTTTTCTAAATGGCACAGAGATTCTGACCTTTCCATTATCTCCGTGCTGTTGAGGAATGACCTTTTGCACAGTATCACATGGCGGATGTGTTCAAGTTTGATCATTTGAACAAGCTTTTCCCAACACTACTGGTCCTCATTTATTATGAGACAGTGACAGAAAGTTTGACCATGTCAGTATTGTGCATATACCTGCAATTCTTTTGCTGAAAGGTTACACATATAATAATTTATTATCTAGTCCATTGAAAAATTCAAATCTCTTCATCGTGATGCCTCATCAGCTATTTTGTGATGACTCATCATCCCATCACTTTTTTTTGTACAATGTGTACTTTTAAAATATTCCTTGAAGACATTATTCAATTGATACACAAATGAATTAATCATGATTATTCTGATCAAAAATGTACAAGCACGGATTTACTTGTGCCTTAGTTACACTATAACTAGCCTTTTTTATTTTGTACATGCTGGTATTTATGTCTGACAATTGGGAATCTGTTGCTTCTGCTACCAATGCCAAAACATTGTAAACTTAAGAAGCCATAAAGAGCAGAAAATAAATGCATATTTAAAAGTATAATTTCTTTTTTTTTACATCTCTTTAATATCACATTTTTACAACACACACACATTTTAATGAACAACCTATTTAAAGAAATGTATTTTCTTTATTGCATCTAGTAATGTGTTTTTCCTCATGACTCTTGAATCAAGTATTCATATTTGAGAACTGATTTGTCACCTGGCACTAGCATTAGATCATGTAGAACATTGTTCATTATATAAAAAATGGCACCTTGCATGGTACACATTGTATTTCTAGGAGTTTTCAGTCCGAGTACTTGGTGTTCCCTCGCTACGCAAGTAAGTAAGTAATATTTATTTATATAACGCTTTTCGAGACCAGGGTCACAAAGCGCTTAAACAATCAAAACAATACTCAAAAAAGTACATACTTTAAAGATCAAGATAATACTGAGAACAACACAGGAGTTCCAGAAACAAATTGGACCTTCAATTATTCAAATATTTTTCTGGTTTGTGGTCTTTAACATGGATACTGTATCGCTTCAGCTACATCTTGAATTTTCAACAAGCAGCTTACAGTAGAAAGATTCCGAGAGAAGTTTTCCGCCCGACATTTTCCTGTTGATGGAGACAGTGACTAAACCTTGAGGGAAAATAAAATAAAACGCCCACTTCAATTCTGTTCTCACAGCTTTCTCCATGTGGGGTGGGGGGGGAAGTTGGTGAATCAATACACTCGTGAGATTGCTCTCAGTGTAACCAGAGGGAATGGCTGAAGAAGGAAGGCGAGGTTGGAAACGGGCACCTTGGCATCCCTGGTGGGTCAAGGGGAGTCTGTAAGCCTGATGGCTTGTTCATTCTGCAGATGTCACCTGGTCATTATCCTCCGGCAGCCATCTGCCAGTTGGTCCAGCCGGGCCCGGCACTCAGTCTTTCAGGGCCCAGTGTGACCGGCGAGAGTCGAGCAGCTTTCTCTTCTCTCCTCACTGGCTACTTCACCAAGCTCCAGTGCCCAGGATAGATGGCTGGCCGGGGCCAGTGGGAAGACTGAGCTCACACAAGCAGCGATGAAGATTGACGATGTATCTGCAACTGTAGTGGGGAAAAAAAAAAAAAAAAAGTTCACATTTTTGCTAAAACTTTTACCCTCCTTAATGGATATTTCAATCACCGACCCTTCACATAAGATCCACCTTAAGCTGATCATCCTGCTTTCATGGTCCAAACACACATTGATTCCATTTCTTTTGATTCTCTGTTCATTAAGCTTCAATATTTGAGGATTTTCCCCACAGAGTCCGTACATCACAAAGCTAATCGTCAGACCTTAAATCTTCCTGAGACTGTCTCACGGTGGGTAATTATCTCTGAGAATTTGAGGCACAGTGTAGCGCACACTTAATCATGACCTTTTTCAAGGTGCCGTATTTGGCTGTGACTCCTCGGTTTTAATTTAGTCCTCACGAAGATTGCCAGTTTGACTCACTCTGAAAGATGTTGACGGCGTTTAGGAATATTTCAAGGTGAGACATGAATGCTAAAGTTTTCCGTGTTCTGAAGCAGGCGTGCAAATACTGTTTTGTGAGGTGGGAGGTTGTTGTTAAGATGCGTCGTCTTCTCTCAAATAATAGACATGCAAATAAATAAATGTGTCACAAGCAGCTTTCTCATGCTCTGGTGCTAAGTGAGTTTCTCAAAGTGTTACCCACAGTACTAATTTTAGCTCGACACCCAAAACAAGTTGATTTTTATCGTTTATCAGGAACCTGACCAAGAGACGTCAGCTGAGAAATGCTTTGTGTGCCCTTGAAGTAAAAGAACCCGGTTGAACAAATTGAGGGCGAATCCAGCACAAACTATTGATGTAAATGTGGCTTTACTCCGGATTAATACAAATGACAAGCCTGTATGTATATTGAGATGGAGCTATTGATTTATTGTGACTATTCATATATTAGTGATATCAATGAAATGTTTTCTCATCATTTAGTTATTCCCAGAGAGCTTAACTTTCAAACTTCATTTATTTAAACGAATACGGTAATAGTTAGGTAAATAAACGGCAGTCAACTCGCAATCCTTTGGAAGTTTAATTTCAAATTAAAATCGTTAAACTAGTGGGGAGGAGTAGCTTAACCTTGAAAATGCACTTAATGTGAAAAGAAAATGAATGAATTGTGGTAAAATTTAAAGGGATAGAAGTAACCGATTATTTATGCTATATGTTGTTAAAGTTACAAGTATTCAAAATAAGTACTTGAGTACAGTACAGACACTAAAAAAATTGCACTGAAGTAACTGGTAAACAATTGCTGTGTCTCAAATTGATGCCACACTGGTGTGCATCAGGATAGTGTACGTACTAACAAGTACGCAAATTCTTGACAGATAGTATGTCTCAAATCAAACTCTGCCGCTACGCACTAACAGGAAATGAAGAGACAGCTTCTTCTTCTACTATTTAACGATGTTTGCAACCAGCTGTAGGAACACTATCGACACCTGCTGGCGAATGTGGGCATTTTAGAATTTTAGAATGCCAATTTAGTGTGCATGGTGAACTACATTACGCATGCAATTTGATACACAGCAATTGACTTGATTCTTAGCAGACTGAGCTAGTTTTAAGAGTTAGCTAGCAAACTAGCTGACAAGCTAGCCTATTTGTTGACAAACTAGCCATCAAGCAGTGTAGTTTGCTAGCTAGCTAGATATTTCCCAGAGTTAACCCCCGGGTTACTTTACGACTTTAATCATGCAACAGAGACCAGGTGAATTAAAGATGTAGGGTCTCATACACAAACAAATTTGTGCATAAAACATGGTCAGCGGGAGTTTACCATCAGATCTGAGTGTTCCACCTGGTTCATGAATCTGGAGTAGGTTCGTAGCAGAGGCCTTTATGTGCAAATCTGTGCTAGGGTTTACTTGTGCTTCATGAATTAAACACATGGTGTGCACATACCTGTTATTATTAATATGCCTTTCAACTATTATGCAGGTTTTCTCGGTGATCGCTTGGTCTGCAGGCGCGGGGAGCCAATGTTGGTCCTGGAGGATCCCGGGCTCTCAAAAATAAATCGACAGAGGGCTATTCGCTCGGGCTCCACAAGATTGCACTTTTCTCAAGGAATAATCTTCCACTGTCATGGGAAGGCTGTTAAATTCTCATCTCAATTTCATCAACTACACTCATCTCGCAAATACCACCTCACAAACACACACATGCACACTTTTGATCCTACAGCCACGCCAATTTCCGACATTTCCTTCTTGACCCAGTTTGAACTCAAGTCTCGGGGATATATCCTGGACAAGTTTGGCTGTGCGGGCATGTCGCTGTTATTTTCCTTCTGTTCTTTCCCCTTTTTCTTGTCTCGAAGCAATTACTCTACTGTTCTGGAACGTCGGAACAATCAAGTGCTTGGCATAGCTTTCACTTTCTAATATAGGAGAGTGAACCATATAGGTGGAACGCCTACCCCCTAACCTGCGTGTACCCCTGGCAAGCCAGAAGGACCAGCTGGTGCCATCAGCATTCTCGGTAGATGACCCGCTGAGTGGATTCTTTTAGCTTGTGACTCATTATGAGAAGTGTTTAAAACCATCCAATCCATTCATTAAATCCATTATCTTTAGAAATATCTAAGAAGCTGAGATCAAGGGGCGACACAAGGAAACAATGTCAAGATTTTTCTATACAATTTTGTGTAGTACTCTTGCTATCATGTATGCATTATTCCAGGTATATTTAGTGACGGGTTGATGAATCCTCATGAAACAGTTTGCTAGTGAAGACAATGTTTCATGACATGGTGTCTTCATTTTGAAAGGCCACTAGATGGCACTCAAAGTTGGAAACTATTACAAGGTTTCATATAATTAGTAGATCACAGACGATTATGAAGAACAGTTCCATCTAGCGATGTTTCAAAATGAGGTCACCTTAAAATGAAACTGCATCATGATACAGTGTCTTTATTTTTAAAGATCACTAAATGGCACTCAAAGTTTAAAAATATTACAAGGTTTCATATAATTCATAGATCACAACCAAAGATTATAAAGCAGAAAGTTCTTTCAAAATAAAGTATCATGATGCAGTAAGTAAGTAAGTATAGGTTATCTCTTCACTACAAAGCTTCATGATGCCTCATCAACCCATCCCTGATGGTGCTTAGGGTTTTTCATCACAATATTTTAGAGAGGCTTTTTTTTGGTTCATATTGCATACAATATCATACTATACAGTATACTCTATATGTATTACTCTATATAGTACAAATCCAAACCACGGACGATAGATATTTGTTCATGTCTTACATGGATCTTACACATAAGTACATGACCATCAGAAAATGAGTGCGTAAAGAATGGGGACCAATGCTTTTAAGGCAACTATTGTGTGTAACTGTTTATGTTGGCTGACTCGGCAGAGTGGAAACAGAAATGATTCTTTATTCTGTTTCACTGGTATAGAACTGGCCATTTCTCCTTTAACAAACAAAAGAAAAGTTAAAAATTTCACAACAAAACAAACAAAAAATGAGTTATATTGCCACAACTTGTTTGTTGTTGTCTAAGAATCACTACCATTCTGTTTATCTCCACCGATAGCATTCGAGCATCATCGACACATTGTTGCTTTATTTGAGATTTGCTTCAGACCTGTTTTTTTCTTTAACTTCAACTAATATTTCTATATAACCGTATTTTCCTCACTATTAGGCGCACCGGATTATAAGGTGCACCTTCAATGAATGGTCTATTTTAGAGCTGTTTTCATAAATAGGGTGCACCGGATTATAAGGCCATTAGAATAAAAGGTAAAGTCAAACGTTTGACTGGGGTTGCGTTATGCATCCACTGACTAGATAAAGCTGTGCTAAAGGGAATGTCTACAAAACAGTCAGATAAAGTCAAACTTTATTAAGCATTCTGACAACTCCGTTCACTCCCATGGTAACGATGTTCAAATGATGTTTAAAAGGCTTCAAGCAGCAGCGTGTGAGACTGGTGTTGTGAGCAGACAAATGTTGAGTGAGCAGCAGTGAAGTTGAACGCGTTTATGACAGCCAGAGAGCACGTGTTTGACATGTTGAACGCACGGTTAAGAATGGTTGAGCGCGCAGCAGAGTGATTTTGCGCAAAAAAAAGTTTTGAGTGTACAAAAACCAAGACACACTCGCTCAAAACGGTGGCAGTAATCTTACTCTATAGCCATCCGCCATGATGTGACGTGGGTCGTAAATCCCACCCAATGATGACGCAATGACATAATCCCGCCCACGGCGTGTTGGCGCAGAGTCATGAAAATGTTTGCAAACAAGTCACCTACCATGTAATGTGCATATATAAGGTGCTCCGGATTATAAGGTGCAATGTCGCTTTTTGAAACATTTGGAAAGGCTTTTAAGTGCGCCTTATAGTGCAGAAAATACGGTAATTCATTTTTTTCATAATTTTTTAAACAAAATACTTCCTGTTATTACTTAAAGACATATATTTAATAATGTAACTTAAGTTGTTATGTCCATGTTAGGGTTAGAGGTTAGACCTTTGATTTACTCCATATGAAATCAATATCATTTAACATGCAAAAATTTGCTTTTCGACAATGAATATGATTTAATGCTTGAACTTGGGTCATTTCGTGGTGATTCACGGCCCACACACTGATGAACTTTGACTCACTGTTTAATCCTGCATTCTGTCCAGAGAAAAACTTATTATACAAACTTCGGTTTGTGATTAAAATAATAATCCATGTTGTTGGTAAACGTTGCCGTCCTCTAGGACTATGTTTACATCAGTTTTCCTACTTGGATAATTGTTATGCAATTTATATTCATAAGAAGGATGTCATATATTAGAGTTGCGTTAACTAATGTATATCTGATTTTTATATCACAGTGTGCCTTGACCAATTAATTTTATAGTAATTTAATCACTTTCTTTGCCTTATGATGTTTACAACCCCCTTGTGCCCCCACTTGTTCATTATGTGTGATTCATAATGCATGGCTGAATATGAATTGTGTAGAAGACGGGAAGATGCGGACACAAGCATATTTTATTACCATGTGATGTGTAAATTCAACCTTGTAAGGTATAATGAATCTTGATCATCCATCAGTATGATAGTAATTCTATGTACCATTCCTGGATTACATGGCTCTTCACATCGTACACAACCATACAAAAGGATCCAAAAAATAAAAACTTAGACCTAAATTACTGTTTTTCTACTCGCCCTCATTTTTGGAGTTAACAGCAAAAATTTAAGTCCATTTAAATGTAGCGGCTGGAGCTCAGTTTACATCGTCTTCGTCCAAAATGACCAATTAGTTAGTTTTGTAGCTGAAGCCGAGCACCACAGAGGTATTTGGATGTTTTCAAGCGTGTCTTTGAAAAAAAAACCCACAATAGAGTCCTAGTCGCTACTTTAAAATGAACATACATTTTTGCCTATAGCTCAAAAAAAGATCTGAAACTTATCCCTACCAAAAAAATAATTTTACACTTTTACAATTCTATAAAGTAAGATACTGCAGTAAGAAATAAAATAATTTTAAGTAACTTCAAATTGGCCAATTTCTTACCAATACAAATTTAATTAATTACTTTTTATAGTTATTCTGTTCACCAACAAACCAATACAGGCAAAAACATAACATCCTGCTCCTTGCTGGGGGTAATAATATGGTTACAAATATACACTATATTTTTACTTTATGAAATCACAATAAATCGCTTATAGCTACCGAATCAAAGTGCAATTCACTGTATGTCCACAACTTGACCCCTAATAGATCAGGCTCCTGCCAAGAAGAAGAAAAAAAAATCAGTCTGTACTTTTGTCCTGTACAGTTAATGGACAGGACAGTTGTTGGCTGCGCTGAGGAATGAGGCGTAATGCCACATGGCTTGAGGGGAGCGGGAGCTCACACTTGGCAGCCGTGGAGAAGGTACCAACTGTAATAATGACGGCCTCGCTGTGCAGCCAAGAAAGGTGATGAGGAGACACACAGCTGAGGGACCAACAGCAGTGACCCATGAATCTTTAATATCACCTTCTGGCACTGGAATGATGCAAAGTACAATTAACTTTTGGCAAAACATAGAAGGGAGAAAAGGTTAAACATTTGGATGGCAAAGCTGAAAGGTTAATAAAATAAACAAAGAGCATGTTAAATGTTTACTATGTAGTAGAAGGTTTAAAAATATTTATTATAGCTATTTCTGATGAAGGTTGGAGGAGAAAAAGTAACTTTTGAGGTAGGCTTCATGATTGTGTATCTTCGGGCTGTAGGGGCAGCAGTAGAACTAAATAAGGGAATATTATCCATCTCAGAAAGATCTAAGACAGGTTTTCTTACACTTTTCAGAATGAAAGCTATTTCTAATTACTTATATGTCACAGGTATGTCGATGTACCTTACAGAGCCACATGAGCCAATTTTAGACAACACAATGATCTATGTACTAGGGTTGTAAAGTATCAAACTCAAAAAAGTATTAATACTAAAATGTTATCCAATTTGTTACTTATTTTCAAAAGTATCAGAACTTGTTATCATAGTTGCATAGTTTTCTTTAAAAAAAATACTGAACACGTTGTTCTGTTATTTTGTAACATGTTGTGAAATACAGTAGGTTATTTTTGCATTTTTCTTGTCAACCCTTGACCCAGAGGCAACACAAGGGATACCTCAAACACATTTGTTTCAGGTATCAAGAGCTAAAACTTTTTCTTTTAAATTTGCCTTTCATTCATCGTATCAAAAATGGCCATTAAGTAGCGAATATTTTCTTGAACATCGGTATCATGACAACCCTTCTATGTACTTTTATTGTCTTTACCTGAGTTAACTCTGACTTGCACTGAATACAATAATTTGTGTTGATGCAATCATAAAATTAAATGAGTCTAAAGATAAAGATAAAGAACACAGATCAAAGAAAAATAACAAAGACAAAGGATACAAAGACTAACATAGAACAGAACATCCAGATACTTTTAGTCCACTCCTGCCCCCAAACTCAGCATTGTACAATTTAATAGCCCGAGGAATGAATGAGTCCTTGAGTCTATTTGTTTTGCACCTGGGAAGGAGCATTCGTGCACTCATTCTGCTTCTCTGCTCACTGAATCTTATATCTTAACTTATATCATTCAGGTGAAGAATGAATCGTTTTTTTTTTTATGTCATATGATCTACTACACTACAGTTGCGATTATAGCGCTGTGTATTGGCAAGAATTTGACGATAAGATGCGTATCACGATACATGTGTGACAATACCATATATTGCGATACTGTACTAGGAACAACGATATATTGTTGTTTTTTTTAAAGACACTTTTTCTGGCAACAAAGAACTGAGCAAATACTTTAATCAAATGTGAAAGTGCTTCTCAAAATATTGACAAAAAATGTAAACTTATACAAACAATGCACAATGAAGTGCATTAACAGTCTCAGATACTGGATATTGCATGTTTTTATTGAAGGTTGTTTGTCAGTGTTTAATTTGTTAACCTTAAACTTTCTTTTAAAATTGGAAAACAAGTCCAGCTTTAAAAGCTGCTGGAGCCTGGTGAATCCTTTCTTTTTCACTCATTGCTGCCATTTCGGCGGTTTTGTTATTACTTGGCACGGAGGAAATGACGAATATTGCCAACTATTGGTCAGAGGTTTAACTGCACCACTGAAATTAATAAATCCATGAATATACGAGTGTTAATTGTAAAATAAATCCTAGAGCGATTTCAAACACACACTATTGCGATATAAACCATAAAATAACTTTGAATTAAAACAAAGTTATTTTTTGAAGGTAAAACAAATTATATATATATATATATATATATTTTTAATATCAATACAGTGCTACTGTATATCTATAAAATATTGGGAATAGAAGTATCGTGATAGATCGTATTTTTTTACAACCCTATTAGGTCAAGATCAACGTATAAAGTTTCCTCGCTTTACAGCATGTCCTTAAACACCTCATGAGAACAGCATGGAAACCTCACAAGACGTCCAGGGAATAGTGGTTCTTCTGGGCTCCTTGTACCTCCTTGCGGTGGAAAATGTTCTGGTCGGTTTGTGGTTTTGTGTCGCAGATCTTAAGAGAAAATAAATCAATTAATTAATCGGGTACCAAGGAGTAATACACAAGAGAAGTACATGCACTTTTGGAAGGTATAGGAGAGCAACCAAGTTGCTATGCTAATAGAGGTTAATAACATGTTCTGAATTCAATGATGTTTTGGCTGTTAGTTATTGTTTACAGGTATTAAAACCTATTTACAGTGTTTTTCTCACACCCGCATTGTTCTCAATTACACATTTTGTATGCTTTTTGTATGTAAATGTTTTGACACATATAATTGTTTTATTTTCTTACTTCAATACTTAATGCGGTTTAACAATCTCCATAGAAATCCAGTAGAAATATTAATACATTGATAACTTATGTAAAACAGGGTACGTTTATTTCCCAGTGTGATAACGGGTGAAATAGAAAACCTTGTTAGGCAGTTCAACACGACATTTGTAGCAGAGAATCCTATTTCGTTGAACCCAAGATATGGTTAAACTATGCTATCAAGCCGACAATTTTTTTTTTAAATAACATACTGTTGCCTCAAACAACGTTTTCTTTTTGTGTTTGGCATCACTTTTGTACCAATACGTACAATACTTTACATTTTGGTATCACTTGATCTCACTTGGAACTACATTGGATCAGTTACTTAAAAAAACAAACAAGTACCTACGAGTTCAACAACAGCGAGCGAGTGGAAAATTGCCATAAGAGTCCAGTAAACCCTTCAGGTTAATGATACTTTCCAATTGCAATTTCCAGAAGATTACAGCTTTTTTTTTTTTTGGCTCGGCTTCTGATTATTTAGACTCATTGATCCACTGATGGATACAAGAAACTGGCAAGCTTTCTCAGAGGGAAGATCATTAGATTGATGTTGTACCTTTAAATGGCAAGAAACCAAACAAATGTTGAAGAAGACACCGAAGGGACGTTTAAAAAAAAAAGAAAAAGAAAAGGTCAAGTCTATCTTGTGCTGCATTTATCTTTTTAGTAACGGTGTCACTTTAGTTCAATAGTTACCTCTTAAGAGAACATCTGGATGTTAAAATAGCGCAGAGAGTCAGTCACAGTCCTGCTAAGTACGCTGGCTCATTGTGTCTGCCAAAAAAAAAGAAAAAAAAAAAGAGGAAGAGTTTCTGATGTGCTAATTCAATCACAATTGCACCGAGCCAAGGAAAGTATCAACGACATAAAAGTGTAGCAGCGGGCAGATCCTGGAACCCTGGGTGAAGCGGCGGACCATTTATCAGCGGCGAGGATGTTTATTTCATGAAGGTGAGGATATCTTCAAAGTCAGTTGATGCATAAAAGGTCAAATGCAGCGCAAACCTTCCTGATATGAACTGTAAACATTACTCGAACGGGTCCAACGACATCAGGCAAAACAAGTTGGTTATTCATCAGCTCAACTCTGAGTCTATTATACGTGACAAAGTGGAATAACTTGGACACAGAATACATGTTTTCATTAGCTTATATTAAATTATCCATATTTTAATGGACTAGACTAGAAAATGTAAGCATTAAAATTTCCTCATCTGGGGCAAAAAAACAACCTGATCGTCGCTTCCATATTTTTAAAAATAACAAAAACAATAGATAAATGGGTCTTGAACTGTTATGTAACCATTATGGACATTTCACCCTTGCTGTCAATCATCTTTTAATCTTAATTCACAAAACCTTTTGTTAATTCATTATTTTTGCACAATGAGTTTCATGCTAAAGTTGTTCCTCAACACCTGATGGAGTTCATGTCGGAAACATTGTTGCGACACTAACCTCGGACTCGAGCCATAGACTATATTTAATATGGACGCAGTATATCTGATGTTGCTCGTCTGTTACTTGTTTTGAAGCCATTACACGGTGGAATGGTGAATTATGAATTATCCAATTTAGTTTGGACTATGGCAGTTAATACTCTCAGTTGTCAAGTCAACCAAGTACTTAATAGGAATATAATCAGAAGGGAAATATAAGAAAACTACATTTATCCACAGTGCTGTGTTTTAAACCAAGCTCTGAATATGTTTTTGAATGACGTATATGGTTTTTGTTCCGACCTTGGTTTAAGTACGGCACTCATGGTCTCTCCGCATTCAATCATAAGAGGACACTTGATGAACTTTTGTGTTTGGCAAATCTTTGCAACAAATTCCGGTTTTGGTTTCAATGGTTTTCTAATCAAAGTCCTATTGAATGAATCCATTTTGTTTTCATTATTTCCAGTACTCATCAGCATATTCCTGGTTGGAATTAAGACAAAAATAAAGGTATATACTCGTGATACAGCTAGTCTAGTAAAGACACTGTATCATGATGCAATTTCTTAATTTTAAAAGACTTCTAGATGTCTGTTAAATACAGCCAACGATTGTAAAGAAGAGACTGTCATCTAGAGGTCATTCAAAATTAAATCATTGTATCATGATACAGTGTCTTTACTAGACTAGCTGTATCACGATGCCTCATCAACACATCACTAGTACATAGTACTTTTTAACATTCAGACTAAATGATGTCTTCTCCACTTCACTAGTTAACGTTTTCTGACATTTCAAAATAATTCACCCAGCGCTGTGTTACATTTAAACAACAACTCAGTCACATTTAATTAAACGACACTGGAGAAGTTACCACCTCGTGCCTTGCATGACAAACCGTGCTGACGATGAATAATTCTTCCTGACACTTAAGTGAGTCTCGCAGCCAAAAAATTTAGCTAAATCTCACAAATTGTCTACTTTAGTCTGAGGAGTGAACAAAAGGTGAAAGGGCGCGCTCACAGTTTTTCAGGGAAAAAAAAGCAATAGCTGTGGATTGTTTATTCAGTGGAAGTTTAATAAGTCATTAGGGCTGTATCTTAAATCAGTCTTAAAAAATGGCCTCATATGGTCTGTTTGTCACGGGGCATCTAGTGCAGGCAGAGTGGGAGTTGTGTGCGGGGTCTTGGTAGTAGGTCAGATCACAGTTAGAAATAGCCTTCGGCGGAGTTGTGTCTCAGACCTGGTTCTTCCTCTTGGTGGGGTGAAGCTGAAGAAACCCTGTGCGTTTCTGCCACGGACGGTCTTGTGAAAGTACACAACACAGATGGTTGAGTTTGAGAGAAGACGCTGATGCCTCTGTACGTTTGGATGGGTCATTTCATATTTATGTGTTCTTTTCTTTCTGTGGAATACTTTGATATACAGATGTTCAGGAACTTTTATGTGTACAATAAGGATTGTGGTAGATGGTTACATTTAAGATCCATCTCCTCTCCTCGCCTTTTATGATTCAGTTTTCCTTCAAATATAAGGTATAATAAATTGAAGCTAAAACTAACATTATGACGACACTCCCATCTACTTTAATTATTTCCAACTCAAACAATCCACAACTCACTTTTCAAACTTTTCTTTACCTGCATTTTAATTTTAATTTTGTAGCATCATTATAATTGTCTTTTGAAGGCTCTTGTTTTCTGATGACAAATCCTTATTGATCCTCATTATTCAGTCAAACCGCCAACTATGATGGAATGAAGCTTCATGAAACAGTGTCCTTATTTTTAGAGTCCACTAGATGGCACTCACTGTTTTACAAGCTCTTCCTTAAAACAAGTCTTGTGTTAAAACTCAACTTAATTTCTAAATTTCTACTTACTGAGCTCTAAAAGCTTAAAGATTGTCATGGTCATATCATAAGCTCAAGCTTAACTCTTGAATTTGTGCAGGTGAATATTTGTTTTTTGGCATTCCTATCCCAGAAGTGCTGGGTAAAGTTCCACGCTACGTATACGTTGACTGGCCACCGCTTTTTCACCTTGTTTTGCCCTTTTAAGTTGAACATTTTTGGATTAAAATCAAACATCACCCAAGAATAAAACGATCATTTATACAATAATCCAATTATAACAATGGTTTTACACATTGTGATACTTTTTATTTGTATTTAACCAAATCACATTTACTATAGTAGCAGGGACTATAGGTTAATACTTAATATAATATTTCCTCATGCTTTGAACCCTGCAGCTTTTACATGGCTAATCTATACATTTTACAGGGTGACAGCCTCCAGGAGGCGCTATAGCAAGAAGTACAAGAACAAGACAGAGGAAGATGGTTTAATTTTATAAAATTTTCTTCGCTTGCATTTGTGGTCACATTTCATACCAGCATGCAAACATTTGTTTTGTACATAACAGAATGTTTAAAATTCAAATTCAAATGTCAATCTTTTTTTCTCACCCTTATATCCACTAAAGTTCAGAAGGATTATCGGATAAACTGTGACTTTTTGAAGCCACCTGCAAAAATGTATTTCCATATGTTGGTCGTGACAAGAGCTCACTTTTCTTTGACCTCCTAGTCCAAAAAAGACGCACCGAAAAACATTAAAATACCTCCATATTGCTTGACTGTAATATCCATATTGTATTAAAGCTCTGACTTTAGAAATGGATTTACATTCAATTTTTTTTTTAACAAGTCTATATTTTTAGCCTGTTTTTAATGAAAGATCAGGGATAACCAGCGTAAAACTCACGCACATGTACACCTGTATGTTGAGACTTTAATATATGAGGGACGTAACAGAAATCTTTCCTTGCATCCCTTATTAATAATTCAGTTTTAAACCTCTTTAACTATTAATTTATTAGACTACACTTATTAGTACAATCCATGCAGAATCACACCATATTCTAAGTGGTAATAGTCTACATATTGTCTTTTTTCTTAATTCTTTAAGCCCTATTTACCTCAAAATTGAGTTGTTCATAATGCCCACGATTTGTATTTGCTCTCCCCCTTCATAAATACCCGAAGCATTTTTCACAAAACTCAAAATTTTTGGGGATGAGGAACACTAGCTTAAGATTTCTATTGTGGACTCATTATTGATTCAAGTTGAGATCTTTTTCTCCAAGAGGCAGTATGAGTGTGTTGTGATTCTTCACAGCTTCCAGCATAAAACCTTCACAACAAAGGAAAACAAGACTCACCGTGCAGAAGAATCAGTGTGTTTTCATGAAGACATATTTTGCTCTTCATAAATATGCAGCTCCTACCGACATTGGACCCTGACATTAAAGAAAGTATTAATAATTGATTCTATTTAAACAGTTGTGTAAATTCCAGTCGACCAAAAGCTGTGTTTGGATCCAAAGCTTCTGTCGTCACTGACACATTGATCTCAGTGTTGATCCAGTCGTTTTAAACTTATCTATACATTTCAATCTATTTTACTTACTTTACTGGGTCCAAATTGTATTTGTTCCTTTTTTTAAATTGTTTTTCTACGTTTTATCTTCAAAAGACAGAGAATGGTGATATTAAAAGATGTTCACACACTTGTTTTGTTGTTGATAATAAATAAAATGAGTGAACTATCTCCTCAGATATATACATTTAGCTGAGCTGAAGTTCATTCATTGACCTGGCTCGACTTTCAAAAGTTTTACTTCTGTCAAGAAGTGATTTCCGTGAGCAGCCGCTTTTCAAATAGTGTGCGATTTGACATGCCTTCAGTTAAACAGCCGGTGAATAATGATAATAAGAGCAGAGAGAATTAAAAGCCTACAAGGTCCAAAGAGCTAAAGAGTGTGATTGACTACCTTTTAAGCAGCATAATTTCTGGGACACATTATATAATGAAAAGGGAAGTTTTCTTTATGATTCTTTATGAGAAAAATTAATGCGTCTAATTATTTCTAAATGAAATAATTCACTCGGAATATCACTGTTTTAATGCATTGTGTTTCGCTAAAACGGACACAGCTTTTGTCTATGACATAAGTACAGAGACAGCACTAACACATTCAATTATCTCCTCATTTAATCTCTATCAAAACCTGCAAGAAGTCGATTGTTGCACAAAATCAAAAGAGCTTCACGTACATGTTTTTAATGGCCAGAAACGTCATGTGGCTTCTCGATCTCACATTGAATTGTAAAGACATTATTCAGAATGTTGTATCTTTATTAAATCTGACAGAATGCAGTAAAAATAAATCTAATTTTCCCTCAGTTCTTCCCTTTCATCCGGAAACGGAACAATATGTTTAGATGGTATTAAAATGGCAGCTAAATTGTAATTCCGCAGTTTCTTTTCTGAGAAGTTGAAAGGGTAATGTGCAATAGCAATTAAGTTTTCCTTTTCATCTTCCCCAGTCACGTTGGTACTGGTATTAAAGAACTTCTATCACAGTATCGCTCTGCTTTCATTTACGTTCCAGTTTTCCAACAAATGCGTATGCTGTATTTGGCAATGACGCTTTGCAGCTTTTACGTCATTGTGTTCGCACTTTTCACCCGAAAAACAACATGTTTAAACTTGCGTATTGTTGCTCAAAGAAATTTACAGTTGCTCCAATATTTCAGTTCATGAAACGGAATAGTCAATGGATTTTCGGAGCAGAGCAGCTGTTTGTCTTTGCTGATGTAGCGTTGAAGTCAAGACAACTTGGAAGAACACTCTGTTTTGCTGAAATTCTTGTGGATCAAAGAAAGACCAGATTCTGGCACCCAGGGGAAACTTGCTTCTTGCTATAAAATGTTCATGAAGTGTCTTTCAAAATCATCTTACTTTGTTGCAAATCAAGCCATCTGAGGGCAAATACTCTTTCTTAACTACTTTACACTGCTAGATGTTTAAAGAGGTCGGGGAAGTTTGGAGAGAAAGTTTGGTAGGGTTAACATAGAGGGCGAGAGGGTGTTTGATGAAGAATGCTGGAGATACTAGATGAAAATGGGGGTAAGGAGAACCAATAAAGTTCATGAACGTGGAAAGAACACTAGATGGCTTTATGTTCCTTATGTAAGTGTCTTCACTATACTGCTGTATCATGACGACCATCATTGACCCATCATTAGTCATAAGTAGGACCTCATTTTCACCAAATATTGTTCTGGTATTTGCTTGTGCTGGGGTCTTCTACTGTATGAACTATACATGCTAAACCATGTGAAAGGCCAAACTGTGAAGGCAAAACTCAAACTATAAAAAATATATTACTGGTTATGTGTGGACAAAAACGAGCAATACATTGTTATTATAATAACTAATTTTATATTATACGAACCTCTACAAGGCTTGGCTGCAGCATTCAAAGTTCAACAACAGTTGTGAGGGATGCCTGGTCACACAGTGGTCAGTTCTTTCAGAGCGAGAAGGTTTCTACAGGATAAAAAAGACAGATCTTGCAGTGGTTGTGGAGGTGATAAAAGCATTTTCTTCCAGGCAATGGTGGGGTCAGGAGATAGATCTTGAACGTACGATCTTTATGTATAAAACTACAAAAAAATAATTGGGAGCAGATGAAGCGAGTGCAGAACAGGTGTGACATGTTCTTCCTCACCTTATCAGGATCCTGGCAGCACTTGTTTGAATGTACCAAAGTCTCTGTAAGCCAAGAATCCTTGAATGAGACCAAGTTTGTCAGCATCAGGGAGGGTTAAGGGGGTTCTCAAAAGGCTAAAAGAAGGTCTCGTAGATGTGCTTTATAGCTGTATATTTTCTGAATATCTAGAAATACTTCATTTTTATTTCTAGATAAATACATTACAATTATACAATAATGTGAATTCTAATCCCTTTCTTGTTCCATCAATGCCTTGCTATTCATTCATAAGATTGTTCTCAAATCAGAATGAATAACCAGATTCTGGTGAGTACAAATCCTCTCGAGCGGCTTCATTCGTCACAGCTTTTCAAAAGTAGGTAGCTACAATGAAGGCGCAGAACCACGCGACTGCTTCCGTGTTGATCTCACATGAACAGGGACGTTTAAGACAGCATTTTTTTCCTGGTCTCGCCTGAAGGCAACACTGAAATAGCTTCAATCCAAATATGGTTGCCAGCGTGGAAATAGACTGTTTGCGCTGCATCTTTTGATTTAGTTAGATCAAATGTTGTTCCTGCCTCTGCCTGTGGTTAGAAAGTGCTCAGAGGCGACGGGTGATGTGTCGCTTGACATTTATGTGAAGGTGCCTGTGGTGAGCCCGTCTCTCAGGTTGGTGTGACTGTCCTGTTTTTTTTTTTTTTAAGGGGGGGAGGGATGCATTCTCGGCGTGAGTGTCTGTGCAGTTGGATTTAATTGATGAAGACCCTGCAGAATCAATGAGGCTAAGAAAGCAGGACAGCCCCTCTTTTTGGCGAGCCAGGGGGCCATCAGTGAGGATTGCTGTGTGTGATGTTCATGCGTGAACAGAGTAATGGTGTGTCTCTACCACGCCATTCAAACTTGGGACTCCAATTGTGCCTGCAGGGATACACGGGAGGCAAAAAAGGTTTCCAGTCTACATGCTGTTTGAAGCCTTCAGTAAACATGCAGTATCATATTTTCTCTTGAATCAACCGCCTTCATAATGCCAGCAGGAAAATATGTTCTGAATAATATAATGTAGGTCCACCTGTTTCAGTGTCTCATTGATTAGTTTCAGATTAATTTATTCTTAAATGAAAGCTGTCTAGTAAGTGTTCAGTTTTATAACTATTTCCTTTTTTTTTAGGTTTATTTTGGCCAATTTCATCCACTGACTGATTGCTCGGAGTTCAATTATTTTGGTCTGCTGCCAAGTCCGTGCTTTGTCTACTAACCAACAAGTAACATTTTTGTTATGAAGACATGTGTGGCTCCACTGACAGCACAAAGTATTTTGTATTTGTTATTGCCCTCGAGCTTGCCCTGTAGCAAAAATCTCATAAGGTGAAAACTCGACAAACAAAGCTGACTTGAAGCTGGTAGTGGAAAAATGAATGTGGAAGGATTTTGAAATCATTAGCGGGTGTTGGGAGTCCACAGTTGGAGGGAATGTCTAGCAAAAAAATAACGGTGTATACGTTTAAGTTACAGGTAAAGTTGCTGGGTACATGATGCTAAGTTTTTTGTATATTCGCAGTGATATGATTTCAGTAATACACAGAGTGATTAAAAATGCAGATATTTGCTTTTACTAACTAATACTTTAAATGTTTTGTGATCGATCTCTTCTGCCTCTTGCCTGTTTTGGGTAAAAATGACCGAACCAATATGCACCACAGACCCTGGGTTTTCCCACACATGGTCTGAAGCTTCATGGGGCAGTGTCATGTTGTTTAGAGGTCAGTAGGTGGCGCCATCAGTTAAAAATTATGTGATGTTTTATTAGAACAGTTGTTCAAAACAAACGAAAATGGTGCACAGACCGCCATCTAGTGGGCTCTGGAAATAATAGAACTGCTTCATGAAGCTTCATCAGACCATAACTATATAGCAGTATTAGTTTTAGAATTCATAGTGTCTTCTTGAATAACCAATAGATGGCAAGTTTGCTTCCAGGTTTCTTTGAATCAGTAGATTAGAGGCAAAGATTATAAAGAAGAAATTGACATATATTGGTCTTTCAAAATGTATACGATTCAGCGCGATTCAGCACCAACAAAAGGCAATTTTTAATTCCAAAAAGGAATAAAACCATTATTGATTATATCAGACAGATCTTATCTGACAACTACAACCTGGTCCTCACGTAATAGTGAGATTATAAGCAGTGTTTGTCCCATAGCTTATGAGTTTATACAACAAAGTAAAATTGATTGAAGCCTTAAAATGTAAGTCCAGAGAATCAAACCTCTTGCCAGCACTCGAACAAATCACCAAAACAAACCGATCGACCAGAGCCCATAGATTTCTTGACCTGGAACTTCAGTATTCCCAAAACTTCACCGTGAAAGATCCGAGAGCCACATCTCTGCCAAATGTAAAAAAAAAAAGAAAAAAAAGAAGCACTTTGACAAACCAAAGGAGACAACATGCACTGAAGCAGGCGATCAATCAAAGCCGGAATCAAATATTTATATCTGTCGGGATATCTGGACAGGAACATGGAGATGGTCAATGTCTGTCACTGCTCTCACCAGTCAGACAGGCTGACCACCACAAAGGTGGCTGTCATGGACCGGACGAGACCGAGACAGCCCAGGCTATAATTTGACACAGGAGCTGAAGCCTCACCAAGGATGTGCGTCAACAATTAGAGTCGATCAATTTGCTCATTATTGCATATCGAGGCAGATTTTTTAAAATTGAGTAAATGATTAGGCAAAACCAAATATTTTTTGTAGAATAAACCAGATGTAAATTAATAAATGGCTAAAACTGTGTTCATGAATCCATCCAGATAAAATTTCCAAAATAAAAGTTTATTGAATGGTAACTTAATATATTAACTTGATCGTACATCAAGCAAGATGGTCCAGTTCAAAATGTATTTTACAACCAACTCACAAGAATACAGATACTGTACCTCTATACAGAAAATGTATTCACACAGCATTGTCTTCGTAAGCCAAGCTCGGTATTCTTGCAGTACGACAAAGGAATATACAATAATGGAAGCTAAAGCATGAATTAAATATTTAATTCCACTTAAAGGACTCGTGCAGTACTATAGTCATTTTCAAGATTTGTTTACGCTGTTTTTTTCTTTTGTTGTCCTTTCCCCTCAGTGGCTATTACATCTCTACTGCATTTTTAATTTAAATTGAAAATGGCTAAAGGTTTAACGTGGAAATATAAGGGTCCCTTATCGTCCCTCGAACAACAAGGATACAATATTGGTGTCTGATTTTTAAAAGCTCACTCTAGCATAAAGCTTCCATCTTTCAAAGTACATAAATTGTTCTCCTTTAACAACTTTTAATTCTCCAAAATAGGATTTATTTTAATATTTTTTAAGAATGTTACTAAAGGTCTGGACAACAAATGGTTGTGTAATTCTATGACCTTAATTGTTGATACGAAAATACCGAATCCAGAACCAGTGAAGCATTTACAAAGTCGTGCAACATCTGAAATGAGCAAACAGCGACGGCGGCGCTGCCTTTTGTACGGGAAAACATGCTAAGCACTTTTAATCTCTGCACGCTTTTGCGTGCTCTCACAGCGTGTGCTGTTATTTTAAGACAGCTTCAAATGAATGTTTTTGCATGTCATGAATTCCATTTACATAACAGTGGATGTCTGGGACCTTCCCTGACCTTGCTGTCGCCTCCCTGAGTGAGTAGACAAATAAACCCAACCTCTGCATAGCCAGAGGACCTCCTGAGGTTGAGTTTAATGTATGAAGATGGGCGCTGTGGAGAGCATGTAGGATGAGATGTTTCTGAGCCACACTGGGCACGTAAATAAGGGAGCAGCACAAAGCTATCCCCCAGGAATGCTGTCAGTTGACATCTTAACATGGGGATTCTAATGAGTAACAATTCTGCATCACGCACCTTATGCAACATGCAATGCTGGGATGGACGGACCCTTTTCTTTACGGGCTTACAGGAAGGTGAACGTCCCTCGCTCTAGACCCAAATTACACTAAGATGCTGAAAGATGCTGTATTCTGTGTGAGCGTCTCAACCACTACTATCGCTAAAATGTTTAAAAAAAATGTAATTAAATATTTGTTAACGCAAATAAATTGATTTATAATCATCTATTCATGATTTTGTGTTTCAGGCAGACGATCATAAAACGGTTCTACTTTAAAGTTTCCAACTTTGAGTGACAAGACTCTTAATTAAAAAAAATAATAATTTAGAAACTATCCAGTCATAAGGCTCTGAGCTGGAATTAAACATAGATAAGCCATCAAATAATTCCATTTATGAGTCACAAACGAAGCTCGGGATATAATGGGATGAATTTTCCACTAAATGAAAGTGGATATTACAAGTGGATTTACATATTTTTGCAATATCCCAATCACTGAGGTTTCCCATTGTTATGCTTTGACAGTATTTTTTAAAAACGTTTAACTCATTATATTCTCTCCTTCACATAATCGATTGACAATTTAATTATGATATAAAATGAATGATTGATGTACTGTATTTATCTGGAGTTCTTTCATTTCAATTAATTATTGTAGTAGATCATTGTACAAGTAAAGGTTTCTACATTAATTCATTTATTGTTTTAAAAATAGTAGATGTTGTTAGTGCTGTAAATAAAATTATTAACAATTGTGTTCTAGGACAGTGATTGTCTTCGACAGGTTGTGACTGTCCATTGTTTTATCCCAGTCAATTTAAGTAAGTGTAATAAAACTGTAATAAAAACATACATTTTTTAAGTTGAAGAAACCTTTTTTCTTAAATTTGTGTTGCTCTTGAACTGAACTTGTTTTTGATATTTTTTATAATGCAAAAAGAGAAGTTGCAAGCAAGACCCATAAAGATTAAATAAAAAATAATGTTTTGATTTAGATTACTCTTAAATAGATCTTGGACCTCTATTGTATCATCAGTATGTGTCTGCTCGTACATAACTCTCTTAATTTAAATATATACATCAGAAAGTGTGATTAAGCCCCGCCCACTGAAAACACTGGAGGTGAAATCTGGTTTACCAAAACCAAAGCCACACTGCTGTGAATGGTAAAGCGTCAAGGTTTATCCCGGCATTTCATCAATCCTGGAAGTCTTCACCTACAAGGGACTCGTTGTATAAAAAAAGCGGGGGCATGATTACAGCTGTCTGGAGGAGGAGTGAAGCCATTACGTCATAATGGAATCTTTGCTGAGATTTCAAATGGGTTAGAACTTTATTAAGTAATAAGATCAAAACATGGTCATGATGAGGGACTTACTGCTTCTTGGAGAGGAAAATTTGAACATTTGAGTACATAGAAAAGTTGGGTTAGTTGCCCCTAACACAATTTAAAAAACACTAATCATGACTGAAATGTTTTCTAGTTTATTATAGAACTAATACTGTCTTCTTAAACACGATAGAACGCACTGGTAGAAATTAATATTGTATAATTTAACGTGAAAATATTCCTTAACTAAATGACCTGCACTATTATTGGATGTCTCAACACCATCAGACGTCATAGTAACGGTTCTTCCAACACCTGATAAAGATAATACTGAAGAAATTACAGACCAGTTTCAATTCTGAACGTGTATTAAAGAGCAAATCCATAAAGCGATAAGGATGTGAAATAGGTCCGAGGTTTAATATACAAGACGAGTTTGCGAAAAAAAGGTTTCACTCTAATGTATAGGTAATGTTTCTCCTTCTTCGAATAAAGTATGGCTTTACTTTAAAAGAACAATCTGACTCTAAATGCATTCGGACATCGACCAGAAGCAGGATCTGGAATCTGTCGTATGCTAGATAAATTAGTACTCTTGTTTCTGTTCCGTAACCGTTTATATATATATGAAGTAATGCTTTTATTTGATAAATGTCAAGACCAATATTGGATCCACGATTACATCAACGGATTCGTTTTCTTTTTTCCTCCTGCACTTGACTTTATAGAGTAAAACCCAGGCTGTGTTTGACCCCCCCCCCCACCTACCTCCCCCTCCACATAATCCATGCCCTTCTCAAATCATTACATCCTCCGTAGCCGCGAGACAGCTACTCCCTTGAAGAGTCCAGCATGTCTAAAGCTGACACATGAGGCGAACCTGCAGCATCGTGTTTTGACGGGTAGAGCTACAGAGCAACGTTCTGGGCCAGAGTTTGGCATGAGAGCGGAACACGTGTCCCAAAGGGCTGAAGCCTTGCACAGTTATTGCTGTTTAATACCTGATGTGGAAGAAACATGGTTGTAATGTACTTTTCTAGGATCGACATCGTTACAGACAAAAAAAGTTGCACACCTCAAAGTAAATTTAAAAATTAAAATTAAATTCTGTGTGTTTATGTCATAATACTTTTACAATATTTACTCATCATTTTTTATTTAATCTTACAATCGAAGATTAACTAACCCATGTTACAGGAGGGAGAGATTCAACCACTCTTTCCTTCCAGCTGCTGTGATAATAAAATAATAAAATATATATTTTTTACATTTGTGTTGCACTTGTACTACTGTTTATGGTTATTTTTTATATTTATTATTACTTTATTTGTTGTTGTTTTTTTTATATTGTTAAGAAATAATAATCAATTAGTCAATCAATCCATTAATAAAGATTCACGCATCAAATGTTACCATTTGTATAGCTTTAATACTACAGTTTAAAAAATTAACCAATCTTCTAGTGAAACCATATATACCCCAATAAACATAAAGTAAAAAAGATTTTGGATCAAAGACGCACAGAACCAACATTTGAAAGACCCCCAAGTCTGTAGCCGAGTCTGGCGAATTTACCATTGGCGGACCCCCGGGCCAGTTGGGTTTAAGACTCCTTTCTTGGATTACTTTAATCAAAACTGCCATTATTGTGGATAAGAGAACTTCTCCAGTGGGTCTGTAAAGCTATACTAGACTACGTTAGCAACATAAAATACAACTTATTTTAAGATATCTTACTAATACTTTAGTTCAATAGACTAATTGGTATTTATGGGTTGATGAGGCCTCATGAAACAGATGATGATGTATCATGATACAGTGTCTTCATTTTAAAAAAGCAAACATCCAAATATTATAAAGAAGAGTGCCATCTAGTGGCCTTTCAAAATGAAGACACTGTATGACACAGCATCTAAATTACAAAGATGTTTCATGAGGCCTCATCAACCCATCACTGGAAATCAAAGTGGGTTTTTATTGGTGTTGTCCATCATAACCTTATTGGTAAAGCATTCGATTAAACAAAATGTCAGGAATATTGTCAAAAGACTTCTACAGCAGCTACCAAATGAAAAATTAAAGACATTTTCAGAAAGAAACCAGTCAATGTCTGCACAATATAGTGTCTGCAAAAGTAGTAATACTCTATCATAGTGATATATTATATTAATTTAACTACTTTCTGTACAAAGACAAATTTAGTTATACTTACTTGTGTTATAATTCTAACATAAAATGACTAAAATGTAACTGAAATAATAAAAATAACTCGCCAACACTTTGAAGAAAGCATGTATGACCATTAATCTCAATTTATAGACAGAATGTCAACTGAGTAAATGAATATCGCATGTATCACGCAGGTGTCAAAAGAACAATCTTGAAAACCAAATCAACACGATCAAGTGTGTAACTCTTAACAGCCAAGCCTTGCCTCGACTTTTCCCGGGAACCATATGGCTGTCTGCGTTTTATTATTTGAGCCTGGAAGAGTCCCCGGTGAGACACAGTCAACTGAAGACAAATCACTTCTCTTCACAGCGTGCGATTCGAGAAAGAAGTGAGAGGTGACAGTAACAAGGGCGAACTATGGCAAAAGTTTGAGTAAAAGATCTGCACAGATGAACAGCATGGTGTGTGGTTTGTTGAGGAAACATGTGTGTTTTAAATCTCAAATTAAAGTGAAATCAATTAAACAACGTATGCCACTTTTAAAATAAACAATTATATTCCTATGAATGATAATAATCCAATGTAGATCTTTCCTTCGACTTTTTTTGTGTAAGAGATCCCAACTTTAAGTAGACATGGAACCGCACCAGGGTCTATTTCCGACTGCGATGTTTCAGCAGAATTTGTATGGAGGTAAACAGATATCGACGGGAGATAACACCTGCTCAAGTCATTCCGTTCTGTATCTGCAATATCTTTCTTTGGCTCGTGACTTCCTGTATGAGGCCGGACTGAAATAGTTTGGGCTAAAGTAGGCCTGAGTCAGCGATTGTTTTGAAGAAACCATTCCGCAACTGTCATGGTTAGAAATCTGAGACCGAGAACTTCGCCTTCCGCGTTTAGCTCAATGCAGGATAAGCGACTTTTCTATTCTTAATATCGAGTTTTGTTCATCCCTGTGTGCAGTACCCCCCCCCCCCCTGAATGTTGGCCCATTGTTTTCCACACTTCCATTTTACCATTACGATTTATATAAATTTAGCTCTGAACTGAACACGATGCTCTCATTAGCGTCCCTCGCTTGCTTCGCATCCTGTCTCAAGTATTTTCCTTTTTTGTGCTTCTCCTCCGGAACACTCAGCCTTGCTTCCGTCACCCAGAAACCTCAGACGTCCATTGTTCAATTCCAAAAATGTTATTTTTCTAGGAGGGCAAAAAGAGTCAACATTTCTCCAGAAGAAATAGTTTTTTAGTAGATACCAAGTATTTTTGAGTTAAATCAAAAACATTTTTACTTTTCAAAAATGTCTTCTCATCCTTGTTTTGAGAAAGGGTTTGGAGATTTCAGAGTAATTTGTGTCTTTTTAGAGTTTCAGACAGAAATGTAGGTTAATTTGATAGTTGCAAACTGAGACGCCAAAAAACTTCAGGATACTGCTTGTGTGTAATATCCCTTTTGTATTGAAGCATCAACAAGAGAAATGATTTAGTTGGTTTGGTTAGCAAAAGCTAAAAGGTTAGGTAACGGGTAACACTCCAGTTAAATCTGGCGCGAGATCATGGTGTAAACCGTACTTACTGGGAGGTTGAAATTGGAATTTTCGTTGAACTATCCCTTTTAGAAGCGACAGGATGCTGTATAAAGATGCATGAAATAAAGTCTATATTTTTCAAGTCATTACAATTTATAATTTGGGGGAAATATGTGGCAGTGTAAACTTTTCAAACAGAATAAATGCATACAAATCTACTTTCTTTCTATTGTTGAACATAAAAAAAAGTCAATCTCTCAAAGGAAAGCAACCTTGAGCTCTTATTGAGCCCGCTTATTACGGCACACACATATTTAATTTTCAGCTTCTTAAAATAATGCAAAATTTATTTGGCTCAAAATGATAGAAAATGTTTAAAGTTGAAAGTTATCGGAAGTTATCTAGTTTTTGATGCACTTTTGCTGAGAGTGAAATGCTTGATGCTTTCTTTAGATTTAGTATCTATAAGGCATCTAATGTTTTGATTTAAGTGTGTCTTAAATAGATCTTGAACCTCTATTGTATCATTAGTATGTTTCACAAATGTTTGTACAAAACTCTATTTTCATTGAAATATTTACATTAGAAAATGTTCTTAAGCCCCGCTCACTGAAAACACCGTTTTACTGGAGATGAGATCTTGTTTACCATAAACACGCCCACTCTGCTGTGATTGGTCAATCCCAGAAGTCTCCACCTCCAAGGGACTCATTGTATAAACAAAGTGGGCCTGATATTACAGTTGGCTGGAGGAGGAGTGAATCATTTTTGTGTCATAATGGACTCGTAACCTCTCGTTCGCTGAGATTTCAGAACGGGGAGAACTTGCATCTCAAAGAGGAAGGAAACATGCGAGTCTGGAGAGTTGGGTTATCACATTAGTTGACCATTAAGAATGAAAAAATATGTATCTTTTAGCAGAAGAAAATGGCAGTGAAAACGCTTGACGTGGTAAAACACAAGGGCTAAATGAGTGATGACGCAAAACGGAGGCAGAAACAAACCAAATCTGGCCTGTGATCCTCATGCTGTGGCTTTAATATTGTTTATCTGATTATAGATGAATGATTTATACTTACCTTTCTGAAGATAACCGGGATTTTTTAAGGTCATCGTCTTTTATCGCGATCATCCTCTCCAACACTCTTTTACTCAAAACCTTTTCCCCTAAGAATCTCATGAGCATTTTTAGTTTATTCACTGCAAAAAAAAAACAAGGCTTGATGAAAAAGGCGAGTGAAGATACAATTTAAGGTGAAAAGAATTGTCCGACTTTTGCACATCTGATAGAATTCCAGATGGAGAATTGATTGTCTATAATTTGCTCAGTCTAGACGTTCTTTCATTTAATTAAACGTCAAGTCGGTTCCGTTTGAACTCGTCTGACTTGAGACCAACTAAAGAGTTGAGATGTTTTAGCTTTAAACACAAACTGGTGTTTTAATCTTCAGCGGCGTGGATCATTTTAATTACAGTGTTTCACTTCATTACACATTCATTTATTCATGTATTCACTGTCTTTACCTGATAATTACTTTAGTTGTTATTAAGAGTCATGGAGGACTGGATCCAATCCAAGTACGTAATGGGTGGATGGAATGAACGCCCCGCTTGACGGGTTTTTTCACTCTGCGGCAGCAAATCACAGTGACGGTGTAAACACACAGCGGTCCATTAAATAGCCAACACCATTAAAACTATCTTCAATCAATCTGCTAACTGACTAGCCAAGCATACAAGCCAAAATCAATGTTTCTCTCCAAAAAAAAAACTCTGACCGCAATCAAACTAAGAATGAACCGTTGACGGAAAAAACTTAAATTGGCGAGTTTAATAAACAACACAATAAATGGAGAGAAAAATAACTGGTGATTGTAATCACTTTGGTTGTGTCTTCAAGGCTGTTCTTTGTGGGGATGTTTTGAGATGAATATTATCTTTTAACATTTTTTTGCAAAGTGAAGTCGAAGAGTATAAAGTGCACAGGTGTCAAAGTCAATCGCAGAAAACAAGACAGTATAATTATTTTTTTCAGTGCAGAATATTTTGACGTTAATTGAGCTGTTTCAGTACATTTTTGGACTGTTTTTTGTAATTGATATTTAGAGTTTTTCTTTATCAGTTTATTAACACTGGATACTTTTTGGAATTTAAGGTTCATTTAATTAAAAACTAACACTAAGTCCAGATTCCTGTATATGCAGTTACAAGGTATACTACTTTTTTACTCTTGGACGCTGCTAATAATACATTTAAAGTACACCTTAGTATATAATTTAAGTGTATTTAAAGTATTGTCTTGCAAGAACCAAAATGACCAAACTTTGACAACATCCGAATGATCCTGTGCCCGTTGAAGATGAAATTAAAAGATCCATGTTTATTCAGACGACCAAATTACCATTAAAGTAATTATAGTTTGTTGTTGCTGTTCATAGTTTAATATTGTTTTGCATAGTTTAATCTTGTTGTTCATAGTTTAACGTTGTTGTTCATAGTTTAATCTTGTTTTGCATAGCTTAATGTTGTTGTGTATAGTTTAATGTTGTTGTTCACAGTTTAATGTCGCTGTGTATGGTTTAATGTTGTTGTGTATAGTTTAATGTTGTTGTGTATAGTTTAATGTTATTGTGTATAGTTTTAATGTTGTTGTGTATATTTCAATGTTGTTGTGTATAGTTTAATGTTGTTGTGTGTAGTTTAATGTTGTTGTGTGTAGTTTAATGTTGTGTTTCATAGTTAAATGTTGTTGTTCGTAGTTTAATGTTTTCCTGTATAGTTTAATGTTGTTGTGTAAAGTGTAATGTTGCTGTTCATAGCATAATGTTGTTGTGTCTAGTTTAATTGTGATGTGTATAGTTTAATGTTGTTGTGCATAGTTTAATGTGGTTGTGCATAGTTTAATGTTGTTGTGTATAGTTTAATTGTGATGTGCATAGTGTAATGTTGTTGTGCATAGTGTAATGTTGTTGTGCATAGTTTAATGTTGATGTGCATAGTGTAATGTTGTTATGCATAGTGTAATGTTGTTGTTCATAGCGTAATGTTGTAGTGCACAATTTATTGTTGCTGTGCACAATTTAATGTTGTCATTCATAGTTTAATGTTGTCGTGTGTAGTTTAATGTTGATGTGCATAGTGTTATGTTGTTGTGCATAGTGTAATGTTGTGTTTCATAGTTGAATGTTGTTGTGCACAATTACATTTTGTTGTGTATAGTTTAATGTTGCTGTGTATAGTTTAATGTTGTCGTTCATAGTTTAATGTTGTCGTTCATTGTTTTGTTTAATGTTGTCGTGTATAGTTTAATGTTGTCGTGCATAGTTTAATGTTGTCGTGCATAGTGTAATGTAGTAGTGCACAGTGTAATGTAGTTGTGTAGAGTATAATGTAGTTCTGCACTGTGTAATGCGGTTGTGTATAGTGTAATGCTGTTGTGTATAATGGAATGTTGTTGTGTATAATGGAATGTTGTTGTGTATGGTTTCATGCGGTTGTATATAGTTTCATGCTGTTGCGCATAGTTCATTGTTGTTGTTTACTTAACTTCAAGGCCACCAAACATCACTCTAAACTATTTTTCCAGCTCAAGCAAAGCAACGATAAAAACACAAGCAATGATTGTTAATATGGGAGGTTGAAGAAAACAACATATTTTAGCTCAGTAATTCTCTTTCATTGAATATTAGTCCTGACGGTTGAGTCGTCTTCTGAATGAATGCAAATATCAGTCTTAACATGCTCAAAGAGTATTTACAGTGTCCAATGGAGTACTTTTATTGTATTATGTGTTGTTTTATCACACTTTGAATGTAAAAAAAAAAAGAACAAGAACAAAGAGAGACGACAAAGAAAATCTACAAATAAATCCCCCATGTTTCCGTTAATATAGGTGAACACCTCTTGACAATAACCGTAGGATGAAGACATGCGTCTTATAAATCATGCAAACATTCATTAAAGATCTTCCACACGTTTGCTCGACACTGTGGGCCTCCCAGATCAAATAACAATGTCTCATGCTGATCAGTAGTCTGCTTGCACCTCCCAGGAAGTGAGGGGTGTGAAACCTGTCAGTGGCGATGCAACGCGCCCATCCATGGGCTCCGAGAGCCGGCGCTGCCGAAGCCACCGTGTTCTGGAGGCCCTTTGATCAGTCCGCATCCCCAATCCAGTCAGATGAACAGGCAGCGAGGCAGAACCGGCCCTTTGAAGATCTCAATCATCTGCTACTGATAAGGTTATTATGTTGTTGCTCTTTGCCTTCAAGGCTGTAATCAAATGTGATGGAGGCGGCTCTGCTGTGGCTCCCACTGGGAGGCAATGAAGTGTACGCCTCAGATTTTGACTGATGATGGTGACATCCATCCTTCAGACGGTTCCCACGGTGAAGCGTGTTGAATGTTTTCTGGTGATGACACTTATTGTTGGTTTTAGTAAACGTTCTTTTAACCAGTTGAGCCTCACTATATAAAGCAACGGCTTGGCCTGCCCTGGTTTAGGGGGACAAGGATGTATTTGACGTTAAGGAATCTTATTTGAAATAGACATACATACAGTGTATAGGATTCAGATTAGGTTCCTCATGTTCTCATCTCTGGTTCCTACAGAAAATGTGATGCTGTTGGCTCCCAGAGTAGTGTTGTGTCGTTCGCGAACGATTCGTTCGAAAGAACGAATCTTTTGAGTGAACGTACTGAACCGAATCACTTCATGAAGTGATTCGTTCCTTTCTCAGTTCAGTTGAAGTCACTCAGCCGCGATCGTGCCGGTGGGAGGATTCTATGATGATGATTATCATGATATGATGATGATGATTCTATGATTCTATGACTCGCTGAATCCTCGGCGTCAGCGAACGACGCAGATACTCGTGGGTGCGGGGGGAGGGACTGAGGGGGGAGAGAGGGACTCCGCTACAGAACATTTAGTCTTAAAGGATTTCTTATTTTAATAAATGTTTTTACTTAAACAAGGCCTTTTTAATGTATTGTTGATGGCATTTAAGTTTATGCTACATTTTATTATTATTATTATTTTTGTTTTATTTTGACTGAACGAGGATTCTCATCCGGTGATTCTATTCCGGTGATTCTCATCCGGGGATTCTCGAAAAGATTCGGTCTGTGAGTGAACGAGGTCTCATCCGAGGATTCTCAAAAGATTCGTTCAGTGAAAAGGATTCTCTTCCGGTGATTCGCGCATCAGGGATTCGGTCAGTGAACGAGGATTCAAGTTTGGCTGTGAACACACCTCAAGATCTTCTCTATTTGCTAATTCCTCGCGAATGTCACCCGTCCTTGTCCGTGAACGCACCGGGCGTCTTTTTTTTTTCTTTTTTTTTTTGCATTGTCCCTGAAGTGCAGTGAATGTGAACATCGGGTCTGAATCATTAAAACTAGTAACGGATTGTTTGGCTGCGTTCAGGAAGTAGAAGAAATTGCAGTCAGGGCTCCATAAGCAATTGATTTGGTGAATGAACGAACTGAACAAATCTTTTGAACGAATAATTTTAATGAACTGATTCTAGTGATTCAGTACACTCAAAAGAACTGCCTTGCCCATCACTATCCCAGAGTCGAAGAACTTCAGTTTCTTGTGCTTCTCTAAATCAGAGAATATTTCCTAGTCAGAAAATGGAGCAGTTTGGTTCTGAAACTTCTGTTAGCGATTGGTTAGGGTCGTATCTCACCGGCAGGTCACATCTACCTGGTCAAGATGAGATAATTTCATCAGAGCTTTGCAAAAGATAGGCGAGATGATGGGTCCTTTAAGCTCCTGTACATCTGGCGATCTGTCCTCGTGTGGCAAACTAAATGGTCATCATCAGATGGTTGACTCAAAATCAACATAGATTGGTGTTCATGTTGATATGGTGTCATATAAAGATGCCAGTGTTTAGGATTAAATCAATAATAGAGATGATGGATATTGACAATAAGATTAAAACTCATTTTGAAGGAAAGGAATTGGTTTGTTGTAACACAGACCTAATAGGAACCTTTAAAGGGAAACTAATGTGTTGATTTAAGTGTCTCTTAGATTGATCTTGGACCTCTATTGTACTCATCGGTATGTTTATGTTTTGGCAAAACTCTTCATTGAAATATTTACTTTGGAAAATTTGATTAAGCCCGCCCACTGACAACGCTTTTTTTCTGGAGATTAAATCTCATTTACCCGAACTACGCACACACTCTACTGTGATTGGTCAAGCATCATGGTACATCACTGCTCGTCATCAATCCTGGGAAGTCTCTACTGCCATTGGACTCGTTGTTTAAACAAAGCGGGATGAAGACCATTATTACATCATAATGGGCTCTCGTAACCTCTCGTTGCCCAAGATTTCAGACAGGAGAGAATTTTATAAAGTAATAACTTCTAAACATGGTAATGATAAGGGACTTACTGCATCTTGGAGAGGAAGACTTCAACATTTGAAACATGAGATTCAGTAGAATTTAAAATGCCAAAATATTTCACCCCTGCTGTTGTCGAGCTTTGGTTGGTACCAGACTAAACATGATAGTTTTTCCCCTTCAACACTCCTTTACAGATAAGTAAAGTGTAACCATTAATTCTTCATGTTGAGTAAACCACTTGAGGTGGGTTGGAAAACCCTTTTAATATGGCATTTGGAAACACTCTCCCCAACAGCCACTTTGGAGGTGTGGCTTTTGTCAGGCTTATTGACAACATCATTATCAGTCCAAGATAGGACAATCAGTTTTCTATCAAGTTGAATTCATCAGTACATTATTTTAGAAATTGGACTTGTGGACCGGAGATTTCAGGCCAATCCTAAGGAAGATATTATTAACAATGATTGCATGATGAATCACCCCTGACAGGGGAAACTGCCGTTGTTCTATAACTTGTTGTTGTTCCAGTCGAATCTTACACAGAATCCTCAGTGTCAACATGAATCAGAGTCAAACGCAAACAGTCAGATTAGAACTAATTACTCTCTGACGGAGCCGTGCTCGAAAAGCGTCGTTCGCTCGCAGAGCAATTCCTATTTGGGATTTTACAAGAGTCTGAGCAGAATGCTAAACGCTCCTCCGAAGGTTTCATATGTTGGTTGTCGCTTGTAGCCCACTTTAATCTCCTAAATATTAAAGAAAATCAATCTTTTTGACGCAAATTCAGAGAAAACAGGAGCAGAATAAGAATCACGAAGAAGACAGATGGAAGTCTTTGTCTCATACACGATGCATCAATTAGTGAACATCGATAGCACAATGTATAGTTGCATTAACAAGTATTTAATTTTGATCCCTCAGCAAATGTATCGTGTTTATCCATATACCGTATTTTCCGCACTATAAGGCGCACTTAAAAGCCTTTAAATTTCCCCAAAAATGTTTGTTTTATAATCCGGGAGCGCCTTATATATGAACATTACCTGGTGGGTGACTTGTTTACAAACACTTTCATGACTTTGTGCCGACTAAACCGAGACGCTGTAGGCGGGATTACGTCATCACGGGGTGGGATTAACGACGCACGTGACATCATGGCTGACTGCTATGGAGTAAGATTACTGCCACCGTTTTGAGCGAGTGTGTTTTGGTTGTTGTAAAAAACTTTTTTTTTTGCCAAAATCACTCAACCAGTCATACACGTGCGTTTAACATGTCATACACTCGCTCAACTTCACTGCTGCTCACTCAACATTTGTCTGCTCACAACACCAGTCTCGCGCGCTGTTGCTTGAAGCCTTTTGAACATCATTTGAACATCGTTACCATGGGAGTGAACGGAGTTGTCAGAAGGCTTAATAAAGTTTGACTTTATCTGACTGTTTTGTTGACGTTCCCTTTAGCACAGCTTTATCTACTGGATGCATAACGCAACCCAAATGTTTGACTGTATCTTTTATTCTATGCGCCTTATACTCTGGTGCACCCTATTTATGAAAACCGTTCTAAAATAGACCATCATTGAAGGTGCTCCTTATAATCCGGTCCGGAAAATAGGGTATATGGAATTCTTAAAATCCCATTTTATGTTGAAACTAGATGGGAATCCTTAGCACAATAAAAACTATAATGTTTCTTGGTGGGAGCGTTAGCATTGTTCCATCTTTTGAGCAGCGACCACTGATATCTCCCCTCTCCTATTGCCGGCTGTAGTCAATAATGAAAGTTCACATTTAAGAATCACAAACGGCGTCAGAGCCGAGGGTCAACAATCCATTATCTACTTCTCGAATAACCAAAATCAATATTAATGGCCAGATTTACAAGGAAGTAGCATGAGGGGATCATATGGCCGTCAAGGATCATACGCCGAGCACAGGAACCTGGCAGGAAACTCTGGCAACAGTCTGCCATTTCATGAACATTCCCCCCCACCTTCATTCTCACAGTTCCCCGAAGCGATGACCTTTGCAGTAATGTTTCCATAGACATGGTGTTAATGGGGGAAACTGACAGGTTGGTTAAATCACACGTCAAATATTATATAACCTCGACGGTCATGCTGTAGGGATTTGGATTATAAAGTATTTTATTTATCTATAATGTGCTCATATATTTGCAGAAAGTGATTTACAGGAAACTCACTATATGGTCTTACCTATTTGAATGAATTGGAATTTTGTTTGTTTATTGAATCGCTAAAGAACATACTTGCTTGATAATGAATCTTTTATTTAGTTAATTATGTAAGAAATATCGATTTAAATATCCCAACCGTAAAATTCCAATAATGCACTTCCAGCTGACTGCATGTATGTAATATAAGTAATGTTTCAGGTCGATACTATAATTTGGACCATTAAGCATAGCCTTTTGCTTCAGCTCCCTTTATCTGAGATTAAATATATCGTAAAATGACTGTTATAACTCCTTGGTTAAAGAAGTAAGCCACTTAATATATAGGAATTTATTTGACACCAATCATTTTATCTTCTATCTAATCTGCAGTAATTCAATTACATGAATCATGTCTTGGGATTTAGTCTGGTTAATGAAATTAAAAGGTGGCAAAAAGACAGAAGTTCGAACAAAAAAGAAAGGTGTGAGTCGGGATAAGAGTAACATTTTCCAGTTTTTACAAGCAAAGAGCGAACGGGGAGTTAGAGAAGCATCCGTTTAAAGCCATACATTTGGATGACAATCCAGATAAGAGGTAGTATACAACCAATCATTTTTCATCAGTCTCTGTCAAATTAAATAACATTAAAGAACAAAAATGTTATTTAATACACACAAACAAAAAACAGCTGCATTTATTAAATTATTTAGAAGTAATAGTTAAACCAAAGCTAAAGTTGCAAAGGTATTTTGATGTTTTTAAGTGATTCGTTTTAGATGAAAATTAAGACAAATATAATTTAGCACGAGTCTTTACGTTAAAATGAACATACATTTTTGTCCGTAACTCTAAAAAGGAACATATTACTCTGAAAATAATCCCAACCTGAACAAAACATGAAAATGAAGGTTAAAAGAAAATGAGTGAAATTTTAGTCAGGAAAACATGTCACTCGATAACAATGAATTTTCTTTTCCCTTTGTTAACTTCTTTTAATTGGATGACAATCATAGTTGGTGTAAAAGGAAGACGCTTTTGTAAACAATTACAAATCAGGTCTCTGACTTTTGGGTGGAGAGCTCAAGTCTTTCAGCACACTTTCACTTTGATTAGAGAAACACAGACACTTAATTGTACTCATTGTTATGCATCGTCATCTCAATGGTCAACATGCTGCTGAATATAAACCAGGGCTGATAAATCACCGTCAGTGAACGAGAGAGGAAATTGCAGTGCTGGTGAGGACGCAGCGTCTGAATCCTACCGTGGCGAGGAATCTGTGATAATATAGGGCACGGTGGGATGTCTGGCACTGAATCACTTTATTATATAGTTTGCTGCTTCTGTCAGTACGTATCAGTTAAGACAAAAAAAAAAACTCTCAATAATCAAACAATAGCTTATACATGAGTCAATTACGAAAACAATAATACATATTGTGATTCATTTTACTGTATTTAACCAAATCACATTATCTTTAATCACATTAATATTTCTTCAAGATTTGACCTGTGCAGCTTTTGTAATGACCTGGCAATTCTATAGATTTTACAGGTTAACACCCATCAGGAGATGGAATATGTATTTTCAAATGGACTTACAAAGTCATGGTCACTACTGTTAAATTACTTGACCCTTGAATGTTTTAAACCATGCTTTAAGTTAAAGAAATAGTTCACCCCAAATTCAAACTTCACTTATTTTCTAATCACCCTCATGTCGACTAAGGTTTGGGATTATTTTCAGAGTAATCCGTTTCTTTTTCAGAGTTCTAGGCAAAATATATGTTTATTTTCATCTTCCTCCAAAAAGACTCACTTAAAAATGTCCATAAAAATCCATAATGCTCGTCTGTAACGTCCATCTTGTATTTAAGCCTCGGCATTAGGAATTATTAAAAAAAAACGGTATTGCCGTGAACTGAGACACTGCGATCTACTGCTAAAAAAGAGCTGAAAATATAGAGTTTTTAAGCACAATTTTTCTTGCTAACCGACACTACAGACGAGCACTACTAAGGAAGAATGTTTTTAAATGTCAACATCCTATGATCATCATCCTATCATATGTATTTGATATCTAATCATTTTTGTTATTCATCCAAGTTCGACTAACATTAAGACAAGTCGATGTTTCAGAAGTTAATGTCACTTTTACTGAAAAAAAATAAGCCTACATGTTGCCATTATTTAATCATTAAAATGGACATACAGTCAACGGCAAACATAGGCTTTTAGAATTGTTTTGACTCACTTAAATGATTCCTAAAATGTGAATTTAATAATATGATCTATGCTTGAAATGTAGCAAAGATAAGGGAACCTAGTTTCACTGGGTTTTGCAATACATGATTCAAGGTAGGCAATCTGCACAATGTCTGCGCATTAACTTTACTCCAAGCCTAACTTAAGTCTTCCTCATCGTATCAACTCAAGATAGTATCTTGTGACTCATTTTCAATCAGCTGGAAGCTGATGTTTAATTTATCCAAAGCTGAAGGTTTCACAATAACCCTTAACTGCGTTTCCCCTTTTTTTTTCTTTAGTTCTCACCACCTGCTGATGAAATGGCTAACATTTGAAAAGTGGTACCGCGGCAGCAACCACTTTGAAAGAAAAATATTTCAGAGATAATGCCGACCATCTTGTGTCTGTGGGCCAATGGTCCATGAGCAGTTTAATGAGGACTCGCGGATTTCTCCCTCAACAGCTCAAAGGGCCATATGGCTAACAGCAGCTGCTCTCCGCATGCAAGGCTCACCGTCTTTGTGAACATTTAACTTTTGCACAAATCTGCACAACTGTAACATTAGGCAGAGGGAAACTTTCACGAGCCCGAACAGTCTTCGGTGTTCAGCGTGTTAATGTCATAACTGCTCTGAAGGTGTTATCTGTCATCAAGTGAATTAATAATGGGTCATTGGAAGTTCAAGATGCATCAACATGTCACATTCCTTTCTCTCCTCTCGCTGATGTAACGAAGAAAAACAACATAATGAGGAATTTGCCCCTGTCCAAAAAGGCACGCAGATTAATTGTGCTCCTTTTCCTGCACTTGCGAGCTATCTAGGGTAAACCTCACCCCCTTTTCTTCATGTGGCTGGGGTAGACTCTAGTAAATAATTGAAAACAGTGAGTAGCAAATACAGCATTGTTTTATCTTGATATTAATAAAATGCTTTTTATCTAGAAAAGTATACTTCTGCCGAGCATTTCATTGCAAATGATAATATCCTACATTTATTCTTGATGGGCTTTCCTATGGGTTGATTTGTTTCCGTATTGTTTTCAACAATGAAAGTTACCATGTCTTTGGATGATATGTGTGACAGAGGTTTGAACTACATCAAAAATACTGTAGGTATTTCATGTTTTAATTTTTACTGAACTTTTTTTACCATTTGTCGGCGAACACATAATTTATGCTACCGGTCAATGGGAACACTAGATTAAGGACTTTTGTTCGAGTTTATAAATACAGTTTTGGTTGAAAAGCCTGACTATCATTGGTTATGTTTTTGTAGAATCTACTATATTTTTGTTAGATTCAAGATATTTCTGTGACCATTTCTATTAACTACTGAAGGGTAAAAACAATGTCCACGTGCGTAAAACATCACCTTCATGAAGTATAATCTTATTAATGCTATTGTCATGTACACCAATACAAGAAGCTAATAACTGAGTTTACTCAATAACCCAAAGCTCAATACTCAATAACATATACGCTATATATGCAAGTAATTGATATATGATTCAAAAGATCACTGGATGTAGATGGTTACGTTTTCCCCATGCGCAATTATCAACATTTCCTTAAATGTATTTATTAACGGGTGGACTGCTCAACATAACAATTCACTCACTTCCCACATATTCCCATTGCTGTTGAACAGGAAAAACATTCTGAGGAAATTTAACGTATTAGCTCGAGCTCCTCAAGCACCCCATTTTCTCCCGCTGACGTTGGAAGTGGAATTGTACAAAATTGAACGGACCCACGCACCTTCTTCCTCCTCCCACGTCAATATAGTGCAATTATGGGCCACAGAGAAATTGCTCAAGCAACCAGACAATCCATATTTCTGTCACTTGCAACATCTGAAATGTAATTAGAGACACAGTAGAATAGATACTTTTGCACACAGTCTTTGATGTGAAATGAAATGAAATTACCTTTAGAAAAAAAAATCATCACCGGCTCCCCCAAAGACTCCGAGGGCATTATGTCCTTTAGAAACAACCTTTGTCAGTCGAGCAATTTCTTTGAAGAATGCATACATTTATTTATGTTTTCGCACCACGGAACCATAAAGCAAACCACCTCGAAATGCTGCAGTGGAAAGTTATCGTCATGGTTCCTCAAAGATTATACGCCAGAGTGTGATGAAGTCAAGGTTTGATCAGGACTCGCTGTGAAGTGAAATGGAGCAGAACTAAGCATCTGGAAACAGCAGAGAATATAGTTCCCTCAAGGTGCTCGGTGTAACCGCTGGAGAGCAAGGCCAGTTTGCTCGCTTACCTCTCAGGGAATCTAACTGTGATTAATGCATGCTATTTAAATAAGCGTTTTTTTTTTTTGTTTTGCCGCAAGAAGACACCTGTGTGGCTGCAAGAGGATTCCTATACCATGAGATTTTTACCTCAATACCACTACACTTTCACTGTCTTCAGGGATCCTCCATCACTTCATTCCTGCTGGTTTTTCAGCCTTTTAATATCACCTTGACTCTTAATGGATAATTCATAGAAGCGACGTTTAGGGTTAATTAAATCAAACGGTTCATTTAAAGATTTAACCGCGCACAAATCGCGGTGACACGTGACCTGTTGCCTGCGAGATGAAGAACGGTGACAGCAAATTGGAATTGACTTTGATTTCTAGTGACGGGGACATGAGGTCACCCAATTAGGTCAATCTGTCCTGCCACATGTCGAATTAAAGAAATCTGCCTCACCACCGTTGATGGATTACTTTAAAAGATATGTCGGAATAAAAGTCTCCGCGCTTCGACAGGTGTAAGACAACAATCTTTGTTTATTCTACGAAGACAAAGAGAGGGGTGTTTATTTTCCTCCATGTGTACATACTCCATATCCGTCCTCCCACAGACATCTGGTGAGTCCTTGACATTTATTGTTTGGTGGAAGTGTTTGTAAAGTATATGCTCTATTTATTGGTGTGAATTGAAATATATCAAGTTAAAAAAGGCTCTACAAGCCATCTGTTTATCGTATGATTTTGAATGTTCGTTTTCGTGTGTGTTCCTAATGGGGGACGGGTATCTTTTATTAAAGGTTTATTATACCTATAATAGATGTTTTTATTGACTTGAAAATGTTGTATTCCCTCCAAATATCACTGTTCAATGATATTTACTGTGACTGACTTACCGATAAACCTGCCTCGTACAATCGAATGATCGTGTAATGTCTTCTCCAATACATGAGGTGGCGCCATGACCTCTTTGACAATGATGTTTACCTGTTTTATTCCTTTGTTGTTTCAGAATTAAAATCCATCATTTGTATATACATGTTTGTATGGCTAAGACTTAGCTGATGCTAGTTAGCAACATAGCTATCAATCGCTCCTGTTAACTTAATTACTTTAAAACAATAGATTTATACGTTTATTTTTTACCAGCGATTCCTCTATTGAGGTCGTGAGGGCTGGAGCCCACCTTCTTCAGGCATATATATTTTTTAATCTTACTTTTTAAAACTTAAAAAACTTAAAAACTTCGCTTTACGACAACACAGCGTAAACTAGCGTAGGTACTAACATGGATAATTTCAGGCTTAATTTTGTCATTAACTAGTTAGATTAGAAATAGTTTGACAAACGTATTCATGTTCTTAATAGTTAGATTCCATGTTAATACTGGAAACAACTTAATAATCAACAGCCTATAATTGAAGCACTCAGATGGTGTCCTTCAAAACTAACTCGGAAATATCCAAGAGTGTCGCTTCTTTTTTTCTTATCTGTAGCGACTACAATTCTGTTTCTTAAAACGTGAGTGATGCGTCTCGACTGAACAACGGAGATGATGATAAGGACATGTAGGGTGTGATAAGGATTTCCATAATCCTGTTATCGCTTGTGTTTCTTGTCTAAATAGACTCGTGGATGTTCTCAGTCTTTCTTTTAAATCCCCCCGTTAGTTTCCCTCGCCGTCTCAGCGCTGGATCTATCGAGCCTCATTTCCCCGTAGAAAGCAGGTGTCAGGTCTGATTGTCAGACAAAGGAAAAGATCTTAGTTTGTGACCGAGCTGATCTATGCGGTGTCTATCTCCATCATTGCGCGGTGCAGCCGCTGCACCTGGGGGTGATATTATGAAGACACTCCACCTTCACATTATAATTTCTCCTTCCTTCCTCGCATGCCATTGTAAATCAGAGACCATCCTTGTCAGGTTCCATTCTTTGATCTCGTCTGCTCGCTAAATTTGCTCCCTGCCTTGTGGCCTGACTTTAAAATTAAACTTGCGTTAACTTTCTTATCTGTAGTGACCTGAAGTTTAGATCAAATAATCCATAGAGACCCGCGGCTACCCTGGACTTTTCGTAGTTGAATATAATAGTGAGAGCCATAGTTTCCTGTCAAAATCATTCAGAAGAAACAACCGGTTTTCAATTATATTTTCAGAAAATGTTAACGTTAAGGCAAGACACAAATTATTTAAATCTGTGGGTATGACACACTACCATCTGGTCATGTAGACAGGATGTGTCAATGTCGATCGGGCAGGGAGCTAAAGTATTAAAATAAGTAGATATCTAGTTTTTAATTCACTTAAAGGTCAAATACTTTCAAAACCTAACTCCAAACATACTCATGTTTCAAAAGTTGAAGTCTTTCTCTCCAAGATGCAGTAAGACCCTTATCATGATGATTTTTTTTAAACTTATTACTTTATAAAGTTATGACCATTATTTATGACAAATAATGGTCTTTACTACTCCTCCTCCTCCAGCAAGCTGTAATCATGCCCCCGCTTTGTTAATACAACAAGTCCCTTGGAGGTGGAGACTTTATGGGATTGGTGATGTGAGGTGACAAACCTCAATGCTTGACGAATCACAGTAAAGTGGGTGTGGTTGTGGTAAACAAGATTAAATCACCAGAAAAACTTTTTTCAGTGGGCGGGGCTTAAGTTTTTGTAAAAACATAAACATACTAATGTGTTGATTTAAGTGTCTTTTAAATTTATCTTGGACCTCTATTGTACTCATAAGTTGTTTGTTCATTTACATCGGTTTATTTGATTCAAAAACAATTGTGAATTTAAAAACGTACACAAGTCAATGACGTACAATTTTGCAATTTTCAACTTTAATATAAGCATTATCACCTCATCAAGGAACAAGATTTACTAGAGATTGAAGTAGAACGGTTCTTCTTCTTATTATTCCGTCTATTTTTAAACATTACTCCTAATTTATTTATTCATTTATTTTTATCAATTTTGTTTTATTTTTACCTGAAAACTGACTTTGTTTCATGCGGCGTCATTTGCAATACTAATTATTGGTGTCGGTTATGGTCCATTATCCTCCATCCGTGTTTGCCTATTGTGTTATAATGCTGTCTTTTTACGTGATTATTACTTTCTTGTTTTAGATGGTTACTTAAGTACTATTAGAAAGTTGCTGTTTTAGCTAATCATAGCTTCTTTTATGAGCCATATTTGACTTTCCTATCTATCCATCCAGTATTTTAATTCCTTTATACTTCTCTTAAATATTATTGCAGCTCGAGTCAAATGCATGCATTTAGATTCTTAATGTCAGTAGGTAGAGAGTTCCACATTTTAATGTAGTGTTCACCTGCCAAGAAAATCCCCTCTTCGTCTGTTTTGCTCTTCATCGGGTGTAAGTCTGAATAAGATTAGTGGAATATCTCATAATAGTCAATTTCTGGTGCGTGTGTGATATATATTCGTCTTAAAGCTCCTTACTGTAGGAGAAGCGGCAGTAATAATAATATCCTAATAATGTCGGATCATATTTTGGGTTGCAATGAGCTCCTCGGAGGAGGAGTGTGTTTCTAGTTTGTAATTGTGCATGTAAAACCAACTGCATGGCAAAAAAAACATTAAGCCAGGGATGAATTATGCACAACAGGTTAAGAGGTGAATCTACAAGGTATTGTAAATGCAATTATTCTCATTATATACATCAGCAAAAAGCCAGAGTTGCCAACTATGTGTGTATTGGAACGCTTCCCGATATGCGGAGGGTCAGGTGGTCCTGTGAAGGCAGGCGAAAAAAAAAATGTATCTCACTAATTGTCTAAGTTATATTTCAGGAAATAATTTCGGATGTCTGGCCTAATTTGTCCGAAGGTTAGCATAGAAGTAATGACTTCATTAGTCCAGCAAAGCACGCAACGCAGCTGTTCCAACCTTTGCTGTGTTTTTCTTCGGCTAATTACAAAGCAAGTGTGATGGCGTCTGGGTGTTTGCCTTATGGTTTTGTTTTGTTATTGCAGACCTAAACTAGATCAGTGGTTTCATCCTGATAATGTTCTTAACAATTACTGCATTGTAAATAAGTAGTCAAGTACAATTCCACGTACTGCGCTAATGGACTCTGCCAGGGTTTAGCATTTGGTACTGCAAGATTATGTTGATTCTAGTAACACTTTAAAATGAGGAACACGTATTAACTATTAATAAGGTATTCTTTTTGAGTAAAAGTAAACAGATATACAAGTATTTATAGCATCCTAAATACTCAAATAAGAATTTTGTAATTGTGTTATTCCCTATTTTGAATTGGCAGCATATTTATACTTTATTCACAAGGATTTAAACATTTATAACATCCAAAATGTTTAACTGTCTTTTTCAATAAACTAAGTATTAATAATATTGGTCACGAAAAACCGATAAATTTCCGGATAGGAATTATTGGGACGAGGTCACAAAAGTCTCAACATTTTCTCTGGAATACATTCATGTAGAAACACCATTCAAATTTTGAAATGTAGACACAAAAGAAAATATTTTTCTCCTACGATGATTTTTGAACTGTGACCCTTAAATGACGGTGATTGGCCAACTGTTAAAGTGAGATTTAAATATTTGCTCAGAAATGTTCTATTTTTGTGACATATAGTAGCATCACGGCATTGACAATCCTCATTTATTGACAATAAATGATGCTGGTGGGAATCTTTGTATTTCAAAGGTTGACATCTCTGGAATACTTTGACTGAGAAACACCATTCAAACTTTAATATGTAGATAAAATTCCAAATTATCAACGTGGGATTGTTTTCTTTTGTAGCTTTTTAAAAAAATGTTTGTCACAGGGCAAAGTGCACAGCCCACCCTTGTGAATTTCCCAGTGGGGAACTGTCTATTTTTTAAATTAGGGTGCTTTTAATACTAGTATATTTTTGCTTTTATATATTAGTAGTGAGTTTCTTCTCTCATGATACTTGCACCTTATAAGGGGTAAAAAGCTTTTAATTGCTTCTTTATTTCCTATTAATAACCAGTAAAAAAAAGGTCTTGTTCAGCTTGAACTGCATAATATCTTACTATTAAGGGTAGAATATAGTCACAATGAACAAGATTTGGTATTTTATAATCGGTAATATGTGGCTTATTATCGTTTAATACCGATATAAATAAGTACATTTTTACAGGTAGTTGTTAATATGTGTTACCAATAGTCCTTTTGTGGTTGAGTTCATCGGCTATGTAATAATGTTACAGGAATTATCTTGATATAGTAAATGAAGAAAAATATCATCAGAAAAAGCTGAAATGTATAATATAATATTATTATTCTTTTTTTAAAAGGATGTATACATATGTATCACAAACAGAACTAGAAAAACAATGTGATGTCTCATTTCACATAGATTTATAAACAAAGCATCAAGTAAATCAACAGAGAATAATGTGCGATATCTGAAGGAAAAATGTAAATTTAAAAAATATATTTTCTTTTCCAAATGACTTCTTGGGTTTCAATCCAAACTTCATTTATGTTAATATCATCCTCAGAACCATCGGAAACTTTTTTGGGAATTCAAATTTCCACTCCAAGTGTGACATTACTATCGGGGAATGCAGAGAGCAGAAACGCTGCCATAAATCACGGCTCAGAGAAGACTAGATTATGAGGCTGTAACACAAGCTGTCGGAGCATTTAAGTGTTAATTATTCTTTTTTTTTTACGGCTCTATAAATTTTAACGACAGGGCTTTTATGATTAAAACAAAATATATTCACCAGGGAGTCCCTCGGGAACAGGCATCCTTTAAGCTCTTAAAATAATTCCAAATAATGACTGTTTTTCATGTGAAAAAAAACAAACTACCCCCAGGGGGTATTTCTATTTATACCCTTCATTACCCTCCTCAGATGAGCTGCTCTGTTTAAGTGGAGTCCATTTGTGTCCAGAACCATAACAACAATGAACATACACCAAATAAACAAGTGGGTGTTAATTGATTCCTCAGGGGGAAAGTGGTCTGACATCAATTTCTTCCTGTTTAACTTAAAAAAAAGAAAACAAAAAAGGTGAATAAAAAACCAGATAAGGTGTGTTGATCATAATATTTATAAAATGATTGACATGAAAAACATGGAACTTAAGCCTCAGGTTGACTCAAATATTTCACTTGGGTTTTTCCATGTAGTTCTTTTTAAAGAAACATATTTTATTATTTTAACCCTTTCATGCAGTATATAAAAACATTTTAATTTAAAAAGCTTTTGTTACAAGTCACAAGTTTGAGTGACAATAAGTCGAGTTCATCCATACAAGATACATGGGCTTGAAACGCATAATATTCAAAAACTATTAATAATACTTTGGGTTACATTTACAATCACATTGGTTTGCTCTCAATCATAGTCATGTCAGATTAATTTATTACAATGATAACTGTATTATTCAAATTATCAATCTGTAGTTGTCTTTTCGTATTAAAAACTTATTTTTGAGGTAATTTATAGATGTGCTATTTGAATTAATTTATTCAAAATGAAATGTAATATAATTTATTTTTTAAATCTAATGGCAGCACCAATTTAAATGTTTTCAATGGTGCTTCCTTACTGAATATACAATCAATTAAACATGAATATTTAGCTGCTACATTATTTTATTTCACCGTTTAATTCAGACCAATGGTACATTATAAATAGACTCCAGCCAATCATCCAAATGTAATATTTGTCACTTGGACAAAACAAAAATAACAAACTGCACTGTGTCTGTCCTTTAGTGAATGTTTTCTTTTTTTCTCCCACTTTAGCAATAACATTTAATATATTTATAAACTCAAACCACTGGTTGACCACATTAAGCTAGCTGACTTAAATCCTCGGGCAGGTCCTTGTAGGTTGTTCCAAAGTGCAGGCTAAAATCTAAATCTATACTAGACTGGCTGAGGTTCTGCCTTCTTTTGCAGCGAGAATTCTGACCCGCTCTAGTAGAAGAACTCACATTTCTCCGATCCTTAGATCTCTTCACTGACTGCCAGTTTCTTTCAGGATCAACTTTAAAATTCTGGTTCTTACTTTCAGATCTATTCATGGTCAGGCTCCTCCTTACATCAGTGATCTGATCCAGCCTTACACCCCAGCTCGTGCTCTAAGGTTGGGTATCGTTTTGATTGTTTAAGCGCTTTGTGACCCTGGTCTAGAAAAGCACTCTACAAATATTACTTACTTACTTTTAAATGTATTTTAAAAACACACTTTTATGTCACAGTTTAACTCTAATCTGGTTTCATTTATGAGTTTTCTATTAACTATTTCCTGTGTTTTACCTTAATATTTTAACATGCTATCTTGGTTATGTATATTTAATGTATTTTGTTTTTTTATACTGTTTACTATTGTGCTTTTTATTGTACTGTGCTTTTAAAATGAATTATATATATTTTTTTATGTAAAGCACCTTGTGACACTGATTTGTAAAAAGGTGCTTTATACAACAACATAATTGTTTTTGCATTCATACCAAAAAAATGAATTAAAATACTTTTTTCCTTTAATTATCGTGTATAAAAAGAAACCATTCAATTCAACAACTTTTTTTTGTATTGATTTAAACGCTTAAACCGAGGCTCCAAAAGGACAAAAGTCTGTTTCAAAAAGCGAAACGCATTCAAACATGACACTGCTGTTCTGAATCCAAAGGCAGAGGATTCACTGCCTGACTGAAAAGGGGTTGTTTGTGGATCGGGCTGTGATGTGATAAGAGAGGCCTGTCTTTGAACGCATGAATAGAGAGCGAGATTCCAGTTCTTCATACACATGGATTTTAGTCGAGGCTACTCTGCGCTGAATTCCATGCGGACATTACCGATGTTCCTCAGAACTTGGCCGCATTTCCATAACTTTTATTTTTCATGCCTGCCTGGGTTCGCGCTGACCCTCCGTGTCCTCAGGGATCTTTGATTATTCCAACACTGAGACCTGAATGCAGAAACATCCTTTTTTTTTTTTTGATTGAGAGGCTGCTCACAAGTCAGCACAGCCACTTTTAGTGGCCATTTTGCAGGAAAAGATTTCTCCGTAACCTCTTAGCTTGTTCGCGAGATTAAAAAGCTGTGGTGACAGCTTTGAAGAGCGAATCACTGCTGGATAGAAATCTCAGCCGTTTCAGTCATGACGTGACTTTAATGTCGGAATACTTAAGTGTCTCATGGTGATGCTCCGTGGTTCAAATCCTGAACATTGTGATGTATGTGTCCTAGTTTGAAGGAAGGGAATATGCGTGGTGTGTAAAAAAAAAACTTCAAACTTTGTGTTGAGGTGAGCACCGAAAGTATCGTATCGAGAGCAACCCAGTTTAACTTTGTGCTACATAGATGAGCTATCGTTTCATGTTGTTACATACAGTGACTTTTGTCTTCCATTCCATAATTGAATCTTACAGAATATTATTTAGGTATAGCTTAAGTGTAGAATGCCTATGGACAAGTTTAAAAATCCAATATCACAGATATAAATATATATATATATATTGTAGGCGAAAATGTATGTTTATTTTACCGTAGGAACTGGAGCTCAGTTGTCTTCGTCTTCATATTCACCAAAAAATACACTTTAAAACATCTAGATAACTCCATCTTGCTCGCTTCTAACGGCCATCTTGTATTGAAGCCTAGACAAGAGGAATTGTTCCGAAGAAAGTTATGCAAGTCTAAATTTAAGATTTTTTTCAGTGGATTTTAATAGGCTAGCTTCAAGGCTAGCTGCAATGCCAGCCTAACCGACAGGTAGCACCGGAGAGACTGATAACTTCTGCTACAAACAAACTTGTAAGTAAGTAATTTATATTTATAATGGATGTGTTGAGCCTTCAATACAAAATTGAAGTTACAGACGAGCGGCATGGAGATATTTTGATATTTTGATGTTTTAAAGTTTGTCTTTATGGACGAAGATGATGACAACAGTCGCTACATTAGAATGAACATACATTTTTGCATATAACTAAGTCCAGTAGGTTGCATTTTTTCGCTTCTTAACTGGCTCTTGCTTGAATCCAATCTGAACATTTCAGCTCTTTCCTATCTTAACTTATCTTATTAACAGCAACTAGCTCACTTTATTGACTTTTGTTCAAAATGAGGTCCATAAATGTTGAAGGCATGAATTTCATTAGAAAGAAAGAATCTAGAAATATATATAGTGGCTTATTTCTCCTCAATGCTGAATATCTGGTCCTAATTTGTATGTAGCACATGCAGTGGATGCATAATGTATGTATCCAGCAAATAAGTGAAACAAGTCATATCAGGGTTTATAGGCTTTAAGTATGCTTTTTTATTTTCAACATTCACTCTGCATGTTACGGTTTTCCATGCATCTTTTACTGCATCATTTTTTTGTGACGGCTGTTAGTTTACAATAGTTTGGCTTGTTAAATAATATTAAACATAAGCAACACAATGATAATGTTACGGAAAAATAAACTGAAATATATAAATACATAATATACACCATCAATTTTAAAATCAAAGTTTCCTAATATGCTGATGATGTCTTGATATGTCAGTCAACAGAACAATACCACCGCCTTCTTTATTTATATACTTATCTTTATTTATGTTTAAAAAAAAAATGGTGATAAAAGTTCGTTAGAAATATTCACAAAACAGTCAAAGTCACGAAACATCAATAACCTTGATGATCAAGAAGAGAAGCAGCGAGAAGACCTGATACTTTATTTATAGTTCAGAGTTTCCTGCTGCTGGCAAACACAAGAGCTGAGAGCTGTCAATCGTTTCCATATATCTCCGTGTCTGTGTGTGAATTCGAGAGTGTGATTATGTCACAGCCATCAATCTTCTATCTGGGGTTTAGAAGACATGACTGATGTTTTTCACGTGTGGCTGCTGGAGAGCCTTAAAACAGTTGCGAGTCAACGCGTGACACGAAATAAAGTTTTATCGAGAGACGAGTATCTCCCTCTGTCCTGTGCCGAAGAAACACCATCAAAAGTAAACGTCATAAACAAGAGGCGTGTGGTCCGTATCTGGTCAATGTCGTAGTTGCATATGAGTAACTTAAAACGCTCAAATATTAAATAAACGGAGTATACTTGCAGTAACAATTCAAGATATTCAACAATTCAATGTATACTGTTTTTGTTTTCTCTGTCTTGTGTTATTGCTTGTGACGAGGGCTATGTATTGGCAAGAATCTGGTGATACCATGCGTGTCATAATACATTCTATACGATGTATTGCGATAAATTGCAATACAATAGGAACAAGGATACATGTATAGTATTGCCCAGGTACTTTTCTCTGGTTTTGCAGAATATTAAAAAAAAAAAATCATGCTGTTTATATATATTGAATATTGATATATTTTTGTGGAAAAGAGTATGCCGATATATCGTCACATCGTCTTGCTGTTGTTTAAACCGAATTTCCCCTCGCGGGACAAATAAAGGATTTCTGATTCTGATTCTGATCGATATTTTCTAAAACCCACTTGTGGTTCTTTAGACATTTAGCAAATATCCCGTTTTTGTTTTTTCCTAATCATTCTGTTTAATTTTTAAATCAAATGTGTGAATGTAATGTAAGTTAACTTCAGAAATGGAGATGATTTAAGTCAAACAATAACTTAATAAAAGAAGAAAGTGTCTCACATACATGTTTCTTTGATGGGTAAAGCTCTTGTCATTAATTGTAATGTGTTGAGCTACCTCTTTTGTCAGTTGTCTACTTTTCTGTAACATAGCGCTTTTGTCAGTTATAAACTTTTTCGGTAAGAAAGCACTTTTGTATTTTTTCCCCGAGTTAATGTGAGCTAGCTCTGTTGTCGCCTTTATACATTTTCTGTAAGATTTCACTTTTGTCTTTTTTTTTTTGTTACTGTAAGCAAGCTCTGTTTTCACTTTCATACATTTTCTGTAAGCTAGTGGTATTGTTTCCATTTATTTAAAAACAAAGCTAGCTATTTTGTTACTTGACAAAAAAATGACAAAAATTATGTTACTTTATTTACTTTTCTGTAAGCTTGCTCTTTAATAATTAAAAAATATATATATTTCTGTAAGCTAGCTGTTTTTTCCTGTTAACTTTTCCGTAAGCTAGCCTTTTTTTCACTTTAATACTTTTCTGTAAGCTAGCCTTTTTTGTCACTTTTAACTCTCGTTTAAGCTAGCTCTTTTGTCTTTGTTTTTTTCCACTGGCGTAAATGTTGTTTCTACCAATGTGTCTACTATAAGACAAAAACTGTTTTATCTTATCTGGTATTAAACAAACAAAAAGTACAGATTACAGCTACAGGTATTTTCTTCGGACCCAGAAGTAAATTCAACAGGATTAGAAAGTTGTACAACAGACAACATGGTATGTTATGACATGTCTGGCTTTAGGACACATACATGGACATTGGGGTCAAAGATCACATTGTATCAAAACGTTAATAAGTTATATTTAGCATTTAAATCGGCCACATTACCATCAGCCCTCTTTGTACAGAGGTTGCTATTTTTGCGTTCTTTCAAATGTAATATTTGGAAATGCTCAACATCACAATTTCCAATATGGCAAACGTGCAGCAAAAGCTGTTCTTAAAGAACGTCGTAATTAGTCTCGGATGATAAAACGTTGCACTAACAGACTCTACAGCTCCGCAAGCGTCATAGGTGACCTGAACTATCTCTAATTTTAATGTCTGTATAACTAATGGAAAACGTATTCTCCATAATATAGCGTTTTAAATTGACCTGACCGAATAGGAAATGAACCACATCCATCTTGGTGACACTGCATTGCGGGCTTCTTTTTCCTCCAGAATCATCTCTGGATGACCTTGCTATTTAAAGTTTCTGATGCATCTTATACCTGCAGGTGGATTCATTGAGCCATTTATCCTGAACAAAATAAATCCCAAGGTAAAACTTATGGGTAGGAAACAAATTCAGTTTTGTAGTTAAACTTTGAGGAAACCAATTTCTAGAAAAAATGCTAATACAAATTCCTTATAATATTATTGTTTCCTTACAAATGTAAGTAAGTCATTTTTATTTATATAGCCCTTTTCTAGACCAGGGTCACAAACGCTTAAACAATCAAAGTAATACTCGTAAAAAATATACTTTAAAGGTCAAGATTAGACTGAGAAAAACACAGGAGTTGCAGAAAATCAAGGAAAAGCCTGCACGAATAAAAATGTCTTAAGATGTTTCTTGAAGGAGTCAGTAGATCCATCAAAGGTGAAGCCTGACCATGAAAAGCTCTGAAAGTAAGAACCAGGATTTAAAAGTTGATCCTGAAAGAAACTGGCAGCCAGTGAAGAGATTTAAGGATCGGTGACATGTGAGTTCTTCTACTAGAGCGGGTCAGAATTCTCGCTGCAACAGAAGGCACAACCTCAGCTTGTCTTCTATAGATTTAGATTTTAGCCTGGACTTTGGAACAACATACAAGGACCTGCCTGAGGATCTCAGACAGCTAGTTATATGTGGACTTCAAATGGTTTGAGTTTATAAATATATAATAGTGAATAAACATTCACTAAAGGACAGACACAGTGCAGTTTGTTATGTTTTTTTTGTCCAAGTGACATATATTACATTTGTATGATTGGCTGGAATCTATTTATAATAAAATACAATTAACAGTGAAAATATTTACTGATCGGAGAAAAGCGAGTTATTCTACTAGATGATGGTTGATTCATTTGTGTTTATGAAATGGCTTTATTTTAAAATACATATATATACAGTATATATAACTTTTACTGCAAAGCTGCTGCACCGAGCACTTATTTTCCTCACACAGACCAAAAAAAAGTTATTTGTAGCTCTCTTTACTCTCTCTCTCTGGCATTGGCTTCCATTCAGGTCACTGAAAAACACAATATGCTTCTAAAGAAATGTTGTCCCATGAGCTTGGGTCGTGACCCAATGAACAAGAACGCATATATAAAATGGGTTTTCTTACATAAAGCTCTCTCATCCGTCTCAGGGGGTCGTTTGCAACAATCCCACTTTATCGCACTTATTCCAAAGGTAGGCTAGGGATGTCCAGATAAACGCCAAGAAATGGAAGTATATTGAATATTGATCTGGATTCTTAATCATTCTTTTAATGAGTTTCCCTTGATTTTTTTTTATTTGGCTCAGTTTTCGGCTGTAAAAAGGAGTTTCATTACTTAGTCCAATGACTTCCTTCAAGCTCAAAAACAACCTGAATGTTGTCGATAGATACATGTATTCACTGCATAAATATTCATGCCTTTTAATAGGCAATAACCCCCCTTAAGCAAGTTGCAAATTAAGAGATATCCACTCAAATTGGAAAATGGCCTGAAAATGTTTTTTCCATCATCAGGAAAGAGCAGGTTTTCCCACCAGAGACGCTTATCCCGGAGGGACGAAGAACTGTGATTTTTTTTTTTACCCCGGCAAACTTGTTTGGTAATGACATGCATAAACAGTATCAAAGACTTTCCTGTACTCGGTTTGCTCTCAAAGTAATTGTCTAGAGCAAAACGGAGTGACATGTAGCATTTGAATTGAAGTGAAAAAACAAAAAAAGGATTCTTACTTTTATGCCGCTTTTGTTTTTGTTTGCAATCACTGAGTAAAAATACCTAAAATATGTTAAATATTTGTACAATGAAGGCTAATGTTAAAGATGTACAAAAAGCAGTCGCGGTCATTCGTTATCCTGGCGACGTCTATGTCCGCTGATGTAGATCTGCCGGCAGGGACTCGGGTCATGGAGTGCCTGCAGCAGATTACTTGGGTTTCAGAACTGCTGTGACCCTTCCTCTCATTATAAACTGGAAACAAGAGGCTCTCTCACACCTCCAAGGTGCCTTTGAGAACACTTGCGATGCTAGAACCGCTGAAGTCGCCTCAGTCTTGTCTCTGTGTGGAAGATATAATCGCCACAGATGATATTCTTGAAACGTTGATAGATTTCTGTTTACATTCAGTTAGTGGAATTGAAGTTTTCTTCAAGAATATCGCCTGAAAATAAAACGAATATTACAAACATGAATTTCCAGCTCAAAGTCATGCCTGTATTTCTGTAGCCCTTGTCACGTCACTGATTAATGCCTTTCAATTTAGAATTAATATTTAAATATAATATTATTTATACTAAATTTGTAATTTAACTAATAACTACTGCTGTCAATGATCAATCTTTTTACTTGATAATATAAATTCACTCTGCTGTGTTTTTAACTGTTGCCATGCAACAAAATTTCATTGCCAGTTTCACTGCTGTGTTTTCTGTTCAATGACAATACAAGAAAGTCTAAAGTCTATATGGATTTATTTAATATTATTGTTGTTATTGTTATTATTTTGTATTTGAATTTTACTGCCAATATCACTATTTTATCTCTGTACCGTAATGTATCTTTTTGTTAAATTACATTATTTCCCTAAATATAATATCCCAATTTGTTCACTAAACTTTCATATTATATTTTCCTTTATATAAATATATATATAAATGTGTGTGTATGTTTGTAAAATTCACAAGTAATACAAATTCTTAAAAATGTCCACCTTTTGATCAAGTAACAAGTTAATACTAAAGGAAAAATCTTAAATATTTGTCTTCATTTTATCCTGAATGATTGCGTACCCATTTTAGTATCATTAATGTCATATAAATATTTTTTAGTTTTTCACAAGGTTTTTTTTTAGAATATTTTTTAGAAATTATTTTCTTAAAAATGTGATTTTCTTAAAAAATGATCAATCTTTCTGTTCTTCATAAATAATAATGGGAACTTGATGCTTTTTTAGGTACAAATGATTCCCTATAAGTCCCTGTATGTTTTTTTAGCCTCATAGGAAAATTAAATGACTATCATGGATAAGGAAGTTAAAATAAAACCTGTGTATCTTCCATGTAAGTAAGTAATTTATATGTATAGAGCCCTTTTCCAGACCAAGGTCACAAAGCACGTAAACAATCAAAACAGTACCCAATAAAATATATACTTAAAAGGTCAAGACAACACAGAAACAAACACGGAAAAGCCTGCACGTTTAACCCTAAATATCAACTGAAACATGGGATAAATACTGTAAAAACTGTTCACATGTTCTCTATTTATCTGGTAATCAATCCAAGTTCTCAAACACAGATGATAATACATTTGATCAAACTCAAATTATCTTGTACATGCAAACACACGGCGCGTTAGTCCTGGTTAATCCATCTCTATATTTGATTCCACGACACAGTCGCCCTCTCTGACACACTTTGGTAACCCCGTCATGAATTGGACTGGGACCCGGGTTACAACTCAATTAAGCAAAGCCGCAGCTTCTTTCTTTTAGAGGGAATGAGCACAGACTGTGATCTCTGTGTTAAGTGACCCCTTTAGCGGGAGATAGCATTTCCCGAGCATCAGAGAGATTTGTGCCTGTAAATGTGAGATTTCATTTTCCGTATTCATTCTGACTGATGTTTTAGGTCACAGGACTTCATCTCGTAATCGCAATCGGTGTGAGATGGAGTGATTTAAATATCTATAACTATGTCGGGGTTGAGGAAGCGACCTTTGGATTTTAAAGTAAGAACATTTCAATTTAAGGAATATGCGACAGAATTTATTGCAAAAATTACATGATTTCTTTTTTTTTTAAACTTTGAATTAATTTAAACACACTCTACAAATAATAAATCTCTACCCACCACTGAAAAGGAGATATAGAACAACTAAAAATAATCCGAAGACAGATTAAAATGGGGAAAAAAAACAACATATACGTTGCAAAGTCATTGCTGGTCCACACATTTTCTTTCAGTCTGAGTTTAAAGGTTAATTGTTTCGATGTTTTTTTAAATTTCCCATGCAATGTTCTTTATTAAGTTATCAAGTTTTAAATGGGAATGGCCTGACATTATAGATGTATTTGTTTGCATTAAAGTTCTACAAAAAAAGTTCATTTTGAGTGAACACAAATGTCAATAATGATGCTTGAAAGTTAAACACATTCAATTCATCTAAAACTCCGACACCCCAGGTCCAACTAAATGAAATAATGTTATTAATAATAGACTAAGGTACAGAACTAGTTAATCCCATCAAACAAATAATAATGATTTTAATACTTTTAGTTCTCTCAGAATGTCCGGACCAAGATGTGACTATGCCCTTGTTCTTATCTTGGTCTTGAGTTCTCTCTATCTTGCTCTCTCTTGGGCAGTGATAGTGGTCTTGAAGCATAATGGACTATTTTTTATCTTCCTTGAATGACCCACATGTAGGACTGGTTATATAACTTTTGATGCACTTTACCAAAAAGCTTATGTGTATTGAAATATACTTTGTCTTTAGGTGCCAAGTTTCAACATTCAATTGATTTTTCACTAGCTCTGTTGTCGTTTCACTGGACATTAGTTATTTTTCTTACGGTAAAATCATAGCTAAATCATAAACTCAAGATATTTTTATCTTAAATGTCTCTTTTTTTTATTTATAACAATTGATGTTCAGGAATTGGTTTCGGTATCAGTACTGGTTCCGAAAATATGTGATTGATACCTAGCTGTACACACATTGGCACAAATGACAGATGACAGATGTTATCTGTGAATTATTTCCTTTACTTGTTCATTTTGGTCTGTGTCTTGTTTCTATATAGATTTTCTTTTTAACAATTATTACTTTTGATCCAATAGATATGCAATTGGCGGCATCTAGATACGGTATCTAAGAATTTGTATAAATACCACCTGACTTTTGCGCATATAAACAACATATTTATTTTGCACCCGTAATCTGGCTGAATAAAACGTTTTGGGGGTTGGTGGTTGTATTAAGAAGGAGGAACTTCCGTGTATTCACATAAGAAGCCGCTGCCAAGGCATCACTGAATTGCCAGTAAAAGATGCGAGGAATCATGCGACAACTTTTCCCTGAGATGCCAGTGTAAATGTCACGGATAAGTTATTTCCAAAGAGGATAACAAGGTTTATTAATTTTAACCTGCGCAGTCTGTTTCTGCTAGTGTAATAAAGCACTTGACATTTTTATGTAATATATTTAGTTATAGATGTTATACCAAAGAGCGCACAGTGGCGTTGTTATGACCTTTGTGTGGAGTTTATATGTTTTCCCCTATGTTGCCTGGGTTTATTCTGGGCACTCCAGTTTCCTCCCACAGTCCAAAAAAAAAATGACAGAGGTTGATTGGGAACTTGGGGAATTTGTCTGTAGGTATGAGTGAGTGTGTGAATGGTTGTGTGTCTTTGCACTGCGACACACTGGCGTCCTGTCCAGGGTGTCCCCCGCCTCCTGAAGATACCGGGATAGACTCCACCCCACCCACCCCATGACCCCCATAAGGGAAAAAGTTGAATAAAATGAATGAATGAAATGTTATACCAAATATAGATGATTATGTTTTACTGGACCAAACCTTGGAGAGTCCAACAAAATAGGAAGTTACAAGTTGTCAATACCACATGCATTAAATGCTGCTTAAGTTTGTGTTATAATCATGACACAGTTAAAATAATACATTAAAACTTTTAAAAAGTTCATAGTTCCAATCATTAGTAAAGTACTTTCATGGGAAACTTCAAATGAAGTTAGATAGTTTCTAGTGTACGATCTGTTTACACACACAAGCAACTCAGCATCTCAATTACATGGTGAAGGGCACAATGTATTTTTTGCAAATAATTCCCAGAGTATTTTAACACTTGTGTTCGCCAGCTGTTTGTATATTCAACAATGCATAATAATTTAAGTGTGGAGAGTGCCAGCCAGCCGTGAATTAATTAAGGCTTTCTGCTCTGATAAGTACCAGCCATGACGAGAGGGTGCTGCGCCGGGCTCGTACACGAGTGCATAATTGCGCTGAAGGGAATTTCACTCATCGTGTTGTCCCACTCGACAACGCTTCAACACTCGCTTAATATGCAGACTTGTCACGTCCGTCATGACGGAGCGCTGGAATGCTGGTTTCAAGACATCTGGAATCTAATTTTTACTAGAAATGAAGAGTCACTTTACTTACTTATCAGACGCACGGTGACAGATTCATCTTCCTAAGGAATACAGCCTTTTCATGTTGCGTCTATATTGCTATCACTCATGGGCTGGAAAATATAATTAAGATGTATTGATTTTTCTACACTACACACCTTGATTTTTACGGTAGATGAGCTTTCTTATTAGAAGTAGGGTATCTTACAGGTGTTATCCAATACTGGCGGCAAACATGTCTAGATATGTATAAAAGCTAAACCAAAGCCCTATTCGCACGGGATAAGTAATACCTGGGGACCTCTGTGTTTTGTAAATGTTTTATGTGTATTCACACGGCATAAGTGACGTCTGTAAAATAGTAATTTCTACTGTCATTAACTAGAGATACAGATCTTAAAATGAGTGCAATCACTGAAAGACAAAGTTAGTGTAACCAAGCGTTCTTCGTTTAGAGAAGATAAAGTAGACAACCGTTTATTTTCTTTCGTTTAGCTCCCCAACTTGTGCAGACGCTCAACAGCGAGAGCGCTGCCCTGAAAAATCATTCGCCCCAACATTATTCTTACAGAAGACACAGTCTGTTACAGTAGTGTGATTCATGTGGGAAACAATGAGGCTGGAACTTAGTTTGTAGCTGTGCAGCGCGCACGTCTTCTTTACTTTCGCCATGTGGAACACCCCCAACAACAAACAACTTGATCTGCTTCCTTTTCAAACCCCTTCAAAATAAAACAGCAGAAGTAAATATTAACACAATGGCGAGTGCCTAGAAGTCTGTTACAGTGGCATATATGCGGCATTCAGAATTACAAACAAAGACATTTGGATTCACACTGGATTAATATTATGACCGACGTCGGTGTTTGGCGAATTAAAGTAGGTTATTTGCGGCGGAATTATTACACTTCAAATCACAGACATGGCGCAAGTATTAACAGAGGTCCCCAGGTAATACTTATCCCAAGCGAATCAGACATAACACTTAGTTTACCGACCATCAGGATGATTTTAAAGAGTTAAATTTTTGATGATAGCTGAAGTAACGGACCCAGCACACTGATGAAAACTGATAAAACAGATGAGATATTGCTCAATTATATAGCATCCCTAAAGGAAGACAGATTCTCAATCTTTCACGCATCATAAATATCGTTGAATGTTCAAAAGTCCTTGTGTTATCCATGCAAATAATTAATAACCAACTCCTATGTTTTTGCTGGAAATGTAAGTTCTCCATGGTCCTTGACAAAACTTCAGTTTTAATAAAGTCTGTCTCCTGCTATCACTTCCTTTTTTTTGGGTTTGAATAATCTTTATTAAAAAATCACACATTCTTTCAACATTATTTGTACAAGTGAATATTCCATAAGCATGATTACCAAGATTCACCAGTGTGAAGTCATGGGGGTCACCTAACTCTGCTGTGTATTCTTCATATTTTAGAACTTCTAAACATGAAGTTTCTCATTTCCATGTGCTAAGGGGTCGCAACCACACACCTACGAGGCTTTTTGTCAAAGTCAAGTGGTTTTTCGAGCAATGTTTAATCCAGAACGTCTTTACAAATGTGTGTAACTTCTGCAGGCCATCCAGATAGAGCTGAAGCCCAAGAGGCGGGGCTTATAACAAGTGAAAATCAGCCTTTTGTTACATTTTTTTTGTTTGAGGATAATTTCACTGAAAAGACATGCGTACCTAATCCTGGTGGAAAAAATATTTCATGTATAATTATGAAGTTTAAAAGTTGTATTTGCTACTTTAAATCATGCAAATAACACATTATGTTGATTAGAATACAAATGAAAATAAGCAGAATTATTCAACATGCTAACAACCAAATCCCCAAGTCCATTACAAATGCAATCCTCTTAACTTCTTCCAGCTTAGTTCATCATCGATGTTTCCGCGCTCCGTCACATCTGACCACGCTACCTGACTGTGATTAATTAGTGACATTTAGATTTGTTGAATAGCAATAATGAGCTCATAACTGCGTTAATTAAACACAACCTTTAAATGAATAATGGCCCCGGTTCCAAACCTCACCAACCAGGCTGTAATCCTGATGATATAATGAACCGACAAAAAAAAAAAAGCATATCGGTATCAGTGCGTTGTGTGTGTGTATGGGATAGAGAGTGGGGAATTGCAACTCAAACCAAAGCCACTTTAATCTTTGTCCTTGAGAGTAATCTTGTCTGTGTGCAAAATGGCTCACTTTATCAACTTGGTGGCAGCGTGCCCTGCCTGCAGTCTGGAGGCAGCGCTGATGTTTTCCCCATGACAACTGGTGAGCAACCAGAATATCAGCTTCTCCACAGGGACTTGTGCGGTTTGAGGAAGGACAAGAAAGAGATAGTTATACCGCCGCTGATCCAAACTCCATCTATCAGGGAGAGACCGGCATCGATCGACATCTTGGTATTTATTTCGGGAAGAGAGGGACCGGTTGAATTGGGTAAATAACCCAATGCTAATGATTGCTAAGTTGAGGTTAAGGTTCTAGAGATGCACTAGTGTGTGGTTAACCACTCCACCTCTGACACCAACACTAATTAATATATTTTAATACTTAAATAATTCCCTTTAAATCATGATCAAACATGTGTTGTAACCAAATAATTAAAAGTTGGTTGGTTCACAAAAACATTATTTAATTTACTTTTAACATAAATAATGTTTATCCTGTTTCTAAGTCACAAGAACCCTTTGACTCCGATACATTTTCTTTGATGTATTTTCTTGATTTAAAAAATGATCATTTGATAGCTTGATGTAAATAAATGTGATGTGTTTTGCTCCAAATGTAATTCTTAAATAAAGAAGACCAAAAATATTTTGTTTGACAAATAAAAGTTACTTGCCATATTTTTTTTAACTGTAATCCAGCAGAAAATAGCAGTGAGTTAATGCTGGCTTCTTGTTAAGGTACACAGGAAAGGTACGTAGTATAGGATTGCAATAATAATGAAAAAAAACACAAGTACTTCAATAAGAGGAAATGGAAAGAGGGCTTTTATGTGTTGGCCTTTGCAATTCTACAATACATACAACAGAACAAAAGAACAGCAGGAGGAACCAATTAATGTGGAAACATAGCAGAATACTGTATAAACCCATGATGCATGACGGCATCACCTAACATTTCATTGCAGTATAGCGTGATGTACAAGAGATTTTAATTGTATCCTTTATCGAAATATTAATTTCTAAAAAAAGCTTTTAATCACGGTACAATAATAATTTCAGTTGAATCACCCAGTTTATGAAGAGTGTCTATCCCCTATGAAGAAAACCTTTTAGCTCCAGCATTGGTTAAAAGGTTAAGGTTTTTAAAGTAATTACTTCATAATGATTTTGGCCATCTAAAAATCTTGGCGAACAAGAGGTTTCAAGAGCGGAGTCCATTATGACATAATAATGGTCTTCTCTCCTCCTCCAGCCAGCTGTAATCATGCACCACTTTGTTTATACAACGAGTCCCTTGGAGGTGGAGCCTTCTGAGATTGATGCAAGCCCAATCACAGCAGAGTGGGTGTGGTTATGGTGAACAAGTTTTAATAATAATAATAATCTCTATTTATATAGCGCCTTTCTAGACCAGGGTCACAAAGCGCTTTGACAGCCATTCACACATACTGATGGGAGTAGGCTGAACACACGCGCCAAATCAGGAGCAATCAGGGTAAAGTGTCTTGCTCAGGGACACAACGACACAAGCTCGTCTGGAGCTGGGATTGAACCTGCAGCCTCTTGGACTGCAGGCAACCACTCTACCAACCACTCTACCTTTTGTACAGAACAGACACATACTGATGAGTACAATATAGGACCTCATTGGCACCTACGTATATGCCTAGCAAAAAAAACAACTAGTTTAGAAAGGAGGTGATACAGTAGCTGCCCTGCCTCAAGATGTTAAAAGGTCTCTCTACACCATCAAGCCTGGGTTAAGTGCTGGCGACCTCTGACCCATTGAAAAAATACATTTATAATTTGAATACTCAGAATTCTAGTGTTCATGTGCAGGTGTGGTATTTAAGGGATGGAGAAATATAAACGGTATTGGTGATCCAGAATACAAGTGTCAAAAGACCAGTTTACACTTCCCGATTACTGAGTTAAAGATACACAAGATTACACATAGGCAATGGAACATAGTGCCATTGTTTGCCAAAAGAAGATGAAAGTCTAAAATGGACGATGAAAGGTTACATCACCAACCACGGGATCCACTCTGCACACCTGGTCTGTAGATATTTCTGTCATAAACCTAATCATACAAAAAAACTAAACAAAAGGTCTTTTTATTTTTTTTAAACTTTTCATTTGAGTATTTTTATTTTTATATTCTGCCTTAAAGCATGAACCTGAGCGAATGTCTGGCCACTGCGTGTTTATGCCTCCAGAACCAAAGTTAATGTGCTTCATGTGGCCCGCAGCTAATGCTAGTCATTAGCCTCCCTGTGTCTTACCGTGTGAGGCTAAATTGGGTTAAGTCATACACGCATCCAAACAGGTTGAAAAACAGCAGAGGGCAGCGCCAGAATCAGGTCACCGTTGGAGGATGGACTAGAAATGAAGATTCCGCTGCCTTGATCCTATTAGGAAGCCCATCACTCAAAAGCTCAGCATGGACATCCATGCGGTTGACCCCTGTAACGTGGTTTTTTCAACACATAAAACAGGGTCTGATCAAGGGCTTCTGCTACAGGAGGCGACCGTGTGTGCATCAAGCCTGCAGCTCCGCATGCGTCCCTTTTGAAGTCTGATCCCAATTACAGAGCCGCAAAGATAGATCATGTCTCTATGACTCATGAAATGAATTATACAAATGATCCTCTGATCGCATCGAACATTAGCAGCGTAAACCCCCTGACAATTTCTATATGAAGAAAGCATACTTTCACTAGAACCCACTCGAAAAAAAACAGCTAAAGCTGTCTATCTTGTCAACACTTGTGTAGCCCAGTATTCTGTAAAAAGCGAGAATATGCGAGACAAAGCATGTCAATTTAATTCAAGTGGGTCTTGATATGTTCATAATTTGTACAGGCAGTAAAAAGCAATAATTAAACAAGACTTGGAATACACTGCGGTAGTTAAACATAGCTCAGTCAACAAAAGAGGAACTATAGAACTATAGAACTTTTTTTTATTTATTTGATATTTGAAAGCGAAGAAGAGGGTGCAGACGTGATGGAACTGGTGGAGATTTTTGACAAGAGTGTTTATAACGCATGTGTTTAGGTTTTAACTTTTGCAAATTTTGGGGTTTGTAGGTCGAGAGAGTGTATCAAACGATACAATATAATTGTGTTGATGGAATTTGAAAGGTGAATATTATACAGACCAAAAAAGAAGTGCAAAATAAAGATCAGTACAAAACATTACTTTTCAGTTGTGGCTCTGTACTGGGAACAAAATCAATATATCAAAAAGCTGGTAACATTTTACAAAAAGTAGGTTGAAAAAGCTTGAAAAAGAGAGGAGGAGCTGTACCGCTGAGACGTTCTGGCATCCGCTTGACTTCTCAGACAGCAGTTCAAATCAATATTGACATTAATCAGGGAATCGAGGTCCGGTTGTGAGTGAAATAAGCCGTTGTCAAGAGAGCAAACGCTGATGCAGATACAGGAAGTATCTAAAAAAAAAAGAAAAACGGACGGTAAAACGCAACATAACAAGATAGATGGATAGATAGATAAACTTTATTGATCCCTCTGGAGATCGGCACATAGCAATAAAAAAATCCTTCTGCTTACGACACACATCCAACAGGTTCCTCATATTTGTTTATTTCGGTTGAATCTTGTGTAAAAAAATAAATAATAATGTCACTAATGTGATTAACCGTAGCCGCGTTTTGTTTACCCGAGTACGTGTGGAGTCTCTGGTGGATTTGTGTGTCAGACGCTGTAGAAGAAGGAAAAAAAAAGGGACACCGTTTGAGACCAACATCTGGTGCAGAAGGTTGATTGCTGCTTGAAAAAAATGAGCAGAAGTGTTTTTTTATAATGCTTATTAAACAATATTTACTTTATTAAAATACTTTAATTTTAGTGCCTGTTGTATCGTTACACATGGTTCTTTCAGTTAAACAGTTGAGGCTTCAAACCTAACAATTAATATAAACATTGGGAGGCAACCTATTAATAATTTAATAAGTGTCATGCTGTTTTCAGGTTGATTAAAGTAGATTTGTTCGAGGCACAAACAGGAAAATGCACTCTTGCTCTCGCTTCTTAAGGCTGTATCGATGTTGGGTGCCTGATTTAAATTCAATTTTACAGGAGGAGTTCACGGTTCAGGTTATTAATAGAAGAGCAAAACCCATTTCCGTGATAGATACATACCAGAAAAACCACCCATTGAATTTCTTGGCAGCAACTTTTATGTTAATATACCAGTAGCAGGAAAATATCGTTTCTTTGGTTCTTTGTGTCTGTTCCATTTTGAATTACACTTGATTGTGTGTATTTTTTAGGTTTATGGACTTATTTAAGGCATACATTTCTAATCTCAATTCTCATTTTGATGAATATGATCAACATCTAAGCATTTCCACTTCACTATACGACAAAAAGTGTTGTCATTTAGTGTCATAGACCTTTATATGAAAACGGGTGTAAAGATATTTTAAATTACGATATATTTTTTATATCGCTGTGTTACACAGAATTCACAATATTTAATCTTACCTTTTTTAAATGCAAGTATAAATGCTCAACATGTTCATTTCAAACTGAATAAACATGTTTTTAAATCTATAAATAGACGTTAATGACGCAGCTTGTTTTTATCTGCTTCGTCCTCTAAATTCCGCAGTGGAATACTGAATGATTGGAGGAATAAATAAATATTAAAAGGTACAATTTGTCACATCTGAGCAGTAATGCTTCGTTATCTTGCAAAGAGCCATTCAGTCAGTCATTGAAGGTTGATTTCATTCTGCTTTTCTTATCTGTGACTGCAGCAGCGATGGCAGTCTGAGCTCACAGGTACAACATCCAACACCAACGTGGATGAAGGATTAAAGCTAAATAAAGTTAGACAACCAGCACCACTGCCAGCTCTTAGCTCTGCCTCCCACCTAAATACAGACAGGACATCCCAGAGGAACCATGCATGTCACATTGACTTACCACCAAGGAGGCTAAAATCCACAGGGGAAGTGAGTCAATGAAGGAGAATGAGGTATGTACAAATCGATAGAATGACACAGTGCCAAACAAAAGGGTTTTCACAGGCGTCTGTGCAGTTGAGCAATAGAGGAAGTCTAAGTGGGATACAGGGAGAGTTATGGCAACCAAAGGCTATTTGAGGAAGTTTCATTCGTGGATCCGTGGGTGAAGAGTAAAATTATTCTTTCATGGCGAGAAATATATCTAATAAAACAGATCCTCATGAGGCATTGTGTGGACGTAATCTTATCAAATCATGAATTGAATTAGCTGTATAAAAAAATACATTATCACTGAAATAACTGGAATTAAGTGCATTTGGTGACTGTACTACATAGAGACTCGGCACATATTTACGTATAACATTTTTCTAATAAACATGGAAAACAATACAAAACAAATGAGGATTAACCAAGAGAAATTAAACATGAAATAAAGAACAAAATAATCTGCTGAAAGAGCGATCAGTTAAGAAATTGAAAAAGAATAATGACAAGAATATGTCAAAGGACCAGGGAGATATTCAAGTAACTATTGAGAATAGAGTTGTCAACTTCACAAGCAAGGCGATCTGACACTGCGGACTGGAAACGCGAAACTAAAATAGCATAGGAAAAGAGGTCCTGGTATCATAAACTAGTCTAGAGTGAAAGAGAAAGAAGCGAAATGGAAAATAAATAAAAAACGGATTGGATTAATTGGATTATGACTGATGTTATTTCACTACTCAACTTCAGCTGTTTTTCTCATGCTCATCACATTTCAGCAGGAAGTTTAATGGCTGATAATATTCAAATAAGTAACGGGAAGCTTCAAGGTTTAGTTTCTGAATTGATATAATCCTCATTCATGATTTTAACCAGTTAATTAAATGCTCCAAACACTAAAATAAAACGTATTCAGTGACCTGTCGTATAGCACTGTACAAAAAATACTTTATTGTACAGACACATTTCAATTACTAGGGATTCCCACAAAACTGAGTCGTGAAAGGGAGATCAAGGCTGTGTGATTTATTGGGTGAATTAAACTTCAACGGTCTGAACTGAGGGGGTTTGGCTTTTTTTAATTTGAATTCATCTTGACCATTTAAATGATTTTTTTGAAGACAATACACCCTATCTTTACGAAGGTAAACTCTTATTCTAATATTCTTTATCAATTAGATTGGATTTCATATGTGTATAATTCCTAACATGACCTTATTAAGTCAAATATTAACTGAAGATGACTGCTGCCGGATAAAACATTTTTTTTTTTTTACTTCATAAAGTCAATATAATATTTCTTAAAACACTTGGGTGTGAAGTTATTGTTGTGTATGTCGTTAACACAATGAGTGGTATGGTGGTATCCCAGAATGCAATGTATCCAATATGGGGCCAAAATGTTTGGCCACTATTTAACTATGGGACTCCTCATAAAAATATCTATATTGGTCTTTCGTCCACTAGAAACCGAGTGAACATATTTGCTCATTTCCTTTTTGCTTTAATCATCTTTCATTTCTCAGTTTATGGAGCACTTATTGTGAAAGATCAGAAACCTTCTATGGTACAAGGCCAACACTAAGGGTGTCTTGGTTGGAGCTGCTGCAGAGGTCGGTGTAATTACAACAGCACACTCTTGGCAGCGTGAAGCCTCAACCATTTCTACTGAAATAAAAATGGTTTAATACACGTTTTTCACGCATTTGGCGCTTTTTAATAAGTGACAAAATTGTCCATTTTAAATCAACCTGGTGATTGATGTCGAGGGCGCGAACACAACCCCCTGTTTAAGGAGCAGGCTCGATATTAAGGAAAAGCTGTAGGGTTTGCAAAAGTGTGCGACAAAAAAAAAAAAACCACCGGCAGATCAGCTCCTTTCCACCGCGAGTTTGTGTTTCGAGCGGCCGCCATCATTAGGAAGCAGGAGAGCGGGGCACGAGCTGAGAGATGGATAACTACGTTAGGCACGGCAGACAGCCGAGCAGGGAAGGAAGTAAACAGGTCAGACTCCTGGCACCCTTCTGGGCATCTCAAGCAGAAATAGCCGCGGTTATCGCACCCTTCCCCCACACTAATAATGATTAATAGAAACCTTGGGATGTCCTGTACTTAAGACTTACAGTAGTATTACATCACACGTGTTCACAAACTGCAAGAGGGAAAAATAATGAATTTTCCGTCAGTATGTTACGCAAGAGCCTTGGTAAACCTTTTTGTGCATTCTTGAAACCCCTACACACGCTTATTATTTCCTCATGCTGAGGATGTAAAAACCTTGAATTGAATTATACAAAAGCTAAATTTATGTAAGGAAAAACTCCTCCGTCGTGCATTTATTTAATGAAGTGCATTGTAACCCATTCGAGTTGTCTGCTGAATTACAGTCATTTCTGAGATAATGCACTTTGTGCGTTTCACTTTGTTAAATCATCTCTCCATGTTTTCACACGGAATAATTTCCGTTTCTGGTTTCTGCAGTGAATAATATAAACACAGTATAACAGCTTTGAGAAGCATTTCAATGTTTGATTTTTTTAAAAGAAATACAGCTGCGTTGAATCATAAGCACCTTTAAAGCGATGGTATTTAAATTACGATGTGAAAAGCTTTTGTCTAAATTGTACTCTGAAAAATCAAACTTAGAAATTCCATTTGTTGCTTAAAATTTTCATCACTTTCCGGATACCAACGTTTATTTTTTATATCGGCTAATGCATTTTCTCTATCTTAAAAGACAAAGGTAACAAGTGAAGGTTAAAATAATCTTAACGGCTTTACAATTAACATATTAAAGTTCAGAACTTTTGATGTGTTGTTGGAACTTGAATTGTAATTACATTTTTCATTAAGAAAAAAAGTATCTGCACAGGTGTTGCTTAGGTAGAATTTGTTAAAGTAAAGGATTTTTTTTTATTTTTTGGGGGGGTGAAGTAAATTAATATTTATGTTGTTCTGGTGACTTGTGTTTGAGTGATATGTTTATTTTTAGTACCTCAAATAAAAGACTCTTGTTTCTACCCCCAGTCCAATTGGATTAATATCAGATACAATCACTCAGCAAATACTATATTTATATTTTAAGTTACAAGAGACCTGCCTTATAAGTCGAGTAACCACACATAAAAAAACTTCCTTCACATATCCCTCGACGGACTGGCAAGATCACAAAACATAATAATAAAAAGGTAAGGTTAAATTTCAGTGGTGTTGCTGTCACAACAATAAAGAAGTGGCCCAAATCATCTTGCTTGTTTTAGCAGAAGTTGAATGGGTTTTTCTCTCTCCTTCATGAGTTTTAGCAGCTGGTTAGCTCACTGGGTAGCGATGGTTCACTCAGGGTATCACCTGTTTGAACTCCTCCCCTCAGGCCAGAGACTGAGATCAACCAGGACCAGAACTTCAAGGGTCAAGAACTCGCTCACACATCTGCTGCATCATGAACACCCCATAATAGCTCAAGCACCCAGCAGATAGATAGATGGATGGATGGATTATATCATACAGAGATATTGTATATATATATATATATATATAAGTGTTATATATAAAACATTGTCAACTGAGTACCTTAATTGTGTTAAACTTTGTATTGTTTTTCCTCTACAACACATTTTTTTTTAATTCCTGTTTTATTTTTACATTTCTAGCAGAGCACGTTTTTCTGGTTTGGATTCTAATTTTAATGTATGTATTCCAGTGAATGATTGAGTAGTGATGGGTTAATGATGCCACATGGAACATCTAATGAGGTATCATAATACAGTGTCATTGTTTTGATAGCCATTGGAGCTGTCTCGCCTGCAGTTGATACAAAACTCTGCAGCGAGAATTCTCATCTGATCTAGTAGAAGAACTCACATTTCTCCGATCCTTAAATCTCTTCACTGACTTCCAGTTTCTTTCAGGATCAATTTAAAAATCCTGGTTCTTACTTTCAGATCTATTAATGGTCAGGCTCCTCCTTACATCAGTGATCTGATCCAGCCTTACACCCCAGCTCGGGCTCTGAGGTCTGGATCAGAATTTACTGATGGGTTCTCGCACACGGTTCAGTGCCAGAGGAGAGAAATCCTTCTAGGCTCCTAAGCTTTGGAACGATCTTCCTCTCTCTTTGCGCTTGATGGATCTACTGACTCCTTCAAGAAAAATCTTAAGACATTTTTATTTGTGAAGGCTTTTCCTTGATTTTCTGGAACTCCTGTGTTCTCTGTGTTTTTCTGGGTGTTATCTTGACCTTTTTAGTATATATTTTATTGAGTATTGTTTTGATTGTTTAAGCGCTTTGTGACCCTCGTTTGGAAAAGCACTCTATAAATATAAATTAATTACTTACTTACTTACTCTTGGCTTTATAATATTTGGCTCAAATCGGCCAATTTACTGAAACCTGGAATCATTTGCAAACTAAGATTTCCATCTAGTGGCCTTTCAAAATGAAGACACTGTATCATCTTTACTACACAGCTGTTTCATGAGGCCTTATCCACCCATCACTAGTAACCAGTGTGGACCCTACTTGGGCAACTCTCCTTCGTATTACATGTGTCGACTAGCAAAAGATCTAAAAAGAAAAAAAAAGAAATCAGTAAATGTCAATATAATAAAAATGTTTGTTCTGAATTTCTATCTTGATTTACTATCATTCTAAGATGCAAGCAATGTCATTGACCTTATTTTCAAGGCATACATGGAGATAATTTAAGCTAAATCTATTTATTCCAAAGCGTAGATGGGACTTCTTAAATGACAAAAGTGATCACAGATTAGATGCGGCCAGTCATCAACGCGTCCATGTCAGGAATATATTTGTTTTAAATTGAAAGTGCTGGTGAAGCCTGGGTCTGTCATGTTCAGGGCTGCCTGGGAACCTCTGGGAAATAAACAAACCTCTCCCTCCACCGAGAGAGAAAGATTAGAGGTAATCAACTCTCCTCGCAACATTCATCCCGCCCATCTCTGCTTCTTGATACACTTTGTTTACAATGAAGGACAATCCATCATGGAGTGGGCAAGCTGACAACAGGGAGACCTCAATAGACTAAGTACATTGTGGAGATGTCAGCCATCTGTGAAGCAATATAGTGACGTTGTTAGACGTTAAACACAACAGAGAATAAACTCATGAAAAAGTGAACCACAAGCCGCATGCACTTGTATGTATTCACGGCACGTATGATTGGAAACCTTTAACCTGGACAAGAGCTCAATAGCAACTTCACGTGTCATTGGACATTAGATTGAGGAGTGTTACATCTTGTTACATGTTATTGCATTTCCCTGACTGCAGCGTAGATTAATGCAGATTTCAGTGCTCTGTGGAAACCCCTGGGACATTAGAGAGCGACCTATTGAAGGAACGGTGCAGGAAACAGCGGGAGATGCTGGTTATGGAACTGCAGGTGAAATATGTGGATGGAATCATTAAATCTTTAATACTGAAATTATATTTTTATAGTAGCAAGCCAATAATCTGACTCAATCTACTTACTTTTTTTAAGCACTTAACATAATATATAGAAGTACCCCTCACATGTTTTGCTCATGAACAACCAATACATGGATCTGAACTGGCTGAATTTATTATAAAAAAAAATTATTTGTATTTCAACATTGAGATCTCTGGTTTGCTTAGTTTTTTCCTGACAGTTGGCAGGGGCAGTTCCTGACTGGATTTGGCAAGAATCATGGCTTTCAATCAGCCCAGCCCTGTTTAGATGCTGGGCTTTCTGTAGTCCGGCGTCAGCTCGTTATTTAGTCCCACCTGATAAAGCATGACCTCCTTGTTCTTTCTGATTGCTGGATCACCTTTTTTATTAAGACCATGTTATTCCTGGCAGTTACTCTGTCAGCCTTTTTTTATAACTCCATTTTGTTTTTCATGTTTATTTTCTTTCTTTCTTCCTCAGTGGATTGTGCATCTGGCTGCCACCTTGTCTGGATTTTCCGGGTTATATGTTAATTGGACTTGGTAAGAAAGTTGCTGAGAGGAGATCACTGTACAAACAACTGTCCATCATGGATGATGACAGTCATCCTCTGAACACTGTCATCAGTGAGCAGAGAAGCAGAATGAGTGCACGAATGCTCCTTCCCATGATGCAAAACAAATAGACTCAAGGACTCATTCATTCCTTGTGCTATTCAATTGTACAATTCTGAGTTTGGGGGCAGGAGTGGAGTAAAAGTATCAGGATGTTCTGTTCTATGTTAATCTTTGTATCCTTTGTCTTGTTATTTTTCTTTAGTCTATGTTCTTTATCTTTAGACTTAGATTGTATCATCTTGTTCTTTCTCTTTATTTCTTTTTTATGAAAAATTGCTGTATGTTGTGGATAATTTGGGAAAAAAAAACAATTTCCCAAAGGAGACCTCCTGGGGTATCAATAAAGTTCTACCTAACCTAACCTAACCTACCAGTCGCTACATAGATACACACTTTTGCCTATTTCTTGCAAATGGAAAGGATCTTGGAAAATGAAAGGATTACGCTGAAAATAATCCCAACCCTTGGTTGTCACTAGGGTGAGTAAAAATAGCAAGATATTTTGAATTATTTGAGAACTATCAATTTTGTGTGTCCCACCTAAAATTACAAAATGGATCAGTCTTGGCCAACAAGACTTGAGTTTGTCTTAATTTAAAGTTTAGTTAGTATAAAGTAGAGTCTAATCTTTCCATTTTCAAGTAGCTTCTGTCTCATACAGATCAAGTGAATAAGAGTCCAACTTTTCTCGCCAGGTAATTAGTGAACAAGTTGCTCGCAACCAGAGCACGGTGCCATTAGAGCAGAGCCGGGGCGTCGCCCGAGGCCGACTGGAGGAAGCTTGACCGACTGTGCTGCACTCTCATGCACCTTCCCCTGCACAGCAGACACCTCCTGTTCCCACTGTGACTGCCAGTCTCTGATAACATCATCTTGGCACGGACGTGACGGTGGAAATGGTTGTAAAGGTTTCATTAGATTTTGAAGAATTCATTTATTTTTGCTTTTAATTTCTCTCCACTCCAACTCCCTGATGTGCCGATGGTCAATTAATCATAACTAAGCAACGGTTTTAGTCTCAATGTCATTCCTGCCTCTTTGTTGCAATATTGCACTCACATGAATAATCCCATGCTTTCGCGTACATCTGCCCTCCTTTAATGACCAATATATTTTCACATCCTGTTCATCTTCTGTAATTAAAACTTAATTCTCTGGCGGCTCGGGCTGAGTGCATGCTTTGCCAGTAAAGCATATTGTGTTGATGCGAGCAGAAAGACAAAACACTACCAGGAAGTGGTTTAACTAGGTAACAAGAATTTTGGCGCCATTTTGCCTCTCAAGGAAAACAAGATGATCTTAAAAGCTTAAGTCTAGTTCTTGTTGCTGACGTGTGCACCAATTCTATCAGCTCCTCAATATTAATATTATGTTTAGTTGTGTAATCTCATCTAGATGGATGGATCAGCCAGCTTTCCTGGGTTGTTAGTTACCTCAAGAGAAAAGGTGAAAGGCTTGGTTATTATTATAACTAATAATTTACATGTGACTACAAAAAATTGATCTATCTTTAAGCCTAACTAAAACAAAAAAAAAAGAGGGGACAAAAATCAATGCAAACAAAGTGCTATAACTCCATAATATTGGTTACTTTTTTCATTTATTATGTAATTATATGTAATAATTCCAATTTAAAATATGAAGGTCAAGCAAAGCAATTTATTAAAAAAATATATATATAATAACTTTACCTACTGTTTTAAATGAATAAAAGACGAGAGAAAGGGTCTTTGAGTTGTATCTACAGATTAACTAAAGATCAAATTGTAATATAACCACCAGAAACATTTTTTATTATTTACACCTCAAGCGGGCTGCATAGGTGGAGTCAGGCGTCCACAAATGGTCCCCAGACCACACTTTGCACAGGCATGAATTGAATGCAGCTTTAAAAAAAAATAAGCCACAGAATAGCATTTATATGATGTAAAAAAAAAATGAATAAAACAAAGTGAAAGTGGTTGAAAAATATATATATATATATATATATACGTATATATATATATATATATTATTTTTTTTAATTACATTTGTTTTATAAGTAGATTATGTACTAAAAGAGTAAATAATTGATAAAAAGCCATTGCGAGCTCTATAATTATAGTGTTAATCTTTATTATATAATAAAAATGGATACTACATTGACAACTTACTTACAAATCTGTGGTAACCACATACGCTAACATGCTTCACTTGAACAGTGGTAAGTAGTTCAAGTAGGCTCATGGTTCATAGTATGGGATAAAAATTGAATCAGAAAAAGTCAGTATTGGTTCTAAAAAAATGCAAATAACACAGATAAATCACGTTTAAAAACTCTTTTTTAATAAGAATAACATATATCAATGTAATATTTATCAGATTTTGGGAAAAACAAGATATAAATAATGTTTTCTTTATATAAGGAAAGTCTTAATGTAACAATTTATGATGAAAATGATAAATTAGGATATAACACTGTAAATGAAATTGAAGCTATCAAAACAAACTTGGCCAAACTGACCCTTCACTGTTGAATCCAATATATTTATTTTCCTTTATGCCCATAAAAGATTAAATCCCATCAGTTTGCTCTAGTCGGGAGAATTAAACATGAGTGTTGCGTGATTTTATCCTTGCATCTGCGGGACCCGTGTTGTTGTTGTTGTTCTGATAAATGATAAGCAGCTACTAGTGTGTTCTCATTGTACCACCTCACTGTCGTGCTCTCATGCTGTGGATTGGACAGTGTGACCTTCCCATCATTCTGCTGCTGGAAGAAAAGCGAGCTCCACAGGGAACACTTGTGTAACAGCAATCAGAGAATAATTCTGTTTAATGTTAAGAGTGTGATACGGTTGAGAAGTAGCTTAGGTTAGTATTATTATTAGTTACACCTAACCTAACCTAGCTTACACCTTTGTGCGAAACAGCTTGACGAGTACATCAGGAGGGAAATTGGGTTGAGATTTTCTCATCGCCATAACGACTGTCGATATTTTATTCCCCTTCATCAATCATTTGAAATAGTTGTAAAAGAAACTGGATATCCTCGCTAAGTTTTTCTTATCAGTCCTCCACTAGCTTACAATGGTTTTACTCGTGTCTCCTTTATAAGTGTTTTGCATAAGTTGGACCATAGTTCATGTACTAGTTTATTGTTTTACCGAATGTGAACTGATCGTCGTGTAATAACTTTTCTGTGTACACGTTCATGTGTAGCGGAAAAACAGGCAATCTGGCGAATATCAGCCACTTGAAACCATGGTTCCTTACACTTCAGAATTGGATCACCGGATCATGAAAACTTCAGTTATTTACTTCTCATATGCCCACTTTTATGCACGATTCACTTTTTTAAATTTATTTTAATGATCTCATTTCATTGTTATCTATTTAATTTATGCTATTTTACACTATAGTCAAAGACACCACATAGCATTTTTATGTTGTTTTTACAAGAAACGTTTTCTGAGTCTGGTATGGCGATACAATCTGAAGCTTACATTTAATGTAAAAATTATGAAATATTTGAGGAAATGGCTTGTAGCATATAGAAAAAAAAACAACTATGAACTGGTTATTTTTTGGAGCCCTGAACTTTGTTTTTTTACTACTATGAACTAGTGGTTTTTTTCAATTGTAAACTGAATTTTTAACTAATTTCACATAGAAAATGAACTTTTCCATCACTGTCTACTAGTGACATTGGAGCTAGGTTCTCAAAGTTAATCACAGCGATAGATTGGGGGCAACTCCAAACGTTTGAGTTCATAGATGAGTTAAATATAGTAAAAAAGTAATCCAGCACATTCATCCATTCGTATAAAATTTTTGTCCTTCACCCCCCCCCCCCCTAAATTACTTTTATTCTCCTTTAGTTAAGATCAAATTTACAAATGAATTGGATTATTTACAAATTCAACCCTGTAAATTTCTTATACTTATTTTCAATATACATAATGTAATTTAAAAGTGTTGAATGTGGATTGCTGATGAGCAACAACAGTGATTAAAAATATTTTTATTGCAAATAATTTATAAATATATGGACAAAATATTGGGTAACATAACATAAAAAGCATATTATGTGACATAAGTACATGAAACATTTGATTTTAGGTATCAAACAGTAAAATTGTGACTTTATAGCAATGTCTTTCCCTAAAGTAAAATCTGAGTGAAACAATCAAACAATATTAAAATGTTGTCAATCAACACAATTATAAATCATTTATATTCTCTATCAAATAAAGGTAATAGAGTCATATTCAGCATGTGTTTAAGCAGTGTCTACACATGACTAAAAACTCATCCCACCTGGGCTGCCTTTAAAAAACGACTGAAAAATATAATTGAAATCCATATTCGAACTACCCTCGAGAAGAAGAGGAGACATTTTTGGTTCACTGTTCTCACCGAAATCCCAGCTTTCGTCTGTCTGTGTGGGCGAAATGAATATGTTTTGTTTTACACTTTGTGAAGTGACCCTTGAAATCCATTCGCTCATGCGATTATGAGCAGGCGACTCACACTTTTTGTGTTGCATACATTCCCAGTGTCGTTCTTAGACCGTCGGCTCTCCAGGCTGTTCCGATGACTTTCAGGAGACAGTGGTTTTAACACTGGAGCCGGGCCAAATGAGCGCGGGCTGAACTAATAGCAGCCCGAGGTCTATTTCCATGTACAGTACTTTCTCAAGGTCATCTGCAAAGGCTTTTGCGAAGCGATAGGCTTATCTTCTCCTCGAGCAAGACTGGCTCCTCCATTAATCAACCAGTGTTAGTTACAGCGGCGAATCTGCAAGTGGGCAAGTCAAGGTTTGTGTTCACATGTAGACATATGCACATAATTTAGTCTGGAAGTCTTGGTGTGTGGCTGCTTCATGAGCCTTTCCCTGACTGACTCATTTGTTTGGTTGATCACAGAATTCAATTTCTTAGTCAAGAACACAGAGGAGAGAAATCCAAATTAAAAGTTAAATCTAGTTTCAAATAGAAAAATGGGCAAAATATCGATGTTAGAAATGGAAGAGATCAGGATGTCGTGGTTCATGATCCACGCTTCTATGCCTGAGGCCATTTTCAAAAAGTTTGTTCCAGTGCTCCATTTTTTAACCTTTGTCTTATCTGAGATGAACCAGTGGCCCGGAAACCAATGTGTTTTGCGGATCCTTAGTGAGTTGGTAAGTAAGTAAGTAACTAAAGGTTATTTGTTAAGCGCCTATGTAGACCAGGGTCACAAAGCGCTTTAACGATCAAAAACAAACAGTAAAATATATACTTTTCAAACAAAGGAGTTCCAGAATATCAAGGAAAAGCCCACAAAAATAAGATTGTCTTAAAGGAGTCAGTAGACTCTATCAAAAGCAGAGGGAGAGGAAGATCGTTCCAAAGCTTAGGAGCAACAGCCTGGAAGGATTTCTTTCCTCTGGTCCTGAACCCTGTTCAGGGACCATTGGTAGATTATAATCCACAGACCGAAGAACCCGAGCTGGGGTGTAAGGCTGGATCAGATCACTGATGTGAGAAGAAGCCTGACCACGATTAGCTCGGAAACTAAAAAACGGAATATTTTAATTTATCCTGAAAGAAACCGGCAGCAAGTGATGAGTTTTAAGCATCGGCGAAATGTGAGTTCTTCTACTAGAGCCAGTCAGAATACTCGCTGCAGAGTCCTGCCATTGGGTCTCAAAGGAGAACGACCCCCCTGGCTCCCAGCAATACACAGCCAGGTCACTATGACCCACAGATAAAACAAGGCTAAAGGTGCCACTCTTACTTCCAACATTTCTCTTCCTTCATATGAATTAATGATCGTGACCTATAGACTAATTATTCTGTCTTATTCCTCTTTGGATACTTTTTTTAAAACTTTTTTGGTCTGTTCATTTGGTTTTGTTTGTGTCATGGATTTTGAAAACTGTAAGTCCTGCCTTCTTGTGATTGTCCTGCTTTTTGGACCTGGTTTTTATGATCCTTGAACTGTTCCCCATTTTTATGTAAGGATGGATGGATGGATGGATGGATAGATACTTTATTGATCCCAAGGAGGAGGAATTCCTTTGTCCATCAGCAAAAATCCATCCATCCAAACAAACATCCATAAATACATGTAAAAACAATCAAATAAAAAGTAAATACTATCAAAATAAATACATACAAACGTATGTAAAGACATAATTGAATAAAGAATTTGCCAACAAAAAGTAAAAAGTGCATGTCAAGCATTAGCATGAGGGAGACATGTGCAACTTATGGCAGAAAGAACAAAGGATGTCTTCAAGTGTTCCGTTCTGCAGTGCATGGAGAGGAGCCTGTTGCTGCGGTTACTCTCCTGAGCTGCCATAGTGTCATGCGAAGGGTGACGATTTATTAGATTTAGTTATCTATGCTATCCCACCACATGTCATTTGCAGCTTGTCCTTGTCAACCCTGGACTGTTCAATGTCTTCTGCATTCCCATGTATCATGTCCAGATTTCTGCTCTTTGCAAATTACTACACCTGATAATAAGACATATTACTTCTAATGACTGAGGTTACTTTCTGTAACTATGAATTTGGGTTAAATTTTAAGCACTAAACGGGCACCATGAATAGGTAGTAGTTGTCAATAAAAGAAAGGTTTGCCAAAAAACATTTGACATGTGGGTTTGTAGCATCGTTACCGTCAAGTACTAACTGATTAGGCGAAAGTAAAACAACAGGAAATTGTCATTGGAATTTAAGTGCAACATGAGTTTCCTGTACTTACAATTGTCGCCTTCGTATTTCACAAAGAAACACAATTCCAGTATGATTGTAATTAAACCAAACAAAAGCTGCACTTTGCTGTTACCACACACAGGAAGACAAGAGGGATGAGAGCAGAGAATATGATAAATGAATGTAGGAAGTCTGGTTCATTCATTGACAAGACAATTGCCAACTCTTCTGTATCTCACATGCTCTCTCTGTCACTGTCTCAAAATGTAATGTACTGTGAAATAGAGCGTGCTTCACTAAGCCCCCTCCTTTTTTGACTGTATACTGTATAGCAATGCCATTTCCCCTCTAAAATCCTGCTTTTCATATATTTAATAAAACAAATATTAGACATAATTAAGGCGTTTCTCCTTTCCCATGAATAATAGTGTGGTATTAAATACTTCCTTTTCAAAAAGCAATTCCTGGACCAGCTGCAGTCGCTTAATTGATTTTGCTCTGTCGCCAGTTACATATTGAGTGATTGATTGATCTATTGATCCTTTTAGAAGCTTTTTACAGCTAGCTATCAGGTGTTTTTCTTTTCAATCAATCCCAACTATTTGTCGCTTGAAATCACACAAAGACAAATTGAGATAAGAGCGAAATCCAAAACGAATAAACAAAACCGGTTCCTATTTATGATTAAAAGAAATGAGTTTCCACTGAGGAAAAGGCAGGAAACCGAACTGGAGGCGGTGACGGAGATGGAGAGGATCAGGGATGAGTCAATCAGAGGAACAGCACATGTTAGATGTTTTGGAGATAAGGTCGGAGAGGCCAGATGGTTTGGACAGAGGAGGGATAGTGAGTATATTTGTAGAAGGATGCTGGGGTTGGAAGTGCCAGGCAGGAGGTCTAGAGGAAGACCAAAGAGAAGGTTTATGGATGTAGTTAAAGACAACATGAAGTCGGGTGGTGTGAGAGAGGGGATACACAGAACAGGGTTAGATGGAGGAGGTCGATTCGCTGTGGCGACCCCTGAAGGGAGAAGCCGAAAGGAAAAGAAGAGTTTGCAAAATGTGCTGAGAATATATCGAGGACTTCTTTTCTAAAATAGTGGTCCTTGAACTAGTATCCTGCGGACTTGGTACTGGTCAGTTTGACATTTGTTATAATAATGATTTCTGTTTGAATAATAGTTATTTTGTTAATTGTTTTTTATGGATCTGATTTTCTACAGGTTGAGTGACATTTAGCTGTAGCTATTTACACTGCAAGGGGCTTGTTTTGACCAGATGCATAAACAAAATCTAGTAAAAATCAGAAACTCTATGTGGATGCATTATGTTGTTGAGAAACAAATCAAGAGCTTCTACTAAACAGTGTTAAAGTGAGCAGTGATGATAGTTGCTGAAGTCTCATTAAAAAAACAACACAGTGTTGAAACATGAAACACCTGATGAGGTATCATGATCCAGTGTCTTATTTTGAAAGACCAATACATGTCATTATCTGATCTACTAATTCAATAAAACCTGACTCTGTATCATAATATTTTATTCGGAATTTTTCATGCACATTACGTTGGCTTTTTTGTTGCTCATTCTCTTTTACTTTTGCTCTTTTTATTTCAAGGTCGGTCCGTGAAAAATAAAGCAGACATTAAACAAGTCCAATGTGCATTAAAAGGTCGGGGACCACTGGTGGTGTAGATGTTGACAAATGATCGAAGAATTGAAAGCACTCAAGCTTTGTTTTTCATTACCGCTGGTCCAGTTACCAGACGCGCACTAGTAAGCCATGCGACTCCCAGCGGACTGTTAGGATCTCTAAGAGCCCTGTGTTAGGTCTTGTGTCTCACCAAAGGAATGTATCCACAATCCAAAGTGGTCAGAGGATCTGAATCATTTAGTGTGACAATGTATAAAAACAAACAGGTTACTTCAACCCCTGGATAAAGGAGAAGTATTTTGTAGCTCAGAAATATATTTATAATGAAATATAATTATATGGAGTCATCTCTCCGCCTGCTCAAAAGGACACAATGTAAACCGCGTTAGATTATGGCGCAGGAGGTTTAAAAAGATAGATGGAAGCTGTACGTTACATTTTAATTTAAACTTCTTTGATCATTTCTTTGCGGCAGCAGCCCACATTAAGCTGACAGGGCGATTCATAGTGCATGTTCAGTTATGACACTTTTGCCACAGGAGATGCTGACACTTGAATGAGGGAGGATTATACTGTTCAAAAGCTTTTCGAGGAATTGTTGGATTAAAAGTGTTGATACGTCACAGTTTGGTTTTATTCATTGATAATATGAGAGAAGGAATGGTCACTTGTTGATGTGACTCATTATGGAATTTGAGGAAGTGGTTGTGGTTTTTTAATTATTCTTTTTGGGATGGGAACATCATTATATGATCAGTGGTAGAAATACTTTTAATTTCAGTGTTCACAGAATCCTCCTCTGCAGCCAAGTCATCATTGATGACCTGATACCTCCACTAGTCTTTCATCCCCCTCTCCTCTATTCAACCAGTATTAAACAGAAACTCGATATTTATTGGATTGACAAGACTCCAATGATGAAGTCAACATTAACACTTGACACAAGAACATTTGTTATTGTCAACTTTCATGTCATCGTCGGAGCATTTCTCTCGTCTCTACAGAACAGCAAAGTTGACTGCTTCGTCTTTCTTTCTTTTTCTTTCATCTGTTCATATTTTTCTTGGATCAGATGCGTGCATCGCAGCTTTTCACCGTACCAGATCAGATTTTCGAGGCTATTTTCAGTCTGCAAAAATTGCAGGTTGTTTCATTTTTCTTTCGCAAACATGAAAATCGATCTGCGAATTGCAGACTGCAGACGGGTATTTCGCACACTGATGATGTAAAAGCTCTATGTTTTCTGTTCATACCATGCATCTCTAAAGATGATACCAATGCTTTAAAATGTTTATTCACAAAACAAACTGACGTAAAAGATAAGAACATTTGGGAAAGTATTGGTAAAAGAGGTTTTGGCTGGGAAAAAAAAGTCTGCTACCCTCACGATCTGACCTTGGGTTCAGTATGATCTATTTTTTAGCTTCGTACAGAGGTTGCTTACTGCTCAAAAGCTCCCCGCCTCACAATTAGTCTCAGTAAACTTTGGTTAAATTCTCCTCTACATTCCTTACCACAGATTTGGCACATCAACTTATTGCAGTGCCTGCTACCCACTGTTTTTGGAAAAGTTTTGATTGGATGGTTATTAAGACCAGTTTTAGCAAGTGATGAAACTTTTATTTTTTTTGTTACTGACCTCTTGGTGGATTTCAGCGGAGAACCTCTGGAGCTAATGATAACCTGAGGGATTAACATCGCAGAAACCTCACAAAAAATCCAGACAATATGCAAGAAATATCACATACTTCTCCGTCTGTTACTGTACTAAAGTTGACTTGTAAGTTGGCGGCTAAAAGAAAACTTGTGACGCTGCACTGTTCACGGTTGATCTCCGATCTATGTCCTTCACTTGTGAACAAGACGCCAAAGTACTTGACTCCCAATTTTTTGCCCACTGTTTCATTAAAGTATAAACCTACTAAATAAATCCTGATTCTACCCCAGATTATCGAAAACTCGACACAAGCGTGACAAAGATGAGGCTTGAGCAGCAGATCGACTGTCCTTGGATGTCCCTCGGGGTTGTCATGATCACGTCTTAATGGAGTAGATATGTTCCTGTAAAAGCTTTCACTCCACAGAGGCAGAAATGGCCTCATCAATAGCTCATGCAGAGCTGTCAGTGTATTTGTGGCAGAAGGAAATTGTTCACATTTACTTTTGAAGGAGAACTTTCACTGAAAGCTGCTTGAATTCAATCTCAACTGATTCTTTAAATGTTGAGTGAAAACGGTAATGTTAAAAAAAAAAAAAACTCAAGGATTTTCACAAGCATTTGGGTTCATCTGAGTTATGCAGAGGCTTGTAATTATTTGATTCCTATTTGATCTAAGAGCAGATCTTCTAATTGCCATCTGTCTTTGTGTTTCTCCTTCAATGAAAAGTTCTAACCTCAGTTGGCTTTTTTTTTTTTTAAATGAAGTTTTGTTCGTGGAGAAATGAGATGGTAACTGGTACATTTCCATGAAATGTTTGGGTCAAAAAAGGTCAAAATAGGATTTAAAATCAGGTAAATTAACCCATGGATTAATAATCCCCAAACAGCAAATGTTTATTTAAAAACGGTTTTGCGTTTTTCGTGTTTCTCTGGAGATGGAATCTTGTTTACCACAACCACAACAATTCTGCTGTGATTGGTCAAACATTGAGGTTTGTCACTGCGTATAATCAATGCTGGAAGCTCTGCTCTCGTAACCTCTTGTTTGCTGAGATTTCAGACGGGTAAGAACTTAATCAAGTAAGAAGTTCAAAACATGGTCATGACGAGGGAATTACTGCATATTGGAGAGGAAGACTCAAAAAACATTTGAATCATGTGCTTGTGTCAGGACAGTTGGGTTTTCACATTAGTTGCCCTTTAAATGTATAATTGTATTAAGTACTGTATTTCCGTCTTTGATCTGAAATGACCAGGAAAGCAACATCAAATTAAAACTTAATGTTTGGATTAGGTAAGATTAGATTGACTTTATTAATCCCTCTGGAGATCTCCTTCATGTGTTTTCAAATGTTGTATTGCTGTTAAAAACTTGTGGTTCTGCCATATAATTAAAACCTATATGTTTAAATCCCCTGTTGTTAATTATATTCCCAGTTAAGCATGTTTTTCTTAATTGTTGAATCATGGATGACATTTTATTTATTTAATTGTAAGCTGCAAATGTATTAAAAAATAAAATGCAGTGAAATTATCTTCTTGGCAGAGGTATGCATATTATTGTCACCTTTTATCGGAACAAACTACCTTCTCTCTGAGGCGTGTACTGTGATTATAACATTACACTGTGCCCTTAGGCTCCAGTCAATAAAAAAGAAGCTGCTCTGCATCTGATCCTGTCTCGGGCTGAGGGGCAAGGACGAGCTAATCCGGTCCGGCAGACAAATGAAGCAGCCTAGATGAGCTTAATATCCCTTTGTTTGCTCTGCTCATCCAACACTTGACAGTAAATGAAGTAAACCCTTTTATCTCTGACGTGACCCTTGAGTAGTTCGGAACGCTTTTGGCCCGAGAGGATAACCCTGGTCAATTAAGGATCTTTGTCAAGAGTCTTGGCCCAGTCATTTGTTGACAAAAACTAGTGTGACCGCCGTAATGAAGTAGAGACTACATAAAAGACCTACCATTGTTGTTCTGATCTCATTTCCAGAACTGCCGATGCTTTGAAGGAACGAGTCGGAGACAAACAGCAACAAAGCAGTTGGCTCCATTGCGCGTGGATACTGTTGTCATGAGAACAGTTACGAAGAGGGTTGGATGAAGAGTAAGCTGCTGCCTTTCATTAGATGAAATAGCAAGAGAGCTTTGTGCGGATATAACCAAGAATAATTGGATTCTAGTGATCTTCTCGAAATGTGACACCGTCATGCTGTTATGAGCTCGGCTCAGCTGCCAAAACCGCAATGACTCCATTAGAGAAAACGAGCCGCTAAGTTGACATCGTAGGCCGCTGACAGGTAAGTGTTAGACACTTTGACAGCTTGGAATAAGCATCTTAGCGGCACATGCCCAAGTTCCACTTCGGGCCTGAGAGGAAAACTGTAAACAAAAGCTTTAACGCAAACACAAGCTAAACCTGATGTCCATTATTGATCTTATAAGTGAGTCATTAAATAAAATAATGGACATTGGAATGACATTTGATTTTAATCCATCTTCGATGCAAACAAAATCACATATGTGGCAAAAAAAAAAAGAAGAAATAGATGTTAGCAACATGGAAGTACTATAACAGGTTATTTTGACTAAAAGAAGGTGTCATGAGACTTGACCATTATTTAAATGCAACAAGAAACAAATACTTTAACTCAAAAAACATTTTAAATAAATTATAGTTCAGTGATGGACCCTGCAACTGTCGGGATTATAATTTTTGCATAAATCCTTTGTTATTTTATATCTCGTGTTAAACTATTTATTCATGTTTAATATGTTCAATTGAAGTGTATACATTAATTTATTTAACGTCATTTCTTGATTGATAATATTGCTACAGTAAGTCAACAAGCCACAGATAAAGGAGCACTAGCAAAGCGTTTATTTTAAGAAAATTGAAGAAGAAGATCTTACGAAAAGTTAAAAAAATTATTTCAATCTCAGAGTGCCATCTAGTGGCCTTTCAAAATGAATACACTGTATCATGAAACTAGTACTACCACAGCAAGCTAGCTAGCTAGCTAGCTCTTTTATGAAGTCCCCTCGACCACTAAACCTATCCTTTTCAAGTTGCAATTGATAGACAAGTACTATAATTATATGTATTTTTATATTTCAAATTTACTGAATCTATGATTTGGAACTACAGGACATGAACGTAACCCTCAAGCTAGTTCCCATTTGTTCTCGGCCACCCTCTCTTAAACCACCTCCGATACCAAGACAGCAGCTAATTTAAGCAAAAACATTGTAATACATTGAAAATCGAGTTGATATCACTAATCCCTAGCTGGAGGAATTTAATAATAAAAAATAATTATTTAAAAAAAACTAATAATTGGATGTTCTACTTCCTCTTCCTCTAGTCATTCCGATGAATCACCAGACAGGGCCTTCGGTCTGTGGAAGTAAACGAAGCTCCACAATTGAACCATCGTCCTCCTGATGCAGGCAAGTGCCTCGACGCGTCCGAGCGGCGGTTACTAACATGTATCCCTTTATGTCTTTGGTTATTGCGATGTGCACTAACGGCTGATACCAAGCTCCTGCAACTATTGACTGACTCTTGATGATAGCACTAATTTAACCGACGTGGCCACTTGAGCAAAAGCAAAAACAATTACACCAAACATTATTCTGCAAAAGCCCACATGCTCCATGGCTGTAAGCGCACACTCAGCATATTTTCGCGGAGGAGCGGCAGGACTGAAGAGGATGCTGGTACAATTCCTCCCCCACAAAAACAATTATCATTTAATACATGATCAAAATATTTGCAACAAAGTTCCACCACGCTCTTATCCCCTTATTACATGTTAGCTTGTATACATAAAGGAAAGCATGTCTCAAGTGCAACACCAGCGCTAAACAACCTATTAACAGTAGGTTGGAACAAGAATAGTAACGGTGATTACTAGCAAATCTAATAAAGATGTTTATTGTTTAAAACCTCTCAAAAAAAACGGCCGCTACAGTGAATGTGTCAGAAAAACCCCAACCATATTCAGCATCTTCCTTTTAGCTCACAGTAGAACCATTGTGTTTTGTTTTAATATTAATTCAATTTTACTTTATTTAATAGCCATTTAGACAACTCTAAGGCTTCTGGGTAACAATGCCGTGTGTTTAAATGTGTTCGTTGAATTACAGTATTTTTTGAGAATGAGAATGAATAGTTTTATTTCGGTTACAATATAAAATGCTTAAGTTATGAGCATTTCATTGGCAATTATTACCATACAGACTTCCACTTAACAATTTGTCACCAAAAAACTTTAAACAAACTCTGTAACCTAAAAAGATAAAAGGCTTAGTTTTGTGTATATTTTGCAATCCATGAAATAACCCAAAATATAAATTATACAAAGCAAAAGAAAACACATAAAAACTAAACAAAATTCACTAAATTCTTTCAATGTTTTTTTTTTTTTCCTCAACAGTGTTCTACCCAATTACAGTTTTTCACTAAGTCCATTCAATAATTTATCTCCCAAAAATGAAACACATCTATATTTAACATTAGTTCTCACTTTACATATTTCAAAGACACACAGCCCTCTTAAATTATATATTTTTTTTTCTTTCAAAATCAAAACAAAACAAAAAAACAACCAGCTTACTTCAGTATATATTTTTTTGTGTAAGTAAGTAAGTCATTTTTATTTGTATAGCACTTTTCCAGACCAGGGTCACAAAGTGCTTAAACAATCAAAACAATATTCAATAAAGTATATATTTTAAAGATCAAGATAAAACTGATAACACAACAGGATTTCCAGAAAATCAAGGAAAAGCCTGAACAAATAGAAACGTCTTAAGATGTTTCTTAAAGGAGTCAGTAGACTCCATCAAGCGCAAAAAGTGCATAGTACTATTACTCATTTATTCATTTTCTGTGTCGCTTAATCCCTTATGGGGTTCATGGGGGGGCTGGAGCCTATCCCAGTTTCATCGGGCGTGAGACACCCCGGACTGGACGCCAGTCTGTCGCAGGGCACACAAAGACACACAACCATTCACACAACAGTCATACCTATGGATAGTTTCTGTGGGAGGAAACCGGAGTGCCCGGAAGTAAACCCACGCAACACGGGGAAAACATACAAACTCCACACAGAAAGATCACAATTGGCTTCTCCCGACCTGGAAGCCAATCTGCAACCTTCTTGCTGTGAGGCGTTCGGGCTGACCACTGCGCCACCTAGTACTATTATAAAAATATATAAACATATAAGTTCATATATTTATTTAAGATTAGTGGCATTTAATACATAAAAAAATGTTTTTGTGAAATAGTGACAACTGTCACACACACAACGACCACAAGTGGAAGCAATTCCTAATGTATAAACCAGAAAAATCAATTCCCCACGTTATTTTAATCAAATGTTGATCCGCTCAACCCTACCTTTCTATCCAAGTCAATATTGACAACCAAATCCTTCTAAGGTCGATGCTAAAGAATGTTGGCAGCACTCGTAAATCATAATCAAAGCAATGTTTAAACGTTATTTATCACCAGCAAATCAGTTCAGCCAGCCCTCAAAGTTGAGAGGCTGTTGTAATTATTTAAATGGTGCAAAAAGAATCAATATGCGTCACATTTTCTCTTCAGGGCATAGCAAGTGTTGCATGTGTTGGACTCACCATACACACTCCTGGTGTTTGTAATTGATGTTTCGTAAATGATTTAAATATTCACATTGTTCTGGAAAACAACTTCCAGAATGAAGCCTTATGTTGTTTCTTTTCTCGTAGGGAGTGTGTTTTTGTTATGTTTTTGATTACTGTTACTTACGAATAAACTAATGATTTCAAGGTCTCCCTTCGGTGCTTGTTGTTTCATGCAAATCAATGTGTTGCAACTATTGTTTTTATAAACCATGTACACAGAAACTCATTTCATTACATTTCTAGCGATTGGAATGATAAGAGTTTCCATAAAAAATAGCATTGAATATGAACAAAAAAAAACAAAAAACAATTGGAATTGCAACGTTTATTCTGTAATGTTGTTTCTTTATAAAAAATATTGGTAAGTTCCTTGTGTTTTTTACTGTACATGAACTTTTAACCTCCTGGTGGTGCATGCATGTTACTGTTCCTTCACAAATGGGACTTAGACGTTCATTCTGCCTTTGGTTATAACTTGTGGTTTCTGGTTATCAGGGGGAAATTGTTAGTTGACACAGTGTAAGAAGCTGCCGCTCCAACAGGAGGCGAGGAGGAGATTCTTTGTAGCAGATGTCAGGATAATTAGTCCCTTATTAAATTATGCATCAGGAAAAAAAAATAGGCAGATAAATCGAGATCTTACGAAGCTAGTAGTGATAGGTTGATGAAGCCTCATGATACAGCTGTTTAGTGAAGACACTGTATCATGATACTTTACTTCATTATGCCTTTGTTTTCCGTTTTACTTTTCATCACCAGAATCCAAAGGCATTACCTCGGATAAATCATTATTTAATAGATTTTTTTTTTAATGAAAATGGTTTGTACATTGGGAAACAAAGTTGCCCACTAAGTTCTCCTATTTGAAGTAGAAATGGAACCAATACAATCATTACTATGTGGGCTGTTCATCCGTAACCTTGCTAATGCCGACACACACCTCCACCTTTCCCAGATAAATGGGCTGAAATCCCGGGAAATCATCAATCCAATGATCAATGACTCCGTTTTTTTCGGCTGTAGGTGGTAACTTTATTAAGCTTCGAGCAACTACTAAGCTTGAAGCACAATTGTTTCATGCCAATCTTTCTACATAGAGTATAATAAATAATAAATCAATAAATCTTGAATTCATATGTCTGAACAATAACTCGTATGGCTTACAATCAAAAGCATTTCACTAATACACAATTAAAAAAACAGTAGTTGTCAATTCTTCTTCACTTCTTCTTAAACTTCTTAAACTGTACAAGAAAGTCAACACAACGAAAATGTTGTATGATGGGCATCAGTGTTTTATATTGCTTATTTTGTGTGTTATCTTATTTCATACTTTTATTCTGTACTAACACCACAAAATAATCGTATACTGTGTTTATAAAACTGTCAATAAAAGTATCTGATTCCTATGTCAATTTTAGCATTATAACCTCAAAAGTATTATTACAACTAGACAATGGTTTAGCATTAAAACAGCCTCTAAATCACATGGGCCAAATTCAATGACCAGGTGCTAAATCTAAAATGAGTTCGACCCTGCTCTTAGTGCTTCAAAGTAATGTCTTATTCGTAATATTAAGTGAGATAAGTATAAGCTGGACCCAAAATAGTTGCTCTTATAGAAAGACCAGCAATGTGAAGAAATTTTGAGACAAAATTAAACCTGCAGGTTGGAAAGATTGTATTTGCCCTTTAAGTGAATGTAATTTATTTCCAGTCACAACACAATTGTATTTTACACTATATTTCTGAAAGAAAAAGGCTGAATTAAAGTACTTTTATCAAATGGAATTAACCACATATAACATTAATATAATTGTATTAATGTTGGTATTGTCGTCTGTTGCATGTGGGAGAATGGAATTTAAGAATTAAGACAAGATGTCTCCGTTCCAGGAACTGGACTAAAGAGTAAACCACCTCTGACCTTGAGGGTAGTTAGTTTGTCAGAAGCTTGTGTTATAGTTGGTGGACGAATGGAATAAGATATTATACGGCTCGCGAAACTGGGATTGTGATATAACTTACCTCTATGTGCCTCAGAAAGGATTCAGATAGAGAGAAACTTGGCTGTCTTTGGGTGTCTTTGACTTTAAACCAAGAATTTGGCGTCAAGTCAGATACCGAACCTGACAATTTCTCTTCTCAGAAGACCACAAATTACATCTTTTGTGACAGATTCTGTGGTCCTTATGGAATATAATCAAGGGGCTGCAGTATGTCCCCTGGCTGGACTATGGACCTGCCACTCTGGATTCAAACTCCAAGTTCCATGTTAATTAATCCAAGTTCAAATAGAAACTGTTAAATCCTGGGTTGTTCAGTCTATGCCGGGATGAAACTCTTGGACTCTGAACTTGCTGGTCTCCGAGTACATCACATGAATAAAACTCATAATATTCTAGGTGTATAGATGACATTAGTATTTTTTCCCCGGCGCTAGATACATTTAACTGTTTCCAATCATTTAGCTACATCGATAACCCGAGCGCCTTTTCCCAGCCGAGTAATGTGTCCACTGAAGTGGAGACGAGTGATTGAACGGGATAACCTCAAAACTCAAGGACTGGGAATGCTATTAGCTATTATATTCTCTGAGGACAGGCGTTTCAGTCACTGTCTGCTGAGTCCTTTCCTCGGAGCCAATACACAGCAACCGTGACACACACACACACACACACACACACACTGAAATATGTGAACCTTTTCTGGAAGCTAAGCACATCCCCAGACCCTCACACGGCCGCGCTGGCACAACTGCCATCACAATCAATCGACAACAAGTGCTGAACCGTGTATTTTGCACCGAGAGTAATGAATACTCGTCTAAAGTGAATAAGCGTGAACCAAAACCAGTCCTGCTTCATCCCCAGAGGATTTAGCCTGTTGATCTAAGGCTGAGCTTAAAATAAGTATATTCATGATTTCATTTCAATGCATGCTTCCATTTGAACACATTAAATATTTAAACTTGTCTGCCTTGTGTACTTAAATGTTGTGCACACATTTGGGTAAAACGGCAAATATATATATATATTTATATATATATACATTTATAAATCACTTTCTTTACGTGTTGTTATACTTTAAATAACTTTCATTTTGATCCATCGCATACCGTTAAACCAACAACAATTCCAATCATTATTCAGTTTTCATTGTGCAGGGAAACGATTAATAATTCAGAACAATAGTCGGGCTTGATTTCCTCTTGTTTGAATTAAAAAAAATCGTGTGTGAAGTGTTTTGGATTAATCACCTTCACATTGACTTAATTCAACATCAAATTACAAAAGCTCCAAAAACAATGTGCTTTTTACAATTAACTTTTGTGTCATTAAACTACTGTTGCATTCATGATAATCTTATTCAAGGTCCCTGTCTTGTCTTTATGTCATTTGTTTATGGTACTGGGTTCTCTCCTAATACTGATCACAAAGACCATCATTACTTTTCTTTAATTGCACGCATGGTACAAATGTTGACACGGCTCCTTAAAGTCTGCTCGACAGAGATCAATAGACGGAGCACAATGTCGTCAAAATCCACTGCAATATGATGCTATAGTTCTGCAACTGCAGCAAGTTATTTTCATGCGAGTAAGCTAGTGTCGCTTCCATCAACGAAAAACGATCAAATGTTCTCCACACTTTATTATGTAGAAGAAATGAGATAAGTTGCAACTTGCTGGTCATGTTACTATAATTGACAATATTATATAAAAGTTATGATTGATTGAATCTTTAGAAATATTTAACTCATTAAAAAACTCCATGAATCATTTTTTTCCCGACAAATTGGATGTTTTCAATAGCGTAGCAACGGCATGAAGTATTCAAAATTCACAGAAAACAATGAAATGTTAAATGAAACTCAAATTAATCATTTAATTAACAACAGATCACAGCCTGTGATTTTGATGCAATTTAAAAAATAAACATTACTTCACATGAAGTAGTTGTTTTAAGTGTCAAACTTATATAATTACGCACTGTATAAAACAGATATACATATTGGAACTAGAGACAATGTCAAGACCAGACCTACAAGAACTGAACTGGACTAAAAAAAAAAAACACAGTACAGACGTTACAAAAACCAAACTAAAAAGACTGAATAGACTGAAACTCAATTAAAACAGGCCACCAAAAAAACCACACAAGTGTTTACCTCTTTCCTTCATTTCAGTTTTGGTCTCGATCCGGAAAAGTCTTGGCCTTACTCTTTCCCTCTTGGTCTTGTCTTGGTCTCAACCCGATCTGGTCTTGGTCGAGTCTGAGGTGGTCTTGAATACAAGTCCAACTGTGGAGAAAATAAAATGGTAAATTCATTTCATGCATCTCTGCAACTTTCAAATTAAACTCAACCAATTTGGGATTTCATTGACTGAAATCCATCTCGAAAATATACTTTATAAATGAGGAATTGCTGTGGTCAATTCATTTCCTCATTCAACTATTTAATAGGAAAGATATTGTCTATCCTTTGCCTCTTAATGTGGGGATCTAACATAGAGGGTAACGCAATAGGGAATACAAACAATTGTAGCGCTACACTGGCACATTCACTTTCCTAATGAAAGTTTGTGTGGAGTTATTGTTTATGGGTCTCCAAAGTTTTTGTTGTGGTCGGCCACAACCTAAGACAATAAAAAGATCAAGATGTTTATTGATACATATTGTTCTCATTAGTGCAAAGGTTCCGCAGATGGCGGCTCTGCTCCTGAATATCCCACATTACGGATGTACGAGCCGGAGCATGTTGTCTCGTCGTTTATTGAGCTTTCACCAGTTTCTTACGATAAAAATGGAAATGGGACCCAGAGACCCTTCAGGGGTGAACAGTTATCCTCTTCAGGTTTCGTGATTGATTACAATGTACTACTGTTATTTGTTTGCTGAACATCAATTTATACACTTGTGACTTTCAATGGTCCGTGTGTGGGTGAGTGGATGTAAGCTTGTGTGTGTGTTTGTGTGCCTGGTCCTGGACTGAGGATGTGGCTCAGTCCGGTGGCTCTGGCTCTTTCCCTATGTCGCTAAGAAAATCCCTATTACTGGAATAATCGGATGATCAGGTTAAATTGTAAGCTAAACGCTAGACTAGTAGCCAATCATTCATGTTCGGTGTAAGATGTGTATCTATGGAGTACTGAAGAGAGAGAGTTGAAGTCCTAGAATATGCAGAGAAGATTCGGCACTTCAAAGGTCAACCTAAGTGTTCTGTCAATGTGGGAAAGAAGTTAACATATAAGGATGCCAGGAAGTAATAACGTGTTTCAGGAAGTAATTAACCTTCAATTACGGTAAAATGGCAACTTATCTCAAGAAAACACGATAAAAGAACATTATGGAATCTCTTGTAATGATTGTTATCCGTTATACATTTTTTTCCATTAATAAGGACAGGAATATCTAGCACTGCACTAGATTCACAACTATTCAACTCAGTTTGTTCATCTGCCTGCCTGTTCATGATTTCGACCTCGGCCTCCTCGAGCTTCTTACCTTCCGTTTGAATACTGCAAACTGGACTTTTGTTTGACCCTTTTGAATGAAGTATGTGTTGCTTTCGCTCAAGCACTCATTATAAGCAGTGTTGGCTTTTCCGGCGTCTGCCCTGCGAGCTCATGCACCAGCTTTAAACAAATGCAGGAACGGAATTACAAGGGAATTGCACATACAACTTTAATATCATATTCATTAAAAATAAACAGTGTTATACAGCTCATTTGTCACCCTTTGGGGAATGCACTCTTCCTTTATTGAATGTCAATGTCAAACAGCGGCTCTGGGGATATTATTTAACAAGAACATCAATAGAAACACAGGAGTGACCTCCAACAGTTCATGGGGTTGGTGCTATTATTCATACATATTTCTCTGGTGTGCTGCTTTTTTTCAAACTGTTTAATAACACATACATAGTTTTTGAAAAGCTGTTTCCAATTGTTCATGATTGGTTTGCTTTGATTTGATTTTATAATTAACCACCAGCCTCCTAGGAAACAAGTAAGGGGTTTAAATGTGAAATATTCGAATGTCTTCCCCCATACTTGGACATTTTTTAGAATTGAGTTTTGAACCATTCCCGACAGAGTGAACGACAGGGCAGGTGCCAAATTGTCTTATATAAAGGGCATGCCAACACCCCGTGATATCAGTTATAAATGACCCAGCGTTTTTGGTAACTTGTTGGAGGTCATCTCCTCTGCTGAGGTCGCACAGCTGTGTGGAGTGAGTTCACAAGTGCTGAGTGTAAACCAGTTGGTACCTCTTCAATTCCACCAAAAAACTCACCTCAGACATTCAGAGGATCTCTAGCATCTCAATATCAGAAGCAAAAGCATGATTTCTTAAACGTATTGACCCAAACTGCTAAACCTTTAGTCAATTCAATATTTTGTTGGGTAGAAGCTTCTTGAAAATTCACATTCTGTGAAACGGGAGCAAGATTTCTGCTCATAATCTTGCTGTTTACAGTTAAATATGGTGGTTATATTGAAGTAATATGAAATGAAAAGCACTAAAAATGACAAAGGGGCCACATAATACAGTAAACGTTGACTGTTGTGGGACACAAGGACAGGGTAATGATGGTGACTTACTGTTTCAAATGTAGAAAGAAAAATGTAGAAAGAAAAAGTAAGTCACTCATCATGATGATATTGTGAAGTTATTACTTTATAAAGTTCTTAAATCTTGACGAACAAAAGGTTATGAGAGCAGAATCCATTGTGACATAATAATGGCTTCACTTCTACTCCAGCCAGCTGTAATCACCTGCATGCTTTTTTATATATAACAAGTCACTTGGAGATTAAGACTCCGGAGATGGATGACATGCGTTGACAAACCCTGATGCTTGACCAATCACAGCAGAGTGGGTGTGGTTATGGTAAGATTTAATCACCATAAAAATTAAGCGTTTTCAGTGGGTGGGGCTTAAGCACATTTTCTAATGTAAATATTAAAATTCAAAGAGAGTTTTGTACAAACAGACACTACTAACGAGTACATGCATTAGTTTATATATTAAATTATAAATCATAAATATGGGAAACTCTTAGAAAAATATAGACAAAAGCATTTGAATGATTATTTTTCATTTTGAGGGACAAAAGGTCAAGAAAGAAAAAGTGGCATTTATTTGTAAATATTTAACTTAATATAGTAACAGAAAATTTGAATAAAATAAAAGGAAGAAAGAGAAAATTAAATCCTAAAACTTGAGGACATTATACATATATAAACGGCAGTTAGAACTTATTTCTGAATCATTCTTTCTTTTACTGACCCAGTAAGGACATATCAATACAGGTAGCAATTGCCATGTGGCCCCAGAGCCACGATTGACCCAGATTTGAGCAGAAAGCTTTGTAATTTGGCGGAGATAGAACTTGCTTTTGTCGTCCAGGCTGACCCCAAAGGTTCCATTTTGTGAAATTAAAAAACTTTCTTGCGTCTTCTTTGATGGACAGGAGTCATTTCATTTGTAAACATTATACATTCATGGCCACAAATGCAACTTTGATTCTGCCTCTCAATGTTCAGATGAAAAAGCAATCTATTCTCCTCCATCCATATTGGCTTAACTGATTCATTTTTATCTCCACAGTTCCATATTATATCAGGTCGCAGCAGGGGAACCCTTTTGGCAGCCATTAACCATGATAGAGCTCTTCGCCATTTAGTAGGCGTGCAAACATGATTACCTGATCATTTAGCCTGAATTGGACACAGAACTGTAGAGGTGTCAATCTGCACCTGGACCTGCTGCTTATCGCCGAGACGAGGTACCAGGATCAGGTTATCTGCAGTAGAGAGTGCTCAGCACCCAATTTTGACGTTATCCAGCAAGTGCTTCAATGCTTTGCCTGTTTAAATGCCATTTTCAACGTTTGGAAATTGATGCTCAATGTTTGCACTGGAAATATATGAGTGACTTTTACATATTGTTGTTGTTGAGCAAATAAAAGATTCCATATATTACTGTTTTAAAAGCATAATCTATAATGATAATTCAGAGATTTTAATTAAGTGATACAAGTGGCCTATTTTTTTGATCGAAGTTTTGGGCGTAAAACCTGCTATTAATTGACCAATCCTTGAATAATCTTGCTTTAACAGGAAATAGTTAAACATGATCTGTTTTCCTTTTTGGCAATCAAGGTTAATAACACTATTGAGACACCATGCCATGATGCCCAAGCTCTATTATCCTATGGCCAAGCTGCCCCTGGCAAAACACAGCAAACGCTTCAAAATATTTAAATAAATATCCACTTTTAAAGTGTATCTTATTACCATTTTACTAATATTTATTATTTGTTAAGCATAGGAGACTTATAACGACTTTGTTTTAACCACTACATGTTGTAAGTTTAGAGCAAAATATATATATATATATGAATAATTTCTTTTTAACTCCACATTGATTATCACTGATCAACAACCTGTCTGTTGTCAAAGGTTCAATTTCTTTTAGATTTTTAGCGAAACCCAAGCGTGTTTACTTACCAGAGACAGTGACACCTTAACACAAAGCAAGAGTAACAGTTTTGATGATAAACGCACAAAAGGAATCGCATAATTGGAAAAAAAACTATTCAAAAAACAATTCAAAGAATAAACTTAAAGTGTGCTGGTAAATGAGAATCAGAAATAATGTAATGGAGAATTTCAATGGGACCAGGAAAATATACATGAAATAGTCAAGGTAAAAACGTAGAAAAGAGGATGATATGACACTGCGGACTAGAACAAGGAAGCTCAAGAAGCAGCTGCAGGTGTGCTGATTACAGGTTGTTTCCAGCTGCATTTCATTATCATGTCTAAAAGAAAACCAGGTAGAAATTAACCTGGTCGGGAACTAGTTAAATAAAAGAATAAGAAAATGTGTGTATCATATGTTTTATCCGACCCATTTAATCATTTTTTGGCAAATATATTATAAGGTGAAAATGGAAAACAAGCTACTTGAGGAGAGCTTGGAAAACGAGACAAAGTACTTAATATTTTTACTTTACTTTATTATAGCGAAACATAATTGAGTGTGAAACAGTAGCCTTGACAGAAATATCTTTGTTATATACTCATTAATATTGTTTATGGCTACTTTATTTAGTTTAATTTTTTATGAACTACAATATAATTAATGGAAAATGCTGTTCAAAACATGTTCAAACCACAAGTAGCTTAAATAAATGACAAAACCACAACTACTGTTGTCAAAATTCCTCCAAATGTATTTTAATTTAGTGAAATTCTCAGAATCATCTAATGTTATATTAGTGTTGAAAAACATGTGTTCTTGTTGTGGATAGGAGTTTGAAAGTAACATTGAAGGACATTTGTATCTTTCAATCAAAGCTTTTACTCCGTTTACTAAAACTCTTTGAAATGAAATGAAAGTTGTGTAGTTGTCTGTATTTGTAAATCAAACTTGTTGACTTATTTTGTATGTATGTTTATTTTTGTTCGTCAAATTTGTTCTAAAAAAAGACAAAAAACACCAGTTTTACCCATCGCCTAGAATCATTCCAAATCCTAAACAGCCGTATTGGAGCTGAGATAAAGCCAAACTACGTCTGCTGCCCACATCTATGAGAGAATACTGATCCAAAGGTCAAAGCGATGTTAAACTTTTAGTCTTTTTCACCTTTCTCATCAGACAAGGGATTCTCCATCATCAGCCGAGAGCCATTAAGGCGGCTCTTGCTTAATGGACTTGTCGGGAATCCATAGACAGACTGAAGATAGATGATAAATACTAAAAATGAAGATGGTTCGGTGTGGGAGGATAGAGAAGGAGGGTAGAAGGGGGTTGTCCTGAGACCACATTGATTCACCTGTCAAACACTGGAGTCTAATCTCCTTCCCAACAACAAATTACCGCCACATCATCTCGTCCATCAAAACAACAGCAACAACACATTACCGCGGCATACGCTGCATACCTGTCTCTTAAACGATTTCACCATTTATCCGTCATAAAGACGACAAATGCAGAGTGCAGCTCCAGTACCAGGCTGTTAAACTGGCTGTGATTTCCTGTCACCGTTTTTATGAGCCAACTGTTAAGTGAAGTCATTGATGCGTTGAACACGTGGCAAGTTCTCAAACACATTCGTAGTCGAACCTGCGTTCTGAATAATGCTTAGCAACGGTCATTTAACACTTGTAACTTATATCAAAAGAGGGGGCATAAATGCACCAGATCTTCCTTATAGAATGGTCGTTCAAGTATGAGCGGTTCCAGCTGTAATAATTTAATGATTATATGAATGACTTATTTTGTTAAAGCCTTTAAGTGGGCACTTAGTTAAGATCGTGTATTCACCTGACAAAGAAAGGTGATGATTCAATAGGTGTCCTAAAGGTTTCTAAAGCAACTTTACTGTTATTCAACATAAGAAAATAACAAATACTTCCAAACAGACTAAGGGTTGGTGAACCATCACATGTTTTTTCTGAAAGCAAATGTTTATATGTTTATTTTCTTTAAGATATAAACATTTAGTGAATATTGATTCATTGTTTTACGATAACAAATGCATTGTTTTTTTATATAAATATTAGAAAAAGATAGAGATAAAAAAGAGGACCACCATAGTTAGGGTAGGTTTCATGATACAGCTGTGTATAATAAAGACACTGTATCATGATACACTGTCTTTATTTTCAAAGACCACTAGATGGCACTCTCTTCTTTATAATGTTCGTTTTTTAATTTACTAATTCAATATAACTTGGCATCATGTTTAAACTTCGAGTGCCATCTAGTGGTGTTAAAAATTAAGACGCTGTTTCATGATACAGCGTCCTCACTAAATAGATGAGGCCTCATCACTATTCTAAGGTAAATCTTAATATGTCTGTATCTGCTTTTATTTTACATACAGTTTTTAATTTATAAAGGCGACTAAAGGGAATAGAGAAATAATGGTTAAATAAATATGAATAAAGAATGATTAAAAAATGTTTAATTGGAGAAGAAAGTGTCACTTGGTTAAGTCCATTAGTTTGGCAAGAATTTGAAAAATAAACAAGAGAGTACTCTTAGATCAAGTTAAAAATAAAGAAACATTCTTGAATTAAAAAGCTAGTCTTTAACTAATGTATTTCAGGTTCCAAAAAAAGCCAAAACCTTTTTCAAACTTGGCAAAGTTTTCTGTTATATGGTGACAAGGAATCTCTCTTCAATGGAATTTTGCTCACCTAGTTCCAACCTAGAATGCAATGGCCTCTCCTTTTGTGTCAGAAAAATACAAAATCACAACCACAGATGAAAAACACAACCAAGAACTGGGAGAGTACACATAAATGACAAACCGAAGTAATCTAAAAAAGGCACAAAATGGAAGTTTTGGCACAGAAGAACACGCAACATAAATTGACCTCAAGAAATAAGCAGAAAATAAAATAGCTGTCAACACATGCATACAACAAATAGAGAATAAAAAGAAACAGTGTGGAGGTTCAAACAACTTTGGTTGAGGTAAAATTCACTTAGATGAGACCATTTGACACAAAGTCTGGCACTGAAAAGAGAAAGAACAATAATACAATAAAGGTACAAACAGATTGCTATATATTTTTTAATCCATTATAAGTCATAATAGCTCAGAAAAGTTGGTTTAAAAATGGAACTGTAGATCTCATGGTTGTGAAAGTGGTTACATGTCATCTCGGATGTCGATGTGTTTCTGGATCATCCAAAAAAAAAAGGGTCTTTGTCATGGCCACACAACGTTAAAAGGTTTTCCTAACGTGTATTTGGAATGTATCCCATCTCTTGCCCAAGTATCTGTGGCTGACAAATGAAACCGTGTTCATGCAAATGACACAGGCAGGTGCCGACAGTAGCCGTATGCAAAGAGAAACTGTGAAACGGAATGTCCTTGTAATTGAAAATATAAGTTATCTCCTCGCCTGCCTCCTCCTGGCTTCTCAGCAACTGTTTCATCAAAGGGAGCTGCTGAGTTGGGGAACTGAATAAATGAGACACATAGGTCTTTGGCCCCGAGGAAAGGAGGACACGCGATGCTCCACATCCACAAGACAGATGTTTTCCTCTATCATCAAATTCCCCTGTTGAGGGCGAGACTGTCTTTAAATCACTGTTTAGATATTGTACATATGTTGGAGAATATTTATGGAAGCGACACTTGATGATTCATTGAGTCCGTTTTCCACATCTTTTACGGTAAAGTTCCACTATATTTGTGAGACATAATCGATTTGTCATCTCAGGGTGATATAAAACAAGAGTGCCCAACCTTTTTTGTTCCACAGACCGGTTATGTTAATGCAAGAATTATATTCACCGACGTTCCAGTAGAAAAAAAAAAAGTAAAAACAGAATAGCATGACCTGCAAAAAAACAAAGATCGAGTGTGTTAATAAACATCTCACCAAAATGTGTATCAGCAAAGGCTCTGGACTGGTGTTTGTGTATTTGCATCTATGTATATTTGGTTGTATGCCGACGATGGTGTTCTGTACGTGTGTGTCTTCTGGCTTTGAGTTTATGTTTGACTTTTATTCACTCGTCAAGAGTCGCATGATAATGTTATTTCAGAGAAAATCTGTTTTATTCTTCTAAATGAAACCCCTTTTAGGCCGTTATAATAAATAGAACATCATTGATTTCCTTTTGAGCGGCCCGGTAATAAATGTCTCATGGTCCGGTACCAACCAGTAGTTGGGGACCACTGGCATAAAGGACGAGCAGATGAAAGAATGAATAGTTTTATTCATTCGCTGCAGTCATGATTGAATGACAACTGTCAGCGTGATTAAAATAATTTAAAAGCATTTGAGAATAGTTAAATATAACCATTATTAATCCTGAGGATTTTACCAGTGTGTGGTTTACTCTTCCAAAAGGAAGAGCAGACTCCGAGCGCCTTATTCAAATTCCGCAGCCATCAGCAGTGTCACATTTTATCTCCATAAATAGACACGTTTATGGAGACGGTGATTCCGCTTTCAAGTTTCGGTTGGCGTTTTATTCAAGTAAATAAGGAGAGAAATGAAATTGTCTCTTCAGCGTGAGGGAGCAAAATTAAAACTGAGCTCCACCTATCACATGGTGGAAAGAATCACTCTGCCGAAAACGTCCCTACATAAAAAGAAAGTAAAATAAACATTCAATCAGTCTGACTCAAGGAATGAGTTAGGGAAGGAGATAAATTGATCTCGTAGTAAAACGGCTCAGCAATTTCGCTCCTTAAATGTTGTTCCACAATTTTTGTGCCTTAAAAATATAAGAAATATGGTGAATTGTATCATATTTAATCATCATCTTGGAGTAATACCTGAGGAAAACTGATGTCAGGATTACCTGTCGAAAACAAAGGAGCTCAAATATTCTGACTAAATAAAAAGTTCAGTATTTCATGCAGGAACTTTTGAAATGTAGGAAGCAAAAATGATTGCATCAATGATAAGCCAGCAGATGCAATGAAACCGGAACTTATTTCTTCAGTATGAGATTTTCCAGTGTGTTCTCATTAGTACAATAAGTACATCTGCAGAGTCGGCACTTGAAAGGGCATCTGTTGAGCGTTTGTGCTTTTCTTGTTGTAACTGTAAGCAGATAAAGTCAAGATCAAAAATACTGAATTCATTTTGTTGCTGCATTACTGGGATTTGCTTTTTATGTTTGGATAGAAATAAGTTATTCTTAAAGAAGCCAGAGCAACGAATCCACTTTTATGGGTTTATTAAATATTTACTTTTATTTTTTATTTTATTCTGAAGGATTCTGACGATTTTAGCCTCTATAGTTTGGGTAATAAAGTATTATGGGATGCCATTTGTGGCCTTTGATCAGATTATTCATGGCCTGCTGCGTCAGTCAAACACGTAATGTAAAATACACCATTTTCCAAAATACTGATTGTACAATGAAACCATGACGTCAGCCCTTTTCAAAGAAAAAATAAAGTTCTAAAAAGTTACTTGGATGACACTATTTCTGAAATGCTTGGCCTGTTGTGCCTCTTTTTTTGTTTCCTAGAGAGTTTTGATGCTGGAAGTCATCACAAAATGTTGATATAATGAATTTTGAATGATGTATAATTACAATAAAGGCTCTTAAAATGTCAAAATACCTTCACTTTTCTCTAATTTGTCTTTGAAGAATCCTTTTAATTTAGCTTGGTAAACGTTTTTGTTTAAAACAAATAATAGATTTGAATGTTTTAATGTTTTTTTTTCCTTATATTTTCTGATATCTGTTTTATACAGTCTTTTTTTAATGTTATTTTTGTATAAAACACAACCTATTTTATCACTTTCATATTTCTGAACATTTTCTATACAAGTGATGATTGTAAGAGTTAACTTTTGATTAATAGTCCAGGTTAGAATCCACCTAATTTGTAATATAGCGTGAGGTTATCTGCAAAAACATTCTTATCGTGGCAATGAAAGGCGAGCTCAAGACTCTGACAAAAAATCTTATTTATTCTGTACAGTATCTTTTGAGGGTTTTATTTTGTCTGAAGCTATTTGGCTTTTCTGTTCACTTTGCCTTTTGCTGAATATATGAATCAGCTTGTCCTTTTCAATTTCCTCACTCTCTTTTTTTTCTCTGCCAAAAACCAAGACAAATCTTTTTTTTCTTTAGGATAGAAATATTGCAATCTTCTTTTCTTGAGTTGAATCTCCTCAAATATGTGTGTTAGGTTTTAATAAAAAAAAAACTGCAGGTGTCAACTGCTCTTGTTCACTTTGAGGTAAAGTCTGCTAAGATATCAGTAAAGACTCTGATGGTAGAACAGCCAGAGGTCACATGCTTGCCTAAAGCTTAGCAAAACTTCAAGCTTTCGACAAACCGAAGGCCCAAAAAAAAAATTTCAAGGGCAACTAATGTGAAAACCAAACTCTCCTCACCGACGACGTTCTAAATGTTGAAGTCTTGACGAAGTTTTTGCTTTATAAAGTTCTCCCCCGTCTGCAATATTGGCGAACAAAAGAGCGGAACTGGTCTTCACTTCTCCTCTACGCCTGCTTTGTTTATACAATGAGCCCCTTGGAGGTGGCGACTTCCAGGGTTTATAACGCACAGTGACAAACCCTTAAGGCCTTGACACACACAATGAAAGTGACTATTGTAAACACTAGATGAGCAGCGATGGCATGGAGGAAACCACACTTTCATTGAAAACTTCACACCAGTATTATCATGTGAATGAAGCAGATCAATGCGGTGCCGTCTGGACATGGTAATCTGGTCCTTTCACGTGCATCCAGCGAACATTAGCATAACATAAGAACACATCTCATCACCTCCTGCTCCATTTACTCATTAATTTACGTTTATCTCTTGAATTGTTCTTTTCACATCCTTTCATGCGAGTCACCTTCATCTCAACATTTCTACATTATCACCATGTCTGGTTCATGGTCATTTTATGGTAATAATGATACAGAAGGACAATATTGTTGACATGACTTTAATGATCATTCTAGATCATCACAATTATTTCCCTATATCTTGCTCGACACATATGGAAAAGCCCTCCGAGCTGCTGCTGTTAGATCGAGGACTTCACCCACTTACTGCCTTTTTTCTGAGACTTCTTTCTTCCACAACAAGAAGACCAAGGGCTGACAATGCCAGTCGCTTCATATTCGTGTCGTTATCCATCGTAGTTTTATTTTATCTTTCATTCAAAGGGTGAAAACACCGACCGAGTGTCGACTAGTCTCAAAGCATTTACGGTTTTCAATTCTCTCTGACGTCAACACAGATGAGCGCCGCTGCAGTGTCACAGCAGAGTGGGTGTGGTTATGGTAAACAATAATTGATCTCCTGTACAACAAAGTGTTTTCAGTGTGCGGGAACATTTTCTTAAGTAAATATTTCAATGAAAATAGTTTTGTACAAACAGACACATACTGATGATACAATAGAGTTCCAAGATATATTAAAGAGACACATTAGTTGCCCTTTAAATTGTTTTCTGCTTGAATAGTTGGGCTCTTATATCTTTTTATGATTTATACTAGGATACAACATTTTTTTTTCTATTTCCCCTCCTAAAAATGTTGGTGGGTTGTCAGCCCTTTTATTGCGGTCCATGGATACATCGACTAAACATAATATTAAACCACAAAACCTAATAAGCGTCCAGGGGAATCTGGGTTACAATGCAAAAGAGTTACTGACAGCATATTTAGCAAAACGTGGGTTGATATCAATACTTCTTATAGTCACAAATATGGCACAAATAATGTGTTGTGCATCTTTATCTTATATACGAATTGCAAGGTAGTCCTTAATAAACCAGCATAGGCACAGAATAATACATATGTTACTTGGCACACAAGGTTTTTGATTTATAACATGTAAAAAATTACACTTTCCTATGCATGTCATCTCAGACGGGAAAATGCAGCCAAAAAGATGCAAGGAAAATACTAATAAAAATGTTTCTATGAAACATTTTCCAATGCAAAAATATGCGTTAGTCAAACTGAAAAAAAAAGGGTTGAGTTTATATAAAAGCCCCAGTGAACGCGCATGCATGCAGACATAAAATGATCTCTAGTGCCACAGAGTTGATCCATTCTCGTACCTGTGGCTGCTCAGAAAGTGAGGCGATGTGTGTATGGGAAAACTCACAACGTGTAAAGATGCACAATGGCCTTTTCTGGCACTGTTGGAGGTCGTGGCGCACAGGAGCCTCAGGAGGGAGTCTTCAGGGACTGGCGAGATTAATTGGCCCATGGGAATAAGCGCCCTCTGACCAGGTTTGTGACACAATGTTCACTTTACTTTCAAATAAAAATGTCCCTGCCAAATTTTTCGCTGATGGGATAAGCTCTGGTGCTCCCTTCCCTTAACCATCAGACAAATATTTCCACTGACAAGCATGATTGGTATGCCTTTTTTTAAATTTTATTTCAGATGCATCTTTTTAGTGTTCACAGTGCCCACAGTGTGCCCGTCAAACAATAGTCCCTATTGTTTTAACCCCTTTAACAAGAGTTTTAACATCCCATTGTGTAACATTATTTTCTCGTCTCACTTAACGAAACTCACCATTTTAACTTTGGTATTCATGAATATTCATTGTGTGTTGTGGTGGGTTCGTGACGCCTCACGGAAAAGCTGACGAGGTATCATGATACAGTGTCTTTATTTTGTTCAGTTTCATCTTAAAAAATTATGCCAGGTTAGTAGATCAGAGCTTATAAAGCTGACATCTATCATGATACAGTGTTTTAACTACAAACTTTTTCATGAAGCCTCATTGATCCATCCTGTGGGTGTTTTTATCTTTTTAGTAAAACAATGAATCACTTTCTCACATTCTGCAATTTTAGTATTGTGTGTCAAGTTAAATGTTTTGTATTCTTTTATTTTGTTGCATTCCTTCATTTTTCCTTCCATCTTCTGTCTACCTGTCAGATAAAAACACTTGGCGGAAACCAACCTGTAACCACATCGCTGCTGGCTTTACTTAAGCTTTCCTGGTTCCAGTCCATGGTGTCAGATCAGCGATTCTTCTAAATTTAAACTTTTTAGAATTAATCGTTTGTTTCCTCAGCTAAAGTATGGTGTTTTCCTGACGGCTTTGGATCCTATTCCTTGTTTTGCACTTGTGTATCTTAGAAAATAAATTGTATGTTTGCTGTTTCGTGTCTTTGTGCCTCTAGTCTTAGTACTATTGGATTATGATTTATGAATAGAAAAAGAATGGTCTGTTTTATATGTATGCAATTAGAAAAATAACAAAAACAATTATGTTATGTTCTGTTAAGACATCAATGTACAGCAAAAATATTAATAAATGAAAAAAAAATATGTATATACAAGCATACTCGGCATGTAATCATTCTCTTTCAAACAAAGACACTGAAGAGAGAACAGAATTTTTTCTTGTTTGGATGAAATTGATTGAGATTATTGATTGTGTGGAAAAACTTCTATGAGCCATTAAAAAGTGTACGGTCAAAAGTTGAATTGATTGTTGGACAGTAATTGGAGTTTTGGGTCTTCTGGACTCGTGAGGTTTATTCACACAAATACAACTACAGTATGGAAAATGAATCACAGAAGAATAACCATAAAAAAACTACCAGTTTATTATCGTACAGACTGAATAAGGAAAAGCAAATTCGAAAGTTTAGCTGTTATAAAGGTGGCCTTCAATCGAAAGATTACAATGTGTGTATTTAATACTCCGTCATTGGCAAAATACCTTTACAAAATGAAATAAAAGAGGAATTAAATAAATGGCAGAAAAGGTATTTATTTATGATAGGAATTAATATTAAACAAAACATATTTTAGCATAGAAAAAGAAGAAAAAAAGATGATTAAAAAGTATAAACTAAATTATTTTCAAATAGTTCTGAATAGAGAAGGTTAATGTCATTCTGAAAAAGAGTGAACTAAAAGACGAACTTAAATACTCAATTTTATTGATCAAAATGTCATTCAAACCCATTAATACAAAAACCAAATGGATAATATTAGAAGATATGAAATGATGGACATTTTGATTTCAGACTTTCATGCTCATGAGGTCCAAATAGATACAAACAAATGGCCATAAATACCCCGCAGAAAGCGCTTTTTCCCAGGTCTATTTTAGAGCCGATGGGAATCTTCTCAATGTGAAAGTACAAGGACTTGTTAGAGGGTTTGTTGTCACTGATGTCTGACACAGACGAACACTCAGATCCACTTAAATCAGCAGAACATATAAAGGTCTCCTTGTTACGTGGAAGCATCGCTGGAACGGCAACACTTGTATTTTCTTCACTAGAATTTCGTTGACTCGTGTAATACACAGAGACGCCATCGCGGCCTGTTTGGTGGTGGGATTCAAAGGGAAAGGCAGACCCCCCCAGAGAAGCCGAGTCATGAGGGAGAAAAGTTAGCTGGCGCCTTTGAAGCCTGAGTAAATGAGGCTCTTTCGCTCATCTGGGAGTGGAGGAGAGACTGAGGGTGAGGATTCTTCTGGAGCACGCCGACTTACCTGCTGATTGATCGCTTCACAACAGGGACAAGCTCCAAATCACGGCAGAGGCTTCCAAAACTGGAGTGTCTTGCAGAAACGGAAGGATGTGAAAGACACACAACGCTGCAATTTAGTGTGTAAATTGTGTCACTCTGTGAGTCTTGTGTACATTTGCTAGTAGATGAGAAATTAGTTTTAACAGTGTTGTGTATTTATCTGAAAGAATAATTGTCTAACAAGTTAGTATGTAAGTTGAGTAAAAGACACAAATGTTTGTCTATTAAAAAGTAGTAATACGTCTTTCTGTCTGTCTTGTCTTGTCTTGTCTTGTCTTGTCTTGTCTTGTCTTGTCTCTCTTGTCTTGTCCTGTCTTCTCTTGTAGTTTCCTGTCCTGTCCTGTCCTGTCCTGTCCTGTCCTGTCCTGTCCTGTCCTGTCCTGTCCTGTCCTTTCTTCTCGTGTCTTAGGTAGGTAGGTAGGTAGAACTTTATTGACAAATTGTTTTTTTTCCAACTAGCCACAGCAAATACAGCACTTTTTCATAAAACAAATTAATCTAAATTAAATAAGAAGAAGAACAAAGAGAAATAAAGTGAAAGAACAAGATGATACGATCTAAGTCTAAAGATAAAGATAAAGAACATCGATCAAAGAAAAATAACAAAGACAAACGATACAAAGACTTACATAGTATAGAACATCATGATACTTTTACTCCACTCCTGCCCCCGAACTCTGAATTGTACAATTGAATAGCACGAGGAATGAATGAGTCCTTGAGTCTATAAGTGTTGCATCATGAGAGGAGCATTTGTGCACTCATTCTGCTTCTCTGCTCACTGAGGACAGTGTTCAGAGGATGACTGTCATCATCCATGATGGACAGTAGTTTGTCCAGAGATCTTCTCTCATTAACTGTCACCAGTGAGTCCAGCTTCATGCCAACCACAGAGCCAGCCTTTCTGATCAACCTGTCCAACCTGTTGACACTCCTCCTGGACACATTCCCACCCCAAAACACCACAGCATAGAACAGGACACTGGCCACCACAGACTAGTAGAACATGCAGAGGAGCTTCTTGCAGATGTTAAATGATCGAAGCCTCCTCAGCAAGTACAGTCTACTCTGAACTTTCTTATATACATGGTCTGTGTTGCAGGACCAGTCCAGTTTATTGTCTTGTCCTGTCCTGTCCTGTCCTTTCTTCTCGTGTCTTGTCTTGTCTTGTCTTGTCTTGTCTTGTCTTGTCTTCTCCTGTCCTGTCCTGTCCTGTCCTGTCCTGTCCTGTCCTGTCCTGTCCTGTCCTGTCCTGTCCTGTCCTGTCCTGTCCTGTCCTGTCCTGTCTTCTCTTGTCTTGTCCTGGATTGATATTATATTGGTGACTCTTCCAGAGAGGAAAATACAATCTGTAGAGGAAACCTAACGCCAGTATACAGATCCTTATTTGAGAATACTGAAAATAATAAATCTCTTATACTCACTCTATTTGTTCTCTGGTCTCTCGGTGTACCACTTATCACCACTTTCAGCTTTTATCAACTATTTTTATTCACTAAAGTGTCGAATGAAATGAGAGCTTCCAGTCGTCAAACATAACTACTGCACTTCCCTCACAGTATTGCTGCGCGGGACTGCTGAGTAAATTGGCACATTTAACACCAGGGTGCAGACGGAAAACTGCAACTTCACACAGCTAAAGACAAACATGTGTCAGACTGTGAGAGACAATATAGTTGTCATGTTTAAATCATTAGAAGCAATCTCGATTCACAACTATAATCTCAAACAATCTAATTTCATTTGTGAAAGCTGAAATAAATTACATTTTACATTATACATTTTTTTTCTAGGTTCAAATTTAAAGAATTTCTATTTAGCATAGTAAACCGACCCAACAAGATCCTTTCAATTTGTTTCAACTATGTTGTGGAAGCATTATAATGAAGTTACACTTTTCTGACAGTGGGGGAGCTAGAAAAAATATTTTGTGCAACACCTGGATAGTAAACCAGCTCAAAAGTAACTGAGATTGCTCCTATATGGAGAATTAATAGCATAAATACAAAGAAATACAGCTATACCATAACGCGGAATCAACAAGATGGTCACATCACAAAAATGAATTACTTATTTGTACTACTTTACAAGCTCATTTGTTAAATATGATCAAAACAAGTGTCTTGAAAATCACAGGGGACCACCATTTTTTTTTCTAGATAAAACACCTTTCAGACAGTAATCGGTAACACAGACATTATATACATTTGTTTTATCTCTCTGTGCAACGGTATCTCATAGACATCTCTAAAACTGCAGTCCCCAACCTTTTTGTACCAAAAAACAGTTAAATATGCACATACTGCCCTTCAGGTAAAAAATAAAATTAAAAAATAAAGTAGCATTCCCAGCAAACGAAAAAAGAACAAGTGCATTAAAAATACATTTTTCACTAATTTTCACTAATTTACAGGCTTATTTGTCAAGTAAACTTGACTGAAACAAACCTATACGGGTGTCAATAGTCACAGGCTATTTTTATTTTAAGAGAAAAACAGTTTTTTCCAAAGTAAAAAATACATCCCAGATCAGTACTGGTCCCCAGGGGGACAGTTTTAAAATGATTCCGTACCATACTGTCTACTCTCTGTATGGAGACGTCAACTTCAGAATGAAATAGGCAATATATATATATATATATATATATATATATATATATATATATATAAATATAAGTTTCTGTACAGGACCCAAAAGCAGAAACGGTCTAGAACACAATAGAGAATGAAAATGTCACCGTCTTCAATGAAATAAAATCCACAAAGGTAAATCCAAATCGGACAAAACCGAAAACAGAATCTAAAATACAGAACACAGTAGACAGGGACATGGCTGGAAAGGTACTTTAACATGTAACGTTGACAACCTCAGGAACAGTCTCAGGGATATCAAAGTTCTCGGAGCGTACACATTGGAGCCAAACCTGGTCTGGAGACGCAATCGACTTGCAATCTCTTGCTTCTTCGGAGCTCCTTCAGAAGGGGGGCAGAGACCGCCACTAATCAGCTCAGCAGGCGACCCTGCCTCCTGCTAACAAGGTAGGAAAAAACAACGGAATAGGAAGCCAACGACAAACAAACAAAAGGATCTTGACAAGGGTTGCGTTTTTCCCGGAGCTGAAACGAAAGATATTCACAATGTTTATCTTTTTGGCGATGAAAATGTTTTTGTTATTTGGGGACATTTTCTTCTAAAATGGATTAATTTCAGGTTCCATTTAAAAAGGTGAAGGAACAGTAATCCTTAGAAAAGCTGCACAGAATGACATTATTAGGGCATGTAATATTTGTTTTAACCTTGTCCTTATTAGTCAAACACCTAGTAATCTTCTTTAACAATCCAAAAGAGAGTCAGTTATTCACTTTATTAGGTGTTTTTTTGCAAGCCTCTCTGAACAAAAAGAAAGAAAAACAGTGTGTAACAAATAGGTTTGGTCAAATAAGATGTGTTTTTTTTTCACTGAAACCCTGGTAGTAGAGTTGTTTTTTTTTCTTCTATGTTTCCTTTATGACTTATTTCACCAGAACACCCGCTGCCCCGGGCTTTGATATCTGACCTTTGCTCGAAAAAAAAAAAGCTCAGCTTCAAGTGGATGTGGGCTTTAGGGGTTGTTCTCCTGCAAGACTACTCTTTCATCTCCGGGAACCAGAGTTGTGACCGGGAGCGTCTCTCTCGGCTTCTGCTGGGCCGATTGGTTGGGTTTCCATGTGGATCACAGTTTCCATGTTTGTCGCTAACACACACACACAAACACACACATTTATACTTGAGAGACTAATGTATCTATTAAACAACAAATATATGAAAGGCATTCTCAAGAAAACGGAATTATTTCATGTTAGATTAATCAAGTCTGTAACTTTGGTTTGCGCTCTCTACTTCGAGGGCTGTTTTCCACGGGGACTAATTATCAAGATTCTCTTGTTATACCCTGAGAGATGAGTTGTCCTCTCCCTAATCTTCAGCTATGTGACATTTGCTGTAATTAATTCCTGTCAAGCTTTCTATTCCAAGCTCCGGCTGTCCATAATGACGAAGGGATGGTGGAGTGTTGGCACCTCTCAGAAAGACCTCACAAGAAGAACTCTATCTACCCTTTTTTTTTATTTTTTATTATTGAATCACCGAGACATGTTTGCATGAACCTAATTAGAATCAGTTTGAGTGCGTAATTAAAATGACTTCATGCTGATCCAGGAGCCTCACAAGTCGTCAATTACTTTTCTCTGGAACAATGAACCCGATCAATGCGACCTTTGATTGTTTCCCTTTTGTTTTGTGCTCCTCCGGATCTTGAGAACAAAGCATAGAGAATGGCGTTTAACCGACACTTAACTTTACTTCGCTCATTTGTGTCCATTTGTAGAAAAAAGTCGTGCTCTTACAAATCTTTTTAAACAGAAATATTTAGTTAAAAAAAACAACAATGGACAATTTAAACAACTATATACAATCTAAAATCATTGTTATTTATAATGAAGACATCAGTATTGTTGATTTTATTTAGTTCCTATGGCAATTTCACTCCTGGAGTCAGATTCACAATTGTAAGGTAGTATTTTATATTATAAATGTCATTATTTATCCAACAATATGCCACTGGTAAGGTTTCATATCAGCATTGCTCGGTAAAGGGTCAGATCACTCAAAATAGAAATGTCTATCATTTTCTACTCACCCTTATGGTCGACTAAGGGTTGGGATTATTTTCAGATTAAACTTTTCCTTTTTAGAGTTATAGGCAAAAATATACGTCCATTTTAACATAGTGACTGGAGCTCAGTGGTTTTAACCCTTCATTTTTGTCAAAAAAACAACATCTAATCACCTCCATACTCTTCGACTATACGTCCATTTTGTATTGAAGCCTCTAAATTAGTAATTGTTTTGAAAAAACTTAAATAAGTCTCAGTTGCTGCCTGATAACTTTCCAATTTGAAACACATTGCAAGATATAGACTGATGGCCTGGTATCTTCTGCTAAAAACAACCTTAAAAAATATAAACTTGTTGAATTTTTTTCTGAACAATTCCTAATGTTGAGGTCTCACTACAAGATGGACGTTACAGAAAAGCAGTATGGAGGTATTTGTATGTTTTTAAGTGTCTTCTTGGACAGAGATGAACACTAAAACTGAGTTCTAGTAGCTACATTAAAATGAACAGACATCTTTGTCTATAACTCTAAAAAGAAACAGATTACTCTGTAAATAATCTTAACTCTTAATCGACATAAGGGTGAGTAGTAAATTGCATTTTTAATCACTTTAATGACAATTACACCAACACAAACGTCTTTAAAAGCAAGTTTATTTTATATATTTGAGTAGAGCATTATTGTTGAGTCCAAGCAATTCATATTTAAGTAAAGAAATTAAAGTATAGAGATGTGTGCAGCATACATTCAATGTTTCCCTTCAGTTAAAATTATTATTATTTTTCAAACTTTTAATTAGGGTACTTTAATAAGATTTATTGATGTAGGGCTGTAGAGTATTGTTTCAAAAAGTTTATAATTGAAGAGTGAATCAAACACAACAACAAAACATATTTTTAAAACAAATTACAAAACAAACTTAACTCAATGGAAAGTTAAAACAATGAAATTCACTCTCCTGCGCGTCCTGCATTCTCTCTTCTTCCCACCACATCAACCTGGACTGAACCAATACACAGGGGAACTCCTATCTATTACAATAAAAGATTATAATACATACTATTAATTGTGATATCAAAACCTGTCAATCACACCACCTTCCTTGCACACATCTGTGGTTCAAAATACAAAAAATAATATCAAACTATAGATTTCGGAATGAACACCCCCCAGAGATGGTACCCCCCAATGACCTCGCCTATGAGGTCATACAGGTGTTAAAACCAGGAAGTAAACTGACAAACCCTTTTGCCCCTGGACCACATGGTGAGTACATTATCCCTCCTTCCATAAACATTGCAGACTAAATAAAGAAAAATTTAAGGGTGAAGTTTTGTTGTCTCTCCCACTTTGTTACACTTATCTATCAACATAACAAGAGTCGATATAAAGCGCAAGTTTACATAGATTCAAAGAATTATCAATTAAGGTTTGAAAAAAGGCTGTAGTACGACTTGAAGAGGATTCAAGTTTTAATATTTAAAATCTTTACTATTCACATTTCTATTAAAAATGTTTGGTTTTTTAAAGTTGAGTTCAAAAGTTTTTTTTTATTTTATGTTCATGTGTTCACATTACATTTGATATTTAGATAAATAATGTTCCTCTACACCCCTTTTCACTGACGTTTATTCAAACTACATGTCCCTCAAAATGAATGGAATCTGTTTTTAAATCGTACATTAAATTAAATGTGATTAAAATAAATAAATATTGGTTTAAAAGTGTTGCATTTTTATCTCTCCTTCTGCATCATTTCACGATTTCCCATAATCCTATTATTTACTGCTTGGTTTTTGGTTATAGTTACTTCATATGCTTGTACGAAATGTATTTAATCAACCGTATAAAATGAACAAAAAATACAGGCAAAACTATAAGTATCTGAAAAAGTGTTGCCTCCTACACACTTGTTTAATTCTAAGGGTTATAGGTCAATCGATTCAATCTCAGTTAATGATTGTTTCCTCCCTTTTTTGTACAGACGTACAAAGTGTTCGCAGAGACAGTTAAAATGATCAATCTGTCTGTCGTTTCTGTTCTGGTGGCGCTACAAGCAGCTCCTATGATTGAACGCCCTAATAGCCAATTTGTCTGCCATGTTTACCTTCACCTGTCTCAAAAAAATAATAAATAAAAAAAATTAACACACCCAGACATTTTGGACTAAGAAGACCGGGAGATGGAGGACGGACGGGAAAGTGTCTCGAACTGCTGAACTATAATTTACTGGGAGACGACAGGAAGGGATCGCAGCGTAACACCCAGACTGATGGCTCCTGGTTATGAGGGGAGTGGAACATCAGTTATCTGCAGGCTAAGTGACAGAGTGTGTTGATTGTACACAACACAGCCACAACTCCTCAAAGACGAACGCTGGGCTTTAAATCAAAGAAAATCTCTGTAGTGTTTTTTTTTTTTCTTCTCTGGTCCTTCCTTTGCAATCTATTTCGCCCGAAATATTTTCTCTTTTTGCCCCACAGCCATGTTGACTACCTGGAATTAACTACCAGAGAAAAACAGTTGATAGATTCCTGGTTATATTCTGGAATTCATCTGAAAGATTTGTGAATTCAAAGAAAATGTGAATCCCAAAATGTAATTTAATATAAATATATGTTTGGCTGATGAATTAAAGGTTAAAAAAAAAAAAAAAAAAGGTTTAATCTCTGAAAAAAAAACTGCCGGTGATGAGAATGTACTTGACAGAAGCCAGTGTGGGGTGATATCAAACAAAAACCAGTGTTAGGCCAACAGCTACACAGCAGCAGGCAGCGGCTCCCATGACTGCATGCTTGAATTGGGCTGTCAAGGCAGACTTGAAGGAGCAGCGTTGAGCTCGGAGCAGCAATTATCAGACTGGCAGCTGCTGATAACTGCCACCAGACAAAACAGGAGCGTGAAATATTTCCCCTTTACCACTCGGCTTTTTTTTTCTTTTTTCTCCCCCCCCTCTGCTATTATGTTGCCTCTTCGACACTGACCTGAGTGTAACTTTGGATTGATTTCTTCTTTGAGCGGTAACATTGAATTCTTCTAGACAGTTCTTAACAGACATAAACAAGATGCACAGCTCAGACTCGTGCACCTCTCCTTAGGGGGATTGAACTACTGCTTTGCTTTTATGTTTCGTGATACAATGTTTTTATTTTGAAAGGCCACTAGATGGCACTCTCTGCTTCATAATATTAGGTTCTAACCTACTAATCAAATGACACCTGGCATTGTTTTAAAACTTGGAGTGCCATCTAGTGGCCTTTAAAAACAAGTTCACTGCATTATGATATAGTCTCACTAAACAGCTGTTTCATGAAGTCTCATCAACCCATCACTATAGTAAGTAAGTCATTTGTATTATACTGGGATCGCTTGACCCGCTTCCGTTTGGAATTCTAAATCGGTTACTGAAGGCATCGCGTGGTGCACGCTGGGCGGGGCCTCTTCCAATTGGATGACCCATCCATACCGCATATCAGATCGCCTTATTATTCGCACAGTGTCGGCTTCCGCGTCCGCCATGTTGATTGATAACGTGAAGCCCTGACGATGGGGGCGGAGATAGCGGGGACAAATCGGCTCGCTTCGTCCAGATTTCGTCCAGTACGAATTTTCGAATTCCAAACCGAAGTGGGTCAAGCGTTCCCAGACTGTTTTTTTCAGGGTAGTGAGTGTAGGAGCCCCCCGTAGAAATAGGAATGGTATATACTGAACCGAAAATACTCTTGTGAATTTGTTTTCTGAGTATTTTGAAAATATATGTAACCTCAAAAAACTACAATTAAGTGCATGAAAAGAAACATCTCACCATAATACTGAATCAGCAAGAGCTATCTACCAGTTACAACAAGATGTTTGTATATTTGCATCTATGCATATTTGATTGTATGCCGACGATGGTGTTCTGCACATGTGTGTCCTAGTTTTTACAGATTTTTGCTGACATGTCAGTTTGTGTTTAAGCATTATTTATATGAAGTTTTTTATTTCTAGAGTTTGTGTTTTGTGAGTCACACGCTAATGTTATTTAAAACAAAATCAGTTTTATTTTTATATATGAAACTTCTTTCAGACAGTAATAATAAATGGAATTTTGTTTTTCATTCTGTGGGGACCACTGGTTTAACTGATATATTTCAGTAAAATACTGTATACCAGTGAGCAGAATGGATATGTATTGCCAGAAACACTCTAAAACAGACACAGTTTGAAGCGATTTTATTTATTTATTTCCTGTAAAAGTTTCATCAAGGACATAGTTGGAGAAAATAAACTTCTGAAATAACTTCTGCTGTACAGAGGATCCACCTCATGTTGACACAGACACAGTGAAGCGTCCAACTAATGCGGAAAAGAAGTGGAGAGGTCTTCTGCATGGTCACACATCGCCTACAGGCAGCATCGCACCATTGGCAGTGGATTTTTTTTCCTTACGCCTCATGTATTTATAGAAGTCATTTGCAGTTTGTAGCAGACGGTATACATCCTGAGTGGAATGGTCTTTTCTGTTCACAATAGCTCGAGTGGCAAAAATCGATATCCAGGTGAAAGATGCCGCTCCACTTACAGAAAAGGGGGACTACATGCATGTTTCTAAGCAGGGTCAGAGTGTGGAAAAGGGATGATAACGTGTTTAGAATAGGGAATTACTGTTAACGTTATGTCTAAAAAAGCAGGACTGATTGAAGCTGAAGATGATTTGTGTTTTTTTAAAAAGAAGCAAGATGGAGTGTTGAATGAAAGCCAGTTGATTTTAATTAGATTATTTATAACTGTATTAATTCCTTTGGGGAAAAAAAGTGTATATATATATATATTTACCCGGAATAATGCTATAATGCTACTTAGTGATAGTGATTGGCTAATGAAGCTTCGTGAAGCAGTGTCATGTTGTTTAGAGGTCAGTAGGTGGTGCCATCATTTAAAAAATGACGGTGTTCAAAACCAAAGAAATGGTGTAGAGATGTCTCTGGTCTCTGAAAATGACACTGCTTCATCAGAACATCTTTAAACTTGGGGAAAAAGGTATCACAACACAATCTGGAGTTTCTAATCCATGTGTTTTTGTCTTCTCGTTTAGACTATTTCAACAGTTTATTTCCGTGTCTAAACAAGAAGGAGCTGTCTCGCCGGCAGTTAATACAAAACTCTGCAGCAAGAATTCTGACCTAGAGCAGTAGAAGAACTCAAATTTACCCGATCCTTAAAACTCTTCACTGGCTGGTAGTTTCTTTCAGGAACTATTTTTAAATTCTGCTTCTTACTTTCAGATCTATTCATGGACAGACCTTTACTTTACTTACTTTCTTTACTTACTTACATGCCATGACTTATACTAATGAAGGACTGCGGCTGTATTTACTAAAACCATAATGTTCAGGAAGTGACATCTCACTTACACCTATCAAAGGACTTTTCATTCCCCTCTAAAACCATTAAAGTTAATATATGAATTTTCTTAAGCACGGTCTAAAGCCAGAAACTGTGTGCATATATGGGATTTCCAGGTTAAAGAATTAGACACTAATTACACAAATATTCAGGAAAGTTAAAAAAAAGAAGTACTTTTCCATACTGTCTAGTTTATGCTTTGTTGGCATTGTCTTAAACTGTTGTTTTTTGTTTTGTTGTCTTTCAGTTTCTAGCTTACAGACGACAGTATCACTAACTATTGCTCCTCAAAACTTGTTTCCTTTTCAAGAATAATTTATTGGGAATGAGAACAGGCTTATACGTTGTTTATAAGTGCAGTTGTGAAAGACCAAGATGCTACGTAACATGTTGGATTTTGATGTGTTTATGAGGCCTCATGATATTGCCGTATAGTGAAGCTATCATGATACAATGTCTTCATTTGTAAAGGCCACTAGCATGTTTGAAAGTGATGCAAGGTTTCATTGAATTAGTAGAGCAAAAGATTATAAAGAAAAGTGCCCTCTATTGGCCTTTCAAAATGGAGATGCTGTATCACGAGGCCTCATCAACCCATCATAAAACATACATCAAAATACATGTATCAGGAATACATTTATATTTTGTTAAAGCCAATGCAGTCTCTATAAAGTAATGTTACGACCAAATTAATTCAAATGGGAGGGTTATACTCCAACGCTTATTTATATAAATGCAATGACATTTGATTTACAACCACGGCTGCCTGGTACAACCGTAATCAATATGATCTGTTTCCTAATTAGATTGTCTCAAACGATGCCGTGCAGATGGACCAAAGTGTTTCAATCAGTCATAATAAAAGCACGAATGTCCTCATAGATGTTAGCCGTAATATCTCAGATGTGATCCCATCCAAGTTATTGGCTGTAATACCATCGAAGCGTTTCTATTAACGCCACTTGATTTACAGCTCTGGCAGCATCATAATCAATGCTGGAATTAGGATGGATATCCGTGAGTCTGGACGATCAACAACACAAATGCTATTAAAATCATTACGACGATTGTAATGTATGACCAAGTTTTATTCTATTAACAAAGTAAACAAGTTGTCAGTTTCATCAAAAATATTGTTTTAAAGTCGACATCGTTTCAACATCACATAAATACGTGTTTTTATTATATATACTTCGAGAATCCAAGAGCGCGCTACTTTAAACGCCAAATAAATGCCGTTTGCTCACAGACTGAAAAACAACACCCCGGTTTTCGTGTTTACATCCTCGCCTTACTGCACCGGCAGCAAATGGCCGAGCAGCATCTTAATAAATCACTTGAATAGACCTCAGCAGTGATGGTGCTTTCCAATCTTCCCAGGAATAATGACCCATGTGAGTCCAGAGAATTTTCAATGAACTTCCTCAAAAATAATGTTAAAGAAGCCAGGTTTATCAAATGAAGAAAGAATGCGATGAACAATTGGTTTAATTATATTTAAGGAGTTTTGGGAAAATGTTGTGACAGTTAATTAAACCACCAGTTCCCGACTGTGGTGCATTTTTAACTTAACGTAATGCATCAAAACAGTCCCTCCTTATTGTAACGTAGATTAATTATATGTTTAACCAGCTGTTGTGGAAAATATTCATCCCGGTGTGCACTCTGAGAAGAGTAAAAGGTAGCTTTTCTTAGTCCCATTATTAGGATTTCAAGTTTTCTATAGAACTCTTCTTCCTATTTTCATCTGTTTATCTGATAAAACTGTAATTATGAAGTAAACAACTCTTGTTTCAAATGTATTCTCTCATGCTTATTAGGGACACGACACAGTTGGTAAAAAAAAAATATTGACCCATTGTGTTATTTTGTCGCACCGTTATTGTATAGCAATACAGTGGCTGTGCATAAACAATTTTTAATTAATAGATTTACATTCGGTTGAAGTTGACTTGTATTGTAGAAAGAGTAGACACAATTCAACCTATTCTTTCTGTAATAAAGATGTAAACCAATGTGTAGTAGTTTAGTAAAGCACCAACAGGCTCTTTGGGAGAAGACAAAAACCTAAGCAAGATCATTCGTTTTTCTAAAGTCAATATAGCTTTTGGTGGCGTTTCAATCCTTTCTGTCGTCCATCTATTACAGGGGTGTCCAACTCAACAGGGGGCCACTTGAGGTTTATTCTTGTGTAGACTGGGCTTTAGGTCTTTCGGCTGTTTTTACTTCTGAATGTTTTTGATCCGAATTAAATGTACATTTTGTTCAAGTATTTCCCTCCAGGATGCAGTAAGTCCCTCATCATGATGATGTTTTGAAGTTATAACTTAATAAACTTCTCCCCTGTCTGAAATCTTCGCGAACGAGAGGTTACGAGAGCAGATTCTATTATGACGTAATAATGACTTCACTCCTCCTCCAGCCAGCTGTAATCACAGCCAGCTTTGTTTATACAACAAAGAGTTTAGTGAATTAAGAGTTTTAAGTGGGCGAGGCTTAAGCACATTTTCCAATGAAAATATTTCAATGAAAAGGGAAGTTTTTACAAACAGACACATACTGATGAGTACAATAGAGGTCCAAGATCTATTTTAGAGACACTTAAATCAAAGCATTAGTTTCCCTTTAACTATCGACATTTAAGTGATATTTCATGTCGCTAACAATGTAGGTAACTTCAAATACATGTAAGTATGCATGCAATAGTACCGCTTTAAAACCAATATGACCAGAATTAGTTCTCTTACGATGTCACATCTTTTGCACTTTTCAGAAGCATTGAGCAACCAAATCGGCCGTGGTCTGCCATCGTGTCGTAACGCTCTCTTCCGTTTGGCAAATCACTGTGAAATAGCCATTGGGTCGAGACATAAAAATGAGTTGTACTGCAATAAAGTGATCCCACGCAATTACACATGATGTCATCCGCCTAAAATGATGGCATCATTCAACTGTTACGGAGTTTGCTCTGGGCAATAAAGCAAATGCATCTTAATTCTTCTTCTTTCCAACATTAATTTTACCGCCTGATAGAATGTGTTGGAGGTCAGTGATCGAATATAATCCAATATATATATATATATATATATAAATGGAAATATATTTTTTGTTGTCATCAATAGAACATGATAATAGATTCCAGGTCCTGAAGACCTTTGCTGACATGATGTTAAGAAGTCATTTTGAGATAAATGATTAGAATTATTGATCCCACCTTAATCATCCATTTTGTTTTCACCCTAACTCGTTTTTTTCAAATTGAAATTGATGCTTCTTTGATTTCACCTGGGAATACAGAGCAGTTTACTGACCAAGCATTCGAAAACATACACTGTTCAACAGCGCCTACAAAAGAAAATGGTTCTAGTACTAAAGATCTGATATTGTCTCTGATGAAAATAGTAGATATGTGACGGTAGAAAGTGGAGCCTTGTCTCGGCAAGTAATCCCGATGTGCCTCGCTAACATAGAGCTATAGATTATCTCACTAAATACGGCTTTCAAAGACACAACAAAAGTAGTAGGCTGTGCAGGGCATAAGCACCAGTTATCTGATCCGGGCACATTTAAAAAAAAAAAAAAGACTCTACAAACAACCAACATTTGCTGCACAGAAGGACAAAAGCATCAGTTTAAATTTAATTCCAACCAAAGATCCTCCAACATGAGGGATCACTGATTACAAAAACCCTCGTAAAAAGGTCCACTGTGAATATGATGTGCACCATCTGGCAGAGGGTTCTCTCTCCTAAATCTTTATTGGCCTCTAATTGCTGGAATTAGGACCTGGATGGAAAATGGGAATTGAAGAAAGAAAACTAATTTGTGGTTATTTGGTATTCACCACAATACATAGGAATCCCATTGCGATAAAGGGGTGCATTAATTGCTCATGCTCGTGAACAGTTTTAACTTCCTATAATGGTTAAAACCACACTTGGTTCAGGACAATAATTACGGAATACTATACAAAAAAAATGGATCTTATTATAACCTAAATTATAGGAATCAGATTAATAGATACACAAAGAAAAATATTTATAATTTAAGATCTTAATGTTCTTACTATGGTGCATTACCCACTGGTGTTAAGTTAGCATTAAATAGCTTCTAAATTATGAAGATTCAAATGAATTAATCCATCCATTGTTTTGTTACAAATGCAGCACGAATGAGGGGCAAATAAATGGCAAAATAGGCAGTGAGGTTTATCTTGTTAGATTTAAGTGACCATCCTGTTACAGTGGACATTGGTGAACAAAAGGTGGACTATTCTTCAGGTGAAGCCAAAATCGAGTTTAACATCCATATCTGGTGATGCTTCATCATATTTTAGACCAATATAAATGAATTCATGTTTATTTTTACATACTATAAAATAGAAAACTGCTGTTGAGTCATTTTCCCGTTTTAGTTAAAAAAGTCTGTTTCTTTAGGCAGATTCCCTCCATCCTCCTGTGGCATCATTACTTGAATAATGGTCTCTTGTGTAAAGTACAAAAAAATAAGTTGAAGTGAAAATAGTAGAAACCCTTGTTCAGGTCCCACAGCTGCTTATAACCCAAACAGACATAAACAAATGTTATCAGCATTTCTTTTCATTTATGTTTCATCTCCTTCTATATTTTCACATACATTTTAAACATCATTTGAACATTATACATATAAGTTATTCTGCATTTGAATGGATAACCATGATCTGATCAGTATGTTTGATAATTGTTTTTATAGTAACAACCCAATTGAAGCAATTTCTAGAGATTATGTTTCATTTGAATTTACAATGGAAGTCAATGAGCTCAAGCTGAACATGTCACACATTCACATTACATGTAGCCCCGCCCACTTTTCTACAGGAACCCTAAAACAAAAAACAATATTTTAAATTCCATCAATTTTAATAAAATATATATTTGCATGAATATTTATAAATATCACAACCAATAAATATTACAGTAGGATGAAAAGAAACCCCACTTTAAATCACCCCGGCTAGACTTTTTACACATTCACAGGTTTTATTTTGCCTCATGATTATGCATTTTACAATTTCATAAAAAAAAGTTGTGAAAGCATCAGCGAGAAGCTTCACAGGAACTGTTAATATTTTTCCTTGCTTCACACTTCTGTCATGAAACCCAAAAAAGACATCAAGTGTTCCTTAAATAGATCTTGGACCTCTATTGTACCCATAAGTCTGTTGGTACAAAACTCTTTCATTTAAATATTTACATGGTTTCCAATGTGCTTAGTCCTGCCCACTGAAAACACTTTTTTTCTGGAGATTAAATCTTGTTTACAATAACCACACTCTGTTGTGATTGGTCAATCGTCGAAATTTGTCACCACGCGTCATCAATCCCGTAAGTCTCCACGTCCAATGGGCTCATTGTATAAACAAAGTGATTACAGCTGGCTGGAGGAGGGATGAAGCCATTATTACATCACAATGGAATCTGCTCTCGTAACCTCTCGTTTGCTGAGATTTCAGACAGGGGGAGAACTTTATGAAGTAACGACTTCAAAACATGGTGACGGACTTACTGCGACCCATTCCAATATTAATTCAGAAAAGGTATAATAGTGATCTTATCCATTTTTCTTGTATTCATCATTGTTAATGGTAGTATTATGTCGCTCGCCTTAACGCACTGGTGTTATTGTTAAAGGCAGAACACATCACATATCAATCAGAAACGGATTCAGCCAAGATACAAGTAGCTTGAGTTTCTTTTGTTTGATTGTCAAGTTAAAAGCCCAGGAAAGGATGTTAATTTAGGACCCTTTCTCTTGACGAAAACATTTTAATGACTCTCTTTCAAGGATCTTTCCTTGTTAACCTTTCTATCATCGCTGTATTCCCTCTATACCAATAATGTCCACACATTCAATTCAAGGCAAAATCTAGGAGGCCGGTGTGGTCAAACATTTGGTCGCAACCTTTCTTATGTTTAGAGCAGTGGAATAAATAACGTCATATATCAGTTAATCTCAAAACTAAAGTCATGTATATTAAAGCAGCATAAAACGACAATAATCATGAGTTAGAAATGGTTTAATTTGATAGATGAATAAATACATACATACATAATGTTCTAAAAGGCTAAGGAACAGATTAGCTTTTGAGGGTCATGGTTGAATTAGAGCAGTTGAAATGGTTCAGGAACAATATTGCTACAGCTGTGAGTGGACATCAAAACCACCTTTTAACCATTATTTCACTCATAGTAGCATGACTATCAATTATAGCATCATAATGTGAGTTGACAGGATCCCTATAGAAGTAAACATGAACTGCTTATAACGCGTATATATCACTTTAAATTTCCCTTTGATGCCAATTACTCCTGACATTTTTTCGTTAATTAAGCGCCTGATGTCCATTGAATCTATGCTACCTTCATGTACACTATTATGTGCATGATACACCCCTTTATGGTAATGCAATCTAATCAGATTGCTATCCTTGATCTTCTGTATTTGATTCTTTCATCAAACAGATTAGTGGGGAAATAAACAGAGAATCATTGGTCTCATTAGTAGGTAAATACACTCGGCTCAAATGAATAAAAGCCCTTTTAACTGAGTTCCGTTTATACCTCATATTACCTCCCCCTTCCTCTCATTTATATACCTGGGTGACGCATGTTTACTGCAGAGTGTAAGGTTTATAAACTTATTTTATAAAGGAAGATTCATCTCTTCAACGAAGTAAAGCATCCGTCGACAAGAGGCGAGAAGATATATATAGTTTATTTCTTAATCTATCAATTTGAGAGTCACTTTTCTGGGCAATGGGTTTTCTGAGAATGACATGAAAAGTAAGAAAAATTAAAATTACATTAAAATGTACATGTTGTAATAGTAAGTGCTGCAATCTTACAACTGGAAGGTCATAGGTTTGAATCCCATTTGCAGCAACTCTGTTTAAGAGTGAACCTAAGTCTGTATGCTTCAGAACTTGTATGAGTTTCCACATTTCAAAAAGGTCTTGTAATAACCATGTCACGACATCAATTTCCTGGGGTTTGAACAAGCTGTTAAATAGAATTAATTCGGAAATTCTTAACAGAAATACTGGAACTTTAGAAGTACAAGTAAATGCTGGTCTATTTAATTTGACCTTTCTATTGTGCTGAATGTGGTCTATAAAGACATTATGTTTTTACTTTTGTTCGTCTTGAACTGAACTTGGCATGTGTATAGCAGTGGTTAGCAGGTATTAACGGAATGACAAACCCTTCAAAAACAAGGCTTGAATCAGAGTCATAGGCCGTCATACTTGGTACAATGGCTGGAGAATCGAAGAATCACACAGACATTAGCTCAACCATAATATAGACTGTTCAAGCAACACTTTATTTCCAGAGCATGTTAATCAGTTATTACACATACGAGTAGGAATCTCAAAAATAAAAGCTAATACTAAGAGATAAGTCAACAACCTCTAAATAACTCCATTCAAAGTATATGATCTTTAACAACTTTGTCCAATAAAATTTGCATTGTCGCCATTTCGCATAAGACACCAACAATGAACATTTACATTAGAAATTACAGTGGATCAGAATGTATTATTTAATTTGTTGTTTGGGTTTACTCTGGGCACTCCGGTTTCCTCTCATAATCCAAAAACAGAAAATGGAACAAATACAGAAATTGAACTTGGATAAATTGTCCGTAGGTATGATTGTGTGTGTGCGTTTGTGTGAATGGTTGTATGTCTTTGTGTGCCTTGCAACAGACTGCCGTCCTGTCCAGGGTGTCCCCCGCCTCTTGCCCTAAGTAACTGGGATAGGCCCCCCAGTGAAATCTATAAGGTGTTAAGTGGCAGAAAATGAATGAATAAAAGCATTTTAATTATTTTATTTTGTAACTATTTATTAAGTTCTGACAAAAATGTCACCAACACGTAGCCTGCTTACTAGAAAATAAAATCCAACCTTATTGATAAACCAGATAACCTTGATAAGACCTTATTATTTCTGTTGTAGAGTTGATCTGTTGTCTTTAGGTCCATGTGTAAGTATTTTTCTGTATTGACAACCAAATCCATTAGTTCTCATCAAGCCAGATTGTATATTTTTTTTATGTTTTTTTTGACGATAACAGGCTTATCCAATTTGAAGGACACGCTTATGTCACTTTACATAACCCGCTATCTAGCCTACTGATCCTTCACTTGATAAGTGTTTAGCGCATTCGTCTGTCTCCATTCACTGGAAACGCCATCGATCTTTAATTCGCTGGCCTCGCGCATGATCTAGCTATCTGTCATCTGATTGGATAAATGTCAGTGTCATCACTAGTTAGTTGAAAAAGCTAACTGGAAAAAAGCCAAATGGATATAATATGACATTACATATTGCTGTTCTTAGTATGTTTAGGTCAACAGAGAATCTCTTGCTGGCCTTGATGGTCCTTGTTAATCCATATGAAACCAAAAATATAAGCATCTCTCACCAATCGTGAACCTCATAAATCCATTAGACGTGTTTAACAGTCAGCCACTGCGTGTTGCAGGCTCAATTTCATAATACCCTGTATTAATATTTACTACTACAGTAACATTCTTAAAGGCACTAAAATGCTGCTTTTCTAACGCATTTAATCCACATGCCTGTTTAAGGCAAATGAGGGGTTTCATGATGCACGCTCCCCCTAAATGAGTGTGTGATTAAGGGTCTGTTAAACGCTCATTGTAGCTCCACATCCTGTATTGTTGGACCGCACATCAGCTCTTGTTAAGTCAACGCAGTACTTTCATTGTGACTACTTTGGTATTAATTAGCTGACACTGTGGTGTAATTTTGTTTTGATGTGCCGAGTCTCAGCGGGTTCGTTCCGTGTGATATTTTTGGATGTTTCTGTGCCTGGCTTGTTTTTTTAATTGCACTCAGCTTCACCAGCTTTGCTGCCTTTGCAGGATGACTAAGATAACATTTTCCAGCTGGGATTTTAAATCACCCCGCATGACTCTGATCGAGGCTTTAAATGGCTTCAATAACGGCTAATAGTTTGGCTGATGATATTATAGTGTATCACAGAGTAACACTGGCAGTATTAGACGTTTTTTTAACCTCTGTCTGATCTACTTTTGCATCAGATGTGCCACCATTATCGCCATATATTGTTATTTCACCCTAAAGATTTCCGCAAATCTCAATCGCAGAAAAAACAACAGCATTTCCAGCATGTTTTGTCGCAGCAATTTATATACAAATTGAATCTTTTCTTTCTTAAAATGCGTCAAAACTAACCTGACAACAGGTATGTCGACCTCAAGGATTTGACTAAGTGGATTTTCTCATTGCCAGAATGTATTTCAAGCCATCCCGAGGAGTTTGACGGTGTCAAGGGAAGGAGGAAAAAACGCTTTTCACACATTAAATGTCTGTCTCTGGAGGTGATTGAAAGAACTGAGAAACAAGTCGCCAGTAGCTGCTGAACTCATCTCTTTTATGAAAAAGGAGCGAAGGTGACACAAAAGGAAGTTCACCGGAGGTGAAGTGACACAGCTGCTTTCTGCTGAAATTGAATCAAGACGTTTAACAATGGTGTATAAAAAAAAAAAATGTAACACGTTACCTGTGGCCATTTTTAGGGTTTCTATACTAGCGATGCACTTTTTGCCCTTTGTTAGATGTACATTTCGAACTCCAGGTTCTGGTACTGATCAGGTCATCATGTACTTTATAATTTATTGTTTTTCGTGTTCAAATATCTAAAGGTAAAACATGCATTGATTTAATTTTTATCTCGTCATATATATACACAATTCCATCGATGCGGCATCCAACATTATCCTTCCTCTTCCTCCTCTTCACCACTTTCTCTAGAGAGGTATAATTACTTGGTGGACAGGGGAATCAATACAGAAGAGAATGAAAGTCCCCAGCAGGCAGCTTCAAGACCTGCTTACCTCTTGTCGGGCGACTCGTCTCAGACTTCCACCTTCTCGCTGGCAAGTCATTGGGACTTTTTTTTTTTTTTTTTGGTCCCACCATTAGAGCTGACCTTGATTTTTCCCACTGAGGATTTGGTCTTGCATATACAGAGGAAGTACATTACATCTTATCCAAGGGCTGGGGCAGCAATCACCCCAGAGGTCTGGTCCGCATGAGCCAATCTCTTTCCCTTAAGTGGAAAAAGAAAAGTACCCTGCAAATATGGGGTCATCTCAGGCGTCCATGTGAGACCTAAACACATGACACATGCTTGTGTGGTACAGAACATGGCAAGCAATATCAGAACAACACTGTTAAGAGATTTATTCTTCTCATTCTGATCTGATTTCATTTTGAGAAGTTTGCTCCAAATGTGATCAGGGGCTTAACCCTTGTGTTCTCTCAAAGGTCAAGGTGACCAAAAGGCCCAAACATTTTTTATGTTTTATCGCTGTGTCAAGGTGAACGACCTCAATGGCTTCCATAAAAAAAAACAACATATGCACCGGTCGTGGTCGTTCATCTTGACCCAGAGGCAACACAAGGGATACCAGGGGTCAATGCCCCCTGGTGAGGTCACCCAAGGCAAACCGTTAAGATTGATGGATCAAAACTGGTGTTGATGAAGAAAAATGGAACCCAGTTACCTTAAAGCAAGTCCCTGGGACCTTCCTACAGCCATGCTTAAATCAGTGTTCGACTAGAATCCATCCCTGCAAGAGCTAAACGATGTATCTGGGGAGATGAAAGTCTCGGCCTCCCTGCTGAAGCCGTTGACCCCGTGACTCGACCGGGGGTATAAGAAGACGATGTGCACATTGTTTGCTCTAATTACTGAACATGTGTTTTCTTTGAGCGTGTGCTTCTCAATTCTCTCCTGTGTGATACATCAAGAACGTGTTTATATATTCAATGGTTTGCTGCTCATTATAATGAAAAACAAACCAAACATTGTTGATTTTGGTTACCATCTCAAAGGTGGGTTTTACAGAGCTCTTCTTGGGCATCAACATGACCACCATCAACTGCTCTACACCTGATTTTTCTAACAAATCCTTTGGCTTTTGGCCTAAACAAATCCTTAAAAACCTTCCTTGGTGTGGGTGGAACAACAGATCACCTTTAAATATGTCACCCAATTATGAAAAACAGATTTCTTGAAAATAATGTAAAAGCACAGGAGTTTCTGAGTGAGTACTACTCCGTCAGCTGCCGTTTATTTTGTTTTTAAAGGATTCATTTTACATCGATACTTGAGACCTTTCTATTCATCATTCATTAGAAAATAAAACATGTTGACATTGTTTAAGTCAAGATGCAACATAGAGTATTTTATTATTAGATTTTTTATCTGAAGCTATTCTACCTACAGAAAATGTCCCTATGGTAGAAACCGGATATCTCACATACAACTTAAAGATATAACCTCAACCCGTGTAAAACAAATACAATAAAATTTGAACTTTTTTTTTTTTTCCAAACGGTCAAACAGAGGAACTAAAATAATACAAAATACATTTTCCAATCATGTACTATGTATTGTATAGGGTCAGTGGGACATAAATTAATCAAATTATAACCACAAGGTTGTGCCAAAATATTTACGTATATTTAAGTAGATTTTTGTATGAATAGTTCATAAATGTAATTAATACTGGTACCTAACACACTACTTTACTTGTATTCACTACTATAGTAACTGTAGTGATGCACTGATTCGATGACACGATACGGTTACTTCTGCTTACAATACAACAATATATTCAGCTCACGGAACAATTCGATACAAGATACAGTATATCAATGAATACACTAGATATTTTAGTGAACACAGTTTTTTTAGTGACATCTTGTGATTGTTCCTCTTTTAGTTGAACTAATACAACTGAAAGACATACTGTATGTCCAAACATCATCTTTATATGTACTATCCTCTCGTCCTCAGTCATCACATAATTTTTGGTGAATCAATTTTCTTCTCACACACCTATTAACCACATACTTTTACATTTTTTATTATATATATTTTTTAACAAACTGTAAAAATAAACTAACACATCACCAGTTAAGGTATTCATTTCGAAGATGTAAAATCTCTCTATAGGTTCCCTCAATGAGCCATCTATTTTTAGCCGCCGGGATCCGAGCGATTCATCTCTGTGAATCACCGCTAATGGTGCGCGCCAGACTTCTCATTTAGCTCCCTCTTTGCCCTGACTTTGTTCTGACCAAGTCTTGAAGGGTGAACATGGTTGTTCTGACACCCTAAGATGAGAGCGGAGCACCAACCCGGAGATAATTAAAGAAGCCAAACTTCAGCAGCCGTGTCTCACTCTCATTGACCTTTATCAAAACACTGGCATTCATGTCGGGCAAATGCTGGCAGATTCCACTGAAGGCCATGTACGAGAAGAGGTAAACAAACACTGCCTCATTAGGTTGCACCAAAGACCGTCCTGTCATCCTGGTAATGTCTGACTCATTAAGTGAAGATGAAACAGCATTTCTGGAATACTGTTTAAAACAACACATTGGGAAACATAAGACGTGTCAAAGGAAGCAACTGTAAAAGTAGTTTTTCTTCTGCGAGCACGTACAGTATTATTATTGAAAAAAACTTTCCAGGATTATTAGCTCAAGTTAGGAGGGAAGGCAATTGTTTTTTTTTCTGGAAATGCATTATGCATTTAGTCAGGACGGATAAAAATGTTGTGGAAAACCATTTAAATGTCTTTGAATAAAAAATTATTTAATGACTACAACTTCCAAATACATTTTTATCTTGTCAGAAACTTCCTTATTTTAAATACATTATTTCTTATATTTACTTAAAAAAGCACAGGTCTAGTCCATACCTCTGTCAAGAATCCTGTGTCGTAATAAATGAAATCAAAGCATAGTAAGAAAGTAAGTCAAGGTTATTTGTAAAGCGCCTTTTCTAGACCAGGGTCACAAAGCGCTTTAACAATCAAAAACAATACACAGTTGAAATAGAATAGAGTCCCAGAAAATTAGGAAAAAGCCTGAATAAATAAAAATATCTTAAGACGTTGAAGGAGAAATGTGAGTTCTTCTACTAGAGCTTGTCATAATTCTTGCTTCAGAGTTTTGTATTGACTGCGGGCGAGACAGCTCCTTCTTGTTTAGAGATGCATATGATCCTTCATATGAATACTTAACAAAAATCAACTTCAATGATAAAAGATGTATTTTCACATTTAATGAAGCATTTTTTTGTATAAACTGATTTAAAACTTTTCTGATTCATCTCAAACACACACCATATTTCCACACAGGTTGTATGGATGTTGAAGACTCCCAAAACTGGCTTATGAATGGATAAAAATATATTATTTTCATGTGCAATTGTTCAATACCCTGTAACAGAAGTTAGAAGCCATATGAGTCAATGACAAATTCTTAAAAACCTCCCTTTAGTGCAGATGGAACTACAGAACACCTCAAAATCGTCATTCCATTAACCATGTTCCTTGAAAGTTATGTTAAAATCCTTTTTGAAATCTCAATTTGGGTTATTTATCAACAGACAAGTCAATGTAATTATTTACACTATGATGAAAAACACAACTTGTATATATTTATATGGTATAACACTTTACATTTAATAAATGAATGCTTTGTCAAAACATATAGGAACATATTTAAAACTATCCTGGTAAATCTCAACCACACCCCTTTCCATATTTTCACACTGCTTGTATTGATGTTTATGATTCCAAAACTCACTCAAGAAAGAAATACAAATATCTCAGGAACCTTTTTAAAAGAGCCATCGTTCAATGGCCCCATAAACGTGTCACTCCTCACACCCTCTATTACCTTTTACTCTCACACACCCAAACAAAATGCAGGACATCATCCTTTTTTACAGAATTGATGGACTGCCTTTTTCCCCATCTTTGCCATGGTGCCTTCAGGACCCTGAGCCATTCAGGTATGATTGCAGCTGACCCCCCTTTATAGTGGTCAGCGCTTCTATGAACCACATCCCTATGGGAGGAGCCTCCTGTCCATAACAGCCCAAAAACAGTTTATTCCACTTGGCCGCCAGCATCTGCCATAAATCAGCCACTTATTTTAGTTCTGATGAAAGTAAAAAATGTTCATTGAAGATGCTTTATTTGTGTATATAATTTGTTAACCCTGGTTTAAAATCGGATGGTGGAACTTCTATTTAAAAAGAAAATCCCTTCAAAAAATACGTTTTTAAATTGATAAAAACATGTATAAAACTCATAACCTTGACGCATATCGCTGATCAAAAAACCCTTTATTTCCCTACATCCTGGAGGCAATCAGATGTACAAATTTCCACCTGATCTGCATGAGTGAGTTGCGGGGAGGAAACCAGAGCACCCAAAGGAAATGTGTTTGAAAACAAGGTCTATGCAAATTATAGACAAAAAGGTCCCAGATGGCCACAGTTGCGTTCGGGGTAGCACATTCTCGCTCTGAGGCTAACCGCTGAGAGAAACATGCCACCATGTAGAAATGAATACAGCCGGAATATGAAGCGACGCGATAGTTGAATGGAGTGAGTTGATTGATTGAAATAAAGACCTAAAACTGATATTGATACTTGACTCTGTGGAAGACCAACAAACCCACATAATTATCATAGAATAATTGGTCAAATATGTTCAGTTTAAAAAATCTATATACCTATATAAATAACATGTATATTTGACTTTGTTTTTCTGTCTTCAAAAGTCTTATTTCCATTCTCATTTCTCGTCTGTATTTACTTCAGCAGAATACGTGGATTTATTCTGTGTACCTTTTTATGTGCCATTTATCTGTTTAGCCTTATTTATTTGTTGTTTTGTTTAGTTTGATAAATCCGACCCGTCTGCATCGGGGCTCACCTGCCTCCACATGACAAAGGGAAGGAAATTGAGTGGATTTGGAAGAAAACCTGTAGGAGGAATGAGCAGGAAACTTATTGAACTTTCAGCATAACCTCATTAGTTTGTTTATTGTGTTGGGAGTGATAGACTACCAGGTCACCATTGTTCCATTTGAGCAAGATACAAGACGGCAAGCAATTATTCTGACTGAACCGAATGGTTCTTTCTGGGGGAAGGCGTGTCCAGGCTGTGCTTCAAACGTCTGTTCCATGTTCGGTGGCTCAAGTGCAGATGAATAAAACTCATCCTAATCGCTGTATTCGTTCAGTGAACTGAGCATTGCATTCAAAACCTAATCAAAAGAGCAGAGTAGTAAAATCTTGCACTTGTCGTGTAAGAAAATTGGTCTCGCTATTTGGTTATTATCTCATGTTTTACATTTTTCACAATTGCTGGTTTATGATACCTTTATTATGAAAAACTGCTTTATTACAAAATGTAAAGCTACTGTTCCTACTACTACTAATAATAATTACCTTTTAATTACATTGTTGTGAAGCTGGCTTTTATTTTTGTAGCAAAATAACACAAGAAACTGATCTAAATTGAGATTTCAGGGCTTCATAATGGATCAAATAAAAGATTATTGCATTTTGGTGGTGCTCCAGTTTACCTTCTTGATTCACATTTTTTTATGAAGAGTGAGCGGCAGCAAAACCTCCCTTATTTTGTGTGTGTTGTGCAAGTAAGTTCCCAAATGCTACTGCTAACTGATTTCCCATTCAGCTAATTTATATCAACTATATTTCAAATAAATATGAATAAAATCAAATGCACAAGTGTAAATACAACAAAAATATTAGAATTAAAAACTAGTCACTTAAAGGCTGTTATGAGCTGCTTGGGGGAGGTCTGCTACCATTTAGGGCTACCGATTTGTTTTGGAATACACTTCGATTACGACTAAATCTAATTCCTGCTTGTTTGACTTTACAGAGACAAATATGTTGCTAGAAAATATTTTAAATCAGCGATTTGAACCCATGCGATCAGGGTCAATGGTTGGGCCACAAATACCGGCAAGATTGAAGCTTGGAAAATTTAAAAAATCACTTTGTCTCAGTTGGGGGAAGTCAGTTGACAGACATACTGAAAAGGCATGACTGGGAATGGGAGGAAGAATATATATCAGTTACTTAAGCGAAAAAAAAAGATGACAAAACGGTTGACAACCCCTTCCAAAAGTCAAAATAGTAGAGAAGCGCAATCCGGACTTCATTAGTTACGGTTTAGCGAACATGAGCTCAGTGTACTGAGAGTGGGCGTGGAGCACTTCAGCCGTCAAAACTGAGGCGACAATCTAGAAAAAAAAAAATCCAACAATCTCGGGGGAAAGTGGAGATAAAAAAGGGTTACTGAGTAGAGGAAAAAGTCTGCTGACGCCGTCACTGCTTTTCTTTCTATATACAAATACCGTTATAAAATGTACATTCAAGACAATACGTTTTGTTTGTTTCTCAGTCTTTTTGTAACAGACTTTTTTTCTCTTTTAAAGGGGAACTAATTTGATGAGCTCGGCTTTATCTATTTTATTTGACACTGCAAAACATCTAGAATTCACCATTAAAAAAAACTTTGAAAAAAACATTTTGGGAAACTTTTCCTACTAGCATTATTCCTAAAACATTGGTCTAGAAGATCATTAGTAGGTAAAAAACATGAACATAAACTTTAAAAAATGTACCATTAAGAAAACTCGAAAAGAGGCAGAGGTATAAGTGGTGGAAAGAAAGAAACCCCCACAGAGATCCAGCACGGTTCTTGAAGTCGGGCCGTTGAGAGGAATCCAATAATTTCACTGTGCTCATTAACTGTTGGCAATTGACTTGCAGTTATGTGTCAGGAGCACATCTGCAGTGAGATCCCCTTAGCACACCAATTGTGGAGTGCAGCACTATCTGCAGCAGCACCAGCAGCTATTGTTCATGCAGCACCTCACTCTGGTGCCCAGTGCCTCACGATTCTTATTCAGAGAGAGACCTTCTCACGGTTGCCGCAACTCTCATCCCTTTCGCTTTTACCACTCGCACGAAAAGAAAAAAAAAAAGGGAGGAAATCAATGAAACCACGGATCAATAAGACTTTGCCATTGCTAAGCTCATCTGCTCCTTTCTTTAAAATGAGTCAAATCACTGCAATCTGACATGAAATTCTCACAGCAGATGCGAGGATGCATTCAAGACGCCAATCAATTGTAAGGATTCGGACGCCCCCCCTTCACTCCCCGCCAACCCCTCCTTTAAAACTGGTGTTGTTTACGAGTAAAGTTGCTCGGTGCCGTGATCTGTCCAGGCAAGACTTCGACACGTTTAGAATTGGATTTACTTTCACGATCTTTTATCTTACAAGCTCCTTTGACACTTTGTCAAGGTGTCCTCAAACTGTGTGGGAACAGATGAATTAATAATAAATAAGTGCATCTGGAACAGTGTTAAAATTTGCAGTGGTTTTCTTTGAACAAATAAAGTCGAGACTTTAACTTTGGGCGTATTTTCTCTAAATTATGTACCGTTCAGAGCATCTATTAATGTCCAAGGCTTTGTTTTTGTGATTTAACCTTCGCAGGTCAGAATTCTATGCTATCTCGCACACTCACTTTTATCTTTATTGCAAGCAGACACTACATTTGTAATTGTTATCTGAGTCAAGCTATGAAAGATGGTGGGGTGTCAAAGAGACTTTTTTTTTTAAATGGGAAAGAATGAATAGTAAATTAGACGCAGAGAACCGTTTTTTTGTGTGTGGTAGAAAACTACTTAAGTTCTTAGAGATATTCCACTCATTTTACAATTATAGGAGTAATCTGTTCCTTTTTAGAGTAATAGGCAAAATTGTATTTTCATTTTAATGTAGCGACTGGAGCTCAGTGGTGTTTGTCTTAATCTTCGTCCAAAAAGACACTTAAAAAAAAGAGATTGTTTAGAAAAAAATTAGTCTTCAAAATTTGTTTGTAGATGAAGACGATGAAAACTAAACTCCAGTCGCTACACTAAGCAAATTATATTAAGCATGTTTTAAAAAGATTATCCAATGAATATACGTGGTATATTTATCAAACCACCCTTGTTTTCTTAATTCATTTTATTTATTTTAATGGCTGGTTCAACTAAACATTTGTTGGTTACATTTGTTTGGACAAATACAATGGTAAGAACAAGTATCTCACAAGTATTGTTTTTTTTTATGATAACCAAAATGAATCGAGTTCTTACATCCATAGCTATGACATTGTACTAACGAACACTGTCTTCAAGTCACATGACACAAACAGGAATTACTTGCCTAAAAAATAAATTGAAGAAAAATAACCTTTTTTTTAAACGTATCCTAAAAAGTTATTCCATCTTTTTAGTCAATTTTAGATCTTTTTATTGTTATTTACATTATTTTCCTCATATTTCTCCTGACTTATTCACAAAATAAACTTGCTGAAAACATTTTCATTAAAATATATAATTAATAAAATAATGAATTTAACAGCCCCTCACAATGAATTAACAATGTTTTCCCCAAAGAAATTTAATTTGACACTGATTTTCTTTTTAACTCAAACATTAGATTTTTATGACGACTATTTCAGTTTTGGACTCCAGTGTGATGATTTTACATTAGTTATTTTATTATAGTAGCCAGCTCTTGCTTTGTCCCTGTGAGTCTCTGTTGCTTTGTCTCTCTCCAGCTCTTTTGCAGATATCGTTAGAGTGTCATCTTACGAGGCTCTCAGAATAATGACATTTTCAAGATCAACATTGGCGTCACCCCCGTCATTGGAAATTACTTTCGCATTTGGAGCATACGCTCTCGGAATAAAGGTGAAACATTTCCAAGATGGTTGTTTTATAAAGCTATCTAAATCTCCTTTTCATTTGCCTTAACAGGGGTAATTACCCATAAGACATTTTACCGGTAATGGCCTCTGAAATGATCGCTGCTTAACGCTCAAATCCGTATCTGATGTCCTGTATTAGCTTCTTTGTACTCGAGGTGAGAAAACATAATGTTACCTCTTGATAGCCGTTAGTTGAACGTGAACGCAAGGTCTGAAAGTCAAAGAAACTAAGAAACTATGAAAAAAAAAAGTGAAATAGGAAAAGAACGTTGTATTACCTTTTTATTTTCTTAGTGTTGTTGGTATCGACAAAAGCCAGGTTTCCAAGGCTCTGAAGAAGAGTTTTAATCTAAGAAGAATAAAGATATACAGGTGGTTCCAAGGCGACTGTGTTCTTAGGAGAACCGTAAGATCAAGCCAAGGACGCTTTGTAAGTATTACAATTTATGTTTGGATGGTTTATTGGAGTGGAAATCATTAAGTTATTGGATTTTTAAAATCCTACTTCCATGAATGCATCATTTGTGTATGACGATCAGTGCAGTAAAAGTTAAGACTTGTTCCCTCCAGTCTCATATGTATATTTACATTTATTGTAGTTCATAAATTACTCTCTTGGTTTATTTTAGACATTCTTTCTGGCCAAGGCAACTTGCGGCCTATCTTTGTGGAGTTTTTATGTTCTCCCGTGTTGTGAGGGTTTACTCTGGACACTCTGGTTTCCTCCCACAGTCCAAAAATATAAGGGTTGATCGGGAATTAGGGAAATTGTCCGTAGGCATGAGTCTGGATGGTTGTATGTCTTTTTGTGCCATGTGACGGATTGGCATCCTGTCCAGGGTGTCCGCCGCCTCTTGCTCAAAGACTCTGGGATAGCCCCACCCTCTGAAACCCCAACATCTATCCAATCTTTCCATCTCTCATAGCAAAAAAAAACAACTTTTTTAAGAATTGCCTTATTGGAGACACAAACGTGATTACTTGTTAGAATTTGAGTCAGATTTAGCTCATGAGTCTGCTGCTACTTGAGGTCATAGGTCACATGATTGTTTCGTACCTACGACCAAAATCAATGAAAGAGTGAACACTTTTTCGGCTTGAACAAATGCCAAAACCCGCCTAAATAGCCGTACTAGAAGCGCGCCGTGACAAAGCTGTTTCCTTGTGTTCAAACCTTGACAACTGCTTCTGTCTCCCTAGACAAGTGTAAAGATATGGCCACAGGTGAATGATTGAATAATTCACAGCCTCCCTTATCTAAGTCCCTGGTTCATTCAGCTTCCAGGGCAAATCTCCATATCTCCTCGCAGCAACAGCCGCGCCGAGGATGAAAACAACACTCTCCATCCCGTCTCTAAGCCTCCTTCACTTTGTTATTGTCAATACGCTTTAATAGTATTTTCCAGGTCTCCCATGTCCAAACGCTGCACACTCATTGATTCATTCATGACATACCCTTAAGCTGTCAGGTAGTTTGTCTCCGGCGTTCATCGGAAAATGTCACCCACTACAACGCGAAATTAACATGCCCGCCTAAATGTAGAGGTCAGCGAGTCAATACATGAAGATCCTGGGTTAAATTATTAAATAGCGTTTCTTGTCCAGTTCTTGGCCTTTTCCTCCATTACGTGGCCTTGTCCGGAAGTCTTTTTTCATTCTCATTACGGGCAGGCGAAGACAGACGTTACGGATCAATTCTTGACTGCTCATTTTAACCTTGGGATGTCGTTAGTGTCTGCCCATTAAAGCAAAGCCCCGGTTTGAGCCAATTTAGCTAAATGAGGATATTTCCCACTTGACCAGGGAAGATGATGGAAAAACTTGACAGCACGTTGTTAATGGTTACCACCGTGTCTAGGGATTGTTTGTCTTAATGCTCTTAACTTTACAATGATTAGCATTTGTATATGAACAATCAATTGGAATTTGAAAGACAACAAAGTTTTAAGTGGTTGTCTGATATTCCAATCCCTTGCAAAGGTTGTCACTCATGCAAGGGACCGTTTTAGCATTTAGCATCTCTGTGGTTAGTGTCGTAATTCCTTCACCGTCGCCTCATTATTTAAGATGCTCTTCTTTTTCTACGTTAATTGCTCAGCCATTGTTCATTTCATTTTACCCAATTTGAGTTTTATTGTGAGCATATTAGGCATGACAACAGTTTGATTACTCCAATTATATACATCCTGTCCATTTTTTTTACTTTTCTTTTATTTATTATAATCTTTAAAAAAAAGGCCCTTTCCCAAGATGAATCAGTTATTGAAGATTGTTTTAGCAATACTGTTTTTGAAGGTTTAAAAAAGGCAAAAAAGACAACTGGATTTTTCTACTTTATAAAATTGAAAGAAATGAATCGAAATTAAGCTGATGAATCTAAAATTTGATTTTATTATTTTGTATACTTACTTTTATTATTGTGTTTTTGTGCAGTGAGCTACTAAATAAACTAAAAAACAGATATTATAGATAGGGTTTAGAGTGAGACTGATACTCAAAAATTCAAAACGGCACTGCTCAGCTAGACTCAAAATAAAATATAATCATCAACTTTCTTATTCAATACACTTTCTATTTCACTCCCTTTGAGTTCCTGGTGAGCAATTTTACCCATTGACATGCATACGTCTTTTTTTTCTGCTCAGATTTCATTTGGATTTCATCAATCAGTCCAGTTATTGTACTGAGAAGTCTTTGTAATGCTGGACAAATGTGCATGTGAGTCCTGTGTGGGTTTTAATAGTGCTGCAGCTTACTTTAATAACACTGGAGAGTAGAGCTAGCTGGAGCCTAAAACCTAGTATAAATAAACCTTCAAGAGTCTATGATAATTTGATTTGTGCAGTTATGCCAGTGGAGAAATGATCATCAATAAAACGGTCCCAATAAAAAGAATTAACTACACCCAAGTGTGTCATTTGGCCGAAGTGTGTGTAGCAAATGTGGTTAAAGACTGGACACAAAGTGAGTGGATTACAGTTAAATAACAAACACAAAAAATAGTACACAAAAGAATGGAAATAATGGAAAAATAATTAACATTTAGTTAAGCAAAACCATTGAGAAAGCGCAAGAAAAAAAAACAGGGTGTTGAGCTAAACACATTATGGATATACAAGTGGACAGAATAACCAAAAGTAGCATTGCTGTGAATACAGTGTACCACAGAAAAATGAAATAAGGTTATATGGACTCATGGAATACCGTAGAAGCTCATAAGCAATATATACCATAAGCAATTGAGGAACAAAAGAGAGGCTGACTTTAACAGCATAGAAGTAAGGGAGATCTAGAATTGTCCCATATATAATGGCTTGATGGCCAAATTTGGCCCGAGCATCAAGTTGGACACTTGAACTTTGCTGAAATATACGGTTTCCCCTGAAACATCATCACCGGAAGAAACTGTAGCTAAGTTCCCTTTTCCCCTCCAAAAAAACAAAAAATCTACTGAAAACAAATCTGCAGCTAATTTGCCTCCTCACATCTGTAGCTATTATTTATCCGAGGAAATTGTCTGACTACCTGGAGCCAACACGGCTCAAAATTTCGAATACAGACAATAAGTGCGTAATTGTAATTGATGATTTTTTAAATCAGATTAACCAGCTTGTGGCAAATGTTTTCAGAGCATGCAGCTGCCTCTCTGAGACATTCAGGCTCTCACAACCGGACTGAGCCACTCATCATATCACACCAGAAAATGACACATTTCCTCATTTATACAGTTTGTATATTCATGTGTATTAGCTTTCTTGTCACACATATCCATCATGGATGTGATTCTTTTAGAAATGTGCATCTGGGTAATCTTGACTCCAGCTGGGGTGGCTATTATTCCTCTTATCATTCTATTCCTCTGCATGATCTCTTCATCGCTGGGTGAGTTCCCTCAGCCTTCTGCTTGGCAGACACTCATTACTTTCAGCCTTGATTAGAATAATGGGAAATTAAATATTTTAAAAGGAAGGATTCCGCCCTAAAAGTTAATAAATTTCGCGGACAGTGCCTGTGAACTACATTAGATATAAAATTAGCATTTTCTGTTTCAATCACGGGAAGCCTTCCTTTCCTACGGCTAAATTTGGTCTCCAGTCGAACAAACAGAAACTTAATGAGTGTTTCTAATGTAAATGTCTTCATTAAATGTGAACATTGTGTTCTGAAATAAAATTGTAAGTGAGAAATACCAGTAATATATATTGCTTGGTTCAGTTTTTCTATTGTTTATGTTTCGTGTTATTTTATTTAACATTTTTTTTCTGTACTGCCACCACAATCAAAAGATCTATGTTGTCTTTTTTTAAATTTATTTATTTTTAACTTAGAAACACAAGCAGGTTTAGTTGAAATCAATAGGATTTCAAGAGTAAAGGAAGATTTAGATTTGACATTTAATGAGAATCATTTACTTTTAGTCCTGAATGGAAAAGATGTGATCCCTATACCAATGGACCTTGGGTCAAATGATAATTATCGTCCAAATTATTATCAAATCCCCAAACAGCCCATTATATTTCACTTATTTTACGGTCACCTTTATGTCGACTAAGGGTTGGGATTATGTAGGTCTCTTTTTGGAGTTATAGGCAAAAATGTATGTCCACTTGACGGTTGCAAAATGGCTCTGTTTTCTTTGTAAAAAATAACACACTTAAAAATATCCAAATATCTCCATAATGTTCGTCTATATTGTCCGTCTTGTTGTTTAATTGTTTGAAAAACGATAAAAAAAAGTCTAAATTTTAAGTTTGTTTTAGCAGAAGCTAAAATGCTAACATGCTACACAGACAGGAAAAACTCTGGGCAAACATTTCTAGAGCTCTGTCTACTGTCTAGCTCTCAACTTTATGGCTATAACTCCAAAAAGAGACGGATTACCCTGAAAATAATCCCAACCCTTAGTAGGCATGAGTATATGAATATATATTTACATATTCCATTTCAAACATATTTTAAAATGAATAAATGTCTGAAAACGATCAGAATCTCAGTAGGGTATGGTTAAAATAATGTGATTAATTGGGCCAGCTACAGGTTTAAACGCCTGTCGTCGTGTTAACCTCACATCCGCTTTCATTTCTCTGGTGAATCTATTAACATAATTTGCCCAAAACCCAATAGCCAGTTGAAGGGCACTGAGAGAGCAAAACATACTGCAAAGTCATCAAGTGTATTCGAGGTCCAACTTTTGCTCTCAGCTGACCAGATGGCCCATCCACTCCGCATCCCCATCCCACGGTGCTTCTCAAATTGTTTGTGATAAATGATCTTGAGCTCAGAGAATGAGCTCTCAGCAGTTATGACTCCCCTACCAAGGGTCAGGCATATTCAAACGAGGCAGCAAGAGAACATTAAACAGCCTGCGGTAGTATTTTGAACCACTTCGAGTTGAGCAGTCCAAAACCAGCAGGAATCTTTACAGTGCAAAGAGACCAATTACAGCGTTAGTCACTTACCTGTTGTGAGCCACAGTTCTACAGCTGGGTCTTAATTCAAGTCAACGTTTCAGGAGTTTTTTTTTTCAGTTTTTTTTTTTTGCCGGTCAGATTTCTTAAGTGCCAGTGCTGATGGGAGTGGGTCTTTGCCAGACCACAAAGTGGCTGCTATCAGGATATACACACGGCACAACAAAATGCTCTGGTGCATCTAACCACAGGAAGGGAAAACAATTTCCGAATGAGTGGAAAAGTTACAATTTCGTGACCATATCGTCCGACAAAGAGCTTTCTTCCCCTCGTACAAACAATTTCTGTTTTATTACTCTATAGTAAAGCTTATTCTAATGTTGGTCTTTAAAGGGCAACTAATGTGAAAACCCAACTTTCCTGACTTACTCACATGTTTTAAATGTTGAAGTCTTACTCTCCAAGATGCAGTAAGTCCCTCATCATGACCATGTTTGGAAAAGATGACTTTGTAAAGTCCTCCTCCATCTGGAATCTTGGCGAACGAGAGCAGATATGATGTAATATTTGGCTTCACTCCTCCTCCAACCCATTCTAATAACACCTGCTTTGTTTATACAACAAGTCCCTTGGAGGTAGCGATTTTAAATTTTTTACAGGCGTTATATTCATATATAAATAGTTAGTTTACCAGTCAAGTATCTCGAGATACCGTTTAAATAACACAGTATAAAAGAAGAGAATAAACCTTACTCACAATAAGCAACAGCAAAAACAGGCAGAAACTCGAGCAGAACCAGACTCAGTGTGAACAGCATTCTGCTGTGACCAACTGGGAGGGAGAGGATTACCGAGATCGACCGGTGAGCTGAAGGGCAACAGGGACCAGGAAGTCCCTAAAGAGGAAGCGGGACTCTAAGGCACTTCTCGTTTACTACCGCTGTCTTTAACATGTATATTTTCCAACAAAGTTTATCTTCAAAAGCAGAAGGTTAAAGGTCGACAGGTTCAACTGTGTCATGATCTGTACATGGATCCATGACGTTCTGTCGAGAGTTCTTCCAATTCGTCAGACACTGATGTGTAAGGCAAGGAGTGACCTTTCACACGCATCACATTAAATCATGTCGAAATAGTAATTAGGCAACAAAAAAAACACACACATTTAATTTTTTTTTACATCAAATTCCCAAGTAGGTAAGCCGCTATCCTTATTATAGCAACCCTAGAACAATGATGAATGAACAATGGTGCATTTTGGTGAAGAATGTAAACCAAATGGTAGTTAAAATTATTCTTGGCTTTACATTTTCTCTTTATTACTCTTTGAGTTATTTTGCTCACAAACAGAGAGACATTTACGTCTGTTACAACTTCTTGGATGTTTTTTTTGTTTTGTTGATCCAACAGTCCAAGGTCAACACAAGATAAAGTGCCAAGCATGAAACGTATAGAACTGACACGGTTTTATTCCAAACCCAGGGTCGCTTCAAGCCGTAATTGAACCAGCAAACGTCTTGCTATAGAGCTGCAGCACGATTCACTTGACTTCCCAACCTCTCCTATGAACCGCTTGAATAAAAATCTGGTCATTACCATCCATCTTCTTTATTTATTTCTTTCTTTTTGCCATGTTTCGAGCTCTCATCTCGCTCTAATTAGAGGTAAGTGTTGAGTTATAAGGGGCGTTGTGGTTCCGTGCTCAGATTTCTTGTTACAAACACTTGCATTTGGCTAATTGTCTCAATATTGTCCATCGGTGAAAGTGCCTGTCTGTGAACAGTCCGTGTTTGCCTTTGTGTTGTCAGCTCTCGATCAACGACAGCTATAAATTGTAACCCTATTTGTTGGGGAAAAAGCCAGATATACGTTAGCAAAATGATTAACAAAGCAATATTTTCTACAATATAAAGAATTCATATGTCATTATCTTACAAGGCTAAGCACTGTCAATTGATGAGAGTGGAGGTAGAACCAATAAATGGATGCAGCTCTGAAACCCAAACAGAACTGTTTTGTCTCATTTTTCTTGCTGAATGACTGCATTTTTAATGTATTTTCTTTGGATTAAGGAAGGTTAAGGTTTTTTTTTTTGTTATAGCTCTTCTGACCACTGCTGATCATGCGTCCAGAATTGGAAAGAAACCAAACAAATCAACGTTCATGTGAATGTAGCAAAATTAATGAGTATTATAAGGATTCATATCAAAATCTTCAAAATTTCTAAAAAAATCTATACTGTATACCACTTGAGTGAAAAAAAATAAATGTTAATTAAAAGTTTTCTTCAACTCTTCACCTGCTAACTTTATAAATAACCCGTGTGAACCAAGAGGTTTTTTCCGCAAACATGCGTCACTTGGAGGAAGTGAGGTTTATTTTGGACACCAGGTCCGCACTGGTAACCAAGAGTACAGATGTACATTTATTAATTTATTACTAACGTCTACAAAAAATAAAAAAAGCAGCATTTTTAATTGACAGCTGGTTGATCCAATGAAACATTAGGCTTGTGAGAATAGACTAATAGATGCATTTCTGTGTCTAGTAAGGAATTTCAAAACACATTATCGCTTTCACATCTTCCTATCACTGTCTGCTTCACCGCTGCAACCATGAAAAGATAACTGTCCTGCATTATGAATACTTTCATTTTTCTAAAAAAAAAAATGTTTTATCATTAGTTGTAACCTAATCAAATAGAACTTTTGAATTCTGTATATTTTATCCTTTGACACAGTAGTAGCAACACTGGTTTATACTCTTATGAATTGTGTCAGGCAGCAAATAATTAGGGTGATAGATAGACGGATAGATAGATAGATAGATAGAATAAAAGTAGGTAGACATAAGCAAAGAATACAGTAAGTCCTATTACAAGAAAAATCAACATCTTGCAATAAGGATGCTGAGAGCAGTTGGTTGTTCCAGAGTGGCTCAAGGGCAATGTAGAAAAATCCAACAACAACTCTGACAAATGACCTTGTTTCACATGTGGTTCATGTGAAACACAAACAATAGTTTCCATGGCCACGATATGCAGGATCTCCATGGAACATACATATATTGTTACACAGTGCTAAGAAAATCAGTATCAGTATTTACCCATTTCAACTACAACCTCAATTTTGAAAGCATACTTTTGAATAGAAACACAAAATATGTTTTTCTATTTAAAAAAAAAAATTGCTATGCTTGTTTTTTTTGTTATCAAAATAGCTGAAAAGCGAGACATGCATTTCATTGAAGAATTTAGTGATTTATTTTATCATATGAATAAATAAAAAGTAAAACAATCTTATTGAAGAAAGGTTACAAGACGGGTGGGCATGAGCTGCTTTTACAATTATATTTTTAACAAATAAAAATATATTTCATTAGAACATGAATTATTTCTGTGTTATTAAATTATGATGATATTCCTGACCTGTTGCCATCTATTATTCATCATATTAATAAAGAAATGTTTGCACCATTGCTTTTCAACAATTGTGAATATTTATAAGTACACAAGACTATATAGTATATAGTATGTTTGGCCCGAAGCAACAGATAATCTCATAAATAGGCAAAATAAAACCGAACTCGGACTCCCAAGAGTGATATGGTTTCATATTTTATGAAGAAAGTAGCTGCCTGCGATGATCTCAAGTGCTTTTACGAACCAATGTGTCAGGATTTCAATTTTGAGGACCCGCTGGAACAAGTTGCCCGGCAAGAAGATTAAAAAAAAAAAAAAAAAAAAGGTAGCAAAGAATGGCTGCAGTGTAAAACAGGTTCAAAGGGAGGTCTTTTGCTCAACCTCCATGTACAACACAAGACTGATTGGTCATCAGTGGGTTTTACTGCTGTGGTCTCTGAACAACAAGGTTGCAAGTTTGATTCCATCATGGAGGAAGTTTTATAGCAAAGCTAGGTCAGAACCACCCACCTCTGAGACATACAGGGGTTCATATTGCCTCTAATATTTTTGCAAATGGTGAATGATATCCCCTGCCTCTCCCTCCAAGTAGGTGAAAATACCTTCTTATCAGTCTTTGAAAAGTTTAGTCCATCTGATCATTCTCTGGAGAGAACCTGCTGCGTCCAGAAATGACTGAGCAATTTGTGGAAAAAAATAAAGTATTGGCAATTCCAATTTTCCAATAAAGCTTGATCGTGGTTCGATAAGGAAATCTGAATGTCCTGTCCCGGTCTGTGCGATAAGGCGAGGAAATCTTGGATTTCATCTGATTTCTGGCATGCTAATGCTTTCTCTCATGCATCTTCGGTAATGTCATTAACTGTGAGTCAATACGATCTGCAGGCTCCTTTTAACTGGACATGTGACCCGCTCTCGTGCGCTGAACTACTTTCATTAATTCCCTAGAAATTAAATTCTGACTCTAAATGTCCCTTTTTTCCCCCCTCTCGTAATCTAATGAGTTTAATGACACAGATTCATAAATTCAATCAGGGTTAATCTAGAAGATAAAGATTCTATCGTTACAGGGCGATGATGGTCTGATATGCTTTAGGAAAAACCTAAGCTTCTGTGTAAACGATCCTAAAGAATCATTTAAGATCAGTCAAAAAAGTGGAAGTGAAAAAATAAAACAATCCTTTTTGAAAGAGAAAAGGAAGGTTTCAAATGGTTCCTGCTTCATTTTGAGAAACCACTGCTCGCTTTGTTTTCTCCATTGTGAAGCTTGATAATGTCAAAATGTGAAATGTGTCAATTGAATGTGATAAAACATGGACTGAAGTGTAAAGAGTAACATGTATGTCCAAAGTCATAGATGGATAGATGGATGGGTGGATAGATGGATGGATAGACGGATAGATAGATGGGTGGATGGATGGATGGATGGATAGATGGATGGATAGATAGATAGACTGACTTTATTAATCCTCTGGAGATCTTCTTTAGGAAATTGGGTTTCCAGTTCACAGCAAACAATAGAAAGTGCAGCAAGTTTAATAAAAGCAAGAACAAGAACAAAGTGCAAACAAAAGAAAAAAGTGCAAGGGATGACAAAGTGCAAGTATAAAGAACATGTATCATAGAAAATAACGCAAAGAAAAGGATACAAAGATAACTCATTTTGCATAGACAATTATACTTTCCAGTCATTTTTCCCCCTTAATATGGAGAACTTTTTGCCCTGAAGTTCTACAAACAGTTAATATATTTAATCAAAATTCCTTTTTTTCTGGAAACAACATTATTGAAATGATAAGCTGGATATGAATCTGCATGTCAGTGTGGGGTAAATTAGAGGACGCAAAAGCGTAAACAGTCTTTAAAACTAAAGTATTAGTATTGGTAGCAAATCCGTAGAAAGGAATATCCAACTGGGCAAATAATTAAACGAAATATATATATATATATATATATATATATATAAAGAATACAGAAGGTAGGGACACGGCTGGAGAAGGGATTCACACTCAAATCAAATCAAATTGGTCAGGAGACTCAATCCACTTGCGGTTTCTTCCTGGGTCTGGGTCTCCTTAAGTGTCGCCACGCAATCAACTACAATATTTGACCTAATGGAAAGCTACCAATATATATTGTGTTGCATATGGGGAAACTTATTTAAGGGGTATGTCTTCAGATGACCATATGCCAGGTGTACCAAGAAAAGTCATCAGAAAGAGCACCCACCACCCAGTCACTTGGCCTTAGACCAAGCAGTAAATAATTAAGTTGTGGTTTTAAATGTTGTTGTTTTTTCTAATTACAGCTTACGACAGGGCAAAAAGAAGCAATTAGAAGAGTTATTGCTTAAGAGAGAAGCAAGCCTAAACCACTGGTGTACCTTTGTTACTCTTCTTGCTGTAAGTAAAACTTGTGAGTTTGAACCATCTCTGATTTGCAGTTATTTTTACCTAATAAAAAGCTATAATTGTTGTTGTCTCGCATCCCAGGGAGTGACGGCATGGACGTAGGAAGTCACTATGAGGACTATTCACCTGCCAAGCAGCCCAGCGAGTGACGAATGTCAACCGTGAAGGGAACTGAGTGATCTGTCTTTGAAAGGTAAAATACCGTCCCCACTCTGAGTTCATGTCCAAAGATAACAATGTGATGGTTGGTTGTTGGCACTGTGATGGTGACAGGATGTTTTCATCTCAGTAAAGTTGGCTTCATATTGGCAGATATTATCTTTGTCAGAAACGATAATGTTTTGGAACAAAAATCTTACATAATTCCAGTCACAACTACAAGCTTTATTGACTACAAGCTAGTTTGAATCAAAACATTCCTTCTCTCTTCCTGATAAGTACAGATACAGTGTTCAAGTGTTAACCCTTAACCACAGTTATTTCACTTATAAAGAACCTATGGTGTTACTTTACAATTTTACTCTATCATGTTTCATGCAATATTTTATAAACATTCTTAATAAATGAAAGTTTTGCCAGTTTAATTGAAATAGTTTAATAAGACTATTTTTTTCCAAACATATTCATATGTATTTTGAGTGAAGTCAACAAACGCTGTCTTATTTCATTTTTACAAAAAGTATTTAAGCTTTTAGAAAGATTTTTTGTTCTTTTATTCTAAGTTGTTTTATATTTTAAATGTTTATTTAGGTGAGCAACGTGTGCGCTGCTATTATTCATTGTTGATGTTGCACTTGTATAGCGAGAGATGATTAAAGATTTTTTTCCAAGTAACTTGAAATGTAACTTCGTACTTTTAAAATCAATTAATATATTATTAAGTACCTAGATTACTTTTTCGGTAAGTAACCATATTACTTTTACATAATAACTGTGGCAACACTGGCTTTAACTCGGATTTCCAACCCGACATAACTACAGGATTAAACTAATAATTCTTATCACAATGTTTTAGTAAAATTCTACGCTGGACAATATTGGGTCCATATCAGAAGTGGAACGCTTCATACCATTCCCGGTGAGACCCATTGATCCACCAATCAGACTTTATTAGCAGGCTCTTGCGTAAACTAAAAGCACTCCGTGTGACGCTGTGGTGCATTTATGATGAATTATTCAAGTATCATGTTCAAGGTTCTACTTGGATTCAGCCTCTGGTGGGCATCTACCAAGCGTGCGTCTCACTCTGGAGGAACTGACAGTGGGAGCTAAAAAAAACGGAATAAAATTCAAGGTAAGACATTTTTTTCTTGTTCCTTCACCCCTTAGCGCTACAGCTAACACTGAATATCATACAATTCTCATTCGGCAGCTCAAAATTCTTTCTTAAATGTAACAAATGACATTATTTATTATTCAAACATTATTTGTTTTACTTTCCTGTCTTGAGTTATTTCTTAGCCATTCCTTTATTTTTAAATCTGAGGGTAAAGTTTCTTTCCTTTAAGGATCTTCACTTGTCAGCCAGTATTAAAACGGGTCAAAATTATGTCTTTGGAAGTTGTCAAGCTCAGTGTTGAGCGGCATCGAGGGCTATTTAAGTCAACATCAATTTCCGGGCAGAGATGCCTTTGAACCGCCTCCAGAATGTTCTGCTCTGAAGAGGCCATTGAATTACCTTTAATGTTGCCTATTACACATCAATTTGTGCCACAGCCCATAATACGAGTAGAAGGATGTCCACAATATAGGAGATAAAGAAACTGGCTGACAAAATGCAAGGGAAAGCAAAATGCTAATCCTGATGAAATATTTATGTTGAGGTCCAAATAAAAAGCTTGAAGTTATTATATAATATATTGAAGCTGTTTTTGTTCATGTAGTTCAGACATTAAGTTTAATTAAAGGAAGCTTCTTATATGAAAATATGTATTTTTAAGAGTCTTTTCACGCAGATGTGTTTAATGTGCATCTTAGATGATCTGAATACTTTAGTCGTGTTTGTCTGTTAGCAAACAACTCAACGAGTAATGCATGTATTTCAAGAGAACTTTTAAATAGAGTTGATTCTGTTAGCCAGCCAGGTCATTGCTATCAACAATCCTGTTTTCTAAATACTAGACAAAGTATAAAAATACAATAAGGCGTCCTTGGGTGTCTTGGAAGGCGACATCAAATAAAATGAATTATTATTTGGCATATTTGTGTGGCAATGAAATTAGGGGAAATAACTTGGCATTAAAAAGTGGTCTGGCAGAGTTTTGTTCCATTTTGTTCCAAATGATTTAATTAAATACATTTTAAAATGTGTATATATATATATTTTTTTTTAACAATATTTGATAAGAGAAGCATCAATATTCCAATAGTAAGGTGATTTTTTTCTCTGTAATGATGAAGTAACAAAATATTCCCATATCAACCAAGAGGTGACATCATCAATCACTTCAGGGTCAGCACTGTGGATTTCGCCTTCCTAATCATGGTGGACCGTACCAAGGGAGTTGTCCAGTAGGCATTAAGAAAAGCTGGTTCGACCCTAAAAGGTGCAGTGGCTCTACTTTGAGCCTCTCACGGATGACCTTGCTCTATCAGGGGAGAACAATCCAGCTTTCCACGGAAAATAAATTGGTTACATTTCCAGTGTGACTCATTGGGATTTGATTGTGTTTTTTTTGTGTTCACTGAAAGACTATTCAGACGAGGTTCCCGTGCTTTCTTTAGAATGTCTCTCTGGCAAACCAACGCCAGGCTGACTAACCCAAAAAATCATGTCTTCATCAACATTCAACGATCTGGCGCAGTGGTTTCCTTTCAACTTGTCTTCATTCCATGAATTTCTTGGCGCTCACTTTACTCCAAGCTCCTCGTCTCATCTCCTTTTTGGAAATTGGCATGAAATCATGCTCTCTTGGCAGAAAGTAGAAGAAAAAAATACTTTTTTTTGGTGTACGCCCACCTAAAATCCCTCTCCATAGGTACACGTCATGTCTCTAAGAAACAATTTGAAATTCAAAGATTTAACAGGCAAGGAATGGTTATAATCAACTCGAGTTTGTATGCAGATTTTTTTGTTTGTATGTGTTTAAGGTAAATAAACAACCAGCGCTGACCTGCTTAAGTTAATGTCTGTGAGGTCTTGTACATTTCGTAAGTACTTTACTGTTCAAATGTCAAGGTATAGTCATCCATCATAGTGCGCGCTCTTCACTAATAGTACTTTTACAGAGGCGAAGAGAGGGCCTCATCTCCTGTAAAATCTTCCCCCAAGAGACGAGTGGTGTCCTTGACCAGGAGATGCAGGTCTTTTACGAGTAAATATACGCTATCTTAAATTAGTCTAGGGAAAGGGAAATTAGCTTGGGGCGGATGTTGTTCACCATGGTCCACTGGTGCTCTAGGACGTCCAAGAAACAGTTCAATAATTCCAAGGTCTTGTAATATTTGTTTGCAGTTCCCATGTTCCTTAGATTGCTCAAGTATGTCGTCATCCGACCTTCTGTGCGAGTGGTAGTTGCTACAGTGATGCCCAGGATGCAGACGTCTAGAGACTTAAGTTCTGAACTGAACTTCTGACTGTTTTGTTGTGGCTTGTAAATGGATGTTGTTTTACTAATACTGGTCGCCACTTTCTGTGATATAACTCTTAACAGACAACGTTACGTTTGTCAAAGAAAGATATCTATGTACTGTATTTTACACTTTTCTTATTTATTACAATATATAAACATCATATTGGTGTAAAATTACCATTACTATGTTGACTGCACCCACATTTTAAATGTTTTTTTTTTTCATTTTCTTATTCTTAAAATTAGGATCTAAGTGTCTATTTTAAAGCTAATGAAAGCCACCTGTATCCTTTTCTACTGGCTGATGGTGACACAAAGGCTTTCCTCAACCCCTACAGGAGTGGAGGAAGTACTGCATGGAAAAGTGCATCAGTAAAACGACTTGGTTAATTTGATGTTTGGCAAAAGGAAACAGGATGTGATCCTGTTGTAATATTATTGATAGTTATTTCTAGTCAAACATTATTGATACAACTAATGTAAGTAATAGTCCAGGGCTGGGAAGTGAGTTCTCATATCGACAGTTTTTTTTGTAAAATTGTCGCATATAGTTGCTCATTATGACATGTAGAGGATATATACTTTCTTTTTTTTTTTTTTTTAACATTTTATAAATTATGTTTAAGGAATATCATGTATAATTATTCAAGACAAAATGTCATCCTTCCGTTTGAAAGGAATATAATGCAAATAACTAAATGTATCTTGTACATTACACTAAATGTATCTTGTACATTAAAATATCACTTGGCTTAAACAACTGTTAATCTTGGACAAACGATTTACTTTATTTACCATATTGCATTTTCAGCCACATAAATGGAAGGATTTGAATGTTAAGAAATGGATACTTGTTTTTTCTCTTGCTGGCCTTCTCCTGGATTAAGGCCGGATCACCTTGACACGACAGCTAGTTGAGTTGATCTCCAAGGGCTATTAATAGTGAATTTGGAGGAGAAGTGATAAAAGATGCATGGTGAATGTCGGGAAGGTTGTGTATACATCTGTCATATCCAATAACCATGCGGGGGAAGGGTTACGTATTCAACAATATTTAAGTAGCAAATGTTAGGTTCTCTTTTCCCTGTTATGCCTTAATATATCCACAACATAGTGTGTCAGGTAATTAACAATATTTAAAGGGAAGCTAATGTTGAAACACAACTTTCCTGACTCATTCACGTTTCAAATGTTGATGTCTTTCCCTCCAAGATGCAGTAAGTCCAACTGAGCCCCAGATGCTGAACAGCTTAGTCAATTGTTTGCTAGAAATCAAACAATGGCTGAGTGAAAACACTTTGCAGCTAAATATGGACAAAACTGAAACTCTGGTTATTGCTCCTGATGATAAGGTTCCAGGGTTGAGTCAGTACTTGGGTGACTTAGGTCAGTCTGTCAAACTGAGCCTGAGAAACCTGGGTGTTGTATTTGATAAAGACATGTCTCTTGTTCAACACTGCAGAAAACTGACGAGAAACTATTTCCTTCAACTGAGAAAAATCTCTAAACTTAGGAAATTGTTGTCACAACATGATCTGGAGCTTGTAATCCATGCGTTTGTTTCTTCTCGCCTGAACTTTTGCAACAGTTTGTTTTCATGTCTTAACAAGAAGGAGCTGTCTCGCCTGCAGTTGATTCAGAACTCTGCAGCGAGAATTCTAACCCGCTCAAGTAGAAGAACTCCTGTAAGGCTCCTCCTTACATCACTGATCTGATCCAGCCTTACACCCCAGCTCGGGCTCTGAGGTCTGTGGATCAGAATCTACTGATGGTTCCACGCACACGGTTCAGGACCAGAGGAGAGAAATCTTTTCAGGCTGTTGCTCCTAAGCTTTAGAACAATCTTCCTCTCTCTTTGCGCTTGATGGAACTACTGACTCCTTCAAGAAACATCTTAAGACGTTTTTATTTGTTCAGGCTTTTCCTTGATTTTCTGGAACTCCTGTTGTGTTATCAGTTTTATCCTGCCCTTTAAAGTATATACTTTATTGAATATTGTTTTGATTGTTTAAGCGCTTTGTGACCCTGGTCTGGAAAAGCGCTATACAAATAAAAATGAATTACTTACTTAAGTCCCTCATCATGTTTTGAAGTAAATACCCTATAAAGTTCTCCCCCGTCTGAAATTTCAGCAAACGAGAGGTTACGAGTACGAAGTCCATTATGACATAATAATGGCTTCACTCCTCTAGCCAGCTGTAATCACCCCCACTTTGTTTATACAACAAGACCCATGGGGGTGGAGACTTATGTGATGGATGGTGTGCAGTGACAAACCTTGATGCTTCACTGATCACAGCAGAGTGGGTGTGGTTATGGTAAACAAGATTTAATCTCCAGAAAAATCGTGTTCACTGGGCGGGGCCTAAGCATATTTTCTAATATAAATATTTCAATGAAAAGAGAGTTTTGTACAAACAGACACAAACTGATGAGTTCAATAGAGGTCCAATATCGGTTCAAGAGACACTAAAACCAACACGTTAGTTGCACTTATATGATATTTATTTAAAATCCTACTTGAATTTCAATCTTTGTCCACACAAAAGACCAGAAAAAATCAAATAAAACAGATTTTAAACCGGACCTTTGCATATAAATGTTGCTATTATTATTATTTTTATTGTTTCTATTGCACAGTTTCGATACCCTTTTTTGGTTTGTTTTAAGACATAACACACTTGAGATGTGATGACAATCTAAGATTCTACTCTGAAAAGCTTCGTATGGTCGCAGCTCCATGAGCATGGATGTCGGTGGGAGGCGGCGGCGCTGTCCAAGGTGCTGCATTCGGGCCCCTCCCCGGCAGACACGGCGGAGTCACGTGATCGCGTCTGTGGCTCCCGACAGTCGCTGGATCAGCTCAACAGGGAGAACCAGACTATACACCTTCTCCTGCACAAACACCGCTGGATACTTCACCCGAACGACTTCAATATATATGCCCTTTTTTTATTTTAAAAAAAAGGAAAAGAAACCTCTGCTAATCTGGAATTGAAGGTGATTTTTTTTTCTTCATTCTTTAAGAGTTGATGAAAGTCCAGCCCTCCATCCTCCTCTCCCGCTATCTCTCTCTCTCCCTCTCTCCGTCTCTCATTCTCAAGCCGATTTGACGATGCGATTCACTCGGAAACAGATTCTGAAGTGAAAGGTATCCCCCGGATTTTTATAGAAAAAACGGAGAGAATGGATTGTGTCGCGGTGGTTTATTTGTCTCGCGCCAACAACTTGGGGGTCCCGTAGAAGTACCCTGCTATTGAAGGTAATACGACTTAAAAAAAACTACAGTATTACTTCTTCACGACAGCGGACTTTTTAATTTATTTAAAAAAAAAAGTAGTTATTATTGCAACCCCTGTGAGGATCCGAGGTCCCGTTTGGCTCCCGTTAAAACCTCCAGCTGCGTGTGATACCGCAACGATTTTTGTCTCTTATCAGGTATTTTTAGATCCGTTTTTGGTTTTTTTGGATGCTCGAGTGTGAAAAATGCCGAGAGGACAATGCGATTTTTTTTCTTCCTTTTTTTTTGGACGCACGCAGCAGCTCCGGACGCTCCTCTCTCTCCGCACAACACTAGCATTGTGAATGAAATGACGCACTTTTGGATGTGTTTTTTTTTTATCGAGGGGGTGTTTGTGGTGGAAAAAGAGGGGGATGAGGGGGGTATATGTTGCAGAAGTTGGCGCGAGTGCAAAAGTGGAAGAAACAGATCTTGGCTCGAAAATGGTTTATTTCCATTTGTGTTTCAACTGTTTTTCCCACGTCATCTAGTCGAGGGGTTTACTTTCAGGACAGATTTCGCTTTTTCCTTTTTAATTTTTAATCGTTCACTTGCTGATGCGAAAATTATGCAGAGCTTGTGTTGATTTTTTTAAAACATTTTTCTCCCTTGTTTCCCCACAGATTTTTTTAAGCAGAGAAGATCCCTCATCTGTCACCATTTATCCACGAAGATGGAGGATGAAGTGCCCCGAGCGAGGCTTTCAGTTACCATCCATGTTTTGTTGGCATGAAGATGAAGATCACAGATTCACTTTCGCACTAGTGGGGACCGGCATCCAAAGTGGACACTTTCCTTCAATACCAGAAAAAGCCCAGATGAGATGTTTGAGTGTGCTGCTTTCCTGTAAGCTGCCATGGCAGGGAGGACCGTTATAGGGTTTTAAGAGGAAGAGGTTTTTGGCCCCCCGCTGGCCTGGGCGGCGACAAGTAATGCTTCTGAATTTGAGCCTTTTTTCTATGCAAACATATTTGTAAAATGTTAAATCACATCTATTGAATTGAACTTTGGAAATTTTATCTATTGTCTTTTTTTTCTATTTCGGCCTGCAACTATGATCTTGCCAAAGCAGCACAGCACCCATGTCCTTTGGGTCTGTCTCACCCTTTGCTGCTGCATAGAAATCAGCTCTTGTTTGGAGTTTACAGGTGCCGAGGGTCAGTGGGCTCGCTTCCCAGTGTGGAACGCATGCTGCGAGAGCGAGATGAGCTTCAACATGAAGACCAAGAGCTCCGACGGCCTGTTGGTTTACTTCGACGACGAGGGATTTTGCGACTTCCTCGAGCTCCTCCTGCTCAACGGGAAGCTCAGCTTGCGTTTCTCCATCTTCTGCGCCGAGCCGGCGACCGTGGTCTCCGAGGCGGCCGTCAACGACAGCCGGTGGCACGCCGTCACCATCCGGAGGAACTTTAAGAACACGACCCTGGTCGTGGACAATGAGAGCAGATGGGTGGAGGTCAAGTCCAAACGGAGGGATATGACTGTCTTCAGCCATTTGCTTGTCGGTGGAATACCCCCGGAATTAAGATCCGTGGCGCTGAGACTGACCTCGGAGGCGGTTAAGGATCAACCGCCTTTCGTTGGGTGGATAACGGACGTCGAGGTCAACAAAACGGAGTCGGTGTTGATCGACGGCGACGGGGTCCGGGCGGACCTGTGCGGTGCAGCCAACATGTGCTTGAACGGAGGCGTCTGCAGTTTAATTAACAACCAGCCGACATGTGACTGCACCCAGACGGGCTTCCTAGGGAGCGACTGCAGTGAAGGTAGGAGTCATCCATGATTGTTGTTGCTTGCTCTTTTACTCCATCCTACCTGTCGTCAGGCTTCTTAGATGCGACCCGTTCGTCATGTCTTACTTCCAATAGTAGTTTTTCTAATGAGTGAAGCTCCTTCAAGGGCTCATTAAGAAAACATGGAGGGTTTTTTTTTTCGTCCCCATAGGTGCTCCACTCATATCCTGAAGGCCCCATGGGATTGGTTGACCTATGAAAAATTCTCTCCAGTGGATCGTGTCAAAAGCATAAACACTTGTCATTGTGTAAATAACACCTGTGAGTTAATCTCCCTGTCAAAACAGACAAAGTAGACACGAAAATAATCACATTATTGCAAATATTTAATGCATAAAACAACAACTGTGTATTATAAGAAACCAATTAAGTTTATCATAATAAGAATAAAAAGTTCAGAATTTTGACTTTTATGCAGTAGCATTAGTGAACACTCATACTCATGCTCTGACCACGCCCCCTTCTTGTGATTGGTCAGTTGTTTCTTTGATAAATGTGTCACTATTATCTTGGAGGTGGGAAGGGTATCATATTTTAAAGGGTAGGTCAAAGGGGAACAATCCAAATGATCTTAAACAAAGGTTTCAGGACAAAAAAACGATGTAAACTTAATAAAAATATCTATATTTTACTAATGTTAAAAATCCTAAAATAACTGAAAATACATCACTTTTGCAGAATATTTTTTACCTCAACCACCGTTTTTATATGAAAAATTTAACTATTTCCATTCCAGAAGCCATTTTTAAGAAATAATAAAAGAGTAGTAACGTTGCAAGACCATATGTGTCCATCTTTTTTACACCGAAATATTTCATTCAATACTAAACGTTTTCATGTCCATATGAAACCATGAATACTTATTTTTCATCACCATCAAGTCATTTCAACCACTTTCTCAAAATCTGAGTTTTATTAAGAAGTAAATATCAACTTTAGGAAGCAGCAAAAAAAGGACAATGTCCTGGAACATCTACTCGACACAATTCATTTAAAATCGAGATATATCACCATAGTAACAATTGGAAATGGAACAATGACAACAGTTTTGAGTTAAAATGGATTTGCAACTTGAGGGTGCAAATTCGCTGAGCCGAGACGTTCACAATCGTCGGTTGAGCCACAACCCGAGCTTGGATACAGAAGCTGAATCAACATTGCAAACGATAATCAGGTCCTCCTCTATTTTTCTTTTTTGAGAAGCACCAAAAATAACTTTCTGGATTCATATTGTAACATCAAGATTCTTGAGCAATGAGCTTAATATGGAAATAGGATCTCGTGCTGGAATATTGTCTCCATAGATGCGTCCGGATAAGAAGCAGTGATTCAGACAGGTTGGCAGCGAGCTGCTGTGGGGAGAGGGAGCGGGTATGTTGGTCAGGCCCCATGTCGATGGGGGAGGTGTGCAAATGTTCTTTTTTTTTTTTTCCCCCACATATTCATTTATTTAAATAGCAATGGAGATGATTTAACATGCATGTGATTTCTTGCCTTGTGTATTTTAGATTTGATAACCGGGTATCTGTATTCATGCGCATGAATCTTTTATTAACACTAAGCTCATTATACTTGCATCGGATAACTGGCTATGGTTGCATAGGAAGCTGTGGTCGGTAGATTGTCATTCTTCATCAAGGAATGAATTAGAGCTTGAATGCCTCTAATTACAACTGCATGTATACGGCCCGAGATGCATCTTCATCTTGCCCCCCACCCAGCCCCCTGTGCTCACCATTATGTTGATGCTTCAGTTCTTGTGTGATGCAACATGTCACCACAACTGTTGCTTTTAATTTATAAAGGCAGTTTTGAGAAGCCGGTTTATTAACCAGCACAAAGTATACACATCTCACACAGTAATTAACTGTAATATTTCACAGTTTGATCACATTTCTCACTTCTGAAAATAACCTTCACTGAGGTTTTCAAAGTGTGGGCCACTCATAAGAGAACTTGGATGTTTTTAACATTCTTAAGATGTATCTTAACCTCTGAGTATGTTTGAATATATATTTAAGATGTCCCTCAGGTATATTTTCACATCTATGCATGTTTATAAACATTTTATATAATTTTTTCAACATCTGTGTTTGTTTTTGACATTATCTTAAGCTATATTTTAGCATCTGCATGTGTTTTGAAACATGTTTTTATGAGTCTTTGCCTGTTTTAAACACATTTTTTAGGATATTTCTTCAACATCAGGGTATGGATTTTAACGTCTTTGTATGATTTAAAAAATATATATTTTAAAGATAAATGCTTAAAATCTGTGTTTCTTTTCACACATATCCTTAAGATATGTCTTAATGTATATGTATGCATTTAAACCCCTTTTAAGATATATTTAAACATCTGCATATGTTTTTATACCCTTTTCTTAGAAATATTTTAACATCTGAATATGATTTTAAACATATCCTTAAGATATATTTTAACATCTGTGCGTTTTTACACTTATTTAAAAGATATATTTTAACATATGTGTGTTTTTAAACATATTTTAAAGATATATTTTATCATCTGTGTGTTTTTTAAACATATTCTTTAGATATATTTTAACATCTGTGTGTTTTTAAACTTATTTTAAAGATATATTTTAACATCGGTGTGTTTTTTAACATATTCTTAAGATATATTTTAACATCTGCGTATGTTTTAAACATATTCTTAAGATATATTTTAACATCTGTGTTTTTAAACATATCCTTAAGCTATATTTTACCACCGCTATACTTTTTAAAAATAGTTTTGAGATGTATTTTAAAATGTATGTAATTTCAAACTTATTTTTAAAGATACATCTGTGTGGGTCTTTATTTATATTTTAACATATGCCTATGTTTCTAAGATGTTTTAAAATGTATAAATTTTAATTTTTTTTTTTAAATATGTGAATGAACATTTATTATATTTATTCTAATCATCCTTTGAAATACATCTTTAAAAAAAACACCCTGAAAGAAACCAATAATGCATGCGAGTCATATTTTCGCAATCCCTCAAATTAATTGATTATTATTAACGAGCAGATCATCGTAAGCCAGACACATTTATTCTCGGTGCCGACAATGAACAGCACAGCTTTTCTTATCACCGTCTCAACATCGTGAGTAAATCACATTGATGACAGCAGTAAACCGATAATATTGCCTCCTTATTTTGCTCCAATGGATTGTTGTGGGAGAAATGCTTGTTGTGTTTGCTCTTTTACTTTCACATCAGCTTCCCCCAGCATCTATGTTGTTGGCTAACCAGATTTTCAGAACTGTATTTCTTCTTTTAAAAACTGCTACAGATTTGAACCTTTTGATTAACTTTTTATTGACTATATTGAATCTAGCTTTGCAACAAATGTGCTAGTTTGTAGTGGATACAGATATTGAACACGTGAATATGACTTTTTTATTGTCAAGTCTCATTTTAAAGCTGGAAAACAATAACAATAAATGGCCTTCAGCAGCACTTATGGTTTAAATGAGCGACTCAAGGTAGCACAAAACAAAAAATTGAGACTTTTTCCAAAACTAATCATATGAATGCAAAGAATAACTAGAGGAGTACTCTAGTTATTCTAAATAAATACCCAGGGGGTGACTTCATAAAGCACAGTATATATCCTTAATAAAAAAAAAAAGCGACAACAAAACCTTCCTAAGACGAGCTGGATCTTCAGAGCTTTACCAAAATTTGATCACTTCTAATTGAGCCCATTTCTAATTCCGAAAATTCCAGTAAAATCCATTTACAACTTTTTTAGTTTTTCCTCAAACAGAAAAACAACCGGTGGCAGAAACAACCTTCTCGACAGAGTTAATCACTTCATGAGTTTAAACTAGATGAACTGCTAATGTAGCCGGTTTGCTAATTCCTGTTCATTGCTTCATATTTAGAGATGAAACCATCTCAACGCTCGTCTCGTTGCAAATGTTTGGGCTTTAAGTGAGGAAAGAAATGTGATTATTTTCAACTCATATTAGTACAATATCAAGGATACAACTCTGCAGGGATGAAGGTATCACTGCAGCAGCAGATCATGGTGATCATAAGTGAAGTGCCCTGAATGTTCACTTAAGAGGCTCTTCCACATTTTTCTCTGGGAACAAACTTGAAACAGTACCATCCTGCCAAAGATGGATGTTGTATTATCATATTGACCTTTTTTGCCAGACTCCATTTATATATCAAATTAAATTAAAATTAAGATTTGTCTTTACCAAACGCCAAACCATTATTATTATTTTATTTTTTTACATTTTAATTTATTATAGTTTACATTTTTAATATGTTACTGCGTCAAATATGCTTGCATTGAAGTTTTGTTTAATATTCAATAATAAAGAGGCTCTAACTATTAAACAAGCAACACTTATTGTCTGATTGTCTATGAGTCGGTTCCAAAGTGGTCTTACTAATGTAACATTTTAGTTTGCAAGTAAAAAAGCTAAACTTTATTGATTTGAGGAAAGACACTAAACGTGTTTCTTTATTAGCGATAGTCATGGATACCCTGTGCTATAATGTCACCAGATTGAAAAGTGTTTTAAGAGATTTCTGTGCCTTCGTTTCGGTTATAGGGTCATTTTTCTGATCCATTTAGTTCTTCTCATACACAAACATAATAATAATATATATAATGATAACATAATGCCTTTTAACAAACACACCCAATTTGGCCCCCAAAATATACTGACTACTAATAAAGTGTAAGTGTATTTATTATTGACTGTGCTGACGAACCACAGAAGTGGGCGTGGTTATGGTAAACAAGATTGTATCTCCAGAAAAACAAAGTGTTTTCAGTGGGTGGGGCTTAAGCACATTTTCTAATGTAAATATTTCAATGAAAAGAGAGTTTTGCATAAACAGACACATACTGATGAGTACAATAGATGTCCAACATCTATTTAAGACACAGGGCATTTTTCATTTTCTTCCCTGATTTAAAATTGTAATTCTGTGTGGATATGGATAACTTGATGAATCACCTTCAATCTGTGGTTCAGCCATCTGTGCTAAACTCTAAGGCACCTATGCTATTTAGCAAACACTGTAAATCCACGCCTCAAAACTAAGTTATATTTGTGGACATCAAAAAACATGACATACAATATTTAATAGGATACACCTGAATGAATAAAACAGGACAAATGCATTGCCTTGAAATCTCTTAAGGCATGAAGAAGGTAAGAAGAAAAAAAAAATCTATTTCTGTCCCTTATCCTTTTCTGATTATTTTTCCTATTTCAAACTCATTTTCTCTTTTCTTTTTTTTAACCGTCTTCCTTGACACCAGACTATTTGTTTAAGACTGTTTGCTTTTTACTGCTCTTTTCATTGCAACAGTGGGATATTTCTTCAGGAGACATTCTGGCGACCTGAAGTGTTCTCGGTCATGTACTTGAAGATATTAACTGGATTTATTTTTGTTTAATTACGAGTGGCCGGTTGAATTCTGAACATTGAATTTAGTATAGTATAGTTTTGGGCTTGAAAAGAAACGCTTTAAGAAATTGTAAAGCATGATAAGACTAGTTCTAAGATGACTTAATCACTCATTATTTCACTCAAATAGTCAAAATCAGTTCCTTTTTTTGGAAAACGAGGGCAATTGTAGAGCGAAAACTTGATCATATTAATGGATATAGGGAATGAAATGAATCGGATCTTATCAGTAAAGTGAACATGTTCTAACACCACAGTTCAACCTTGAAGACCTTGTCACCAAATATTTTAAAAGCTGTTGTCTTACTTTGATTAGATGAAAGGATTACAGGCTTTCGCTTGCAGACCTGTCAACTCTCCCCTGTCCTGTCACAAGCTTACACATCCCATGATCACACACACACACACACACACACACACACACACACACACACACACACACACACACACACACACACACAAATCCCTTTGATCGCTTCAAACAATTATTGAAATGCACAGCTCTGTGGCTGGAATTTGTCCTCTTGTTTTTTTTTTCATCAGAGAAATGACATTTTTAAGGATCTTTTTTTTTTTTTATTCTGATGAAAAGAGATTTTATCTCGTTGCATGAAAGCGACATAAACCTCAGTTGATGTTTTATTTAGACATTCGCTGCAACTAATGTATTGTAGTTTTGAGTTGAGTGTTATTACATGTAAGGCGTCATATAGAACTTGTTATAGAGAGCGCTAGTTGCTACTTCATAACTTGGTAAAGTACATGTTCAGTATAGGGTTGAGTGCCACAAATTCCAACCATGAATCCCTTCCATTTAAGGTATTTTTCTGTGAGTCCAGTGTCTTCCTGTCTGAATTGAAGTTAAAGGTTTGAGTCTTTCTCTCAGTTCTCTGTGGAGATATCTTTGGCCCACTTGTAGCTGCAGCCATAAAAGTGTGGACCATTGTGTTGGGAAGTCAACCTAGAGGGTAGTCAACCAAAAGAAAGACTGGACAAAGAGAAATGGCATTGAAATTATCTTATAAGGACAAAGTATAAAAACATTTATAAATCAGAAATAACTTATAATTAGATTAGATAAATTAAAAAAAAAATGCATTTTCAGTATTAATGGATTGATGAGGCCTTGTGAAACATGAGGTTTCATGATACAGTGTCTTTAATTTGAAAGGCCACTAGATGCCGCTGTCAGTTTGAAAATGATTCCAGGTTGAATTAGTAGGTCAGAGCCAACTATATAATAAAGCAGAGAGTGCCATCTAGTGGCCTTTTTAAATCAAGAAACTGCATCACGGTACCTCATCAGCTGTTTCGTGAGACCTTAGCACTAGTTTTTAGACTTGGACATCCTTTATTGTCATTAGTATTCAAGTATTCACAAGGTGTATACAGAACGAAATCCATTTGTATTTGGCTCAGACAATGTTGTCGAGTACAGAGATATTAAAAGTATAAATGCATAAGTGCATATATACATATGTACAGCTAAGAAATACAAGTGACGAAGAAGCCGTTTAATAAGAATGTTGTGACAAACGGCTGTTTTAAAATTCAACCTAACATCCACCAGAATAAAAATCAGAATAGGAATAAATAAGAATGAAGTTTAAATTATAGATTAAGATACAAACACAAATAAAACAAATGAAAATGTAGACCTCAAAACATCAAAAGGTATTTAAGCTCTAATTAGTACCAAACATTTTTTTACATCAGTCAGTTTCTACATGATCAGCTCCATATTTTACTTTGCCCTTATGAGGGCCACATAAATATTGTCCAAGGGCCAGATGGACCCATGGACAGACTGATATGGACTCTAGAAATCAATTTAATATTTGTGAGGTTTTATTAAACTAAATATTTTACTCAAAATCCCTTCAAAACTAGCCTAACAATTCAGCAAAAATGTCTTCATTTCATGGCAATGGTTTGACTAAAAGATGTATTCATGGGTAATCTCTGAAGATGTAATTATTACTCCAAGCAATTCAAAACAAGAGTTTTCTCAAGTCAAGTGTGCGTGAAACACTTAACCTGCAGTTATGATGTTGAATGTATGAAAGCAGAATATTAAAGACAGTCTTATTTGCAATTATCTGATTATAATAGAAGTGTTCCACGTCGTTGGCGAGGAGCTCGACTCTTCACCTGCTATAATGACAAAATGACTCAGAAGGAGGAGTGGGGGAGAAAAAAAAAGAAAAGATAATGCAAATTGAAGTCTGGATTAAGAGGCACTTCCTCACAGTCGTTGACATATTATCATCAGTCCAGTCGTACACCATGTGCCTGCTAGGCTGAAAAATTAGAACAGTACCCTCTGTCTTACTTACATTTCCTCGACATGATGACTATATACTGATGATGAAGCGCTATCCATAGGTTTTGAGTCAATAAACCGCTTGATAAAAAGCTTCTTGACTGCCATTCACAAGATATGCTCAATACAATTAAGACACATGTACATTTTTTACATGAAACTCAACTCTTTTTAGCTTAGAAATTGAATACGGTATATGTTTAGACGGTAGTTTCTCTCTCAAAATGTGCCAAATTAAATCCAAGACGGGGTAATATCGAAGTAGTCGAAAGAGGTAATGATTGATTCATAAATAAGTCTTCTGGCAGTGGTTCAAGCCTCACAATGAAGGTCCAAGCATCCAAGATTGACCCTCATTTCGGACAAGAGTAGAAATTGAAGCACTCTCACTAAGGATTTCTGTTCATCATGCCGGACGCACTAGAGTAGTCAATTAGTTTCAGATGTCACAACATTTAGGTTCATGTAGTATATAAGAATACACTTATCATCCTGTCACATCCCTACACACTATTAGTGATGTTAAATTAAAGTCTTATCTTCTTTTAATTTCCTCTACTGCTTAATAAACTATTTAGATTTAGACCTAAGGAGAACTTAATGAATTCAAAAGCTGTGACATTGAAATATTAAAAATGTTTATCTGACAGGACAGACCCGTTTCTCTCATGGTCATAAGTCACGACGATGTTTATGGTTTATTTTAATTTTTTAGAAGTTTTTTACAAGAGGGAAAGACAAATATTTAATTTACATAAAAGTTGGATATGTTATTTGACAAATGAAAAGTCTAGATCAGGGGAGTGGAACTCATGTCGGACAAAAATGTTTTACCGGTTTTAACGGGTAAAATCAAATAAACATTATCTGTAACAGGAAGTCTGTCTCGGATATCGTGTTAAGTTCTTGAGAGGATCCATCCATCTTGAATATCTAAATATTATATACTTTTTATCCTTGATGGACGTGTTTGTAAGTAAGTAAGAAAGTCAGTTATACTGGAAGTTGATGTATCTGTATAAATGTCGACACAAATTGTCTCTTTTCCTATCTTCTCTTAAACACATATCTTTATAGGTCATGATATCAATATGATTACTGATCTTCTTTGATTTTAAGCAAACCATAGAGTGACTTAGTGGACCAGATATGGCACACATGTTCTTTTGCAATTAAACACAGGTGTCAAACATCTTAAACGTTATTTATACTACCTTAAAATTAACTAAATGTTCTTGATGAAAACAAACTATTGTGATACAATAACATTGTATGGCAACTAATGTGTTGATTTAAGTATGTCCTAAATAGATCTTGGACCTGTATTGTACAAATCAGTATGTGTGTGTTCTTACAAAACTCTCTTTTCATTGAAAAATTGACATTAGAAAATGTGCTTAAGCCCCGCCCACTGAAAACAATTTTCTGAAGATGCAATCTTGTTTACTATAACTACACCCACTTTGATGTGATTGGTTAAGTTTTGTCATCACGTGTCATAAATCCAGGAAGTCTCCACCTCCAAGGGACTCTTTGTATAAACAAAGCGGGCGTGATTAGGAGGAGTGGAGAACATCTTTACGTCATAATGGACTCAACCTCTTGTTTGCTGTGATTTCAGCCTTGGGAGAACTTTATGAAGTAATAACTACAAAACATCATCATGATGAGGGACTAACTGCATCTTGGAGAGGAAGACTTCAACTCTCCTTACTCACTGACATGTTTCAAATGTTGGAGTTCTGACATTGGTTTAAGAAAGTTTCAAAGAGAGTGGTGTCTACAGTTCTGACACCATTATTTTCATTTTGGGCTTTTTGCACAAGATGACTTCAATTTTCAGACTATTGAAATATTCTGTTAATTTCTGAAACTGGTCAGACGGTGAAAAACAACAGATTGAGTTAACGTATTCAAATTATCCATCCTTTTCTGCAGCCTTTCTTTAGCTTCAGTCTTCTTTCTGAAGGAACCTCTGCATATTTACTTTAGTTTAAGCAATTGACGACACTCATTTAGTAGCAAATGAAGGAGTAGCTAGCTATTGGAAGATTATTTCATAAAATTCCATCACAGTCCCTTGACGTACGAGCGCCGACCATGTGATCTGGCGCGCTCGCCAATAGTGTCACTCTTACCAGAAGCTTGCAGCAGCTCCACTCAGCAGCGTAGTATTAATCTGCTTTTGTCTGTCTCAGAGTCTAAAGACAGATATTGGGATCAAAAGATTAGAGGGATTTCCCTGCAGGATTTTTATCCCCTTATTTAAAGACAACTGTTACAGGCTGTCAATGGATGTTTGTAAAAATGATTTGACACCAAATCTTTGATTTCTTGAGAGCAAATAAACACATCCATAGAGTCTCTACAACTGAAGCTTGTTGTGAACCAGATAGTTTGTGGCTCACTGTGATGTTAAGCTGCTAGATAGTGTCGTATGAGATCCATGTGTGCTGTCACTTTCTCATGAACGTTGACAATCTATTTAGTTTTCTCTAGTTAACTGATCGTGGTCTTTTCAACTGTATCTTGATTTGAAAGAGACTTATCTTTGTCTAAATAAATCTTAACTTTAAGGTAATTTTTATATGTTAAAGTTCTTTATATTGACAATATGTTCCTGACATGGACATATAAACAGGTATAAACAAAAAATGTGTGTAACATTATTCATCTTTTGTTTGTTTGTTTTATCATCATGAGAATATATTTGTTTGTGAGGCCAAAAATCATTTATTTGTCGAAAGTGTCAGTTAGGCTTTCAGTTATTATTTAAGACACAAATGACTGGATGACTGTGCTCCAATTCATGGCTATAGTCCATGGTAAGAACAGGAATGTAGATCAATCGATAGCTTTCCCTTTTGGCTCAGCTCTTTAAAAAAAAATATGACTGGCAGCAAACAGTCCTAAGAGCTGTTTGTTAATTATGAGTATCAAGTACATCTCTAACCTAAAATTAATATAAATATAAATAATTGAATTGAAATAAATTCAGCTTCTGACGAGTCTAGAAATAGGTGGACGCATGTTAAGGTATATTTGAGATTCATGAAAGCTTATTTTCAGATTCTATACTCAACTCAACTCAAAAAAAATAACATCTTTTTTTTACATGCGTGTCCCTTAATATCTTATTCTACTTAAGTCTTTGAAAAAAAAAAAATTCACTCTACATCTGGACTCTGATAAAGTGAATCCCAGGATTAAGGTTATTATAGCTACTATATAATCTCCACTCATTGTCCTCATGAGTCCTTCCACTTTCAAGATGTTCAAGAATGTCTAGGTTCGTATTAAGGTTCCACTTTCTATCTTTAAAAAGGAAAATCCATTTATGAAAATACACCTTTTAATTAAAGTTATTATTTAGCTTTTTGTGATATTTATACGGTAGTCATATGCATACAAATTTAGTCGTGAAAATAATTACGATAATTTAGTTTTTAAATAAATAAATAATCTAATAATAATCTAAATTGTTATAAGATTGAAGCGTATCTTCAACATTGTAATGACTTGTATTTTTGTTGTACAAGCTCAAGCCTATAAAAACAACATCTATCTTGTCCGTGTATAAGATGGATATTTTAATTCCTCCTTGCAACAATATAAGTAAGCAAGTAAGTAATATTTATTTATATAGCGCTTTTCGAGACCAGGGTCACAAAGCGCTTTAACAATCAAAACAATACTCAAAACAGTACATACTTCAAAGATCAAGATAATACTGAGAACAACACAGGAGTTCGAGAAATTCAAGGAAAAGCCTGAACAAATAGAAACGTCTTAAGATGTTTCTTAAAGGAGTCAGTAGATCCATCAAGCGCAAAGAGAGAGGAAGATTGTTCCAAAGCTTAGGAGCAACAGCCTGAAAAGATTTCTCTCCCCTGGTCCTGAGCCGTGTGCGTGGAACCATAAGTAGATTCTGATCCACAGACCTCAGAGCCCGAGCTGGGGTGTAAGGCTGGATCAGATCAGTGATGTAAGGAGGAGCCTGACCATGAATAGATCTGAAAGTAAGAACCAGAATTTTAAAGTTGATCCTGAAAGAAACTGGAAGCCAGTGAAGAGTTTTAAGGATCGGAGAAATGTGAGTTCTTCTACTTGAGCGGGTCAGAATTCTGGCTGCAGAGTTCTGAATCAACTGCAGACGAGACAGCTCCTTCTTGTTAAGACATGAAAACAAACTGTTACAATAGTCCAGACGAGAAGAAACAAACGCATGGATTACAAGCTCCAGATCATGTTGTGACAACATTTTCCTAAGTTTAGAGATTTTTCTCAGTTGAAGGAAACAGTTTCTGGTCAGTTTTCTGCAGTGTTGAACAAGAGACATGTCTTTATCAAATACAACACCCAGGTTTCTCAGGCTCAGTTTGACAGACTGACCTAATCAAACAATGGCTGAGTGAAAACACTTTACAGCTAAATGTGGACAAAACTGAAACTCTGGTGATTGCTCATGATGACCAAGAGGAGGAGATGGGCTCATCTAATATATGCTATTACTGTATATATGTTACTTATTTTTATATCTTTGGCCCCAAACAAGAAATATATGCATTTTTTTACCTTCATGGTTAAATATAACCAGCTTAAAAACAATTTCTTTGAAAGCTTTTAACATTAAGGTGTTTGTTTTTAATCTTCTATATGGCTGTAATGTTTCTGTTCTTTCGCGTTATGCTGTTTATTTAATCCACGCTTGCATGACAGCGTGAACGTATATAGAACAAAAAGCTTAATAAAAGAAACTGCTGTGTGTGGATAATCTTGGTCTATAATCAGCTCGACATCAGCCACGTGGTAAATCGTGCTATAAGGACTATAAACAAATAACAAGGTTGCATATGAAGTATGTATTCGTAGCCGCTCTTTAAGTGTTTTCATCCATGTGATTTTAAAACGTGAATCGCTTTCTGATCAGTCTAGTCTAGTCAGCTCTGTGTCGGTGTGACTGTGGCTGCAGGAGGATGATGAGGAAGATGGTGAAGCAGTTTAACGCAGTAACAGAGTCCTCTGGAAAGGCAGCTCCGCTATGAGAGATGAGCCCTCGCTTTTGCTCATTACTCTTTATTTTCCTCAAATTGTAATCCAACAACAAATCGATCTCAATCCGTGACCTTTTGTTGTGGGACTGGTGCGTTCTCCTTCACCGCACTGCCGAAAATCGTTCCTCCCTTTTTTCTCTGACACACTTGTATCATTGTTTAATTTGAAAATAAAAAAAAGTTGTATTTATAATTATGTTTTTGCCATTGTTTGACAAATAAATTAAACGTATTGTTTAAAAATTAAGCATAAGTGGCACCATACAAGAAAACATGACACATTGAATTTAATACAATGATTCGGGAAGGATTTGACAGTTTTCTGCGAAAAATAAATCAAAAAAGCAATTTGCATAAATTAATTAACATAATTAACTTGTACGTATTAAAACCGCTGACACTTAATTTTATGTGCATCTATTCCAAATGACTCCTGGATTCAAAAAAAAATTAAAGAGGCGCGTCAGAATTTACTGCATTATGTTTCAATCATCAACCAAAGACTCACTAAACATCTTTTAAAAGGTTTCTAGCCTTTAATCACTAAACAGGTTTGTGAGGAAAAGCAGCAGAATGTCAACAATCTTTTATTTAAGCTACAAACAGAAGTCATTTGTAACCTGAAGGAATAATTATTTAATTAAAACAAACAAGAAACCATATACTGTCAATTGATGAATGTATTTATGTATTTACAGTCTCTCTTTTACAATTATTAACGGCTTGAAACTTATGTTTCGAAACCATAACATAAATGCTAATGTCATTTTATTATATCCATGTAAATCTGATTTGGCAATTTATGCTTTCTTTTGGGAAATATGCATGTTTTCAGGAAAGAGATACAGATCAATGAAAACCAGGACAAACCGTCTAAAAACAGTTTTTACCCGAAGGCAATCAAGGACCTTAATCCACTGTGCAATTCATTTTTCTTGTGTAGAGAATTTTTATGAATGTTTCTTTCTTTTATACTTTATATGTATATATTTTTAAAATATTTATAGTTCTTAAATGTTGTATACTTCATGCGAGTCGACTGCACCTCCAATTTCGTTGTATTTTCGGAAAAAAAAGTGGCAATGACAAATACTATCTAATCTAATGTTTTCTGTTTAAAAACGACATATTTATTATTAGTGAGCTGAATATTAACTCTATATTTCTGTCACAACTAATAATGCTATGATGTAGTATTTTACATTTTTATTTACAGGTTAAACACACAAAAAAAAACGACACAAACGGAAGAAAAATATATATTTTCAATAGTTTTTCTATATTGGGAAATTTGATGTTTTCTGTTCAACGACATAATATTTAAAAATAACCAAATAAAATAGTTACTTTAATTTCTGTGACAAGTTACAATTTGTAAAAAAAAAAAGAGAAGAAAAATAGATATTATAATATTTGACGGATAGTTATCTAGATTATTTTCCGTACAAATAGTCTTTACTCCAACAATTGACATACTTCATTCAGAGTTTCGAGTGATGAGCTGAAAACATGTCGGCGTCAGGAAGCCAATAAAGGTGTACAGGAAGTACAATGAAGGTGATTTAAATGACACTAAAAAACGCAGCGACAGGTAAGCAGACGAGCACTCGGGAGATAAAACGAAAAACGACTTCCGTCTATCGCCACAGACTGTGTGTAGTGTATTCGACACACGGTCAGTAAAGGGAAAAGTAATGTCGGTCATAAACCTCTCGGCTCTTCCCCGTGTCTTCTCAGCAGACAGCGCTCCGACACAGGCATGGACGCCCTAATGACACTTCTTCGAGCCGGGGTTGATGGGGAAACATGGTGTGTACGGTGGAGTGACTGATGGTGGTTTGGCATGGCACTGTCACTTCAGAGTGAATCAGCTGTCAAAACTCCGAGCCAAGACTCGGAGGGGAGTCGTGTCCACGAGCACGACCGTCTATTACTTCTCTCTTAATCGTGCTCTCGGAGCAATCGCCTTTTAAATATGTGAGCATTTTTCAGATCATCGGAGCAGAGTTTGGAGCATTTCTGTGTAGTATTACAAACACAATAGCGCGGGATCACTTTGTCGCGGGGATTAAATGGATTTGTGTGTCTAGGATTAGATCGTGACCAGCTGGGTGCATTTGTAAAAAGAATTGTTTTTTCGTGAGTGACTGGCTGCTTGGTTTAAATGGTCTCTCGCTGCTGTTTTGGGAACGTTGTCTTGGGCATCTGTGCTCTCTAAAAAATAAAGAGGAATGAGAAAAAGACATACATTTAACGGTTCGGAAGCTAGTTTTATTCCAATTTATATGATTCACCTGATAAAATACCTTCGTTTTTGTCAACATTAAATGATGCCAGGAGTATTGATGTTTCAGTGTGGTATTTTCACACTTGAAAAAGGTAAATGAATAAAGTAGTTTAAAATAAACCGATTAAAGTGATGTTAAGATAAACATGCTCTAAACAGAAATAAGTTAAATATTAAGATGACTGCATAGTATTAAGGGTCTATTTTATCATTTTAAATTCCCATGTGTTGCTTCATTTTTCTTTCCAATGATTCCGTTATGAAGTCAATAACGTTTAGTGATTCAGAGACAACCTTTTTTTTCACCCATTTTCTCCATGATTCAACTCACCTGCATCTTGAATAGTTAAAGTGATAACTATGAATAGTGATTTACTGACAAAACGGATGTTAAGTGGTTCGATCAATTATGTACCTTTTAAAAACTAAATATTGCAGGCACACAAACAAAGTCAATATATATAAAATCCAAAATATTAAAGGGCCTATATAATTTAACTAGACAAGCATGCGCTACGGTAACATTTTACTTAAATAATCTGATTTCTTTTTTTCCAGACGGATATACATTATCATTTCACTTTCAAAAAGTCTACCTGAAATAATTTTCCATTCATTGTGTATTCAAAGTTGAGTTATGTAACTTGATTCTTTTTAAACTTAAAATTTAAAAAGGTATTTCATTCTTTATTTAGTCAAAAGGGCAGAAAAGAAAAGGAACCTTTCCCATTGAAACGTGTCACTTCGTTGTCATTTGCGTCGGGAATAATTATTATAAAAGTCAAAGAAGTCTCTAAGCCTAGAGGCCAAATCCAGACCAGATCCTAGTTTTATGTGGACCCTGGACCCTTTAAAGTATTATTCAATATAATGTCAGGGTCATTGATGCTAAAACAAAACATCAATAAAAAATAATAATTTAACATGTTGTAGAAATGCAGAATAAATACATTCAAGTCAAATGTGGATTTTGTGTTTTTGTGAAAAGGAGATAAAAGTCTGTCATGCAATGTCAGTTCACAATATAAATAGTTAAAGACATTTGTCCCCCCTGTGATTCGGTTTAACATCTCTGTTCTATATTTTTAATTTTAAATAACCAATAATAATTGTTTAATAGTGTTTATATGGGAACTGATAGAAATCTGTGGGTATGGTAAGTTTTTCTTTTTATTTTATGACAAAAAAAGTCCTTGAAAATGAGGGAAGGAACATTTTATGAAAGGTAGGAGTTTGTTTTTGTCAGAATAATACAAAACAATTCATTCAAATGGCACCAAGTCCCTGCATGCAGTAATAAAACCTGACTAAAAAAATTAATGATCATAGAGGTAAACTGCTGGGTAATGCGTTTTCATAGGGTTTTTTTTTTTTTTAATAAAGTTTTAGGATTTAGTGGGGTTTTTTTTATTGCATGATATATTACGCATCAGTTCTATCTAACCAACGACTTTACCACTTGGAGCATGACAGTTCCCACGTCAAAACCAACCTGTAATATTCACTTTAGTAGTGAAATAAATCACAAGACTCACTTGCATCTACACCTGAGCGACCGTCCTGTAAATAAAATCTGCGCATCCTTGTTCGACAGCAGTTACACAACGACAGCACTTTTAATGTAACCACAGCAGATGCTCTGAGTGAAACATATGTTTTGACATGAAAAAAAATGAAATAAATGGGTCTTAATTTGGCCAACAACAACATGGACATTTATTTAACAGGTCACTCTAATGTAATCATAAATGAAAGATTAGCTCAAGCCCAAACCTGACCAGGTTTTTCCTCCTCTGCGGTGGTTTCTTTAGGTCACTTGCATGTCATGTTCAATGCCTTGCATGGCGACAACATGCAACGGCTAGTACTGGTTTGCATGCAGCTTAATGAATGTCTTCCTCTCTCTCTCCCTTGCCTGGCGTGCTTCCAGAAGAGAATGATAAAGAAGGTGGGTATTTGAACAGATGATTTCCATGCGAGATTGTTTACTTCATGTGGCGCACATTTGACTAATATCGTTTGTCGGTGGTAAGTGATGAAAACACAATTGAATTGGTTAAATAAAGGCAATCCTAAAAAAAAAAGGGGAATTCAAATTTGAGGATGCAAACTATTTATTTTACTTTTAAATCGTGTTTGATATGTAAATCTGAGCACCTCTTCTACATTAGCATCTCTACAAAGAGGTGAGCTCAATCCAGGGAAAAAGTCTAGACCGTACCCCCTATTCTGTGGGGTATATTCATCTAAACATAACAGAAAAAGTAAGTAAATATTTGTTTGGTAGACAATTTCTTTGTTTTAACAATGCATCTTGGGAATACATTTGGAAAGCCTGTTTATTCCCCTTTTTAATTGTGCCACACTTAAATAAGTATTTTTGGGGTGGGCAGTAGAGCCAACTATCTAGGTAGCAGCCATGAAAAATGTGACAAATCTTATCTAAGATGTTCAAAAGCGAGTCAACTGGATGGTGTAGAGTTATATGACGACGTTTCGTTCCTCATCCAAGAACTGCTTCAGTTCCAAATGAACTAGGGTTAGAAGCCAGGATATATACATCCTGCTAGTGTGAGGAGCCGAGAACAATAGGGAGGGCTGTGGAACAATGCATGGGATGAAACCTATAGTGTGATTGGCCTGGTGAGGTTGGTAAAAGAAGAAGTTCCTCGGATGAGGAACAAAACGTTTTCCTAGAAACTGTATATAGTTCAGTTGACTTGTTTTTGAACCTTTTCGATAACTATGACCTGGATGAATGAGATCCTTCACGGTCCCTCGTAAAATGGCTTATTCTGCTGTTGCTAGTAATTTTTTTTTTGGCTTCTAGAACCTCAGGGTTCTGCCAATCAGGCACCTGACATGAACATATGTTGTGCAACAGTGTCTTTACCAATCAGCATGTCACCTTTGACAAACCTGTGCACCCGATCGGGAAACTTTAAGTTAAGGCGTTGTTTGGAGTCAGCCATAGCATCATCTCCAAAATAAAGGCCAAGTTAAATGACAACAGCCTCGAAGTGTTACACGCTGACGACCATATCCTTACCCTGTGGACACAATGGTGTCTTATGCTTATCTTCTGCAGATGTTTGCTATGGCCGACAGCTGTCTGGTGACCAGGCCATGGCAGAATAGGCTGTCATGAACGGACAGAGGAAATTTGCCCAAATTTGTAATGGCCGCAACCAAGCTACTTGGCTCCACATATGCATGTTTCATACATTTAAAATAGGAATGAACAGGCTATACAATTATCTAAGAATTATATACTAGCGATGGTCTGATGAAGCTTCATGAAGCAGTGTCATGTCGTTCAGAGGTCGGTAGGTGGTGCCATCAGTTTGAAAATGATGTGATGTTTGAGACCACCATCTAGAGGACGCTGAAAATAATGGCACTGCTTCATGAAGCATCATCAGACCATCACTAGTAGATACAGGAAATATTACAACAAATAAATAGTCCAGGAAAAACAACTGTACCTAATGATGTCATGTTTACTAATCATGAAAAAGACCATTCACACTAAAGGTAAATGTTGGTCCCATAATAAAGATTGTTACTGATGTCAAACGCCTGCTTAAAAAAACATTATTCATGTCAAAATATTAACCCTTGTGTTATCTCAGGGTCAAGGTGAATGATCTCCCTGTCTTCCCATAAATACATAAGCAGAGGTGGATTTGGTCCATCTTGACCCAGAGGCAAAACAAGGGATACCACAAACACATTTCTTTCCGGGGCCTTCGGGTCACCTTGACCCAGAGGTAACTCAAGGGGTTAAGCAGTTACCCTTGAACAAATGGAAATCAGTGAGTAGCGGTTTGACTGACTTGTGGCGGTGAAATCCAAAACACGTTGAGGCAGAAGCGCTCTGAGATTGAAACCTGCAACTTTAATTTAGATTCCTATGAGATGTCAAGTAAGTGCCTGATGGTGCATTGCAACCTGTTTTCCGGTTGACTGAATGCCCATCTTGATTACCCCGTTCGTTCAACCCTTACCTTTACTTTTCCCGTCCCAAAACTTCCCCCCCTCGAACACAGACATCTCCTCCCGCCGAGATGCCTGTGGGTCTGTGTCGCGACTGCTTCCCATGATCCCTTGTTCTCTTCTGACTGTGCTCTTGTTCTCCTTTTAAGGTCCGGCACACTTGATGATGGGCGACCAAGGTATGACCTGTGTTCCTTAACCTCCTCACATCCCTCTGATCCCATCGTGCTCACACATGAACGTGTTCGCTCCAGCTCGATGCTATATGTGCTGTCATTTCGCTTGTTTTCATCCGACCTACTTGATTTTCCTTTTTTTCTTTTTTTTTTTTTTCACATGACCCCTTTTTCTTTTTCTTTGATTTCCAACTCTGCTTGGCTGGGTGTGACTTGTTTTTATGTTCTTTTTTAATGACATCTGTTTCTTCAGCACTCATTTCCTGTGTAAGCATTTGATCAAACGTGATTATTTAGCGGATGGGAAGCATGCTGGAGTGAAAAATATATTTCAAGTCGCCACGCAGATAAACACGGCTGCACATGCTACTCCTCTTTCTCCATCGACCTCAGCTGTATCCTCCTTCATCCCCTCTTTAGAATTAACTGGAAAAATTCCTGTCTTTTTGTCATACTTTCCTCCCAACCTTACCTTGACACTCCTCTCCTTTTATCCCCCTTTTTGTCTGGACTTTCTTCATGGGCCATCTCATCAATCGTTATAGGTAAAAGTAAAGGTACTAAACTTTCCTTTTTAAACTCTAACCGCACGCATTGTAGGTGGTGTTTCTTGCTCTTCATCTAACACAACATCTGCCAATCTTGGGTTATGTTTTTTTTTATGATTAAAACCCATCATCAGGTAGGTACTACTTTCACTTCATGACCGGCTCTGCACCTCTTTCTTTACATGCTTTGCATGGCAACTACAGAGTACAAACCACGTGCTTTGTCACCACCGAGCTGTTTCTCAAATGGTGTGAATAGTGTAAGGAGTGATAATAATGTGAAGGTCCTCCTATCCTGGCTGTGATCCTCACCTCTTCTTCCCGTGGGGTAAGTGAACTTCTGATCTTTACCATTTCACTCTCCTCCTTAGGGCAGAGAGGGGAATCTTGGCTTCTAAGGTCCTTGCTGAGCATACAAGGTAAAATATATACCCTTTTTTTTTTTTAAATAGCAGCTCCGCTGTGGCACCTCATTATTAGCTTTGAGAAGTGTGGTGAACTTGAATATCAAATCATTTTGTGACTAAATCATACAATGAATCCATACAGTTTCTCTTGTAGAGACAAATATACCTCATCTTCTTTCGACCTTCATGTTCTACACAATGCTTTCTATATTACCTATGCAAAATAGCTTATTATTTTTTCAACACTTGTATTTCTGTGAAGGTTATGAGTGGATTTTAATAAGATTTTGTTGATAATAGGATAGGAAGATTGTGCTCTCCTCGATCATCATCTGAATCCTGTAGCCCACGCTCTAGCAACCAAATAAGTTTCTACTTAATTATGTTTTTGCATCATTATTTTGATTTCACTATATCTACTTAAAATAAATAAATACATTCTAATAAATTAAATGAATAAATGTAGGATGTTTCAAGTGAAAGATCTGTTTGATAAGGGTCTGCAGTCTGCAGATTTCAATACTAATGGTAAATGATATATTATTTAATCACACACTATTAAACCTTGCAGTCTCAGACAAAGCTACAGTGTTTTATTAAATTTACAGTTCAATTTTACGCTAATAAAACATTTAAACAAATTAGAAACAAATGTTTGAAGTGTGAAAATATTGTATTGATAAAGTGGCAATTCTCATATAGAATATAAAAGTCTAAAATGTAAAGAAATAAACGTTTTATTTTATAGATATAAAAACGAAAAAATTGTTTAACTTTTGCATCATAATCTTTCCCGACACACACCCCCCAGTGTTTCATCTCTCTTCTCAAAGGTGCATTTGCGCTTCTATGCATTTCCCGAAACTGTTTTGTGATAATATATGTTGTGCATGTGGCTCGTCATCTGTACAGGTAAGTCAATAATAGCTCCACAAAAAGGCTCTAGGACACCTGTGACATACACCGTCAAAAATAATTCACCCTGCAACACATAAACACCTAAATCTGTCATTATCCTTACATGTTGTTTTGTGTGCTCTCAGGTAAGTGAGAAGCTTTCACTGATTCACAGCTCTGGAAACTGAAGCATGGTTGAAACTCCTGCACTTCAGTCCTTTTAACTTGACTGCTACAATGTTGTGGAAGAGTTGTTTTGTCTTCGTAGATGCATCAAAAAAAGTGTATTTTTACGTCGCTTGATGATACAGAGGTCAGTTCTGATCGTAAAGCACCAGTGAAGGATTGATAGAGCTCATTATTTTTCTATTTTTGGGGGCTTGGATGTGTTTAGAGTTGTGTGAAAGATACGTTAAAGGGACTTTAAAGGCCCATTTAGAAGGTTGTTTGTCATCGTGCTAAAGTCTGGTGACAGTTTCAAGTACTTGTTGTTTGCCTTTTTGCCTCGTTTGAAATGACTTGCAATTTAGTTTACTGGAGTTATTTCGTGCATTTTCCTGGCCCGAAGGCTCGTTCTTAAAACTACCATGCTATTACCTGCTATTACATGCTAAAACATCTGATATTATATGAAAAAAATACTTAAATTAAATGTACAATGAAAAGGATGACTGACCAACTAAGATTCTTTCTAGAGAGAGGAAATGTATCCTCTGGAACATTTCATGAGTAAACAGATGCCTTTGGTTTCAGGTCCTCTTAATAATTCTCAAACATGTCAAATGTTAATTGGAGTATAATGTATTTATATAAATCTAAAAAATCCTACACTTTTAAGGACATGGGGCATTTCTTAAATCTTGAAAAAGCTTAAAACCGATTGGTTCAAAAAATCCATATTAACCAAATGTTTGCTGATTTTGTTGTTCAATGATGCCTCTTATTTTATTATATGCATTTTTTTAAATCACAGTATAACATACAGTATATGTAAAAGAACATTATACATACCCAATTTTGCAATTTCCTATACCACCCTTTACACTAACAATATCTGACTAGTACAAAGACATTGTTTCTTTAAGTCATATCACAACCTCAAATATCTGAAGCAAGGAAGTTTCCACACATTTGATATAAATAAATGATAAATAAGATGGTTTAACTTAACTTTAGAACCATGTATTTCATACAGGATATTTATTTGGGGTTTTATGTCTTAATGTTAAGTAAAGGACGTTTTCAAGAAGAAGTTCTGTATATGATTTTTGCAATATTTACATATTTTAAGCATCTTGAAAATCCAGTTAAGAAACGACTGAAAGGGTTTCTAAATGTGACATTTTAGTTGTAATACAATTGAATTTACTACATAACTGAACAAAAAAGACTTCAAAACTCCTATGGATGCTTTGGCTGATCTACTGTGTACTACAAACTTATTGGTGATTGGATGATTAATTAAGTCAATATAATTTTGAATCCATTGTGCAGTGAAGCCCCCGACATTATTTGATGATTTACTTTACCATTCCTGAGGATTTGGGAACAATATTAGACCAGTGACACTAACATACCCACTGCTGGTCAGAGGAAAGACCACACGACCAGTACTGATAGAGCGAAACAATCATCCCACCCATCTATGAAATTGAAACCTTGGGCTAACAAGTTGCTTAAGTCCTTGCCTAAGAAAATGTATGTAAATATTATTATTTTTCACCTCTAAAGTGAATTTGTCTGATGTATAATGAAGCAGCAGTCTGTTTATTTTTCTACTTGCTCGGGCGGCTTCACTACACCTTAGGGTATTTGATCTTTGGCCTCATAATACCATCAAAAGAGCAGTATCTAGACCTGTATGCTACAGTGGGAATTATTGCACTTCACATACTAAATAGAAATCTGCATTATTGAGGCATTGAGTAAAATATTGAGGCTTGTTTTCTCTTAAAAATCCACATATTATAGATATATAAGGGTTGAGCTAATGCTACAGAAATACTAAAATGTACTTATGCACCAAATTCTTGCTTAATACAATAAATGAGGATGTGAAAATGAGAATAAATATCAAGTTGACTTACACAGGAGCCAATGAGTTCGCAGGGAGAAGGAACCTATGAATATACTCATGTTTGCCTTAAATTTAACTTTTCACTCAGCTTTTCACTGAAACTACGTTTTAATTATGGCTCCTGGGCTTTTTTCAATTATTGATGTGTGGTCAGTTTATGTTCAAAACAGTGAGGTAGAGTGGAAAACTGGAGTAGTTATTATTTGGTAGTAGTTTTTTAGTAGTTATTGGGGCCCATCAAATTCTTTATTACTGTTTACTTATAAGATATGTTTCAATTTCTATTCAGGCAGTGATAAAATTGATCTATAAGGATTTGTTTGAGAACCTTTTCTCTATCATGCTTGCCAATTTCTGTGTGGGAATTTATTTTCAAGAGGTGAAGGATCTTGTTGTATTAGTACTTTATATGAAAACACTGTATCTGACCCACTGCTGTTAAACAGTTAAGTGTCCAAGTTCAGACTCTCCGGGCTGGTCGTCCAGTTATGTATGTTACAGTTATGTAGTCACCACTAACAAAAAACATAAAAGAAATATTAATTATTACATGGTTAGCAATGTTTTTCAATTTAAATCAAGATAATTCTCGTTTATAAATATCGCCCCACTTGTATTTTGAAAAAACAGCACTCAATGTTCGATATGTCATTTTTTTATAGGTAGTTGTGAATGATTGCAACGGTTGGATACATAATAGTTTGTCTCGCGCTGGTGAATCTCCTGCATCGATAGGTAGTCTGACAGTTGGAGGTAATACGTCGACTGTATACATTGAAATGATGAATAGATACTCATGTCAACCACAGCAATACATCACCGCACACAAAGCGCATCTTTAACAAAGATCACCCAACGAGGCAAAGCCAACACATCCTAGTGTGTTTGTTTAACCAACATCTGCATGATTCGTAGGAACGTAACCTGTCAAAAGCATCTTTTTCATCTGACGGGAAACACTTTACGTGTTGTATGTTGAATAAACAGCAGATGTTACCTTTGTAGCTTCAGCGGAATCCTGGCAAAGTGTCAGAGAAATCTTTTCAGCTCCACCGACTTGTTCAGAACTGCAGATTTCCCCCTTAAACAATTCATAGATTGCTGGTAATTTGTGTCAAAAGAAATAAGTAAAGCTGTCAAGTAGTATATAAAGTGATGAAGCCGAACACGCAGTTGTCATTATATACATTATCAAGGCCCACACATTTTTTTAGATAAACTTTTATCACGATTATTTGATTATTATTGATGATTACATTATATTCTTAGACAATATTCATCTTTAAATGTGAATATATATTTCAGTTTACTCTTTATTTGAGCATAAATGAATCACTTAATTATGTCGAAACTGTGAGTCAATCGAAACCTTATTGTACAAGTAAATAATTCAAATAAAAACAAAAAAAAACAAGTGAATTGTTACTCCATATATTCTCTTATGGAACTGAGGATTGGGTAGACTGTAGTCGTTGACGTCACTCTTAAGGAGAAAGCCAAAAAAAAACCAAAAAAACTGAAGCTCAAAAAGGCATGGATGGATTCATTGAATCCCTTACATGCATGTTGTAGTACCAACAACCCAATAATAACAACTCAAGTACCAGTAATCGAGTATTGTATAGTATTAAAAAAAACAATTGGATTTAAATCCAGTTATTGTTGGTTTAAAACTAAAATATTATTAAATTAAAAAGTAAATATGATAGAGTTTTGATTATTGTTATCAGGATACCTTTTTTCTTTTAATGAAATTGAAGTTTTTTTCTGTATTTTAAATCAAAATTTACTTTAGTTATTGCTTCAAAATAATACTAAAGTTTTGACTCAAACACATTTACCATCAAACATTAACATCCCAAAAGGCTTGTTGTTCTCCCTGACAACTTTGAAGGTTTACAAAGGCAGAGTTTACTTCATACAGTAGATACGTGAAAAGTGTTTGCGGCATATCGAGAAGGAAGAAATCCTGGAATTGCCTGGAGTGCGATTTGTGTATCTTGACACAGCAGATTGGCAAAACTGCACTAAAGCGCCGCAGATTAGTACATTACCACAGATTCTGCTCCTGCGGGCGTGGAGGGAAGACTGTGAGCGAGTGAAGGAATTAAAGCAGATAGAGCAAGAGAGACATTTAAAGAAAGAGAAAAGGAATGGGGCGCAGAGAGAGACTTTGTGGAGAATGCGGTATTATAATAAAGTTGTATAATAGAGAAGACAAGTAATTAAAATAGACACAGACGGGATAAAGTGAGGAAAAGTGCTGCCTGAAGTAAATGAAAGTTATTTCCCAGGGAAATTTACTTTTTACTTCCAGCGAGTTCAAGTTTATTTCAGTCTAATCTATTTTCATTTACATACACAATATCCATATGCATTTAAAGTCACAGTAAAGAAGCAGAGTGAAGAACAATTCTGAGTAATGCTGCCCCTTATCTCCCTTCTTTTTCTCCAGATGGATTGTTTGTGAAAGATAGTTGATAGCCCTTTTATAGCCCTCTCTTTTTTTTTTCTTTTTTTTATGTATTTTCTGCTTATTTTACTGCAACAATTCTACGATAATTGGTCTTAATTGGCCACTAATGTGAAAACCCAACTCTCCTATCTCTCATGTTTCAAAAGTCTTCCTCTCCAGCAGTAAGTCTTTAACCATGATGATGTTTTTAAAGTTATTGCTTCATAAAGTTCTTCCCCGTCTTAAATCTCAGCGAACGAGAGGTTACGAGAGCAGGGCCCATTATGGTGCAAAATGGTTTCCCTCCTCCTCCTCCAGCCAACTGTAATCACTCCCCACTTTGTTTGTACAATAAGTCCCTTGAAGGTTAACACTTTTAAACCTTGATGTTTGTCCAATCACCGCAGAGTGGGCGTGGTTATGGTAAACAGGATTTTCCCTCCAGAAAAAAAAAGGTTTTCAGTGGGCGTGGCTTAAGCACATTTTCTAATGTAAATATTTCAAGGAAAAACATTTTTGTACAAACAGACACATACTGATGAGTACAATAGAGGTTCAAGATATATTTAAGAGAAACTTAAATGAACACATTAGTCCCCCTTTAAGTATAGAATAGAATAGAATACGTTTATTCATCCCCAGAGGGGAAACACACTTTTACAACAGCACAATGAGAATAAAGTGAAAGGAAAAAAAAGAAATAATAAAAAAGATAATAAAATAAAACGATCTTAAAAATATACAAATTATTTACAATATTAAAAAATTAACACTATTAACAGAATAAAATAAAATAAAAATAAAATAAAAACACACGAGAAGAAAAACACACTACGGATTAACATCAGGATATTTAAAGTAAAGAGTTAAATATCCTGACACCAGTTGGGATGAAGGACCTTATAGATTTCAGAATATCGATTCCACCTTAAGTTTTTGTTGCCACGAAGTCCTCGTCCAGTTATTTTCGTATCAGTGGTTCATAGTCTCTTATCTCTTTTTAATACCCCTTTTATTACAGTTGCTCTTTAGGTTTTCAATGAGTACTCTTTGCCACCAGCAGTGGTTTGTTCTTCTATTTCCACCAGCAGTGCACAACCTATTAGCTTCAAATCCTTCCTGTCTATTTTTAGGATCATCACTCAATACATTCTTTAATGCCATCGTCGTACAAAACTGTGTATTATTTGTTCATACAGCAGATCCTACCTGCTATAAAGTGGTCCACAGATCTGTGATGAAATTAATCCAGAGTCATCTTCCTGTTCTTAGCAAGGTTGACAGTACTAATGAGAATAAAGGGATGTTACTTAATCAAACACTTTCTAAAAGTGTATTCGTCATAAACGGCGACAGGGACATTAATTCCAATGCAAAGAAAGGGTAAAGGGGAATGTAGAAAAGAGAATCAATAAGAACAAGGCTCATCTGGCTCCCCAGGTATGGTGGAAGAAGATCTGCCCCAGATCAATAGAGCTGGTCGATGCGTGTGAGAGACTGCAGTGATGAAAAACTCTATTTCTTCACCAACAGAAGAGCGAGGATAAATCTCGGCAAAGCCACTCACTGTAAAACGTATCATTTGCCGTGTTGTTTAGTTAGATTTCAGCTTTTACATTATTGATTACGGTTATTTTACTGGCATATAGGGCTGGGATCCTGCCAAGTATTTACTGGATAACGTATTACATTTCATGCACATTCCAATAGAAAAAAGAAGCAGGAAAGGCACTTATGAAGAATCAAGGGTGACCTGACACTGGTCATGACAGTGACCTCCCGGCTCAAATATAGCTACAAATATTCACAGCTGAAAGTGAATTGGCGAGGATGAGGATCAGTCCTGCTTACTCTGGTTGACAGAAACAGGTTAAAGTTCATGTCAAATGAATGCTGGGTGTTGCACAACAGAAGATGACCTGAACCAGAGAAGGGCTGGTTTTTGTTCAGTTGTGTTAACAGCAAGTGTAATAGGTTGTTTTCTACCCAGTCACAGAAGGAAATCCAAATATTATAGGACGTAAAAGTCACTTGGGAAGCCATCATTGCTCAGAAAAGGAGAGACTTATTGGTACCATCTGTATAAGGAAATGGTGGAACCACTAGTACAAGTTCTGTCCGCATTAATTTGGCAATGACTGCGTATTATTATTGCTTTTCATATAAATATTTGCTTTAAAGGTATAGTTGAGTAACTTCAGATTCGAATACATAGCCGTGTGTCATCAGTGACAGATGTTTGCAATCCCCGCTCTGAAGAGAGTACCCCACTATGATTAATGGAGAAGCTATAACATCAGGGAGATGCTCAGAGTAGAACTTCAGATCCTCTATATTGAGAGAAATGAGTCAAGATGACCAGATCTTTTATCTTGATGTCTTGGATTTTGCATCAGTTTCTCCACTAGAAGAGCGAACTGAGTGTCTTTAGATTGAAGTTAATTTCAAGAGAGGAAGAATGAATAGATGGTCAATAATTGAACTACAACCTGAAAGTGAACATTATCAGACTATTAATGTGGCGGCACGTCATTTTTTTTTTTTTCCCCTCCAACAAGCCCGACTTAAAGTGGGTGCATTTTCAAAGATGCATTGCTAGGAAATGGCAACGCTCCCTGTGGGAAATTGAATAGTCCATTTCCAATCGACTGTGCCCTGGAAAATCCATGGAGGTCAGTGGCAATTTTTTTCTTAGAAGAGCTGCAGTGAGAGTCATTATGCTCCAGACAGGCTGGTCCCTCAGGACAAAAGTATTCTTTAAACAGAGACTTCTATTAACTTGTGATATACAATGTATATTCCACCCTCTTTGTGATGCTGTTTTTGAGAGAAAAAAAACCCCTTGATCTCTTATTCTTAAGAATCTAATGCCAGTACGCAAACTCTTTCCCCCTTTGCCGACTCACGTCTAGATATAATAAGAGTACAAGTAGTTTTTTGTAGTGGAGACTTGGCTACTGACTTGAATTCTAGAACAATGCTGTGTGCTAATGATTGTTGAAAAAAGACAGATAGCAACAGCCACTACAACCCAAATAAATACACACAGAACAGTCTGTTTGATGTTCAAAACGCTTTTTTTTTCTTCCCATCACACTTGTGATCTATTTTTTAACAAGACTGCTCCGTGTCTGTCTGACTACTCGTGTCTGAGCTCGGGTCATCGCATTACCCAAAATAAACAGACGTCTGTGTTATTCATCCTCCCTCGTGTCTCGTATTCGATCTTGGCTCATCTTCCCTCAACACAGGATTAAAAGAAATCACTTGCGTCTTGGCCACAGTTTCTTTCAAATAGATAAATAATAACAGCTGTAGATATCATGACCTGAACCTGAATCGTATTATAATAAAGAGGATAATAAGTTGCAGAAATGGAGTCAAGTATATTTTATTATTTTGTTTGTAGACCCTTTTCAGATGTAGATATAAGTCCTTGATGCCAACAGATATTTTAGAATACAACTATTTGTAGTAAGGAGCTTAGGTGCCATTCTGTGCTGAACACATTTTTATTATACGACACTTTATGGCTGTGAGTATACCCGAAATGTCTTCTGGTTTAAGTTAACACAACAAACCAAAATTCAGGGATATATCAATTTTGATTTTAGTTCTACATACTTTTTGGGTAATTTATTGTTTAAAATGATTAGCTATAATATCAAAACTATTTTATAATGTCATTATTATTGAAAAATGTCATAGTAAAAATCTGTTTTATTTAACATACTCAATGTTTTAAATATTAGATATGAAGACATACATATACAATTAAATTATACAGCTGTCATTCGCCACGTCATTGGCAAATACAGAATATAAGAAACGTATATTCAAACTGCTTCCCTTGATTAACAATCGAACACCAATATATCTATAAACACTTGTGATCAGAGAAGGTTTGAATAGGTTGATTATCAAAGCAGAGATCATAGCGGAAATAACGGCATCTCGTTCACCCGGCAGCATGTACGACAACAACATGAAACTTACATTGAGATATGAAGTCGAATTCATCTATGACTTCTAATGTCATGAAAGTCGTGCATAAGAACTGGTATCGCCTGAAGCTAAAGGGATTCTAAACTTTTTTAATGCCTCATAAGCCTACGATGTTCATATCCTCATGTTATCCAGTGAAAGTATTAAAAAAACTAGCTAGTTTATTATCCACTTCTAAATAAAAGTTTGAATGGTCTTTTCAACCAATCACAAATTTGTCTAACACATTTCTTTATTAGTGCTTATTTCATAATGGTTATTAAATTAAACTTATGACAGTGCCAGTAATGTAAAGCCATTAAAATCTGCTTTACTCAAGTGTTTAATCTTTGTTTTGAGTTTCTGGTCTGGCATGTTGGAAAAGTTGACAGAATCCTTTATTTTTATCCAGAATATTATTTTAAATGCCCGAAAACGAACAGCTGTGTTTCCATGGATACAGTATGTACTCGATGACATTATTTCTGGTATCTGTCTCATTCTTTCGATGCCTGAGAGGCGGGGCGGAAGTCAGCATTTTATTAATTATTACGAATCATTGAATTCTATTACGTGGTAATTGGTTTCAGTTTGTGCTTCTCAGGGCTTGGTTCCCATCAGCATAATTACTGTTTCCGGAAAAGGTTTTCATAAATGTCAGTTGATTTGTTAAAACCTGAAACACTAAAGATGGAAATAAAAAACTATAAATCTTATTTTAGTTAATATTGGATGGTGTTTGGTGGCGCTCCAAGTGGACAAAGCTGATTAGATTGTGTGAAAGTGTTGAGGAAACCTAGAATCTAGAGGGTCTGATTGTGCTTTTTTCGATGCTCCTAAATAATGATAACAAACGTTAATGTATATTTGATCAAGGATAATATACAGCAATATTGATCAAGATGCCAAAACAACATGTAAGCATTATGAAATTAATGTTTATATTTTTAAATGTGGAAATGAATTGGCTTGTGTTGTCGATCTTAACAGACATGAATCAGCTTTTGAACTCACAGGTGAGAAGGGTTTGGGGTAAAACTATTTTATTTTAAGCTTCTGATCTCTTCGTGTTGCATGGAAATTCAATTAACCACTCTTGCCGTTTACATTTTGCACAGATCAACCTTCCAAATAAATCCAGGCACCAAATGTCATAGCCAAGAACTCACTCCCTGCTCACAGTTAGCATCGTTTTTCCCTTAAATACGAGTCAACGTAACGATCTATCTTTTTTCACCTCTTCATGAAAACAAGTTCATCTTAAATATTTCAGCGACATTTAAAGGTGCATTTTCACGGTTTTCCAAAGAAACCCTGCGGATAAGCGCTGTGGATAACTTGCACATCATTAAGCGTGCGATATAACAACACACTCCCCGAGCTGCCTCCTGTATCCCCGGGGAGACGACAGCGAGATAGGGCTCCGCACAATTATGGCGAAAGAGCCGCCGTCCCTACACTTTACTTCGAGATAGATGTGATAAAGGTGGTGTTGTGAGACAGAGATTCATGAAGGACATCCAAGACGTCTTAGATGTGTTTTTTACTTTTGTCATATATGAATGATTAAACTGGTCGGACTATTCTGTGTGGGGAACCACATTTTCTCAAGCCACCTCAATACTATACAACACATTGGTTTGGTGACGATGGGTGGAAAAGAAATGGCCACATTAGATTTGTAAATATATAATAGTATTTTTACAAGATTTGAGAAGTTTTAAGTGATAATAAATTCAATCTTTCCAAAACACAATTTCACCAAAGGAGCATTGTAATAAAGCCAGTGAAATTTCTAACCCTTTGTGTTAATCCAAGTAAGAAACGAAGCATGAAACAACGTAACAGATGTCCACTTCCTCAGAGTCCATGAATCAAATACATTACTATGTTGACATTGGTGTTTTCCAATCTCTCTAATATCTTCCTGCTGCAGAACACAGGAGACCGGGAGACGGAAGGGAAAATGGCTTCCAAACATTGTGGTTTTTTAGAATGCTGACAGGCTGTTCTCTGGCTATTAAATCCATTTCTCACTGTCAGTGGAACAGGAGCAGCTTAGATTTGAATGAAGCGATGCTGCTGCTCCTGTCGCTGTGGGACCCATATTGCTGATGGCGATACACTCCATGCTGTGCATTGATTTAAATCTGATTTAGCATGGAATTTTCACTGAACTGAGTCCCCTTTTCCCTACAGTCTGCCATGTTAGAATGGATGACATTTGGATGTATTTGAATTGTATTCAAACTACAGACTGCTACTGTAAGGCTCAAAGGTCATCTGCTACTGCACCTCTGGTCCATTTTGAAAGCACATCTAAGCTTGTCCGTATGAAGACAGTGTTGCTTATATGAGCAAAAGTTTTTTGTAGAATACGCTTGTCGAGGTTAAAACAAGCAGAGGCCAAATGTGAATTGAATTAATTCATACTAAGAGTTATGTCAGTGAGAAGTTTTAGAGAATAAAGCTCCTACATCTTCTTCCAGTTAAGCATTTAATTGAGATATTTTACATCAGAAACAGAAAAGGCAATTTGAGTTTACTGAAATTAGCATTAAAACTCAACAGAATCAATTAATTTTTACAATTAAAAGCATATTCTTTAATTTTCACATCCTCTGATTGAATAATGCCGTGAAAACACGAGACACATTAATTCTGCTGAGGGGCCAACAACGACCTCAGGGCTGGACAACATTACTGCTGTAGTCATTGGGTGCGAAATTCGTTACTTTCAACAACTGCAACAGCAATATTAACCAAAAAATCTAGTCTTTTATTATATTAGGCAGCAACAATTACTTTTGTGATCAATTAGGACAACTGCTTTAGTTTAGTAGGACATGCTGAGATAGAAAACAAGTTGGAACATTTGGAGACAAGAACATAAATACAAATTAAGAATACTTACTTGGTTGTTTGAATGTGTAGACCTGCTTAACATGAGTACCATCCATTCTTGGATTCCTTTTTTCTTCTCAACCGTATTCGTTTTAAGAGTGATTGTGTATTTCAGCTGGATGGTTAACATTGTATTTGTGATTTAAATATTATCTCTTACGCATCCAATTTTAGTGACTGAATCTAAGCGAAGAAAAGTTTTTTTTTATTTCCAACCCTTTCCAGACTATTCTCTCTCACTGAACTTTTCTCTTTCGCCTTTGTATAACCTAAAATAAAAGTCAAATTTTCTTCGGATAAGGCTGTTCATTCTCTTTACACTCGGTTTCTTTCTCTTTGCACATCAAAACCCTTGTAATCCTCAGCTTTATGCTCAGCAATGTTGGCTCACGAAAAGTATTCCTGGGTCATTACAGTTATTAATTACATTACACTATGAAGCCGCATTGCGTTTATTACCCCTAACGATTCGGTATGAATTTGTAAGACAATAAACCCATTCATTGATATTGCGCCTTAATGTCTGTTGCACCTTATAGTCCGAAAAATTCGGTAACTGTTTTTTGAAATGCCAAAGAAAAAGAAAAGTGTTTATGCGTTTTCATGTGGACTAGAACCCCAAGAGTGGTTGATCATTATCCATAGCTCTAGTTAGATACCCACCCCTTGAGCACTCATCCCTCGGATACACCGACAGTTGAAGCTTTTACCAAATCTTAAAGAAAACGTGCACAGAATGAGTAAACCGCCATTAAACCCGTGAAGGGCGTAGATTTGGTCCAATCTTCCGCAATAAAAAAAAAAATCCTCCAGCCTCCGACTACTAGACGAGTCACCCTTTACATCTACCACGATTGTACTTGATATTCTAAAAGGGACCTTCACGTTGTATTATGTATTAGAGTAGGCTTTAGAAGCTCTTGTTCTCCCATGTCGAGGTGTAATTATGAGAACAAGATTCGAACGCAGCAGTCTCAGATAAATCAGTGGCAAGAGGAGCTGACAACATTATGAACTTTATCTCGACTCTTATTTGAGAAACAAATGGCCCTGTCATCAACAACACACCATCTATAATTCTTTGTCCTTTTTTCCCCCCTCCATAAACAGTTATTCCGCCAATGCTGGCCTTGCTGCCAGAAGATAAATAAGGGAATTAATTTGTGTCAGGATGACGGCGGAACACTGCTCTGTTTGGCAGGAAAAACAGAGCAGAGCGTTATTAATGACCAGACGTGGACAGCAAGGACCACGGTTGCTCAGAAGGAGGTCAGGACAGAGGGAGGTGAGCCAGCGGGACGGAGGGGAAGAAAGTGAGGTGCTTAGAGAAGAAATAAATAATGAAGTGCATTATTTAGTCTGATAAATGATAAAAAATGGGCTTCGGGAGGTTCCCATAGGTCAGCACTTCTTGTTCAGAGAGTGATTCCTCACGGTGCGCCGTCAAAAGTTTAATGAGCTGAGTGCTGACGCTGTGACGTGAGCGCAGTTTCCTTGGGATGCCACATCAACACCTTGATGTCTCAGCTGGACCGCTCAGGAAAAAAAAAAAAAAGACCAACACACTTATCGCCTGATTCTCATTCCCCTCTCGTTCCATCTCATTTTCCATTTTACTGCAATTCTTGAAGATAGTTGCACTTCCAAATGAAATATTCACACCGTTCTTTCTTATTGGCTTGAAACACTCTGAGCATAGCTGTCAATAATACGAGTTAAAGGAAAGTTAAAAAAAAAAAAACATGTGAAGAAAAAGATGAAAAGAATATGAGAGTGAAAATAAAAGTTGATTAAGTCGCCCTGAGTTATACATGCTTTGATCGGAGTTGGACAGCAGTGGTATTGTAGGTCATGATTCGGATGATTTCTTTATGACGCACACAGGAGAAATAACCAACAAAATGAGTTGAGAAGCAAACCATAATTTTGCTGGAGTTGTGCTATCTTGAAATACCCTCTCACATGGATGATCCAAAGTTGCATTATTAGACATTACTCCGTTATAATGCTAAATCATTTGTTTTTATGTCGTACCTCTTAATAAACCATTTTCTGTCCGTTCTTATATTGTATTTTACAATAAAAGGTCAGGAAAAATCAGTCAAGGATCAGTTGTTTCAGTTCCTGACATAGAAGCCTTAAGAAATAGAAAATAGAAATCCTATAAAAAACATTTTCTTTGTCCCAAATAAACTACATAGAAGCTCTCTCTGCTGGCACTGTGTGACGTCAGCTTTATCGCCCTCTTTATTTTTGCTCATGGTCGCTGTGAAGCTCAAGGTCAAGACGACCCTGGTCAGGATTCGCCTGATAAAGCTGTGTTGAGATTGAAAAAGAACGATGGTAGCCCTTGAGTCATAAACAATATCTAAACAAACAAAATAAGATAACAAAACAACATAACTTTTAAGTGTTTTGTTAAGTTTTTGAAAAATCAAAGTCACTGTAGTTGTATGTGTTCTTGTGTTGAGTATTTTACAAGCTTTGCTTTGACCTTGTTCAGGACATTTGCTACTTTTCTATCTATGTCAAAGAGGTTATCTGTCGGTGTTCATGCTCTATTATCCTAAGTAATGTTAAATTAAAAAGTTATTAACCACCTTTAGTCCAGAAACATTTTTGTTAGTGTTCCAGATAAACAACTGGATACACAGGTTACCTAATGTTGGTCCTACAAATCTTTGCAAAGCCCTCCAGCCACAGCACACAGTTGACCATCAGCAAGCTCTGCTAGAGGGCAGAAGCATGCATGAAGTAGAAAACCGGGGTTACCTAACGTAACCTCGGTTGTGCGAAGTAGATCTTTTTTGACCTTCTACTGCCACTGCCACATTTCCATCCTGTACTTCCACCTAAACTATCGTGTTTATTCGAATTTAGCTATTGATAACATGAGTATGTCAGAAGACGAAAATCGTATCTTATCAAAAAGAAGAAATGCATTTGCCTAGTTTAAAAGTTTGGATTTGACTGTGTGGTTGTATCTGTATGACAGGATCTTTAGAGGAAATAGTGGAATCCAAATGTCTCGCCAAGCATAGGTAACATTCAGGCCAGTAAGAACGGTAACTAGATGAGGGAAGATCATAGATAAGCTTGCTTTATTAAAACGACAAAACACTTTATTAAGTACCTGCTTTCCTCAATGTTAAAGAAAACAATAGATTATTTTTTTTAAATAAAATAAGAATGCAGGCAATGCTCAAAAGGAGGATCTTCCTAACATATCATAAGAAAAATATTCACTCTATAGTTTGCTGTCTCAGCTCAGACATAACTTCAGATGCTTCATTTCCCCTTACCAATGTAAAATGAATCTCCCTACAAATAAATCATGACTTTTCTCTTTCAGCCCGGCTCTTCAAATAAAAATGAATACATTCAAGTTTGTAAATATATAAATCACTTCATGAATTATTATTTCTGTTTGCCACTGTGGCGCCTCCGTGTCACGTCTGGGCCCGCTGATGTAAGCAGTGAGTCATTGTGGATGTAAGATAATCTGTTCAAACACTGAAATATCACCCGTGGTCAGCGGAGAACTGTAAATTTTGCAGTAAAACTGTCACCACACACGCAGTCGTCGCTGACCAGAGTCATGTTGCGAATATTAGTCGGTCAGACCAGGAAAGGTCAATCATATTTAAGGGTCTGCTTGTACATTATTTAACTGATGAGCTACTCAACAAACTATGTTTAAAGTCAAATGTGTGATCACAGAAGGAGCTAAAACAACAATCCCAGATTAAATAAAGGCCCGAATAGGGTTTAACTTTACGGAAAATGGACAAACATTTTCCAATAAATGTCATTATGCATTTTTAATGTATATTTGATGGATAAACTTTATTGATCCCTTTACAGATCTTCTTCAGGAAATTATTTTTCCAGCTCAAAGCAACACAGACAATAGTTTCATAAAAACAAGGACAACTACGAAGCCGAAGATGACAGAATCTAAGTGTAAAGAACATAGATCAAAGAACTCCTGCCCCCAAACTCTGTACTGTATTATGTTTGGTTCTAATCTGAAATCACACACGGCTAATTCTCTTTTATAATTTTTTTTTTAAAATATGGAGTTTAATAATTAAATAAAAGGGTGGTGGCAGGAATAAGAGATTTCCTCCAAACAAATACATTTTTTTTTAAATTAAGAATCTTTGTAAAATTCTTAACCTATAATTCCAGTCCCCTGACTTTAACTAATAATATCCTATATATAACAGGATACATATAATTAAGTGAATTCTGATGAATATTTAATGTATTAAACTACTTTCAAGCATATTAGCTGCCAACTTAAAATGGAAAGATTTTAAAAAAGGATTTAAATCACACATATTGTAACCACAATTGGTGAAATTGGTTGGTTTTATTTATTTATTTTATTGTTGATGAATGGAGGTATTTGCAATGACTATTTCCATTTATAACTTTATTGGCAGTAATTTGCACACATTTTTTTTAAAACCTGGATGCTAGTCGACTACACACAAAACACTATTTTTCACTGCTGCTGATCGAGTGCCAATGATACAATTTCCATACCAGCAAGAGATGTTACTCTCACGTGAGTAAGCACTTTGTGGTTAAAAAAAAAAGCTGACTATAATCCATTAATCTAGCATCTGTGAAAGGTTGTGTATAATCAAGGTTTTCAAAAGCCTAAAGCTTTGTGAATGCACTTTAAGAGAATAAATTCAAGACTCTTTCATAGTTTTTTTTGGCTCGATGAAGATTGTACTAACCAGGGAGCAGGAGACTTGGTGTAAGACGAGCTAACACAGCAGTTTACATCCCTGCAAACGCTCGGATCTTGGAAAAAAAAATGCGACCCTTCCTCCGTAATTAGCTTGTTGGCATCTCTCTGGTACAAACATGGTGGTAATTATGAGTTGAGGCTGGACCGCTGTCTCATGTGTCTTGACTCACCAGGGGATAAGACGATGAGGAGATGGGAGCGAGGAGAGACTGATGCGGCTTGTGTTAAAAATGTCTGCGCTGTCACAGGAAATAAAGCGTAATTGCTTGTGAAAAAGCTGTTTCTGATGTTTAAACAAGCCCGATGTAAAACAGAGACTAATATAATAACAGTGAAGAGAAACTATTGTATTGTTGTCAGCATGTTCTTTCGACTACAAGATGTTTATCAAATTCATGAGTTTTCATCGGACATCTTTCCCCCGCCAACTCATTCTTGTTCATAGCCAGTTCGCCCAAGACAGCAGGCCAGTGAGTCATTGGGGCCAGATGAAAAATCCACCACAGGCCAGGCCAGTTGGACCATCGGGCCATCCTCGGAACCCTCGAAGAACCTATTTCTTCAGTTGCTTAGCAACACCATCTGTAATTAGTTCTGAGATGTTGCACTCGGTGTCAGATGCCTGGTCTTGACTGGGAGGTGAAACCACAGGAGGAGCGAAGACACAAACATAGACTGAATTAATTCAACTCTTCTCCGAGCATAAGAAACAATGATAGATGAGGCAATGAGCTTTGAAGTCGCAGCATGTTTTCTGCTTAAAAAATATGTAAAGGATTTAAGTCTTTGATACAAACAAATGAAATGAAATTCAGGAGAACGAGCAAAGGAGGCCCCTGGGTGGACCCGTTGTATGTAGTCTTGATGGAGGGGAGGCCGTACCTCAGAAGAGGTTCCTTAAGAGAGGGAAGTCTGAAGATCTTAGGTATGGCTCCTTGAACTTAGTGCTAATATAAGATGGATGGATGAACAGATGGAAGAACAGGCGGATGGACTGAGGGAGGGACTGATTGATGGGTAGAATGACTGGCGGGCTGATGGATGGATGGATGGATGGATGGACGGATAAATGGATGTACACATGGATGGATGGATGGATGGACAGATGGACAGATGGACTGACGAACAGATGGATGGGTCGATGAATGGATGGTTGGATGGATAGATGGATGGATGAAAAGACATTGATATTGATAAGAAGAAAGCTTTCCTGAAGCCAAGAATACATGAAGAAGGCCCTGAAAAACATCCATCAAATAGTAGGTATTACAGACAAATTCAGACTTAAGTGCACCAACAGCCATTCAAATTCATTGTTATCAAATGAACTACAAAATAGGCCATCACATATTTTACATTACATTATAATCAGCAACATTTAAAATGATATAAAATGTGGTATACGATATAAAAAATAAAAAAGATCTGCATTCTGGCTATTTTAATGTTTCCTTTCCATATTTTCCATTGAAAAGATGTTAAAGTAGCGTTTTATTTGTGGTTGTGCTTCAGGCACGGAGAGTGAAATAATAGTTACTGAGGCATCTATAAGCTTTGCCTCGTGGTGACCCACACAGCAGTGATGTAGAAGGTAAACAGAGACTTAAATAAAGACGGATTGCTGCAGCCGCGTAGTGGTGAGATTGCATTTGCTGATGGAGGAAGGGCTCAATAACAGTTGATTCTCTTGAGGGTTGCATTATAAATAAATCCCCGTCCGCGCACATGACGGTGAATCAACTGTAGGTAAGACGTTGGGATACATCTTCAGAGTTCAGTCATGTCAAATGAAATAGGGTTTTATAGTGAAGGAGTGAAGTGAGAAAATACCGCTGACTACAGGTGAAATTGTCGCATATGTTTACTATTTGATGGGTTGAATGAAAAAATGTTTATGTCCTCATGAGGCTTTATAGCCGTAGAACGATTGGTTATATTGAGGTGCTGAATTTAAATACAAAAAACTAGTAATAATTGCATGAGGCAAAAGGTCTCCAAACAATTTTACACCAAAGACTAGTTTGAATGCACGCTTTAATCATACAGCCTTCAGATAGGCTAAAAATGCAAAAATAAAATGGCACGAACCCCCCAAAAAATTAAATAAAAATACATTTCACCACAGCGCTGAATCAGCAGGATCCCATATAAAGTTTATACTCGTTTATACGCTTACTGTGGAAGACCACTGTTATAACCAAATACCGAAAATGTTGCCTTCGTTAAATGATTTGAATCCAAATGAGTCTCATATTACGATAAATTTGTCCCAACCACACTCAAACAAGAACGCACAACTTCATTTAAATGGTCACAAAAGATTCAAATAGATATGTCCATGGGGCTGTTTGGTGAGTCCAAATACATTCTCACTGATACTTTAGGTAAAAGTAGACTTATTTATCTAAGCTTTTGATTGTTCATGATTATTTTTAGGAGTTAGTAAAACTATATTACAGGTCAATTGACTAACACATTTTGTTTCCTATAATTGTGGGCGTATGTGTGTGCATCTTGTGCGTTCTCCTCTACCGTGCTTCCTTATATTGTCACCAAACAAAAGCACAGCATCATTAATTGACAGCAGATTAGTTGTTTTCTAAACAAAGCAGAATGTGTCCAGTTATGGTTGAAAAAAACTTTCAGTTAAACGCCACACGCTCCACGACTGAATAAGCCAACAGCTCAACACATTTGCTGCTTGTCTATTGGCTCTGATTTGGGGTCATTTCGGACTGACTTAACAGAAGTTAAATCCTGATAATCTTTGTCCGATGGACACTAATCCAATCTGAACGGATAAACACTAACAAGATATTCCAACAAGAGTTTCCCTTGAAAAAATGTAACTCAATAATTAATCCACAATATTTACTTTTTTGTTGCTGTTCACTAGTAAAAGAAATGCTGACACAATACCTCTTCCTTCTTTTGTGTTGCTATTTAGTGTGATAACGGGAATGCTAATGTTTTCAGTTTAATTTCCATAACTAAAGAATTATGAGCTTCAGACAGCGGCTTGTGTGGCCACAATTCATGAACTGCAACCAATATCAGTGACCCATAAAACCTCAACTGAGTACCAGGTGGTCAATACTGACTCCATAAATTCTCTGACTAACTAACAGCATCCTGTAATAAAACCAGACACGCTCCATAAAGTAGGCTAGGATGTGGTGAAATAAAAGTCTCTCTTTGAAAATACAAGATTTGTCTGATTTTCGAACTTCTTCACAGTTTTTTTTTGTTTTTTTTAACTCCAAAAACAAATGTGTTGACTAGAAAAGTGCAAGATTCACTGTGTTAGCAAGAATCTTCTACTCGCCATCATTGATATAGGTCAGTGTTTCTCTTTATGGTATTATTAAATTAAGCAGTACATTAAGCTGTCATGTGACCCGCGCCTCCTATTCCGTGGGTTACAAATTCTCCGCGGCTGTATCTTTATAGTGTGCCATAAAGCAGATTTCTTACGTGTCCATAAGTGTTGGAGCGGTTCTAGCGAACACTGTGACCCACATCCCCATCAGAAGTGTGTTGGATCCCACTGGGGAGTTTTGACATTTTCCGATGTGTTCTCTTTTGCTTATTTTTTTTCCTCTCTGAGCCATGCTCCTGACAGTTACACTTCTTGTTATTTTGAAGATTTGCAACAGCACTTGTGTCCCCAAGTCAATTTATAAAGGCCTACTTTTTTTTTTTAACAGAATACCTGCAATGTTGTCCTCAAAAAGTCCACTTGTGAGCACTGACATTCACTGAAATCCACTCGTCATAGGGGATTTTTGCTGGCCTTTTAGGAGACTTTTAATATGAAACTTAAACTATTCCCAATCATTTTGAGTCAGGAACCTGTTTATGAAATAGGACAACAATGTTTTGCTGGTTTAGCTTCATTTCTATTTGTAAAGAAAGACAGACGAAATGCATGCAACGAGCAGAGACGGCTGTAACAGCTTGTGAAAATTAGGTCTGGAATCGCTTGATGAATCTGTTGGCTTCAAATTCCTATAATCTGGGAGTCTGTGTGATGTTCATTTCTATAGAACTCATACACACTTCTTACCCATTGAATTATTGGTCAATTGACAAATAAAAGCAATATTTTCAAATTAATTCCTTCCTTAAAAAGGTGTGTCGTGTCCAAGAGAAACTGATTTTATCTCATTAATTTCTAAAAATAGATCATTTGATTTCATGAAATATTAACAACTTACCTTCACCGACTAAGGATCTTTCCTCTGTGATCTAATTCAGGGAATATGTTGTTAACTTTGAGAAGGCCTCTTGATTGGTCGTGTTCTCTCATTCCCATGATCCCTCTTGTCTCATCCTCCCTGGTGGTTTGTGTTTTAACAAAGGCAGGAGAGTACATCCGTTCTCCTGGGGAGCTTTGATAATGAGACACCTACAGTTTTCAAAGTGATGTTTTCAAGTGCACCGTGAGGTAGCTGTGGTTGCCAAGGTTGATGATTATAATATAATATTTTATAATTAAAAAAAAAAAATCAAAATCATAATCTCTTCTCATATATTGTTACATTCCCAATCAAAAATAGCCTGTTTCCCTTTTGTTTCAATAAATATCGAACATTTTGGCATTGACTATTTAAGTGAAAAAACTGAATTTAATATTTCAAATACTATGGAACATTTTATTGTCTAATACTACTTCACATTTATTTGCTAAGCTCACTGTCAATCATGTCAGAATCTCTGAGCGCTCCGTTCACACGATAAAGCTGAAAGATCTGTGCTTTACAATGACCTTCCTGTGAGTGGCTGTGAAGTAATATCCTCACAAGGGATAAGTCTATACGATAAGGACCTTTGCACTTCCATCTCTCCCGGCGACCAAACGTACACAAAACTATCTGGCAGCACAAACAAAATGGGGCACGGCTATTGTAGTGAAGCTTTTCGCCAACATCCCAGGGAGCCTCAGAGCTCATGATACTTCTGAACACAAGCATGGGAAGGGGAGCACTTTGTCCAAATTGTGTTTAAAAAAACAACTTTATTAATTCCATGATAATTGAATATAAAACGTTTATGTAGGGGTTTGGGTCACAACGTCAAAATCATGATTTCCTGCAGAAATATTCTTAAAATAGAATAAATTATTGTCGACTTTTCGACATCCTAGTGTTTCTCTCTTGATACATCAAATGTCACACGGTAGATGCTTTTATTTAGAGTAACTACCCGTGACGAAAATAAACCATATCAAGATATCACGCTGGCTTTCTGTCTTTTAGCAAAATGACAAAAAACAAACAGATGATAAGAGTCAAAATGAATGTTTTTCAAAATGTTGAAAATGAGACGAGGAACAGATAAACATTGAAGGATTGCCATGATTTTTATTACCAGTGCTAGAGCAATTTCTTCCTCGCGCCTAGTGTGTGTATTGTGAGAGCAAAATGGGGAATACTTTCCAATTGAGGTCTCGAGTATAATTGATATTTCTGATACTTAAAAATGTAATAAATCCTGGCAATAGCGAAATGTGATTCCAGCACCAACACACAGTTGTATAGCTAGTCAGGGTCACCTCATAGAATTCACCTAGGGATGGGTCAATGAGGCCTAATGAAACAGCGTCTTATAAAGACACTATGATGGCGCTAAATGGCCCACTAAGTATCAAAACAATGCAACGTTTCATTGAATTAGTATCTCAGAGCCAAAGATTATAAAGTAGAAAGTGCCAACTAGTGGCCTTTCTGAATGTACTGTATCATGATACAGTGTCTACATTTTTAAAGGCCACTAGATGACAAGTCTAAGTATCAAAACAATGGCGGGTTTCATTGGATTAGGAGATTATAGCCAACAATTTTGAAGAAGAGGTCCATCTATAAGCCCTTTGTGATACAATCTCTAAACTACAAAACTGTTTCATGAGGCCTCATCAACCCATAACTAGTATGAAGTTCTAGTTGACCCAATAAATCGTAAAAAGGTATACACTTTTGTTTAATCTGTGTTTTTCATATGCAAATCAGTTGTTAAATATATCCATTCCAATTCAATAATATTAATAGCAATCTATTTTCAATCAATCTAATGTCTTGCTAAGGTCATTCCTGCTGTGTGTGTAACAGCAGCTGTGTTGTGTAGAGGTTGAGTTTTTGTGGTGTCCAATGCACTTAAGGTAAGGGATATTAGTTTAGATACTATTATTCTCTCCATCTCTGGGCTTTAATAAACCTTAAGATGTCAAGAGTGATGAGACAACTTCCACAGTGTATCTTCCAAGCACAAGTGACCAGATTGTTTATTCGTATTGTCGCTTGTCAGCCAACGGACATCTTGCATTCTGTCAGTGTTGATGACACCTTTTTGATTATTTATGATGTTGATCCGCCTCCACATGTACTTCCTGTGCCAATGGTTTCAGGGAACGAAAATATTGAGCAATTATGGGAAGTGAAGCGGTAAAGTAATAATCTTCTTATGAATAATGAATTGATTGAAGGGTCTAAAGACTTGCTGTATGCACAGATACCAGATGACTCGACATGTAAAGCATGGATTTTAAAGGGAGGGGGGAAAAAAAGAACATTGTCTTTCTGATGAAAACATATTCACACTAGCACAGACACCAGGCCCACACACACAGGGATGTGTGATACAGCAGATGACTCATTGACAGAGGAGGGAAACCGGTTTATTGTCTGGGCTAAGTTGATCACTGTATTTTAATGAGGTAATGGTTATCTACTAATAGCGGAAGCTCTTGCTTTTAATTAGGATTTAAGTACGCCCGCAATTTGATTTAAGGAGGGATGAATGAAAAAGAGTCAGGGGCGGGCCAGATACGTCTGACTCCGCTCTCGACTGAATAATGCAAAGCCAAGCCCTCAAAATAAACCCTCCGCAGATCAGCCGTCATCCTTCATCATCACATTTAACATTATAATAAAAAATCCTCTCTTCTGTTTCTCGTGAAAAGGGTCTTCGTTACTTTAGCTTTTCTCCGGGTTCTGCAGTGTCCTAGAGTGATCCATTCTTTTTTGGCCAGTGACACAGTGTGCATTCCCTCCTCCAACCCCCCCCACACGGACTTTTAATCCTGATTGATCGGAGATGTTGACAGGCAGCCGTGTTTGATTCTGGTCCTGTTATCTGTAATGTAGCTGAAGCTCTCAATGGGCTGACAAGATTAGAATGCATTACTGTCAGAAAGCACAGTGCCCTGGGGCTGCACTGCGCTTGTTGAGTGTTAATGACTCAGACTATGTCTCACTATCGCCAGCCATGTGTTGTACACATCCTTGAATTCAGATCAGCGCCTTCTTTTGCGAGAATACCTATGGGCTTCATTTAAATCTTTGGCAGATCAAGCAAGGTGGTCATTACTTTCATCTGTGCAATGGTTAATTTAAGTCATTATTTTTACACTCACTCAACCTACGATGAGTATAATAACTCTTTAGTCTGAGCTAGTTCAATCAAACACTGACATAAAGCAGCATTTCTACAATGAATGTGTATAATAGAATTTTACATTTGCATTGTCTAGCTTGATTCAAATGTATGTTTTCTTTTCTTTCAATTAAAGATAGTATAAAAAATACAATCATGTTTGAATAATGTTTAATGTTGAGCCGGGTCAATCCTGAATATATTAAAGGTCATTTATTTTGATCATTTTATATTGAAAGTGGAGTTTTATTTACAACAAGCAGAAATGTTGTTTTTCTCTACAGAATCATTTTCAAACTAGCCTCATTTGTTGTGATAAGTCACAACTGACAGTTTGAGACTATCTGAAACGCTCAAAGCAGCACTAATTTGGATTATAAAAGAAATGTTAACCTTATAAATATAATTTTTAACACTGCCTTTTGTTGAGTCCCTCATCATGACCATGTTTTAAAGTTACTTTATAAATTTATATAGTTTAAATTAACTTTGTGAAGGTCTCTTCCGTCTATAATCTCGGCGAACAAGAGGTTATGAGAGCAGAACCCATTCTAATGCTTTGAGTATAAGTCCGTTGGCGATGGATTCTTCTGGGTTTCATGACACGTGGTGACAAACCTCAATGCTTGAGCAATCACAGCACAGTGGACATGGTTGGGCAAAACAGGATTTTATCTCCAGAAAAACTAAGTGGGCGGGGCTTAATCACATTTTCTAATGTAAATATTTCAATGAAAAGAGAGCTTTGTACAAACAGATGCATATTAATACAAAAGAGGTCCAACATCTATTTAAGACACACTTAAATCAACATGTTAAATACCCTTTATGTAATTCTTTCATTATTTCAATCTAGTTTTTCAGTCTGAATTTTCATTAGAATTTCGATGAACTGAGAATCCTTTGAGAGGACAGGTGAGAGGTCCACGAGGATCATGAAACTGGGAATGGGATCATTACACCTAAGGTCTCTAATAGGCACTCGAGGGAAAATTAATATCCACTTACCTCTGTGTGCCGGGGAGTTGCTTATCTAATCACACCCGTATTTTGTGCTGCTGCTGCTCACTCGCAGGCAGGTGTAAACCCGGGAAGATGTTTCTATTTTCTTAGCTATATCACTCCTTTCATGTCTGCAACTGATAGACTTTCTTTACAAGGATCCCATGTTGTCGCCATCAGGCACTGTGTTTGAAGCTCCCTGGTGGGAATCTCTTCTGTATGAGAAAAATCCAATGTACTGGACTATGCCTCGGAGTTATTGACTCTATATCTTTACACACGGAGATATCAAGCTGGTTTCGGGTATGTCAGGGAGAAAAATATGTCTGTGGGTCTATTATCCGACATGAGATTGACATCCTAACCCGACAAAACCTGAAAGCGTCAAAGACACCGAGAATGCCTTCTTAAGAAGTTTTCAACATCAAAACAGAACAAACACATGCATGTTTATATGATGTTTTTCATAGTTTTTTAAAAATAAATCTTAATTCAGTTTGTAACTAACTTACAAGGACAGGTTAAACAATGGGTTTCGTCAACCCATCTTCCCACCTTCCAGAGCTCTCTTCCCAAACTGTGTCATGCTCGACATTAAGGTTCCAATGTGGAATAATTTATTTCCTTCCAGTGTGCACATTTCCACACCCCGCTATCCCTTAAGTACCATCCGGCGGATATAGTTGTATATATTAGTAAACAGTGTATTGCAAGGGGGAAACCCCTGTTGATTAAGGAGCCCACGTTTACCTTGTAGCGGGAAGACATCAAATAAAAAGCCAAACTCAAATGCAGACGTCATACTGAGTGAGAGAGCAGTAATTAAAGAAGTACTGTATAATTACACCAAACTAGAAACTCATTTAGAGAGCGCAGACTTCTGCCAAGCAGCTCACTTCAATCCATAACCTGATTTTTTATGTTATCATGCTACATTTGGAGCTCATTCTTGATGGAAATTGTTAGTTTTAGAATGCCAAGAACTAGTGAAGGGTTGGTGAGGCCCAATAAAACAGCTGTGTAATCTGTATTATGATGCAGTGTCTTTATTTAAAAGGCCACTAGATGGCACTCTCTTCTTGATCATATTTAGCTCTAATCCACTGAGTCAATGAAACCTGGCATCATTTTCAACCATCTAGTTGTATTTAAAAATAAAGACACTATCGTGAGGCCTCATCAACCCATTACTACCAGGACATTGCTACATTCAAGTTATACCTATTAAACCATGATCCAAGAAAAACAACACATCTTTTAGCTTTCTAGCTTTTTAGTTAATTTGATCTTGCAGTATATTATATTTTATGACATGTTTTTTTTACACTTGCACAGAAATATGGTTAGTAAAAATAGTAGGCTACGATTAAAGTAGGGTCTTAGGGTTAATTAAAGATGAATAACAAATAATTAAACAAGTCACTATTGTTATACCATGAAAACATTTTTAATCATTGGACATGCAATTATTCAGGAGATGTTTTCTTACTGTGTATTATAAATTTAATGTTAAAAGTGAACGCCTCTGCAAGCTCATAGCATTCCCTGCTTTCCTTCACGCCACATATTTTCGCACCTTTGTAATACCATGAATAATAATATAAGATGATTAATAGTCCAATCAAATTGGATTCCGCGGAAGGGAAAGACACAAAGCACACAAGCCAGCTGTAACTCTGCAGAGTCTACAGAGAATTTGAAAACGTATCTCCCAACGAATACACTTCACATAGTGAGACAATCATTTTTGAAGTAAATTGAAACAAATCACATTGTATTATATTGTTGTATGTGTCTCTGTGACAGGGCAGAAACAAATCATATCAGACTGACTGCAATGCGCGTACGGTTATTGGGTCTATATTGAGGTGCATATTGAATCTGTCACCGAACCGGAGACAAAGCCCTGTGGAGGCAAATATGATTGTGGTCAAGAATCCAATTCTTGCTTCCAGGCAGAGCTGATGAAGATGGAAATGTTTTGAGTACTCCTTTCAAGCCAAACATCCTATTTTAATGGCTGTGCTTTGTGTTATAAAGCAGAAGCTAAATCATGTCATCATGTCGTGAAGTCTGAATGATAGTGGGAGAGGAAGAGATGATCATTTGCTGCTTTACATTCATTACAATCTTGCCAACACCAAACACAACTTAACTACAATTAATGGTAAAACAAATTGTCCTGGAAAAAACAAATGTTGATTCAAGCAACTTTCATCTCATTTATACATGAAAAGTAAATACGATCTTCAATCTCAGTGTCTCTATTTGGCTTAAATCACGTCTTCAGTTGGTCATTACTGTCTGTGATGTTAGAAACGACATTAATCATTATCAAGGAGGCCCAAGAGAGGAAGAGGATGCATGAGACAAGATGTACGATTACAATTTATTTAAAAAAACAAACAGAATTCCAGACAAAACACAATACTTAAAACGTCTACAATATGGCGGCAAACTTTCTCTCATTCCATTATTCGATATGTCTGAACCAAAAAGAGGAATAATTAAGAGCAATTAGTTGGTGAGACGCACAAACCACTAAAAGAGGAAGAAAATGAGAAGAGTTAATAAAGTTTAAACTGCTAACCGAGTAAGCAAAAATACCAGTAATCAAAGTTTACAAAATCACAGTTCCAGAAGGTCTATATATGAAAAGAAATGAGGAAGAGTCAATGATGTCATACCAGGCAGAACCAAGAACAAGCTAACGCTGGTTCCTGGTAAATCCGGCGTATATGTAGGGTTCGATGATTGCAGAATGCTGGCCAACGAAGGGAAACAAGAAGGGAAATAGAAGTTACTTGACAAAATAAAATGTATGAAAGAAGTTCATTCAAGAAATTAAATGAATAAGTTTGTGGTAAAAGTTTTAAGGAGAAAAAAAATATTTTTGAGTGCAGCTTGACAGAGGTCCACACTCTCCTGAGTTTTTTTTTGTTTCTGTAAGACAAATAGTTTTTGCAAGAGTTATGATGGAAACATCATGTGACACCTTGACACCACATGATAGATTTGGGCCTGCGGGCGAGGTTCTCTGTGTGAACTACCCCCACCCCGCTGTAATAATGTTGACTCCACGGCATCATATAGCAGTAGGTAAACATGACCTTGTGACAAAGAGGAGCACTCCCAGCATCCATCCTTTTTGTTTGCAAAAGCACCTGCGAAGAAATTTCATCTTTGTTACCTAAATTAAATACATTTTCTTATGTTTAGCCCCCATCCTCTGGTGTCTGTTTTACCATGAAATAGTTCGTTTTTTTCACTCTATCTCCTTCCGGCATAATGAATCACGTGACACCGTAGTGGTTGGCAGGACCTTGTCTCCTCTCGGCCGCCTCAGGAGCAATGTCAGATTGATGTACCAGTCACCTGGAGACTCTCTCGCATTGTGATTAAAGCAGCCAAGCGTCCAGTTCAACTCTCCACCACGGAGCGAATGCGCACTCTTTCTGAACTGAAACTGAAAAGGTGATGCAGCAGTCACGCTCCGTCATTGGACTCCAACATGCCGGAGCCCCCAGCAATGTTTCCAGATGTCCGTGCGCTCATTACACCCAGACCTCAACACAGCATGTTCTACTTTAATTAAGCGTTCGCCGACAGGTCATTTGAAATAAATATTGGGTCAAATTAGGGATCACTGACGTGGTTACCTCCTGAGAAAAGCAATCTATGTAAGTAGATCAGTGCTACCAGAATAGTAAATGCTAAAATGTAATGCATAACATGTTTTTGTTTTAAGCATGGAATTATGTATTGCGCATCATTTAATTTTATATTTTATATTTTGAAAGTTTGAATTTGTTTACAATGAGAAAAACTAAAAGGTTACATTTTTATTTTAGACAAAAGGTTTGATATTCTAATTCTTATTATAAATTTGTAGCGCTTTAAATTCAATGTAATATTTTGGTGTAATGGTGACACCAGACCATACCCGAAAAGTACCTGGCTACATATTTTCAGCCAATCATGAGCCACACAGACAATAAGAATATATTTGTGTTAAAAAAGAAAAATACATTAATTTTGGAAATACAAAATAGAACATTTCAGTACAAATTATACCAAAAAAAATAATTACTCTCAACATCTATAAATATTCAAAAACATTTTTTTTATCATTTAATAAAAAAAGTCAAATATGTTAATAAGCAAATTATTTGTATTAAAGTATTAAATAAAAACATCTTTATTTCTTATACTTCAACCTTTACATTTGTAAAAAAAAAAAATGAATTAAAATATTAAAAACTAATAATAAATGCTTAAAATGTAAACATTTGAAATGTTAAATTGAACCGTTCATATTATAATGGGACTGATCTACTTCCATATTGTCTAAAATATATCTCATATAGGAACAGACTGTACCAAAGGAACTGTATTATTAACTTAATTAATCATTTTTCTTTTTATTTCCATTGAGATTACTAAATATCTGTGCCCAGAAATGTTGTCAAACAAGATTTCTAATCAAGATAGTAAAATATTTTTGATTGAATCTTCATGATAGAAAAGAGGCTCAGATTGTGTCTCGGCTAAGCCATTAACTAAATTATCGTTTTCGCACAATTTCCTCACTTCATCGTAAACGTCCTCTTGAGCTATTCATCCTTAGTCGAATCATGCTGCGGAGGCATCATCATTTGATAGCTGTTTTATTCTTAGAGCAATACAAGGCCAAGATCTCGTCAATGAATCGGCGTCTGTGGCTTTTTTGTCGCCAACCGGATTATCATTCAATAATTTATTTTTGTGTTATCATGACAATCTGGATAAAGCACCAGTTGACCACCAGAAATATTTTTCCTTTGTATGAGGTTTTACATGTAAAGTCTCTAACATCATTTACAATTCTAAGCCCGAGTGGAAGGAGAGATGCAAATGTATTAGTAATAATGATATTAATGTTGTAAATAATTCCAGGCTGTTGCTCTTAAGCTTTGGAACGATATTCTTCTCTCTTTGCACTTGATGGATCTACTGACTCCTTCAAGAAACCTCTTAAGACGTTTTTATTTGTGCAGGCTTTTCCTTGATTTTCTGGAACTCCTGCGTTGTTGTTCTCAGTTTTATCTTGACCTTTAGAGTATATATTTTTTGAGTATTGTTTTGATTGTTTAAGCGCTTTGTGACCCTGGTCTACAAAAGCACTATATAAATAACAATTACTTACTTACTAAATATTAAAGTAGTTGGAATCATATAATTATGTTCATTGTGGAGGTCTGGTGAGGGTTTGCCGGTGTCTACATTTGTCTTCTTCTTACCGAGGCCTGCTAACAAAAACGTAGAATCAGCACTTTTTTTCAAGCGGACAAATGGATTGATACGACTAAAGTGAAAATGTCATTTCATCTCAATTTTTCCAAGCCATGAAGCCGTGAAGCCATTTTCAAATCGAAGGAGCATCAAATGTCATTTTTAGTTGCCACCAATTGATTGGGTGTGTAGAGTAGATAGAGCAGACTCTTCCTAGATTTTACTCATAAAACATTGTCCATGTTTAATTGAAAGTAACGACCACTGCTTGGCCCAATTGATAAACTACGTTTTCATTGATTCACGTTCTGATTATAATCTTAGTTTGTGTCGTCATTCGTCATCATCTAGGATGATTGATGTCCCGATTTTGTAGCTCATACACGCCGCAAAAGCAACGGATAAGCATCGTCTCTGAATATGATCTCAGAGCGCTGGAAAAACCGACCCGGATTAGGTCGGTTAGCTCAATTGGTAACGCACAGACGGTATCACGATGCAGTGTCTTCACCACACAGCTGTATCATGATACAGTATCTTTATAAGACTCTTTTTTTATAATCTTTGGCTACAATCCACTAGTTCATTAAAATCTGCCATTTAGTGGCCTTTTCAAAAATGAAGACACTGTATCGTGATACAGTGTGTTTGCGTCTTCACAACACAGCTGTTCCATGAGGCCTCATCAACACATTGGTAACAATAGAACATAGCTAATGGTTAAAGTGTATTTTATTAAAAAAAAAAAAAAAGATTAAAAATCATGATCATCTTTTCATGATTATCAAATTATTACGACAAATGTCCATTACAGTCATCACGATGTTACCTAAATTCTTAAAGGCAGAAACTACAACTACAACTATTTTACACAAGTAAGACAGATAAAAACAAAACTTTGATGTAACACTGTTGCCAAAAAAGCCATCTGTGTAAAAAGAATATCAAAGTTAACCATGTTTCTAACATGCAAGATTACTGGATCATTGCACCATAACACGTACAATTAGAATTGCATTTGAAATGACAGGTATACTGTATATTTAAGGAGCTTCATCCAATGTTTTGAATGAATTTACATCCAAGTATTGAGATGTGTATGATGTAACCCTGACACCAACAATTCAGTGGATGTTTTTTTGTGTTGTTTTTTTCCCAAGTAACTGAACGATGCTGACCAAAAAAAAAATGCTTGAAACAAACACATCTCTCCAGTCTAGCTTTCGGCATGTGCCGGCGTTATGTGTAAAGTCTCGGTATATTTCAAGTTCGTGCTTCATTATTTATCGCAGGAACACGGTGGCTGTATTTCAGCCTGATGAGGTGTCATGATGTGTGATGTACAAGTATAAGAAAGCCACTGTTTGTGAGCTGTGGCACTTTGTTTTACAGTTCCATTTTACCCCGTCAGCAATCCCTTGGATACCACAGCTGTTTGTTTTAGCGATGAGAAGGATCTACGGCCTTGTGTGACAAAATGACTTAGAACTCGACGAAATCCGTGCCCTTATTTGATGATGTCAGTGTTCGGTGTGGAACGGGGATCGTCGGCGTGATCGCTAACCCCTACAACTGGTTGGATTCTTTCTCTAGCGTTGCGCCGCCTGATATTCTTTTGTGCCCCCTCACCATCCCTCTGCCTGCCTTCATTTATTTTGCCTTTATAGCTGCTGGCCAGCCCTTCTCTTCATCAGCCTGTTTGCTGTCCTGACAGTGAGCTGTGCTCTGCAAGGCTGCAGGGACGGTCGGCATACTAAATAAGTAGGGAGGAGGTGCAGGGATCTGAGGCCAAGGCTAATGCAGGTAACCTCGGGGCTGGAGGCAGAAAATATTTACATTATCAAAGATGGAGACATCCAGCACTTTTTTTTTAATAACCCTGTAGCCAATCGTTGCTTACTGACAATTATAAATTCAATTTTCTGTGCAAAACATCTCAATTTTAAATATTCACTTTTTTGTCTTTATTTTTCTCTTGGTCTACTAGATGTGGCAGCGCTGCTGTAAATAATATATCACCTTCCCTTGGACTCTTACGAACAGATATTAAAGCTAATGAACTGTTTAATTGCTGTGGTTGTGCATTCAGATCCAGAAATAAGGCAACAACATAACTGCTCATAAAAGTGAAGGAATTTACTTCTGTAGCTGAATGTCAGGGACTGGATTATTATGTGAGCAGATGAAAGCCTGTTTGGATACTTTAAGCAGAATGATAATAAAAATAAAAATAAATCATTCAAACATTGCTAACACTTAAATTATTGTATCTCCAATATCTTGATAAGATAGCAACATGAGGGAACCTAAAGTATGTCTGGTTATCAAGTGTTAGGTTAACTGTTGATTTGCGAGTCACTTAAATTGACCTTGGAGCTCTATTATACTCATCAGTATGTGTCTGTTTGTACTAAACTTTATTTCAAATTAAATGTTTACATTTCAAAATGTGCTTAAGCCCCACCCACTGAAAACACTCAAATACAATATTGTTTACTATAACCACGCCCACTCTGCTCAAACCCCAAAGTCTCCACCTCCAAGGGACTTGTTGTTTAAACAAAGCGGATGTGATTACAGCTGGTTGGAGTCAATTATTACGTCATAATAGACTCCACTCTCTTAACCTCTCGTTCGCCGAGATTTCAGACGGGAAGAACTTTATAAAGTTATAACTTCAAAACATCATTACATTAGCCTTTAAACACAGATAACGCTCATAACACAAGGGACACATCTGCACTCCCATATTGTCTTTCATTTATTTCTCTTTATCTGCAACTATTTTTAAGTAATAATAAAAAAAAAAAAGAATGGACCAAAATTGATTCAGGGTGACCTTGTTTATCAAGTTATAACTTCAAAACATGGTCATGATGAGGGAAAAATTAAAACATGTGAGAAAGTCAGGAGAGTTGTGTCCGTGTTCGATGCTGTTTAATGCTAAATCAAGAAATTATCTATCAACAGAATAATAAAAGTGGATGGACACGTTCCACTCATATTTTTTTAAACATATCTTTTAAGCACCATTACTATTCAGACAGTAAGTCATTTTGCCTTCTCTGTTAGTCCCTTCAAGTCTTCTCCATGGTCACCACGAAAAAGGAAAGAGTCACTTTTTTTGTGCTGAAGTCCTTCAACATAACAGGGGATCGAAGAAACAAGTCTGTCGGCCAGGTGCTGTGTATTTATTGCTGAAAGCATTTTCTTTTTAATACTATGCTAGTTAGGAAATATCAGATGCCAACGCATCTAAAAATAAATTAAGGATAAATAAACTTAGCCTTCCTCAAACATAGGTTAAAAATATTGTCCTGGTAAACCACAGCGTGACTGGAAGTCGAACTACAGATTTCTCGTTGCATTTAAAGTGACATTAGATTGTTGGTTCATCAAGCTGCGATAAGGTTTCTTAGTTTCTTATTTTAATGTTGACATCAAAACTTTCATCACAGTGAAATATTGCTTTACCTTTGTAAATTGCTACACATAGTCATTTGAGTTACATTGCCTTGATGCCTTGTTATTTGCAACAAGAAAAAAATGGTTACAAGAAAGCCATGACATACCCAAGCACTTACTAATCCATCAGCAGATCCATTCCATCTCACAGCTGGGTCTGAGACTGCAAAACCTCGGATACAATTATTCCGAAACTGAAGTCCTGCACACTAAACAGATGGGGGTTAGGACTTTTGCTTTCATTCCTGTGTTCAGTATTCTGATTGCATCTCCTGTTAAGTATACCACAGACAAAAGGGCTTTGATGCGCAAGCCTACCGACACTTGGAGCTGGTAAATAACTGGCATCTTCGATCAGTTCCCATTGTATTTCATCCACCTCCGACAGGCAGCTATTGAGGATGGATCAATTCCTGTTTCGACATTCATCACATACCATAACAATTAGGCATTCCTGTCATTGTGAAAAGTACCGATTTATCTTTTTGAAGAACAGCTGCTTGTGTTATTCTTTTCTCTTAATGTTGCTCGGGAAGCACTCGTTGAACATGTCACATCTTGATGTCTGCAAACCCCTAGTCTATGAAAGAAGTGCCAGACCTTATCTAGGGCTTCATGACAATGGTCGCTTTAGGTACATGACAACAGTATGGTTCAGTGAACATCATGTTAAAGTACAGCAAAGCCTTATTGTGTTCTTGCTGAATAGAATAAAGGATTTCTGTTTTCTTGCAGCGAAAACACACGTGAAAACAATGTACACAACGCTTGTTGTTTGGTTCTTGAAAATGAATCGGATGGACTGAAATAACAACATCTGTCTTTGAAAATGAATAGAACGCACATCAAGATGCCAGAGAATGTCGGGCTGGCAGGAAAACCTCAGTCAAAGGACTGTAGTTGATCTCTGTGGCTTCACTCCATCTGGCACTATGCTGACCATGTGAGTGGGCAACTGCTTCAGCCTCATGGCACCATCATAGTGGCTCATGGATGCCAGGGGAGAGTGTCTTTTTTTTGTTGTGAAACACCAGCGTCCTTCTAAACACATTCTGTGACACATAGCCAGATTTTTCCGCAGGCATAGACATTAATTTAAGGATAACAGTAGATTTGCTAAAGCCTTGTTTAGTGATATCATTTAGTACATGTACATGACAACAGTATGGTTAAGAGAACATAATGTTAAAGTACAGTAGAGCCTTATTCTGTTCTTCATGAATAGTTAATTTACTACATACTCCATTGCTTAATGATTTTTCTCTTATGTTGTCTTATTTGGTATGTCCACTGTGAACATACTAGCTTGTGTGCTAGGACTTGATACAGTTCCTAAACTATTCCTGAAACTATTGTTTCTGTGAACATGGTATTGGATGGCACAAAGTACACTGCCTGACTAACCTGAAAGCTAAAGTAAAATCACAGGCTGAACCACATCCAAAGCTTGTTTTTCCAACATGGCTCTCAGTTTGACTCGCATACACATTCCAAACATAATTTGAAGGCTCTTATTTAAGCTCTCAGTAACTGTTTTTTCACTACTTTATCTAGAATGTATTGTACTGAGAAGCTTTTGCAAGTGATAATTAGTCATTTGAGCACAAAGCTCTGGTTTTATGTTTGTAGAATGTGTTTAAATGTTCTAGATGAGTTAACTTCAAATCCTTTTTTTTTTTTTTTTTAATCTGGGTCCTAGATTGCTTGAGGAAACCCGTAAACGCCATGAAAAACATACAAACACTAAACATTTGTCCCAAGTCGAGCGTTCACTTAAGCCCCCTGTGGAGCGTGAGTGCAAATGAATTTACAATGGCACGCAACACAGTGTTGAAACGTGGGCTCCACAGCTGAGCATTCACCTCAGCCATCAGGGCCGAAAAGAAACATCAATAAAACTCTCCACAAGAAAAACCCTTATCTCCAGTTTTCTGAAGTTATGGTTTATAATAGTTAAAGATAAATAAACAATCTCTGAAGATCTTGAATTATTTAATGAAACCATGGATGTTGATGGCCAGATTTGTAAGTTTAATGAATCCTTTACTGACCCAGGTGGATGTGATGAAGTCTATAGCTTATTAGTTGATTACAAACATGATACTTTCCCCCTTATTTTACTATAATTCTGGAGTTGGTCTTCTTTTTTTTCTTATTTACAGTAGTTTTTTAGTGTTTGGACAATTTAAAATTGGCAATGCCACAAAGTCACTGTTGTTTCCTGCCATTTCAATCCCCCCCTCTAACCACTCTTATACGATCATATCGGTCAAAATTCCGGCTGTTGACTTTGTTACTATGGGCCCTCCACGTAAAACCAAACTTTAATTGGTCAATTTGGCCCTCACTCCTCTAACTGAAATACATAGCTTTGACTTAAACACAGCTTCATGAAGCTCCACATGGGTTAGATGATTCTGGCTCTAAGACAGTCTGATGTCTGTCAACAGATGAGAAATAAAATGTACTTTATTACTTTTAAAAAAAGTGCATATTCTTTTGTTCAGTCATTGATGGCAATGTCATAGTGTTGGGAGGTTAAAGTAAACAAAAACATATTTAGCTATGCCTAGTTAGTATTTCCATGGAAGTCTGTCCATGACAGTCTGTCTGTCTGTCAAAAAACCTCCTTGTGTGATTTTGTTCCCACCATGTTATTTAACCCAGAAATTTTGAAAAAAGTGGACATTTCAAAAGTTTTTAAGTACCTCACGATGCTGTGGGTGTTCAACCTTGTGCATCCCTTGTGTTAGGAAGGATGACGTGCCACACTGATAGTCTTAATGAGCTGTGCCAAGAGCCATACCATAATGAAATTTGCTGAGGGCAGAACAGACTGCGGAGGCTTGGCAGTACATCTAGGCATATGGTGAAAACAGCCGCGGTTTCCATGGCAGGTGGCTTGATGTTTCAGATCGGTAAAAGGCTCAGGCACCCTGGGCGATGGCCTTGATAAAGGGTGTGGGAGAGAATCTGCTGAAGGAGGCAAACAAGACGTGTTCTTTGGAGTTTAAATATGGCTGCTACTTGTTAGCACAGTTTCACCTTAACTAATTGAAAGGTAGAATAAAAGATGGTGGTTAAGTGTACCCCAGTGACAGTAGTACATTATGCTTAGTGTCTGTCTGTTTAATTTACAGTTTTAAGACGTCACATTTAAAAGGCATCACATTTGAAGTTAGGCAAATTCAATTGCTTCTGTCGTGTTGCTTCGGGGATGTTGCTGTTGAAAATAAGTTGTAAAGAAGAGAAGCCATTAAATCAGTCTGTTCTTGAATTGATACAAATTTGCCATTTCGATTTGTTTGGTCCAAATGAACCCTTGTGTTGTCCCTAGGTCCAGGTGACCAGGAGGCCTGTAAACAATTGTCACCTTGACCCAGACGACACGAGGGTTAAGGGATATTAACCCATTTCTAATAACTTATTCTCATTTCTTTTTGTCTCACTTTACTTTTGCACTCTATCCTTTTTTAAAGTTTTTCTTGACATGCATATTAATTTACCCCATTTTTATTGAACACTTTTTATTGTTAATTTTGAGCTGCAAGATTTATCTGATAGAAATAGATGGCTAAAACATTATCCTGGAGCAAAAATCCATTAAATATCTCTGGGCAGTAGGGGTGTCCAAATGGAACTTACAGAGGGGACTAGTCCTTTTGAAATTTTAATAGGCACTCAGATAATATAGAGCATTTGAATGTTTTTGAGTAATGAGCTTAGCATAAGTCCTGTTCATCCTTAGGAAATGACAAAAAACTTGTTAGTTGTTAGGTCCAGTGAGTATTTTCAGAACAGGGTTTGACCTCAAACCATTTCAATCGGTATCAGCTATAGTTAAGTGTTCTTTTTCATAACTGAGAACATTTTTTCTTTGCCTGAGTTTACAAATGTTAGAATTCCTAAGGTTTCTGCGTAGACTTGGAATCTTATTCTGCTTAACTAGGATGGATGAGACAGTGAAGTGTTTATAATTGGATTTTTCAAGACACGTATTGGAGAACATTTTTAGATGACGTATGTAAAAGAAAAGAGACTCTTGACTAGTGAAAATGAGTGAAACCCAAACTCTAGAAACAACAGTTTTGTTTCAAAGTCCTCATTCTAAATAAATAATGCTTAACCAAAAACATGCTCACACATTGGAACAAAGTAATTACAATGTAATCTACCAGATGCACACACACAGAACACCATCTTCAGCATATAATCAAATATACTCAGATGCAAATAAACAAACTTGTTGTAAACAGTCAAGAGCTCTTGCTGAATCAGCATTTACTTGATTGTAGTTTTTTTTGCAGGCCATGCTATTGTATTTTTACTTTTTCTATCCAAACATCGGCCTCTAAATCCAAGCCAAAAATCATCATGGCAAATAACCGGTCCCGGTACAAAAAGTTTGGGGAATTTTTTTGGTTTGATAAAACAATACCGCTAAACGCAACTCAAGTTTATTCAATTATTAAATAATAGAAAATAAGTGTAAAAGGCTTCAACAAGTTGGCTCACATAAGCTGTGCGTTGTGAAGCGGCGCATGATTGAGTGCCTTAATGCTTTAAATGGGTGACTTGGGTGGTTAACATTCAGTACTGTTCCGCTCCCTCTTGGGTTCATTTGTGAGCTCTAAAGATAGAAGATGAAACACAAGCTGGGGCATGCTGTTCGTCACCTGAGTCGAGTTCAAACCCTGTTAAACCATTTGTACACTTTTAGGCTTTTATTGCAACATGAGTTTTTTCGTTTTTTTTTTAAATTCAATTCCCAGTTGGTGGTGTTCAGCAGAATCTGGCTGTGAGCAATCTGCATGTTTTAAGACGGTGCTGTTCGCAAATTGTATGCACGTCTGTTTCTGTATATGAATTTGTCAGAGAACAATGAGTACAATGGAATTAGGTTGTGTATGTAGTGAATCACCCTTTTGTCTTTTAACTGCTGAAACAAGGAAATCCCATTAAGCCTCTTGGCTGATAATTTACCATGACGAGGATACACGCACGCAAATGGGAAATGGAAATGCGTTGAACATAACGTTATGCAAACTAAACAATAGTTTCAGATCAAATGAATAAGAATGAAGCCGAATCTTGCAGGGCCACATGGTAAATGTGATAACTCTAATGAAAATACAATGTTGAAATGAAATGCGCGGCGCAAGTAAGGCATGAAAAATAGGAATGAATAATGCAGGAAATGACTGCATTTCCTTGTATTGAGCAACTACATGACCTTATCTATGTGAAAAGTGCGAGCCGCGAGCGCCTCGGCCGCTATTGATCCATTTGTAAATGTGGCAAGATTGACAGGAAGCAGAGAAAAGAGCATGAGCGCACTTCTCAGTATGTTGCCGCATTGTGATGACTGCTCTTGCCAATCACATGCATTTATTCGTGTGGCCTTTTTTTCGACTGATGCTGCTCGCTGCAGAATGCAAAGATGTAAGCAGCGACAAAGTAGGTCTATTCGTCAACACTTTAAGGGCTTAGGAGGACAAAATGCAGGATCATCTTTTTTTTTCTTTCTTTTTTTTTTTTATCCACCTCTCTTTCTCAGGCGATATCGCTCCTGATACAGGCTGATCTTTATCACGCTGTTGTAGCCTTGACTCTTGTCACAATAACCGGCTGCACTCTCCTTCATCACTCAGGCCCGTTGACAGCGGAGTGGCAGCTGGACAAGCCATTATGAAATGACCTTGGTTTAGTGTCAGCAGGCCGACAGCACGACTGAAACAGTAATACCCTAAAGTGAGTAATTTTCCCTCCATAGGTCAGCATCTTTAGTGACGGACAATCTCTCCCTGTAGCTGAGGGTGGGAGGAAATGTATCATTACACCGAGGAAAAGGGGGTTGGAAAACACAAGCTTGGACACACCCTTTCATTCAATGTGTTTTCTTTATTTTCATGATATTTTATTGTAGATTATCAATGAATATGCATGGATTTTTTTACTCGGCAAACAAATGTTATTAACTGAATATAGTCTAGTTTCTTCAGATTCGAGTGGTCGTCACCTGACATCTGACATGGTTTTCGCTTCACAAATTTTATTGTCTGAGTTACTTCTTGACTTTTTAAAGAAGTTGGGCCATCAGTTGTGTTTTGCAGAAGTCTAGTTGATACACAGTCAACAGTCTTATTGGACAACTGTTAGAATTCATATTATGACAAGAACAAATCAGCTAAATGAAGAGAAATGAGTGACCATCATTACTCTAAAAAAAATTTTTTAGCCAACTCCAAAAAGGAACAGATTACTCTGAAATAAATCCAAACTATTAGTCGATATGAGGGTGAGTAGAAAATGAGTGAAATTTTAATGGATGAACTAAGAAAGAAATATACATGACTTAACAAAAAAAACATTTAATTCACACTTTATCCACAATGAGCCAAATACATATATATAAATACTGTATATATATATAGATAGATAGATAGATAGATAGATAGATAGATAGATAGATAGATGAACTTTATTAATCCCTCTGGAGATCTCCTTCGGGAAGATGGTTTTCATTGGATTAAAAAAAAAAACAGTGCAATAAAGTGCAATAAAAAGTGCAATAAAAAGAACAAAGTTCAAGATGACAAAATCTTATTATAAAGAACATATTTACACACAGTATATTCCAATTAAAAATTCCCAATTCAATTAAAATTTCCAATAAAGACATTTTCAAAAATCATAGATTTGAACTCACTCATCTGTTACAGAAGAATAAGCACATTCGGTCTGTGATGACCTTACCCAGAAGCACAGCGAGGTGATGCTGGGATTCTGTCAGGCTTCACTTTCCTACAGCAATTTTGCTCGGTGTAGCAGAATTCTAAACATGCAATGACGCTGCTCAAATGTGCTGCTCTCTATTCCCTCACCGAGGGGGGTTCACACATGCACTAGCGCAGACACACACACACACAGCCGTGAACACACACAGGTTCCGAGTGACCATTACAAATCTGACAGCACACACAGAATCACAGGAGCTCTAGACACAACTAAAGGGTTTTTTTTTTTTTTTTTTGGTTTTCTTGCCTTACTGTGTGGGTGCCGACTCAGATCTGCCAGCAAGACTTTGTTTGGATTCAGGATAGATTTATTTCAAGTTTGGCTCACTGCACCTGAAAGAACTGGCCTTGATAGACAGGCCACTTGGTTGGCATCGGAATATAAAATGCATGGACGAGCATTCTGATCTTATTGCTCTGACATCAGTGCTCAGAGAACAAAAACTAGTAGTCGACCACACCTACAGATGTACTGGAAGAGAAGCATGAAAAATGGTTCTTATCTGAAATACTTGGTTTATCCTGGACTTCAAGGTTTCACTTGACACATTAACTAAAAAGTGAAAATCTGTTGACTGATTATGAAGAGGCTTGAAAAAATCCCACAATTAATAAAAAAAAAAAGGACTTTCCTTATTTGCAACCTTTTTATTATACAGCACAAGTTAAATCATTTGATATTATACTTTAGTAATCGTGAAGGAAACAAATTCATTATGTTATCATGTTTCCGTGAACATTGTTTCAGACGATAATCAAATCAAGTTTGTCTGACAATGAAGTAAACTCACGAACGCTCTCCCAGGAGCACATTCATTATTATTCCTGTTTTATTACGACAAACATTGAACTCAGCGATCAGTCTTCCCTGCAGACCAATTAATTTAGGTTTCGTCACTGCACAAGATGTTAAACATTTAATAACGCTGACGGGATCAAATCATTTTTATAGTTAGTATACACCAGTAAATTATTCTTGAGCAGAAAACGACAACACAACAACATTCATGTAGGAGAAACGCCATCACTGGGAATGCTGCCACTGCATTGAGGGTGATGACAGGATGTTTATTACTTAAAAACGACAAAGTAAATGCTTTGGTTCTAATGAGTATTAAAGGCTGTTGCATTGTTGCGGATCAACTTACAACTTAGTCACATTTATTAAAGGGCAACTAATGTGATGATTTTAAATAGATCTTGGACCTCTATTGTACTCATCAGTATGTGTCTGTTTGTACAAAAACATTTTTTCATTGAAATAATTACTTTAGAAAATGTGCTTAAGCCCCGCCCACTGAAAACACATCATCAAGTTTCATCACCGTGTATCACTAGTGCAGAAAGTCTCCACCTCTAAGGGACTCGTTGTATGAACAAAGCGGATAGTGATTGCAGCTGGCTGGAGTATAAGCGAAGCCATTATTATATGTCATAATGAACGCTGCTCTCGTAACCTCTTGTTCGCTGGGATTACAGACAGGGGAGAACTTTATAAGCAAAACATCTTCACGATGAGAGACTTATTGCATCTTGGAGAGGAAGACTTCAACATTTAAATCATGTGAGTAAGTCAGGAGAGTTGGAGTTTCACATTTGTTGCACTTTAGAAAAAACAAGAGCATCATTGTACGCCTTGTTTTCAATACCTGGACAGGCCAGGAAAAAAGATGCAACCAACCTGTGAAACCAAAGGAGCTTGTGCTGAATTGTTTGAGCTGGTAAAGAAGTAAGAGTTTCCAGAAAGAATCGGAGGTGAAAAAAAGATGTGTACCTTAAAAAAATCACATCATAGCTAACCTTCAATAAGTGCCGAAGTTTTCTGCATTGAGCCTCATTCTAAGTAAACAGGTTGACTCATCACTGCACGAACAAAGTACTGATGCTGCAATATTACAGGTCACATGTAAACAAAATCTGGAGTGTGAATAAGACGACGGACTAAGTTATAATTTAGCCAAAGGTCAGGGAGTAACACCTTACATCTAAGTCAGGATAGTGAGTCGATTTGACAGTGCTCTAATTCAGAAAAATTATATTAAGTGATGCTTTTATCTGTTGTTTTTTTAAGCTTTTCTGATTTTGGTGTGTTGAAAAGTACATTTGCAAAAATATTTACAAGTAAATGCGACAACAGGAAACTTGGGAGAAGTAAAAACCATCGGACAATATATGCATAATACATAATGTGAGCGGACTATAAAGCTGACGCAGAGTTGTCAGTCCTGGCAAGAGGAAAATATTGGGAGGAAAAAAGTGAGTTTGAAGCTAATTAGTTTGATGCATGAGCACACAGGCCGAGAGGGGATGAGCACACGGATGATAACTATGAGCAAGTGTGTCTGCCGACTGTCCAAGTGTTGGCCTGCTGTCAAGGATTCATGCTGTGTCAGACCAAGAGTGGATCTCCGTGCCGAGAGCGGGGAAGACAAAAGCAGCACAGAAATCATCCGCAGAGACACTGCCAATGTAATTAGCGCATGAATTATTTCAGTGCGACGACATGCCTCGCCACTTCCCGGAAATGTTACCGTGTATACTGAATTAGATCTCTGAAAGTGTTCTTGCTCTCTTTCTTTCCCCGGTAATCAAAAAACAGACCTTTAAACTTCCCCTTTCCCGCTTTTCACAAGCGACCTTCACAAGGTTATGTCAAATTTGAGCACCTTGTTACGGTGGTTTAAGATTCATTGTCGGCTTAAATTCAGCCCTTGAATCCATAGAACAGCCTTCAACTTTTAACTATACACCTGCTTGTGTGTATTATTGGTTTAATTAAGAAGAATCATGGTTACTATAGTGACACAACCTCATAAAAGGCATCATTCAGAGTGGAAAAAAAGAAATGTTTATTATCTCCTGACCTTTAACTACAATAACTCCTCGTTTATGTGAAAGTACTTCTCATTTGATGAGGATTTGATAGCTATCCTTCCTTCTATCTCCAAAAGGCTTACGTTATTATCCTCTGGATTTAGTGAGGATTGTACTTTGCAGATTAGTATTCACCACATAACATTCCCTCTTCACTGTAATGCTGTTGTCATTCTGTAATGGGTTATGAGCAAATGAGAGCCCCGCAGCAGAAAGTGTGTCGTCTGTATTTAGAGTGATTTTAGAATTACGCTGGTTTTCATCTTTTATATCTGCCGGTTATTAATTCATCTGCTGCCTTTTTTTTGTGTGTGTGTCCTGGAATGCCCTGTTGCTCTTTTCACGTCGATCACACAGACCTCTATTCATACATTGCCTCATCCAGGGCCATTATGTCCGAAAGATGACACTTTCAGGGGAGTTATTTGTTAAAGCTCGTCAAATAAATGTTCTTTTTTGAAGGGAGTCGCACCAAATCATTAAGTTTAATAGCCATGCTGCCACCGATATATGCTTCCCATCACCTTCATTTGTTGTGATATCCCTTGGGTTAAAAGTTTCGCTTCTGTTGCGCTTTTGTATTAAGATTTTTGTCATTTCAGCACATATGAATAGTGCCTCAGCTGCTCGCGATGCTAATACATCTCAGTCAGTATTGCTTTCCACACCTTTGATGTCTGACTTAATGTTTTAGGGAGATTGATCATTGAAAATCTGGGAGTATTTCAAGGTGTGTATATTTCATAAGAATCGTAAAACATGATGGATTTTAGGATGGACAAAGCGCTTGAACAATCAAAAGCAATACACAGATAAAAATACATACAAATTTCAAAACTTTAAATGGTCAAGACAACATAAAACAAACACAGGAACCCCAGAAAATATGGAAAAATCCTGCACAAATAGAAAGGTCTTAAGATGTTTCTTGAAGTAGTCAGTAGATCCATCAAACACAGAGGGAGAGAAAGATCGTTCCAAAGCTTAGGAGTAACAGTCTGGAAGGATTTCTCTCCTCTGGTCCTGCAGCGTGTTCAGGAACCATCAGTAGACTCTGATCCACAGACCTCAGAGCCCAAGCTGGGGTGTAAGGCCGGATCAGATCACTGATGTAAGGAGGAGACTGACCATGAATAGATCTGAAAGTAAAAACCAGAATTGTAAAATCCTGAAAGAAACTGGCAGCCAGTGAAGAGTTTTAGGGATCGGAAAAATGTGAGTTCTTCTACTAGAGCAGGTCAGAATTCTCGCTGCAGAGTTTTGTATTAACTGCAGGCGAGACAGATCCTTCTTATTTTTAGAATTGTACACGTTATTAGCATAAAGCTTTGCTGGAAGAGCTATTAAAGTGATAGTTCACCCACAATTTAATTTTTACTAATTTTTTTACTCAGTATATATTTAAATCTTGTTTTTAGAGGCTGATCCTAGAGTATTAGTGTAAATCTTGCACAGTGACAAGTGCAGTGTATTTCAATTGGGCGATGTGCCTGGATGTCTGGCTGTGGGAGCTGCGCCTGACGGCAGCTGACTGCAGACCCTCAACAGGTGAGGACAATTAAAGTTATAAGCTGGAGAACAAGGCAACAGCAGCAGGAAACGGACAAAGAAAGAAACCACTGAATAAAACGCATGGAAAACGGATTAAAACCAAAGAGGCTCCTGGTAGGCTTGTGTGACTCAGTGGAATTGAAGTGTGCTTTCTGGCTGTGTTAGTGAGGAGTTGTTTGAATTGTGCTGAGCTAAAGTTAATATTATTATTTGCATTCTGTATTTCTGCTAAAGGGCAATTTATTATTTTCCTCATTTACAGTTTATTTACATTTATTCCATGATTGGACAAGAGAAGTTCATTATTGCGTAATCTCACTTCTCTACTTCCTACATGACATTTATTCTTAAGGTGTGGTTAAATGCAAAGGGATCAAAATAAAAACCAAGGTAAATAAATAAAAGACTACGTTAGAAAAAGATTACGTTAAATTAAAAACATGTCTTAAGATGTGAGACTAAATTTATTTTTATATAACTATTGAGAATTGTGGTTTTAATTATTGATAATGTTTGTATAGAATATACATAGTTTTGCTAAGTTGGGAAAAGCATGTGTTTAAAATGGTTCATTTCTGTTGTTTAAAGGTTTTTCGATTTACTCCGTCTACACCTTTTGAAAAGAAAATAAAGGACATATTTGAGTGAAGTCCTGTCGCATGTGAAGTCCTTCCTTAGCAAGTGTGGAAAGCCAGAGCGTTTAAAATACTTGACAGAGACACTGTCCAAGCTGGAGCTGAGATAAATACAACAAGAAATTTACAACACAATCTTATATTTGTTCTCCTAATACAAACATTGTAACATTGTTACTTATTAGGTCTGTGAGTGTTACTAATTTAGCCACAAATCCAAGAAAATCTACTCTACTTGTCCACTTTACCCCTGCATTTTAAGCAATAAAATGTCTGCTACTAACATGATAAATCTTCATTTTGTGTTTACTTTTAAACGGCAGCAAAGTTGTGTGATTCATCCATTTTTGCCTCTTCCACCCAAAGAGTTTAACATTTGTGCTTATCTGCACTTCAAACCTCCATGAATGGTGGTGTTAAAAACCCATTTCTGTAGTTGTCTTAACACCAGACAGATACATTGGTGATCTTAATGTCCACTGTTATTAGGGTCTTTCATTTGGATTCACACCAAAAACGTCGAGGTGCGGTCTTCCTTTTTTTCCTCCGGAAAAACATAAAGAACTCGCACACAAAGTATGGAACACAATCTCCATGATCTCTTTCACGTTGCGTCAAGAGGTAAAGTAAACCACGCTTTAGTACGTTTACAAGATGAAACTTATTTTTTTTATTTTGTTGAATCACTCCACAGCATTAAACATTTTAACATACATTTTTAAATTGTTGGTGGGCTGGTCCAATCAGCTGAAGCCTCACAAACATTGCTTCCTCGACTGTTTAGTGTCATTAGAGTGTAAATGTAATTAAATCAACACAACAAAATACAAAACTCAAATCAAAAAAGACAAAAAAATGGGATATTTTACTAAATAATAAATATTTGTGACTACTGATTACATGTAACCTCATCACTGTCTGTACCGAAAAATAGTTTTGGTGCAGGACTTATGTTTTGGTTTAAGTCGGTGTTATAATTATTTAAACAAAAAATTGTCCCTTGTAAATATTGTTATAATTTTTAGATGAATCAGGTCAACGGTGTTGACTATGTAAAGCAAATTCTAAACCTTCAGATAAAATACTTTCATTTGGTTTGTTGTTTGTAATGTGCTTTAAAACTTAACTTTTTGCTGACTATCTAAAGTTATCCAGGATATACATATTTATTATTGCATAAAATATTTCCATCCATTAAACAACTCAAACGACACGCTTTTTATGCACATTCCGTTTATCTTAACTATACTTAACTTTAAATAGTTTGATGGAAAATCAATAACACACTGCACTGCACGCCAAGCAGGAAAGATGCAAACATCCACTACTCTACATTGATGTTGCAGGAAAAGTCCAAGCAAATGTCTCTTCTGACCACAAGTCCTTCCTCTGCACATCTATTTAGAAGGGATCATCAGGTGACTTGTTATCTCCTGTCTTAAGGACCTCTGTGTCTTTTAAGTCTTTAAGAATTGAAGTAATCCAGGTAGAAGGCGGGCTGTAGAGTGTTGTTCTGATGAGTGTTGAATCCAACGGATTTTAAAGTGGAAACTTTTAATCCACTTTTAAAGCTTACTCCACAGACAGACGATTCTCATGCTGGTGACCATGAGGTAGCTTGTTTTCTCAAGCACCTTATCACAAGTACAGTTCCAGGAAGTGTGTTAATCCTGGAAGAACAGGAAAGAGCGTTGTGCGGGTGGAAGTCTGATCCACTCGGATTAAAAAGTGGGAATCCTCAAACGTTGGTACACACCAGACAAAATCCCACTTTTTTTTTTTTTATCAGCAAAGTAGGATCCCTTCACATTACACTAATGTCATGTAGGAAGTAGAGAAGTGAGATTACGCAACATGAGATTGTTTAAACTGTGTGACATATGAAGAGATTCTACGCTTGACTCCGCACACAAGCTCAACATGAAACAGTCATGCATCGGTCATACTGAATTACTGAAATAATGAGGATTAAAGTGTTAAAGAAAACAATGATGTATAACGTTGTTTATTTATGTCAACATGGCAAATTTTCTGCGAAATCACTTCACAAGCTCTTCCCTCTGTCGTAAGAAGCTTAACCTGATTTTGTGACGCTAAAAAGTCATTGTACAAGCTGCAAGATAAACACCATTCTTGTTGGCTCTCTGTGCAACTAAAACCTGTGTGAAGGAAAGATCAGGAAAAGCCTTATCTATGTGTTGGCTGAAGAATCTTTTATTTGAAAAAAGGATTTGATTTTTCCAATCTGACTTGGACATTCCAATCCTTTTCTGTATCTAGAATGTGTCTCCATAGGAATTGTAAGTAGTACCATTGAGGGAAGCTGAATATGGACTACAGAGCTTTCACGACTTTAATGGAAATTAAACAGTGTTTTTGGGCAGAACGATGGGAGTTTTGAAACCTTGTTGTTTACTGTATACGATTTTTCTCAAGTTTGATGGTAAGAAAAGTTCACTATCCTGTGGGAAACAGCAGTACCTCTGGTGTCGAACTAAATCACTGTGATATAAGCCAATAATTATGGAGCAACTCCAACACATAAATAATAGAAGACTAACTAGCCCTAACTACACTGCCAATCCTGCAGAGAATCTCTACACAGAACCATGAAATCTGACCGGCCCACACACTCCAGCTGACCAGAATAGCTCTCACGGGAAGACCCACTCTCAATCCCAAATTTCCTCTTTTTTTTTTTTAATACTTGGCTTATTGAAAAAGTATGTCTGCATTAACCAACTACAGGCCAGGCATCCTTACTTTTTTTTTAATCATGTCGAAACTGGAATCTGTTGAATGCCCTGCGGGGGGAGCCACTTTGTTTCCACCCCTACTTTGAATTCAAGGTCCACCCGGTAGAGTAACTCGTTTTTTTGCTTGCCAATTAAAGATTCTCAGTAAGAATTCTCTCAACAGCTTTCATGAGATAATATATCAACAAGGGGAACTGTAATGTCCTCTACAGTTTTTTTACAACGGCTGATGTAATGCAACAGCCAAAAATGAGCACCAGATCCTAAGTGAGCATTATTAAAAAATAATAATAATGTTGTGACCAAACCAGAGACTTGCCTCATTCAACAGGGCAACCAAAAAGGAAACAAACAAAATAACAATTTTATCACTTCCCCAGCATGAACTGGTCATGGTCATTTAAACATATTAAGACATTTTTATTCGTGCAGGCTTTTCCTTGATTTTCTGAGACTCCTATGTTGTTCTCTGTGTTATCTTGATCTTTTAAGTATATCTTTTATTGAGTTTTGTTTTGATGTTTAAGCGCTTTGTGACCCTGGTCTGGAAAAGCACTTTACAAATATAATTGACTTACTTATGTAACTAGGTACGTCACATCCTGCCATTTATTTACGGTTTGCAAGGTATTGTGATATCAAAATGTCTAAAAATCATCCTCATTATCCTTTTTGTTATCTCATGGTCAAAGTGGCCCAAACGCCCAAAAACAAATGGGTTTTTGTTGTCTCTGGGTCAAGGTGAATGACCTTTTGTTTTTGGTCACTTTGACCCTGAAATAACACAAGGTTATAGTGTTTTTTTTAGTGGTTCTTTGATCATATTCAAGGGTAATTCAAGCCCAACTTCCAACACTATCATGTCCATGTATATGTCCATGTCCAGAGGAGCAACTCCCCTGATTTACAAAAAGAGCTTATCCAGTTTCATTCATCATGAATTTAGTAGTTGTAACAGATCCAATTCATTGTGATTAAAGTTGGAAAAATCTCCTGGCAGTAAATTCCATTAATACCACGTTGGTTTAAGAAGGTTGCCGTCATCTGATTTGGACAGCGAAAGTGCTCCCCCGGTTACAAGCTCATTTTCAAAACTGGCAGAGTGGAGCAGATGCCAGATTAATGTCTGAGGGGAGGGACTTAAGAACACTCCAGGTTTTTCAGCAGCCTGCTTGCAACGGTCGTCAGACACCTCTGTTGAATTAGATATTTTAAGCATTCTTGTTTACACTTTCCACAATGAAGCAGTGACTAATTGAATATCACAAAATGCTGTTTTCATCCTGAGGTATAAATGAATGAAGTTGAACGATTCATGGTATTTTAGAGGTATTTAAAGCATGTGGAAACACGATCAAAGAGACAGATACTTACCTGATATGTACAAATCTTTACTAAAAACATACATAGGGACATATGTATTAGTACATCCCATTATATTTTTTGTGACCGATCTAGTCAACATAAAATCTTGCCAACCACCACTGGGTTCACTCATTTTTACTTCTAGTAAAAAACTGAAATTGAACTTGAGATTTTAATTGAATAGAATGTGACGCTGAATTAATTTTGATCTAACTCTTAAACAGGTGTTTGTTAGTATTTCGTGTGAAATACTGATACTGATATTTATTGAGACGTGATAAATATTATTAAATGATCTTGAGATAAAGGGTAAAGTTGGTAATATAAAAGTATAGTTTGGATTAAGCTGTAAGAAGCGTCATATATGAGACCATAATATTTTAGATCCAACTCAAACCAGAAGGGTTATTTTAGATAAAGTAATATTATAATAATGAAATACTGTAATATTTAATTTGGTGTTTTAAATTGTTAAAAATGATTCAAAAATAGTTGATAATCTTGATATCAAGTTAAGTTGGTAATATTAGAGTAGTAACGGTAATGTGTAGATGAGGCCTCATGAAACGTTTGTGTATGTATCATGATACAGTGTATTTAGTTTGAATGGCCACAAGATGGCACTCTGCTTTTTGCTAATTTAATGAAACCTGGCATCATTTCCAAATGTAGTGCCATCTAGTGGTATTTCAAAATGAAGACACTGTATTATGATACCTTATAATGGTTCCATTAAAGCGGAACCAACCCATCACTAGCGTATAAAGTGTAAGATTATTAGAAATTATCGGATGTCGCTTCTTTTTTCTCCATCCTAAAAAACGATAGCATAGACATTGTAATATAACCCACAGCCAAAGGCAATTAAATGTAATTGTTATTTAATAAGAAATGTCACACTTAATAAAAGATGTTTGACACAAGCTCTTATATGTTATTAATGGGTTGAAAGATTCCGGAAAAAAGGCTGCGACAACTTTTACCTGTGCATCTATTCATGGCAGTGCCTGAGGAGCGATTCTTTCACTCTCTTCATGTCTTTTTCTACTCTTTGTTCTCTGGGAGAAAAAAGAGGCGAGAGCCGCCAACTCTTATCCGTGCTCTCTTCAATTGTCGTGACTCAAGGACATTAAGGTGACGGGGCCTTGCAAAGGTTTTGATTGCTTGTAGACCACAGGATGTTTCCATCACACCGTGTTGTGTGTTATGAATTGATGTTGGCCACATGTTTACAAGTAGCCTGCTTCAGTAGAAGATGAAAAACAGCAGGAGCACTGAAAGCCCCGATTTCTTCTTCTTTTTTTTTCCCCCCACCACGCTTTTCAGTCTTACTCTATTTGAAGAACTGAAAAGTACTGAGTCTTCATGTCGGCCAAAAAGTGGTGGATGTCTAAGTGGTAAGGGATTTGTGTCATAAAACGTCTTCTCAGTAGTTCACTCTCCCTCGGGCAGGACGTATTTGATTCTCTCCACCGCCAAAATGTACACATTGACAGAATCCTTTTTTTTTTTCTGAATTGTGACTTTTTGCTTTGAGCTGCTTGCCAATGTTAAAATCCTGATGAGCTGCTTTTGTAAATAAAGTTTTTCATCTTGTTCAGACGCTGACATGTTATCACGTTCAGTGAGAGTAAACAGACTATTTATGTTAATCTGTGAACGAAAGTAAGACTCAATGTTTGGCAACAGAATAAATACCACTTGCTGTGATAACCAACACCTTGAGTTGTAGAACTACATAAAAGACCGTTTCTAATTCACTGGGGTCAGAACTTTCTTCACATCTGAAGTGAAACAGTAGCCTCAAGCCAAAAGCTTCCCAATTCATGTAATCAAAATGTTAAGACTCTTCAAACTTTTTCACACAAAAAACAGTAACAGTTTTCCTTTCTTTTTTTCTTTTTTTTTTACAATTTTAAAAACGGTTGTATATTTTACATTTTATGTGGTTTATAATTACAATATATAAGAAGACTGTGGACTAAATCTACCAAAGTATCACATGGCCCTGGGGCAGAATTTGATGGGGGTTTCACACTACCGACCAAGACCCAGATGAGATCCAGGTTACTCTAAAAATCCAAATGCAAACACAAACCTAGTTTTAGGCCTGGACTTATGTCCTAATTGAAAATAATCATTGTTCTGACCCGCTCTAGTAGAAGAAGAACTTGCATATCCCCGATCCTTAAAACTCTTCACTTTATTCCCAGTTTATTTCAGGGTCAATTTTAAAATTCTGGTTCATATTTTCAGATCTATTCGTGGTCAGGCTCCTCCTTAAATCACTGATCTGATCCAGCCTTACACCCCAGCTTGGGCTCTTAGGTCTGTGGATCAGAATCTGCTGATGTTTGATGCAAACATGCTCCCTCTGTGTAGGCTTTTTATAAATTTACTGTGACTCCTGTGTTTGTGTTATGCTGTCTTGGCCTTTTTAGAGTTTTTTAATACTGTATGTATATATTTTTAACTGCGTATTGTTTTGTTGTTTAAGCACCTTGTGACTCTGGTCTATGAAAGGCACTTTACAAATTAAACTTACTTACTCACTTGCTATGGTCTCCATAAACCAATGGCTGCTAGATCTCTGTAACGGGGGGGGGGCAGACTGAGTTGGGGGATAAAATATTTGTATTTTTTGGAATTGCAAATGGAGGCCCTATAATTGCTTCATCATCTGCCAAGTTTCAGAAAATAACAAGAGTGAGATTTGAGTGTGGTGACGTGCCTGGCAATAGAAAAAAGGACTTTATTTAATGTTGATTTATATTATTAAGTCTGATGTTCTCGCCTCCATGTCTGCTATCATTAAACTTTCTTTGACAGTCATATGAATAAAATACTATTTAATTATTAATATGTCTAAAACTCCATGTTGAAATTGTGTTTTATATAGGATAGTAGTCTACATCATCTAGAGGAGAGCTATAGTAGTCATTTATCGTTTGGGATACATATTGATTCATACAATAATAAATAATAATAATAATCTTTGACAATGACTCATGGAAACTATTGATTAATCGCATCTTAAACTTGCCATTTTAAATAACCTGAAACTTGTTAACTGTCTAAAAATGTAAAACATGTTTAAAACAATCAATTGAGATATGGCTCAGAATATTCAATAAAAACACAATAAATGAACACAAAATGTGCATTTTAAACAGCACAAAGTATGCCGGCGATGATGAAGAATTAAATTTCCCAAAAAGTTTAGTTAGAAGATTTAAGAACAGGTCATTTGATGGCAGAAACCCATCGACTTATAGCTTGACTGATGTTGTGTTAGCCCGTTGTTAAGTCACGATGACCAGACCACACGCTGTTAACATAGTTAGAGACGCCGGGACTTGCCTTATATTGCTCCTGATACGTTTGTATTGCGTCAAGCCTTCTCTGGTTGGCAAGTTTACTATCATGAAAAATCGTAAGAATTAAGTGTGTAAATATAAGCAAGAGAAATGTCAAGTGCGATGTGAGTATTAGTCAAATTGCATGTCAAAAACGAAGCGTGACATTAGAGCGCGTGTATGCTACCTATATGTCTCTATGCTAAACCTCTGTGTTGTTAACAGACTCTGTTGGCCAAAAGTGTAAATTATCTGCTACTTCTTTGCGGAGCACCAAGTCAATTTATATCACTTAAAGGAATTAAACGTGAGGCGATGCAGTGAAGCTGGAGAGAACGCTGAGGGAGAGGGAGGGAGAGATGAGATTGACCCCAAACTATTGGCTCAATTTGTTATGTGTTCCATGCGCTGGCATGTAGGGGGTGGGAAGGTTTGGTAAAGGGGGTAGAGGTCTTTCATTTTCTCTGATAAGGGGCTTCAGACATTGAAGGAAATGCCCAAGAGTGTTAGGATCCAGTCAACTTCAATTACAGACCCTTGCAGTTTTCCCAAAGGTGCTCTCTGGTGCTTTTAAGGGGGAATCAATGTGGTGACAAATTCTTGTGGACAGCAGCCTCTTATTGGGTCGACTGTTGTATCGCCTAAGTGTGTTTCCATGTGTGAAGAAAGAATCATTCCCTTCTCGAACATCCTAGTGTTCTTTACTTGTTTCAGTTAAGCTCCCTCTAAAAAGCCTGTGATATGAATAAATTGCTTTTCTCTGTCTTTGTCTTCGCAGGAAAAGAAGAGTATGTTGCAACCTTCAAAGGATCGGAGTTCTTCTGCTACGACTTGTCCTTGAACCCGATTCAAAGCAGCAGTGATGAAATCACATTGTCATTCAAGACGCTACAGAGGAACGGACTGATGCTGCACACGGGAAAATCTGCTGATTACGTCAACCTGGCGCTGAAAAACGGGGCAGTCTCTCTTGTCATTAATTTGGGTTCCGGAGCCTTTGAAGCTCTGGTGGAGCCGGTCAATGGGAAATTTAATGACAATGATTGGCATGATGTCAAAGTAACGCGGAATCTTCGTCAGGTAACAGTACATGGGGCAATGCCCAGATGCAGTGAATTAAAACAAACCAGATACCATCACATCACAAACTTTTACAGCCAAATTTATACAATTATTATTGTATTATGAAGACACATTTGTTGCACAAATGAGCAGGGAGAATATGAATGAAAAATATTGTGTTGGACGTGATTGAATAAGTATGTTGATTAAAGTTAAACCATAAAGCTATAGTGTATATGGTAGTGGCATCAACTTGTGCCTATTATTTTATTGTAAATATCTTAAATCTTCTTAGCTGAAAGGGTCATCTGTCAGGTGTCTCTAAAGGTGACCACGTAAACAATACTAATAAACAGACTTTTCCCAAACATACAATATCGATCCATATGTATTTAAGGTACTAATCTACTGCCACCTTTAAAATCTACCCAGGTGAGCGTATTGTACCAAAGCTAATGCACAGGTAATCCCTGAACATTGCATATTGACAGTAATGGGCTCTTGACAGAGCTTGAGCGCAGTGACTCATCGCCCCATAAATAATTCTCAAGTATTTTAGACGATGACTAAGGCGTGCTCGGGTGAAATATAACTTGGAAATCCCTTATTTTGCAGTCCGTGCCACTTTCGCTCTCTTGGCTGAGAGGATGGCGCCGAAAAAATAACCTCAGATCCATCACGCTATCCTCTTGTGAGACTTCTTGTGTATCTCTCATTTGAGTTACTTGTCTAACACAGTGTACTAAAGTACTGGGAGTATCCACTGAATGAATATTAATTAATCAGGACAATTATTGCCCAAAGAAATAAATGAAATGTAAAGAAATAATTTAACATCCAGATTTAATTTTTTTTATATTCTTTAGCTTTGTATTTTCTACATTTTCATGTATTATAGCCATTTAGATGAACAAATATCTTGACGTTTAATGAGATAAAAAGCCAACTACATTTAATTTCAATAAAGAAATCAAAAGAAAGTGCAGTCAGTACGAAACGGGTAAAACAAAGTGGCAGAAGCTCAACAATTAGCATGATAGTTCAAAGATTAAATAAAGGAGGCCAGACTCAAATGTTTTGGACAGAAGGAAAATATAAGGAACTAGGTTAATAGAAAAGAGGAAGACAACCACTTGTATTAATGGTTTCAGCCAGAATTTATTTTTTTCACGCTCAATTGATGGACTCTCCTTGACTGGCTCAGACATATTTAAAGAAAAGTGTCAGAGTAGAGAAATAAATTATGCCATGCTTGTTCAACTATCTAAATCTAAAGAGGTCTAATTATGAATCTCCCTGTTCATTTGTTGGTAACTTCTATACTTTTACTTTTGCCTTTTACCTTTTTCAAAGTTTGTCAAAGTGCAGGTGAAGTAATTTTTTATTTTTTTTAACCTACTTTTGGATATATATATATATACATTTTTAAATATGTATTACATTTGTGGGATGTTTTTTTGGGGGGAAAAAGAAAGCCATTTAAACGTGATGGCAGTTTTTATTAAATTACTGTATTATTTATTTTAAAAAAACATGAGACTTCAAACTAGTGGCCTGTTAAAATGAACTCACTGTATCAAGATAAAGGAATACATGTCTTCTCTACACAACTGTTTCATGAGGCCTAATAAACCCATCACTATCGTGTGGTCTTTGGCAGGTTACGGTATGTCCTATACAATCTTCCTGTCGCTTCCCATCTTTGAGGGTTTGAATAGCCTTCATTGACAATTCAGTGAATTGGTAAATATTGTATTATCGTGCTTACATTAAACAATGACTGTGTAAGTCATAACATTTTACTCAACTTCACTTTTTAAGGCATTAAGACATTAAGGTTTCCAGTCTGTATATGTTTGTATGGTCCGTGGCCATTCAACTACGAGGCATATTGTCAAAATCCTTTGATTTTATCCAGGATATTGCATAGAATGCTGAAGAGTTTTCCGCATCAAACTGACATAATTTCTTCTATCTGACTAATTTTCCTCAACCCCGAGAGGCGTGGCTTTGAATAAATTTGCAATTTAATAAATTTGCAATTGGACTACTTTCCCCGAACATATTTAGATTAAAAGTTAAGTTTAGTACTTCACCTGCACTTTAACAATCCCTTTTTTTTTCTCCGTGGGTAGAGTTAACCCAAACAATTCCAGTGCGTGCACTGCGAGATAAACACGATTACCATCTTTTCGCATTCTTTGCCAGGGTCTTTGCTTTGTCTCATTGCAGTAATGTGATCCTAAAGTTCATCAATAAGACCAAGAGGAGGTACAGTATTGTAGGGGCACATCCAGATTGGATAAGAAAATACAAGTGGATAAGAAAAAAATGGGGGCTTCAGTTAAAAAAGGTCAACTGATGTGCTTTAGGCATTTTTATGTATTATGCCTCGATCATATTTTTATTTTAACTTGATAGGATATGATTTCATTTGGTCCTGCTGCTCAGGCTGTGTATGGATGGTCCTGCAATACCACCATTTTAAACCAGCTATTGGTACCTGGTCTGCTTTTTTCTTGTTAAACTTTTTTTGCCCTCTCGATGTTACTAACATGCTTTGAAAACTAACATCATTCATGGAATGTGTCATTCTACTAACCAGTTTGGGTTTTAAAACGATGTACTTACCATCATATATTATTTGAGTAACAATCGTTATTCTGTTCACAGTTTTTAATTTCCTTTCTCCCCCCTTTTCCACAAAGCACTCAGGCATTGGACACGCTATGGTAAACAAACTACATTGTTCGGTAGATATCATTATAATTGTTTCTTAGTTTGGGTTTGCCGTGTGTTTCTCTTCCTCCTTTAATTTGGAAAAACAGTAGACTTTATTAAAAAAAAAAAAAAAGGAGACTCGCTGTTGGTAACCTTCTGCTTACCTTTTCACAGTTTCTTTTCGTTGACCATTCATTGGTTTTCACCTTCCGATAATCACTTTTCAATCCTGTCCAATTGTTTTTGATCCACCCTTTTAGGAGCATCATTTCAAGCCTTTTGCATCAGGCTGTGGTTTATAATGAGGATCCTCTTCTGTCTGGCTGGTCTGATGCGTTTTGGCTCAGCCAGTTGTATCTCCATCCACTCTGCATGATGTGAAATGTGTGTTGTTGTGAACGTCATCTGTCAAATGGGTTTTTGTCGGTACATTTGTGTTTGTGTCGTGCTTCTCTGATACTTCCTCGGCTCTTTAAGTGGCTTAGCTGTGTTTGTTTGTCCTGCATGCATGTGAAGCTTGGCAAATTCGGAAAACGTAACACAAACGGTGATAAAAACGAGCGGAAAATAACCAAGGCATGCATTTTCTTCCCAAGCTAATACTTCCTAATACCCTATTTAGCATGTGCTCTTTTACTAACAAGTAGCACGATCAGATTTTATTTTTTCTACTGACATTTGTTCTTACTAATGGAGGGTTTTTCAATGACACCAAGTTAACACCTTACTAACACCATTTTTGTGTCTGCAAATTAACCTTTTATGTTGAGCAATACTAACATTGTTCTCTGGGCTATTCACTAACACTTGCTAACCAGATTAACATTCTTTTGGGGGGGGGCTTGTAGTCTTCCTACTAATCAAACTGGACAAAACAACAAAGTAAAACAAGAAAAAAGACACGAAACAGACATGAAAATGGGTTTCAGGAACACTTTAGGGGAATCTACTAAGACACGAAGAAGGGAAAATAATACTTCTCCAGTATTCAGGCCGTCTGAGTAGAGCCTGTTCTTTCCATCTGCCTGGTTGTCTAGGTAACGATATCCGTGGACGGGATCCTGACCACCACAGGGTACACGCAAGAGGACTACACCATGCTAGGCTCTGATGACTTCTTCTACGTTGGAGGGAGTCCTAGCACAGCCGACCTGCCTGGCTCTCCAGTTAGCAACAACTTCATGGGATGCCTGAAGGAGGTGAGATTCACTTGTGTTTGCACTATGCGGGCTGGTGGGTGTTCAGGATATGACTGGGTTCACCTCGGTACTTCACAATGAGCCCTTCCACCCACTCACTCACCCTGTCTCCTCCTTTACACTTTCCTTGAGTTTATTTTTCCCTCACAAACTCTATATCGCCTCAAACATTGCAGACAAAACATTCTTATGCAAATCGAAATGGATGCAGTTATCGGTGTACAAAAATAAAATGCACAAAATTTGAGCCAATAAATGAGTTATAGATAAACTATTTATTGTGTATATACCATATGCATGAAGACTATTGTCAAGGATGTTTGTGTAGGAAAATGTATGCATATTTATGACCCATTTTTGGACATATCTATATACATTTTTGCTTAAAATTTGGAGACATAATATTTTGATTATTTTACATTTGCAAACTTTTTTTTATATGTAATAACAAAAAGCAAGCATAATCAATATAAATTTCATTTAAATAATTACGTATTTATTTTTTAAAGCTTGAATTGTGTTTGTTTTCATAATCAAACAATGGAAACAACAAAAAGGTAATAAATTGGAACAGAATTTGAAAAAATTATTATAAAATATAAAATAATAGTAATAATGATACAAATAGGAAAATGCACAAAACATAAAAATAGATATTTAACACAGTCAGAGTTCAAATAGTCATTTAATCTTCTTTTTTCTTGTAATTGTAAAACATTGTCCATTTCCGCCATCATAGCATTTTTTTCTCTGTTTTGTTTTTTTTTGGTGGGCAAATTCCATATATATATATATTATACATACATATACAGGTATATATATTCGTCCATTATTTTAGTGTTGGTGTTTCCTACTTGTAAAAGTTCTTGGTTATCGTTTTCTTACAAGTCACAAACGTATATGTCTTCGGTATGGTACTAGAAGGGGGATTACAGAGAAACATATTTTTGAAAGTACATGAAAACTGTAACTTATAAGTCATTTTAAGACACAAATATGGCAACGGTCAACATCATTTCTAGTACATTTTTCATCAGTGAGGTTGGAACTTTTTCGGTGGAATTAAAAAAAATCCAATTATATTGATCAGTGTTCTCTCCACGCATGGAACAAAGTACTTTTTTGTTGGGATTTATATACATTTCTCCATTAATGCTTGATTAGTTTTAATTCCCATTTCATTTTTCCATTTTGTGGTAATGTAATTGAGTATTTTTCTGTTGTCTCTCTAAGGATCAGAATCATATCAGACATTACATGTTATGAAAACACAAGATTGAGATGTATGTTCAAATAGGATATAGACATCAAAACACTTATGTTTGGTTCTATAGTTGATGTGACTTTCTTCTTTGGCGTCTCTTTTCCTGAAAATATTTTATTGAACAAAAAAATTACATTTAATGACTGTAAGTCATCTGGGTGTTCTGGTTCTCTGTAGTCATTCTGGTTCTCCGGCCATGTGTGGAGAATGGCCGACCTTTGGATGCAAGAAGATTGATGAGGGTGGAGGTCTGCATTCCAAAATCGTAAAAACGAGGACTTTAGTGTTTCAGTGGAAGCAAAATCAAACAGCAAGGACTTAAGGCTTGAAAGTCCATTATTGTCCCATTCCTTATCACTATATGATGTGTCCCTGTGGTGCTATCGACATACTTTCATGTCCATCTGAAATATCGTCAATTAAAAAAAAAGTACTTTAAATAATTCTATTCCACAAAAAATAAAAGTTTATCTTTTGTGTAATCCATCGACGCTTAAGAACGTCTTCTCCAGCCATCTTCTTGGGCCCTCGAATGCAGATCTTCATTGTCAGTGAACCAGTCTGAGGGGTGTGAGGCAGTCGTGTTTAATGAGCAGTCAGAGGATCCACCATATGTCTACATGCCATGTGCTGCTCATTAGAGCTCTCCAAGTCGAAGGCACTATATTTGCCAAGTACGAGAAGATGGGATTTCACAGATGCGTCGACAAAGAGAATAGTTACGTCGGTCGTTAAGGTGCTCGTTGGAAATATGAACTGTTTATTTTATCTTATGCTTCTTTAAATGATGAAGAAAGAAAACGCCGTTACGTTCACAGTGAGATATAAATAACTTCACAGACGATAGCAGCCAAAGGGAATGATGTCTCATTCAGGGGCGGCTCTACTTGGACGCTCAATCGTTTCCCTGATTTCCTCAAAAAACATGAATAGATTCATCATTTTTTATTAAAACAAAACCTTATTATTGTAAAAAAGAACCTTAATTTTCAGATGAATTAAGATTGAATCCAACATGCATCAAGTCTATATGTTGTTACAAATGAAACGTCAGTGTGTTCACTGGTCATTAATGCGTTTTCGCTGTGGCGACCCAACAGATGTTAGGGAAGTAATAGCTCATATGTTGCTGATGAAGTAGTTGATCATCTCAAGGGCAACCCGGCCCAGACCAACACTCCGTCAAATCGTCCCTCTGTGTGAAACGTATTCCAACTATAAATACCCCCACAAAGCCTTGTAAAAAGAACTGCCCCATTTACCTCTGTAAATAGACTCTTAGTCCGTTATTTACGTGTTCATTCACTACTTTGAATTACCTGAACACAGCACATCTTGCTCAGTGATAAACTCAATGCTCCGTGCAAATGCAATCCCATTGGTGGTGTCCCGGTTTTCAGGTGAACACTTGGCATTGACACATGTAGAGAAATAAACAGCTTTTATTCCACTTCTCGAACAAAAGTTAGATGTTGCTTTAGTGCACAACTACACTCAAAACACCCATTCGTCTGTCCCTATTTGTCCATCAATCTATATCTCTGTGAGTCTTGTCATTTGTCCATCTATCTATGTGTGTTTCTGTCTTTCCATTTGCCCATTTACAGTATATATTTCTCTCCGTCTTTCCATGTGTCCATTTATGTATTTATCCATTTGTCTTTCCATTTATCCATCCATCTGTGTTTCTGTCTGTCTTTCCATTTTTCCATTTATCCATTTGTCTCTGTCTTTCCATTTGTCCATTCATCTGTGTTTCTCTCTGTCTTTCCATGTGTGCATTTATTTTTCTGCCTGTCTTCCATTTGTCCATCCATCAGTGTTTCTGTCTGTCTTTCCATGTGTCCATTTATTTTTCTGCCCTTCTTCCATTTGTCCATCCATCTGTGTTTCTGTCATGTCTTTCCATGTGTCCATTTATTTTTCTGCCTTTCTTCCATTTTCCATACATCTGTGTTTCTTTTGTGTCTTTCAATGCCTCCATTTATTTATTTTTTCTGTTTGTCTGCCATTGGTCCATTTATCTATTTGTCTGTCTGTCTTTCCATGTGTCCATTTATTTATTTATCTTTCCATCTGTCCAGCCATTTCTCTATATCTCTATTTTTTCATCAATTTGTCTGTATGTCTGTCTTTCCATTTGTCCATTTATCTATTTGTCTGTCTTTCCATGCCTCCATTTTTTTATTTTTCTGTCTGTCTTCCATGTGTCCATTTATCTATTTGTCTGTCTGTCTTTCCATTTTCCCATCCATCTATTTCTCTCTCTGTCTGTCCAGCCATTCGTCTATATCCCTATTTTCCTAGTTGTCTGTTTGTCTGTCTTTCCATGTGACCATTTATCTATTTGCCTGTCTTTCCATTTGTCAATTTATGCATTTGTCTATTTTTCTGTCCATCTATCTATTTCTCTGTGGGTCTTTCCATTTGTCCATTTTTCTGTATCTATGTCAGTCTTTCAATGTGTCTATGTATCTATTTTGTCTGTCTGACCTTCCATTTGTCCATTTTTCTATTTATCTGTCTGTCCATGCATATGTCTATATATTCTTTTCTATTCATTTGTCTGTCTGCTTTCCATTTGTCAATTTATCCATTTGCCTCTTTATCTTATTATCTATTTTCCTTTTTCTCTGTGTTGGCTCTGTCTTTCCATTTGTCCATCCATATATTTGTTTGTATGCCAGTCTAATTGTTGTTGCCTCAGGATACATGTTGGTTATAAACTTCTCAGCTCATTTAAATAAACTCTGCAGCAGGGGATTTTAAAAAGCAAGAATGAGTTTCTGTTTTCTTCAGTGGAAATGATTGTCATTCTTGTTAATTAGGCTCTGCGACACATTGCCACTCTGAGCCTGTGACTCAGTTTTGTATCGTTTGCCAGAGACACACCAAGGTCGGAGCACGACTGCCCTTCATTTAGGCCGACAGCACGAGTCCTAACCATGTGTGAGCCTCAATGTCACACAACGTGCGCCTGTCTTACGAAACGCCGTTCGTCTTGTTTCTCTGTACATTGAACTAGACATTTTATTATTTAGGTTTAAATTAAATATGGTTCTCCTCCAGCAACCCATTATAACTTTGACATGAACTCTGGAGTCATTCTTTTGTTAGAATAGCAGTCGAGAACTAAGGTTCTTAGAACTCACGAACTTGTAATAAGTTTAAATTGAATATATTACAAATGCTCCTATTCAGTGTCTACTGAATTTACTGCATTTATTTAGCTAAACCCCATTTATATATAAAACAACTCCGATAATAATAAGTGTTAATTATCGACTGGATTTGACCGAGAAAATTACATTTGTCTTTCTTCTTAGTAATTGTGTATCAGCAGGCATCCTGTCATTCAACCCTCCTGTGCATTTGATGGCTTCTCATTTCTAAATCAAGACAATAAATAGCTTAAATAATTCACTTTTATAAGCATGTAAGTAAGTCATTTTTATTTGTATAGCGCTTTTCCAGACCAGGGTCACAAAGCGCTTAAACAATCAAAACAATATTCAATAAAGTATATACTTTAAAGGTCAAGATAAAACTGATAACGCAACAGGAGTTCCAGAAAATCAAGGAAAAGCCTGCACAAATAAAAACAATCTTTTAAACAAAACTGTATGAAAGTATAATTTTTTAAGACTAAATGTGAGACAGGATCACTGTGATATGTGGTAAAATTGTAAAGAAAATGATCATATACGTTTTAATTGTGATATTTAATAGTGAAAATAAAACAAAGAATATTAAGGAATCTCAAAGAACTGGGATAAAGCAGCTCTGTCGTAACTTTTATGGAAAGCGTACATTAATGAGCGATGGAAAAGGGCTCAGATCGTCAACATTTCAGTATGATGTGAGGGTTAGAAGAGAGCGGCGTAAAAGGATCACCCATTAACCCTCCTCCCAACCTGTATAGCCAGTCTATGATCTGAGGTCACTGAAATGGGTCAGGTGCAGAAATGCCCCCCCAATGAATGAGGTCAAGTATTGAAGATATTGAACGACCGTGATATCCCATAATTGCCAAGGTGATATAACTTTCACTCATCGATTAGCCTGCTTTGTTCACTTGCAGTATTCACCCCATTTAGTGGAGGTAAATCAGGGCAAATAGATTTAGACATTAGATTAAAAAAAAAAACATGCATTACTGTATATTGTAAAATATAGATTAAATCAATACATTTTTTGTGTTAACCACAATCGTAAAAAATGTTTAAACAATAAATAAGTCCAAACAATATTCAATGTAACTGAAAGTTATTCTTATTATTCTTATTCTTTTATTTCTTATTCCTTTTTCTTGTCCTTGTCCTTGTTCTTGTTCTTGTTCTTGTATGTGTTTTTGTTCTCGATCCCGTTTCCATTTACTTTTCTATTTTCATTCTCCACCTCATCCTCGTCCTTATCCATATTTTTATTATTTTATTTTATTTTTTCTTGTACTTATTATTCTTATCTTTATTCTTCCTATTCTTCTTACTCTTACTGTTTCCTGTTCCTGTTGTTGTCCTTTTTATTAAGCAATACATGAACTATTTCATCCTCTTTCATTCAGGTGGTCTACAAAAACAACGACGTGCGACTCGAGCTCTCCAGAATGGCCAAGCACGGAGACCCGAAGATGAAGGTCCACGGGACCATCGCTTTCAAGTGTGAAAACGTGGCCACTTTGGATCCCATCACGTTCGAGACCCCCGAGTCATTCATCGTTCTCAACAAGTGGAACGCCAAAAAGACGGGATCCATCTCCTTCGACTTCCGCACCACGGAGCCGAACGGCCTTCTCCTCTTCAGTCACGGCAAACCCAAGCAGCAGCCCAAAGACTCCAAGTCTCCCCAAGCTTTGAAGGTGGACTTCTTTGCCATCGAGATGCTGGACGGCCACTTGTATCTGTTGCTGGATATGGGTTCTGGGACCACCAAGACCAGGGCGGTGAACAAGAAGGTCAATGATGGAGAGTGGTACCACGTGGACTTCCAGCGAGACGGCAGATCAGGTAACTGTTCCTCAAGGAGAAAAAAAAAAAAATTCAGTAAAAAAATGTATTGCTATTACTCAAATGTCAAGAATTTGATCTTGTTCCTCACATTTTAATTCTGCCCTCTCTTGCATCTTTCCATCATCTCTCGGTCAGAATGCCCTGTTCCTTGTGATTGCTTATTTAAGCAGAAATATTTTTAGCTTTCACTTGAAGAACATACGAATACAATTCTTCAAATTGAACGAAACTGACCATGTTCTCAGATTCCTGGATAAAAATGAAATTTTATTCTATGAAAAATAAAATGCATTTTGTTATCTCTGAATAACACATCTTCGACATTATTTTGCCAAAGGAAAAAAAAATGTTGTCCGTTCTTTAAATCTTCCACATCTTATTTTACTTAATCTACTCTCACTTTTTTTGTCTGAGTTCTTTCTTCACACTCTTCTTTCGCTCTGCCAGACCTATGTTTCCATGGAAACAGGAGGTGGTCCCTCCTAGGACTCAGCTGGTTACTACACACTGCTGGGATGAACGAATGGATTAAAAAAAAAAAGAAAAAAAAAAGAGAGAAACCTCTTTCTAAAGATCGTGCTGCCAATATATTTTTTTCAACATTTTCTGCAAAATATTATTATAACATTGTTGATCTCTTTTTATATTCTTTGAAATATAAATTGAACTTATTAAAGTTATTTGTTATAAGACAAGATTTTCTTTTATATTTTGTCAGTTTTTCTTTGCCAGCACAATACATTCTGAAATAAATTGCATTTATATCATATGTTCTGTCCATAGTTGTAGTTCCTAATTCAAATTATTTCCAAAGTATTAGGAGAATTACACAATAGCCAGTCAAAAAAAATATAATATGAAGGGAAAACCTATATATTAAAAAAAATGGACATAATGGAGACAACATAGCAAATAAAAGATTGATAGTGTAGGTGAGGAAATAACCAATTATCACTGAACATTATGACTCTTTTTCTTCATCCCTTTGTTTTGATGGACCCTCACACCAGTCACAAATATAATTTGGCCCACTAGGTAAATAAATTACCAACTGCTGATATAGATGAAAAATGTAAAGTTTTTGAAAAGACGAGAAAAAATTAATTTTAAATAGACTCCTAAATATTTCACATGAAATTGATATTTTACTTATTTAATATTTGATATGATAATCTAAAAATGTGTAAATAGTGTAGAAGTATTTTATTTAAAATGTTATATAAAGAAAGTTTCCTGAGAAAACTCACAAGCGTTTCCAAGAAACGACATTTCATGGGTTGCGTGCTACAGCATCAAATATTTAAAAGTATTAAATCCCTTTTTATAACCCCGAGTGATTCTCGTGTCCCACGCGTCAATTTCTAGCATATTGATCCTAAATTCTATTAACACAAGACACAGGAAAGAAGTTGAACATCGTTGCATGATTATCTTACGACTCTCCTGCCATGACAATAGAAAACTATGATACTTCCCCTGTTTAGTGAAGCAGACTCTTCCTGCAGGAAGTGAAGGCTGCAAATGGACTTGAGCTCTCAGACAACATCTTCTAACCTCAATACATTAGAGACGCTAAGAGACACTTTGCTGTTAAGTGAGGGCTTCTGAGCTGGGAGTGCCGTGGGTCACTCATAGGAGACATTACATGGACATTGCTCTTTGCAGCCCCCCACTTCCTGCCGTGGCCAGCACACCACTTCTTCACACTCTCTCTCTCTCTCTCGCACACACACTTGTGTATCCCCAGAGCTTCCTAAAGTGACTCTCTGCAAAGAGAATCCAATCGCAGAGAGAGATTTGGCCGTATCATCCTAACTGGATTGGGGTAATCCACTGTCCAACGTGTTTTGGAGATATGTGAGAACGCGAGGCCATGTTCAGCCCGGCTGCTGAGTTGTGGTTTGAACTCGTGCCTCAGGTTTGTTAGTGGAGCAACACATACTGAATATCTGTTTGGAAAATTGTATTTAAGTATTGCTTATGACAGTCAAACTATATGTAAGTGATTATTTTGGAACTGGATTCCATATCTTGTATACTTAAAAAGCACAACAAATGTGTTTCGTTGTTTTGATTAGATTCACATGTTTTGATTATGAAAATGTAGATAAATCTTGTGTTATAAATGTATACAGTCAATTTATATGATGAATAAAAACAAAAGAAACCATAATACTGTGATTTATGTCAGGAAAATCTATAATTCATGGTGCATATTTGCATATCTGAAGATTATATAAAGTATCTGCTGACAGTCTGTACATAGCTTGTATATTCATGATTATATCTTCTTTTTAACTGTTCATTTAATTTCTATATTCTTGCTAAAACGCTTCTGGCTGGATGCAAACTGCATTCCGTTGCTGGGTACTTGTGACATGTGCGATGACAATAAAGTTTAATTCTATTATCTCTAAACCGCATAGATATATAGACATTATTAACACCTATGATCCTGCAATATGTATACACCTTTGCATGGAAAACACATGTATATCATGTTAAAAATTCACATATGAAAATTATACAAAGTATATAAATACAGCAAGATTTTCCTGCAAGACACATAGTATATATTCATATATGAAATTGATGTAAAGCATACAACGACCAAATTATTTTCATGCAATAATTTAAACTTATTTTATATGAAAATGATATTAAACATGTAAGAAAGCATCATTTTCCTTCAAGTTGTATAAGCTTTACATGCAGACAACCTATGTATCATGGTATCACTGTATAGACAAAAGAAAAAAATAAAATATATACTGTATATATATACTGTATATATACAGTATATATGTATATATATATATATATATATATATATATATATACAGTATATATATATATATATATATATATATTCATATATGAAATTGATAAAAAGACGATCATTTTCATGTAAATTACATACATTTTACATGCAAAAAAAAAAGTATGTAAAGCATTTAATCACAGGAAAATGTTCCTGGATGATGTATACATTTGTCATACAGAATTCCTATATTTATTATGGTATACAACTTACATATTTAATTTATTTATATGTCTTTGAAGCAGACATTTAGTTAAAAAGTACAACGCTTGAAAAAATATGGATTGTAAGCATTATTTCCTCCGCATTTTCCTTTTCACATAACAAACTACACAAAAAACAAACTAAATTCTTTAACTCTTATGAATACATGCAGAAGAACCACTTTAGGGAGTAAATCAAAGCATGAGACTCATGAGCAAAACATATATAAAACATGAAGATTTGTTTCAGGAATTGATGCAACTTCTCATAAGTTTATTCTATTTGTTTTCCATATGGGTGTTTATCAAACAGACATTTGTAAATGTGTCTGGAGTAAAACTTGGGAGGAACCGTGCAGTGGCAGATATCTTACTGTGATAAAAATGGAAGATGCATAAATGTTTTTTATTTGAAGTTTACAAGAGGCCCGGGCTTTATCTCGATCGCTGCTTTAATGCGAACATCTTAGGTCTGTCTCCAGTGATATTGTTATTGCTTGTTTCTTATCTGTCATCATACACTCCTCCCTTTTCAGACATCCTTATCGTTCCATCTTGTTCCGTGTCCATTCCCCACTGCTTTTATGCTCAGCATGCTTCACAGACACTGTTCTCTTTGTCTAAGAATAGAAATCTGAACAGTCCTACATACTGGTTGCGATGATGGCACACATCCCCATGGGAAGGTAGAGTGCGTCCTGACCTAACATAGCTTGACTATGTTCATATACTTCCTGGCAGGACTGTGACAAGTAAGCGAGGAGTCTAAACAGATTCTTTAAAAAAAGCTGACATGCTCCTCCTTTTTAGCTGCTTACATCAAATCATAAAGACATACGTACTGTACACTTAGAATGTCCTTGTATGATACTGATGACTAAACTCTTGCTGGCTTATCCTTGAAGAAAGCTGAAGAAAATCTAACATCTGCAGTGACACTTTAAACATTTTAAAAATTGGAGTGTCGAGCAATAATCAGTGCATCTCATACATCATTTTTCTACCTTCCATATATATAAGCAAATCATAAAAAGTAAAAAGATTAAGGTCTAATGCAAGTGATTGGTTTTCTATTTTTGAATGTGTATGTCACAGACATGTAAAATATTTTAGAAAATAAAAAGAGTGAATGTAAATCAATAAATCAACCTAATTTTAATAATAATTAAAAAAAGTTTGTTATTCTTTTTCAATTTCATACACATTGTGGACACTTTAATAATATATATTTTTTAATAGCAATGACAATGAAGGATGATAATATGATTTTAAAATATACCGGGTTAAGTTTGTCTCATTTATTTATTTTTTTTTGCAATTCTTATGGCTAGTGATGATTTTGTGAGGCCTTATTAAACAGCTGTGTGGTTAAGATACTGTATCGTGATGCAGATACTTCATTTTTAAAGACCACTAGGTGGCACTCGAGGTTAAAAAATAATGCCAGAGTTTCTTGAATAGGTAGATAAGGACCACAGATTATAAAGCAGGGAGTGCCATCTCATAATATCTGTATCATTATACAGTGTTTTCACTACACAGCTTTTTCATTCAGCGTCGTAAAGCCATCAGTACCTATGGCTATATTGTGCACGCTAATGCTAGCTTCTTTAACATTACTGCTCACCAAAACACCAATGCACTGACGCACTCAATGACATTTGATGCTCAATCCTGAAATGACAAATGCAAATAGTAGGCAAAAGCTAGTTTTTGACAACAAAAATAATTTGGTTTAACTTCTTGAGACCGTCATACAAAGGCATTTTAGCCTTTCAGCAACATGATACTTCTTGTAAAAAAAATAGGCAAGACAATCAGACATTAGCTAGGGCCACATGAAACGGTTGATGAAGTATCATGATGCAGTGTTTTGGTTTTGAAAGGCCACTGGAAAAAGTTTAAATAAGATGTCAGGTTTTATTGAATAAGTAGATCAGAGCCAAATATTATAAAGCACAGGGACAGCTAGTGGCTTTTCAAAACCAAGACACTGTATTTACGATACATCGTTACCTGTTTAACAAAGCCTTACTATCAACTTACCGTTTATGACGCTGACAACAGGTATCTTGCACATGTTCAATATCAGAAACGGACTGCAGTAATACGTATTTCTGGCACCTGCCTCACCATGAGAAAAAGTTTTCTTGCAAATGAGTTTGATGTAGTGAGCTCATTAGCTACAACCTGAAGGGAGCTGTTCTGGCTGTGTGACGGCTGGCCCTTGCCAAGCATGCAAAGCTTAGAAGTCACAGCAGATGTGAATGTTGCAAAAAGGGGCAACGGATGGTGGCAGCTGAGTATCTGGAACAGATGCCTGGGGCTAAGACCTTGAGAAAGAGCTGGTTCATCTTATTGGGAACAGGTCAATTCTGGTGCTCTTTCACTCCTCTCATGAACACTTACTTGTCACCCACAGCTAGATTTACAGCCATTTATCCACGTATATATGTGGTCTGTATGTAGATTACAAACATAAAGCATGGCAGAAGGAAAAACATTGGAAAGCTAATCAAGTTTTGCCTATTCAAGCAAGATAATGGTTGGAGTAATAACATTTTAAGAGGCCCATTTAACGTCTGATAACGCTCTAAAATAGCCCAAGAAAAGATATGTGGCTGTGGGCTTTTTATTTGCCAGCATAAACAGTTTGAAGAGAGGAGTAACTTAAAGCTATGCCCCCATTTCACATACAGTTAGGACCCTGCCATTTAGCTGGAGGCAATCGGCTAATAGCTCTTTCATATCTGCCATGGGCTGCGTCTGCCACTCAGAATGCAAATGTTCATTTTATGTCTTTTTCTTCCTATTTTATAAAGCTTGTCAGTCTGTTTTCTTTGCCACTCTCCTCGGGCAGATGCGTGCCAGGTAGATTTCAAGACAGGCGTGGTGGGCAGTCATTAATGAAACATCACACAATGGCTTCCGCGCTAGAGAGTAATAGATCCATATACAAATAAATCACCCGCTCCGAGTCCAACAGTGAGGCCCCTCTTCTCTCAGCTCTGCAGTCCGGTCATGTCCACTGTTGTTTACCGGGCTCCAGATCGAGAATTAAACCTGAATGAGAGCAATAAATCACAAAGGGGTAACACACACGGACTCATGTGTTGAAAAAGTAAAGAGACGACCTGGAGGAAAAAAAAAGCAGGTTCATTAATCAAGTTCAAAAAGATGGCTGCTGTTTTCTTTTTGGTTTTTATTTTGGTTGAATTAAGAGAAGGCTCCTTTTTTTTTTAAACGCTGATACTACATTGATGAAGTGGATTTATTATAGGAAAATCCAGAGAAAATGAAGATTCTCTTCAGGATCCAAGATTAGGCTCCTAATAGACTGTGTCCTGTCCTGTGATTAATGCCTTTTATCAACTCTCATCAGTCATTCCAAATGAACAGAATCCTGACCCCGTCTAGATAGATAACAGTAATTAACAGCTAACTTCTTCATCTCACCATCTCGGTAATGGGCCTCGCCGACATGTTTATGATGCTATGTTGTGTCATCTAGCCAACAGATGGATGATTGAGTGCATTCAAGAACTTGACGATAGTAACTTTCTGCGTTTGTCTTCCGTCCAGGTACCATCTCCATCAACACCGTTCGCACTGCCTACACCGCACCCGGGGAAAGTGAGATCCTGGACTTGGATGATAATCTGTACCTTGGGGGTCTGCCAGAGAATAAAATGGGCCTGATTTTCCCCACCGAGGTGTGGACGGCGCTCCTCAACTATGGCTACGTGGGCTGCATCAGGGATCTTTTCATTGACGGGCAGAGTAAGGACGTCCGGCGGCTGGCTGAAGTCCAGAAGGCGGCTGGGGTCAAGCCCTCTTGCTCCAAAGAACCACCGAAACAGTGTTTGAGTAACCCCTGCCAAAACAATGGAATCTGTCGAGAGGGATGGAACCGCTATGTGTGTGACTGCTCCGGGACTGGATACCTGGGCCGCTCCTGTGAGAGAGGTGAGAGCTGGTTTTATTTATGGACCTGACTTTCAAAGTTCTATTCTGTGTCTCCATTCACAGTCATTTTTGAAACGTACCACATCCTTAGAACTTAACGGATTCTGTAACCAAATAAGATTTTATTTTTCTGCATGTATCTGCCAAGTAGGTTAATATGTGGCTGTTGGCGAAAGAAAATAAATAGAAATTCTTATCAGATTTCAGTGGTATTTTAAACATGGAAATAATGGGACAAGGAACAGACGGTTAAATGTTGGTGGTGTTCCTAAGTTCCTGTTCCAGGATGGTTTGGAAGGATTTTACACGTTAATTATCTGTTGTTTTGGTCAGAGAACAAAGACTTTGTTGTGAAATGAGCTGCTTGTTGGCGATCTGTGTTTGCCAAGTACTTTTCTACTTCTCATAGACTGGATGTTGCTTGTTTTTATCTTATTTTGAGTTGACAAATACAAGTAGAGGAAAAAGTCCTATAGGCAGCATAGTAGTATAACTGCGCGAGGCGGCGTGCTAGTATAACTGCGCGAGGCAGCATGCTAGTCTAACTGCGCGAGGCAGCGTGCAAGTATAACTGCGCGAGGCAGCTTGCAAGTATAACTGCGCGAGGCGGCTAGTAGTATTACTGCGCGAGGCGGCTAGTAGTATTACTGCGCGAGGCGGCTAGTAGTATTACTGCGCGAGGTGGCGTGCTAGTATTTGCGAGGCGGCGTGCTAGTAGTAGCAGCGCAGTAATAGTAGTATTACTGCACGAGGCGACTAGTGGTATTACTGCGCGAGGCGGCGTGGTAGTATTACTGCGCGAGGCGGCGTGGTAGTATTACTGCGCGAGGCGGCGTGGTAGTATTACTGCGCGAGGCGGCGTGGTAGTGTAACAGAGCGAGGCGGCGTGGTAGTGTAACAGAGCGAGGCGGTGCGGCAGTATTACTGCGCGAGGCGGCGCGGTAGTGTAACTACGCGAGGCGGCGCACTAGTGTAACTGCGCGAGGCAGTGTAACTGCGCGAGGCGGTGCGGCAGTGTAACTGCGCGAGGCGGCAGTGTAACTGCGCGAGGCGGTAGTGTAACTGCGCGAGGTGGCGCGGCAGTGTAACTGCGCGAGGCGGCGTTGTAGCATTACGGCGATGTAGAGGCAGCGCAGTAGGATAACGGCGATGTAGAGGCAGCGCAGTAGGATAACGGCGCGGCGCCACTTGGTAGCATTACTCCGTACTAATTGTTAGGCTGCGTTATAACTTATCGTTGCAAGGCTACGTACTATAACTCCAAAAGGTGCCGCTATATTACTATATAGTATTATTCCAAATAGAAGTTATTCTTTTGATGAGGCCATATATTATTCTTTCTCTTCACACTCCCAGCAATCCTCGCTAATAAATGTCAACACATTTGACACATGACACTATGAAGCTGCTCCACACTTAATGCCCCCTATGTTTGAAAATACATCCGTACATTGATATTGCACAAAATCTTGTGAACCTATAATCTTACGTTAACCTCTTTACATCAGCATTGCAGCAAAAAAAGATTTTTCATCTCTCAAGTTTTGCATATTTCTCACTCGTGCCTGTCCACTCGGGGTAATATCTTGACAGGAATACGAGCTTGGTACATGAGGGAGGAGTGGGAATCGGACACAGATCGTTGCACTTTAGAAACATAATTAGCCAGAGAACGCTTGGATTTCTAAATGATGGAATCTGCACACACTTTGAATAAGAAAGTGTTGCATATACCAGAGGATTTTCTTCTTCTTTGATGCCTATTTTTCTTCTATTTCAACATTGTTTTGTGGAGTTTTGGCTGTACTTTGTGGGTGAGTCTGAGTCGCAGATGGGTGAGTTGTGGACCAGAGGATGGGTCGCGGCTTGCTGCCAGTTGTTTTGATGGATCCAGATTGCGTCTGTGCCGGTACAATCAAGCAAATACCAGCAGGCACAGGAGCTGTCAAAAGAATTAGCCTTAACCAAGCATGCTGTACCACCCGGTGGCAAAGTACAGCTACTGCATATGGTGTTTGAGGATGACGTCGATGGATTGGGAAAAACATGAAGTGCAGCTGAGCAACGCGAAGCTATTCAGCCTTTTCGGAAAGATTCTAATTAAGCCGACCAAGCAATCTTCCCCCCTTGGATCCCAAATGTCTCCCCCTTTATTGTTCCTGCACTTTCTAATTAGCCCACATATTTGTTTTGCAGCGAGGAAAGGCCGACTCCCAGATGTTGTTGAAGGTGTGGTGCAGATCATGTTCCCTAATGAGAACATGCCATGACGGCACGAGTTTGAATTCTTCAAGATACTAATTAAAAATGGAAATCATTCCAAACGGAATGCTTAAATATCCCTGTTATGATGAATTAGTCACCGTGAGCTTTGTTAATCAGGGGTATTTTTTGTCGCCATATCTCTGCGTTGTTATGTGAGGTTTTTAAGTAATAGTTACTGGCAGATGTTGGTTTGGATAAAAGAGACACAAAACAGTGTTTGCACTTGCACTGGCATTTTCAAGGTTTTTCGGTTTGGTGTCTTTTATTTGTACTTGAAATTGAATTTCCAAGGTTTTTTATCCTGTTTGTATCCTTGCTCTTACTTTATGTCAGAAGATGTGACATTATGTTTTAAAATGATTTTTTTTGTATAAAGAATATAAAAAGCAGGTTTTGTTCAAAATTTAACCAAAGAATTGAAACGATTTTCATATTTTTTCTCAGTGTGTTGCTCATAATTGGTCTAAGAGTCTTTTGTAAAATTCTGAATTGGGCTTGTTGCCCTGACGCTAAGACGCATCACAATCCTGTGACATGCAGCTGTCAGCTTTCCTGCAAAGTCTGTTCTCCGTGGTCTGTCCCCCCCACCAACCCACCCTCCGAGTGCTGTCTGCCATTACTGTGGCTTGTTATGGAAGCATCCTCATTTATTAGTTAGCCACATCCTCCAGAATAAACAGGCCTCCCTGTTTTCTTGTAAAAATGATCAGAACTCATGCATTAAGCTTCATGAAAACAATCAGCGCAGATTCTCTGAGGGCTTGAATATCCTGTTGAAATATCAGGAAGTCAGTCGTCACTCTTTTAGCCATTTGAAGAACCAGGAGGATCTGCCAGGATGATCTCATGAAATAGACATTATTTTTTAATATATGTTATTCATTTTCTACTGTTAATATTGTCTTACAAAAAAAAGTTATTTTATTAAACCAAGATAATATTCCTCAGGGCCAAACATCCCAACAACATTAAAACTAGTTTGAATTATGACTTTAAATACATTTACATCCAAACAATATTAAAACTAGTTTAAATTATGACTTTAAATACATTTACATCCAAACATCATTAAATCTAGTTTAAATTATGACATTAAATACATTTACATCCCAACAGCATTAAAACTAGTTTAAATTATGACATTAAACACATTTACATCCCAACAACATTAAAACTAGTTTATATTATGACATCAAATATATTTACATCCGAACAACATTAAAACTAGTTTAAATTATGACTTTAAATACATTTACATCCAAACATCATTAAAAGTAGTTTAAATTATGACATTAAATACATTTACATCCCAACAGCATTAAAACTAGTTTAAATTATGACATTAAACACATTTACATCCCAACAACATTAAAACTAGTTTATATTATGACATCAAATACATTTACATCCAAACAACATTAAAACTAGTTTCATTTACGACTTTAACTACATTTACATCAGAACAACATTAAAACTAGATTTATTTATTAAATAAAATATAGTTACATCCCAAAAACATTACAAATATTTTCAATTCTGACATTAAATACATTTACATCCCAACAACTTTAAAACTAGTTTCAATTTTGACATAGAATTTATTTGCATATATTTTTAGTTATTTTCTGTCAATTAACATTGTTTGTGATTGTTAACTTGGTTTTAAAAGATTCACAAATGAGTGTTGAAACTTTTAAATAAATGAGAAAATTCCAACTTAGTAATTACAATAAAATGAATACATAAAGTAAAACATCCTTATCATCTATATAGAGTTAATTTAAACTAGAGTAAGTAAACTATTAATTTTCATAATTGTTTTATTTCAACCTCAAACTAAATATCAGCAAAACATGTAAATGCAAAATTTTTCTGCTGCATTCAACGCAACACCAAAGAAGCAAATGATGTGAAAGAAAATACAGATTAAATATGAGACGGCAAAGAAAACAACGTGGCTTGATGGTGCCTTCTTGCCTCAGGGAACTAAATTAAATATGGATAATAAAAAACAAACACAAGGTATGACATATTTATCATACCTCTATAAGTATTTCATGTTAATATTTGACAATTCCTTACTTATAAGATGCTAGATATTGCTTGAGTTTCGAGATACTGTACACTCATATCCATGAATGAACTATTTCAAGCTCCTTTTTGTATTTTCCATGGTGTGATATTTCCTGTGTAAATCCTGAGAGTTCGGGAGCGTTGGAGATTATCCAGGAGCAGGAATCCTATAGAGGGATGACTCAGATCGGCCACCCATTGTTAGAGAGATGAAATTCTTTACGCTCCATCTGTGAGTGTAAAGAGACGGATGATCATTTAGGTCGCTGTAAATTCAACTCATATGATCGAATTCTTTATCAGCCTGGTTGCTCTTTTTACCTCGAAATCTAAACGCTGTGTTCCTTGAAATCTAAACGTTGTGCTCTGGCGGGATCCACACTTTTTTTTTACCAGCGAGGTCTCGTTTGTCAAACACTCTTGTCATCAGCAGCACACCCCAGGAGGGTGAGATGAAATTAGATTTAGGTGAGGAATGTGACGGAGTCATCCCGAGGGGAATGGATGTGACATTGGCTCAGTGTGACAAGGAAGTGGTGACGAGGTGGTGTGTGTACATTGGTAGAATATCATCCAGCCTCCCTGCGACCAGCTCGGATTCTCTCCGTCTCAGCGCCGCACGAGCACTAATGGCTTGTGATTGGGTTGTGGTTGAGTTACATTCCAGGAAGTTCACCCTCCATCCTGTCCAGCAGCGAAAGACTAAAGACTGCTGTTGTCTACATTAAATACATTCACGTTCTTGCTTGCTCGCTCACCCTCAACCTTAAACCTCACCCTCAACCTTCCCTTAACCTTAAACCTCACTCACAACCTCACCCTAACCCTCACCCTATCCTTCAACCTCGCCCTCACCCTAACATTCAAATCACCCTCACCCTAACCCTCAAACCTCAACCTCATCCTAACCTTAACCCTAGCCCTAACATTCAACCTCACCTTACCCCTTACATTTAACCTCAACCTTAAACCTCACCCTCACCCTTCCCTTAACGTTAAACCACAACCTCACCCTTACCCTCAACCTTACCCTTACCTTTACCCTGGCTTCAATCTCACCCTAACTTTCAAATCACCCTCACCCTTCCCCTTAACCTTCAACCTCACCCTCACCCTAACCTTAAACCTAACCCTAGCCCTAACCTTCGACCTTAGCCTCACACTCAACATTACCCTAACCCTCACTCTAACCTTCAACCTCACCCTCTTTCCAACACTAACCTTCAACCTCAGCCTCACTCTCAACCTTACCCTAACCCTCACCCTCACCTTCAACCTCACCCTCAATCTAGCACTAACCCTAATCTTAACCTTAATTTGAACCTTTAACATTTAACCTTACCCTCACCCTACCCCTAACCTTCAACCTCACCCTCAACTTCAATCTCACCCACAATCTAACCCTAACCTTAAACTCCAACGTCATCATAACCCTCCTTCTATCCCTAATCTTCAACCATACACTCGATGCATCTTTTTCAACTTCCACTTTGCTCTCCCAGTGTATCAGAGATACTACGTCCATATTTAACATCAGTCCTTCTATGTAATTTACCAAACTGAGCTGTCACACCTTAGAATTACAAACTGTTTATTCACTCCTTGTTGAATATATGTGCAGACGGTGTGCAGCATAAGATTTTGCAAAGCAAGATATGGCATCAATAAAATTAGATGCTGAGAGAACAATTTTCAACAGCTCTTCATTCTTACGTTGAGATAGTGAACAATTCTAAGCTGTGTACAGTATTAAAGGTGTTTAAACTGGTTATGAATTACCTCAAAACTCCACACCTAGTTGCATGCAAATGATCTTTCAACACTTGACTCTATATGTTATGTATTTTTGCCTCTGGAGTTTCAAGCTGTCATAGATTTCACCTTGTTACTGAGGATATTTATTATCTCGTGTCTGTGAGAACAATGTGTTGCTTATGATCTCAGCCTGAAACTCTAATCCATCTTCATGTCATGTTCCCCCCCCGGCCCCCCCTTGCAGAAGCGACGATCCTCAGCTACGACGGCAGCAAATTCATGAAGGTCCAGCTACCGGTGGTGATGCACACGGAAGCCGAAGACGTGTCCCTGCGCTTCCGCTCCCAGCGGGCCTACGGCATCCTCATCACCACCACATCCCGGGACTCCGCCGACACCCTCCGTCTCGAGCTGGAGAGCGGACGCGTCCGCCTCACTGTCAACTTAGGTAACGCCACGGTCACACACACGCTGACCGCAACGTCACGAAACATAAGAAAAAAAAAAAAAACTACACTTGACACCTCTTTGAAAAACAATCACACAGCCCTCACCCTCCCTTTACCCCCATTGTGTTACAAAGAGGATGTTGTTGTATCTCTGAAGAGGAAGAGATGCCGTGAAAGCTTTCAATGACAAGAGTCTGCGGCTCTTTGCTCACTGCCAGTTGAGCACACAGATGCCATCGCCCAGCAGGGAATGCTCGCTATCCTCCATCATCCTGTATATGTGCAATTACTCTAAAGACAAATGCTCCTGCCAGGCTTCTTTTTTCTTCAGGCGCTTTTATTACAAGGGAAACCAAATTAGCATTTATTTGCAGAAAATTAGCAGCGGGGAAGAAAGCGACAACCTTCCGAAGATGCATTACGCTTATATTGCCGTAACGGCTGCGAGCTTTATTCTAATGCTAACCTGCTTTTAAAAACGGAGCCGGGATAAACACCGTAATGCTTCTTTTTTTCTTTTTTTTAAATAAACTAGCAGCATCTAGAAAGACATAAAACATACTTTCATCCATGCAGTTTTATTACTCGTTTTTGTATTAGCCGAGGGAAGAATCAAATGACGCCTTCAAGGTTTTGTATCTGTTAAACGCAGCAACGCCGCCAAAATGATTCCCAGATTCCCATCTTTTCCTTTCTTTTCCATCTGGCTAAACAGAAATGGAATCCCTTTGCGGATTCGTTTAGCGGCGCGTACAAAGCAGCGCTGTCAAGCACAAAGCACCCACTGTTGAAAACAACAGCGCTGACAGGCTGACGCGTCGGATCACTACAACAGAAAAATGCCCTCTGATAAAACAAACCAAAAAAAAAAGAGAGCCAAAAAAAAAAACAGGTCATCATGTTTTGTTTTCTTTTGAATTATCTTTTACTCACTTTAAGGGGTCATTTTATTTTTGTTTATTTTCCAGTTGTCAGTATTTGACACTCGTCTCGCCCTCGTCCTTTAAAAAAAAGCAGAGCATTCCCTTCCGGGGTGGCCATGTGTTGGTCTCTGGCTGTTTGCTACCACTTCTCTGCTGCGGTTGACAACACATGACAGACACGGCCGAATTGAGGAAGAATGGAATTTGCACAGATCTAAATGAATCCCTTTCTTTGAATGTATCGGCATTTAAATCACATTATTGGCAATTGACTTCATCCACTCATAGATATTTTAAAAGCGCATTTGTGTCTAAGAAGTCAGTTTCTTATGCACAAGTTTAACTTATACTTTTGTTCTCTGGGCTGTATTTGTTTAATATTTATATTAAATAATATCAATACAACTTGCATTCATCTTGCAGATTTTTAAAGATAAACTTAAAGTAAGAAAATGCAGATCATGCTTGTTTTTGCCCAAAGAAAGTTGTTATATTTTAGTTAAAATAAAATTATATATATTTTTTAAACGTTAAGCAAAAGAGTATAATTCATATACAATCTTTGGAGTCTAATACATTTTTATTTTTTATTTTTATTGATATACTTTATCAAATTATTGTTATTTTCTTATATTAAAAAAAACCCAATTAAAACCCCAAAACCAGACATATTACTGACAAAAGCAGACAAGTATTATTAAAATATATATATATAGTATTTTTATTTCAAACAAAAGAAACAGAAACGCATAAACATTCATTTGCAATTTTATTTTTTAAAATCTTCACATAAATCCATTTGTTGTAGTTATTTTTCCACTCTTTTGAAAAAGAATATCCATAAATTGTATCATAATTGTTAAACAGGATGAAGATATTTTCTAAATATTCATGCATAACACATGACATCCATCCGTGTCAAATTTCATAACTATTAATAATTCAAACCGTTGTTTTATTATGGAGCTGTGCTGTTTCTAAGAAAAAAATATCTTAAAACAGGTTTGAATGCATTTCATTCTTCTATATTTGTATTGGAAATATTGAGTGGATGTTGTCTCTAATATTCTTTACTTTAATGCATTCCAAAAATATGAAATCATGCAAAGAATAAAGAAAATGTTTCCCCTACTAGCTCAGTCTGACTCTGACTTAAACCTGCTGCTCTCACGAAGGCTCACTTCAAACATGCATTGGGCGTAAAAAAAAACAACTCAAAACAAACAAATGTGAAATGATTCAGTGACTATTCTAACTTGACGTCCTCAGTGCTGCTGCGGAGAGCCTCAGAGTTTCAGACAGTGTCCATGTGTTTGTCCCCAGAGAGGTGGCCTGTGTGCTTTGATGATGTCTGCAGCTGTACCATTGAAAGATGAATTTATCTCTCATCTATTCTTCCCCATCTAGATTGTATCAGGATAAACTGTACCTCCAGTAAGTTGCTGCTCATGTTTCTTTCTTCTTCTGTCATGCTACTTAGTTGCCGGATAAACTTCTAATTGACTGATGTTAACAGCTGCGCCTTTGCAGCGATAAACCGTCCGTTGGGTTGTCGTCGCTGCCGTGAGACTTGGTGAAGCGTGCGCGAGCCTTTTCCCCGCCATCCCATAATAAATCATCGAGTGAAGGTGTATCTCGAATAGTTCATCCATAAAATCAAAAACATATCAAAATAAAAAAGCGAGTATATTCGGGATATGGTCCGACGTCGCCGCCATGTTTCCTCTCCTCTCCGAGGATGTCACGCTCGTTGTAAATTGATGAGGCAATCCAAAGCAGAGGAAATACAGAATGCGATTTTATTATTCTCATTAACCTGCTTTACAGAGCAGAAAGAAAGGGATGAAGAAGAGCGGGAGTGAAAATGGATCCTGTGTCGTGTGTCTCCGTGTCTCTGTTTGAATGTGTGTGTGTGTGTGGGCTTGAGCAAGGAGGTAACATAGCAATATTTTGGGAGGTAAATGTCCCTGACATTTATAATTCAGGAGATGCGATGAATTAATAATCACGTCCCTGGTCTCATAATGCACAAACCCCCCTCTTCCTGTTTAATGATACTGTCAGGAATACCGTCAATCGGAGAAAATGATAGAGAAAAGGGAGACGGTTTAATGGCCTCAGCCGGAATATTCTATTAATTCCACTATTTGTTGTCTTCATTATTGAGTGAGGATGAGAAGGTCAGTGTACGACACACACACACGGTCGCCTGACCTCCAGACGGGTGAAGCCAGACTATCTTTAACACCAGTCTAAATGCTAAATAGTATTGTTGCCACGTCTCCGATCGCACGCCTTGTTTGTGTATGTAAATGAAAAAACACTGAACTCTAATTCCTGCTTTGGTTGCTTGAAAAGGTCAATCTTGGTCCTGTGATGATATTGTGCTGATATGTGCAAACTCGCCACCGGAAACAAACACCTCCAATGTGTGACCTTATAGAGGGAAGATGTGAATGGAACAGACTTAGAAAAAAAAATACAACACACTGTTGGATAAAACTTACACAAAAGGTGGTAGACCTTTAAAATCAGAAAGTGGCTGGTGTAGGAAACTTTGAAAAAATAAATTAACTAAAAGAATAAGTGGCAGATAATGTTAAATAAACTGAGTTAAAGTGCTGTCAAGTTGGAAACGTATAGTAAAATGTATTTTGAATTTATTCATCGCAATTTTATCAATAAATACAACCCATTTTTAAAACTGAATGGGTCATCTCATTATAATTGTTAAAGACTTGCAAAAGTAGTATTTCACAAAACACTTGAAGTTACATTAAATATATATATAGATTTATATCAGAAATATCTAGCTAAAGAATGGTCATCAGAAAATATTATATATGTAGTCCATTGTTTAAAGGCATTCTTTGCCGCTGATAATCCCATAATGTACTGCAATAGTGTACGATCCTAGCAAAAGTTAGTTAAAAGAAAACAACAAATATATTAATATCAATATATATATTGATAATAATGCAATATTATTATCAATATTTCTTGGTTCAATATAAATTATGAATTTAATTCATATTATCAATCACTTTATCTGAACATTTAGTCCAACTCCCCGTCGTCCGAAGTCAAACTTTTTTTTAAATAGCAGGGACATAATAGTATCAAAAATTAAGTGGAAGTTAATTGTCAAATAAAATGAATTAAAGTGCTGTCAAGTTGTGAATAAATGACTCTGAATTAAATGATCATTAATGAAACTTGCATGTCAATTTTATTAAACAGTAGAGGTCATCTCAATATATTGCAATCATGAAAATAGATCAGATTAGATGGACTTTATTAATCCGTCTGGGTTTCCAGTACAAAGCAAACGATAGTTTCATTAAAAAAAGTGCAATAAAAGAACAAAGTGCAAGGGATGACAAAGTGCAAATATAAAAAACATAGATCAAAATAAATAACAAAAAGAAAAGGATACAAAGATTAGTGGTTGCCCAAAAAGTACTAGTTTTTCTATCAAAATATTTTTTTTTCTTATCAGAAAATAAATGGACTACATGTGGCTTATTTCTTGAAGGCACTCTTTACCACCAATAGATCCATAATGCACTGCAAGAGTTGAGGATCCAAGAATAAGTAGGTTGAAAGAAAACGACAAATGTCATTAATAAAGCATTAGGTTCAATTTAAATTATGACTTTCACTCATTTCTCTGCACCTTTAATTCAACTCTACCGGATGAAGTCAAACTAATTAACATGTTCATTGGTGCAGAATTAATGCTTTATAGTTAAATTAGGTCATTTGTAAATTATTTTTTTCTATTTTCATTTAAATCTACATGCCCCGTCCAACTTACCCACTTACCCAGAGGCACAATTGTTTTTTTATATCTAATTTTTAGCACCAGACTTTATCCTATTTGAATGATAATTAAAAAATGATGTTCTTTTCGAAAGAACTCTGCAAATCATGTTTTATCAAATGTCCATACTCCTTTTGTTTCTTTCCCGTCCTCTTTTTTTTTTGTTTTCCACCATCTCCCGTTAATGAATGCATTTTGTCAGGCACCACGGCTCTGGTCAGCTTGGTGGACGAAGATTTTCAGCAGCGACTCAAAGAACACATCACTGTCAATTAGGGTCCTCAACTCCCCGCGGCTGCCCGGAGCTGTCTGAGTAGAACGCTGCCACTGTGACTTAAACACTGGGAACAGGCCCTGAATGACAACAAACAAGACGCAGGAAATCTAATAATATCTCTGATAGAATATGATATCTGAGAACTTGTAGAAGTTGCATCATTTATGAATCTTATTTTTCTTAGTGATAAAGCAGCAAAAATAAAAAAAATTAATGAATTCTCAAATGTTTTTATAATTTACCAGTATTAAATTAAATATCGAGTATACATTATTATTATTTATGACTTTGTGGGAATTGGGTAAGAATACAATTATTTTTACAATTATTTACTTATTGTTTTCATATTATTAGTGAGTCAGTACTTGGGTGACTTAGGCCAGTCTGTTAAACTGAGCCTGAGAAACCTGGGTGTTGTATTTGACAAAAGACATGTCTTTAGTGCAACACTGCAAAAAATTGACCAGAAACTGTTTCCTTCAACTGAGAAAAGTCTCTAGAAGGGAAAATTATTTCACAACATGATCTGGGCCTTATAATCCATGCATTTGTGTCTTCTTGTTTAGACTATTGTAGCAGTTTGTTTTCGTATCTAAACAAGAAGCAGCTGTCTCGCCTGCAGTTAATACAAAACTCTGCAGGGAGAATTCTGACCTGCTCTAGTAGAAGAACTCACATTTACCCGATCCTTAAAACTTTTCTCTGGCTGCCAGTTTCTTTCAGGATCAATTTTAAATTTTCTTACTTTCAGATCTATTCATGGTCAAGCTCCTCCTTACATCAATGATCTGATCCAGCCTTACACCCCAGCTCGGGCTCTGAGGTCTGTGGATCACAATCTACTGATGGTTGCATGCACACACTACCTTTACCTACTACTTACTATTTTTAACAATTTATTTGTACCACTGTGACACCAGTTATGATAAAAGAAACAGTAGTAACTGGATGGAAAAAAAAACCCAAAAGTCAGTGTTGTTTTAAACTAATTTTTCAGAATAAAAACGTTTGTTTAACATTTGAAACATCATATATATACACATGTGACATTTCAGTTTAATACAGTAAATATATATGGATAGGAAAATGAAAAGCTCATTAGCAGCACCCACTCCAAATTTGAAAAACCTCCCATGCGATGCATTAAATACACATTTGATTGAAAATGCAATACTGAAACGAACCCAGCCTTTACAAAGGAATATTTCAAAAGCACAATGGTGACAAGTTTGTTTTATTTAGAGAAAATAAATGGATGAAAAATCTATTTTTTTAAACATTTTATATTCTACGTTTTAAGCACCAGTATTGTAAGAAATAAATTAAATGATACATACCCTAGTCATAATATAAGAACACATGAGCTTCATTGGACAAGATATGTGGAGCGATCACTGTGGAGTCGGATGCAGTTGGTAGATGACGAAGAGAAAATAATTGAATTAATGCAGGTTCCCAGTCGTGTTGTTTACTGCTGGGGTAAACATCTTTAATTAAAAAAAAAGTAGCTGCGTGAACGCCCTTCAAACAAACATGCTCCGCTGAAAGGCAACATAAAACAGCAGAAAATAAACATGACACTCTGGTGTGATAACTGCTTAAACACTGCTGTTTTAGTGACGAAAATAATCTGCAGAGATGACGTTAATCTGCCTGTAGACTCGTCAGGTATGACGCGTTTATAGACGGCAGTATTGATCATCACCATTCAAAGGCTCGAACGTGTTCAACATGTTTGCTCACAAAGATCGATCCGTCCTCATTCAGATGAAGTCGGTCGGTCTTGATATTTACAAACGCTGTTGGTTGACGAGCAAACAAAGCTGCTCCATCAGAGGAGGACTCGTGGTTTTACGGCTAGAGCCGATTGTCTGGATGATTCCATTACCAACAAAGTACTGTGTTCCACGCTTGTCACCGAGGCATGTCCAGATCACTGAAGATCCATCACATTGATCGCCGTCAATGAGCCACAGATGACTGGACACTTCACTAGAGGGTTTTCTCTGTTGCCGGGATGATGTCATTAGAACCAACATCGCTCAAATACTTGATGTAAACATTGTTTTTCTTTCTCAGTCTGCTAAAAGTAAAAACTAATTTCACACTATATTTTCCCAACATGCCTCTGAACCTTTAAACAGAAACCTAAATGAATGTAGTTGAGCATTATCCAGGTACTTAAGTAAAGGTGAACAAACAAAAACACAACTGCGTTATTCCCAGTAATTATGAAACATTACTGATGACTACCTTAAAGAGTACCTTAGTAACTTTACCTATTACTTATTATTACTTGATTTTGAAAGTAACTAGGTCAGATTACAAGTTACTTTTTCCGTTACTGCAACTGCCTACAACGAAATTACTGGTTTTATTAACACACACCAACTTTATTGGTGCAACATTAAAAATGAATACAAAATTATAAAAAAATATATATACAGAAATGAACAGGTTTTTAAAAACAAAAGCACTTTAAAAGTCAAAATAAAATAAAAAATATACTGTTTCTTGGTATCAAGAGACAAACACATTTAGATAATAACATGAAGACTACGACTTTAAATTACTTAAATATATGTATATAAAAATGAACAATATTTCTGTAATTCACTCAAATAAATATAAAATAATGAATCTAATCATTTAACTATTTAAATTCAACTAGCAAAACTCCATATTAATATTAATCTTTCTCCATTAAACTATTTATGTGCAAACGTTATAATAATTACTCCATTTGACCATCTATAGTTTCAAACTTGACAGCACTTTTTCAACTGTAGCTGTTTGCAGTGACTTTCTCCTGCAAAAACAATTTAAAAAAAAAGTTCATTTTAATCTTCAAAATACATTTTAAAAATACCCTTTCTTCTTGTCGAGACTGTTTCCCGTGCTTAACTTCTTGAGTAATATGAACACGCGTGAATTTGAAAACGGTTTGCAAAGTGATGCGATTGGTCTCAATTTAAAACGTTCGAATCACACAACGTTGAGCTCAGTTTAAATCCAGTCACACAACATAAGTAGTGACGTGCTGCCACCAAGTGGTGAAAAATCAAAACACATTTTAATATAAAGCGAGTATTTAAATGTCAGTATCATCGAGTAAAATGATTAAAAACTCGCCTGTGAGTTCCTGTCTCCTTTGCAAACATTAAATCTATCTTCTCCTATTTCCTCTGACAATGTTGTGTGTTCCGTGTGTGTTGGTGCGTGTGTGTTAACCTTTGTTTGGACTATTTACAGGCAAGGGTCCAGAAACTATTTTTGCTGGTCAGAATCTTAACGATAATGAGTGGCACACGGTGCGCGTGTTCAGGAGGGGCAAGACTTTGAAACTGACCGTGGACGATCTGCCCTCCGTGGAAGGTACTTTAACATTTTACACAAGGGCCATTTTGTCATCACTATTGGTTTAATCATAGACCACATGAAGTCCTGATCCCTGATATTCACATGTGCATACAACAAGACATATTTACACATTCATAAGTTCAAAGTTGGTTCAACAAGACGTGTTCTAAAGGCATATTTTATAAAAACTTTAACCTGATTCATGACGATTGTGTATCTTACATTAAGAGCCCACCAGATGGCAGTCTCTGCTCTGTATTATCTTGCTTTAAATAGCTAAACACTATATTATTTTTAAAAAGAGCGAAATTATGTAGAAAAAACACTGCTTCATGAAGCTTTATCAGACCACCGAAGTGTAACACATGTAACACAACAATATTGTGTCTACTATCCAGCTTATTAGGTTTTCACTGTAAAAGAACACTGTAACAAATACAATTAATACAATAAATAGAATATCGATTTAATTAAATATGTAGGGGAAAAAAAGAAACTGAATGGATTATAATTAAGTTGCAATAGTGATGGTAGTAGTGATGGGTTGATGAGGCCTCATGAAACAGCTGTGTAGTGAAGACACTGTATCATGATACAGTGTCTTTATTTTGAAAGGACACTCACTAAGTTAAAACGTAAAGTTTTTATTGGATAATCAGATAAGAGCCAAATATTGCAAAGCAGGGATTTCCATCATGTGGCCTTTTAAAAATAAAGACACTGTATCGTGATACAGTTTTAGTAACCACTAGATGACACTATTTGCTTTATAATCTTTTAAGTTCTAATGTACTAATTCAATGAAAGTTGGCATGCCTTTTAAACTGATGGTGCCATTTGGTGACCTTTCATAATGAAGACGCCGTATCATGATACCTAGTCAGCTGTTTCATGAAGCTTCATCAACCCATCACACTACACATGGTTGATGGTACTGATGGTCTGATGAAGCTTCATGAAACAGTGTCATGTTGTTCAGAGGTCAGAAGTTGGCGCCATCAGGTAAGAAACAATGTGATATTTAATAAGAACAGTTGTTCAAAACAAAGGGAAATAGTGCAGAGACTGCCATCTAGTGGACTCTGAAAATAATGACACTGCTTCATGAAGCTTTATCAGACCATCACTAGTCTGTGGTAAATTGTAAAACTTCTATGGTGAAATACCAGCTTAAACCCAAGTGAGAAGAAAAATACTAGGAATAATCATCAAGCATGTACATATATTGTATATATATATATGTATTGTGATTAACAAACCCTAACCCTCCAATACCTCCCTCCTCTTCTGCCGGTCAAAGGTCAAATGGCAGGTGACCACACCCAACTGGAGTTCCACAACATCGAGACCGGCATCGTGACGGAGAAGCGCTTCATGTCCCTGGTCCCGTCCAACTACATCGGCCACCTGCAGAGCCTGTCCTTCAACGGCATGGCCTACATCGACCTGTGTAAAAACGGCGACATCGACTACTGCGAGCTGAACGCCATGATCGGCTACAAGAACATCATCGCCGACCCCGTCACCTTCAAGTCGCGCTCCAGTTACGTGACCCTCACCACGCTGCAGGCGTACTACTCCATGCATCTCTTCTTTCAGTTCAAAACCACCTCGTCCGACGGGCTCATCCTCTTCAACAGCGGGGACGGCAACGACTTCATCGTGGTGGAGCTCGTGAAAGGGTGAGGAGCGATATTTGCTGATTGAAAATAGATCCTGGCTCCATCTTGTGTCAGGGTAGCGTTACTACAATTTCTAGGTGGGACTGAAATGTGCTTTTGTTGTGACAGTTTCTTGTTTTATCTTCCAGGACAAAAACTATCTCAGTACTACAGTAAATATGAAAAAACAGTCTCTGACCCACTGATGTAAAGTAAATTGATTGTCACGAAAGTTCTACAATACTTGAATGTTCAAGGTTATACCAATCATTACAGGAAATAAGAAAAATAAATAATGTCAATACGTTAAATTTGGTTGCTGTAAAGCTGCTGGATTTATTGTGTACAAGATATTAAGCATAAATGAGTTGATTTTTATGAAAATACAATATATTTTTTTACTTTAAAATTTAAATATATTTTAATTCTGTTTGTTTAAAGAAAGTAGTTAAGGTTTTCAAGGGTTTTATTATTTTGAAGAAGACGCTTTAGAACTTCTCTCAACTGCATATTTGTATCTTAAATCTGACTGTTTGTTTAAATAAAATAAAATACATAACTAAGAATTTATTAAACAATGTTTTAATCATAGACCATAGTTAATATCTGTTGAAATATATTTTTTTTAATTAAAAAATGGAGATTTGTATTTATATTTCAAGTGTGAGAATGATTAAAATCTGGTTTAGATTGATATTCACCGTAGAAAAATGTATTTTTTATTCGGAAAAAAGTGATAAAATAAAATAAATCAACAACAATAAAGAGTGAAAAAATCTCACTCTGAATATAAGTTGATTTGTTTCTTATATTAATACTATAAATTCAAAGAATATTAATTTATATTTACTTATTAATAAAGTAATGGTTTTATAAAGTGCTAATCATCAGCTTAGGTTTTATTATATTAAGTATTGACCTTAAATTAGAAATAAATAACATTTAAAAGAGATTTTGAGTTTTTGTAGTGTAGTGTTTTAGGTCTAAATATCTGTTGAATAGTTAAGAATGAAATATACTTTGTTTCTCACTTTGTTTTTGTAGCTTAAAAGCGAAAGCATCATTTTCTTGAAGCAACGCAGATGATTTCAGACTCAAACTGAAGAATAAACTTCACTCTTTGTAACATTATCCCCGGGTTTCCCACAGTTTTCTATGTCATTACTTATTTAGATTCCTTCCTTATCACCTTCACGCCAGAGTATTTTCCTGGAAGAGCTTTTGGCTATTGGTGTTACTTTAATCTTCACCAAAGCACATACAAAAAAATAGCCGACATAAAAGAGCATCAACGACGCGAGGACACACTTTTTATGCTGAACTGCTTCCATTAAACGTCTTCTTTTAAGTAACGCCCGAGGTTAAAGGTATTAATTAATGTGGGGGAACATTAAAGTCTTACATTTTAATTAAAAACCAGCATAGGAATCGTAAGCTGCCCATAAACCAGAATTTAAGGACAATTTGTTCTGATTATAAAAACAGCTGCACTGTCTGATAATGTCGTATCTCCACGTGACTAAAGTTGCTCTATTTACCCACTTTAAAAGTAGTTTTGAGTTCTATTTTTTAACATTATCCTGTTTGCATTTTTGTATTTTTTATGGTTTTAAATCCCTCAATAAAGTCCATTATGAACATGTAATACCTTGATAGTGTTACATTGATCTCCTCCTGTACATTCCTGATTGTAATCCATCATTTTCTTGTTGTGGTTCCAGGTATCTTCATTATGTGTCTGACCTCGGCAACGGAGCACATTTGATCAAGGGCAACTCCAACAAGCCTTTGAACGACAACCACTGGCACAACGTCATCATCTCCAGAGACACGAACAACCTTCACACCGTCAAGATCGATACCAAGGTCACCACCCAGACCACATCCGGAGCCAAAAACCTCGACCTCAAAGGTGAGCGGCAGCACGACTTTCTATCATCATTTTTTGGGGTGGTTTGACTCGTGTCGTGCAGTAATGCAGTGAAGGCAGACTGAACCTGCTCTTATATCACTCACTATCTTCTACTCGGATGCCCTTGAGCTCAGTTTTAATGACCATCTGTCCCAACATATAATCTCACAGAGGCTGAGAATTTATGCTTAATTGACTACTTTTTATTGTGAAGCTCCTCAAGTTCATTCTCATGTCAGCTTTAACACTGTTATACAAGGTTTTATGGCAAATTACACATTAATAACAAACTATAAGTATATAATGATACTGCTACGTCTACTACTACTACTACTACTACTACTACTACTACTCTACTACTACTAATGCTACTGCTACTACTACTACTACTACTATGACTGCTACAACTAATAATATTTATAATCATAAAGTTCGTTATTAAAAATAAAAAATATTAAGATTATATTATCATTTCTGCCTATTTTAGAATTACCTAATTTTGCTTTTATTTACTTAAGATACTGGATGGACATTTTCCATTTTCTCTGCATAGCATTCATAGCCACATACTTTTCCATACAAACCAACAATACATGCATTTAAAATTATATATGATCAAGAACACAAAGTTTTTTTTTAGTGTTTTTTTTGCACATAGTAAAATGGAAATCAGAGACATTTTTTTCAATATGAAATTAAAATATTAATATAATTACAATAACCATAATATTATAATAGCAACAATAATAATATGATAATGAAACATGATAACAATAATAATATGATAATAAATAACAATAATAATAATAATAACTCGAATAATAAATAAGAAGTGGGAAGTTTAAAATGATCACATGATCACATGGCTATTTAAAAAAATATATATAGTTGGTCTAATCTATTGTATAGATTGAAAAGTTTCGAAATAACTACGTCTTATGATTGTGAATTTTTTTTTTTGTAGTTTGTAAATTAGTTTCAGGAGTTACTTATTTTTTTTCAGGAACATGTACTTTTGTTTCAGAGTTAACTTAGTTTTGTTTTTCACTTCAAGGCCACCGTAGTTTACATGCAAATGTACAAAGTTGTCTTATTAATAAGAAATCTAATTAGGAAAAAGGAAATAACTACTGAAAGCATACAAAAGAAGCACGAACAGTTTCTAAAGATCAGGTAACGATAGTACAGGTAGATGGTCAATGTCAATACACGCCATTTGTCGCTCTATCCACCAGGAGTCGCTGTTGTTTCACTCTAACATTTGATCCCGTCTTCAGGAAACCTCTACATTGGTGGTGTGGCGAAGGAAATGTTCAAGGAGCTTCCCAAACTTGTCCACGCCAAAGAAGGCTTCCAGGGCTGTCTGGCATCAGTGGACCTGAACGGCCGCCTCCCAGACCTGATGTCGGACGCCCTGGACTGTGTAGGGCAAATAGAAAGAGGATGTGAAGGTGAGAAAAAAAAAAGTGTCTTCAAGGCTTATCAAAGTTCTACCGTTTCACTGAACCTTCCATGTCAAACACACAAACTCCAACCTGTAGCTGATAATTTAAAGATCCGTGACCAGGTTTTGTTGGAATACATCAAAACCCGACATCCGCTCCACACGCGACGGTTTCTGTTTCACTCGCCCATAATCTGATTATTTTCTGTGCCATATTTGTACTCGCACAGAGATCCCCTACTTTCTCCCCGCCCGTCTTTTGTGCCACGCCTGCTTGCACGATGTGAGAGTTTGCCAGAAGCAATCCTTCTTGAATAATGTATGAGGACTTTGTTGCTCGCATGAATATCATTTGCCCGGTCTAATGTGTTCTCCGTATCCAGTGACAATATTTGATTTTTTATTTTTTTTTGTACAATGTCACTCACCGCTTCTCATTTCACAATTCATCCGCTCTTTTCTGTCGAGTGAACCACTTCTGATTTGTTCACGTTACAGCGTCGCACGGGTAATCAAATTTAACGCCCCGTGTTCGCCACACTTGAGGTTGTTCTCGATAATAAAGTATTTTTTAAAGTCGTTTTGCCTGAAGTCAGGGGAAACTAAAGAAGTCAATGTTTCAGTTTCGAGGGTCCAAACTTTTTATATTTATATTATGTTTTTATATTCATTTACCAAAACATATATAAATGTAAACGTCAATCATATCACTGTGTTTTCAAAGTATCTGTAATATTTTCATTTAAAATTTGATAATAAATATAAAAAATGTACTTCCTCCATACATAAAAAAAAGTTTGTGGCAGGTCGCACATTTGTTTTTTAGAAAAGTACAATTGCAACAGTGGGAACTTTCCTTTTCCTAAGGGGCCACGTGTAAGGGACCGTCAACCCAAAAGTAAAAGAATAGAAGAACAAAATGGAAAAAAATAAAAATCCATCCAAACATGCAAGTATAATATTAATTAAATATTCATTTATTAATTACATTCTTTCTCCAAATATGATCTCAATATTCACTGAAATAGTTTTAAGGGGCTAAGAGAAGGACAAAAAAATAAAGGGGAAAATCGAATCAATACATCTTAAGAAAGTTATATTAAGAGTAACTACTAGCATAAAAATATATATAAAATACTATGCTGTCGGAAGAAAATGTTCTCCTCTGACCTCAACTCATAATAACTAAATTGAAAACTAAAGACCCACTTTACATTTTCACATTCAGAATTTGATTTTCTTTAATTCAATTTTTCTTTTCCTGAAACCTTAAAAAATGACTCTCTAACTCAACCATAGTTGAAATGAAAGAAACCACCGTCTCCGACTGACTGACGTGTTATAATAAGTATAGAACAGCAACCTGAGTTTAACAGACGGTAAGCCACGAGAGCAGAGACTGCCATCTAGTGGAGTCTGAAGGTAAAGACGGTGCCTCATGAAGCGTCATCAGCCCATCACTACACCAACCCCTGTGTCTTCTCTCTGTCCGTCTCCTTCCTCCTCCTCCTCTTGGCTCGGCGTCTCTCTGTGTTTGACTAACAGCTGCTATACTTTCTTCCTTCCCGATGATTTCGCTGACAAAAGTTGCATTGATGAAAGCTGACTTGCAAGGTAGATAGATCATGTGTGTTTGATTTCAAGTGTGAGACCCCAGTCCCCCCCTCTGAACCCGCAATGCCTCGACTCCCACTTGCCCCGACTCTACCTTCACTGTCCACAACCCCTTGAGCAAAGGTGACTGGCCGTTTGGACATTCACCCACCAACCATAAGGAAATGACGACAGTCCCATATGAATACCAGGAAGAAGTCTGCAATGGAATTCTATGGGATCACATTTTTTTGTTGTTGTAATTATTTTATTAATATTTGCTGCATGAACTTACTATTGAACTGTATCTTTGTTTATTATTTAAGTATATGCTAAAAATAGTTTATTTGCATGACATCACATGCATGGATTTTATAATTAACATGTTAATTTCTTCTTTGTTCCCCCCATTAGTATTTTTTTTATCTTTATGAATAAGTTCATTGTTGTTGTAAATTGTTTTTCATTCATATTTGCCTTAATTTTTAAATAAATAATAATTGTGTAATAATTTTAATAATTATAGAGTTTAAAATTACGTTTCATTTTATTTTAATTTTTTAATATATAAATCTGTTTACTTAAAATATTTTTTCTCTTAAGAATGAATTGCAGAATAATAACAAAAACTAGTGACGGGCTGATGAAGCTTCATGAAGCAGTTGTCAGTAGGTGGCGCCATCAGTTTAAAAATGATGTTCAAAAAAAAATTAAAATAGTGCAGACCGCCATCTAGTGGTAAAAAAAAAGTGGAAAAATAATGACACTGCTTCATGAAGCTTCATCAGACCCACACTACAAAATACCTCAAAATAATAATAATAATAATAATAAATGTACATTTGTAAACTTGTACAAATCACTGTTTCCATCACATTTACAAACTCATAAATGATATTCATGAACTCTTGTATTAACACGTCTCTTACATATTCAGAGATTTAACCTTTGGATTATAAGGTAAAATGTAGGTCTTCTTTATGTTTCGATTTGTTTATTTTGTAGAATTAAAATCGTCAAAGAAATAAAAACAAGTGAAATAAAATGAAGAAAATAGGCCTGAGATCTATTCAGTGCCAAAATCGTCAAAATTATGAGAAAATATTAAGTGTGAGAAAATGATATCTGAATTTAATCCTGATTATTTGTTCAGTTTAAATTAGTAATTTTGTCAAAAAGGAAAGTCATTTTTAAGATACAAGAAAGTCTCTTAACTGTGGATTCAAACAGATAATTTAAATTCAGTGTTAACATTGTAATATATGTAATATTGTTTCCATGAGTGACTTCTGTTGTGCCTCTGACAGCGTTTTCACATGCTGTTGTCTATCTTAATTTCTATTTCTTTCATATTTCAAAGTGGATTACAATTTCATGAAATAGTCTTTGGTGCAGGTACCTTTAATTTGTTTTAGTTTGTAAAAGTATGGTAAATTTTGATATTTATTGTTTTATTTGTCTGTATTTTTAAACCGTTATTATTAAATGTTAAATGAATGAACATAAACAGCATCATTTAATTCAGAATTGATAACTTTTAACTTACAAAGTTATGATTTGCCTTTTTATATATTTTAAAAGGGATTCTGGCGTGAGGTGGTTGATTTAGAACGAGCCGGTTCTGTATAAACTATGCTGTTGGTGTGTTTGCTCAGCATAAGTTTATTTATACTGTTATTATTTGTTTCTTTGCAGAAACCTGTTGTTTATTTGTGTGTGATTTTGAGTACAGAGCCCAACAAACCGCTCTGGCGTCCCTCGTAAGAATCAGTTTGACTGATTCCCCCCCCCCCCATTTGTCTCCATCTTTCAGGCCCGAGCACCACCTGCCAAGAGGACTCCTGCGCCAACCAGGGGGTGTGTCTCCAGCAGTGGGAGGGCTTCAGCTGCGACTGCTCCATGACCACGTACGGCGGGCCGCTGTGCAACGACGGTAGGACGCCCTCAAACTGTTGCTAGCATGAAGCCCATATCCCGGTTTCCTTCTCTGCGAGATCGCAAGATGAATGGATTGCGTGAGATAGATAAGATTCCGTCCATCTGTTGGTCTAATTAAATCCCTCCTGGAAGTAATATGCGTCGAAAGCCTGATGGTGGGTGTGATAACGGTTGATATTTTTATGTCAAGTCGCTTCACAAGAAAAAAAAAAAAGTTTTCAGATCTAAAGTTGGAAGTCGGTTTTGCTCAACCATCTCGGTTCCCTTGTGAAAATAATGTTTCATGATAAAACAGTTTCCTGATAATACAAAATGTTCCTCTATATGTTGGATTTAAAGCTAGCTATGTTGTTTGGTTAATTGATTCACCACTAGAGGGAAGGAACTCAACTGCATTGTGCAAAAAAAATTAAATCATGACGTAAATAACTAAGCATATAAAATGGTTTAGTAGTCGCCATGCGGCATTCGCTGGAGTGCACGTTTGAGCGCATCATCACTGTGTGACATCAGCTGAAAGTTATGAGCCATTAATCTCTCTTAAATGAGCATTCGGTAGTATGTTCTCATTAATGCTGGGCTTCGGAGGAAACTGGGGTAATGTCTGCTCCACCTCGGAAAATGGTCTACTCTCGTATGCAAAATATGCACGGGGGATCTTGTTTGGTCATTATTTTCTTCTGCAGTAGCTCACGCAGTGAGCGGTGGATGTGCATTAGGAAGAAAAGAACAGAGTGGGCACAGGAGGGGAAAGTTTTTTTTTGTTTTTTTATCAATGTTAATGGATTCTGTGTCATTTAAACCAGCCTGATATGAGCGAAATCAATAACACTGTGATGAAATGTTGCACTTATGATGATTATGTATGAGGCCGACGTACTTACAGTAGAATGTGGATTAAATTCACTATTTTGATCACAATTTTTTAGTATAAAGATGTATATACTTGTCTATATTGGGAGATTAAAGATCTGTGGACTGTATCCTCTCGTTCCCAGTCAGTGCTGCGTCCTCACTGGATTTTGATATTCATTTAGCTGCGGACAAGGTAGTAAATAGTAGAAAAGTAAAAGTAGAAAAAGTAGTATAAGTATAAGTAGTAGTAGTATTAGTAGTAAAAGTAGTAGTGGAAGTAGTAGTGGAATTAGTAGTAGAAGTATAAAAAGTAGGTCAAAGTGGAAGGAGCTGAAACATGAGTTGAGGATTTTTTTTCAAGTACTTGACTATAGTGTTGCAGAATTTACAGACCACATGACCAATTTCTAACCTCTTTGGTTTCTTTTAAAGCTAAAATATGTTCAAAAAAAGCTAGACTGAGTGGACTGTATCCTCTTGTTCCCAGTCAGTGCTGAAATCTCTCTGGATTTTAATGTTCAATTAGCTGCGGACAAGGTAGTAAATAGTAGAAAAGTAAAAGTAGAAATAGTAGTATAAGTAGGAGTAGTATTAGTAGTGGAAGTAGTAGTGGAATTATTAGTAGAAGTATAAAAAGTAGGTCAAAGTGGAAGGAGTTGAAGATTTTTTTTCGAGTACTTGACTATAGTGTTGCAGAATTTACAGACCACATGACCAATTTCTAACAGCTTTGATTTATTTTGAAGCCAAAATATGTTAAAAAAAAAGCTCCAATGAGTGGACTGTATCCTCTCGTTCCCGGTCAGTGCTGCGATCTCACTGGATTTTGATGTTCATTTAGCTGCGGACAAGGTAGTGACTGCTGCAATGTAACATCCAGAAGTTACATTGCAACAGAAAGTTGTAAACTATTAAACGTAGTAGTAGACTTGGTAGTAAAAGTAGAGGTAGTAGTAGAAATAGTAGTAGAAGTAGTAGTGTAAGTAGTAGAGGAATAAGTAGTTAAAGTAGAATAAATGGAATTAGTATTTAAAGTAGAAATTGTAGAAAAGTAAAAGTAGTAGTAGTATTAGTAGTAGAAGTATAAGATGTAGAGTTAGTAGTAAATGTATAAATAGTAGAAAAGTAAAAGTAGAAACAGTAATATAAGTTGAAGTATTAGTATTAGTAGTAGTGGAAGTAGTAGTGGAATTAGTAGTAGAAGTATAACAAGTAGGTAAAAGTGGAAGGAGTTGAAACATGAGTTGAAGATTTTTTTTCAAGTACTTGACTATAGTGTTGCAGAATTTACAGACCACATGACCAATTTCTAACCTCTTTGGTTTCTTTTAAAGCTAAAATATGTTCAAAAAAAGCTAGACTGAGTGGACTGTATCCTCTTGTTCCCAGTCAGTGCTGAAATCTCTCTGGATTTTAATGTTCAATTAGCTGCGGACAAGGTAGTAAATAGTAGAAAAGTAAAAGTAGAAATAGTAGTATAAGTAGGAGTAGTATTAGTAGTGGAAGTAGTAGTGGAATTATTAGTAGAAGTATAAAAAGTAGGTCAAAGTGGAAGGAGTTGAAGATTTTTTTTCGAGTACTTGACTATAGTGTTGCAGAATTTACAGACCACATGACCAATTTCTAACAGCTTTGATTTATTTTGAAGCCAAAATATGTTAAAAAAAAAGCTCCAATGAGTGGACTGTATCCTCTCGTTCCCGGTCAGTGCTGCGATCTCACTGGATTTTGATTTTCATTTAGCTGCGGACAAGGTAGTGACTGCTGCAATGTAACATCCAGAAGTTACATTGCAACAGAAAGTTGTAAACTATTAAACGTAGTAGTAGACTTGGTAGTAAAAGTAGAGGTAGTAGTAGAAATAGTAGTAGAAGTAGTAGTGTAAGTAGTAGAGGAATAAGTAGTTAAAGTAGAATAAATGGAATTAGTATTTAAAGTAGAAATTGTAGAAAAGTAAAAGTAGTAGTAGTATTAGTAGTAGAAGTATAAGATGTAGAGTTAGTAGTAAATGTATAAATAGTAGAAAAGTAAAAGTAGAAACAGTAATATAAGTTGAAGTATTAGTATTAGTAGTAGTGGAAGTAGTAGTGGAATTAGTAGTAGAAGTATAACAAGTAGGTAAAAGTGGAAGGAGTTGAAACATGAGTTGAAGATTTTTTTTCAAGTACTTGACTATAGTGTTGCAGAATTTACAGACCACATGACCAATTTCTAACCTCTTTGGTTTCTTTTAAAGCTAAAATATGTTCAAAAAAAGCTAGACTGAGTGGACTGTATCCTCTTGTTCCCAGTCAGTGCTGAAATCTCTCTGGATTTTAATGTTCAATTAGCTGCGGACAAGGTAGTAAATAGTAGAAAAGTAAAAGTAGAAATAGTAGTATAAGTAGGAGTAGTATTAGTAGTGGAAGTAGTAGTGGAATTATTAGTAGAAGTATAAAAAGTAGGTCAAAGTGGAAGGAGTTGAAGATTTTTTTTCGAGTACTTGACTATAGTGTTGCAGAATTTACAGACCACATGACCAATTTCTAACAGCTTTGATTTATTTTGAAGCCAAAATATGTTAAAAAAAAAGCTCCAATGAGTGGACTGTATCCTCTCGTTCCCGGTCAGTGCTGCGATCTCACTGGATTTTGATGTTCATTTAGCTGCGGACAAGGTAGTGACTGCTGCAATGTAACATCCAGAAGTTATATTGCAACAGAAAGTTGTAAACTATTAAACGTAGTAGTAGACTTGGTAGTAAAAGTAGAGGTAGTAGTAGAAATAGTAGTAGAAGTAGTAGTGTAAGTAGTAGAGGAATAAGTAGTTAAAGTAGAATAAATGGAATTAGTATTTAAAGTAGAAATTGTAGAAAAGTAAAAGTAGTAGTAGTATTAGTAGTAGAAGTATAAGATGTAGAGTTAGTAGTAAATGTATAAATAGTAGAAAAGTAAAAGTAGAAACAGTAATATAAGTTGAAGTATTAGTATTAGTAGTAGTGGAAGTAGTAGTGGAATTAGTAGTAGAAGTATAACAAGTAGGTAAAAGTGGAAGGAGTTGAAACATGAGTTGAAGATTTTTTTTCGAGTACTTGACTATAGTGTTGCAGAATTTACAGACCACATGAGCAATTTCTAGCCGCTTTGATTTCTTTTGAAACCAAAATATGTTCAAAAAAAGCTCGACTGAGTGGACTGTATCCTCTCGTTCCCAGTCAGTGCTGCGATCTCACTGGATTTTGATGTTCATTTATCTGCGGACAAGGTAGCGACTGCTGCAATTTTACATCCAGAAGTTATATTGCAACAGAAAAATTAATAAATGCCATCAATATTTGCATGTTAAATGTAAAATGACACCCACTTCATTTGAACTATAAACTGTAAAACAAATTAAAACTTTGATAACAACAAAACATGGATTTTTCCAAGCCTATAATTGTTAGAGTGCTGTCAAATATTGATAAACTATCGTGAAAAAGATAAATCCCTATGTCAATATTTTCGTTGGTCTATTTTACTTTACAAAAAAGGGGGGGGGGAGATTTGTGAAACACAAACTCGGTACTATCTTGTTGCTCCCTCTAATTCAAATTGTTCATTTTTGTTGGACATTTTTTATTTTTCAGTGTTTTTCTTCCACATCTTAAAGCATTAAAAAGCTGCACGGTGCTTAATAGGTTGGAGACCCCTGCTTTAGTGCATTATGAAGAAGCAATATAAAAGAGTGTACAAGAGGAAACAGAAAAATAGGATACTCTTAGAAAATCAGCTAATGTTGCCACACAGGGAATCTGCCAAGGAGGATTTATGAGGAGGAGAAGTGAAGATAAATATCGTTGGCTTTTAGTCTGTGCTGATAGATAGTCATGAGGATACCGGAGGCAGCGGCGAGACGGTGAGAGAAAAATCTCCAAGCAAAGTGTCACCTTTAACAAGTTTTATTTGCATAAGCTAAAACGAATACTTACTAAAGAGCCAAACGTTTGGATAGAGAAATATCATGAACACGAACAAAGGAAAAACAAATCACGAGTTACTGAGCTCGTACACCTACTCTGAGCAGCTTTTTCTCAGAGCAGTCCAGTACTTTTTCTTTGACTGTTCTTCAAGCATGACATGATGAAAGTCTTTCAGCCTCTCAGGAAACTGCAGCACCTTTCACTCTGGGACAATTGTTGAAATGATGACAGAGAGGTGAAAACAAACTCCTCATCATCTCACCGACTGTGTCCGCGGTGATCAAGCCAGATCTTGTGCTGATTACAGACAGCGTGTCTCAGGATGAACTTGGATTGGACACTTTAACATCAAAAAACATTTTTTGAACAAAGGCATGGCCGGTAATTGCTCATATAAAAGTATAAATAATAACTAAAAAAATGCATTTCCAGAAGAAAATGCAGTGTGAATGCTGACGCTGGTGTGCTGTGGAAGTAGAAGGGGAATTAGTAGTAGTAGACATAGTATAAGTAGTAGTGGAATAAGTAGTTAAAGTAGATGTGGAATTAGTAGTACAATTAGAAGTAGTAGAATAATTAGTAGTAAAAGTAGAAATTGTAGAAAAGTAAAAGTAGTAGTAGAATTAGTAGTAAAATTATAACTAGTAGTAGTATTAGTAGTGGAATTAGTAGTTAAAGTGGAAGATGTAGAATTACTAGTAAACATATAAATAGTACAAAAGTAAAAGTAGAAAAAGTAGTATTTGTAGTAGTGGAAGTAGCAGTGGAATTAGTAGTAGAAGTATAAAAAGTAGGTCATAGTGGAAGGAGTTGAAAGCATTTCTTAAACAAGCTGAATTGATAAAAGTTTGAACGGTTAAAATCGGATAACATTTGTGTGAGGAGAAGCAGCATTCACACAATGTATGCTTCCCAGCATTCACGCAATGAATGCTTCCCAGCATTCACACAATTACTTACTTACTAAGGTAGGGTTGACAGACTACTAAAATTGCAAACCCAATGTTGACACCGATGAAGACATTCTTTAGTCTATCTGAATATATTTTCCATAATATGTGGATAAAAAATGATTATATTTAAAAAGCTATTAAAAAAAAAACTAATAATTAAAAAAATAAAAAGTAAATTAAAGCTAATGCAAATAATTGCCAATTAATACCCCAATTATATAATATTATATAAAAATACTACAATTTGAATTTGGCATATTCCATGAGATGTAGATGCAACAGTTCTTTTTACTTTCACAGCTTCAGGAAACTTAGGATCCTATCTTTTCGTTTGTCACTGCAGTCAGTGGTGGGATTAGCTGTAAATGATTAGGGTTATTTACTAGTCGACTTCTCTCTGATTTTCATTATAATTTTACTTTTTTTAACAAGCAAGTACTTTTGTAATGTCTGACTATTTTCTCCCATTATCGTGACTAAGGGTTCAGTGACGTAATGATCCAATTAAAGGCGAAAAAGATAAAACACTTAGTTATTTTGGATAAACATTTATTCCAATTTTAAAGTCATTATTTAATTTCTATGATTCTGTTTGCTAGAAAGTTACATTCTTTCTTTCTTTCAAACAGTATTTTAAAGCCAACTCACTGCGATAGTTAAAGGATGCATTTAGATTCACGGTGAGTCTCGCTGTGAGGAGAATTCAGTGCGAAAAGAAAAGATTCAGGATTACAGGATAAGAGTAATGTGAAAGAACTGAAGGTAGAAAATGGAAACTTTTAGCATATTTCATAAGAAATTAACACATTCTTCACTGTGCTCGGTGTCATTTTAAAAGCACCTATAATGAGAATATTATGGGACATTTAATGCATTACAAAGTAAGGCTCGGTTCCTCAGGCAACATCTAATCCACATTTCAATAACAGCCATTAGTTAATAACATTGGCTTGTTTAAGTATTAGGAATGTTTTCATGTTGATATATGTATATGCATATATATGATAAATAGTATTTAATTACTAGGTTGTATAGTATTTTCAAGTGGAGTAACACAAGTGTTTTTCTTTTTAAGATTTGTCAGATTTGAGAATCCAAAGAGTGGATTGATAAACTATTTAAGTGTGTCTTAAATAGATCTTGGACCTCTATTGTATCATCAGTATGTGTCTGTTCGTACAAAACTCGCTTTTAATTAAAATATTTACATTAGAAAATGATCTTAAGCCCCGCCCACTGAAACACTGTCCTTTTTCTGGAGAAAAACTACACCTGCTGTACTGTGATTGATCAAGCATCAAGGTTGGTCACTGCGTGTCACCAATTCAGGAAGTCTGCACCTCCAAGGGACTCATTCTCTAAACAAAGCAGGGCATGATTACAGATGGCTGGAGGAGTTGAAGCCATTATGATGTCATAATTGACACCGCTCTCGTAACCTCTCTTTCGCTGAGATTGCAGAAGGGGGAGAACTTTATAAAGCACCAACTTCAAAACATGGTCATGATGAGGGACTTACTGCATCTTGGGGACTTCAATATTTGATGTGAGTGAGTCAGCAAAGTTGTGTTTTCACATTAGTCGCCTTTTAAATGAGCTCAAGCAGAGGTTTAAATGATTTGGTGGTTTGGTTTGTACTCAAAGCTAACTTTACAACTTGTTTAATGTGCTCTACTTTCCGACCAGCGCCTTGTGTGCATGTCAGGGGTCTTGACTTGAACTGAAGTCTAGACTTCCTGGGGCGTTCTGCCTGTCGTTTTCAACCCCCTGAGTTTAATGCACACGGACAAAAAGAATGGTGTTTGCTGTTGAGTTTAAGTGGGTCGTGGAGAGGCCACATCGGGTTAGGCCGGGGACTCCACGCAATCTTAATCTCGCCTGGCTGCTCACACAACCGGAGCTATTAGTGCCGTGTCAATATTGTATCAACAATGAAGGTAGTCCGCTCTGGTGCCATTGACTTGGCACGAGAGAGGGATCGGATTCCCCACCCGACGATCACTAATGTTCTAAGCTAATATTCATTCTCGAGTAGGTCACTTAAGAGTGGACCGTCTGAGCCCTGGGGCACCTTAAGGCTCGGTTAATTGACCTTGACAGAGCTATTATGGACTTAGGACACAATTTTCTGAGATAACTAAGACCAAGTGTCACAAATAGGGTCCCTCAGTTAAAAGGCTGTTGGTGAGATAGTGAATTGCTCCTTTAACTATTTGGTTGAAAAATAAACCACAGTTACAAAGCAGACAAAAATCCATCCAATTTTTGACAGTTTGAATCCGCTTATTTCTCTAAGAAGCGTCTGAACTATGGTCGCCTAGAAATGCAAAAACAAATCTAAAAACTCTGAAACAATTTAAGAAAATAGATGAACTCATTAACCCTTGTTTATATCTCAGGGTCAATATGACCCGGAGGTCCAAAAACAAAAGTTTTTTAGTATCCCTTGTGTTTTCTCTGGGTCAAGGTGAAGGGATAACACAACCCCACAACAGCCCCTGGGATATCTTTACCCCGAGATAACACAAGGCTTAAACTAATCTACAAATTGGATGCAGTTTGTTTTTGTTTTACTTTTTTCTAATTTTTCTTTTCTGATTTCTTTCTATTTTTCTTTCTTCGAACGTTTCTTTTTTCCAAAGTTTGTTTTATCACTCTGTAAATGAGCTTCAGGGTATCTAAATGTTTCCTGACTTTGTTTATTCATTTTAGATTTTTAGATTTTTTTTTTTAAAGTTTGTACATTTGTTTCGTGAGGTTTTTAAATTTGTTTATTTGACTTACAATAACTCGTGTCACCATGCTCTTGCTTTTCACATGAATAATACATGATCTTAGTACTTAGATTGATCTACTCACAACAATGCTTTACTCTGCATTGTTGGAATCCAAGCAACTATTTTAAAAATAAATGACTAAATCATCAACATTCTTTTAACTGTATATTTTTGGTTTATTTATTTTATCTATCTTTGTGACACTCACAAATACATTCTACCCCAAGTACAACTCTACTTTCTATCTTTTTTTCCCCCATGACTAAATTTAACTCGCCACCAAATTGGAAAAATAAAAAAAGCTAAAACATCAAACTGCTATTCAAGCTTTAAGAGGTATCCATTTATTTTTGCAAACCCTCTTTATTACAGCCTCGTATTGACTGGCAGGCTGGCATGAAGTATGGCTGTCCTTTTTCTGCAGATAACTGGAGCGCCCAGTTAGGGCTGGACACTTTGTTCAATCAATACGAGTCGACTTTCCTCACTGTTGCCAAGACGAGTGAAAACACTTGAGCAAACAGCCTGCTGTCACATGGAGTAATGCTCTCTTTGCCCTCGATGTGGACCTTTCCTAATGCTGCCGAGCGAATCAAATCCACAGATCTGAAAATGTTTGAGCTTCAGTGTGTACTGAACGCTTGGCCTAGCTTTGAAGAGCCCCGAGATATAGGACGAGCGACACTTTATTGCAAATAAGCACATGTGCTAACAATTATTACAACGATGTTTTAATAGGAATATTTTTATTTTCTTACATTGGATGTTATCTCCACAAATTGTCATAGAGGATCAGGTATTTAAGAGTATATTTTCATGATTGTTACCTTTGCTAACTTTTTCCGCCACATATTTGGTTACCATTCCTCATCGTTATGCAGAAAGTTTCTTCATGATGATAGAGTTATCGAATTTAAATGGGTTCCTGTGGAAGAAATTGTGGCCAAGTGTGGCAGGAAGTCTGTTGGCATGGAAACCTGGTCCGCCTCACTCTCAGTGTGGATGCTGTAACACATCTGTAACTCTGCACTAGCAGATGAGATTCGCTGCAAGGAGCGGGCGTATCATCACTACCATCTCTTACACACACGCACACATGTACGTCTGTAACTTAATAATCCACTTGAGCGATGATAAACCAGAGCATACAGATGTGAGGATGAATAATAATGCCACGTTTTTTTTTTGATGCAGCTTCACGCTGGCTGGAAAGTTGGAGATTATGAATTATGATTATTAGAATTGCTTCATTAACTTCATGCTGCTTTTAACATGCAAAGCACTTTTTCATCAAAGTTTCTTGGCTGAGAAAACATGTCTTCATTATGATGTTCCAGTAATCGAAGTCTCATCACAAACCCCCGTGACAAAGTTATTCTTCTGTGTTTTTAATAATAGGTAGCCTGGAGGAGAGACTTGACAGGAAATAAGACGTAGTTGTTTCCTCAAAACAATACTAATTAAAGTGTTGAGGAAGAAAAAAAAAAAAGGAGCGTCTGCTAAACTACCCCGCTGGGTGTAACTCTGACACGGTGAATATCCGCCTCTCACATAGCTCAGACAAATAAACATGACTCCTGGGATGAACTGCAGTGAAAAGGTGTCTTCTAAAAATAATGATATTTATAGAACAATGTTTCTTTTAGAAAAATATCTTAAAATGACTAGTACAATATGATTTTCTGTTGCACTGTATGGATACTTTAAAAACACTGACATTTTGTAGTTAGGATCAGTTCAGATAATAAAATGTATAAACAAAATAAAATAAAAAAATCCATCTAGTATCTGTGAGATAGAATATTTGACCAGACAAATTAATTCTCCTTATTTCTATATGAAGCGCCTGAACTACCGCGAACTAGAAAGGCAAAAACAAATTTACAAAAATCTTAAAGAAATTGATAAATTAATTAAAAATACTACCAATTCTTTGCAGTTTGCAATAGTTTTTCATGAGTTGGTATTTTCTTTTTCTTGCCTTTTTTTTCCATTTTTTTTTTGTGTTATGAATTTGTAAATGGGCTTCAGGGTATGCAAATATATTTCATGAGTTTTTCAATTTGTTTTATTTTTGGTTGTTTATGGTCAACATTTCAGTAGTTCATACCAATACCAGTACATTTTTTCGATAGTTCGATCCCATTTAAAAAAAACAAGAAAAGCCTTTACTTTTAAATTTATTAAATGAAGAAATTACAACACAAACACAATAGTTTAACATTCAAAGGGTGGTGATGGTAAGATTATTTGTTTTACATATAAAATTAAATCAAATCAAATGTTTAATAAAAACTATTAAACATTCGAACAGTGTTGATGAGCAGCCTTGCACTTCATGTGTATTCGGTACTAAATTAACCGCTACAAAAATAACTGGTACAGCTTTTTCTGCTATAGCTGTTTGGTTTTGTGACGACTCTGATTTGTTTTGCAATTCCCAGCTTCCATACTTTTCACTGAGCCTCTGCCATATCACCATATATGCCGTTACTTTTATATTGTTGAGCCTTTTCAGGAATGATTTTAGTACTTAGAAAGATATTCCTCAGACGAATCGTAGTTACTCACAACAATACTTTACACTGCATTGCTGGAATACCAAACATCCAGACATTCTAGACATTGGTTAGATGAAAGGAAAGGTGTAGCTATCAGTCAGCTTATGTTCCCTGCTGCTTCTTATTCAACGTATAAATATCACCTGGTGTCCTTTTTTCATCATACTGTGGTTAAAATCACTGTCATGGCTTATTCAAACATCACTTAAATGTCTGGTCCTGGGAAAAAAAAGAATCCAATCCAAATATATCTGACGTTTTAGGTCAAAAGACGACAAGCAAAGACGAACTTTTAGATTTCAAAACACGTTTCTGTACCTTTCCGTTTTCAAATTTGAATGAGATAAATGAAATCGAATCACCTGTTTTCCGTCAATAGACGTTTCTCCACATAGTTTGAGCACAAAGAGACTTCATCTGTTACTTGTGCATTACTTCCCCGAACACAATAAAGCACGTCTCAGTCTGTGTGCGGCTTGCAAATCAGTCTCCAAAGCAAACAAACAAGTGTTTAGACATTCTGAGAACCACTGTGAATTTCCAAGTAATATTAAAATATTCACAAAAGGGATTAGACAATGCATACTCAGCCTGCTTTCTTCACCACGGGAAGGTCACAGAGACTTATTTTCCTTCTCCTTAAATAGTACATTTCTCTTAGATTTAAGCCGCAAAATAGATTTTCTCTATAGTGTGTCAACAAAAGAAACCAAATCACTCAGCAGTAGAATAATATACAAAGCTTTGTGTCTCAAATCTTTAACTTTTTGTTGCTGAAACGGAGGTCTTTAAATCAGAACTCCAAGTTTTCTTGCAAGTTTTAAAATATACGAGTGCAAGATCAGGATTCAGAAGCCGTGGTGGAATATTTCATCTTATTATGATGATGAACTACTCCTTACTGTTCAAGTACCAGAAGAATTTAAATGTGATGAATATGTTATGTGCGTCCTGCAGAAAGAAATGGAGAAGTCATGATCCCAATCTGTTCTGGTGCCTTCGAGTATATGTGAAGTAACTTTTTAAGGCCTTTGCACACGTCCTCTTCCTTGCCTTCGAGTGGATCATTGATATACCTTTCCTTTGAGGAAGAGAATCAAACATTTTCTTGTTAAAGAAGTACCATGTTATAGGATTTATGACTACATTGTTTCATGCATTAATGCATTTATTTTCTTAGGAAACGAATGTAAGATAATAGTTTCCATGCAAATTGGAAGTTCCTCACATTATCTCACTGTGTAAAGTTTAAACCTCTTCCACTGCTCTTGGGGAAAAAATATTAAAATAACTCTTGTCCAGAAACCTTAGACCAGCTGGACCCAAGTGCTGGAAGCTGCTAAAGATAAAAAGGAAATGAACGAGAAAAAAAAATTAAAGCACACAAATAAAAAATAGTGAAAAGACAAACAAAACAACACAAGCTTACAAGAAAGTATAAGAAAACTCAATGGGAGGGCAAAGTTACTAGCATAAGTTTGGACAATCTGACACCACGTACTGGAACCAGAAATCTCATGGCTTCAGCGCTGATTGACCATAGGTTCCAGTCAGGTTTAACCTCTTGAGAAGGTTTGTCCAAATATGTTGACATTACATTATTGTTTTCTATCACCATTATATAGAGACAAACTTGCACCATTTTGTCCACCACTTATTACTAAAATAAGAAAAGAAAAACAAAATACAAACAAGGTTTCGGTCTCAAGATGTTAAACCGTTCTACTCATGATAGCCTGTGGCCTTTTTTTTGTAGCAACTACCAAATAATATTTCTCAGGAAAGCATTTTGCTCTAAATCATTATTTCCTGACCCAGAATACATTACCTCCCGCTAAAGTGCATACCCACTGTGTGGTCTATGCTCCCTGCAGATGCTCAAATGTCCAATAAAATAACATGTCCTGACCTATTACCACCTCCAGCTTTTTTTTTTAAGTGTCCAGCTGCTTCACTGTTCATCTTCGTTCTACTTGTCAACATGTGGAAACGTGATTGGACTTACAGGTTTATGTAATTCTCAACTTTATATCTGCAAAAATATTCAGTGAGAGGCATCTAGCTTTTGCATGGAAGCAGATGGTAATTAACTCTACCTCAAGTACAAGCATTTGGATTAGAGTTGCGGTTAGAGTTGGGGTTAGGATAAGGGTAGACAGTAGGATAGAACACCTTAAAACACAAGATGGTTGATAAAAGTTGGTCAGTCCAAGGTCCAAACAAATGGCTTTTTTTTTTAAAAAAAGGAAGAAATTTGCGTGAGGAAAACAGGAAAATAAACAAAAATTAAGGCAATAAAGTCATTATCAAAACAGGAATACTGGAAAAAAAACAACATTAAAAATGACATACCATTAGAAAGCCTTACCATTCAGTCATTGTTAGTTGTACCACGATAAATGAGGAGATACATTCCGGCGTCTGATGCCTGGTTCAGACATAGGGTGTGTCCCAAATCGCGCACTTAATATTTTGAGTGCACAAGTGCGTCCCGATGAAAAGTTTGCGAAAATGTAGTGCCCAATGTGCACTCCAATGGCCAGAAAATGCACACTTTCCACCCTTAATGACCGCCATATTAGTGATGTAGATGAGGCTAAACAGAAGATACGTCACCGACTATGCATCTTCAGATCAGATACCGGCGTAAATGTCTCGAGAAAAAACTATATTTTACCACAAAACAACACAACAACAGTTATAACAAAATGAAACGCAACTTAATAACTTGTTTCAATTGGCGAAAAGCCCTGTCAAGTGTCTGCGATAGGTTGCTTGCAATCAGTGTTACAAAGTAGTAGAAGAAGAACTTTCTTGTAAGTGTGTATTACAGTGTGTGATTTGAGACAGTACTACCCTGTCGAAATCTGTGCACTTTGAAAGTAATTGCACTGTCTTACAGTGTATTGTAAAGCAGTGCACAAGAGAAGTGCGCGATTTGAGGAACAGCAATAGGTTGCCAGTGGCACATTAAAGAAAAGAAATACTGAAAAGAAATGCATTCCGACATCTTAACTTAGCAGGAATGCTTCTTTCAGTGTACAAGGAATCTCTCATTTCTTTGAGGTGACATCAGGCTTTTTTTTTTGCAATTTCTGACTTTAAAACAACATCAGCCTTTCCTTGCAGATCCCATTTCTTTGTTCTTTTTACGTTTCAAGTTAGTAGCTTCCCGTTGGTTACAGTGCTCCAAGTCATGGCAGTGCTGCAGCGTCCATTGACAAAAGAGAAGGGGACGGCGTCCTTGGCCTGGTTAAGATTGAGCACTCGGAGAAGGATTTCTGCCGAGACAGAGAGACGGAGACAGTTGCCCCAGTGGCTCACTGCATCTTGGAATGTGTCAGGAGAAAGAAAGAAAGCCTCCAGTAAGCTGACGACCTGTGTCCCCTATCTGTCTTACTGACACTTTGGATTGAATTTAAAGAAACAACCTTGTCGTACACAAGCGCAGGTACCAACCTCAACCAAGTGATGTTTTAATGTAATTCCAACCATGCAAAGCATCTGGACAGAAGTGAATAATCACACGGTTTTTTTTCTTCTGTGGGATCCTGTTTTTCTGGGCATATAGCAATCCCATATGGATCTTCATATAATCCAAATATCACACCAGAGATTGCATTTTATAATTTCAGCAGACCTTTATTAGGATAGATTGAACTGTCGATAAGAGTGTTAAATCACATACTTGGACAGTGATACATTTCCTAGATGCAATTAGCAGCTCAATATAATTTAAACATGTGATGAATATATTGGTGCCTTTGCACAGCTTAATGATATTAATAGATTTAATTAGGTCAATGCCACAATGAATTGGGTTTGAAAGGTAGTTACTTATGTAGGTAGTTAGGTTGGTGGAAATGGATAGATAAATTGAGAGATGGATGGATGCATGGATAAATGCATAAATTGATTGATGGATTTATATATGATAGATGGATGAATACATTAATATATGGATTTATAGATGGATGTATGAATCGTTCGTTAGTTTCCTCGGTTTGTTCGGTCGTAAGTGGTTAGCTCTTTAGCTCATTCGGTAGTTAGCTCGTTCATTCGTTTTTTTGGTTAATTTGTTCGTTGTTTAGATAAATAGTTAGTTGTTCTGATTCACAATTAGTTGTTTAAATAAATAATTAGTTGTTCAGATTCATAGTTAGTTAATTGGATTAATAGTTCATTCTTTGGATTCATAGTTAGTTAATTGGATTAATAGTTCATTCTTTGGATTCATAGTTAGTTGTTTAGATAAATAGTTGGGTAAATAGTAATTTTGTTAAATAGATATATAGGTACATAAGTAGATGGATAGATGGATGGATAGATTTTTCATTCGTTTGTTAGCTCTTTAGCTCATTTGATCATTAGTTAGCATGTTAGCTGGTTCATGTGTTCGTTCATTAGCTCGTTTTTCGGTTTGCTTGTTTGTCTGTTAGCTTGTTTGTTCATGTTTTCATTTGTTTGTTAATTGTTTATATAAATAGTTGGTTGTTCCGATTCATAGTTATTTTGTTATATTAAGAGTTAGTTAGGTAAATCGTTAGTTACTTAGTTTGATAAATGTGTAAATGAATAAAGATCAATAGGTATATGGATAGAGGGATGGATGATAGATGATAGATAGATGGATAAAAAGATGGACCGACGGATGGACGAACGGATGTATGGATGGATGGATGGATAGACAGATTGATGGATAGATTGATAGATAGACAGTTAGACGGATAGACGGACTAATAGACAGATTGATGGATGGACTGATAGACAGAATGATAGACAGATTGATATAGTGATAGATAAATGGATGGATGGACGGACAGACGGATGGATGGATGGATAAAAAGATAGATGGATGGATGGATAGAAAGACAGATGGATAGATCCTCATAATAGAAGGAGAGTCATGGATTGCATTATCCTAAATGAACTGAGTGCTACAGAGATCAGCTCACAGTTCACAGGCTTTGATGCGTTCTCCACAAATCATAACAATCTGATGGTCTCTGCTTGCATGCGTGTATGCTCTAGTTCTTTAATCCAATAATCAGTGACTGTGCAGCAGCATAGACAAGAATTTGAGAGATAATAGCAGTCGTTGGTAAATTGGCAATCTCACGCCACGGCTAAAAAAAAAAGCTCAGCTTCACGTGAGCCACGTGACTCTGAGGGCGCCGAGCACTCCAGGTCGACGCTCCGGTGACCTGTGGAGGTCAACAGTCCTGCCACTCACACGGATAAAGCGCCGTGACAGGCGGGGGGGCCCTGGTGTATTATCCTCCCCTAACAAAGCAATATTGACACATCTCTCTGTGTACAGTACACAGTCTGTGAGTTGACGTGTTGACTCGCTGTAGCTGCCTGATCCCATCATGTCACGTCTCGAAAATGACTAAGACAACGTTTCTATTTTTACACGCATTAGAACGGCTTTCTCCTCTTACCCCTTCATCGTGGAGCATATTTGGATGAGAGGTGACAGATGCGATATTTGTACGGCGCTGACAGTTCTGAAGAGGGCTCAGGATTAATATTGTATGTCAGAACAATATCACAGCGGATATCTGACGCGCCCGTGACAAGTGTGACACCGGCTGGTTTGTAGTGGAAGCGGACGGGTGCTCGCGAACGTGTTGCGAAACAAATACACTTTGATCCTCATTGGTTCATCAATGACGACGAGGGGCTCGAAACGATCAATCATTCGATAGCCGTGACCTGCCAATCAATACGAGGATGAAGAGGATAATGCCTTGTTATTGATTTTACGCGACTTAGTTGTGAGATCATGAACAGTTTTCCAAGACAAATTATTTATGACTGTGACTAATAAATATTTCATCTTTTCTATGAAATTAAATGCAAAGTCTTACTAGCTTTGGAACGATGTTCCTCTCTCTTTTGAGATCTTCCTCTCTCTCGCTTGATGGATCTACTGACTCCTTCAAGAAACATCTTAAGACGTTTTTATTTGTTCAGGCTTTTCCTTGATTTTTTTGAACTCCTGTTGTGTTATCAGTTTTATCTTGATCTTTAAAGTATATACTTTATTGAATATTGTTTTGATTGTTTAAGCGCTTTGTGACCCTGGTCTGGAAAAGCGCTATACAAATAAAAATGACTTACTTACTTACTTACTTACCACTAAAATAACATTAAGGTTATTTTGAACAGAACTCTTAAAGGGGCAACCTTTATTAACGATGCATCTTAAACTATAAGTGCCCAAACGTGTGGAGGTACAACAGCTTCATGGCCCAGAAGACCCTGGTCATTATCCACCTGACACTTGGCAGGAATAATTGCTCATCTGAAGTGAAGTCACCAGGAATAATTCCCTCCTGGTGCTGCTGTCTCCAGAGACGCGTCGATAGCAGTGTGACACAGATGTGCTCTCCAGTGCACGACAGGTAGAGCAGGTTCATGCATGAGTCGTCCAGCACGCTTGTTTCGCTCTTAACCAGGAATATTGTGGGATACATCTGCAGGGCTTTATTCACACTCACCGTTTGGATGTTGTATGGAAGTCATGTTGGTTTACTTTCAATAATGGATTTGTGATACATCTATGTTGCAGTAATCCATTTTAACTACATTTTTAATGTGTTTATCTTATAATTATATTTGTTTTCTGACTTAATTGTTTTCTTCTTCACCCTGAGCTGATGCTGTTTTTATTCATTGTACTTTTTAAAGTACAATGTTATTGCTTGAGTAAACTTGTTTTTTTTAATCATTTTAAATCAAATGTGGGCCACATTTTAAACAATGTCGGTTGTGAGGGGTAATCAGACCAAAATATAGAAGACAAAAATCAAATATAAATAGGCCAAAATTATGATTTCTTTAGTTTTTCTTTGACATCATCTTTGTTTTTCCAAATATTTTTTTAATTCATTTCAATTTTTTAAGGGGCAATAAATGCTCACAAATATTATACACTATAGTTGTATTTAGAGACTAGTAATGTGTAATATAAATACATAAAAATAAAATAGTTAGTTTCTACATTATCTCCACATCATGAAGGCCACATGGAAACAGTCAAAGAGCCGCATGTGGTCGCCTTGTTTCTTCCCTTGCTCTGTGTTTTTGATGGAAATCATTAGAAAGTTTTAAATTCCAACCCCAAAAAGGAAAAAACAGTGATGTACTTTATATGAAACATTCAAAAGACTTTTCCAGCAGTCACTTGATCAAAATGATGCCATGTCTCATTTCATCAGTAAATTTGAGACAAATAATATAAAGCAGTTACATTATTGTTTCATGATGCGTCATTTACCTAGAAATCAAACGTGTGATACAAACACCGAATCTCTAAAATCCTAACATTATTCTTATTTTAGTCATAATTATGGAATACCCTACACAGTACAATAATACCTGTAGTGACGATAAATACAACTAAAATAAATAAAGATACATACAGATAGAAGACAACTACATGCATTCAGTCCTGAAATGCATCCTGGGACAAGTCAACATTAGGAGTTATTAATTCAATGCACATTTGTAAGTAGCACCTGTTACACAAGCCATGATTAAAAGTCTGTTAAAAAGCAATAAGTAAAAAAAACAAATGTGATAAGAGAGTAAAATAACTAAACAAAAAAACGAAACAAGTTTGCTAATGGATTTCAATGCAAAGAGAGAAGAGCAGAAATACCCTAATGATGACATCACGCTTTCACACTTCTTGTGTCTTCAATGCGTGAGTCTTTTATTTTCACAGCCGTGACACTCCCTGCAATTGAATGTGCCAATCATCGCTAATATACCAGGCGTGCACCTCTTGTTTGCAGTTCGCACATGTGCCACATGGGGGCACCCATGAACAAGTTACACAAGGTGCAGCAGGATAGAGGCATCAACGGATGATGTCATTTATTTCGAATGCTGCATTTGAGAAGTTGGCAAAAAAAAAATACTACTCTCTTGTTGATAAATGCTGTTGATACACAGCCAATTAAAACCATTGTAATGCCTTGTTTTGTTGTTTGATCCCTTTTTCTTAATTTCTGCCGAGGGCTGGCAAAGTCAGGTATTTTCTTTCTCTGAGCTGCCTTGATGGATTTTCTTGTTCGGAGTAATTATACAAGCTGCGCTGCTGATAATTCTCGAAGTGTAAACACATTCAGCTGGATCTATCGTTGGCACTTTTGCAGATGAGTACACAACATCAATGCCACAGTTGGAATTTTTTTTTCTCAAGCACCAGGTGTCTGCATTAAGTAATATTGCGGAGGTTCTACCAGATGAGATCACACAGATGCATAATGACCCACATTTGGCTTCAAGGCTTTGACACTTAGTGTGTACAGAGCAGACACGACCGAGACATATGAGGCATATTGTATATAATAAACACTATGTATAGTGCTAACCCTGACCCTATCCCATCTATATATATGAATATACATACAGAAAACCAAATATTGGGTTTTAAAACAAATATATATATAAGCAATAATTGAGTTAACTTATGTGTCTATGCATGTGACTGAAATGACAATCTGTCGATGCAGAAACCTTGAAATACCCAGACTTTATTCATTCAACTGAGCTTGAAAAATGACATTGAACAAGTGTTCAAGTTACCTGTTGAAAAATATCTTATATTTATTTCTGGAAATTTGTGGTTTTGGAGAATCAAAATCAGAACCAGAAAACTTTTAGGGTTTAACTTTTCTAGGGTTGTAAATATAACAATTTGTTTGTTTGTCATTACATAATATAAAATTAATTAATCAAATTAAATTTAAAGAGATTCATTAAATATTTCCCCTCGCGGGACTAATAAGGGATTCTAAAAACAATTAAAAATAAAACAGTATAAATAAAATAAGATACATTATCATGAAAGTAAATATAAATAAATGCTTCATAAAAATAAAATATATGACTTTTATTAAACAATAATCATGGACATCAGACATGTATAAAATAAACCATAAAGGAAGTACTGTATATAACTATGACTCATATTATCATGGAGTTCATTCTATTTATGTGTCACATGTGTCATTGTTGCTGCTCTCTTCCAAACACTGGCGTGTGAAGGGCAGCCAGCATAAGAACCTTAGATTAGTCGTGATGCCACATTCATTGGACTGGTTTGTGAACATAAAGCCCTCGTTTGTGTCGACATATCCTCCACGTTCATGTAACTCCCGCTCCACGCAGTCTGTGATCAGCAGCACCTTTTTCCTCCGAGGCATGGTCTTTTATTAGCAGGCAATGCAGACTTGTCCAGATTCAGCACCTCCTTTGTGGACAGCGCCCGACTGCCCGCTTTGTTCCTGCATCTGCACTTGTGTGTGAGAGTTTGAAAAAATCTGAGGAAGAGAGGCGAAGAACAAGAGGATTAGCTTCACGAGCTGTGGCACCATCGCTCTTGATCAGTTTCACCGTGGAAGGAAAAAAAAGAAAAAAGTACATCAATCAATTCCTTTTTAAAAAGCTTCAACAACTTTCTTTAACGGCGTGTAGCTCCATGAATGGATTTCCAAACATGGAGTAAAAAAGGACAAGAGAGAGTGGGGGAAAGGAGATTCCACACAGAAGCCAGAACATAAATGGAAAACTGTGCTTTCGTTTTATTTCTGCTTATTGAAGTCCACACAGGGGAGCGGATTGAAAAATACAGAAGTGAGAGAGTGTGGAGAGGTGGTGAAAGGAATCAGAGCTGGGGGACATCGCTTCAATCCCAGCTATTCTGCTTAAATAGGCTCTTCCTCTGCATTGCACTCAGGCTCCAGCGATTCGCTATGTGAATGCTGCCCATTTGCATAGCCACTCTCCCTGCTAGTTCCTGGCTGGCTGTTCAGGCTCCCCCTCCCTCGCTCCTCTCCTCCTTCCTCTCCTCCTCCTCCTCCTCCACTTCTCTCCCTGAGTCCTCTTGCGCACATCTTCTGGAGCAGTGTTGCCGCTGCCCGAGTGTGCGCGCGAGCGAGCCCCCCTTGCCTCGGGCTTTTTTTTTTTCCCCACCTCCCAGGTGCCGCCGTTGATGGCGCTCGGAACAGTTGGGTTCACAGATCTCTAGATGGAGAACGGGTGCACAACTTGGCACAACTTACAGGTGCGGGCGAAGCGACTCGTGCGACTTGCTGCAGCTGTCCGACTCGTGCAACTGCACCTTGGATTTTGGACTGTGGACTATGGGTCTACGTCGCTGGACACCCTTTAAGAGTGCAGGAGGAGAGGAAGAGGAAACTTAGATCATCTGTTTCACCCCCCGCCCCCCTATTAAGGACTGGGTTCAAGTCTTTATTCTCCTTATGTGGAATATTTTTCTCCAAGACAAATACACCTGATGTGTCGAGGGTCGGCTTCAGGAGAAACAAGAGTTAGAGCAGCAGTGTTTCGATGATGATTCATGCTACTTTCTCATCTACATGGGTGCTGCTACGGATTCCCTAAGTGGAGATCAAGGCTGGTGACATTTTGCGAGGCGTCCCCCCCCGACTGCTTCTAGGATCTTTCCCTCTCTTTCGGAATAAACAGTGATATCATGAAGAGCGTGGTCGAGCAGGCTCACTGAAGTTCCGTCCACAGAACTGAAGCCTCAACTTGAGGGGAAGATGCCCGGAGTCTGCAGGACAACGGTTTCCCTCCTGAGGCCCTTAGCCGAGCCTTTAAACTGGAATTCCGCTTCCCTTTTCTACCTGGCCTTGTGGATCTCTGCACTGGTTCGGGGGTTTGCGACGGGGTCGGACACGGAACCCGTGGAGACCCTACACAACATCCATCTCTCCCATGGAAACAAGCGACACCACAATGTGCCTATTGCTATCCACAGATCACCTGCATCCCTAAGAGCCGGGCACAGTGAGTAGTCGGATGTCCTTGCTGGTCTGTGAAAGACAATAATATGACCCTATATGACCCTGAATACAACAGTCACAAATGACAGACTAGTGAATGGGAAAAAGAAAAAATCAACTAAGCCTAAATACATCCCCTTATTTTCTGTCTCAGCAAAGTGCCCTCTGTCTCCATGTCTGAGATTAGCCATATCCATATCTCCAGATGCTCCACTGTGTGCAGATTAGACAGGCTTATCACATTGTGTAGCTCCTTGTTGCCCCTGGGTCTTTAAAATGAAACGCAAAAGTTGTGTTGCTTCCAGTTCTACTGGGCCATGATCCACTTCTGGCCCCCACCCAGTCTGGAACAATGCTTTTTTTTTTCTTTCAAACGTATGCAAGGATATTACAAGTTTTTATTAGCAGAGTGAAAGGCAAGATGATGCAACTATGTGCAGTCGTCATGCTCCAATAAACATAATTTGTTTTGCTTTTTCAATGTTCATGTGGCAGACAAGGATTACTATTAAAGTTGAATTAAGATGGTGAGAAAAAAATGTGCTTCTGCAACATAATCAACATGTCACTTTCTCCATGGATTTAACTTGACAGTTTAGATACAATTTAAAATGAAAATCTTATATACCTTTGGACCAAATGTTTTCACTCTATTGTACTCTATTTTAGTCTTTTAGCTAGCAGGCCAGAGAACAAGTGACAAACTGTACCAGGGAGAGCAGTTTAAAAAAAAAAAAAACGAGTTAAAAACTACTTGTATTCCAACCACTATCTATTAACTACACTGTGTTCGTTTTGTGAGATTCCAGCCCTTGCACTGCTCTGGATGATGTAGTGCATAACATCACAGTAATTATCAATTGAAAATGGCTATGAATTTTTAAAGAGGGTATTTTCATGGGCTTTTGAAATGCTATTGGAGCCTAGTGGAGCCCATTCTCTCATTTTCTTTCTAATATAATTCAATGTACATTTCAAAGTATGGACATTTGGATCAGCAGTCGAGGGCCCCGGGGCTCAAAGTGAGATTTAAAGGGTCTCGGTCTTTGCCGGGCAAGAGGATCTGAGTACTTTGAAATATAAGTCTTGTCAGCAAAATACAAGTTTTTAGATGTTTCATGTTGTTCACGTAAATTTTAAGGACAGGACTAGTTAAGAAAATGTAATGGGGGATCCTGCCTCTTCTTAAAATATATACATCCTTCTCAAATATTCCAAAATGATTTCACTTTTTTATAACTTTATTTCATGATGTGGTTTTCGTGGAACACTTCTCTAGTGCTGCGAAGTTAGACATACTTTCCTGGAACACAAATCTCATTCCCAGAGTTGAAACAATTCAAGTGAATGTTTATTTATTTTTTTAAGTTCATATACACAATGTTAAAAAGGCAGTTTTTACTGTTCCTGATTCATAACTACCTTTTTCTTTTACTAAGCAATTCAAAGTTAGTAGCAATTTCATTATCGAGGATTTTGAAGGTTAAAAATAAATTTTTAAAACATGACATTGTACAAAAGTTTTCATCTCAGCCCAGTGTAAAGCTTAAAGGTTACATTTGAAATTAAATTAAAAATAACTTAAAAATGGAGCAGGATAACTCCAGTTAAAGGTCACCTTTAGCATCCCTTAACTCCTATTATTAAATAAAATTGACAATATCATCATTAAAAAACCTGTGTTATACGGCAGACAAATGCTCAGGCTAATGTTTACGATAGATTTTCCATCAAATCTCAACCTGTCATACAGCTTGTTTCTTTCAAACAATTCTGAAAGCTCCATTGCGAAAGTAGGCCACAGCATGGATCACAGGGTAGAGACGACCTGCATGAACAAGGGAGGCGATGCATCCTCAGTGATGGTGGGAGTGATGGGAGGTTTTCTGGCCTACTGAGACATGAACGCAGGCAATTAAGCCACTCCGCTGTGACCTGTCTGGACTGGACAACACTCAGCGGGCCTCCTATTCTCCCCGAGGACCCCGAGGGCAAAATCTGCTTTTTGGCGGTTCCATTGACTTAATATAAGAATTGTGGCCTGAAGGAAGTCGTATCACTGGGTCGTAATGGAAGATTTTGGGGAGTACAAAGGCCCATGAATGTAAAATCATTTGCTCTTCATCATAAAAATGGAATGTTGCCTTCCAATATATCCGGCTCGAGACCCGTGTTTTTATGACCCAAAAGCTGAAGAGTTTGTCGTGCAGCATTTTGTTTTATCTTTTTGGCTCCTTTTCTTCACTCCAGCAAATTGTTATTTCCCTCTTTTCCACTCTCACAGTATTTCAGTCCCACATGCTTATTGATCCATGAGATTATCCGATTATTCCCAGTTTTTATTAACCCTTCACTTCTTCTTTTATATCAAGAACGGTTATAGTCATGTCATTGCCTTACGTTTACAATTAAAACCTACTTTTCCTTCCCAATTAATCTGTCAATATAATATTATTAGTTAGATATTGTGCCTCAATATAAAGAGCTACTTTTAACTTTTGTTCATGTATCTATGGATTTACAATGTATAGGAATAAAGTATTATCTACTTGAAGTATCTAAAAATCATGCTTAATAACTTTTTGATATCCCTATTAACTATCATTTGAAAAAATTAAATTTATTGGGCTTTTTTCCTAATTTAATGCAACAATTTGTAAATTAGAATGTAAAGATTAAACTAGATACTGACTCATTTCATATACAAATATACATGTTGCAGGTGACAACTTAAGTTCTACAGCATTGCAGTGACACTGTTCTGACACTAGGGGAGTCAGAACCAATGTTTTCAAGCCTACAGTCCATATTGATGCTTTAAAGCTTCTCAAAGTTTTTTTTTTTTTTTTGAGTAGTTTTAATTGTATATTATTGAAGCAATCAATTGCTTTTGTTGGTGCATTCAAAGAGGCAGAGTGTAAACGTTGACATTTTTGAAGTTCACCAGCAGATCCTGGGCCAGTTTTTTGTCCCTTAGAAAGTCAATTATCTGCCACGTCTTTAAAATAATGCTATGTTTGTTGTTAATATTGGGTTTAGGGATTTGTGAGCCCTATGTGCCCTTGGTTTATTTAAACTAGGCCAAATAAATATTAGATAGATTAGATAGATAGATAGATTAGATTAGATTAGATTAGATTGGATGGATGGATGGATGGATGGATGGATGGATGGATGGATGGATGGATAGATGGATGGATGCAACAAAAAGACAAATGTAAAATGAAAACAAATCTAAGTATAAAGAACATACATAAAATAAAAATAACACAAGGAAAGGATACAAATATTAAAAGCAATTGTATTAACCATTTTATTATCCGCACCACTGAGCTCAAAAATCATGACTTGTGAGTGTTATATATATATATATATACATTGTATTATCCACACCACTGAGCTCAAAAATCATGATTTGTGAGTTTCATATATATATATACATTTTATTATCCACATCACTGAGCTCAAAAATCATGATATATATATTTTTTTATTTGCGGTTTCATCATTCATTTCATTGCTAAATGTATGAATTGTAAAAAATATATAGTTTTTATTAAGCACTCTAACAGAAGTATCTCAAAAAAAAAAATACAAATTGGACTTATTGACTGGAATGATCTGTGTCCTGAATCATGTCAGAGAATTTCTCTATTGAAAAAAAGTACTTGGCAAAATCTATACATTTTTAAGTTGAGGAGAAACCTCAACCAAAAAACAAAACAATTCAACTCAAAATAAGTTGTTATTCACCTGATAATTATTCCTGCATGTGTTGGGTAGATGGTAACAAACACATTATGTTATACAGCATCAGCATTTTTCTGGGGAAGAAATGTTTCCATAGGGGTGTTCTTGAATGTCTGTCATTGATTTATGTGGAGAGAAAGAGAAAATTACCATGGTCAGGATGTATGAAATTGAGTTGGAGTGTGATGCATTGTTTGTTTAGGGCGACCAGTAATGAGGTTCAGACAGTATCAACTCTTAGTAGCAGACGATCCATTCATCACGAAAATACTCCCAGAGGTGATAGTCTTCTTTGCAGCGATGGATATGATACTGGATATGTTGGATAACTAGGTTATTTTTGCGGCTGTCTGCTCTTCTTACTCAATGAGTCCTGATGGATGAGGGGAACACACTTGTGCGGAAGGTGTTCCGTCATTCGAGCAGGGAATTCTAAAAGCTTTTAATAATAGCATTTTTCATTATTCTTAGTGTCTTGTCTCTACTTACGCCTCCAAAATAGTACTCACACGCACCTTCTCTACTACTACTTGTTTATGTAATATCATCTGTCATAACCCACGGGCACAGTCAGCGACAGTCAACCTAGAACTTTGTCTGAATATGTGGAGCAGATTAAAATTCATGCTATAAAATGAGATGGAATGGATCGAAGTAGAAATGGACTGTAATATTATGGAACTAGATCAGTGCCATCGGAATATTGAATAGTGCAATTTAAAATGTCGTATTGAATGTTGTATTTTATTTAACCGTCAATTATCAATTATTCAATTGTAAAAGTAGAATATTTTACAAATTGATTAACTTGTTTCACACATTACAATTTTTAGCCTTTTAAATACAATTAATAAAAAACTATCAAAGCCTTTAAATCCAATATAAATGTTGATATAACAGTTCAACCGCACAGAACCTAAAGAGTACCAAGCTAATTGATCATACCACCAGCCAAAAAAAACGATATTTACTCTTTTTTAGACTGACCTTGTATCTGGTGAGAGCGAGATTCTTTTTGAATTTAAAATGCTTCAAATGTTTTTATATTGAATTTAAAAAGATATTGCATCAAGCACATTCATTTTTTAATTATTGGAATTAGAATATGAAACTCTGTGTAAGAAAAACAACTAAAAAACAGTTGATTAAAAAAGATCTTTGATATACATTTTTTTATTCAGTTGCATAAAAGCAGAAAACAAGTTATCATTCATAAAAAATATATTCAACCTTTTTAATATACAAATTATTAAATTCAAATAATAAAAAAAAATAATTGAACACTACAACAGTTCAATATTCTGATGGCACTGATATACTTACAAATAGAAAGATACAAAAAGAGAATAAATAGAAAAGGTTTGTATATTCCAGGCTCCTTCAATAGTAAAAAGCATTTTTTTAATTTTTCAACCTTCATCTTGTGATTTATTAACGTAAGGTGTTGAATGAAACCAATTTCTTTTTTAGGTGTATATATATATGACTCAAAATATTTAAAAAAAAAGTGCAAGTGTAAAACTAAAATCCGACGAGTGAAGCAATCTCGGTGGTGAAGATTGATTCCAGAGAATTTCATCGCCTCGACTGGACTGTGGAAGCTTCAATGTAGAGGCCACTTGCTGCAGGTAAAAATAGGTTGTGGGAAAATAAATTCAAATGACATCCGAGACACCAGAGAAAGTAGAGAATAAAAAGGAGAACAGGGATAGTGGCTGTTCTCTGACGCCGCTTCCAGTGTGTTGCCGTCTTGTATAATGTAATTACTCCCATGTCTCCGAGCTGATGTCATTTTGTGATAGTGTGAAGATGACAGTATCTCAGCTTCTCCGAGGCAGTGGGGACGATAGCTGCCCAGATAAGAATCCGAGTACATGTTCCTCAGCTCTAAAGGGAGCATCGGCTGTTATTGACCCACAGATGATACTGCTGTTCTTCCTTTTTTTTTTCATTTATTGCATTGAGCAAACCCGTCCGTGTGTTCTCAAGCAATTTACCAACCAATATTTTTTAGGGTCCATATCTGCTTGCACTGCTTTATCTCTCGCACAAAAGTGACTTACCCACCCCCCATGCACTCGCTGGAAACCCACTCAAGCGGACATAGTGGTCAGCTTTTGTTGCCTGGAGTGGTCTGCGTGGCTTTGTTGGTGACCGTGCTTTGGTTGGCATGAAAGGAAATGAGACCTGACTGTGCGTGCGGTGGCCTCGGCTGAGTAATGTGTCCGGTTCTACTTTGGAGACCTGGACGATGGAGTTAAAAGACCCTCAACTTCCTTTGGTCTGACTCAAGGGGATGTCTGTGCCCCTTAAATGTGCACGTCTCGTCTTACTTTGTTGTTGTTTTTTTTTTTTTCTAGTATTTTTCTCGTTTGTTTGACTTACCCACGAGGCTCTTGTGTGATTCACCATCGAGACTTTTGCCTTCTTCAGAAAGAAACCTGCAACTGCAGTGGTTCAGTCTAAAGCAATTATCATGAGCACGAAGATATGATAGTTTGACCTTGTGTTCTACTGAAATGTTGATTTTGGTTGTCTTTTCCTTGGCTTTCTCTTTTCTTTTACCATACGATCTTACTATTTCTGAGCTTTATATTGTATGCTTTTTCTATTGTACTTGCTCATGGATGGATCTCCCAGGCAGATACTGAGGCATCAAGTAGTAGTACCAAACTAGTTGGAAAATTAGTTTTGAAAGTCTCTGTAATCCAGTTGGATAATTTTATACCGTGATACTAAAATGTTAATACCTGTCATGATTGATAATTAATCCCTTTACCCCCATGTAGTACCTCTTGATATAACATTTTTTCCAAGTTTGCTTAATTTTTTTGTTAAAGAAAAGGTAAATTTGCTTTAAAAACATAATTTGATAGCAAAAAGGCTGTCCCAAAAATGGAGTCTAGCAAATGTATTAAATGTAAAATAAAATAAATAATGTAATATCTTGGGTCTTCTTTGTTTGTCACTGTGTTCTCTTGGCCTTTTCAATTATCTAAATTTTAATGTATTTTTAACAGTGTATTGTTCTATTGTTTAGGGGTTTGTGAAAAGGTGCTTTACAATTATAACTTACTTAAGTAACTCAAAACATGGCAAGACAGCAAAGGGATCATGTTCAATAAATAAACTATTTTGCTGACTTTAAATCAGTATTGTAGTTAGTATTGATGGGTTGATGAAGCAGTCGGTAGTGAACACACTGTATCGTGATACATCGTCTTTATTTTCAAAGGCCACTAGATGGCACTCTCTGCTTTTTAATATTTGGCTGTAATCTACTAAATTAATAAAACCTTGCATCATTATCAAACTTAAGAGTGGTGGCTTTTTAAAATAAACTGTATCATGATACACTGGATTTACTACACAGCTGTTTCATGAAGCATCATAAAACCACAACTAATAACAACGTTTTATTTAGTTTTGGAGGGATTGAATATTTGTAATGCTTTAAAGATGACTTATTTATCTTTGATGAGGTTTGTTTATGCTGTTGAAATATATTTTCCTTTTAACACATGAGAAATATATACATATTTATAAACACAAAAGGGCACTTTAGCAAGATAAAGCACGCCAGAGCATGTCAGGGTGTTTAAGATGCTAATAATATACATTGGATGGTAAACTTCTCTCTCTCCTGTCGCCATCAATTTTCAAACATTAAGGCAGAATACAAATGAGTGCATTTAAATAAATAAAGTAGAGATCATAGACACAAGGCCAACATTTTTATCTAATCTGAAATGAGGTCATTCACCCGCAGGAAGATTCAGTCTCCGTCGCCATAATGAGGCATCAGCTATGAAGTCTTTAAACACACACTTTTCCTCACCGTGGCTTGCCGCGCACACACACAATGAACCACATGCTCATGAATCATCTTTCAAGTCTTTGATCACATCCCGTCATTGTCGGGCGCCAGCTTGTGAACGTGAGTCGTTTTTTTTTTTCCGTTTTTTTTCGAAGCAATATGCAAATGTGCGCACAAAGTTTCAATTTTAGTCGCTAATGATTGGCTCAAATATGGAGTGGGGGCAGTGATGGTTATCGTCCTGACAGCTCCTGTAATGTGTGGGGGGAAAAAAAGCGCCCAATGGTTTGAAACGGCAAACTCATTGCACCTGTGAAGACATAATAATTGGTTCTGAGAAAGGTCAAAGGAGAGGATAGTGGTTGGAATCTTTTCTCTTTCCGCTGGAAGCTTTCGGGCGAGAAAGGGCTTCTGCGGCAGTTACTCAAAATGCATGATTTCCATTGATCACCCAATCAATGTGGAATCTGCTTAAACTTCAGATGGGATGGCATTAGAAAAAAACCAAACCTCATGTGAATAAACAGATTGACATTGTTATTGTTCTTTGACGTAGTTCATCTCGATGGCAACCCAAGGTGAGCAAGGTGTTTTTTTTTTCTTTTTTAAGAGTCATGAGTAACAATTGCATGTCAAAACTATTCTCTTTTTCCGCGGCTTACAATTCCTCACCTGCTGCAGAGTGGCCACAGAAAGAAAGCTGCACCCTAATCCACCCTAATAGGATTGTGTGGGATTTCACCTTTCTCATTGCTCCCTCCATCTTAGTGAGCCTTCGGCCTGCTGGCAAACACTGATAAAAACATGCCTGCCCGAACACCGTTGTACAAGCCTGTATTATTATGCATATATTTCACGATAATAGTGTCACAAAACCGCCCTGTGTACCTGCCTTCTCCCTCCAATGTATTTGTGTATTGATGGAAGATAGATGGTATCTGTGCTGTGTAGAGCGGGAGTGCAGTTTTCCTACTGTGCCCCTACATTGGATTTCAATTACAGGGAGGGCAGTGCTGCAGCAAACAAAACACCAGCAGGTGTAATGAAAGAAAAAGTCCCCTTCCCTTTCAAGCTCCCTAAATCATCCGAATCAACCCCACATATTTGCTCTCATCTAATATATCAGCTTTTCAAATGTGAGCTAACAACTTCATCATATTCCATAAATGGAAGCATTATTGGTCGGTCAGGACCTTGTGCCGAGTTTTGTACTTGTTCTCTTTAGCTAAATGCTAACATCGTACTATAGATAAACAGTGTAATTGCTTTTAAATGTTATAAAAGCATTCATACAACATCGTGCTATGGAAAGTGTTGCAGTTACTAAAGACCTTGAGGAGCATTTGTTAAGAGACGACATATATTCTTGTGATAGCGAGTTACAATTCCTGTAGTACAATATTTACACCTGGCTCGCCGTATATAGCCTATGACAACATTAAGAGATGCTATATGGGTCGACGATAAAACGTCCAGATAATAAAAAGCCAAATAAAAAACAAGCAGATCCTCTCTATTTTTTACCAGCAATCTCTGCTTCACAGCTTCCATTGAGCAGTCCATTGTGGTATTGTTTGGTGTAAAGGAGCAACACAAAAATCGTACATTGAAGTAAAACCCCCCCTTTTCAGCATATATCATATACGAGGCTAATTATCCTGCTATTTCTAAGTAAGGGTAGCCTGTTATAATGTGAATATGAGGCCTCATGAAACAGCTCATTAGGTATCATGATACAATGTCTTAATGTTGAATGGCCACTAGATGTCACTCCTGTTTCAAATTGTTTTTAATGAATAAGTAGATCTGAGCCAAATATTATAAAGCAGGGAGTGCCATCTAATGGCCTTTTTTAAATGAATACACTGTATAGGGTGGTCACGATGCCAAAATGACAATAGTCGATTCCAATAGTACATTGGCAGTACATTTTCTTGATACTTATGATACTGGGATCAAAAAATAAATCCTTAACTTTTAAGTACACAACTTTTATAATAATAATAACAAAATCAACAACTATTTTTTCTTATAAATGTGCAAATAAACAACAAACTCGTAAGGAAAAGCGTTATATAAATACAAATTACTTACTTACTTATTATTATACATTCTTTGCCTTTAAAAGAATCATGTTATTGGCTGCAGTTTTCTTGCTTCTTGTCAGTGTCATCTGACTGATACTGTTAAGGAAAGGGGAAAAAATAATGTGATCTATTTCAAATAAGATGATCTCAGCAACACTCAAGAAGCATAATGTAAAATTACGTAACAGTATTGTCACTTTGCATTAGCCATCAAAGGAATGTAAGGTAGTATACATGTGTGTGTCTGTAGTGAGTGTAGCTGTAGTGAGGTGTATCTCACACAAATAACGTGTGTGTTTGTTTAAGTGACGGAAGTTATTGAAATATGGGCGAGCGAGAGGTTACGAAAGAAGAGTTGATTATGACACAATAATAGGCTTCACTCCTCCTTCTGCCAGCTATAATCATGTCCCCATTTTTTTATACGATGAGTCCCTCGAAGGTGGACACTTCTGGGATTGACAACGTGCAGTGACACTCCTTGATGCTTTACCAATCACAGCAGAGTAGGCATGGTCATATAATGTAATGTAAATATTTCAATGAAAAGAGAGTTTTGTACAAACAGACCCATACTGATGAGTACAATAGAGGTCCACGATCAGTTTAAGAAACAACTAAATATCTTCCTTTAAATTGCCTTAAAAAAAACCCCCACAGAAACAGCCATTTTTTTTTGCAAAAGTTTAATTTGTTTATGTGGTAAAATATCCGCTCTATTTCATTCTGAAGTGCCTTTGTGTAAAAAGACGATTTATGCTGATGCAGGCTGGGGTGCATCTGCTGAGGGACAGTCTGGAATTGTCTCCGGTCTCAGATCACAGATCTGGCTTCGGACCGGCTTCTCTGCAGCCCTTCCACAGTGTAATTATCCAGCACACTTGTCTTCTCCAGTAATTAGAACTGCAGTCACACTCCACATCTGTTGGCTCCCTAATATAGAAAACAACAGCTTCTAGAGACCATTTGGCTTCTTCTGATGTTTGTTCTTAGCGTCAAACACAAACACATCACAGACCCACACACACACAGAGGTCTGATGGAGGGAAATCACTCAAACATTCTTTTAAGTGGAAATGAATATGCAGAGAATCGGCTTCTAATTGATTTAGCAACGAAGGGATCTGTGATTGCTGCAATATTTAACGCGGCGTACAAAAGAAAGCCTGATCAACAAATTGCTGGAAAAAACAAAATGGCTGACCTAAACGACAGAGAGGGAGAGTTGTGTCTGCAAGGGAAATGAGGCAAGTGATGATGAGGGAGTAAATTAGAAGCTGTCGATACTGTGGGACACCTCTATCAGAGCCAAGGCTCTTGGCTAGGGATGCAGATATGCAGCTGGTCGGACTAACAAAGGACTCGTTTGGTGTATTTCTCTGTTTAGACACTGAGTCTTGTCAGCTCTCCGAAGATGGACCATGCTTGATAGCGGTACATGCATCACTTTGAGCTTAGGTGAGGGGAGTACGGCTTCAGAAGAACGCATGGCTGGGCTTTCAGATGCTGCCTGCCCAGGGGCTGAGCTAAACCGTACAGAGCAGAAAGGAGAGAAGATGGTCAGTTCCTTGTCTCTGAAACTACAACATGAAACTGTCTTATCTCCTTTGAGCACTGAAGGTGTAGAAACAAAAGGCTTTTATGGACTCATAGTGCACATCTATCAAGGCATTGCATGCATTACATGTTGCGTAGTTTAAATAAATAATATAATATAGGTTTTATTTTATGATTATCCCAAATAAAAAATATATACATCACTTTTCATTAACAGGACACAATATCTATCATTACATTGAGGTGTATATGTTGTTGTATTTAACAATTGCAGTGTTGTCATATTGTAAAGTGTAATTACAATGTATTATGATTATTGATTCAGCCTCTATTGGCCTTTGGCCTAAACAGACCTTTAAGAACAGCTAAGGTAGGAGAATTTAGTCAGGTACTTAAAATTCCATTCACACTCTGATAATTGAAACAAATTAATGTAATACTTGGAGGAAACTTTTTAGATTACAGCATATGTAAAAGTTGGCCTTTTAATGCATCTCTGGTCTATCATGGCTTTATTAACTGCTTTGGTCTTAAATGTAACTGAATCAAATTTCTGCTAAATTAACATTAAATTCTCTGCATATTTGAAATACATAAGATACTTGTTGTGGGCAAACCATTAGGTGAAGGTTCTGACTGGAGAGAAACTGTGTCATTGGTGGATCGTATGCTTTCTTTAAGCATTTAATCTGTGAAGGATGCAACAAACATCCCACATCTTTTAGCTTGCTACTATATACTAGTGATGAGTTGATGAGGCTAAGCACAGCTAAAACAGCTGTGTATAGAAGGAAACTCATCATGATACAGTGTCTTCATTTTGGAAGTCCACGAGATAGGACTCTATCATTTATGATACTTGGCCAAAAAAATCACTAATGCAATGTAACCTAGAGTCATTGTCGTTATAGTACCTTCTAATGTCCTTTCAATGAAAACAATATATCATGATACAGTGTCTTTACGACATACCTGTTTTATGAGGCCCATGACTAGTGTTTTATCTTATTTTCTTTATGATATTTTCACAGAAAATGAAATATATCAACCTGCTAATCATACATAAAACTTCCTCTTATCTGCATCTGCTTACCTTAACATAACATTTGGGTTTATAACTTTTTTTGGATGAACAATGGATCTCTAGGAAACCACATCTTAAAGACAGATGTCATAATAATAATACAAATAATAATAATACATTTTACTTGAGTGTGCACCGTTTAATATATTGTAAATATCTTTTCTAAAATACTGTCACAAACAACTGTAATGTCAATGAGTACAGCATGTGCTTGGCTTCCCAAAAACTAAACTTGAAAAATGAATCTATTGAATATTTTTTTGTATGTCATTGGTTGATAAGGCCTGGTGAATCAGATGTGTAGTATTAACACTTTATCATAGTGATGGGCTGATGAAGCTTCATGAAGCAGTGTCATGTTGTTTAGAGGTCAGTAGGTGGCGCCAGCAGTTAAAAAATGATGACGTTTCATTGGAAAATAGTCCAGAGACTGTCATCTAGTGGGCCCTGAAAATATTGACACTGCTTCATGAAGCTTCATCAGACCATCACCGCAGTATCATGATAAAGTGTTGTCATTTTTAAAGGCCACTAGTTGGTACTCAAAGTTTGACAGGTTTCATTATATTAGTAGATTAAAGCCCAATTTTACAAAGCAGAGAGTGGCCTTTCAAATTGATGAAAATGTATCATGACACACTGTCTTCATTTTGAAATGCCACTAGATGGCACTCTAAATTTACAAAATATATCCCAGTTTTCATTGAATATGAGAATAAAACCCCAATACAACAAAAAAAACAGTTCTATCCAGTGGCCTTTCAAAATGACGACGTTGTATCAACACATAAAAGTGTTTTCCTTTGAGATTCCGTGCACATTTTCAGTAAACAACGTGTCAAGTTTGCTGCTCCAGTTAAGTTAAAGAATCCAAAATGTAATAAGGATGACCAATTGAAGGAGCAGGCGGCTCTGCCCCACATTAGGTCTCCCCTTAATTTAATTACATAAAATTAGCAAAGCCAAGAGTGAGACGGGCAGAGAGAAGGCAAAGAGGATTAACACTGTGCTCAGCTTATGAAGCCAGGTTGGACGCTGTCAGCTGTCTTATGTGCAATAATGCTGCTGTTGGATTTTCTTCATTAGAAAGGCTTACTGGTCTTAGGTCACTTGATACTGTTAAAACAAGACCGTGGAAGAGAACTAATGGAACTATAGTGTGAAATATAGAGTCGTTTTATTTGTATATATAATTTAATTAATGTGAATAATTATATAATAAAATATGAAAGCATGCAGCCGTGACCATTATATTGCTGTTTCACCAGTTTTGAAACATTACATACACCTGATACACGCTGGACCCATCAGTGAAGATGAAGTCTCAGTCCAGCGAAGTGTAAAAGTTCATATTGATTGTGTTGCATATCTGCCAATACTCACAGACTTATTAAGACAACCCAAAGTAAGCAGGCTGTCGGCGGTCGGCCTTGATTTAGTGGCCGTATCCTCGTGCTTTCTGCTGACTGCAAAAGAGAATAGCTCAGCTCCAGCTCTCTGATAAAGACTGAAGGGGAATTTATCACCTAAAATACCAGGGTGGAAGCAAAGCTGAGGGTGCCGAGAATGGATGTCGGGGGGGGCGGCTAGGTCCATTGCACAAGTAAAGAAGATATATATTGGAGATTTCTACTTTTCTTTTTTAGTTTCCGTTCAACGTCGGTATAGTCAAAGATGTGAATTAAATTATACCTAATAGCATTTTTCCTCTTTTTTTTTTCTCATAACCCGCTCAACTCCCTATCGATGTGCATCCATAGATTTCTTTTAATTTCCCAAAGGGCTGCTCACATACCATTACAGATGGAGTATTACCTTTCACCTTTGAAACATGGCTCGAATGGTCGAGCGTGCACATGTAGTGACGGAACAATGAAAAGATATCGAAATGGAGATTGGGTGGGGAACCAGTGAAAGGGAGCTACAGGGACCTTTTCAGACACCACTCTAGCCTCACTTTTCAGCTCTAACTGCACTTCTGGAATTTATATATTTGCTTCACCGGAGGCTACTGCAGCATCTTATTCCTAACAATGAAAATGTTTCAACATAATCCAACAGAAACATATTGTACTTTTTTCAGTGGGCAGGAGGATAGAACAGTGAAATGTACTAAATGTTTTAATTGAGGAGATGTTGTCCAACACATTGATGGAAATATTTAGGGTTTTTGAATCTGTATCACCCCTCAATCTTCTACAGGGTATGTTGGTTACCCTTCAGTGAGAAGTGAAGGAAAGAACAGGATAAGTCATCAGACTTATCTGCCCTATGCCTAGTGCTAGTAGCATTCCCATCTTAATTCATGGATATATACATAGTACATAAGGATTTTCTAAATGAACCTATAAATGTGATTGTTTTTTTAATCTTTCTATAAAATACTTGCTTTGACTTCAAAACTCTCCAGGTTGGAGCAACTGTTGGCAACTGTTACATGTGTCCACTACTGTACTAACGCAATTCTATTTATATGCCCATTGAATTTTGATATACAGTACATCCCAAATATTTGGACAAACCTTCTGGGCTCATTCAAAGTTTCAGCAATTTTTCGGACCGACTTCTAATTTCTTAAAGTAATTTTTCTCTTTATTTTAGCAGATTGGTTCTTGCCATAATGTTAATTATAAGGCTGTCCAATAGGGCTGTATCAACCTGATATATACACACAACACTAATGCTCCAAACACCATTAATAAGGTGATAAATCCCACTGTGTATCTTAAAAGAGTAAAGTAAAAAAAAAAACATGTCAGGTGACTATATTTTGTCATCAGAGAAAAAGTTGGCTACGTTGAAAAAACTAGACCATAAATAGGTTTTTAATTCATTTGTTTGTTAAGTACATACTTCCACATGTGTCCATTCATAGTTTTAAAGCATACATTGAGAATATATTGTGTAAATAATCATGAAAATTAAGAAAAATGATTGGGGAGAATGTTTTTCCAATCCTTTGTCTTGTTCTGTATATTTCTTTTTGTTTTAATCTCATATATACGGTATATTTTTTCCAAGCAAAAACATGCAAAGCACAGGCAGTGACCTTTCATGGTAGACCAAACACATGGACATTTATTAATCCATGGATGGATGAAGAGAAAGTATTTGGCAGCGTTTCAATCGTAAGATAAAGTGGTTTCTATAGCACAAAGCTCTGAGGAAACAGTCCTGCATTCACATTACATATTAATATTTAAAGGTAAAACAATATGAGTAACAAACTAAATTACTTTTTTACAAAACTATCAATAAATATAATTATTCTAGGAAATTCTCTTTGACTTCTTCCTATTCGGTTCACCCGGAAAATAAGGGGGGATAAAGGGATTGAAGAAAGACAAAACATTGATGCAATTGATCCTTAAATGTTCCCCGTGGTTCAGAATCCAAGGTCATTGATCAGGCGTAGCCCCTTTAGCAGATATCGTCGGTCATGATTGGACAGCAGTGGCCTCTTAAATTGTGCTAATGATTTTGGTGGACAGTGAAATGGTAATCCGATAAGACTCATTAAACCCTTTTTAATTGTTTACCCCGGAGGACAGTCTGAAAGTGATGTCTGTCTTAAGAGTGCGCCTTGATCGTCACAGGTAACCTTGTGTACCACGGTTAAAAAATAATTCACATCTTACCACAAACAATAATAGAAAAGTATTTCATTATCATATTTAATTACAAAATAATTCAAAGTATTTTTAATACTTGGGTCTGAATAAATCAAATGAATGAATCAAACGAAATCCGGGACTGACGCATTCGATTATATTCCGTAGGATTCAGTAAATGATGGAAGCTGGAGAGCTCCATTGTAAAACACCTTGGCTAATCTATTTTTGTACTGCAGTCATTACAGGAAGCCTTGGCAGCAAATAGAAAGATGTGCAAGTGTTGGCCGCTGACAGAAAGCAGATCCATAATGTCATCTCCTCTTTTCATATTTCCATCACAAGTATGTAATTATAATTGGATTCTTCCCCAGTTTCTCGGCAGAAGTAGTAATATGAGGCTCGCTCTGTCGACTGGGATCGAGGTCAAAGGAAAGACAGACTTGATTCTGAATTATTTTCTCGCCCTTGGTTTGCGTGTGATGCAGGTTGTCAGAAATATATACTCAAATGACATTATGTTTGTCACATTATGTTTGATCCCCCTGACCTGCAGTCTTAACACCTTGTGTGTCATCACTGACACTAAGCGTTTTATGGAAATGGAAATAAGCAGAATATCCCAACTGAAGACTTTGATTTGACAGTGACGGAATGTATTTTTAGTCATGGGATTTTATTAAGGTTTTTTTTTTTTGCTCTGGTGAACATCTCTTAAACAAGAGTATGTACTGGCAATGTCATGACGGCCATCAAAGAACTACAAAATAATCCAAAAACATTTATTATGAAATGATGCTTTCATTTTGAATGGCCACCAGATGGCCCTTCGAAATGAAGACACTGTTTCACGATACAATGCCTTCACTTCATCAAGCCATTACAAATATATACGGTATTCATGTGTACACTGTATATAGTTTTATCAACAATTATAACATACAAAATAAGAAATATTAGAGAAAACAGAAAACCATGCAGTAAAGGCAATCATATTTTATATACGTATATATATATATATATATATATATATATATATATATATACAATAAAATGTATATTATGGGTACGAAAGAATAAAATCTTTGACTATAAATTGAATAGCAAACAAAATCACACCAGCTTGAGTTAAAAAAAAAATATTTAGATGGTCATAAAAAAATTTTTTTTAATAATATGTAGATTTATAATAAAAGTCTATCACCCTTAGGATTATGACGATGATAATAGTAATACAAATAATCATGACAATAATAATAATACTTCAAATGATCACATTAATAATAATATAATAATAAAAGATAATAATAATAATGCACAAAGATATCAAATAATAAAAATATCACACATTAGAAAACAACAATACAAATATACTAATAATAAAACAAAAGTGTAATAACAATACAAATAATCCTAATAATAATAACACACAATAATAATAATAATACACAAAGGTATCAAAGACTTAAAATGTCACAAATAAAAACAAGACTAATGAAACACAGAAGAGTATATAGTACACAAACATGTTTATAAAAATATCACACGTAAAAATACAACACAATGAGAATCACATATATATCATATAGTCTATTATGTTTTTCATCTAAGTGTATGATACCTGATTGATGTTGGATAAATGAACAGTGAGTGAAAGACTCTATTTATCCAGCATATCTTGTTCAGACCTGTAGTGACCTTCCAGGCAAAATGGATAACCGTAGGTGTTTGCGAGCGTGAGTCTAATGGGAATACCTTACACAGCAGAATCTTAATTACCTGCTGTTTGCCCACTCTCGTAAGTCCCTGGTCCACGGTTACATTGTACCTCAAACCCCCCTATGTTGTATCTCGTCTCTGTTCCGGTATTTGTTCTCCCAGACAGAGAGTGGACTGGGAATAAACTGAAACCTTTGTCAAATTAAAGGGAGCACGTTCGAGCAGGACACTACTATATCTAATGACTACAACAAATCCATATTGTGCACCAAGTCCCACGAGAGTGGCCAGATAACAAATGTGGCGCCAGAACATAATTACTCCCACCACTGGAGTTATACAGTCTGCAGGATCCATGCCACTGCACAACCATGCAGGCATTAACCATGTTGTCCATGCGTCTACATCCTTGCATCACTTTTCCATTTTTACTCATGGCAACGCTATCTCATTGACTCTTAGATTCTGTTTTGTAACCGTTTATGTAAGCAGCGTTTGTCAGGAATGATAAATAAGGACTGCCGGCACTCTGAGTTGACATTTTTGCAGTTCATTCATTTAGCTTAAGGGTGCCACGAGACAAGATCGACACACTAGTCGACCGAAATGAGTAATCTGTGTATGATAATATTTTCGGAGGTCACCGACAGTAAATAAGCTGTCAGTGGGTGTCATGTCGCACCAACAGACTGAAAGGGAAATAGGCGCTTAAGGGGGGCTGCGAGTTCCAACGCTGACATAGTTTAAAAGAGCTTAATTATCATAAGCCGGAGCAGGGAGCAAGTGTTTGTGGCTGCAGGGGGATCTTTCAGACAGTGACATCGGTCCAGCACCAGCTACATGAATTGGAGATTCACTGCCGAGTGGGCGACATCAGATATGCGTTAGCGGGATGCCAGTGGAACGTGGTTTTGATTGGTTGCTCGCTGAGTTTCCGAAAAAAAAATGTTCTTTCCACCTACGGATACTTCAAATATCAAATATTTGTTTTAAGTGTACAGACAGTTCTTTCCGACCAAAACATTTGGGAAAGACACAGAGTTTATTATTGCTACATAATAATGGCTTCACTCCTCCTCCAGCTAGCTGTAATCACGCCCTGCTTTGTTTATACAACAAGTTCCTTGGAGGTGGTTAAAGTGTTAAAGTGGGCACGGCTTATTCACATTTTCTAATGTAAATATTTCAATGAAAAGAGAGTTTTGTACACATACTGACGAGGTCCAAGATCAACTTAAGATACACTTAAATCAACACATTAGTTCCCCTTTAAAATGTTATAAGTAGTTTATTAGTAGATCATAATACATAGTGTGGGCCTTGGCTCCTGAGAATCTGTGATGTCATTTTAATACCATTCTTTATAATATTCAGAATATCTGAGCATTTCTGGTTGGTTTGTAAAAAAGAACTTTAAAGAACTATATGTGAATTTACAAACGTTTTTTCTTGCATTGGGAAAAATAGTAATTGAAATGCAATCCTATTGTTAAATAAAGGAACATGAAGGGAAACTAAAATGAAATGTTGAAGACAAAATAATATATCGTGGATAAGAAAAAATACATCCGTTCATATGGGGAAAAAAAATGTAAAGGTCATACCAGAGTAAAAATATGTTTATTCAGATGGTGGTCATTTATTATTTTAAGATAATATGTAGATTTGTAGTAAAAGCCTTTCACCCTCAGGATGATGTTGAGGATAACAATGATAAAGAATATTATTATTTATAATAAAAATAATAGTGTCAAAAATAATAACACATGGTTAATGAAGGTTTTTTTATGTTTATCTAAGTGTATGATACTTTTAAGAAAATAACTATGCATTAATTTCCAAAGATTTGGTGTTGCAAAAAATACGGAACATTTTGCCAAACATTTCCAAGTTATTATCAGAGGAAGTTAACTGACGTGCTACATTTGGATTAAACTATCTGATTTCGACTTTGCTTCATGTCCCTAACGCTCATCTAATAGTCCGTTGCTACTCATGTTTGTCATATTTTATGGCGAGACACCTTTTTCCATTAATAATGAGAGGTTTAAATTACAAGGCGGAAACGTGAGCAGAGTAATAGATCTGTCGAGTCGAACCGGAGGGTGCAAAATAACTGAAATATATAAATAAATGCATTTTTTTATCGATTGTTTTTATCTCCCTGTGCGAATTGGTTTACAAGAAAACGTTGGAATTACAGTCAGTATGATTTATTGTGTATTTATTGTATTGTTCCAGCTAAGGTTGTTTAACTCTCCTCCCATTGAATATTACCTCACTCTGTCTTCCTCCCTGTTGCTCTCAGTTTCTCATTCCCGCTCTCACATATGTAAATAAACCAACTCCCGGAGCCTGCTTCTCGTACTCTAATCTGACAGCTTCATTTATTTTGAGACTTTCCTGAAAGCATTTATTCCCAATGACATGCTTATTCATCGCACAATTATTCTTTATTTTTATGCTTGTGGAAATCATGCTGATGGTCATGTTTACGACCAGTATATCTAGGAAACTTTTAAAAATATCGGAATGTTTGGAAAATCTGCCTATAATTAAGTCAATTAACGTTGACAATTTTGATTGACAAGTCAACTGATTGATGTAACGAAATTCCTAACTTAACTTGGACCATGAAAGTAGCTGCTGTTTTGAAGTTACTACTTTATAAAGTTCTCCCCTGTCTGAAATATTGGCAAACGAGAGGTTACGATAGCGGATTCCATTAAGACGTGACAAAGGCTTCACTCGTCCAGCCAGTCAGCTGTAATCAGGCCCCGCTTTGGTTATACAACGAGTCCCTTGGAAGTGGAGACAAACCTTGATGCTTGACCAATCACAGCAGAGTGGGCGTGGTTATAGTAAACAAGATTTAATCTCCAGAAAAAGTGTTTTCAGTGAGTTCTTATGTAAATATTTCAGTGAAAAGAGGGTTCTGTTCAAACAGACACATACTGTAGAACAAAGAACAAAGATCTATTTAAGACACACTTAAATTAACACTTTAGTTGCTAATTTAAACCATTGGACAAAAATGCTAAAAAAAATGAACAAAAAAGTACTCTTTGGTTACATTCGTAGATACCACAGTAATCCCTTGCCTTGTTGTCGTGTCCCTTTTTGCCGTTGTATCATAGCTATAGCCCAACAAGCTGCCTAGCTCAGGACTCAACAACCTTGTTCTGTCTCTATGTCTCTGAATATGTATATTTTCGCTTTTATTCAGAGGCTGTTCTACACTGGGGGCCTCTATTGCACGAATACAAAAAAAATTAAAATGTCTATAGTTTTTGATGACGTTCCATAGCATTGTAGTATGGTATTAAAGTTTAAATTCCATTTTGTTGTGAGTTCTTTTGTGCCGCCTAGATTAAACTTGGTCCCTGCAGTACAGTTTTCCAAGAAGCATAACTTATTCAAATGAAAATATTAAATAAAGAATTCCACTAGAGAGTTTTCTGGGGTTTTGGGGTGGATAACTAGTTAATTAATTGGAATATTATCATTGTTAATCTTATATCTTAATGTAATCATTCACAAATATTAGTTCTTGTTGTTCAGGTGCAAGCTAGTTACTTAGCTTCAGGCATCTCTTTAATCTTAGAGGTACCTATCACTGAAAGGGGTGAATTATCGCCCAGACATTGTTCCGGGCTCGAGATACCCAGAGACATACAAGTCAATTAGGTTACTCTTAATGTAGTGTTTAAGCGTGAATGCCTCCGCGACAGCTTCTTTTAATGGACCACTTTCTCTAAATTCAATTCCTTCTTTTTTTTTTCCTTCTTCAACCCGGGGTCACATTCCAAATACCTCACGGCCAAACTCGGTGCCGAGGCGGGTGATTAGTACGCTCGTCCATCTACCGGGTCGAGTCCAGACTTTTTCTCGAAAGCCGCTGAAGACAACAGCGTGGTGAGAGAGGAAACGGCTTATTTGGAGGTCACCGGGAGGTTATATTTGCAGCGGCCGGTCAATAATGCTGCTGACGTTGTCTGCCTTTGAGGCTGTTAATGAAGCATGGAGGTGCCCGCTTGCTGGTTCACCTGGGCACCAGGGACCCGACACATTCACACGTGTTCACTTGTTCTCTCGCCTCCAGAGGTGAGTAATTGCTCAGCATTATAAGGGAACTGGCTCTACCTCCCTAATTCTCCTACTCATGAATTTACATGAGCGTAGTTAAACCCTCAGACAAGTGCTGGGAGCTCTTCACGACTGATATGTTGCTTAGGGGCAGAGGTGCCAGTTCCGAGCAGAGAATGCTAAATATCCAAGAGACAATTCCCGAAGCAACCACGTTTTCCCTGTCGACACCCGCCGCCCTTTTACTTTAACATTTATATCATACATACGTAATGACTTCATGTTGCCACCTTTGCTCTCAAAACTTCATTTTTCTTTCTTTTTTTTTTTTTCTTCCTCTCAGCGGGGACGACGTACATATTCGGCCGAGACGGCGGACTGATCACGTACACGTGGCCGCCCAACGACCGTCCAAGCACACGGGCGGACCGGCTGGCCATCGGCTTCAGCACGCACCTGAAGGACGCCGTCCTGGTGAGGGTGGATAGCTCCTCTGGTCTCGGGGACTTCTTGAAACTCCACATTGTAAGTGACTTCTCTCTTTCTTTTAAATGAGTCCCTGTTGGGCTAATTGTGGTGCAAGTTATAGCCGCTTTCCATGCAACTAAATCTTCTGAATGAAGCTGGAAATGAAGGAAGAGCATGAGCTCATACAGTGGACATCATTCTGTCTGCAGCATCGTGACCTTTTCCATTGCTAGACACCCACTTACAGACAAGGCAGACACATATTTAAAATGTATTCGACACTGGGAGAAACATGTATTCACATAAGCAGGTCCGGAAGACTTTATTACAATATTAGTCACTGAAAAACTATGTGACATATCTTCTCCGTCGTTTTTTTTTCTTTCCTCAAGTCTTCTGGGAAGGCAGAATAACATTGGCTGTTTGTGAACATAAGCAGATCCATCAAGAGTGGGACGTGAACAAGACGATTAAGAACATAAAGCAGACAACAAAAGTCAACAGGCAGATGTGTCGAGGCAGATAACAGATCTTTTATCATTTCCGTGTGTGCTGGAACGGATAATTATCCATTTGTTCTGAGTTAGCCGATGAATCCTAATTATCTTGAAATGTACTCGTAAAATATGTCGACACATTTCAGAAGGACTAATGTTATACTGTCTTGGAATAACTGGGGATTATAGTAGGGTTAATAACATGTAAATCAATATTTATCCATATTTATGTTTCCTTGTGAACAATAGTAAATGCTATACAATTTGGAAAATATATATAATTAATGAGGGATAAATAATATGAAGATGTGGATTTGCATTCCCTTTCTATTTTTGTTGATTTCTTCCTAATTAATTTCCTAATTGATCCTCATTTTTAACCAAATAGTGGACATTGTGATATAACTGGGGACCATAATGGGATGACTCAAATGGAAATACGTATTTATTTGAAATTAACCATGTTTATTTTTCCTTGTAATCAATTATATAATTGGAAAATAATATATACTTAATGAAATGTGAATAACAATGAAGATGTGAATTTACTTTTAAACTTATTTACACTTCTATGAGTCTCTATGTCTTTATAATTTTTGTTCGTAATTTGGGTCTTATTTCGAACCAAATAACTCCATATGTCTAAAAATATAAATTCATAATAGGGTTGAACATTGTTATTTACAAGTTATTTTAAACAAAAATGAGCAAATTTAAACCCTTAATATATAATCATTACCAAAATGGTTAATACATATCATTTAACATATATTTGGTAAGTGATTGTGACTATTTTGATATTAACATAGTGAATCATATGATGTAGAGATAGACATAATGTCGAGCATAAATACCAAATCATAGTTGGTTTTTAAAGTACTGGAGATGATGATCTAGGATCGAATGCCATCATAGTGTTGCAATTAAAGATAATTTTTTTGTTTTGTTTTTTATAACAATCAACATATGAACAACATGTTTAGGGGTGAATATCAAATACAAAGTAAATGGAAGTAATGTGTAAAACTTCTTGTAGCTTTTCCACAGATTGTGTTTTTTTCACTCTATTGACATTTTATCTGGGAAAAAATGTTGATCTTGCAAATTCTGGCTGCAGGGGCAGTGGGTTGTGAGAATCCCCTTCCCACTTGCCTCGGCTGTTAGCGCAAAAGCAAATTCTTATTTTATTTATTTTTTCTCTGCACATTAATCTGAGGGCTTTGTAAATGTTGCATGTGATTACGAAGCGTGAGAAAATCAGTACTAAACAATGGAAGGAATTAAGGCAGGTAGAGGTTGAAGGCAAATACGGATACAAAAATAGCCTTTTTTCTATGTTACATGTAACATAGGATAAATAACCGAATATGATTATAATATAATGATTAAATGAATGTAGACGGTTAAAACAAATAATAGATAAATTGAGATATCCACCAAGCTGGTCATTTATCTAAGAAAAAAAAAGTTTATTCTATCTCAACAATTAACCAAAACTATTTTAGGATTTTAAATATTATTAATAGCATTGTTAGTCAATTCGAGAGCTCACAGCAGGTACAGCAGGTTGCAGTTTGCTTCCTGGAACTCGCTCACACAACACACACTATAATTAAAAAATACTTTCCGTTTATAAATATATATATAACAGACCGATGGATTAAAAAAAAATCCTTAGAGGACATAATTAAATACAATTAATTGATTATTTTTTAATTAAAATTGTCCAGAACTATGGGCAGTAAAAAAAAATCTAGGTAAGATATGAATAAAAGTAATTTGACAGAGAGATAATTTGATTACCACGTTAAATGAAAGTCATGTTGAATTATACTTGAAACAAACGTTGACCTTGCTGATAAATCAACATGCGTGACGGTAATAATGCATTCGTTTAGTGCCCGTTTTATTTCCCCGACATTCCTAGCAAAGCTGATTGTGAATTGTATTCTTGTAATTCAGTGTTATTTGGGATGAAAGCGAAAAATGTCTTTGGAGGTGGAGTGTATCTTCAGCTGTATGAGATAGGATTAGAGCAGATTTCAGTATTTACCCCCCTCCTACTCCATCCTCAACATCCCTCACCCCCCTAATCTCCTGCTCCCATTTCATGATGACAGGAAACCCAGCGGGGCTTGAAGGACGCCATCTCAGCTCACACTCTCTCAAGAGAGAATTTTCTGTGTAATATGTGGAGATAGTGATTTAAATGCACCTCAATGACTCGTGGTCCCTCCCCCCCGCCCGCCTCCACCGTTCGATCGCGGATAAAGACAATGACTGAAAAGTCAGTGGACCATCAAGTGTTCGGCAGTCATGGTCTTCACTCAGCCCCGTTTACTGTGGTGCTGATGAGAGTATCCTCGTTTTTTTCTGCTTTTGATTATTGATCCCCAATGTCAATTATCGCTGTGAAAAACAAACCATATAAATAAGAAGTGTGTCTCTACTCACAGTCGCTTACACTATTAACCCTCCATTATTTATCTGCGGCAGGTTCAGCGACACTGAATTTTAAAAGAAGTATCGTCTTTCATGTCTCGGTATAAATTATATATTATAGTTAGTCAACTAAAATATGTATACAGATATGGCCCTCCTTCAAATTTTGGCCTGGCCTGTGATCATAACCAGAGCCGCATTTTGATTAATTTTTCTTATACAGTGCATAACATAAAAAGAGGACCACTACGAAAAACCCGAGCATAACATATTACTTCTATTTGCTTGTGAACTCTCTGTGTGGAGTTTGTATGTTCTCCCCATGTTGCGCCGGTTTACTCCGGGCACTCCGGTCTCCTCCCACAGTCCAAAACCATACAAAGGTTGATTGAGGACTTGGGGAAATTGTCGATAGGTATTGAGAGTGTGTGTGAATGGTTCTCTGTCTTTGTGTGCACTGCGACAGGCTGGCGTCCTGTCCAGGGTGTCCCCTTCCTCTCGCCCAATGAAACTGGGATAGGCTTTAGTCTCCCTGCGACCCCGGCAAGGGATAAGCGGAAGAAAATGAACAAATGCTCACCCAGCTAAGCAAACCACAACCAAAGTCTTCTCTGTTTAATAGTTGGATCTGTATAACTATTCAGATTGTTAACAACATACAATGTAATGTAATACCTCTCTTTTAGTCAGACGGTACTAATATTATGGTAGAACATTCTTCAGAATAAACACTCTGGTGTCAATAACATGAGAATATTAATAGTGTCTAAATGAAGAGAATAAAATGAGAGTTTGCCCATTTTTCAAGTTTTAGTTATTCTTAAACAGAACGTCTCTTATTGAGACTAATACCTAAACATTGAATTGTCTACATCACAATAAGATTTTAAAAAACGATGACGCAAAAATTAAGAGAATTAGACAGTTTGAATCCGGAATCTTGAGTTGAAGTGACGTATGCTGTAGGCTTGAACTACACTGGCTAGGTAACAGGGCTAACTTCCATTCATTAATTTAACGATTTAAAATAATTTGTTTTATGCTTTATTTATTTGTTTTTTTGACCATTTCATGTCCAGGACAACAGGACAAGATTTTCAGGGGGTAAATTATTTTTTAGAGTAGGTAAATAAAAATAAAAGCCAAATGTTTTTAGTTTTTTTTGTCATATCCTACACCTACCTATATATACAGTATTATTATTTTTCGCTCTCTAAAAAGTTTTGGTTTATAATCTATTAATTTAGGGGCTTCGAGAGGGTTATTTAGTTATTGTTGATTTCATTAACACGTGTTATCTCAGGGTCAAGGTGACCCTAATGCCAGAAAACAAATGTGTTTGTGGTATCCCCTGTGTTGTCACCTTGAGCCTTAGATAACTGCAAAGTTAATAGTTCTTTAGTGCTTTTTTTCTGTGAACAATCCAGAAAGGGTTATTTGGTTTTGTGTTACTTTCTGGAAAGCAATATATTTTTATGTTTAAACACAATCGTCACACTTTTCTTTTAACAAATACAGTTATGTGGCTCTCACAGGAAAATGTTTGGTGACCACTAATGTAAATCATCAAAAAAAACATTCATGCTTGTTTTCATTTGCTTTTAAAGATTTGTTGGCCACTTAAAATAACGCGTAACATTTAGCCAACAGACCTTAATTTTGACACATACAGCCGAGATGGTGGTTGCTACGGCAACTACAGACAGGAAATGCCAAAAGACCAATAATAAGACGACGGCGTGTTGATCAACTGGACATAAAATCTATCTTTAATCAGATTCTGTCCAGTCTATCTACAGAAAATGAACTGCAGTTGTTGTTTTTTTTGCGGCTCTGTTGTTTTGAGCCGCAGAGACGATTATAGCCGCTGTTCTGCGCACCTGAGGGACTCGCTCATCCTGTTTTCTGTTGCCCTTCAATCTCCGCTCAGAAATCAAGCAACTTTTCCATCTATTTCACGGTCTTCCAGTGTCTGTCGAGCCTGTTAAATAAGTGAAATAATTTCATCAAAAATTCCAACGAAAAGAGCGAACCTAAGAGCGTTGCCATGAAGTAGAAAACATTCCATGTCGTGTTGGAGGATGGTGGAGAAGTAATGACTTCTCTCCAGCTCCCTGTGGTATTCTGTGATTCACTCAAAGGTTGAAACTCACCTTTAATTGCTGTTCCATTGCGGCTGGAGGATCCATTCATCAAACAGCTTTAGGCAAGACACCATCTTTGTTAGAAAACACCATGTGTTTAACATGAATACTGGGTTACGTAACGATGCATTACATGGCAACAGTCGACGTCTACAGGTGAGATTGTTGCTGGGCAGGTACGTGTAGGTGCAGGAGCTCCTTTGGGGAAAACAGTCTCACGCTATTCCCAACGCACCCATTAAAACACCTTCCAAGATAAAGGATCTACTCCTTATCCCGGGCTTCAGTTAAGGTCCCCCATAATTACCTCCCTTGTTCTGACTTACATGTAATTCCCACAGGATTAAACAGCAAACCGCATGTTTGTGTAGTGCTGGTACTAACCAAATGAACACACATAATTTTTTTTTTTTTTCAGTTATCACAGTATTTTTATGGTTCCATGATGCATATATTGCATTAACATTAAAGTGCTGATAAGGGCCAAGGGCAGGACTGTTTGTATTCTCATAATTTTATGTATTTGTGATTTTACATGGCATCGCTTTGTCAATCTCCGCACCTTTACAATTTTTTAAAAATCAAATAGTTGTGTTCCCTCTTACTCGTCTTCTCACACCTTCTTGCTCCAAGGTTAATTTGGTATTCAGGACACTCAGAGTTCCTCACCACTGCCGGTTTGTTTGTCACGCAAATTTTTAATAATTATAAATACTGTTAGCAATGCCCTTAGCAGCAGGTTGTAGTAGCATTCCAGGACTTGCTTGCACAACACACAGTTGCAGCTCTCTTTATATTCAGTGAGGGGAAATCTTGCATGGATCTAGATCTGGGGTCTCAAACTCAACTGAGGGGCAAACATTTTTTAATTATTGTGGATTTTTTGTAGTTTCACGATGACTTCGGGCCATTTTGTCTATATATTATATGTTCATTTTATACATTTGTTCCATCTTAACTGTATAACCAAAGCTATATTAAAGATAAAATGACATTTGATTATATTTATTCTTTAACCATCCGATGTAACAATATTAGAGTCGCTCTGCCTGCACTCATAAAAACATAGACTATAAATGGCGGGCCACAGAATATAACACTAATGTGTTATCATCAGTTACCTGTCCCAATATCAACTTGTCTTTAAAAGTTCAGGAAAAGTCATTCCTGAACTTTAACAATACATATTTTGCACAGGGAAGTGATGGCCTTCGAGGCAGTAGCAATGGGGGAGGTGCACTGTAAATTCCTTGCAATCTGTTGGGAAGAATCATAATTACAATTTTAAATCGCTTAAGATAAGTTTATAAGTTGTACATTCACTCATTATTCAGTTTATGAAACAAAAGATTCAATCAGATTTGACCATATGCTTGTCAGCTAGATGGAAAGAGTGACATTGCACCAATAAATTCCGACTAAATCTGACAAATCATGGATGCTAGAGCATCTGGGGTCTCGTTCAACCATCACAACTTCCACACCGAAATGTAAATCCCAGTCTGAAGCTGTTTTTTTATTTAAAGCCCTGTGCTGACAGTGAACGGGATTTCCATGTAAAACGTCACATGCTACAGTGATCAATTAGTTGTGGTCAAACATTCATTTTCGGAAGTTCCTCTCGGGATCTTTAGGCTTAGACAGCGGAGTTTTACTTACATTAAAGTGTAAATGCATCGCAGCGTGATATTTCGGGATCATAGGTGGGAATCAGTGCGACTTCTGCTGCCTCATGTATCCACATTTGTTATGTCTAAAATTGAAAGGCTCCCGTTCTCTACTTCTTTTTTTGTATGAGCTTAAAACAGAGAAAGATTCTGCTCACTATCGGTAGCTAAGAAAGTGAGGATGTAATGAAGCATTTAATAGCTGATCGTGATGTTGAAACAGCAGGGGAAGGGACGGATGAAGGATCCTCACTGGCAAAATATAGCAACTTGTTCTCTTCCGACACAACAATAAAGTGAAGCTTTAAAAGAAAAAAAAAAAAACTTCCTTTTTTACTACTCACATCATTTTGTTGCAGGCAAGAGACTCTAAGGTTTGTATCCCGAATTGATTCCATGTCCGCGGTGATGGATGGGAGTCAGAATCTTAAATGTGAGATGGGATCGTCTCCTGCCTCCTTTACTCATACGCTGAGCAGCCACACGGCTCGGATGATGTACCTGACCTCAAAGAATCAAATCTCATCATATCCATATTGCGAGAGGACAGTGCTAGAATCACCATTACTCATCTTTCAATTCCAATCATTTCTCAATTTGTTCAAGCTCCTCGCCACTATAAAGCCAAGTGGTCCATGAAGAGGGATGAGTGTGTGCATGTGCGTTCGCAAGAGCGTGTGCGCTTGAGTGTGCGGGACGAAGCTGTGTCTACCCTTTTATTAACGTAACAAATCAGAGTGAGCACATCTTGTCATTTTTTTTAAAGGCGTACATCAATATGTTATAGGCGGCGCAATAATGCCACAGCTAAGTTGGTGTGAATTTGATTTTATTGTCAATCTAGCGCTGCCCAGCATGCTCACTTACATCTGGGTTACGAGGTTAACAACATTGACATTCCACTTGTTATTAAAGGGATACATTTGTACGAGGGTGGCTCCGCCCTCCCGACCCAGAGTCATAACCAGACCGTCTGTTTCCAGGTATCATCTAGTACGAGTGTTGGGAAATATCCATATGGCGATATAAATAAAAACATTTAAAACATTAAGAACATTTTTTTTTTTTATAAAAAATACATAAAAATAAATAAATGAATAGATGTATTTATTGTTTTTAAATGTTTGGCTTGCAAATAATATTTTACGTGATACAATTTTATCCTTAGTTTAATAATGTGTCTGTAAAATACTTAAATACCAAATAAATATACTGAATTCTATGTTCAAATACTCATGCTGTTTGTAAATTTTTCTGTTGCAATTAAACTTAAGGCCACTAAATGGCAGCAGTCATTACGTCCTCTGCAGCTAAATAAACATTGAAATCCTACGAAATCCCCAATGACTGAGGACGAGAGGATGCAGTCAACTCCAGCAGCTTTTAAAGCTGATATATTTTGGAGTCAAAACAAATGAAAGCACTTGAGATTTATCTGGTATGAAAATTCTGCTACAAAAGAGTGAAATATCTTGTGCAATACTAAAAATATATCCATGTTCCTATAGTATCAGAATTTATCGTATCATTGTCCCTATCATCCACTCAGTTTTGTTTATCTTAAGTCCACTTTAAATACAGTTTATAAAATTAAGATAGACAGTAAATCGCATCATGGCTACTTCAACAGAGCTCTGTTCTCTTTTAGTGGTTTTCTGGTTTAAACATTTTTTTTTTTTTGTATCCTCAGAAGGATTTTGTTCGCGCAAGAGTAGCTGTGTGTGTATTGTTGTATGTGTGTGTGTCAGATGGGGACTGGGGCAATGCAGCATGGAGTCAGCAGAGTTGTTGACTTTTGACACAGCTGCCCCGGCCTCAGGGTGAGATAAAAATAGCACCACTTTTTTTCTTGCTCCGATCCAGTCAGCAGTGTTTCTGCGTCCCTTTTGATGACACACATACAGCAGGCCATCAGTGTATAAATATTTACTAATGACATATGTTCTGTTCTGTTGCATTTTATGTGAAAAACAAAAGCAAATGTTGATTTTAGTCACAGAAGTTTGGATTGGCCTTTTTAATGTATTAAAACAAGCTGTGACTGATTTTAAAAAAAAATATCTTTGTATATTTTACTTTTATTTAAAACACAAAATTAAAACAAAAACTTGCTGTAGATATTCAAATACAATTATTTTAAATTATATTTTGGGTAAATTTGATAATTTTTCAAGCATCAGTCATTGTTTTATACAATGTTTTTATGTGGCTTCTTCAACAGTTTTAAGCATCTTATAAGATTCATTTCACCCATTTTAAGGTTTAATATTTTGAGTGTCGTGATCAAATCGAGATGTCATGAAAGATATTTACCAATGTGCAAAAGCTCTTAATATTAAGTTATTACTTGTTGAGGGAAACATATATTCACTGATTGTAAAGGACAGCAGATCGCTGGAGTTCATGATTAAAGTTCACGGTGAAGCGCGGCAAACAATTAATTTCACTGCGATTTTCTGAATAGCTCATGCCCTTTCTAATCCTAAATGCCCACACGATTTATATATGAAAGATGAAAGATGAAATGCAAGTAATTCAATGATTGAAGATTATTTTTTTCGTTTGGTCAATGCACTTTTCTCTCAATGATCTTGATTAAAAGATGCTAAAACAGCCTTCAGGGTTCTTAACTGTAAAACATTCATTAGTGTAAACCTGTCAGTGATTTACATTTTTCTTTTAATCTTGTCAAGTGGTTTATTTAATCGTACATTCAGACATCTGTTGATGGAATCCTGAAGGCTATTAAGTAAACACTAGACTAGAGTATAAAAGGTACAACCCAGTCCAGTAATTGGCTCTAATGAAACATTGGGAACAAGTGGATCAAAAACTAAGGACCATTGTTAAAATTATCTAATTAAATCATTATTCACTCACTATGTGATTTGGGTTACGTTTAGACTGAATATTATTTATTTAATTGAAAGTTTTCCAAGGATAAGTTCCGCCATGAATGGCCGTGTACGAAGTTGTTTCAATTTTGTCTACACATTAATTCCGAAAAGGCATGTATCTTTGGATCAAAATTAATTACAGTCTCAAGAAATGTTCAGTATTTCATTTTCGTCCTGTGTTTTTATAAACCAAACACAGTGTGCCACCTTTCCCCATTGCTGTTGAGCAATTATCAGCTGATTTTGACCTGACCGAGTCTGAAATGACTTGCATACAATTACTCACACACTGCTGTTTCGGAGAGAAAGAAAATAATCTTAACGGTTGCTCGTCGGCTATTTATCCCATAATTGTTGTTGGCTCCCTGATGTTCATGACGTCTTTCGTGTTGTGTGGGGCAGCATGAAATATTAAAGAGTCGTCTTAATTGCTTTTTTTCCACTGATGCGATTCTCTTATTGGAAGACCACCGTACTTCCTGTTGCAGTCTGTTGAATGTATAATAGATATAAAAGCAACATGTGTTGAATTGAGTAGTAGTTCTAAGTACTAATACTTCAGTCAACTGGTTAAATGTATACACCACACGCAACACTTGGCATTTCTCATGCTAAAATTTACCAATTTTATACTCTTTATTTATTTTTGTCTTCATTAAATGTGGTCATTTTTCAGTAAATAATTCAGGTCTTGGCGTCTATCTTTAATCACAGCACCACTAAATGGAATGCATATACATCAAGTCATTGTAATTTAAAATGTTAACACAATAGCACTGATGTACAGCAGCCGAGCTATTCATAGTACAGGTTTCCTAAATTCGAGATTTATTTGCGGTATTTTCACCAAACGCCATTTATATATAAGAAAATAGCGCCCAGCCTTCAAATTAAGAGCATTGAATAATCCTTGTAATCCTTTCTTATCAGGACCATACTCGGTACTGTTTAAAATGCTTGTTTGTTATTAATTTAATTATCCATTATCTTCATTTTATTGATTGATTAAAACAAAATTAGATGTACACTTTTAAAAACTTAATATGTTTCAGATACTTTAAAATGCATGTTTACGATGTGAAATAATAAAATAACACAATTGAATGTAGAGATTTAGAGAAATTGACAAGTAAAACATAATACGTTAGCTATGATTCAGCGGAGGAGAACAGGTTTACAATGCTATTGATCAATAGTTATCCCAATAAATATCAATGAAAGCCTCAGATCTCTTCTAGAGGATGTAGACGACTTTCAACAAAATATTTGTAACATTTGAATGTAGATTTTTGGAAAGAATAACAAGTTAATCATCAAATAATAACCATCTGAGTCATACAACATTCAAAGATGACATTATAGGTGGTGTGGAGGTGAGGACATCAGTCTTATTAATCATATGAATCTACTTTTAAAAAACATCTTTTTGACATTCAAATCCGACACTTGTCATTTTCTGAAACTTCACAGCCTTCTATATACTATGTGATCACCTAAAAAATGGCGAGTCGTTGAAGTGCATCTGCTTTTAGAATGTGCCAACTTGTCTCTGGATGACCACGTCGTCAGCAGAAACTCTCATCCTCTGTACGTCCCTGGTTTATGAATAATGGATTTGGTGACCCTCTGCATATCCTTCATAGCTGCCAGTCAATACCCCTCAGGTCCAACTCGGGAACAAAAGGGTTCAGTTGAACATAGTCAATCGCTGTGGAGACTTTTGGGGCGTTTTATCCATGTTGAGAGAAAAAAAACACAAATGACACGTATTTCTTTTGTGTAACTTTATTTTCATTGATGATGGTAGAGAGGTTACTGTTTGACTGGAAGGTCATCGGATCCATCCCAGCTCAGGACATGTTTAAGTCGATGTTTCCCTGAACGAGACAACCAACCCTTGATTCTTCCTGAGCGTTCAGTTAGCGTCTTTGTGAGTTAAGAATATATTGATTTAAAAATCACTATTTAAGAAAAAGAAGAGAGTCTTTTTCATTTGAATTTGAACATTTATTTAAATGGATCTGAACTGTTCAGTGAATTAAATAATTAATGGCATTGTAAAAAATGAATGATACACTATTTTACTAAAAGCATGGCCAAGTTCCTAAAGCCATATTAGTCTTTCTATATACTGTCTGAGACTCCAACTGTAAATAGAGTACAGAGTACATCACAATAGATTAATAGATATCTCCACACTTTGAGGGTGCTAGTCATCGTCAATCAGCAAAGTTTGATTTATAATAATATTAATATGGATTTCCAGTGACAGCATAATGGAAAATGTACTCAGTAATTGTCAATATTTTCCCAGTATCAAGATGGATGCAGGCTCCAAGATGAAATAGTGGGTTGATATTGATGCACTTTCCCTCTTAGCATAGGAAGCTTAACTTATCATCAAAGGATGAATGTGTTGATGTGTGTGCAGGGAAGGTTTATTAAAAAAAATGAAGAAAAGAAGGAGGCAGAAGCTTTGGTGCTGCTTGTGCTGTATAGAACCATCCCCTGTCAGCAGCCTACATCAACATAGGGGAAGATCAAGAAGACAGGCTCATGTTGTTTTTTCGTCCGCCTCCATCCCTCAGGTAGTCACATGGGGGGCGACCCATGAGTCTGTGACCCTATTCTGCTTATTTCATCAACCGACTATCTTGATTGAAATGAGATGTATTTCCTGCAATTTCACTTTTATTTTTTACTTAAAAGTGGTAGTTTACCCAACATTCAAATTTCACTTGCATACAATGCATACTCAACGACTAAGGGTTTCGAATTATTTTCAGCGTATTCTGTTCCTTTTTAGAGATACAGTATACACAATATGTAAGTCCATGCTAATGTAGCAACTGGAGATCACTTGTCTTCATCTTCTTCCATAAAGACACTTCCACAGAACATCCAAATACCTCCATCTTGCTCATTTGTAACGTTCTTCTAGTGTTTTAGCATCAAAATTAGAAATTTTCCAGAAAAAAATCCTAAACATTTCTGTATTTTAAGCTTGTTTTAGCGGATGTTGCTAGGCTAGCTGCTAGGTTCATCTTTGTCCAAAATGACGCACTTATAAACATCTAAATACCTCTATGGTCTTGTCTGTAACGTCCATTTTGTATTGAATCCTCAACATGAGGATTTTTTCCAATTTTTTTATTTTTATTTTATATTTTAAGGTTGTTTTTTAGCAGAAGCTGCAGGGCTAGCTGCTAGGAATGGCTATTAAAATGGAAATATTTGCCTATAGCTCTCAAAGGCAACAGATTACTTTGAAAATAATCACAACTCTAGTCGACATGAGGATGAGTAGAAAATAAGTGAAATTTATTTTTTGTCTTAAGTTTTAGGCATGCACGAAAAGTAGTTTGCTTCTTTTGGAGGACGCACGAAAAACCTTGACAACGGCCATTAAAAGTGTATCCTAATTTATTTTCCTCTCCCCTTCCACTCCCTTCTCCTCGACCTTTATGAATCAGTTATGCTTGGAGTGTCTGCGTCTACTTAACTCTTTTGATACGCCGGTGCATGTTTTGAATTTACCTGATGTCTGACAAGGTTCTTCGATAAGAGACGTAGAAAATTGTTATGGGAATTCCAAGTCTCCCTTGAATCCAGCTCGAGCGAAACACTCAACGTTTTAATCTCCCTTCAACACCGCCGAGTTCTTACCTGATCAACCCACGATACTACAGTCGTAGATGTTATTCCATTGGCTCATAAGAATAATTAGGCTTTATTCATTTTTAAGATCTTTATAATACATGATTACGGCCTGTTATTTAACCCCACCTATTCTTAAATTACAGGACAGGATTTGCTAGAAAGCAGTTTCAAGTGGTAAAAAAAAACTGACGTCACCCACCACCACAAGTTCATTTGATACGAATCAATGAACAGCCAGTCAGGCTGTCTGTGCTTGTTTGTGTTTTCAATCCATATATCCGGTACATGAAGAAATACTGACCAACGTGGACAAGCCGGAAATAGTAGCAATATTTTGACCACTCCATAAAATGTTAATGTGAGATGCGGAAAAGGAAATATATAATTCAAAGGCTCCGATATGAAAGATATATATCCTGTTTCAGTGGTCTTTAATTGTCTCGCGATGTTGCTTGCTTATGATTCAAAGGTTTGTACTTCCTTTCTGAGATAACTTTACTGTTGAGCCTTCAACGGAACAAAATGATGGCCACATATACCAGAAAACCATTATTTTATTAAAGGTAAACTTATCATTTTAAAAGGTCAACTAGGACATTCAAATCTAAATTCATGTATGTATGATCAAAACGATGAGTTTGACCAATAGAAAATTGTATCGATTGGTTGATGAGGTCTCATGAAACAGCTGATGAGGTATCATGATACACTTTCCTAATTTTGAAAGGCCACTAGATGGCACTCTCTGCTTTATAATCTTGGCTCAGATATCATAATTAAATGAAACCATTTATCATTTTCAAATTTAAACAGGCTATTGAAATAAAGACACAGTATAATCATACATTGTCTTCATTTTGAAAGGCCACTAGATGGCACTCAAAGTTTGAAAATCATCCCAGGTGTCTTTAAATTACTAGGTTACAGCTATACGATTATAAAACAGAGAGTGTAATCTAATGGCCTTTGACATTGAAGGGTACTGTATCATGATGCCTCATCAGATGTTCCATGAGGCCTCATGAACCAACCATAAGGCATTACCATAAAAAAAATGGTAATTAATAAAATGAAAGAGTAACCAAAGAATTAGGTTAAATTTAAAATCCACGTTAGTATAAGTAAAACTAATAGTTTAACACAACACATAAAGGACAATTAGAAACAGTATACTGACAAAATAGATTATTTATGTTTTGCGTAAACTACTAGAAAAAAAAAAAAATTATAACCTAGGACATATGGTACATTCAAGCGACTCTTTAATTCTTCATCCATGTCCTTAAATTACTTTGAAAACCAATGTCATCATATAAACAGAAGCAATGAGTTTTACAATTAAGGAACTACTTTCCCACATTCCAATGGCTCCTACATTTTATCAACCCCTTTCTTATCTATTTTTTGTTCGTAATATTTGCCATGGTCCATAATTTCTAAACTGTATCGTAATTCACTCAGATGTAGGTTAAACTTTAAGCATGTTAACTGTAGAATTATAGACTTAGACTTATTTTTATTGTCACTGCACAGAAAATCACTGTGAAACTGGCAACGAAATGTTGTTGCTTGGCAACTGTTAAAAAACACAGCATAGAATGTATATAAAAAAGTATAAATATGAATTAGTGCAATATAGTATAAATATAATGAATAAATAATGGTTTAAATATTGCATAGCATGTGTTATATTGCATTTAGCAGTCTGATGGCCAGAGGGAAGAAGCTGTTGCTGAATCTTTCTGTTTCATACATGGAATTTCAAGTTTTTTCATAATGATATTGCTCCATCTGATATTAAACGGATGTGTCAAATGCACAAGCTTGACATTCATTCTAAAGATGGTACTTGACGGAAGCTAGCGATAACAGTCTCTGGGGTCCTTACAAACCCACCCAGAAAAAAAAGGGGTGACTGAACGACCAGCGCTGCGGTGAACTCCTCACCCCTTATGCTTTATCAGTCTGTCATACTATTGTACCACAAAGAACCAGGCAGGGCTTATCTTCTTGATAAGGTTTGCCGCCACAAACAAAACGAAAAGACAAGAAAAGGAATAGAAGTGAACAGAATGTCAAAGCCGAACAAGCCTCCTTCAATGTGTTAACCTTTTATTACCTCTCGCTGCAAGATGACTGATAAAGACTCAAAGACAATGAAGGAGGAAGAGACGGGAGATAAGTTGGATGAAAGGGAGAGGGTGAAACTGAAAAGATTAAGAGTAAGTCCTCTGTGTGAGGCCTCAAACATTTCATTCATGGCAAAAGCATTGTCTGCTCAGGAGGATGAAGGGATAAGGATACATAAAGGGGGTTGTGGGTTGATTTCATAAAGAAACATTCTAAATATGGCACTTGTAAATTGTTGAGAGTATGAGAGTATCATGAACATTCCTCACTCGGTTAGAGGTCACGTCTGAAGTGAGGACAAGGCCATACATATCTCGAAGCGTTCATAAGAAATGGATTAGTTGATGCATTTATAGCATCTTATTTTGGGTACGTAATTCAAATACACATTTCATTTTAGTCTACAGGGGTTATATGAAATGTAGTGCGATGGAATATACAGTCAGTGTTGGGAACATTCACTTTATATGTGAACTAGTTCAAAGTCTAGTTCACCAATTTTAAACTAGTTGAGTTCATCGGTTATAATTCAAATATTTCAAAAGTTCACAGCTCCAAGAATGAAATGGTTTACAGGATTCTTTATATATCTTTACATATCTTTATATATATATCTTTATATATATATATATATATATATATATATATATGTGTTACAAAAAGCTCTTATTTTTCCAAATCATAAATACAACCAAATTCATAGATTATTATAGCTGTTTAAACTTTAAAAGTTGGATCAAATTTCATTGTCATATCAGAAACTACAAAAGTAAACAGTAATAAAATAACACAGAAATATTGTTGTCGTAGAATGCAGTTCAAGTCCATCCAAAATATGAACGAGTTCACAAACTATTGCTCAATGAACAACACTGTATACAGTCATAATTAAATAAAAATATGAATATATGAAAGATGTATTATTCCGATTGTATTTCAAAGCCTTTTAATGAAAACAACTTTAAGAGTTAAATATACAACTGAACTAGTATACCAAACATTATTAGATAACTTTTTTTAATATGGATTAAAGGGAACAAGAGTGTGATTATTTTTGAAATAATCTCTGGTTATAGCTCTTCTTCGTGTGCCAAATAGAGAGAATCCTTTATCCTCTTTTTTATGGAAAGATCAAAAATGTTGAGCCAAATAATGATGATAATAAAATATAATCATGTAATCTCCAATAAAAGTTGTTTCAGCTAGAATATATTTGACTCAATGAGGCAGTAAACTGATGTTGTAAAGGCAGGAGTTGAATATGTTTTATACTATAAAACCATCTATTATTTGACTACATTAATCACTTTCCTTTTTTGCTTTTCTTTTAACTTACTTTATTTTATTTCACCTCTTCTCTCCACTAGGAGGAGTCACAGTCGAGCTGCGGTTGACCCTCAGTAATACATTGAATTAACCATTCTGATAATAACGAGTTATGAAATCTCAGTTTTATCAATTTCATCTTGTCTACAATTCATGAGCATAAACCTATTTTTTTTGATATACTGTATTTAGTATTTTTTTTTTATAGATTTTGTGTAAGTCTTAGCAGACCTGTTAAGGTTTTACATGAAGACATTTGAGTGCTCATAAAATGTTTAATGATTTCTCTCAGCCCTGTCGAGAATAATGGCCTCTCCAGTCGCGAGCTCTGTGCCAGAGCCACAGCGACATGGATTTCCAGCCAGCGAGGAGAAATAAGAGCTATTGTTGGCTGCGAAGGGCAGAACATGTGGCTGAGAGTCAGCACATGTCCACCCTCCACGTGTGTGTTTTTCCATACGTCCTTGTGTATGTGTGCACTGTTCAATAAACTCATCACAAGCGCCATAAAGAAAGCTGACATTTACGGCACAGAACAAAGGTCAAGGAGTTGAGCCTGATGAGATCATAATCATAGGGAAACGCTCGTTCACCACCGCTTCGGAAGAAAAAAAGGAGTAAACCTGCCTTGTGGAGGATCTTCGGTCTATCATTAAATATATACGCTAACATAGAGAATAATACTTTCTTCTCCGTCTTTATAATTTTTTTGTTTGCAAGTCTGTGGTGATAAGAGATGCTGGAAAACATTGCTTTGGTGATATATCAAGACATCACCGTATTGATTGTTAAAAAGTTGATAGTTCTCTTCAGTTTTTTGGTTAGCAAATCATATTGAATGTGTTACCATAGTTATATTATGGTTTATAGTTCAATATGTGTTTTAAATATGTATAGATATATATTTTTAAATATTTACAATTACATATTAAGATGCAAATATTCACACCATGGTGATTGTTCTGTTGCTATTTAACTCTCTGCCACTAGATGGTAGCAGTTATTAGATCCACTGAAGCTAAATGAACATTGAAGTTCCGCAAAAGTTTGGCGATGACTGAGGACAAGAGGATACGTTCGACTCCAGCAGCTTATAAAGCTGATGGTTGGACATATTTTGGTTTCAAAACAAATGAAAGCAGTAACGACTTTGTCATGTGGTCTGTAAATTAAAAAACACAAGAGTTAAGTACGCGACAATACTACAAATATATCCTTGTTCCGACGAAGTATTGTAATATGTTGCATTACATCTGACCGTCCCTGTATTGTTATACGTATCCTAACGCCATATTCTTGCCAATTGAAAATTGTTTAATCAGAATTGAAAACTGGTCGTATTACCATATCACAAACATAACCCGATTGTGGCAAAATCTGAGTAATTTATCAAAAGATTTTATCCATTTGTTTTCTTTATGGTGTTAATAGCAATAAAGTTTGATTTGAATTTGACAAAAATAATGCCAGCAAGTACCTTGGAATTCATATTTTCACTTCTGTCTCCCTAACATACAGTTAAAAAAGAAAATGTGTTTTTCACTGTGATGGACTGTGGGAAAACAACCAGTTATCTAGGGAGATGCTTTCAAGCAGGAAGGGAACTTCATCTTTGAACATGCACTAGTTTGGGGACAGAGTGTGTTGCCAGATTGGCAGTTGGCTCTTCTGGGCTTCCTATATCTTTGATGACACATTAGAAGTTGAGGGGAGATGAGACAGATGTCTCCCCTTCAGCTTTTAAAAAAATATATATTTATTTTCATGTCATAAGAGAGTTGATGGAGAGATGCGATGTCAACGGATGAACGGTTTATATGTGTGTCCTCATGTGTTTGTTCTGGGCTGACAGTGATCCGATCAATCGCCGCACATCCCGGTCTGGTCTACATCCTGGCCATTGAGACATCAATGTTGGTCAACAAAGTTTTCCCGGAGCCCCACAATTCAAAGACGTTGGCAGAATCTAATGGAACTGTCATAATCCAGATAAAAGATGGCCCTGCTTTCGTGATGGGGGTCTGGAGAGGTGGATAATAAAAGCCCTCTTTTCTAAACCAATGCGTTCTTATGCCAATATTTTAGGGCAGAGGAAGACGGACGCCTCAGCAGACAGTGGCTTACATGGCTTCTCAGTCAGATAGAGTCAAGACTGGGCTGAATAGATTTACCATGGCGCTGAATATGAGGCACATATATGTCACCAGCTTTCATAAAAAATGACTTACTATTGATTTGTCATTTATTCATAGATCGTGAATTTATTTGAGACATTAAATACAAGTTAAGCGATTTGAGTACAAACAAAAAGTTAAACAAAGCATACAATTAAATAAATAAATATTGTTTTATGGTTGCTAGGATCTTCTGTTCAATCATCTCATTGACTACTTGAGGAGATGCGATTTGAAGTCCTGGATTGAAGAAGTTTCATGAAACAGTGTCTTTATTTTCAGAGCCCACTAGATGGCACTCTCTGCTTTGTGGTGTATTGCTTTGAGCTGCTATTCTTCCGAAACCTCACTACCTTCTTCTAGCTTTTAGCTAATAATAATTTGGTTCAAGGAAAGCTGGCTATCATAAACATAAATTATATTTCCCACTGATGCGATGATCGTAACATTATCAGTGGTCAGCAACGCCCCACTGGGAGATCACATTTTAGTATAAAAGAATCTTGTCGATGTTTGAATGGATACAAATTCTCCTCTAATTCTAGCACATTTCAGGACGGCGGTTTTTTAGCTCTAAATATGGCAACCGCCTCCACCATTGTGATGAAAACAAAGCTTTCAATATGCCACTCAATTTATTCTCAAACTGTTTTTCTCGCGCTCGGCTGAGAGAACAAGCTGGAAAAAGAAGGCAAATGTGTTCAGACAGTGACAGACTTAATAGTGGAGTTTTTGAATGGCTTTCAGTTAAAATGTCCACATTCTGTAATAACAATAAGTATTAGTTTTATTAAGCAAAAAAGTTATTTCTCAACTGGAGTCTCAATGTTACGTTGTATAAAGCAGGCGAGTTGATTTCCATTTACCATCACAATGTGGCACTTCCCTTGAAGTATTATTCAATTTCACTCACAGAATCCTTCAATAGTGTTTTTTTTTCCTCTTCAAGTGGACCATGTTCCATGTTTGACAAGACGGCAAAAGATGACGCCGCAGCACATCATTCGTCTTTCATCCAGAAAATCCTTTCCACACCATCTTATCAAAGACAGAATCTGTTTCATCATCATGAGCTCTTAATGTTGCTCATCTTCTGTTCACATCGTCCAACTGCAGCGTAAGACACAGTAACAGAGAACGTTACTTTCCTTCTGCCCTTCACCACGACTGCATCTCCGAGATCTCTCTTTACATCTCTCTGTGGAACTATTAGAAGATTAATCAGGCCGTCTTCGCTGCGCTCTTAGATGTGCACTACTGATGGTGATCGTTCCGCAGGAGAGGAAGGTGGGTGGGAGGCAGCCATTAAAAATGTTGTAGAACTTTGATCTCCTGGGCGGATTAACTAAATTTCCACCTACAAGTCGAAGACTGAATGCATTGAAAAAAACGAAAGAGAAGAACATATGCGGTGTAAGCCTTTTAGTTGTATAACCAAATAATGAAATAATATTTTCACACATTCTCCGAGAAAAATAAGATGTATTAACCACATAATAGTTTTTTTTCTGCAAATTTGTGTTAGGCGGATACAAACAAAAGCAACCCAAACTTTTTTTTGTATTGTATCTAATGCTAACATTTCTTTGAACATATTTGTCTGGTTAATTCCTTAATTCCAGTCAGCTGTCTACACTGGAAACACTTACCGCTATATTTACCCGGAGTACTTCCTGTCTGTGTGGCATATAAGCATTTCCAAAAAAACTTAAATATAAGCTTGTTTAAAGCTTAAAAATTCTACTCACCTTCTTGTCAAATAAAGTTTGGGATTTTTTTCGGAATACTCCGTTTCTTTTTAGAGTTATAGACATAAATGTAAATTTTAATGTAGCAACTTGAGCTCAGTTGTCTTTGTCTTCGTCCAAAAAAAAATCCAAATATCTCCATAATACTTGTCTGTAATGTTCATCTTGTATTGAATTGTTTCAGTGAAAATTCATTTTTTCAGTTTGTTTGAGGATCTAACTAACGTTACCCTTTAATCGGTATTTGGATGTTTTTAAGTGGGAGATGAACCTGAGCACCAGTCGCTAATTTAAAATGAACATACATTTTTGTGTATAACTCTGAAAAGGAACAGATTACTCTTGAAATGAATACCAACTATAACTCTACATGAGGGTGAGAAAATGAGAATTTTGAGGAAACTATCACTTTAAAACCCTAAATAGTAGTAACAACCTATAACAACATTTATTTAACTCTAATCTCCAAGGTTAGCAAATATTTTCTACTCATTTACAGTGGTCTTGTTGAATCATTGAAACAAGGTTTTTTTAGTTGCAAATCATCTGCTATTTATGCTGAAATTGTCTTGCGCTTTCATATGCTTTTTATATTTCACTTATTTTCAAGTTTTTTAGTTGCCCACATGATAATATAAGGACCATTTTTCAAGAACTAATGTGACGTTTGTAGGACTAAGATTTAGTTTGCTCATTTTGCTACCAAATATTTACTATAAATGTATTCCCATGAAGTTCTGATCGTATAAAGAGACAAATTATGCCAACGTTAATCATCTTCTTTCAACAAGAGGCTTGTGTGCGACCTTGTTTTGATCTACTAACCCTGTCTTTTTATTCCCTTCTACTCTGTTTATCAGACGCCTTCTCTTAAGGTTTCCTCTTCCTCACATGCTTACGGCTCAGACTTCAGCGTGACTAATTAAACTTACTCATTGTCAGTGAACCCACCGCTAATAATGTGAAATGGATTCACACGTGCATGCACATTGACAACATGTTCGTGGGCCTGCATTCACACTTAGTCGTAACATATTACCGTGATACAAGAGTCACATCGGAACACGTCCTTATTTCCAAAAGGATCCAAGTACATGCATGTGCAGGCCTGCCTGGAGCATTTCTCTACATAACGCGTATCTTGGTATCTTGTCTCTTCCCCTTATACTCACACCACACACACATACGCACACACACACACACAGACATCTCAAAGCACATAAATTGCCATAGGAGTCCATAGAGCCATCACAAGGATTAATGTTTGGAAGAGAAAATGCTGCGTCCCATACAAGGCTCCACTGCTTCCCCTTCCCCGCTCGGATATCCAGCTCTCTTGGCCATGTCACACCTGGCTGACTTTGTTAATGGAAGCGTTTTATTACATGCAGAAGGCCTGGGATGACCATTCAGGATTTAATTCTTTACCGATCCCATGTTGGCCACTATCGACTGACCTCTCCACTATAGTATTAACTCTCGTTTTTCTCACCGTTTTTTAAGATGGAGAGTACATCTTCACATGATTCGGTCAGTGATATCAATGGTGAATTACCATATGTGCCGATTCAAAGCTTTTTTTACCAACAACATCTACCCAAACTCTGTTGGGTTTTCACGTGTGATTTGCATGAGTTTGTAACAGCTGGATGAAACGTCTGATATCCCATCGCCAAATGTCACAAGTGGTACATCCTTCTGGGAAAATAAATTGGCTCTCTCTTGAGAAGCGCGTTGACAGCAGAAGCTACAGCATATGGTGGGAATGAGACGGCTTAAGAAGACTGTTTCATTTCTGTTTTGTCGTTCTTCATTAAGATAAGTCAGATAGCACCTGGGTATATATTATTCTATCGATGGTGTGAAGGCGATAGCTCAAGGCAACCCGTGGCTGTGTAAGCCAAGTTTAATCAACAGTATTTTTAAGTATTTCACAATCACTTTACATGTAGATCGCATCGAAATTATGGTTAATAGTATGTCTAGTATCGCCTGTAATGAATACAATAAACATTTCAATAGATTTCATGTCATCTGTTTTAGAGGGTTTTTAAGACAAATTTTAAATTGATTTCCCGTATGCCAGGCACGAACTTGTGAAGCAATTTATTCAGTCTATTTATGTCAGCTGTTGTTTCACAACACCTATTTTAACAGGGGTGTTAACGATGTATAATTAATCAGGGGAATTGTCTGAAAAAGCACACAGTAGACGTCCCCAATAATCTCTAAAAAAGAAGAACATTTCTAAACTACTAAAGTAGTGTCACAACATGATTTGGAGCATATAATCCATGCGATTTGATCTTCTCGTTTTGACTATATGTGTCGTGTATAAACAAGAAGGAGCTGTCTCGCCTGCAGTTAATACAAAAATCTGCAGCAAGAATTGTGAGCTGCTCTCGTAGGAGAAATCACATTTCCCACGATCCTTATAACTCTGCATTGGCTGCATTTCCTCCAGGATCAATTTTTTAAATTCTGAATATAGTTTTCAGAGCTATTAATGGTCAAGCTACACATAATTGATCTGATCCAGCCTTACACCCCAGCTCGGGCTCTTAGGTCTGTGGATCAGAATCTACTGATGGTTCCACGCACACGCTTCCGGACCAGAGGAGATAAATCCTTCAGGGCTGTTGCTTCTAAGCTTCGGAACGATCTTCTGCTTCCTCTGTGTTTTATTTTTGCAGGCTTTTTCTTAATATTCTATGGGTTGCTATGTTTTGTGAATGTGTTTTCTTGGCCTTTTAAAGTTTCTAAATTTGTATATATCTTTAACTGTTTATTGTTTTGTTGTTTACAAATACATTTGTGCTGTACAAATACAATTTACATAATTCCTTAGTTGCTTACAATATCAGCACAAACCTCTATATTTAAGTTTTAAAGTGTAATGGTTGTAACAAACCAGGAAGCACTTGGTTCCCTGTGGGAAATAAGGCATGTAGCTTCTGCTAGGTCTGCTCAGAGAAAAAAAACAACATTGTGCACATTTTGATTTATGAAGTCTGACTTGTAATAACAGCCTGTGTGGACACCTTTAATGCACTTCCTTATTTTTTTTTATAAATGCCAGAGGAGTAATTGATCAAAAACATTTTTCTACTTTAAACATTACATCTGAGTCATCAACTCCATGTTTGTTGATATATTAAGCTTGGGGGGAAAAGAAAGATCAAAATGTATTTACAAACCAAGGTCTCATCTCTATTCCACTCTCAAATTAGAGTATATATTGAATGAAATACAGGTGAGTAGCTTGCCTGCAAGCATCATTGGGAACTCAGTGGAGGGGCTATTATACGAACAGAAATAGAGAGCAAGAAGAATGATGGCAGAAAGATGCATGCCTGGATGGAGAAGTTAATAAAATTGAAGCTGTGTTATGATGAATAAGAAAAGAGCCATAAAAGACAACGTATGTAGTGAATCTCTCTGGTGAGCGCTCCCAAGGGAAAGCTTTTTTATCCTGAGCCCTCCCCACTTTTCGCGTTGCACAGGGAAATGTGCCCACGTTCTATTTTCAAAGGGACTTATAAATGGAAACTTGGGTAGGACGTTATGCGAGGGTAGATTGTTTTGGTTGAATCAAGTGCCGCCAAATTGGAAAAGTAAAAAAAGAAAAGGTTTATCTTTAGGAGAGTGAACATTTCAAATGAGCAGATGGGATTGCTCTTTATTGTGTAGTTGAAATTGACGCACATTAATACCCTCTTCCTCTGTGGTAATGGAAAAAGGCTTCTGGTTACCACTGAGTACTGATTAGATGGACACAAACTTATAATGGCCGGAAGACTCGAGGGCAACCACTGAGCAGAGAACGCACAAGATAAAATTGAATACCAAGACCTCCCCAAGCAGTTACAAAATACTCAGGGAGAAATTGCTAATGTGATGCAATGACATACATGTCTACATGTGTCTGCGTAGTTTAAAAGCAATAGTTATTCAAAATGTTCTATTATAGATCAGAAATAGAATTAGTAAACAGTTATTGCCAGTTTTGTAATAATTGTAACACTTCCATTAGTTGTTTGGTAGTGATTGGTTGATGAGGCCTCATGAAACAATTGTGTAATCAAACTGTTTCGTGATACAGTGTATTCATTTTGAAAAGCCACTAGATGGCAAGAAGTTTAAAATCAATGCCAGCTTTTATTCAATTTTGAGTATAGACTTCAAAATGAATATCACGATACAGTTTCTTCACTGCTCAGCTGTATCATGAGGCCCCTTCATCCCATCACTAAAGACAAACCATTTTAGAGCACATCATTAAAATAGCATTTAATCTTCTTAAAGTATATCAATAAATGGAGAGCAAATTAGGATATTTAGTAAAATGTCCACTCTTCCACCCACAATGGGATATATATAAATGCCTCTTTAACAGTATACACTTATGACCAAACAATGATACAGTGAGACCTGTAACGAAAAAATACCTTAAAAAACCTGGAGTAAGTACTTTTAAAGCAACAACCAACAGTTGTATTTTATTTTCTACGTGATGTTTCTTGGTTTCTTTTGACAATGTTTTAATGCTACCTCTGAGGCAGCAAAGTTATTATTTTATTGGAGTGTGACATCATTCAGGATATTTGTTTTTTAAAGGTCAGATGGGAAATGTAATGTTTTTTAATTTGAAGTTGCTCAGCAATCCGCAGCATTTTATAAGTGATTTCTCTAAACTATTTATGGATAGCGGCCATACAAAATTGAATCCACTCAGCAGGATGCATTAACATGAAGTTGACCATTAGCTTTGCTTTTCAATGCAGAACATATTGTACACAGGATAACAACGAATACTAATTGCACAAACCAATTATGGCCTCAACACACTAGTTTACTTTGTACTGTGACAAATGTTCTGACTTAAATTACCCGTATGACAAATCAATTTCTACCTTTGAAATTAAAATAATATCTGGCTATGAATTGTATTCATGAAGTTACATATTAAGATCCTACCAATTCCCAACGTTTCGTCTATCTCTCAAAGACACAAGAGTAAGAGTCGACTCGTATTTAAAAAGGGTTAGTTCAACCAAAATTAAAAGCTCACTAAGGGTTGTGATTATTTTCGGAGGAATATGTTCTTTCTTTCTTCTTTAGAGTTACATGCAAAAATGTATGTTCATTTTAATGTAGCGACTAATGCTCCTCAATTTCATCTTTGTCCAAAAGACTAATTTAAAAACATCCAAATACCTCCATATTGCTCGTCTGTAGCATCCATCTTGTATTGAAGCCTCGACAAGAGGAATTGGTAAGAAAAAATTCTATATTTTAAGTTTGTTTTCAGCCGAACGTTAGCATAATGCACTCGATGTGTTTTAAATGAGGAAAGACGTCAGGCAGCAGCTGAGAGACTGACAACTTGTGCTACAAACAAACTTAAAATACAGACTTATGTCAGTTTTCCGGAACAAGTCATCTCATGTCAAGGCTTCGATACAGGATGAATGTTACAGACGAGCACCACTGAGGTATTTGGATGTTTTTAATTCCCTTTTCGGACAAAGATGAAGATGAAGATGAAGAGAACTCAGCTCCAGTCGCTACATTAAAATGAACATACATTTTTGACTATATCTCTTAAAAAGGATCAGATTACTCTGAAATGAATCCAAACCCTTAGTCAAGAAGATAGAAGAGAAGAAAATAGGTGAAATGTATTTATTATTTATTTAAACCTGGAGTGAACTATCCCTTTAACACACCAGCACACGCCGTTTAGCTCACACATGTTTAGCCCCAAAATGATACTGAAAATAAGAATCACACAGTCACACAAAATCTAGTATTTTCCGCACCATAAGGCGCACTTAAAGGCCTTTCATTTTCTCAAAAAAAGACAGTCCTTACAATCCGGAGAGCCTTATATATGGGTCAATTGGTTAATTGGTTGATCCATACTGTTGTACGCGGCGATTACCGGGCGTCTGCAACCTTTCATGCGAGTCACCTTCCCCCTCATCTCAACATTTGTAAATTATCACCGTGTCTGATTCATGGTCATTTTGTGCTAATAATGATACAGAAGGACAATATTGTTGACATGACTTTAATGATCATTCTAGATAATCACAATTATTTCCCTATATCTGTCTCGTGGCTCGACAAAAATATGGAAAATCCCTCCGAGCTGCCGCTGTTAGATCAAGGACTTCACCCGCTTAATGCATTTTTTCTTCGACGTCTTTCTTTCACAAAAAGAAGACCATGGGCTGAAAATGCCAGTTGCTTAATATTTTCGTGTTGTTATCCATCGTATTTTTATTTTACGTTTTTTTCAATGGGTGAAAACACCGACCGTTCTCGACAGCATTTCCCGGTTTTCACTTCTTTATGGCAATGCACGACAATCTCTTTTTTATTCTCCCGACGGTCGCTTGTCTGCGTGATGTGCACCGTTCTTTATCCACAGTCTCACACCACTTGATTGTGTATAAAAAGACCCCAAAAATTGCACCTTTCAAGAGACACGCTTACGACGCGGAGTTCAAGCTCAAGGCTGTCAGTCACGAAAATGTTTGGCTGCAGTATCTTATTCTATGCGCCTTATAATCTGGTGCGCTCTATTTATGAAAACCGTTCTAAAATAGGCCATTCATTGAAGGTGCGCTTTTACATTAATAACCATTTCAGAAGGATAACTTTAATTTACGTTTTTGGGCAAATTGTGCACTCCTTCTAGACTACTGGCTTGGCATAGGGTAAAATCGAAATGCCCTCCCTAATGATCTGATACAAAGTGAATTGCTTCTAAATAGAATCATAACCCCGATAATGTGAATCTAGATGACTCATGAGACACTCAGAGGTTCACTTCACTAGTTAAGAAACAGAAAGGTTCAACATTGGTGTCACTCTAAACTAGAACTCACTCCATCCTGTTGGAAGCATTTCAGTTATTAAGACTTGAGTCATGAATGTCGTTTGTGTTTGTAATTTCTGTCGGCGTGGAAATGCTGTTTCCGCGCACATCATTTTATCTGAGTAACGGCGTGTCTGACTTATTTGTCTCCGCAAGCCGCAGAAGCGAGGATGGCGGGGTCTTTGTAGGCGCACCCGTGGCAGCTGTTCATTTTTCGCCTGACTTGTTTTCAGAGAACCCGGTTACCTTACTGATGATAAATGCCTTGCTACGTCGGGCTGTCTGCGAACTCTGGCAGCTTTAAACCTTGACAAGCAGCCCAGCCCCCCCCCCCCCTAAACCCCCACTGTCCAGAGGCTTCCAACCTCCGCCTGTCCTTCAGCGGCAAATCAGTAATGTCTGTGTTATGTTTAGCGACATGTTTGGCCACAGATGTCCACATGAGAAATATGCTTTGTAGGTTACCCTATAATCTCATACTCATGTGCCCTGACAGGTGAGACCTTGTTGACAGTAGGATATCTGGGGGAAAATTACTTCAGCAGCAGTTTGGAGGCGGAGTTCTGTGATTGAGAAATGGGATTGGGCTGTGATTTTTTACAAGAAATGGAATGATGGTGATTGGTGTCTCTCAGGAAGCGGGCTACTGGACAAGTGGTCATTTCATAGAATGATGAGATCGTATTCAGTCTAGCCTTTTCTCTTGATGGCGACGCCGGTTGTAAGATGTAATATGTTGAACTTCTCTTCAACCTCGATTTGCTCTCCACATATTTCTACAACCCATCTTTTCTCATCTTTCTCGCTTTGATCTAACCTCACTTCCTCTTTAATTCCTCTTCTTTCATTCTTACCATTCCACTTTTTCTTCACCACTCCTCTCATTCATCAGTCAATACCTGGTGAATCATGGAGAAGATGAACGCTGGTCGAAAATACTTTGACTGCGATTTCCATTATCGGAACTGCTGACGACTGACTGTGTTTTCTTCTTGCTTTGATCTGAAACTAAAATACATCGACGATACAAAAGGAAACTCGACATACACGACATAGAAAGGTCACAAGTTGGAAGTGAAGTGTACCGGCAACCTTCTTGCAGTGAGACGATCAATATTTTATTCTTAATGGCACAGCTATAGGTTTTCTAACTATATTAGGTTTGTTAATCAATAATTTGTCTATAAATCATTTATAATTATATACTTATGAAGGTAAACTGTGCAACCCATTTTATGTAAGCATGTAGTAATGGGCTGAGGAAGCTTCACGAAGCAGTGTCCTATTCATTTAGCTCAGCAGGTGGCGCCCTCAGTTAAAAAAATTATGTTTTAGAAGCCACTGTTTAAATGACTGCATAGAGGAGCAGCTGTAAAACGCAATAAGCAATATGTAAAAAAGATTTTTAATTTCTTTTAAAATAATTTGAAAAGTAAGAAGGTATTACTATAAAACTTTCACGAGAACAAATCAAAACTATGACGCACCAAATACATATCACCTATAAAGAATATTTCTATGTACAGTATCAGTACAGTATGTATCTACAGTATACAATAATACAAATGGTTATCTTATGAAATGTATTATGTTTATTCTCATTATAAATGACTGTTTTATTTATGAAGGAGATTACAGGAGCTTTTATTTTTTCTCAGTTTAAATATACAATATTTCCTTTGAAATAAATGGCTCAAAATCATTAACCATCCACTGTGTTCTTTATCTCCCGATCTCTAGAGGGTGCGAAAATATAAAATGAAAAAATCAGGTTATTAGTTTTCAAACCCCTTTGTTTTTGTTTTTTTGGGGGGGGGGGCCTTGTAACAAATTGATTACGCCTGACCATAATGACATAACAACATAATTAAACATAATAACAAACATTTTATATTCAATTAAGCTTTTACTGTGGTTAACCATCTTGACCTAAAAGAAGCGAGTCAGTTAGGAGGACAATGGTCAAGAAAAGAAGGCAAAATTTGGCCTACATCTCAACAGAACACACACACACACACACACACACACACACACACACACACACACACACACACACACACACACACACACACACACACACACACACACACACACACACAAACACACAAACATAAATGACAAAACAAAACAATGAGTTACGATTCTTGAGCTGAGCCAGGAGAGCTCTTGTGTTTCCGTGCTGAAAAATATGCTTGAATGGACCCCTGAGAGTAATAAAGAGGCCTCTTGTTTGTTTCCATATTTATCAAAGTCCACCTTCCTCACGCTTTTGCTGCAAACTTGGACAGGCCATCTATTTAATTAGATTAATTATGGAAGACGATGCCAAATGAGGTTATCAAGACAACGACGCGGCTTCAATTATTTGCGTGCAGGATCCTCTTATTACTATTACACAACTGGCATCATTACAGGGGATGTTAAGTCCCGAAAGAGGCAACTAAATCTAAAAAAAAAAAGTTTTGTAGGTGGCTCTGTTAACAGAGGAGTGGAGTGTGTCACATGCCCTTATTGCCTAGTTTCTGAAGTCCTGAATAGCTTCAAGGAGAAGGAAAATAAAGTGACAAAGAAAGGATAAGAAAAAAAAAAAAAGGGGGAAATGAGATTGAAGTGAGAGGAGCATTTGAGTAGGAGGCAATATCAGGAGAAAGTGAAGCTCGAAGTGGAAGAAATAGGGCACAGCAAAAAACCTTAACAAAGTGATGCTTAAGAAGAAGAGGGGGGGGGGGGGTGTAGTACGAGCCTTAGGCTGAGGAGCACCAGCCAAAGTATCACAGTCAATTAACAACGCAGCCCAGCACTAATTCTCGGTCTATTTCAGACCATTAATTATGTGCACCATTAGTTACAGCTCACTTTGCCTGACACAAGTCATCATAATATTTCCATGATCCCTCATTGATCCTGAACCTCAGGAGGAATCGTTCACTTTAGATATTTGCATGGGATTCAATTACAGATGTTTTATGTGTCATAGGAGTGAAGATATTAAATAAAGGAAGCTTTCTTTGCTGATGAGACAGAAATGTCAATAATATACCGCAGACGTATAAGCAGCTTTATTGTTCAAATCTAATCTATAAATCCTTCTTAACCTTTTTAGATATTACATAGAGCAAGAACATTCATCTGTATCAATTACCACCCTGTAACCAGTGATGCCGTCAAAGAATTACTTAGTAAAACATAAGTATTACTTAAGTGCCAGAAAGTGAATGTCAAGCAGAGAAAGGTAGAAATACAGTCACTACCTTGAGTTCATGTCTGACAAAGAAAAAAAAATGGTTCTTTGTGCGATCTGTTCCCTAACGTGTTAACACTTCGGTCAAGTTCTATTTTGGCAAATTCGATCATTGCACGTTAATAAGTCCGGAACGAAAACGTGTTGAAACAAAGATCTCTTTCTATTCATAGGTACAGGCCGTACTGACTAAAATAACATACTTAAATAGACCACCATTACTATATCTTTATGAGTCAATTATTTTTGTATTTTTGTATTCCATTTTTTTTTCCAATGTATTTATTTAATATTGTATCTATTTGATTACATTTGAATAACTGATTGTATGTTGTTTTATGTATTTCCTCTTGTGGTGGTGAAGAGCTGCTCAACTGATGTTGTAGCAGTGTTGATGCATTTTGACAATTAATAATTCTGATTCTGCGAACACCTTAACTACACTCAAATGTGTGATAGTTGTATATAATGGCACCTCCGTATGATGTGACAACACATGTTGGTCTTTCATATTTGAGTTTTTAATTAGTTTAAGACTTATTTCCAACCAATATTTCATTAACATTTTGTAATGACTGAAAACTATGATGGGCACCAAATACTCTGTATTGTTTCACAGAAATACTCTACAATATTTATAAAACTTGTGAACATACTAGTAGCTTTTGATTATTCTTCGTTGAACTAGTTCAGCCAAGATAATGAAAGTTTTACCAGTTGATTAGAAATAGTTAAAAGTGTCCGGTCAAATAACACTTATTTTTCGAACGAAATCAAGAAATCTTAATTAACTATAGTGACTAAGTATTTAAGTTATTTGAAAATGTGTTTTTAGGTTTAACGTTATATACATTGTTGATGGGGACTCATTTTAGTGAATGTTAACGAAGCAGTTTGAGTTAAAAAAAAAAAAAAAAAAATTCTAACTAGGTTACTTTTCTTGTGAGTAATCAGTTACCGGTAATAAGATTCCTTTTCATTTCAACTGTGGCAACACTGCCCGCAATACAGAAGATGCAATTTAACTTAATTTATTGAAATAAATTGAATATTTCATTGTTAAATAAAACAAAACTGTATCAAGCGTATATTTGTATTAATATATTTATATTTCAGGCGTGTCCGTTTAAATCGTCAACATCACACTTCATCGTAGTTCACATATTACACGCATGTCACGACAGAGAAAAAGCTCGAGAGCAGAAGCTTATCTATCCCCGCCCCCATTACCCTCAGAATGAAATCATAATCATATCTTATACTTGCGCTTATTTCACTTTTGCATAACAGATTCTTACGTATGACACTTCAAATGAGACTTTGACATAACATGTTACAACAGTAGATGTCACAAAGTCACCAATTTGTCCGATGGACAGAGAGCTAAAGTCCAGTCTACTTATTATATGTTGGATGGTGTGAGAACCATTTTTCTTTTATCCGTTCATTTCTTCTGCAGCTTTCTCATTGCACGACTTCGCAATATCCTCCCAAATTTTGGCTACGTCAGCTCGCATCCTGACTACAGCACTCCGAGTAGTTGTATTGTCGGCTGTAGGTATTATATTGAATTTAAAGATCAATCTTGTTTCATGATTATCTCATTGACGGCACACAAAAGGCCATCTAATCAATCCGTCCTAATTAGAGTGAATCGAATTGATCAGGTTACAGTGTGACAATTCAAACAAGTCGATGGCTCTGCCAACTAACCGTTCAATCGCTACAAGGTGCGCGATCACTCGCTAGTGATTATCAATCGAGGAGTATCAAATAGCCAACATTGACTTGAGCGTCTTTACCTGAAAGAGACGACATGGCCTCTATGTCGTGGTCCAGTCTTGGCTCTAAATATTCCACTATAAATGTACAGTTTGCTGGGCCTTTGTCGTGTTCTCATACGTGAAAAACAACTTGCTGAAGTATGTGTTTATATTGTAGACATCAGCAGATATGAAGTGGCATCAAAACACTCAGATACAGATAAAAGTGCCCCGTCAGCTCCGCTGGGATGGCAAACATCCAGATTTATGTCACTTGTTGACGAGTTGTCATCACCTTCTGACTGGCTGTCAGCAACACTGTCAGCGTCTGCGGTGGTAGATTATTGTGTTTTTTTTTTTTTCCCCAACCAGAGCATCTGTTCTTTTTTGCACTCGCCAAAACACCACGGATGGGAATCACATGACGAAATTACATTTTCTGGGGTTTTATATTTAGACGTGAAAGATGAAGATGATTAAAAAATTGTATTTGGAAAAGCAGGTGAACAAACAAGATAATAGGCATGTAATGTAGAACGATTCTTTTGACCACATGTGTGCTCTGTTATGCCTGCCTGCGTGTTTCTGGTTTCTGTCAGCATAATGGAATTCAAAAAAACGTGCCTCCAATTTAATTGGAAAAGCAATATTCCCGATAGGTACAAATGTAAAAAGTAAATGGTTTTGAATACAATATCTGGTTTGCTCAGTGGTGGGAGAAAATATCTGTTTTCTAACTATTTTTCTTTTCCGTTTTAAGCTACATTTGGAGAAATGATTCAGAAAAAACTCTGAAAAAATATATTTTGTTTGAAGGATGAGAATTAATAATGAATCAAGCGAAGCTGTTTTTCATGGAGGAAAGTTGTTTAAACATAGTGTAGGAATGTTTTTTCTTATTTATTCCAACATAATAATATATTTATGACAACTTAAGGACACAGCTATGCGTCTCAATTGCACACTCGTATTTTGATTCATTCGATGCATTTTGGGCTGATAAAATGACACGTGTAATAAGGAGTAGTTGTTTATTAATTTAGAAACATACATGCAATCAATGAAGAGTCGGAATCATTGCTAATAATACACAAAGCTGCGCAAAAATCACAGCTGTGTTCGAGGCGACAAACGAAAGAGAAATATCTGTTGAGACACATATTTGTTTTGTGTTATTGCTACTGATGTCCTAAACAAATGGTTTCTCCTCCTCACAACCTGTCCAATTTCACACTTTTAACATCGTTTTTTTTATATGCTTATTGCTAAGCTTGCAAGTATCATTTACGATTATGTGCCTTCAACATTAGTTAAAAAGCTCTACGTTTGTTTGCTCTTTTTTGCTTCTTCAAGGCTACGTTCTAGTGTGAAAGGTGCTCAATGATTAACCCTTGTGTTATCTCAGGGTCAGGGTGACCCAGATGCCGAAATAATTAATATGTTTTTGGTATCCTTTGTGTTGTCTTTGGGTCAAGGTGAACGACCTCCATGGCTTCCTTAAATACAAATGCAGTCGTGGAGGTCATTCACAGAGGCAACACAAGGGATACCCCAAGCATTTGTTTTCAGGTCTTCGGTTCAACTTGGCCCTGAGATAACACAAGGGTTAAGAAGAAGAAATATAGCTAAGAAAAAGTGTGATTCAGCAAGAATAAATGCTTAAAGATTCAAGTTTAAAATACATGTAATATTAATAAAATTGTATTTATATAGCAGCTTTTTGAACACCATTGCCAGAGAGCAAAAATGTAGGCAGTTCTATTCACCCCGTCTTCTTCTAAGCGACAATAATGTCAGTGGAAGTGTGTGGGATGCTTCACTTTTACTAAAAATGGCCTCCAGCGAACACAAGGCAATTTCCGACCCCAGTTAAAGACATGTTTGTCATTTGCCTCAAAAGTAATTTTACATTTTAAGAAAATAATAAAAAGTGTTAACAAACACATTTTAAAGTACACAATGCCTGTGTGTAAAACTGATATAGAAACAACCGTGCTGTGTTCAAAAGCATTTATTATTTTGCCATTTCAAGCTAGCTCAGCTAATCTATTTTCTTTATTCCTTTTTTTTTCCTTAAACGTTGCCGTGCCCATGCCCCCAGTTCCCTGGGCAAATCACAGAGTTAAAGAGCATTTTGAGGACTTGGATTTTATCCACCTAGGTACAAATACCTACCTACCCTGCCCTCTCTCCCTATGGTTATGATTCCAATGACATTTCTTTGGCATGCAGAATGAAAGAACTCCACATTGCCTCAAATTTCTGGGCAGTACCAGAAAATGTTAGTCTCTGTTTTTCAAGTTTCAAGTGGTACAGCACGTCTCTGATCCAGTGCATCTGTGTAGGCGGTGAAGAGGATTTACATTTTACAAGAATAAGTCATTTTGCTAGTAGAGTTGTAAAGGCAATAATGTTCTTCTTGGCGGACGACAGATCTTAGCCTGGTGGTTTAACTCCAAACAAAGCAGACCAAGGATTGGGAGAAATGTTACTTTTCAAAACGTTTGTCAGAAACTGAACTATGTCTCTTCAATATGTCTGCTGTTGAAGGACACAGCCAAAACATATAAATATAATTTTCTGGATCTTGAAGTTCACATAAATCAGACACACCATCGAACATTTGAGCTAGAGTCTAGATAAACCTTTGTGTAATTGACTCAGTATGAACATTACATTTCTCTCCCCGGGATCTGTTTCCCATATAGCCACGTCGCAAGTACAAATACTTATATCCATCTCTTTTATAAGAGCAAGATCCCAGACTCCAAATCGGTTCTCTGGACTCTCCCTTTGAAATAGAGTATTGAGTGGAACTCTATACAGAACGGTTGCCCTGCTTCTGAACTTTTGGAATAGCCATGACCTGGATGGAGGGGAATTTATATAGAGCAATGGAGCTCAGACATCTATTAAAGGCTCAGAGTAGAACCATGCATTGAAGGGAAGAGGTTCATAAATGCCTTCAGGAGGGGTCCCACATGAACAAATTAAAAAAAAGGAACTTGAGTTAACATTTAGTATGAATTATCCCCTGTTTAACAATAAATAAAACAATATAAACACCTAAAATATAAGGAGAATTGGACATGCCTTACCTGAAGTTCTCTATCTCAAGTGGATATGTATTATCCATTACTTTTATTTTTCCAGCATGAGTTGAGAATCGTTGAGCAGATCTCAGAAGAACAAGAAATAGTTGAATATTTATGAGTGGAATCCAGTTTTACACTCCATAGCACAACCCCCTTGACTCTTAATTAGCCCCAAAGATGAGAACATTTCAACATCAAGTCAGTGGATGTTACTCTATCATAGGCTGTCTGTCACTGTAATTGGTGAACCTAAACCCCCGCAGTTCACTCATGCTTGCAAACTTTGGATAATACCAGGACACAACTTGTTCGTCAAGATATTTGTTTTTGTTTTTTTCCTACCGTGTCAAGTGACTCAAAGTCCTTTTCTGAGAATCAAGGGTCAGTCATCACGTTTGTTCCACGCCATGGGCACATGTCATCAAACTTCTACCTGAACCTGAAACGGTTTTCATTCTTAACCGCTCCCTCATGAAGACTGGATTATATGAGTACTTATTTCGCCTCGATGCTTTGAGCACTGGGAGGAATTGGTGGATACGACAGAGCTGAAGGTCGACTCACTCAGTCTGTGTGACAGCTGTCAAAACTGGACGGGCAGGAAAATCACCTGAATTGATTCCTGTAAATGAGAGAGAACAAATTTGAAGATTTATGTCAGCTTCTGTTGATGGAATGTGTCACAGCACACATGAAGGTACAGGGGAGGGAGTTCTGGGATCTGGCATGTGTCACTTTCCAAAAATACACCCGGCATTAAGAAGGAGTCGATAAGAACTTTCATAGTCTTCTGACAACATAACGACAAACTTTTAAAATAAACATTTTGGTGTGTGGTTCAGTGTCAGAGTTCTACATCAGCGAAAAATGTCCTCAGCTGTTGGTGTTTGCAGCAATATTGTGCAAAATATTTTCCAATGATGTTGGTCGGACGGCAGTTTTCAGTGGGTCCCTTGTATTGTGTACTTTAGTTAGTAGTTCCTGTGAACTCCAACATGATTTGGAAATAAATACGTTTCATCCTAGTAAATGAAATGATTTTGGAAGACGGCTCCAAACTTCGATTAAGAGGGGAACATTGTTCAATTCAGACTTTTACGTTTAATTTGCCTTAAGCTGGTAAATCCCTCCATAACAGGTTCATATGTTTGGTAAATACTGCAGATATTTCTTTAAAAAAACCTTTGTATTTGTAGTAAGTAATATTTCTGATTTGATTTTAGTTTTTTTAGTTAATCCCTTATTTATAATTATTATGTTTTATATTATTATAGTTATTATCTTTGTTTTATTTATTATTGTTATTGTAATGTTATTTTATTATATTTATTTGTTGTTGTGGTAATTGATGTTTTTAAAATTTTCAATATGTGTGCTCTATGTCCTAAAATGTTTACAGAACAATTATATTAAATTATATTTCCTCGAATCAATTTTCCTCAAATATTTTGAATGAGCATTAACTATGGGTTTTCATATCTTATTCTTTCTGTAATATAGGTCTAATAAAAACAACAACTTGCTGCCTGGCTTCTTCTGCCAGGGTTTGACGCTGGAGTTGCTAACATATTGCTACGTAAGGGTTCACAGTTAAAGTGATAGTTCACCCACAATTCAAATTTCACTCATTTTCTACTCAACCTTGTGTCGACTAAGGGTTGGTAAAAGTTTGAGATTGGTCTGTTCCCTTTCAGAGATGCATACAGAAACTCTCTTTTCTTTGTCCAAAAATACAAACCGAGAAGCCTCCAAGTGAACTCAATACTACAAGGCACGATTTACCCTGAAACACTTATAAAGAAAAAATAAATAAATATGGACTTTTTTTTCAAAACTATTTCTCGTGTCGAGGCTTCAATACAAGTGGGACATTGCAGACGGGCAGTATCGAGGTATTTGGGTGCTTTTTGTTGTGTTTTTTTGGATAAAGAAAAGTAAACCCCAGTTGCAACTGTAATATGGTAATTTACTTCTGTCTGTAACGCCAAAAGGACAAAAAAATAATCCCAACCCTTAGTCGACATGAGGGCGAGTAGAAAAGTAGAACAATTATGGGTGAACTTTACCTGCCGAGGCCAACATCTCGATATCACGATCAAAGTGTCAAAGCAGTGCAGCTCAGATTTAAAATTCAATGCGCGATATATTGTACAATTGCTCTCCAAACAGCTGCTGCAGCTGCCTTAATGATTTATTAACTGGAGGTATTTGATGAAGTGCTCCTACAGAAAGCCACTTTATACAGTCTCCCAGCAATGGAAACAATTTCAAGCCAACTTCACAGATAATTAGGCACTTTAGCCGGAGGACTTGATTTGGAGAAAAGCTAAGCTTCTTGTATCTGTGTACAGGGATTGGTGTCCTACTGGGTGAGTTATGGTCCCGGGTTTTTAATTTTAGGGAATTTAACTTGCATATCATCATTTTTTGTGTCATGTCATTTCAAGACTCTTGAAAAGACACCCTTCAGAGTAAGTGAATTTTCCCTTTGATATTAAATGGCAAATGCTTCAAAGTTAAACATCTGTTTATCCGGCTCCACTGACGGCATAGGAAAACATTTGGATGATGATAACAGGTTCTCATCTTTGTTAGACGAGTCTAATAAAAAGCTTCTGGTTCTTGTCACAACATCTTTACTTCCAGCATACGAGACGGGAATAACTTAATCCATTTACGTTTGCACTCTTCTCTTGACTTTATTTCGGCTTGATTACGGCTAAAGTGATTCATTACGACTTGACGTACAGCATATGGCATGACAAGACTGATGTTAAGAAAAAGCAAATCCATTTTTCGTTCAGCCAATTATTTCATTACCTTTGAAATTCCATTAAGACAGCAGAGTTAAAAAGGGAAGAAGCAGAGGCCTGTCGTAGGTAATTAAAAGATAAAAGGACCAGAACTGCTTTATTATATAAAGACATTTAGCTCTTACAGCATAAACAGTCTGAACACAGAGGGAAGAAGACAGTGGAACCTGCGGACCGACTTGTAAATGCTACACTTCAATAGAAACATTGTATTCATATTCAGAATATGTATTAGGAACTTGTGTTGAGTCCATAACTGAGTGAATTATGGAAGAATGAAAAAGATGGAGCCATTTGCAAAAAAACTGACATAACTTTTGAAGTCAGATCGTCTTTTTTTCATGTAACTAATGCTCCCTCGGAACTAGTTTTTTTGTTGGTGACAGCTTCTTCATTGTTATGGGCATTTTCTCAATATATTAAGAAAGAAACTTTTATTCCAAGTGTTTTTTCTGTATCTGTGTCTGGAGAGGCTTCGGTTTTCAAGAGCACCTGTGGCTCATTTCAAGCAGTTGAGGAGCCAGAGACCAATGTTTTTAGATATTCAGTATTGCACCTTTAAGGTCACGATCCAAGTTGGAATAAATTTTAAATCAGTTTTGGCTAGAAAAGAGCTGACCCAGAAAGGAGGTCTACCTGTTTACCAGGCTGTGTTTGACTACAACTAGAACTGAGCGATTCTGCTGAATGTTTTTAGTTTTTGTTAAATCAAGAAAGTCAAAGGTTGTGCAAACAAAACTAGCAGGAATAACTCGTGCTGGGAACAAAAACTAAAACTCTCAAAAAAATAAAACTAATTGGATGTGTTATGGTTTAAGCAGAAACTTGGTGTAAAAGGTGTATTTGGTGTAAAAAATAAACACAGATAAAATTATGATAAAACATTATGTGAAAAAAGGTTGACCTACATTTAGACTATTTTGTAATTGTACTTAAGGCCTATACACTGAAAAAATAAAACAGTGGATGAAATTAAATGTATTAGGGTTAGTTGAGGAATATAATTTATTATTATTTTTTATTTTTTTTTAAATACAGTATATCCCTGTTAGCAGAGATGTTTTCGAGTTCAATTTCTGAAGTGACATTTTCAAATTTTCGTATTAACAACTTCAAAAAATGTATTTTCGAATTAATTGTGAATCTTTCTAGATCCAGTAGGACACGTGGAATCTTAAAACTGTTAAGAAATTAAAAAAGATAGTACCTCTCATATTTTACTGTAATAATGCTGCTATACAAGTTTAAGATTATTTGTGTAAACTCATTTTTAATACCTTTTTTATGAGTATTATAAACCTATTGTAGATGCATTACTTTCTACTAGGTGTTGTTAAATATTTGACCAATATTAATCTCTACAAAAATGGTAATTTTCTCACTTCCTAGACAATTTTCTATAAGATGGTGAAGTCATATTTGTACTCTTAGAGCGGAGGAGAATTTGTGGGCGTCTTCATTAGAAAGAAAATGTCTTCCCTGCTGTATAATCGCCACAGATTGAAGGTTTTAACGACAAACTGTCAGCCGGAGTTGTGCCGCAGCTACACGGCGGCTCTGCGAGGATGGGTAGCATAAGAAAATACTAGATTAGAGGAGAACGCTGGATCAACTTCATCAGTTAATTAAACTCCATTGCTGCTTGATGAGCAATTAATCAAGGCGGCGTGCGAAGCGTCAGACAGGAGTGAGTTCGATGCCGGAGCTGCTCGCCAGAGTGCGACCCATTGGGAGCGACTCCTACCAAGTGAGCGGCCCTGAAATTGTACCGGAGTGTAATGGGCAGGGTTTATGTAAGCAGCCATCAATCACTCTCTGACACAAGCTTGCCCCACATTACAGCTTCTGGATTAGAAACTTATTAGAGCTCAACTAAGAAATTTAAGGAGAAACACTGTACTCCTCCTTTTTTTTTCTGGGCGTTTAGTTTTATTTATTTATTTGACCTTCATCTACAACTCTTTCATCTTCCGCAGCAGTGAGTCAGTCTTCTTTATGCTATGGAAATTTGGCGGTTTGCGACTAAATGCGGTAAATTTATTAACTAGACCGTGGGGAACATTAAAAGTCAATTGAAGGAGGCTATTAAAAGCCAGATTTTAATTGGGTTGGTCCCACCACTGAAGCTTTTCTTTCCTTTTTTTTTGTACCTTGTCTCTTCTTCTCCAAGAGCAATACTTAAAAAGTTTTCAATGGATGTCTTCAGAATGCGAGTCCTTGAAAGAATCTTGATACTTTTTTATTTTTACGACACAACATATGGTATTCTTATGCGATGTTAACTGCTGTGTGTTTTTGCAGTCATGTTAGACTTCGTCCACCCACTGCCTGATGCCGTGTCAACTCCATGACTCTTATTCGGAGAGGAACAAATCATTCAGAATGACACAGATTAACACATGAACACGTTTTTTTTTACTCCAGCATCAGTGTCGGCAGATCATCCTCTCACCCACTGAGTTCTGAAAGGACGACAAGAACCATCTGCTTCTCACTTTATCCACTCCTTGAGTTTCTGCCCTCAAGGAGGAGATAAATTGTGCTTGTTATGTATCTTTAATGCATTAGATTATATAATCTGTTGAAATGACATTACAAAGTGCACAATTGTCCTAGATTTGATAATGTGCTGAGACACATTACAAATGGCTTTAATTGTACTTGCGCTTGTGGCTTTTAGAAGAAAAAAAAAAGACATCTCTATTCACCCTGCCCTTAGAGGGAGGCAGGCAAGTGTTTGTTATTTATAATGGTTTGAGAAACAGTGTTTCAGACTATAAAGGGGGAGATAGAAAGGCAGGGTAGTAGTGGCTCTGCTGACTGGATAATGACATGCATAGAGATGCGTTGCTACAGTAGGATGAGGCTGAAACCAGATGCCTGCTTTTTTTCTGCAGCACATAAACAGTGTGCTATAGAACTCTAATCTGAATTTAGAAACTTTGCTGTGAAAATAAAATCTATCTAGAGACTAAAGTTTTATCATTTAAATCATTATTATGAAGATATAAAAATGCATATCATAATAAAATAATGGCCCGCCTAGTCATTTTATGCTAAATGGTTATCTCAAAATCAGATGAATGATCATGTTCATTTTTGGGACATAAGAGACGCCAGTGTTTAGGATATGAAAAGAAACAGATACCTGATCTCAACCATTATACAGAGACATCCAATAGTTAAACTAAACAATTGAAGAGGGTGTCTGGTGAACGAAGCCAAACACAGAGATAATTAAGCCAAATTAAACCTCCAAGTAAGGAAAAACAATCGACCAACAATACCTTCTGCTAAAGATAATTTGCTAAATAAAGATTTTCATTGGCCCTCAACCAAGACAGCTCAAAGATTTTGGGCCGTTGTAGATTCAGTTCTACACCACTGATCTAAAGCATAATTAAAAACGATAATAATAATTATAATAAAAATAAGAAATCATCTCCTACAAAAAAATAGTATTATTCACTGATGATTCTCCCAAAGATAAAGGACCTCCATCAATGCATATGTACAAATATATGGGAGCCAGGAAACCCATTGACTTTGACCCAGAAGCAACACAAGGTATACCACAAACACATTTGTTTTTGGGGTCCTTTGGGTGACCTTGACCTTGAGATAACACAAGGGTTAAGCAGAAAATCTATAGCTCGAAGCCAGCCATTGTATTACCTTTTACAAATACAGAAACAAAGCCAACATTTTGGTGGTGTTCTGGTTACAATTGATTTTTTGAAGGAATGTTTTAAAGAACAGTTGAAGTTTGACTGTCTTGACTGCTAACAGAAATGAATCTGCAAAGCATTTTTTTTCCCGGTTCTAATTCCTGTTTTCTTGTGTTCTTCTCATTTCAGGAAAAGGGAAACATTGCTGTTGTATTCAATGTAGGAACAGACGACATTAACATAGAGGAGACGTCAAAGTTTGTAAATGACGGAAAGTACCATATAGTGAAGTTTACGCGGAGTGGGGGTAATGCCACTCTGCAGGTGGATGACCTGCCAGTCATTGAGCGCTACCCTACAGGTGAGTCACACCCCTTTAATCGCATCCATTTCTGCTTTTCAGGTGAACGGAATAAAAGTTGTATCAATCAAGATGTTAATGTTGCCTCGGCATGTTTCTCTCTCTCTCACAGCTGTTGCTAAAAAAAACACCAGTGATGATGTGTTGTTTGAACATCTCTGATGTCACGACCACTATAAGATAGTCTAAGGAAATAATATATTTATTTAAAGGCTAATATTTACTTGGCATTGTTACATACTTTATATAGATTGGAAAAGACCGAAAATTGGGAATAAAGTAAAAGAGCGCTCTTGGTCAAGCCACAATTTCTGCAATTATGAGAGGACTTTACAACGAAAGAATCATTTTAAAACACTTCCTGATGCTTATAAAAATGACCTGCCGGTCTATAATTTTGTTTAAACAAACTTCAGGAAGTGCACAGAAATGAAACGACCCCACATCACTGGTGTTCTATGAAATCTTACTTGACTGTGTCTAATTTTAAAATATACATTTCTTATCCTTACATGTATTTCTTTAACTGGGTAAAGGTTTTGACAAAAGTTTCATAGGATAAAAGAAGTGTTGTTTTTTTTTCAAGTGAACCTGGAGGTGACGCACCAAACAAAGTTGTTTTGGTTACAAATGCAGCGTTAACTCCAGTAGAGTGAACACCATGTTTCACAAACACACACACACACAAATAAATCAACCTGTCTGTTTCATGTTTGCATAATGTTTGGTGACCTTTTTAGTGACGCCCTGCGCATTCATCCAATTGAAAGAGGGATTCTGTACTTGCTGCTGGCCTCAGGTGAAACTCGGACGTTGATGGGTTTTGACATGTGAATGCACAGCAAGGTTAAAAAGTCTGAATGCTATCATTTCATTTCCCTCTCGCTTTCAATGGCAAATGTAATGAGTTTAAAGTGATTGAGCGCTTGTAGAATTAATTAATGATTTAACCCTTTGACTAGTAGAATTATATACAGCCTGGGCTTCATTGACTGTGTAACCGTTTAAATTGAATTTTCCAACTTTGTATACAACTATCAAATCTTTATAAAATCATGTACTTTTTCCATCTTTACAGTAACATCATTTACTCCTAGCCTTTAATTGTAATTATTATTTATTTTTCAGTTGACAAGTTCGCTATCGGGGCGTTTTAGCTGGTGCGGTACGATTTGAAACAGTTTCTTAACAGGCACCAAATGTATTTCGTCTCAGTCGCTCTCAGTTCCCATTATCATATACTTTACGCAAATTGTTGAAAAGCTGTTCAGTATTTTGATTGTTTCAGTGTTTGTTTGTTTTTTGGTCTTTATGGGTTTACAACTTTCTTTTTAGATTACAAGTGGTCCTCTGGCACCGAACTTCACTTCAAGACACTTGTGCTTGTTGACAAAGTTAGAGCAAAGCCGATGTCTGCCCTCCCACCATGCCCGGGGCAACCAGGCGAGACTATCAGAAAATCTCGGCAGCTTCATTGGACAGACAATTTCCCAGAATGCACTGCATAGATCAGAGCTAGATCTGCTAGGCTCATCACCCACACACACACACACACACACAATCACGCACACGCACAAACAAAGAGCACATGCTCCACCTTTTTTTTTTGTAAGAAGGAAACTTGCTGTCCTAAAATAACTTGGGTTAATAGTTTTGCTCACACTCCACGTATTCAGGGAGTCCCAATTCACCATCCATTTATCTTCTTACAAGAGCGCACTGTTCTCTGACATATGGACTCTTTTAAAACACTATGAGCAGAAGTTTCTTCTGAAAATTCTTATCCTAATAAGGCAAGTAAATAAACGTTATAAATGTTGCCATTAAGACACTATAATCTTCCTCAAAATAACCATATAAGAGCGACTCTCTGAACGGTCTTATACTGTGGAAGTAATGCATCGGCAAAATAATGAATAAACCATGAACAATTGGTTAACTCTCTGCCAACTTCCTGTCACCTCTGTTCGTTAGTAATGGGGTGTTAGTCATGTCACATATCCGCTCCCTCACCCTCTGACTCTACACCTGAGGACGGGTCGGACTCTGGAGGACAGCTTCCCTGCAGCTGTTGGAAGGACGTCGAGGACACCTAGATTGGCGACGCCGGTTTGAATTTATAATTAAATTATGCCAGTCCTCCAATTGCATTACACACCGTCGTAAATTGAGAATTATATTGAAAGCGATCTGGACAATGATTTTCACCTCAGGCGTATATTTTATTATCTTTATCTTAACAGCTCAATAACGGACAAAATGTGAATAATTTTCTAAAAATATTCATAGTCATAAACAGATGCCTACAATTTATTAACTGGAAAGGTGTGTTGCTTCCATTTAAATGCATATTTTTAAATCAATGTTAACTTAATAAAATATATATATAAATATGTCCTCTGGTTGACATTACGGTTGTATTTTTTTTAAACAGATTCAACAAATTAAAAAAAATATTTTAACTGATAAAAATAAGAAATAATTGGTATCAAGTCATGTAGGAACATGCCTGCTTGAGACCCTGGCTCCTGAGAATGTTTGATTTAGGCCATATGCCCTCTACTGCAATAGCCATAACGTACGCGTTATGAGTTGTGCACAAATCAAGATACTTATTTAAGAAAATAATCTGTTTTTTTAATGTAAAAAAACACAGTGTCAAGAAAATAAATCTAATTAAAGAACACATGAAAATGAAGTTAATATTGTTTCAAATGGTCAAGTGCTAATCTTACCTCAATGTTAATAGTATTTACTGTATATCTATTGGGATATTTGAGGATTGATTAACCGGAGATCGGATTGTATATCAATTTGCAATTTGGGGTCAGTTTATTGTTGAAAAGATATCTGAGTTCAAGGCAGCAGTGAAACCTATTTATCCTGCGTACCAGCCGGGCCGTCTGACTGCGGCCGAGCAGTGATTTGGTTTGCTATGGGATCGTCTGGCTTATCTCCTCCACCAGACAGCAGTGATTCAGCAAAGCCATCCCAACCACCCCATTTTTACTCTCTCACTGTTTGTTTTTGTTAATAAACGGCTCAGATAAGATCCTTTATCTCATTACAGGTCAGATGCAAATATCTTCATGAAGGCAGGTTACTTAAAAAGGAGAAGAGATCGCACTTCATTTTTTATCGAGGCCTTTGATAAGAAAAAAACTTCAAGACTACCTTTAGTATATAAAAAAAAAAAAGAAATATCCAATGTATTAAAGATGTTAGAAGAGATGGAATGTAATTACCCTTTCTCGCTTGGACTCATTAAAGACTTGAGAGCCACAACTGGAAGAGGGTTTGACACGAAGGGTCACAGTAGCTTGAGGAGGTAAAAGGTACAGAGGAAGAGGGAGTCGGGAGCAGTGTGAGATACAGGAGGCTCTGAGAGTGCACCATGTTCCGATAACAGCCGGCGAATAAGAGCAGCTCCATTATCTTTTTGTGCAGGGTATGTTCGCCGGGTGCCGGGGATAGGATAATGCAGTGCACCCTGCAGGCCTGGCCGCAGCATTGTGATGCTATTACTTCCATGGTCAAGGCTCCGGAGAAGAGCGCCATTTTCTCCACCGTCTCCCTGTGTGGCCTAAAGAGAAGTCTTTGGCGGGAATGAAAGGAAAAAGAACAATTAAGGGGGTCATACTTGCTTGTTTTTGCATCTTACATTATAATCCTTTCGCAAAAGACTTTGAATGGGCCGCGAGTGTGCGGCAGACTTTCTAATGAGATTACAATGGCCTCGGTATCGGCCTGGTGAGGCAATTATTTCCCCTGCTTTGAGAGTGATTGCTCCTTTCCCAAACAATCTTCTACTCCCTGTCGTTTTCACTCCCCTGCCATCTTTTTTTTTTTCTTTATCATCGCTGTCAACTCTTATTATAATCAATTCTGATCTGTGAGTGGCCTAAGAGTGGCTGAGGGCTGTTATTATGACGGTGTTAGTGGCATACACGGACCCTAATCAAACTACAAGCGAGCTGAGAGAATAATGGCTTTGTGAGCTCGGGGTGAGGAGAGGAACTGCAGTGTAATTGTGATTAGATGTAATTAGTCAGAAATAGCTCTAATAAGGTAACCACACTCATCTGAATCATCGTCGGTGGAGATAGGATTCATCATTTTCCCCTTCCAGCACTGTTTACCTAATTGTAGCGGGTTTGAAAACAAGCTAGTGTTTAGCAGGTGGAATATGACACGATCACTGTCCGGGCACTATTGTAGTACGGGGCGTTCTCGTTGCAAATCGACTCGATGATAGTCGAGGCTGGTTGCCGCTGGGGTATCTCGCCGGGTGGCAGCCATGTCTACAGAGGGAGGGAATTGAGGTTTCAATTCCCAGTGAGGGGAACCAGTGTGTGTCCTTCGCTAAAGTCATCGGTGCGACATGATGATTCGCTTTGGATAAATGTCTGTTATGCTAGGCGGAATGCTCTGCAGGATTTTTCAAACGTATATGTGGCTTCCTTATCTGAATATTTTATTTAATACCAAAAGACAAAATACTTGACAATTATTATTAAGACAACTGGCCTCTCAGTGAAAGTTTTAAAGGGGGGGTTTGAAATAGGTCGTAATTTAATTTTCATAGGGTGGTGAAAACTAAATTACGACCTATTTCAAATTAAGTTTATAGCTTATTTAAATACCTTAAAGGGCAACTATAGTGAAAACCCAACTCTCCTGACTCACTGACATGTTTTAAATGTCTTCCTCTCCAAGACGTAGTAAGTCCCTCATCATGACCCTGATTTGAACTTATTACTTTAAGGTTATCTGCCGTCTCGGCGAACGAGAGGCTACAAGAGCAGTTAATTATGACATTATAGTGGATTACGTCCAGTAATCATGCCCTGCTTTGTTTATAAAATGAGTCTCTTGAAGGTGGAGACTCAATGCTGTGTGGTGACAAACCTTGATGCTCGACCAATCACAGCAGAGTGGATATGGTTAAGGTAAATATTTAATCTCCGGAAAAATTAACTGTTTTAGTGGGTTGGGTTTAATCACATTTTCTAATATGAATACTTCAATGAAAAGATCGTTTCGACACATACTGATGAGTACAATAGAGGTCCAATATTTATTTAATAAACACATTAGTTGTCCTTTTTTAACCATGTTTTATTCCTTTTTTCAGACCCGTACTAAAGCTGGAGTATTAAAAACTTCTATACTTGCATTCAGTTTTTTTTATACAGTAAACCACTATATATTTCAAATTTCTTTTTATCCAAAACAAGTTATAACTGTGACAGACACAAATCTAGATGAGAAAAAAACATGTTTGCAACCAAAAATAAATATAAAAAAAAAATAAAAATCCTAATCTGAAGAAAATTATTGAATCTCTAATAAAAGTAGTCGTAGTAGAGAAGTAATAGTAGTGTAGTTGCAAACAACCACACACTGGAGGTGAGTGTGTGTGTTTGAGATTTAAGTCCGGCTCACTATTTAGGTTCCTTTGTCTGTAAAACCCTTTTGCAAGTCTTTGTGCTTCAACTCAATTGACTGCAGTGAAATCCCGTGTGCTCCTCCGACGAGCTGCAAAACCACTTTCTCCGCAAGCTGATCCCGTAAAGTCATTCAAGATGATGGAACCTCTTTTGTGTCTTTCTATCTTGAAGACCTTTCATCAGAAATCCACTGTGCATCTGTTCCATCATTTCCTCAAGTCTATGAACCTTTTTGACTCACCTGACTATTTCTGCCAAATCATTGTTAGCGGCGCCTTTATCTCCCGCCACTGAATTAATGGAACTGATGGGATAAATATTGTCAATCTCCTCCAAGAATGAGGATGACTGAATTCAATCATTGCAGACAAAAGCATGGGTGAGTACTTTAGACACTGGCTGCTCTTGCTCAGAAAGTTACTTCTACTTCTTTATCTGACGATAATGAAGTGATGTTTGGTTGCTTACGATAGGCGGGTGGCCGGATTGTGTTCCAGTATCATTTTAAAAAGTCGCTTGTAATGATTTTTTTTTAAATTTATTTACTTTTATGTCACTGGGATTTGTTCTTACAAAGTTCCTTAAACATTTGTTTTTGCATCATTTTCAAAACAGTCTGGTTGCACAGCTGCTATCTGGGGCCGCTTTCTCTAGCCCCTTTTTTCAACTCGAAGCCCTTACCAATAAAAATTATTTACTTACTTACCTTCTTTGCTGACAGTTATCTGCTCTCTAAGGCCCCACCAGCTGCTATCTCAAGCCCCTCTGGCCGCTCTTCCAAGTTTTTAAATAAAATAATTAGAATAATTGCTTTTTCTTCTCATGTTACCATTATGTACTTAAACTCGTTTTTTTGTTGACGTTTTCTTTCTGTTGAAAAACTCATGGCCCTGGGGTTTGATATTATTTATTTAAAAACCCATAGGAAGTACATGAGGGGAGTTTAACTTAAAATAAGATGGTACAGTGAGGAAAATCTCTAAGAATCATTTTCTATTTTTAAATGGTTTAGTGCCTCTTAAGTAGATTTTGCTTCTACAGTTTATTAAGAATTGGATAAAGGGAAACATTTCTTAATTTTTCTAAGTTTCTTTTGTTTTTCATCGACATACACTTGGTGCAAAACTACCTCAAAATGTAAATTCCAACCACTCAATATCCTCCTTTCTGGTTCTCCTTTTTTAAACTGCATTAATTTAACCGTTAATTGTTCTACGCATTCTTCTTTTAAACATGAAGCTTTTGTCAAAGCCTCCCTTTACTATGATGTTCTAAGTGTATATCTCTGCTTTAACATTGTTTTCTGACTTTTTTCTCTGGACGTTCTGCTCTTGTTGTATACTGTGATGACTGCTGTCTTAAAATTAGCACTTGTTAATTAGTCATGGAATCTTGTAATATGTTATAACTTGTGCTTTCCTTTAAACCATAAAAAATCATCAAGGTACAATAAATGTGTTGTAAATGTTTTAAATAGCATTAAACTCCATTAAAAAGATTCAGGAAGTACAGATAAATGATCTATTTGTGTTCTGTAAATTTTATAAATTCATAATGTGGGTTGGTTTTCAATTTTAATTAACGTAAATAATTTAATATGTCAATTAATACAGGCCTAATTTGTTTGCATCCATAAAATAAAATGATGACATTTTGTTTAAATAATGTTTGAGTAAATACTGTAAATATTAATAAGATGTTTGTTTGCTTTAAATTTAAAAAATCATGTGCAGTTGTATAATCTCAGCATTAAGTATGACCATTAACCTTTGAACCTTACAGATTTTAACCAATGAAATGTCTCTTTAAACTTTAAAGGCAACAATGATAACGAACGCCTGGCGATTGCTAGACAGCGAATCCCATACCGACTTGGTCGAGTAGTTGACGAATGGCTACTCGACAAAGGTAAAATCACTGATTAAAACTTCAAATAGAATAATTTGGTCATAACTAGGTTGTAGTTTGTGAGAAATAAAAGTAGTATAAAAATAAACCATAAAACCTAAATGTGATCATGTATTTGTTTGATAGATGCTTTAATAAGTGTTTCTTGGTTAAAGGGACTGTAAATAGCACTGTTTAAATCTCTTGTAAACGTAATTAAAACATAATTAAGTAGTTTTTGATTAGTTCTAAACGGATTTTGAAGCATTTTGTACGTATTCTGTACGTCAACGATTGATAAGTGTAAGTTGCTTTCTGGATAAACTGCAGATAAATAGAGTAAAATATGAATTGGCATCAGAATTTTAAGTCCCTTTAACAGTAAATATGAACAGGGCTTTAGATAAACTGTGCTATAAATTCAACTGAGTGCATGCTTTGTATATTTATTAATAACTAATTCATTTTTTTCACATAAAATGTGAAATGAGCCCTGTCACCTTTCAGTCTTTGTTTGTTTAAGTGCAAGTGTCATCATACAACCTTTTTATTTTGAGTCACAAAAACTGGGAAACAGTTTTTACCTGCTTATTTTTCTGTTTTTTTCTGTTGACATATTAACCAGTTTTTTTCCCCCCATGTGACTCAATGTGTTTGAGCATATGTTCATTGAGATTTATTATTTTCTCCTTCGTGTTTTTCTTCGTTTTAACGCTCCCAAGACATCTCATCATTCTGTCTGCAATAAATTGCGAGTTTTTAAACACAACCCGTAATTTATTGATCTCATGAACCACTGGGCAAATAATTTGTCTTTCTGTCTTTTTGTTTTCCTCTTGAGTTAAAGTGGTCCACGGGTCGACGTGTTTGTACAAATGTAACGTTGTTTTCCCACAGGGCGCCAGCTCACCATCTTCAACAGCCAAACTACTATACAGATTGGTGGCTGGGAGCGAGACCGGAGTCGATCGTTTCAGGGCCAGCTTTCAGGCCTCTACTATAATGGCTTGAAGGTGTTCAACATGGCCGCCGAGGGGGACCCCAACATAAAAGTCCAGGGGAGTGTGCGGCTAGTTGGGGACTCGCTGTCTTCTATCACGCCACAGTCGAGCACGACGGCAAATCGCTCTGAGACGTCCACATCTATCATGGAGATCACCACCACCACAGCTTCCAGCAGGCGTGTGAAACAAACAACTCCACGAGAGCCACAGCAGGTAGGAAGCATTTTATTTTCCCTACACCTCGATTTTACCTCATAATTCATCCGCAGACATCTCCTCTATTTATGCAATCGAATTTTCAGTGAGCTGATTCCGTTCTATAAATTCAAACTGCACTGGGATGCTGTGCCAAACGCACAGCTCACAGTCCATCTGCACGAATAACAAGCAGCTGGAATCCACTTCAAAAAGCTACTTAAAGGTGACCCGAAGGCATGAAAAACAAATGTGTTTGTGGTATCCCTTGTGTTGCCTCTGGCTCAAGATGAACCACCTCCCTTGATTCCAGGAATACATATGCAGTGGTGGTGGTCGTTCACCTTGACCCAGAGACAACACAAGGGATACCACAAACACATTTGTTATTGGCCTAGGGTTAACCCACACAACCCTTTTAAAAAAGAATCAGACCCCAATTTGGTGTCGTTCCTTGAAAAATAAAAAATAAAATAACTTGCATCACAATCAAGGGAACACAATAAAAATACAAAAACTAAGGACAAAACTAAATAATTGTCTTCACTGTACAACAGCTTAAGAGGAAGTTCTGGCTTGACTTTTATAATTTATGGAAATGTTGGGATTCCTGCCCCAAAAAAACAGAGGGTATAGGATACATATTGATAAAAAAACTTTCTACTGGTGATTCTCTGCTTCTGAAATATGTTTTTCAATCATATTTAAAAGGAAAATAATTCAGAAGTTGCAGTTTCTTTTTTGGGGGCGATTTTATTTCAAGCATAGATTATCACACATTTTCATACTGCTCGAACACATCATATAAATAAAATCATTGAATTAAAACAAGTAGTTTTAGGTTTGCTACATATTGTATGGTTTTAAAACATTATCAACCAGGTTTGATTTCCGGTCAGAATAAAGTTATTTTTATTGTGTGAGCACATTAAAATTATTGTATTATGACTTGTGTTATCTCATGGTCAAGGTGACCCAGAGGCCCGAAAGCAAATGTGTTTGTGGTATCCCTTGTGTTGTCTCTGGTTGAAGGTGAACGACCTCCATCACTGCATATGTATTTATGGAAACCAGGAAGGTTGTTCACCTTGACCAGGACAAAACAAAGGTTTATAAACTGAAATGAGATACTTGTCAGAGGTATGTACCTTTGAAGTGCTTCTCATATTTTTCCTTCCAGTAGTCAGCCTGCAGTTATGTTTATTCATTTAGTTTTCTCTCACGTTTGGACTTGTAAATCTAAATCTAACCGTGCGTCCTTGATTAATATCATTGAATAATTTTTTTTTTTTTAACAAATGAATGCCGTTGCTTCTTCACATCTGTTCCCCTTGAGTCCCTGACCTAAGCTTGGAGAGAAAATAAGTCCATTGTTCCACCATTGGGAACAGCGCCGCAGGCATGCTGCTGAGCTTTTCTACCCGTGCAATCAGATGTGGCGCCGTGGTGTGTGTGTTCGAGTGATAACCATCATAGAGGTCGTCCATCATCTTTATCTTTTCTGAGCGAGTGCTGCGGCATCTGCTCGAGCACATCACAACTGAAACGTCACAGTGGGAAAAGAAATATGCAGGCAAAGTCTTTGCTGTTAGACGTTGAAAAAGAGTCATCTTAATCTTAAGGGTTATTTTTCAGAAAGAAGCAACAAATAATGTATTTCTAAAACCTTTAATTTGCATTTATTTTATATCACTAGTTTTAGTATTGTCAAAAACCATGTGTTACGTAAAGGAGAAGAGTAGAAATGTAAGGTCTAACGTTGAGAACACGCAGACACAGGTCATAAGTAGTTTGCGATTTAGCTTGTTTGCAGTTGACCTAAATTAACGATGATGATTTTAGCACGCTCGTTGTTTTAGCTACGAAGCTACAACAACGATGTCATGTTGGAATGGCAGTGAGTGTGTCTTACAACTGTTTAAGCCTTGGTCACAACCCACAGTGCGCGTTTTTTTAATCTGTACGTGTTCTGCGGATTCCACGGCCGCCATAGCAGCAACGTTTTTCTATGTTTTCGGTGTGAGTTGTTGCGTGCATTGTACGTTACGCACTTGGTAAGTGCATGCTCCAAAATCCGTACTGAGGCGGTACTCACATCGTACAAATTCCCAAATTCTTCCCACATTTTTTGCAAATAGACAGCACATGAGTAGCACAAGTGCGGTGGGTTGGGACCTTGGCTTTACTGCCTGCCAGCGACTTTTATTTTCTTAAATATTTGTTGGATTATTTTATTATTTAAACATATTAGACCAAAACTCTTAACTTTGTGCCAGAAGTGCGTGAAGAACCCCCTGCTCGATTTTTTTACTGCAATATTAAACTGAAATAAAAATCTTTAGTAGATCAGAAGCTTGTATCTTCAGAACTATTATGAGACCAGGGAGTAATGTTTAAAGACTGTTTTCTTTCTTTGTTTTTATCTTTAGAACAAATTAAACTTGTTTTTCTGTTAATATTTTTTTTTTACCTTAATTATGATCCTTGTTTTGTTTTTTATTGAAAAAGTATTTGTCTTCATATTTAGTTAACACATACCTTACACTTGACACTTAATAGCTATAACCTATTGATCGTTGTATAAGAGAAGCTGCATCATGGATTAAAAATCTACGCTGAGATGTTATTAATCCAAAAAATAACCGGTGTTGGTTATGATGGTCCATGACAGCCCTACTGCCATTTGACCCATCAATGATCGAGGATCTGATTTAACCATGTGTCTATTTGAATTTGGCATTCATCACTTACTTTAGGACATTAAAAAACGTAGTTAATATGGATATGCTGACCAAAGATATGCGTTAAATTCCAGGTACATGTAAAGGAAAACTGCTTGATTGAATCATATTTGGATTTCTGTTATTTATCATTTGTTGTAAGTAAATTATTCCTTTGTTGTTTTGTCTTTCATAATAAATGCCAGCGGTGTACATTGGCCATTATAGCGATCCCAGTATGTCCGATAATGCACTGCACTGGTGTCCACCGTCGCTGCATCGATAAAGGAGGATGTAGAGAGAGGGAAAACAAACGATTTACTGAGGCAACCCCTCTTGAGAAACATAAAGCAGCTCATTGTCTTTGAGAGACGATTTCAGAAAACATCTGCAGCATCTTGATTTACAGTCTACAAAGAGAACAGAAGCTCAGAAAATATGTCTGGATTTGTATGTGTCAAGTGCAAGAGAACGCATTAAACGATGAAGCGACTGGCCCTTTAATCATATTTTAATCAGGACTTAAAAGCAGAGTTTGAAATAATTTTGGATTAAACTCATTTTTATTAATCGGATTTGGCATGAAGATTACAGCCCATGAGGATGAAAATGGATTTAGCTTCATATTGAGTGGAGAAAAAAAGAAAATTGTTTGATTATAATTGCTTTTTTTGATTGACAATTCTGGACTTAAAATTCACATGCTGACTCTCATCACTCAAAAGTGAAGTTGTCCAACCCTTTCAGGACGTTTGTCGAGTGCACCATTAGTAACAGGGTGATCAATGTTTTTGGTGAAGCAGATACAACCCTGCAATAATCCAGTCTTTAAGTAAACTGCAATATTAATTGTTGTTGTCTTTGGAGATAATGCTTTCTGCAAAGGGTCGGTAAAGGCTGACAAATGGTACAATCATAAGTATCGATTCTCGGAAAATGGTTTTCTCTCAGACTCAGCGAGGTCCCTGGACCATTGCACAAAAATCTAATGCAGTAAAATATCAAACAATAAAGCGTAATTACATCCAAGCTCCACGTAGTGATTCTAAATTGCCTCCAAGAATGAGGTTGGCAGAAAGAAACATCTCTGATCGGATGAGGGGTTTTCGTTTTTAGATTAGCTTTTATCTGGCAAGGAATTAGAGGGATATGAATGGCAATTTAACAACTTAACTTTCATTTTGTGAGTTACTCATGATTATAGAATTCAAATGGTGTTTGCCATGTAATATATGTGTGTATTTAATTAAATCTAAATGTATCATGTGTCTCTCCTTCAGGCCATGTAGGAGTCGAGCATGAGTTCACAAAGAGACTCTGGAGTACATCTCCCGACACCGCCTACACAAATACTTAATCACCCTCTCTATAATGATCTTAAGTGACTGGAGTTTCTTCCTTCTCAGGTGACCAATCAAAAGTTCTCTAAATGGCCACAGAGAGTCATCTTGTTATTGAATTCTGCCGGCCTGACTTATGGGTAACATTACATTAATGTCATTATTTGCAAACCACTGGGTGTCCACCCATGCTTTATTAACATGGATATTAACATCTCAGAGCGTGTCCACTATATCAGAGGAGAAGTGCACCATGGGAAATAGGCAATGAGTCAGAATCTTTGTTTTTTAATTATTTTTTTTACATTTCTGCTTTTGGCTTAACAACAATTCCTTTGATAAGGTTTTAAACAAATGGTGGTTCGGATCATATCATATACTTTTATCTGTCTGAGCACATTTAAGGATTATCATCTCCTGCTGCTTCCTTAATAAAGTCTTAATATGATTATAGATCTTCAGGAAAACCGCCTCTGCTGGTAAAACCCGCCACCTGTTGACCACATCGAAGGGAATCTGTTATCAAAGGCGACCGTTAAAAGCTCTTGACATTGATGGATCCAAAGCCGCAGTGGTCTGTATTATCAAGCCTCGGCAGCACCCGCAGTCATATTGTGACGCTTCCATCCGCCGCCGATCATTGGTCTCAGTTGCCGTTGGCTTCAATATCCCACAGTAGGAGTGACAACCAAGATGAATATTTTCATAACTATATTTTATTTGCTAATGGAGCAGTTTTATACTTTGATAATAAAAGAGAGCATAGATAGATGCGAAACCATGGACTGATAAATCGTGCTTCCACATACTGTCGTCCACTTTGCAAGTGCATTGTGCTGTGGACCAATAGGATTAAACATGGATGAATGATTAACCCATCATTCTGCTTCTTCTCTGTCGCTGTGAAGGGCACTTATCTGCCAAATTACTTTGCACTGAGGGACCTCTGTATAAACATGTATTTTTAATCCATTAACTAAATGTACACTTTAAATTTGATTTGTTTTGTATCTCCCTCATTAATATTATGTATTACACCAATAATAGTTTCACGCGAGTCATTGGCTGCGGTGTTGAGTCCAATCAAGCAAAATATGTAGGGTCAGTAAACAATACCAAGAGTCAGAATCCATGTAGAGCCTATGTAGAGTACATGAGGTGGACAGTGATGAAAGAAGGCAGTCTTTCCTGCATAACCAGTGTGTTGCGAAGGAATACCAAATATTGATGGAAGAGGTGATGATGAACTCTATTATGTGTTAAACCGAGCATCATGACAAAACTAAAATAATGAATATATTTTAGTGAAGGATTGTTCTAGGGATGACAGCTAGGTCGAGGTGAAATAGTTTAGCGGTCATTTAAATTAACTTTTACCTTTGCCTTTAAAACTGTGAAAAACAAAAGAAAAAAATGTACCTTATTTTGGTTTATACAATGGTATATATCGCATTGTGATACCGAATATTGCAATTGTGTAAGGGACAGTTAAAAGGCAACTAATGTGTATTTTAAATTGATGTTCACCTTTATTTTACTTATCAGTATGCGTGCTAAAATGTGCTTAAGCCCCGCCCACTGAAACTGCTTTTCTGGAGATAAATACTTGTTGAACACTCTGCTGTGATTGGTTGAGCATCCATGCGTGTCACCGCACATCATTAATCCTGGAAGTCTCAGCCTCTTAGGGACTATATAAACAAGGAGGAGTGAAACCATTATTACATCTTGATGGACCCTGCTCTCGTAACCTCTTGTTCGCTGAGATTTCAGACGGGGGGAGAACTTAAAAGTAATAACTTCAAAATAACGTCATGATGAGGGACTTACTGCATCTTGGAGAGGAAGACTTCAACATTAGAAACATGTGAGTGAGTTAGGAGAGTTGATTCTAACATTAGTTGCTCTTTAGGATGAGGGATACCTAAGACAAGTTTATTACTCAACACACACATTCAGGTTACCAATAACTGTAGATCATATTTACAGGACTGGCCCAATGATTAAGGGATACAGGGACTTGCCATGGGGAATGCCAGATGACACAACGCGTCTCAAAATAAGGATTTTAATGTTGGAATTCATCAGTGCAATTTTTCATTTACAGTGCAACGGGTAGCCAAAAAATCTAACACTACGACTGACTGGACTGCATTTTCTGTTCAATTTGCACTTGATATCAGTTTCTGATGGGGTTCACATTATTGCCTGTCCGGGGAAAGAATAAAACGGCGGCGATCTCACCTCATCTCAAGAAACCGGTTTCTGAATTAACCCAGGGTGAAGTGGCTCTAATGGCCGTTCAGTAGAAGTGCAGGACATTCAAAGGTCCTTGTCCTGGCCGTTTCATTTCAGTCACAGCTCAGGGTTGAGTACCACTGAATCCATAAATGTCTGTGTTTGTACTTCCACGTGTTGAAATGAACATGGAAAGGTGGTCGTTTTTGATGAATTACTGACATAAAAATGATCGTGTACGCAGTGAACCCACCTCATTCATTGTATTTTGAATCATTTGAAACACATCACATGATTGTCGCCTGAAAGTGAAGAGATAAGAAAGGATAGTAAGTTAAATATGGTCTAATAATGCATTTATTTATAACCCATACAGAGTCTACCGTAACAGTGACCAAGAAAAAGCCAATCTTGAAAAAAACATGTCCAAATGAAAACGAAAACTAATCAATATTTCATATTTTAGTATGAAAGACCTGATTCACATCACCATTTTGAAGGATTCTTTTCAGTATTTGTAATAATTCAACAAATATTGTCATAGTTTAATTAAGTTCTCAAATCGAGCCGCTTTTTAAAAATCAAACACTACTTTCATTCAAATCCAATTTTGTGTTATTCTGTCGACTTGTATTATGAGACTATGTTAGAGTCCAATTTAATGAGCTGTAGCAAGAGCAGGTGCTAGAAAATGTGTCTACATCTGTCAGATTACGACTCTTCACCACCCGAACCCGAGTCAAAACTAATCCTAAAACCTTTCCCCCTGCAAAAAGTGAAAATGAAATTACTTTTATACGTAAGAAACATAATGATATGCATGACTTACAAAGAGCTGTTTGCAGGATTGAACGGAGAACTATTGCAACACCCTTTAATGAACTCACAGTAATCTGGAGCTGAGTCGCAATTAAGACACCATTAACAGCTCCATGCATCCGTGCACATCTTATCTGGGACCTTCAGCAAGTGATTGTCTTGATACTGGTAGGGATTATTGTTTTACAAGCTAAGGCCACATTAAATCTGCACTGCCTTGATTTTCCTCTAATCCAACAGCCATCAATATTCAGACCTGAGACTTATCTTGGGAATTAAGCACTCCTTAGGCGACGGTACCGTCTTGGTGCAGGTTTTTTAATTGTGCGCCACGGAATGACACTTTTTGAGCTACTGGAGGATTAAGCCGTGTTTGTTATTAAGATGATATCTTCCTTTTTTTTTTTACTTTAGATACACTGCCGGATTAAATATTAATTTATTCTATTCGGTATTTTATGACCATCGGAACACATTCTATCTTTACACTCATTGATTTAAAGCTCTTTTGTCCTTTCAAACCTTTTAAACGTTAGTGATGGTCTGATGAAGCTTCATGAAGCAAGTGTCATTCATTTCAGAGCCCACTAGATGGCGGTCTCTGCACTATTTTCTTTTGTTTTGAACAACTGTTCTAATTTTAACTAATGGCGCTACCTATTGACCTCTAAACGACATGAAGCTTCATCAGCCCATCACTAGTAAACAAATCCTGGACATACTTTAAATCCTAAACGTCTTGTTTGTATGTTTTGTTGAATGTATGTATGTATGAATGACTTTTTTGTTTGTTTTTTTTTGTTTGTTGTTTTCTCTGGTAGAATGGTGTATCTAATGTACAGTATATATTGTCCACTTGACTTCTAGAATTAAATGAATCTAGAAAAGATGTAACATTTTATACTTGAGTGCAACGAAAGATTCATTTCTAGCTTCTGCTGTCTTCCTTGGTTAACTGAGTTCCACCTAATTAAAAAACCTTATTCTATGTGATGCTAATTAAGTCAAGATATGCTTTTCCATCATCAGACATTGTTCACTTGTATATGATTTAAATTGGTACATGAGTCAACGGAAAGAGAATTACAATAGGAGACTACTTACTTGGATCTTTGTTCAACCTTGGGTAATTCAATTTCTCATCCCGAGTTACTAGGACTCTGTGAACCATCTCAATCAATGAACTATAAACTGTTACAGAAACCCCTACGTAAATCACAGATTGTTCTTGGCGGAATGAGCACATGCTTCAACCATAGTGAGGAATCAAAGACATTTTAAATAGTCATCTTCAGCTGCTAGATTATAATGATTAGAGGAAACTCAAGATATTTTCCAGGCTGTCTTTCTAGATCTCACGACATTAATAGGCAGAAGCCCATTAATCATTTATTATGTTTGGTCTGTCTATCACTCAAAAATATCTAATACCGGTACCAATAATGATACCTTCACTTCTATAATCGTTCCTGAACGTTTACTGTCTCTTAACCATTTTTATAAGACCAATTTTTAAGAAAAAAAGACGATTTTTCTGGTAAAATTTCCTCTCCAAACAGAAAAAGATGAAGAGTCAAGTCATTTCAAGCACAAAGGATCACTTGGTATAAATTGACAAATAAATCTATTTTACTAAAAAAAAATCATCAACATTAGATCACACGTGTGTTCCGATATATTATGTTTTGATAGTCGGTTCCACTGAAGCATTTTTGACGGTCCTACAAGAAACCCGAAGTTTGATACCCAGCAAAACATACAAGTTCAGCACAAAAGGCTAGCCCATGTGGTATATTATATATCCAAATAAGCTTTTTGTATTAAAAAAATATTTACTCTTATAATTGACAATTGCTACACTTTAATGCTCAAAATAACGCATTAGATTGTACTAAATAAATAATCAACTTCTAAAGCATGTACATAAATAAAGCGAAAATATTTGCAGATTAATAATAATTCATATATGGGAATTGTTGTTGCAATTTCGTAATTGTGCTTTTATTTTCGTATAAATTATAATTATAAAAAAAGAAAAAAAACACTTAGTGTTTGAGCTGGTAATGTATCTCTTAAGGCAACATATTTGATTATTGCTGTTAAAGAAACATTGCTAAAATATCAACGTATATCCTTCGAACTCAAAGCCAAAGAAGTGTATTGTGTACCTGACTAGATTTGTGTTTCGTCAATCTCTTCGGTGCCTTTGGACGGACTCGCTCATTTCATTGTAACACTCACACAGAAGTAAACCATCTTAGTCTGTGCTTCACTCTGTGTCAAGGTCACTTCATCCCAGTGGGATTAAGATTAGATGGCTTTACTGTATCTATACGCTATCCACAGAGCTGCCTGTCAGTATTTTACTTCATTTATTTGCTAACAATGAAAAACAGAAAAGGCTGAAGTGGATTTTTGTTATTCATTTGGACAAATAAACACTAAAAAAAAACATCTTAAGAGGCACAGTGTTTTTTCCCAACATTAGTGAATTTTTAGGGTGTGCAGACATAACCTTGGTGGCTTGAGTCTTAGGAAACTTCAGCCACAACTCAAAAGTCAGGAAAGTAAGCTTGTTTGTTGGTTTTTATTTGCCAATAATATTCACGTTGGCAAGCAAAGTTGTATTCACAGACTAACATTAAACAGCGTAGAGTTTTATTGTTCAGTTTAACCCATTAAAAAATTAATAACATTGGATATTGGTTGTTGATGCTAATCTCAAGCATCAGAGATGAATGTATAACAATAAATTCCTACATGCTTCTTTTAAATATCATAGGCATTTTTATAACAAATGTAATTTTATGGCTGATCATTTTTGTGTGTAATGTAACATTATTAAACACTAAAATAAACACTGTAACAAACAACCTTATCAATGAAACATTACATTATTGCGAAAGATTTAGAAAGAATACTCAATAATTTTGTCTTTTTTTTAATTGACTCGCAGGTGCGTTCAAGGACGCCTTGTAATTATGGAAGAGATTTGGTAACGCTTCATTTACAAGTCAAATATGAGACAATTATGTATTTGACGGAACAGGTGGCAACACCAAAAACCTCCCACAATCATGTTTTGTTCGCTGCGTAGTGAATTGTTTTCCTCTTACTCTTTTGTTAGTCTTACTTCGACTTGTAATGCCTGTCCGACCAGCTTCACTAACAGAGGGTTTTACATCTTAAATAGCAATAATGCTAGATAACGTCCTTTTATAAAAGTGTTATTTCAGAGATGATTACGAAATGAGTGTCTTGGTCTGAGATCGTTTCTTGAAACTTGGGAGGATGTGAGTGCCCAGATTGGGGTCACGGGCTTTACCCACCTTGCGCTGACAGATGGCACTGGAGCTCCAGTGGAGGACCAGGGGTTGCCCATGGGCTGCCTCACGTGTTCACTTCCAGTGACAGACCATATCCATCATTTGGGCCTCACCGGGGGCCATTACAGATTTCGCCCCGTTCAAACGGGACACGTGTGACTTGTCCACCTTGACAAGGTTGGCATAAAACATGCATGTCAACAGCTGTTAACATCATTAAACAGGTGAAGACGCCCAATAAAATCAGCTTCCATTCATAACAATCGTCGTTTTTTAGCTGTATAAAACTGGCAACTTTTCAAAGGATGTCTCACTTTTTTCTTTTTTGGATGGCTTGCATTGAACCCACGCAGTTTGATTTCACTTGTGTTTTGGCTTGTCTGTCGAACACACAGTCATTGACAGCTTAACTGCATGTTTGGTTGTCTGCGCTGTTGTCAAACAAAAGGTTTGCTGCCAACATGAGATAACTGTAACACCTCCAGCATTTAAGATGGTCTCAGCCTGATGCCAAAAGAATCAAAGGGGGTAATAAGAAGAGTGAATCTTGATCTGATGACTACCCTCCACACATTTGACGATGTTTCTACCAAATACAGAGTGAAGTACTTTAGTGACACATCATATTAGTGACTAATGAAGCAAGAAGGAGATAAAAAGCATTTTATATTTTCTATGTTATGTTATTTTTACATATATTTAAAATGTATTAGGTCATTTAAAGATTTTTTTTATTCATCACATATCAAGGTAGGTAAAGAGAAACAAAGTTAAAAATTATAGTTATCTTTGACGTCAATAAAAGCTTTAGGGGAATGTTTATTGATTTTAATGTTTCAGATATTCCCTAATACAAATTATTATTCTTGTTTTTTTGTAACTTATATTATAAACACATATAATTAGCTGCCCTGTTATTTCATTAAATTAAATAGAATATAGTAAATATATTCGTAAAAATTCAATCTTATCGTTTATATATTTGGCCTTTTTCAAAAAATTATAGAATAGAATATATTTATTATCAAAGAAAAACATTGTTTGGATAGTGCTCTGAAATTAAATTCAGTTTTTGCATCTAAATAATACACAATAAAACACAATACAAGAACATATATATATATATATAATTAAATTGATTAATTAAAAGAATAGAGTAAATGAATAAATTGATGAATAAATAATAAAATATTAATTGAATTGAATTGCCACCAAAAAACATTTATAAATGCTATTGATTTATTAACTATTGTTTGTGTTATTGTGCAAATTGTTAACATGTTTGATTGATACTTCCAAGCTTTACATTTAATATAATATTTTTAGAATTCAACATAATTTACTTCAAGCTTTACATTCATGAATTAAGCATATCATCTTTATTTTATTATTATTATTTTTTCTAATCAAATCAACATCTTTTTATTGTAATTGTTCTTTTGAAGCAGATTTCGTGAAGATAGAAATATAGAGTTTCTGGCAGAGAAGACAAAGTGTCTTTTGTAACCAATATAATGTACCCAATGCGTGTCGCTCGCCAGAGTGCTCGTCCAGACGTTACAACATGGATCTGTTTATAAGGAGTCTCTTTGGGACCCTCACCTGACCGCTGCCTGTGATGCAGGGCAGATCTGTTCATCTCCTTTGCAACGGCTACACACGGGGATTATGCCTGAACGCATTCATCTCAGTAGCCACAGCATCTATATTAGGATGACAAATTTGTACCCATCACCCGTCGAGGGACTGGGACTGCTTTTCAAACTACAGGTGAACTGAGAAAGGCAGTGAATTCATCTTTTTTTTTCCTTTTCTCTCCCTCCAAATACAATAAATGCTAATCCCAGAAGCATCTTTGGTAATAAAACAAGTGTTTTATCCCAGTTAATTTCCCATTAATAGCTTTCCTTTCTCTCAACAAACCTCATCCTGCGTGTTTAATGTTCCTCCTGAGCGGCTTACTGGTCAGATTACTACCAAGACACAATTCACATGGAGCTCCAGATTCGATTTCAGATAACAAAAATACCATCCAGCGGGAAAAAGCTTCTGTGCTGACAGATTTCATTTATTGGAAAATGAAAGCAAAGATAACGGGGAGGGACAGAGCCAACTGGATAATGTGTTGGTATGACAAGCTGTTTATGCAACCGTGGAATTATATAATTGTTAGTTGTTTTTTTTCAGTGGTGTATAAATCTTAATATATTTCGACTTCCTCCTACTCTCATCCGTGGGTCACAAGCTCTGGGTAGTAAGTGGAAGAACATTGTAGATCTGATTGGCCGAAAACAAGGCGGTTAGATTGCGAAGCTTCGACAACCATGGAAGCTGCACTAGTAGAACTCAACCCTGGCATCAGAAGCAAATGTTTGGAGGTGTTTTTGTCCTAGGCATGTCCAACTGGGAGGAAGCCTTTGGGCAAACCGAGTACATGCTTAAGATACGATGAGTCTTTTAATTTATTCTTGTAAAATAACTTATTTCAATGACCTATATTAAAGCAGTCATGGTACCATAAAGTATAGTTTCAAGGCAAAGAAAAAGGTGTACAAATATTTCTTAAAAGGCCTTAAGGTGACGTGGTAATTACAGTATACAGCAAAATAATTGATGGTATACAGTATGTTTTAATTGCAATCATCTTCAATCCTTAGTAATTACTATTGTCATTGCTCACGCCTCTTATTAATATTCATCCTGCTTCCTTTTTTGTCACCTTTCACGTATGTTGAGCTGTGACTTATAACTTCATTACTTCTATCTAATATCCACTGATTCAAATGATGTCAAAATAATGTGCAATTAGCAAATAAAAACCATCAGGAGAGGAGGCGGTATACATATGGAACATACAGTAACCTGTCAAGAAACGCAAACAGCTCCATCAGAAACAAAGGAGCTGGTTATCTATCCTTTCACTGGTTAAAATAATGATACTTTAATGACACCTTAAAGGTGTTTGGAATTCCTCTCACGGGAAACCATGGCAAAGCTTTCATGATTTTTGAAGTCACGATGTTAGTCCCTCTCCTTCCATATCATATGCCTCGTATCTCTTTACTGTTTCATACTGTTGTCATTCCTGTTGCTGGGAACCGAAGAAGCTGTCATTTATCTATAGTTCCATAATCACTTATAAGTTCAATGAATCCTTCTCTTCTTAGTTGAGCATTGATATATATCCAGGTGATTGATTGTAATTTCAGCAGAGAAGATGTTAATTTAGTAAGTAAGTAAGAACGTAATATTTGTAGAGCTCTTTTCTAGACCAGAGTCACAAAGCGCTTAAACAATTAAAACAATACCCGATAAAATATATGCTTAAAAGGTCAAGACAAAACCGAGACTAGTCTGTTTATCTGCATTTATTTTCTGCTCTCTCACTGCTTCTCGTTCAATTAAGATTTTTCTCTGAAAATGTCATTCATTTGTTATCAAGCTTGGATTATTAAATTATTATTGAAATAGTGCTTCATGTAAATAATATATAAGGCTTTAAAAGTAACAAAAAATAATTATTTTGTATGAAAAACGGTTTAAATATGTAATATGTAAGTATTAAAAACTATTATAAATGATGATTACAAAACTACAGTATACACTATACATAGGGTTCAATAGGAATTCAGCTGCAACTCTTTGCTCATGTTTTCATCTTTTTTTTTAACTCATACGAAGTGAAAAATATCTCAGATACACACTTATTTCACTGTATTTTTAGTCAATAAAATGGAGCTTTGAACTTCCTCTGTTGATATATTATTTTCGTGACAACAGAGTTAAAAAAAAAACAACATATTTTAATTAAAAAGAAAAGAAAAGAAAAGAAAACAACCAAAAAAAGATATTCAATATTTTGCAACCAGTAAATGATTCCAAAAAGTAAGCTGAGAAATAAAAATCACTTAACCCGAGGTATAAAATCAAAACAGAAGCTTCAACCTTTGTACAATGGCCGACAGTTAGGAATTGATGAATAACTGAATCGAAATGTCATGCTAATATATTCAAAAGACATTATTGTACTCATCAGTATGTGTGTTTGTACAAAACTCTCTTTTCATTGAAATATTTAAATTCAAAAGCCCCGCCCACTGAAAATACTGTTTTTCTGTAGATAAAATCTTATTTACCATAAGCACACCCACTCTGCTGTGATTTATCAGGTATCAAGGTTTGTCACTGCTAGTCATGAATTCTGGAAGTCTCCACCTCCAAGGGGCTCATTGTATAAACAAAGCGTGGCTTGATTACAGTTGGCAGGAAGAGGAGTGAAGCCATTATTACGTCATAATGGACACCGCTCTCGTAACCCCTTGTTCGCTGAGAATTCAGACGGGGTTATAAAGTATAAAGAACAAAACATCTTGATGATGAACTTCCTGCATCTAGGAGAGGAAGACTTCAACATTTGAAACACGTGAGTTAGTCAGGAATGTTGGGTTTTCACATTAGTTGCCCTTTAAGAGGGAACACAGACAATTCAGATTAGGAAAACTGAATTGTCCTTTCTCTTTACTGATCTAGAATAACAAATGCACATGTGACGCTGCACGATACTTATAACTATAATGTGGCATGTGTTTTTCCAATTTTCCCGAATTGCTGTTAGTATGAAATGTCAGGTCTGAAGTAATATTAGCAAACCATCAGTGACACATGGTTCATATGAGTCACACACTCACATGGTGTTAGTTTGAAGCACGCATTGACTGGGAAGTGAAGCTTGAGTATCCTCCCACACAACTTCGGTTGCCGCGCTGCTAATGCTAGACGTCGACTTGCAGCAAGGCATTAAAAGTGACTAGAAATTAAATAAAAAAAAACTCTGGGACCTCAGGGGGGATGATGCTTACAAAATACCCGTGATTTGAAGCTTTCGTTTTTGTTGCTCTAATTCATAGCGATTGTTTTTTTCTAGTGAGGCACAAATGATTAATGAAGAGAAAAGAAAATTTTTTAATCGAAAGGAATTAAGAATGTGTTGTTAATTACAAGATCTGTGAATCATTGTGTTTCGCTGTCAGCAGCTTGTATGTCTTGTGATGTTGGAGCTGTGTGTAGCAGGATGTGTGTAACTTCCTCCCAGCACCTTGTTAGACCGTCTGGGGAGCGCTGACTAAAAGCCTGAAGAAAGATATATTGCAAGACAGGAGCATGTAGGTACCAGGGGAGGAGATGGAGAGCCTCTGACCATCTTTTTCATATTCAGCCTCAGGTTCAGTTGCAAGAACAGCTGCTTCTTTTTTAAATTAAAGGCATGATCTCCCACCAGGGTTTTATATCGTGGTGAGTAAATATAGAAGTCAACAAGTCAGACTTATATTCGTGAGAACACAAATATGTGATTCTAATGACAGTTGTTCTGGGGTTTTTTTTTCATAAAAACAACCTGATACCCTCTGCACCAGCTCATCCCTCACTGATTTCATTAAGAATTGTAAGAGGATAACTTTTTTTTTGTTGTCCCCTTGTTAACATACTTTTTTTTTTTTACAATTTATGTTTTTTTTGGGTGGGCTGGTGGGATTTATTTCACCCACAAACAGTGAAATCGAAGCATATAGTTTAGTAACTTTAAAATGCTAATTTGAAATGCATTATCATTTATTTTTAATTATTTCTCTTGAGTCATTTAAAAATAATTTATCACTAGCATGAGAGTTGTAACATTGATGGTGAAAAAAAGAAAATGTAACCCATAACAGATTATCAATGTTGGGAACTAATATGTTGCTTTAATGGACTTTTAAGTTGATATTTAACCAACATATTTACATTTTAAAGTGTGCTTAATGTGATTGGTCACACATCAAGGTTTGTGACTTCGCGTCATGAATTACGGAAGTCTCCGCCTTGTATAAACAAAGCGGCATATTACAGCTGACTGGTGGAGAAATGAAGCCATTATTACATTGTAATGGACTTTGCTCTCGTAACCTCTTGTTCGAAGAGATTTTAGATGGTTGGGAATTTTACCAGAATCAGAATTTTTTTATTGATGCCAATTTTTAGTGAAGGGGGTCCACTAATTTGGAAATTTTTACGGTACACTATGCAACGTCAAATGTTAAAAAATTAAAGATTAAAAATAAATGCAATGAACAGTGTATTATAATGTAATTACTTAAAAGCATGAGGGACTTAATGCATCTTGGAGAGGAAGACTTCAACGTTTAAATGAGTCAGTTAGGTTTTCACATTAGTTGCCATTTAAGAATGTAAAACCCTCTAGATGAACTGTAGATAACTATTTAATTAAATATCAATACTATTACCTAAATAATATCTGATATAACAGTGTGTAAACAATCCTCTATACATACAACTTTTGAAATATTTTCTCTCAGAGCTGTTTTAATATTCTTTTGTATGCTTTGATAATAAACATGCCTATTGCAGCTTTAGATGTTTTACATGAATAAATTATTATTATGCTATTGAGTAACTATTCTCTAAAGATGCAGCATATGAACACTAAAACAAACATAAACAAACTCAAACATGAATTATTCGTGTGTTTATTCGCTGACGGCAGATGGGATTATACAATGTTTTGACAGTTGTTGTTTTTTTTATTGTGGTTAGAATATTGGAAATCGTTTATGAGCAAACAGTTGTGTATCGTAAAAAGTGACGCAGCAATTGATCTTTGAAACTACACAAGTGTTATTTACTGAAAGTAAAGTGGCAGGACGTGAGAAGACACTAAAAGCATTCTTGAAACTTCATTTTCTCTATTTTCTTCTTAACTACCGTGAATATTTTACATTTTCAAAAGATATAAATTATGAAAACAGCCTGGAGGGAAAAACAAGGATGAAATTAATTAACAATGTTTGTGTTTGTTTTAATGTTTCTAAATCTCCAGTATTATTATTTTATTTTATTTAATTGTGTAAAACTGTGTTTATTGTAGAACATGGCAGCTGATTAAAACACAATTCCACAACTCTAATACATGTTTTTATTCTGAATAAAACACCATTTAAAAACACAATAACAATTATATTATAAACCATTATGAACAATTATAATTGGTGACATCTCACAAATTATTTATTTAAAATGACTACAGCATAATGCTGGTATTAAACAAAGTTATAAATTAACTGTCTATATTTGTAAATAAATATATAAACTGTCGAATTGTATACTGTGTAGAGTTATTTATTATATGGGATAACAATAGAAACATTTGAATTGGAAAAATAGATGAAAGAAACCATAAAAAATGAAAATTACTATTGATAAAAAAAAAATCTGATGGCTTTTTCATCTGGCGTTTAAACAGGAAGCGTCATTTACAACCACTATTTAAATGGTTATTTTCCACACCAGGTTTCCAAAATAAAAGGCAACTGCTGTCGGTTTGCTTAAAATACAGTATATTTCTGTCTCGCTTTGTGTTCGTGTCTTGGTTCTTAAGCTTTTTTTAAAGCCCAGAATTGTGTGCAAATCCCTCTCTGAGCAGATACAGTAGAGAATAGTTCTATTTTAACCGAGTCAGTTGTTCCCAATTGTTCCGTGCTTTATCAGTCTGCTGTCTCTCCAGGACACTCTGAATCAAAAGGATTTCCTAAATTGGTAAACGCTATTCTGAATTGAGATGTGAACATGCTGGCACACCCATACAGATGTACACGTTTATGAGTGTCGAGCCGCCGCGCCTGTAATGCCGTTCTTTTGTCATGCCGCCACGCTGAGTCCGTGATGTTGACAGCTTGGCAGAACGTGGCAGTGTGAGGAGTGTGGGCGGCGACCAGCCAAAACATTAAGCTCAACCACCATTCTTGGAGACCAGCATGCCTTCATTATTCAGTGGGTATCTATTGAGCATCTGGGACTAAAATATTCATCAATGACGACCTAGTTCCAGGGGTGCTAAGATAGACACTGGGATGTCATCAGGCGTTGTTTCCAGGACCAGATAAGAAGTCGGGGCATGATGCTGGGATGAACACGTATAAGGAATTTAAATTACAAACCCTCAACAACACATAAATATTATGATAATAGTGTCGATTCTCTCCACACCTTTTTGTAACCCGATGAACACGGGCTACCTTTTTGTTTTATGGCTTTGAAAGTGTTAAAAATATTTTTTTTTTATAAAAATGTTCCCTGTATAATAGCATTTTCTTATTTAAATACATATTTAGAATCATTTGGAATTCTACCTTTGATAAGCAGGGAATCAGAAGGAAGCAGAGTTCTAATTTATAAGCAATGATCATCATTCAATGTATTTTACATTATCTATTAAGTTTCACAATTTGTACTTTATGTGTCAAATCTTTCTGGTGGCAACAGGATCCTCAGGAAAGGGTTAATAGTTCATTGCACGTTATTTATTTATTCAATTATATCGCTTTATGAACAAATCTGGTTTGTTATGATTGTTGAAAATTGAATTGAATTAAAGTGCTGTAGTCAAGACCAAACTAACCAATACCAAGACATCATTGAGACTGGATAGTATCGAGACTGACCAACACTATTCATATATATATATATATATATATATATATATATATATATATATATATATTATATATAGTTTAAGAGCCCTGATATATATAAAAGTAAAAGACAAAACTGAACAAAGAGTCTGTATCTTTTTATTTCGCACACAAATTTGTTTCAGAAAGGTATTTAAGGTATTTTCTCTGTCACTCTCAACTGATCTTTAAAAGAAATCTGACAAATAGGCTGTGTAAAAATGCATTCTTTACTGAGACGAGACTGCTAAAAAAGTGGAATTGAGACCAAGACCAATAGAAAGTACTACAACAGTTCCAAGCTTGTTTCAAACTTGTGTTTGGAACTTTAACTTGTCCATCAACCAATTATGGTAAATTTTAATGGATTTAACAATTTTAGTGTTTTTTATTGACTAAATATTGACAAAGAAATTGCTTCATGAGCACTAAAAAAAGGCAAAGACAAAAAGGAATCAATCAATTTAATGTTATCAACAGAAATATATGAAAATGGGAATTTGAATCACGTTCATAACGAGAAATAAAAAACACTATATAAAAGCACTAAAGTGGATCCATCTGAAGTTCTGAGGTATTTTTGTAGCTCTAAAAGTTGAGTCTGTTGTTACCGATCATCAAAAAAGTCATCTCTGCAAAACAAGACCTTGAAATGAACAAAACAGGCCTCTGCTGGGAAAAACAGGAAAACATGGAAGCAAAGGGAAAAAAAAAAATCCTCTGAGGAATACATTATCAGGACGGCAGAGGCTTTTTCGGATAAACCCTTCAGATGCCTTCTGTGTCCTTCTGACTTTCAGCCTGTCTCCAAAGAAACAAGTGTGTGTGCCAAAGAGCATTCATCAAATTAGACCAGTGAGAAAACAATGTGAAAACCCACAGCTCTCCGTTGAGACATGCCGACAGGTTATCACAGCGAAGGTGTCTCTTGCTCTTGAGCAACGGGACAGCAGAGAACAACAGCCTCCCCCCCCACCCCTCTCTCCTCCTCCTCCTCCCTCGCTTTCCTGCACCAGCTTAGAGAAGACGAAAAGCAGACGAACGGGTAGCGTCTTAAGTCAGTGAGGCGTTTAGCTAAGGTAAGATCCTGAGGTAATAAACGACGTCCAGTTGTTATTAAAACTGCTGACGCTGCTGCAGGAAGCGTTCTACAGGCTAGCACGGAGCCAGAGCATCTCATTAGGGAGAACTATTATAAATCCTTGGAGATCGAAAGACACCATGACATAGTGCCAAAGGAAGCATCAGTTTTCCTTTTGGCTGAGTCAGGTTCGGATTGTCATCTCCGATGGCTCAATTATTTTTTTGTTTGACTCAAGGTAACCGCGACTAACCACCGACCACTCAAATAAATATTTCGAAACAATCAACAATCCATTGTGTTATTGAATAAATTGTTGTCTTGTTCTTTTTCTGTATCAAGTATATTTTGCAGTCTGTCTCATCAGTGTCCTCTCTGCTGCCCTGAGCAGGAGAAGATAAATGAGCCGTGCTGTAGGTTCACCATGGTTTCAGCAGTTTACTAGTAGATTAATGATGTCTTGCAAGCCCTGAGCCTCAGCTTAAAGCAGTTTTCGGGGAAAAAAATAAAAAAAATGCCATCATAAAATGAACCGCAGGTACATCTTATATGCTGTTCTTTCTCGCTCTGCTATATAATCCTCCCTTCTTCGGGAAGTTGGAACTACTTTTCCCATCATCACAACCACGATTATCTGTCTGGAAATTCCTCCCTTTTATTTATTAGCACCTTATTTTATCCTGTAGCATTAGGAAAAGATTGGTTTTAAAATGCATAAAGAATTAATCACCACACAACAGAATAGGTTTGGTTTACATTTTTATTAAATTACAAATTGACAGAAATATAAATTAATTTAAATTCCAACATAGTCAATTTATTCGAACAAATGGTAGTAGATTAATATACTGTATGTTACATCCAAGTGCCCAGTTTTGCATGTGTTCAAATTAATGTTGTGGCGCAAAATCCACCCAGAGGATAATACTTTGAAAAAAATTGATTTAAATTAAATGTTAAATCGAACCGCCCCCCAGGACTTCTGAAGAATCTGGATTCGTAAAGTATAGATATATATGTAACTCAGCTTAGTGTAGGACAAAAAGGCAATAAACGTTTTCTTACAAATTTCTTCTGTATTATTGGTGCTACAATAGCATGATGATACTGATTCTGAGTCTTATTGTCTTTGTCTCATTCCAATAAAGGTTTGAAACTAAGTTAGAGGTCTGTATCTCAAATATCAAGCAGGTTACGGCCCGTTTAAATTTGCAGGTCCTCCAAAGTTTTTGGCCTCCTTCTAGCCCTTAGAAGCTTCCACGTAAATTTTTGGGAATATGTCGAGAATGTCAAGGTATGACGCTAGCACCACTTTACGTCAATGCAAGCATGTTAAAGGGAAAATAAAACGGTTAAACCTAAATGACATTGCCTTTGCAGTCTTCATTTCAAATATTTTTTGTGGTTTTGTATCTTAGAAAAATCCTTGGGCAGTGCCGAGTACTTCAGCTAGTATTATACAAAGACACTTTGTCAAGCCTTTAACTCGGACTGTGAATAAAAGGCCAGACGATATTGTCTTTGAAAGGTTATATAAAAAAACGATTGAAAGAATGTTGCAAATATAGATATATTCACGTTTGTTTTGAAAATATTTCGCTGTCCTTCGACGGAGAGCCACAAAGCCACCTGTCAGTTTTCATTACTATGGCTAAATTGAATGGTAAGCCCCTCTCACACTGAACCCTTCATTGTCACGGATGAAAAAGAAACTAGGCATGGGATGAGGACCCCAAAACTGTAATGGTATTGGATTTGAACCAGGTCATGACCACATCAAACAGTTGACCTACACGCTAATCCTGCACGGCAGAGCGACGCCCAGTAACATATGACTTCATCTCAGCTGTAATTCAGAGGCTTATATCTTCTGCACATGAATGAATTAAAGTACAGGCACCAGGGCGACGCTATGATAAGATCACTGATGGATAAGAGGGAAAATTGCCTTATTATTTACTCTTTGCTGTATAGACAAAGATAGTCTTTTGACTTTGCTGCAACACCTCTGTGAAAAGCGTTTTGTATAAAAACAATACATTTTTCCCCAATGAAATATAATTATTGTTTGCGTAAACATTCCCAAAATGCCTGCAGTAAAATCATCAGTAATGTTCTCTAATTCCTACAAAAATAAACACTGTTATACTCTTGTAAGAATAGCACAATTAAAAAGGTACCTGGGGTAATTCATGGATCATTGTTTAGTTGTGCTATGACTCCTTTTACAATATTCCCAGCACAATCTTCAGCACCTGTGGCTGAATAAAAACACAGGTGTGCAGTCGCTGCTGAGAATACGACGCATTAAGACTTTAGCGTGCGTTTGATGAAGATGTTATCCTAATGTGTTAGTGGTCAGTCACTCTTACACTAGTGATGGTGATGATCCAGAGATTTAACACTTCAGTTGTACCTTGGTACAAGAATTATCACCTCCAGAAAAGCACTGGTGCATCACATGCCTCAACCAAGAAGATACAAATATCACAATTTGGTTTACAGTATAGCTGTAAATGTTTTATAATTGTCAACTTTTAATCATGCAAGTCTTGTTTATTAATTATCTCACATGTACAATTGTTGCTTTACAGTACACTGTAAGACAGTGCACCACTTGGCATTGCGCAAATTTAGTACCGTCTCGAATCAAACACTGTCGCTACACACTACACACCAGAAATGATCGGACATGACCCGACAGCTTCTTCTTGTACTTTTTAACGCTGATTGTAACCGGCCCCTCGAACCATATTGCCAACACTTGACAGTGCTTTTCGCCAATTGAAACAAGTTATTAAGTTGTCTTTCATTGTTTTATTATTGTTTTTGTGTTGTTTTGTGGTATTATAAGTGTTTTCTTTTTAGACATTTACGCCGGACGTATCTTCCGCATAGCAACATAGCTCTAGACGTAGCATCATCTACGTCACTAAAATGGCGGCCAGTGAGGTTGGAAAGTGTCCATTGATTCAAACTCAATTTAATGGCCATTTCAATTTCGCAAACTGCTCAGTGTAAAGGCACTTGAGTACCCAAAATATTAAGCGTACATGTAACAGTATAAATAAGGCCTCATTAAACAGCTGTGTAGTAAATAAACTGTATCATGATGTTTTTATTTTGAAAGACCAGTAGATGGTGCTTTGACTTTCTAAATGATGCCAGGTTTCATTGAATTAGTAGAGCCAGAGACACTGTATCATGATACAGAATTGTTACTACACAGCTGTATCATGAGGCCTCATCGACCCGTCACTAATTATCAGCATTCCTAATGGTTACATTACAATAATTGTTTTCATTGCGTTATTTTTTTTCAGCATTTTTCATTTTTTTTTTATGATTACACGTTAATTTCATTGTGAATAAAAATCAATATCCTTCATAATACAATAAACTGTCAAATATCTTAAATTAACTTGAATAAAGCAAGGAAGTATAAGAAAAATGAAAAGGAAAAAGCCTAAAAAGAGACTTTGAAAGAGGAAAGAAGTGAAGGGGAAGTATTGATTTCCCTCCTGTTCTCTCCTAGTGAGTGTCAAAATCTCCCGCCAGGACTGGGGAAAAAAAAGAAGAGAAAAAACAAATCACGAGGCTGAAGTGATGAATGTGGCACACCAGCATCCGGCAGTTTTGCCATCTGGATGGACGACACTGTATATCAGCTTCATGCACAGCAAATTAAATTTACATTTGGAAGGTTTCCCCAGGCCTGTGTCGGCACAGATGCACCACAAAGGGCCCTCCTGTACTCCCCCCGTAATGGCCCTGATCTATCATGTGCAAGTCTGTTATGCAAAGACGACATTTGTCTGTAACACGGTATAGATAGAATGTGGCAGCCACGGAAATCACATTACGTCAGTCCAGAAGATGCAACAGCAGATGACGGCTCTCGTATCGACGGTGATTCAGTTCGCTGGGTTATCCTGATCCATGCTTTAAACAAGGAAAGAAGTCATTGAATAAACATCGTCTTCGTTCTTGGCTCGGCCCATATTCTGGTTCTCGTCAACGTAATGGAAACTAAAAGGTGACTTCAGCGGTTAGTAGCGATGGATAAGCAGTGAAGCGTCGCTCAAGTGTATTGCAACAGCCATTCCTACTAAATAGACGCTCATAATACCAGCAGCCTGGCAGAGTTTGCCATCCTTAACAGAAGCGACCTTTAACAGGGAGGAGAGCTGCTCCACTGGCCTGAAGCAACACTCTCAAACAAGGTGTAATATTTTACAGTATAGCATTTTTTTTTTCCGTCTCTTTTGTTTGCCCTTTCCTAGCAGCGTTAAAGTGTGTGTCCCTGTTGAAATAAAGATTAGACTAAGCTCCAGGTCGTGTTTGAACGTGGCTTATTACTGAGTGTTATTTTAACAACGGCTGATGCTAAATAATCATCCCACCTTTACTGTATTAATCGTTTCTTAAATCTTGGCTCACACATGCCACTATTGAGGCGCTGAATGTTAGAAGGTTAAGTATCATCATAAGCTGCACCATTATCAGCTTTATGATGGGACCTCATTTTGCTATGGATTTTATAACATGCATTAATGTAAATTCAAATATGAGTTGGTGTTTTAAATTATATATATATATATATATATATATATATATATATATATATATACATAAATAGTTTTTTTTTTTATAAAACGTATGTTTTAACCCTACTGTTGTTTCTGGGTCATTGGTCCAGAAACAAATATGTTGATAAATCCTTCAAAAGACTATTGGGTCCAGATGGTAATCTTGAATACCATTAAAACGCTCTTTCTTGTCCCATTATGAACATTTCCTAAAAGTGTAGCACATCTGTACACACACAATTAGAAAGTGTTTTGAATAAGATTCCAGTATCAATTGCCTTCCATAGTGGTTCCTTTTTAAATAATTTCTTCTAGCCAGTTTCTCGGCGGAGAATGAATAACCATGTCCGACAGAATGTGTCTCGCAGCCAAAGATAGTTTCTCCCTGGAATCTCATCTCCTTTGCTATTCTTCATCCATGCCAGCGGGAACATCACTATTGGTACTCGGCAGTAGCCATTGAAGCAGCAAAGTATTTTGTGCCCTAGCCACTCAACTCTGTTCCTCTCTCTTCTTCCCCAGACCACGGACGACTTGCTCGTGGCATCAGCTGAGTGTCCGAGCGATGATGAAGACATTGATCCCTGTGAGCCGAGCTCAGGTGGGTTAGGTTAGTCATCTCTTTTTTTATTCTCTTCTCTGTGTGTCACTAGCGCACCCTCACCAAGGTAACACACAGTATTAAAGGAGCTGATTGGGTTTCGGCTCTAGCGTTTATTCTGGGGAGATATAGCTGCCTGGAGGCTGGCCGTTCCTTCGGTTTGGAAACAGTTTGTTTTCACTGGTTCCACGGCTGAAATTAATCCTAGTATAATAAAATGTACAAACCGTCCAAAGATATAATTGCAATATTCTTATGTAACTCTGCCAACTACAACCGGCTAATAGCTGGAAAAGGGGGGATTTTTCCCCCCTGCATTTGGTTATTATATAATACCAGAGCTCTAGGCTGATGATTTTTTTTCCACACAATTACCAATATAGACGACTAAAAGCACAGGCAGAAACTGACCTATGACCCTGACCTTTGCTCCATTGCCAGTAGTTGAGCAAGTATTAAGATAGTTTAACATACGCTCAGGCATTGAAAAAAAATACAGTTTATCATTTCTTTAGCTGCAATGCGATGATGTTTTACCGCTGCTGTGTTGTATGGGCCTGAGTCAGTTTTGCTCGAGAAAAAGGTTACGTTCCTCCCAATGGTCAAGTGGGCGGAATAACCGACCGAGTCTTTGGAGAATTCTGCATAAGTGGTAGCATTTCTAAATGTATAATAACATTTAAAGGTGCTTGGGGGGAGAGGGATGTATAGATACATCTCAATTTATCCATTTATTTTTGAAACATGTTTCTATTGTGTGTCAGTTTTTTATGTTACGATTAAATCTTGCCCAACCAAACTCATTATATGTGGTCGATGATTAAAGCCAGAGAGAAAAACAGAAACAGAAATAAACCATCTGATTTTCTCGTGTTTGGAACCTTGTGGCCTGGACGAGTCGTGTTGAAATGGTGTGAATTTCTGTTGATTTAATGTTGGCATGTTTATACGTTCAACCAATATGGCAGCCGCTATAAACATCCACCTCATCAGTAGGCAATCTGGGTGATTTTGAGAATGTTTGCACGCTCACGTGAGTCTTTAGGGTCAAAGAACTGCAGTGATTAAATCCTCACAGAGCCGCTACTGTGACTGCAAAGTCTTCAACTGGACTGGAAAAAAAAAGCCATTAAAGGCTGCTTTGTGACTTGTTTCCTCTGCAAGTGCACTTCAATGCGGGCAATTTTCCACCCCGTCTCAGTCACTTCATGATGCTAGAATTGAAGAACTATTATTAAAGTGACTTTCCATTTGATGCTTTTTTAGAAATGAGAGCTCTGAGTCGGTCATGGATTAAAACATGTTATTAATTATGTAATTTAACATATGTCATCTACGGCAGCCAGCCCACCTGTTCATGGTGTTGGCAGCCTGCTTTGCAATATAATAATAGACGTATAATAACTCGACAGATAAATCATAGAAATACGTGAGTGGATGGATCTTATCCATGACAAATAATTGCACAAGTTTGTTGTGTAAAAGATATTCTAAGAAAATGTTTAAAATGTAAATAAGTAGGTTAAAAAGTAACTGAAAGTGTGGGCAGGTTGGTAATATATTTTAAGCAGTGTTTTCCACGGATCGTGGGAAGAAACTGGTTCAAGTTGAGAAGGGACTGAATGGGATGCATCATCAACGTACTGTGCACAGACTTGGATCTGTGGGTGACGATGTAGTCATTCACGCTTCGCGAGGCACAGTCCTTGTCTTCAGCACGCTCCATTAAAGAGGCGTTCATTGTGATATCCACGAAGGTCATCGTTATAGCTGATAAAGAAGAACTTCCATTAGTTCTTAACTGTAAGACACTTTGCAGATCTTCATTTTTTTTCATTGTTATGTGCAGATATTGAAAATTGTTCAAGTATCTTAAAATGTCCGGATAAACTAAATAACCTCTATGTAAAACATTCATTCTCTTCAAAGTCCTTCTTAACCCTTACGTTATCTCAGGGTCGAGGTGACTCGAAGGCCTAAAAACAAATTAGTAATTGTTTCTGGGTCAAGATGTAATACAGAAATACATATGCAGTGGTGGAGGTCGTTCACCCTGACACAAAAGGGATAAAACATTTACATTTGTTTTTGGGACTTAGGGTCACCTTGACCCTGAGACAACACAAGGATTTATACAGTCCTCTGCTAACAGAGAGTAATTTCTTTCCACACAACAATTCTGAAAACAATGCAGTACACCTTGAAAAGTCTCTATGTGGCTTTGTAATGGTCTCGATTGTGGTACATGTGCATGAAAGTTGTTACAAATAACTTTTATATCTCCAACTAAAGGTTAGATCTCACCTAACAACCCTGAACAGTTGTAATTGAACTTCAACGTGACAGACTATTACGATATTGCGCGTACAGCAGTTGTTAGAAGCCATTAAAAGTGATTCACAAAACCTCCAGAATATTGCTGGATACAGACGGAATTCCCGATCATCGCCAAATTTACTCTTCCCATACTTGTCCCATTGAACAAAAATAAAAAACATCCACACAGAACTTTTCAAGTTGTGTTTTTCAAACAGATATACACGATAATGCTGAAAATCACGTGTTAAGAAAAACGGGAAAGGTTGGTTAGGCAGAGCTTTGACGTCTTGGTTTTCCAAACACTGCAATTCTGTCATTGCATAGTAAAAATTAAGAACTATTTCATTGTAGGGACTAGTGTTCAGTTGTTGTTTTCTTCATCTTCCTCTAAATGTAAGCAGTTAAAAACATCATAATACCGCCATGGAGCTCGTCTGTATGTCCATCAATGTTTACTATGGAGGTATTTGGATGTTTTTAACTGTGTCTTTTTGGTTGAAGATGAAGACAACTGAGCTCCTGTCGCTACATTAAAATAGACTTACTTTTTTACCTATAACTGCCTATTAAGAACAAATGACTCAGAAAATAATCCCAACCCATTGCGATTTTTCCGACATCTTTGCGACTTCACCAAAGTCTTCATCCTAATGAAAGATTCCATCTGCTTATTATTAACAGCACAAACTTTAATTCTTAGTTGAGTTTAGTAATTAAAAATGCCATCAAAATACTAAAAACAATTAAATCAATACTTCGTCCAGATGTGCAGTTGATCTGCATGTGGTCATGAATCCCCCACCAAATTAATGTGTACCCAACAGCTATCATATAACCGGCTCCTCTCGCTTCCTGTAACTCTCCTCTCGCTGTGCAAAATTAGCAGTATCACTTTTAGCCACAGTTTCTCTCTTCCTCTAATTCTGGCTCACTGGCTGCTCAATAAAGCGATAGTCCCTCCGGGCAGCATCACAATAGGTACTTCTAGTGTACATCTGCTGTCTCCATCAATTTTCATACACAGAAGATCGGTCAGTGTTCTTATTCACACCAGCAGATAGCGTTATGATATTTCCTTTGACAAGGACATCTGCCAAAACATCAGCCCTGAGCACACAATGCTCGGGGAGTCCCAGAGCAAAGCTTCCTTTCTGCATTCGGCGAGGGGGATTCGACACCGGAGATTCAGACTCTCGGGGTGGCGGATGTCTTACACTGTAGCCTGATACATATCTACATTCAGGAGCATTTACGCTCTCTGCCAAACACCTAACGAATTGCTTACAGTGTTGCGAGCAAACTGATCCAGATCCACTGATAAGGAACTACTTACTCAGATTACTGTCCGGCAGCCTCCGTTTAATGACACGTATAATAAATCACGTTGACACTCTTAGATGTCTCGCAAAGTTTATTACCAAGTTTCCTGGATATGACATTGTTAGAAAGCGATTTACGAAACCAAGGTCGTTTGTAGATCAAACCACAAATCATGAATTCCCAACTATCAGAGGCTTCCATCAGTTACATAGTGACACCAACTGGCTTTACTATCTTATTTTTCGGCTTTATTCCTCTTTCCCCTGACACGTTGAAACTCCATTGGTGGCGGCAGAGGCTTATTACCCGGCAACGCTGAGATTCGATCATGCTACATTAAATCCCACCCATAGCTCTGAATACCAGTAATGCACACACTATTATGTTACATCACATCTGATCCATGAAAGGAGGCCGGCTCAGGACAGCATGGGCACAGATCCCAAGATCTTAGCTAGAAAGAGATGAGTGAACACGTGCGGTACACGTTGAACATAAACAAAAGGACTTATCTGGATTTTTTTTTTTTTAGCTATTTTGTCTTTAGCACATTTTATCTCTGACTTGCAAATCTGAAGTTAGCATGAGGGACAGTTTTAAATCTTCTAATTATGTAGTTAACATTTTTCTGTTAACTTAAATATCTGAATAAAATATTAACCGATTAAAGATTAAAATTTCCATTATAGATGGCGGTTTCTGCACTATTTTCCTTTGTTTTGAACAACTTTTATAATGAAGCATCACATGATTTTTTAATTGATAGCGCCACCTACTGAACTCTAAACAACATGACAAAGCTTCATGAAGCTTCATTAGCAGGTCACTACAACTATGGTGTTGAAATCGTTTTTTAAAAACATTTTAGACGAACCAATGAAACTGTTTGAAGAGGACAAAATATATAGTTTTGCACAGAACCTGAAGATTCTATTAACTAGTGGATGAAGCAAAGCTTCGAAATAGTGTCTTATTTGTTGTGAGGCCTCAAAAGCAATAGGTTATGTTGATTTAAATACTTCAAGAAGCATCATTAGGCGACCACTATCTATTACTTCTACCAATGGACTTTGAGAGAATGAGGCTAATATAATCTTCGGGATGGAAAGGCAACAGTTCCTTCAACAGGCACAGACATATGGACAAAATATTCATGCACACTTTACCTCAATATCTCATTCTTGTTTCAGACCAAACTAATGGATTAAAAAGGCATATTCTCTTACACAAAAACTTCCATTCATCCATTTCATGAGACATCCTTAAGTGGAAAGTGATACACCATCGAAGTGTTTGAATCATGTTTTAATGTGACTGGAATATTCTACAAAATTATTGCTACATATATATATAAATAACTGGGAAAAAATCTTACATTATATGATTGCAACCTGTCACAGTACGCTAGAGTGGCAGAACTGAAGTCTTACTTGCCTCAGGTAGAGCACCAGTGATGACCAATCCATGCCTCCACTTTTCCACTGAAGATTAGACTATCCAACTTCTCTCCAAACATCACTTTCAAATAGGCTGTTTGGAGCCAAAAGAGGATTTCACACTCGCTGTCAGTCTCACTCTTCGCTAATCCCAGTGTATTTATATTTTCAATTACTTTGCCTTCTCCTGCCGCACGTCTTTTTAGATGCTCTGACATTGATGTGAACACAATGAGTGTGTCTATAGAAGGAAGACAAGATCAAGGCAGAACTGGTGCAGGGCCGATGATTGAACAACTTAAATTAAATAAATACAATTTTAATAATTGATGAATTAATACAGGAATTGTTGTCTGAGTAGATCATCTTGAAAAAAGTGAGTTTATTAATATGATATTTGGCAAACAAGTTTGCTTGTTAAAATATATACTTTCAATCTTTTTGCCTTAATAAAGACAAATTATGATACCCAGAGAGCAACTTTTCTTTTTTTTCAGTCTGGAATTTTGGAGAGGAAAGCAATGAGACTTCACACATCTTTGAATGTTCGCAGAACATTTTGTGTGTTATTGCTTTTGGAGAAAACACAGGGCACATTGTGTCAATGTCAGATCACGTCCATAACTAATCTTGGTCATCAGGGACACTATTTTTAAAACTCAGTGTTTTCTTTTTTTTTTAATGGTTGTGTACAATTACATTTTAATGAAAAATTCATTAGTTGGGGGAAAAAAAAGAAAAATATGTATTTGTACAATGTATCGTTCCAATTATAGAATACTGTATATTTAACATATTTCCAGAGCTAATACAAACAAACGACCTGTAAAGATTTTGATTATACATTAATAAACTCGGAAAAAGGCCAATATTGTTAAATATCCTCATAATTAAGAAAAAAATATATATAACATGTAACAATTAATTGTAATTAAACCAAATCCAATCATATTTGAATTATTTGATATTAGCAACTTGTTGCTAATAGATTCTTGCAACTGTTTTTCAAGTATCTATTGTTTTTGGATACTGTTGAAATTTTAGGAGACCACATTTAAAATTAAATATAGTAATTTACACCCTAACCTTACTTTCAGCACTCTCAGTTCTCCATCATCCAGCATCAGCATTAGGAGAGAACCATTGGAGAGTCATGCACACTCGCTGCCATCAGGCAAACTTCCAGCGTGTCACAAGTACAGAATGGCTTCCATCACTTCCAGAAGACACTAAGATAATTAAAGAGAGACGTGGGATTGAATTAGTATTTCTGACTCGAGAGGATGTGATGCACTGACCTGTCTCGGGGCTGATCCATTTCTATATGACAGCTTATGATTATGGTTGGATATGTGAACTAAGGAAATAGAATAACACTAATCTACTTGCAATGTCTCACTGAGCTTGACAGCTAAGCCCGGGATCAGCAGCTACACCTTCTTCATCTCATGAAATGCTTGATGCCGTTCTCTTAATTGACTGTCGGAGTGTACCCTGCTATTATCTTTTCTACCGTTCTCCACAGATTAGTATACTCCACTGAAGGAGGTCAGCTACACCTCAATGCAATACATCCCCTGTGTTTGTTAATCGACCACTCAGACCACGACTGGTTTCACCAATTACCTAATAAATGGACCATCTTGCCAGAGACAAGGTCTCTATTGGGAATCATTTAATTAGAAAACGATAGCCGCTGGTGCTGGACCGTTTCTGGGAAGCCTTTTCATATAAATAAAACAAACAAATACTGACTCAAGTCAATGTGCCATGTGCACACACATATCTCACATTACACAACCCTTGAGGCAGCTAATCATTTTGACATTAAAAGTACCTAAACATACAATTTTGGTCTAAAGGTTTCCAACATCTGAGTAGTAATGGGTTGATAAGACCTCATGAAACAGATGTGTAGTGAACACAGTGTGGTATATTGGACAGTAGATGGCTAAAGATTGTAAACCAATTGCCATCTGGTGGCCTTTGACAACGAAAACATGTATCATGAAGAACAACAACGAAAATGTATCATGATACAGGATCTTCATTTTAAAAGGAAAGTAGATAAGCAAAGATAATAAAGCAGTGATTGCCATATAGTGTTGTTCTTTTTAACATTAAGGTTACTACTACACAGATATATCATGAGGCTTCATCAACCCATCACTTACTACCATGTCTAATAGACAAATTTATATTTAATTTTGACCTCATACCAATACAGCATAAATGCTCTAACAATTGCAGTGGGTGGTAGTAGTCCTAAATAGGGATTGGATGATGAAGTTTCATGAAACAATGTGCTATTACTAGATCTCAGCAGATGGTCCATTTGGTTTAAAAATGATGCAAGGTTTTATTAGAATAGGTAGAGCAGAGAGTGCAATCTAGTGAGCTCTGAATATAAAAACTCATTTAGCTTCGCCAGGCCGTCAGTGTGTTTTTTACTAGTTTCATGAAATTTGGTCATTAGCAAATGTAGCTCAGATATGGTCAATACTTTATTGCTGACGTCTCAACCTGCTGTCTGGTGTTAATTGTTAACAGTAACCGATGAGTCAGAATGGATTGATTCGGAAAAAAAGCGTCTGCTTGATCCATCCGACATGGCTAATTGAATTTTTAACGCTGGGTCAATACAGCTGAAAATGAAAAAATATGAAGAAATGTACATTATTTATTCATTTTAAAATGAAACTCTCACGCAATTTCTACACTCTGAACTCTCGACCCTGAAAACAGGAAACATAGCAAACGTGAAAGAGTCCGACCTATGTTTCCCGCACTGGTTCACTGGAGCAACATCAGCCATTGACTTTTGCCCAAAAGGGGAGAGCATTCTTCACACCTGTCCACGAGGATAAGTGGGCTTGTCACAGGCAGAGCTAATCTGTTACAACGTTCAGTCACAGTCAATCCCCCGGTGGTTCCCTCAGCTTGTCCTTGAATGTCTGCTGGCACAGAAAGCTTCCTCGGGCTTCTGATCAGCCGAAACACGGTGGGAAGCATGACAATGAGCATGACACCCCTTTCCAGGGAGGGGGCTTAAAACATTTGCCCTCTTGAAAAATGGTTTACTTTGAGAGCATAAAAATGATGAATACAAATATAACTGGAGGGGACTGTGGTACACAAGTTAATACAATACTTTCGTACATGATTAATATGTAGTTTTTGGATTGTGATGTATACATACAAACATCTGGACATCTGAAGTCTATTCATACTAATTGACTTTTCAGACTGATGGATTACTGAAATATCTACATTTAAAAAAGCTTCATAACTTTTTTTTAAGCTGCCTCAGATACTTATATATATACAGTAAATTGCAGTGTTCCAGTATATATATATATGCAAGTTTCTTCAATTTTGTCAGATAATTCTAACACCACCTCCAAATAAATATGTTTATTTGCTAATTTCGTCAGTCCTCTGACACCATACTATGCGTGTGGAATGTCTTTTTAAAACAATGTTATTAATATCTCATAAACATATTTTGGTGATGATGGTTCAGCTACATGAAATCTATCGCCTATAGGCAATTACAGAGGTTCATTATTTATAACTATGAAACCATAAAATGAAAAAGCAAAAATAAATAAATAACAATTTTGTTTTAAATTAGGATAAGTATATTTCTAACCTTCCAAAGTCCTTTTTAAACCACTTGAAAATGTTTTGTCCCGGCCCAGTGCAGAGGGCTTTCATTTCTAACTGTGAGAATCGAGTATTTCCCAAGTTCAACACAGACTGCTTTAGCAGAAGTGATGACTACTACAAAAGCTTCCAGCAAGCTGTGCCAGGAGGGCTGAATAATATCAGGGGGCTGACGTGTTTTCAGCTCCATTGAATGGCATCATTTCAAAATAGAAGCAGGGACAGCCTTTGGCTAAATTTGCTGAGTCAAAAAATGAATAGTCCTTAAGAATTACTCTTCGCTACTGTCATCCAGCTTTTACATGGTCCAGACATGCATTCGGTTCATTCATGACTGTGCTCCGAGGCATCTAATGAAACATAATGGCACGTGAGCTATAAACTGTAAATCTATGAATCATTAACGCAGACTTTGTGTCTGATTTGCCGGTGAATTGAGCAAATCTCTGTGAGCATCATCCGTCATCATCCACCTAAAGCATCACTGCTCCTTCTACGTCCCGGGTGAAAAATTAGCCACTATTAGCATGAATTAAACACCTCTGGCTGCAGACATGAAGCTGCACTAACTCCTGTGTCTTCACTGAGATTTAAAACTCTCATTAAATCAATGCAGAGGTAATTATTCTACCAGAAACAGACCTTTCGTTTTCTCGACTTAATGTAAGACAGTCAACATTTTCATTAAGCTACTGTACAAGTGGAAATAAATTGAGATGAATCATTAGAATTACGTGTTTAATGTTGGTGATAAATATTTTTTTATCTTAATAGAAACCTTCAATGAAGAGAGATTACTGTGAGGTGTTTTAGGAAAACATAGTGTATTGATCTGGAAAAGAAGAGCTAATGTGTTTTTAACTCATTAACTAAGAGAGAAGTGATTGACAGCTGAGGTCGCCTTTGGCAAAGTTGAACAAAGGCATCTATTGATCCTCTACTTAAGATCCTTAGCCATGTTAAAAGGCGAGTGGAGCGCTGTCACTAGCTGACATGGAAATCCATCACATGACTGACACACATCCCACTCACCTTCACGTCCTTCTCCACTTCATGAGTTTCTAATGACTCTCTAGAGCTCATTAAAGTGGAACAGAAATGTGCAGGCTGGATGAAAGCATGAGTCACATTTTAACTTGTAACCTGTTTTTTTAAACGCAATTTATGTTCCCTGAACATAAGTGTCTTTAGAATCCCCTTTAATTTTTTTTTTACTAATGAAAGAATAAACAAAGATTGTGATTGAAATTGTTGAATTGCTGGGATCAGTTTTTCCTTAATCAACTATAGTCTAACTTCAACTGTATAGTGTCTTGAGATAACTTTGTTATGATAAGACACTTTAAATAAAATTGAATTTAATTGAATAACATGTTGTGACTTATTCAAGACTTAAAATGTGTAAAGACTAGTGATGGGTTGATGAGGTGTCATGAAACCTCTGATGAGCTATCACAATATAGACGACACTTCACTTGACAAATAACCTTTACTTACTTACACTCTTAGTTTGGAAATGATGCCAGATTTCGTTGAATGACTGGATTAGAGTCAACTATTTTAAAGCAAAGTGCCATCTGGTGGCAAAATTAAGGCACTGTGTCATGATACATATTGAGCTGTTTCATGACTCTCTATTAACTAGTTAACTTTGTTCAAAATCAAATCTCATTACTTTTGATGAGTTTATGTGGCCTCATGAAAGAACTGTGAAGTGAAGACACTGTATTGTGAAACAGTGTCTTCATTTTGAAAAGGCCACTAGATACGTTTAAAAATGATTCCAGGTTTCATTGAATAATTAAAGCAAAATATTATAAAGAGGCCATCTAGAGCCCTTCAAAGAGGACACTGTATCTACAAAGCTGTATCACAAGGCCTCATAGACACCATCGGTACTTTATTAAAAGAAAATGGTGAAAAAGCAAAATTTGATTGAGATAAATTTAAATTAAAAAAGTAAGGCCACATATTTAGACAAGAGTCATATTCCACGTTCTCTCATCAATAATGAAGTGTTTCATGCATATGATGATTTTTTTTTTTTTAACACCTGGTCAGATTAAAGTGGAAACCAACTGTCCACTCTACAAGTTCTTCACCAATACAGTATGTGTAAAAAGTACCCTTATTATGTATCTTGGTTTTCGCAGCTAACCCCACCGGAGCTGGTCCAAAAAGCTACCCAGGCACGTCGGAGGTGTTTCGTGAGTCCAGCAGCACCACTGGAATGGTGGTTGGCATCGTAGCCGCGGCGGCGCTTTGCATCCTCATCCTGCTGTACGCCATGTACAAATATCGAAACAGAGACGAGGGCTCTTACCATGTGGACGAAAGCCGCAACTACATCAGCAACTCGGCACAGTCGAACGGCACCGTGGTGAAGGAGAAACCCGTCAACACGAACGCGAAGACCATGAGCAAGAGCAAGAAGAACAAGGACAAGGAATATTATGTGTGATTGTCAGAGTATTGGTCTTTGCTAGACCGACTTGAACTTTTTATTAAATGACAAATCAGGATATTTGTGTGTACAGTATAATAACAAATTTCAACCTTGTTTGGTCATTTCCTTTTCTAAAAGATGACGCTGCAGATGAAGAAGTACTTTCCGGAGACTTATCAAGAGACGGTTGGATAAATGTCTGGCTACTTGACCGAAGGTGACGAAACAAACTGTACAACCTGCCTCGGGCTGAAAATGATGTTTGTTTCTGGCAAACACTGGAGCACAGATGCAATTGCAAACATACATCAACATTTAAAACTCAGTGGTTTAATTTACGTTGCCTGTGTCTGTGCGGTAAAACCCTTTTTATTATTGAAAAAAAAAAAAAAAAACGACAACGCATTGATAAACAAATATGCCAAACATTTACATGAATTAAATGCAGCGAGAACAGAGTGGGGGGAAAAAAAACGTGATGGAAGTCCAACAAACCAGCCAAAGTACTCACCCTGGAGGCAAGCGACGAACGCGACAGTTGTCTGACAGACAGAGCAGCTTTTGTGAAATGATTTTTGATTGAAGACATTATTCCAAGATGATGAGAGAGTCCTACGTGCCAGCACGACATCTGGAGGCCTTCGTTTTCACATGAACTGAAAGAGCAAAAGAGTTTACTCTACAGTCTTGATGTGTCAGCAGCCATGCACGCGGAAATATCTTATAACAGTACATATGTTTATAAACAGTAAGACCACATCTATATGTGTTTTCTGGACTGTGAAAAAGTGGTGTTTTATAGCCTGTTGTATAAAAGATGCAAACTATACCTGCTCCTCAACCGTTTTGGAATAAAAAAAACTCTAAAAGGACAAAAAGAAGACATACGTGTTGCTAAGTGTTGCTAGGCATAGATTTTATGAACACATCTGCATTATTTTTCTTCCGCAAACTTGATTCCCCCTGTTTTTACATGTGTTCGTTTTCATACAGATACTGAAATAAACCAGACCAGAGTAGCCGAACCTTAATCCCAAACAAACCCGGAGTTGTGAACGGAGAGGCATGATGTGAGGATTTCTTTTACAGATAAAAAAAAAACAACTGCCTTTCTGAGTGACGACCTATACAGGCGATGAAATGATTAAAGACTACAACCACTGTCAGTTGAGTGATGTGGCCGATGTACAACTGGGAAAAAAAGTGGCGGAAAAAGACTCCATTTCAACTGTTCTGTGTTTGTTCCGTCATTCTGTCAGTCAATTCTGCCCTCCAGAGAACTGTACTTGGAATGAATATGAGGAAAATGACCATAAACTATAAATAATGCTTATAAATCCTCACTGTCTGGGTCCTCATTGATATCTGCTTCATTTTGTTCATTGTGCCCTTGAAATGTTTTTTGGTCACAAGTGGCCTTGCATTGGTGACTTTTATTTTTGTTTGTTTTGACATTAAATTGTGGGGAATTATTTTTGATAAGGAAATAGGAAAATTACTATGGTACGAGCTGTTTTTGGTACAAAAGAGAAATGAAAAGAAAACAAAAAAACAAGGGATACATTTTAACCTAAATTGGACCATAATTTTATCCCCAAAAAATAAAAAAATTATTGGAACATTTCAAAGAGGCAAAAGAGCATGTGTGTTGCTGAAATTGAGAACTAATGAGAAGATAATGCGATAAATCATAAAACACCCACCCACTATGTCAGCTATCAAGCTTATTCGTTTAGAAAGAAAAACTTTATTTCAAGAGGTCATCAACGTTTAACTGACTGTGTGTATGTGTGTTTGTTAGAAGACCAACCAAAAGGATGAATGAGCAAGATTCACTAACTATTAAAAAAAAAAAAAATTAGAGCCATTTTTAATAAACTCTAGAGGGTCTTTTATGGGGTTTTTTCTGTGATGGTGAGATTCAGCACAAACTCAAACAACTTCTTTGTGCCTACTGTACATATCGGTCAAGCAAATTCTGTAACTACGGTTTGATTTTGGTTGAGCTTATAGCTCAAAGTAATATTTCAAATGCTTAAAAAATATTCAAGTGTAAATTCAATAAGTAAAGGGCAATTATATTTGGCTAGAATATGGGAACAGCTTGGAAATAAGCAGATACGAAAGGGTCTGGGCTCTCTCCTGATTTTCTAGTTCAGTTCATTCCCAAGGGGATGTCAAAGGTTCATATGCATATTGTGCATATGGGTGTCGTGGGAACGAGACATTCTCGTTTCAAAATAGTTGTTTTTTTAATTAACTTTTATCAAACTTAGTAGCTGGTATCATTGGAGTGCTGAAGCAGCCGTCTCTGGCCTGCGTAATATCATTAAAAGCATTTGAACTCTCTCTGTGTCTGAGTGTTTATTCTGACGTGTGAACGTTTGTCCCAGTGATGCATGTTATAGTGAGGAATTCCAATTCACTAATTATTATTCATAAATGATATCTGACAAGGGTAAGAACAGGTTGTTGTTGTTTTTTTAAATGGCAAAGATATCATAGAAACTCATTCAACTTATCATTTACTAATATCTCTAGTATATCTAGTATAGTTGGAGTGTATGTAGGACAAGGATCCAGATATCAAAAATGCTAAAATAGGATGGATAAAACAATAATAGTTATTACTGTTACGTTTATGACTGAAAAAACTGTATTGACTGTGTATGATTGGAGTGAATAACAACCTCTGTAACGCAAAATTCAGTGGTAAAGAGCAACTAATGTATTGATTTAAGTGTGTCTTAAATAGATCTCAGACCTCTATTGTCCTCATCAGTATGTCTATTTGCACAAAACTCTTTTTTTCATTTAAATATTTACTTTAGAAAATGTGCTTAGCCCTGGCCACTGAAAACAAATGTTTTTTCTTGTTTACCGTAATCACAGCCACTCTGCTGTGATTGGTCAAGCATCAAGGTTTGTCACTGCGTGTCTTCTTTCCCGGAAGTCTCCAACTCCAATGGACATCTATAAAAAATAGGAAGGGCGTTCTTAACTGCTGAAGGAGGAGTGAAGCCCATTATTACATCATAACAGCATCGCTCTCGTAACCTCTCGTTCGCTGAGATTTCAGCAGGAGAACTTTATAAACAAGTAATGACTTCAAAACATCATCATGATGACAGACTTACTGCATGTTGAAGAGGAGGACTTCAACATTTGAAACATTTGAGTGAGTCAGGAGAGTTGGGTTTTTACATTAGTTACCCTTTAATTATTTTCAAATTTAAATAATATATATTTTATCTATTTAAATTATGGTCTTCAATTACATTCCAAAAATGAGCTCACATATCTTGGTATTTTTGTGCTTTTAAAAAAATCCATATGACATCTGAAATGGTCCGAAACCTCATTTCTATGACCTAAGCATAAACCCTTGCAGCAAACAGATGGTCAGTGAGAGTGTAATGCTTCATCAACATCTTGAGGATTCTCATGAGATGAGCCCACTGTGAAAAGTTCAAATTTGTGCTATGAACTTTTGTGCATTGATTTATAACACGGAAGGAATATAAACCTGTCGAAAGCAAACTCCAACTCTCCTGACTCACTCACATGTTTCAAATGTTAAGGTCTCAAAGATGCAGTAAGTGCCTCATTATCACCATGTTTTGAACTTATTACTTTATAAAGTTCTCCCCCGTCTGTAATCTCAGGAAACGAGAAGTTTCTGTTACTTTAACTATTGTAGATGTTAATTTTACTTGCTGTATTTCATGACTTCAGTCTCACTCTTTTTCAGAGGCGCTGTCTAAGCTCCGGAATGACGGGAATGTTTATTAATCTGGCTTCTTTCTTAAACTCCTCATGTTGCAAACCATATAACTCACAAAAAAACACAGTCACCACTGGATAATGAACAGAATACTAAACCAAAATACTCAAAATATAAGGCCAGTTAATGCAACAAATGAAAAAAAAAAAAAAAAAAATGTATTTTAATTTTACAAGAAAACATTTGGATTCAATGATTAAAGAATACTGTTTTATTGTAATAAAACTGGTTTATTGATGTACCTTCTTCGGCTTGGAAAGAGGGAATTAATTGAGTAACTGCAAATACGACACCGACAACTGTGCATCTACATTAGCTCGCTATTAGCTAACCACAGTCTACTAGGTTAGTGACCTGATGATTAGCGACCTGATGCATATTTGAGCGAGTTTATTCTGTGGTGTGTGTTTGTGAAGCTGAACTGTAGGCCACACCCCTCCAGCCTGGCTACACCGGTGCTGTGTCTCAAATCGCATACTTCTCTTAGTATACTAGAAGTTAGTATGCATCAGGATAGTGTACGTACTAACTAGTACGCAAATTCTCCACAGATAGTATGTCTCAAATCAAACACTGCCGCTACACACTAACAGGAAATGATGCGACAGCTTCTTCTTCTACTTCTATTTAACGATGGTTGCAACCAGCTGTAGAAGAAGAAGCTGTCGCCGACACCTGCTGGCAGCACTTTTTGCAAGTTTGGAAGAAGAAATAAAGAAAAAATATGATAATTGAAATATTCGCGAGATATTAAAGCTGGTATCAGCACCGAAGAAGTGTCATCCTCCTACTGCTGCTGAAAATGCACCTGTAAGTATATGCATATATATATATATATATGCATATATATATGACGTAACTTCCGTTTAAAACGTCATTAAGATGGCGGCCGTTTAGGGTGGTTAGTGTCCATCGAACCATTCTAAGTTTTGTGGGCGTTTTAGTACGGCCATTTAGTGTGCATGGCGCACTAAATTTCGCATACTTAGAATTGAGACGCACTTATGCACTAAAAATACTAACTTTGAATACGCTAGTATGCGATTTGAGACAGCACAGGGCAGGTGGACTGAAACACCAGTGCTGTGTCTCAAATCGCATACTTCTTTAAGTATACTAGAAGTTAGTATGCAACAGGAAATGACAGCTTCTTCTTCTACTATTTAACAATGGTTGCAACCAGCTGATGGAACACTATCGACACCTGCTGGCACCACGTTTTGGAAGTTTGGAAGAACGCCGGTATCTGCACCGAAGACGTCTAATCCTTCTGCTGGCTGAAAATGCACCTGTAAGTACATGCATATATATGTGTATATATTTATATATTTATATATATATATATATATGACTTAACTTCCATTTAAAATGTCAACGTCACTAAGATGTTGGCAGTTTAGGGTAGTGTCCAACGAACCATACTCAGTTTTATGGGCGTTTAGTACGCCAATTTAGTGTGCATGGCGCACTAAATTTCGCATACTAAGAATTGAGACCATCTTGCGCACTCAAAATATATCATGTTGGATAAATAGAATTCAAATTATTTCACGGCAATTAAAACAGCTAAAAACGAATGCCTTTAAAAAATCATGTGAGCTGAATACAATTAAAGTGTGATGTATTTAGAGGTATCTTAAAAAGCTATTGATTTATTTCATAGGTAAAATGATTTAAATTCCACGCTGAAAATGTATTGAATGTGTTAACTTATTTACAAGGTTCATTTTGTTTACTTACGGTATTTAACTGAATGCGTTTATCTTGTTTGTAAAATGGTGTTTGTTTGTGTTTAAAGGTTTTTCACCTGGTTATTTACATTGCATCAAACTTCTAAAATGAATAGAAATAAGAAAAAGAAATGAGCTACCTTTTCAAGTGGGGGGTTTTGCACACTGAAACCTTTGCAACAGTGAGGGCACTTGACAGTGTTAGTGAATGTGTCATTATTGACATGTGGAGCTGATGAGCGTGAGGCGAGATGGTGTTGAGGAAGAGCTTTAGATGTTTGAGTATTATCTGTCAGCAGCCCGACAGCATGGTTTGTTTATTCAATTTGCTTTGACTTAGACATGTTTGGAAGGTAAAACATAAAAAGGGGTGGGGGGTGTTGGCTCTTTAAATGCCATTTGTAATTCTCCATTTGATTTGGTCCAACAACAGCAAACAGAAGTCAGAAGCCTGTTTTCTCCTTCAATAAATAGATAACAGACAACTTCAGGAGAATCAAATGAGCAATAATAAGCGCACGGCTTTAGTTTACCATCCACGCTGAATGCCAGTACACACAAACTCAAGGGGTGGGAAGGTATTTTTAGCACAATGCTTATCCTTCCCTCTCATCCTCCTTCCTCTGCATCTCTCACTCACAATGTCTTTGTCCCCGTCCTCTGCATTCGTCTTATTTCCACATAACAACTTCCCATCTCCGTCTCTTCCCCTCTATCTCAGCTGGATATACCAGACGTCCCTTTAATTCGACACAGTAATGTAATTCGCCTTCACTGTAATCATCCATTTTCCTGCTTGCATGCCCTCTCCCCGAACTTGAGACTCTTATTGTGGGTTCTATTTCACAGCAGCACGCTAAACGACATCAGTTTCCATTTCATTTATCCAGAATTTGTTTGGGAATGTCATGCTGGTCTCCTGTAAGTACTCGTAGCCAATAGAAGCCGTGGACACGTGTCCATGTGGCTAATTATACAATAATTCAATATTGTTATTGTGTGAAACAGACAGGGCTTAAGGGTTCATAATGTAAAGTGACTAATGATGATGATGGTGGTGGTCAGTGTCATTGTTAAACCAGGTTTATAGTGTGCATGTGGAAAAGTTGAATTTCTTTTTTATTTCTTTTTTTTACTGACTGAAATGTTAAGAAAAATGACAGAAGAAAAGCCCTCAATATGAAGTGAAACAAGTAAAACATTTTCAAACAAAAATTGTGCTACAACATTATTTACTGATTTTTAAACATAGAATTTTTTGTACATACTTGTAGATAATGTGATATATATTTAATATGAAAATGATATGGGGGAAAAAATGATTCCCATATAAGCCAGACATACATAAAGCATATATATATATATAATACATTTAAAAGTAAGTCTTTAATTTTAATATTTGTATCACTATTTTTTAATAACAAATAAAAAACAATTAGAGTCAAACGAATTCGCAAACAAAACGTTTGACATATATATGACAATATGTTTATATTTATATATTTTTGTTATTTTTCTTAAGAGTTCATCAAGTGATAAATAATGAAATACAAATAAAATTGTCTGAAACATTTGTCTCACCATGTCTTTTGTAAAATTGAGATGTTAACTAGTTTCACGCTGTAGGAACCTTTTTTTTTGTTTATGTGCATGGACTATTACAGTTCTTAGACCATCGTCAGTTTGAATGGAAAAGAAAATTTAATGAATCACAAAAATATGTGTAAAAAGAAGAACGAACTAAAATATTTTCTTCATAGATAACACCATCTAGTTATGGTTGTCTGTATCCATGTCGATATTGATGGAATAATTTTCAGGTTTGAATGTTTTTTTGTTTTTTTTATGTCGTTAATATACAACTCTGATTCAATTCTTGTGAGTCGCATCAGCCTTTGATTGTGCTTGTTGACAATAACGGCTATATATACACCACATATTGAACTCATCTCATAATGAATTTTAATCCAAGAATTTTGCGACTCACAGGAAATGAATCTCTGCAGGTAAACAGATTCAGAAATCGCGTGAAGATATTTACAATATCACTCTGTTGTTCTCAACACAGAGTTCTCAAGTTTGTCTTTCCTCTTATTATTCATCCTCTTTCCATTTTTGGCGCTTTTCCCCGCCTGAAACATTATGACCAGACACTAAAACATTATAACCAGAGACTGAAACAACATGACCAGAGAATGAAACAATATGACCAGAGACTGTACACATTTGGTCAACATTTTTTTGTGCTCACATGGTCCATCTGATATCAAACTTAAGTATTCCGACCTTTTTTTCCTTTTTCGGGCATGTCGATTTTGGGCCATTTTTTAAAGTTTGAGTAATTAAAATCGGTCGAATTATACTTTTTTTTCGAGCCTTCAAAAAACAACATTTTACACATTTAGGCAACATTTATTTGCGTTCACATGGTGCGTCTGATATCACACTTAAGTATTCCGACCTTTTTTTCCATTTTCGGACACGTCGATTTCGGGCCATTTTTTTAAAGTTTGAGAAAAAAAAAACGGTCGAAATAGACCTTTTTTCGAGCCTTCAAAAAACGACATTTTAAGCATTTTCGTAACAATCATTTGCGCTCACATGGTGCATCTGATATCATACTTAAGTATTCCGACCTTTTTTTCCATTTTCGGACACGTCGATTTTGGGCCATTTTTTAAAGTTTGAGAAAAAAAAATCGGTCGAAATAGACCTTTTTCGAGCCTTCAAAAAACAACATTTTAAGCATTTAGGCAACAATTTTCTGCGCTCACATGGTGCGTCTGATATCATACTTAAGTATTCCAACCTTTTTTTCCATTTTCGGACACGTCGATTTTTGCCCATTTTTTAAAGTTTGAGAAAAAAAAATCGGTCGAAATAGACCTTTTTTCGAGCCTTCAAAATACAACATTTTAATCATTTAGGCAACAATTTTCTGCACTCACATGGTGCGTCTGATATCATACTTAAGAATTCCGACCTTTTTTTCCATTTTCGGAAACGTCGATTTTTGCCCATTTTTTAAAGTTTGAGAAAAAAAAATCGGTCGAAATAGAACTTTTTTCGAGTCTTCAAAAAACGTCATTATAAGCGTTTAGGCAACAATTTTCTGCGCTCATATGGTGCGTCTGATATCATACTTAAGTATTCCAACCTTTTTTTCCATTTTCGGACACGTCGATTTTTGCCCATTTTTTAAAGTTTGAGAAAAAAAAATCTGTTGAAATAGACCTTTTTTCAAGCCTTCCAAAAACAACATTTTAAGCATTCAGGCAACAATTTTCTGCGCTCACATGGTGCGTCTGATATCATACTTAAGTATTCCGACCTTTTTTTCCATTTTCGGTCACGTCGATTTTGGGCCATTTTTTTAAGTTTGAGAAAAAAAAATCTGTCGAAATAGACCTTTTTTCGAGCTTTCAAAAAACAACATTTTAAGCATTTGGGCAACAATTTTCTGCGCTCACATGGTGCGTCTGATATCATACTTAAGTATTCCGACCTTTTTTTCCATTTTCGGACACGTCGATTTTTGCCCATTTTTTAAAGTTTGAGAAAAAAAAATCCGTCGAAATAGACCTTTTTTCGAGCCTTCAAAAAACAACATTTTAAGTATTTAGGCAACAATTTTCTGCGTTCACATGGTGCGTCTGATATCATACTTAAGTATTCTGACCTTTTTTTCCATTTTCGGACACGTCGATTTTTGCCCATTTTTTTAAGTTTGAGAAAAAAAAATCTGTCGAAATAGACCTTTTTTCGAGCCTTCAAAAAACAACATTTTAAGCATTCAGGCAACAATTTTCTGCGCTCACATGGTGCGTCGGATATCATACTTAAGTATTCCAACCTTTTTTTCCATTTTCGGACACGTCGATTTTTGCCCATTTTTTAAAGTTTGAGAAAAAAAAATCGGTCGAAATAGACCTTTTTTCGAGCCTTCAAAAAACAACATTTTAAGCATTTAGGCAACAATTTTCTGCGCTCACATGGTGCGTCTGAAATCATACTTAAGTATTCCCACCTTTTTTTCCATTTTCGGACACGTCGATTTTGGGCCATTTTTTAAAGTTTGAGAAAAAAAAATCGGTCGAAATAGACCTTTTTTCGAGCCTTCAAAAAACAACATTTTAAGCATTTAGGCAACAATTTTCTGCGCTCACATGGTGCGTCTGATATCATACTTAAGTATTCCGACCTTTTTTTCCATTTTCGGAAACGTCGATTTTTGCCCATTTTTTAAAGTTTGAGAAAAAAAAATCGGTCGAAATAGACCTTTTTTCGAGCCTTCAAAATACAACATTTTAAGCATTTAGGCAACAATTTTCTGCGCTCACATGGTGCGTCTGATATCATACTTAAGTATTCCGACCTTCTTTTCCATTTTCGGAAACGTCGATTTTTGCCCATTTTTTAAAGTTTGAGAAAAAAAAATCGGTCGAAATAGACCTTTTTTCGAGCCTTCAAAATACAACATTTTAAGCATTTAGGCAACAATTTTCTGCGCTCACATGGTGCGTCTGATATCATACTTAAGTATTCCGACCCTTTTTTCCATTTTCGGAAACGTCGATTTTTGCCCATTTTTTAAAGTTTGAGAAAAAAAAATCGGTCGAAATAGACCTTTTTTCGAGCCTTCAAAAAACAACATTTTAAGCATTTAGGCAACAATTTTCTGCGCTCACATGGTGCGTCTGATATCATACTTAAGTATTCCGACCTTTTTTTCCATTTTCGGACACGTCGATTTTGGGCCATTTTTTTAAAGTTTGAGAAAAAAAAATGGGTCGAAATAGACCTTTTTTCGAGCCTTCAAAAAACAACATTTTAAGCATTTAGGCAACAATTTTCTGCGCTCACATGGTGCGTCTGATATCATACTTAAGTATTCTGACCTTTTTTTCCATTTTCGGACACGTCGATTTTTGCCCATTTTTTAAAGTTTGAGAAAAAAAAATCGGTCGAAATAGACCTTTTTTCGAGCCTTCAAAAAACAACATTTTAAGCATTTAGGCAACAATTTTCTGCGCTCACATGGTGCGTCTGATATCATACTCAAGTATTCCGACCTTTTTTTCCATTTTCGGAAACGTCGATTTTGGGCCATTTTTTAAAGTTTGAGAAAAAAAAATCGGTCGAAATAGACCTTTTTTCGAGCCTTCAAAATACAACATTTTAAGCATTTAGGCAACAATTTTCTGCGCTCACATGGTGCGTCTGATATCATACTTAAGTATTCCGACCCTTTTTTCCATTTTCGGAAACGTCGATTTTTGCCCATTTTTTAAAGTTTGAGAAAAAAAAATCGGTCGAAATAGACCTTTTTTCGAGCCTTCAAAAAACAACATTTTAAGCATTTAGGCAACACTTTTCTGCGCTCACATGGTGCGTCTGATATCATACTTAAGTATTCCGACCTTTTTTTCCATTTTCGGAAACGTCGATTTTGGGCCATTTTTTAAAGTTTGAGAAAAAAAAATCGGTGGAAATAGACCTTTTTTCGAGCCTTCAAAATACAACATTTTAAGCATTTAGGCAACAATTTTCTGCGCTCACATGGTGCGTCTGATATCATACTTAAGTATTCCGACCCTTTTTTCCATTTTCGGAAACGTCGATTTTTGCCCATTTTTTAAAGTTTGAGAAAAAAAAATCGGTCGAAATAGACCTTTTTTCGAGCCTTCAAAAAACAACATTTTAAGCATTTAGGCAACAATTTTCTGCGCTCACATGGTGCGTCTGATATCATACTTAAGTATTCTGACCTTTTTTTCCATTTTCGGAAACGTCGATTTTTGCCCATTTTTTAAAGTTTGAGAAAAAAAAATCGGTCGAAATAGACCTTTTTCGAGCCTCTAAAATACAACATTTTAAGCATTTAGGCAACAATTTTCTGCGCTCACATGGTGCGTCTGATATCATACTTAAGTATTCCGACGTTTTTTCCCATTTTCGGAAACGTCGATTTTTGCCCATTTTTTAAAGTTTGAGAAAAAAAAATCGGTCGAAATAGACCTTTTTTCGAGCCTTCAAAATACAACATTTTAAGCATTTAGGCAACAATTTTCTGCGCTCACATGGTGCGTCTGATATCATACTTAAGTATTCCGACCTTTTTTTCCATTTTCGGACACGTCGATTTTTGCCCATTTTTTAAAGTTTGAGAAAAAAAAAACGGTCGAAATAGACCTTTTTTCGAGCCTTCAAAAAACAACATTTTAAGCATTTAGGCAACAATTTTCTGCGCTCACATGGTGCGTCTGATATCATACTTAAGTATTCCGACCTTTTTTTCCATTTTCGGACACGTCGATTTTTGCCCATTTTTTAAAGTTTGAGAAAAAAAAAACGGTCGAAATAGACCTTTTTTCGAGCCTTCAAAAAACAACATTTTAAGCATTTAGGCAACAATTTTCTGCGCTCACATGGTGCGTCTGATATCATACTTAAGTATTCCGACCTTTTTTTCCATTTTCGGACACGTCGATTTTTGCCCATTTTTTAAAGTTTGAGAAAAAAAAAACGGTCGAAATAGACCTTTTTTCGAGCCTTCAAAAAACAACATTTTAAGCATTTAGGCAACAATTTTCTGCGCTCACATGGTGCGTCTGATATCATACTTAAGTATTCCGACCTTTTTTTCCATTTTCGGACACGTCGATTTTTGCCCATTTTTTAAAGTTTGAGAAAAAAAAAACGGTCGAAATAGACCTTTTTTCGAGCCTTCAAAAAACAACATTTTAAGCATTTAGGCAACAATTTTCTGCGCTCACATGGTGCGTCTGATATCATACTTAAGTATTCCGACCCTTTTTTCCATTTTCGGAAACGTCGATTTTTGCCCATTTTTTAAAGTTTAAGAAAAAAAAATCGGTCGAAATAGACCTTTTTTCGAGCCTTCAAAAAACAACATTTTAAGCATTTAGGCAACAATTTTCTGCGCTCACATGGTGCGTCTGATATCATACTTAAGTATTCCGACCTTTTTTTCCATTTTCGGACACGTCAATTTTGGGCCATTTTTTAAAGTTTGAGAAAAAAAAATAGGTCGAAATAGACCTTTTTTCGAGCCTTCAAAATACAACATTTTAATCATTTAGGCAACAATTTTCTGCGCTCACATGGTGCGTCTGATATCATACTTAAGTATTCCGACCTTTTTTTCCATTTTCGGACACGTCAATTTTGGGCCATTTTTTAAAGTTTGAGAAAAAAAAATAGGTCGAAATAGACCTTTTTTCGAGCCTTCAAAATACAACATTTTAATCATTTAGGCAACAATTTTCTGCGCTCACATGGTGCGTCTGATATCATACTTAAGTATTCCGACCTTTTTTTCCATATTCGGACACGTCGATTTTTGCCCATTTTTTAAAGTTTGAGAAAAAAAAATCGGTCGAAATAGACCTTTTTTCGAGCCTTCAAAAAACAACATTTTAAGCATTTAGGCAACAATTTTCTGCGCTCACATGGTGCGTCTGATATCATACTTAAGTATTCCGACCTTTTTTTCCATTTTCGGAAACGTCGATTTTTGCCCATTTTTTAAAGTTTGAGAAAAAAAAATCGGTCGAAATAGACCTTTTTTCGATCCTTCAAAAAACAACATTTTAAGCATTTAGGCAACAATTTTCTGCGCTCACATGGTGCGTCTGATATCATACTTAAGTATTCCGACCCTTTTTTCCATTTTCGGAAACGTCGATTTTTGCCCATTTTTTAAAGTTTAAGAAAAAAAAATCGGTCGAAATAGACCTTTTTTCGAGCCTTCAAAAAATAACATTTTAAGCATTTAGGCAACAATTTTCTGCGCTCACATGGTGCGTCTGATATCATACTTAAGTATTCCGACCTTTTTTTCCATTTTCGGACACGTCAATTTTGGGCCATTTTTTAAAGTTTGAGAAAAAAAAATAGGTCGAAATAGACCTTTTTTCGAGCCTTCAAAATACAACATTTTAATCATTTAGGCAACAATTTTCTGCGCTCACATGGTGCGTCTGATATCATACTTAAGTATTCCGACCCTTTTTTCCATTTTCGGAAACGTCGATTTTTGCCCATTTTTTAAAGTTTGAGAAAAAAAAATCGGTCGAAATAGACCTTTTTTCGAGCCTTCAAAAAACAACATTTTAAGCATTTAGGCAACAATTTTCTGCGCTCACATGGTGCGTCTGATATCATACTTAAGTATTCCGACCTTTTTTACCATTTTCGGACACGTCGATTTTTGCCCATTTTTTAAAGTTTAAGAAAAAAAAATCGGTCGAAATAGACCTTTTTTCGAGCCTTCAAAAAACAACATTTTAAGCATTTAGGCAACAATTTTCTGCGCTCACATGGTGCGTCTGATATCATACTTAAGTATTCCGACCTTTTTTTCCATTTTCGGACACGTCGATTTTGGGCCATTTTTTTAAGTTTGAGAAAAAAAAATGGGTCGAAATAGACCTTTTTTCGAGCCTTCAAAAAACAACATTTTAAGCATTTAGGCAACAATTTTCTGCGCTCACATGGTGCGTCTGATATCATACTTAAGTATTCCGACCTTTTTTTCCATTTTCGGACACGTCGATTTTTGCCCATTTTTTAAAGTTTGAGAAAAAAAAAACGGTCGAAATAGACCATTTTTCGAGCCTTCAAAAAACAACATTTTAAGCATTTAGGCAACAATTTTCTGCGCTCACATGGTGCGTCTGATATCATACTTAAGTATTCCGACCCTTTTTTCCATTTTCGGAAACGTCGATTTTTGCCCATTTTTTAAAGTTTGAGAAAAAAAAATCGGTCGAAATAGACCTTTTTTCGAGTCTTCAAAAATCAACATTTTAAGCATTTAGGCAACAATTTTCTGCGCTCACATGGTGCGTCTGATATCATACTTAAGTATTCCGACCTTTTTTACCATTTTCGGACACGTCGATTTTTGCCCATTTTTTAAAGTTTAAGAAAAAAAAATCGGTCGAAATAGACCTTTTTTCGAGCCTTCAAAAAACAACATTTTAAGCATTTAGGCAACAATTTTCTGCGCTCACATGGTGCGTCTGATATCATACTTAAGTATTCCGACCTTTTTTTCCATTTTCGGACACGTCGATTTTGGGCCATTTTTTAAAGTTTGAGAAAAAAAAATAGGTCGAAATAGACCTTTTTTCGAGCCTTCAAAATACAACATTTTAATCATTTAGGCAACAATTTTCTGCGCTCACATGGTGCGTCTGATATCATACTTAAGTATTCCGACCTTTTTTCCATATTCGGACACGTCGATTTTTGCCCATTTTTTAAAGTTTGAGAAAAAAAAATCGGTCGAAATAGACCTTTTTTCGAGCCTTCAAAATACAACATTTTAAGCAATTAGGCAACAATTTTCTGCGCTCACATGGTGCGTCTGATATCATACTTAAGTATTCCGACCTTTTTTTCCATTTTCGGACACGTCGATTTTTGCCCATTTTTTAAAGTTTGAGAAAAAAAAATAGGTCGAAATAGCCTTTTTTTCGAGCCTTCAAAAAACAACATTTTAAGCATTTAGGCAACAATTTTCTGCGCTCACATGGTGCGTCTGATATCATACTTAAGTATTCCGACCTTTTTTTCCATTTTCGGAAACGTCGATTTTTTGCCCATTTTTTAAAGTTTGAGAAAAAAAAATCGGTCGAAATAGACCTTTTTTCGAGCCTTCAAAATACAACATTTTAAGCAATTAGGCAACAATTTTCTGCGCTCACATGGTGCGTCTGATATCATACTTAAGTATTCCGACCTTTTTTTCCATTTTCGGACACGTCGATTTTTGCCCATTTTTTAAAGTTTGAGAAAAAAAATAGGTCGAAATAGCCTTTTTTTCGAGCCTTCAAAAAACAACATTTTAAGCATTTAGGCAACAATTTTCTGCGCTCACATGGTGCGTCTGATATCATACTTAAGTATTCCGACCCTTTTTTCCATTTTCGGAAACGTCGATTTTTGCCCATTTTTTAAAGTTTGAGAAAAAAAAATCGGTCGAAATAGACCTTTTTTCGAGTCTTCAAAAAACAACATTTTAAGCATTTAGGCAACAATTTTCTGCGCTCACATGGTGCGTCTGATATCATACTTAAGTATTCCGACCTTTTTTTTCCATTTTCAGAAACGTCGATTTTTGCCCATTTTTTAAAGTTTGAGAAAAAAAAATCGGTCGAAATAGACCTTTTTTCGAGCCTTCAAAAAACAACATTTTAAGCAATTAGGCAACAATTTTCTGCGCTCACATGGTGCGTCTGATATCATACTTAAGTATTCCGACCTTTTTTTCCATTTTCGGACACGTCGATTTTGGGCCATTTTTTTAAGTTTGAGAAAAAAAAATCGGTCGAAATAGACCTTTTTTCGAGCCTTCTAAAAACAACATTTTAAGCAATTAGGCAACAATTTTCTGCGCTCACATGGTGCGTCTGATATCATATTTAAGTATTCCGACCTTTTTTTCCATTTTCGGACACGTCGATTTTGGGCCATTTTTTTAAGTTTGAGAAAAAAAAATGGGTCGAAATAGACCTTTTTTCGAGCCTTCAAAAAACAACATTTTAATCATTTAGGCAACAATTTTCTGCGCTCACATGGTGCGTCTGATATCATACTTAAGTATTCCGACCTTTTTTTCCATTTTCGGACACGTCGATTTTGGGCCATTTTTTTAAGTTTGAGAAAAAAAAATCGGTCGAAATAGACCTTTTTTCGAGCCTTCAAAAAACAACATTTTAAGCATTTAGGCAACAATTTTCTGCGCTCACATGGTGCGTCTGATATCATACTTAAGTATTCCGACCTTTTTTTCCATTTTCGGAAACGTCGATTTTTGCCCATTTTTTAAAGTTTGCGAAAAAAAAAACTGTCGAAATAGACCTTTTTTCGAGCCTTCAAAAAACAACATTTTAAGCATTTAGGCAACAATTTTCTGCGCTCACATGGTGCGTCTGATATCATACTTAAGTATTCCGACCTTTTTTTCCATTTTCGGAAACGTCGATTTTTGACCATTTTTTAAAGTTTGAGAAAAAAAAATCGGTCGAAATAGACCTTTTTTCGAGCCTTCAAAATACAACATTTTAATCATTTAGGCAACAATTTTCTGCGCTCACATGGTGCGTCTGATATCATACTTAAGTATTCCGACCTTTTTTTCCATTTTCGGACACGTCGATTTTTGCCCATTTTTTTAAGTTTGAGAGAAAAAAATCGGTCGAAATAGACCTTTTTTCGAGCCTTCAAAAAACAACATTTTAAGCAATTAGGCAACAATTTTCTGCGCTCACATGGTGCGTCTGATATCATACTTAAGTATTCCGACCTTTTTTTCCATTTTCGGAAACGTCGATTTTTGCCCATTTTTTAAAGTTTGCGAAAAAAAAAACGGTCGAAATAGACCTTTTTTCGAGCCTTCAAAAAACAACATTTTAATCATTTAGGCAACAATTTTCTGCGCTCACATGGTGCGTCTGATATCATACTTAAGTATTCCGACCTTTTTTTTCCGTTTTCGGACACGTTGATTTTTGCCCATTTTTTAAAGTTTGCGAAAAAAAAAACTGTCGAAATAGACCTTTTTTCGAGCCTTCAAAAAACAACATTTTAAGCATTTAGGCAACAATTTTCTGCGCTCACATGGTGCGTCTGATATCATACTTAAGTATTCCGACCTTTTTTTCCATTTTCGGACACGTCGATTTTTGCCCATTTTTTTAAGTTTGAGAGAAAAAAATCGGTCGAAATAGACCTTTTTTCGAGCCTTCAAAAAACAACATTTTAAGCAATTAGGCAACAATTTTCTGCGCTCACATGGTGCGTCTGATATCATACTTAAGTATTCCGACCTTTTTTTTCCGTTTTCGGACACGTTGATTTTTGCCCATTTTTTAAAGTTTGAGAAAAAAAAATCGGTCGAAATAGACTTTTTTTCGAGCCTTCAAAAAACAACATTTTAAGCATTTAGGCAACAATTTTCTGCGCTCACATGGTGCGTCTGATATCATAATTAAGTATTCCGACCTTTTTTTCCATTTTCGGAAACGTCGATTTTTGCCCATTTTTTAAAGTTTGAGAAAAAAAAAACGGTCGAAATAGACCTTTTTTCGAGCCTTCAAAAAACAACATTTTAAGCAATTAGGGAACAATTTTCTGCTCTCACATGGTGCGTCTGATATCATACTTAAGTATTCCGACCTTTTTTTCCATTTTCGGACACGTCGATTTTTGCCCATTTTTTAAAGTTTGAGAAAAAAAAATCGGTGGAAATAGACCTTTTTTCGAGCCTTCCAAAAACAACATTTTAAGCATTTAGGCAACAATTTTCTGCGCTCACATGGTGCGTCTGATATCATACTTAAGTATTCCGACCTTTTTTTCCATTTTCGGAAACGTCGATTTTTGCCCATTTTTTAAAGTTTGAGAAAAAAAAATCGGTCGAAATAGACCTTTTTTCGAGCCTTCAAAATACAACATTTTAAGCATTTAGGCAACAATTTTCTGCGCTCACATGGTGCGTCTGATATCATACTTAACTATTCCGACCCTTTTTTCCATTTTCGGAAACGTCGATTTTTGCCCATTTTTTAAAGTTTGAGAAAAAAAAATCGGTCGAAATAGACCTTTTTTCGAGCCTTCAAAAAACGACATTTTAAGCATTTAGGCAACAATTTTCTGCGCTCACATGGTGCGTCTGATATCATACTTAAGTATTCTGACCTTTTTTTCCATTTTCGGACACGTCGATTTTTGCCCATTTTTTAAAGTTTGAGAAAAAAAAATCGGTCGAAATAGACCTTTTTTCGAGCCTTCAAAAAACAACATTTTAAGCATTTAGGCAACAATTTTCTGCGCTCACATGGTGCGTCTGATATCATACTCAAGTATTCCGACCTTTTTTTCCATTTTCGGAAACGTCGATTTTGGGCCATTTTTTAAAGTTTGAGAAAAAAAAATCGGTCGAAATAGACCTTTTTTCGAGCCTTCAAAATACAACATTTTAAGCATTTAGGCAACAATTTTCTGCGCTCACATGGTGCGTCTGATATCATACTTAAGTATTCCGACCCTTTTTTCCATTTTCGGAAACGTCGATTTTTGCCCATTTTTTAAAGTTTGAGAAAAAAAAATCGGTCGAAATAGACCTTTTTTCGAGCCTTCAAAAAACAACATTTTAAGCATTTAGGCAACAATTTTCTGCGCTCACATGGTGCGTCTGATATCATACTCAAGTATTCCAGCCTTTTTTTCCATTTTCGGAAACGTTGATTTTGGGCCATTTTTTAAAGTTTGAGAAAAAAAAATCGGTCGAAATAGACCTTTTTTCGAGCCTTCAAAATACAACATTTTAAGCATTTAGGCAACAATTTTCTGCGCTCACATGGTGCGTCTGATATCATACTTAAGTATTCCGACCCTTTTTTCCATTTTCGGGAAACGTCGATTTTTGCCCATTTTTTAAAGTTTGAGAAAAAAAAATCGGTCGAAATAGACCTTTTTTCGAGCCTTCAAAAAACAACATTTTAAGCATTTAGGCAACAATTTTCTGCGCTCACATGGTGCGTCTGATATCATACTTAAGTATTCCGACCCTTTTTTCCATTTTCGGAAACGTCGATTTTTGCCCATTTTTTAAAGTTTGAGAAAAAAAAATCGGTCGAAATAGACCTTTTTTCGAGCCTTCAAAATACAACATTTTAAGCATTTAGGCAACAATTTTCTGCGCTCACATGGTGCGTCTGATATCATACTTAAGTATTCCGACCTTTATTTCCATTTTCGGACACGTCGATTTTGGGCCATTTTTTTAAGTTTGAGAAAAAAAAATGGGTTGAAATAGACCTTTTTTCGAGCCTTCAAAAAACAACATTTTAAGCATTTAGGCAACAATTTTCTGCGCTCACATGGTGCGTCTGATATCATACTTAAGTATTCCGACCTTTTTTTCCATTTTCGGACACGTCGATTTTGGGCCATTTTTTAAAGTTTGAGAAAAAAAAATAGGTCGAAATAGACCTTTTTTCGAGCCTTCAAAATACAACATTTTAATCATTTAGGCAACAATTTTCTGCACTCACATGGTGCGTCTGATATCATACTTAAGTATTCCGACCTTTTTTCCATATTCGGACACGTCGATTTTTGCCTATTTTTTAAAGTTTGAGAAAAAAAAATCGGTCGAAATAGACCTTTTTTCGAGCCTTCAAAAAACAACATTTTAAGCATTTAGGCAACAATTTTCTGCGCTCACATGGTGCGTCTGATATCATACTTAAGTATTCCGAACTTTTTTTCCATTTTTGGAAACGTCGATTTTTGCCCATTTTTTAAAGTTTGAGAAAAAAAAATCGGTCGAAATAGACCTTTTTTCGAGCCTTCAAAATACAACATTTTAAGCAATTAGGCAACAATTTTCTGCGCTCACATGGTGCGTCTGATATCATACTTAAGTATTCCGACCTTTTTTTCCATTTTCGGACACGTCGATTTTTGCCCATTTTTTAAAGTTTGAGAAAAATAAATCGGTCGAAATAGCCTTTTTTTCGAGCCTTCAAAAAACAACATTTTAAGCATTTAGGCAACAATTTTCTGCGCTCACATGGTGCGTCTGATATCATACTTAAGTATTCCGACCCTTTTTTCCATTTTCGGAAACGTCGATTTTTGCCCATTTTTTAAAGTTTGAGAAAAAAAAATCGGTCGAAATAGACCTTTTTTCGAGTCTTCAAAAAACAACATTTTAAGCATTTAGGCAACAATTTTCTGCGCTCACATGGTGCGTCTGATATCATACTTAAGTATTCCGACCTTTTTTTTCCATTTTCAGAAACGTCGATTTTTGCCCATTTTTTAAAGTTTGAGAAAAAAAAATCGGTCGAAATAGACCTTTTTTCGAGCCTTCAAAAAACAACATTTTAAGCAATTAGGCAACAATTTTCTGCGCTCACATGGTGCGTCTGATAGCATACTTAAGTATTCCAACCTTTTTTTCCATTTTCGGACACGTCGATTTTTTCCCATTTTTTAAAGTTTGAGAAAAAAAAATAGGTCGAAATAGACCTTTTTTCGAGCCTTCAAAAAACAACATTTTAAGCATTTAGGCAACAATTTTCTGCGCTCACATGGTGCGTCTGATATCATACTCAAGTATTCCGACCTTTTTTTCCATTTTCGGAAACGTCGATTTTGGGCCATTTTTTAAAGTTTGAGAAAAAAAAATCGGTCGAAATAGACCTTTTTTCGAGCCTTCAAAATACAACATTTTAAGCATTTAGGCAACAATTTTCTGCGCTCACATGGTGCGTCTGATATCATACTTAAGTATTCCGACCCTTTTTTCCATTTTCGGAAACGTCGATTTTTGCCCATTTTTTAAAGTTTGAGAAAAAAAAATCGGTCGAAATAGACCTTTTTTCGAGCCTTCAAAAAACAACATTTTAAGCATTTAGGCAACAATTTTCTGCGCTCACATGGTGCGTCTGATATCATACTCAAGTATTCCAGCCTTTTTTTCCATTTTCGGAAACGTTGATTTTGGGCCATTTTTTAAAGTTTGAGAAAAAAAAATCGGTCGAAATAGACCTTTTTTCGAGCCTTCAAAATACAACATTTTAAGCATTTAGGCAACAATTTTCTGCGCTCACATGGTGCGTCTGATATCATACTTAAGTATTCCGACCCTTTTTTCCATTTTCGGGAAACGTCGATTTTTGCCCATTTTTTAAAGTTTGAGAAAAAAAAATCGGTCGAAATAGACCTTTTTTCGAGCCTTCAAAAAACAACATTTTAAGCATTTAGGCAACAATTTTCTGCGCTCACATGGTGCGTCTGATATCATACTTAAGTATTCCGACCCTTTTTTCCATTTTCGGAAACGTCGATTTTTGCCCATTTTTTAAAGTTTGAGAAAAAAAAATCGGTCGAAATAGACCTTTTTTCGAGCCTTCAAAATACAACATTTTAAGCATTTAGGCAACAATTTTCTGCGCTCACATGGTGCGTCTGATATCATACTTAAGTATTCCGACCTTTATTTCCATTTTCGGACACGTCGATTTTGGGCCATTTTTTTAAGTTTGAGAAAAAAAAATGGGTCGAAATAGACCTTTTTTCGAGCCTTCAAAAAACAACATTTTAAGCATTTAGGCAACAATTTTCTGCGCTCACATGGTGCGTCTGATATCATACTTAAGTATTCCGACCTTTTTTTCCATTTTCGGACACGTCGATTTTGGGCCATTTTTTAAAGTTTGAGAAAAAAAAATAGGTCGAAATAGACCTTTTTTCGAGCCTTCAAAATACAACATTTTAATCATTTAGGCAACAATTTTCTGCACTCACATGGTGCGTCTGATATCATACTTAAGTATTCCGACCTTTTTTCCATATTCGGACACGTCGATTTTTGCCTATTTTTTAAAGTTTGAGAAAAAAAAATCGGTCGAAATAGACCTTTTTTCGAGCCTTCAAAAAACAACATTTTAAGCATTTAGGCAACAATTTTCTGCGCTCACATGGTGCGTCTGATATCATACTTAAGTATTCCGAACTTTTTTTCCATTTTTGGAAACGTCGATTTTTGCCCATTTTTTAAAGTTTGAGAAAAAAAAATCGGTCGAAATAGACCTTTTTTCGAGCCTTCAAAATACAAGATTTTAAGCAATTAGGCAACAATTTTCTGCGCTCACATGGTGCGTCTGATATCATACTTAAGTATTCCGACCTTTTTTTCCATTTTCGGACACGTCGATTTTTGCCCATTTTTTAAAGTTTGAGAAAAATAAATCGGTCGAAATAGCCTTTTTTTCGAGCCTTCAAAAAACAACATTTTAAGCATTTAGGCAACAATTTTCTGCGCTCACATGGTGCGTCTGATATCATACTTAAGTATTCCGACCCTTTTTTCCATTTTCGGAAACGTCGATTTTTGCCCATTTTTTAAAGTTTGAGAAAAAAAAATCGGTCGAAATAGACCTTTTTTCGAGTCTTCAAAAAACAACATTTTAAGCATTTAGGCAACAATTTTCTGCGCTCACATGGTGCGTCTGATATCATACTTAAGTATTCCGACCTTTTTTTTCCATTTTCAGAAACGTCGATTTTTGCCCATTTTTTAAAGTTTGAGAAAAAAAAATCGGTCGAAATAGACCTTTTTTCGAGCCTTCAAAAAACAACATTTTAAGCAATTAGGCAACAATTTTCTGCGCTCACATGGTGCGTCTGATAGCATACTTAAGTATTCCAACCTTTTTTTCCATTTTCGGACACGTCGATTTTTTCCCATTTTTTAAAGTTTGAGAAAAAAAAATAGGTCGAAATAGACCTTTTTTCGAGCCTTCAAAAAACAACATTTTAAGCAATTAGGCAACAATTTTCTGCGCTCACATGGTGCGTCTGATATCATACTTAAGTATTCCGACCTTTTTTTCCATTTTCGGACACGTCGATTTTGGGCCATTTTTTTAAGTTTGAGAAAAAAAAATCGGTCGAAATAGACCTTTTTTCGAGCCTTCTAAAAACAACATTTTAAGCAATTAGGCAACAATTTTCTGCGCTCACATGGTGCGTCTGATATCATACTTAAGTATTCCGACCTTTTTTTCCATTTTCGGAAACGTCGATTTTTGACCATTTTTTAAAGTTTGAGAGAAAAAAATCGGTCGAAATAGACCTTTTTTCGAGCCTTCAAAAAACAACATTTTAAGCAATTAGGCAACAATTTTCTGCGCTCACATGGTGCGTCTGATATCATACTTAAGTATTCCGACCTTTTTTTCCATTTTCGGAAACGTCGATTTTTGCCCATTTTTTAAAGTTTGCGAAAAAAAAAACGGTCGAAATAGACCTTTTTTCGAGCCTTCAAAAAACAACATTTTAATCATTTAGGCAACAATTTTCTGCGCTCACATGGTGCGTCTGATATCATACTTAAGTATTCCGACCTTTTTTTTTCCGTTTTCGGACACGTTGATTTTTGCCCATTTTTTAAAGTTTGAGAAAAAAAAATCGGTCGAAATAGACTTTTTTTTGAGCCTTCAAAAAACAACATTTTAAGCATTTAGGCAACAATTTTCTGCGCTCACATGGTGCGTCTGATATCATAATTAAGTATTCCGACCTTTTTTTCCATTTTCGGAAACGTCGATTTTTGCCCATTTTTTAAAGTTTGAGAAAAAAAAAACGGTCGAAATAGACCTTTTTTCGAGCCTTCAAAAAACAACATTTTAAGCAATTAGGGAACAATTTTCTGCTCTCACATGGTGCGTCTGATATCATACTTAAGTATTCCGACCTTTTTTTCCATTTTCGGACACGTCGATTTTTGCCCATTTTTTAAAGTTTGAGAAAAAAAAATCGGTGGAAATAGACCTTTTTTCGAGCCTTCCAAAAACAACATTTTAAGCATTTAGGCAACAATTTTCTGCGCTCACATGTTGCGTCTGATATCATACTTAAGTATTCCGACCTTTTTTTTCCGTTTTCGGACACGTTGATTTTTGCCCATTTTTTAAAGTTTGAGAAAAAAAAATCGGTGGAAATAGACCTTTTTTCGAGCCTTCCAAAAACAACATTTTAAGCATTTAGGCAACAATTTTCTGCGCTCACATGGTGCGTCTGATATCATACTTAAGTATTCCGACCTTTTTTTTCCGTTTTCGGACACGTTGATTTTTTGCCCATTTTTTAAAGTTTGAGAAAAAAAAACCCGTCGAAATAGACTTTTTTTCGAGCCTTCAAAAAACAACATTTTAAGCATTAAGGCAACAATTTTCTGCGCTCACATGGTGCGTCTGATATCATAATTAAGTATTCCGACCTTTTTTTCCATTTTCGGAAACGTCGATTTTTGCCCATTTTTTAAAGTTTGAGAAAAAAAAAACGGTCGAAATAGACCTTTTTTCGAGCCTTCAAAAAACAACATTTTAAGCAATTAGGGAACAATTTTCTGCTCTCACATGGTGCGTCTGATATCATACTTAAGTATTCCGACCTTTTTTTCCATTTTCGGAAACGTCGATTTTTGCCCATTTTTTAAAGTTTGAGAAAAAAAAATCGGTGGAAATAGACCTTTTTTCGAGCCCTCCAAAAACAACATTTTAAGCATTTAGGCAACAATTTTCTGCGCTCACATGTTGCGTCTGATATCATACTTAAGTATTCCAACCTTTTTTTCCATTTTCGGACAAGTCGATTTTTGCCCATTTTTTAAAGTTTGAGAAAAAAAAATCGGTCGAAATAGACCTTTTTTCGAGTCTTCAAAAAACAACATTTTAAGCATTTAGGCAACAATTTTCTGCGCTCAGATGGTGCGTCTGATATCATACTTAAGTATTCCGACCTTTTTTACCATTTTCGGACACGTCGATTTTTGCCCATTTTTTAAAGTTTAAGAAAAAAAAATCGGTCGAAATAGACCTTTTTTCGAGCCTTCAAAAAACAACATTTTAAGCATTTAGGCAACAATTTTCTGCGCTCACATGGTGCGTCTGATATCATACTTAAGTATTCCGACCTTTTTTTCCATTTTCGGACACGTCGATTTTGGGCCATTTTTTAAAGTTTGAGAAAAAAAAATAGGTCGAAATAGACCTTTTTTCGAGCCTTCAAAATACAACATTTTAATCATTTAGGCAACAATTTTCTGCGCTCACATGGTGCGTCTGATATCATACTTAAGTATTCCGACCCTTTTTTCCATTTTCGGAAACGTCGATTTTTGCCCATTTTTTAAAGTTTGAGAAAAAAAAATCGGTCGAAATAGACCTTTTTTCGAGCCTTCAAAAAACAACATTTTAAGCATTTAGGCAACAATTTTCTGCGCTCACATGGTGCGTCTGATATCATACTTAAGTATTCCGACCTTTTTTTCCATTTTCGGACACGTCGATTTTGGGCCATTTTTTTAAGTTTGAGAAAAAAAAATGGGTCGAAATAGACCTTTTTTCGAGCCTTCAAAAAACAACATTTTAAGCATTTAGGCAACAATTTTCTGCGCTCACATGGTGCGTCTGATATCATACTTAAGTATTCCGACCTTTTTTTCCATTTTCGGACACGTCGATTTTTGCCCATTTTTTAAAGTTTGAGAAAAAAAAAACGGTCGAAATAGACCTTTTTTCGAGCCTTCAAAAAACAACATTTTAAGCATTTAGGCAACAATTTTCTGCGCTCACATGGTGCGTCTGATATCATACTTAAGTATTCCGACCCTTTTTTCCATTTTCGGAAACGTCGATTTTTGCCCATTTTTTAAAGTTTGAGAAAAAAAAATCGGTCGAAATAGACCTTTTTTCGAGTCTTCAAAAATCAACATTTTAAGCATTTAGGCAACAATTTTCTGCGCTCACATGGTGCGTCTGATATCATACTTAAGTATTCCGACCTTTTTTACCATTTTCGGACACGTCGATTTTTGCCCATTTTTTAAAGTTTAAGAAAAAAAAATCGGTCGAAATAGACCTTTTTTCGAGCCTTCAAAAAACAACATTTTAAGCATTTAGGCAACAATTTTCTGCGCTCACATGGTGCGTCTGATATCATACTTAAGTATTCCGACCTTTTTTTCCATTTTCGGACACGTCGATTTTGGGCCATTTTTTAAAGTTTGAGAAAAAAAAATAGGTCGAAATAGACCTTTTTTCGAGCCTTCAAAATACAACATTTTAATCATTTAGGCAACAATTTTCTGCGCTCACATGGTGCGTCTGATATCATACTTAAGTATTCCGACCTTTTTTCCATATTCGGACACGTCGATTTTTGCCCATTTTTTAAAGTTTGAGAAAAAAAAATCGGTCGAAATAGACCTTTTTTCGAGCCTTCAAAATACAACATTTTAAGCAATTAGGCAACAATTTTCTGCGCTCACATGGTGCGTCTGATATCATACTTAAGTATTCCGACCTTTTTTTCCATTTTCGGACACGTCGATTTTTGCCCATTTTTTAAAGTTTGAGAAAAAAAAATAGGTCGAAATAGCCTTTTTTTCGAGCCTTCAAAAAACAACATTTTAAGCATTTAGGCAACAATTTTCTGCGCTCACATGGTGCGTCTGATATCATACTTAAGTATTCCGACCTTTTTTTCCATTTTCGGAAACGTCGATTTTTTGCCCATTTTTTAAAGTTTGAGAAAAAAAAATCGGTCGAAATAGACCTTTTTTCGAGCCTTCAAAATACAACATTTTAAGCAATTAGGCAACAATTTTCTGCGCTCACATGGTGCGTCTGATATCATACTTAAGTATTCCGACCTTTTTTTCCATTTTCGGACACGTCGATTTTTGCCCATTTTTTAAAGTTTGAGAAAAAAAATAGGTCGAAATAGCCTTTTTTTCGAGCCTTCAAAAAACAACATTTTAAGCATTTAGGCAACAATTTTCTGCGCTCACATGGTGCGTCTGATATCATACTTAAGTATTCCGACCCTTTTTTCCATTTTCGGAAACGTCGATTTTTGCCCATTTTTTAAAGTTTGAGAAAAAAAAATCGGTCGAAATAGACCTTTTTTCGAGTCTTCAAAAAACAACATTTTAAGCATTTAGGCAACAATTTTCTGCGCTCACATGGTGCGTCTGATATCATACTTAAGTATTCCGACCTTTTTTTTCCATTTTCAGAAACGTCGATTTTTGCCCATTTTTTAAAGTTTGAGAAAAAAAAATCGGTCGAAATAGACCTTTTTTCGAGCCTTCAAAAAACAACATTTTAAGCAATTAGGCAACAATTTTCTGCGCTCACATGGTGCGTCTGATATCATACTTAAGTATTCCGACCTTTTTTTCCATTTTCGGACACGTCGATTTTGGGCCATTTTTTTAAGTTTGAGAAAAAAAAATCGGTCGAAATAGACCTTTTTTCGAGCCTTCTAAAAACAACATTTTAAGCAATTAGGCAACAATTTTCTGCGCTCACATGGTGCGTCTGATATCATATTTAAGTATTCCGACCTTTTTTTCCATTTTCGGACACGTCGATTTTGGGCCATTTTTTTAAGTTTGAGAAAAAAAAATGGGTCGAAATAGACCTTTTTTCGAGCCTTCAAAAAACAACATTTTAATCATTTAGGCAACAATTTTCTGCGCTCACATGGTGCGTCTGATATCATACTTAAGTATTCCGACCTTTTTTTCCATTTTCGGACACGTCGATTTTGGGCCATTTTTTTAAGTTTGAGAAAAAAAAATCGGTCGAAATAGACCTTTTTTCGAGCCTTCAAAATACAACATTTTAATCATTTAGGCAACAATTTTCTGCGCTCACATGGTGCGTCTGATATCATACTTAAGTATTCCGACCTTTTTTCCATATTCGGACACGTCGATTTTTGCCCATTTTTTAAAGTTTGAGAAAAAAAAATCGGTCGAAATAGACCTTTTTTCGAGCCTTCAAAATACAACATTTTAAGCAATTAGGCAACAATTTTCTGCGCTCACATGGTGCGTCTGATATCATACTTAAGTATTCCGACCTTTTTTTCCATTTTCGGACACGTCGATTTTGGGCCATTTTTTTAAGTTTGAGAAAAAAAAATCGGTCGAAATAGACCTTTTTTCGAGCCTTCTAAAAACAACATTTTAAGCAATTAGGCAACAATTTTCTGCGCTCACATGGTGCGTCTGATATCATACTTAAGTATTCCGACCTTTTTTTCCATTTTCGGAAACGTCGATTTTTGACCATTTTTTAAAGTTTAAGAAAAAAAAATAGGTCGAAATAGACCTTTTTTCGAGCCTTCAAAAAACAACATTTTAAGCATTTAGGCAACAATTTTCTGCGCTCACATGGTGCGTCTGATATCATACTTAAGTATTCCGACCTTTTTTTCCATTTTCGGACACGTCGATTTTGGGCCATTTTTTTAAGTTTGAGAAAAAAAAATGGGTCGAAATAGACCTTTTTTCGAGCCTTCAAAAAACAACATTTTAAGCATTTAGGCAACAATTTTCTGCGCTCACATGGTGCGTCTGATATCATACTTAAGTATTCCGACCTTTTTTTCCATTTTCGGACACGTCGATTTTTGCCCATTTTTTAAAGTTTGAGAAAAAAAAAACGGTCGAAATAGACCTTTTTTCGAGCCTTCAAAAAACAACATTTTAAGCATTTAGGCAACAATTTTCTGCGCTCACATGGTGCGTCTGATATCATACTTAAGTATTCCGACCCTTTTTTCCATTTTCGGAAACGTCGATTTTTGCCCATTTTTTAAAGTTTGAGAAAAAAAAATCGGTCGAAATAGACCTTTTTTCGAGTCTTCAAAAATCAACATTTTAAGCATTTAGGCAACAATTTTCTGCGCTCACATGGTGCGTCTGATATCATACTTAAGTATTCCGACCTTTTTTACCATTTTCGGACACGTCGATTTTTGCCCATTTTTTAAAGTTTAAGAAAAAAAAATCGGTCGAAATAGACCTTTTTTCGAGCCTTCAAAAAACAACATTTTAAGCATTTAGGCAACAATTTTCTGCGCTCACATGGTGCGTCTGATATCATACTTAAGTATTCCGACCTTTTTTTCCATTTTCGGACACGTCGATTTTGGGCCATTTTTTAAAGTTTGAGAAAAAAAAATAGGTCGAAATAGACCTTTTTTCGAGCCTTCAAAATACAACATTTTAATCATTTAGGCAACAATTTTCTGCGCTCACATGGTGCGTCTGATATCATACTTAAGTATTCCGACCTTTTTTCCATATTCGGACACGTCGATTTTTGCCCATTTTTTAAAGTTTGAGAAAAAAAAATCGGTCGAAATAGACCTTTTTTCGAGCCTTCAAAATACAACATTTTAAGCAATTAGGCAACAATTTTCTGCGCTCACATGGTGCGTCTGATATCATACTTAAGTATTCCGACCTTTTTTTCCATTTTCGGACACGTCGATTTTTGCCCATTTTTTAAAGTTTGAGAAAAAAAAATAGGTCGAAATAGCCTTTTTTTCGAGCCTTCAAAAAACAACATTTTAAGCATTTAGGCAACAATTTTCTGCGCTCACATGGTGCGTCTGATATCATACTTAAGTATTCCGACCTTTTTTTCCATTTTCGGAAACGTCGATTTTTTGCCCATTTTTTAAAGTTTGAGAAAAAAAAATCGGTCGAAATAGACCTTTTTTCGAGCCTTCAAAATACAACATTTTAAGCAATTAGGCAACAATTTTCTGCGCTCACATGGTGCGTCTGATATCATACTTAAGTATTCCGACCTTTTTTTCCATTTTCGGACACGTCGATTTTTGCCCATTTTTTAAAGTTTGAGAAAAAAAATAGGTCGAAATAGCCTTTTTTTCGAGCCTTCAAAAAACAACATTTTAAGCATTTAGGCAACAATTTTCTGCGCTCACATGGTGCGTCTGATATCATACTTAAGTATTCCGACCCTTTTTTCCATTTTCGGAAACGTCGATTTTTGCCCATTTTTTAAAGTTTGAGAAAAAAAAATCGGTCGAAATAGACCTTTTTTCGAGTCTTCAAAAAACAACATTTTAAGCATTTAGGCAACAATTTTCTGCGCTCACATGGTGCGTCTGATATCATACTTAAGTATTCCGACCTTTTTTTTCCATTTTCAGAAACGTCGATTTTTGCCCATTTTTTAAAGTTTGAGAAAAAAAAATCGGTCGAAATAGACCTTTTTTCGAGCCTTCAAAAAACAACATTTTAAGCAATTAGGCAACAATTTTCTGCGCTCACATGGTGCGTCTGATATCATACTTAAGTATTCCGACCTTTTTTTCCATTTTCGGACACGTCGATTTTGGGCCATTTTTTTAAGTTTGAGAAAAAAAAATCGGTCGAAATAGACCTTTTTTCGAGCCTTCTAAAAACAACATTTTAAGCAATTAGGCAACAATTTTCTGCGCTCACATGGTGCGTCTGATATCATATTTAAGTATTCCGACCTTTTTTTCCATTTTCGGACACGTCGATTTTGGGCCATTTTTTTAAGTTTGAGAAAAAAAAATGGGTCGAAATAGACCTTTTTTCGAGCCTTCAAAAAACAACATTTTAATCATTTAGGCAACAATTTTCTGCGCTCACATGGTGCGTCTGATATCATACTTAAGTATTCCGACCTTTTTTTCCATTTTCGGACACGTCGATTTTGGGCCATTTTTTTAAGTTTGAGAAAAAAAAATCGGTCGAAATAGACCTTTTTTCGAGCCTTCAAAATACAACATTTTAATCATTTAGGCAACAATTTTCTGCGCTCACATGGTGCGTCTGATATCATACTTAAGTATTCCGACCTTTTTTCCATATTCGGACACGTCGATTTTTGCCCATTTTTTAAAGTTTGAGAAAAAAAAATCGGTCGAAATAGACCTTTTTTCGAGCCTTCAAAATACAACATTTTAAGCAATTAGGCAACAATTTTCTGCGCTCACATGGTGCGTCTGATATCATACTTAAGTATTCCGACCTTTTTTTCCATTTTCGGACACGTCGATTTTGGGCCATTTTTTTAAGTTTGAGAAAAAAAAATCGGTCGAAATAGACCTTTTTTCGAGCCTTCTAAAAACAACATTTTAAGCAATTAGGCAACAATTTTCTGCGCTCACATGGTGCGTCTGATATCATACTTAAGTATTCCGACCTTTTTTTCCATTTTCGGAAACGTCGATTTTTGACCATTTTTTAAAGTTTGAGAAAAAAAAATAGGTCGAAATAGACCTTTTTTCGAGCCTTCAAAATACAACATTTTAATCATTTAGGCAACAATTTTCTGCGCTCACATGGTGCGTCTGATATCATACTTAAGTATTCCGACCTTTTTTTCCATTTTCGGAAACGTCGATTTTTGCCCATTTTTTAAAGTTTGCGAAAAAAAAAACGGTCGAAATAGACCTTTTTTCGAGCCTTCAAAAAACAACATTTTAATCATTTAGGCAACAATTTTCTGCGCTCACATGGTGCGTCTGATATCATACTTAAGTATTCCGACCTTTTTTTTTCCGTTTTCGGACACGTTGATTTTTGCCCATTTTTTAAAGTTTGAGAAAAAAAAATCTGTCGAAATAGACTTTTTTTTGAGCCTTCAAAAAACAACATTTTAAGCATTTAGGCAACAATTTTCTGCGCTCACATGGTGCGTCTGATATCATACTTAAGTATTCCGACCTTTTTTTCCATTTTCGGACACGTCGATTTTTGCCCATTTTTTAAAGTTTGAGAAAAAAAATCGGTGGAAATAGACCTTTTTTCGAGCCTTCCAAAATCAACATTTTAAGCATTTAGGCAACAATTTTCTGCGCTCACATGTTGCGTCTGATATCATACTTAAGTATTCCGACCTTTTTTTTCCGTTTTCGGACACGTTGATTTTTGCCCATTTTTTAAAGTTTGAGAAAAAAAAATCGGTGGAAATAGACCTTTTTTCGAGCCTTCCAAAAACAACATTTTAAGCATTCAGGCAACAATTTTCTGCGCTCACATGGTGCGTCTGATATCATACTTAAGTATTCCGACCTTTTTTTTCCGTTTTCGGACACGTTGATTTTTTGCCCATTTTTTAAAGTTTGAGAAAAAAAAACCCGTCGAAATAGACTTTTTTTCGAGCCTTCAAAAAACAACATTTTAAGCATTAAGGCAACAATTTTCTGCGCTCACATGGTGCGTCTGATATCATAATTAAGTATTCCGACCTTTTTTTCCATTTTCGGAAACGTCGATTTTTGCCCATTTTTTAAAGTTTGAGAAAAAAAAATCGGTGGAAATAGACCTTTTTTCGAGCCCTCCAAAAACAACATTTTAAGCATTTAGGCAACAATTTTCTGCTCTCACATGTTGCGTCTGATATCATACTTAAGTATTCCAACCTTTTTTTCCATTTTCGGACAAGTCGATTTTTGCCCATTTTTTAAAGTTTGAGAAAAAAAAATCGGTCGAAATAGACCTTTTTTCGAGTCTTCAAAAAACAACATTTTAAGCATTTAGGCAACAATTTTCTGCGCTCAGATGGTGCGTCTGATATCATACTTAAGTATTCCGACCTTTTTTACCATTTTCGGACACGTCGATTTTTGCCCATTTTTTAAAGTTTAAGAAAAAAAAATCGGTCGAAATAGACCTTTTTTCGAGCCTTCAAAAAACAACATTTTAAGCATTTAGGCAACAATTTTCTGCGCTCACATGGTGCGTCTGATATCATACTTAAGTATTCCAACCTTTTTTACCATTTTCGGACACGTCGATTTTTGCCCATTTTTTAAAGTTTAAGAAAAAAAAATCGGTCGAAATAGACCTTTTTTCGAGCCTTCAAAAAACAACATTTTAAGCATTTAGGCAACAATTTTCTGCGCTCACATGGTGCGTCTGATATCATACTTAAGTATTCCGACCTTTTTTCCATATTCGGACACGTCGATTTTTGCCCATTTTTTAAAGTTTGAGAAAAAAAAATCGGTCGAAATAGACCTTTTTTCGAGCCTTCAAAATACAACATTTTAAGCAATTAGGCAACAATTTTCTGCGCTCACATGGTGCGTCTGATATCATACTTAAGTATTCCGACCTTTTTTTCCATTTTCGGACACGTCGATTTTTGCCCATTTTTTAAAGTTTGAGAAAAAAAAATAGGTCGAAATAGCCTTTTTTTCGAGCCTTCAAAAAACAACATTTTAAGCATTTAGGCAACAATTTTCTGCGCTCACATGGTGCGTCTGATATCATACTTAAGTATTCCGACCTTTTTTTCCATTTTCGGAAACGTCGATTTTTTGCCCATTTTTTAAAGTTTGAGAAAAAAAAATCGGTCGAAATAGACCTTTTTTCGAGCCTTCAAAATACAACATTTTAAGCAATTAGGCAACAATTTTCTGCGCTCACATGGTGCGTCTGATATCATACTTAAGTATTCCGACCTTTTTTTCCATTTTCGGACACGTCGATTTTTGCCCATTTTTTAAAGTTTGAGAAAAAAAATAGGTCGAAATAGCCTTTTTTCGAGCCTTCAAAAAACAACATTTTAAGCATTTAGGCAACAATTTTCTGCGCTCACATGGTGCGTCTGATATCATACTTAAGTATTCCGACCCTTTTTTCCATTTTCGGAAACGTCGATTTTTGCCCATTTTTTAAAGTTTGAGAAAAAAAAATCGGTCGAAATAGACCTTTTTTCGAGTCTTCAAAAAACAACATTTTAAGCATTTAGGCAACAATTTTCTGCGCTCACATGGTGCGTCTGATATCATACTTAAGTATTCCGACCTTTTTTTTCCATTTTCAGAAACGTCGATTTTTGCCCATTTTTTAAAGTTTGAGAAAAAAAAATCGGTCGAAATAGACCTTTTTTCGAGCCTTCAAAAAACAACATTTTAAGCAATTAGGCAACAATTTTCTGCGCTCACATGGTGCGTCTGATATCATACTTAAGTATTCCGACCTTTTTTTCCATTTTCGGACACGTCGATTTTGGGCCATTTTTTTAAGTTTGAGAAAAAAAAACGGTCGAAATAGACCTTTTTTCGAGCCTTCAAAAAACAACATTTTAAGCAATTAGGGAACAATTTTCTGCTCTCACATGGTGCGTCTGATATCATACTTAAGTATTCCGACCTTTTTTTCCATTTTCGGACACGTCGATTTTTGCCCATTTTTTAAAGTTTGAGAAAAAAAAATCGGTGGAAATAGACCTTTTTTCGAGCCTTCCAAAAACAACATTTTAAGCATTTAGGCAACAATTTTCTGCGCTCACATGTTGCGTCTGATATCATACTTAAGTATTCCGACCTTTTTTTTCCGTTTTCGGACACGTTGATTTTTGCCCATTTTTTAAAGTTTGAGAAAAAAAAATCGGTGGAAATAGACCTTTTTTCGAGCCTTCCAAAAACAACATTTTAAGCATTTAGGCAACAATTTTCTGCGCTCACATGGTGCGTCTGATATCATACTTAAGTATTCCGACCTTTTTTTTCCGTTTTCGGACACGTTGATTTTTTGCCCATTTTTTAAAGTTTGAGAAAAAAAAACCCGTCGAAATAGACTTTTTTTCGAGCCTTCAAAAAACAACATTTTAAGCATTAAGGCAACAATTTTCTGCGCTCACATGGTGCGTCTGATATCATAATTAAGTATTCCGACCTTTTTTTCCATTTTCGGAAACGTCGATTTTTGCCCATTTTTTAAAGTTTGAGAAAAAAAAAACGGTCGAAATAGACCTTTTTTCGAGCCTTCAAAAAACAACATTTTAAGCAATTAGGGAACAATTTTCTGCTCTCACATGGTGCGTCTGATATCATACTTAAGTATTCCGACCTTTTTTTCCATTTTCGGAAACGTCGATTTTTGCCCATTTTTTAAAGTTTGAGAAAAAAAAATCGGTGGAAATAGACCTTTTTTCGAGCCCTCCAAAAACAACATTTTAAGCATTTAGGCAACAATTTTCTGCGCTCACATGTTGCGTCTGATATCATACTTAAGTATTCCAACCTTTTTTTCCATTTTCGGACAAGTCGATTTTTGCCCATTTTTTAAAGTTTGAGAAAAAAAAATCGGTCGAAATAGACCTTTTTTCGAGTCTTCAAAAAACAACATTTTAAGCATTTAGGCAACAATTTTCTGCGCTCAGATGGTGCGTCTGATATCATACTTAAGTATTCCGACCTTTTTTACCATTTTCGGACACGTCGATTTTGGGCCATTTTTTAAAGTTTAAGAAAAAAAAATCGGTCGAAATAGACCTTTTTTCGAGCCTTCAAAAAACAACATTTTAAGCATTTAGGCAACAATTTTCTGCGCTCACATGGTGCGTCTGATATCATACTTAAGTATTCCGACCTTTTTTTCCATTTTCGGACACGTCGATTTTGGGCCATTTTTTAAAGTTTGAGAAAAAAAAATAGGTCGAAATAGACCTTTTTTCGAGCCTTCAAAATACAACATTTTAATCATTTAGGCAACAATTTTCTGCGCTCACATGGTGCGTCTGATATCATACTTAAGTATTCCGACCCTTTTTTCCATTTTCGGAAACGTCGATTTTTGCCCATTTTTTAAAGTTTGAGAAAAAAAAATCGGTCGAAATAGACCTTTTTTCGAGCCTTCAAAAAACAACATTTTAAGCATTTAGGCAACAATTTTCTGCGCTCACATGGTGCGTCTGATATCATACTTAAGTATTCCGACCTTTTTTACCATTTTCGGACACGTCGATTTTTGCCCATTTTTTAAAGTTTAAGAAAAAAAAATCGGTCGAAATAGACCTTTTTTCGAGCCTTCAAAAAACAACATTTTAAGCATTTAGGCAACAATTTTCTGCGCTCACATGGTGCGTCTGATATCATACTTAAGTATTCCGACCTTTTTTTCCATTTTCGGACACGTCGATTTTGGGCCATTTTTTTAAGTTTGAGAAAAAAAAATCGGTCGAAATAGACCTTTTTTCGAGTCTTCAAAAAACAACATTTTAAGCATTTAGGCAACAATTTTCTGCGCTCAGATGGTGCGTCTGATATCATACTTAAGTATTCCGACCTTTTTTTCCATTTTCGGAAACGTCGATTTTTGACCATTTTTTAAAGTTTGAGAAAAAAAAATAGGTCGAAATAGACCTTTTTTCGAGCCTTCAAAATACAACATTTTAATCATTTAGGCAACAATTTTCTGCGCTCACATGGTGCGTCTGATATCATACTTAAGTATTCCGACCTTTTTTTCCATTTTCGGACACGTCGATTTTTGCCCATTTTTTTAAGTTTGAGAGAAAAAAATCGGTCGAAATAGACCTTTTTTCGAGCCTTCAAAAAACAACATTTTAAGCAATTAGGCAACAATTTTCTGCGCTCACATGGTGCGTCTGATATCATACTTAAGTATTCCGACCTTTTTTTCCATTTTCGGAAACGTCGATTTTTGCCCATTTTTTAAAGTTTGCGAAAAAAAAAACGGTCGAAATAGACCTTTTTTCGAGCCTTCAAAAAACAACATTTTAATCATTTAGGCAACAATTTTCTGCGCTCACATGGTGCGTCTGATATCATACTTAAGTATTCCGACCTTTTTTTTTCCGTTTTCGGACACGTTGATTTTTGCCCATTTTTTAAAGTTTGAGAAAAAAAAATCGGTCGAAATAGACTTTTTTTTGAGCCTTCAAAAAACAACATTTTAAGCATTTAGGCAACAATTTTCTGCGCTCACATGGTGCGTCTGATATCATAATTAAGTATTCCGACCTTTTTTTCCATTTTCGGAAACGTCGATTTTTGCCCATTTTTTAAAGTTTGAGAAAAAAAAAACGGTCGAAATAGACCTTTTTTCGAGCCTTCAAAAAACAACATTTTAAGCAATTAGGGAACAATTTTCTGCTCTCACATGGTGCGTCTGATATCATACTTAAGTATTCCGACCTTTTTTTCCATTTTCGGACACGTCGATTTTTGCCCATTTTTTAAAGTTTGAGAAAAAAAAATCGGTGGAAATAGACCTTTTTTCGAGCCTTCCAAAAACAACATTTTAAGCATTTAGGCAACAATTTTCTGCGCTCACATGTTGCGTCTGATATCATACTTAAGTATTCCGACCTTTTTTTTCCGTTTTCGGACACGTTGATTTTTGCCCATTTTTTAAAGTTTGAGAAAAAAAAATCGGTGGAAATAGACCTTTTTTCGAGCCTTCCAAAAACAACATTTTAAGCATTTAGGCAACAATTTTCTGCGCTCACATGGTGCGTCTGATATCATACTTAAGTATTCCGACCTTTTTTTTCCGTTTTCGGACACGTTGATTTTTTGCCCATTTTTTAAAGTTTGAGAAAAAAAAACCCGTCGAAATAGACTTTTTTTCGAGCCTTCAAAAAACAACATTTTAAGCATTAAGGCAACAATTTTCTGCGCTCACATGGTGCGTCTGATATCATAATTAAGTATTCCGACCTTTTTTTCCATTTTCGGAAACGTCGATTTTTGCCCATTTTTTAAAGTTTGAGAAAAAAAAAACGGTCGAAATAGACCTTTTTTCGAGCCTTCAAAAAACAACATTTTAAGCAATTAGGGAACAATTTTCTGCTCTCACATGGTGCGTCTGATATCATACTTAAGTATTCCGACCTTTTTTTCCATTTTCGGAAACGTCGATTTTTGCCCATTTTTTAAAGTTTGAGAAAAAAAAATCGGTGGAAATAGACCTTTTTTCGAGCCCTCCAAAAACAACATTTTAAGCATTTAGGCAACAATTTTCTGCGCTCACATGTTGCGTCTGATATCATACTTAAGTATTCCAACCTTTTTTTCCATTTTCGGACAAGTCGATTTTTGCCCATTTTTTAAAGTTTGAGAAAAAAAAATCGGTCGAAATAGACCTTTTTTCGAGTCTTCAAAAAACAACATTTTAAGCATTTAGGCAACAATTTTCTGCGCTCAGATGGTGCGTCTGATATCATACTTAAGTATTCCGACCTTTTTTACCATTTTCGGACACGTCGATTTTTGCCCATTTTTTAAAGTTTAAGAAAAAAAAATCGGTCGAAATAGACCTTTTTTCGAGCCTTCAAAAAACAACATTTTAAGCATTTAGGCAACAATTTTCTGCGCTCACATGGTGCGTCTGATATCATACTTAAGTATTCCGACCTTTTTTTCCATTTTCGGACACGTCGATTTTGGGCCATTTTTTAAAGTTTGAGAAAAAAAAATAGGTCGAAATAGACCTTTTTTCGAGCCTTCAAAATACAACATTTTAATCATTTAGGCAACAATTTTCTGCGCTCACATGGTGCGTCTGATATCATACTTAAGTATTCCGACCCTTTTTTCCATTTTCGGAAACGTCGATTTTTGCCCATTTTTTAAAGTTTGAGAAAAAAAAATCGGTCGAAATAGACCTTTTTTCGAGCCTTCAAAAAACAACATTTTAAGCATTTAGGCAACAATTTTCTGCGCTCACATGGTGCGTCTGATATCATACTTAAGTATTCCGACCTTTTTTACCATTTTCGGACACGTCGATTTTTGCCCATTTTTTAAAGTTTAAGAAAAAAAAATCGGTCGAAATAGACCTTTTTTCGAGCCTTCAAAAAACAACATTTTAAGCATTTAGGCAACAATTTTCTGCGCTCAGATGGTGCGTCTGATATCATACTTAAGTATTCCGACCTTTTTTACCATTTTCGGACACGTCGATTTTTGCCCATTTTTTAAAGTTTAAGAAAAAAAAATCGGTCGAAATAGACCTTTTTTCGAGCCTTCAAAAAACAACATTTTAAGCATTTAGGCAACAATTTTCTGCGCTCACATGGTGCGTCTGATATCATACTTAAGTATTCCGACCTTTTTTTCCATTTTCGGACACGTCGATTTTGGGCCATTTTTTAAAGTTTGAGAAAAAAAAATAGGTCGAAATAGACCTTTTTTCGAGCCTTCAAAATACAACATTTTAATCATTTAGGCAACAATTTTCTGCGCTCACATGGTGCGTCTGATATCATACTTAAGTATTCCGACCTTTTTTTCCATATTCGGACACGTCGATTTTTGCCCATTTTTTAAAGTTTGAGAAAAAAAAATCGGTCGAAATAGACCTTTTTTCGAGCCTTCAAAATACAACATTTTAAGCATTTAGGCAACAATTTTCTGCACTCACATGGTGCGTCTGATATCATACTTAAGTATTCCGACCTTTTTTTTTCCATTTTCGGACACGTTGATTTTGGGCCATTTTTTTAAGTTTGAGAAAAAAAAATCGGTCGAAATAGACCTTTTTTCGAGCCTTCATAAAACAACATTTTAAGCATTTAGGCAACAATTTTCTGCGCTCACATGGTGCTTCTGATATCATACTTAAGTATTCCGAACTTTTTTTCCATTTTCGGAAACGTCGATTTTTGCCCATTTTTTAAAGTTTGAGAAAAAAAAATCGGTCGAAATAGACCTTTTTTCGAGCCTTCAAAATACAACATTTTAAGCATTCAGGCAACAATTTTCTGCGCTCACATGATGCGTCTGATATCATACTTAAGTATTCCGACCCTTTTTTCCATTTTCGGAAACATCGATTTTTGCCCATTTTTTAAAGTTTGAGAAAAAAAAATCGGTCGAAATAGACCTTTTTTCGAGCCTTCAAAATACAACATTTTAATCATTTAGGCAACAATTTTCTTCGCTCACATGGTGCGTCTGATATCATACTTAAGTATTCCGACCTTTTTTTCCATTTTCGGACACGTCGATTTTTGCCCATTTTTTAAAGTTTGAGAAAAAAAAATAGGTCGAAATAGCCTTTTTTTCGAGCCTTCAAAAAACAACATTTTAAGCATTTAGGCAACAATTTTCTGCGCTCACATGGTGCGTCTGATATCATACTTAAGTATTCTGACCCTTTTTTCCATTTTCGGAAACGTCGATTTTTGCCCATTTTTTAAAGTTTGAGAAAAAAAAATCGGTCGAAATAGACCTTTTTTCGAGCCTTCAAAAAACAACATTTTAAGCAATTAGGCAACAATTTTCTGCGCTCACATGGTGCGTCTGATAGCATACTTAAGTATTCCAACCTTTTTTTCCATTTTCGGACACGTTGATTTTTTCCCATTTTTTAAAATTTGAGAAAAAAAAATAGGTCGAAATAGACCTTTTTTCGAGCCTTCAAAAAACAACATTTTAAGCAATTAGGCAACAATTTTCTGCGCTCACATGGTGCGTCTGATATCATACTTAAGTATTCCGACCTTTTTTTCCATTTTCGGACACGTCGATTTTTGCCAATTTTTTTAAGTTTGAGAGAAAAAAATCGGTCGAAATAGACCTTTTTTCGAGCCTTCAAAAAACAACATTTTAAGCAATTAGGCAACAATTTTCTGCGCTCACATGGTGCGTCTGATATCATACTTAAGTATTCCGACCTTTTTTTCCATTTTCGGAAACGTCGATTTTTGCCCATTTTTTAAAGTTTGCGAAAAAAAAAACGGTCGAAATAGACCTTTTTTCGAGCCTTCAAAAAACAACATTTTAAGCATTTAGGCAACAATTTTCTGCGCTCACATGGTGCGTGTGATATCATACTTAAGTATTCCGACCTTTTTTTTCCGTTTTCGGACACGTTGATTTTTGCCCATTTTTTAAAGTTTGAGAAAAAAAAACCCGTCGAAATAGACTTTTTTTCGAGCCTTCAAAAAACAACATTTTAAGCATTAAGGCAACAATTTTCTGCGCTCACATGGTGCGTCTGATATCATAATTAAGTATTCCGACCTTTTTTTCCATTTTCGGAAACGTCGATTTTTGCCCATTTTTTAAAGTTTGAGAAAAAAAAAACGGTCGAAATAGACCTTTTTTCGAGCCTTCAAAAAACAACATTTTAAGCAATTAGGGAACAATTTTCTGCTCTCACATGGTGCGTCTGATATCATACTTAAGTATTCCGACCTTTTTTTCCATTTTCGGAAACGTCGATTTTTGCCCATTTTTTAAAGTTTGAGAAAAAAAAATCGGTGGAAATAGACCTTTTTTCGAGCCCTCCAAAAACAACATTTTAAGCATTTAGGCAACAATTTTCTGCGCTCACATGTTGCGTCTGATATCATACTTAAGTATTCCAACCTTTTTTTCCATTTTCGGACAAGTCGATTTTTGCCCATTTTTTAAAGTTTGAGAAAAAAAAATCGGTCGAAATAGACCTTTTTTCGAGTCTTCAAAAAACAACATTTTAAGCATTTAGGCAACAATTTTCTGCGCTCAGATGGTGCGTCTGATATCATACTTAAGTATTCCGACCTTTTTTACCATTTTCGGACACGTCGATTTTTGCCCATTTTTTAAAGTTTAAGAAAAAAAAATCGGTCGAAATAGACCTTTTTTCGAGCCTTCAAAAAACAACATTTTAAGCATTTAGGCAACAATTTTCTGCGCTCACATGGTGCGTCTGATATCATACTTAAGTATTCCGACCTTTTTTTCCATTTTCGGACACGTCGATTTTGGGCCATTTTTTAAACTTTGAGAAAAAAAAATAGGTCGAAATAGACCTTTTTTCGAGCCTTCAAAATACAACATTTTAATCATTTAGGCAACAATTTTCTGCGCTCACATGGTGCGTCTGATATCATACTTAAGTATTCCGACCTTTTTTTCCATATTCGGACACGTCGATTTTTGCCCATTTTTTAAAGTTTGAGAAAAAAAAATCGGTCGAAATAGACCTTTTTTCGAGCCTTCAAAATACAACATTTTAAGCATTTAGGCAACAATTTTCTGCACTCACATGGTGCGTCTGATATCATACTTAAGTATTCCGACCTTTTTTTTCCATTTTCGGACACGTTGATTTTGGGCCATTTTTTTAAGTTTGAGAAAAAAAAATCGGTCGAAATAGACCTTTTTTCGAGCCTTCAAAATACAACATTTTAAGCATTTAGGCAACAATTTTCTGCTCTCACATGGTGCGTCTGATATCATACTTAAGTATTCCAACCTTTTTTTCCATTTTCGGACATGTCGATTTTTGCCCATTTTTTAAAGTTTGCGAAAAAAAAAACGGTCGAAATAGACCTTTTTTCGAGCCTTCAAAAAACAACATTTTAAGCATTTAGGCAACAATTTTCTGCGCTCACATGGTGCGTCTGATATCATACTTAAGTATTCCGACCTTTTTTTCCATTTTCGGAAACGTCGATTTTTGACCATTTTTTAAAGTTTGAGAAAAAAAAATCGGTCGAAATAGACCTTTTTTCGAGCCTTCAAAATACAACATTTTAATCATTTAGGCAACAATTTTCTGCGCTCACATGGTGCGTCTGATATCATACTTAAGTATTCCGACCTTTTTTTTCCGTTTTCGGACACGTTGATTTTTGCCCATTTTTTAAAGTTTGAGAAAAAAAAATCGGTCGAAATAGAATTTTTTTCGAGCCTTCAAAAAACAACATTTTAAGCATTTAGGCAACAATTTTCTGCGCTCACATGGTGCATCTGATATCATAATTAAGTATTCCGACCTTTTTTTCCATTTTCGGAAACGTCGATTTTTGCCCATTTTTTAAAGTTTGAGAAAAAAAAAACGGTCGAAATAGACCTTTTTTCGAGCCTTCAAAAAACAACATTTTAAGCAATTAGGGAACAATTTTCTGCTCTCACATGGTGCGTCTGATATCATACTTAAGTATTCCGACCTTTTTTTCCATTTTCGGAAACGTCGATTTTTGCCCATTTTTTAAAGTTTGAGAAAAAAAAATCGGTCGAAATAGACCTTTTTTCGAGCCTTCAAAAAACAACATTTTAAGCATTTAGGCAACAATTTTCTGCGCTCACATGGTGCGTCTGATATCATACTTAAGTATTCCGACCTTTTTTTCCATTTTCGGACACGTCGATTTTGGGCCATTTTTTAAAGTTTGAGAAAAAAAAATCGGTCGAAATAGACCTTTTTTCGAGCCTTCAAAAAACAACATTTTAAGCATTTAGGCAACAATTTTCTGCGCTCACATGGTGCGTCTGATATCATACTTAAGTATTCCGACCTTTTTTTCCATTTTCGGAAACGTCGATTTTTGCCCATTTTTTAAAGTTTGAGAAAAAAAAATCGGTCGAAATAGACCTTTTTTCGAGCCTTCAAAATACAACATTTTAAGCATTTAGGCAACAATTTTCTGCGCTCAAATGGTGCGTCTGATATCATACTTAAGTATTCCGACCTTTTTTTCCATTTTCGGAAACGTCGATTTTTGCCCATTTTTTAAAGTTTGAGAAAAAAAAATCGGTCGAAATAGACCTTTTTTCGAGCCTTCAAAACACAACATTTTAAGCATTTAGGCAACAATTTTCTGCGCTCACATGGTGCGTCTGATATCATACTTAAGTATTCCGACCTTTTTTTCCATTTTCGGACACGTCGATTTTGGGCCATTTTTTTAAGTTTGAGAAAAAAAAATGGGTCGAAATAGACCTTTTTTCGAGCCTTCAAAAAACAACATTTTAAGCATTTAGGCAACAATTTTCTGCGCTCACATGGTGCGTCTGATATCATACTTAAGTATTCCGACCTTTTTTTCCATTTTCGGACACGTCGATTTTTGCCCATTTTTTAAAGTTTGAGAAAAAAAAAACGGTCGAAATAGACCTTTTTTCGAGCCTTCAAAAAACAACATTTTAAGAATTTAGGCAACAATTTTCTGCGCTCACATGGTGCGTCTGATATCATACTTAAGTATTCCGACCCTTTTTTCCATTTTCGGAAACGTCGATTTTTGCCCATTTTTTAAAGTTTGAGAAAAAAAAATCGGTCGAAATAGACCTTTTTTCGAGTCTTCCAAAAACAACATTTTAAGCATTCAGGCAACAATTTTCTGCGCTCACATGTTGCGTCTGATATCATACTTAAGTATTCCAACCTTTTTTTCCATTTTCGGACATGTCGATTTTTCCCCATTTTTTAAAGTTTGCGAAAAAAAAAACGGTCGAAATAGACCTTTTTTCGAGCCTTCAAAAAACAACATTTTAAGCATTTAGGCAACAATTTTCTGCGCTCACATGGTGCGTCTGATATCATACTTAAGTATTCCGACCTTTTTTTCCATTTTCGGAAACGTCGATTTTTGACCATTTTTTAAAGTTTGAGAAAAAAAAATCGGTCGAAATAGACCTTTTTTCGAGCCTTCAAAATACAACATTTTAATCATTTAGGCAACAATTTTCTGCGCTCACATGGTGCGTCTGATATCATACTTAAGTATTCCGACCTTTTTTTTCCGTTTTCGGACACGTTGATTTTTGCCCATTTTTTAAAGTTTGAGAAAAAAAAATCGGTCGAAATAGAATTTTTTTCGAGCCTTCAAAAAACAACATTTTAAGCATTTAGGCAACAATTTTCTGCGCTCACATGGTGCATCTGATATCATAATTAAGTATTCCGACCTTTTTTTCCATTTTCGGAAACGTCGATTTTTGCCCATTTTTTAAAGTTTGAGAAAAAAAAAACGGTCGAAATAGACCTTTTTTCGAGCCTTCAAAAAACAACATTTTAAGCAATTAGGGAACAATTTTCTGCTCTCACATGGTGCGTCTGATATCATACTTAAGTATTCCGACCTTTTTTTCCATTTTCGGAAACGTCGATTTTTGCCCATTTTTTAAAGTTTGAGAAAAAAAAATCGGTCGAAATAGACCTTTTTTCGAGCCTTCAAAATACAACATTTTAAGCATTTAGGCAACAATTTTCTGCGCTCACATGGTGCGTCTGATATCATACTTAAGTATTCCGACCCTTTTTTCCATTTTCGGAAACGTCGATTTTTGCCCATTTTTTAAAGTTTGAGAAAAAAAAATCGGTCGAAATAGACCTTTTTTCGAGCCTTCAAAAAACAACATTTTAAGCATTTAGGCAACAATTTTCTGCGCTCACATGGTGCGTCTGATATCATACTTAAGTATTCCGACCCTTTTTTCCATTTTCGGACACGTCGATTTTTGCCCATTTTTTAAAGTTTGAGAAAAAAAAATCGGTCGAAATAGAATTTTTTTCGAGCCTTCCAAAAACAACATTTTAAGCATTTAGGCAACAATTTTCTGCGCTCACATGGTGCGTCTGATATCATAATTAAGTATTCCGACCTTTTTTTCCATTTTCGGAAACGCTGATTTTTGCCCATTTTTTAAAGTTTGAGAAAAAAAAAACGGTCGAAATAGACCTTTTTTCGAGCCTTCAAAAAACAACATTTTAAGCATTTAGGCAACAATTTTCTGCACTCACATGGTGCGTCTGATATCATACTTAATTATTCCGACCCTTTTTTCCATTTTCGGAAACGTCGATTTTTGCCCATTTTTTAAAGTTTGAGAAAAAAAAATCGGTCGAAATAGACCTTTTTTCGAGCCTTCAAAAAACAACATTTTAAGCATTTAGGCAACAATTTTCTGCGCTCACATGGTGCGTCTGATATCATACTTAAGTATTCCGACCTTTTTTTCCATTTTCGGACACGTCGATTTTGGGCCATTTTTTAAAGTTTGAGAAAAAAAAATAGGTCGAAATAGACCTTTTTTCGAGCCTTCAAAATACAACATTTTAATCATTTAGGCAACAATTTTCTGCGCTCACATGGTGCGTCTGATATCATACTTAAGTATTCCGACCTTTTTTTCCATATTCGGACATGTCGATTTTTGCCCATTTTTTAAAGTTTGAGAAAAAAAAATCGGTCGAAATAGACCTTTTTTCGAGCCTTCAAAAAACAACATTTTAAGCATTTAGGCAACAATTTTCTGCGCTCACATGGTGCGTCTGATATCATACTTAAGTATTCCGACCTTTTTTTCCATTTTCGGACACGTCGATTTTTGCCCATTTTTTAAAGTTTGAGAAAAAAAAATAGGTCGAAATAGACCTTTTTTCGAGCCTTCAAAATACAACATTTTAATCATTTAGGCAACAATTTTCTGCGCTCACATGGTGCGTCTGATATCATACTTAAGTATTCCCACCTTTTTTTCCATATTCGGACACGTCGATTTTTGCCCATTTTTTAAAGTTTGAGAAAAAAAAATCGGTCGAAATAGACCTTTTTTCGAGCCTTCAAAAAACAACATTTTAAGCATTTAGGCAACAATTTTCTGCGCTCACATGGTGCGTCTGATATCATACTTAAGTATTCCGACCTTTTTTTCCATATTCGGACACGTCGATTTTTGCCCATTTTTTAAAGTTTGAGAAAAAAAAATCGGTCGAAATAGACCTTTTTTCGAGCCTTCAAAAAACAACATTTTAAGCATTTAGGCAACAATTTTCTGCGCTCACATGGTGCGTCTGATATCATACTTAAGTATTCCGACCTTTTTTTCCATTTTCGCACACGTCGATTTTTGCCCATTTTTTAAAGTTTGAGAAAAAAAAATGGGTCGAAATAGACCTTTTTTCGAGCCTTCAAAAAACAACATTTTAAGCATTTAGGCAACAATTTTCTGCGCTCACATGGTGCGTCTGATATCATACTTAAGTATTCCGAACTTTTTTTCCATTTTTGGAAATGTCGATTTTTGCCCATTTTTTAAAGTTTGAGAAAAAAAAATCGGTCGAAATAGACCTTTTTTCGAGCCTTCAAAATACAACATTTTAAGCATTTAGGCAACAATTTTCTGCGCTCACATGGTGCGTCTGATATCATACTTAAGTATTCCGACCCTTTTTTCCATTTTCGGAAACGTCGATTTTTGCCCATTTTTTAAAGTTTGAGAAAAAAAAATGGGTCGAAATAGACCTTTTTTCGAGCCTTCAAAAAACAACATTTTAAGCATTAAGGCAACAATTTTCTGCGCTCACATGGTGCGTCTGATATCATACTTAAGTATTCCGAACTTTTTTTCCATTTTCGGAAACGTCGATTTTTGCCCATTTTTTAAAGTTTGAGAAAAAAAAATCGGTCGAAATAGACCTTTTTTCGAGCCTTCAAAAAACAACATTTTAAGCATTTAGGCAACAATTTTCTGCGCTCACATGGTGCGTCTGATATCATACTTAAGTATTCCGACCTTTTTTTCCATTTTCGCACACGTCGATTTTTGCCCATTTTTTAAAGTTTGAGAAAAAAAAATGGGTCGAAATAGACCTTTTTTCGAGCCTTCAAAAAACAACATTTTAAGCATTTAGGCAACAATTTTCTGCGCTCACATGGTGCGTCTGATATCATACTTAAGTATTCCGAACTTTTTTTCCATTTTTGGAAATGTCGATTTTTGCCCATTTTTTAAAGTTTGAGAAAAAAAAATCGGTCGAAATAGACCTTTTTTCGAGCCTTCAAAATACAACATTTTAAGCATTTAGGCAACAATTTTCTGCGCTCACATGGTGCGTCTGATATCATACTTAAGTATTCCGACCCTTTTTTCCATTTTCGGAAACGTCGATTTTTGCCCATTTTTTAAAGTTTGAGAAAAAAAAATGGGTCGAAATAGACCTTTTTTCGAGCCTTCAAAAAACAACATTTTAAGCATTAAGGCAACAATTTTCTGCGCTCACATGGTGCGTCTGATATCATACTTAAGTATTCTGACCTTTTTTTCCATTTTCGAAAACGTTGATTTTTGCCCATTTTTTAAAGTTTGAGAAAAAAAAATCGGTGGAAATAGACCTTTTTTCGAGCCTTCAAAATACAACATTTTAAGCATTTAGGCAACAATTTTCTGCGCTCACATGGTGCGTCTGATATCATACTTAAGTATTCCGACCTTTTTTTCCATTTTCGGACACGTCGATTTTTGCCCATTTTTTAAAGTTTGAGAAAAAAAAATCGGTCGAAATAGACCTTTTTTCGAGCCTTCAAAAAACAACATTTTAAGCAATTAGGCAACAATTTTCTGCGCTCACATGGTGCGTCTGATATCATACTTAAGTATTCCGACCCTTTTTTCCATTTTCGGAAACGTCGATTTTTGCCCATTTTTTAAAGTTTGAGAAAAAAAAATCGGTCGAAATAGACCTTTTTTCGAGCCTTCAAAAAACAACATTTTAAGCAATTAGGCAACAATTTTCTGCGCTCACATGGTGCGTCTGATAGCATACTTAAGTATTCCAACCTTTTTTTCCATTTTCGGACACGTTGATTTTTTCCCATTTTTTAAAATTTGAGAAAAAAAAATAGGTCGAAATAGACCTTTTTTCGAGCCTTCAAAAAACAACATTTTAAGCAATTAGGCAACAATTTTCTGCGCTCACATCGTGCGTCTGATATCATACTTAAGTATTCCGACCTTTTTTTCCATTTTCGGACACGTCGATTTTGGGCCATTTTTTTAAGTTTGAGAAAAAAAAATCGGTCGAAATAGACCTTTTTTCGAGCCTTCTAAAAACAACATTTTAAGCAATTAGGAAACAATTTTCTGCGCTCTAATGGTGCGTCTGATATCATACTTAAGTATTCCGACCTTTTTTTCCATTTTCGGACACGTCGATTTTGGGCCATTTTTTTAAGTTTGAGAAAAAAAAATGGGTCGAAATAGACCTTTTTTCGAGCCTTCAAAAAACAACATTTTAAGCATTTAGGCAACAATTTTCTGCGCTCACATGGTGCGTCTGATATCATACTTAAGTATTCCGACCTTTTTTTCCATTTTCGGACACGTCGATTATGGGCCATTTTTTAAAGTTTGAGAAAAAAAAATCGGTCGAAATAGACCTTTTTTCGAGCCTTCAAAATACAACATTTTAAGCAATTAGGCAACAATTTTCTGCGCTCACATGGTGCGTCTGATATCATACTTAAGTATTCCGACCTTTTTTTCCATTTTCGGACACGTCGATTTTTGCCCATTTTTTAAAGTTTGAGAAAAAAAAATCGGTCGAAATAGACCTTTTTTCGAGCCTTCAAAAAACAACATTTTAAGCAATTAGGCAACAATTTTCTGCGCTCACATGGTGCGTCTGATATCATACTTAAGTATTCCGACCCTTTTTTCCATTTTCGGAAACGTCGATTTTTGCCCATTTTTTAAAGTTTGAGAAAAAAAAATCGGTCGAAATAGACCTTTTTTCGAGCGTTCAAAAAACAACATTTTAAGCAATTAGGCAACAATTTTCTGCGCTCACATCGTGCGTCTGATATCATACTTAAGTATTCCGACCTTTTTTTCCATTTTCGGACACGTCGATTTTGGGCCATTTTTTTAAGTTTGAGAAAAAAAAATCGGTCGAAATAGACCTTTTTTCGAGCCTTCTAAAAACAACATTTTAAGCAATTAGGCAACAATTTTCTGCGCTCACATGGTGCGTCTGATATCATACTTAAGTATTCCGACCTTTTTTTCCATTTTCGGACACGTCGATTTTGGGCCATTTTTTTAAGTTTGAGAAAAAAAAATGGGTCGAAATAGACCTTTTTTCGAGCCTTCAAAAAACAACATTTTAAGCATTTAGGCAACAATTTTCTGCGCTCACATGGTGCGTCTGATATCATACTTAAGTATTCCGACCTTTTTTTCCATTTTCGGACACGTCGATTATGGGCCATTTTTTTAAGTTTGAGAAAAAAAAATCGGTCGAAATAGACCTTTTTTCGAGCCTTCAAAAAACAACATTTTAAGCAATTAGGCAACAATTTTCTGCGCTCACATGGTGCGTCTGATATCATACTTAAGTATTCCGACCTTTTTTTCCATTTTCGGAAACGTCGATTTTTGCCCATTTTTTAAAGTTTGCGAAAAAAAAAAACTGTCGAAATAGACCTTTTTTCGAGCCTTCAAAAAACAACATTTTAAGCATTTAGGCAACAATTTTCTGCGCTCACATGGTGCGTCTGATATCATACTTAAGTATTCCGACCTTTTTTTCCATTTTCGGAAACGTCGATTTTTGACCATTTTTTAAAGTTTGAGAAAAAAAAATCGGTCGAAATAGACCTTTTTTCGAGCCTTCAAAAAACAACATTTTAAGCATTTAGGCAACAATTTTCTGCGCTCACATGGTGCGTCTGATATCATACTTAAGTATTCCGACCTTTTTTTCCATTTTCGGACACGTCGATTTTGGGCCATTTTTTAAAGTTTGAGAAAAAAAAATAGGTCGAAATAGACCTTTTTTCGAGCCTTCAAAATACAACATTTTAATCATTTAGGCAACAATTTTCTGCGCTCACATGGTGCGTCTGATATCATACTTAAGTATTCCGACCTTTTTTTCCATATTCGGACATGTCGATTTTTGCCCATTTTTTAAAGTTTGAGAAAAAAAAATCGGTCGAAATAGACCTTTTTTCGAGCCTTCAAAAAACAACATTTTAAGCATTTAGGCAACAATTTTCTGCGCTCACATGGTGCGTCTGATATCATACTTAAGTATTCCGACCTTTTTTTCCATTTTCGGACACGTCGATTTTTGCCCATTTTTTAAAGTTTGAGAAAAAAAAATAGGTCGAAATAGACCTTTTTTCGAGCCTTCAAAATACAACATTTTAATCATTTAGGCAACAATTTTCTGCGCTCACATGGTGCGTCTGATATCATACTTAAGTATTCCCACCTTTTTTTCCATATTCGGACACGTCGATTTTTGCCCATTTTTTAAAGTTTGAGAAAAAAAAATCGGTCGAAATAGACCTTTTTTCGAGCCTTCAAAAAACAACATTTTAAGCATTTAGGCAACAATTTTCTGCGCTCACATGGTGCGTCTGATATCATACTTAAGTATTCCGACCTTTTTTTCCATATTCGGACACGTCGATTTTTAACCATTTTTTAAAGTTTGAGAAAAAAAAATCGGTCGAAATAGACCTTTTTTCGAGCCTTCAAAAAACAACATTTTAAGCATTTAGGCAACAATTTTCTGCGCTCACATGGTGCGTCTGATATCATACTTAAGTATTCCGAACTTTTTTTCCATTTTTGGAAACGTCGATTTTTGCCCATTTTTTAAAGTTTGAGAAAAAAAAATCGGTCGAAATAGACCTTTTTTCGAGCCTTCAAAATACAACATTTTAAGCATTTAGGCAACAATTTTCTGCGCTCACATGGTGCGTCTGATATCATACTTAAGTATTCCGACCCTTTTTTCCATTTTCGGAAACGTCGATTTTTGCCCATTTTTTAAAGTTTGAGAAAAAAAAATGGGTCGAAATAGACCTTTTTTCGAGCCTTCAAAAAACAACATTTTAAGCATTAAGGCAACAATTTTCTGCGCTCACATGGTGCGTCTGATATCATACTTAAGTATTCTGACCTTTTTTTCCATTTTCGAAAACGTTGATTTTTGCCCATTTTTTAAAGTTTGAGAAAAAAAAATCGGTGGAAATAGACCTTTTTTCGAGCCTTCAAAATACAACATTTTAAGCATTTAGGCAACAATTTTCTGCGCTCACATGGTGCGTCTGATATCATACTTAAGTATTCCGACCTTTTTTTCCATTTTCGGAAACGTCGATTTTTTGCCCATTTTTTAAAGTTTGAGAAAAAAAAATCGGTCGAAATAGACCTTTTTTCGAGCCTTCAAAATACAACATTTTAAGCAATTAGGCAACAATTTTCTGCGCTCACATGGTGCGTCTGATATCATACTTAAGTATTCCGACCTTTTTTTCCATTTTCGGACACGTCGATTTTTGCCCATTTTTTAAAGTTTGAGAAAAAAAAATCGGTCGAAATAGACCTTTTTTCGAGCCTTCAAAAAACAACATTTTAAGCAATTAGGCAACAATTTTCTGCGCTCACATGGTGCGTCTGATATCATACTTAAGTATTCCGACCCTTTTTTCCATTTTCGGAAACGTCGATTTTTGCCCATTTTTTAAAGTTTGAGAAAAAAAAATCGGTCGAAATAGACCTTTTTTCGAGCCTTCAAAAAACAACATTTTAAGCAATTAGGCAACAATTTTCTGCGCTCACATGGTGCGTCTGATAGCATACTTAAGTATTCCAACCTTTTTTTCCATTTTCGGACACGTTGATTTTTTCCCATTTTTTAAAATTTGAGAAAAAAAAATAAGTCGAAATAGACCTTTTTTCGAGCCTTCAAAAAACAACATTTTAAGCAATTAGGCAACAATTTTCTGCGCTCACATCGTGCGTCTGATATCATACTTAAGTATTCCGACCTTTTTTTCCATTTTCGGACACGTCGATTTTGGGCCATTTTTTTAAGTTTGAGAAAAAAAAATCGGTCGAAATAGACCTTTTTTCGAGCCTTCTAAAAACAACATTTTAAGCAATTAGGCAACAATTTTCTGCGCTCACATGGTGCGTCTGATATCATACTTAAGTATTCCGACCTTTTTTTCCATTTTCGGACACGTCGATTTTGGGCCATTTTTTTAAGTTTGAGAAAAAAAAATGGGTCGAAATAGACCTTTTTTCGAGCCTTCAAAAAACAACATTTTAAGCATTTAGGCAACAATTTTCTGCGCTCACATGGTGCGTCTGATATCATACTTAAGTATTCCGACCTTTTTTTCCATTTTCGGACACGTCGATTATGGGCCATTTTTTAAAGTTTGAGAAAAAAAAATCGGTCGAAATAGACCTTTTTTCGAGCCTTCAAAATACAACATTTTAAGCAATTAGGCAACAATTTTCTGCGCTCACATGGTGCGTCTGATATCATACTTAAGTATTCCGACCTTTTTTTCCATTTTCGGACACGTCGATTTTTGCCCATTTTTTAAAGTTTGAGAAAAAAAAATCGGTCGAAATAGACCTTTTTTCGAGCCTTCAAAAAACAACATTTTAAGCAATTAGGCAACAATTTTCTGCGCTCACATGGTGCGTCTGATATCATACTTAAGTATTCCGACCCTTTTTTCCATTTTCGGAAACGTCGATTTTTGCCCATTTTTTAAAGTTTGAGAAAAAAAAATCGGTCGAAATAGACCTTTTTTCGAGCGTTCAAAAAACAACATTTTAAGCAATTAGGCAACAATTTTCTGCGCTCACATCGTGCGTCTGATATCATACTTAAGTATTCCGACCTTTTTTTCCATTTTCGGACACGTCGATTTTGGGCCATTTTTTTAAGTTTGAGAAAAAAAAATCGGTCGAAATAGACCTTTTTTCGAGCCTTCTAAAAACAACATTTTAAGCAATTAGGCAACAATTTTCTGCGCTCACATGGTGCGTCTGATATCATACTTAAGTATTCCGACCTTTTTTTCCATTTTCGGACACGTCGATTTTGGGCCATTTTTTTAAGTTTGAGAAAAAAAAATGGGTCGAAATAGACCTTTTTTCGAGCCTTCAAAAAACAACATTTTAAGCATTTAGGCAACAATTTTCTGCGCTCACATGGTGCGTCTGATATCATACTTAAGTATTCCGACCTTTTTTTCCATTTTCGGACACGTCGATTATGGGCCATTTTTTTAAGTTTGAGAAAAAAAAATCGGTCGAAATAGACCTTTTTTCGAGCCTTCAAAAAACAACATTTTAAGCATTTAGGCAACAATTTTCTGCGCTCACATGGTGCGTCTGATATCATACTTAAGTATTCCGACCTTTTTTTCCATTTTCGGAAACGTCGATTTTTGACCATTTTTTAAAGTTTGAGAAAAAAAAATCGGTCGAAATAGACCTTTTTTCGAGCCTTCAAAATACAACATTTTAATCATTTAGGCAACAATTTTCTGCGCTCACATGGTGCGTCTGATATCATACTTAAGTATTCCGACCTTTTTTTCCATTTTCGGACACGTCGATTTTTGCCCATTTTTTTAAGTTTGAGAGAAAAAAATCGGTCGAAATAGACCTTTTTTCGAGCCTTCAAAAAACAACATTTTAAGCAATTAGGCAACAATTTTCTGCGCTCAAATGCTGCGTCTGATATCATACTTAAGTATTCCGACCTTTTTTTCCATTTTCGGAAACGTCGATTTTTGACCATTTTTTAAAGTTTGAGAAAAAAAAATCGGTCGAAATAGACCTTTTTTCGAGCCTTCAAAATACAACATTTTAATCATTTAGGCAACAATTTTCTGCGCTCACATGGTGCGTCTGATATCATACTTAAGTATTCCGACCTTTTTTTTCCGTTTTCGGACACGTTGATTTTTGCCCATTTTTTAAAGTTTGAGAAAAAAAAACCCGTCGAAATAGACTTTTTTTCGAGCCTTCAAAAAACAACATTTTAAGCATTTAGGCAACAATTTTCTGCGCTCACATGGTGCGTCTGATATCATAATTAAGTATTCCGACCTTTTTTTCCATTTTCGGAAACGTCGATTTTTGCCCATTTTTTAAAGTTTGAGAAAAAAAAAACGGTCGAAATAGACCTTTTTTCGAGCCTTCAAAAAACAACATTTTAAGCAATTAGGGAACAATTTTCTGCTCTCACATGGTGCGTCTGATATCATACTTAATTATTCCGACCCTTTTTTCCATTTTCGGAAACGTCGATTTTTGCCCATTTTTTAAAGTTTGAGAAAAAAAAATCGGTCGAAATAGACCTTTTTTCGAGCCTTCAAAAAACAACATTTTAAGCATTTAGGCAACAATTTTCTGCGCTCACATGGTGCGTCTGATATCATACTTAAGTATTCCGACCTTTTTTTCCATTTTCGGACACGTCGATTTTGGGCCATTTTTTAAAGTTTGAGAAAAAAAAATAGGTCGAAATAGACCTTTTTTCGAGCCTTCAAAATACAACATTTTAATCATTTAGGCAACAATTTTCTGCGCTCACATGGTGCGTCTGATATCATACTTAAGTATTCCGACCTTTTTTTCCATATTCGGACATGTCGATTTTTGCCCATTTTTTAAAGTTTGAGAAAAAAAAATCGGTCGAAATAGACCTTTTTTCGAGCCTTCAAAAAACAACATTTTAAGCATTTAGGCAACAATTTTCTGCGCTCACATGGTGCGTCTGATATCATACTTAAGTATTCCGACCTTTTTTTCCATTTTCGGACACGTCGATTTTTGCCCATTTTTTAAAGTTTGAGAAAAAAAAATAGGTCGAAATAGACCTTTTTTCGAGCCTTCAAAATACAACATTTTAATCATTTAGGCAACAATTTTCTGCGCTCACATGGTGCGTCTGATATCATACTTAAGTATTCCCACCTTTTTTTCCATATTCGGACACGTCGATTTTTGCCCATTTTTTAAAGTTTGAGAAAAAAAAATCGGTCGAAATAGACCTTTTTTCGAGCCTTCAAAAAACAACATTTTAAGCAATTAGGCAACAATTTTCTGCGCTCACATGGTGCGTCTGATATCATACTTAAGTATTCCGACCTTTTTTTCCATATTCGGACACGTCGATTTTTGCCCATTTTTTAAAGTTTGAGAAAAAAAAATCGGTCGAAATAGACCTTTTTTCGAGCCTTCAAAAAACAACATTTTAAGCATTTAGGCAACAATTTTCTGCGCTCACATGGTGCGTCTGATATCATACTTAAGTATTCCGACCTTTTTTTCCATTTTCGCACACGTCGATTTTTGCCCATTTTTTAAAGTTTGAGAAAAAAAAATGGGTCGAAATAGACCTTTTTTCGAGCCTTCAAAAAACAACATTTTAAGCATTTAGGCAACAATTTTCTGCGCTCACATGGTGCGTCTGATATCATACTTAAGTATTCCGAACTTTTTTTCCATTTTTGGAAATGTCGATTTTTGCCCATTTTTTAAAGTTTGAGAAAAAAAAATCGGTCGAAATAGACCTTTTTTCGAGCCTTCAAAATACAACATTTTAAGCATTTAGGCAACAATTTTCTGCGCTCACATGGTGCGTCTGATATCATACTTAAGTATTCCGACCCTTTTTTCCATTTTCGGAAACGTCGATTTTTGCCCATTTTTTAAAGTTTGAGAAAAAAAAATGGGTCGAAATAGACCTTTTTTCGAGCCTTCAAAAAACAACATTTTAAGCATTAAGGCAACAATTTTCTGCGCTCACATGGTGCGTCTGATATCATACTTAAGTATTCCGAACTTTTTTTCCATTTTCGGAAACGTCGATTTTTGCCCATTTTTTAAAGTTTGAGAAAAAAAAATCGGTCGAAATAGACCTTTTTTCGAGCCTTCAAAAAACAACATTTTAAGCATTTAGGCAACAATTTTCTGCGCTCACATGGTGCGTCTGATATCATACTTAAGTATTCCGACCTTTTTTTCCATATTCGGACACGTCGATTTTTAACCATTTTTTAAAGTTTGAGAAAAAAAAATCGGTCGAAATAGACCTTTTTTCGAGCCTTCAAAAAACAACATTTTAAGCATTTAGGCAACAATTTTCTGCGCTCACATGGTGCGTCTGATATCATACTTAAGTATTCCGACCTTTTTTTCCATTTTCGCACACGTCGATTTTTGCCCATTTTTTAAAGTTTGAGAAAAAAAAATGGGTCGAAATAGACCTTTTTTCGAGCCTTCAAAAAACAACATTTTAAGCATTTAGGCAACAATTTTCTGCGCTCACATGGTGCGTCTGATATCATACTTAAGTATTCCGAACTTTTTTTCCATTTTTGGAAATGTCGATTTTTGCCCATTTTTTAAAGTTTGAGAAAAAAAAATCGGTCGAAATAGACCTTTTTTCGAGCCTTCAAAATACAACATTTTAAGCATTTAGGCAACAATTTTCTGCGCTCACATGGTGCGTCTGATATCATACTTAAGTATTCCGACCCTTTTTTCCATTTTCGGAAACGTCGATTTTTGCCCATTTTTTAAAGTTTGAGAAAAAAAAATGGGTCGAAATAGACCTTTTTTCGAGCCTTCAAAAAACAACATTTTAAGCATTAAGGCAACAATTTTCTGCGCTCACATGGTGCGTCTGATATCATACTTAAGTATTCTGACCTTTTTTTCCATTTTCGAAAACGTTGATTTTTGCCCATTTTTTAAAGTTTGAGAAAAAAAAATCGGTGGAAATAGACCTTTTTTCGAGCCTTCAAAATACAACATTTTAAGCATTTAGGCAACAATTTTCTGCGCTCACATGGTGCGTCTGATATCATACTTAAGTATTCCGACCTTTTTTTCCATTTTCGGACACGTCGATTTTTGCCCATTTTTTAAAGTTTGAGAAAAAAAAATCGGTCGAAATAGACCTTTTTTCGAGCCTTCAAAAAACAACATTTTAAGCAATTAGGCAACAATTTTCTGCGCTCACATGGTGCGTCTGATATCATACTTAAGTATTCCGACCCTTTTTTCCATTTTCGGAAACGTCGATTTTTGCCCATTTTTTAAAGTTTGAGAAAAAAAAATCGGTCGAAATAGACCTTTTTTCGAGCCTTCAAAAAACAACATTTTAAGCAATTAGGCAACAATTTTCTGCGCTCACATGGTGCGTCTGATAGCATACTTAAGTATTCCAACCTTTTTTTCCATTTTCGGACACGTTGATTTTTTCCCATTTTTTAAAATTTGAGAAAAAAAAATAGGTCGAAATAGACCTTTTTTCGAGCCTTCAAAAAACAACATTTTAAGCAATTAGGCAACAATTTTCTGCGCTCACATCGTGCGTCTGATATCATACTTAAGTATTCCGACCTTTTTTTCCATTTTCGGACACGTCGATTTTGGGCCATTTTTTTAAGTTTGAGAAAAAAAAATCGGTCGAAATAGACCTTTTTTCGAGCCTTCTAAAAACAACATTTTAAGCAATTAGGAAACAATTTTCTGCGCTCTAATGGTGCGTCTGATATCATACTTAAGTATTCCGACCTTTTTTTCCATTTTCGGACACGTCGATTTTGGGCCATTTTTTTAAGTTTGAGAAAAAAAAATGGGTCGAAATAGACCTTTTTTCGAGCCTTCAAAAAACAACATTTTAAGCATTTAGGCAACAATTTTCTGCGCTCACATGGTGCGTCTGATATCATACTTAAGTATTCCGACCTTTTTTTCCATTTTCGGACACGTCGATTATGGGCCATTTTTTAAAGTTTGAGAAAAAAAAATCGGTCGAAATAGACCTTTTTTCGAGCCTTCAAAATACAACATTTTAAGCAATTAGGCAACAATTTTCTGCGCTCACATGGTGCGTCTGATATCATACTTAAGTATTCCGACCTTTTTTTCCATTTTCGGACACGTCGATTTTTGCCCATTTTTTAAAGTTTGAGAAAAAAAAATCGGTCGAAATAGACCTTTTTTCGAGCCTTCAAAAAACAACATTTTAAGCAATTAGGCAACAATTTTCTGCGCTCACATGGTGCGTCTGATATCATACTTAAGTATTCCGACCCTTTTTTCCATTTTCGGAAACGTCGATTTTTGCCCATTTTTTAAAGTTTGAGAAAAAAAAATCGGTCGAAATAGACCTTTTTTCGAGCGTTCAAAAAACAACATTTTAAGCAATTAGGCAACAATTTTCTGCGCTCACATCGTGCGTCTGATATCATACTTAAGTATTCCGACCTTTTTTTCCATTTTCGGACACGTCGATTTTGGGCCATTTTTTTAAGTTTGAGAAAAAAAAATCGGTCGAAATAGACCTTTTTTCGAGCCTTCTAAAAACAACATTTTAAGCAATTAGGCAACAATTTTCTGCGCTCACATGGTGCGTCTGATATCATACTTAAGTATTCCGACCTTTTTTTCCATTTTCGGACACGTCGATTTTGGGCCATTTTTTTAAGTTTGAGAAAAAAAAATGGGTCGAAATAGACCTTTTTTCGAGCCTTCAAAAAACAACATTTTAAGCATTTAGGCAACAATTTTCTGCGCTCACATGGTGCGTCTGATATCATACTTAAGTATTCCGACCTTTTTTTCCATTTTCGGACACGTCGATTATGGGCCATTTTTTTAAGTTTGAGAAAAAAAAATCGGTCGAAATAGACCTTTTTTCGAGCCTTCAAAAAACAACATTTTAAGCAATTAGGCAACAATTTTCTGCGCTCACATGGTGCGTCTGATATCATACTTAAGTATTCCGACCTTTTTTTCCATTTTCGGAAACGTCGATTTTTGCCCATTTTTTAAAGTTTGCGAAAAAAAAAAACTGTCGAAATAGACCTTTTTTCGAGCCTTCAAAAAACAACATTTTAAGCATTTAGGCAACAATTTTCTGCGCTCACATGGTGCGTCTGATATCATACTTAAGTATTCCGACCTTTTTTTCCATTTTCGGACACGTCGATTTTTGACCATTTTTTAAAGTTTGAGAAAAAAAAATCGGTCGAAATAGACCTTTTTTCGAGCCTTCAAAAAACAACATTTTAAGCATTTAGGCAACAATTTTCTGCGCTCACATGGTGCGTCTGATATCATACTTAAGTATTCCGACCTTTTTTTCCATTTTCGGACACGTCGATTTTGGGCCATTTTTTAAAGTTTGAGAAAAAAAAATAGGTCGAAATAGACCTTTTTTCGAGCCTTCAAAATACAACATTTTAATCATTTAGGCAACAATTTTCTGCGCTCACATGGTGCGTCTGATATCATACTTAAGTATTCCGACCTTTTTTTCCATATTCGGACATGTCGATTTTTGCCCATTTTTTAAAGTTTGAGAAAAAAAAATCGGTCGAAATAGACCTTTTTTCGAGCCTTCAAAAAACAACATTTTAAGCATTTAGGCAACAATTTTCTGCGCTCACATGGTGCGTCTGATATCATACTTAAGTATTCCGACCTTTTTTTCCATTTTCGGACACGTCGATTTTTGCCCATTTTTTAAAGTTTGAGAAAAAAAAATAGGTCGAAATAGACCTTTTTTCGAGCCTTCAAAATACAACATTTTAATCATTTAGGCAACAATTTTCTGCGCTCACATGGTGCGTCTGATATCATACTTAAGTATTCCCACCTTTTTTTCCATATTCGGACACGTCGATTTTTGCCCATTTTTTAAAGTTTGAGAAAAAAAAATCGGTCGAAATAGACCTTTTTTCGAGCCTTCAAAAAACAACATTTTAAGCATTTAGGCAACAATTTTCTGCGCTCACATGGTGCGTCTGATATCATACTTAAGTATTCCGACCTTTTTTTCCATATTCGGACACGTCGATTTTTGCCCATTTTTTAAAGTTTGAGAAAAAAAAATCGGTCGAAATAGACCTTTTTTCGAGCCTTCAAAAAACAACATTTTAAGCATTTAGGCAACAATTTTCTGCGCTCACATGGTGCGTCTGATATCATACTTAAGTATTCCGACCTTTTTTTCCATTTTCGCACACGTCGATTTTTGCCCATTTTTTAAAGTTTGAGAAAAAAAAATGGGTCGAAATAGACCTTTTTTCGAGCCTTCAAAAAACAACATTTTAAGCATTTAGGCAACAATTTTCTGCGCTCACATGGTGCGTCTGATATCATACTTAAGTATTCCGAACTTTTTTTCCATTTTTGGAAACGTCGATTTTTGCCCATTTTTTAAAGTTTGAGAAAAAAAAATCGGTCGAAATAGACCTTTTTTCGAGCCTTCAAAATACAACATTTTAAGCATTTAGGCAACAATTTTCTGCGCTCACATGGTGCGTCTGATATCATACTTAAGTATTCCGACCCTTTTTTCCATTTTCGGAAACGTCGATTTTTGCCCATTTTTTAAAGTTTGAGAAAAAAAAATGGGTCGAAATAGACCTTTTTTCGAGCCTTCAAAAAACAACATTTTAAGCATTAAGGCAACAATTTTCTGCGCTCACATGGTGCGTCTGATATCATACTTAAGTATTCTGACCTTTTTTTCCATTTTCGAAAACGTTGATTTTTGCCCATTTTTTAAAGTTTGAGAAAAAAAAATCGGTGGAAATAGACCTTTTTTCGAGCCTTCAAAATACAACATTTTAAGCATTTAGGCAACAATTTTCTGCGCTCACATGGTGCGTCTGATATCATACTTAAGTATTCCGACCTTTTTTTCCATTTTCGGAAACGTCGATTTTTTGCCCATTTTTTAAAGTTTGAGAAAAAAAAATCGGTCGAAATAGACCTTTTTTCGAGCCTTCAAAATACAACATTTTAAGCAATTAGGCAACAATTTTCTGCGCTCACATGGTGCGTCTGATATCATACTTAAGTATTCCGACCTTTTTTTCCATTTTCGGACACGTCGATTTTTGCCCATTTTTTAAAGTTTGAGAAAAAAAAATCGGTCGAAATAGACCTTTTTTCGAGCCTTCAAAAAACAACATTTTAAGCAATTAGGCAACAATTTTCTGCGCTCACATGGTGCGTCTGATATCATACTTAAGTATTCCGACCCTTTTTTCCATTTTCGGAAACGTCGATTTTTGCCCATTTTTTAAAGTTTGAGAAAAAAAAATCGGTCGAAATAGACCTTTTTTCGAGCGTTCAAAAAACAACATTTTAAGCAATTAGGCAACAATTTTCTGCGCTCACATCGTGCGTCTGATATCATACTTAAGTATTCCGACCTTTTTTTCCATTTTCGGACACGTCGATTTTGGGCCATTTTTTTAAGTTTGAGAAAAAAAAATCGGTCGAAATAGACCTTTTTTCGAGCCTTCTAAAAACAACATTTTAAGCAATTAGGCAACAATTTTCTGCGCTCACATGGTGCGTCTGATATCATACTTAAGTATTCCGACCTTTTTTTCCATTTTCGGACACGTCGATTTTGGGCCATTTTTTTAAGTTTGAGAAAAAAAAATGGGTCGAAATAGACCTTTTTTCGAGCCTTCAAAAAACAACATTTTAAGCATTTAGGCAACAATTTTCTGCGCTCACATGGTGCGTCTGATATCATACTTAAGTATTCCGACCTTTTTTTCCATTTTCGGACACGTCGATTATGGGCCATTTTTTTAAGTTTGAGAAAAAAAAATCGGTCGAAATAGACCTTTTTTCGAGCCTTCAAAAAACAACATTTTAAGCATTTAGGCAACAATTTTCTGCGCTCACATGGTGCGTCTGATATCATACTTAAGTATTCCGACCTTTTTTTCCATTTTCGGAAACGTCGATTTTTGACCATTTTTTAAAGTTTGAGAAAAAAAAATCGGTCGAAATAGACCTTTTTTCGAGCCTTCAAAATACAACATTTTAATCATTTAGGCAACAATTTTCTGCGCTCACATGGTGCGTCTGATATCATACTTAAGTATTCCGACCTTTTTTTCCATTTTCGGACACGTCGATTTTTGCCCATTTTTTTAAGTTTGAGAGAAAAAAATCGGTCGAAATAGACCTTTTTTCGAGCCTTCAAAAAACAACATTTTAAGCAATTAGGCAACAATTTTCTGCGCTCAAATGCTGCGTCTGATATCATACTTAAGTATTCCGACCTTTTTTTCCATTTTCGGAAACGTCGATTTTTGACCATTTTTTAAAGTTTGAGAAAAAAAAATCGGTCGAAATAGACCTTTTTTCGAGCCTTCAAAATACAACATTTTAATCATTTAGGCAACAATTTTCTGCGCTCACATGGTGCGTCTGATATCATACTTAAGTATTCCGACCTTTTTTTTCCGTTTTCGGACACGTTGATTTTTGCCCATTTTTTAAAGTTTGAGAAAAAAAAACCCGTCGAAATAGACTTTTTTTCGAGCCTTCAAAAAACAACATTTTAAGCATTTAGGCAACAATTTTCTGCGCTCACATGGTGCGTCTGATATCATAATTAAGTATTCCGACCTTTTTTTCCATTTTCGGAAACGTCGATTTTTGCCCATTTTTTAAAGTTTGAGAAAAAAAAAACGGTCGAAATAGACCTTTTTTCGAGCCTTCAAAAAACAACATTTTAAGCAATTAGGGAACAATTTTCTGCTCTCACATGGTGCGTCTGATATCATACTTAAGTATTCCGACCTTTTTTTCCATTTTCGGACACGTCGATTTTTGCCCATTTTTTAAAGTTTGAGAAAAAAAATCGGTGGAAATAGACCTTTTTTCGAGCCTTCCAAAAACAACATTTTAAGCATTTAGGCAACAATTTTCTGCGCTCACATGTTGCGTCTGATATCATACTTAAGTATTCCAACCTTTTTTTCCATTTTCGGACAAGTCGATTTTTGCCCATTTTTTAAAGTTTGAGAAAAAAAAATCGGTCGAAATAGACCTTTTTTCGAGTCTTCAAAAAACAACATTTTAAGCATTTAGGCAACAATTTTCTGCGCTCAGATGGTGCGTCTGATATCATACTTAAGTATTCCGAACTTTTTTTCCATTTTCGGAAACGTCGATTTTTGTCCATTTTTTAAAGTTTGAGGAAAAAAATCGGTCGAAATAGACCTTTTTTCGAGCCTTCAAAATACAACATTTTAAGCATTTAGGCAACAATTTTCTGCGCTCACATGGTGCGTCTGATATCATACTTAAGTATTCCGACCCTTTTTTCCATTTTCGGAAACGTCGATTTTTGCCCATTTTTTAAAGTTTGAAAAAAAAAAATCGGTCGAAATAGACCTTTTTTCGAGCCTTCAAAAAACAACATTTTAAGCATTTAGGCAACAATTTTCTGCGCTCACATGGTGCGTCTGATATCATACTTAAGTATTCCGACCTTTTTTTCCATTTTCGGAAACGTCGATTTTTGCCCATTTTTTAAAGTTTGAGAAAAAAAAATCGGTCGAAATAGACCTTTTTTCGAGCCTTCAAAATACAACATTTTAAGCATTTAGGCAACAATTTTCTGCTCTCACATGGTGCGTCTGATATCATACTTAAGTATTCCGACCTTTTTTTCCATTTTCGGAAACGTCGATTTTTGCCCATTTTTTAAAGTTTGAGAGAAAAAAATCGGTCGAAATAGACCTTTTTTCGAGCCTTCAAAAAACAACATTTTAAGCATTTAGGCAACAATTTTCTGCGCTCACATGGTGCGTCTGATATCATACTTAAGTATTCCGACCTTTTTTTCCATTTTCGGACACATCGATTTTGGGCCATTTTTTAAAGTTTGAGAAAAAAAAATGGGTCGAAATAGACCTTTTTTCGAGCCTTCAAAAAACAACATTTTAAGCATTTAGGCAACAATTTTCTGCGCTCACATGGTGCGTCTGATATCATACTTAAGTATTCCGACCTTTTTTTCCATTTTCGGACACGTCGATTTTTGCCCATTTTTTAAAGTTTGAGAAAAAAAAAACGGTCGAAATAGACCTTTTTTCGAGCCTTCAAAAAACAACATTTTAAGCATTTAGGCAACAATTTTCTGCGCTCACATGGTGCGTCTGATATCATACTTAAGTATTCCGACCCTTTTTTCCATTTTCGGAAACGTCGATTTTTGCCCATTTTTTAAAGTTTGAGAAAAAAAAATCGGTCGAAATAGACCTTTTTTCGAGTCTTCCAAAAACAACATTTTAAGCATTCAGGCAACAATTTTCTGCGCTCACATGTTGCGTCTGATATCATACTTAAGTATTCCAACCTTTTTTTCCATTTTCGGACATGTCGATTTTTGCCCATTTTTTAAAGTTTGCGAAAAAAAAAACGGTCGAAATAGACCTTTTTTCGAGCCTTCAAAAAACAACATTTTAAGCATTTAGGCAACAATTTTCTGCGCTCACATGGTGCGTCTGATATCATACTTAAGTATTCCGACCTTTTTTTCCATTTTCGGAAACGTCGATTTTTGACCATTTTTTAAAGTTTGAGAAAAAAAAATCGGTCGAAATAGACCTTTTTTCGAGCCTTCAAAATACAACATTTTAATCATTTAGGCAACAATTTTCTGCGCTCACATGGTGCGTCTGATATCATACTTAAGTATTCCGACCTTTTTTTTCCGTTTTCGGACACGTTGATTTTTGCCCATTTTTTAAAGTTTGAGAAAAAAAAATCGGTCGAAATAGAATTTTTTTCGAGCCTTCAAAAAACAACATTTTAAGCATTTAGGCAACAATTTTCTGCGCTCACATGGTGCATCTGATATCATAATTAAGTATTCCGACCTTTTTTTCCATTTTCGGAAACGTCGATTTTTGCCCATTTTTTAAAGTTTGAGAAAAAAAAAACGGTCGAAATAGACCTTTTTTCGAGCCTTCAAAAAACAACATTTTAAGCAATTAGGGAACAATTTTCTGCTCTCACATGGTGCGTCTGATATCATACTTAAGTATTCCGACCTTTTTTTCCATTTTCGGAAACGTCGATTTTTGCCCATTTTTTAAAGTTTGAGAAAAAAAAATCGGTCGAAATAGACCTTTTTTCGAGCCTTCAAAATACAACATTTTAAGCATTTAGGCAACAATTTTCTGCGCTCACATGGTGCGTCTGATATCATACTTAAGTATTCCGACCCTTTTTTCCATTTTCGGAAACGTCGATTTTTGCCCATTTTTTAAAGTTTGAGAAAAAAAAATCGGTCGAAATAGACCTTTTTTCGAGCCTTCAAAAAACAACATTTTAAGCATTTAGGCAACAATTTTCTGCGCTCACATGGTGCGTCTGATATCATACTTAAGTATTCCGACCCTTTTTTCCATTTTCGGACACGTCGATTTTTGCCCATTTTTTAAAGTTTGAGAAAAAAAAATCGGTCGAAATAGAATTTTTTTCGAGCCTTCCAAAAACAACATTTTAAGCATTTAGGCAACAATTTTCTGCGCTCACATGGTGCGTCTGATATCATAATTAAGTATTCCGACCTTTTTTTCCATTTTCGGAAACGCTGATTTTTGCCCATTTTTTAAAGTTTGAGAAAAAAAAAACGGTCGAAATAGACCTTTTTTCGAGCCTTCAAAAAACAACATTTTAAGCATTTAGGCAACAATTTTCTGCACTCACATGGTGCGTCTGATATCATAGTTAATTATTCCGACCCTTTTTTCCATTTTCGGAAACGTCGATTTTTGCCCATTTTTTAAAGTTTGAGAAAAAAAAATCGGTCGAAATAGACCTTTTTTCGAGCCTTCAAAAAACAACATTTTAAGCATTTAGGCAACAATTTTCTGCGCTCACATGGTGCGTCTGATATCATACTTAAGTATTCCGACCTTTTTTTCCATTTTCGGACACGTCGATTTTGGGCCATTTTTTAAAGTTTGAGAAAAAAAAATAGGTCGAAATAGACCTTTTTTCGAGCCTTCAAAATACAACATTTTAATCATTTAGGCAACAATTTTCTGCGCTCACATGGTGCGTCTGATATCATACTTAAGTATTCCGACCTTTTTTTCCATATTCGGACATGTCGATTTTTGCCCATTTTTTTAAGTTTGAGAAAAAAAAATCGGTCGAAATAGACCTTTTTTCGAGCCTTCAAAAAACAACATTTTAAGCATTTAGGCAACAATTTTCTGCGCTCACATGGTGCGTCTGATATCATACTTAAGTATTCCGACCTTTTTTTCCATATTCGGACACGTCGATTTTTAACCATTTTTTAAAGTTTGAGAAAAAAAAATCGGTCGAAATAGACCTTTTTTCGAGCCTTCAAAAAACAACATTTTAAGCATTTAGGCAACAATTTTCTGCGCTCACATGGTGCGTCTGATATCATACTTAAGTATTCCGACCTTTTTTTCCATTTTCGCACACGTCGATTTTTGCCCATTTTTTAAAGTTTGAGAAAAAAAAATGGGTCGAAATAGACCTTTTTTCGAGCCTTCAAAAAACAACATTTTAAGCATTTAGGCAACAATTTTCTGCGCTCACATGGTGCGTCTGATATCATACTTAAGTATTCCGAACTTTTTTTCCATTTTTGGAAACGTCGATTTTTGCCCATTTTTTAAAGTTTGAGAAAAAAAAATCGGTCGAAATAGACCTTTTTTCGAGCCTTCAAAATACAACATTTTAAGCATTTAGGCAACAATTTTCTGCGCTCACATGGTGCGTCTGATATCATACTTAAGTATTCCGACCCTTTTTTCCATTTTCGGAAACGTCGATTTTTGCCCATTTTTTAAAGTTTGAGAAAAAAAAATGGGTCGAAATAGACCTTTTTTCGAGCCTTCAAAAAACAACATTTTAAGCATTAAGGCAACAATTTTCTGCGCTCACATGGTGCGTCTGATATCATACTTAAGTATTCTGACCTTTTTTTCCATTTTCGAAAACGTTGATTTTTGCCCATTTTTTAAAGTTTGAGAAAAAAAAATCGGTGGAAATAGACCTTTTTTCGAGCCTTCAAAATACAACATTTTAAGCATTTAGGCAACAATTTTCTGCGCTCACATGGTGCGTCTGATATCATACTTAAGTATTCCGACCTTTTTTTCCATTTTCGGAAACGTCGATTTTTGCCCATTTTTTAAAGTTTGAGAAAAAAAAAATCGGTCGAAATAGACCTTTTTTCGAGCCTTCAAATACAACATTTTAAGCATTTAGGCAACAATTTTCTGCGCTCACATGGTGCGTCTGATATCATACTTAAGTATTCCGACCTTTTTTTCCATTTTCGGACACGTCGATTTTGGGCCATTTTTTTAAGTTTGAGAAAAAAAAATGGGTCGAAATAGACCTTTTTTCGAGCCTTCAAAAAACAACATTTTAAGCATTTAGGCAACAATTTTCTGCGCTCACATGGTGCGTCTGATATCATACTTAAGTATTCCGACCCTTTTTTCCATTTTCGGAAACGTCGATTTTTGCCCATTTTTTAAAGTTTGAGAAAAAAAAATCGGTCGAAATAGACCTTTTTTCGAGCCTTCAAAATACAACATTTTAAGCATTTAGGCAACAATTTTCTGCTCTCACATGGTGCGTCTGATATCATACTTAGGTATTCCGACATTTTTTTCCATTTTCGGAAACGTCGATTTTTGCCCATTTTTTAAAGTTTGAGAAAAAAAAATCGGTCGAAATAGACCTTTTTTCGAGCCTTCAAAATACAACATTTTAAGCATTTAGGCAACAATTTTCTGCGCTCACATGGTGCGTCTGATATCATACTTAAGTATTCCGACCCTTTTTTCCATTTTCGGAAACGTCGATTTTTGCCCATTTTTTAAAGTTTGAGAAAAAAAAATCGGTCGAAATAGACCTTTTTTCGAGCCTTCAAAATACAACATTTTAATCATTTAGGCAACAATTTTCTGCGCTCACATGGTGCGTCTGATATCATACTTAAGTATTCCGACCTTTTTTTCCATTTTCGGAGACGTTGATTTTGGGCCATTTTTTTAAGTTTGAGAAAAAAAAATGGGTCGAAATAGACCTTTTTTCGAGCCTTCAAAAAACAACATTTTAAGCATTTAGGCAACAATTTTCTGCACTCACATGGTGCGTCTGATATCATACTTAAGTATTCCGAACTTTTTTTCCATTTTTGGAAACGTCGATTTTTGCCCATTTTTTAAAGTTTGAGAAAAAAAAATCGGTCGAAATAGACCTTTTTTCGAGCCTTCAAAATACAACATTTTAAGCATTTAGGCAACAATTTTCTGCGCTCACATGGTGCGTCTGATATCATACTTAAGTATTCCGACCCTTTTTCCATTTTCGGAAACGTCGATTTTTGCCCATTTTTTAAAGTTTGAGAAAAAAAAATCGGTCGAAATAGACCTTTTTTCGAGCCTTCAAAAAACAACATTTTAAGCATTTAGGCAACAATTTTCTGCGCTCACATGGTGCGTCTGATATCATACTTAAGTATTCCGACCTTTTTTTCCATTTTCGGACACGTCGATTTTGGGCCATTTTTTAAAGTTTGAGAAAAAAAAATGGGTCGAAATAGACCTTTTTTCGAGCCTTCAAAAAACAACATTTTAAGCATTTAGGCAACAATTTTCTGCGCTCACATGGTGCGTCTGATATCATACTTAAGTATTCCGAACTTTTTTTCCATTTTCGGAAACGTCGATTTTTGCCCATTTTTTAAAGTTTGAGGAAAAAAATCGGTCGAAATAGACCTTTTTTCGAGCCTTCAAAATACAACATTTTAAGCATTTAGGCAACAATTTTCTGCGCTCACATGGTGCGTCTGATATCATACTAAAGTATTCCGACCCTTTTTTCCATTTTCGGAAACGTCGATTTTTGCCCATTTTTTAAAGTTTGAAAAAAATAAATCGGTCGAAATAGACCTTTTTTCGAGCCTTCAAAAAACAACATTTTAAGCATTTAGGCAACAATTTTCTGCGCTCACATGGTGCGTCTGATATCATACTTAAGTATTCCGACCTTTTTTTCCATTTTCGGAAACGTCGATTTTTGCCCATTTTTTAAAGTTTGAGAAAAAAAAATCGGTCGAAATAGACCTTTTTTCGAGCCTTCAAAATACAACATTTTAAGCATTTAGGCAACAATTTTCTGCTCTCACATGGTGCGTCTGATATCATACTTAAGTATTCCGACCTTTTTTTCCATTTTCGGAAACGTCGATTTTTGCCCATTTTTTAAAGTTTGAGAAAAAAAAATCGGTCGAAATAGACCTTTTTTCGAGCCTTCAAAAAACAACATTTTAAGCATTTAGGCAACAATTTTCTGCGCTCACATGGTGCGTCTGATATCATACTTAAGTATTCCGACCTTTTTTTCCATTTTCGGACACGTCGATTTTGGGCCATTTTTTAAAGTTTGAGAAAAAAAAATCGGTCGAAATAGACCTTTTTTCGAGCCTTCAAAAAACAACATTTTAAGCATTTAGGCAACAATTTTCTGCGCTCACATGGTGCGTCTGATATCATACTTAAGTATTCCGACCTTTTTTTCCATTTTCGGAAACGTCGATTTTTGCCCATTTTTTAAAGTTTGAGAAAAAAAAATCGGTCGAAATAGACCTTTTTTCGAGCCTTCAAAATACAACATTTTAAGCATTTAGGCAACAATTTTCTGCGCTCACATGGTGCGTCTGATATCATACTTAAGTATTCCGACCCTTTTTTCCATTTTCGGAAACGTCGATTTTTGCCCATTTTTTAAAGTTTGAGAAAAAAAAATCGGTCGAAATAGACCTTTTTTCGAGCCTTCAAAATACAACATTTTAAGCATTTAGGCAACAATTTTCTGCGCTCACATGGTGCGTCTGATATCATACTTAAGTATTCCGACCCTTTTTTCCATTTTCGGAAACGTCGATTTTTGCCCATTTTTTAAAGTTTGAGAAAAAAAAATCGGTCGAAATAGACCTTTTTTCGAGCCTTCAAAAAACAACATTTTAAGAATTTAGGCAACAATTTTCTGCGCTCACATGGTGCGTCTGATATCATACTTAAGTATTCCGACCTTTTTTTCCATTTTCGGAAACGTCGATTTTTGCCCATTTTTTAAAGTTTGAGAAAAAAAAATCGGTCGAAATAGACCTTTTTTCGAGCCTTCAAAACACAACATTTTAAGCATTTAGGCAACAATTTTCTGCGCTCACATGGTTCGTCTGATATCATACTTAAGTATTCCGACCTTTTTTTCCATTTTCGGACACGTCGATTTTGGGCCATTTTTTTAAGTTTGAGAAAAAAAAATGGGTCGAAATAGACCTTTTTTCGAGCCTTCAAAAAACAACATTTTAAGCATTTAGGCAACAATTTTCTGCGCTCACATGGTGCGTCTGATATCATACTTAAGTATTCCGACCTTTTTTTCCATTTTCGGAAACGTCGATTTTTGCCCATTTTTTAAAGTTTGAGAAAAAAAAATCGGTCGAAATAGACCTTTTTTCGAGCCTTCAAAATACAACATTTTAAGCATTTAGGCAACAATTTTCTGCGCTCACATGGTGCGTCTGATATCATACTTAAGTTTTCCGACCCTTTTTTCCATTTTCGGAAACGTCGATTTTTGCCCATTTTTTAAAGTTTGAGAAAAAAAAATCGGTCGAAATAGAATTTTTTTCGAGCCTTCCAAAAACAACATTTTAAGCATTTAGGCAACAATTTTCTGCGCTCACATGGTGCGTCTGATATCATAATTAAGTATTCCGACCTTTTTTTCCATTTTCGGAAACGCTGATTTTTGCCCATTTTTTAAAGTTTGAGAAAAAAAAAACGGTCGAAATAGACCTTTTTTCGAGCCTTCAAAAAACAACATTTTAAGCAATTAGGGAACAATTTTCTGCTCTCACATGGTGCGTCTGATATCATACTTAAGTATTCCGACCTTTTTTTCCATTTTCGGAAACGTCGATTTTTGCCCATTTTTTAAAGTTTGAGAAAAAAAAATCGGTCGAAATAGAATTTTTTTCGAGCCTTCCAAAAACAACATTTTAAGCATTTAGGCAACAATTTTCTGCGCTCACATGGTGCGTCTGATATCATAATTAAGTATTCCGACCTTTTTTTCCATTTTCGGAAACGCTGATTTTTGCCCATTTTTTAAAGTTTGAGAAAAAAAAAACGGTCGAAATAGACCTTTTTTCGAGCCTTCAAAAAACAACATTTTAAGCAATTAGGGAACAATTTTCTGCTCTCACATGGTGCGTCTGATATCATACTTAAGTATTCCGACCTTTTTTTCCATTTTCGGAAACGTCGATTTTTGCCCATTTTTTAAAGTTTGAGAAAAAAAAATCGGTCGAAATAGACCTTTTTTCGAGCCTTCAAAATACAACATTTTAAGCATTTAGGCAACAATTTTCTGCGCTCACATGGTGCGTCTGATATCATACTTAAGTATTCCGACCCTTTTTTCCATTTTCGGAAACGTCGATTTTTGCCCATTTTTTAAAGTTTGAGAAAAAAAAATCGGTCGAAATAGACCTTTTTTCGAGCCTTCAAAAAACAACATTTTAAGCATTTAGGCAACAATTTTCTGCGCTCACATGGTGCGTCTGATATCATACTTAAGTATTCCGACCCTTTTTTCCATTTTCGGACACGTCGATTTTTGCCCATTTTTTAAAGTTTGAGAAAAAAAAATCGGTGGAAATAGACCTTTTTTCGAGCCTTCCAAAAACAACATTTTAAGCATTTAGGCAACAATTTTCTGCGCTCACATGTTGCGTCTGATATCATACTTAAGTATTCCAACCTTTTTTCCATTTTCGGACACGTCGATTTTTGCCCATTTTTTAAAGTTTGAGAAAAAAAAAACGGTCGAAATAGACCTTTTTTCGAGCCTTCAAAAAACAACATTTTAAGCATTTAGGCAACAATTTTCTGCACTCACATGGTGCGTCTGATATCATACTTAAGTATTCCGACCCTTTTTTCCATTTTCGGAAACGTCGATTTTTGCCCATTTTTTAAAGTTTGAGAAAAAAAAATCGGTCGAAATAGACCTTTTTTCGAGCCTTCCAAAAACAACATTTTAAGCATTTAGGCAACAATTTTCTGCGCTCACATGTTGCGTCTGATATCATACTTAAGTATTCCAACCTTTTTTTCCATTTTCGGACACGTCGATTTTTGCCCATTTTTTAAAGTTTGAGAAAAAAAAATCGGTCGAAATAGACCTTTTTTCGAGCCTTCAAAAAACAACATTTTAAGCATTTAGGCAACAATTTTCTGCGCTCACATGGTGCGTCTGATATCATACTTAAGTATTCCGACCTTTTTTTCCATTTTCGGACACGTCGATTTTTGCCCATTTTTTAAAGTTTGAGAAAAAAAAATCGGTCGAAATAGACCTTTTTTCGAGCCTTCAAAAAACAACATTTTAAGCATTTAGGCAACAATTTTCTGCGCTCACATGGTGCGTCTGATATCATACTTAAGTATTCCGACCCTTTTTTCCATTTTCGGACACGTCGATTTTTGCCCATTTTTTAAAGTTTGAGAAAAAAAAATCGGTGGAAATAGACCTTTTTTCGAGCCTTCCAAAAACAACATTTTAAGCATTTAGGCAACAATTTTCTGCGCTCACATGTTGCGTCTGATATCATACTTAAGTATTCCAACCTTTTTTCCATTTTCGGACACGTCGATTTTTGCCCATTTTTTAAAGTTTGAGAAAAAAAAAACGGTCGAAATAGACCTTTTTTCGAGCCTTCAAAAAACAACATTTTAAGCATTTAGGCAACAATTTTCTGCACTCACATGGTGCGTCTGATATCATACTTAAGTATTCCGACCCTTTTTTCCATTTTCGGAAACGTCGATTTTTGCCCATTTTTTAAAGTTTGAGAAAAAAAAATCGGTCGAAATAGACCTTTTTTCGAGCCTTCCAAAAACAACATTTTAAGCATTTAGGCAACAATTTTCTGCGCTCACATGTTGCGTCTGATATCATACTTAAGTATTCCAACCTTTTTTTCCATTTTCGGACACGTCGATTTTTGCCCATTTTTTAAAGTTTGAGAAAAAAAAATCGGTCGAAATAGACCTTTTTTCGAGCCTTCAAAAAACAACATTTTAAGCATTTAGGCAACAATTTTCTGCGCTCACATGGTGCGTCTGATATCATACTTAAGTATTCCGACCTTTTTTTCCATTTTCGGACACGTCGATTTTTGCCCATTTTTTAAAGTTTGAGAAAAAAAAAACGGTCGAAATAGACCTTTTTTCGAGCCTTCAAAAAACAACATTTTAAGCATTTAGGCAACAATTTTCTGCGCTCACATGGTGCGTCTGATATCATACTTAAGTATTCCGACCCTTTTTTCCATTTTCGGAAACGTCGATTTTTGCCCATTTTTTAAAGTTTGAGAAAAATTCGGTCGAAATAGACCTTTTTTCGAGCCTTCCAAAAACAACATTTTAAGCATTTAGGCAACAATTTTCTGCGCTCACATGTTGCGTCTGATATCATACTTAAGTATTCCAACCTTTTTTTCCATTTTCGGACACGTCGATTTTTGCCCATTTTTTAAAGTTTGAGAAAAAAAAATAGGTCGAAATAGACCTTTTTTCGAGCCTTCAAAATACAACATTTTAATCATTTAGGCAACAATTTTCTGCGCTCACATGGTGCGTCTGATATCATACTTAAGTATTCCGACCTTTTTTTCCATTTTCGGACACGTCGATTTTTGCCCATTTTTTAAAGTTTGAGAAAAAAAAATAGGTCGAAATAGACCTTTTTTCGAGCCTTCAAAATACAACATTTTAATCATTTAGGCAACAATTTTCTGCGCTCACATGGTGCGTCTGATATCATACTTAAGTATTCCGACCTTTTTTTCCATATTCGGACACGTCGATTTTTGCCCATTTTTTAAAGTTTGAGAAAAAAAAATCGGTCGAAATAGACCTTTTTTCGAGCCTTCAAAAAACAACATTTTAAGCATTTAGGCAACAATTTTCTGCGCTCACATGGTGCGTCTGATATCATACTTAAGTATTCCGACCTTTTTTTCCATTTTCGGACACGTTGATTTTGGGCCATTTTTTTAAGTTTGAGAAAAAAAAATGGGTTGAAATAGACCTTTTTTCGAGCCTTCAAAAAACAACATTTTAAGCATTTAGGCAACAATTTTCTGCGCTCACATGGTGCGTCTGATATCATACTTAAGTATTCCGAACTTTTTTTCCATTTTTGGAAACGTCGATTTTTGCCCATTTTTTAAAGTTTGAGAAAAAAAAATCGGTCGAAATAGACCTTTTTTCGAGCCTTCCAAATACAACATTTTAAGCATTTAGGCAACAATTTTCTGCGCTCACATGGTGCGTCTGATATCATACTTAAGTATTCCGACCCTTTTTTCCATTTTCGGAAACGTCGATTTTTGCCCATTTTTTAAAGTTTGAGAAAAAAAAATCGGTCGAAATAGACCTTTTTTCGAGCCTTCAAAAAACAACATTTTAAGCATTTAGGCAACAATTTTCTGCGCTCACATGGTGCGTCTGATATCATACTTAAGTATTCCGACCTTTTTTTCCATTTTCGGAAACGTCGATTTTTGCCCATTTTTTAAAGTTTGAGAAAAAAAAATCGGTCGAAATAGACCTTTTTTCGAGCCTTCAAAATACAACATTTTAAGCATTTAGGCAACAATTTTCTGCGCTCACATGGTGCGTCTGATATCATACTTAAGTATTCCGACCCTTTTTTCCATTTTCGGAAACGTCGATTTTTGCCCATTTTTTAAAGTTTGAGAAAAAAAAATCGGTCGAAATAGACCTTTTTTCGAGCCTTCAAAATACAACATTTTAAGCATTTAGGCAACAATTTTCTGCGCTCACATGGTGCGTCTGATATCATACTTAAGTATTCCGACCCTTTTTTCCATTTTCGGAAACGTCGATTTTTGCCCATTTTTTAAAGTTTGAGAAAAAAAAATCGGTCGAAATAGACCTTTTTCGAGCCTTCAAAAAACAACATTTTAAGCATTTAGGCAACAATTTTCTGCGCTCACATGTTGCATCTGATATCATACTTAAGTATTCCAACCTTTTTTTCCATTTTCGGACACGTCGATTTTTGCCCATTTTTTAAAGTTTGAGAAAAAAAAATCGGTCGAAATAGACCTTTTTTCGAGCCTTCAAAATACAACATTTTAAGCATTTAGGCAACAATTTTCTGCGCTCACATGGTGCGTCTGATATCATACTTAAGTATTCCGACCCTTTTTTCCATTTTCGGAAACGTCGATTTTTGCCCATTTTTTAAAGTTTGAGAAAAAAAAATCGGTCGAAATAGACCTTTTTTCGAGCCTTCAAAATACAACATTTTAAGCATTTAGGCAACAATTTTCTGCGCTCACATGGTGCGTCTGATATCATACTTAAGTATTCCGACCCTTTTTTCCATTTTCGGAAACGTCGATTTTTGCCCATTTTTTAAAGTTTGAGAAAAAAAAATCGGTCGAAATAGACCTTTTTTCGAGCCTTCAAAAAACAACATTTTAAGAATTTAGGCAACAATTTTCTGCGCTCACATGGTGCGTCTGATATCATACTTAAGTATTCCGACCTTTTTTTCCATTTTCGGAAACGTCGATTTTTGCCCATTTTTTAAAGTTTGAGAAAAAAAAATCGGTCGAAATAGACCTTTTTTCGAGCCTTCAAAAAACAACATTTTAAGCATTTAGGCAACAATTTTCTGCGCTCACATGGTGCGTCTGATATCATACTTAAGTATTCCGAACTTTTTTTCCATTTTTGGAAACGTCGATTTTTGCCCATTTTTTAAAGTTTGAGAAAAAAAAAACGGTCGAAATAGACCTTTTTTCGAGCCTTCAAAAAACAACATTTTAAGCAATTAGGGAACAATTTTCTGCTCTCACATGGTGCGTCTGATATCATACTTAAGTATTCCGACCTTTTTTTCCATTTTCGGAAACGTCGATTTTTGCCCATTTTTTAAAGTTTGAGAAAAAAAAATCGGTCGAAATAGACCTTTTTTCGAGCCTTCAAAATACAACATTTTAAGCATTTAGGCAACAATTTTCTGCGCTCACATGGTGCGTCTGATATCATACTTAAGTATTCCGACCCTTTTTTCCATTTTCGGAAACGTCGATTTTTGCCCATTTTTTAAAGTTTGAGAAAAAAAAATCGGTCGAAATAGACCTTTTTTCGAGCCTTCAAAAAACAACATTTTAAGCATTTAGGCAACAATTTTCTGCGCTCACATGGTGCGTCTGATATCATACTTAAGTATTCCGACCCTTTTTTCCATTTTCGGACACGTCGATTTTTGCCCATTTTTTAAAGTTTGAGAAAAAAAAATCGGTGGAAATAGACCTTTTTTCGAGCCTTCCAAAAACAACATTTTAAGCATTTAGGCAACAATTTTCTGCGCTCACATGTTGCGTCTGATATCATACTTAAGTATTCCAACCTTTTTTCCATTTTCGGACACGTCGATTTTTGCCCATTTTTTAAAGTTTGAGAAAAAAAAAACGGTCGAAATAGACCTTTTTTCGAGCCTTCAAAAAACAACATTTTAAGCATTTAGGCAACAATTTTCTGCACTCACATGGTGCGTCTGATATCATACTTAAGTATTCCGACCCTTTTTTCCATTTTCGGAAACGTCGATTTTTGCCCATTTTTTAAAGTTTGAGAAAAAAAAATCGGTCGAAATAGACCTTTTTTCGAGCCTTCCAAAAACAACATTTTAAGCATTTAGGCAACAATTTTCTGCGCTCACATGTTGCGTCTGATATCATACTTAAGTATTCCAACCTTTTTTTCCATTTTCGGACACGTCGATTTTTGCCCATTTTTTAAAGTTTGAGAAAAAAAAATCGGTCGAAATAGACCTTTTTTCGAGCCTTCAAAAAACAACATTTTAAGCATTTAGGCAACAATTTTCTGCGCTCACATGGTGCGTCTGATATCATACTTAAGTATTCCGACCTTTTTTTCCATTTTCGGACACGTCGATTTTTGCCCATTTTTTAAAGTTTGAGAAAAAAAAATCGGTCGAAATAGACCTTTTTTCGAGCCTTCAAAAAACAACATTTTAAGCATTTAGGCAACAATTTTCTGCGCTCACATGGTGCGTCTGATATCATACTTAAGTATTCCGACCCTTTTTTCCATTTTCGGACACGTCGATTTTTGCCCATTTTTTAAAGTTTGAGAAAAAAAAATCGGTGGAAATAGACCTTTTTTCGAGCCTTCCAAAAACAACATTTTAAGCATTTAGGCAACAATTTTCTGCGCTCACATGTTGCGTCTGATATCATACTTAAGTATTCCAACCTTTTTTCCATTTTCGGACACGTCGATTTTTGCCCATTTTTTAAAGTTTGAGAAAAAAAAAACGGTCGAAATAGACCTTTTTTCGAGCCTTCAAAAAACAACATTTTAAGCATTTAGGCAACAATTTTCTGCACTCACATGGTGCGTCTGATATCATACTTAAGTATTCCGACCCTTTTTTCCATTTTCGGAAACGTCGATTTTTGCCCATTTTTTAAAGTTTGAGAAAAAAAAATCGGTCGAAATAGACCTTTTTTCGAGCCTTCCAAAAACAACATTTTAAGCATTTAGGCAACAATTTTCTGCGCTCACATGTTGCGTCTGATATCATACTTAAGTATTCCAACCTTTTTTTCCATTTTCGGACACGTCGATTTTTGCCCATTTTTTAAAGTTTGAGAAAAAAAAATCGGTCGAAATAGACCTTTTTTCGAGCCTTCAAAAAACAACATTTTAAGCATTTAGGCAACAATTTTCTGCGCTCACATGGTGCGTCTGATATCATACTTAAGTATTCCGACCTTTTTTTCCATTTTCGGACACGTCGATTTTTGCCCATTTTTTAAAGTTTGAGAAAAAAAAAACGGTCGAAATAGACCTTTTTTCGAGCCTTCAAAAAACAACATTTTAAGCATTTAGGCAACAATTTTCTGCGCTCACATGGTGCGTCTGATATCATACTTAAGTATTCCGACCCTTTTTTCCATTTTCGGAAACGTCGATTTTTGCCCATTTTTTAAAGTTTGAGAAAAATTCGGTCGAAATAGACCTTTTTTCGAGCCTTCCAAAAACAACATTTTAAGCATTTAGGCAACAATTTTCTGCGCTCACATGTTGCGTCTGATATCATACTTAAGTATTCCAACCTTTTTTTCCATTTTCGGACACGTCGATTTTTGCCCATTTTTTAAAGTTTGAGAAAAAAAAATAGGTCGAAATAGACCTTTTTTCGAGCCTTCAAAATACAACATTTTAATCATTTAGGCAACAATTTTCTGCGCTCACATGGTGCGTCTGATATCATACTTAAGTATTCCGACCTTTTTTTCCATTTTCGGACACGTCGATTTTTGCCCATTTTTTAAAGTTTGAGAAAAAAAAATAGGTCGAAATAGACCTTTTTTCGAGCCTTCAAAATACAACATTTTAATCATTTAGGCAACAATTTTCTGCGCTCACATGGTGCGTCTGATATCATACTTAAGTATTCCGACCTTTTTTTCCATATTCGGACACGTCGATTTTTGCCCATTTTTTAAAGTTTGAGAAAAAAAAATCGGTCGAAATAGACCTTTTTTCGAGCCTTCAAAAAACAACATTTTAAGCATTTAGGCAACAATTTTCTGCGCTCACATGGTGCGTCTGATATCATACTTAAGTATTCCGACCTTTTTTTCCATTTTCGGACACGTTGATTTTGGGCCATTTTTTTAAGTTTGAGAAAAAAAAATGGGTTGAAATAGACCTTTTTTCGAGCCTTCAAAAAACAACATTTTAAGCATTTAGGCAACAATTTTCTGCGCTCACATGGTGCGTCTGATATCATACTTAAGTATTCCGAACTTTTTTTCCATTTTTGGAAACGTCGATTTTTGCCCATTTTTTAAAGTTTGAGAAAAAAAAATCGGTCGAAATAGACCTTTTTTCGAGCCTTCCAAATACAACATTTTAAGCATTTAGGCAACAATTTTCTGCGCTCACATGGTGCGTCTGATATCATACTTAAGTATTCCGACCCTTTTTTCCATTTTCGGAAACGTCGATTTTTGCCCATTTTTTAAAGTTTGAGAAAAAAAAATCGGTCGAAATAGACCTTTTTTCGAGCCTTCAAAAAACAACATTTTAAGCATTTAGGCAACAATTTTCTGCGCTCACATGGTGCGTCTGATATCATACTTAAGTATTCCGACCTTTTTTTCCATTTTCGGAAACGTCGATTTTTGCCCATTTTTTAAAGTTTGAGAAAAAAAAATCGGTCGAAATAGACCTTTTTTCGAGCCTTCAAAATACAACATTTTAAGCATTTAGGCAACAATTTTCTGCGCTCACATGGTGCGTCTGATATCATACTTAAGTATTCCGACCTTTTTTTCCATTTTCGGAAACGTCGATTTTTGCCCATTTTTTAAAGTTTGAGAAAAAAAAATCGGTCGAAATAGACCTTTTTTCGAGCCTTCAAAATACAACATTTTAAGCATTTAGGCAACAATTTTCTGCGCTCACATGGTGCGTCTGATATCATACTTAAGTATTCCGACCCTTTTTTCCATTTTCGGAAACGTCGATTTTTGCCCATTTTTTAAAGTTTGAGAAAAAAAAATCGGTCGAAATAGACCTTTTTCGAGCCTTCAAAAAACAACATTTTAAGCATTTAGGCAACAATTTTCTGCGCTCACATGTTGCATCTGATATCATACTTAAGTATTCCAACCTTTTTTTCCATTTTCGGACACGTCGATTTTTGCCCATTTTTTAAAGTTTGAGAAAAAAAAATCGGTCGAAATAGACCTTTTTTCGAGCCTTCAAAATACAACATTTTAAGCATTTAGGCAACAATTTTCTGCGCTCACATGGTGCGTCTGATATCATACTTAAGTATTCCGACCCTTTTTTCCATTTTCGGAAACGTCGATTTTTGCCCATTTTTTAAAGTTTGAGAAAAAAAAATCGGTCGAAATAGACCTTTTTTCGAGCCTTCAAAATACAACATTTTAAGCATTTAGGCAACAATTTTCTGCGCTCACATGGTGCGTCTGATATCATACTTAAGTATTCCGACCCTTTTTTCCATTTTCGGAAACGTCGATTTTTGCCCATTTTTTAAAGTTTGAGAAAAAAAAATCGGTCGAAATAGACCTTTTTTCGAGCCTTCAAAAAACAACATTTTAAGAATTTAGGCAACAATTTTCTGCGCTCACATGGTGCGTCTGATATCATACTTAAGTATTCCGACCTTTTTTTCCATTTTCGGAAACGTCGATTTTTGCCCATTTTTTAAAGTTTGAGAAAAAAAAATCGGTCGAAATAGACCTTTTTTCGAGCCTTCAAAAAACAACATTTTAAGCATTTAGGCAACAATTTTCTGCGCTCACATGGTGCGTCTGATATCATACTTAAGTATTCCGAACTTTTTTTCCATTTTTGGAAACGTCGATTTTTGCCCATTTTTTAAAGTTTGAGAAAAAAAAATCGGTCGAAATAGACCTTTTTTCGAGCCTTCAAAATACAACATTTTAAGCATTTAGGCAACAATTTTCTGCGCTCACATGGTGCGTCTGATATCATACTTAAGTATTCCGACCCTTTTTTCCATTTTCGGAAACGTCGATTTTTGCCCATTTTTTAAAGTTTGAGAAAAAAAAATCGGTCGAAATAGACCTTTTTTCGAGCCTTCAAAAAACAACATTTTAAGCATTTAGGCAACAATTTTCTGCGCTCACATGGTGCGTCTGATATCATACTTAAGTATTCCGACCCTTTTTTCCATTTTCGGACACGTCGATTTTTGCCCATTTTTTAAAGTTTGAGAAAAAAAAATCGGTGGAAATAGACCTTTTTTCGAGCCTTCCAAAAACAACATTTTAAGCATTTAGGCAACAATTTTCTGCGCTCACATGTTGCGTCTGATATCATACTTAAGTATTCCAACCTTTTTTCCATTTTCGGACACGTCGATTTTTGCCCATTTTTTAAAGTTTGAGAAAAAAAAAACGGTCGAAATAGACCTTTTTTCGAGCCTTCAAAAAACAACATTTTAAGCATTTAGGCAACAATTTTCTGCACTCACATGGTGCGTCTGATATCATACTTAAGTATTCCGACCCTTTTTTCCATTTTCGGAAACGTCGATTTTTGCCCATTTTTTAAAGTTTGAGAAAAAAAAATCGGTCGAAATAGACCTTTTTTCGAGCCTTCCAAAAACAACATTTTAAGCATTTAGGCAACAATTTTCTGCGCTCACATATTGCGTCTGATATCATACTTAAGTATTCCAACCTTTTTTTCCATTTTCGGACACGTCGATTTTTGCCCATTTTTTAAAGTTTGAGAAAAAAAAATCGGTCGAAATAGACCTTTTTTCGAGCCTTCAAAAAACAACATTTTAAGCATTTAGGCAACAATTTTCTGCGCTCACATGGTGCGTCTGATATCATACTTAAGTATTCCGACCTTTTTTTCCATTTTCGGACACGTCGATTTTTGCCCATTTTTTAAAGTTTGAGAAAAAAAAATCGGTCGAAATAGACCTTTTTTCGAGCCTTCAAAAAACAACATTTTAAGCATTTAGGCAACAATTTTCTGCGCTCACATGGTGCGTCTGATATCATACTTAAGTATTCCGACCCTTTTTTCCATTTTCGGACACGTCGATTTTTGCCCATTTTTTAAAGTTTGAGAAAAAAAAATCGGTGGAAATAGACCTTTTTTCGAGCCTTCCAAAAACAACATTTTAAGCATTTAGGCAACAATTTTCTGCGCTCACATGTTGCGTCTGATATCATACTTAAGTATTCCAACCTTTTTTCCATTTTCGGACACGTCGATTTTTGCCCATTTTTTAAAGTTTGAGAAAAAAAAAACGGTCGAAATAGACCTTTTTTCGAGCCTTCAAAAAACAACATTTTAAGCATTTAGGCAACAATTTTCTGCACTCACATGGTGCGTCTGATATCATACTTAAGTATTCCGACCCTTTTTTCCATTTTCGGAAACGTCGATTTTTGCCCATTTTTTAAAGTTTGAGAAAAAAAAATCGGTCGAAATAGACCTTTTTTCGAGCCTTCCAAAAACAACATTTTAAGCATTTAGGCAACAATTTTCTGCGCTCACATGTTGCGTCTGATATCATACTTAAGTATTCCAACCTTTTTTTCCATTTTCGGACACGTCGATTTTTGCCCATTTTTTAAAGTTTGAGAAAAAAAAATCGGTCGAAATAGACCTTTTTTCGAGCCTTCAAAAAACAACATTTTAAGCATTTAGGCAACAATTTTCTGCGCTCACATGGTGCGTCTGATATCATACTTAAGTATTCCGACCTTTTTTTCCATTTTCGGACACGTCGATTTTTGCCCATTTTTTAAAGTTTGAGAAAAAAAAAACGGTCGAAATAGACCTTTTTTCGAGCCTTCAAAAAACAACATTTTAAGCATTTAGGCAACAATTTTCTGCGCTCACATGGTGCGTCTGATATCATACTTAAGTATTCCGACCCTTTTTTCCATTTTCGGAAACGTCGATTTTTGCCCATTTTTTAAAGTTTGAGAAAAAAAAAACGGTCGAAATAGACCTTTTTTCGAGCCTTCAAAAAACAACATTTTAAGCATTTAGGCAACAATTTTCTGCGCTCACATGGTGCGTCTGATATCATACTTAAGTATTCCGACCCTTTTTTCCATTTTCGGAAACGTCGATTTTTGCCCATTTTTTAAAGTTTGAGAAAAATTCGGTCGAAATAGACCTTTTTTCGAGCCTTCCAAAAACAACATTTTAAGCATTTAGGCAACAATTTTCTGCGCTCACATGTTGCGTCTGATATCATACTTAAGTATTCCAACCTTTTTTTCCATTTTCGGACACGTCGATTTTTGCCCATTTTTTAAAGTTTGAGAAAAAAAAATAGGTCGAAATAGACCTTTTTTCGAGCCTTCAAAATACAACATTTTAATCATTTAGGCAACAATTTTCTGCGCTCACATGGTGCGTCTGATATCATACTTAAGTATTCCGACCTTTTTTTCCATATTCGGACACGTCGATTTTTGCCCATTTTTTAAAGTTTGAGAAAAAAAAATCGGTCGAAATAGACCTTTTTTCGAGCCTTCAAAAAACAACATTTTAAGCATTTAGGCAACAATTTTCTGCGCTCACATGGTGCGTCTGATATCATACTTAAGTATTCCGAGCTTTTTTTCCATTTTCGGACACGTCGATTTTTGCCCATTTTTTAAAGTTTGAGAAAAAAAAAACGGTCGAAATAGACCTTTTTTCGAGCCTTCAAAAAACAACATTTTAAGCATTTAGGCAACAATTTTCTGCGCTCACATGGTGCGTCTGATATCATACTTAAGTATTCCGACCCTTTTTTCCATTTTCGGAAACGTCGATTTTTGCCCATTTTTTAAAGTTTGAGAAAAAAAAATCGGTCGAAATAGACCTTTTTTCGAGTCTTCCAAAAACAACATTTTAAGCATTCAGGCAACAATTTTCTGCGCTCACATGTTGCGTCTGATATCATACTTAAGTATTCCAACCTTTTTTTCCATTTTCGGACATGTCGATTTTTGCCCATTTTTTAAAGTTTGCGAAAAAAAAAAGGTCGAAATAGACCTTTTTTCGAGCCTTCAAAAAACAACATTTTAAGCATTTAGGCAACAATTTTCTGCGCTCACATGTTGCGTCTGATATCATACTTAAGTATTCCGACCTTTTTTTCCATTTTCGGAAACGTCGATTTTTGACCATTTTTTAAAGTTTGAGAAAAAAAAATCGGTCGAAATAGACCTTTTTTCGAGCCTTCAAAAAACAACATTTTAAGCAATTAGGGAACAATTTTCTGTTCTCACATGGTGCGTCTGATATCATACTTAAGTATTCCGACCCTTTTTTCCATTTTCGGAAACGTCGATTTTTGCCCATTTTTTAAAGTTTGAGAAAAAAAAATCGGTCGAAATAGAATTTTTTTCGAGCCTTCCAAAAACAACATTTTAAGCATTTAGGCAACAATTTTCTGCGCTCACATGGTGCGTCTGATATCATAATTAAGTATTCCGACCTTTTTTTCCATTTTCGGAAACGCTGATTTTTGCCCATTTTTTAAAGTTTGAGAAAAAAAAAACGGTCGAAATAGACCTTTTTTCGAGCCTTCAAAAAACAACATTTTAAGCAATTAGGGAACAATTTTCTGCTCTCACATGGTGCGTCTGATATCATACTTAAGTATTCCGACCTTTTTTTCCATTTTCGGAAACGTCGATTTTTGCCCATTTTTTAAAGTTTGAGAAAAAAAAATCGGTCGAAATAGACCTTTTTTCGAGCCTTCAAAATACAACATTTTAAGCATTTAGGCAACAATTTTCTGCGCTCACATGGTGCGTCTGATATCATACTTAAGTATTCCGACCCTTTTTTCCATTTTCGGAAACGTCGATTTTTGCCCATTTTTTAAAGTTTGAGAAAAAAAAATCTGTCGAAATAGACCTTTTTTCGAGCCTTCAAAAAACAACATTTTAAGCATTTAGGCAACAATTTTCTGCGCTCACATGGTGCGTCTGATATCATACTTAAGTATTCCGACCCTTTTTTCCATTTTCGGACACGTCGATTTTTGCCCATTTTTTAAAATTTGAGAAAAAAAAATCGGTGGAAATAGACCTTTTTTCGAGCCTTCCAAAAACAACATTTTAAGCATTTAGGCAACAATTTTCTGCGCTCACATGTTGCGTCTGATATCATACTTAAGTATTCCAACCTTTTTTCCATTTTCGGACACGTCGATTTTTGCCCATTTTTTAAAGTTTGAGAAAAAAAAAACGGTCGAAATAGACCTTTTTTCGAGCCTTCAAAAAACAACATTTTAAGCATTTAGGCAACAATTTTCTGCACTCACATGGTGCGTCTGATATCATACTTAAGTATTCCGACCCTTTTTTCCATTTTCGGAAACGTCGATTTTTGCCCATTTTTTAAAGTTTGAGAAAAAAAAATCGGTCGAAATAGACCTTTTTTCGAGCCTTCCAAAAACAACATTTTAAGCATTTAGGCAACAATTTTCTGCGCTCACATGTTGCGTCTGATATCATACTTAAGTATTCCAACCTTTTTTTCCATTTTCGGACACGTCGATTTTTGCCCATTTTTTAAAGTTTGAGAAAAAAAAATCGGTCGAAATAGACCTTTTTTCGAGCCTTCAAAAAACAACATTTTAAGCATTTAGGCAACAATTTTCTGCGCTCACATGGTGCGTCTGATATCATACTTAAGTATTCCGACCTTTTTTTCCATTTTCGGACACGTCGATTTTTGCCCATTTTTTAAAGTTTGAGAAAAAAAAATCGGTCGAAATAGACCTTTTTTCGAGCCTTCAAAAAACAACATTTTAAGCATTTAGGCAACAATTTTCTGCGCTCACATGGTGCGTCTGATATCATACTTAAGTATTCCGACCCTTTTTTCCATTTTCGGACACGTCGATTTTTGCCCATTTTTTAAAGTTTGAGAAAAAAAAATCGGTGGAAATAGACCTTTTTTCGAGCCTTCCAAAAACAACATTTTAAGCATTTAGGCAACAATTTTCTGCGCTCACATGTTGCGTCTGATATCATACTTAAGTATTCCAACCTTTTTTCCATTTTCGGACACGTCGATTTTTGCCCATTTTTTAAAGTTTGAGAAAAAAAAAACGGTCGAAATAGACCTTTTTTCGAGCCTTCAAAAAACAACATTTTAAGCATTTAGGCAACAATTTTCTGCACTCACATGGTGCGTCTGATATCATACTTAAGTATTCCGACCCTTTTTTCCATTTTCGGAAACGTCGATTTTTGCCCATTTTTTAAAGTTTGAGAAAAAAAAATCGGTCGAAATAGACCTTTTTTCGAGCCTTCCAAAAACAACATTTTAAGCATTTAGGCAACAATTTTCTGCGCTCACATGTTGCGTCTGATATCATACTTAAGTATTCCAACCTTTTTTTCCATTTTCGGACACGTCGATTTTTGCCCATTTTTTAAAGTTTGAGAAAAAAAAATCGGTCGAAATAGACCTTTTTTCGAGCCTTCAAAAAACAACATTTTAAGCATTTAGGCAACAATTTTCTGCGCTCACATGGTGCGTCTGATATCATACTTAAGTATTCCGACCTTTTTTTCCATTTTCGGACACGTCGATTTTTGCCCATTTTTTAAAGTTTGAGAAAAAAAAAACGGTCGAAATAGACCTTTTTTCGAGCCTTCAAAAAACAACATTTTAAGCATTTAGGCAACAATTTTCTGCGCTCACATGGTGCGTCTGATATCATACTTAAGTATTCCGACCCTTTTTTCCATTTTCGGAAACGTCGATTTTTGCCCATTTTTTAAAGTTTGAGAAAAATTCGGTCGAAATAGACCTTTTTTCGAGCCTTCCAAAAACAACATTTTAAGCATTTAGGCAACAATTTTCTGCGCTCACATGTTGCGTCTGATATCATACTTAAGTATTCCAACCTTTTTTTCCATTTTCGGACACGTCGATTTTTGCCCATTTTTTAAAGTTTGAGAAAAAAAAATAGGTCGAAATAGACCTTTTTTCGAGCCTTCAAAATACAACATTTTAATCATTTAGGCAACAATTTTCTGCGCTCACATGGTGCGTCTGATATCATACTTAAGTATTCCGACCTTTTTTTCCATTTTCGGACACGTCGATTTTTGCCCATTTTTTAAAGTTTGAGAAAAAAAAATAGGTCGAAATAGACCTTTTTTCGAGCCTTCAAAATACAACATTTTAATCATTTAGGCAACAATTTTCTGCGCTCACATGGTGCGTCTGATATCATACTTAAGTATTCCGACCTTTTTTTCCATATTCGGACACGTCGATTTTTGCCCATTTTTTAAAGTTTGAGAAAAAAAAATCGGTCGAAATAGACCTTTTTTCGAGCCTTCAAAAAACAACATTTTAAGCATTTAGGCAACAATTTTCTGCGCTCACATGGTGCGTCTGATATCATACTTAAGTATTCCGACCTTTTTTTCCATTTTCGGACACGTTGATTTTGGGCCATTTTTTTAAGTTTGAGAAAAAAAAATGGGTTGAAATAGACCTTTTTTCGAGCCTTCAAAAAACAACATTTTAAGCATTTAGGCAACAATTTTCTGCGCTCACATGGTGCGTCTGATATCATACTTAAGTATTCCGAACTTTTTTTCCATTTTTGGAAACGTCGATTTTTGCCCATTTTTTAAAGTTTGAGAAAAAAAAATCGGTCGAAATAGACCTTTTTTCGAGCCTTCCAAATACAACATTTTAAGCATTTAGGCAACAATTTTCTGCGCTCACATGGTGCGTCTGATATCATACTTAAGTATTCCGACCCTTTTTTCCATTTTCGGAAACGTCGATTTTTGCCCATTTTTTAAAGTTTGAGAAAAAAAAATCGGTCGAAATAGACCTTTTTTCGAGCCTTCAAAAAACAACATTTTAAGCATTTAGGCAACAATTTTCTGCGCTCACATGGTGCGTCTGATATCATACTTAAGTATTCCGACCTTTTTTTCCATTTTCGGAAACGTCGATTTTTGCCCATTTTTTAAAGTTTGAGAAAAAAAAATCGGTCGAAATAGACCTTTTTTCGAGCCTTCAAAATACAACATTTTAAGCATTTAGGCAACAATTTTCTGCGCTCACATGGTGCGTCTGATATCATACTTAAGTATTCCGACCTTTTTTTCCATTTTCGGAAACGTCGATTTTTGCCCATTTTTTAAAGTTTGAGAAAAAAAAATCGGTCGAAATAGACCTTTTTTCGAGCCTTCAAAATACAACATTTTAAGCATTTAGGCAACAATTTTCTGCGCTCACATGGTGCGTCTGATATCATACTTAAGTATTCCGACCCTTTTTTCCATTTTCGGAAACGTCGATTTTTGCCCATTTTTTAAAGTTTGAGAAAAAAAAATCGGTCGAAATAGACCTTTTTCGAGCCTTCAAAAAACAACATTTTAAGCATTTAGGCAACAATTTTCTGCGCTCACATGTTGCATCTGATATCATACTTAAGTATTCCAACCTTTTTTTCCATTTTCGGACACGTCGATTTTTGCCCATTTTTTAAAGTTTGAGAAAAAAAAATCGGTCGAAATAGACCTTTTTTCGAGCCTTCAAAATACAACATTTTAAGCATTTAGGCAACAATTTTCTGCGCTCACATGGTGCGTCTGATATCATACTTAAGTATTCCGACCCTTTTTTCCATTTTCGGAAACGTCGATTTTTGCCCATTTTTTAAAGTTTGAGAAAAAAAAATCGGTCGAAATAGACCTTTTTTCGAGCCTTCAAAATACAACATTTTAAGCATTTAGGCAACAATTTTCTGCGCTCACATGGTGCGTCTGATATCATACTTAAGTATTCCGACCCTTTTTTCCATTTTCGGAAACGTCGATTTTTGCCCATTTTTTAAAGTTTGAGAAAAAAAAATCGGTCGAAATAGACCTTTTTTCGAGCCTTCAAAAAACAACATTTTAAGAATTTAGGCAACAATTTTCTGCGCTCACATGGTGCGTCTGATATCATACTTAAGTATTCCGACCTTTTTTTCCATTTTCGGAAACGTCGATTTTTGCCCATTTTTTAAAGTTTGAGAAAAAAAAATCGGTCGAAATAGACCTTTTTTCGAGCCTTCAAAAAACAACATTTTAAGAATTTAGGCAACAATTTTCTGCGCTCACATGGTGCGTCTGATATCATACTTAAGTATTCCAACCTTTTTTCCATTTTCGGACACGTCGATTTTTGCCCATTTTTTAAAGTTTGAGAAAAAAAAAACGGTCGAAATAGACCTTTTTTCGAGCCTTCAAAAAACAACATTTTAAGCATTTAGGCAACAATTTTCTGCACTCACATGGTGCGTCTGATATCATACTTAAGTATTCCGACCCTTTTTTCCATTTTCGGAAACGTCGATTTTTGCCCATTTTTTAAAGTTTGAGAAAAAAAAATCGGTCGAAATAGACCTTTTTTCGAGCCTTCCAAAAACAACATTTTAAGCATTTAGGCAACAATTTTCTGCGCTCACATGTTGCGTCTGATATCATACTTAAGTATTCCAACCTTTTTTTCCATTTTCGGACACGTCGATTTTTGCCCATTTTTTAAAGTTTGAGAAAAAAAAATCGGTCGAAATAGACCTTTTTTCGAGCCTTCAAAAAACAACATTTTAAGCATTTAGGCAACAATTTTCTGCGCTCACATGGTGCGTCTGATATCATACTTAAGTATTCCGACCTTTTTTTCCATTTTCGGACACGTCGATTTTTGCCCATTTTTTAAAGTTTGAGAAAAAAAAATCGGTCGAAATAGACCTTTTTTCGAGCCTTCAAAAAACAACATTTTAAGCATTTAGGCAACAATTTTCTGCGCTCACATGGTGCGTCTGATATCATACTTAAGTATTCCGACCCTTTTTTCCATTTTCGGACACGTCGATTTTTGCCCATTTTTTAAAGTTTGAGAAAAAAAAATCGGTGGAAATAGACCTTTTTTCGAGCCTTCCAAAAACAACATTTTAAGCATTTAGGCAACAATTTTCTGCGCTCACATGTTGCGTCTGATATCATACTTAAGTATTCCAACCTTTTTTCCATTTTCGGACACGTCGATTTTTGCCCATTTTTTAAAGTTTGAGAAAAAAAAAACGGTCGAAATAGACCTTTTTTCGAGCCTTCAAAAAACAACATTTTAAGCATTTAGGCAACAATTTTCTGCACTCACATGGTGCGTCTGATATCATACTTAAGTATTCCGACCCTTTTTTCCATTTTCGGAAACGTCGATTTTTGCCCATTTTTTAAAGTTTGAGAAAAAAAAATCGGTCGAAATAGACCTTTTTTCGAGCCTTCCAAAAACAACATTTTAAGCATTTAGGCAACAATTTTCTGCGCTCACATGTTGCGTCTGATATCATACTTAAGTATTCCAACCTTTTTTTCCATTTTCGGACACGTCGATTTTTGCCCATTTTTTAAAGTTTGAGAAAAAAAAATCGGTCGAAATAGACCTTTTTTCGAGCCTTCAAAAAACAACATTTTAAGCATTTAGGCAACAATTTTCTGCGCTCACATGGTGCGTCTGATATCATACTTAAGTATTCCGACCTTTTTTTCCATTTTCGGACACGTCGATTTTTGCCCATTTTTTAAAGTTTGAGAAAAAAAAAACGGTCGAAATAGACCTTTTTTCGAGCCTTCAAAAAACAACATTTTAAGCATTTAGGCAACAATTTTCTGCGCTCACATGGTGCGTCTGATATCATACTTAAGTATTCCGACCCTTTTTTCCATTTTCGGAAACGTCGATTTTTGCCCATTTTTTAAAGTTTGAGAAAAATTCGGTCGAAATAGACCTTTTTTCGAGCCTTCCAAAAACAACATTTTAAGCATTTAGGCAACAATTTTCTGCGCTCACATGTTGCGTCTGATATCATACTTAAGTATTCCAACCTTTTTTTCCATTTTCGGACACGTCGATTTTTGCCCATTTTTTAAAGTTTGAGAAAAAAAAAACGGTCGAAATAGACCTTTTTTCGAGCCTTCAAAAAACAACATTTTAAGCATTTAGGCAACAATTTTCTGCGCTCACATGGTGCGTCTGATATCATACTTAAGTATTCCGACCCTTTTTTCCATTTTCGGAAACGTCGATTTTTGCCCATTTTTTAAAGTTTGAGAAAAATTCGGTCGAAATAGACCTTTTTTCGAGCCTTCCAAAAACAACATTTTAAGCATTTAGGCAACAATTTTCTGCGCTCACATGTTGCGTCTGATATCATACTTAAGTATTCCAACCTTTTTTTCCATTTTCGGACACGTCGATTTTTGCCCATTTTTTAAAGTTTGAGAAAAAAAAATAGGTCGAAATAGACCTTTTTTCGAGCCTTCAAAATACAACATTTTAATCATTTAGGCAACAATTTTCTGCGCTCACATGGTGCGTCTGATATCATACTTAAGTATTCCGACCTTTTTTTCCATATTCGGACACGTCGATTTTTGCCCATTTTTTAAAGTTTGAGAAAAAAAAATCGGTCGAAATAGACCTTTTTTCGAGCCTTCAAAAAACAACATTTTAAGCATTTAGGCAACAATTTTCTGCGCTCACATGGTGCGTCTGATATCATACTTAAGTATTCCGACCTTTTTTTCCATTTTCGGACACGTTGATTTTGGGCCATTTTTTTAAGTTTGAGAAAAAAAAATGGGTTGAAATAGACCTTTTTTCGAGCCTTCAAAAAACAACATTTTAAGCATTTAGGCAACAATTTTCTGCGCTCACATGGTGCGTCTGATATCATACTTAAGTATTCCGAACTTTTTTTCCATTTTTGGAAACGTCGATTTTTGCCCATTTTTTAAAGTTTGAGAAAAAAAAATCGGTCGAAATAGACCTTTTTTCGAGCCTTCCAAATACAACATTTTAAGCATTTAGGCAACAATTTTCTGCGCTCACATGGTGCGTCTGATATCATACTTAAGTATTCCGACCCTTTTTTCCATTTTCGGAAACGTCGATTTTTGCCCATTTTTTAAAGTTTGAGAAAAAAAAATCGGTCGAAATAGACCTTTTTTCGAGCCTTCAAAAAACAACATTTTAAGCATTTAGGCAACAATTTTCTGCGCTCACATGGTGCGTCTGATATCATACTTAAGTATTCCGACCTTTTTTTCCATTTTCGGAAACGTCGATTTTTGCCCATTTTTTAAAGTTTGAGAAAAAAAAATCGGTCGAAATAGACCTTTTTTCGAGCCTTCAAAATACAACATTTTAAGCATTTAGGCAACAATTTTCTGCGCTCACATGGTGCGTCTGATATCATACTTAAGTATTCCGACCTTTTTTTCCATTTTCGGAAACGTCGATTTTTGCCCATTTTTTAAAGTTTGAGAAAAAAAAATCGGTCGAAATAGACCTTTTTTCGAGCCTTCAAAATACAACATTTTAAGCATTTAGGCAACAATTTTCTGCGCTCACATGGTGCGTCTGATATCATACTTAAGTATTCCGACCCTTTTTCGGAAACGTCGATTTTTGCCCATTTTTTAAAGTTTGAGAAAAAAAAATCGGTCGAAATAGACCTTTTTCGAGCCTTCAAAAAACAACATTTTAAGCATTTAGGCAACAATTTTCTGCGCTCACATGTTGCATCTGATATCATACTTAAGTATTCCAACCTTTTTTTCCATTTTCGGACACGTCGATTTTTGCCCATTTTTTAAAGTTTGAGAAAAAAAAATCGGTCGAAATAGACCTTTTTTCGAGCCTTCAAAATACAACATTTTAAGCATTTAGGCAACAATTTTCTGCGCTCACATGGTGCGTCTGATATCATACTTAAGTATTCCGACCCTTTTTTCCATTTTCGGAAACGTCGATTTTTGCCCATTTTTTAAAGTTTGAGAAAAAAAAATCGGTCGAAATAGACCTTTTTTCGAGCCTTCAAAATACAACATTTTAAGCATTTAGGCAACAATTTTCTGCGCTCACATGGTGCGTCTGATATCATACTTAAGTATTCCGACCCTTTTTTCCATTTTCGGAAACGTCGATTTTTGCCCATTTTTTAAAGTTTGAGAAAAAAAAATCGGTCGAAATAGACCTTTTTTCGAGCCTTCAAAAAACAACATTTTAAGAATTTAGGCAACAATTTTCTGCGCTCACATGGTGCGTCTGATATCATACTTAAGTATTCCGACCTTTTTTTCCATTTTCGGAAACGTCGATTTTTGCCCATTTTTTAAAGTTTGAGAAAAAAAAATCGGTCGAAATAGACCTTTTTTCGAGCCTTCAAAACACAACATTTTAAGCATTTAGGCAACAATTTTCTGCGCTCACATGGTTCGTCTGATATCATACTTAAGTATTCCGACCTTTTTTTCCATTTTCGGACACGTCGATTTTGGGCCATTTTTTTAAGTTTGAGAAAAAAAAATGGGTCGAAATAGACCTTTTTTCGAGCCTTCAAAAAACAACATTTTAAGCAATTAGGCAACAATTTTCTGCGCTCACATGGTGCGTCTGATATCATACTTAAGTATTCCGAGCTTTTTTTCCATTTTCGGACACGTCGATTTTTGCCCATTTTTTAAAGTTTGAGAAAAAAAAAACGGTCGAAATAGAATTTTTTTCGAGCCTTCCAAAAACAACATTTTAAGCATTTAGGCAACAATTTTCTGCGCTCACATGGTGCGTCTGATATCATAATTAAGTATTCCGACCTTTTTTTCCATTTTCGGAAACGTCGATTTTTGCCCATTTTTTAAAGTTTGAGAAAAAAAAATGGGTCGAAATAGACCTTTTTTCGAGCCTTCAAAATACAACATTTTAAGCATTTAGGCAACAATTTTCTGCGCTCACATGGTGCGTCTGATATCATACTTAAGTATTCCGACCCTTTTTTCCATTTTCGGAAACGTCGATTTTTGCCCATTTTTTAAAGTTTGAGAAAAAAAAATCGGTCGAAATAGACCTTTTTTCGAGCCTTCAAAAAACAACATTTTAAGCATTTAGGCAACAATTTTCTGCGCTCACATGGTGCGTCTGATATCATACTTAAGTATTCCGACCCTTTTTTCCATTTTCGGACACGTCGATTTTTGCCCATTTTTTAAAGTTTGAGAAAAAAAAATCGGTGGAAATAGACCTTTTTTCGAGCCTTCCAAAAACAACATTTTAAGCATTTAGGCAACAATTTTCTGCGCTCACATGTTGCGTCTGATATCATACTTAAGTATTCCAACCTTTTTTCCATTTTCGGACACGTCGATTTTTGCCCATTTTTTAAAGTTTGAGAAAAAAAAAACGGTCGAAATAGACCTTTTTTCGAGCCTTCAAAAAACAACATTTTAAGCATTTAGGCAACAATTTTCTGCACTCACATGGTGCGTCTGATATCATACTTAAGTATTCCGACCCTTTTTTCCATTTTCGGAAACGTCGATTTTTGCCCATTTTTTAAAGTTTGAGAAAAAAAAATCGGTCGAAATAGACCTTTTTTCGAGCCTTCCAAAAACAACATTTTAAGCATTTAGGCAACAATTTTCTGCGCTCACATGTTGCGTCTGATATCATACTTAAGTATTCCAACCTTTTTTTCCATTTTCGGACACGTCGATTTTTGCCCATTTTTTAAAGTTTGAGAAAAAAAAATCGGTCGAAATAGACCTTTTTTCGAGCCTTCAAAAAACAACATTTTAAGCATTTAGGCAACAATTTTCTGCGCTCACATGGTGCGTCTGATATCATACTTAAGTATTCCGACCTTTTTTTCCATTTTCGGACACGTCGATTTTTGCCCATTTTTTAAAGTTTGAGAAAAAAAAATCGGTCGAAATAGACCTTTTTTCGAGCCTTCAAAAAACAACATTTTAAGCATTTAGGCAACAATTTTCTGCGCTCACATGGTGCGTCTGATATCATACTTAAGTATTCCGACCCTTTTTTCCATTTTCGGACACGTCGATTTTTGCCCATTTTTTAAAGTTTGAGAAAAAAAAATCGGTGGAAATAGACCTTTTTTCGAGCCTTCCAAAAACAACATTTTAAGCATTTAGGCAACAATTTTCTGCGCTCACATGTTGCGTCTGATATCATACTTAAGTATTCCAACCTTTTTTCCATTTTCGGACACGTCGATTTTTGCCCATTTTTTAAAGTTTGAGAAAAAAAAAACGGTCGAAATAGACCTTTTTTCGAGCCTTCAAAAAACAACATTTTAAGCATTTAGGCAACAATTTTCTGCACTCACATGGTGCGTCTGATATCATACTTAAGTATTCCGACCCTTTTTTCCATTTTCGGAAACGTCGATTTTTGCCCATTTTTTAAAGTTTGAGAAAAAAAAATCGGTCGAAATAGACCTTTTTTCGAGCCTTCCAAAAACAACATTTTAAGCATTTAGGCAACAATTTTCTGCGCTCACATGTTGCGTCTGATATCATACTTAAGTATTCCAACCTTTTTTTCCATTTTCGGACACGTCGATTTTTGCCCATTTTTTAAAGTTTGAGAAAAAAAAATCGGTCGAAATAGACCTTTTTTCGAGCCTTCAAAAAACAACATTTTAAGCATTTAGGCAACAATTTTCTGCGCTCACATGGTGCGTCTGATATCATACTTAAGTATTCCGACCTTTTTTTCCATTTTCGGACACGTCGATTTTTGCCCATTTTTTAAAGTTTGAGAAAAAAAAAACGGTCGAAATAGACCTTTTTTCGAGCCTTCAAAAAACAACATTTTAAGCATTTAGGCAACAATTTTCTGCGCTCACATGGTGCGTCTGATATCATACTTAAGTATTCCGACCCTTTTTTCCATTTTCGGAAACGTCGATTTTTGCCCATTTTTTAAAGTTTGAGAAAAATGGGTCGAAATAGACCTTTTTTCGAGCCTTCCAAAAACAACATTTTAAGCATTTAGGCAACAATTTTCTGCGCTCACATGTTGCGTCTGATATCATACTTAAGTATTCCAACCTTTTTTTCCATTTTCGGACACGTCGATTTTTGCCCATTTTTTAAAGTTTGAGAAAAAAAAATAGGTCGAAATAGACCTTTTTTCGAGCCTTCAAAATACAACATTTTAATCATTTAGGCAACAATTTTCTGCGCTCACATGGTGCGTCTGATATCATACTTAAGTATTCCGACCTTTTTTTCCATTTTCGGACACGTCGATTTTTGCCCATTTTTTAAAGTTTGAGAAAAAAAAATAGGTCGAAATAGACCTTTTTTCGAGCCTTCAAAATACAACATTTTAATCATTTAGGCAACAATTTTCTGCGCTCACATGGTGCGTCTCATATCATACTTAAGTATTCCGACCTTTTTTTCCATATTCGGACACGTCGATTTTTGCCCATTTTTTAAAGTTTGAGAAAAAAAAATCGGTCGAAATAGACCTTTTTTCGAGCCTTCAAAAAACAACATTTTAAGCATTTAGGCAACAATTTTCTGCGCTCACATGGTGCGTCTGATATCATACTTAAGTATTCCGACCTTTTTTTCCATTTTCGGACACGTTGATTTTGGGCCATTTTTTTAAGTTTGAGAAAAAAAAATGGGTTGAAATAGACCTTTTTTCGAGCCTTCAAAAAACAACATTTTAAGCATTTAGGCAACAATTTTCTGCGCTCACATGGTGCGTCTGATATCATACTTAAGTATTCCGAACTTTTTTTCCATTTTTGGAAACGTCGATTTTTGCCCATTTTTTAAAGTTTGAGAAAAAAAAATCGGTCGAAATAGACCTTTTTTCGAGCCTTCCAAATACAACATTTTAAGCATTTAGGCAACAATTTTCTGCGCTCACATGGTGCGTCTGATATCATACTTAAGTATTCCGACCCTTTTTTCCATTTTCGGAAACGTCGATTTTTGCCCATTTTTTAAAGTTTGAGAAAAAAAAATCGGTCGAAATAGACCTTTTTTCGAGCCTTCAAAAAACAACATTTTAAGCATTTAGGCAACAATTTTCTGCGCTCACATGGTGCGTCTGATATCATACTTAAGTATTCCGACCTTTTTTTCCATTTTCGGAAACGTCGATTTTTGCCCATTTTTTAAAGTTTGAGAAAAAAAAATCGGTCGAAATAGACCTTTTTTCGAGCCTTCAAAATACAACATTTTAAGCATTTAGGCAACAATTTTCTGCGCTCACATGGTGCGTCTGATATCATACTTAAGTATTCCGACCTTTTTTTCCATTTTCGGAAACGTCGATTTTTGCCCATTTTTTAAAGTTTGAGAAAAAAAAATCGGTCGAAATAGACCTTTTTTCGAGCCTTCAAAATACAACATTTTAAGCATTTAGGCAACAATTTTCTGCGCTCACATGGTGCGTCTGATATCATACTTAAGTATTCCGACCCTTTTTTCCATTTTCGGAAACGTCGATTTTTGCCCATTTTTTAAAGTTTGAGAAAAAAAAATCGGTCGAAATAGACCTTTTTCGAGCCTTCAAAAAACAACATTTTAAGCATTTAGGCAACAATTTTCTGCGCTCACATGTTGCATCTGATATCATACTTAAGTATTCCAACCTTTTTTTCCATTTTCGGACACGTCGATTTTTGCCCATTTTTTAAAGTTTGAGAAAAAAAAATCGGTCGAAATAGACCTTTTTTCGAGTCTTCAAAAAACAACATTTTAAGCATTTAGGCAACAATTTTCTGCGCTCACATGGTGCGTCTGATATCATACTTAAGTATTCCGACCTTTTTTACCATTTTCGGACACGTCGATTTTTGCCCATTTTTTAAAGTTTAAGAATAAAAAATCGGTCGAAATAGACCTTTTTTCGAGCCTTCAAAAAACAACATTTTAAGCATTTAGGCAACAATTTTCTGCGCTCACATGGTGCGTCTGATATCATACTTAAGTATTCCGACCTTTTTTTCCATTTTCGGACACGTCGATTTTGAGCCATTTTTTAAAGTTTGAGAAAAAAAAATAGGTCGAAATAGACCTTTTTTCGAGCCTTCAAAATACAACATTTTAATCATTTAGGCAACAATTTTCTGCGCTCACATGGTGCGTCTGATATCATACTTAAGTATTCCGAACTTTTTTTCCATTTTCGGACACGTCGATTTTTGCCCATTTTTTAAAGTTTGAGAAAAAAAAAACGGTCGAAATAGACCTTTTTTCGAGCCTTCAAAAAACAATATTTTAAGCATTTAGGCAACAATTTTCTGCACTCACATGGTGCGTCTGATATCATACTTAAGTATTCCGACCTTTTTTTCCATTTTCGGACACGTCGATTTTGGGCCATTTTTTTAAGTTTGAGAAAAAAAAATGGGTCGAAATAGAACTTTTTTCGAGCCTTCAAAAAACAACATTTTAAGCATTTAGGCAACAATTTTCTGCGCTCACATGGTGCGTCTGATATCATACTTAAGTATTGCGAACTTTTTTTCCATTTTCGGACACGTCGATTTTTGCCCATTTTTTAAAGTTTGAGAAAAAAAAAACGGTCGAAATAGACCTTTTTTCGAGCCTTCAAAAAACAACATTTTAAGCATTTAGGCAACAATTTTCTGCACTCACATGGTGCGTCTGATATCATACTTAAGTATTCCGACCCTTTTTTCCATTTTCGGAAACGTCGATTTTTGCCCATTTTTTAAAGTTTGAGAAAAAAAATCGGTCGAAATAGACCTTTTTTCGAGCCTTCCAAAAACAACATTTTAAGCATTTAGGCAACAATTTTCTGCGCTCACATGTTGCGTCTGATATCATACTTAAATATTCCAACCTTTTTTTCCATTTTCGGACACGTCGATTTTTGCCCATTTTTTAAAGTTTGAGAAAAAAAAATCGGTCGAAATAGACCTTTTTTCGAGTCTTCAAAAAACAACATTTTAAGCATTTAGGCAACAATTTTCTGCGCTCACATGGTGCGTCTGATATCATACTTAAGTATTCCGACCTTTTTTACCATTTTCGGACACGTCGATTTTTGCCCATTTTTTAAAGTTTAAGAATAAAAAATCGGTCGAAATAGACCTTTTTTCGAGCCTTCAAAAAACAACATTTTAAGCATTTAGGCAACAATTTTCTGCGCTCACATGGTGCGTCTGATATCATACTTAAGTATTCCGACCTTTTTTTCCATTTTCGGACACGTCGATTTTGGGCCATTTTTTAAAGTTTGAGAAAAAAAAATAGGTCGAAATAGACCTTTTTTCGAGCCTTCAAAATACAACATTTTAATCATTTAGGCAACAATTTTCTGCGCTCACATGGTGCGTCTGATATCATACTTCAGTATTCCGACCTTTTTTTCCATATTCGGACACGTCGATTTTTGCCCATTTTTTAAAGTTTGAGAAAAAAAAATCGGTCGAAATAGACCTTTTTTCGAGCCTTCAAAAAACATCATTTTAAGCATTTAGGCAACAATTTTCTGCGCTCACATGGTGCGTCTGATATCATACTTAAGTATTCCGACTTTTTTTCCATTTTCGGACACGTTGATTTTTGCCCATTTTTTAAAGTTTGAGAAAAAAAAATAGGTCGAAATAGACCTTTTTTCGAGCCTTCAAAATACAACATTTTAATCATTTAGGCAACAATTTTCTGCGCTCACATGGTGCGTCTGATATCATACTTAAGTATTCCGACCTTTTTTTCCATATTCGGACACGTCGATTTTTGCCCATTTTTTAAAGTTTGAGAAAAAAAAATCGGTCGAAATAGACATTTTTTCGAGCCTTCAAAAAACAACATTTTAAGCATTTAGGCAACAATTTTCTGCGCTCACATGGTGCGTCTGATATCATACTTAAGTATTCCGACCTTTTTTTCCATTTTCGGACACGTCGATTTTTGCCCATTTTTTAAAGTTTGAGAAAAAAAAATGGGTCGAAATAGACCTTTTTTCGAGCCTTCAAAAAACAACATTTTAAGCATTTAGGCAACAATTTTCTGCGCTCACATGGTGCGTCTGATATCATACTTATGTATTCCGACCTTTTTTTCCATTTTCGGAAACGTCGATTTTTGCCCATTTTTTAAAGTTTGAGAAAAAAAAATCGGTCGAAATAGACCTTTTTTCGAGCCTTCAAAAAACAACATTTTAAGCATTTAGGCAACAATTTTCTGCGCTCACATGGTGCGTCTGATATCATACTTAAGTATTCCGACCCTTTTTTCCATTTTCGGAAACGTCGATTTTTGCCCATTTTTTAAAGTTTGAGAAAAAATTCGGTCGAAATAGACCTTTTTTCGAGCCTTCCAAAAACAACATTTTAAGCATTTAGGCAACAATTTTCTGCGCTCACATGTTGCGTCTGATATCATACTTAAGTATTCCAACCTTTTTTTCCATTTTCGGACACGTCGATTTTTGCCCATTTTTTAAAGTTTGAGAAAAAAAAATCGGTCGAAATAGACCTTTTTTCGAGTCTTCAAAAAACCACATTTTAAGCATTTAGGCAACAATTTTCTGCGCTCACATGGTGCGTCTGATATCATACTTAAGTATTCCGACCTTTTTTACCATTTTCGGACACGTCGATTTTTGCCCATTTTTTAAAGTTTAAGAAAAAAAAATCGGTCGAAATAGACCTTTTTTCGAGCCTTCAAAAAACAACATTTTTAGCATTTAGGCAACAATTTTCTGCGCTCACATGGTGCGTCTGATATCATACTTAAGTATTCCGACCTTTTTTTCCATTTTCGGACACGTCGATTTTGGGCCATTTTTTAAAGTTTGAGAAAAAAAAATAGGTCGAAATAGACCTTTTTTCGAGCCTTCAAAATACAACATTTTAATCATTTAGGCAACAATTTTCTGCGCTCACATGGTGCGTCTGATATCATACTTAAGTATTCCGACCTTTTTTTCCATATTCGGACACGTCGATTTTTGCCCATTTTTTAAAGTTTGAGAAAAAAAAATCGGTCGAAATAGACCTTTTTTCGAGCCTTCAAAAAACAACATTTTAAGCATTTAGGCAACAATTTTCTGCGCTCACATGGTGCGTCTGATATCATACTTAAGTATTCTGACCTTTTTTTCCATTTTCGGACACGTCGATTTTTGCCCATTTTTTAAAGTTTGAGAAAAAAAAATCGGTCGAAATAGACCTTTTTTCGAGCCTTCAAAAAACAACATTTTAAGCATTTAGGCAACAATTTTCTGCGCTCACATGGTGCGTCTGATATCATACTTAAGTATTCCGACCTTTTTTTCCATTTTCGGACACGTTGATTTTGGGCCATTTTTTTAAGTTTGAGAAAAAAAAATGGGTCGAAATAGACCTTTTTTCGAGCCTTCAAAAAACAACATTTTAAGCATTTAGGCAACAATTTTCTGCGCTCACATGGTGCGTCTGATATCATACTTAAGTATTCCGAACTTTTTTTCCATTTTTGGAAACGTCGATTTTTGCCCATTTTTTAAAGTTTGAGAAAAAAAAATCGGTCGAAATAGACCTTCTTTCGAGCCTTCCAAATACAACATTTTAAGCATTTAGGCAACAATTTTCTGCGCTCACATGGTGCGTCTGATATCATACTTAAGTATTCCGACCCTTTTTTCCATTTTCGGAAACGTCGATTTTTGCCCATTTTTTAAAGTTTGAGAAAAAAAAATCGGTCGAAATAGACCTTTTTTCGAGCCTTCAAAAAACAACATTTTAAGCATTTAGGCAACAATTTTCTGCGCTCACATGGTGCGTCTGATATCATACTTAATTATTCCGACCTTTTTTTCCATTTTCGGAAACGTCGATTTTTGCCCATTTTTTAAAGTTTGAGAAAAAAAAATCGGTCGAAATAGACCTTTTTTCGAGCCTTCAAAATACAACATTTTAAGCATTTAGGCAACAATTTTCTGCGCTCACATGGTGCGTCTGATATCATACTTAAGTATTCCGACCTTTTTTTCCATTTTCGGAAACGTCGATTTTTGCCCATTTTTTAAAGTTTGAGAAAAAAAAATCGGTCGAAATAGACCTTTATTCGAGCCTTCAAAATACAACATTTTAAGCATTTAGGCAACAATTTTCTGCGCTCACATGGTGCGTCTGATATCATACTTAAGTATTCCGACCTTTTTTTCCATTTTCGGACACGTCGATTTTTGCCCATTTTTTAAAGTTTGAGAAAAAAAAATCGGTCGAAATAGACCTTTTTTCGAGCCTTCCAAATACAACATTTTAAGCATTTAGGCAACAATTTTCTGCGCTCACATGGTGCGTCTGATATCATACTTAAGTATTCCGAACTTTTTTTCCATTTTTGGAAACGTCGATTTTTGCCCATTTTTTAAAGTTTGAGAAAAAAAAATGGGTCGAAATAGACCTTTTTTCGAGCCTTCAAAAAACAACATTTTAAGCATTTAGGCAACAATTTTCTGCGCTCACATGGTGCGTCTGATATCATACTTAAGTATTCCAACCTTTTTTTCCATTTTCGGACACGTCGATTTTGGGCCATTTTTTTAAGTTTGAGAAAAAAAAATGGGTCGAAATAGACCTTTTTTCGAGCCTTCAAAAAACAACATTTTAAGCATTTAGGCAACAATTTTCTGCGCTCACATGGTGCGTCTGATATCATACTTAAGTATTCCGAACTTTTTTTCCATTTTCGGAAACGTCGATTTTTGCCCATTTTTTAAAGTTTGAGAAAAAAAAATCGGTCGAAATAGACCTTTTTTCGAGCCTTCAAAATACAACATTTTAAGCATTTAGGCAACAATTTTCTGCGCTCACATGGTGCGTCTGATATCATACTTAAGTATTCCGACCCTTTTTTCCATTTTCGGAAACGTCGATTTTTGCCCATTTTTTAAAGTTTGAAAAAAAAAAATCGGTCGAAATAGACCTTTTTTCGAGCCTTCAAAAAACAACATTTTAAGCATTTAGGCAACAATTTTCTGCGCTCACATGGTGCGTCTGATATCATACTTAAGTATTCCGACCTTTTTTTCCATTTTCGGACACGTCGATTTTTGCCCATTTTTTAAAGTTTGAGAAAAAAAAATGGGTCGAAATAGACCTTTTTTCGAGCCTTCAAAAAACAACATTTTAAGCATTTAGGCAACAATTTTCTGCGCTCACATGGTGCGTCTGATATCATACTTAAGTATTCCGAACTTTTTTTCCATTTTCGGACACGTCGATTTTTGCCCATTTTCTAAAGTTTGAGAAAAAAAAAACGGTCGAAATAGACCTTTTTTCGAGCCTTCAAAAAACAACATTTTAAGCATTTAGGCAACAATTTTCTGCACTCACATGGTGCGTCTGATATCATACTTAAGTATTCCGACCCTTTTTTCCATTTTCGGAAACGTCGATTTTTGCCCATTTTTTAAAGTTTGAGAAAAAAAAATCGGTCGAAATAGACCTTTTTTCGAGCCTTCCAAAAACAACATTTTAAGCATTTAGGCAACAATTTTCTGCGCTCACATGTTGCGTCTGATATCATACTTAAGTATTCCAACCTTTTTTTCCATTTTCGGACACGTCGATTTTTGCCCATTTTTTAAAGTTTGAGAAAAAAAAATCGGTCGAAATAGACCTTTTTTCGAGTCTTCAAAAAACAACATTTTAAGCATTTAGGCAACAATTTTCTGCGCTCACATGGTGCGTCTGATATCATACTTAAGTATTCCGACCTTTTTTACCATTTTCGGACACGTCGATTTTTGCCCATTTTTTAAAGTTTAAGAATAAAAAATCGGTCGAAATAGACCTTTTTTCGAGCCTTCAAAAAACAACATTTTAAGCATTTAGGCAACAATTTTCTGCGCTCACATGGTGCGTCTGATATCATACTTAAGTATTCCGACCTTTTTTTCCATTTTCGGACACGTCGATTTTGGGCCATTTTTTAAAGTTTGAGAAAAAAAAATAGGTCGAAATAGACCTTTTTTCGAGCCTTCAAAATACAACATTTTAATCATTTAGGCAACAATTTTCTGCGCTCACATGGTGCGTCTGATATCATACTTAAGTATTCCGACCTTTTTTTCCATATTCGGACACGTCGATTTTTGCCCATTTTTTAAAGTTTGAGAAAAAAAAATCGGTCGAAATAGACCTTTTTTCGAGCCTTCAAAAAACAACATTTTAAGCATTTAGGCAACAATTTTCTGCGCTCACATGGTGCGTCTGATATCATACTTAAGTATTCCGACCTTTTTTTCCATTTTCGGACACGTTGATTTTTGCCCATTTTTTAAAGTTTGAGAAAAAAAAATAGGTCGAAATAGACCTTTTTTCGAGCCTTCAAAATACAACATTTTAAGCATTTAGGCAACAATTTTCTGCGCTCACATGGTGCGTCTGATATCATACTTAAGTATTCCGACCTTTTTTTCCATTTTCGGAAACGTCGATTTTTGCCCATTTTTTAAAGTTTGAGAAAAAAAAATCGGTCGAAATAGACCTTTTTTCGAGCCTTCAAAATACAACATTTTAAGCATTTAGGCAACAATTTTCTGCGCTCACATGGTGCGTCTGATATCATACTTAAGTATTCCAACCTTTTTTTCCATTTTCGGACACGTCGATTTTGGGCCATTTTTTTAAGTTTGAGAAAAAAAAATGGGTCGAAATAGACCTTTTTTCGAGCCTTCAAAAAACAACATTTTAAGCATTTAGGCAACAATTTTCTGCGCTCACATGGTGCGTCTGATATCATACTTAAGTATTCCGAACTTTTTTTCCATTTTCGGAAACGTCGATTTTTGCCCATTTTTTAAAGTTTGAGAAAAAAAAATCGGTCGAAATAGACCTTTTTTCGAGCCTTCAAAAAACAACATTTTAAGCATTTAGGCAACAATTTTCTGCGCTCACATGGTGCGTCTGATATCATACTTAAGTATTCCGACCTTTTTTTCCATTTTCGGACACGTCGATTTTTGCCCATTTTTTAAAGTTTGAGAAAAAAAAAACGGTCGAAATAGACCTTTTTTCGAGCCTTCAAAAAACAACATTTTAAGCATTTAGGCAACAATTTTCTGCACTCACATGGTGCGTCTGATATCATACTTCAGTATTCCGACCTTTTTTTCCATTTTCGGACACGTCGATTTTGGGCCATTTTTTTAAGTTTGAGAAAAAAAAATGGGTCGAAATAGAACTTTTTTCGAGCCTTCAAAAAACAACATTTTAAGCATTTAGGCAACAATTTTCTGCGCTCACATGTTGCGTCTGATATCATACTTAAGTATTCCAACCTTTTTTTCCATTTTCGGACACGTCGATTTTTGCCCATTTTTTAAAGTTTGAGAAAAAAAAATCGGTCGAAATAGACCTTTTTTCGAGTCTTCAAAAAACAACATTTTAAGCATTTAGGCAACAATTTTCTGCGCTCACATGGTGCGTCTGATATCATACTTAAGTATTCCGACCTTTTTTACCATTTTCGGACACGTCGATTTTTGCCCATTTTTTAAAGTTTAAGAATAAAAAATCGGTCGAAATAGACCTTTTTTCGAGCCTTCAAAAAACAACATTTTAAGCATTTAGGCAACAATTTTCTGCGCTCACATGGTGCGTCTGATATCATACTTAAGTATTCCGAACTTTTTTTCCATATTCGGACACGTCGATTTTTGCCCATTTTTTAAAGTTTGAGAAAAAAAAATCGGTCGAAATAGACCTTTTTTCGAGCCTTCAAAAAACAACATTTTAAGCATTTAGGCAACAATTTTCTGCGCTCACATGGTGCGTCTGATATCATACTTAAGTATTCCGACCCTTTTTTCCATTTTCGGAAACGTCGATTTTTGCCCATTTTTTAAAGTTTGAGAAAAAATTCGGTCGAAATAGACCTTTTTTCGAGCCTTCCAAAAACAACATTTTAAGCATTTAGGCAACAATTTTCTGCGCTCACATGTTGCGTCTTATATCATACTTATGTATTCCAACCTTTTTTTCCATTTTCGGACACGTCGATTTTTGCCCATTTTTTAAAGTTTGAGAAAAAAAAATCGGTCGAAATAGACCTTTTTTCGAGTCTTCAAAAAACCACATTTTAAGCATTTAGGCAACAATTTTCTGCGCTCACATGGTGCGTCTGATATCATACTTAAGTATTCCGACCTTTTTTACCATTTTCGGACACGTCGATTTTTGCCCATTTTTTAAAGTTTGAGAAAAAAAAATCGGTCGAAATAGACCTTTTTTCGAGCCTTCAAAAAACAACATTTTAAGCATTTAGGCAACAATTTTCTGCGCTCACATGGTGCGTCTGATATCATACTTAAGTATTCCGACCCTTTTTTCCATTTTCGGAAACGTCGATTTTTGCCCATTTTTTAAAGTTTGAGAAAAAATTCGGTCGAAATAGACCTTTTTTCGAGCCTTCCAAAAACAACATTTTAAGCATTTAGGCAACAATTTTCTGCGCTCACATGTTGCGTCTTATATCATACTTATGTATTCCAACCTTTTTTTCCATTTTCGGACACGTCGATTTTTGCCCATTTTTTAAAGTTTGAGAAAAAAAAATCGGTCGAAATAGACCTTTTTTCGAGTCTTCAAAAAACCACATTTTAAGCATTTAGGCAACAATTTTCTGCGCTCACATGGTGCGTCTGATATCATACTTAAGTATTCCGACCTTTTTTACCATTTTCGGACACGTCGATTTTTGCCCATTTTTTAAAGTTTGAGAAAAAAAAATCGGTCGAAATAGACCTTTTTTCGAGCCTTCAAAAAACAACATTTTAAGCATTTAGGCAACAATTTTCTGCGCTCACATGGTGCGTCTGATATCATACTTAAGTATTCTGACCCTTTTTTCCATTTTCGGAAACGTCGATTTTTGCCCATTTTTTAAAGTTTGAGAAAAAATTCGGTCGAAATAGACCTTTTTTCGAGCCTTCCAAAAACAACATTTTAAGCATTTAGGCAACAATTTTCTGCGCTCACATGTTGCGTCTTATATCGTACTTATGTATTCCAACCTTTTTTTCCATTTTCGGACACGTCGATTTTTGCCCATTTTTTAAAGTTTGAGAAAAAAAAATCGGTCGAAATAGACCTTTTTTCGAGTCTTCAAAAAACCACATTTTAAGCATTTAGGCAACAATTTTCTGCGCTCACATGGTGCGTCTGATATCATACTTAAGTATTCCGACCTTTTTTACCATTTTCGGACACGTCGATTTTTTCCCATTTTTTAAAGTTTAAGAAAAAAAAATCGGTCGAAATAGACCTTTTTTCGAGCCTTCAAAAAACAACATTTTAAGCATTTAGGCAACAATTTTCTGCGCTCACATGGTGCGTCTGATATCATACTTAAGTATTCCGACCTTTTTTTCCATTTTCGGACACGTCGATTTTGGGCCATTTTTTAAAGTTTGAGAAAAAAAAATAGGTCGAAATAGACCTTTTTTCGAGCCTTCAAAATACAACATTTTAATCATTTAGGCAACAATTTTCTGCGCTCACATGGTGCGTCTGATATCATACTTAAGTATTCCGACCTTTTTTTCCATATTCGGACACGTCGATTTTTGCCCATTTTTTAAAGCTTGAGAAAAAAAAATCGGTCGAAATAGACCTTTTTTCGAGCCTTCAGAAAACAACATTTTAAGCATTTAGGCAACAATTTTCTGCGCTCACATGGTGCGTCTGATATCATACTTAAGTATTCCGACCTTTTTTTCCATTTTCGGACACGTCGATTTTTGCCCATTTTTTAAAGTTTGAGAAATAAAAATAGGTCGAAATAGACCTTTTTTCGAGCCTTCAAAATACAACATTTTAATCATTTAGGCAACAATTTTCTGCGCTCACATGGTGCGTCTGATATCATACTTAAGTATTCCGACCTTTTTTTCCATATTCGGACACGTCGATTTTTGCCCATTTTTTAAAGTTTGAGAAAAAAAAATCGGTCGAAATAGACCTTTTTTCGAGCCTTCAAAAAACAACATTTTAAGCATTTAGGCAACAATTTTCTGCGCTCACATGGTGCGTCTGATATCATACTTAAGTATTCTGACCTTTTTTTCCATTTTCGGACACGTCGATTTTTGCCCATTTTTTAAAGTTTGAGAAAAAAAAATCGGTCGAAATAGACCTTTTTTCGAGCCTTCAAAAAACAACATTTTAAGCATTTAGGCAACAATTTTCTGCGCTCACATGGTGCGTCTGATATCATACTTAAGTATTCTGACCTTTTTTTCCATTTTCGGACACGTCGATTTTTGCCCATTTTTTAAAGTTTGAGAAAAAAAATAGGTCGAAATAGACCTTTTTTCGAGCCTTCAAAAAACAACATTTTAAGCATTTAGGCAACAATTTTCTGCGCTCACATGGTGCGTCTGATATCATACTTAAGTATTCCAACCTTTTTTTCCATTTTCGGACACGTTGATTTTGGGCCATTTTTTTAAGTTTGAGAAAAAAAAATGGGTCGAAATAGACCTTTTTTCGAGCCTTCAAAAAACAACATTTTAAGCATTTAGGCAACAATTTTCTGCGCTCACATGGTGCGTCTGATATCATACTTAAGTATTCCGAACTTTTTTTCCATTTTTGGAAACGTCGATTTTTGCCCATTTTTTAAAGTTTGAGAAAAAAAAATCGGTCGAAATAGACCTTTTTTCGAGCCTTCCAAATACAACATTTTAAGCATTTAGGCAACAATTTTCTGCGCTCACATGGTGCGTCTGATATCATACTTAAGTATTCCGACCTTTTTTTCCATTTTCGGAAACGTCGATTTTTGCCCATTTTTTAAAGTTTGAGAAAAAAAAATCGGTCGAAATAGACCTTTTTTCGAGCCTTCAAAATACAACATTTTAAGCATTTAGGCAACAATTTTCTGCGCTCACATGGTGCGTCTGATATCATACTTAAGTATTCCAACCTTTTTTTCCATTTTCGGACACGTCGATTTTGGGCCATTTTTTTAAGTTTGAGAAAAAAAAATGGGTCGAAATAGACCTTTTTTCGAGCCTTCAAAAAACAACATTTTAAGCATTTAGGCAACAATTTTCTGCGCTCACATGGTGCGTCTGATATCATACTTAAGTATTCCGAACTTTTTTTCCATTTTCGGAAACGTCGATTTTTGCCCATTTTTTAAAGTTTGAGAAAAAAAAATCGGTCGAAATAGACCTTTTTTCGAGCCTTCAAAATACAACATTTTAAGCATTTAGGCAACAATTTTCTGCGCTCACATGGTGCGTCTGATATCATACTTAAGTATTCCGACCCTTTTTTCCATTTTCGGAAACGTCGATTTTTGCCCATTTTTTAAAGTTTGAAAAAAAAAAATCGGTCGAAATAGACCTTTTTTCGAGCCTTCAAAAAACAACATTTTAAGCATTTAGGCAACAATTTTCTGCGCTCACATGGTGCGTCTGATATCATACTTAAGTATTCCGACCTTTTTTTCCATTTTCGGAAACGTCGATTTTTGCCCATTTTTTAAAGTTTGAGAAAAAAAAATCAGTCGAAATAGACCTTTTTTCGAGCCTTCAAAATACAACATTTTAAGCATTTAGGCAACAATTTTCTGCGCTCACATGGTGCGTCTGATATCATACTTAAGTATTCCGACCTTTTTTTCCATTTTCGGAAACGTCGATGCCCATTTTTTAAAGTTTGAGAAAAAAAATCGGTCGAAATAGACCTTTTTTCGAGCCTTCAAAATACAACATTTTAAGCATTTAGGCAACAATTTTCTGCGCTCACATGGTGCGTCTGATATCATACTTAAGTATTCCGACCCTTTTTTCCATTTTCGGAAACGTCGATTTTTGCCCATTTTTTAAAGTTTGAGAAAAAAAAATCGGTCGAAATAGACCTATTTTCGAGCCTTCAAAAAACAACATTTTAAGCATTTAGGCAACAATTTTCTGCGCTCACATGGTGCGTCTGATATCATACTTAAGTATTCCGACCTTCTTTTCCATTTTCGGAAACGTCGATTTTTGCCCATTTTTTAAAGTTTGAGAAAAAAAAATCGGTCGAAATAGACCTTTTTTCGAGCCTTCAAAATACAACATTTTAAGCATTTAGGCAACAATTGTCTGCGCTCACATGGTGCGTCTGATATCATACTTAAGTATTCCGACCTTTTTTTCCATTTTCGGACACGTCGATTTTGGGCCATTTTTTTAAGTTTGAGAAAAAAAAATGGGTCGAAATAGAACTTTTTTCGAGCCTTCAAAAAACAACATTTTAAGCATTTAGGCAACAATTTTCTGCGCTCACATGGTGCGTCTGATATCATACTTAAGTATTCCGAACTTTTTTTCCATTTTCGGACACGTCGATTTTTGCCCATTTTTTAAAGTTTGAGAAAAAAAAATCGGTCGAAATAGACCTTTTTTCGAGCCTTCAAAAAACAACATTTTAAGCATTTAGGCAACAATTTTCTGCGCTCACATGGTGCGTCTGATATCATACTTAAGTATTCCGACCTTCTTTTCCATTTTCGGAAACGTCGATTTTTGCCCATTTTTTAAAGTTTGAGAAAAAAAAATCGGTCGAAATAGACCTTTTTTCGAGCCTTCAAAATACAACATTTTAAGCATTTAGGCAACAATTTTCTGCGCTCACATGGTGCGTCTGATATCATACTTAAGTATTCCGAACTTTTTTTCCATTTTCGGACACGTCGATTTTTGCCCATTTTTTAAAGTTTGAGAAAAAAAAAACGGTCGAAATAGACCTTTTTTCGAGCCTTCAAAAAACAACATTTTAAGCATTTAGGCAACAATTTTCTGCACTCACATGGTGCGTCTGATATCATACTTAAGTATTCCGAACCTTTTTTCCATTTTCGGAAACGTCGATTTTTGCCCATTTTTTAAAGTTTGAGAAAAAAAAATCGGTCGAAATAGACCTTTTTTCGAGCCTTCAAAAAACAACATTTTAAGCATTTAGGCAACAATTTTCTGCGCTCACATGGTGCGTCTGATATCATACTTAAGTATTCCGACCTTTTTTTCCATTTTCGGAAACGTCGATTTTTGCCCATTTTTTAAAGTTTGAGAAAAAAAAATCGGTCGAAATAGACCTTTTTTCGAGCCTTCAAAAAAAAACATTTTAAGCATTTAGGCAACAATTTTCTGCGCTCACATGGTGCGTCTGATATCATACTTAAGTATTCCGAACTTTTTTTCCATTTTCGGAAACGTCGATTTTTGCCCATTTTTTAAAGTTTGAAAAAAAAAAATCGGTCGAAATAGACCTTTTTTCGAGCCTTCAAAAAACAACATTTTAAGCATTTAGGCAACAATTTTCTGCGCTCACATGGTGCGTCTGATATCATACTTAAGTATTCCGACCTTTTTTTCCATTTTCGGAAACGTCGATTTTTGCCCATTTTTTAAAGTTTGAGAAAAAAAAATCAGTCGAAATAGACCTTTTTTCGAGCCTTCAAAATACAACATTTTAAGCATTTAGGCAACAATTTTCTGCGCTCACATGGTGCGTCTGATATCATACTTAAGTATTCCGACCCTTTTTTCCATTTTCGGAAACGTCGATTTTTGCCCATTTTTTAAAGTTTGAGAAAAAAAAATCGGTCGAAATAGACCTTTTTTCGAGCCTTCAAAAAACAACATTTTAAGCATTTAGGCAACAATTTTCTGCGCTCACATGGTGCGTCTGATATCATACTTAAGTATTCCGAACTTTTTTTCCATTTTCGGACACGTCGATTTTTGCCCATTTTTTAAAGTTTGAGAAAAAAAAACGGTCGAAATAGACCTTTTTTCGAGCCTTCAAAAAACAACATTTTAAGCATTTAGGCAACAATTTTCTGCACTCACATGATGCGTCTGATATCATACTTAAGTATTCCGACCTTTTTTTTCCATTTTCGGACACGTCGATTTTGAGCCATTTTTTTAAGTTTGAGAAAAAAAAATGGGTCGAAATAGACCTTTTTTCGAGCCTTCAAAAAACAACATTTTAAGCATTTAGGCAACAATTTTCTGCGCTCACATGGTGCGTCTGATATCATACTTAAGTATTCCGAACTTTTTTTCCATTTTCGGACACGTCGATTTTTGCCCATTTTTTAAAGTTTGAGAAAAAAAAAACGGTCGAAATAGACCTTTTTTCGAGCCTTCAAAAAACAACATTTTAAGCATTTAGGCAACAATTTTCTGCACTCACATGGTGCGTCTGATATCATACTTAAGTATTCCGACCCTTTTTTCCATTTTCGGAAACGTCGATTTTTGCCCATTTTTTAAAGTTTGAGAAAAAAAAATCGGTCGAAATAGACCTTTTTTCGAGCCTTCAAAAAACAACATTTTAAGCATTTAGGCAACAATTTTCTGCGCTCACATGGTGCGTCTGATATCATACTTAAGTATTCCGACCTTTTTTTCCATTTTCGGACACGTCGATTTTGAGCCATTTTTTTAAGTTTGAGAAAAAATAATGGGTCGAAATAGAACTTTTTTCGAGCCTTCAAAAAACAACATTTTAAGCATTTAGGCAACAATTTTCTGCGCTCACATGGTGCGTCTGATATCATACTTAAGTATTCCGACCTTCTTTTCCATTTTCGGAAACGTCGATTTTTGCCCATTTTTTAAAGTTTGAGAAAAAAAAATCGGTCGAAATAGACCTTTTTTCGAGCCTTCAAAATACAACATTTTAAGCATTTAGGCAACAATTGTCTGCGCTCACATGGTGCGTCTGATATCATACTTAAGTATTCCGACCTTTTTTTCCATTTTCGGACACGTCGATTTTGGGCCATTTTTTTAAGTTTGAGAAAAAAAAATGGGTCGAAATAGAACTTTTTTCGAGCCTTCAAAAAACAACATTTTAAGCATTTAGGCAACAATTTTCTGCGCTCACATGGTGCGTCTGATATCATACTTAAGTATTCCGAACTTTTTTTCCATTTTCGGACACGTCGATTTTTGCCCATTTTTTAAAGTTTGAGAAAAAAAAATCGGTCGAAATAGACCTTTTTTCGAGCCTTCAAAAAACAACATTTTAAGCATTTAGGCAACAATTTTCTGCGCTCACATGGTGCGTCTGATATCATACTTAAGTATTCCGACCCTTTTTTCCATTTTCGGAAACGTCGATTTTTGCCCATTTTTTAAAGTTTGAGAAAAAAAAATCGGTCGAAATAGACCTATTTTCGAGCCTTCAAAAAACAACATTTTAAGCATTTAGGCAACAATTTTCTGCGCTCACATGGTGCGTCTGATATCATACTTAAGTATTCCGACCTTCTTTTCCATTTTCGGAAACGTCGATTTTTGCCCATTTTTTAAAGTTTGAGAAAAAAAAATCGGTCGAAATAGACCTTTTTTCGAGCCTTCAAAATACAACATTTTAAGCATTTAGGCAACAATTTTCTGCGCTCACATGGTGCGTCTGATATCATACTTAAGTATTCCGAACTTTTTTTCCATTTTCGGACACGTCGATTTTTGCCCATTTTTTAAAGTTTGAGAAAAAAAAAACGGTCGAAATAGACCTTTTTTCGAGCCTTCAAAAAACAACATTTTAAGCATTTAGGCAACAATTTTCTGCGCTCACATGGTGCGTCTGATATCATACTTAAGTATTCCGACCTTTTTTTCCATTTTCGGAAACGTCGATTTTTGCCCATTTTTTAAAGTTTGAGAAAAAAAAATCGGTCGAAATAGACCTTTTTTCGAGCCTTCAAAAAACAACATTTTAAGCATTTAGGCAACAATTTTCTGCGCTCACATGGTGCGTCTGATATCATACTTAAGTATTCCGAACTTTTTTTCCATTTTCGGAAACGTCGATTTTTGCCCATTTTTTAAAGTTTGAAAAAAAAAAATCGGTCGAAATAGACCTTTTTTCGAGCCTTCAAAAAACAACATTTTAAGCATTTAGGCAACAATTTTCTGCGCTCACATGGTGCGTCTGATATCATACTTAAGTATTCCGACCTTTTTTTCCATTTTCGGAAACGTCGATTTTTGCCCATTTTTTAAAGTTTGAGAAAAAAAAATCGGTCGAAATAGACCTTTTTTCGAGCCTTCAAAATACAACATTTTAAGCATTTAGGCAACAATTTTCTGCGCTCACATGGTGCGTCTGATATCATACTTAAGTATTCCGACCCTTTTTTCCATTTTCGGAAACGTCGATTTTTGCCCATTTTTTAAAGTTTGAGAAAAAAAAATCGGTCGAAATAGACCTTTTTTCGAGCCTTCAAAAAACAACATTTTAAGCATTTAGGCAACAATTTTCTGCGCTCACATGGTGCGTCTGATATCATACTTAAGTATTCCGAACTTTTTTTCCATTTTCGGACACGTCGATTTTTGCCCATTTTTTAAAGTTTGAGAAAAAAAAACGGTCGAAATAGACCTTTTTTCGAGCCTTCAAAAAACAACATTTTAAGCATTTAGGCAACAATTTTCTGCACTCACATGATGCGTCTGATATCATACTTAAGTATTCCGACCTTTTTTTTCCATTTTCGGACACGTCGATTTTGAGCCATTTTTTTAAGTTTGAGAAAAAAAAATGGGTCGAAATAGACCTTTTTTCGAGCCTTCAAAAAACAACATTTTAAGCATTTAGGCAACAATTTTCTGCGCTCACATGGTGCGTCTGATATCATACTTAAGTATTCCGAACTTTTTTTCCATTTTCGGACACGTCGATTTTTGCCCATTTTTTAAAGTTTGAGAAAAAAAAAACGGTCGAAATAGACCTTTTTTCGAGCCTTCAAAAAACAACATTTTAAGCATTTAGGCAACAATTTTCTGCACTCACATGGTGCGTCTGATATCATACTTAAGTATTCCGACCCTTTTTTCCATTTTCGGAAACGTCGATTTTTGCCCATTTTTTAAAGTTTGAGAAAAAATAATGGGTCGAAATAGAACTTTTTTCGAGCCTTCAAAAAACAACATTTTAAGCATTTAGGCAACAATTTTCTGCGCTCACATGGTGCGTCTGATATCATACTTAAGTATTCCGAACTTTTTTTCCATTTTCGGACACGTCGATTTTTGCCCATTTTTTAAAGTTTGAGAAAAAAAAATCGGTCGAAATAGACCTTTTTTCGAGCCTTCAAAGAACAACATTTTAAGCATTTAGGCAACAATTTTCTGCGCTCACATGGTGCGTCTGATATCATACTTAAGTATTCCAACCTTTTTTTCCATTTTCGGACACGTCGATTTTTGCCCATTTTTTAAAGTTTAAGAATAAAAAATCGGTCGAAATAGACCTTTTTTCGAGCCTTCAAAAAACAACATTTTAAGCATTTAGGCAACAATTTTCTGCGCTCACATGGTGCGTCTGATATCATACTTAAGTATTCCGACCTTTTTTACCATTTTCGGACACGTCGATTTTTGCCCATTTTTTAAAGTTTAAGAATAAAAAATCGGTCGAAATAGACCTTTTTTCGAGCCTTCAAAAAACAACATTTTAAGCATTTAGGCAACAATTTTCTGCGCTCACATGGTGCGTCTGATATCATACTTAAGTATTCCGACCTTTTTTTCCATTTTCGGACACGTCGATTTTTGCCCATTTTTTAAAGTTTAAGAATAAAAAATCGGTCGAAATAGACCTTTTTTCGAGCCTTCAAAAAACAACATTTTAAGCATTTAGGCAACAATTTTCTGCGCTCACATGGTGCGTCTGATATCATACTTAAGTATTCCGACCCTTTTTTCCATTTTCGGAAACGTCGATTTTTGCCCATTTTTTAAAGTTTGAGAAAAAAAAATCGGTCGAAATAGACCTTTTTTCGAGCCTTCAAAAAACAACATTTTAAGCATTTAGGCAACAATTTTCTGCGCTCACATGGTGCGTCTGATATCATACTTAAGTATTCCGACCCTTTTTTCCATTTTCGGAAACGTCGATTTTTGCCCATTTTTTAAAGTTTGAGAAAAAAAAATCGGTCGAAATAGACCTTTTTTCGAGCTTTAAAAAAACAACATTTTAAGCATTTAGGCAACAATTTTCTGCGCTCACATGGTGCGTCTGATATCATACTTAAGTATTCCGACCTTTTTTTCCATTTTCGGACACGTCGATTTTTGCCCATTTTTTAAAGTTTGAGAAAAAAAAATCGGTCGAAATAGACCTTTTTTCGAGCCTTCAAAGAACAACATTTTAAGCATTTAGGCAACAATTTTCTGCGCTCACATGGTGCGTCTGATATCATACTTAAGTATTCCAACCTTTTTTTCCATTTTCGGACACGTCGACTTTGGGCCATTTTTTTAAGTTTGAGAAAAAAAAATAGGTCGAAATAGACCTTTTTTCGAGCTTTAAAAAAACAACATTTTAAGCATTTAGGCAACAATTTTCTGCGCTCACATGGTGCGTCTGATATCATACATAAGTATTCCGACCCTTTTTTCCATTTTCGGAAACGTCGATTTTTGCCCATTTTTTAAAGTTTGAGAAAAAAAAATCGGTCGAAATAGACCTTTTTTCGAGCCTTCAAAAAACAACATTTTAAGCATTTAGGCAACAATTTTCTGCGCTCACATGGTGCGTCTGATATCATACTTAAGTATTCCGACCTTTTTTTCCATTTTCGGACACGTCGATTTTTGCCCATTTTTTAAAGTTTGAGAAAAAAAAATCGGTAGAAATAGACCTTTTTTCGAGCCTTCAAAAAACAACATTTTAAGCATTTAGGCAACAATTTTCTGCGCTCACATGGTGCGTCTGATATCATACTTAAGTATTCCGACCCTTTTTTCCATTTTCGGAAACGTCGATTTTTGCCCATTTTTTAAAGTTTGAGAAAAAAAAATCGGTCGAAATAGACCTTTTTTCGAGCCTTCAAAGAACAACATTTTAAGCATTTAGGCAACAATTTTCTGCGCTCACATGGTGCGTCTGATATCATACTTAAGTATTCCAACCTTTTTTTCCATTTTCGGACACGTCGACTTTGGGCCATTTTTTTAAGTTTGAGAAAAAAAAATAGGTCGAAATAGACCTTTTTTCGAGCTTTAAAAAAACAACATTTTAAGCATTTAGGCAACAATTTTCTGCGCTCACATGGTGCGTCTGATATCATACATAAGTATTCCGACCCTTTTTTCCATTTTCGGAAACGTCGATTTTTGCCCATTTTTTAAAGTTTGAGAAAAAAAAATCGGTCGAAATAGACCTTTTTTCGAGCCTTCAAAAAACAACATTTTAAACAATTAGGCAACAATTCTCTGCGCTCACATGGTGCGTCTGATATCATACTTAAGTATTCCGACCTTTTTTTCCATTTTCGGACACGTCGATTTTTGCCCATTTTTTAAAGTTTGAGAAAAAAAAATCGGTAGAAATAGACCTTTTTTCGAGCCTTCAAAAAACAACATTTTAAGCAGTTAGGCAACAATTTTCTGCACTCACATGGTGCGTCTGATATCATACTTAAGTATTCCAACCTTTTTTTCCATTTTCGGACACGTCGACTTTTTGCCCATTTTTTTAAGTTTGAGAAAAAAAAATAGGTCGAAATAGACCTTTTTTCGAGCTTTCAAAAAACAACATTTTAAGCATTAAGGCAACAATTTTCTGCGCTCACATGGTGCGTCTGATATCATACTTAAGTATTCCGACCCTTTTATCCATTTTCGGAAACGTCGATTTTTGCCCATTTTTTAAAGTTTGAGAAAAAAAAATCGGTCGAAATAGACCTTTTTTCGAGCCTTCAAAAAACAACATTTTAAGCATTTAGGCAACAATTTTCTGCGCTCACATGGTGCGTCTGATATCATACTTAAGTATTCCGACCCTTTTTTCCATTTTCGGAAACGTCGATTTTTGCCCATTTTTTAAAGTTTGAGAAAAAAAAATCGGTAGAAATAGACCTTTTTTCGAGCCTTCAAAAAACAACATTTTAAGCATTTAGGCAACAATTCTCTGCGCTCACATGGTGCGTCTGATATCATACTTAAGTATTCCGACCTTTTTTTCCATTTTCGGACACGTCGATTTTTGCCCATTTTTTTAAGTTTGAGAAAAAAAAATCGGTCGAAATAGACCTTTTTTCGAGCCTTCAAAGAACAACATTTTAAGCATTTAGGCAACAATTTTCTGCGCTCACATGGTGCGTCTGATATCATACTTAAGTATTCCAACCTTTTTTTCCATTTTCGGACACGTCGACTTTGGGCCATTTTTTTAAGTTTGAGAAAAAAAAATAGGTCGAAATAGACCTTTTTTCGAGCTTTAAAAAAACAACATTTTAAGCATTTAGGCAACAATTTTCTGCGCTCACATGGTGCGTCTGATATCATACTTAAGTATTCCGACCCTTTTTTCCATTTTCGGAAACGTCGATTTTTGCCCATTTTTTAAAGTTTGAGAAAAAAAAATCGGTCGAAATAGACCTTTTTTCGAGCCTTCAAAAAACAACATTTTAAGCATTTAGGCAACAATTCTCTGCGCTCACATGGTGCGTCTGATATCATACTTAAGTATTCCGACCTTTTTTTCCATTTTCGGACACGTCGATTTTTGCCCATTTTTTAAAGTTTGAGAAAAAAAAATCGGTCGAAATAGACCTTTTTTCGAGCCTTCAAAGAACAACATTTTAAGCATTTAGGCAACAATTTTCTGCGCTCACATGGTGCGTCTGATATCATACTTAAGTATTCCAACCTTTTTTTCCATTTTCGGACACGTCGACTTTGGGCCATTTTTTTAAGTTTGAGAAAAAAAAATAGGTCGAAATAGACCTTTTTTCGAGCTTTAAAAAAACAACATTTTAAGCATTTAGGCAACAATTTTCTGCGCTCACATGGTGCGTCTGATATCATACATAAGTATTCCGACCCTTTTTTCCATTTTCGGAAACGTCGATTTTTGCCCATTTTTTAAAGTTTGAGAAAAAAAAATCGGTCGAAATAGACCTTTTTTCGAGCCTTCAAAAAACAACATTTTAAGCATTTAGGCAACAATTTTCTGCGCTCACATGGTGCGTCTGATATCATACTTAAGTATTCCGACCTTTTTTTCCATTTTCGGACACGTCGATTTTTGCCCATTTTTTAAAGTTTGAGAAAAAAAAATCGGTAGAAATAGACCTTTTTTCGAGCCTTCAAAAAACAACATTTTAAGCATTTAGGCAACAATTTTCTGCGCTCACATGGTGCGTCTGATATCATACTTAAGTATTCCGACCCTTTTTTCCATTTTCGGAAACGTCGATTTTTGCCCATTTTTTAAAGTTTGAGAAAAAAAAATCGGTCGAAATAGACCTTTTTTCGAGCCTTCAAAGAACAACATTTTAAGCATTTAGGCAACAATTTTCTGCGCTCACATGGTGCGTCTGATATCATACTTAAGTATTCCAACCTTTTTTTCCATTTTCGGACACGTCGACTTTGGGCCATTTTTTTAAGTTTGAGAAAAAAAAATAGGTCGAAATAGACCTTTTTTCGAGCTTTAAAAAAACAACATTTTAAGCATTTAGGCAACAATTTTCTGCGCTCACATGGTGCGTCTGATATCATACATAAGTATTCCGACCCTTTTTTCCATTTTCGGAAACGTCGATTTTTGCCCATTTTTTAAAGTTTGAGAAAAAAAAATCGGTCGAAATAGACCTTTTTTCGAGCCTTCAAAAAACAACATTTTAAACAATTAGGCAACAATTCTCTGCGCTCACATGGTGCGTCTGATATCATACTTAAGTATTCCGACCTTTTTTTCCATTTTCGGACACGTCGATTTTTGCCCATTTTTTAAAGTTTGAGAAAAAAAAATCGGTAGAAATAGACCTTTTTTCGAGCCTTCAAAAAACAACATTTTAAGCAGTTAGGCAACAATTTTCTGCACTCACATGGTGCGTCTGATATCATACTTAAGTATTCCAACCTTTTTTTCCATTTTCGGACACGTCGACTTTTTGCCCATTTTTTTAAGTTTGAGAAAAAAAAATAGGTCGAAATAGACCTTTTTTCGAGCTTTCAAAAAACAACATTTTAAGCATTAAGGCAACAATTTTCTGCGCTCACATGGTGCGTCTGATATCATACTTAAGTATTCCGACCCTTTTATCCATTTTCGGAAACGTCGATTTTTGCCCATTTTTTAAAGTTTGAGAAAAAAAAATCGGTCGAAATAGACCTTTTTTCGAGCCTTCAAAAAACAACATTTTAAGCATTTAGGCAACAATTTTCTGCGCTCACATGGTGCGTCTGATATCATACTTAAGTATTCCGACCCTTTTTTCCATTTTCGGAAACGTCGATTTTTGCCCATTTTTTAAAGTTTGAGAAAAAAAAATCGGTAGAAATAGACCTTTTTTCGAGCCTTCAAAAAACAACATTTTAAGCATTTAGGCAACAATTCTCTGCGCTCACATGGTGCGTCTGATATCATACTTAAGTATTCCGACCTTTTTTTCCATTTTCGGACACGTCGATTTTTGCCCATTTTTTTAAGTTTGAGAAAAAAAAATCGGTCGAAATAGACCTTTTTTCGAGCCTTCAAAGAACAACATTTTAAGCATTTAGGCAACAATTTTCTGCGCTCACATGGTGCGTCTGATATCATACTTAAGTATTCCAACCTTTTTTTCCATTTTCGGACACGTCGACTTTGGGCCATTTTTTTAAGTTTGAGAAAAAAAAATAGGTCGAAATAGACCTTTTTTCGAGCTTTAAAAAAACAACATTTTAAGCATTTAGGCAACAATTTTCTGCGCTCACATGGTGCGTCTGATATCATACTTAAGTATTCCGACCCTTTTTTCCATTTTCGGAAACGTCGATTTTTGCCCATTTTTTAAAGTTTGAGAAAAAAAAATCGGTCGAAATAGACCTTTTTTCGAGCCTTCAAAAAACAACATTTTAAGCATTTAGGCAACAATTCTCTGCGCTCACATGGTGCGTCTGATATCATACTTAAGTATTCCGACCTTTTTTTCCATTTTCGGACACGTCGATTTTTGCCCATTTTTTAAAGTTTGAGAAAAAAAAATCGGTCGAAATAGACCTTTTTTCGAGCCTTCAAAAAACAACATTTTAAGCATTTAGGCAACAATTCTCTGCGCTCACATGGTGCGTCTGATATCATACTTAAGTATTCCGACCTTTTTTTCCATTTTCGGACACGTCGATTTTTGCCCATTTTTTAAAGTTTGAGAAAAAAAAATCGGTAGAAATAGACCTTTTTTCGAGCCTTCAAAAAACAACATTTTAAGCATTTAGGCAACAATTTTCTGCGCTCACATGGTGCGTCTGATATCATACTTAAGTATTCCGACCGTTTTTTCCATTTTCGGAAACGTCGATTTTTGCCCATTTTTTAAAGTTTGAGAAAAAAAAATCGGTCGAAATAGACCTTGTTTCGAGCCTTCAAAAAACAACATTTTAAGCATTTAGGCAACAATTCTCTGCGCTCACATGGTGCGTCTGATATCATACTTAAGTATTCCGACCTTTTTTTCCATTTTCGGACACGTCGATTTTTGCCCATTTTTTAAAGTTTGAGAAAAAAAAATCGGTAGAAATAGACCTTTTTTCGAGCCTTCAAAAAACAACATTTTAAGCATTTAGGCAACAATTCTCTGCGCTCACATGGTGCGTCTGATATCATACTTAAGTATTCCGACCTTTTTTTCCATTTTCGGACACGTCGATTTTTGCCCATTTTTTAAAGTTTGAGAAAAAAAAATCGGTCGAAATAGACCTTTTTTCGAGCCTTCAAAAAACAACATTTTAAGCATTTAGGCAACAATTCTCTGCGCTCACATGGTGCGTCTGATATCATACTTAAGTATTCCGACCTTTTTTTCCATTTTCGGACACGTCGATTTTGGGCCATTTTTTAAAGTTTGAGAAAAAAAAATCGGTAGAAATAGACCTTTTTTCGAGCCTTCAAAAAAAAACATTTTAAGCATTTAGGCAACAATTCTCTGCGCTCACATGGTGCGTCTGATATCATACTTAAGTATTCCGACCTTTTTTTCCATTTTCGGACACGTCGATTTTTGCCCATTTTTTAAAGTTTGAGAAAAAAAAATCGGTAGAAATATACCTTTTTTCGAGCCTTCAAAAAACAACATTTTAAGCATTTAGGCAACAATTTTCTGCGCTCACATGGTGCGTCTGATATCATACTTAAGTATTCCGACCCTTTTTTCCATTTTCGGAAACGTCGATTTTTGCCCATTTTTTATAGTATGAGAAAAAAAAATCGGTCGAAATAGACCTTTTTTCGAGCCTTCAAAAAACAACATTTTAAGCATTTAGGCAACAATTCTCTGCGCTCACATGGTGCGTCTGATATCATACTTAAGTATTCCGACCCTTTTTTCCATTTTCGGAAACGTCGATTTTTGCCCATTTTTTAAAGTTTGAGAAAAAAAAATCGGTCGAAATAGACCTTTTTTCGAGCCTTCAAAAAACAACATTTTAAGCATTTAGGCAACAATTCTCTGCGCTCACATGGTGCGTCTGATATCATACTTAAGTATTCCGACCTTTTTTTCCATTTTCGGACACGTCGATTTTTGCCCATTTTTTAAAGTTTGAGAAAAAAAAATCGGTCGAAATAGACCTTTTTTCGAGCCTTCAAAAAACAACATTTTAAGCATTTAGGCAACAATTCTCTGCGCTCACATGGTGCGTCTGATATCATACTTAAGTATTCCGACCTTTTTTTCCATTTTCGGACACGTTGATTTTTGCCCATTTTTTAAAGTTTGAGAAAAAAAAATCGGTCGAAATAGACCTTTTTTCGAGCCTTCAAAAAACAACATTTTAAGCATTTAGGCAACAATTCTCTGCGCTCACATGGTGCGTCTGATATCATACTTAAGTATTCCGACCTTTTTTTCCATTTTCGGACACGTCGATTTTTGCCCATTTTTTAAAGTTTGAGAAAAAAAAATCGGTAGAAATAGACCTTTTTTCGAGCCTTCAAAAAACAACATTTTAAGCATTTAGGCAACAATTCTCTGCGCTCACATGGTGCGTCTGATATCATACTTAAGTATTCCGACCTTTTTTTCCATTTTCGGACACGTCGATTTTTGCCCATTTTTTAAAGCTTGAGAAAAAAAAATCGGTCGAAATAGACCTTGTTTCGAGCCTTCAAAAAACAACATTTTAAGCATTTAGGCAACAATTTTCTGCGCTCACATGGTGCGTCTGATATCATACTTAAGTATTCCAACCCTTTTTTCCATTTTCGGAAACGTCGATTTTTGCCCATTTTTTAAAGTTTGAGAAAAAAAATCGGTCGAAATAGACCTTTTTTCGAGCCTTCAAAAAACAACATTTTAAGCATTTAGGCAACAATTCTCTGCGCTCACATGGTGCGTCTGATATCATACTTAAGTATTCCGACCTTTTTTTCCATTTTCGGACACGTCGATTTTTGCCCATTTTTTAAAGTTTGAGAAAAAAAAATCGGTAGAAATAGACCTTTTTTCGAGCCTTCAAAAAACAACATTTTAAGCATTTAGGCAACAATTTTCTGCGCTCACATGGTGCGTCTGATATCATACTTAAGTATTCCGACCCTTTTTTCCATTTTCGGAAACGTCGATTTTTGCCCATTTTTTAAAGTTTGAGAAAAAAAAATCGGTCGAAATAGACCTTTTTTCGAGCCTTCAAAAAACAACATTTTAGGCATTTAGGCAACAATTCTCTGCGCTCACATGGTGCGTCTGATATCATACTTAAGTATTCCGACCTTTTTTTCCATTTTCGGACACGTCGATTTTTGCCCATTTTTTAAAGTTTGAGAAAAAAAAATCGGTAGAAATAGACCTTTTTTCGAGCCTTCAAAAAACAACATTTTAAGCATTTAGGCAACAATTTTCTGCGCTCACATGGTGCGTCTGATATCATACTTAAGTATTCCGACCTTTTTTTCCATTTTCGGAAACGTCGATTTTTGCCCATTTTTTAAAGTTTGAGAAAAAAAAATCGGTAGAAATAGACCTTTTTTCGAGCCTTCAAAAAACAACATTTTAAGCATTTAGGCAACAATTTTCTGCGCTCACATGGTGCGTCTGATATCATACTTAAGTATTCCGACCCTTTTTTCCATTTTCGGAAACGTCGATTTTTGCCCATTTTTTAAAGTTTGAGAAAAAAAAATCGGTCGAAATAGACCTTTTTTCGAGCCTTCAAAAAACAACATTTTAAGCATTTAGGCAACAATTCTCTGCGCTCACATGGTGCGTCTGATATCATACTTAAGTATTCCGACCCTTTTTTCCATTTTCGGAAACGTCGATTTTTGCCCATTTTTTAAAGTTTGAGAAAAAAAAATCGGTCGAAATAGACCTTTTTTCGAGCCTTCAAAAAACAACATTTTAAGCATTTAGGCAACAATTCTCTGCGCTCACATGGTGCGTCTGATATCATACTTAAGTATTCCGACCTTTTTTTCCATTTTCGGACACGTCGATTTTTGCCCATTTTTTAAAGTTTGAGAAAAAAAAATCGGTCGAAATAGACCTTGTTTCGAGCCTTCAAAAAACAACATTTTAAGCATTTAGGCAACAATTTTCTGCGCTCACATGGTGCGTCTGATATCATACTTAAGTATTCCAACCCTTTTTTCCATTTTCGGAAACGTCGATTTTTGCCCATTTTTTAAAGTTTGAGAAAAAAAATCGGTCGAAATAGACCTTTTTTCGAGCCTTCAAAAAACAACATTTTAAGCATTTAGGCAACAATTCTCTGCGCTCACATGGTGCGTCTGATATCATACTTAAGTATTCCGACCTTTTTTTCCATTTTCGGACACGTCGATTTTTGCCCATTTTTTAAAGTTTGAGAAAAAAAAATCGGTAGAAATAGACCTTTTTTCGAGCCTTCAAAAAACAACATTTTAAGCATTTAGGCAACAATTTTCTGCGCTCACATGGTGCGTCTGATATCATACTTAAGTATTCCGACCCTTTTTTCCATTTTCGGAAACGTCGATTTTTGCCCATTTTTTAAAGTTTGAGAAAAAAAAATCGGTCGAAATAGACCTTTTTTCGAGCCTTCAAAAAACAACATTTTAGGCATTTAGGCAACAATTCTCTGCGCTCACATGGTGCGTCTGATATCATACTTAAGTATTCCGACCTTTTTTTCCATTTTCGGACACGTCGATTTTTGCCCATTTTTTAAAGTTTGAGAAAAAAAAATCGGTAGAAATAGACCTTTTTTCGAGCCTTCAAAAAACAACATTTTAAGCATTTAGGCAACAATTTTCTGCGCTCACATGGTGCGTCTGATATCATACTTAAGTATTCCGACCTTTTTTTCCATTTTCGGAAACGTCGATTTTTGCCCATTTTTTAAAGTTTGAGAAAAAAAAATCGGTAGAAATAGACCTTTTTTCGAGCCTTCAAAAAACAACATTTTAAGCATTTAGGCAACAATTTTCTGCGCTCACATGGTGCGTCTGATATCATACTTAAGTATTCCGACCCTTTTTTCCATTTTCGGAAACGTCGATTTTTGCCCATTTTTTAAAGTTTGAGAAAAAAAAATCGGTCGAAATAGACCTTTTTTCGAGCCTTCAAAAAACAACATTTTAAGCATTTAGGCAACAATTCTCTGCGCTCACATGGTGCGTCTGATATCATACTTAAGTATTCCGACCTTTTTTTCCATTTTCGGACACGTCGATTTTTGCCCATTTTTTAAAGTTTGAGAAAAAAAAATCGGTCGAAATAGACCTTTTTTCGAGCCTTCAAAAAACAACATTTTAAGCATTTAGGCAACAATTCTCTGCGCTCACATGGTGCGTCTGATATCATACTTAAGTATTCCGACCTTTTTTTCCATTTTCGGACACGTCGATTTTTGCCCATTTTTTAAAGTTTGAGAAAAAAAAATCGGTAGAAATAGACCTTTTTTCGAGCCTTCAAAAAACAACATTTTAAGCATTTAGGCAACAATTTTCTGCGCTCACATGGTGCGTCTGATATCATACTTAAGTATTCCGACCGTTTTTTCCATTTTCGGAAACGTCGATTTTTGCCCATTTTTTAAAGTTTGAGAAAAAAAAATCGGTCGAAATAGACCTTGTTTCGAGCCTTCAAAAAACAACATTTTAAGCATTTAGGCAACAATTCTCTGCGCTCACATGGTGCGTCTGATATCATACTTAAGTATTCCGACCTTTTTTTCCATTTTCGGACACGTCGATTTTTGCCCATTTTTTAAAGTTTGAGAAAAAAAAATCGGTAGAAATAGACCTTTTTTCGAGCCTTCAAAAAACAACATTTTAAGCATTTAGGCAACAATTCTCTGCGCTCACATGGTGCGTCTGATATCATACTTAAGTATTCCGACCTTTTTTTCCATTTTCGGACACGTCGATTTTTGCCCATTTTTTAAAGTTTGAGAAAAAAAAATCGGTCGAAATAGACCTTTTTTCGAGCCTTCAAAAAACAACATTTTAAGCATTTAGGCAACAATTCTCTGCGCTCACATGGTGCGTCTGATATCATACTTAAGTATTCCGACCTTTTTTTCCATTTTCGGACACGTCGATTTTGGGCCATTTTTTAAAGTTTGAGAAAAAAAAATCGGTAGAAATAGACCTTTTTTCGAGCCTTCAAAAAAAAACATTTTAAGCATTTAGGCAACAATTCTCTGCGCTCACATGGTGCGTCTGATATCATACTTAAGTATTCCGACCTTTTTTTCCATTTTCGGACACGTCGATTTTTGCCCATTTTTTAAAGTTTGAGAAAAAAAAATCGGTAGAAATATACCTTTTTTCGAGCCTTCAAAAAACAACATTTTAAGCATTTAGGCAACAATTTTCTGCGCTCACATGGTGCGTCTGATATCATACTTAAGTATTCCGACCCTTTTTTCCATTTTCGGAAACGTCGATTTTTGCCCATTTTTTATAGTATGAGAAAAAAAAATCGGTCGAAATAGACCTTTTTTCGAGCCTTCAAAAAACAACATTTTAAGCATTTAGGCAACAATTCTCTGCGCTCACATGGTGCGTCTGATATCATACTTAAGTATTCCGACCCTTTTTTCCATTTTCGGAAACGTCGATTTTTGCCCATTTTTTAAAGTTTGAGAAAAAAAAATCGGTCGAAATAGACCTTTTTTCGAGCCTTCAAAAAACAACATTTTAAGCATTTAGGCAACAATTCTCTGCGCTCACATGGTGCGTCTGATATCATACTTAAGTATTCCGACCTTTTTTTCCATTTTCGGACACGTCGATTTTTGCCCATTTTTTAAAGTTTGAGAAAAAAAAATCGGTCGAAATAGACCTTTTTTCGAGCCTTCAAAAAACAACATTTTAAGCATTTAGGCAACAATTCTCTGCGCTCACATGGTGCGTCTGATATCATACTTAAGTATTCCGACCTTTTTTTCCATTTTCGGACACGTTGATTTTTGCCCATTTTTTAAAGTTTGAGAAAAAAAAATCGGTCGAAATAGACCTTTTTTCGAGCCTTCAAAAAACAACATTTTAAGCATTTAGGCAACAATTCTCTGCGCTCACATGGTGCGTCTGATATCATACTTAAGTATTCCGACCTTTTTTTCCATTTTCGGACACGTCGATTTTTGCCCATTTTTTAAAGTTTGAGAAAAAAAAATCGGTAGAAATAGACCTTTTTTCGAGCCTTCAAAAAACAACATTTTAAGCATTTAGGCAACAATTCTCTGCGCTCACATGGTGCGTCTGATATCATACTTAAGTATTCCGACCTTTTTTTCCATTTTCGGACACGTCGATTTTTGCCCATTTTTTAAAGCTTGAGAAAAAAAAATCGGTCGAAATAGACCTTGTTTCGAGCCTTCAAAAAACAACATTTTAAGCATTTAGGCAACAATTTTCTGCGCTCACATGGTGCGTCTGATATCATACTTAAGTATTCCAACCCTTTTTTCCATTTTCGGAAACGTCGATTTTTGCCCATTTTTTAAAGTTTGAGAAAAAAAATCGGTCGAAATAGACCTTTTTTCGAGCCTTCAAAAAACAACATTTTAAGCATTTAGGCAACAATTCTCTGCGCTCACATGGTGCGTCTGATATCATACTTAAGTATTCCGACCTTTTTTTCCATTTTCGGACACGTCGATTTTTGCCCATTTTTTAAAGTTTGAGAAAAAAAAATCGGTAGAAATAGACCTTTTTTCGAGCCTTCAAAAAACAACATTTTAAGCATTTAGGCAACAATTTTCTGCGCTCACATGGTGCGTCTGATATCATACTTAAGTATTCCGACCCTTTTTTCCATTTTCGGAAACGTCGATTTTTGCCCATTTTTTAAAGTTTGAGAAAAAAAAATCGGTCGAAATAGACCTTTTTTCGAGCCTTCAAAAAACAACATTTTAGGCATTTAGGCAACAATTCTCTGCGCTCACATGGTGCGTCTGATATCATACTTAAGTATTCCGACCTTTTTTTCCATTTTCGGACACGTCGATTTTTGCCCATTTTTTAAAGTTTGAGAAAAAAAAATCGGTAGAAATAGACCTTTTTTCGAGCCTTCAAAAAACAACATTTTAAGCATTTAGGCAACAATTTTCTGCGCTCACATGGTGCGTCTGATATCATACTTAAGTATTCCGACCTTTTTTTCCATTTTCGGAAACGTCGATTTTTGCCCATTTTTTAAAGTTTGAGAAAAAAAAATCGGTAGAAATAGACCTTTTTTCGAGCCTTCAAAAAACAACATTTTAAGCATTTAGGCAACAATTTTCTGCGCTCACATGGTGCGTCTGATATCATACTTAAGTATTCCGACCCTTTTTTCCATTTTCGGAAACGTCGATTTTTGCCCATTTTTTAAAGTTTGAGAAAAAAAAATCGGTCGAAATAGACCTTTTTTCGAGCCTTCAAAAAACAACATTTTAAGCATTTAGGCAACAATTCTCTGCGCTCACATGGTGCGTCTGATATCATACTTAAGTATTCCGACCCTTTTTTCCATTTTCGGAAACGTCGATTTTTGCCCATTTTTTAAAGTTTGAGAAAAAAAAATCGGTCGAAATAGACCTTTTTTCGAGCCTTCAAAAAACAACATTTTAAGCATTTAGGCAACAATTCTCTGCGCTCACATGGTGCGTCTGATATCATACTTAAGTATTCCGACCTTTTTTTCCATTTTCGGACACGTCGATTTTTGCCCATTTTTTAAAGTTTGAGAAAAAAAAATCGGTCGAAATAGACCTTGTTTCGAGCCTTCAAAAAACAACATTTTAAGCATTTAGGCAACAATTTTCTGCGCTCACATGGTGCGTCTGATATCATACTTAAGTATTCCAACCCTTTTTTCCATTTTCGGAAACGTCGATTTTTGCCCATTTTTTAAAGTTTGAGAAAAAAAATCGGTCGAAATAGACCTTTTTTCGAGCCTTCAAAAAACAACATTTTAAGCATTTAGGCAACAATTCTCTGCGCTCACATGGTGCGTCTGATATCATACTTAAGTATTCCGACCTTTTTTTCCATTTTCGGACACGTCGATTTTTGCCCATTTTTTAAAGTTTGAGAAAAAAAAATCGGTAGAAATAGACCTTTTTTCGAGCCTTCAAAAAACAACATTTTAAGCATTTAGGCAACAATTTTCTGCGCTCACATGGTGCGTCTGATATCATACTTAAGTATTCCGACCCTTTTTTCCATTTTCGGAAACGTCGATTTTTGCCCATTTTTTAAAGTTTGAGAAAAAAAAATCGGTCGAAATAGACCTTTTTTCGAGCCTTCAAAAAACAACATTTTAGGCATTTAGGCAACAATTCTCTGCGCTCACATGGTGCGTCTGATATCATACTTAAGTATTCCGACCTTTTTTTCCATTTTCGGACACGTCGATTTTTGCCCATTTTTTAAAGTTTGAGAAAAAAAAATCGGTAGAAATAGACCTTTTTTCGAGCCTTCAAAAAACAACATTTTAAGCATTTAGGCAACAATTTTCTGCGCTCACATGGTGCGTCTGATATCATACTTAAGTATTCCGACCTTTTTTTCCATTTTCGGAAACGTCGATTTTTGCCCATTTTTTAAAGTTTGAGAAAAAAAAATCGGTAGAAATAGACCTTTTTTCGAGCCTTCAAAAAACAACATTTTAAGCATTTAGGCAACAATTTTCTGCGCTCACATGGTGCGTCTGATATCATACTTAAGTATTCCGACCCTTTTTTCCATTTTCGGAAACGTCGATTTTTGCCCATTTTTTAAAGTTTGAGAAAAAAAAATCGGTCGAAATAGACCTTTTTTCGAGCCTTCAAAAAACAACATTTTAAGCATTTAGGCAACAATTCTCTGCGCTCACATGGTGCGTCTGATATCATACTTAAGTATTCCGACCCTTTTTTCCATTTTCGGAAACGTCGATTTTTGCCCATTTTTTAAAGTTTGAGAAAAAAAAATCGGTCGAAATAGACCTTTTTTCGAGCCTTCAAAAAAAAACATTTTAAGCATTTAGGCAACAATTCTCTGCGCTCACATGGTGCGTCTGATATCATACTTAAGTATTCCGACCTTTTTTTCCATTTTCGGACACGTCGATTTTTGCCCATTTTTTAAAGTTTGAGAAAAAAAAATCGGTAGAAATAGACCTTTTTTCGAGCCTTCAAAAAACAACATTTTAAGCATTTAGGCAACAATTTTCTGCGCTCACATGGTGCGTCTGATATCATACTTAAGTATTCCGATACTTAGTATAATAGTTTGACCAGAGAGTAAAACATTATGACCAGAGACTGAAACATTATGACCAGAGATTAAAACATTATGACCAGAGAGTAAAACATTATGACCAGAGACTGAAACATTATGACCAGAGATTAAAACATTATGACCAGAGACTGAAACATTATGACCAGAGACTAAAACATTATGACCAGAGACTGAAACATTATGACCAGAGATTAAAACATTATGACCAGAGACTAAAACATTATGACCAGAGACTGAAACATTATGACCAGAGATTAAAACATTATGACCAGAGCTTAAAACATTATGACCAGAGACTAAAACATTATGACCAGAGACTGAAACATTATGACCAGAGATTAAAACATTATGACCAGAGATTAAAACATTATGACCAGAGACTAAAACATTATGACCAGAGACTGAAACATTATGACCAGAGATTAAAACATTATGACCAGAGACTAAAACATTATGACCAGAGACTAAAACATTATGACCAGAGATTAAAACATTATGACCAGAGATTAAAACATTATGACCAGAGACTAAAACATTATGACCAGAGACTGAAACATTATGACCAGAGACTAAAACATTATGACCAGAGACTAAAACATTATGACCAGAGATTAAAACATTATGACCAGAGACTAAAACATTATGACCAGAGACTGAAACATTATGACCAGAGATTAAAACATTATGACCAGAGATTAAAACATTATGACCAGAGACTAAAACATTATGACCAGAGACTGAAACATTATGACCAGAGATTAAAACATTATGACCAGAGATTAAAACATTATGACCAGAGACTAAAACATTATGACCAGAGACTGAAACATTATGACCAGCTATTAAAACATTATGACCAGAGATTAAAACATTATGACCAGAGATTAAAACATTATGACCAGAGACTGAAACATTATGACCAGAGACTAAAACATTATGACCAGAGACTGAAACATTATGACCAGAGATTAAAACATTATGACCAGAGACTAAAACATTATGACCAGAGACTGAAACATTATGACCAGAGATTAAAACATTATGACCAGAGCTTAAAACATTATGACCAGAGACTAAAACATTATGACCAGAGACTGAAACATTATGACCAGAGATTAAAACATTATGACCAGAGATTAAAACATTATGACCAGAGACTAAAACATTATGACCAGAGACTGAAACATTATGACCAGAGATTAAAACATTATGACCAGAGACTAAAACATTATGACCAGAGACTAAAACATTATGACCAGAGATTAAAACATTATGACCAGAGATTAAAACATTATGACCAGAGACTAAAACATTATGACCAGAGACTGAAACATTATGACCAGAGACTAAAACATTATGACCAGAGACTAAAACATTATGACCAGAGATTAAAACATTATGACCAGAGACTAAAACATTATGACCAGAGACTGAAACATTATGACCAGAGATTAAAACATTATGACCAGAGATTAAAACATTATGACCAGAGACTAAAACATTATGACCAGAGACTGAAACATTATGACCAGAGATTAAAACATTATGACCAGAGATTAAAACATTATGACCAGAGACTAAAACATTATGACCAGAGACTGAAACATTATGACCAGCTATTAAAACATTATGACCAGAGATTAAAACATTATGACCAGAGACTAAAACATTATGACCAGAGACTGAAACATTATGACCAGAGACTAAAACATTATGACCAGAGACTAAAACATTATGACCAGAGATTAAAACATTATGACCAGAGACTAAAACATTATGACCAGAGACTGAAACATTATGACCAGAGATTAAAACATTATGACCAGAGACTGAAACATTATGTCATCAGTGACGTCATCGGTGCTGAATGTGGGACTTCTTAATGTTCGCTCCATTACTAATAAATCCTTTATTCTTAATGATCTTTTCACAAGAGTTAATTTGGATTTATTATGTCTTTCTGAGACTTGGCAGAGAGAGGAAGAGTTTATTCATCTGAACGAACTCTGTCCAGTAGGGAGCGCTGTCCTGGGGAAGCCTCGCCTCTCTGGTCGTGGAGGAGGTCTTGCTACTGTTTTTAGGGAGAGTTGTTCTTGCAAAGTGATTCAGACACAGGAATTCACTTCTTTTGAGTCTCAGATGATCTTGGTTGGTTCTACAAGACCTTTCTATTGTGTGTCAATCTACCGCCCGCCTGGTCCTGCGGCAGTGTTCTTGAAAGACTTCAGTGACTTCTTATCTTCCATTATTCAAATGGAATCTGTTCTTATTCTTGGAGACTTTAATCTTCATGTTGATGACGTCACATCTTGTTCTGCTAAAGAACTTTTAACTTTAACTGAAGCCTTTCATTTTGAGCAACATGTTTCTGAACCCACTCATCAAAAAGGCCACATTTTAGACTTAGTTTTTACTCTTGGCCTGAACATTTCTAATGTATCTGTACATGATGTCCATCTGAGTGATCATTCTCTTGTCTTGTTTAACCTGGACTTCATCCCTGAACCTAAGCCTTTGAAAGTTAGGTCTCAGAGGCGTGTCATCTCAGCCGATACTGCAGACAGTTTTTCTGCTATGTTTGACCGTCTTTTCTTTGATGACTGTCCAGATGTGGACAGTTTGATTCACTGTTTCACTGATCATTGTGTTGAAATACTGGATCAAGTGGCACCTGTTAAATCGAACTTGAAAATTCAGAAAAAACGGTGCCCTTGGACAAATGAAGATCTCCTGAGTCTGAAGAGACTTTGTCGAAAGACTGAGCGTCTCTGGAAGTCTACTAAACTTGAGGTGCACAGACTTCACCTCAGGGATCTGTTGACTTCTTACAATGAGATGGTGGAAACTGCTAGATCTGATTACATCAGAAAACTGGTAGCAGCAAATAGGAAAAACCCCAAAGTTTTGTTTGACACGATTAATTCTCTCGTGTCTCCTGCTCCTCAAATCACGCCGGTCTTCTGTGAAGCTGACAGCAATGCATTGTTGAGATTTTTCATTGACAAAATTAAATTGATCAAAGAGAAAATCTCTCCCCCTTTGTTTGGAACCCCTACTGTGTCTGAGCCCATCTCCTCCTCTTGGTCATCCTTCACTGCTGTATCTTTGGGTGATATTTCAGCACTAGTGAACAAGATGAAACCCTCCTCTTGCTCAGATGACGTCCTTCCTTGTAGGCTTTTTATCAAAGTATTTGATGTAATTGGCCCCTGGGTTACCAATATGGTAAACCTCTCCCTTTCCACAGGGGTTTTTCCCAATGCATTTAAACATGCCATTGTGGAGCCTCTGGTCAAAAAACCAGGCTTAGACCCAACTGACCTCAGTAATTTCAGGCCTATTTCTAAGCTCCCTTTCTTGTCCAAGATCTTGGAGAAGGTGGTGTCCGAGCAGCTGTCTTTGTTCCTGGATCAGAGCGACATCCATGAGAAGTTTCAGTCTGGCTTCCGTAAACATCACTCTACGGAGACAGCTTTATTGAAAGTGTCCAGTGACATCATGATGTCGGCTGACTCTGGTAAATTCACTGTTGTGGTTCTCTTGGATCTGTCGTCAGCCTTTGACACAGTTGATCACCAGATCCTGCTGAGAAGACTAAGGGATGAAGTGGGACTGTCTGGGTCTGTGTTAGAATGGTTCTCATCTTACCTTTCTGGGCGCAGTTTTAGTGTATCTGCCAATCAAATGAGGTCTGAATCGGCAGATCTGTTGTGTGGAGTCCCTCAAGGTTCTGTTCTGGGTCCTTTATTGTTTTTGCTGTACTTGATTCCCCTTGGTAAAATCATTCAGAGATTTCCAGATGTTTCTTATCACATTTTTGCTGATGACATCCAGCTCTACTGCTCTTTTGACCCAACCGAGCCCCAAAGGCTGAACAGCTTAGTCAATTGTTTGCTAGAAATCAAACAATGGCTGAGTGAAAACACTTTACAGCTTAATGTGGACAAAACTGAAACTCTGGTGATTGCTCCTGATGATAAGATTCCAGGGTTGAGTCAGTACTTGGGTGACTTAGGTCAGTCTGTCAAACTGAGCCTGAGAAACCTGGGTGTTGTATTTGATAAAGACATGTCTCTTGTTCAACACTGCAGAAAACTGACCAGAAACTGTTTCCTTCAACTGAGAAAAATCTCTAAACTTAGGAAAATGTTGTCACAACATGATCTGGAGCTTGTAATCCATGCGTTTGTTTCTTCTCGTCTGGACTATTGTAACAGTTTGTTTTCATGTCTTAACAAGAAGGAGCTGTCTCGCCTGCAATTGATTCAGAACTCTGCAGCCAGAATTCTGACCCGCTCAAGTAGGAGAACTCACATTTCTCCGATCCTTAAAACTCTTCACTGGCTTCCAGTTTCTTTCAGGATCAACTTTAAAATTCTGGTTCTTACTTTCAGAGCTATTCATGGTCAGGCTCCTCCTTACATCACTGATCTGATCCAGCCTTACACCCCAGCTCGGTCTCTGAGGTCTGTGGATCAGAATCTACTTATGGTTCCACGCACACGGCTCAGGACCAGAGGAGAGAAATCTTTTCAGGCTGTTGCTCCTAAGCTTTGGAACAATCTTCCTCTCTCTTTGTGCTTGATGGAGTCTACTGACTCCTTTAAGAAACATCTTAAGACGTTTCTATTTGTTCAGGCTTTTCCTTGAATTTCTCGAACTCCTGTGTTGTTCTCAGTATTATCTTGATCTTTGAAGTATGTACTTTTTTGAGTATTGTTTTGATTGTTAAAGCGCTTTGTGACCCTGGTCTCGAAAAGCGCTATATAAATAAATATTACTTACTTACTTACTAAAACATTATGACCAGAGACTGAAACATTATGACCAGAGACTGAAACATTATGACCAGAGATTAAAACATTATGACCAGAGACTAAAACATTATGACCAGAGACTGAAACATTATGACCAGAGATTAAAACATTATGACCCGAGACTAAAACATTATGACTAGAGACTAAAACATTATGACCAGAGACTGAAACATTATGACCAGAGATTAAAACCTTATGACCAGAGACTAAAACATTATGACCAGAGACTGAAACATTATGACCAGAGATTAAAACATTATGACCAGAGACTGAAACATTATGACCAGGGACTGAAACATTATGACCAGAGACTGAAACATTATGACCAGAGATTAAAACATTATGACCAGAGATTGAAACATTATGACCAGAGATTAAAACATTATGACCAGAGACTGAAACATTATGACCAGAGACTGAAACATTATGACCAGAGATTAAAACATTATGACCAGAGACTGAAACATTATGACTAGAGATTAAAACATTATGACCAGAGATTAAAACATTATGACCAGAGACTGAAACATTATGACCAGAGATTAAAACATTATGACCAGAGACTGAAACATTATGACCAGAGATTTAAACATTATGACCAGAGATTAAAACATTATGACCAGAGACTGAAACATTATGACCAGAGACTGAAACATTATGACCAGAGATTAAAACATTATGACCAGAGACTGACACATTATTACCAGAGAGGATCCAGACACGGGGGCCCAAGCCGCGACAGGAACCCGCGGGAGACCAGGACCCGGCAGGCGAGATAACCACCAGAGCCGACCCCAAACACCAGCGAGAAGGCGGACCACCACGGGGTGCGCGAGAGGGCAAGCACAGGCGAGGACGACCGAGGAAGCAAAGAGGGGGAGGCACCAGGCGCAGGCACGGAGGCAGAGGGACAGCCAGAAAAAACAGTCAGGGGATAGAGCCCCGGGGCCAGGCCGGGCCACGGAAGACTCCCAGACCGTCAGGCCGCCACCAAGTCCATAGCAGGGGACCGAGCCAAGGAGATAGGGATCCACCAGAGCAGCAGCAGCGGAGCCCCCCCCAATACCCTGCGGACACGGCCAGTAGCCGGGTCGAGTGCCACCGCATGAGCCCAGGGGAACAATGGCCAGGCACCGGCTCAGGTCCTCCGGTGAGAGTCCCCCGGGTCACAGGGGGGCCACGGTTGTGCGGGCAGGGCGGGGGTAATGGGGCTGCAGCCGTCCGGGAACGGCCCCCAATCTTCAAACTGTAGACCGTCCCCAACAGCCACAGCCCACCTCCCCCATGTCATGAGGGAAGTTTTGGGGGGCCAGCAGTATTTCATGGGCGGTCCACGGTCTCTAAGGTCCAGAGGCCCCGCCCATCACACGTACTGACCCCCAGCCCCCGCCCCCACCCACCATGCAGCACCCAGGGGGACAGCATCACTTGTATGGGCGGTACATGGTCTCTACGGTAACATGGGTCCGCCCAATGCCTCCGCCGTCCCCCCAACATGGCCCCGCCCAGTGTGGCCCCCCCCACCCGGGAAGCCCCCGAAAGACCGACCAACCCGGCCACGAACCCCCAGGACCAAGGGTGACAAACTCCCCGACCACAGCACATGCCACACAGGGCGGGTAGAGGACCACAGCCACCGCTGCAGCAGACACCCACCCCAAGACAGGCCCCCACAGCCCCCCACCACAGACCAGGTGAAGTCATCGGGGCCAGATGGCCATCCAGAACACCCGGCCAGCCCCAGCCCCACCCCTAACGGTTCACCCGCCAACCCCGTCAGCCGGACCAGCAACCCCCAAGCCCCAGCACCGCCCCCAACGAAACCCCCCATCCACCGCCCCAACCACCCCCGCCAGCACCAACCCCCACACACCACCAAAGACCCCCCGGAAGCGGGCCACCCCCCCGCCGGCACACAGTTGTTAGTTATAACAGTTAAAGATAAACAGTCAAGTTAGTTATAGGCTTTATCGAAAAGTAAGGTTTTAAGATTGTTTTTAAACATAGAGAGGGTGTCTGCCCTCCGGACTGAAGCCGGTAGTTTGTTCCACAGCAGAGGGGCTTGAAAACTGAAGGCCCTGGCTCCGAATCTACATTTAGAGATTTGTGGTATAACTAGTAGATCAGAGTTTAGGGATCGTAAGGTCCTTGAGGGTTGGTAAGTTTGGATTAAATCTTTAATGTATGTTGGTGCTAGACCATGTAAGGCTTTATAGGTTAGGAGAAGGATTTTAAATTGTATTCTAAATTCTACAGGAAGCCAATGTAGGGAAGACAGTACAGGGGAAATGTGTTTGCGCCTCTTAGTCTTAGTCAGGACACGAGCTGCAGAGTTCTGAATGAGCTGAAGAGTTCTGAGAGATTTTTTAGAACACCCTGACAGAAGAGAGTTACAATAGTCCAGCCTGGAGGTTACAAAAGCATGGATGAGCTTCTCAGCAGCATCTAAAGGAAGGAAGTGCCTGATTTTTGAAATGTTACGAAGGTGGAAATAAGCAGTCCGTGAGATTTGTTTCATGTGTGAGTTAAATGAGTCCTCGTCAAAGCATACACCCAGATTCTTTACAGTGGTGCTAGTAGCAGGAGCAAGTCCATTTTGTAAAGCTAGATCATTAGTTAATGATTGTCTGAGATGTTGCAGACCAACTAGTAAAACCTCAGTCTTTTCCGAGTTCAGTAGGAGGAAGTTTTTGGTCATCCATGACTTGATATCTGTAATACAGGACTGTAGTTGTGTTAGCTGATTTCTTGCATCTGGCTTCATGGACAAGTAAAGTTGGGTGTCATCAGCATAACAGTGAAAGTTTATAGAGTGTCTTCTAATCAAGTCCCCTAGTGAGAGCATATAGATTGTGAATAGTATTGGACCAAGAACAGAACCTTGTGGGACACCATAGCTGACCTTAGTGTGTGTCGATGAGAGGTGGTTGACATGTACATAGTGCGTTCTATCCGACAGGTAAGATTTAAACCAGTTAAGAGCAGTTCCACGAATGCCTATATGGTTTTCTAGCCTCTGTAGAAGGATTTGATGGTCGACAGTGTCAAATGCAGCACTGAGATCTAGAAGAACAAGAACTGAAACATGGCCCTGATCAGAGGCCATCAGTAGGTCGTTACTTACTTTTACCAGGGCGGTCTCTGTGCTGTGGTGTTCCCTAAAACCAGACTGAAACACCTCAAATTGATCATTGTCCTGGAGATAATCACAGAGCTGACTTGTTACCACTTTCTCCAGAAGTTTTGAAATGAATACTAGATTAGAGATAGGCCTATAGTTAGTGAGGACCTCTGGATCGAGAGTGGGTTTTTTAAGCAGAGGTTTAATTTCTGCAACTTTAAAAATCTGAGGCACATAGCCTGATGTTATTGACAAGTTAATAATGTCAAGTATGAAAGTGCTAAGTAAGGGGAACAGTTCTTTAAGTAGCCATGTGGGAATAGGATCGAGAAGACATGTTGTGGACTTTGAGGAGGAAACAACCTGGGACAGCTGTCGAGGACTCACTGGTAGAAAGGAGTCAAAATATGTATCAGTCATAGTGTCTGTGACCGGTGAGGCTGCACTGGTTGTATTAGAAGAATCTAGGAGGTCTTGAATCTTTCTTCTAATAGTTACAATTTTTTCATTAAAAAAGTTCATGAAGTCACTGCTACTAAGATGAGAAGGGATGGACTGCTCAATGGACTGATGGCTCCGTGTCAGCCTGGCTACAGTACTGAATAAGAACTTGGGGTTATTCTTATTTGCTTCTATAAGTGATGAGTAGTAGCTGGCTCTGGCTTTCCGAAGAGATGCCTTGTATATTTTTAACTTATCCTGCCAGTCCTGGTAGAATTCATTATGTTTTGATGAACGCCATTTCTTCTCTAGTCGTCTAGAATCCTGTTTTAATTTACGTGTTTCCTGAGTATACCAGGGAACAAGACTACTTCTGTTAACAGTCTTTTGAGTTAGTGGTGCGATTAAGTCAAGCGTATTGTGCAACGAGTCTGTAAAACTGCCCACAAAGTTATCAATGTCTGGGTGACTATGGGTAGAGTTTATGGACACACTGAGGCTAGGCGTTTTACTGAGCACAGAGGGAATTATTTCCATAAACTTGGTAACGACACTTTCAGACAGACATCTTTTGAGAGTGCTCCTGCTCTGTAGACTTGGCTCATTTAAAATGAAGTCAAAGGTTATAAATTGATGGTCAGAAAGAACTGAATTCTGAGGAGAGACAATAACATTTTTAATCTCAAGTCCGTATGCTAGGACAAGGTCTAATGTGTGCTTAAAGCAGTGAGTCGGTTCATGTACATACTGAGAGAAACCAAATGACTCCAGGATAGAGTTAAACCTGTTAGCTAAGCTATCATGGACCATATCAACATGGATGTTAAAGTCACCAACAATAATCACTTTATCTGATTTAAGCACCAGGCTGGTCAAGAACTCAGGGAACTCAGACAAGAATTCAGAATAAGGTCCAGGGGGACGATAGACTCCAACAAAGAGAAGTGACTGACCTGATCTCAAGGTTGTATTAGATACGCTAAGTATAATACTTTCAAAAGAGTTGAAATCACATTGTGGTCTAGTAAAGGTTGACAGACATGAGTTGATGATGGTTGCGACTCCACCTCCTCGACCAGAGCGTCGAGGGGCGTTAAAGTTAGTGTGGCTGGGTGGTGTTGATTCATTTAAAGATACGTAATCATCTATAGACAGCCAAGTTTCGGTTAAGAATAATAAGTCAATGGTTTTATCTGAAGTTCATTAATTAGTGCAGCTTTTGAGGACAGAGATCGGATATTCAACAATCCACACTTAATTCTCCTGTCCTCTACAATGGTAGTATTTAGTAATTTGAATTAGATTTTCTTTAATAGCTCTTCTACTGACATTTTTACTTGGTTTTATTAAGCGGGTCAGATTGACCCTCTCTATGTGGTTAGAGGCGGGTGGCTGTTGTGGGAGAAGGGCATTGGCCGTATTGGGAAGGGGTCCAGAGAACACTACGGAGTCCAACATTGTTCGTGCAAATGCACACACCGACTGAACGTTTATGACCAGAGATTAAAACATTATGACCAGAGACTGAAACATTATGGCCAGAGATTGAAACATTATGACCAGAGATTAAAAAATGATAACCAGAGACTGAAACATTATGACCAGAGATTAAAACATTATGACCAGAGACTGAAACATGATGACCATAGTTTAAGACATTATGACCAGAGACTGAAACATTATGACCAGAGACTGAAACATTATGACCAGAGATTACAACATTATGACCAGAGACTGAAACATTATGACCATAGTTTAAGACATCATGACCAGAGATTAAAACATAATGACCAGAGACTGAAACATTATGACCAGAGACTGAAACATTATGACCATAGTTTTAGACATTATAACCAGAGATTGAAACATTATGAACATAGATTAAAACATTATAACCAGACAGTGACCAATAATGACCAGAGATGGTTTTCATAGTTTTTTCATCATGGGGCAAAGTGCAAACCCCACACTAGTGATTTCCCAGTGGGGGAAATGTCTTGTTCTTTCTTTAGGACTCTGAAGGGTTGTAACATACTTTTATTTCTCTCTCCTCGGCTAGGATGTAATGAAAGATATCTAAAGAAGGACCTTAAATTGTGTCATGTTATTAACAAAATGAGGTTGTGGCAAATTAAGTTAAAAAAAATAATAATTTGGCTCCATTCTCGTGGCAGAACTGTCGATCATATTTGAGAAAGAGTTAGAAGACTGAAGAAAGTAAATTTTGAAGAACTCTTGGTGATCTCTTTGCCGTCGCCCGACTGCCAGCTAAGAGTGGTGAGGTTAAGGTTGAAGCTTCGGGCCAAACCCAGCTGCAGAGAGCCCGCCCTCGGGAAGGGAAGTCAACATGGCAAGGGCAGCGAACACATTCAGGATGCATAGGTGTCGTTTATCACGGCTGACAACTGCACCTCTCTGTGCCATTTGGGTTTATTACCGGTACATTTCTCCCCGACATAATGATGTTTTCTTTAGCACATGTCCTCTGCGACCAGCCTGGGTGGAAAACGAAAGTGGAAACATCAAGGTGACAGTTGTGCTCTTTTTCGTAAGTAAAGTAAGTTTGCTACTTACAATGTCCGAGGAGACAAAAATAAAACCAGCAAGTTGTAGTTCCGTCTTTTGAATCAAAGTAAGAAGTTGTTGTTTGTTGACAATAGTGTTACTTTATCATCTACAGTATATCAGGGTCTGGGTACATTTTTGGAGGAGTGATATTATAAAGCAGGACTTCACAGGCCCTGAAACCAAAATACAGATAAAATAAATAAGTAGCCCAAATGTTGTAAATAAAATAATGGATTGATACAGAATTAAAATAAAAAGGTGGAATGGGATTCGGAAAATATATTTGATTATGTAATGCTTATTCTGTAAAGATGTAATGATACGGAACCCCAGACATGACATGGTAAAACAAAATAATAATTGATGGCCACCAGATAATTTAAATCCTTTTATTCATGGATTGTATCACATGGCTCCGGATCTAAAACCCCCGGGGTGGATCCCCTATTGGTATTTTAATTGTGATGAAGCTTTTTCTATATTTAGACATTAGTCACAACATTGTTTTAAAGAATAACTGAACCTTGAAGAATAGAATTACTCCTTATTTATTTTTGTTTAGACATTATTTACTGTACGTTCTTATATCATTGACACTACAGAGTTTAGGATTGAAGTGATGATTTTTCAATACCAATTTTATTATTTTCTGATCATTTGTATCTTTTTCTAGTTGTAGAAAGTTAAAAATAAGACTTAATATATTACTGATTTTTTTTTTCCAGACGTTTTAATTCTATCTTATGAGTGAAAAACATTTTGAAGGCAATTTAAATCTTATCCTATTATTTATTTAACTTTTGAGCATCATTGAGATTCCTAAGCTACAGTGAGTGCGAGAGCCATTTAATGTGAAATGGTCTCTCCCTTCATAACTGTTGTCTTATCTGAAGTGCTAGTGCACTTTATCTCCGTCAGCTGATGCGTAATCGCAGCCTGAGAGGAAGGATCTCATTAGTACGACTCACATCGTCTTAGCCGGGGAGATGGATGTGATCACTATCTCTGTTGTGATGGTGATGAAGATGCTGCTGGTGATGAAGATGATTAACAACTGATTGATCTGCGCCGGCGGGTGCCAGCTTTGTTCTCAGAATTAAATATGCCTTTTCAAATAAAATGTATTTCTGCTTTCAGGATCCATCATTATGCTCAAATCGATATTTAATATCCTGTGGATCAATAAGACGAGAGCGTTTTCTACTCTCCTGTCAGGATTCTTCAAAAAGCTGATGTCAATGAAAAATATAAAATAATTCTATAACATGATATATGACACACAGAATTGTAAAAAGGTCATCTTAACCTCGTGGTATTGCGATGAATAATTCCTTTTGGCCGCACTCGGCGGATTGTAAATGTGAAAGCACAAAGACCGCACATTCCTCTGCCAAGGGGTTCATTTTACATGAAAAATGATCATGAAACAAGGATTAAAGATTTTTATTGGCTCACTGCTTAGAGCTCTAACATAAAGCTCAAACAAGACACACATTTTACTTGTACAAGGAGAGAGGAATACAGAACATACATTCTCATAGTCTGTTCAATCACACAGAAGCAAAAACTGTTTTACTTTCATCTATATGCCCCAGTGTTAGATATTGATTATCATAGAGTCAACAACCAAAGTGACAGTACAGGATAGTGAGTGTTCTTACTAAAGGCTTATTTCAGTAAACCTGGTATGTATTTCCCCCTACATTCTGTTACCAGCTCAAGAAAACAATTGACTAATCAATGATTGATGGTGTTAAAATGTGTGGTTAAATAAATGTGATAACACACTCTGGATCAGTCATTTTCTATTACTCACAGTTAAAAAATAGGTTCCCTCACTGGTACTGGGCCACCTGGAAACCCACTTCAACCCCCTTGTTATCACAATAGTCTTTGTGCCCCCCTGGGGGTAACCAATGCAGTCTCGGGTGCAAAAGATCTTGAGAAAATAAAAAAGAAGAAATGAAAATGCAGTCTGCCCTCTTGGACGAGGACAAGAGGAAGCCACTCTTCTGATATAATATGATATTGTCGGATTAAGACAAGTCTCACAGCCACGTCTAACCCGATATTATTATGAAATATTGTGATGAGGTCATGAATGTTCTGTTTATGAGCACGACATCACTAATGTGTTGAGATGCCAAAAAGCCACGACTTTAACCACTGGCTCCAGATCGAGATTAGCTCAATAATACCAGGAATGTGTTGGTGTTCATGCATTTAAGTGCATTTCCGTTCACATTCTCATCCAGTGTCCACAGGTGGGACACAAACAATGGTCAAAATCTACTTTATACATTTTGAACGGCTCTGATAAAGATAAATGAAGACACCAAATAGTGGAAAGTGTTTACCATCTTGGTTAAATCATGATCTCTAAAAAATGGGAAAAAATGGAAAATGACAAAACCAAATGGGAAACCAAAAGTTAATGTTGAATGATAAACCAAATCTGTCTTCTGAAACAATGTGACTTTTTTATTTCTCAAAAATGTGTTGAAAACAAAAATAGATAAACTTGAAAAAGTTGAAAATATTCCCAATAAATCAACATCTCTAAAAATGCAGCAAAACCAAGTTTAATATTTTGCGGACCATGTGAACACTAATAAAGGTTAATAAAGTGTTTACCATCTTTGTTAGTGTCTGTTTAAAATATCTATATGTGATTAAGCAGATACCAATAACAGCTGATCACCCAGTCCATCATGCTCACTTGAGATTAATGTATCAACTATTTCCCAGTAACTCATGTCCAGGAAAAGACCAGAAATGTACATTTTCAGGCCCATTGTGCAAAAAAACTAAATAAGTCAAGAATCTAGATGATAATTAAGACCAGATAAAAAATGTATGATTCGTTCCTCTTTCTTGTATCAACATTTCTGAAATAATTAATTGCAATAGGGAAAATGAGTCATTTTGCTATTAGACAAATGGAGAAAACCTTGATAGATAATGTCAATTAAGAGACACAGTGAATGATTTTCTTTCTCTATATAGTCAAATATAGAAAAAGAATCGCAAAGCAATTTCGTTTCACTGATCATCTGCCAAATACCTCGTCATTACCTCAGCATTCCTGTCGGCGTGCTTGTCATGTTTCCATGGTTTCCAACAATTAGCCGACCAACACACACACAAACACCAATATCCCGATCTGATTGGTTTTTTGATGAGCTGTATGACAAGAAAACATAATTTAGTCTGTGTTGTAGAAATAGAGCTATTTTAATTGTGTCTCATTGACCGGGGTCCACAACCTTTTTTGTACCACGGACCGGTTAAATGTCAGGATTGTATTCACGGACCGACGTTCAGATAGAAAAAAATTAAAAACAGAAAAATAGCACGACCTGAAGAAAAACAATTAAGTTTATGAAAAAAACATTTCACCACAGCACTGATTCAGTAAGAGCTCTAGACTGGGGCATCATCAGACGGTAGAGTGGTTGGTTTGTGGTCTGAGAAATTGCGGGTTCAATCCCAGTTTCCAGACGAGATTGTGGCATTGTGTCACTGAGCAAGACATTTTAACTTTATTGCCTCTGATAGTTGAGCTGGGTCGCAGCCTACTCCCATCAGTGTGTGCTTGTGTGAGTGAATGCGTAACTTAGTGTTAATCTCTTTGGGTGATTTTTAAGCATAGAAAAGCTCTATATAAGTAAAAGCCATATACCATTTATTATTGGTTAAAACAAGATGTTTGTGTATTTGCTTCTACTGTAAGTGTATTTGATCGTATGCTGACGATGGTGTTCTGTATGTGTGTGAATCCTTGATTATAGAGATTGTTTTCACCAATGTGTGAGCATGTTTGAGTTTATGCATTTTTTATATGATAAGTAGTAATAATACATAGAACATTATTTTGTTTTCTGTGCAGCCCAGTCACTGTCGTTGACGACTGATATGTTGTAAGAGTTTGCGTGATATATACAGTATATGTATAGAAAACCACACACAAAAAATAAAATAAAATGTATATATAGATATAGATATAGATATATACTGTATATGTTGTTGTTAGATGGCTGTAGGATCCTGTATGAAGAAGGAAAGATGATCAGTGTTTCATCATTTGAACCTCTGCCTTCCAGTGTTTTTTTTTCTTGATGCAAGACAAGGTCAACATATATTATTTATCATGGCAGGAGAGAGTAGTCTTGTGGCCTTTATAATTGAGACGTCACCGCCAAGAAGAGTAAAGAGGAGGCTGTTTGCGAGCCGCACTCCAACAGGAAGCTCCGCCTCACTTTCTTTTGTCTTTAAAATGAGCACCTCTGAGCAGAAGCAAAATATAGACGTTGAAGTGAGTAATTATAACAAGGTCTGCTTCCCTACCAGCCTTCTGTGAGCGCAGTCATTGTCTCCTCTGTGCGATAACAACATTGGCAAACACATGATATTGTGTCAGGGTGACCCTTCCACTTTAAGTTGGTACCATCACAGGTGTTATGACATGATGATGGGAAGGCGGAGGGTAGATGTGTTTGGTTCATCAAACCTGTTTGCTCATGGCTCATTTTCAAAATACCATCCAGTGCTGCTCATGCAGTTTGTGTCCAACAAAAACATCCTGAGACCTCGTGTACACAATGATGGAGTCGGTAGTATCTACATAATTTCTGAGCAGACTGTCATGGAGTCAAAAATTGTCCAAAATGAAGATTTAACAACGGTAGTTTCATTTTTTGGGGGGGGGGTGGGGGGGGGGTTCTTTCTAGTTCTTATAATCATTGATCATATACAGTATATGTATAAAGATAGGTGGAAATGTATAAGAAATTATAACCCACATTTCTAAAATGTTATTCTCTTGAGTCTCAGAATTCAGTTAATTTTTTTTTCTTTGAAAAAGTAAATAAAAAGCCCAATATTCAATCTATTTCATTGATATTCACAATAAAAAAAAGGCTGAAAACCAAAGTTCACGTTTGGTCAGACCATCTGAACAAAAATTAAAGTTGCAAGAAGTGTTGCAAGATTATGAATTTTTACTCACACTAAAAAGTACAAAGAAATCCTCCAAAATATACAGCACTGCGCAAAAGTTTTAGGCAGGTTGTTACTACCCTTTGCCTTCAAACCAGCATCAATTCTTATAGGTACATTTGCACAGAGTCAGTGTTTTTTAGGCGTATGATAAACCATTATACCAAAGAGGTGCTAATGATCATCAATTTCACAAGTAGGTTGAAACCCAGTCATTAAGTGAAAAAGATACAGCTGTGTAGGATCTTAAAACTGGGTGAAGAACAGCCAAGCTCAGTTTCATGTCACAGGTCATACACTATGGCAAGACTGAGCACAGCAACAAGATTTGAGGTAGTTATACTGCATCAGCAAGGTTTCTCCAAGACAAAGACTTCAAAGCAGACTGGGGTTTCAAGATGTGCTGTTCAAGCTCTTTTGAAGAAGCACAAATAAATATAATGTTGAGGATCGTAAACGCAGTGGTCGGCCAATGAAAACTTAGTGCAGCAGATGAAAGACACATTCCCTTCGAAATGGGAAGATGTCCAGCAGTGCCATCACCTCAGAACTGACAGAAACCAGTGGGACCCAGGTGCACCCACCTACTGTCCGGAGAAGTCTGGCCAGAAGTGCTCTTCATGGAAGAGTTGCAGCCAAAAAGCCATTCCTCCGACATGAAAACAAGGCCAAGCGACTAAACTGTGAAAGCATAAGAACTGGGGTGCAGAAAAATAGCAGCAGCAGGTGCTCTGGACTGATGAATCAAAATTTGAAATATTTGGCTAAAGCAGAGGCAGTTTGTTCGTGCTGGAGAGCGGTACAATAATGAGTGTCTACAGGCAACAGTGAAACATGGTGGAGGTTCCTTGCAAAGTTGGGGATTTGGTCAGGATTAATGGCAACCTCAATACTGAGAAATACAGGAAGATACTTATCCATCAGGCAATACCATCAGGGAAGGCGTATGATTGGCCCAAAATTTATTCTGCAGTAGGACAACGACTCCAAGCATACAGCCGATATCATTAAGAAATATCTTCAGCGTAAAGAAGAATAAGAAGTCCTGGAAATTATGGTATGGTCGCCACCAGCCCAGATCTTAACAACAGAAGAATTTGAGAAAGCCTACATCTACTGAAGATCTGTGGTTAGCTCTCCAAGATCTTTGGAACAACCTACAAGCGGAGTTCCTTCAAAAACTGTGTGCAAGTGTATCTAGAAGAATGTATTATGGGTAGTTACACCAAATATTGATTTGATTGACATTTGTCTTCTGTTCATTCTGCATTTTGTGAATTGATAAAAAAATAAACTATTAACACTTCCATTTTTGAACGCATTCTTAGTTTACAGCATTTTTTCACAGCTGCCTAAAACTATTTCACAGTACTGTATCTTTCTAGAATTTGAAAAACAGGCTCAAAACCAGAGTTAATGCTATGGACACTAATAAATGTTACCCAAAATTCAAAAATGGTATTTTTCTGTCTCAGAAATGAAGTTGAAAAACATTATTAAAAAGTTTAAAAGATATGCTCCAAAAATATCGTGTTTACATTTTTTTTTTTAAGTTTTAAAAAAAAGTTGGTGGAACGTGGAAAAAAATGTTACCTGAAGTAATCCAGTAAAAAAGCAACATTTTTCCTTTTGAAAAAGTAAAAAAAATTGCTGAAAGCTCATTGTCTCTAAAAATAAAGCAAAATAAAATCAGCAAATCCAAAGTTAATGTTCGGGTGGAGCATGTGAACAATAATAATAAGAAGAATTTGAAGAAATTGGGTTTTCTGAAGTAACAAAAATCTGCAATTAACGATTTTCCATTCGAAAAACTGCCATTAACTTCATGTTAACCATGTGATCACAGATTGATTTTACCAGACACAAAAAGGCCAAAAAAAGAAAATTAGCTTCTTCAAGCTTTTGTAGAACTAGTAATAAGGGAGTTATTCATTCAGTCGGTCATTTTGAACCCAAGAATATCTCTGTAGGACCAGTGAGAGGGTTACCAAGGCTACTCAAGTGCCCTTCAAAGAAATAGATTATTTTGATGATTAATTGATCGTTTTCTCAATGTTACTAAAAATGTACTCTGTTAAAGGTCTTGAGGGATGAAACTGTCTGATTTCTTTCATATGCAGGTCCAACCTCCGGACAGGAGTCTATTTTCTATAATCCTCCTCCATCTGTCTCTGTCTGCCCCATTTGTTCTGTCAACGTATCGTGTCCTATAAAACTCCAACGCATGGGCATGGGGTTCAGAACACTTAAAAAAGAACAATCATTCACAGACACACGGCAGAATTAAACCTATAATAGTTGCAGTAAATTAGTATTTATATAAGATTTAGCTAAAAAAAGTGCCAACATTAGCAATGAGTGCAGTTTTCCCACTATCGACGTGTTGGACATCTTCGCTGCACACGAGTCTCTAAAGCAGCGAGCTGAAAACCATCGATGATAGAAAACCCTGCAGTCAGAATTCTCTGCTTCTGTTTTCCCGTCGCTGATATAGTCGGCTATAAAAAATGCAAGGCTGACGTCATAGGATATAAAGCCTGCTGGTGTTATGAAACAGGTACCCGAGCAATAATAGTTTTCAAAGATAGGGAAGAACAAGATGCCACATAAATATGAGAAATACTTAGTTAACACCGTGGTGTGCTCTCAGGACTCAGCAGGAAATGTTAACCTTGCATGTAGTTGTATATTTTCAACTTATTGTTTAATTTTTCAACTTCAGTTGTGGTGTCTTTCAAGCCAACTGTTGAACGAGGATGGATAAGATCACTTTCCTTTCACCAGGCACAAAGAAGGTAGTTGACAAAGCCAAGGAGCCAAGGTCTGACACAACCCATTTATTTGATTTATTTAGGTTTCTTTCTGATAAGCTTAACCTTTGTGCCTCTTGGAATGTTACAGATCAGGAAACAGAATTAATGTTTAATACTTGCTAGTTTACCTAGTTGCTACTGACTTGCATCAAACAGTTGTCAAAAACAGAAGCTATTTGGGGAGCCAATAAAACCACATACTTTTACATTTTTATATTATTTCAAATGTGAATTTAAAAAATGATTTATTAAATTTTACCTTAGAGAAAAACCTTGAACTGAGGGTTTCATCAAGTGGCCTTTTCAAATAAAGACAAGTATCATGACAGAGTTTTCATGATGAAAGGCCACTTGATGGGGCTCTAAGTTTGAAAAGGCTGTCAGGTTTAATTTAATTATTAGCTTAGCACCTAATACTTTAGAGCAGAGAGTGCCATCTAGTGGCTTTTGAAAAAAATAAAGACAGTCTATATATTGTAGGGTGTGTATATGCAAGAATTTTGTGAAACAATACGTTGGGGGGGTTTTTGGCTTGCAAATTGTATTTTGTTACCAGAGTTTATATAGTTTATAGTTCAATAATGTTTATGTAAAATAAATTATACAATATTTTACAATTATAATGAAAATATTCATGCTGTGGTCACTTTTCTGTTGCAACAAAAATTTCCTAGATTGCAGTAGTCTTTCTTTCCCCCAGAACAAAATAAATAATGAAATCCCACAAACTCCCGGCAACGACTGAGGACTAGAGGATTCTTTTGACTCCAGCAGCTTTTAAAGCTAATGTTTAGATAAAAATCTAATATGTATTCCATTTGTTAATTTATACTTTAAAGCAGCTCTATGCGATTTGAAGTCGAGCAACGGCAGTGTACTAAAGTGGTAGTGTGTAGCCAGACAGGAGACCACATTTCCCATGAGCACTCGCTAAATGTCGCTAAAGTGGCCATGTCCCGGTTTGCAGCAGTTGGAAGAATTTTCTGTTTCGAGACTTCCATTGGCTGAATGAAGGATGGATACCGATGAGGTAATAAATCAGATTGTGGATAATGAAATATGATGTGTTTTGACAACTTTGTAAATAACATAACTTTAACTTTGTTTTTGTACCGTAATTCGCCCCTCCCCCTCCCCACCACCACAACCAGTGCAATATGTAGCATGTTCACACGATCCCCAAGAACTTTTATGAGTCATTCAACCAGTTTTATATGCCATCACAAGTTATTTTAGTACAAAAATATTAACCAAACTACCCAGAGCTGCTTTAATTTGTGTCTGCTATTTTTGAAACAATCTCTCTGAGATTTATTAAAATTGCATCTGAACTCAAGTTTTATCAAGGAGATAAAAAAAAATCAACTGTTGATCGAACTCAAGATTACGGGCAGAAAAGGCGTATTGTCATCATGTAAGTGAGCTTCAAGGTTGTGTGTGCAACAGACTGTGTCAATGGAGCTTTTATTCTTCAGCAGACATTGTTAAGATAACAATCTTATCCAACTTGCAATCATTTCTCCCAAGCGCTGGGTGAGTCACAATAAAGTGGGTCAACAAGTTACTCGGGAACTTGAAGCACTTTTTTCTCTTCACTGCATAACTATCAACTGCGGTGTGAATAGTGTTAGATTGATTTTAGACAAAAATCGGGTTAGGGTTAAGGTGAATCCTGTTGATATCACATCAAGAAGCGGTGTGAAGAAGTGTGAGAAAAAAGTATACCTTAAAACTCTATTGTATCATGGACACATCTCAGGCTACAAAAAAGGAAAAAGGGCTTCATAAAAGAAGTACGTGGATTTCTTACTAAAGAAGTACACAAAATTATTCAGATGTATAAATTTGTCCATTCTTTTTTAAATCCCAATCAACGTGGAACTCAGCACAGACGGGGTCATCCCTTTCCATGACTTGTGACCCAGAACCCATCAGCATGAAAACATGAATTTAAACTGGATTAACAGTCATTGGTTCATTTGAAACATTACTGACATGGCTCAAACACGGTTGTAAATTAGTGCTCCGGTGACAATGTTTCTACTTTACTTAGTTGACTTAAAGAGACATACAGGGTTTTTTTTTAGAAACATCTTAAGATGAAGAATACACAGACATTCTTAATTTTATACAATAAAAATGTTTGCTGTTTCCATATAGTCCAGTGGTGGACGGTAAAAAATATTCTCGGTGGAGCTCTTTGTGCGAGTACATTTATCTTCCTATACCAATTACAGAAACAGTCAAAACAATATTAATTTTATCAACACTTGAAGTTAAACTGAAAGTTAATGATGACAATTTATTTTGATTCTTGTTCAGATAGGAAAACACATTTTAATTATACCATGACATAAATCAACACTATTTAAAAAAAATAACTCATAAATATTTATTTCTATACATGCAAAGACACTACAGTTTTAAAAAGAAAAAGACTTTAAAGTGTGGTCTGCGATATCAAATCAGCGAAACTCAAATTTCCATAATTGGTACATGCTACAAATAAGCTTAGCAAGCTTGTGACTAAATGTGGTCGGGCACGCTGACTGTCGGGATCGCTAATAAGAGCGCCCCAAAATCTTACTCAACGCCAACGCTGTTCTTGGTTACATTTGCAACAGTGTATGATTTGCTGAGTTACAAAACCTTGACACACTGATTGGTTCTTCAAAAGAGGGCCCTCGGGTAGATAGGATATGACGACACTAACCAAGATTAAAATAGATCGTGAAGAGTGTGAAGAGTTCTACACACACATGATCATCACTTTTGATGATCATATTCAAACTAACAAATACTATTTTAAAAAGCATAAATTACAATTTAAAAATAACAGCCAGGTTGGCGGGAGATACTCTTATTAAGTAAGTAATATTTGTCTAGCACTTTTCTAGACCAGGGTCACAAAGCGCTTAAACAATCAATACAATACCCCAAAAATAGATGATTAAAAGGTCAAGACAAAACCGAGAACAACACAGGAGTCTCAGAGAATAAAGGAAAAGTCTGCCAACCTAATATATAGTCATCATGTGATGTTGCTTTTATAGAAGCATGTTTTTCAAGACGATAGCTCCGATCACGTGAGTAAAATCGGCTTTTGCTGTGTTTTAATTTGAATCTATAGTAGACTTGAAATTATTAGACACTGATCATTTAATATAATTTCAATATGTTACAAAGCCTATAATTCCTGCACATTTTTATCTACATCTGTGTAAAATAGATGAACTAGCTGGATAGAACTCTGGATCCGATGACGTGGTGGAGGTCCTGGATCAGCAGCAGCTCTGGAGGTGGAGCCCTGGGGCTCCGGGAGAGAAATAAAAAGTGTGGGTTTAAACTGCACGGGTCAGGAATGTAATGCAGAAAAAGGAGGGATATACAGAGCTCGGTGTTTAAAACTCCTCCAGCATTCTAAGCGGCTAGCAGCAACTAAGATAAACAGTTAAGTTAATTATAGGCTTTATCGAAATGTAAGGTTATTAAGATTGTTTTTAATCATAGAGAGGGTGTCTGCTCTCCGGACTGAAGCCGGTAGTTGGTTCCACAGCAGAGGGGCTTGAAAACTGAAGGCCTTGGCTCCAAATCTACATTTAGAGATTTTTGGTATAACTAATAGATCAGAGTTTAAGGATCCTAAGGTCTTAGAGGGTTGGTAAGATTGGATTAAATCTTTAATGTATGTTGGTGCTAGACCATGTAAGGCTTTATAGGTTAAGAGAAGGATTTTAAATTGTATTCTAAATTCTACTGGAAGCCAATGTAAAGAAGACAGCACAGGGGAAATGTGTTCACGCCTCTTAGTCTTAGTCAGGACACGAGCAGCAAAATTCTCAATGAGCTGAAGAGTTCTTAGAAAATCCTGACAGAAGAGAGTTACAATAGTCCAGCCTGAAGGTGACAAAAGCATGGATGAGTTTCTCGGCAGCATGCAAAGGAAGGAAGTGCCTGATTTTGATTCTTTATTTATTTTCACTGTGCTTTGGAAAAGTACATGTTTAAAAAACAAGCAATACAATACAATTAATAAAGAACATTTTACGTGGCTGTGGTGCAAAATGTTTTCTAGTTCATTCAATATAGCAGCTAGAGGCTCGCCGACGGTTCTTCTGTCAACTGAAATCACCTTATAGCAGCAGTGTTAACACCTGTATTGAAAACCAAACACCTGTCAAGTTTGAGCTTTTAAATGTAAAACTCACAAACTTTAAAAACTCTGCACTCTGGGAAAGTTCAGGAAGTCGAATGTGAGACGTGGTTGGTGACACGCAGAGTTGGAAAGCAAGTAGAAAACATTTTTATTTATTTGTTTTGTTTTTCCTGAAAGTTCAAGAGCATTGGCTCATGAATTGATAGCTGCATTCAAAACAGCAGTTTTTCTTGCTGAAGTGAAACAAAAGACCACAGAGCAATTTAAAGTTAAGCAGATGGTGTCAACCGGTGACATTTATGTTTCTTACATCGGCTGCACTGTTTGTCTCCGCATGTGGCTCTATAGACGGCAGCTCCGCTCGCCCGAGGCTGGATGCTGCTGACTGAAGACAGCTCGTCACGATGAGTGACAAGTGTGAAGGCGGGAAATTGACCAACTGAGGAGGAGGAGGTCACAACTATAGATGTATTTATTACTCAAAGCAGGAACTTGAATATTGTAGGTGTAGCACAGAAGCCGTGGAAACAAAACCGTCTTCCGATTTGTTGCTCCCACAGGCATTCATGCACTTCCTCTCTGTGTTCTTACAGTAAAAACCCCTTGGTCACAAATTTGGATCAAAATTATTTCTAACACCTCTGGAGTTTTAAGAAGGTTAATCACAAAGATGGGCAAGAGGGTTTTCAGTGGGCAACGTATCTGACTTTGACCGTGAGGTGCTGTTAAGAAGTGTTGATGAGGCAATAAAATGATATAGACAAATAATGAGGTATCATGGTACTGAGATATCAATATGGCTATATATATATGGCAATATACTTTTCTAGGATACTGTATCGATATTAGACAGCACTATATCGATTATACAGAATCTTTCTCATACTTTGTAACAATTATGTTTTATGGTTTATAGTTGAATATTGTGTGTGTAAAATAAAATAATTATATTTTTTACAATTAAAATGTGAATGTATTCATACAGTGGCCATTTTTCTGTTGCAGTAAAACTTCCGGCCCCGAGATGGCAGCATTCATTACGTCCTCTGCAGCTTAATTGAGAACATTGTAAACCTCTCCAAGATACTAGAGATGACTGAGGACGAGAGGATACATTCGGCTCAAAGCAGTTAAGACTTTGTCATGAGTCAAGTGGTATGTAAATTATGCACCAGATGATATATGATGAGTATATGGGCAATACTACAAATATATCTTTCAGACTGTATCAGAATATATTGTGTAGTTTTATGCATCGTATTGCTAGATTCTTCCCACTACACATGCGTACATTATAGTGTTAGTGTTTTTATTTTGAAAGGGCCACTAGATGGCACTGCCTCTTCTATAATATTTGTCGCTAATCTACTAACTCAATAAAACTGCCATCATTTTCCAATTTAGGGTGCCATCTATTGGACTTTCAAAATTAAAACACTGTATCATGATACCTCATCAGCTGATTCATGAAGCCTCACAAAACAATGACTACTTAATTTATCTTAAAGGTTCATCAAGTTTGTTTCTGTATTATTTTGAACTGTGTTATAAAACACATGCATGCACGGAGTGAATATGTAAACCAACCACAGAAAGACACACAGTCACTCCCACCAATAGCTGCCTCAAGCTGGACTCGACCTTAAGACCTTCTAGCAAAGAGGCTGCAGCTCAAACCACAGTATTAACAAGGAGTCCAATTTTCAAGATTTTCAAAATAAAGAATTAATATGATAAATCTGAACTATTTACTGTGAAAAAATATTCTGTAAATAAAATATATATACAATTATACACTTTCAATAAAATAACTGATTAAAACATATAAAACAAGAGTAACAGAGAATTATTGAATTTAAAAGATATAAAGCGACGAAAAAGTAAAGAAACTTCTTAAATCCACAAATACTGGAAAATGCTAAACTAGATGGCACTGAGATAGCGCATATCTATGAAAGGAGCTAATTTAAGAAGACTATATACATGTTATCCATTCAACAACTCTGAATGCCTCATGTAGGTTGAGCATCCATCCACAGATGGCTTACCTGAGAAATGTGAAAACAATTTTTAACCTCAGTCACTTGAAAGTGGCTTCATTTTGGCGAATAAGTTGTTTGCTTTGTTCTATTCTCTCAGTCTTCTTGTAGGTTTGAACAGAGCTCAAACTGCAAGCATCAAAGACAGTGTAAAAAGCAGAACTTTCTTAGTGAAGCCAATAAAACAACCTTCAATCTTAAGATTATTTAAAATTTGAATTTTTTTTTTTGTTTTTATATAATTGTCACATAAGAGACTAAAAGCCATGAAATACTTAATTATAAAAAGTGGCATTATTTGACAATGGTGCCCTCGATTTAAAATTGGTTATAAATTATAATCTATCACTTTCAAATAGCTAATAAATAGATAGATTATTGAGCGGAGACTGCTGTTTAATGGCAAATAAGGACACTGCTTCATGAAGCGTCATGTTGATGAGGTATCATGATACTCCTTTTTTTAGAATCTTTAGCTCTGATCTACTAACAAATGAAACCTGGCATTATTTTCGAATTTAGAGTGCCATCTAGTGGCCTGTTAAAATCAAGACACTGCTACCTTTTCAGCTGTTTCATGAGGCCTCATTGACCCATCGCTGAAATCATAACATTGCTGAGTACAATCTAAGATTTTGTTGTTGAAAAAAACTGTCCACAGGCAAAATCAGCTTTTGTTCCACAAGGCTACTCTTATCTCAACGTACAAGGTCCGACATTAAATTGTCTTTCGTGAACAAAAAACATTTTTGTCCATGCAGCAGTAAGGAAAAATGTGTAAGATAGAGTTTGTGTTTGTCGTTCGTCGTATTGGGGTCACCGTTCAATTTGTCAGAAAGAAAAAGAGTGACAAAACAGGAAAGCTGGCATGTGCCGCCTCAGCTATTTCTTATTATCATCTTTACATTTCATTCAAAGCCGTGAAGGAAGAACATTGTCAACAACACCGACGGCTGTTAAGTTGACAGATTTACCAGAATTAAAAAGGGAATCGCACAAAGCCAGTGAGAAGCGTCTACATTATTGTCCAGTGTGAAGCGTGTGAGGGCAGGCAAGTAAATGATGGCAGCTTCCCATCATCATGGTACATTTCTGGGCAATTAAAAAAACATCATCTGAGTACCATCTAATTACATACAGTGTCATCCAACTCTGATGTTGATATCAAATAAAGTGCTGTCTCTAAAATGAGGTGAACTCTACAAGAGCATTTCTGCTGTTTGCCAAACACAAGGGCAGGGCCATATGTCGTTTTTTTTTTATTTCAGCACGGACATGATTGTAAAACAAATTAAACACAGGGAGGGCCTGTTCATCCCATGGTACACATCAGAGTGAATTTCCCAGAGGGCCATTCACTGCAGTTATGGAAGGTAATATATTAAGCGTATGAATGCGGCTGGACGGGGATGAGTGGAATAGTCTAGCAAACTTTTCACTGGTCTGAATCCTGAAGCATACTAGGTATAAGAATATAAAATATATAAATATATTGCTCTAATTTCTTAACCTTTGTGTCATCTCAGGGTCAAGGTGACCCGAAGACGCTAAAACAAATGAGTTTAAGGTATCCCTTGTATGTTGTCTGGGTCAAGGTAAACAACCTCCACCACACATATATGTAGTTCTGTTCACCTTGTGAACACATTTGTTTTCGGGCCTTCGGGTCATTGTGACCCAGAGATAACACAAGGGTTTAAGAAGTTAGATAGATAACCAAATGTAACCACTACCTCTTAGGGTTGTACTGCACTGAGCTGAATTAATTCCATCCTAGAGAGCTGAGACATGGCCAAATGCAGCTGACCGTTATAAATTAAAATTAACAACCAGGCAATGCAGACATATCCAGAGGAAATGGGGGGGTTTGAGTACTTTTACAAGAGAGATGGCCAGACTTCAAGTGATAGTTCATCCAAAAGTTCTAATTTCGCTCATTTTCTACTCAACCCTCTTGTTGAAGTGTTAGGAGAAGGTTCAGTAGTCTGAGTATTCTGTGCCTTTTTGGAGGAAAAAGTACATGATTGCTAATGTCTTCACCCAAAAGGAAACACTAAAGAAAATACAAATACATCCAGCGGCTTTCATTAAAATAAATCAATAGGGTAAAATACTTTTTAGAATCTGTGGAGTTAAGTTGTCTAATCACCAAAAATGACTCAGCAAAACACTAAGGTTTTTAGTTGCATCAGCAAAGTTTTTGAGAATTTTTTTCTCACCCCAACCCTTGTACGAAGAGAAAAATATTGAGGAAAATTTTAATCCTAAACTTTATTCTGCCAGCAGTGGTCTGCGAGATACTGTGAAATTTTTTTTTTTTCCCTCCGTCAGCATTCAATTTTTGGTTATGGAATTGGGGTCAATCTGGAAATAATTTTCCTTGGTGAAGTCTGTTATTTATTTTCCTTATCTTTCCCGCAAGTCCTCCAAGGGTGACGGACTGAATTAAAGCAAAACAAAATATGTAGTGTAGAGTTTAATATGACATTTATGTATGTCGAATGGGTTCAGTGTGTCGATGCAGCACTCATAACTGTACACTGTAGTACATAAAATATATGTATGATTTCTCAGTGCAATATTTAGTTTGACATCTGCCTTTGCCACTTTTTGCTGTGGGAATACGATAGTGCACTTTGAGTAGAACATTAGCACTTTATCCTTTTGTCTTTTGGACTGTATGGTGTATAACTGCCAAGTTTTTTTATGTGATGACACAAACCTGCTGATGGGACTGGTGATTGAAATTATTCATCACTTGGCTAAAATACCATGCAATAACATGCTAGTAAAATAAATTAAACCTTTGGCTTTGTTGCCTTAAAATAGGATACTTAAAAAGAGATTATAGACTCTTCTACTATCGTTTCATTTTAAGACCTTTACAATTTATGGTATTGGTTACAAGAATCTCATAAAGCCAAAAGAGTATTGATTTTTTTGAGGGTAGTGAGTATTTTGGTAATGTCCTCTGACAGTGTTTTGTTTCCTGTTTATATCACCGCCTTTTATAGCCACTAGTGTTCTTATCAGAGAGACTGCTGATAGGGCTGTGTTCTTTGTGGCTTCTGGGCAGCAGCATTAGTTTGGTTGCATTGAATAATGAAGTAGAACGTGTACCCAGTGTTCCAATTAAAACCTATAGCCATTCATCTATGTAATTGATGGAATGCCTTGCAGTATAATTTTGTCCCAAATGTACAATTCCAGGTCGTGTTCGCTCCAAAATGAGCCTGTTCTCAACAGAGGGGCTCTGTGCCAAACATTTTCCTCCCACACGAAGCCAAAAACAGGGGTTTCGACAGTGACAAGAGAGCCCCAGATGTGTTGAGCAAAAGTGACGAGATGATACAATTCCTTCAAAAAAATCATAGAGTGTAACAAACAAAGTTGTTGTCAGTCTTAGTTCCTTTTAGATTGAGTTAAAGAAAACAATATTTCCTTGATTATTATTCTGATCATGGTACACCGGGAGTATAGACTATTCTTAGCAAGAATCAAGCTCCTTGACCTTGCATATCCCTGCCAGGGAGCTCATTAGACTTAAAACAAAAAAAAAATTGTGACTGAATAATTGTGTGGTTTTACAGCAAAAAAATAACATTAATACAAACTGGTACATGCAAACGATTTTGTTGTTCACCTTGGTGTTAAGGTCAGTATACCTTCAGTGTAGTAGTCAATATTTTAACACCTTGTTCAACCACTATAACAGGAAATGTGATTTGTTTTAATAATCTGAGTGTATGTTTACTTCATGACTTTTTTTGCTTCTAATTTTGGGCTCACGTGACCATCAGTTAACCAGTAAACTATTCTGTCAAATTATTTAAACCCTTCCTACATCCAGATAGAGCTCCAGCTAAACAACAAAATGTACTCATCTGTTCCTTAAAGTGCTAACGTTATTTTCTTGAAAAAATGTATCCATATTTGTGTAATTCTGATGAGAGTCACACAAATAGGCTTGAGCATTTGAACAACACAACATCCCGGGCAGAGCTAATAATGGGCTTCTGTTACCACGTAACACTGAAAAAAGTGGGGTGTTATTTACCTTCTAAAACTGAAATCTAAGACAAATGGCTTTTTACGGTAAATAATCTTTCTAACTTTTATTTATGCACTATATTTACCCAACATTTAGACCACATTTTAGATCATTTGTTATCAATTTAATTACCCATATGTTCTTAAATGTTTTTCATAATTTAAACTGACTTGAAAAATAAGGCAACTGTTTAATTTAACACCTTAATTTACTACTGCAAACTTTTTTTTTTCCCATAAAATGAAAAAATAAAACATTGATGTCCTTTTAAAGTCATGGTTTTAATGCTTTTCCAAAAAACAACAAAATTGACCGAATAAACTGTATACGTCCACGTGATAACTTATCTTCAAATCATTTTGCTGCTCCTGTCTGACTGTTAAAATAATTTGATACGAGTTACATTTATAGTTTCCCTTGAATAATCCCAATTCTCACTGATCCTTACAATTAAAAATTGTTAGTTAACCAAGTAAATATTACTACTAAAAATTAAAAATTATTTGCAGTTTGATATGTTACTTTTTACAGGGTTCTCAACTACATATCTGAATGTGTCATTTTAGGACGTTTGTGAACCCCCGTTAAACTTTAAAAGAGATGAAAGTTCAATCCTAGTGTCTGCTGAAATATTCAACATGAGCATGAAAAACATCCTCAAGTGTTAATGCACTTCACATGTTTTCATCTGCATCGTATCCTGGATTCAGCCTCTGTACTTTTTTGTTAAATATAATGTGCTTGTGCGTAAACGCGAGAGGTCGTGACACCTTAAGTGATATTCTCTGCTGTAAATTCTATTTAGAATGAATGGCGGCTGGTGATGTTCCTGCTAATGCATGAAAGCTCTATTCGTCTTTATTAAGTAGAAATAAGAGCTTTTTTTTGTAGATCACCATGTCATCCTTTTAAAAGAAAGTTCTCTCTGAAATATTGGGTTAGAAGAACTAAAATTAGATCAGATTTATTTCTCTCGGGAAATCTTTTAAATGTGTGTAGTAGTGTCGCATCACAAAGCCTATTATTGAACCCAAGCTTTTAAAACTAGTTTTTTATTTTGTAAATCATGAATACAAATTCAGAAGAAGCGTTAAAGCAGCTGCAGATTGATGCAAATGAACAAGTCAAAGAGGGAAATGAGCGGCAGACTTCAAGGATGGCTTCCTCTAGCTGTCACCGTGAGGCCAACATTCTGCATAATTTGGTTTATTTTCTGAACATTAAACTACGGTGCTATGCTCTTTCTGCTTCCCTCAAATGTGACTTAGATAGGATTAAGGTCATTTACTTGTTCATTTGAGGCAACAATAATGGCTGATTGTTATGTTTGTTATGTAATCCATACTAACAAAGCAAGCAGAACAAATACAAGCGGCAGCAGCTGTTATCTGTTAGGGCCCTTCCCATGAAAAGCCTGTAGCAGCCCAGAGATAATTTACCTTCGATTTACTCTTCAGAAACAACTCTTTCTTTTATTCTGGGTTGACATACAGTATGTGATTTGATGTGAAATTGGTATTTTAAGAGCCTTTGGTGATTAAAAGAATACAGTTTTTGTGGTTTGTGACCCCGGAACTGCATAAGCATAAGCATAAAGCTTTTCTATTCTATAAATAAATGGTCAATAAGTAAAATATTTTGTACGTCTTGCTTCACCTTCCACATTCCAAAAGGTTTTCTTCCTTCGTATCAATCCTGCTCATTTAGAGATGGCTTCAAATAGTCTGAAGCCACCCCACTCCTGACCCCATTATAGAGTGAGGTATACATAGCTTTAATCTGAGCTAGTTTTTTTATATATATATCTTTATAATTCCACTATGTATGTTTTTAAAAGTGACAGTTCCCCCAAAATTCACTTATTTTCTACTCACCCTCATGTCAACTAAGGTTTGGGATTATATTCAGAGAAATCTTTTTCTAGAGTTAGACATACATATAGAGTTATAGACAAAAATATAAGTCCATTTTGATGTAGCGACTATAGCTGGACATACATATTTGTCTATAACTTTAAAAAGAAACAGATTATTAGTGAAAATAATCATAACCCATAGTTGACATGAGAATTATCTCTATAAATTTTCCCTTTAAAATAAAACGTTTTGCCATTTTTATTTTTAGCTTTTTACAGAAGATTTTGAGCCCAGCTCAGTGAGAAGGCATCAGTAATGGCTGCCAGAACCGACAGGAAACTGCTCCTGTGTGGACGAGGTTTGTTCAGAGTCAACCTTTTTTTTCCAATTTTGCCAGCTGCAGCTTCCGCTTGGTATCCGAGCGCAAAACCTTCATGAGCCCTTGTCACAAAATAATAATAATAATTATAAGGGAAACCTTTGCTACACTATGGTGCCTGATGGGATTTACTATTGATACAGATGATGATGGGCCATGATGAAGATGACAATTATAATGATGGTGATCACGATGGATTAAGACCATAAACTATGGTGCATTAGGTACAATAAATGTAATATATTACGAAAATATGGATGTTTTAATGTGTTCGACTTTGTTCTTCTCTTTTGTCCGTCATAAATTGCGAGTGTCTCGCTTGAGTGTTTTCAAAGCGCTGTTTATTGAACCATGACTGCTCTTACGCATCTTTTGAACGCTGAAACCAGCAACTTAATTTTAATGGATCAATTTTCAGGCATCTGCCCTGACCAATTTATAGCTAATCATTTCCTCCGGCCAGCTCGTGTCACAAGAGGCAGCTGCTGATTTGGATACACTTTAAACTTTGGTTAGAATTCCAGGGGAGATCTTACAAATATATCGAATCCACACGTGAACACGCATATGAATAAGAGCATATAAAAAACACCTGTCAATCATTCAGATAACTTAAATATAGCATGCTTATAGCCTACAGGAATTCCCAGTGAACAACTTGTGTTTAATTCCACTGTATAAATATTGTAATGTGTTCAATTACCCATGATGCACATCTCATCACTTTCATATTTTAAATGTCACTGTATTCTAAGCAATGCTCATGTTGATGTGTACTCATAAATCACTTGTAGCCAGAGGTGGCATAAAAACTAACATGCTGCTTTGGGGTTAGCAAAAGCTCATCCATAATTTCCCAGGATACAGGGTGAGGGTTGTGGGCAAGGGAGGTTGCGTCTGCTAAAATGCCCAACGCAACAGGGGGCACATGTTTACTGACAGCCCCGTAGAGGCTGCAAACAATCACCTGCTACCACACACTCCTTTAGGGGCCTTGCTGTTACATTAATGCATCGGGCTTCATCACATTATTCATAGATGTTTGACTCCGGGGGGAAACTGCTGGGAAGGAGCCACTACAGTAACAAATGGATACTGGGTCATCTCAGGCGTTCCAGGTGGTATAAAGCCAAAGGGAACGAGTCCCATAGTGGGAGCATTGAGGTTCTGTGCCATGCAAATTGAGATCAGTGGTTATAATTAGCAGATTACAAATAAATGATAAAAAGCCAGATTGTATTTGGAATAAAGCACTAGTCACAATAAACAGAGCGACTGGTGGACGAGTCGTGTGGACTAGTATGAATGACATTTCAAAAAAGGTTTCAGCCTTCAATCCTTGTGTTATCTCTGGGTCAAGGCGAACCACAAAACAAATGTGTTTGAGGTATCCCTTGTCAAGGTGAACAGCATCCCTGGCTTCCAGAAATACATATCCAGAGGTGGAGGTCAAACACATTTATTTTTGGGCCACTGGGTCACCTTGACCCAGAGCTAACACGGATTAAGAGGTGAGGTATTTCAATGACAATTTCAATAATTTGAAGTTGATGATAGGACAATAGGCCCTAAAAGTTCAAAATTAACATTAAATTAACAACCTTTGTGTTGTGCAAGCAAGTTTCAGAATTCTACCTTCTTTTCCTTTAAGTTTTTTGCCATGAATGGGGTGGTGAGTGGCACGTTTCATATGGACAGGGGTGATTTATTTGTAGTTTGTTCTCCACAAGAGTAGTTTTGTTTGTATTGTATTTGGAGGATACAACGTATTGTTTATTTGTTATTAACATTTGTCATTTGTGTTTTAAAAAAAGATTATCTTTGGTTAATCAATTTATTATATGAAATGGATTCGTCTAAGGGCGGTGCTACAGTCTGGGCCAGGCTGTATTAGAATGTTGCTCGATAAAAACTCTCTTCGGCCTCATCTGTCGATTTCACCGCTGACTATCCTGTCACATTTGGTATCAGAAGTAGGATGCAGGAGTATGTGTATTGAACTGGAAAAGGCTGAAAAATGTCTATCATAAGACAGAAGAAGAAGGTGGGAGAAGAAGGTGCAGCAGGTGGCGACGCAGAGACTAAAACATCCATGACAGTAGCGACTGCAACTGAGGCCACCATGGAGCGGATAACCAGATTGTTCGAGTCCTTCATGGAAGTTCAACAAGGCCAGGTACGAGAGGCTTGAGAAAGAAGCTGTCAAAAAAGGCCCAGCAGTTCACAGTCCTGACACAGCAAGCTATTCAGCTCCATATTGAGAGGGAGGCAGGGCATGCCAAGAAGAAGCAGCCATTGCCACATAAATATTAAGGACGTTCCTCTTAAATGAGAGATATCATTAAAAGACATGATTTATTAACTATTTAGAAACATAAATCTGTGCATTAAAACAAAGCTCAGTAAAAAGGAAATAGATAAATAGTGTAAACAAAATTATATGACATCAATATCATTATAATTATTGATTAATGCAGAAACAGTTGTTTAATTTCGCCCTCAGATTTTAAAGCCTTTCTTCTAAGATACCATCATAAATCATCTGTGTAACACAATCAAAATGAGTATAACATTTCTATTGTTTATTCTTCATTGTTGTGTGTTGTTAGCACCTGGAATCCTATCGCTACATCACCACCTTGTCGCTGCTGCTCTGCTAGTCATTTAGCCCTCAGCTGTGTGTAAGAGTTGAATTTGACTTTCTTTGAGAAAGAACTTAAAATATTCACCGCTTATACACCACATTTGCCGCTGCGAGCGAAATGCGTATGGTGCCTTGATTCATGAAGAGAGTGTGAAATAGAAGAGTGACTCCACATCCGGATATGATGATTCAAAGTCAAAGTAGCACAGTGGCAGAAAATTCCAAGAATGGATTCAATCAATGCAAGTGTTCAGGGAAACAAACATCATGCAGGAATATGCACGTGTATGTATCTCCTTTCCAAGTGTGATGAAAATTATTCTTTTTAAATTTCTTATTTTGTTTACCTGTTTGTGTCTCAGGTGATTACCTTCAATGTTTGGATTTTCCCCCAGCAGTATTAGAACAAAGCAATTCCCTCAGTGTATGTGTATTTTCTATCAGCAACTTGCTCACGGTTTTAAAATTGAAACCTGTTTTCTTTTTCTCGATAGAATGCCACCCTGGGGCGGGTAAACACAACTGTTACAAGATGTTACAAATTTCTCGTTTCTTTTTGCAAAACATACTCAGGGACACTTAGACACAAAAGTATCTCCCAGTGAAGCGACTTTTTGACATGTATTTTGTTTTTGCCATCGCGAGGGATTTGCTTTGGTTTAATAGTGACTAAAGTGTTATCGTTGAAATCAAATGAATACTCCGATGACAGAAAGGTTAGAGTGGATTTCCTTGAGAATGTTTAACGAAGTTCACGTTGAAAGAGTTCTCCTGCCGTAGTACCGGACTCTGGTTTTGTTGAATCGACGTGTCAATTCAACGGCTCAACGCACTGCAGTCACCTCTCTAGGTATTTATGTAATGATTAAATGATTTACACAACTTCTCTTGTAAAGCAAAGCACATATTTGCTTTAAATTTTAAAAAGGTGCAGCATTCATAATGAGCCCTGTGCAAGCATCCCTGATAAAATATGTAGCTGTTACACTCTTTAATGCTACCATACAAAATTAAGGTACAAGGTGTAATAGAAGCTCCCGGCAGTTGGCTCACCTACTTATTAATATCTAGAATCAGGCTTCCGGCTCTAATACCGTATCTCTTTGATCCCACATTAATCACAATACCTTGAAAATGATATGAAAGGTTTATTTTTGGCTTGTGGGGATTCAAGTGTCGTGCTTGTTTAAGCTTTAAAGGGTTGGTTTGTTTTGAAGTAGAAGGGAAAAAAATGCAAATCCCAATAACAAACAAAAGCAATTATTGAGGGGTGTTTAATGCATAGCACAATCTTTGAATTAGTTTATAATGTTCTTATCTTTAAAAAGTAAATACTTTTTAAGTGTGGCACATAAGTCTGAAGCCAAAAAAATATCACTACACTAGAACCTTAGAGGTTTTATTTACGGTCGATTTAGGCAGATTTTACAAAACTGTCTTTTCATTTAAATATTTAAATTAGAAAATGTGCTTATGCAACACTTGTTTTTTCTCAAGCTAAAATATAATGTTAAAACTTTCGCTGACATTCCGGACAGGGTAGAACATTATAATGTGATAACTTCAACACATCGTCATGATGAGAAACTTGTATGTGATGTGAGTAAGTCAGGAGAGTTGGGTTTTCACATTAGTTGCCCTTTAATGGGCTGCACAGAAAGAAAAAATGATGTACAGTCTAAAAGGTGGTGTTTTGAAAAAAAAAGATGGCATTTACTCTGAAGTTACATTAGCCTTCGTCTCTTGACACGTCAAGGGAATCGTTTGTAAACTAGTCAAATTATTAAAACACAAACTTATAAGATATATAATTTATTTCACTGTTTTTATCTTAATGTTGGTCAATTAATTAAATGTCAAAATGAAACCAGTCAGCGGTGCAAATAAGGTTGGGGGATCCTTACTCTAAAGCTTCCTTGGACAAAAATAAAAAAAGAAGGCATCGCTTCCAGGGAGAGTCGAGAGGGGGTATGGATTTTCAATGTAAAATTTATCCTCAAAACATAATAGAAAGGGGACTTTAGATGAGGCAGTAAAGGTTGCTCATCAGAATAAGATGCTTCCTGGATGCCTCTCTCAGTGTGTCCTAAAAGTGCGCGATATTTAAAAGGTTCCCAGAGCCTGAAGAACTACGACATACCTCGTGAAATTATGGAGCTCACCATAATCTGCTGCCATGATATGTGGCTTAGACCAGAGGCGCAGAGACATGAAACGGTAATCATTTTTGATTTTGGGGACAAAATCAGAATTTTAAATATATCAGTTTGATGTCAAATGGGAAGAAGAGTTTTGAGAAATTTAGGAGAGAAGTGTTGGACCGAGAAAGGTAGAGATGGAGATAATAGAGAAAGGGGAGAAGAGGAAGACAACCGCTGAGGTTCATGGAAGACAAAAAGTTTGATCTTCTATTAAATTGGTAACTTCTGAAGGGAAATAATGAAAGCAGAAGCCATCAACCAAACTTGCTTTTTTTTAATCCCGAATCCCCCGAGCTAATCCAAGTCTTCACATGAAGTACTTCTCTAATTAATTAAGACATACTCAATTCGGAATGATGAAGAAAACTTTGACTTGTGGTTCCCTGGGACGTACTGTAGATATTACTCTAAACTTCTCATGTGGCTCCTTTTATACATAGAGAAGATGTCGCTCTTTGCTCAAGGCAAAAGAACATTCTCAAACAAGTCAAGATAAAATGCTTGTGATGCTTAATCTTTTTCTTTGAGTCGTGACCCAAAAATTGCTAGTTTAAAAAAAAAAAAGACACTGTAACATCTTCCTCATTGTGCCATGAAAGCCTCGTCAAGGCTTGGAAATACTGACAGAGAAGAAACGTGACAAGACCAGACCTGCCTGTTACAAAAGAGTAGTGCTTTTATTTGTCCTGCTCCTCCATTGACTGTTTAAATGATGTCTGTCCCCCGGTGAGTTCCTGGCCCTCAACATTTCAGCATATTGTATGCAGTGTAGAGAAACGAACATCAGTGAACGCGAGTCACTTCCATCGTCCTAATGCCGTGTCTGAAATATCCAACACTGTCTCAAAGTATTTACACAAGGTGACTTTGGGAAAACATTGTGGAGACTCAGAAAGACTTGTAAGACGGGGAGTTAAGCTTTAAAATGGTCAAAGTCATATTTTGTATGCTTTCAAGACGCAGCCTTAGAACAATCTCGAAAAATAATCCTAAAGATTCGAATCATTGCTTTAATCTGAGGTTTTTTAAATGTGTATTTTCATTATTCATATGGTCATTTATATTCTGCTTATGCCATATGTACAATTGTTGGAGAAGTGTATTGATTGTATACAAGTTTATTCACATTAAGGTGTGATGTTTGCTGTGACTTGTGTTTTTTTGTAGTTGTTTTTCCTCGTTTGTCTTGTGCTCTTGTGTACCTGTCAGCAGCAGGCAGGTGCGCACGGCTGAGATGACTGGATGGCAGTTTCTTCTGTTTCTGAAAGAGCGACTTGATCTTGGATCTCTTTTATACTCATCATTATGTGTCTGTTTGTTCGTGTTTTGTATTTCGCACTTTGCGGATTTGAATGTGACTTTTGGGCCAATAATCTTTTGTGACTGCTTCCACTTTTGGGACTTTCTCCACACCTTGACAGTGGGTGACCGGCATTGACCTAGTGACTTCACAAAGTCTGGGAGCCCGAGTATGGAGATTCTGAACAAGGTATCTCAGGACTATTCTACTACTGTGGAGAGACAGTGTGTGCACCCGAATCTCGTCATCGACGGGGTCTGGTCCAATCCCCACAGCTGCTAAATCTGTTCTCTGTAAACCCTCTATAGCCAAACCGGAAGATTGGAAAAGAGGATGGGGGTTGGAAGGTGTGCTTGTTTTCTACTACAATGTCCACTTCCTCTTGGCCAGCGGCCATTATTTAAATGATCCGACTGTGCCTAAATTGCCTTTGTAATTAACCTTCTTGATGGAAGAATCCACTTTTTTCATTGGGAGTCCAAATCACTGGTCTTGTCCACATATTTTCTTCTTTTTTTAAAAAAGTTGAGTATTGACCAGCCTTTCTGTCTTTCTACCACTGCTTCGAGAAAAAGCTATTAATGTAATAGTCCTGGCAAAGTAGTGTGACTGAAATGTACCTACGCTGCCTATATTCTAGGAATACACAAGTTTGTTAAGGACTAGTTTGCCACCAGGTATGAACCAGGCAGCTTGGAAAAGTTGATTTTTCTTTCCATTAGTATTGATAACCAGCTAAGTGAAGGGCTTAGCACTGGTTAATGAGGCTGTAATCACTAAGTTAAACTATTACATTGAGAAATAAAGCAAGTGATACATTTTTGTTGGAAGCAACACTGGTATCTAACAATGCCAAAAATATTTGATTAAAAATAAGTCAAGTGAAGCGGGAGAGATTGAAAAACACTGAAGCTTTACCGCTAAACAATTCAATAGCTTCAGGATAACACTCAAAATCTTGTGACTTAGAACTCTAGAGTGGATCCTAAAATGACTGTAAAGTGAAGCTGTTGTGATTTGATGTTCCTGACTTTTAAGAATGTTAATAAAAGTGTATCACTGACCATCTGAAAAGATTGTTGAACACAGAAAGACATGGGATCCATAGTCGAAAGTAAGGAGTATGAAACATGCCAGATTTCAGATCAGAGAGAACTGTAGCGCTGCTGTGAAATTGTTACATCAGCTGCTGTCTAAAAAGCATTTGTCGTGCTGCAAAGTTTAACGTGGCAATTTATTATGTAGTTGCAGGACCAGAAGCAGCAGAGCGGTTTTGATCTGTTTTGTTACATCTTAGGAAAGCAAGGTCCACAGTCTGTACACTGAGATAGTTGAATACATTGATATACTGTATATAAAAAACATGATATTTGAAAACGAGGTCTTTTTCACCAGTCATCTTTTTAGATGATTAATACAAATTAATATATAAGAGCTATTTCTGTATATTTACTTGAGTTTTGAGTGCTCAACATGCTTTTAAAACAGATCAGCTTTGTTATTACATTATTAAATCTATTTAAAAATAACCCCAACTTGATTTTTTTACAAACAAATATGAAAAAGGAAAAAAAGCGCATTTTTAATTAAAATATACTTAGTTACATTAGGCTTTAAAAATATGTTTGGCAATGATCACCTTAAATGGCTTTTTCAAGCATAAAAAATGTGCTTAAAAATGGGTCTATCTGATACATGTCGCCCCTGAAATATTCACATAATCACTCAGAAAGCTGTAGGAATTACATCTCCCAATCTGTCTGTATCTTCTTCAAAATCATTTACTTCCCAGAAGCCTACTTGTAAATCCTGTCACGTATCTTCTCCTTCTTGCTCAGCCAGTTGCAAAAGAAATGTGATCCAATATTTGAAAATGTGATTTAATGAACCTTTTCTCTGCCCAGTCCAGACGACGGGAGTGTAGATTACTGTAATGAATAAGTAGATGGAGCTTACTTTGTCGGGAACATCACCCAAATTTAGATGATTGGTTGAAAGTTGGTAAAATTAGTTTAATTTATTACACTCCATTACGGCATGTTCAAGCTTTTACGACCAAGGCAATGACCCGTTCGTTCCAAACAACTGCACAGCATGAGTACACAGTATGGAAATGTATCGAGCTTAGATTTCAAGCATGAGGCCGACATCAATTTAGTCATAGGCAGCGACTTTTTTTTTGTCAATGAAGAATTATCAAGGACTTTCTTAAATGTATACTGATGGTTCTATTTTTGTCTTGAAAATGTGTCCGGCATAAACAGTACAGTGAGCACAATCCAACACCTAAATGTTGTTAAGGAATTAAAATGCATCTGATCTGCTATAACATAAATATATAGAAAAATAAAAGTAATTCCACTGTCCAGTTAATGACTAAAGAATAAAAAGAACTTGGCTTTAATTATCCAATAGGCAATATTGTCAAAAGCGTTTCTTCAATGTTGTTAACAACTTGTCGTCGTTAACTACTATTCCTCATAGTAGTCAGTACTTTCCCCAGGCAAAGTTATGTAGTGTATTGTCAATAACCAACTAGCTCGTTCAAAATCAAACCAATTATAAAGAAAATGTAAAAAAAAAAAAATAATAATGTCAAACTTTGATGTATCCTTGCTGTAACCGTTTTAAATAAATTGTTATTTTAAACCTTGGGTCAACTCTTGGGCCACATCTTGGACAATGATATTTTATTTGCGGTCATTGATGATAAAGACATTTTGTTAACAAATAGATGCTGTTTTTACATGTTTCAAATGTTGAAGTCTTCCTCTCCAAGATGTAGTGAGTCTCTCACCATCACCATGTCTTGTAGTTATTACTTTATAAGGTTCTCCTCGGCCTGAAATAATTAATTCCATTGTGATTTAATAATAACTTCACCCCTCCTCCAGCCAGCTTTAATCACAACCCGCTTTGTTTGTACAACAAGTCCCTTGGAGTTGGACATCCGGGATTGATGACACGCAGTGACAAACCCTGATGCTTGACCAGCAGAGTGGGTGTGGATAAGAAGGATTTAATTTTGCAAACATTTATCCATCTGGTTTAAAAAAATTTAAAAAAAACTCAACAGGGGCTTAATAAACCTTTGAGGAAATAAGAAAGAGAAAGGGAGTTTTTTTCTTTTGACATTTTATGTTCCAGAAAATGTTCTTAACATCCCAGCGTACCATTAGACAAAGAAAGAAAAATAATTGTGAGGACCAGACAGAGCTTAGTGAGTGAATGGATCCAGGGTGTTGCCAAGGATAAGCAAGACAATTCCAGGCAGGTTAAAAGGGTCACACTTGGACCCGAGGCATCGGATTGAGCTGGTTAATTGTCTATTGATGTGCTGAAGAAAATCGTGGTTTCTTATAGAAAGTGTGGGTAAAGAGGAAAGTAATTTTGGACAATGGACTCAGTTGGAAAACCACAGAAACCTAGAACGATTCAAATAAATGTAATCAATACATTAGATTTCAGATGTTATTTGGATTTTAATTGACAGTTGACAGTTTATTCTCTATTATTTATCATTAACTCAAGGATTGTCTCACTGTTTTAGCTGAGCCATTGCAACAAGAGGTTTAAAATGAAATTAACTGATAATTGACAGCTTTATGTGGATTATTTACTCTTATTAACGGATTCAAGAGAGTACATTTTAAAACGATCTGCAACAAAAACCAACACATTTGTGTCCTGGATTAATAAATGCATTAGCGCGTGACACACTGAGGGTGGTGGAGATCATCGCAGCCCTTCAGCAGTAAGAGGCGGCAGATTTATCATTTCTATTCCTGTCCAGGTCCCACCTGTGACCTCTGAGTGGAGATATATTTCCTGTTCTCCGTTTTCTAGCAGGATATCCTACAGAAATGTTTTATTGATACATTATTTTTATTAATATTATTGTGATAAATTGAGCAAATTGTTGAATTTCTGATTGGTACAATATCAAATTATCTGTCTTGGCAAATGTATTTTTCCACAGAAAGGTGAACGGAAGAAAAAGTAGTGCAGTGTTTGAAAAATAATATTAGCAAAAGAAGTTGTAGTTATAGTTCACCAAAAATTCACTCATTTTCTACTCACCCTCACCAAAGGTTGGGATTATCCTTTTTTGAGTTATAGGTAAAAAAAAAAATGTATAGGTAAATTTTTTTAATTTTAATGCAGCTACTAGCGCTTAGTTGTCTTCATCTACGTCCAAAAGACAAACTTAAAAAGATTCCTCAGTGGTGCTCATCTGCAATGTCCCTCTTGTATGGAAGCCTCGACATGAGAAATTGTTCTGAAAAAACTAATTCTGTATATTTTATGTTGGTCCTGACGTCCTTCCTCATTAACACATTGCAAGTGTCAGTCCTCATGCCCGTGATCTAGGCTGCTAGCCTAGCAGCGTCCGCTAAAAACAACCTTAAAAATATAGACTTTTATAACCAAAAAATTTCAGCAACAATACCTCTTGTCAATGGACAATTTAAGATGGACATTACAGACAAGCACGATAGAGGTATTTGGAAAGTGTGTCTTTTTGGATGAAGATGAAGCTCGCCGAGCAGCTAGCCTAGCAACGTCCGCGTTTACAAGCATAAAATATAGACTTTTAATTGTTTTTCTGGACAATTACTCATGTCGAGGCTTATATACAAGATAGACGTAAAGGCATCAAGGTGGATTATTTTTTAGGAAGATAAATACAACAACTGAGCTCAGTCCCTACAATAAAATGAACATACATTTTTGTCTATAACTCTAAAAAGGAACAGATTACTCTTAAAATAATCCCAACCCTTAGTCGATATGAGGGTGAGTAGAAAATGTGTGAAATTTGAATTTTGGGTGAACTATCACTTTAATGAAAATCTCATCCCTGTTGGGGAAGCTGTGTTTTGGAAAATCTTGTAATTCAAACAAGCAGCATTTAAATCCATAAATAAATGATAATGGACTATTTTAGAAAAACTGTGTGCAATTCCTTTGTTTAAAAAAAAAAAAAAAAAAAGCTTCCCTCCCAAACTCTCAAAAAAAAAAATTGTGGGATGATTAAAATCTTCATTGTGCCATTAAGGAGCAAAAACAAAACAAAATAATTACTCATGAAATTGAAGCAAATCTCCTCTCCTGCAGAGGATGAATAATTCATGTGCACATCTGTTTATTGTTATGTTTGTGACATGTGAGTGGGGATTGTGAGTTTACCCTCATCATAGTTGTGTCTCCATATTTTTTTTTTCCCCTGTTTGGTTTTCATTTTCTCAAAATGAACAGAGCATATGGGAGAACGCTGTTGTACGGATGGGACTGTAGTTTCTGCTGAGCCGACTTTAACACTAGTCTTGTGAGGTCCGAGCTGTCCAAAATTAGGGCGTTTTGGACAATGTGCCAAGTCATTTCTGATTGCTCAGCAAGAATCTTTTACCATGTGACTTTTTTTTTTTTTTTTTTTTACAATCCCTGATGAAGTTGCAAAAAAACTGCCTGGACTAGCTGCCGACGGCTGGCAGGTTATTAAAGCACAGGACATTGCTATTATTAAAAGGCTGCTCCCTAAACTACATGTAATTTCCATATGTGTACTTGACATGTGCGCAGCGACAGGATGGTTTAATCTAATTTGCATAATACATGCAGCATCGCAGGATATTTTCCTTTTTTTCAAACCCAAGTCATTTAAGATTAATAGGATAATGAGCCAAAATAGCTCCGAGGAGCCAATTTACCTTAATTGAGGGCATGAAAATACAAAAGTGGTTAGCAAAGGGATTATTCCTTTACATTGCTTCTACAAAATTAAGGTCAAACCTAGACTAGGAATGGTTTCGGGACTTTATTAAATTAGCCAATTTCTCAGCTTTTGTCGAAGGTAATCCCCGGTATTCGCTTGGATCAGTCTAATGGGGCTAATTTAAGGGCTAGGGGCTCAATCCGGCCGGCAAAAATAATGTTATGTTGCCCTGAAGTTGCTTTCAAAACATCAACTAGGAACAAAAACAATACACTGATGAAAGGTAAGTAAGAGGATGTTTAGAAAGATATTTCATGTTAGAATCTCAAATCAGCAAGTCACTGATATGGCACTCTTTTATTTCCTCCTAAACAACTACCAATCAATCAGAATTGTTTTCCTGACATCCCTGTTACCCAATCAAACAAGTATATATAACAAAAGACTCAAATACATTGATATGAGGTCATTGCCTGTGATGGAAACTCAGTTAATAAAAAATCTTTTTTTGTTGTTGCGCAAAAGTAATTCATAGTTTCTTGTAGACATTCTTCTATAGTCATAGGGGCCACGTGTGGCCTCCGGGGAGCAGTAGTTTGCCCAGGTTTGTCTGAAATAATTTAACATCTTATCTGAGTATTATTTAACCTTGTATAACTCCTCAGAGAGTCAAGACTCCAGCTACAGAGAGAAGCTTATTATGAGATATACACTTCAGATGTTACAGAGTCGGGTCTGTACCATGAGAGGTGATGCCTCCAGGGCAACTTAAGTCAGACAGGAACTCCACCCTCCTTGTCAGTGACAAGAAGATGACGCATCAAAATCTGTAACCAGATGTTGGACTACCGCTTGAGCTTGGACCAAACCAGAGTTCTCAGTGGGCCTTTGACAATAAGAACCCTGAGAGGGAAAATTATGATCGAGAAACATCTCCAGATAGATTGATCACCAGCTTCATCGCAAAAACTTCCATCGCAACCATTACCTTATGATTGTAAGTCCAATGTCTCCACCTCCTCTTCACTAAGGAAGAGGAGGTGACTCTGCAATAAAGATGGGACTCAAGTTGGTTAAATGATCTAGCTCATGAGGTCAACAGAACCAGTCAAAGTATTTTGTCCATACTCAAGTATAATCAAGGCAATATGTATCATGCTAACATCAAGCCCGGTCATCACTTACACGTCAGAGAGAGTTCTGGTCTCTGTTGGTTCATATTCGAGACGTTTGTTCTCCTCCAAGTACCCGTGGATGAAGTGGAGATGTCCGATCTCTTTCCAGGACGTCGATCTGCAGAAACTCTCACCGGCAGAAATAACTTTTTCAAGATGAATCTTCTTTTTCTTGTGAAAGTTTTGACTGTGGTCTGCTCTTCAATATTTAAATAATCCATGTTCCTGAAAAACAGACTGAGCAGAAGAATTCTATTCGCTGAGAGGTGAGACGCCAGAGAGAAAAGGGGTTGAATGTGAGTCCGAAAACTCGAGTTATCCATTCTTAGTCATGTACAGCATTTCTATTCTCTCTGTTCTATTATGATCCCTAACTCCACTTTATACATACTTTAACTTTTTTTTTTCTTTTTATTTTGCTTCTGTACAACTCACCTAAATCGGGGAGCCATGAATGACTGGGCTTTACCTGGAAAAGATGTTACAACTTTCTTTAGCCACATTCATCCAGAGATAGACTGTGTACTGTGGCTACATCTTTTCTAGGGGAAGACAAACGTCGATTTCACTAGAAACTCAAGGCAGACAATTTCATTGGGGAAGATGGTTGATGCCTTCAAGCAGAGGTTTGTCGATCAAGTCTTGATATTCGTCTTTCGTTAGTGGGTATCAGTATATTATTAAATCCCGATATTATTATAGAAGTGGGATTATTTGTACTATTCGAAGATTGAGGCTTCGTGTAGAGATGCTGTTCATAAAAAAAAAGCTGCGATTAAAAAGTCAGTGCTCTTCTTCTGCTATCCCGTGAGAAAGCGCTACTGTATACCCTCCAATCTCACTCCCATCTTGCAAGGTCAGCCTTTTATTTCTTAACATTGATTCCTCTGCAGATCATTGCCACTGACCAATTAAATGTCAAGTCATGGACCGTTGAACCTTTCCTTGAGTACCAACAGGTCACTCGTTTGTTTTATGAATTAAAACCAAGGATAAGTACTTTTCCGTCGTGAAGCTGAATAACACGGAACTATTAACGACACTTCTTTGGTGAAACTTTTTTGAGCACAGATGGAAGTTATATTAAAGTTAAATCACCATCATTAAATATCTATTTCTTATAATAAAAGAGGAACATGGAATCATGATTTTTACGTTCTTGACTGACAGTTAGTGATGGGTCGATGAGGCCTCATGAAGCAGCTGTGTAGTGAAGACAATGTATCATGATACAGTGTCTTCAATGCACAGCTGTTTCATGAGGCCTCATAAACCCATCACATCTATAACTTATGAATGATTTCCTTTTTCCTCTTAACATTTTTAAATATAACAGTTCTCCCACAAAATGTACGCAAAGTTCAATAATTGTAAAGTAGGTATATGTTTGAATGGATTTTATTTTAAGTGTAACACAATTTACAATTTTATCGTTTTGTTCCACATGTTCTCGAACTGATGTCCCTTCAAGTCCAGCAATTGGCACACGGACAACACCGAGCCAGGGAATCGCACACATCACAAAACATGTTCTCAATCCACAGTTCGTTGCTGGTCTCACAGCAGTATTTTCTTCTTTTTTTTTGAAGTCTATTGGTGTGGGGACTGGTGAACACGCAGGGTATTCAATGAAGCCTCTTCTTACAATCCATCTGTTTGACAAGATTTCATCAAGAAAGGAGCTGACATTGGTTTTTGTATCTGCATGTATCTTATCATGGGATCATGACACAGTTTTTAGTATTTTTCTTGCTACATACGACAAATTATATCGATGTTTTGCTGCTTAACCAGTTGGGATGCATGTTTCCTCAAACTCCCTCTGTGCATCCAGTCATCGTCTTGTCCCTTTCTTATCCACCACTTCAGGAACTAGTGTGGAGATCGGAGAAGAATCCTTAAAGAGAAAACAGTAGCACAAACTCAGTGAATGCAACCTTGTATAAGAAGAAATCAAATTGATGAGTTAGGATGCTTGTTCCCTAGCCAACAGAGTTTCTGTTGCCTTGGTTACAGTCCCCGGTGTGAGAGTTAGAAAGGGAGCACTAGTTAAGGTGAATTGGCCAACAATCTTGCCTCGACACCATGCATATGATTTTTTTTTTTATTTACAATTATTTCTATAAATAATCTTGTGTGTTGATATTTTGTGAGTGTATGTTCTCTGCCCATGAATTTCTCCTAGCATTAATGATGAGAAACCATTTTAAAATGAATTCTAAATTACACAAGAAGATAAAGATGTGTTTCATTATTCATATATAAATCAGTATAAATGAGTATAATTTAATTCAACAAAGGGTTCAAGGGTTTATTTTGTTCGATCTTCTTCTCCATTTTTCACGATTACATGAGAAGAGAAAAAGTGGATTCATTTTTCATTATGTTTTTTACAGTGAACAGAGAAAAGGTATTTGCATAAGGTTTTTGAATGTCCAATGTAGCTTTCAAATTGCACTTGTGTGCAATGATGAGTCCAAAGAAAACATTTACAAAATAGGCTTCAGGTTTTTGCAAAATTGTTATAATTATACATTCTTTTTATTTTTTTTATTTAATTCACTATAAGCATTGGTAGTCTAAACTACAGGTGTAAAATTAAAAGTTTATAATTTGGCAAATATTAAATAAATAAAATAAATATAAAAATAAATTTTCCATCATGAATAATGACAGAGTGAAAGTATATATGTGTTTTGAATAAAAGAACAACAGTAATTTTAACATTTTCTTTGATAGATAATGGCTTTTAAATAATTAAAAAGGGTTATGAGTAAGTGATATTGAGAAAACTTGAAGCTCATATCCTTTTGACTGTAAAGAGAGAAAATACAAGGAGGTTGAAGGTTGATGTTTTGAGGAAGAAGGAAGTCATAGACAGGTAATGGGGTGATACACGTCCATTACAAATTTGATTTATGTTGCAGGATAATATCCTTCTACATCCATCATCACCATCATCAAGGTGGAAAGCAGCAAGAATCAACTAACTTAACTTAAAGTGATAGTTCACTAATTTTTGTGTGTTGGGATTAATTTTCAAAGTTATCAGTTACTTTAATTATAGGTAAAGATGTATGTCAATACATATGTAGCGACTGGAGCTCATTCGTCTTCATCCAAAAAGACACACTTAAAAACATCCAAATACCTCCATACTCCCTGTCAGTAACGTCCATCTTGTATTGAAGACTCGACAAGAGGAATTGTTAGGAAAGAAATTAAACAAGTCTATATTTAAGTTTGTTTTTAGCTGGCATTGTTAGGCTAGCTGCTATACCAGCTTCATCTTTGTCCAAAAATGAAGGACTTAACAACATCTAAATACCTCGGTGGTGCTCGTCTGTAATGTCCATTTGTATTGAAGCAGCAACATGAGAATTCTTTTTTGGTAAAAAAATTAAACAAGTCTAAATTTAAAACTTCTTTTTAGTGGACGCTGCTAGGCTAGCTGCCTAATTCTTGTGCATTCGCACTGACACTTTCAATGTGTTGGGATGAGGGAAAGACATCAGGCAGGAACTGAGAGACTGATAACTTCTGCTCCAAACCAACTTAAAATATAGACTTATTTAAGTATTTTGCTGAACAATTCCTCTTGTTGAAGCTTCAATACAAGATTGACGTCATAGACGAGCAGAATGGAAGTATTTGGATGTTTTTAAGTGTGTCTTTTTGGACGAATAAGAAGACAAAGACAACTAAGCATTAGACACTACTTAAATTTACCTTAATTTTGGCCTTTAACTCTAAAAACAAATGTTTTATTCCGAAAACAATCCCAACACTTAGTCAGCATGAGGGTGAGTAGAAAATAAAAAATGAAAAGTTAGAATTTTGGTTGAAGTCAACAAAACAATACATAACAGATAATATATTTATGTATTTATTGTTTTTTATCACCACCATTGAAGTCTTGGAGGCACTGAGCAGCCCACAGAAGAAACAGAGGGTGAAATGTTGCATATTGATCAGAGTCGTTCTCATCAGTTCCACCGTCTGCTTCATCGCTTTGTCCAGTGATGTATTTTGTAGGCTGTCAAAAGTGACACGCTGAAACGAAATCCATAATGATTTGAATATATATAAATATATATTATATAAATGTGAAATGAATAAACTGATTTTTTTTTTCTTCTCGCAAACTGATTTTACCGATGTTAAATCATAGAGGTTAGAAAGTCGCTATAATAGGAGGTCGTCCACCACCTGACAGGAAAATCTGCTGTAGTTCATTATAATCTGCCCCCCGACGACGCGAGAAGTGTTTTCTGCTGTGATTCAAGCAACCATTTCAAGAATAAGAGTTGTTGAGAACACAGGAAACAGTGATCAACAATGTCAAGACCACAGAGGTTTTAAAAAGCACACAAAAGCCTGGTAACTTTTACCACACGTCACTGATTGCCTGTGGAGTTGTGTATGTATGCACTTGTGTAACCCTCTGTATCACATTCAACTCTGAATCATAGGAAGAGGAAGTTAAAGAGTTTACAACAAGAATAAAGTTTGACATCTATACGACTGGTTTATCCTCTTAGATGTGTTATCAAGGTTTAGGTTGGATGACACAAAATATACAAAACCTTGTTAATAGATTCATGAAATTCTCCCCTCGCTGTCATAAGAAGGAAATATTCCTCTGGTCTTTAAATTGTCCAAAATCCAGTGTTTTTTTTATTGTTTCAAAAGAGAGCATGTCTTTATCGAGCTTCTTTCCATTTAAGTAAATGTTATTCACGACTTCACAATCTGATCTCAACTACGAAATGATCCTAAGGTCTAAGTCTGGACCATCAGATCCTCATGACAGTGACAAACAAATATTATTATATATGCTGTATTTGTAATCTTGAGTATAGAATAATGATGATGTGTCTTTCTACTAACTCAGCTTTAACATCTTTCTAGCTGAGGCTGAGGGTGAGGCCATCTTGGGGACAAAGAGCAGATAAGATTTGAATCTCTAAACCAAACGAAAATGGTGGAGGAAACCAGAGGGTGAAACTCTCCGCTATTGTGTCATCAAAAGGAAGAGTTTTCCCGCAGAGTTACAGTGCTATGATCATCAGAAATAAATAGACTCGCTCAAATTTCCCTTGACAGAGACAATACATTTGTTAGCTCAAAATGGTTCTCTGGGCCATTAGGAGGGGTTTCATTTATGCAGCCAGGGGGAGATTGCACTAGACCCAGATTCACTTAATGATACAGCCACACTCGGCTCGTGCTGTGAGCTTTAAAGCCAACCCTGACAAGGAAATTGGGGTTTTAGTTATTACTCATGTCCCCCTCTTCTCACAGCTTCCAGGCCAAAGGAAGCAGACACAGAATGCTAAAGAGCACCTCAGCCATGAAACGGAGCATGACTTCTCGAACAGGACGAGGAGGGGGTAAGTGTAGACCTGAGGGTTCGAGGCACGTGCGCGACTTAATCCTTTGAAATGGGACCGATGTACTATGAAGTGTCCGCTGCACAACTCATGTGTAATGAGCTGCTAAATGTGTGCGAGATTTATTCCGAAAGAGTGTTTGGGATGTGGGCGGCGAGGAAGAAGAGAGACAGGGACTAAAGAAGGAAGCGGGGGGGTGGGGACCCCTGTGTGTCACATTGAGCGTGTCACTGCTTTTGACTCTCATTTGGGGTTTTGGCAGCAGTTTGAGCTCTGACCAGACTATGTATCGGTTTTTCTTAAGATCATCTTTTTCAGCTGCATTTTGAGATAATCACGATTTAAGTACCACATCTGATATGCAGTAGCATCTGGTAATGAGTCGTCCTTGTGAGACTCAGGGTAGCGCGATTTGCAGCAGATTGAGAGAGTGCTTCAGCGGTCGAAGTAACATCCCAACCCCTTAAAGTTTACCCTTCAAGAAAATGAAGAAGGAGATTGACCAGTGTAGACTCAAGGTTGGTAGTGATTTGTTGATAAGGCCTCATGAAACAAATGTATCATGATAAACTGTCTTCATTTTAAAAGGCCACTAGATGCCACTTTCTGCTTTATTGTCTTAGCCTCTAAACAACTAATTTAAAAAAAAAAAATTGGCAGCATTTTTGGAACTTAGAATGCCATTAATGGCCTTTCAAAATGAAACAGCTGTTTTGTAAGGCTTTGTGAAGCTTCATTATTGTCACTAGCGTTGACCAAGAGGCACCGAGAACTTATATAAGAATGTAAACTTGTAGATTTTATTGGTCTAAATAAACTGCTTTATTTTGGTAGTTTTGATTCACATTTTAACGTTGAGTCCATAAACTAATGTAATCTATCAAAAAATAATCAATATTTATAACACTGAATTAATCCCCACTAAAATATATACAAGAACACTGAATGTAAACACGCTAGGGATTATTTTTATTATTCTACAATCAGGAACATTGTCCAACAATTCAAAGTTTTAAAGAAAGACCACTTGATGTTCAAGGAATAGTGAGAAAAATGAAAAAATAAAACGCATACATCCATGCAAGTGTTTCAGGAACAAATGGTGACTCAATGATGATTACATTAATTATTTGTAAAAACGTACTTTAATGTCCAAACAAAAATCAAATAAGAAAAATCTATATTAAGAAAAGTTAAATTAACAAATAAAAAAAAATATGACAAAATCTTCCCCAAAAAGTTGCTTGAATGTACTATTTAAAAACAAATACGAAATTGACAAGAAGAGAAATCATAGCTACATGTTATATATTTACTTGAAAACAAACAAAAAAAAGTTTGCATGTGGTCATCTACAGGACAATAAGAGATAATAAAGAACCAATAAAAGATGAATCATGATAGGATAATGTAATTCCTGTTAAACCTAATAGCTGCTCAAATAGGTGTTTCTTTTATTGATTGAATCGGAAAAAGGCCTAAAGTTGTAGCTTGAACAGAAATGCATGTTGGTAATTCTACTTAGGTTTTCCTTTTTCTCATTTTTATTGCACGCAATTTCCTCAGATGGATGGCGAAGAAGTGAATCATTGACTTGTAATAGGATTGAAGATAATTACAGGCTGAGTAGACCATACTGAGTCTGGAGGAAACCAAATCAAACTTTTGCAACCGGCCATGATTACTGTTGATTGGAGAAGATTACAGGCTCAGATGTATACAAAACATGATTCCTTTTTTTTTTCCTTTTATCACTTCTTTTACTTTACTTTTAATCTGGTTTCGCTGACCCACATTAACACATCATTCCTCTCCTCAGTTCATTGGCTTTCTCTCGGATTCTAAACATTTATTGTTTGCTTTTAAAGTGGTTAATGACCCTTTTCACTAGATGGTATCTGTGAGCACAGCCAAGCTTTATGGTCTTCAATCCAGCTTCTGCTGAACGTGCCAAAAGCCAAGCACCAACTTTGGTCAGTTGTTTCTGGGAAAATATATACAAGCGTAACAACCAACATGAAACTTTTTCAATTGTGGCTTCAAACACATCATTTTTTAAATTAAATTGTTTGGGTAAATTTATTTATTGGGGTTTGTCTTTTTCAAAAATAACTGGTAAATTATTTTTTTTAAAAATTGGTGTTGATTTCCATATAGAAATTATTCAATAAAAATAGGAAGATACTTATTAAAATAATACAACAGCAACATTTTTTGATTGGAGGATAATGTCATTTGAGACCAGCAGCCTTATAAAGCGCAAGTTCTTTTATAGTGATTTTCAAGTTGTATTTGTTTTCATTCCACTGAGGGTTCTTATACTTCTCCACTACACTGTGTGTACATAAAAATAAAAAACATGCTGATATTGATGTTACTTATTAACTAACTATCTAAGTAACTCATCTCAATTACTTGGAAAGTTAAGTTTGGTGATAGCAAACCTACCATCATTAAGTCTTAATATTAACTTTGTTTTTCTTCCTGCAGACGTACAAAGAGTCTTAGCCAATTAATGTAAAGCACTGGAACACTATATGCTAACAGCGACAAATGTAACAAAACAAAGGTATAAATCTAGTTTGTAAACACTTTGGAAAAATCAATAAATGTTTATGGAGTTCTGCTGGAGACTTGTGATGTATTTTTAATACCTCAGAACCATCTGCAGTGTAATATTTTTGGCTGTTTTTCTTTCATATTTGAGGACAACATAATAAACAGCCTCAAAACAGGTGGTGTGTTTTCTCCTGCTTTGGGTTCCTACATGTTGCAAAGTAAAAATACTTCCGTGCGATTACACAACTCGGAAAAAGTTCTCACCTCCACACGTTTAAGAACCTCATGGGAACAGTCAAACATTATATAAATAAATAAACTAGACTGCCCTTTTATTGGCGCTTACAGAGATGTTACTTCCTTTGTCAACATACGCTATTTTTATATTGTGGCTTTAACACAATCACAGCAAAAGTAACAATAAAATATGGTTGTCACATCTTCTCATAGTGACCACACGCCTACACATCTAAAAATATTTCTTGCTCACATATACACCTGTGAAAACCAAAAACAGGAAGTTGCCAAGTTTCAGTAAGCGACAGACAAAAATAAATGTTCATTGGAATTATGTAATACGAATAAATGATCCATGGATGGATGTTGACTCATTTGTTAATCCCTCTCCAAGGCAGTCAGACCTTTCTTGGTTTATCCACTGCAGTGGACAGTAGGGCTTTGTATTGCCAAGAATCTAGGGATACAATAGGTATCAAGATACAGTACGGTACAATACATTGCATTAAATATAATACTGCAATGATATAATACTGTAGGAAGAAAGATACATTTGTAGTATTGTCCGAGTGCTTGACTCTGGTGTTGCTGTTCATACAGACAGCATGAAAACTGCTTTTATTTGTTTTGAAACCAAAATATGTCTGAACATCAGTTTTAAAAGTCGAAGATATCGTCCTGTCCTCAGTCATCTACATGATTTTCTGGAAATGTCGTTCCTTTTGCTGTGGAGGACGTAATTAATCTAGCGGCTGGAAGTTGAATTGTGACACGAAAATTAACTTTTGACACTTTAATGGTAAATAAAAAACCATTGTCTCCTCTTGCATTTTATGAACATAGAATTTTGATTAATTCCCCATTATATTTTGCTAGTTTTGATAATAGTCTCACATTGAATTTATATGTTCAAGAAAGTATCATTCCAAGAAAAGTTAACTACAACCGAAACCAACATAGCAATATCTCAGTGTATTATTGAAACTTACCATGTGAAAGTATGAAAGTACAGAAAAAGGTCATTTTTTTTAAGGACTCAAGTACACGTTCTACAATCAGAATAGACAGAATTGATTTCCTGAACGTTTCAGTGAACCATTGCAATCAAAGGTGAAGTAGGTTTACAAAGTAATTTAATGGCGCTCTGGTCAAGAGTACAAGAACAGGAATAGATGAAAGTATAGCGGTTATTTAAATATGTGCTAAAGTGTGTCCGTATGGATGCATGCACTTAAATGTATAAGAACATTTGTCATATAATAAGGTTTGTTTCGCTTATAGTAGACTGACAAAAGATAATTTATTCTTTAAAAGAAGTTGGGCTTTTAATCAAAGTTGTATCTCAGGTATTCCTTCAATTATAAACACATACATTTGTGAAAAGATATTAGTCTACAGACAAAGTAGGGGTATTTTATATTGATCAAGAACCACAAAACCAAAATTCACCTTTTGAATCCTCAGTGTGTCTCATACTCCACGATATATAAAAGGGTAAATGTCTTACTTCCATAGGAAGACTGGCTCATGAGCAACAGAGGAGTCGTTCACAAAGGGTTGCAAAGCAAAGATTCAATCCTGATACAGTTTAATGTGCAGAAATACGCTTTTTCTTCCACTAAAACGACTGGGCACAGAGCACTGGCACATCGATCCCTTCATCTATTGCCTATTTTTCTCAGCTGGAAAAACCCATTGCCTCTGTGATTACTCTCCGTACCGGCGAACAACACGGCCGCCCGTTCTCTGCAAGGCAGTTCAAAGTCACAGTGGGACTCACAGAAAATCACTGACTGAAGCAAAAGTAGAACAAACATTTTGAAGCTGAAGAAATAAAAACGATAACACCTAATTCCCATAACAGTACACCGGGCGTCACTTAAATGGCCACGGCTCAGCCAAGATTTCTTTGTTGTTGTGTCTTTTTTTAATCTGTAATCATTTGATAAACCTACTAAGACTACTATCGGGTATAGTTACAGCTGTTGTCACAGATAAATATTATTTATATTTTTATCTTTTAACAATTTTCCCCCACAATTTATCCATCTTGTATTCATCATCAGTCAGAGAGACAGTCCTGGTATTTTCTTTTTTGCTATAGTTTTGGATTCAGTTCTTAAACAGGATTAACAAAAGCAAGCTAGACTGAAATGTTCCTTTAAATCTGTATCAACTTAAAAATATATATATACAGTACTTATATATATTTGTTAGCAGCAAATAGACCCAACAAAGATTGTGGATATGAATATCAGAAAGCAAAACATAGTATGTGTCTATAAAACATTCAAATAGATGTACCTTCTAACGTAAGTTCTCGACTAATGTTTAAATATAATCAAAGAAGCTGTATAAGTTATTAAGTCCTTTATACATTTTATCCAATTCATTAGACCCTATTGTGTAGATATTATATATCCTGATGAATTAAGTGTCTCTTAAAATTATATAAGGTTTCTATGGAATACTGCAATGTGTTTCTACTCACACATTTTCTTTAAATATTTACAAAATATACATGAGTCTAACCCATTTAAAAACACATTATTAAGGGAGAGCCACGCCCACTCTGCTGTGATTGGTCGGGATTCAAGGAGATATTCTACACAACAGCATGTCAGACACGCTGGTTGACTGTATTTGATTGACAGCCAACTGATCATGTAAAAATTCTAAGAGATCCTGCTCAATTCCACTTTTGAAGTCAGATAACACTTTCAAGTCCAACAGCAAGTCATAGAAGCGTAAATGAAGTTGATTATTTCAGAGCCAATAAAACATTTCACTATAACGTCATTTTAAAAAAAAATAAACACAATTTAAGAAAGGTTTTACTTTTTGTGTATTTTTAAAATTGTAACCCGCCTCATTAGCTTAAGCTAGTAATGGGTTGGTGTGGCCTCATGATACAGCTGTTTGGTGAAAATACTGTATCATGATACAGTGTCTTCATTTTGAAAAGGCAACTAGATGGCACTCCAAAGATTATAAAGTAGACAGTGCCATCTTGTGGCCTTTCAAAATGAAACTGTATCACGATACAGTGTCTTAAGTGCATTATGTGTTCACAGTAGGCAGACAAAATTTGTGAAGTCACAATGTCTATTCCTATAGATTCTTAAATCAGTGGTAGAAATTAATGAAGTCATAATTTAAAAAAATAAAGCACCTTCACATGATGTGGGACTCAGTTTACCACGAAGGGCAATAGTTCAACATAAGACACATAAACATACCACTGGAAAGTTGCAAATTCAGGATAGCGCTTTAAAGTATAGTTGATAGCAATGAGCTCAGTGTTACAGCAGGACTCGCCCACACAACACATTGCTCCGGCATCTCTCTCTTCACCTCAGAGAGTATACTTTGAAATATCTCTGGATGCACACAGTCATCCACAACACCACCAAAATATTAATATTTGTTGCTTGACATTGCAACGTGTTTAACCTATTTTCCTATTTCCTAACAGAAAGATTATGATCAAGAAACCTCCTTCGCAGTGGAAATATTTGGGAAATTATTATTATATTATTATCCTGCAACAGGAAGTGGTTCTGAAATGTATATAGGTGATTTTTACATTACACAGTTCCAGCCCTGCTCGACTCGAAAGTTTTGTGGGTTGAAAACTTTTGAATATATCTGTAACAGCAGTTGAGGTTGTAATGTCAGTGACACAAGGGGTTTTGAAGGAGGGCAGATATGTATATACGAGAGGGTCTGATGAGTTATTTATTCAGTTATATAGTAAATCCATGTGTCTTTTTGTACGTCATTGTGAGTTTTGAACAATAACCTTACTGTTGCAGTACCGACTTATTGATTATTTCAATACTTAATGCTATATCCGGAGAAATCCGTTGCCATAAAAATATCAAAAACGTGATAAATCTAAAAGTCTGGACATTTAACCATCTGAATAAAATCCTTTCCTAAGGTTATCACAGAAAATTATGTTGAAATATGTTTGTTTTTTAAGGGCAAACTATTTAAAATTGGAATAATGTGCCAAAACAATTTCTGTATATAAAACTTAATGTGAATGGGGTCCAGTAAGGTTGTGCATGAGCTGGCCCAGAACACCCAGAAAGACCTGGTGGAATGATCTGCTCCCTCCTCAGGGCAGCTTCCTGCTCATAGGACTCATCAAGGAGCATCTTGTTTCGCTGGTGTGGGAACTGGTGCCGGTGTTGATGCCAGTGGGACGAGGGAGCCCTCCCACTTCCCCCGCATTGAAAGGGTTTCTCGAACAAAGGGTATAGGCACGAGTAAAGTACACACCATATGAGATTGGCAGCTCATAAAAACAACATGATACACAGCAGAAGCTTCTGATATCCAATAATGAGGTTATCAAGAACAAAGGATGATAGTGACCTATAAAAAATATATTTTTTTACAAGTAGACTGAAGCAGTGGCAGCTTGTTAGATCATGTAGGGTGCAGTTTTGGAAAAATGACTCTGGATGCTGGGTGGAAGACTAAAATATTCACATATATAACTTCAGTGATTTCAGGAAGTTGTGAACATGACAAAGAGTGAAAGAAATTGAACCCAAATTCCGGATAATGGCTTGAATATTGATTTAATATCAAAGTAATTGTAACAATTTAAATGTGTTTTTTAATGGAAAAAATGTGTTTTTCATCAGACTTGGAGTGTGTCCTCATTCCTCTGTTTTGCCGGTGCGAGGGAGGGGTGTCCCAATTATCCGTTTGATGAAGGGGTAATCTCAGGTTAGCTAAATAAGCTTTGCTACAGGATCAACAACTTGGGAACTTCCAACATTTTAATGCCGCAGTTTTCACTGCGTGCCGTAACAAACTACTGCATCTCGAGCTTTAAATGTTAGGCAATAACATGGCATTGTGTTTAGAAAATAGCTACTTAAAAGAGGTCTAAGCACTTTCTAGTAGCAAAAACAGCATCTGTTTATACATACTTTTGTAAGTCTAGAAGGCAGTTTAATGCAAGTACCAAGAATTCCTTCAATCTGCTTGATTCATAGCAACATTGACTGTAGAGTCCAAAGCTTACAAATACGGTTCAGAAAATTAGGGTAGAAATGTGCAACTTGCGGGAGGGTTAAATTAAAAATGAATTAACGGTGGATGGATCAACGTACAAAGATAACAACTTACTACACTTTCACAGATCCAATCTTCACAGTATATATACATTTTAATTTATTGGAATACATTATGAACACGTTTGAGTGTCTGACTTAGAGGTTTAATTTGCGACATTTATGTGAATAATTTTATCTCTTTCGCTTCATCCAACAGAATTGCAACACTCCTCTGTCTCATGGGCAAGCATAAAATGTATGGGTAAGGGTAAAGATGGAGGGGTAGGGGTAGTTTTGGGACACAGTCTAAGTCTGATGAACGACATGTTTTTGCATGAAATCCACATTTTAATTGTTATATTTTTTATTGCTCTGATACTAAAAGTATTCAGTCGGTCAAATGTATTCTGAATGTGTATGTTTAGTGAGTGGAGAATATAATTTACAACCTCCGACTCTGCCCAGCTTATTCCCTCTTCACCCGCCCCCCTCCATCTCTCTCTTCGCCACAAAATCACCTTTTTAAAAAACACATTACCCTTGATAGTCGATGGCAGCACACTTTGTTTTAAAGGCATCACTTTTTATGGGCGGACGAATAGCTCGGAACGACTTCATAGCTCAGTCGATCTCACTTTTGATCAGGGAAATTCAAACAAGGCGTTGTGGCTCATAACAAATGTTTGGAAGCGATGTTTGTGCCTGGCAATGGCAGAGGAAAGTGAAGAGTGTGAGGCTGTGGAAATGCTTGACAGGTAGGATATAAGGATCGCTCAGCGGGAAATAACTGTTGGATGAAACACAATTCCGCAGCAACAATAACCAAAATAAACATGCACAGGTATCAACCCTTGGAGACATTTAACAATGACAATAATATATGTTTTAATTATATTAAATGCTATTATAATTAATCCTTCACTATTGTGAGTCTCAATATGAATGTACAAAATCAGAAATGCATAACTGTATACCTTTGCACTTAATGTACAAAAATACATATTAACATAAATTATTACATTGAGAAAATGTATTTATTTTTGTATAGAAGATCATACTTAAAGAAGATTAAATATGATATACATTTATTTTAAAGATATTTACAGAACATTAAATATGATATGCATTTAGTTACATGTAAATCAGGTTTAGTAAGCATTGCATTACCAGTATTTTAATTTATTTGATATTATTTGTTGTATCATCTGTGTCCATACAACTGTGTTGATGTACTAATGCCCCTTGCTGTGTTAAATAAAAATTGTTTTCTTATTTGGCTAGATATGTGAAATCGGAGTCAAGTTTAGAGCTCAATTAAAAATGTAAATAATCTCAAACAGGTTAAAATAATAGGATGCATTAACGACTTTAGCGTCTGACACAAGAAATTGTTTGCTTTTGTTTTTACAAGACACACCGACTGACCCAAGGAAACAAATTTATATTTGTATTTGTTCTTCGCCGACATTTCAGAGATTTATGTCACAGTTTGACAAGTGTTAAAGACACTGCACGCTGAGAAGCGTCTCATCCCTGACAGATAGAAAATGTGTTGATTTGTTTTCCCCCCTTCAAACGCTAAGGGCTGTACTGGGACTCCAGGCTTCTCTAAATGAATAAAAACTGGGACCTGAGTGAAGAACTGAGGCGCTAAGATGTCGCCACAGCTACTCATTAGTACAAATTTAGCCCCGCCTTCGCACTGGCGGCAGTGAAATGAAACACTAACACCTTCTTTATTAATACTCGGATGATAGAGTAGATGTTTTACAGGAAGCGTCTGGTGTGCCTCCTTAAAGTGATTACATGTCGCAAACAGGTGGCCGAGGACTTTACCTCCCCATTTCGCCCCGACTTCTCATCTTGCGAGGTGTTTTATGACTCTCGGGGGTGAAACGCATAAAACTTTGCCGCTGAGCACGGGTTTAAATTTTCCGCAGATAAAAAGTGATGATGCATAAACAGTCGATGTTCATAAATTGCAGCGTGGACAGAGTGTGCCCTGTTATCTCTTTATGATCAGAACAGAGCGCACCGTAATCACACACCTTTCCCGCTTTTTTTTTTAATCAGTTTTACAAATTTAGATTCCCGGAACACATGTTCTATAATGTCAGGGGAAATCTGATCAAATGACGACCTATTGAATTACAAATCATCGTAGGATTATTATGTTATCTCTATTGAGAGTGCTGTTTCTTAATATGTGTATTACAGGAAGATTTCAAAAACAAATGCATAGTATTTTCTAAAAAATACTAATTAAATAATAATAAAAATAAGCCAAGAAATTACAATTCGGTTCTAGCCAGTAAAAACACAATAAAGAAGGTAAAGAAGACAAGTTGAAAATGTATTTGTCAACTGTAGATGAAAATATATTAAAAACTAAATGTCATTTAAAACACATACATTTTAAAAAATCGTTGAAATTTTAACCTAAGAATACTTCAAAACATTGGACCTGGGAAATGAGAAGAGGGGGAGAAAGCATTCAAACAGTAGCCCAGGGGAACCTTTTAGTCCTGCAATGAATGCTGGGATACTTTTAAAAAGGAATATTAAAGAAAAGTGTTTTGACTCATATGTGATGAAGGCAATGATTTTTGAGTTACAGCAACAACTCCATTTTTTCTAGAATGATTGGTTTCATTTTAATTGGTCTTTACTTATGTAGTTTAACTCTTTAGCTAATATTTTAATAATATATATATATATATATATATATATATATAAATATATATATATAGCTAATATTTGCTCTTTGTTATGCAATATTGATGGCACAACCCACCCGGAGAGTCTGAGTGTCCACGCGACCATCATCAGCATTGGTTCATCCCCTTGAGTCTCTCTTCTCCCTCCCAACCGGTTGCACTGGGTCTGATTCTACTCGAGATTTCTGCCTGTTAAAAGGAAGGTTTTCCACCACTGTTGCTCATCATGATTCCGAGAAAGGAGCTATTCACAAATTGCCAACAGCTAAACTTTTTGAAATTTACAATCATACAAGTTGTATGATTCCAACAATAATGGGAGCCAGAAACACTTTTTAAAAACTACCAATAGTGTCTTTAGTTAACAGAAAAAAATTAAGCAAGAGCATTAGTGATTTTTTTATCTTTGCTTGTCAGCAAAAAAAACATTAGCAGTTTGTTTTTTTGTAAAACATGAATTAACAAGTTTTATTTTCATAGTGTACTTTTTAAAAGTGGATCAGGCTGTCAAAGCTCAGTTGATTTTCTTACACACCATCTCCAAGGCACGTCAGCGTCACTAAAGCTTCTGCAAAACATTCTTGCAAATGAACACACATTTGAGCTAAAACCTGATTAGAAATCATTTCCCATTCATGAAAGATGAAATGACTAAAACCATGTGGAAGTATCAGGAGATCAAAGGCAGAGTTTTGGTTTGATGGACATTGAATCTGTCAGATGCGGATGAGCCAATGGACGAGCAAGACAGTGAAATTATTACTAAAAACTCCAAGGGTGCACATGAAATATGTCTTATCCATTATGGTTCTAAAGTTAATACTGGTGGCATCAAAGACAAAATCATGTCGTGAATTAAATAAGGACATGAGGAATGTATTATTAATATTCAGCAAAAGAATAACAAACTTAGTATGTGACACACGTCAAGAGAATTAAACAAGTTTATTGCTTATATTTGCCTGAAAGCCTCCTCCGACGAATATTGTTTCCACGGTTGGATGTTTCCTTTCATCTCTCAGGCAAGTCTTTGTTGTGACACACATCACCGCCTTCTTTGTGTTGTAGCATTGTCACCGTTCATCAAGTTTACCATCAAACCTTGCCGACTCTCTGTTCTCAGCGGGTTACCGATAAAATGTTTACATGTTTGCCATCTTGTAAATGAAACTCTGATTGAAATCAAGCGGCTGTCACGGGTTTGTATTCTGATTTGACAAGATAGAGCGCTTGTCAAAGAAGAAAGAAGATTCTGTGAGTGGAGATGACAGCCCAAACTGGCCCCGACACCAGTCAGCCAGGATTTTGAGGACAGAAGAGTGAGGAGAACGGATCAAGGTACTTTTCTTTCCTCATACTTGCGTAGTGTAAAGTAACACCATGTTTGTGTTGGGAAAACTAATTTGGAGAAATTGAGTCGGCACATAAACCATGAGCACTTTCAAAATGTAATTTCTCCAATAAAGCCAATATAAATGTGGATTTATTTTCGCTGCGTCCGCTGTTTTCAAGAGTACTCCGTAATGTGCTTGAAATATTTATATCAGCTGCATCTAAGCTGTCGATCATCCAGTTTGCGAGGGTCTATCCATCCTTGCCGTACAACCTAATGTGTCATTAGCCTTGCGCAGTGAAAAAGATAAATAGATACATTGCATAGAACCCACGCATATTTCAAATTATAGGCAGGTTATTACCATATGTGCAACTCTGCAAACCTTGATACAATCATCAAATATAGAAGTGGGTGAATATTCAAATGCAGCGTTGTACATTATTTTTTCACTCTTTTATAAGCATGTGAACATTTTTGTTATTTCTATCTTTCTTTTAAAGACGAATAAGCAGTATCAGTGGAGAAGATGTATGTACTCATCTATTAGCCTAGCTAAACATGGCAATGACCTTGATTGATATAGCAAATGTCAATAAAGAAAATGAACATTGATTTATATCCTACTTGATTCGTCTTTGAACGCAGCAAATTACATTAAGATGAGGATGTTTTATACATTATGTCCCAAGCTTGTAAGCTTGTAGCTTGTAAAGGTAAAGATCTTTAAAAAGGAGGGCGTTAAGGATTTTGTAAAATACATAAATATCTTAACAGGCAACTTTTGTTTTGATTTAAGTGTGTCTTAAAGAAATTTTGGACCTCTATTATACTCCTCAGTATTCTTTTATTTTTTTAAAAAGTATTTAGGCCCCGCCCTCTCATAGTTCTTTGTTTTCTGGAGATGAAATCTTGTTTACCATACCCACGCCCACTCTGCTTTGATTGATCAAGAGCAGAGGTTTGTCACCTCGTGTTATAAATCCCAGAAGTTTCCACCTCCAATGGAATTGTTGTATAAACAAAGCAGTGCAATGCATCTATAATTACACAGTAATTATCTAAATATTTGTCATGTATGATTATAGGACCTTCATTTCAAGGTTTTTACATGTAAAGATCATACTTATTCAATCTAAACACCTTCAACATGATTTATTTTAATCTGCTTTGTATTTATTTGTCATATAGAGTATAATTGTGGGTTTAATCTGAGACTGTGATCTAAACATTGATGCAAGTGCGTGTACTAGGGTGCACCTTGAACCTTGAGAAGGTCATTTTTTGAAGAGTCATCTTTGAAGGAATTTAAATATATAAGAATATTCTGATGATGCTTTTCATTTGTTCGGTAACAGTAACAACTCTGTAACAGTAGCTGGATCGTCAGCGTCAGCAATACATCATCTGAAGTCTCCTGCAAGCGGATACCCTTCACTTTTTGAAATGTATCAACTCATCTACCACCCAATATCTCTTTATGACACGCAAAATTAGGTTTATAATAACAGTGAATAACTGTAATCACTTTCCGCCGGCGACTGTGATTGAATATACGGCGCTGGAGTCTGAGTCAGATTGTGTTTTACTGTACCGGGCAGCAGTTCAACCCGGACAAGCATAACTCTGCCTCCAGATGACAACTAAAGGGAACAGCCAGTAAATAATAAGAGGTAGAGGAAGGCCTTGGATATGACACCTGGTTTAATTTAATGTCCCGTCTGCTGAATTTAAATTAGATCGTAATCCATAACTGCTCTTTCTAAATCACAGATCTCGGTTCCCGCCGCAGGAAGTTTGGCGTTGGCGTCGACTGCTTACTTCAATACGACAGGAAACAAAGCAAGGAAATGAGACACTCCATCACTGATTTGGAATCATTGTCTCACTTAAATATTCACGTCGTGATTCTTTCCTTTTACTAACATGAGAAAAAAAAAACATGTTCCGTCATCAATCTTTGTCATTTTCAGACAAGTGTTCACTTTCATGTTGACAGGAAGCTGGCTGGATAGATTTATACCTGATATTGGTAAGAGAACTAAAAATCAATATCCGAGTCCAGCCGCAGTTGGAGAAAGATTGAGTGGCACCAACAAGTCTAGAGAAAATAGATACAAAGCGCTGAAATAATGAAACCCATGTAAGAAAAATACTGAGCATGTGTCCTCGTTCAGCTTAATCACCTTTTCCTTTTGAATACTGTGTAATGTTTCAGTAAGCTAATACTCTCATGGCACAATAATAGATTGAAAGGTTCATTTAAGGGCCTGAAAGCCAAAGACGCAAAGAACTGTGAAACAGAGGACATTACATTAAAATCGCGTAATCTCTCCCTATTAGCAAATGTGTTAAATAAAACAAATATAGAAAATATAATGATAAACTAAATCATTTACTTTTTAATTTTCCTGAGGGGCCACATTATATGCTTTTATAGCTAACAAAAGGAAAACGTTTAGAAGAAGATAAACTACAATTTGTATTGATGTAAAGAAGGAAAAATGGTTGTTTACTCGTGAATTATTTAATGCTTTATTTAATTAAAATGGGAATCATACAATGGACGAATCAGAGTATGCCATAGTCTATCTTTCCATCTTTTCATCCATCCATCTTTTCAACCATCTATCCTTCTATCCATCCATCTATCTAATATTTTCAACGCTGTTCCAACCAAAATAAAAAGAGAGGCAGATAGATAGATAATCTCAGTTCTACAGTCGCAACAAGAAAATGCCTGTATAATAAACTTGGAAAAAAAAAACAAAGGGCCCACTGCCAACTAAGAGAATGTGGCTCCGCCAAATCAGAGTCACAAAGACATCACAAAATGCCACTGATGACCACATACTGCCATAGTGTGGTGGCACTACCTGCCAATGGGAGAATCTCTGTGCTGCTGAAGAATTTATAAATCTAATACCAGTGATGAGTTGATGAGGCCTCATGAAAAGACACTGTATCATGATACCTCATCAGTTGTTTCATGATACCTCATCAACCAATCACTGGTCATGAGAAACAATTCCACAGGATCAGTTTCATCTATAGTCATAGAGTCAGGTTTGATTCACGGGCCTCACTTTGCCCAGGTGTGGCGTAGAGCAACATAGAATCAATGATGGCGGTAAGAGGGTGTGAAGTGGTGGCTACAGGGGGGGCTTTTATGCATAGACGATGCACACATCAGGGTGGAAGTGGCAGATAAAGTATTTTTTGTAGAATCCAGATAACCCTCAGGGTGACGTGATAGTCGGATGTTGATACCCAGAGCTACTTAAAGCCTGCAGTGTCCACCCAACTTCCCCTTTAATGAAGTTTGACGCTAGAGATGACAGGTGCCATGACAGCACTCAGCCAGGATACTTCGAGAGAGGGATGTGGGGGGGGGCGCATGAATTCTTATAAGCCCCTGCACCTGTGCACCACTTCTCCCGGATGATGCGGGGAGTATGATGGAAGTGGCTGTGATTTTTAATGTTGACAAGTGATACATCACTCACCAGACACTCCATAGAGATGTTCTCTCAGCAGACGTATGATGGGGCGCGATGACAGTTGCTCACCTGAATAATCAAATGGCTCGAACGCATGAATATTGAGAAGACCTTGACTGGGCGCGAGCCTGGCTTCGATGACTGAAGTCGTGGTCGTCCTTGAGACAACAAAGTGAGCGATAATTGACAGCGTTGGGTCCCTCAGGTTCCGCTTTTGAGACTCTGCCAAAATATGTCCCAGCTTTCATAGTGGTACGATGGGCATGCCAAGTCTACAATAAGGATTCTCTATTGAACTCTGCTTTGGTGATATAGCTCTGTCGTATTGGCTGTTACTGGACGGACCTGGTTTGAAGGTATTAAGTGTATCAGGTTAAAAAAGAGAAAACAGATGGATGTACCAAAAAAGGAATGTCCAGTTTTTTTTTCAGTTGCCAACACCTGATTTGGTTGAATAATCTTAAATCAAAAATCTGAGATTACTTTTCATTTTCTTTTGAAGTTTTTATATTCAATAAAGGTTCCGCTCAAGGTTTCTGCCATCTAAGAGGAAGTTTTTCCTCGCCTTAGCTCACTGCAGTGTTTCCCTTATTGCTCATTGTTGAATTGCTGGGATCTGTTTTTCCTTATGCACTATAGTCTTACTTCAACTGCAAAGGGTCTTGAGATAACTTTGTTATGATAACACACTCAAAAAATTGAATTGAATTGAAAGGGAAATTTCATCCACAATTCAAATTTTTTACCAATTTTCTACTCACCCTCATGTCAACTAAGGGTTGGATTTTTTCCATAGTAATCCATGTATTTCTGTAGAGTAGTTTGTCCTCCTCGTCTATAAAGACTAAAAAACTTCCAAATACCTCCAAACTGCTCTTGATTCAAAATGCTCTTTAGGTGAATATCGCGCAAGCACTGGGAGCTCACCCGATATTTACAAAGAAGCTTAAAATATAGGCTGTGTCCCAAATCAGGCAATTTTTTGTTTGACAGAGACTACTTAAATTCAATTTAGTGCTCATTGCGCACTACATTTTCGCTCACTGCAAATTGGGACGCACTTTTGCACTCAAAATATTAAGTGTAAGTGCAGAAGTGGGCAATTTGGGACACAGTCATAGACTTGTTAAGGCTTCAATACAAGATGAACGTTACAGACGAGCAGTTTTTTTTTTTTTTTCAAATTTACTTCTGTCAAATGGACGTACATTTATTTCTGTAACTTCAAAAAGAAACAGATTACTCTGAAAATAATTGCAACCCTTAGTCGACATGAGAGTGAGTAAAAAAACGAGTGGAATTAAAATTAAATCAATGGGTTTTTTTCAAAATACACTTTGAATGGCTGTATATGATCACTGACCCAGACAAATTATTTAATACCCATCATGTAGATATTAAATATTTTTCTAAACGTTCAGATTTATCTGAAACTACTTAATTTCTATGGAACAAAAGAGAACTTCAACATCACTATATTGTTTTTATAGTCACCACAATTGGTTTATTAGACTTCCGACTTATAAAAAATGTTGAAAAAACATTTTTTCGTAAAATAATAATAATAAACAACAGTTTCTTTCTCTCATAATTTATCCATGAATTAAACAGTCACTCAAAAGTCTCTCACTTAGCTCTGGGACTTCCAACAATGAGGTCTAGTTTCAAAATGGCTTTTTTTTTTTTCCAAGTCCAACGTTTACTCAAATTCATGATTTTAGAGTATTCCATGGGAGGATTTTAAGTGAAATGTGTTCCAGGGAGACGGATGATATAATGAAAGTAGGCCAACTCTGGAATAATCTGCAGGCATTTGGAATATAAGGCAGTAATTGGCTGATATATATATATTCGTTTTGCTAATGTGTCGTGCGGAAAGGTTTGCCGACACATTTGTTTGAGAGAGAAGAGTATTTTTTTTTTTTTAGAGGAATATTTATCCTGTTGGTTTCTGCGACGTTGAAGAAAGATTTAAAAGGACGTGCATAGGTTTGATTCCAGGATATACTGAAGCAAATTGGCGGCAGATGGATTGAATTTCAGCCACTAAAATTTAAAAAATGTAATCACATCTTTTAATTCACACACAAATTACGCTGGCTATCAAACAGCTTGTTTTGTTACAATGTTTTTTTTTCAACAGATTCCATTCACATTGTCTCTTAAAGCCACCAGTGCAGATTTAAATGAAGTGACTAAAGCAATTAGTAGATTTGTGTCATCGCTTCTAACAACTCTGTTAATATAATATTATGGGGTATTCAACGAGCCATTGATTGAAGTCTGAGGTCTGAAGCTATAATTGATGTGCTGTTCCAAGTCCCCTGGCCTGGTTAAATGAAACTCTGGAGGCCTTTTTGCTTTAAATCATCCATTACAAATGGCTTCTATTGAACAATTAACAGTAGCAGTTTGGCATCTGGGCTGTGTATACAAAAGCACGGGTGCCAAAATTTCATGCATGACAATTCAGCGCAGTACTGCGGATCGCCGGGGCGACCAGATGGTCTCAGGTATCTCGGAGGTAATTGAAACGGCTGTAGGTACAAGTCTAAACAAATGTGACCTACACTGCTCAACGGTCACACAGGGTATCTGAATATGACGAGAACATGAATTCATCTTTCAGTTCACCTCATAAGTCAAGTGACCTCGACCGTTGCTATAAATCATCCACTTCCTTAGATATTGTCTGCAGATCTTGAGTAGTCCGGACACACTCGTCACTTGTTGCCATGGTTACACGATGATTCCATTCAACCAGTCCACTCGCATGTGGTCCATTTAGCTTTAAATAGAAAAAAAAATAATTATCAAATCTAATTAAAGAGGACAGAAGATAATTAAATCCCCCACACTGTTGGCTTGTATTTTCTTCCAAAACGTTTTTTGACACAAATCTATTCTTGACTAACTGACACCCTTTCATGTGACCGGAACAGCAGCTTAAAAGTGGGACTATCAAAAATGCATTTCCCTTGTTTCATACCCGGAAACATCCCAACCTTTAACCATTTTTTCCCATTTTAAGCCTATTTTCGCTCCTGCCCCAGAAATTGCTTCATGCATAATATATTGACTCAGAGTTATTTATTCATCACTAGTGTTCGAATCATTACGGATATGCAATCTCCACCTATACTCACACAATGACATCATTTTTGACTTTTCAATTCTAAAGAGGGCTTTGTTGTGCAATTATTTTTCCTATCATAATGAAATCACACAAAACAAAAGAGCAGCTTTGCATCGAAACAATGTTCATGTTTGTATTTATCGTTATGTTTGGTTAAAGTTAACAAATAGGGCCACTTTGTTTATAAAATTGGATTTTCAACATTGAACATTCTCATACATTGTCCCATTTAAACTAAACAAAAATAGTATAAGCTGAAACATTTTTGGTAACTTTCATGTGGTTTTACAACGATATTAACTGAAAGTCAACAGTTTAACTGTAAATGGAAAAATAATTTCTTTCTTATTGAAAAAATAAAAACAATATTCACAGAAAGCCAACTGTTAAAATGTTAATAAACATAAGAATAAACATTTTAATAATAAAATTCTGATTCTGACTAAGTATCTCAAATTCTTCCAATCCGCCATCACATGCATTCATTCTTTACACCCATAATTGTTTATAATTCAAAAGGTATGTATTTGTGAATCAAACCACTAAGTAGTTCAACTATCTGGGTCCAAGAAGGGTGACATTTGTGAAAAGAAGATGTTCATAATTCTCAAAAATCAGTTTGCTTTGAGTCAGAGAAGAACAATGTAGCGTTGAATTAGTTTGTGATTTACATAATGGTAAAGGTGTAATTTTTATCCATGCACCTGCACTTCAGTGGAGGGGGGTACAGATTCTAAAGGGGATTCAAACTCCAGCTCCCACTAGTATCACTGGAATAGAGTGTGAGCGAAAATGGAGATCATCTATCCCATGATCCTTTGCGTGCAGTGTTCAATTTGCTACTCTATATATTAGGCAGTACACAAAAACATTGTTTTACATTACAATTTATTTTTTTCTATACAGTGCTTGTTACAAAGAAGTAAAACAACAGTAACACGGCAAGATGAAAAATGAACACCCTACCAAAAAAAAATCATTATCAAGTTTATCATTGAACCTGAGCTTTTGGTCCTAAATTTACGGTAAGTACTACCCTAAATACCTGGAGATAGCTCTTCAACAATTTACCTTAATGTAAGCATTTTAAAATACTGACACTAGAGATCTAGAGAACTTTTACAACACGAACAAGGATAAAAGTCAACCTTTAAACATTTATTGTATTTTATTTCATAAAAGTTTAAGCGTGAGTGTGTCTGCCCGGTTTTTGTGTGTCCTCAGATATACACGTCCAGCTGTGGCGGGCCACAAACAGGCTGTTACAAGCTGTTGTTGATTGAATAAACGAATCTTGTGTGTCACACGCTGACACATTACATTGAGTGGTTGATAAATTAATGTTTTTATTAGTGCCATACTGTTACATTGAATCCTTCCTGTATTGTTAAATAGCAGTCTTGTCTACCTGCTACCGTTGCTTCTCCCCTTCTATCTTGAGCAGCTGGCTCCATTTACAGTCAAAATTCGGACACCAAGGACACGCATGAACAACAAAGTGCCAGGCAGCGCCATAGTGGGTATATTTGTGAGTGAATCACAGGCCAACTGACCAAAAGCCATTTCGTCATGCCAGTCCACGAGCCTTCAGGCTTGTTTCTCAGGTTTTATTTTTGTTTTGGCTTTGAAAACACAGGGGTTTTTTTCTCTTCTCTCCCTCTCTCTCTTGCCTGCAAACTGACAACCGAGCCATTGTGTACAGGATCCTTCAAAAAATGAGCCAAGAAGGAAAACAATATTAGGATGATCCGTATAACACTTGGTATTTATCATAGATTATATCAAGTAGTCCCTTCTTGTTCTTCAATTGGTTATTCCAATCATTTGTGAATTTGTATACATTTGTAAATTTTAAACCATGTATAACTATTTTAAGTGTTTGTGAGTGCATTAGATTAAAGTGCATTATCATCCTGCATTTATGCTCTTCTCAAAAGATACATCTCCCACAAAATTGAGGTTAAATTTACTTAATACAATACAAGTGAATGTCCCCATTATCAAGAAAAAAAAAGGTTGATTTAAATGATAAAAAAAAAGATAGATCTTTGTTTGATTATTGTTTGTAAGAACAGGAAGTCAACCATTTCACTGTTTTAAAGCATAAATACTACATCCTGCACACTGCATGTTTATTCATTGTCATGCCTCCCACTGAAACTAATACACGTCTACAATTTTGAACATGAACGATTATTCAAGAAAGAGTAAAAATTAAGCAAAAGAAAGAACAACCCATTTGAGAACATTTTCGTTTGCAGTCAGAGGTGAAGTTTACTCATCAAAAATGTAAGAATTGTCCAATTACAGATGTTTGTATTGGCTGACTATCAGTTTCACATTTTTGGTATCATTGATATGTTCAGAGAGGTTGGTTTATTTTTAAGAAATGCTTATTTCTAGTGATGAGTTGGTGACACCCCATGAAACTGCTGTTTGGTGAAGACACTGTATCACCACTAGATGGCACTTTAAGTTTGAAAATGATGCCAGTTTTCATTGAATTAGTCGATCAAAGCCAAAGATTATAAAGAAGAGAGTGCCATCTAGTGGTATTCTAAAATAACTCACTGTTTCTTGTTACAGTGTCTTCACTACACAGCTGTATCGTGAGGCCTCATCAACCCATCACTACTACTTATCAGATATATGATAAAATAAATATGTTCATAGAAATGCATTTTAAAAAATGAAATATAATTGTGGTGAGAGTTTGCGGTATAATAATTGTATTTGAAAGGACGGAGAATGTTAATTTTACAAAATGTTAATAAGTATAAATCATTATTCTACATTGTGTTATGATCAGGGAGCTCTGGATTTCCACGTATGCCTCTTTCATTGAATAAAATCAAACAAACTAAAGCTGCTGCAATTTGCATTTCTTAAACCACTGCTGTGGGTCTACTCCGAGGTCATGCATATTTATCAGAGTGTGGAAGCCCTAGAGAATCTTAATCCTTTACATTTATCTTTTTTTGCGGGTTTTTAGACCACTATTAGCACATTAGCATGTACATTAGCATGCAAAGTCATTTACATGTTAGATGCGTTTCAAACAATCTTGGATAATTGAGAGCATCGTTGGTTTTAACGGAAGGTGCTTAGACGAACAATCTCGGCAAGAGAGATTTATTTGACTTAAGTGAACAGGATTAAATTGAAAAATAGTTGGTTAATTTAAAAAAAGAAAATAATTTTTTGCCACCCTGAATGCCAAAGGGTCAGATTTCTTCCTCTCGTCCGATGATTGATCAAGAAATGTTTTTGACAGTTTAATGTGCTGCTTGAATGATGGGCAACCCTGAGTGTATCTCTGCTGTCACCAGGGAATGAATTGTCCCATCACTGATCACCTTTGGTCCCGTCGGAGAAGAGTGTGGAAGGGCATGTGCCGGAAAAAAAAAAAAAAAAAATCCATCAAAGCCATCTATCATAAGAAACTGACTTAATCTTCATCTTTATGTCAATCAAATGGAAACCATGCTCTTACACGGCAACCTTAGGAGATATTTTATGAACCCTATGATGTACATCCTGATAAAATTCCCACAAGAGTGACTGCTATTGACCTTTTTCCAGAAAATAAACATCATGTTATCAGTGTAGATCAGTTCAGGTTGAGCCCATCGTTGTCTCGTGTGCTAATATGTAACAAGAAAAAAATATTTTTTAAGTCTAATAGCTCCTGAGAAATGTGAGTGTTTAAGTTGCCAGACAGACTTAAACACGATTATCCCAAAGACAAAAGTTTTTCTCCACCGCAGCAACCCATCTCCACCTCATTGTTTGCGAACAACAAACCCTGGTTGTCGAATGTGCCTGGGTGGCTGGCTTACTCATCCCATACAAAGACATGTCTTTGGAAGCCATGCTAGATAAGTAGCTTCATGGCACCACATGAAAAAGAAGCTCGAATGCCTTTAGGTGTAAACAAGAAAAAACTACATCAAGCTTAATTTCGATTCTGGCAACTTTTTGTTGACAGGAAAATACATGGAGGGATTAGGTCTCTTGCCACCGGCAACTACAACTGGGTGGTTGTGTCGTTAGAAATCTGATCCATTTAACAATAGTAACATTTGAAAAGGACAGTTTGAGCCCAGCTCTGATATATACTAGTGTCAAAAGCTGCAGCTCATCTCTGTATCACTTAACATCCAAAAATATTAAACCCAAGTTACAGTGTTATGCTAAACAATACACTTCATCTTGTGTTTTCTGCCAAGAATTCATTTTAATACAAGACATATGAAGAAAATGTATTTTTTATTTGGCCACATTTATCTTGTGTCAGGTAGTTTGCAAGTGTGCATTCCAATGTCTTTCTACTGTGGAATGATTCTTAAAGGCATAGTTCACCCAAACTTCACTCATTTTCTATTCACCCTTATGTCGACTAAGGGTTAGGATTTTTTTCCGAGTAATCTTTTCCTTTTTAGAGTTAAAGACAAGAATATATGTTCATTTTAACTGGTCCTCAGGTTCATCTTTGTCCAAATTAACCCCCTTAAAACATCCAAATACCTCCATCATGCTTTTCTGTAACATCCCTCTTGTACTAAAGACTCGACATGAGGAATTGTTTTGAAAATAGTTAAATAAGTCTGTATATTTTAGCTTGTTTAGTGAACGCTGCTATGCAAGTAGCCTAAATCTTGCGCATACTTCCAATGATTTATTCATATTTTTTTCGCAGCAATTCCTCATGTCGAGGCTTCAATACAAGATGGACATTACATACAAGCAGTATGGAGATATTTTGTCTTTTTGGATGAAGTTGAAGACAACTAAGCTCCAGTCGCGACATTAAAATAAACATATTTGCCTATAACTCTAAAAAGGTAAGGATTACTCTGAAAGTAATCTCAACCCTTACATGAGTAGAAAATGATTAAAATTCCAACGTTACATGTACTTGTAACCATTAAAACCAATTCAATAAAATAAATTTAAAGGTTTATTAATTGTTATTTTGTACCTGTTTTTTGCCTATTGAATAACCATTTATTTCTGTACATACCAGCAAACGCAGAAAAAAAAATGTGAGAGCAGCCTAAGGTCACATGCTTGCCTACGGTTTCAGTGCTTCCATAGATACACCAGAGACCTTGAGAATATCAAAACATATGATTTACCACCATTTTATTAGTTCTATTTTAATTGTAGAAGCCAATCCGCAAACTCAAGTGATTTCTTTGGAAAAATAAGATCCATAGAGATTATAATTCAAGTCAACCTGATACTGATCTCAGGAACTCTCTGAGTTCATGCCCAAAGGTGTTTGCATTAAGAAAGTCTTGTTATTGTGTGGTTCCTGAGGATTTGATAAAAAAGCAGCTAAGGATAAAATCATAAATAATCATTTTAAGAAATAAATTTACCTATACAAAAATCGTTTCCTCGGTTAACTTGATATTTTCCGCATGTTTCTTATTCCAGTTTCCCAAACTCTTGCTGGAAATGCATTCATAATTTAAAGGGAAGTGCCTTGTCCTCTCGGATGGGAGCTTGGAAAAAAAAACTTGCTTCATCTTGTTGATCGGATGCAATGTTACTTCCTGTCAGACAATTTGAAGAACTCAGCATGAGACTAGAACATGCTTGGGGGATAATCCAGCCTGGTCCAAATCAAGTCTTGGGGGAAAAAAACCCAGACGTGCTCATTAACCGAACAGAATCAAACAAGCCAGATTATTAGAAGAATACGAGTTAGATGGTCCTTCATGTGTCAGAAAGATGAGTTTTCTGTGACTTCAAAACACTTTACTTTCGTACACAGTACTTTGTAGTTTTGGGCTTCTCTGTTTCATTGTTGTAATCTGTAGTTTTCCTTGTCTAATTTTAGAGCGAGGTAGGGAACCAAAGCTGCTCCTGAGCTGCAAAGCCTCTGAGACAAGTAATGTGATTCATGGGCTGCAAAAGTAAACCTGACTTGACTTATCATTATCAGACAATACAGCGACGTGTCCCTTAGCCTCTCAGATTTCCTTCAGCCTACACAGCCATCTAAATATAATATAAAAAACCTCTGCTGGTTATACAGAGACTAAATGTGACATTTGCCTTGGAAACTATAAGTCAATGTCAAAATCAATTCAAGCAGCAAGACTTTGAAAGGCCCAATTCAACTAATATGGGCCATTTGTGGCTGTTATTATATTATAGTTCACCCGCACTATCATATTTCATAATCTTCTAGTTCCCAGTGCAGGATCCATTTCATGCTTAGAGATCAGGCTCTCAACCGTAACAACAGGATTAGATCTAACATTATATGTGACTTGATTGTACATCTCCCAGGCCTGATCCATTTGAATGCTAAAAAGCTCAACGCAATAAACAGCCATGCAGCCACCAGGTTATTAATAACCCGTTTCATAAACCTGCATCTGTATGATTTTCAACGTACGACATGTCTTTCATTATACATTCTTTGTGTAATGTACAGTGCCTTGCGAAAGTATTCGGCCCCCTTGAACCTTTCAACATTTCGCCACATTTCAGGCTTCAAACATAAAGATATACAATTTTAATTTTTTGTCATGAATCAACAACAAGTGGGACACAATCGTGAAGTGGAACGAAATTTATTGGATAATTTAAACTTTTTTAACAAATAAAAAACTGAAAAGTGGGGCGTGCAATATTATTCGGCCCCTTTACTTTCAGTGCAGCAAACTCACTCCAGAAGTTCAGTGAGGATCTTTGAATGATCCAATGTTGTCCTAAATGACTGATGATGATAAATAGAATGCACCTGTGTGTAATCAAGTCTCCGTATAAATGCACCTGCTCTTTGATAGTCTCAGGGTTCTGTTTAAAGCGCAGAGAGAACCATGAAGACAAAGGAACACACCAGGCAGGTCCGAGATACTGTTGTGGAGAAGTTTAAAGCCGGATTTGGATACAAAAAGATTTCCCAAGCTTTAAACATCTCAAGGAGCACTGTGCAAGCAATTATATTGAACTGGAAGGAGTATCAGACCACTGCAAATCTACCAAGACCCGGCCGTCCCTCCAAACTTTCATCTCAAACAAGGAGAAGACCGATCAGAGATGCAGCCAAGAGGCCCATGATCACTCTGGATGAACTGCAGATAACTACAGCTGAGGTGGGAGAGTCTGTCCATAGGACAACAATCAGTCGTGCTCTGCACAAATCTGGCCTTTATGGAAGAGTGGCAAGAAGAAAGCCATTTCTCAAAGATATCCATAAAAAGTCTTGTTTGAAGTTTGCCACAAGCCACCTGGGAGACACACCAAACATGTGGAAGAAGGTGCTCTGGTCAGATGAAACCAAAATCGAACTTTTTGGCCACAATGCAAAACGATATGTTTGGCGTAAAAGCAACACAGCTCATCACCCTGAACACACCATCCCCACTGTCAAACATGGTGGTGGCAGCATCATGGTTTGGGCCTGCTTTTCTTCAGCAGGAACAGGGAAGATGGCTAAAATTGATGGGAAGATGGATGGAGCCAAATACAGGACCATTCTGGAAGAAAACCTGTTGGAGTCTGCAAAAGACCTGAGACTGGTCTGAGACACTTTTTTTATTTGTTAAAAAAGTTTAAATTATCCAATAAATTTCTTTCCACTTCACGATTGTGTCCCACTTGTTGTTGATTCATGACAAAAAATTAAAATTGTATATCTTTATATTTGAAGCCTGAAATGTGGCGAAATGTTGAAAGGTTCAAGGGGGCCGAATACTTTCGCAAGGCACTGTACATGTGAGGGATGGGATGAGGGAGGCAATATTCTTTACAACGAGACAACAAAGCTATAACAAATCTCTGGCATTTATGAAGGCAGTGACACTCAAGCAAATGGAAATTTAATCAACTATATGGGTTTGCATTTGCTTTAGGGTTCAAAGTATGTTCAAAGATTATTTTGTTTATCATTGTCAGGTGAGGACGCTGGGCTTAAATTTAAAGAACAAATATCAGAATAGATTTTAAGTCACAGCAGTTTTACTTGTACAAGGAGAGAGCAAATACAGAACCTTCTAATAGTTTGTCCGATTTTTCTCTGAAGCAAGAACTGTTTCGGTTGCATCTTAGATAGATAGATAAAATGTTATTGATCCCTCTGGAGGTGTCCTTTGGGAAAAACATTTTTTCTTTAGACCCTATCATAAGGTACTATACTAAACTATATGACACAGACTAGAATGAAGTAAAGCCGGTCTTAGATGAAGGACAGGATGGCGACTGTTTTTCCTGATGGTTTAACTGAGTAAACCTGGTATGTTTCATTTCTCTCTACATTTCTTCCAGCTCACACTGAGCAACAATTTAAAACTCAAGCAATGATGAACATGTTGATACCTGAGTAAATGTGATTACACACACCAGCTCATTAATTTTCCATCACTTATATTGTACTTTCGGACTGATTATGTTTTTGTCCTGGGGTAAAGCTGGAGCAGAAAGGGCAAGACGGGATGGTTTGACTCGGCCTGAAACACACAACTTAATTTTATTAGATGTCACCTCAAAACCATCGGAGCAGCACCATCAAGTGACAATAGAAGACTACTTTATTTGTACATTGACAGTGGACTTTCTCTTTGCACTGATTTCACAGTAAATTATGTTACCGGATATTGGGCCCTATCTCACTTCACATCGTAGAAACAGATTTGGAATAAATGTTTTTTTGGGGGGTTGTTAGACTCTATTGGAACAGGATAAATATGTTTAATAACAAGGTTTTTGGCAAAAACAAGTCCTTGTGACTTATCACAGGACACTATGACCCAGCTTGGCTTAGAACAAGTTCTGCTCCCTTAAGGCTTCGTATCACCATTCTCAAGGTTCTTTCACAACAACCACAATATTGGAAAACTTAATGCACTATACGAATGGTAGTTGGTGTCCGGAGACAAAAGGGCACCACTCTCTCAACTCACATCAAAAAGGAGCTCAATTTTCTTGGGCTGGTCTTAAATGTCAGTCAAGTCAAAATAGTAGAATTGTAACTCCTTAAAAAAGCAAAAAGGTTCTGTAGGTGCATTAGATCCTGTATGGGCACCATTAGCTGGGTGAGTTTAAAGGGCAACTAATGTGTTGATTTAAGTGTATCTTAAATAGATCTTCGACCTCTATTGTACTCATCAGTATGTGTCTGTTTGTACAAAACATAGAAATATTATTGACATTATAAAATGCGCTGAAACCCCATCCACTGAAAACACGTTTTTCTCAAGCTAAAATCTTGTTAAACATAACCATTGAAATGTTGAAGTCTTCCTCTCCAAGATGCAGTAAGTCCCTCATCATGACCATGTTTTGAACTTATTACTTTATAAAGTTCTCCTCCGTCTGAAATCTCGGTGAATGAGAGGTTACAAGAGCAAAGTCCATTATGACGAAATAATGGGCTTAACCTGCCTCCAGCCAGCTGTAATCATGCCTGCTTTGTTTATAAAACGATTACCTTAGTGGGACTGTTTTCAGTGGGCAAAGCTTAAGCACATTTACTAAAGTAAATATTTCAATGAAAAGAGAGTTTTGTACAAACAGACACATACTGATGAGTACAATAGAGTTACAAGATTTGCATTCATATTGGTTGATACTAAAAGCGCAGGTATTGGTATCAGGACCATTAAAGTGAGTCCTTAACTCCCACATTCCAAATATTCCATTTATATACCAATTGACCTATGCAAGGTAGTGTTTATACTTGAGTCAACCTTGGGTGACTTTGGTTCTCATGTATCTGAGCAGGAATGTAGACGGACAGGTCAAACAAACAGTCCCTATTTTTTATTTTTTTTAGACCAAAACAGATTCTTTACAACATTGCACACATCTTTCTGTGGCTCTCACGCCTCATCTATCACTCATGAACCCAGATTCCTAAATACTTGGGGCCTTCCCCGCCTTGAAAAACATCTCTCCATCAATCTCATAAAACATAGAATCGAATCATCTTTTTAAACTCAAACTAGTTGCTTTAAAGAGAACATTTTCAAGTTGAAATATTAAATGATTTTTTTTTCAAATGGTGAGTGCTTGAATCATCTCCAGACAACTTTGAACATGACATGAATAGAATGACATTTTTTGGGAGGACGAACTTACACTTTTGGAACAATGATTAATGCTTCATCTATGATTGAAAAATATGTATTTTAATTAATTTATTTGAAAAAACTATTAAGGAAAATTTAATGCATCTCTTGTAACATTTTGAGCATTTGACAGAAAGAAACTTGTATACATTTTTTTAATAGTCCACCATAGTTCACCATTTTAACGATTAAAAAAACTGTAAATTATTTTCTAACTTGGCAAAATTGTGGAGCTGTATTGTCTCTGTTAATATCTGCTCTAATCCGTCAGCAACTTCCAGGAAATACGGCATTAAGGTTATATTTCAGATAAATCACCAGATTAATTATTTTCAAACGTTTAATGAGGTCGTTCTTTATTCAGCTGCAGCTGTTGAGGTTTTCTGAAAGCAGGTTTCTCTGCTTGATTTTGCGGCATGGCAGCTTCTGTCTTCGTATTTGTCTTAATAAGTTCTTTTAAGTACCTGCTGCCATGTGCTGTTGTACCCTCATTATGAGCAAATTACTCTTTGTTTTCTTTCAAAAAAGGGAAACTAAAGTAGATCAGTAAACAGCTGCAAGCCGCACCTCGCGAGTGCCCTCGTCTGCTTTCCCTGTCAATCACATATAATTGGACGAACAGAAAGAAAGTATGAATGATATGAGTACAGTTGTTAAATCAACACCGAGATGGCCATTAAACGTTACCGAAGAAAACACTTGAAATGCACAGAAATACATGCTCTTTCATCTCTATCACACAAGGGAAACTTTCCTCCATTCAATGGATTCAAATGTTGAGGTAAATTATCATCTCTAGCTGTGGGAGTGGAGGGACATCTCAAATTGGATACAACAGTTAACCTTCCCGACAGGTGTATGAAAAAGTAATCTGCATTTTGCATCTCATGTTTGAAAGCCTTTACTTAACATTAACCCTTGTGTTATCTCAGGGTCAAGGTGACCTGTAACCAGGGTAACCTTGACCCTGAGATAATAAAAGGGTTAAAACAAAATTGTCTTAAATAATTTAAGATAAATATTAATTGTTGAATTTGAGTGGCAACACATTATTATAAACATTTTGGTATTATTGTACATATAAAGCGTTCCCTTCAGGACAAAAATGCTCCATGGTTTAGTTTAGCGCAAAAAAAAGGCAAAATAATCTCGAGATTGATTACGTATTAACTCAGGGGTCCCCACCTTTTTTTGTACAAGTGGCCAGAAAAAATCTCAGGTTTATACTCACGGACAGAGTTGGAAGAAAGTAATTTTTAAAAAAAGCAAGAACACTGGAATGGTTACAACAAGATATTTGCATCTATGTATATTTGATTGTATGCCGACGATGGTGTTCTGTACGAGCGTGTCTTCTAGCTTTTAGTGACTTTGTGCCAATATAAGCATGTTTGTGTTTTCTCTGAAACAGAAGTTCTGTTTCTAGAGGTTGTGTTTTTAACTAGTCTAGAGTCACACGCTAACATTATTACATAGAAATTCTATTTTTTCTTTTTCTAAAAGGAAACAACTTTTATACAGTAATACTAAATCCAACAGGTTTTTTTCTGTGTAGCTTGATAACGGCATCATCATTTCCTTGTCACGCCTCTTTTACCAATAGCTATAAAATATATACGGCTTTAAAGCAAAATGTAACATCAGCAAATATTCCCTTTATTGCTTTTTGGTTGCAGAAACACAATTGGGCTCCAGCAGGGAACCATTATGCTATAAGGATGTTGTAAAACAGAGCCAGGCGCTAACCTGTTTTTAGCTGTACCCAGACCCATACATCTTCCTGAACCACATTAAGGAGGCATATTCTACCATAGCATTCATCCCTCCAGGTCTATTTTTAAGTGAAGTGTTTCCATGGTAACCTGAGTTGCAGGTATTGCTTGTTGAAAGTATTTTTCAGGTCTAGCCGCAGAATTGAATAGAGTCGTGAGTCCCTGTAATGTTTCTTCTCTGATGGTGCCGACAGAAGAACGTTTGAGCCGCTGATCTGCAGAGACGGAGAGTAAATGTCGACGAGCGCAAAGCTGGTGCGCAAGCGGAGTGTTGGCAGCAGATGCGAGCGGCAGCGCTTTCGCTACCTGCAGGGTGTTTTATTGCGGCTTGATCTTAATTTGGAGGGCATTATGGTGACCCAGTCATGTGGGAGTCATTAGCCAAAAGTAGGTTTGTGCTGGAAATGTAGACGTAGAGAAGAAGTACAGGTTTCAAAAAGCAATTTAAGCTAAACAAACTGACCTGCTTCCATATACTCATTTAGTCTATTAAAATTTCCATTGATATATTGAGTTAAACATAACAAAATTTGGTGTAAGTTGCTTGTAAAAAAGCATGATCGGTACTTGTAGCGAGCGGCAGTTGAAGCTCTTTTTCTGCTGCTCTGGCAATTTAAATAATCTTCCCAAACTAGTCCGATGTTTACCTTTGTCCAAGGTTATTTTTCTTTAAAAAGCTTTCACCTTGTGAGGGACGACCATGTTTATTTTAAAATCAACAGGCAAGCGGCACAAAACTACATTTTTGATCATTATGTCCTTTGTCAGTCCAATTCTATTCAAGGGATGTACAAATACACACTTTTTATTCTATAAGAATTGAACACAAGAAAAAAATCCTTTTAGGATGAATACATCTGGTCCTGAATCCATAACAAGATATATAAAGCAGGCTGAAATCTCCATCTGCCTATGAATTGGTCACTAATATCTTGTTTTTCTTAAATTATCTTTTGTATTGCGCCACTGCCTCATGAGATAAAATAGAGGAAGCAAATATAATCTTCTATATAATGGCGTTGGTACCCATTTGTATCTTATTAGCCATGTTTCTATTGTTAATTATCAAAAGTACTTTTATTTTCATGGAAACGTGTAACTTTCAAAAACAATTCTCATCGCTAAAAAAAGGTTTTGTCAGACATTTTGATACTAAAACTAAATATTGTAGAAAAACAAGTTACAGATCCTTAAGTCACATGAACAAATGTCTTGATATGTTTTTACTGTAGTCTAGAAAAATATACATTTCATGGTGGACGGGGCCTAAAGCGTTGGTTTTCCTGTAGTGGAGATTCACAACCCTATTCTATAAATTCTATGATTATCATGTTAATGTAGAATTTGAGAGGAAAAATACTGAAATATCATCTCACGTTGTTTTTCTTTGATACTTCCTGTTTGTACGAAGTTGTTTCCAGAGTTTGAGCAGAACTACTGCGCCTGTTGCTGGGGAAGATGAGGCTTAAAGCTCCACATAGCAACAGGCGCAGTAGTTCTGCTCAAACACAGGAACCAACTCCGTACAAACAGAAAGCATCAAAGAAAAACCACGCGACATGAGTTTTTCCGTATTTTTCCGCTTAAATTCTATATTAACATGAGATTAAACAAATGTATAGAATGAGGTTGTAAATCACCTTATTCTCTTTGCTTTTTATGATGCGATTCATTGTGTGAGTTTTCTGATCACCACGCTTTGATTTGCAGTCGGCCGAGTTCCACATGGTTGGTGGTAGGTTTTTAGTTTACCTTATGGACTGTGATATAGACACTCATGATCTTGGTTGATTCTTTTTATAACTCGATTGTTTGATTGCTTAATGTGGGCCTGGTTTTTATTGAGTCATCACAGAAAACATAGCTAAACGTTGTTTAGATTCTCCAACTACTGTCATTTTTTTTGTGTCGAATAGCCAGATAATTGTGTTGTGTATTTTCAGTAAAAGGTACACATGAAATAACTAACCCTAAGGTTGACACAACTGCTTAAAACATCAATATATTGAGGTCTGCACTGCATTCAGCAACACTGTTGGTGTTTATTGTCTTTTGCTTCTGTTTAACATTTTCACAAAACTAACTTTTGCCTCATTGAAAGTCAAAAACATAATTTGACATGCTGCGCCGACTTTTAATTGTCCAGGTGTGGGATGGTGTGTCGTTATCGCGGCTGACGTCTTATCTCTCCTCTTTCTTTACTGCCGTCTCTGGGTGCTTCAGCTCCTCACCGACAGGTGTATTAATCAAAGGAACACTGTCTCCTCGTTCCCTTCTAATAAGTTGGAAATGAATGCATGGTTGCTTCCATTACAAATTGCAATGAGACCTTCGACTCCATTACCATCGAGTTGTTAATTCATGAAGTAGGTTGCTCCGCTCTGCTCAAAGGTCTCTGGTTTCACGTGTCCCCGTTTTTTTTTCTTCTTACTTAACGTGATGGATTTTGCTCTTCTTTTCAATCCATTGTCATGTCTGAAGCAGAAGAACCTTGTTTCCCAGCGTACATGTGGGGAGTTATTCCTGGACGGAAATAAAAAGAAAAGCAAATGTGACACTTTTCGCAGAGGGACATCGCTGGCTAATGGACTCTTAATAGCATGAGAGTGACTCCAAACAGCAATAAGGAGGCTCAGTTCTTGAACCATGACTTTGTGAATGTTATCATGTCAACCAGAGAGAGATGAGAGCATTTTCTTTCAAAATCCGTTTTCCTTTCTTTTTTTTTTTAGATTCAAATGATTCCTCATCTTTGAAGCAGATGCAAAAAGTACACGGACACAAACTGCTTCCAGATGTCTGATTATTCCATTTCTATTTCATGAAGGAAATGTAAATTCACTAGTGCTTGAAAAAGGTAAGATGACTAAAAGATGATTCATTTTGGGGTTTTTTTGTGCCGTAATGTTTCTCCATCAAGCAGATTTAGTTTTGTTTTGCCACTATTACAGGGAAAACACTTATTTCATGTGGATATGTTGGCTCAGTAAAAAAAAAAAAACATGGTAATGGCAATGTATGAAAGGATACCGTATGATTCAATGTCTGAGCTGTATCTTAAGATTAACAGAACTATAACAGAAGGGACAAGACGATGGCCTCATAAGATATTTTGTCTTTTTTTAAAACATTCATGTGCATTCCCTGAGGTGTCCCCAACTCTTTTTTTCATGACAGACTGGTTAAATATAGGCATCATTTTAACAGACTTTGAAGGTGTGGTGAATAGAAGCAGCTTAAATACAATGGCATGACTGCTGAGAAAACTTTTTAACCTTTTGGTTACATAAAAAACATCTCACATTGGCCTTGGCCTAGTTTTTCTGCAACAAGATGGTTATGTACAACGTTTTTGTTATTCTTATTTTTAATAATTTACAGTTTGTTATGTTTTGTACAAAGTAACTATGTTGTCTTCTTCTCATGTTTTCTCAAGGTGGGCAGTATTCCAAATTCTTGTGGTGACCAGATACCAAATAAATTCAGAAAGGTTATACACTGATCTTTCTTTTTCTTCTTTTTTCTTTTTTTTAACAATTGCATCATTGAATGGAAATTTCTCTTGACATGTTTTTGTTGTGTAGACCAAACGCTAACCTTTATATCTAATCTATACACAAGAGCTTTAACTAATGTGTTGATTTAACACACAAAACAGGCAAAGAGACATACACTTAATCAAAAAACAGCAGCAAAAGTAAAGAAAACTAAATAATAGAAAATAAATCTAACAAGATCATCCAGAAGAAAAGCAGGTAATAACATTCTGCCTGGAATATCTGAAGGATTCAATTCAATTCAGTTTTATTTAAAGTGTCTTATCATAACAAAGTTATCTCAAGACACATACAACTCTATACAGTTGAAGTAAGACTATAGTTGATTAAGGAAAAATAGATCCCAGCAATTCAACAAAGAGCAAGAAGCGAAACACTGTACAGTGAGCTGTACAGTGAACTATGGCGAGGAAAAACTTCCTTTTAGAAGGCAGAAACCTCGAGCGGAACCTGACTCATTGTAAGGATATGGATATTGTGAGGGCATCTTGGTCACTGTGAAACAACCACATGGACATCTGGGGGAACTGGCATCAGACTGTTGTTCCAGGGTGGTTACCCCCGTTTAAAAATGGGACCCCCAATGAGGGGAATCACACTACTCAGCCCCCTTTTATACAAGGGTACTGCAGAAGAGGTTCCGGCCGATTGTCTGCAGCAGTCTCTTTATAGGTTTCAGAGTCTGGCTCCCATTTCCGGTAATAAGTTCAGTAAATTTAGTGAGGTTTGGACTCTAAATATGAACCCTACTGCTTACAGTTTTTAGGAAATAGTGCAGCCATAGAAGAGAGAAGCTTTGGTCGTATTACCACAGTATCTTATTGTTGTTTTTTGCAGATGATGTGGCGCTGATGGCTCCTCGGAAAATGACCTGGACAGATGTAGGGCCCCAAGTATAGGGGTCTCTGTATACTATATGTCTGTTGGGGTGAAGAAAGAGTAGAGCCAGTGCTGAAGCTTTTGATTTACCAGTCGATCTTTGTAGTTGATTTCATCTATGGTCATGAACGTTTTGGTAGTGACCGAAAATAAAAGATTTCAATCAGCAATCAGCCAATCGAGTTTTGTCTTCAGGGTGTCCCATGGGGTGTTTTCACACTAGGGACCCATGCTCGGGCCAAATACTGTCTGGCTCAAGGATATGTAGTGTGGACTCAATATAAACCGTGGTTTGGCTTGCCCGGAAACATGGATTTGAACCTACGCCAGTCACAGCGCGGGTGTGAATCCTGCTTCAAAAACTGCCTTGAGGCAAACTTGTGCTAGGCATAGGAAAATGTGCAGTAATGAAACAGCCCGCTCAACGCTAGCATGCAAAGTCAACAGCAGCCAATGCCGTTGTACAATTAGATCTTTGTGGTACGCCAGTTTGAAGGAAGACTTTAATTTTCATTATGATTTGACATTTTCATACGCCGTCATACATTGTTTAGGCCATAGGACTTAGGTGACTTTCACTGCGGGGAGGTTTTTTGGCGTGAACCCAGTGGAGATAATGGCAGCAAAGCAGGAAAAAAACTCTCAAACAGAAGCACGGGTTGATGAGGAAGTTAAATCAAAAAGAGGATTCACGTCTAAGGTTGGAGGTTTGTCTGCGTGAAATGTTGGGATGCTTTCCTCTTCTTCTTCTTTTCCTTTCGGCTACTCCCTTCAGGGGGCGCCACAGTGAATCAACCTCCTCCATCTAACCCTGTTCTTCTCTGTATCCCCCTCTCTCACACCATCCAACTTCATGTCCTCTTTCACTACATCCATAAACCTTCTCTTTAGTCTTTAAACCTTCTCTTAAATCTTGTCCGGATGCTTACCAAGAGCTTGATTTGCTAATGCTTGTTACACAAGCAATTTTGGTTATCCAAATTAGCCAAAATCACAGTTGTGTTAGTATGAGGTACGCATGAAACTCAGATCCGCTACACCAACTTCTCACAACTCCGTCTTTAGTGAGTACATTCATGACGAGTTCTCTCAAAGGACTCTGTACATGTTCCGTCCACTATCTGCTTTTTCAATTCTCATAACTTACGATCACTGTTACAAATATTATCACATCGCTGATAAGTTTATTACTAAATATTTGTTGTGCTTTTTTGTGTGCAAATTGACGGCTTTTTTTGATTGTTTTTTGTATTTACATACAGTTTTAAGTGGGATACGTATATGTATGTATATGTACAGGTAGCATAATGAATGAAAATTATCATTCCAATTATTCACATTTTTAGAATGGGCTGTTAAAATGCTGAAAATCAACTGCAGTCAAATAAAAAAAAAACTGAAATACCAAAAGAAAATGGGGTATGATATTTTGGCTGTACGTCTGCAGCCCTATGGTCAACCATCAACTCTGATGATAAAAACACGAAGCTCCATTTATTAAGTCGAACTGGCTTAATACTGACGCCAGTTTTTGTGGAGTGAGTCTTTCATTACTGAATCACACCCTCACGATTTGGATTCTTACCTTTACACGTGGTTTAACCAAAGTTTTATTCTTTTTAACTGTGTTTCTGAGAGCCCCAGTCAAGGAACGCCAATGTGTTTTGACTGCTGTTTATGCACTATTGGCGAATAAAGATCCTTGTCTAAAAGAGCTTCAGAAAATACTAGATGGTTTCATTCATTAGGGAGTCAGTTTTCTCCCCTTCATTGAGAAAAGCCAGTCGCTGAAGCTAAGGTGCCTTTTATCTACTGGATGCCTCACGACGGAGGTGTTCAGAACATGTTTCTGGATCATGAAGTCTTAACTTCTTTGCTCTGACTGAAACCGGCGTGACTAGACCTTGGATAAGTGGCAGAAGATGGATAACATACATGTATATGTGTAATGCAAAACATTGCAGGTATCCAAGTATAGAGAAATGTTGTGTTTCATGGACTCTCCAAATTCGATATCTCTTCTCCTGAAGCCGATGCCTTCCTGCCCTCACGCTGTCACTGACATAGATTGAAGGCCCCTGTAACATTTGCAGAGCTCATTTGCGCTGTGTGTGGCACATGCGATTGCCATTGACTGCAATCTAGCGAGCTCTCGGCGGCCTCACACCAGCGGCGCTTGTTAAAACTGCACTATGAATAAGACCTAGGATCAGGGCCGGTGCCTCGGGGGAGTCCAAGATGGCTAACAAGCGCATTAGGCCTGGCCACAGTGTTTACACCCACACGGCAGGTGCCTGCAGACACACACAAAAACCTTAAAGTGGGCAGAAGAAAGTAAAAGGGGAAAAGGACGAGTTTATTAAGCTAATTAAACGGACAGTTGAAAACTAAGGTTCAGGTTATGATTTATTGAGAGTAGATCAACTTTTATCTGCTGGAAAATGGGCAGTGTAGAGACATGCCAATTAAAGAAAGCACATAGTTATACGGACTTGTTAGTTTGTATCTTCACTCAATGTTTACCTCAGATCCTTGGAGAAGAAAAGTGGACTACAACGCAATCCCATTGATCCACTACTTCACCTAATGAATGCATAATGTCAACATATAGCATATAACACTTTCATGCTTTGATGCAATGTTTGTCGCACCAGCTGAGGCTGCAGTCCATTAAGAAGTATAAAAGAGCGGCGAACAGAAGATGAATAGAATGGAGAGCGTGGTGGAGAGAAGTGGAGGTCAAACAAGAGATGAAGACGAACATGTTTTATGCACGCCACATGGCGTGAATATGGAAGTACTTGATGTTATCAGAGCTAGAGTACATACACTATATCCATGTCAAGCTCAACCTATGATGGAAAATATTTAAAAGAAGAAATATTTAATGATACATTGAAATGATTTCACCCTATACAGGAACTATTAAAAAGACAAAATGATTTGTTTCCTATGTCCTTCTAATATTTGTATTCTTTTCATAAAGCAGATCAAATTTTAAATCCGGATGTTGTTACATTTTAAAACCTTGGGCATTCCTCAAACTGTTGTCCTTCCCCTCTTTTGTTGTCTCTCTCGCTCTCTTAGCTGCCACTTCTTAAAGTGCAACTAACCTGTTTATTTAAATGTATCTTAAATAGATGTTGGACCTCTTTTGTATGTGTCTGTTTGTAAAAAAAAAACCTCTTTTCATTGAAATATTTACATAAGAAAATGTACGTGAGCCCCGCCCACTGAAAACACTTAGCATTCCTAGAGATTCAATCTTGTTTAGGTTTAGGTTCATCACCCCATGTCACCAATCCCAGAAGTCTCCAGTTCCAAGGGACTCATGTATAACGAAAGAAGCAGGACGTTATTCTCTGCTGAAGGAGGAGTGAAGTCCATTATGACCACATAATGGACTCTCGTAACGTCTGGTTCACTGAGATTTCAGACGTGGGAGAACTTTATAAAGTAATTACTTCAAAACATCTTCATGATGAGAGACTTACTGCCTCTTGGAGAGGAACATTTGAAACATGTGAGTGAGTCAGGAGAGTTGGGTTTTTCACTTTAGTTGCCTTTTAAGTAGGCTTGTTCCAGTCCGTTGTGTCAAACTACCATACTCCCTTTTGTTCCTCACTCTGGTGTATTTTCTGGTGTACATTTATTTTGCGTCTGTTTCAGATTATCTTGGTTTTTCACTCCTGTGTACATCCTTGGTTTTCTGTTTGTGTGACATTAAAGCTTCTGTGTTGTCCATCCATTCATGGATTCTAGGTCGAGGGGGCACCAAACCAAAATCAATTAATATTTTGTGAACTGTTAAGTCAAACATCAAATTCAGAGGCTGCATCAGGATAACTTGACTCTCCATCAAGGCTGAATAGACTTTGGCATTTGCTTCATTCAAATATATTCCATACAAAATACATAATGTACAGGTTTTCATCAGAATAAGTGACTATGACCTGGAATCGAGCCTGAAACATTGTGTCTATCATCCACTCTAAAGAGAGATATTTTCGTACTGCTTCAATTCCTGCGGGAACCCCACTGGTGTGTTGGACATCTGCTCTTCTGCGAGATTTTATTTTCAATAAATGTACTATCTTCCTCCTCAGAGCGTGATCAAAGGCCAAACCATCAACTTGGAAGAAGTAGCAAATAAATAATTCATATTGTCAGAGTTTATCTGGCTGAGAGGGTAAAACACAAATGATGCTTTGCCAGTTTATCTGTAAAGTGTTAAAACTCTATTGCATAAAATATTCTTCTGTTTGTTATTAAAAAAATGTTCTCAGCAGACGATCTGTATCCTGCATGTTTTTAACCTATTGAGCATTTCTGTGTTGGCTGCTGATGGATAAACTTTACTGGAAGTTGTGGAGGAAATGTTGCAAGTTATTATTTTTTTACTGTGCCCGTTTGTGACCTTGGTTACTGACTGTAACTCCATTCTTACACAATAACCTTTTGAGTCCAGTTCAGAAGGTTGTATTTCTTGGATCAGGGGTCTCAAACCATTCTTGTGTAAACTAATCTGGAGAAATGATGTGATATTTATGAACAAAACTCACTCGGATAAATGATGAAAGTTCAATAAGCTTTTTTTATTACTCTGAATGAATATTTATTCAAGCAAATTTATTTTTAACTGCATCGTCATCAGTAACCGATGCCTCTGTACAACTGTATCATGATACAATGTCTAGTGGTCTTCTAACTTGAAGACACTATGTCGCTCTCTGCTTTATAATATCTGGCTCTGATCTACAAATTCATTGAATTAGAGGCATACTTTTTCTTTACTTTCCTATACAAAAGAAGAGACTGTATCATGATACAGTGTCTGTATCATAGAGTCTGTATCATTATACAGTTCACACAGACAGGAGAGCAAGTCTTGTTGCATATTAGTCTGTGACACAATTGAATAAAAAGCACACAAAATCTTTGTTTTATCATATAAATTAAAGGTAATTTAAAGGGCAACTAATGTCAAACCCGACTCTTCTGACTCACTCACAAGATGCAGTAAGTCCCACATAATGACCATGTTTTGATATTTTTACTTTATAAAGTTCTCCCATGTCTGAAATCTCTGCGAACAAGAAGTTACGAGAGCGCAGTCCATTATCACATGAAAAAAAATGGGACTAGAGAAAATGCTATTAGTGGCACCTAGGGGTCTCCGTGGTGCAATGTTTATGATTTCTATTGAATTATTCAATGATCCAATTTAATATTCCACAGAGTTGCTGCCAATCCAAGTCAGAAACACACTCAACTTTCACAAGAATGTGAACATTATAATATAAACTATTTCCCTCCCATAATTATTTATTTTATTCCTAATTTGGGAAGTCTAATTTATTTTGCAGAATCAAGGTGTTTCGTGTAATTATTATTATATATAACTATCATTATTAAAGGGAAACTAATGTCAAACTCAAACTCTCTTAACTCACTCACATCTTTCAAATGGTGAAGTCTTTCTCTCCAAGATGAAGTAAGTCCCTCATCATGACCATGTTTTGAACTTATTACTTTATAATGTTATCCCCATCTTAAATCTTGACATTATAATTGCTTCACTCCTCATGCAGGAATGAAGAATGCCCTCCTTCTATCTTTATAAACATCCCTTTTGAATATGATGACGCGCAGTGACAATCCTCAATGCTTGACCAATCACAGCAGAGTAGGTGTGGTTATGATAAACGAGATGCTAGCTTGGGGGTAAAGCACATTTTCTAGAGTAAATGTTTAAATGAAAAGAGAGTTTTGTACAAACAGACACATACTGATGAAGATCTATTAAGACACACTTAAATCATCACATAAATTGTACTTTAAACAACTTCTTAATGTATGTATGAGACAAGGTAAAGACTCCTTCAAACCCTGGTGCCAAGATCTCTCACTAGACTAGAACAAAACTCAACATTTGCGTTATCTAACAACCATGTAAAAAAGTTGAGGAAACCTGCTTTGGTGGATGTATAGATGAATAAAACTCGGGTAACTCCTGCCGAGCAGGGGGATCATTTCTTTAGAAATGATTTCCCTCTAAAGCCAGGGGGAAGTTAACATCCATTTTAATGAATCATGCTCTCGTGGCAGTGTAATATTAGCAGGTTGCCATTTAAATTATTGCCTTAGGTAATAGAACAGTTTTGGTAGCAGCTTAATGAGTTTATTTGGCTGGCACCTTGCACTATTTCCATTAATCCCCATTGAAAAGTTGGCAGGTGAGGATAATGTGCCGTAGTCATGCGCTGAATAACAACAAGAGAAAAGAAACAGGATTGAATATTGTTGTCGCGAAAACGCAACACGGGGATTATCTTATTTCCATATAAAAGGAGGATTCACTAAATTTAGAGTGGATTACCTCAGTTGTGAGGCACATTAACTATACATTTAGTGATATCTCTAAGCTCCGGAAAAAGAAGCTGGATTATTTTTTTTTAAATAAATGTAATAAACTTTTAACTTGTAATTTTTACTCGCATGAATTTGATTTCCCCTTCCCATAAAAAGCTACGACGCCATCCACCCGCTCGTCTTTATTCCGCTCATTGATTACAGTTTGTATTCGATTAATGCCGCAGCCGAGTGAGAAAGGGGAAATGGTTCAGACAGCGATTCTCTTTTAGGAGATTGAAATGTGACTGATTTTAAATGAAGCGGAGTGGAGAGGGGTGAATGAAGAGCACCGCAGATGCTGCGGTCCACAGCTCTGGAGGAGCACATCTGGAGCTCCGCCAAGTGCCCCAAGGGCGCCGCTAAAAGGAACTCGACTCAACTGCTCGAACAGAAGGGAGGAGGTAAAAAGAAAGGATTTGTGTGTGTGTGGGGAGGGGTGCTGGGGTTTGGGGGGGGGAAGGACACTTTGCCAGTGGAAGCTTATTTGTGGTCCGGAGCAGCTGTTCACCTCCAAGTTTCATGTTTTGACGCAGAATTTTCACAAATCCGAAGCGAGCGAAGGCTCAAGTTCAGTGACTGCAATTGTTTTTTTTCTAGCTCTCTGATCCATAAATAGATTTTGTTTCCCCACAACCAGGGTCTCCACCTCTACTCCACTTCATGATTCACCCTGAGATCAACAGCCATTATATTTCTTTAGTTTTTTATTCTGACGCAATAAGTTTGTTGCGATTTTTACAATTCATTATTTTATTTGTTTTGTAATAGCTATCCCAAAGACATTCGAAATTAGTATTTGTTAATATATAAACAGTATTGAATGGTTTAATATAACATAAATATAAATAATATAATATAATATATTGAATAATATATTTTATTAAAATGTATTAGTTTTAATAATCATTTTTTTAATGATTTCATTCAATATTTTTTACATTAAAAGGTTGGATTGTTGTCTTTTTAATATTTAAATGAAAAAAATAATAACATTTTCAAAATGAATTATTATTCTTTTTACAAATAGATAGTTGTATTCTAATTCCAATAATTAAAAAAAATGCATTTTCTCAAGTCATTGTTTTTCCAATTTGTAGCCTATTGAGATCAATAAAATAAATGTTGAGTACTGAGCTACTTGATCGAACTTTCGGCCAATCATGCGGCTACAAATCGAATGGAATATATTCAACTCTATGTGTATTTCTTTTATTAAATAAAAATGTAAAAACTAAAAATGAATCAATATACAGTTGATTTAATGCATTATTTAATAAAAACGAATTCAACCTTTTAATATAAAAATATTGAACTAAATTCAAATACATGTTTAATAATAATTATAATCGAATGATTAAAAGAAATCTTAACCATTCAATATTCGAACTTCCATAACGTCTTTATTTATTCACTGCAAAATGTTATAACCAAACAACATTTGAAAGGCTTGTTTGAAGAAATATAAACTGTGTTAAAAGAAAACTTTGAATTAAATGCATAAAATGACTGATACATCACTTGATGCAAAAAAAGTTACTTATGAATAGACTTGTATTCACTTTCAGTGGTTCATTTATATTTTCTATCTTTCCTTTTAGTGAAATTCACTTGTTTATTTAAATATATTACAACATCATTCAGTGACTTTATAGCCATAAACAATGGTATACAATACATCACAATTATCTACTTAAATTAGACAAATATACTGTACAAAAATAAACAATAAAACATGTATTTGACTCATCGATGTTGTTTATGGCAGAAATAATCAAATGGGTTGTATTGTGGGCAACAAATCGCAAAACAAGAGAGTGATTGAAAACCATGTGCAGAAGGAGATTGAAAAGAGGAAGAAGCAGGAGGTGGGGGGGAAAATGGGACCTTTTAGGCAACCCAGAACAGAGACACCTCATTTGGATGCAGTTAATTAGAAAGGTTGATTGATTTGATGGCAGCGGCGGGGCGGTACAGCAAAGTGCACTGGTCTGTGAAGGAGTCCACGCTCCGGTCGATATTTACGCCTGGCAGGGAAGCTTTAATAACAACATTAAAGCCTCCAGGAAGAGGCCCGTCTCCTTTCTGTGTTCATCGTCGGGACACAACAACATCAACTCTCGTCAAATATATTTACGTTTGCTCTCCCCATGACTCGACTCGAAAACACGGAAGAGTGTGATGCGACCATCTCACTGTATCATATCAAAGAGCATGCATTTATTTCTCAGTCAGATGGAAGGCATTAAACTGAGATTCTGCTTCACGTGGCTGCTGAAGAGGATGTGAAAGTCCTCTGATGATGAGACACTTCATGCCACATTTATTTATCACTTTGGGATCGACTTGTGGTTGACACTCCTACTCCTGCTGCTGCTGCTGCTGCTGCTGCTGCTCTGACGCCATACGTCTCGTTTCTATTTCTGATTTGACTTTTATTTCTCGCTTATAGATCAGAGTATGTTCATCCATTTGTCACACTGAAGTTATTGCGATGAGTTCTAGATACATCATTGTCCTTCTATTCAATGACATTCAAGAGAAACTTTGAACCATTTTTAATGCAAAACAAAGTCTTACAGTAACTCAAGGCAGTGAAGACCATTATTAATGGACTACGCTCCCGTAACCTCTCTTTCGCAGAGATTTCAGATTTATAAAGTAGTCATTTAAAACATGGTCATGATGAGAGACTTATTACTGTGGAAAGAAAGACTTCAACATTTGAAACATGAAAGTAAGTCAGGAGAGTTGAGCTTCCATATTAGTTTGATTTCAGATATTGCTGATTTGTTTGAATGTAATAATCATCTGTAAACTCTTCAACATTCATTGTAAAACAATATTGATGGTTGCTGTAGGTGAGCCGCTGAATATACATTTCTAAAGAAATCTAAAACTGGAAAGACAATCAGAGAACCTTGATTAAGATGATTATGATTAAGACTATTCTTCTTCTTGCCTGAATCAGACTTCTTGTTGTTTTTTTATGACTTCTGGACCTCAGGTCATACGTCAGTACTGTATTTACCTGAAGTTACGGTCACCACTTCCTCTGAGCCCAACTACCCTCATGGGTCGTCTTTCTTACTTGATTTACTTTTGCCTTTTTGACCTTCCTCTTTTTTCCCTGCACTTGTTGGCTTAGTTGTTTTTCTTTCCTGTGGATTTGGATGACTTGACCTTCGCTGTTTTTCTATTTCTAAAATAGTCCTCCAGTGATCCTTTTCTCCACACTAGCAGACTCTTTGGATACTTATTTTATTTGTGCCGTTTGGACCCCTGGGGTACTTTAGGGGACATTGCCACATTACGTGATTTGCAATCACTCTTTTTTCGTCCTTATGAACTCTAACTATTTTTGGTGTCTACTGACTATTCTAATCGCTACAACACAATCTTCACCGATACACCACCATATGTTAAGGTCAGTAGTTTTCAAAACATGTTACATTTCCCCGACTGGGCCACCAATCCTAATTATTAAAACCACTAGTGACCTTTTTTCAAATGGGTTCCTGTGTTTGGTAGGCCTCTGGCCATTCTAAAACAATACATTTTGGGGTCACAGCCACATGTAAGTAAGTAAGTAATTGTTATTTGTATAGCGCTTTTCCAGACCAGGGTCACAAAGCGCTTAAACAATCAAAACAATATTCAATAAAGTATATACTTCAAGATAAAACTGATAACACAACAGGAGTTCCAGAAAATCAAGGAAAAGCATGAACAAATAAAAACGTCTTCAGATGTTTCTTAAAGGAGTCAGTAGATCCATCAAGCGCAAAGAGAGAGGAAGATCGTTCCAAAGCTTAGGAGCAACAGTCTGGAAGGATTTCTCTCCTCTGGTCCTGAACCGTGTTCAGGAACCATCAGTAGATTCTGATCCACAGACCTCAGAGCCCGAGCTGGGGTGTAAGGCTGGATCAGATCACTGATGTGACCATGAATAGCTCTGAAAGTAAGAACCAGAATTTTAAAGTTGATCCTGAAAGAAACTGGAAGCCAGTTATGTGATTATTGATTTATTGTATAGTATATCCGACTATATTTTGTATTTTTGGTAAAACCCAAGAATACTATCTTTCACTTATCAGCCCAAAATAAATTGTTTTTCTGACTTTAATACATTTCAAACATCTTCCAAACCCCTTTTTTTGTCAACCTTGGGTTACTGCATTAACTCTCAACATGAACATTCGCTCTCTTTGCTGCCTGGCTCAGCAGGCCACTGAAGTCAGGGAATGGCTGATCCTGCCAGAAGCAAACATCAGAAAACAAGACACGGATAAGAACCGCTTTCACTCCCTGCTCCCTTTCAACATCTTGTTTGATCGGTTGAAAGTTGTCTGATTACATTTAGATTGAACGTATACGAAGTATAAAGAACTACATTTTAACATTTTGAGGTATACGATTGTATAAAATGTACAGATATATTATAAACCTATAAAAGACAAGATGAGATTGGTAATAAATAAAATAATGAATAATGACATGGTTCTCTTTGTCAAGAAAAATCAACATGCATTTAAGTGATAATTGTTTAATTTGTCATTTTGAGTTTATATTTAAGCTTCATAATTATTTTTTAATTTAAGTATGAACTTCATCCTGTTTCTTTTCAATATTATTATTCTCCTGTGACTTCTTCATTATTCGTGATTTCAATTAATTTAACTGTTCTACAGTTAAAATAATAGGACCTTGGAAAAAAATAGGAAGGATTTTGTGTCTTTTTTTCTATTTTTGTTTTATGTATGTATCATTTAAAAAAAACTAAAAGTTGCTTAAAAGATGCTGTACCTCTGAATTTTTGTCATTTTGACAACTTGTTTATTATTATTAATAATGATAATAATAATAATAATAAAAATAATAATGATGATCTGTGTCTCATTATTATCATTCCTTAAATAGAACAGATAAATGTAAAAAAAAAATCAAATAAAAAACATTGTGTGGTTTAGTTTAAAATGCAATTAGAAAAATCTTAAGGCTTCAAGTCTGTGTTTACGTTCTAAAGGCACTTGTTATCAAGAGCCTACAAATTACACTGGCAATAATAATTTCTTACTAATACAAATCATTTGCTTAACTGATAATACTGGTTTCAGGAAAATGTTTTGTGGACACAATTTAAACCCAAGACCTTTATTTCTCAAGTGAATATAGATTAGAAAACTGGAGGACAATAAACATTCTCAATGAGTACACACACAGGCACTCTATTCCGCCACTCGATCAAACGTCCATCATCTCCTCATGACATCCAAATTAAAACTAAGCGCCCACTGGAGGATTGTATTACCGTAGAGGTGTGTGTTGATGACAGCTCCATCACAGGAGTGTGAAATGCAGAGCAGGCCAGAGGGACACTGTTGTTAAACCCTCAACCGCACATACAGATCATTTCTCACATTTGTTCAGCCGTTCCTCGACATCTCATACTTTTTTTTTTTTTTAAAACCTTCATGTCGAGTGGTTTGTTAAAAACTCGCACCCTTCAAGCTCGACTGAACAAGGCGGGTCTTGGACGTCTGGGAATCACCGAGCAACTTGTCATGTGAAGCTGATACTTGTTGTTTTTGAGGTATTTACTTGCTGAAGATATCGAATCCTTGTTGTCATTCTTTTTCTTCATCCTGTAGCACAATTTGACCACATTGAAGAATCCCTTTAAATCTATTTTTCATCACAAACAGTGGTTTCGATCCTATTCCACCTTTCCTGCACTCTCTTCTTTTCCTACTTAAGTTCTGTCCATGAATCTATATGGCTAATCTTTATTAATCATCATACTGGACTAGATTTTAAAACATTTATACTCACATTTGTACAGCATTGTGGCCACTCAGCCACTGTCTTTTTTCTATGCTTTTTAAATAAAAAAAATGTTTTTAATTAAATCCTACGGCTCTAGTATTCTACAAATGTGAAGATGGGGAAAAACAACTTTATTCAGGCTAAAATGTCAGGGGCATTAACTAGTCAAGCTTAATATAAAATAATTGAAACACAAAATAACCATGACTGGGAGGTTTGGAGAACCACTCAAACTATTCTATGTTAATCATGAATTTTAGAATAATAATGACAACACATAACTCTCTCTAAATATCAAACCTTTCTGGATCCAATTCATCATTTCAACGTGACCAACATTAGCTGGTAACACGCAGGTTTGGCTCAAAAGGTAATTCAAATTTTGAATGTGAAAACAAAATCTTGCCTAAAGCCAATTATTTGCAAATGTGGAAAAATTCTGAAGGTCTCATAAAGTAAGAGAAAGTGCTTAATGGTGAGGTTATTAAAAAGGCAATTTTACTCCAAGTAAAAGTCAAATTTACCCTCTTAAAATGTCTATTTTATTCTCATGTTACTACCAGCAGAAGACTGTTTATACAAATTGTTGCTCAACTTTGGCCTTTTATTAGTTTGACGGATCTTATTAATTGTGTTCAGCACACTCCGGATGAGTCTAACCTTTTATCTACTCCAAAACAGACAAGATACTCACTAATTATACCACTCCGGAAACAACGGTTTCTCAGGTCACTCCTCAACTTCACTCAAAAATGTGGTTTAACTATTGAGTAACAGCCCCTTAAGGTTAAACAAATGAAGGTAGAGTCTAATGCCTCCTACTTAACAAACTCAAAGTAACCTTTTATAAAATGCTCTGGTATTTAAGAGTCTATTTATGCTTTCTTAATGTATCCTCAAACACTCTGTGAGACAGAGGATCTTGAGATCTATACTGGTGTAGACGGTGTTAATGTACCTGGTTCTAAATATATCCTTGACTTTTCCTAAGTTCCCTGAGAGACGCACAGACCCCTCGGGTTGTCTGGGACGAATCTACTGTGTGCCACCAGGACCTGAACCCAGAAAAGTTTAGCAGCAGTTGTTCCCAAACTCCCAGAACACGTGGGATCCGTTCCCAAGATTTTGACCTGGCCTAAAACATTGCTTTCACTACAGACTTCTTCTTATAAGATGTGAAATTCTAATGACCTATTTGTGTTGTTGTTTTTTTGTGATTTAAATGTAATATGGCATGAGATGACCTTGCTTTTTGGCACGTTTCTCCATTGTAAGGTGAGAACCCTTGAATTAGACTTGGATGTCGAAACAGGCAATTATTTTTTTCGAAAAATCGTGGTTTTACTGGAAAGGATTTCGAGCCTCTAACCATCTGGACCAGGTCGTCTGACTTAAAGACAAAGCTGAATTAATGTTCCAATCCAGTATAACCCCTGCACTCACATCTGCTCTGGACTATGAGAACAGTATCAATAGCGAGCACCTACATTTGAAGCTTTTCTGATTAAAAAAGCAACAGCTGTAGTAGTTACAATAGCTTGTTAAGATGATACCATTTAAACTATGTTCAAAGAATCTTTAAAACCTGGTTGAATTGGATGTAAGGAAACAAGCAAAGAGTTTAGCTTTATTTGTCTGTCCTTTGTTAGCAAAATATCTTGATAAACAGATTCAATCCAACATTTTAATCTGGTTCCGAAGAATCACCAGGAATGATTTTACTCCTTTGTGGGGTAAAATTAGTTGTTCTTGCCCTCAGATTTAACAAAGTGTTTCAGGGAGTTTAAAAATACTATTGCCACCTGGTGTACTATTCATCAAATTGCCGTCACTAATATTTCAAAAGCTAAAAAGAAACCTTAAAATTATAAACAAAAAACAAAAGCAGGGCAATAACGTGTGGTTAAATGAAACTATCATTGGTGTAAATCAGTTTGTGTAATTCATGTACATACATTTCTATCAAATATCACTGTTTAAAACCCTGTTCAAACAAGTATAAATCAAAGGTTTTTGTGATAAATCCCTCAGTTTGAGTCAGTCGCAGGATCACATTATTAACCCTTGTGTTATCTAAGGGTCAAGGTGACCCGAAGGCCTGAAAACAAATGTGTTTCAGGTATCCCTTGTGTTATCTCAGGGTCAAGGTGACCCTAAGGCCTAAAAAACAAATGTGTTTGAGGTATTCTTCCCTCCAGAGGGATCAATAAAGTTCTACCTTAATTATTTGTTTTACCTCTGGGTCAAGAAAAACACATTTGTTTCTGGGCCATCGGGGCACCTTGACCCAGAGGTATCACAAGAATTAAAGGAGAAAAGCTTAACATCAAGTACATGATGGGGTTGACCACTCAATATCCTCACAGTTAAAAGTTGTGGTGAGGGATTGGCACTCTGTGGAGTCCGGCATGTTGATTAGCTGATATTCCGGTGACCTTTTAAGTCAATGAAAGAAAATAATGAGAGGCCGGACATGTCGCTTTGGGATGTATCGACTGTTGCAGCAGATGTTAAGAGCCATTCAAATCCTGGCGGAGGAACTCAAGACCCTACATCGCCCTTTTGTTCCCCGGCAACATCCCAGCTACACAGTTCAGAGCGTTAGAATCAATCTTGGTGTGACAGTCGCTCCCCGTGCAACCTGCGGCCTAAATTAATTGATTTAAATTAGCGATGGACCTAACACTCTCGGGGGAGACTGGAATTACTAAAAGGTTGTCTGCAAGTACTGAGCTCTAACAGGAAGGCATTATGTTTTGTCATGAATCTATAATTTGTAGTAAAAAATAAAGGAGGAATATAGCAGTTTCAAGGGTAAACAAACTAAGTTTAAACATGTTTGTAACCAGTTTAATTATGTCAGATTTCCCATAACTATAGATGGAACTTAAATGATTCTTTAAAAAAATGTTTTCAACAGCAACTCCCTGCATTCCTGTTACTGTCGGCATGCATAACAGAAATGTAAACAGAGTATTTGGAATGTTCCCAACATTGGTGGGTATGTCTGAGTGTTCTGGCACTGGAGTCGGAGTGCAATAAATAAAAGCTGTCAGCGCAAGAGTTTCTGAAATATTTGTCAACATAAAGGACTTTGCAGAAACTCTCAGGACTTTCAGGAGAACTCTTACGCAGTGCCGAGCTGACTAGTCCAATGTTCTTCTGTCAGACTCTCCAAGTGAGCTGGTTGTTTACTTTCTAGCGGCGGAGCACCCGGCGTCTCCTGTCTTTGCAGCTTCATAAGGAGAACTTCACTCAACAGTGTTTAGTCTCCTTGTGAGTAAGAAATGTAGACACAGCTTCTTCTTTGGCTTCTGGCTACAAATGTTTTACCACTGTGTTCCCCTCCTCTTATCACTTGCATCACTTTATCTCGCAAAAGAATTGTAGCCAAAAGCCTCCCCAGTTTAAACAGTTACACGCGCCTTGATCTAATAGTGGTAGAGGTGATCAAATTAAGGTTGTGTACAAATTGCCATCTGTATTCAAACATATTTTGAAGGATTTGTCAATCGTAACTGTGTTTTGTCAACGAGTTCAGGGACACAAAAGCCACGAGCTGTCTGACTGAACTTATTGGTATCAACTATATTTCAAATTCAATAAATGTATGCAGTGGTGGGAAAGTTAACTTCACCAATTTTGAAAGGAACTAGTTCATTTCATAGTTCATAATTTGGAAAGATAGTTTGTTTTTACGTTGCTAAAAGCTCTTTTTTTTAATTATTGCAGAAGGCCATTCATAACCAAAGTCAGCAATTATTATATCGGTTTTAACATAAAAAATAAGAGTGATATTTACTCATCATATCAGAAACTATTTAACATTTATTGTCAGTATTTTAAAAAACAGGAATTGTATTTTGTTGTTGTAGAAAACAGTGTAGAATACAATGAATTAAATAAAGATAAAATCAATAAGAATGAATAAAATACAATAAAACCTGAATTGCATATAAAAGTGGGCATGCCCTTTACTTTTAATGACATAAGCGGTTGTGCGCCACTGGTGGCTGGTGTTGCCAAATTGTGCGTTTTCCTACAATACATTAAGACATTTTTACGGTGTGTTTTCATGGGTTGCTGCCTCGAAGTCACTGTAGAAACCCGACGAAGATGAAAGGAGAGAGTGTTTGCTGTCACCAGAATGAAGATGTTCATCATGTAAAATAAACTACGTTCAGTTCAAAATATGAACTAGTTCATGAACTATCGTCCAATGAACAACACTGGGGTGCGTGAATGCAATTATTAAGGCGTTTAATACTTGTAAAATAATGATATTAGTAGATTATAGATCAATTTGTGATTTTTTAAAAAGCTTTGTGAGACATTTTAAGGTCCAAAATACCTTGATTAACTACACAAAAGTCACTGGTGTAAGATTCATTCAAAGATTTAACTTCCTTTATCCTGCACATGTTATGAGAAAACTTGTAATTATATAATAGCATGGCACAAACTCAAGGCAACCACACATCCCCTTTGTTTACGCCTGTCAATTTGCCTAATGAACTAGAAAATAGCCGGAGTTGAAAAGTGGTCGTCTCACTCCTACTTTGTTTTGAGCAACAAAGTGAATCACAACTGCTGAAGTCAAAGGAAGAGCTGCAATCAGACAGAACAGCACCAGCCTCCTCATTACACCACGTAGCCCGTCGTCTCCGTTGAAAGACGATCCATTTGCCTTTCGTTTATTTTAAAGAGGTCTATCTCAGGAGACTTTGTTTGACTGAATCAAGGATTTTAAGAGGTGAAAAGTGATCACAGAGACTTAACAATGTTGACTAGATGTGTGCCTTGGCAAGAATCTGGCGATACTGTAATAACAAGGATATATTTATAGTATTGTCGAGTACTTGACTCTGGTGATGAAGGATTAACAGACCACAGAACTCTTAACAAAGTTGTAACTTCTTTTTATTTGTTTTTGAAACCAAAATATGTCAAAAACTCAGCTTTAAAAGCTGCAGAAGTGGACCGTATCCTCTCGTCCGTATAGGATTTTAGCTATGGTTGAGATATTACCTGCTGGCATCTAGCATTTTAATTGTAAAAACAATATTATTTTTAATTCACATAGACTTTATTAAACTGTAAAAAAAAAAAAAAAAAAAAGTGGGAACTTATGGTTTGTAAGTGAAAAAATTAAAGTTTTGTTTTTAAAATCAATAGAGTAATGTCAAAGTATCGTGAAAGGATATTGCGATATATATCGTCATATCTATATTTTGTAACAGCCCTAATGTTAACAATAGATTCACTTGTCATTCACGATTCAGTTAAAGCTTCACTACTTTTGCTGCAAAAAAAATTACATTTTTAATCTTTATTTACAGTAGCATTTGCTAAGGTATATGAATTCATTGACTTACAGAACAAACTATTACGTTTGTTTGCATAAGGTTGGTTTTAAAAATGCATTCAAACTGTATGTTGGACCAACTATCATACTGCTTTTTGCACTTGAAAGTGGAATATCTGCATTAAATTCTGCATGAAGGTATCCTTTTTATTTTGGAAAAAAAAGCAATATTTAATCTTTTAGATAAAAAATGTAGAATGTAAAAATTACATTTCATTAAAATAACCTTAAGATACATTTATACAGTTGACGTTGACTGATATCTAACAACTAAAGGGAATTAATGTTTGATTTCAATCCAAAAACCTGTTTAAGTAAATCTCACCATCTACACCTTCTTCTCCACAGGATTACTAGCAAACGAAGGTCACACTTTCTAACTTAATGGAGACAACATTACTCAATCAATAATGACACTATACGTATATTGGGATATTGGCGGTAAGACGGTATGTATATTAAGATAACAACAGCAGGTGGTTAAAGGGGTAAAATTGAAGTGTTTCTGTAATCTGACTAGTCTGTGTTTGTGAACGTGGTCAGTGTTAAATGTTTAGTAACATTAATGCTCTCAGACAACGAAACATTTCTAAATTCAGGTTTCAAGTTTTGAATTGATCTTATTTTTATCGGAGGTGCTGTACTAGAGAAGCACTGAACGTCTCCCTTTGACAAAATAAAAACAATCATTCAGTAATCTCGTGTTTTTCATTATCCACCTACATTATTGTCATGCGACCACCCTCGAAAGATAATTTGCCCACTAAAGCTTACAGACCCCCCGCGGTCTGAAGTGACAATGTTAATGATGTGATATTTAAATGATCCCGGTAGGAGAGAGAACATCTTGCATCCACTCAAACTCAGGTTTCAAGATTTACTGGAGGATTAAATCATCTCCATTTTATTTCAATTGGAATCATTGAAGCCTTGACTGACGATGCAAAGTATATGTTAGCGTTATGCACATGTCATTTACAGTATATAGAGTCGTACATCCATGTGTATGACTTACATAATAAACGTGACTAACACTCCAAGACATCCAATACGTGGTGTGATGCAAAGCTTTATTAACACAACAGCATTACTCAGTAAGTCGGGTTACCATCATTTCAAGACATTGCGGTTTGCAAAATTTAGACAAGTACAATTTATATTAACTATATGTATTTCTAGAGATCAACTCACAGTATTTAAATGAGGTGTATTAACATTTGATTCAGTTTAATGTAGGTCATGCATTTTTATTATTTGTAACTTGAGTTTTCATTAGTGGATCACACCACGGGTGTCCAACCCAATCACACACAGGAGGCCAAAATCTTTTAACAGACAACGTCACGGGCCAAAGAAAATGTATATTTACCAAACTGTGTTCAACAGGAAGTATGAGTTTGATTGTGAAATTGTCTTTAATTTCTGGTTCCTCGGTTTTGTACTAATGTACAAGGCTATAATGGACTGGCCTGTTGAGAGAACTATATCATTTTTAACTGTAAAACATTTTCGCTTATAGAAACAAAGTGCATTTAAGTTAATTTAGTTTTAACATTTATGTGTAGGATTACAACAACAAAGTGCAACTGCTGGAAGACAAGCTGAGTCATTTGTCTGACTCATGGGAAGGTTTTGAGGGATTTTGTAATCAAAAGTACATCAATAAACATTGTCAAATGCAATATAAATAATAAATCAAACTTATTGATGCATAAATTATAAAAAATTGTAAAAAATTGTACTGTTTATTACAACATGATCTGGAGCTTGTAATCCATGTGTTTGTGTCTTCTCGTTTAAACTATAGTAACAGTTTATTTTGGTGTCAAAACAATAAGGATTTGTCTCGCCTGCAGTTAATACAAAACTCTGCAGAGAGAATTCTGACCTGCTCTAGTAGGAGAACTCACATTTCCCCGATCCTTGAAACTCTTCACTGGCTGCCAGTTTCTTTCAGAATTTATTTTAAAATTCTGGTTCTTACTTTCAGAGCTATTCATGGTCAGGCTCCTCCTTACATCAGTGATCTGATCCAGCCTTACACCCCAGCTCGGGCTCTGAGGTCTGTGAATCCGAATCTACTTATGATTCCTAGCACACGCTGCCGGATCAGAGGAGAGAAATCCTTCCAGACTGTTTCTCCTAAGCTTTGAAACGATCTTCCTCTCTCTCTGTGTTTGATGGATCTACTGACTCCTTCAAGAAACATCTTAAGACATTTTTATTTGTGCAGGTTTTTCCCTAATGTATTTCTTATGTTTCTTGATCTTTTATAAAGTATATATTTTAACTGAGTATTGCTTTTGATTGCTAAAGCACTTTGTGACCCTGGTCTAGAAAAGCGCTTTACAAATAACATTTACTTACTTATTTACTAGTTATAGTGTTTAAATATATCCTACACTATTAAAGGGAACATAGCAGTTTTACAAAGCCTCATCAACACATCACTAATAATGATGTTTAATCATGAAAGTTATTATGTTGTTCCTCTTTTTAAAAATCACGATAATCTCCATCTTGGTCAACTTAATACATTTATTTCTAGATTGCTGTGGAGCTCCTTTTTTAAAGCTCCAAGAACCTCTACCTTTGAAGACACATTATTCTAAAGAATATCAACAATGTAAAAATAACTTATTTGGAAACAGACGACAAGAGTAAAGTGAACCCACCGGGACAGCTATGTAACCTTATACACTCACCCTGACCTTACAGTATGACTGCTACTGCCCTTGATGTCAGAAATATGTAACAGATCAAATATGTATCAGCACTTCTTGGTAAGACAATCACTCGCCTCACCCTGTTTCGATTTCTTAGTTTTCCTTTTCAGGAAACATCGACAGACTCTCAGATCATTTCACATTGACATTTGAAGGGAAGTAGACGAACCAGGGCAGGAGTGTGAATGGTAGCGACTGCCAACAGCAGCTCAGCCTGTTCATGAAATATTTATCCGTGATACCGAAATCTCTATGTTCAATGCTGCGCAGTCTTGGAGCGCAGTAGCTGCTGCCAAGTTTTTAGGAACTGTTTGTGATCTGGAGCTTTTAGAAAAATTACCCCAATATAAATTGCCGCCGGGGTCGACGTGGATGTGCTTTAAGCCGTTTAATAAGTGCTACTGGGCGCCACACACCGTAGATATTTGCTTTCTTACAGCTATTAGGGCGCAGCAGAGGATTTATCACAAATGTCAGCAAGGTATTAGCAGATCTAATGAAATTTCACATTGTTCTTCATGCCATATTATCCGGCTGACCCCACTCTTTTCACTACAGCAAGGTTTAACTGCTGAATGTCAAGCAGCCAGGAAGGCCAACCGCTCAGGGCTTAGAATTTCTTCGCCTGTGCTTATTTAGATTTGTGTTGCTTTCAGAATAATAGGAAATAATGACAACACCACTGCCCCTTTCAGTCTGAGGTGGGCTGCGAGTTAATGACATTGGGCCGCGTTGCGCTTGGCTGCATCACCACACATAATTACGATTTGATTGTCACAAAAATCGACCGAGCTCGCCGCTGTAAATCCCCCCCGCACCCCCTTTAAGATTAACGCACGGGCAAATCATCTTTAGTGCGCAGGGGCTCCGACCAGAGACGGACCTGAAATGAGTAATTAAAATTTAGCCTCATTATGATAGGTGCAGCCTGGAAATTAATTGGCACGCTTAAAAAAATGTGCAGGATATCTGCCCTGTGGAAAATTACTGAAAAATGGAGCGTGTGTGCGAGTGAAGTGAAATTGTGTTGTGTAGCATGTGTTCGGAGGAAGATACCTCGGTCATTCTGAATGTGGAAAATGGGTGTATATATAAAATCTAAATTAATAAAGCCAATATCAAAACTCTTAGTAGTATTGTATTAGTAAGATATGCAGGAAAGAAATCTGGATTTACGTCATGTTTTGACGTAATTAGTTGTGTTTAAATTATTTTTATTTGTGTAACTCTCATGGAATCTGATTCATAGACTTGGAGAGTGCATTTGTTGAAAACCCAACTCTCCTGAATCTCTCAAATGCTTCAAATATTGAAGTCTTCCTCTGAAGATGCAGTAAGTTACTCATCATGACAACGTTTTGTTATTTCTTTATGAAGGTCATCTGAAATCTTGACGAACGAGAGGTTACGAGAGCGGAGTCCATTATGACATCATAATAGTCTTCTCTCCTCCTCCAGCCAGCTGTAATCACTTCCCGCTTTGTTTACACAACGAGCCCCTTGGAGGTGAAGACTTCCAGATTAATGACACGTAGTGACAAACCCTGGCGTTTGGCCAATCACAGCAGAGTGGGTGTGATTATGGTAAACGATCATTTATTTATTAAGCATGTTTTCTAACATCAATATTTCAATGAAAATATAGTTTTGTACAAAAACACATACTGATGAGTACAATAGAGGTCCAAGATCCATTTAAGACACACTTAAATCAACACTAGTTGATCAACACTAACATTAGTTTCCCTTTAAAGATTCTTCATAATTCATTTTAGCGATTTAGATTTTCCTAAGGAAATGTTTACTGTCAGAGTCTGGGCAAATGGTGTGTTGTGAGTAAAATATCAACTCATTCTAAGATGGCATTACAGACTGGTGGGAGTCTCAGTTGTGAACACAGTGCTGCCATACTGTGTGTACATCCGAGATAAACAAAAATCCATTCCTCTGTCGAGTAGCGAGAGACTCTGTTGTCTCCACCAACATAGACCAGCCATTGCCCTTGTGTCCGCTGAGCAGCTCATGACCCAGTTAAAAGTCCACTGCTTCTCCCTCAAAACCTCCCTCAAGTTTCTATAGTCGAATACCTGGGAGAAAAATAAGGTTTTATGATGATGCTCTGACTTATTCAGCCACCCATCGACAAAATAAAGCAAATGCTAACGATCAGCAGGTCAACACAAGGCTGTACTACCACGCAATAATTCCAGACAATAATTCCAGACTTTACCCTTAACATTTTCCATAATGAAACATTTTAACCATCATTTTTAACTGTACTGAGACAGTTGATGGTTTCTGAACTTAACAAATAACTTCTGAACACGTGCAACTCTCTCCACCATAGTGTGACTGATTCTTCACAATATCTGGTTTAAGGGTTTAAGCATTTCAGACCACATTTCAAGAAAAAATATGAGTATAGAGTGCCATCTAGTGGCCTTTGAAAATGAATACACTCCATCATGATACATTATTTCACGACATAGTTGTATAATGAGGCCTCATCGATCCATCAATGATATATGGTGCTCTACTGGAGCCAATATCAATGAAAACAAACTTGGATTTTACCATTATATCTTAATATCTAATGTTTTGTTTGGATTTATTTTTGGTGATTTATAATTGTGATTCTGTAAAAAATAAACTACAACTATAAAGTCGCTGAGAAAGAAAGAAAAAAACGATCCGTACAAGAGGAACAATGGTGACATTTTCTCAAGTGGAAGGGATGAATGTCACGGTGAAACGTGAACGACACATTAGCAATAGGTTAGGAAAAGAGGACAGAAGAAGAACGAGACAACATTATTTTGGCAGCACCTGAAGCTTGACATATATTTCTCTGCTAGTTTCCACACAATTGCCTGCTGTAGAGCATTATCCCTCTATTAAGTTTTAAAGAATGTCATCCCACACGCTCCATTGCTTCAAATAAAACATCGTTTGTGTTGTCTTTTCAGCTTTCTGTCGGGGAAGTCTCCTGCGTCCACAATCGTGCTTTGGCTCCGATGACGCTTTCAAGCATCTGGAGGACTGACTCATCCCAAACAATACCAACAAAACATTGATGCAAGTCTTTGAGTTGTTGCTTTGAATTAACATTCACCTGCCATTCTTATTTTATGACCACCTGGTTGTTTTTCTTTTTTCATAGTTCCTGGCTGTACAGCAGAGACATGGTCAATCGACAGGAAAGACATTCTCACCCATGTGGGAATTGTGAAAAGGCCAATGACGAGATGTGCAGATGAAATTGCTCGGAAAAAGTTGCGCCACAGCGATGGATTGATGAAGACGAACAGTGCCGAGCGACCAGGGTGTCTGTGGACGTCTACCTCCTGCTGGTAGTTCTAACAAGGGATGACAAGAATGTATGTTTCATCAGGCTTCAGGTTATTATCTTCCACAGCTTGGCTCTTCTATTCTGACACTTTTTTCCACGAAGGTCGGCTGGATCTTGGGCTGTAGATTCCACATGTGAAAATATGACGACCCTCGTCACCTTTCTCTCGTGAGCATCGACCCTCGGACGGACGTCACCGACTAGAAATCACTCCAAGAATGGAGGTCTGGACAATACATGCCGTAGATAAATGCTAAAACTGTGTGCTACATATAAAGCAAAATTAATGACAATATATATTTATTATGAAGATAAGGATGGGAGCTTCCTAGATAGATTTTAAAAATCAAAAAAATTAACCAGAAGATAGATTCTAGATTACAAATAGATGTTAAATACACAAACAGGTCTCGGAGCAAAGAGAAGAGTTTTGAATAGAACTCAGGATGTTTCATAGAAGCCAAAACTAAGTGTCACAGCGAGGAGACACTAGTGACGTGATGGTCTTACAGCAAGAAACTTTATTTTCCCAATCATCTGACAACGTCGTTTAATCAAATGAGCAAATGAGTTCTTGCTCTGAAACGTCTGATCATATGAGCGTCATATGTGTTTGACCTACATCAGGGAGTTTCTGTAATGTTGGTCCTTAGAATAATTATCAGTTTGTCATTTGCTTCAGATGAAATGTTTGTACTATTATAAACATAAATAAAGTATTATTCTTAAAACCAACCATTTAATCGATTCTTACTAAAAAATACATTATTATCCATGATTAAACCAGAATTATATATTTAATCTGGGGATTGGAAGTACAATTTCCTGTTTTGTCATTTACATTTTCAAGTTTTCATAACACCGTTTCATGGTATACATTTTCAGAAATGTCCACTGCCCCACTGAACCTGCTGTCGGTCCATCTGGTCTTACTGTAGCAGATGTTCAGGTAAAATCTGAGAAAACAAGGAGACAATCAAAGAGTACAGCAATTTATCGTGATACTTATACTGCCAATACAAAATTGATATTTTAATCGCTTGACACAGAATTTAATTTATTTTTGAAAACACATATTTAAACCGAGTTACGCAGGGACTTCTGCACTGTAACTAGGGTAGCTGATTGGTTTTCAATCCAAAAGTTATGACTGTATTTTCTATTTTAATTGTATTGTTAGTTTTGTTGAATAAATCCCCAAAACAAACTAAGCTCAACATGGATGCTGGATAACAATGCAAGGTGATAAAGCTTCCAAAATAAATGGGTCGTTTTACAATACAATACTATAAGACTAAACCTTCATTGAATAACAAACAGACCTTATGAATTTGGTTTATATAACCAGGAACCAATTTGATGATATAATGTTTTAACTTTACTCCTTGAAGTTTTCTGTACTTCAGTGTTCTCCAAAGTTTGCTTGAGTAATTGTGTTTAAACACATTTAAAAAAAAGAAGGTTGATTTTGGTTTTATTTTCAAATAACCATGTACTATCTAACAATGCAAATACTGGGGTATTGTAATATATGGTGATACTGTCCGATTGTTGTGACCCAAGTATTGTGATGTATATGATGTTCTTGCCTCTTATGGACATTTTTCTTTTTTCTACATATAAACAAACTGCCCCAAAGTGTCTTGCGAGTCTGACGAATATCATTAAAAATGGGCTACAAGGTTATTTAATTTCTTATTTTAAGGAAGATTTCTGTTCCATGAAGGGAGTTGATATTTCTCACTGGTGCAGGAATATTATTTATTTTGGATTCCAATCGAAAAACTTGACTTTGAACTTTGGATTGTAATTGTTGTAAAGATGTAGGTTACATGTCAGATTATGTGTGTTTGTTTTAACAAAATGCTTCGTGTCCCATATGGGTTTATACTAGACACGCTTATACCGTCAAACAGCCCAGTTTTTGGGAAGAACTAACGATGATCTTGACATCATTGGAGATCCTCTCACTATGTAACCTCCAGTCGTGTCATATCAAAGAGAATATATTGCATGTTGAACATACGGCGAGGAGGAGCAGCTAGTTGTTGAGGGTAAAAGAGCACGAGGAGGCAGAGGCTTTCAATAAATAAACATGGGGACGGTGCAATCAATTTTAAACTCCAGGCAGATTTTTCACTTGTTACCGGAGGATAAAGTGGAGCACAACAGGGGAAGGACTTGTGTGATGACATACATATGCAGGAATTGGCAAACCAGGACACACACACACACACACCTTGTGTCCCGCTTCTCCGTCCCTCTCCCGGGACTTCCCTTCAAGTTCCGGTGGATGGTCGTCATGGTAACTACAGAGTGAGAGCGATTTGTATTGTGTCTTCTTTCATCCTCAAAAAAAAAAAAAGAAAAAAAGGGAGAAAATCCACATTATCCAGACAGTGCAGGTACTGCTGTTTACTTGTGAGCTTCAGCCTGTTGGCTTGTCGGTCTGTGTTTCTTCAAAAGGGTCCACATACCTTGTATGATGCCATCTCTATATTGTTAACCTCTAAACTTAGAATCGAAGATTTTAAAAACAAGATTAAAAATGAGTGAAAAGAGTGGTATTTGAGGTGAAATGGAACATCTGTGTGGGAGTTTAAATAATAAAACTAACATTTACATCAGCGTTAGATTACCATGACATTTTCTTCTGTTAAGTTGGCACTTAAAGTAAAGTGTATTTGTCTGAGCGAGCACTCATGAGTTACATGTTAGATGAACAAGAAAATAAGCCCTAATGTGTCCTCATCGCTTCTAGGAACAGCCAGATTTTTTTCTTTTTTTTTTGGAACACTTGTGACATCTGCTGGTCACAAACGAATCAGCAGGGAAACTCAGGTTACATCATTGAACAAAGGCTGCAGCATTTTGGCAATATCTTTAGTCTGGCTTTAACAGCTAATATTTACAAAACTTGGTCATAAAATGCAGATTATATTTGAGACCATGGCTTGCTACAACTAAAAGTTAAACCCCTATGCACTGAAAAGCAATACAGAAGCCTAAAATGAAAGCATCTTTTCCACGACTAAAGCCGGAGCCAGCAGTTCTCTAGCAATTTCTGCTTCTGCAAAAGCACACGGTGATTATTTCGGAAAATACGACAACTCAGGCTGCTTCCTGTGAGATATCATTACCCAAAAATACGCACAACCTTCCTCTCCGCAGGCTGACTGTTGAGGTAATTTGGTGAATCCACAAGGAAGGAAGACTAGACTTTTTCTCTCCGCCTGTGCTCAGTCTGCGAATATAATAACGCAAACAATTTGTTCCCAAAGCCTCAAAAATGCTTGTCATTCATAATTAAATGGGCCTCGGAAAAATACAATGATACTAAACTTGCATTAAAAAACAAACACTTTGAAAAATAACCAAGAACTGTTCTGAGGAGACTCATTTTACTTTAGTCTCGCGGTATGCTAAGTTATGTGGAGAAACTTTATTGGCAAAACGAAAGCAACTTTTCAAGCGTTGTGTACTTTGTGAAGTGACTGTATTGATCTTCACTGTCGCTAGACTAACTCTGTGTTTCTGTCTTTGAGTGTTGTGTGTACGTGTGTGTTTGTGTGTCTTGTATCCAACACTGCAAAACAACAAGCAGAAAGAAACTCTGTGTTAGACACCCGTGCACACTCGCAAGTTTGCTCATCACATCTTGATCGGTCACAGTCAAAATCAAAGGAAAACCACGTTCGTTTGTGCGGCAGAAACTCCAAAAAACTAAATCTGTTGCGTGTGCAAGACTGTTTATTGTTACGTAATTTTGTGTATTTTTTTCTGCGATGATCATTTGAATTACGAATAATCTTAATTCATACAGTTGAGTCAACATCTGACCACAAAACTGTCTCAGGGCAGTTGATTAGAGATGGAGGTTGCATTCATTTCTATCATGGCCAAAGTACCAAGAGTACAGTTTAACATGTTGCAAATACAACATTTGATGATAGGGAAGCAAATGACTATTAATATTCTTAACGGTACTGCTTCAAGGTCAACCATCATGTCAGGGAATACCCATGATGCTGCCCTTCGCCTGCAATGTCCAATACATAAAACACAAAATAACAAGCAAGTTGTGCATGTAAGGAAATAAGGAACCAATTTAGACTTATATCTGTAGCAGTATACATCCCAAAATATGTTTTTTTTATATAAGAAATTAGACACCTTGGACTTTCTGAAATATTACTGAAAGCTAATTGCACTTTTGTGTATGACTAGGTGTTTAAAAGGTGCAGATAGTTAAAGGAAAATAACTTTAAAGTGAAGTGGTAAACACAACATTTGATCAAATTATTCGCTGGTATTTTTTCAAGTATTTTAAAAGTATTTTTATTCATAGTTATATATTTATAAAACTCTTATTTTTGCTGATTTACTCTACATGTCAATCATATCATTGGAGTATGAGCTGAAAAGAAAATTTTGCAGCACAAACGCAAAAAACACTAAACTTTACGTTGTTCTCATCAAGATTCTTGACGATTTCGAGTTTCTATATACAGTTCATTTCGGTTCAGCTGCAAATCCTGATCATCATCGTTTTTGATTCATCATCCTCAACTCATACAAAGTGTAAAATCATTATGCTTATTGAAACTTATTTCTTTACAATGGAAGTCAATCAGATGGAGTTTGCAACTTCACCCGATGATGTCACTGATGACCACGCCCATTGTTCTGTCAGACCAGAGGGGGTCGCTAAAAAACATATTTTATAATCTTCCAAATATTACGTTTATTTCCATTAAAAAAACACACCCAAAGCTATATTAAATATTATTTTGAACTGATAAATAATCCAAAATGTACATAAAAAAAAAAATCACGTTTGCAGCCAACAAGGAACATTCCAAATGCATACAGTAACTTCTTTTCTTTTCTTTTTTTCTACAGAATCTACCAAGGACTTGGAGAACTTTTCTGGGTTTTGAAGTCTGATATGTTTGAGAGCTTTTTCACTTAAACACCATCTGCTCCTGGCTTCATAATCCGGGGTTGTTGTCTTATTTGGAAGTTACAGTGGAGATCTTTATAGATCTTGCGAGTGGATGGCTACATATACAGCCGAGCCAAATATCTCTCTCCCTCTAGAAGAGCCAATTCCTTCTTTCCAACATATTTCACTTCATAATGAACCAATTTCAAGCTCGTCTCAGATGGAGGGAAAATGAGGATTCTACAGATTTAGCAATTGAATGATTTTATCTTTTGTTGGTTATAGCAACATCTGCGGGCAGTGACGGTGAACAGCACTAAGTGTGAAATTACAACCGATGCTGGTTCCCGATTCACGAGCAGATGTAAATCCACAGATGCCAGTGTGAGTCAGCAAGTGGACGTTTCGGACAGGAGGGGGAGATTTGATGGGCACAGAAGAAGCATGTACTGCCAGTGAGAGCTTAATCCGTCTTTTCGATGACAGGTCAGTTTCTAGGTGGAAGCCTCAGATCGATGGCGCATAACCTCGCACTCCACCCCCCGTTCCTTAAATACCACGAGTGTTGACAACCCTCTCAACTCCACGTCTGGCCCAATCGGGATTGATCGCTGTGCTTCCACACTCGTCCAACCTGACGAGTGACTGCTGTTAGTTCCTCATCTTTAAAAATGATGATGCGACACATTCATCCTTTAATAAATGTCACCGCGGTGAAAGCGCGCAAAACAATGTTTAGAATCTACAATCGATTCACATCATGACGAGATGTGGTGTCAGTTTTGTTGTAGCAGCTAATGCAGAGAATACGTAAAATGACGAGTGACACTTTTTTTTTCTATTTATATAACCCCCCCCCCCCCCACCCCCTAAAAGATACAGGAAGTTTCAACAATTCTCAAAAACCTCTCAAGATGTCGGCTATTGATGAAGGCTTGTCAGGTTTGTTTGGCTTCATTATAGCTTTTAAACGTCATGTTTCCTTGTAATTATGTAATCCTGTCATTGTTTTACAGGCTCTCAAGTGAACATTTCATAAACCATCTCAGCCCTGGAGAGAAAAGAGAATTGATGGCGTCTTAAAAGCCTTTCATTAAAACTGTCGTGGCTGTTAACTGTTCGGAAGCGTCGACGAGCAGAGCTGGTCAATTACTGAGTTTAGTTGAGGTGGATTTAAAGTTAGAGTAATAGCATGAAAGGAAATCATAAGCTACACCAGAATAAGGTTGATTTTATATAGTTTCACGATTTGGTATGTACTTATCTAATAAGTTGACGGCCATGTCCGCGCGCAGACACTTTTTCCATTTTAGAACATTACTTAAAAAGATTCCTTTTGGACATTTAAGTCATTTGTACTGAAGTGGGTCATTTCGTAACCAACAGTTCTGTAGCGAAGACCCCGTATCGTGATACAATGCCAAGCTTTATTGAATTTCTAGATAAGGTGATCAGGTAACTTTAAGGTTAGAACCAGAGTTGAGGGTGTTATCGGATAAAAAAAACATTTGACTTTGAGCCGTTTCTAAAGGCTCTTTCAGTGCGTTAGTGTTTCAGTTGAATACTACTATAAAAAAGCATTCCACAAAAGCAAGCATTTGTTTTGATCAAAGCTGCATTTATACTTTTTTTCATCCATTTTTGAATGTAAAAGTGTTTCACCTTTGGACTGACCGAACAAAACAGAATTGAAAGATGTTTCTCTACCTCTGACCCAGTACTCGTATCTAGAAACAAGACTCCGGCATGTGTACTGGTCTCTGAACAGAACTGCTCCTGCTGTGAAGAGTGACCGACAATTTTAAAGATGATGACATGAACCTCTATCATCAAAGGCTCGCTGGAGTGATTTCTCCAACTGGCAGTACCAGTAGTTTTTCTTTTACTCGCGGCGGCTTTGGAGGTTCACGATGAGAAAATGGGATTACACAGCTGCTCGCGCATTCAGGAGTGAAGTCAGGAGTTGGTTTGATAAGCGAGTGAAGAGTCTGTATTGAAGTCTGTAGCAAAACAAGCAAGTAAACATTCTTGGATGGATTTATAAATGTGCAGAATATTGATGCACATTTGTTTGTTCTTAAAGATGAAGAAGAATTTTTGTTTGTTGGATTGTTGGGTTTTCTGTTACAAATCCCTGTTAATACCAACGTACTCATACTAACTTTTAAAACCTTTATAATTTGTCGGTAAGATCATTTATTTAGATTTTCTTTATTTAGGTTTTCTTTAATTCAACAGAGTAGTGAACTAAAGATGAAGGATACAAGAGGTGACACCGGCAACTTTTAGGTAATAGCTCCTGGACTCCCAGGAGTTGATCAAGTCATGTTAGGTTAGGTAGAACTTAGAACATAGAAATAACAAGACGATACAATCTAATTCTAAAGTTAAAAAACATAGATCAAAGAAAAATAACAAAGACAAAGGATACAAAACTAACATAGAATAGAACATCATGGTACTTTCATTCACAATCTTTCACTTTTACAATCTAATAGCACAAGGAATGAATGAGTCCTTGAGTCTATTAGTGTCGCATCATGGGAAGGAGCATTCATGCACTCCATCTGCTTCTCTGCTCACTGGTGACAGCGTTCAGAGGATGACTGTCATCATCCATGATGGACAGTAGTTTGTCCAGTGATTTCCTCTCAGCAACTGTCACCAGTGAGTCCAGCTTCAACCACAGAGCCAGCCCTTCTGATCAATCTGTCCAACCGGTTAACACTCCTCTTGGACACATTCCCACCCCAACACACCACAGCATAAAGCAGGACACTGGCCACCACAGACTGGTAGAACATGCAGAGGAGCTTCCTGTAGATGTTAAATTGGGAGGAGCCCTTGGGGCTGACCTAGGAGTTGGAGTGAGTATGTGTCCCTCTTTGTGTCCATATAAATTCTCATTAATCCAGGTCACTGTTATCCAAAGGATTCCAAAAGCGAGGCAATTGGACTAGAGTAGAGTCTTGGAAAGACATCTCACCTCTCATCCAAGAGTTTTCTTCAGTTCTAAAATGGCTGGTCTGAGGGGACAGTTTATATCTTGCTAGAAGCAGAGAACAATTGGGAGTAGTTGGGATCAATGTGTGGGTTGTAGAAATCTATCCGGATGGTGGGGCCGGTGAGCGTCGTTATCAACTAGAAATGGTTATTGCCTTTCACTTTCAAGTGAGGTGTGACCACCACATGATCCCAGGTGTGGAACTAGGGAGAGAGCTCAGCTCTGCATCATTGGTGGCTGAGAGGTTTTGCGTCTTCCAAACCATCACCGGTACCATGCTGTCCTGTACCCTTCAAGTGAAGATGGACGGCCAAGTCTTGACTCTAGGATGTGGATCTTCTGTTTTTTACGCTTGTAAAGGGGCGGTTTCGATTCCCTGATGTACAGGTCATGGCATTCCTCACTGTAGTGGACAGAATACACCACACTGCTCTGTGTGTGGTCGGGTGTTTTGTTCTTAGGATGTACCAGCTTCTGACCTATAGGCTTAGAGTCAACAGGAATCCTGTAGTGGCCGAAGTTTCTCCGATACGCCAGCAATGTAGGGTACAATGATGTCCTTGCATTTCTCCTTCTTGTCTCTCCACTTCTTGTTCTTCAATAAACCCCCACTTGGGGTATCCGCGGGTAGATTTTGTAACGTGGTTCTAACTTTCTGAGTTTTAAGAGTTCAATTCAATTTTATTTAAAGTGTGTTATCATAAAGTTATCTCAAGACACTTTACAGTTTAATTAAGACTTATTATTGACTTGCTGGGATCTGTATTTCCTTTCTACACTATGAGTAAAGCAGTGTGGCTTTGGCAAGGAAAAACTTCCTTTCAGAAGGCAGAAACCTCAAGCAGAACCAGACTCATTGTTGACTGCCTCCTGCTGTGACCGTCTGGGAGGAAGGATGGGGGGGGAGACAGATGGGCGGAGAAGATAGATACAGTGATAGAAAAAAGGAGAGTCCATGGAGTTCCGATAATTCCCAGTTTGTGTCGTTTCTTTACAATACCCAAGGATTCACCCAGAAGAGCTGGAATGCGTTTATAGGAAGAGGAAGTCTGGGCTTCTTTGCTCTGGCTTATGCCCCCTTGACCAGAACGAATATAGGAGGTAGAAGTTTAGTAGTAAATATAATAAATATTCTTAATAACATACATTGTACTCGTGAAAAATGCTTGTTTATTAAATGAATATCAATAAAATAAAACTACACTAGGTAAACTGACTGATATAAATATTGACAGAATTAGAGCGATTCCTAAAATTATCCAGTCGACTTAACGATTGTATCATAAACCCTTTAAAGTGTCGTTAAGATGAACAGTATTAGTATCAGTATTAGTTCTAGAATATGTCAGCTGAGCCGTGGAAGATGCCATAGTTTTATTTATTTGGATCAATTAATATTATTGTTAATGTGTTTTTTGTTTTTTTTTTACAACTGAAAAGTTAAGTAAATCCGACGGAGAGTAGGAACAGAACACTGCTGTGAGTCAAGGACACATAGTGATGGACATTTGTCGTGAAATACATAAATATTCACTTATGTAAAACTGTATAAATGATTTCTCTCGACTTCACCAGCTATGGAATCACAGGAGGGTCATACGATTTAAATTCATGAATATAATGAGATAGAAAATTATGTTACAGGAATAGTTTCAGTTCTGAATTCATAATGTTAATGTTACTGTGGGGGAAAAAAAAAGAAGAAATACAACATTATGTTAAACAGACTTTATGTTGAAGAAAAAAATGTTTCCATTAAATAATTACAAGTATATGGTTATCTGCAAATAGGGTGTAATTGATGTTTCTTAACTTTTCTGCTTCTAATACGAATACTTCCCCCGAAAAAAAAAGCTCCCAGAGTTCACACCCACGCATCCAAATGATGCAACTGTGCATGACCTACTTAATAGAACCTTTTCCATGCCAAAACAACCCAGGTACTTTCTTCCCTCGGAGACGGTTACAAATGCCATTATAAGCAATTATGCAAAAATGAAATGTCCTCGGATTGTTGTTAGCTGCAGAATCACGACTGCTGCGGCCTGATTAAATACAAAAGTGAGTGAATCTCATCCTTTGCCGCCTTGGCGAAAGGGCAAATTGGATTTATACTTCCAAAACAGCTCAACCTGTTGTCATTAATAAAGAGTACAATTTGTCACGGCCGTCTGCACGGTGTGCCTGTGAGGTGCGTTAATGTACGCCAGTGTTTCAAACACTCGCTCACAGATCTACTCCATCAGCGGAAGATAAATATGAGAAATACTGCTTCATCTTAACCACTGATGTACCAACGACCGAAGAAAGTACAGATTTAAACTGAAATCTATAGTTTTGTTTTAAAAAAAACTATAATACAATTACATACCAAATGTTTTCCTGTACCTCTTCTTCTGCGTGACACATCAACAATGGAAACAATCTGTACATAAACACAGCGGCCTCTAGTGCTGCTTGAATAAAGTTTTACCTTACCTTACCTTACATATCGCATAGAATTAAAATGGCTGCCAAAACTTCTTGACTCTTGTACTTGTTGAACCAGTGATGAATATTTGATGAATAATAATGTTTATTATGCTACGTGTTCCATTCCAAATTAAAATATATTTTAATTATACTCTTGTATACATCATACAGAATAAACTAAATTATTAACAAACTAAAAACCGACCTGTCGTCTGCTCCAGAACAATAGAGATACTTTCTTCCAAGTTATCAGTAACACATACAAATATACTGCAAAGAAAAAAAAAAAATATATATATATATACAGTATATATATTTATATGAATCAACGAAATATAGTTTATCAATGTAAAAAGATCTGAGAAATATACACAATGATCAATGTTTATGATAAAAACTATGTTAACTTAAAACTAAAAAAATTAAATAAATAAAAGATAAAGCGATAAATAAAGTTTAAAAAAAATAAACAGCTAAATCAATGGGAGGGCGGCGCTCCAGCGCCCCCTATGGGCCAGCTTCCACGTTCAGTTTGAAATGTGCAGCAACAACTGCATTTAAAAACACTTCTGGGCCGTGACAGTCTCGTCTAAACACTTGGACAAGAGATAATAGTAGTTTAGAATTACTCAATGGTTTAATAGTGTTATGATCGATTTAAATAGCTAAATAACTGACACATTTTTTTTAGAAAACATTGTGTGATTTGAGCAGACAATTAGGTGTGTATTAAATGTTAAAGTTAAAACATAAACAAAGTAAAGTTTTGTTGAAATACTGCTGCTGTAGTACCTATCATTGCAATCACCTTATTTCTCCCTCTAGGCTTTACACAGAATCATATTTAAAGTGAAAATTCAAACTTCACTCATTTTCACCCTCATGTAGACTAAGATTTTAGGTAGAACTTAATAGTAGATCTCTTTCGGGAAATAGTTTTTTTCCAATTGGCCACAGCAATACAGCAATTATTCATAAAAATAAATAAAAATAAAATAAGAACAAGAACAAAGAGAAATAAAGAGAAAGAACAAGATGATACAATCTAAGTCTAAAATACAATCTAAGTCTAAATCTAAATCTAAGTCTAGGTTTGGATTATTGTCAGAGTAATCTGTTCCGTTTTAGCTCCATGATGCTCGTTTGCAACGTCCATCTTGAGGCTTCGATGAGAGGAATTATTTTTAAAAAAAAGTCTGTATGTATTCAAGTGTATATTATGGAATGAAATGTTGAAATCATTTCAATAGTAGTTTCATACCTGTTGTCGATGTTTTATTGTACATTTAAGTTGACTTCACAATGTTCTTTCACATTAAAAGCTGTAAGGGTGTCTAGTTTAGGGCGTTATATTTGTCCGGCGCACCTGTTTTGTCCTCCTAAGAGAGTAATTGACCTTTTCTTTGACATGGACTGTATTTCACGCAACTCTGGTGCTCAAACAGCCAAATCTCGAGTCCTCCAAATATGTGTTGGTTTGTGATTAACGCCGCTTCCTCCCAATCTCTGACAAGCACAAGGGCCTCTCTGTCCGTGTGATACACTTCTACCCAAATTGAATCCTCTCCTCCTTCTTCTTACGGGTGATGTAATCGCACTCCCTGCCGCCACCTCTCACTTCACGCGCGTCTTCTTTTCATTCCCGGCGATGAATTATTGCGGTGGAGCCCGCTCCTGTAACGGCCCCCCAAATACATTCAGCTTTTTTTTATTTTTTATTTATTTTATTTTATTTTTTTTCTTGAGGTCAGCCCAAGTGTTCATGTGCGGCGCTTCCCACTGAGGATGTAATGATCAAAGTTTGTGCACCAGACACGGCTCAATTTACGGCCCCCCCAAGTGCCCTTGACCATCTCCCCGCTTGGCAGATCATTGTTCCGACCAATTATCGGACCTGGTGAGAGAAATATCGCCGTCGTTCTGTGCCAGCGGTTTGCCAAATAATAAGTATTTAATGACCCTCTTGTTCTGCCTTTCAGCTTAATTAGGGAGGAACAGATTTGCTGGAAGGATGATTCTGCAGCAGCAGGCTGTGAATCTGGAACAGGGGACCACCACCCCTTCATTCATTTTGGATATTGGTTTGTTCTGCAGCTGGCTGATTACAGCGCGGGCCTCTTGGCTGTAGTTGACCAGCAGAAGGTCCAGCTGCGGCTGTTTGAGCAGAAAAAAACCAGCTTGAGCGCCGACTCCAACTTTGCTTCTTGTGTTTGTATTGTGTTCATGGCAGTAAATCAACAATGTGAGCGTCCGTGCAGCATGTTGCTTCCATGACTCGTAGACAAAACATGCTCTTTACTTTTTGCAAACGTACTCTCATGTTCTAGTCAGATGATTCTGGTTTGAATCATTTATGAACCAGAAAGCAGAAATTGTTGAAGTCCCAACTGATTTATCTTTGTGTTGAAACCTGCGAGGTGTTCAATTTCAATTTCACGTAGGAAATGAAACTCACTGGCAACTCGTGTAATGATGAATAATTCACATGATGTAAGAGCATATAAAAAAAAATATTTTCCCGCCTCAGGCATATAGTCCATCTCATAAATTCATCTTTAACATCTGTAAGGACAATATTTACTCCATTTGAGTAATAATATATACATTTAAATGATTGTTTTCATTTAGTTTTTAAAAAAAATTAAAGTTGGAATTGTACACAAAGTGTAAAGTTTTACCTCAGAATGACTGCAGCTAACACTGCTAACAACTTGCTAAGATAGCATGTTGAGCATTTTTTTTTTAATTTTCCTCACTTTGCATTTCATATTAAAAAAATTATAGATTCTTAAGTGTCTAAATCTGTTAAGAGTCATGGGCTAGTAAAGGTGAACCTCTCTACCATCAAAAGAAAGAAGTATATTTTAATAGAGACAACTTGTAAGCATTGCAGATTCTTAGCAAAACTAAGAGAAGGAACTATTATTAATTGTATATAGGACTATAATAGTTTTGTTTTTTTTAATATGCAGGGTAGTTTTTGTACTTTTTCGGGTTAAGGTGATATTATTTCCTTTAATTGTTTTCGATAATTTAACATGGGAAAAATATATATTATAAAAAGTATAATAGTACCAAAAGTGCTATCGAAACAAATTCTGGAACTCTTGTGTTTTTCTCAGTCTTATCTTGACCTCTAAAGTATTTATTTTATTGAGTATTGATTTGATTGTTTAAGCGCTTTGTGACCCTGGTCTGGGAAATATCTATAAAGCTCTATAAATACAAATTACTTACTTTATGTAAATTGGAGATGGAAAATGAAGGTGAAGATGACGGGATGATTGACACGCCATCTGTGTCACGCAACATAGATAAACTTGCTGTAAAAATGCTAAAAGGAACACCCGGCAACCATATTGGAGACCGTGTCGAAAGGAATCTGGGCCATAATATACCAGCAATACCCGCAAACATCTTCATTAGATAACGTAAGTAAGAAAAGTAAAGGTTATTTTAAAAGTGCAATACAGACCAGGGTCACAAAGGGCTTTAACAAATATTGTAATATGGTACCTTTAAGGCTAAAATAAGTGAACTGGATACAAAGTATAATCAAATTTGTGTCGTCATGCTAAATGTGTATTGCTATGTGTGTTTTGTGTATGATGTGAAAAACGTTTTTTTAAGTGGGGCCAATATTTACTTGATGGTTTTTGGAGGAAACCAAAGTACTCAGAGGGGAACACAAGTTAACAGTGAGTGACAAAACTTCACAGCTTTGCTCCTCAAAGAAAATCGTTCATCTTGTTTTTCCTCTAAAACAGTTTTTTACTTTGACATAATATTAATCAGGCGATCATATTGACTGGTCACTTTACATCTCAATTGTATCGAGGTGTGAAGCACATATAGAAGAGCATTGAAACATTTCCAACTGATCCATTGCTTCTGAGAATAAAAGTTTCCGGAAGAGCTAAAATTCATAAATCCAGCGTGAGATTTTATTAGGCCATGGTGAAAACTGGGTCACTTTAATACCATAGCCTGTGATAGATCTCCTGTTTTCCAAACACTTAAACCAAAAAAATAAAAGAAACAAGTGGCACAACATTGCTGCAGACGTTTTAATCACAGCAACAAAACTTTGTCTCAAAACAAGCAGTCATTAACCTTTCACGACCAAAGCATTTTGTTTCACTCGTCTTCTGATTTGTTGTCTTGATGCATTTTACGCTGTATAATGAGACGCTCCTCATTAAAACATTTACAATTACCAGATTTTAATTAGCGGAGCCACTTGCCAGTAGTTGCAGCTGTTGGTGTTGACTCGGTTGAGCAGATGTCCCAGGAGAGCCACACATGAAGACGTTCACGAGGAAATTAAGTCGTCTTTCTTTAAAGTTTTAAGTCGACTGTCACCTCCGAGATGACGGCACGTCCTTCCCTTGATTTCTAATGCTCTTCCCAAATTACAATAGGAGGTTGAAACTCTTTTTTTTTTTTTTTTTTAAATCTCTACTCTTTTATCGGTTTGGATTCACATCAAATTAGAGACTTTAATCTCAGAACAGGATAATGGTTGAGCAGTTCGTTTACCACAACAAAAAAGTTTGAGATTTGTTACAGATTCCTGAGAAGAAAAAAAAAGAGTCCAGTTCAAACAGTGACAATTATTATTTGTCCAAGTCTACTTTCCACTTTCGAAGGTGTTTTTTTCATTTCCTTCCCCTTTTTTTTGCTCCTCAAAGATTGGACATGATTCACAGACTAACAGGGTTTTCAAACACAGCTGCCAGGACCTCCTCACCGATGGTTTCTCCTCTTAGTCACCAACATATCGTGCTCCCTGGCTACTTTATAGTTTTTCCGTTGTTTTTCTTCCTTTTTTGACCATTAAAAATTGTCATTCTTCAACCTTTTTTCTTTCAGTTACCAACATAGCCCAATTCTACATAGATCTTTATGGGCAAAGAGAAGAGTGAGAGACATCTTACAGTATTGGCTCCTTGGGCAAGAACCTTAGTACTACCATCGACCTCAATACACGGTGTAGTATAAAAACAAAGCTCATACATCGCCTGCGTTAACAAGGTCTGGGTAGAAATTTGAGGAACCAGGGCATTGGGATTGTGATAAATGGGCTACTGGAACAAGACACGGATAGCAGTGAACATAACTGCTGCCACGGGGAGGTAAAACACGTTAGTGCTAGTCAGATGAAGGACAACACTGACTTCCCCTGTGAGATTAGGTAACAAATCCCAGAACTAAGTGAACTAACTGACCTTAGATGGTTTAAGAGGAGCGCCATTATACCTAGACACTGACTATATAGGAAAATAAAGTACCTACAGATGTCATAGCAGACGTTACCTAAGTGATAAATATACGAAGAAGCTATGGGATACGTGGAGAGTTCAATACTCACAGTCAATGATAACATCGAAACAGCTACTAGCTAGGTGTTCCAAGATCCACAAGCAGAAGCTGCTACCACAGCTAGAGATTGAAGAGGTACAACTAGTTAATGCTAGGTTGAATAGGGGAGATAGCACTAACTTCACCTGTGTTTAGGTAACAAGCCCCTGAACTGAACGAAGAACTGACCTCGGGTGGTTTAAGATGAGTGCCAGTTGACCCACTGTTTAGAGAGGTAAAGTGAAGTTCCTCCAGAAATCCTAGCCATTTTTAATGCAATGATAAAAACAACAACCACTACAAGCATTTCCGAGACCAACTAGCAACAGGGTTCTTTGCGATGCTTGGCCAGCAGATGGCGTGAAGAAAAAAAAAAACCGGACTTGAAGGTCAAAAACGGAGTGGGGTCAGCCAACTCCCGAAAGGTGCACCCAGAAAAGAGGTACCCCAGAGGAGCAGGCAGATGCTCATACACCTAAGGCCTTTGAAACTGCTCAAAGGGGAAATCAAGCCTTGGCCACCCAACTGAAGAGATACACAGGAGAGAGAAGCTAAATAATTAAACCAGCTAGTCTCCACTGAACCAGCAACTCTCAGTGGCAGGGTAATAACACTTGAGCTCACTAAACAACACCTAGCAGTACAAATGAACAGCGATTCATGTCAAACAAAGGGCCATACAGTCCTGATACAGAAAGATTCCCAAGAAGAGAACAGCCCCATTAAGTAAGTAAGTAAGTAAGTAATAGTTATATTTAAAGCGCCTTTCTAGACCAGGGTCACAACATGCTTTAACAATCAAAAGCAATACACATTTAAAAATAACTAAAACTTTCAAATCTCTAAAAGGCCAAGACATAAGAGAAACACAAACAAAAGTTCCAGAAAATCAGGGAAAAGCCTGCACAAATAAAAATGTCTTAAGATGTTTCTTGAAGTAGTCAGTAGATCCATCAAACACAGGATTTCTCTCCTCTGATCCGGAAGCATTTTGAAAAGTTGTCCTCATGATTGGTCGGAACCCTTTGTGGAACACTGAGGACACCCCTGCCTTAACCTCGATGCCACACTTCTGGATCCTGGAATATCTGAAACTGTAAAATCTTGTCCTGAGAGGGCAACACAACTTTTTCCTTCACTGATGGAGGCCTGGGGCCATTTTGTAGAAGATAAAGTGTGACGATTGCAAGGGTGCCTAAATGTAAAAATGTATTATTTTCCAGAAAGCCACATAGCCCAATGTGGTATAACCCGATAAACCTTTCTGGGTTCATCGCAGAAAAATAACACTTTTAATCAAATAAATCATTCAGGTAACTTTCATTACATTTCTGACAATTAAGCTGAATATTTACCTGTTAATTTAAGACCAAAAATCTTTCAAACCAGAGCAAAGAAAAAGTAGGTAGGTCAAGAATATAACAACAAAAAATATACAATCTTGAATTAGTTACTTTATAAATATCTCCCCCTATATTTTTATTTATATACATCTATATTTAAGAATTTCTAAATTGTACTGGCCTGTGGGCCGTAGTTCCGGGACCACCGGTCCAAGGGCATTGATTGTAAACTACAAGAAGCAATGGATCACAAAAGATACTATGCAGGACCTTTGGATTTTTTACAGATCATCATCAAGATTTAAGTGCAAGATTAACAACACAATCTCCAAAAACCTTTTTCTTTGCTTCTACTTGCAACGTTTGTACAGCTACTGCCACCTGCTGTCCAATAGAGCTCATCTGAATTTAACTTGTAAATCTATCAGGGATTGTTCAAATAAAACATGTGCATGTTGAGCTCAGCACTACAAGAGTATTAAACATATCTTTATCATTGGAAAATCCAGCAGCAGTTGCATAATAAGGTAAAACAAATGCAAAAATAAAAGATAAAGATTATTTTCCTCCAAACGCCGGATAAATCATTGAAACACTCTCTCTCTCTGCGCGGTGCTGAGGTCCAGCAGGCTCTGGAAACAATCCTTTGATACTGTTGCAGCTCCAACGTTTGCTGGATTCACATCAAAGAATAAGCTTCTGTACAGAAGACAGTGTTTTGAAAACACAGAATAGAAACATTGAAATTGGAATCTTTGTTGTTGCAGTTTATGTCTTTAATGGACATGTAACAAAATTCTCGATGCTTCAAGCTACAGAGGGGGTTTTTTTCTCTGTGCACTCTGATTTACTCCCAAAGTCAAACGGATAGATTTAGAAAATGTTAGAATTAAAATATTAAAAAACAGGTTTAGCGACTTCCAGTTCAAACAAAAACACTATGACTCAAACATCTTTGGGAGTTTCTCGAACCATCAGCTCTTTCTTCTCAGACTATTTGAAACATCAGAAACACATTTGGGCCCTGAAGCTCTCTGGACAGTTGGAGCCTCCTGGTCTCCTCTGTGGCTCGTGTCCTATTTTCCATTCAAGCTGATTATTATTTAGCTCTGGATCAGAATGAATGTGTGATCAAAGACCGGCTGGCTTTGTCTCAGCGGGAATCCTGAGCTCAATTCCAGCTATTAGGAATTTAAGGAGCCGCTCTGTTAATTGAAACAAATAATTACTGAGTAATGGCGTTTGTTTGTTTCCCCCCCCCCCCCAGTTATTTGCTCCTTTTTTGTTCACATTCATGATGGGATTCTTTCGGGGTTGTGGTTGTCCAAGGCCCTGCGGAGGACTGGTGTGATAAGCTATCAAGACGACTTCCTCGTCTCCACATTAATGTACTTGTAATTAGGAACACAGTGAGCGGGAGCTTGTCAAGGTCAGCACTGTTTCAAATGTAACTGCATAGATTAAAGAAAAAAAACACTGGAGGTCAAGAGAGCCTACTCGGCATGAACCGAGGACCTGGTGAAGTGAAACTCCTGTTTTTAAATTGAATAAAAAACGTAAAACGTATTATAAAAAGATACAAAATTGTTTAAAAGGGATTAACAGTATCTCGTATCTTGAAATATAAGTATTTTTGATATAAGAGAGGATTATTTATCTCATTACAGTATTCTCTTAAATGTTTATTTAAAAATCACCCTATTTAATATTTAATCCGAGAATTAGTTTCCCTATTTTTTTATTCACTTTATTGTGTCATGAGTCGCAGCGACTGTATCTTTCCCTTAAGAGGAAAAAAAAAAAAAGGGACTCGAGGTTACGCACTGAAGGCCGTTTCAGGATATCACCGAGAAGGCAGGGGACGGCCAAGTTCAATATCTCTACAGTGAAGATAGCGACGGCAAGGATGCGCACACGAACGAGAGGCGGCAGCAGCAGAGCTCTTCCACTAATCTACTGACTCGATCCACAATCTTCAGACACGTTCACTGATGCGGATCTAAGATATCTATACTTCCTAATCCTCGCCTCTCATCGCCTTCCCCTTCAAATGAGTCTGGGGTCTGTGCAGCTGTGTGTGAACAAGCATCTCATTAAGAGGAATCGTTACGATTAAAAAGAGTCTATAAATCTTCTTGTGGTTAAAGTTAAACTCCAGTTGAGGCGTTGCACTCATACTGAAGAAGCATCCTTCCCATTTAGTGTGGATTTTCTTATTTTAAATATCCAGTTTTTATGCATTTTAAGACCTTGTGTGAGGATCACAGAGATTTGGTTGTGGCATACATTTGTGTATTAAATAATCAGCATGATACATATACTTCAAGACAATAAAGAGGTAGTAAAAAAGTTATATTGTTGAAAATAATTCTGAACCTTGAAACGTTTTTTGTTCTACTTACAAAAGCAATATTATGACACGAATCAAGATGTAAATTAAGTTAATGTAAGTGGGTTCCAGGAGCAACAGAGAAACTAGAAGGTTCCCATATCGAGATGCTAATGCTAATTATTCACAACTTTTATAGTACGATAACATTTTTTTCCTCTGTGAAACCGTATCATGATACAGTGCAGTCATTCTGAAAGGCCACCAGATGGCACTGACTCTTGATGCTTTCTGATAAAGTGATTTGTAGAAGAAGAAAGGACGCGATGGAGAAGCTGGAGAAAAGATCAAAAGTAGAAGACAGATTGAAAATATGAAAAGGCAGCAGTATTAGTCGTCGCCTGTAATGGGTTGAAGAGGCCTCATGAAACAGCTGATGAGGTCATGATACAGTGACTTCATTTTTGGCCACTAGATGTCGCTCTCTGCTTTATAATATTGGGCTCTAATCTACCAAATCAAATGAGCATTGCATTAGCTTCAAACTTAGCGTGCCATCGAAAGGCCTTTTTAATTAAAGACGCTGTATCCTTTTTTCATTCATTCATTCATTGTCTACCGCTTTATTCCGGGGTCGGGGTCGCGGGGGGACTGGAGCCTATCCCAGTAACACAGGGCGAGGGGCAGGGGACACCCTGGACATGACGTCAGTCTTTCGTAGGGCACACAAAGACAGACAAACATTCACACAAACTCTCATACCCATGGACAATTTCCCAAAGTTCTCAATCAAGCTCTGTATGTTTTTGGACTGTGGGAGGAAACCGGAGTGCCCGGAGTAAACCCGCGCAACACGGGGAGAACATACAAACTTCACACAGAAAAGTTGTCTCGACCTGGAATTAAGCTTTGGAATGATCTTCCTCTCTCTCGGTGTTTGATGGATCTACTGACTCCTTCAAGAAACATCTTAAGACATTTTTATTCGTGCAGGCTTTTCCTTGATTTTATTGAACTCCTGTGTGGTTCTCTGTGTTATCTTGACCTATTAAGTATATATTTTTTTTAATACTGTTTTGATTGTTTAAGTGCTTTGTGACCCTGGTCTGGAAAAGCACTCTATAAATATAAATTACTTACTTACTTCTTCATGTAAGGCGACCGCGCTAACCACTGCGCCCATCATGATACAATAATACAACTCAACCAGCTTATGGTTTGAGTTGTATTATTGTAAGTTGTATTGTGTGTCAATTTTACACATCGCTTGTTTCATTTAACTTGGACAAAAACCTTCTAAAACATTTTCGTATTAGTGATGGCAGCTTTATGGAAACATATTATGCATTTAAAATCCTCAACTTGCATTATTTATTAGTATAAAATGTAAAGCTCAATATTGTTTTCTTTGTCTGAGGTATTACAAATCACAGATATTGCCACAACAAGCCATTTTAAAGTGATCCAAAATATATCCAAAGTAATATTGGATATTTGTTTCATCTTGAGAGCAAAAATGACATTCCTCACATTAGCTTCTGGGTGTCATCGATCGCAAAACTGCATATTTTAGTCGATCTATAGGTTTGTTTAAAAAGAGTTGCATACAATGCAAAAGAAAAAACAGAGAATCATATTTATTATTTTTTTAATCAAATTTTCTGTATTTAATAAGGTGAAATAATGATTTAATCCCCAACTAACCGTGAAAAATTCTTGGCCCCCAAAGACTAGTCCTATAATTTTAGGAAGATTCTTCTAATCCCAACTTGTTACATGTATGAAATACACCCATTTAAAATTGTTACCTGTTAAAGAGAAACATACAACCGACTCAAATATAGATCGATAGATAGATCGATAGATAGATAGAACTTTAATTTAAATTGTTTTTCCAATTAGCAAACAATGCAGACAATAATAAGTAAAATAAGAACAAGAACAAAGTGTCTATAAAAAGAAAGTGCAAGATGACACAATTTAAGTCTAGATAAAGAACATAGACCAAAAATAAATAACAAAAACAAAGGATACAAGGATTACATAGAATAGAAAGTCATGATACTTTATACTATTGCTCGACTCCTGCCCCCAAACTCAGAACTGTATCTTAAACGCCTTCAGAGTGTTGTTGTTTTTTCCAAATAATTTGTGCAAATTTGAATTAATATATAGTTTGGAACATAGTTCTATGTTTGTCCCAACACTTCCCAGTGCAGCGTACTTCCAGGGCGACACTTCACTTTGACTGAGCCCTCAAGGTCACCACCCAAAACATTGTTTGACACCAGAAAGCACGGCCCTTTGGCTGTATTTATGTGGCCTTGTGAGGTCAAAGATCATGTATAAATGAACACTTTAATACTAGTTCTACTCTAAATATGACTTTTTTCCTCCTTTTTTTTAGTTTTCCCTTTATATTTAGGCTTTTCGCTTCTTTATTTTTGCTTTATGGCCCCTCATGACACTCACTGTATAGAATGTGGCTCACGAGTTGAAGCTGGGACATCTACCACCAAGAACTTCATCTAAAGATGTTTTAAAATGTAAATAATCCACTGCTCGCCTCTGTAAATGCAGTAATTCTTGTTAATAACCGTGTATGTAAAATATAAACATTTACACCGGACGCATCTGAACTCATTTACAATAGTGTGATTCATGTCAGACATGTTTAAAATTAACAAATGTAAACTGTTGGTTTGAATTCATGTTTTCATTTGTTTTTGTTTTTTCATGATCACAGAAGGAGAAATTCAAGTCTTGTGCTTCATTTAAATATGATTGACATATTGAAATGGAGGCATGGAAAGGGATGAATCCGTCTGAATTCTTTGTTGATTTTGATGAACAAAGGAAAAAGGCTTGAATTCGTGTCAATCACAGATTCTTACATCTGAATATTTTTTGTGCACCATTTGGGTTCGAATTAATGACCATTTTTGGTTGGAAATCAATGCAATTCTTAGTACATATGAGTCTGAACTTGTCTGCCATTGAGGATGAGATTTAACACTTAAGGTCTCATGGACATTTTTGGAAGTTACTCTCAGAGGAAAAGTATCTTCTTATGAGGAAATATGCTCCTCACGGACTGAACTATTTGAATCTAGTTATTTATGCAAGTCAGCATTTTTATGAAGATGATTAAATCCACAGATCCTTCCATCATGACTGATTATCAGTCCATTCACTTCATTCAGTGCAAATCATCTGAGTAAAGTATGTTATTACTTATGTTGAGCAAATTTGATGAAGGTAGATCTTGTGGACTTGATCATTATAAAAGTAGCTCGCAAACCGAAAAAGTGTGGGCACCCCTGATCAAGGACAAACCTCTCTACTTGCCAAGAATTTTTAGCAAGTATTAAATAATGTTCTGGTCAAAGACTAACTTCACTTCATTTTTTTAAGAGGGTTTGAAAAGTATTATTTGTTTATATATATATATACATATATATATATATATTAAAATACATTTTCAAACTAGCTTTATTGCCTTATAAATCAGATATTTTTTTGTTTTTTCCTATAATTATATTCCTTCGCAGCTAAAGGAAGAATGAAATCTAGTGAGACCCTGCCGATGACTGAGGACGAGGGGATACAGTAGACTCCATTACCTTTTACAGCTAATGTTTGATAGTTTGGTTTCAAAATAGATGAAAGCAGTTACGACTTTGTCAAAAGTTATGTGGTCTGTAAAGTCTCCAACACCAGAGTCAAATACTCGACAATACTACACATATATAATTCATTCTACGGTATCACAATAGATAGTAGTATTGCCAATGTATGGTGTTATGTATCGTATCAGATTCTTGCCAATACACAACACAGTGAAATATATTGTTGAATAGCACATACTGTTTAACCTTTTATGTTTCAGAATCTTTGTATAAAGTTACCGTTCAAAGTATAGCCCCTTATGTTCTTTGCGAGGGGTCAAGCGCACAAAAATGGAATGGGGTGTAGTACTTTTTTTACATGTGTATTTCCACAACACTTTCACTCTTAAGTTCTTCTTTATTTAGTCTGCAATGTAAATGGAAGGAGAGAAAATGTACTCACCATGTGGTCCAGGGGCAAAAGGGTTTGTCAGTTTACTTCCTGGTTTAAACACCTGTATGACATCATAGGTGAGGTCATTGGGCGCTACCATTCCTGGGGGTGAGGGGCTGTTTATTATGAATCTATAGTTTTAAATATTTATTTTTGTATTTTGAACCACAGATGTGTACAAGGAAGATGGTGTGATTGACATGTTTTGATATCACAAAAATTAATAGTATGTATTTCTTATGTTATATCTTTTAATGGAAGAGATAGGAGTTCCCCTGCGTATTGGTTCAGTCCAGGTGGATTCAGGTGCTGGTCTCCCAGCATAATAAAAAAGGGCAGTTGAGGTGTGGTGAGAAGAAGAAAGAACACTTGTTTTACTTTTCAATTAGATGTAGTTGGTTCAGTTGAGCTGATTTAACTTTATCTGAAAACTTTCAAACTTGACGCAGATGGAAACAAATGTGAATATGGGAAATCAAATGTATTGTTTCAATTTAAGTAGAACATTTTTGTGTTGTGAGGAAGAGCCTGTGGAGGAAACAAATACTTAGTTGTCCGCCCATTGAAACCCTACATTTATCATCCAATATTTAGAAGGAAAGTTGCACATTGAGGTTTGATATGTTTGCTTTGGGAAAACAAAACATTTTAGAATTTTACTTGGAAGTTTTACCATTTTTCTATGGAGAACCAAAACCTTGATTCTCTTTTTTAAGCCCAAAGACACTGTAGAGTATGGATAGTGCAAGTCTCTTGCCGTCTGCCTAAGATGAGTCGACGAGACTTGTTTCGATTTTCTTCTCTCAGACACTGACAGAACATGAAACACTCGTCGCCCTGGCTGCCAATTACTTCAAATGCCACACTGATGTATATTCACTCTCTTGCTCTCCATCTCTAGGAACTGTCACTCTGTGCCGACGTCAGAGGTAAACAGCGTTTCATTTTCACTGAGAACTTTCTATCTCCAATATTTGTTTGACCACTACTGTCGTTTCACGACAATGTTACTTCTTCTGACTGTACTTGGAGGATTTGTGCACCGGGAACTTTCAACTGTCCTTGAAAACTGTTTCAAATGGACATTGAGATATTGTCAAGTGACTTATCTGTGAGAATTAGAATGGAATGATTATTGGTGGAAGGAGTTTCTGGGAAAAATGTCACCGATGTGACGACAATCGCCTTCGGTTAAAAACATCCTTTTCCCATAAATGACAGTTCTGATCCATTAAACCTTCAGCCTAATACCATAAACATAAATCTTATAATAATAATAACAATCTAATAAGTAGTTTTTACTTTCAAACTTGAGACTTTTGCTCTGATCCAAAAATATAAATAATGAAGACACAGATTTGTGTGAGCTGTTGCACACAAACAACACCCACTACACAACAGCGTGAAGTAGGTGTTGTGTGTCTTGTATATAAGTGTGACAGAGGAGCAGGAGGATGAAAAGGCATTAAAGGATGTCAAGGTTAATGGCCGCAGACTCCTCCGAAGACCCAAAAAGTCAAGTGGGTTTGTTTCCCATGAATTACCTCCAGCCCTCAACATCCGCTTTTAGGATTCATTATTATGTCAAGAGTGAAATTTACCAATAAAACAATTACAAATACATATAGACATATAGACAAACTAGCTCTTCTAGTCAACTAAAAACATGAAATAGTGATAATAGTTAACTTTTTATGCTAATACTGGGGCAGAGGAAATTAATTTTTGGCTCCTATTGGCTCTTGAAATATATAATTTACAATTTATGGCTATGGAAATTTGGCTATAATCCTTGGCATTACATCTAACTATCACTCTTAATATCCATCTTTAACTTTGATAGTAAACACAAAACATCACCTACATGAACCATTTTAGATATTACCTTTTATTAGTAGTAGTAACACTTAATTGTATACAATTTGATGACTACTGCACACTTCTTTCATAATTAGAATTATTTTTTTGTTTCGCCAGTATTAAGGTAAGGTAAAACTTTATTGATCCCTCAGGAGGTCTCCTTCGGGAAATTGTTTTTTTCCAGTAGCCAATACATACAGCAATTTTTTCATAAAAAAATAAAAAAAATAAATCAAAATAAAATAAGAACAAGAGAAATAAAGAGAAAGAACACAATTAAACAATCTAAGTCTAAAGATAAAGACAAAGAACTCGTACAGATAGGTAGGTAGGTAGGTAGAACTTTATTGATCCCTCAGATAAGAACAAGAACAAAGTAAGTAAGTAAGTAAGTAATATTTATTTATATAGCGCTTTTCGAGACCAGGGTCACAAAGCGCTTAGACAATCAAAACAATACTCAAAAAAGTACATACTTTAAAGATCAAGATAATACTGAGAACAACACAAAGAGAAATAAAGAGAAAGAACAAGATGTAAGATCTAAGTCTAAAGATAAAGAACATAGATCAAATAAAAATAACAAAGACAATGGATACAAAGATTAACATAGAACAGAACATCATGATACATTTACTCCACTCCTGCCCCCAAACTCAGAATTGTACAATTTAATAGCCCAAGGAATGAATGAGTCCTTGAGTCTATTTGTTTTGCATCATGGGAGGAGCATTCGTGCACTCATTCTGCTTCTCTGCTCACTGATGACAGTGTTCAGAGGATGACTGTAATCATCCATGATGGACAGTAGTTTGTCCAGTGATTTTTTCTCAGCAACTGTCACCAGTGAGTCCAGCTTCATGCCAACCACAGAACCAGCCCTTCTGATCAACCTGTTGACACTCCTCTTGGACACATTCCCACTCCAATACACTACAGCATAACCACAGACTGGTAGAACATGTAGAGGAGCTTCCTGCAGATGTTAAATGATCAGAGCCTCCTCAGAACTCTTATACACATGGTCTGTGTTGCTGGACCAGTTTACTGTCCAGCCACACACACAGGTACTTATAGTTGTGAACTATCTTCAACTCGTCACCTCTGATGGACACTGGACATCCCAAAGTCCAAGACCAGCTCCTTGGTCTTTGAGGTGTTCAGCTGCAAGTGGTTCCTCTCACTCCGGTCCACAAAGTCACGTATCAGACTTCTGTACTCGTCCTCGCTGTTTTCCCTGATGCATCCAACAATGGCAGTGTCGTCACTTCTGGACGAGACTCAGCTCTGAGTTGTAGCAGAAGTCTGAAGTGTAGATGGTGAAGGGGAGAGGGGCCAGTACTGTCCCCTGAGGTGCTCCTATACTGCACACCACAGTGTCAGACGTGATGTCCTTCAGCCTGATATACTGTGGTCGATCAGTAAAATAATCCGTAATCCAGGAGACCAGACCAGGGTCCACATGCATCTGTGTCAATTTGTCCTGCAGCAGAGTGGACTGGATGATGGTGAAGGCACTAGAAAAGTCCAGCAACAAGTCAACTGACAACTCACTGAACCGCTACCTTTATCCAGGTGGGAGTAGGTCCGATGCAGGAGGTGAAGGATGGCATCTTCTACATCAACTGCTGGCCGGTAGGCAAACTCTAGGGGGTCTTGCACGTTCTGGACTTGTGGCCTAAGATGTTTGAGGACCAGCCGCTCCAGTGTCTTCATCAGCTGCAAAGTCAGAGCCACCGGTCTGTAATCGTTCAGCATGCTAGGGCGGATCTTTTTTGGGACTGGAACAATACAGGAAGTCTTCCACAGAGTTGGTACTTTCCCCAGCCGTAGACTGAGGTTGAAGACATGCTGGAGCGGCTCAGCTAGTTCAGCAACGCAGGTCTTTAGCAGTCGAGCAGACACCTTATCAGGACCAGCAGCCTTCCCTGGACGAATCCTCCGAAGTACATCCTGTACCTGGAGTGAGGTGAAGCTGGGAAGAGGTTGCTTGGAGCTGAGGGGGGCACAAGAAGGTGGGGCAGGTTCTGAGGGGGGCAGCAGTGAGGGTGAGGTGACCTGCTCAAATCTGTTGAAAAAGTTGTTTAGACCGTTTGCCTCCTCCACCGTGTCCACTGCAGTCAGAATAAAGATGTTCACTAAATGTTTACTAAGCTAAAGATGTTCACTAGTAGTACTAGTTTATATTTGCACGTTGTCATCCCTTGCGCTTTGTTCCTTTATTTGACAGCAATTTCCCTTAACAAAGAATTATCCCAATACTGAATGGAAGGACAACAAATTTAATTACACAAAATTTAAATTGTTATAAAGTTTGTCAACGCCTCCAAATCTTACCAAATAGCAAGTATTAAAAAAATCTCTATTTTTTTCGACTTTAACAAATTCATTGTGTCAATTTATCGGCAAGGCCTAATTTAAACTAAAATTGTCTGTAATAGAAGTAAAAGTAAGTGAAGTCATGCAGCTGGACGTGTAAAAACAATAGTATTGGTAGTTGGTTGTATAGAAGTTAAGTAAAACTCATCTGACATGATACTGACTTAATTACTTGGTGGTTTAGATTAGATTAGATTAATAGATAGATAGATAGATAGATAGATAGATAGATAGATAGATAGATAGATAGATAGATAGATAGATAGATAGATAGATAGATAGATAGATAGATAGATAGATAGATAGATAGATAGATAGATAGATAGATAGATAGAAACTGCATATTTTAGTCAATCTATAGGTTTGTTTAAAAAGAGTTACATACAATGTAAAAGAAAAACCAGAGAATCATATTTATTCATTTTCAATCAAATTTTCTGTATTTAATAAGTTGAAATAATGATTTAATCCCCAACTAACCGTGACAAATTCTTGGCCCCAAAAAAATAGTCCTATGATTTTAGGAAGATTCTCCTAATCTCAACTTGTTACATGTATGAAATACACCCATTTAAAATTGTTACCTATTAAAGAGAAACATACAACCAACTCAAAACATTGTTTGACACCACAAAGCGCAGCCCTTTGGCTGTATTTATGTGGCCCCATGAGGTCACTTTAATACTAGTTCTACTCTAAATATGAATTTTTTGATAGATACATAGATACATAGATAGATAGAACTTTAATAATAAGATATAAAATAAGAACAAGAACAAAGTGTCTATAAAAAGAAAGTGCAAGATGACACAATCTAAGTCTAAAGATAAATAACATAGACCAAAAATAAATAACAAAGACAAAGGATACAAAGATTACATAGAATAGAATGTCATGATACTGTATACCAGGGGTGGGCAAACTTCATCTGAAGATGTTTTAAAATTTAAATAATCCACTTGTGTGATTCATATCAGACATGTTTAAAATTAACAAATATAAACTGTTAGTTTGAATTCATGTTTTCATTTGTTTTTGTTTTTTCATGATCACAGAAATGGAGAAATGTAAGTCTTGTGCTTAATTTAAATATGATCGACATATTGAAATGGAGGCATGGAAAGGGATGAACCCGTCTGAATTCTTTGTTGATTTTGATGAACAAAGGAAAAAGGCTTGAATTCGTGTCAAGCACAGATTCTTACATCTGAATATTTTTTGTGCACCATTTGGGTTCGAATGAATGACCATTTTTAGTAGGAAATCAATGCAATTCTTAGTACATATGAGTCTGAACTTGTCTGCCATTGAGGATGACATTTAACACTTAAGGTCTCATGGACATTTTTGGAAGTTACTCTCAGAGGAAAAGTATCTTCTTATGAGGAAATATGCTCCTCACGGACTGAACTATTTGAATCTAGTTATTTATGCAAGTCAGCATTTTTATGAAGATGATTAAATCCACAGATCCTTCCATCATGACTGATTATCAGTCCATTCACTTCATTCAGTGCAAATCATCTGAGTAAAGAATGTACTTATTTATGTTGAGCAAATTTGATGAAAGTAGATCTTTTGAACTTGACAATTATAATAGTAGCTCGCGAACCGAAAAAGTGTGAGCACCCCTACTTTATACTGTCGCTCGACTCCTGCCCCCAAACTCAGAACTGTATCTTAAACGCCTTGTGTTGTTGTTTTTTGTAAATAATTTGTGCAAATTGAATTAATATATAGTTTGGAACATAGTTCCATGTTTGTCCCAACACATCCCAGTGCAGCGTACTTCCAGGGCGACACTTCACTTTGACTGACCCCTCAAGGTCACCACCAAAAACATTGTTTGACACCAGAAAGCACGGCCCTTTGGCTGTATTTATGTGGCCTTGTGAGGTCAAAGATCATGTATAAATGAACACTTTAATACTAGTTCTACTCTAAATATGACTTTTATATAGAGAGATAGATACATAGATACATAGATAGAACTTTAATTGAAATTGTTTTTCCAGTTAGCACACAAAACAGACAATAAGAAAAATAAGAAAATAAGAACAAGAACAAAATGTCTATAAAAAGAAAGTGCAAGATGACAAAATCTAAGTCTAAAGATAAAGAACATAGACCAAAAATAAATAAAGACAAAGGATACAAAGATTACATAGAATAGGATGTCATGATACTTTATACTGTCGCTCGACTCCTGCCCCCAAAACTCAGTATCTGTATCTTAAACCCCTTCGGAGGGTTCGACACTTCGACACTTTGACTGAGCCCTCAAGGTCACCACCCACCAGCACGTCACGGCTGTCAAACAAAATCCGAGTTTTTCTTGTTGGCTTCTGCAGTCTGGTCACAAGTACAACACAACCTGCCGTGTGCACACGCCGTCTGGACTTTATTTTGTCTTGGTTCCGGAACATCCGAGTGCTTTCTCCTCTCGCTTTTTTATTTTGTTTTTGCCTCGTTCTTTTTTTTTTTTAAATATATTTCATCGCCTGGGTTGGCCCTCGTGTCTCATGGCTGCCCCGACGGTCCGGCTTCTGCTCTCACTGATCGGTGTTCTGAATGGAGGCTTATGCTACGGCTGTCCGTCCATCTGCCGCTGCACCAAAGACACTTTCCAGTGCAACAGGGAAACTCAGCTGGCCTCCACGGCCGCGAGCACATCCGAGACCACACTGTAAGTAGCCGAGCGTCCGTTTACTGCCGCGTCTGAATGTGAATATTCCCTTCAGAATCTAGGAGAAAACAAAAAAAGGAGCTACTGTGCCTGAAAATAATTGTGTTAATTTTGATTCTTAAACACAGGAAGTTATGGGATCTGCCTATGAAGCAAGTTCCCAGTTATGCCATCAGAGATCTGGTCAACATCACACATATGTAAGTTTTATGTTTGCATTGTGTGGAAATAAGGTTAAGTGAAGTTTTAAGGCCAGGTTACAACTGATGACATTTAAAGCTGCGACAAGACACTTCCATGAGGTTGAGCTACAGCTGTAAATCTTACTTACGTTCAAAAGACATTACTGTTTAAACAAAGATTCTTAGATATTTGAGCCACAACATTTCATATATTAAATAGGAGAAAAAAAACGATTGAATCTAATTTTCTTAAAATCATTAATAAGGTTTATCATTTGATTTGTATTCATTTCATACATGTTTTAAGTTTTACACGTACAACTGCACTATATTAAAAAGATGTGAGCGCCTCAAAAAAAATGTTATATATAGTTGATGAAAAGTCATAATCAATGCATTTTAAAATAAGCTCGAAATCAAATTTCCTGGTCTTAAAATAAATAAATCATTATCTCTTCTTGTTACTGGAATAAAATGACTCAGACATAGCTGGAAACAATTAGGATTAGATTAGGAGTTAGAATTAGAAGCAAGAAATTATTTTCCTAGCACAGTTGTTCAGGATTTTTTGCCTTTTGTAGTAAACGTCTTGAGATAAAGTTGAACTCAAATGTGTTCTGAAAATTTCCTCTCATCTAATATGTGAAGTGAGACTGGAAGGGAACTCCAGTGTCTATGTTCATGACCTCTGACACAAACTGGAGTAAAAGTATAATGATGTTCTATTCTATGTTAATCTCTGTATCCTTTGTCTTTGTTATTTTTCTATGATCTATGTTCTTTATCTTTAGACTTAGATTTTATCATCTTGTTCTTTCTCTTTATTTCTCTTTGTTCTTGTTCTTATTTTATTTGTATTTATTTTTAATGAATAATTGCTGTATTGATTTGGCTAATTGGAAAAAAATAATAATTAATAATTAATAAAGTTCTTCCTAACCTAACCTGAACTCTGGTTGATCAGATCAATATCAAGCCTCAGGAAATAAGTCATAAAAAGCCATCCAGGTTGAAGGTGAAATTATTGTTTTGAATATCATTTCTGTTCTTTTAATTAATACTGTCTGAAAGGTCTCTAAACCTGTAAACAAGTGGAAATTGGTTAAATAAAAACTATATAATTCAGACATTAAAGCAGTCCTCAGTATAAATAAGATTGGGGAACACTGTCTTGGGGTCTTGTTCACGACTGAGGGGAACCCGTGGTGTGAAATGGAAGCGTGGATCTCAGTCGTGATGGAGAGAAAGCGGATGTTTGTCCTTCCTCTCGTGGGTCATAAGCGATCGGCAACATCGAGTCTGAGAATGAGTGAACGTTTGTTACAGCTCGGCGGTGCCGTTCAAGGACGCATCAGGACGTTCTGTTGACTTTGTTTGTCTCCACGTGTCTTTGTTTAGTCCTTTCTCTTTAAACATCTTCACTCTGTCTTCCTGGCCCAGATGCACCCTTGATGTATGTCTGGAGCAATTCCAAATATCACCAGCGTGTGCAGGGGCATGGTTGATGGCGGCGTTTTAACATTTGCCTAATGATTTTTTTTTAACCGAGCATCAATCATCTGCGTCCTATTTCCATCTATTTACTACTTAAAAGAAGTAGATTAAAGTGTCGCTCTATATTTCAGACCACTGACGCTTCTGGGTCTGCTGGTCGATTGTGGTTGATGATTTCTTTATACCCTCCCTCCCCCCCTCCTCCCCATTCAGTGAGATCAGATACAGCAGCAGCCTCATCGAGATCCAGAAGAACGCCATCATCTCCATCCACAGCCTGGTGGATATGTAAGCCTCAAACACAACGAACTGCGCGTTGAAGATAATTTCTTGCATTTGAACAGCCGGCCACTGCATGTGTGGCCGCCCGTTCAAAGCAGCGTGTTTGATCAGGGAATGATGAATGAGTTGTCTGTCGGCAGCCACTGGCGACAATAATAACGACTAAAACCTTTATTTCTCCCTCAGTTCTGTGACCGAGGTAAACAGCCTGAGGAGGATTGAAAAAGGCGCCTTCACTGACCTGCCCAGTCTCCAGTACTTGTGAGTGGAGCTGTTTGCCTCGTGTTGAATTGTAGGATTGTTTGAAGCTAGTTAATAGAGTGCATTTGAGAGAGCTGTTTGTGTAAAACAGGCCCTAGAGCAGAAGTTTTTTGACTCCCCATGGACCACATTTGTGAAGCTTAGGGACCCAGGGTGCAATAAGTTCAACTAATGTGTTGATTTAAGTGTGTCTTAAATTGATCTTGAACCTCCATTGTATCATCAGTATGTCTCTGTTTGTACAAAACTCTCTTTTCATTGAAATATTTACATTAGAAAATGTGCTTAAGCCCCGCCCACTGAAAAACATCTGAAGATAAATTCTCGTTTACCATAACCACACCCACTGCTGTGATTTTTCAAACGCCAAGGTATGTCACCATATATCATCAATCCTGTACGTCTCCACCTCCAAGGGACTCGTTGTATAAACAAAGCGGTGTGAAGCCATTATTAAGTCATAATTGACAAAGATTATAGACAGGGGGAGAACTTTATAAAGTAATAAGTTCAAAACATCATCATGATGAGGGACTTACTGCATCTTGGAGAGGATGACTTTAACATTTGAAACATGTGAGTGAGACAGAAAAGTTGGGGTTTCACATTAGTTGACCTGAAAGGCGCTATATAAATAGAGATTATTATTAATATTATTATTATTAATTACTTTGGGTTCAAAAAGAAATACAAACACACTTAATGTTGAAAAAAAATAATTAGATAGTTGCCTAAATTGCATTAAACAGTAGATCATCATCGATAAATTGTAAATCAGTGAAGAAAAATAGTTAATAATAATAATAGTTTTAGTGAAATAATCACCAATATCACCATGAATTTGTCAAATAAATGTGATCATTTGAGTACAACATATTTATTTAAGTGAGGATATTTAGATAGAAATCTCTTTGCAACAATTTCCTGGAGACTCTTGACAGAAAGTCCAGTGTGCATTTGATCTAATCATCTTTGGTTGCATACATTAGTTACTTTTCACCTCCACTTTTGTTGAAATATTGCTTATTTTCAGGAGCATTATAAACACCGGGATAAGTCACATCCCAGACTTCACGAGTGTCGCCTCCTTGTCCTACATCAACCTGTAAGTCCTTTAAAAAATCCTCCAACGCAAGAAGATCAAAAATGTTTGTCTGGTGTCGACCGTAAACAAGCATTATCTCCATGTGCAGAGTGATGGAGGATAACCCCGGGATCGACAGGATTCCTGCCAACTCTTTCCAGGGAATCAAAACGAAGTCTGTCGGCATGTTAGTAGAAATAAAAACGCTTGTGATTTGTGGTTCTGATAACGAAGCAGAAATCGATTGAAGCTGATTTCTCTCTCTGTCAGATCCCTCGTCAGAACTGGCATCAGGGAAATCGAAGCTCACGCGTTCAACGGGGTGAAACTGAAAAGTTTGTAAGTTTATTCATAGTTGATATGAAATTTTGTTTGTGAATGTGATTCTTTTTTTATTTTTTTTTTATCATAGAAACTGAGTGTACCAGTCAAGAAAAGTTACATCAGACTAAACAAAGATTGTACCTCCTGTTGTTTTCTGACATTGCCCCCTAACTGCTGAGTGCAGATAAGTGCAGAATCCCTGCCTCTTTAAATAAAGTCCCTGCAACTCAATGTCAGCTTGAACTAGCAGGAGAGCTGATAGAACATTATTTTTTTGCAGGTTTTTTGGTCATGCAAATGTCAAGCTGAACACTTCATATGATTTGGATTTAATTCAGCGGCATTGGCTTTTAGGTTGAAACTAACCGGATTATGTTAGTTAGCTTCTTTTCAAATATTCACTAAAGATTGATCGTTTAAATTTAAAATCAAAGAAATGTGATAAATCATACCTAGAACTATATAATACAAACTAATATCTCTGATGTGTCTTGTGTCCTCTGGCAATTTTAACTAAATGAGTAGTTATTTTCTCACCTTTAAGTCAGTGATTAAATATTTATTGAACCCTGAAAAGCTAGTTTGTTGATTGTGTATTCAAATTGATTATTGGTATTTACATTAATCATTGCTTGTGTTTTGAAACAATGCTTGGTCTCAGTTGATAAGAAATTAGGGGAAAAACACTTTTTTAATACTTCATTGCAGACCGGATGTCATTTATTCCAGTCTGTGATTTGTTTTGTTCTCGCCTCTTGGATAATAGATAGTTTATGATGGAGTATAAGCCTTGACCGAAACAGTTCTTACTTTAGAGTAAAGTCTGTCATCTTTAAGGGAAGGTTCTGTATTAAACTCTCCTCGTTGCAAGTAAAGTAGTTGTAATTTTAAACCAAACCGATGCCTTTCTTTGTTTAAGTTCACAAACTTAAGTCAGATTCTTAACTTCTTCTTAAAATATGACCTAATATACAGCATCCAGTCAAGGTATTCAATAAAAACTGGGTCCTTTTCAAAGTGGTTGAGAAAGAAATCACGAGAGCCAGAGCATCAAATCCTAAAGTTTTATATTAAGGAATTTTACATGGAAAAATAAATGTAATCTAATAAGAAAAGTTTGAATTCAGTTATGGAAATAATAAATAAATATATTTCCAAGATTACAGTTAACTTTTTTTTGTAGCCTGCCACTTCATTTTTTAAAGGGTATGTTTAAAATATATATACTGTATATATACGAGTTTAACTTAGATGAGTAAAGAAAGTGATTGGAATGCTTGTAAACCAAAATAATGTCTAATTAGTTGAATCAATAAGATAATCTTTTTTCTTTCACAATTTCAAAGGGAATGTAGACCATAACCAACTGTGCATAAATATATAGAAATTAATAACTGAATTGATTATTAAATATATATAAACTGTTGGTACAAATTGGACATGTTCATCTTCATACTCTTTTTTTTCTATAGATACCTATGTAATGTGGGTTCATCTGTAGTCTTCTAAAGTAGTTTCCTCGCTCAGAATTTTAGCCAAAGAAATGTCACGTACAACCAAATATGAGCTGATGTTGAATCTTCTTTTTCCAGAGTTTTAAAAAAAAATGAATATCTGAGCTTCATTGACGAAGACGCCTTTGGAGAATCCTCGGAGCTTACTTACCTGTAAGTATTCGGTTGTTAATGTTACAGCAGATCTGTTACTTTGTCCATGCCTTTTAAGCAGTCTTTAACCCTCGTGTTATCTCTTGGTCAGGGAGACCCGTAGGCCCGAAAACAAATGACCCAGAGAAAACACAAGGGATACCACAGACGCATTTGTTTTCTGGGCCACCGGGTCACCTTGACCCAAAGATAACACGAGGATTAATCTGTAGAAATCAAGCTCAGTAGTTCTGTGTTTTGAGAATTTTCAAGTTTATTTTGTGATAATAAACGGTACATTTGTTATTGATTTAAATTTTGCAACAATATGGTTTAATTTACCTTAAAACATTTATTAAAGTCCTTCATCAAGTCCTTTTAATTTATATATCTATAAATATATAATTCCCCTACCTTCTTTTTTTTTGTTTCTTTGGTAAAATTGTGCTCAGTTATAGTTGTGATTACATTATGGCTTTAGAAAAAAAAAAAAATGTATGATTTATTTTTTCTTTTATTTATTTATTTATCCCTCTGTTCAACATGAGAATGAACTTGTTTTCCAAATGTATGTGGATTGATTTGTTTTGACAGTTGACTACTCAAATCATATTTATAATACAATATAATTTTTTATCTTCTGTATTTTATCTTTCTTCACTCCTTAATATACAGTATGTTCCTGTGTTATAACTGTGGTATGATAGTAATTTAATGAGCCACGTAGATGAACATAGATAATGTGACACCAATGGAAATGTAACTGCCCACCCATGTTTCAGGAGCACAAGTGTTGAAAGTTGTGCTTTGTAACAAGTGAAAAAGGTGGAGGATCAAACTGTGTTTGTATAACACAAAGTTTATATTTGTTTTATGAAGTGGAGACGATTTGTCTGCGTAAACACCAAAACAAACCTAGCGACAGTGTCTCACAAGGTCTCTGATTACGAGTACCAACGGCTTGAGATTTCCTCTTATCTGACTTATGCAGGGAAATATGTGGTGTTCACGGACACTAGGGGCAAAAACCTCTGCAGGCTCCAGTCGAGCCGTTAAGTCTGAGGTGTGATATCTTAATGTTGAAATTTAAAATCTGCACCTGCCATGAAACCATTAACTTAATTTCAACCCCCCTCTACTGCAGGGATGTCTCCTACACGCCTCTGACCTCGCTGCCCTCCAAAGGACTCAAGAAGCTGCGGATCTTGGTAGCCACGGAGGCTTTCGCTCTCAAGAGACTCCCCTCGGTGGATAATTTCGACGAACTGCGCAAAGCCGAGCTCACCTACCCCAGCCACTGCTGCGCCTTCAATGAGTGGCACAAGAAACACAGGTATCACACCCTTGAGATCTGACAGGAAATTTGATCATCCGAGTCTCAGCTCCACACGACTGCATGTAGCATTCAAATGACTTCGAGTCCATTTTAAGCATCTCACCTTTGATAAAGTATCATGATACAGCGTCTTAACTTTGAAAGGCCACTAGATGGCACTCTCTTCTTTATGATCTACTGATTCAATGGCCTTATTTCCAAACTTGGAGTGCCATCTAATGGCCTTTAAAATGAAACTACACGGCTGTTTCATAAACCCATCCCTAGTAACTCGTATCTTCATAGGTTCAATAGAATACTTTTTAATCCGTAAAAACCCAGCATAAGCAACCAAGACTGAATTGAAAAAAGTCCTGTTTCACATCATTGTCTTTCAAAAAGATAGCACTGTTTGACTTGTGTTCATAGCAAAAGACCTCACACCTTAAAGGGAACCTAATGTGTTGATTTAAGTGTCTCTTAAATTGTTCTAGGACCTCTATTGTACTCATCAGTACGTTTCTTTTTGCACAAAACTCTCATTTAATAAAGATATTTACATTAGAAAATACACTTGAGCCCCGCCCACTTAAAATGCTCTGTTTTGGTTGAGACGAAATCTCGTCCGAGCAACCACGCCCACTCTGCTCTGATTGGTCACAAAAACACGAGTTGCATTCAAGGTCTCACGTAAATTTCAACTCAGCCTGAAAAACTTTACCTTGAAAACGAATAATAAAAATAAGATTTGCTGTTTAATGTACACATTACAAAAGCATCTAAAGGCAGAAGTAACTCACTATGGTCACATAAATATCTATTTTGTTTCACGATTAACACGTAGGTTCTTAACCAATTACTAAATGTTGTTGTAGTCTGTATAAATAAATGCTACAACAAACGATAATACAGATACAATAATATAGTCTGACGTCAGAATAGGATCGCCAAATAAGATTATGGTTTGGCGAGATTTCAGACGGGAGAGAACTTTATTTAGGAATATATAGGAATTTAGGTCCTTTTCGGGGAAGAGTTTTGGGTTTGGAAAGAAGTCAGTGAACACCCTGAAGATGCAATATAATAGTATAATATTCAACAGTATTTCGGGCCAGCGAGAGTGACACAGACATACTGTATACCTCGAAGAACATCCCTTGAAAGCATCAGCCGTCTCTTCCCTCTCTCCATCACCACATGCTCCCAGAGGAAGTGATGCACATCGCCATGTAACACAATTCTTACAGTTGATGACATGCATTTATCATCTTTGACCGCCCGTGACCCCTGAGATCATGCACTACTTTTCTTCGTACTGATGACTGCACACGTGCGGTCGTCTCTTTTCAATGTCCCTTGAAACGCTCTCCCACATTCAATAGACACAAGTGAACACGATGAGACGTCAGTGCCCGAGATCGTTTGTAAGTTCTGTCGCCCACGTTTTAATATCACACTAGCGGCGCAAAACTTTGAGGAGTACTGAATACTTGTGCCTAACTTCTAAATCTTGTTGTTTTTTTTTTGTTTCACTATCAATGTGTGAATCCAAATCAAGTGCTTTTGAAACAGCCAAGTGTAATAATAATAATCCCGACTGAGGGAGTTTGTGTCGTCTACAAACTGATTTTCTTCTTTCTTCCTTCTCCGAAATCCTCCCGTTTCCCGCAGAGAGGTGTGGAAGAACATGACAGAGATTTGTGATTTCATCACTACATTAATGTAAGTCACCTTGCTGTCCTCCCATATCAAACACAGGCAGAAATCTTTTGAATTATCGTCGCCTGACAGAAAACACGTCACATTCTTTGCTGAACGAGCTAAAATGGTGAGACGTTAATTGAATTTGGCGAAAACCATATGTTGGACACAATCCACGTCATACTTTTAGATGTAAATGTGATTAACTTTCCCTATTCAAATAGGGAATAAAGAACTATTCATTTGTCTTCATCTGAATTATTTCTGATTATTTTGATTGTTAATCAATTTTTACACTGAAAACAAAGACTTTCAAATTGATTTATTTATCATGTTCTTGTCCATGAAGTATAATGATCTTGGTAAGATAATTATCCCTCAGGAAATACTATTTCTAGAGCCTTTTAAACAGTAGTTTTAATTTAAACCAAGCAGAAGTTGATTATTATATTGGCATTTCTTTTTTTCTAAAGTTAAAAAAAACATCTTCTTTATCTTCTTTAATTTAACATTCTGGTGGAAAGATTGATAGAGAAGTTGATTGGGTTATTTAATTATGATTATAATACATGTTCAAATATTTTAAAGGGTAAAGATTTTACCTGTCAATGTTTGTCGTAGTCATGCACGTAATATGCAGTAAAAAAAAAAAGAGTTAAATAAAAACATGGAAAAGTTGAGAGAAACTCGAATAAGATCCTGAAGTTAAATTAATAGTCGATAATTTGGTTACTGGAGAGGTTATATACAACAACTACAACTGAGCACAGTTTTAAGTATTTTTACCGTGGAAATATTGATTTATTGTTCCTTTTTTTTTTTTACCTAATTATGGTACTCCTGGAATTCCATAGCTTATCTTAATAAACACATAAGGTAGTGATGTCCTTAAATGAGTTCAACCAAAATTTAACTTTCACTAATTTTCTACTCACCCTCATGTCAAAAATTGTGGGAGAATTCAAGAGTTAAATTTTGGTCCATATGAAGGTATTTGTGTGTGTCTTTTCGGACTAAGGAAAGTGAGCCCCGGTCTTGACTGTCATTTGTACATACATTTCTGCCTGTGACTCTAATAATACACAGATTACTCTCAAGCTTCTCCCTTAGTCAACATAGAGGTGAGTAGAAAATAAATCAAATTGGAATTTTGGGTGAACTAAAACTCTTGCAAGCCACATAAAATGAATGTTTTCACACTTAACGAAAAACATTTGTCTTTCCAGGGAACTCCCCCCAGTTAACGAATTGGATACCTATAGTTACGATTACGCAGGCATTGACTGCTACAACACCGAGCATGTCAAGTGCACGCCCGAGCCTGACAACTTCAACCCGTGTGAAGACCTGCTGAGGGAAACGTCTCTGCGCAGCCTCGCCTGGATCATCGCCGTGTTCGCCGTCGCCGGGAATCTGACCGTGCTGCTGATCCTGCTCCACGGCAAACTCACCATCTCCCGCTTCCTGATGTGTAACCTGGCTGTGGCCGACCTGTGCATGGGTCTCTATCTGTCCATGATCACCTTCATGGACTACTACTCCCGCCACGACTACTACAACCATGCCACCGACTGGCAGAACGGGCCGGGGTGCCGCACCGCCGGCTTCCTGACCGTGTTCTCCAGCGAGTTGTCGGTGTTCACGCTGACCGTGATCAGCCTGGAGCGATGGCACACCATCACGAATGCCTTGCACGTGAACAAAATGCTGCAGATGCCCCACGTGGCGGCGATGATGGCGGTCGGCTGGGGCTTCTCCGTGCTCATCGCTGTGCTCCCTCTGCTGGGCGTCAGCAGCTACAGCAAGGTGAGCATCTGCCTGCCCATGGACGTCAACTCTCTCCCCTCGCAGATCTACGTCATCGGCGTCCTTCTCCTGAACGTGCTGGCGTTCCTGATCGTCTGCTACTGCTACATCAGCATCTACCGGAGCGTCCGCCGGCCGGGGCACTTGTCCTGGCACGGGGACACCAAGATAGCCAAGCGGATGGCGGTCCTCATCTTCACGGACTTCCTCTGCATGGCTCCCATCTCGTTCTTCGCCATCTCTGCCGCCCTCAAGATGCCCCTCATCACCGTGTCCCACTCCAAGTTCCTCCTCATCCTCTTCTATCCCATCAACTCTCTGTGCAACCCCTTCCTGTACACCATCTTCACGCGGAGTTTCCGGAAGGACGCGTTTCAGCTGCTGTTCCGCCACAACAGACTTCAGACCACTGACTCCGGCGTCACAGTTCACCCGTAGCCACCCGTTTGCAATTACACAGCAAACAGAGCCGCTCGCTCAGCTACTTGCCTTCCACATTAAGATGAAGGGATGCTCCCTGAACAACGGGGGCACATGACATACAAGTTAAACTATCAAACTAGTGTTTGAAACCGTATAATACACACAATCTTTGATAGAAGCTATAATACGCGTCGCAAGTAGTTTCTGGCGACCTCTGGCGTCAGAAAAATGTGAACGCAATCACTGCTTTATGCCATTGTCATTTTACTGCATCTATGATACGTCACAAGTAGTTTCTGGCGACCTCTAGCGTCAGAAAAAGGTAAATGCAATCACGGCTTTATGCCATTGTCACTTTACTGCATGTACATTTATTTACAAAAGATATTTTATTGTGTGATTTTTTTTTTAAGTTTCATCTTCCTACTGAGGTGGGGGAAAAAAAAAAGTATCTCATGAAATGTTGTTCATGTGTCTGTTACTATATCATTAAAGAAAACAAAAAAAAAAAGAATTATTGATGATTTTCAGTTGATTGATAAGGTTGAACATTGAAGTCCATATCACTGTTGAATGATGAAATGAAATAAAGTTTTCTTGCACCAGTTTTGTGATGCATATCTTATTTAATAGACCATACACACTGATGTGTACGCACTGGTAACACAAAAAAAATACATCTTTAAATTAATGACAAAATACATCTTTCTTTGCAATGGATCGCAAACCAAACGCGTCATGAAAACTAGCATCAGTTTCTCTGTTGGTTTAAAAATGATCACTTTCACCACTCGGCTTCCCCAACAGCTTTGGAAAACACGTAGTCTCGTCCTCCGTAGCTGATGACTCCATCTTTCAAATGGAACTTCCATCGGTTTTTACTGCGATGAATCTGTAGAAAGCGGAAAAGAGGGAAAAAGTAGCGTCGTTTTTTTTTGTGAATATTCTCAAAACTCTCACCTTGTCGTATTGACAAACGATGACATTCTCGGTGTCGAAAAGATCTGGGATGTCCTGCTCGATGACATCATCCCCCGAGTTCAGTGGATCCTGCGGGTGCGACATCAGGGGTTGGCAAGGTCACGGCGACGACATTCGACCCCCACTTCAACCCTCATCACCTCGTCCTCCTCCCTGCCGAGCTCCTCCGTCGGGTCGCCGTCGCTGCTGGAGATGCTGTTGGCGTCGCTGGGGCTGCTGCCGCCGTCCTCCAGGGCTCTGATGGCCTCCGCGTTGATCATGCCCAGGAAGTCGTTCTCCTCCAGGGGTCCCCCCCCCTCCTTGGCGCCGGAGTCATCGTCGGGGCCGTCCAGCTGGATGATGTCCGAGAGGTCGCTGTAGTTGAAGTCGGGGACCAGCTGAGGAGGCGGATCGAAGGGTTTTAGTCATGATGTATTTAGGAACACACGCAGGGGGTTTTTGATCTCTACGAAACTGGGTCACTCCAGGCCCCCCCGTTGCCGTTTCCACTCAATGAGACCCTCACATGTTAGAGACATATAACCTGTATATTTTACCACCTCAGGTATACACCGCTTTTGATGCGCTTTTTATCCTGACTCTTACGAACTAGATACACTCTGTACGAGATGAAATGGATATTTTTAAGGATTAAAAATAACTATATTCTAATCAGTGTTACGATGGGGGGGGTAGGTTTAGGGCCAATCCCATTAATCTCCTTATTCCTCAAACTCAAAATTTGAGCTCGCTAGAGTAAGCGTAGCATCCTCATTTTTGAGTATTGGTAGCAAGTGGCATCCCAGAATGCCTTGCACATCACGACTGAATGCAATGGTGGTTTAAAACCAGGAAAACAAAGATACAAACATAACTATTTTCTTTGTTAATAGAGCTGTAAATAATTGTCATTTTTATGGTTTACGTACCTCTTCGTAGCTTAACTTTTTGATTTTACGATCTTCAGCCGAGTGCGGACGATCCAGCTCTGAGATCCAAACATGTATTTTTTCCCCTCAGTGGTTAAGTTGTTTTATCAAGATAGTCGACATGCATTTATATAACATTTTAGCAGCACCAACAATGGCTATGACTGGTTTATCACGTTAACATTAATGATCCTAATGGTGTTATGGCGTGATTTCCTCAGGATATTGTAAAAACAGGATCTTTGTCTGAAAGAACAGTCTGAAGTCAGCGATATTAGTGTATTGATGAAAAAAGCAGATAAGAATCTCTGGTACATCAATTCAAAGCGCTTTGGACACTTCTGCAAAGACGAGTCACGCGGATCACTCTCAAGCAGGAGTGATGCTGAGGTTAGTTTCACGGCATGTTCAATACAGTTGAACAAGAACAGCTCGTACCTGCAGCAACATTGTAACTCAAATGTATGTTTATCAAGACGTCATCGAGTGAAGGTCCATGGGAGACACAACTCTGCAAGATTCCCACACCTTGGGTGCGGATACAAACAGAAGTTCCATTCCATGGATGAGCTAATATGTTCAAATAAGTGCTTAGGTGACAATAAGGGCTTTTGTGGGTATCACCAGAGGTTCAGCAAGTGCTTTTGTAGGTACCCCAGAAGTTCTGCTCCAAATGTGGGCATGAAAAAGCTGTACTGGAAAGCTCTAGTCAACGTTATGGAACCTGACGTTGTAGGTGTTAAAGGTCACCAGCTATGGAACCCCCAAGTAGTATGTGCAGTTTTGAAACCTTCACTTTGAGCATTAATTATATGAAGTTTAAAAAGTAACATAGAATATAAGCACAGAATATATACAATTAATATAGAATATAAGCACAGAATATATAAAAGTAATATAGAATATAAGCACAGAATATATAAAAGTAATATAGAATATAAGAACAGAATATATAAAAGTAATATAGAATATAAGAAGAGAATAAAAAAAGTAATATAGAATATAAGCACAGAATATAAAAGTAATATAGGATATAAGCACAGAATATATAAAAGTAATATAGAATATAAGTACAGAATATATAAAAGTAATATAGAATATACGTACAGAATATAGAAAAGTAATATAGAATATAAGCACAGAATATAGAAAAGTAATATAGAATATACGTACAGAATATATAAAAGTAATATAGAATATACATACAGAATATAGAAAAGTAATATAGAATATAAGCACAGAATATAGGCAGTGATCAGGTAAAAATATAAGATATAATATGCAAGTAGTTGTGTCCTAATGAAATGGATGTGTAGTGAAGAAACTGTTATAATAAATTGCGTTCATTTTTTTTAAAGGCCACTAGATGACAGTACAAATTGAATATATTATGCCAGGTTTAATTGAATTACTAGATTAAAAGGCCTGTCTAATAAAGCAGAGAGTGCCATCTAGTGAGTGTATCATTATACAGCGTCTTCACTACAAAGCTGTTTTATGAGGCATTATCAACCCATTACTACTGATAACTAGCTAAGCTAGCAAGAATAGCGCTTCAATTACAATCGATTTAACTTAACTTTTAAAAAAAAATTGCTTTTCCATCCCAGTTAAAAACGTGTTAAATTTGAGTTTAAAAACACCCTGAAATCGGTTAAACTTTGTTTTCCATTCACCCCAAAGTAATTGTTTAATCGTACAGTGTCTTCACCCATCACTAGTAAACAGACTACATTCAACAAATAAATTACGTCAAATTTGTGTTCCTGCTTAGAGCCTTGGCTCCTGCAAGAGTTTGGTTGATGCCATCTTCTGACTGACGTTCAAAATAAGAATGGCGTCTTTGTAGAGGTACAGGAAGTGCCATGTAACAATGCGGGGGGGGGGGGTCAATTATGGTTTTAATGTAATATTTAATGTTGTTTAATATAGTAGAGGGGACATCATTTTTAATGATGAATAAAAGAAAAATGCAAGTTTATACGTTTGCTACGTCTTGGACTCAAAAGTCTGTCTTTATATTGACAATGATTCTTTGTTGATAGAGCTGTAAATAATTGTCATTTTTATGGATTACGTACATCTTCGTAGCTTAACTTTTTGATTTTACGATCTTCAGCCGAGTGCAAACATGTATTTTTTCCTCAGTGGTTAAGTTGTTTTATCAAGATAGAGTCGACATGCGTTTACATTTATATCAGATTTTAGCAGCACCAACAATGGCTATGGCTGGTTTATCACGTTAACAATAATGATCCTAATGGTGTCATGGTGTGATTTCCTCAGGATATTGTAAAAACAGGATCTTTGTCTGAGTGAAGGAAATTTGTCTTCAACGAGAGAAAGAACAGTCTGAAGTCAGCGATATTAGTGTATTGATGAAAAAAGCAGATAAGAATCTCTGGTACATCAATTCAAAGCGCTTCGGACACTTCTGCAAAGACGAGTCACGTGGATCACTCTCAAGCAGGAGTGATGCTGAGGTTTGTTTCACGGCATGTTCAATACAGTTGAACAAGAACAGCTCGTACCTGCAGCAACATTGTAACTCAAATGTATGTTTATCAAGACGTCATCGAGTGAAGGTCCATGGGAGACACAACTCTGCAAGATTCCCACACCTTGGGTGCGGATACAAACAGAAGTTCCATTCCATGGATGAGCTAATATGTTCAAATAAGTGCTTAGGTGACAATAAGGGCTTTTGTGGGTATCACCAGAGGTTCAGCAAGTGCTTTTGTAGGTACCCCAGAAGTTCAGCTCCAAATGTGGGCATGAAAAAGCTGTACGGGAAAGCTCTAGTCAACGTTATGGAACCTGAAGTTGTAGGTGTTAAAGGTCACCAGCTATGGAACCCCCAAGTAGTATGTGCAGTTTTTAAACCTTCACTTTGAGCATTGATTATATGAAGTTTAAAAAGTAACATAGAATATTAGCACAGAATATATAAAAGTAATATGGAATATAAGCACAGAATATATAAAAGTAATATAGAATATAAGCACAGAATATAAAAGTAATATAGAATATAAGAAGAGAATATAAAAGTAATATAGAATATAAAAGCACAGAATATAAAAGTAATATAGGATATAAGCACACAATATATAAAAGTAATATAGAATATAAGAAGAGAATATAAAAGTAATATAGAATATAAGCACAGAATATAAAAGTAAAAGTAATATAGAATATAAGCACAGAATATATAAAAGTAATATAGAATACAAGCACAGAATATATAAAAGTAATATAGAATATAAGCACAGAATATATAAAAGTAATATAGAATATAAGCACAGAATATATAAAAGTAATATAGAATATAAGCACAGAATATATAAAAGTAATATAGAATATAAGAAGAGAATATAAAAGTAATATAGAATATAAGCACAGAATATAAAAGTAAAAGTAATATAGAATATAAGCACAGAATATATAAAAGTAATATAGAATACAAGCACAGAATATATAAAAGTAATATAGAATATAAGCACAGAATATATAAAAGTAATATAGAATATAAGCACAGAATATATAAAAGTAATATAGAATATAAGCACAGAATATATAAAAGTAATATAGAATATAAGCACAGAATATATAAAAGAAATATAGAATATAAGCACAGAATATATAAAAGTAATATAGAATACAAGCACAGAATATATAAAAGTAATATAGAATACAAGCACAGAATATATAAAAGTAATACAGAATATAAGTACAGAATATATAAAAGTAAAAGTAATATAGAATATAAGCACAGAATATATAAAAGTAAAAGTAATATAGAATATAAGCACAGAATATATAAAAGTAAAAGTAATATAGGATATAAGCACAGAATATATAAAAGTAATATAGAATATATAAAAGTAATATAGAATATATAAAAGTAATATAGAATATAAGCACAGAATATAAAAGTAAAAGTAATATAAAAGTAAAAGTAATATAGGATATATGCACAATATATTGATGAAAAAAGCAGATAAGAATCTCTGGTACATCAATTCAAAGCGCTTCGGACACTTCTGCAAAGACGAGTCACGCGGATCACTCTCAAGCAGGAGTGATGCTGAGGTTTGTTTCACGGCATGTTCAATACAGTTGAACAAGAACAGCTCGTACCTGCAGCAACATTGTAACTCAAATGTATGTTTATCAAGACGTCATCGAGTGAAGGTCCATGGGAGACACAACTCTGCAAGATTCCCACACCTTGGGTGCGGATACAAACAGAAGTTCCATTCCATGGATGAGCTAATATGTTCAAATAAGTGCTTAGGTGACAATAAGGGCTTTTGTGGGTATCACCAGAGGTTCAGCAAGTGCTTTTGTAGGTACCCCAGAAGTTCAGCTCCAAATGTGGGCATGAAAAAGCTGTACTGGAAAGCTCTAGTCAACGTTATGGAACCTGAAGTTGTAGGTGTTAAAGGTCACCAGCTATGGAACCCCCAAGTAGTATGTGCAGTTTTTAAACCTTCACTTTGAGCATTGATTATATGAAGTTTAAAAAGTAACATAGAATATTAGCACAGAATATATAAAAGTAATATGGAATATAAGCACAGAATATATAAAAGTAATATAGAATATAAGCACAGAATATAAAAGTAATATAGAATATAAGAAGAGAATATAAAAGTAATATAGAATATAAAAGCACAGAATATAAAAGTAATATAGGATATAAGCACACAATATATAAAAGTAATATAGAATATAAGCACAGAATATAAAAGTAATATAGAATATAAGAAGAGAATATAAAAGTAATATAGAATATAAGCACAGAATATAAAAGTAAAAGTAATATAGAATATAAGCACAGAATATATAAAAGTAATATAGAATACAAGCACAGAATATATAAAAGTAATATAGAATATAAGCACAGAATATATAAAAGTAATATAGAATATAAGCACAGAATATATAAAAGTAATATAGAATATAAGCACAGAATATATAAAAGTAATATAGAATATAAGCACAGAATATATAAAAGAAATATAGAATATAAGCACAGAATATATAAAAGTAATATAGAATACAAGCACAGAATATATAAAAGTAATATAGAATACAAGCACAGAATATATAAAAGTAATATAGAATATAAGTACAGAATATATAAAAGTAAAAGTAATATAGAATATAAGCACAGAATATATAAAAGTAAAAGTAATATAGAATATAAGCACAGAATATATAAAAGTAATATAGAATATATAAAAGTAATATAGAATATATAAAAGTAATATAGAATATATAAAAGTAATATAGAATATAAGCACAGAATATAAAAGTAAAAGTAATATAAAAGTAAAAGTAATATAGGATATATGAACAATATATTGATGAAAAAAGCAGATTACAAGAATCTCTGGTAGATCAATTCAAAGCGCTTCGGACACTTCTGCAAAGACGAGTCACGCGGATCACTCTCAAGCAGGAGTGATGCTGAGGTTTGTTTCATGGCATGTTCAATACAGTTGAACAAGAACAGCTCGTACCTGCAGCAACATTGTAACTCAAATGTATGTTTATCAAGACGTCATCGAGTGAAGGTCCATGGGAGACACAACTCTGCAAGATTCCCACACCTTGGGTGCGGATACAAACAGAAGTTCCATTCCATGGATGAGCTAATATGTTCAAATAAGTGCTTAGGTGACAATAAGGGCTTTTGTGGGTATCACCAGAGGTTCAGCAAGTGCTTTTGTAGGTACCCCAGAAGTTCAGCTCCAAATGTGGGCATGAAAAAGCTGTACTGGAAAGCTCTAGTCAACGTTATGGAACCTGACGTTGTAGGTGTTAAAGGTCACCAGCTATGGAACCCCCAAGTAGTATGTGCAGTTTTTAAACCTTCACTTTGAGCATTGATTATATGAAGTTTAAAAAGTAACATAGAATATAAGCACAGAATATATAAAAGTAATATGGAATATAAGCACAGAATATATAAAAGTAAAAGTAATATAGAATATAAGAAGAGAATATAAAAGTAAAAGTAATATAGAATATAAGCACAGAATATAAAAGTAAAAGTAATATAGAATTGAAATATAGAAAATAAATTGAATATATTATGCCAGGTTTTATTGATTTACTAGATTAATAGGCCAGTCTTATAAAGCAGAGAGTGCCATCTAGTGAGTGTATCATGATACAGCGTCTTCACTACAAAGCTGTTTTATGAGGCATTATCAACCCATTACTACTAATAAGAAGTAGCTAAGCTAGCAAGAATAGCGCTTCAATTACGATCGATTTAACTTGCTCCCCTTGACACAAAAAGTCCCAGTTAAAAACGTGTTAAATGAGATTAAAAACACCCTGAAATCAGTGGAACTTTGTTTTCCATTCACCCCAAAGTTATTGCATCATCGTACAGTGTCTTCACCCATCACTAGTAAACAGACTACATTCAACTAATAAATTACGTCAAATTTGTGTTCCTGCTTAAAGCCTTGGCTCCTGCAAGAGTTTGGCTGATGCCATCTTCTGACTGAGGTTCAAATAAGAATGGCGTCTTTGTAGAGGTACAGGAAGTGCCAAGAAACAATGCGGGGGGGGGGGGTCAATTATGGTTTTAATGTAATATTTAATGTTTTTTAATATAGTAGAGGACATCATTTTTAATGATGAATAAAAGAAAAATGCAAGGTATACGTTTGCTACGTCTTGGACTCAAGAGTCTGTCTTTATATTGACAGTGACTCGGAAACAAAAACAGTATCTGGTTGGTTTTGATCCGGGCTTTCATTGTCATGGAGCTACAATAAAGTCCGCCTTCTAAAGTGCTTCTGTGAGGCAGGTGTAAGTGCAACGAGTCTTAAATTACCCCGAGGATGTCTTCGGGCTCGGTGCAGTCCTTGGCCCGGGCAGCCTTCTCCCGCTCCACCTCGATCACCTCGTTGAGGAGCTCGTCGATGTTCTTGAACTGCTCCATGGAATCCTCCTCGCTGCCGACCTGAAAGTCCAACGTTGGACTGCAGGCAGCGGGCGTCACAGTCGGGTTCACCGGTTCCGGAACCCCTGTCTGGTCGTCGAGCACGACGACTGCTGGTTCTGTACTCGGCTCTGATGGAGGTGGCCGACCGTCCTCCTGCAAGACCGGCTGAGGCGGACTAGTCTCTGGGATCTGGGCTACGTCGACCTCGGCCTGTGGCGGGACCGTCGCTGCCGGGACCTCCTGCGGTCGAGACTGTCGGACCGGCTTAGACGCGGGAGCCCCTTTGGGTTCCGATGGTTTTGCCGCGTTCAAGGAACGAGGCCCCGTCAATGCTTGGGTGACCAGAACGGGAACGTTGACTTTATACAGTTGGCCTGAACACAGAAGAGGTTCCCGGGTGAGAATTTTAGTGAAATAGTTTGAAGGAACATCTTCATTCAGTACCGGAGGCCGTTTGCAGCGTGACCCCGGCTGGTATCTGCACCGGACAAGACAGTCCAGCGGGGAGAGAGAACGTAGCGATGGTCCTCTGGTTGTTCTGCAGATCATCAGCAACACAAACATTATTTATCAATTATTTTCTTTCTTGAAGCACATTTCTACCTGCAGCAAATGCATCTGATGAGGCCTCCTGGAACAGATGTGTATTGCATCATGATACAGTGTCCATCTTGAAAAGGCCACTAGAGGGCACTCTCTGATTTGACTCGAATCTACTAGTTCAATGAAACCAGTGCTGTGTCTCATATCGCATACTTCTCTTAGTATACTAGAAGTTAGTATGCATCAGGATAGTGTACATACTAACGAGTACGCAAATTCTCCACAGATAGTATGTCTCAAATCAAACACTGCTGCTACACACTAACAGGAAATGACGCGACAGCTTCTTCTTATACTACTATTTAATGATGGTTGCAACCAGCTGTTGGAACACTATCGCCGACACCTGCTGGCAGAACGTTTTGCAAGTTTGGAAGAAGAAATAAAGAAAGAATATGAGAAACTAAATATTCGCGAGATAATTACGCTGGTATCAGCACCGTAGACGTGTCATCCTCCTACTGTTGGCTGAAAAATACACCTGTAATATATATGCATTTATATATGACGTAACTTCTGTTTACAACGTCACAAAGATGGCAGCCGTTTAGGGTAGATAGTGTCCATCGAATCATACTCAGTTTTGTGGGAAGTTTTAGTACGCTAATTTAGTGTGCATGGCGCAATACATTTCGCATACTAAGAATTGAGACGCACTTACGCACTAAAAATACTAGCTTTGAGTATGCAAGTATGCAATTTGAGACACTGCAACTGTATCATAAAACCTCAGCTGTTTCATGAGGCCTCATCTACCCACAACCCAGCTAAAATATATTTTAATTTTGTGAGTTATAGAAGGTCAAAAAACTCAAAACTAGTGCACTTGCCTTCACTTGGTAGTTGAGGTGTTGACCAGGTGGGATCACAACCGACGCTGTGAACATAAACGCTCGTCATATCGTCGTACAGCGATGACGGTCAAGCCCCGGAAGCACTCACCGTTCCCGGTGACCATGTTTCCAGAGAATTCCCGGTCGGCCTGCCGGTACCCGACCGGGAGCTGCAGCACAAAGTTGGAGGAGTTGATGTTCTTCTGGAAGCCCTCCATGGCTTTAGACTGCATCATCTTGGTTTCCCAGAGCTGCAGGAGGAGACGCACAACGGTCGGCCATGTTCTCTCTCTCTCGCGGTTTTTCGATGACCTCGGGCGGGAAACTCACATGTTTCAGGTCGTCCAACACGCGATCCTCCAGACCTTCGTCCACGAACAGCAGCCTCGTGCTCTCGATCACATCGTCGATGATGGAGAGGTAGAGTTTGGCCTGTGGAGAGAGACTCAAGCCATCATTGTTATTTTAAAAATTCACTTTTTTCCTTCTTTTCTTTTCACGTTTTCTCGACTCTTTTGACAAGAACACTTTTATTTCAACGCGCTCTCACCACTGGACCCTTGTTGGACATCATGGTCGACCAGTTGAACATCCATGGGCTGCATGTGAGTGTGTGTGTGGAGGAACCTGACGCACACACACAGGTGATCGTCATCAGCCTCCACAGAGAGACATAATTGGTGGAAATCAAGCTGCAGCACAGACGTGACTTCCTGTGTTGTTCTACATTCAGCCTGTTCCTAAAAACTATCATTTTGTTTGTTAGAATCTAAAAAAAAAAACTATCCATCCATCCATCATCAGTCCATGCATCCATCCATCAGTCAATCCATCAATCAATTCATCATCCATCCATCCAATCAACTATCATTCCATCCGTCCATTAATCCATCCATCCATCAGTCAATCCATCCATCCATCCATCCATCCATCAGTCAATCCATCCATCCATCCATCCATCCATCCATCCATCATCAGTCAATCCATCCATCCATCAGTCAGTCAATCCATCAGTCAATTCATCATCCATCCATCCATTCAACCATCATTCCATCCATCTGTCCATTAATCCATCCATCAATCAGTCAATCCATCATCCATCCATCTATCCATTCATCTATATGTCCATCCATCATCAGTCCATCCATCCATCCATGGCTCCAACCCTCCTTCTATAAATCCATCAGCTGTCAGTCCATCCATCCATCCCTCCAACCTTTAAACCTTCCATTCAACTATCCATCTATCATCATTCTATCCATCCATTGAGCGTTCCACCCATCCAACCATCTATCTACCTACTTACTTGGTGTCGGACATCATGCCTGGCTGGAGTGTTGAAGCTGCATCGATGTGTAAAATTGTTCTTGTCGTCTGCTGTTGTGCGTCTTCTTCAAGGATTGATGCTCTAACTATTTTAGTCCTGATGATTTCTTTATTTATCTGTAGATACAAGTATTTGGAGATAAAAATTTCTGCTCCGGGGCACCGTAAATAAGAGTTCTGTTATTTCATTTTAGATGATTCTGATGATATTGATAGAACCAATACATAAAATAATTTATTTTGAAGGCCACTAGATTTCACTCTAAGTGTGAAAATGATGTCAGGTTTTATTGAATTAATGAATTAGAGCTAAATATTATAAAGCAGAGAGTGCCATCTAGTGGCCTATCAAAATGAAGACACTGTATCAAGATAGAGGAGAAACAAACTACTTCATTTACTCCAACCCTAACCATACCATACACATTAATTGTAAAGGTTCTGGTGCACTATAGTGCAAAGTTCTGTGGAGCAAGACACATTTTTACTGCCTTGCTATTTTTACAACCTCGCACAGCAAGTCTTCTTTTTTGTAGGCCTCTTCTGCGTAATTACCTCCTCTTAGTTAGCATCCTCGCTGTTCCCAAGCGAGTGTTTGATCGTGAAAATGTGTTATCATGCTGTTCTATGAGATTACATAAAGAATGTCTGTTCGTAAACGTACACGGGAGAACGGACTGTTTACCAGAGTTGTAAACAACATGAAGATTATTAGACTCCAGGATGTTAGAAACAACTTTTTAAGTTGTATCACCATTATATACTTTAACTAAATATGTATACACAAGTTCAAATGTCAACGTTATTGACCGGTCTGACTGACCTTGACTTATGAAATGTTCTTGGAGAATCGATAATCTTATTATTTTGCTACGAGAACACAGCATTTTCACATTTCTACACTTAGATATTCTGATGAATGACTCATAGTGACTTTTTGTTCCACTTCCGTACTAATAGTGACAGAGGTTTATTTATCTTTTCAACCTCGGTGCAGAACAAAGACTCTCCCATCAAGTATAAAATGTTTATTCATGTACACAATATCCAGCTGCAGCCAGGTACCATACACGTTTAAGATCATCATCCATTTCTATCGTTGATTTGCAAAGTAAAAAAAAGAAAATCCATCATTTCCCCATTATTTCCATACGGGAAAGCAGCACTTGAGTATATTTTAATATTAAAAAATATTGTATTTTTTGATAATCGGCGGTTACACAATTAATGACAACTGTATGACAGTAAATGTTGATCTCATGCATTCAATTTAAATAACAGCGTGTGTTTTAATTCACTTAAATATATTTGACAATGACTGTGATTTAAAATTAAATGTATCATTAAGATGGATATTCTAAAAAAAAAAAAAAAGCCTCATTATGTTTTTAAATTTTTTTAAAGAATATGTTTGAGCTGCTAAATGTCCAATAGTAAAATATTTGTTTAGGACATTTTTCAAGCAGCTATTTTGGCATCATCATCATCATCATCATCATCATCATCATCGTCGTCGCCATCTTGAGGCCAGTGCAGGTCGAGTCACAAGCAAAGATCAGAAGTGTAAAAATCAAACTCTATAAAGTGCTAGTCAACAACGGCTATGTTAAGATTCAATATTCAGTCAAAAATATGTTCGTTATCATGTTATCAGATGAATTTAACACCAACAATAGAAAGTCCCTCAACACCCGTTTTATTTGTTTTGTTTTGTTTGTTTTTCCGTGTACAAGATGGTGGGTCAGAGGTTCTTCCACCATCACTGCGTCATGCAGGTCGACTGCCTCTCCGACTCTGTGTCGATCAGCTTCTTCTCCACCTCCACCTGAAAAATAAAAATACAAAAATAAATAAAATGATGATGCTTTTTCGTTATATTAACCCTCGAAAAGAATAATGAAAAACATCATTTTCGCATCAACTTAAGCCTTTATCTTCCTCATCCCTTTACACCCTCTCACAACGGTCATAAAAACTGAAATTGAATTGCCACCTCATCGACTTTCTTTTGGTTTGACGGCCCCTTAAAATGTAATGGCCCGCCACTGCTCAACTACCACATTCTATTCAATCTCCGGGACATAAACAACAACTTCTTATACGACATGCTTCGGTGGGATGAAATACAAACATGTTTGACATGAAGCCTCGTATCTCCTTCGCCGCCATCGGCGCCCCCTGACAAGCGAACGCAGCCGAGCATCCGTCAGTCATCCGGTGAGATTGAAAAAAATAGGACTGACATAAGACATGTGTATACGGCAACCTAAGGGACCGAACGTGTGAGCCGAATGTGTAGGCGTCACTCAAAACTACGCTACAGTTCTTCAACAACAGGAATCGTGACAGATGAAGGCAGTTATCAAGAACTCCCCCCCCCCCAAAAAAAAGTTTAAAATGGACTTTCTTGACCTATTTAGGACTGGTTTGAAATGAGCCAACTTTCTGAAGGTGATACGGAACTTAAAAAAAAGAAGAAATACCGTATTTTCCAGACTATAAGTCGCAGTTTTTTTCATAGTTTGGCCGGGGGTGTGACTTATACTCTGGAGTGACTTATGTGTGAAATTATTAACACATTATTACCGGTATATCAATTAACATGTTGTTTTCACATAAACCGCAAGAGGGCGCTCTAGTTCTGTGTTGATCATTTCGACGTAGAAGAGGAGTTCTACCTCCAGAGTTGTTTAAAAGTGACACCGAGGATTAGGCTTTCATTGGATTTTAGTTATTTGGAGTTACACGGATGGTTTGGTAAACTACTAAGCATGTTATTTATGCTATAGTTATCTGAACAACTCTTAATATGTTCTGTTAACATAGTAGGCACGTTCTCAGTTGTGTCTTGTAACGTAAGCATATCGTACAATTATTCAGCCTGTTGTTGCCTCTATACTATTTTTATTTTAAATTGCCTTTCAAGATGACATGTCTGTTCTTGGTGTTGGATTTTATCAAATAAATTTCCCCTAAAAATGCGACTTATACTCCAGTGCGACTTATATATATATATATATGTGTTTTTTCCTTATTATTATGCATTTTATGGCTGGTGCGACTTGTACTCCAGTGCGACTTATATATATATACTGTATATATATGTTTTTTCATTCTTTATTATGCATTTTATGGCTGGTGCGACTTGTACTCCGGAGCGACTTATAGTCCGGAAAATACGGTAAAACACTTTAATAGATCAACCGTCATTTGACTGTGGTTACAAAATATGTTCTAATATTACATTCAACATGTTTTAGATTTTTTGTCAGCTTGCACTTTGTTCTTTTTATTGCACTTTGTTCTTGTCCTTGTTCTTATGAAACTATTGTCTGTGTTGCTGTGAGCTGGAAAAAACAATTTCCCGAAGGCGATATCCAGAGGTATTTATAAAGTTTATCCATCCATCCATCCATCCATCCACCCATTCATTCATCCATTCATCCATCCATCCATCCAACCATCCATCCATCCATCCATCTATTCATCCATCGTTCCATTCATCCATCTAATTCCTGCTCATTGTGTTTTTGCTGTATATGAAGAGGTAAGTGGGGGTAAACAAAAAAAAAAAGTAGTACCTGACAATGGTATCGTGTCCAACTGGTCACGTGCTTCTGTGGCTGGATGTCGCTCACCGTTCCAAGTGACTTGACTCTGGTCTGCGAGACCACCGCCCCCATGATTTCACACTCCATGGTGACAAAAGGGTACCAGTCGTTTGGGATTTCCTGATCTGATCCCAGCTCCAGCTTACAGGAGAAGGAATGTGGATGATCCACCGCTGCCGGGGGGGAAAAAGAACAAACGCCATTTGTGTCACGAAGAGCAAGAAAAACAGTTTTTTCGATTCTTTACCTGTGTTTTTGGCCGGGAGTCTGTCGATCCTCCACACGACCGCCGAGAAGACGTTCTCGTACTTGACCGTGCCGATGGAGACCTGCATCACGGGCTGGGAATCCGCGGCACTGACGGAGCCCAGGCAGGCGTTCCTGTTCATGCGAGACTTCAGGGACCTCTGCCGCAGCAGGGCCACGGTCTGGGTCACTTTGACCCAGTCGCCGGGCACCGGCACCTGGACCACCACGTTCTCGCAGAGCGGGTGCGAGTCCGACGACGACCGCGCGGCGGAGAGGAAGGCCGGCGACATGTTCAGGAAGGCCTGCAGCTCCACGTAGGCTCCCTGGACCGTGACGACGGCTTTGATGGTTATGGGGATATCCGTGCGCCCCAAAAACATAGTCTTGTACCGGAGCAGCTCGACCCGACACGAATCCGGAGGATAGAACTTGAGCAGCCGACATCTCTCGTACTCCGTGTCGAGGATGCATTTGTGCAAATGGTGGTCGGTTATCTCCATCCAGACTTCGTCCTCCTCGGAACCGTAGTTGGAGTTGGACCGCAGCAGCCCGAGTTCGTTCAGAGCCAGGAAACACTCGCCCAGTCCGTTCAGGAACGCCAAACAGTGGATTTGAGTGAAGGCCGTTCGCTCCAGGACCTCCCCGAACTTATCCAGTTGCACCCACATGTGGTCGGTGATCTGCAGCGACAGCTCCTGCTCCTCGTGGGTCCGCCTGGACTGGTGCGGGATGCTCAGTTTGAAGATCTCTTCTTCTATGGAGGCCACCAGGTCCTCCATGTCGCCGTGCACCGTGGAGCCGAACTTCAGCAGCTGCTCCACCTCCGACTCGTGGCTCACCTCCAGCTTGGGGTGGTACCTCTTCTTCTCCGTGTAGGAGAACTGCTCGATCTTGAGCGTGAGGACCTTGCGGGGCTCGCTGTAGCTCTCCACCTTGAGCTCGGAGAGCCGGCACTGAGGGAAGAGCTGGAACTCCTTGAAGGGCTTCTCCAGGCCCTTCTCGTAGAACATCTGCAGCACCCCTCCCGGCCGGAGGCGGAGGAAGATCGGGCCCCACTGTCGCGATGACATGCGGTTCTTCTTCTCGGGGATCCTGAGCAGCACGGGCCAGCCGTCCCTCTTCTGGCTTCGAAACAACCCCCGGGGTACGTACGGGGACGGGGTGTCGTTCAGCACCTCGCTTTTGCAACTCAGCCTCCGGTCCATTTGCACCTCTTCGGGGCGCGTCTCCGACTGGAGACCTTCCAGTTTGTTGCACACGTAGGAGAAGGTGTTCTGGAATTGATCGCGCGGGGGTTCACCCCCATCTTTGGTCCGGATGAAGAAACGGGGAACGCTTCTGTCGGATTCCGAATCCGACGAGGAGCTGTCGTCGTCGACGTCGTTGTGTTCGGAGCGATCCCAGAACGGGTTGACGTGTCCCGAGTTACCCTGGAATGAAGGGAACGCTTTTGGTCCATCTACTGCTTGGTTTAAGGCTTCGGGTGCCGAGGAGGAGCTGGATGTGCTGGAGAAACTCTGGAACAAGTCACTCTTTTCCCAGGAGTGGAATGGAGAGCCGCTGTTCGGAACCGCTTTCGCAGGAGTGGCGAAGGGCGTCGAATAACTCCCGCTCACGCTCGAGTGGCTTCGAGAGGAATCGGGGGAATTGTGGAAGCTCCACGAAGTGTCCCTGATCGGCGGAGGTGCTAATTTCAGGCCATTAGGACGAGGCACTGATGATTTAACGGACCCCGGTGATTGTAGGGCCTTCTGAGGTGAGGGGAGCGGTGTCGTGCCGCCGTCGTCTTCAAACGTGACCCAGTTGGAGTGATTGGTGGAACACATGGCTGAGGGGGAGCTGGCGAGGAGATCAAAACAACCGTTCCTTTGTTGCGTTAAATGTGCCCCAATTCAGAGGCCGTCCCTGCGTACAAACAAAAAAAAAAAAGGAAGGAGTCACACAGTGGATTTGGAAACTGTCAAAACATTCGGTGGGATACAGCGTCCCCTTGTGGTGAAGCAGCGTAAGTACCAAATACATTTAAAAAAAGGATGAAGGAAGATGCAAAAGGGAAACACATTCTAGCCACAAGCTCACAATTTCAACATCCATCTTCTACTGATGATGCAGCCGCAGCAAAGAGGTCTAGACTTTGCTTCCTTAAGGGCTTCCTACAGAGGTATTCCTACACCAACTGGGCGACATGGTCTCGCCAGTGTCCTGCCCCGGGCCTCTTCCCACTAGTGTAGGTAGGCGTGAGTAGTGGGTTCTCTCTCCATGTGGAGCAGCAACTCTTTTAGTCTCTGTCTCCCGAATGACTGAGCTTCTACTAGAGTGAATATGTTGTCGTTTTTGTGACAAGAAACAAAGGTAGTATTTCATTATGCTTTTCCTCGGGCTTACCATCTTGTAAACTTTATTAAACTGAAGTTTATAAATGAAAATAAGCATGATAGTAAACACGGATTGAATTTATTGTGCTTCTAGGCAAAGATGAAATATTTACGAACCAAAAAGGAACTTGGCAAAGGAGGAATACATCAATAAGACGCCAACATAATTCATCTTTAACGAATACATGCCGGGTTCATTTGAAGTTAAAAAATCAATAAGAAGCATTTTCTGAATAAGTACAGCTGTTGGATCTAATGAAATTATTTCAACTGGTGCAGTTCATTTTGAGACTTATGAGCAGGAGGTGCTTTGACAAATGGACATTCAGAGAACTTGTCAAGGGTCTCGTACGGTTAATACACACAAGAGCATCTGGAAATGGTCTAGTTGTTTTTATTAATAATATTATTGGGTATCGTTAACCCTTGTGTTGTCTCTGGTTCGGGATGAACGACCTCACCTTGACCCAGAGACAACACAAGGTATTACACAAACACATTTGTTTTCAGGCCTCCGGGTCATCTTGACCCAGAGACAACACAAGATATTACACAAAAACATTTGTTTTCGGGCCTTCGGGTCATCTTGACCCAGAGACAACACAAGGTATTACACAAAAACATTTGTTTTCGGGCCTTCGGGTCATCTTTACCTAGAGACAACACAAGGTATTACACAAACACATTTGTTTTCAGGCCTCCGGGTCACCTTGACCCTGAGATTACACAAGGGTTAAAGTTTCATGTTTGATTGAAAAAGGGAGAATGTTTGTTGTCAGAACAACAGATTAACAACCTCAAAACAAACAGGAAGTACACAGCTTTTCAAGGTAAACCAAAAAACACAATTATCAAGTTAAAGTGAATGAAAACATGACCCTGGTCAAACGCTTTCCAAATCCTTCGCCTTTTCTTTTCATCAGTCCAAACCCACTTTCAAATGCCCGACTACAAACGCACAACTACAGCATCCCTTTTATCCTCGCGGCTCCGACTCGCATCTTTATCAATGTGAGGATTTGTCATATCTTCAGACAAGTTCTGGATCAGACTCTGATGAGAGAGGGTTTACAAGAGTAAACAGACATCCTCGGCAGCTCCTCCCTCCTTCTCCATCTCATGGAATTCATCAACTCCGGTTCAGAGAGATTAGCTGTGATGGGGATGAATCCTCCTCGGAGCCAGTGATGGACTCCTCCGCCCCAATTTCAATCAGTGGAAAAAAAAACAAAAAAAAACGAGTGACTGTTGAATCTACAGGGGACAAAAGAATACATTCCACTCCACTCTCGTGGGACTAGCGGCTTTGCACACAGGAAATACCAGGGTGTTCAGTGTAGACACAGCTTCAGTTAATATTATTCTGTCATTGTGACTGCATCAAATATCGTGCAGACACACTCAAACCCAAAGCTTGGGTGGATTTCACTTCACCAATATATAGTTTTTTAAATTTGTTTGTTCTATTTGATTAAATTGTTCTATTTTTATCTTTTGATTTATGCTAATATCAGCGTTAATAACGGAGAATAGCATAAAACCCTTGAGGGTAAATAATTGAATTTTCATTTAAGTATTTTCGCATTTAAAGACATTAACTGTTAAACGTGTATTGTTAATAAGAATCCCTTATTAGTCCCGCGAGGGGAAATTCAACCATTCACACATACTTAATAATAACACATAATATATACTCTATCAGTATTTCATTCAATATGCGTTTTCCTTGTATACCATTTGAGTCAAAGAATTATTAATCGGCCAAATTCACAGTTTTTATTTGTTCAGGCTTTTCCTTGATTTTCTGGAACTCCTGTTGTGTTATTAGTTTTATCTTGATCTTAAAAGTCTTTTAAAAGTATATACTTTATTGAATATTGTTTTGATTGTTTAAGCGCTTTCTGACCCTGGTCTGGAAAAGCGCTATATAAATAAAAATGAATTACTTACTTACTTACTTACAGTAACATCCCTACTTAAGTCCTCCGAACACAAGGGGGCAGTAGTCAGCAGCATCGGATGTGCACATATGGGGATAATAGAAGAGAAAAATGTTCTTGTTGACCAGATTTTGGCTTATTTAACATACAGTAAGGCCTTGAGAATTTGTATTTTTTATTTTTGAAAAGGGTTCAAAAACTTAACCATCTCACTGGCAGCCTTGGATTATAAAGTTTATCCCAAGCTGGAAATCCCATTAAGAGTTTCAAATTCAAAGGAAAAATTGTTGATTTATTTGCTTTCGGCGTTTAATTTAAGAAGAAAGCGTGACACAAATGTTGCACTTCATGCTCAAGAATTTCATTCACTAATTACACTTGGAATTACACGCGAGTAGAACCATTTGGGTCGAATTAAACTGAATCATTACTACGCGCCACGGGTCTTATACGACCTGCTGTGTGGCACCATGCAGGTCTTTAAACAAGCACTTCAGCAGCTCCTGCAGCTTTAAGAAGATGAGATTAATAACGGATTTTATTTCCATTTATACTGTTTTTTTGGTAGGAAAAGATTCAAAAGAAACTTCAAATAAACAATAGGTTATGATAAGAAAGTCATTGAATAAATCTAGAAATTCAAAAGATTTTCAAACTGTACTTATTAGCGGAAACAATATGGAAGATAATTCAGTTTTAAGTTGCTAAGCGGGAACATTTTTTGGAAAATTTCTTAGGAAATTACAGAATAATTGGTGCTTTATAGAAGAAACAAATACACTTTCAATTCTTAAAAAATAATTGATTTGGGGTTGGGTTACATAATATCGATACCGCAATTGTTAGCGACAAAATGTAAAATTAAAAAGATTCAATTTGTTATTTAAAATCAACATATCTATTATTATATTCACTGCGTTTGTTCATTTTTGTGTTATAATTAAACTTCTGGCCGATAGATGGCAGCAGTCAATACATCCTACACAGCTAAAGGAACAATAAAATATTGCAAGATCCCGGACTAAGGACGAGAGCATACAATCGACTCCACCAGCTTGTTTTTAAATATTTTGGTTGGACAACAAATGCAGTTACGACTTTGTCAAGAGTCATGTGGTCTGTAACTTCTGCAACACTAGAGTCATGTACTTGGACAGTACTAAAAATACATAGTTAGTACAGCATCGCAATATAACGCACTATATCGTATCATTGCCCCTGTATTGTGATATATATCATAATGCTTAATTCTTACCAATACACACCCATATTATATAGATTAATCTGTGCAGTCTCAGTAAAATATAGCCAAAAATGTCTTGGTAAGCCTTTGGATAAAGGCAAAGAAAAAAAGAAAGAAAGAAAAACAAGGAACCTAGAGCTGAAATGAACTCTACAACCTTCTTCTGACCAATCAAAACAGGAAATTAAAAACATGCGATGTCTCCAATCGGAAGACATAAATTCCTGTTTTGATTTATGGAAAAATGTGTCCGAATATCCTCACGAGAAAGAATAAATATTGTGTATTTATTTGTGTTTGTAGTTCAATTCACTGACCACAGAAACAAGCCACTGTGTAGTTGACTGGGTCACTGACCCATTTACAGCTCATTGATCAATCGGAACAAATGAGACACACAAAAAATAAATTGGACTTTTTAATTTGAACGCTAGATTTGACAGATTGAATGAACCTCTCTCAAATTTAAGTTAGGTTACACTGCATTTTTGTACTCACTTTAAAACTCTGCTTTATGTATCCAGATATGTGTGAATGCTAAGTAATGAAAAAAAACATTTGGTTCTTGTCTCTGCATTGTTTATTACTGTAGAGGAGCCCAGACCAAAATAAAATTGGTTAATATTTAATGATAATATACCTTTAATAAAAAAAACAACCCGCTAAAATATCATGTCATGTCACAACATTTAATTGGAAGTGGGTTTTATTGAGGGGGTTGGTTTCAAATGTAATGTAAAGTGAAGATATTTTCTAGTGCTTGGATTAAATGCTGAGGTTAACACATCATAACAATGTGTATATTTTAACAATTTGTGTGTAAATTCTGTAAAATTGAAAATAAATTATTACCCTACAAATTGAGAGCATAGTAAGTAAGTAAGTAAGTAAGTAATTTTTATTTGTATAGCGCTTTTCCAGACCAGGGTCACAAAGCGCTTAAACAATCAAACAATCAATAAAGTATATACTTTAAAGGGCAAAATAAAACTGATAACACAATAGGAGTTCCAGAAAATCGAGGAAAAGTGTCTTTCACATGGTTGTAAAATAAACAAATAAATATAATAATAAATATATATATTATACAGGAAGAGAGGAAGTATTTTATGTTTCGTGTCCTATAATTACACCAGTTGCTTGTTTTGCTGTTTTGGTTCCACATCTACATTAGTCAGCATCACATCAGTGTGGTTAAAAAAAAAAATAGTCTGGACACGCCACTTAAAAACACACAACAAACAATAAAACACGCTTGAATCTATTCTCATATTAGTATGTTTTAAATCTCACAATAATCTATTTAAACTTTGAAGAGTATTTAGTTGCCATTTTAATGGCAATACTGTACACTCGTATAAACGATTTAAAAGTGATCAATAAACTACATAGAGTTGAAAAATGTACAAAACAAACAAAGTAAAGTGTGAGATTTAACTTCAATGTTGACCTTTTTGTTGTGAGTCTGGATCTATTTGACGCGGAAGGGTCCACACAAGCCGGCACAACAACACCCACTCACTCGACTCTCTCTCTCGGAAGAAAACAACAGAAACACGCTGTCAGTCCGGGGCTCGATCTCGGCCACGTCCCGGGACAAGAGGCCCCCAGACTCCCGGTTCTCAGACCAAACAACATGTTGACAATAAAGAAAACTTTTCAAAATTTCATTTTGTTTTCGTTAAAAACATGCGCGACCCTCGCAGAGAGAAGTTCAGGAACAGTTTTTCCTGAAGGTTTTTTTTTTCACTCCATACGAGGTCGCGGGACAACAAACACGGAAAAACTTTATGGGGAAATTAAAATAACTTACGGGGGTCAAATGTTCCTTTAGGGTCTCAGGTCATGACGTCTGAGTGACTGGGGTTGGTGTCGACCTCGTCCTCGCAAAATGGCAGAGTGAGAATCCAGAGTTTTTTACCGCAAGTGCTTCCTCTCCGACTGTCCTGCAACGCGGCCCCGTAGGAATGAACGGCGCCGTGCTGCGTTCAAGGGAGTGGGAAATTTCCATTATGATAAAAAAAAAAATAGAACGTTTTTTTTTAAATCAAACCAATGGTAATACATAACAAATTAAAGTATATATTTTTTATACTAAAGTATCTTAGATTGACAATAAAAAATGTTTTTACAGTAAAAAAAAAATATATATATGTATAATAATCTGTAGCAACAATCCACCATAAAACGTCAGCAACATAATGAAAATATTATTGAAATAATAAGAGAAAAAGCTACATTTTAAAATATATGCTATGCGATATGATTTAATCTTTATCAAGCCTTTTTTCTTCTTTTTGTTTTGTTTTAGATTAATATTATGAGGCTTAAAATTTTTCGTTTTAATCCTGCGCTATTATATGATAAAGGTATTACTATTGTACTCTTGGCTTTTTGTATTTCTTTTAGATGGATTTAAATAGTAAATGGTAGTGAAACACAACTTTTAAATGAAAAAATAAAAGATGTAGTAGAGTAGAAAAGAAGGTAGAGGGGAAAAAAAAGTGAGATGCATGTCAATGAAACAAAAAAACTCGAATTTTGGAAAAATTTTTTTCCATTAAATTGCCTATGAATTTGTAAAGTTCTAATGAACTTCTTAGAAAACAAAGCAATGACCTCAACTGTATCTCAAGTTTGAGTTCATTCAGTTCAATCCATCTCACTTATTTTCGCATGTTTGGGTTCAAGAGGCTGGTTTTGTCCACACAACGTTTTAGTGTTTGCTCTTTACCTTCCTGTATGTTTTACTACAACTGTACGCTTGATGAGAGCAAACTGATGCGTTACAGTTGCACATTTATTCTAAAACTATTTGCCTTTTATCCACCAGGTCGAGTCACAACAAGGGAGACAGAATGTTGTGCACACTAAACTTTAATGGGGCAGCCATGACTAACAATTCAGGTGGAATGTTGTGTTTCAATAGTAAATAATTTCACGGAAAAATGTATATAAAACAAAATCAGTTATTAAAAATAAACATGTCTGCCCTGTGGTCTCCTCCTAGTTCTGTGCACATTCTTAGCAAATAGGATTAAAGAACATTTAGGTAATTATTTTATATAATCATGATCATTTCATCTCTTTTAACATCAAGCCACTTTTTTCAATTGAAGAGCCGTTTTGGAAAAACTCATCTTAGTATGAAGCATCTTGATTTGAAAGGAATGCATCAAAACGACTTCAAAACAGATTCACATTTACTTGAATACTTGTACTAGAGTAACTCACAGACAGCAGTGTCTCACAGAACGTTTAGCTTTTCTTTTTTTTTGTAATAAAAGGACAAATGAAACATTACATAGATGAATCATTTTCATTTCTCAAGCTCCGACACGTCCAGGTTTCTCCCGAGTGAATCTTTTGTGAAGCCCCAAAGGACTGAAAAAACACTTTCAGGATGAGGAATGAATTCAAGTGTCTTTAGTTAGTTGAGGATTATAAGGCCTTCTCTGCCGTGATTCTGACGTGCAAGTCATCGAAGGGACATCGTAGTAGGTCATTTAAAATCTCTTAAACTTTAGTGTAAACAATTACATGTTCATAGTTTGAGTCGCACAGTATGACGCTCGGACATCCGAGCTTTCATCGAATAAGCGGGAAAAGAATGTCTTCACACACACACACACACAAGTCAAGCAGAAAAGTCCACACACTGACAAACAGCGTTTGGTCTTCTCTTTAACATCATTATCTCAAAGACTTGTTTGCTCGGTCTGTCCGTCGGGGTGAGGTTGTTCTCTCCCATCCTGTTTCGAGCCACAAGGTCAGGCAGCAGCTTCCGGTTCTGACCAAGTGTCAAAAACGGGTGCAGTGACATCAGAGACGGCAGGAAGAGGGTCCTCTGTCAAAAAACGGCCGAGCTCTTGAACGGCTCGTTTTTCTTGTCGTTTCCCAGCGAAGATATCTGCAGCTCATGCTGATGCCTTTTTTTTCTTCTTTTTTTTTCTTTTTTAAAGGCATGGTGTGACCGGTACCAGATACCGGAGAGCTCCATAGCCTGGGTCCTGATGTGGAGCACATTTTTGCGGGGGGGGTTTACCGACCTTTGTTCTTTTTGGCATTTCCCTGAAGAAACACAAAGTGAGACAATCTTGAAATGTGAATTTAAACGGTTCCACCACTCAAAGGTTTTTACTAAGATAGAAAATTGAAACACCATCTGAAAGCAGAGACTCTGAGCCAGGGTCACTACTAGTTATGTGTTGATGAGGCCTCATGAAAGAGCTTTGTCATGATACAGTGTGTTCATTTTTAAAGACCACTAGATGGCACTCTCTACTTTTTAATGTTTGACTCCGATCTACTAATTCAACGAAACCTGCCATCATTTTCATACAGTCCAATGTAGCTCTAGTGATGAGTTCACTTCATTGTACCTTGTAGTACGTAAGTAAGTAAGTAAGCAATGGTTATTTGTAAAGCGCCTTTTTTGACCAGGGTCACGAAGCACTTGAACAATCAAAAACGATACACAGTTAAAATATAAACTATAATGGGCCAAGACAAACACTTGGATTAAAAGCTCCAGATCTTGTTGTGACAACATTTTCCTAAATTTAGAGATTTTTCTCAGTTGAAGGAAACAGTTTCTGGTCAGTTTTGTGCAGTGTTGAACAAGAGACATGTCTTTGTCAAAAACAACACCCAGGTTTCTCAGGCTCAGTTTGACAGACTGACCTAAGTCAAGTACTGACTCAACCCTGGAACCTTATCATCAGGAGCAATCACCAGAGTTTCAGTTGTGTCCACATTTAGCTGCAAAGTGTTTTCACTCATTGTTTGATTTCTAGCAAATAATTGACTAAGCTGTTCAGCCTCTGGGGCTCAGTTGGATCAAAGGAGCAGTAGAGCTGGATGTCAACGGCAGAAATGTTGTGAGAAACATCAGGAAATCTCTGAATGATTTTATCCAGGGGAATCAAGTACAACAAAAATATTGTAGGCTTAAGTTATCATAAACATTGTACTCCATCAAATGGCAAATAAAATGGTTCAAAGTTTACTATGTCACTTTCATAAGATTTTTTTTTTTTAGATCAGTAGCTTTTCCCCATTTAAACTGTTAAATAACTACTATATATTAAAATGTAACTACTCGTAAAGCAGATGTTCTTAATATAATTCAAGTTGTTAAGCATTCAGGATACAATTGTATCTCATTCTGTTAACAGTAAGAAAATCCTTCAACGTTGTGTTGCACTGTGTGGTCCTGTATTATGTTCGTCTATTATTACACAACAACAAAGAAAGATGTCTTCTAGGTCATACATTATCATTATATCAAGGTCCAGATGTGGCCCACAGGCCTGCACTGACCCCCATAAAAACCTGTTTTTTCATAATATTTTCATTGAACAAAAGGTCCACAATGTAAACATACATAAAACAGGTTGGTTGGATATTTTACTTATATTAAAATCATTAAAATAATCACTTCAAAATGGGACTTGACGGTTACTATTAATCTCAAATGGTACCGAGTTGTTGGACGACAACTATAGGCAGCACTAATGAGATTATACTCGAAAAAGATATAATCTCTTAATCTGGTCCTGCTTCTGTCCCGTGATCTTTCCCCGGCTAGAACATGTCTGGAAAACCTTAAGGGAGAAATATATTTTATCTAAAGGCTGCTGGTAGGTTTTTCACCTACAACTTGCCCTGGATTTGACTAGGAGTTGATTTCCTTTTTCCATTTCTAAGAGGGCAACAATGGACCAGAGGTCATATTGTGTCGTATCATCACATCTTGGGCTCAACTTTGGCTCCAGGGCTGTGGCTCATCCACCCCCCTCTTCCTGGCTTTTATGGACATTCAAGTGCCTGTGGCTCTTACTTGAGGTATTTTCTTTGTGTGATGAAACTTCAATAACGTGACGACGAACAGGAAAAAAAAAAAGAGTGATTTACAGCCAAGTTGAGCGAATGGAACCAGGAAGAAAAAAAAAAAAAAAAAGACTCCTTGTGTTGCAGTTCAAGTGCTGTGTCTTCAAATTCAGTTTGAAAAACCCAACGACAAGCTGAGGCTTCAAGTCTGACCTTCAAGCACATAATCACAGTTTCGACCTCGCAGACACGTCGCGACCTGCAACTTTTTTTAGCATGAGTCGGCGTTCTCGCTCACAAGCAGGAACATGCACGTTTCGAAAACATACCTCTGAGGGAACATTAATGACTTCGTCAGATGCTGACAGCAGGTGCGTTTTACATCAGGTCGCCCTGCAACTGCTGCCACCGCTGACCCACTAGTCTAGTGTGCGTCAGTTCAAATCCGGACAATGTTACGGCTCATGTTCCCCCTGAAACTTCTACAATCAGCCTCTTCATTATATAAAGAAAACTGTTAAAACTACAAAGACAAAATAGAGCTCAGGTAAGCTCTTAAATGTAACATACTAACCTATCAATTACATCTCATTACTCGCTTAAGACATGGGTGTGCAGTGCAAGAGAAAAACTGACCAAGAACCAGTTCCAGACATGAACACACAAAGCAGTGTATATTCGCGACACACCTTCAGCAGTCAGAATTCCATCTGGACGGGGATCTACGTACCTTATTGCTCAGCTTGAGTGTGTCGATCTCCTCTCGCTGTTTGCTCAGCGTTTCGTTCATACTGCACAGGTGGTCACTCATCATGCTAAGCTGGTCCTCGTAGCTCCGTTTGGTCGTAGTCAGCTCATCCTGCACAGAACGAGGCGGTGAAAAGGTAAACGGGTGTTGGCAATATTTGTAGCAGCAGCACAAATGCAGCCAAGACTGGAAGATTGATAGGTTCATCCAGTACTGTTGATCATGAGTAGTAAGTAGTACAAGTTATTTTTTCGGGGGAACCCGTGTGAAATAAGTAGATGTGTTAACTTTGAATTACGTATTTATGTTGTTTTTTTATGTTTTGTAAGTATTTTTTTATTTTCTTTGGAATTTATTTATTGTGTTTTTATTTGATTGTTATACATGTATTTATGGATGTGTTGGATTGCATCTGACAATAGAATTAATAAAGCATCTATCCATCTATGTATCTTGTGGGTTAATACGTTTTATTTGTAAATCTTTATTTGCATTTACATTTTTTTTTTCCTCGTAAAAAAAATTAATTATAGAGAGCAACTTTATTATTCATATTTCTTTATCGTTTTATTCTTATTTCGAAAATGACTAAACTAATTCAGTGTTAGTTTAATTATAAGAATTATAAGTGTTACTGGCTTATTCATTGTAACACGTGTTATAATTTCCTTGTTTTTTTAGTTGCCTTTAAGAAACTTTTATATCGTTCTTATTTTTAAATCTTCAGTTTTACTGTTTCACTGTTGTTTTATAATCTCTTTGTATGGTGTCCTTGTATGACTTAAAAGGCGCCTTATAAATAAAATAATTGAATAAAATAATTGAATAAAAATGGAATTTTCGGTGTAAAATTGGACAAGATTTTGTGAAATATGATATGAATATTATCTATCCATCTATATAAAGATCTACAGATATATATTCTGCTCTGTGATACCCATTATAAAGTTTAATTAAAAATAACAAAATAGCATCTTATGATACAGAGAAGCTAAGAGGAAATTGGATACAATTAAGTTAAAGAATCTCTGCTCTGAGATGAAGCATTACTCATCGTCGCTGCCACAATGGGGTCTTGGATAACTGCTTGTCCAGAGGACAACAGGAGCAGCAGGGTGGAGGCAGCAGTCTCTGAAAAAGGCTTTTGTGTTCTATAATGGTGTCTATGGTGGCGAGAAAGACCACGAGAGCAAAGTGAAATTCTATCCTAGAGAATTAGAGACGCTTGTGGAAGAGGTAAACAAGCAATTTGTCAAGCCACAGAGGGCTGCTGCCGGACTGCTTCAGGAAGACGACGCATTATGAAATAAGAAAGTCCTTTATTCGCCCGCTAGCTTCCATTTACAGGAATGTCTTTTTGATTTTCTGAAAAATATTTTGGGTAATCCCTGTGACTTTTCTTCTTTAGCTGCGTCTTAGTTTAGACTTCTATACATTAGAAATACATTTCTATGCACTTTGATTTTTAAGCTACCATTTAAGCTACGTGGTGAAAAAAGGTATCTTATTAAAAAATACCATCTTGTTTGTAGTTGGGATGCCATCTAAGAATATGATTTAATAAGAAGATTAACTGCAGTTCCAGCATAAGAACCTCACAGATGAAATAACCATGACTACAGAAAAGATAGAAAAATGTTGGTGCTTAGCTTTTGGGATTGCGACGTAAAAAATACTTCATAAATAAAGTTAAAATTACCTGCAAGCGGGTGATGTTCTGGTTAGCCAGTTTTATATCCTCGATAAGACTCTCTCTGGCTTTTTCGGCGATGCCCAACCTCTTGGCTAAAGCACGGCACTGTGAAGAAAAGAGAAAAGTTGTTCAAGCTTAAATTAATTAAACGTAAAAGGTTCAATCTTTGAGAAGACACATTGTTTTGTGACACCAAGCTAAAAAATGATTTCCTTCATCGACATATATAACTTCAGAAATCCTTCATGTCATCAAAAAAAACACATGAGGTCATCACCTCTGAGTGAAAGTGAACAGCTTTGCTGTCAGAAATCTGCAGCTGGGTGGTGAGCTCGCCTACTCTCGCCATGTAGTGCGTCTTTATCAGCTGCTCCCTGGACTCCTCGTCACCCACCTGCAGACAAGACCCCCCGTTACTTAACAATATGTGAAGCAAATGGAAGGGAGAGAAAAACAACAACAACAACTCACATCTTCACCCGTCGGTATAGCACACAACATCCCAACCTTCGAGACAAAGAAAAACTTGAAATATCTTCAGAGAACTTTTAAAACACAACATGTCTATAACATATTTACTATATTCACCCAAATCAGCATTTGAACCACACATGAAAACATGCTGAAAACTTCATATGACGCTCAAAACATTTGGCAAACGTACCAGGCTAGTGCACATCACACTCTCTTTGCCTGAAACTTTCTCCACTGCCTCCTCCATTTCCACATTCTGGGCCATTGTGCTGGCTCCTGCAACCGGCTGTGGGTTTGGACTTCCACCCTGGGCTGCGGCAAGCTGCGCTTCCAGGTCTGTAATGCGCTGGCTCTCCTTTTCCAGGCGCACCTTCCCCAGCTGAGCTTCCAGGAGCCAGTGCTCCTTTTCCTGCTCAAGACGGGAAATCTTCTCCAGGCTTTGTTGCACCTGCATGAGACCAAAAACGCAGAAAATCAAAGTCTTGTTGTTATTTAAGAGTGTGATCAGTGTATTTGGTTATGTGCCACACAGGCCTCAAAGTTCAGGACAGAACATGTACTGCCTCACTGGTCAAACATCTCAGCAAGTCACACCCAGTCCCCACAGAAAACTAATAAGACTGAAAATGTGGGAGTTTTCTTAAGACCATTTCGACTAAATAATACACAGCAAAAATACAAAACACATCCCTAACAAGACAATAACAGCAAACATACTTAGAAAAGGTCATATAATTTTAGGTAAAGGTAATTTTTGATGATTTATAAATTGTTAATAATTATAACAACACTTAAAGTGATACTTCACCACACATTTTTCCCTCATGACTACTAAGGGTTGGTATGTAATGTATATTCATTTCAACGTAGTGAATGGAGCTCAGTTTTTGTCATCTTGATTTTCATCCAAAGACTTATTTAAGTTTTTCTCTGAACAATTCCTTTTGTCGAAGCTTCATTACAAGATGGACGTTACAGACGATAAACATGGAAGTACTTGGATGTTTTAAAGTGTCTTTTTTGACAAAGATGAAGACAAAGACAACTGAGCTCTAGTCGCTACGTTTAAATGAACTTACATTTTTTAACTCTAAAAAGGAACAAATTACTCTGAAAATAATCCCAACTCTTAGTCGACAGGAGGGTGAGTAGAAAACGAGGGAATTTTGGGTGAACCATCACTTTAAGAAACATTGCAAGAAAAAACAAAATGCAAAGATCATAACGATAATAAGAATAACATCAATAATGACAATAACAGACATACTAAAGACAACAAAGAAAATTGGAGTTAGGTGATAATTAACAAAATTAACACAAAGACATCAACAATATGCGATATGTGCTGTTTCCTCTTGTCATTTTTCGTCTGTACAATTTTGCAGGATTTAATTAGAGATCATCTTCAACATGCAACTAAATTTGACAACTGTATGATGGTTTATGGCATTTATATTGTAATTTTGCTTAATCTAAAGTGGCCTCATATTGTGGCGCTCAAAGTTTTGCCAATACAGCCCCAAGGACAAACTAGTCCAGGCAATTATGTTAAAGGTTAAAGCATTTAATAATTCATTTAAAAAATATGTTGCATGTCAGAACAGTCCAATTCTTAATTGCTATTCTAGCGAAGAGAAAGATGTCATGTGAAGGAAAAGATTTACCTGCTGTGTGAGGCCTTCTCTACTCTCCGTTGAGCTTGTAAGAACCCGACGGTTCGCTAAAGCTTCTTGGTATGGAACCGATGGTGGCCTTGGCTAAATGAGCAAAAGAAAGAAGGATACTTTGAGAATTTGTTTGTAACTTAATATGATGGTTTACACTACACAGGGCTCAGACACTTGCTTTTGTGATGGCACGGATGTAAGCGGCTGCCCTCTTTTTGTTCGCCAGCATGGTCTCAGCATGCAAAGGGTTGAGCGCTACAGCGCCACCTTTTGGACTGTAACCCGACGTCGTAAAAAAGTCCAAGTTGTTGCTGAAGAACGTGGAAATCTGCAAAATAGAACAGGTTTACTCAAACATTGTCTCCTATAATAAGCAGACGATCAAAGCATGGAATTGTTCAAACTTGTAAATGATAATTACACCACGAGCTGTTGCCCACAAGACTGTATAAGCATGAGCAGACAACAGTCCACTTGACTCACTGAGAGTTTAATTTGTTGCACATGGGAAGCAGCTGCTCAAAACGGTCTTAAAACATCAGTTTTGAACATTCGAGAGCGGCCCACCTGAGTCCTGGAGGTGTTGGCAAACACTTTTTTTAATCCAAATCTTAACACGTTAATTTGTTGCTGTTGACCAGTTATGACAGTTGGCACTTGTGCATGCCCTCTGTTGGTGCTACCTTGCCAGTGCAGCTGTTCAGCGAGCTCAGAGATCCCAGCAGACACTCCGTGGTGGTGGAGAGTTTCTGTGTGACCGTAGGAAGTTCCTGTTCCAAGCCGGCCTTTTGATTATAGTGCTTTGACATCTCTAGAGATCAAGACATCAATATTAATCAGTTATATAGGATTTTACAGTTTAAAAGTGATCAAGAGAAAACAAACTCTCAGGCTTACCGTCAATGGCATCGTGAAGACTGTGCAGGCAACCGGCCAGTTGTGTGAAGACAGTCGAGATGCTGCTTTGTGGCACAGCATTATGCCTGACACCTACAGACAATAAGAAGAGAAATCACAAAAGGTGACCCAAATAACGTCAGGAACAATCATTTATAAATTGTTTAGAACACCTGCATGTGAGCTAAAGCTTACTTGGTAAGGCTAGAAGACTCATGTAGTTCTGTAATTTGTCAAACATTGCCGTTACTCTTTTCATGTCATTTTGTATCTCCTGGTTTTTCACAGCAAGAGCGGCAGTACATAGAGGAGTCCCGCACTCTTCATCCAGGCTGGAGAAGAAAAAAAAAGGGAAATGTCATCAAAACAAACACACGAGATCAGTACGTGTGTCCTATATTAGTTAGCTTTAAGTAGAACAATAAATGATTTAGAATTGAAGGAGGTAAGACTGTTTACAGTATTCATCAAGACTTTTGACTAAATCTTAACCCTTGTGTCATCTCTGTAGGCCTGAAAACAAATGTGTTTGAGGTATCCCATGTGTTGTCTCTGGGTCAAGGTGAACGACCTCCACCACTGCATATGTATTCATGGAAGCCAGGTCGTTCACCTTGACCCAGAGACAACACAAGTGATAAGTTATTGAGCAAATAAGAATTAGCTAAACAACAAAACAAGAGTCATCTCATGAATGTAACATTGTTGTGATAAGGTTATATTTCACCCTGATGATGCCGAATATATATGTTTAATCTGAAGTCACATAAATTGAAAAAACATCAGCCAATCAAATTGATCAGTTCACTTAAGATGATAAAACTGCAATACTTAAAACTTGTTTTTGCAAATGAAACTCATAAACAGAAGTTTGTGGCACTATTGGGGGAAAAAAGCAAGTCATGTTTGCAAGTCATTAATAATGGATATGAAATTGATGATGACGAAAAGCGAATGTATTCCTGCATTATAACAACATTTAAACAGCTTGTTAGAGAATAAAACTATAAAGAAAAACAGCAATGCTAGTGATGCTGAGCTAAGAGGAATGCTATTAATGTGGGTTTATCATCATTCGTCTGATTATTTTCCCATACCCTTTATTTTATATTGTATCAAGAGGAAGTTCTAAGAGGAAGTGCATGGTATCCAGTTCTACTACAGCAAAAAAACAGTTTCCAGAAAGCCTCTGTATGAACTTTTCTCTCTTGATCATCTGACCCTGACCGAACAAGCCGGACCACCGCGCTGACGATGCTTTTATTCTGTTTTTTTCTTGCGAGTTGAAACCCCAAACATGTATATTGTTGCTGAATATGTGTTGACGCCACAGACAGAGAAACAGAAGTGAGAGCACTCTGTGTCTACTAATATTTTAATGGGAAAGCTATGAATTGATTTTTGAGATGGACTTCAGGGATCCAGACCATGGTCACCACCTCTAGTCCTCCCAAGTGTGAAATACAAAGCATGGAGGTGTAGATTCAGGCTGTAGTATGAATTCAACGGTAAGACTTTTACAGCTTGCTCAATATATTTTCCAAAACCATGCACCCTGCCTTTAACCTAAAAATAAACTTTTCTGATGATATTTGACAAACGTCTTACCTTTTCAGCTGGTAGGGAAGGATCTTTTGAAGAAAATCAGTATACAAAGAGAAATTCTCTGTAAATTTCTTCAGCTCCACCACAGTCTCCTGTGAATCCAAAAATACTATTAGTTAACAGAACAACTAAGATTAGTGTGAAAGAGTGCTGACCAGAGCTGTAACTGTGTCTTCTGTGATGCTTTGGTATAGCTGCATAAAGCTGTCCTCCAGGGGGCGCACGTATGACGCATTTTCATGAAGGTACTGAGAGAACTGAAAATAGAAATGCATTCTTGTTTATTTGTAGGCAAAAGAAAATGTTTACCACATTTTTACCTTTTGGTTAAGAGGAGAGATCGGCTCGATGGAGGAGTCGAGGGGATAGATGTGAACTCTCTGCTCGGTGTATGAGTGGAAGTTCAACAGAGCAGCAACCAAGTCCTGAATGAAGCCAAGTGCCTGACCAGCCACGTCACGTGCTTTGAGCTACGGTGAGTGATAAAAAAATACAAAAGAAAACGTTATTTTTTATCTATACTAAATAATTATGATACAGTTAGACGACCTGCATAGTGGACAAGATAGTTTGGAGAAGGAGAAAATAGTTTAAACTCAATCGGAGGACACTTGGAGAGGAGGAAATTACACAAGAACACCAACGCTGTGACACATTGATTTGTTCTTTTCACCCACCTGATGCCGTCGATTGTGTGGTGGCACATTCAGGCTGTTATAATCACTAAATTCTGGAGGAAGCGAGAAAGCAAAGAAAAAGCTTCAGTTACAAATCCAGGAAAAATTACTGGTCATGTGGGTTTAGAGACTATAAGTAGTTGAAATATTTGTAGAGATTAAACAATAAAAAATGGAAGATTTACTCACGTACATTTTTTTTTTAAATGAGTCCCATTTTAAGATAATATGATTCTCAGAGCAAGGTGACATAGTTTTTTGTCCTTTTAATAGGATCAGTTACAGGAAAAACAAACATCCACGAATAGTTCCATGCCTTGTAATAGCTTTAGCATTTGATCCGTCTGTGTGGAAGAGAGCCAAATACTCACTGGTGTCATTGAAAGGCACTTTCTCCTGGATCACACTGCTGCTCTGTTTCAACTGCCTATTGAGCTCAGCCTGGCACCGCCTCAACTGCTGCTGGCTATGAAAGGAAAACAAATAAAAACAACCAATTGGCCTCTCAATTAGGTGTGAACTCATCTTTAAGAAAGGATAAAAAAGAGAGCGCACCTTTCCTCAGTTCGAATTCTGCAGTCTTTCACTTCTCGCTCCAAACTCTGTGCTTTTACCTGCCAGCGGTGAATCGATACGAACACATTAGCAGAAAAAACATTTACCGGTTCTCCATCTGTGCACGTCAGCTCTCACCTCCAAGCGTGCCTTGTCACTCTGCAACTTATCAATTGACCCGGTGAACTTGTTGGTGAGTCCATCCACGACTGACTGATGTTGCTGTGTGTTTGTCTCGAGCTCCTGCAGTCGAGCTTTCATCTCGGCTTCCTGCCTCCGATGAAGTTCGTCTGCTTCATAGAACTAAAAAATTACAGAAATTAACACAAACAGAAAAACTTGGATGCCAACTAATTATTTCATTACATCACTGCAAAGAAAATTTGACCATTAAAAGAAACTAAAGCTATAATATGTTTTTTTAACGTGGAATTTTTCATTATTAAATATATCACAATGTCTTGTTATGCTAGGTTTCCTTGCCAATTTACATCTTTAATTATATGGTAATAAAGTAAAATAACATACAACTAATTCTAGGAAAGGCACCCGATTGATGGGTTTAATTAAAGACCGGAGGAGATTTGTAAGAAAATTTCACAGACAATGTTTTTGTGTATCCTTTATTCACCTTGAAAATGGTACACCACAAGGGTACTTAGCATTTCCAAGATATTAAATAGTTTTAAGATTATTTATATTCTACTTACATTATAAAGCTGGATTACTGATTCTACTTAAATGGTCCCAAAGTGTTTTCTTACACTCCTGCGAATGGCTTAAATCCTTAGCTTTGTCTGTTCAAGGGTTAAAAGAAACTATTATAATTATTTTGTCCATATTTTCTGGACTTGTGGTGTAAAATGTGTCTTGTGAATTGTTTAAAGCCGTTTACATTTGGAAAAAAATTGGGTTACATTTTTAGGTTTTCCTAAAAGCTAAGATTATGCTCACCGTCTTACTGTCATACAGAGAATCACCTTTTTTGGACTTGAAATCTTTATTCTGTGCTTATACTCTACACTCAAAATAAAAGTTACCTTTTATTTATTTATCAGTCACTTTTGTTCATGTATATAAAAATATTTTATACACTTTACATACACATTTGGTTCATTAATACTATTTATATTTAATATTTCATTATTTAGAAAGTCTTAAACTTCCAAGTCTAACTTTATACACATGTAAGTATGTAAACATAACATGTAAAGACATTCATAGCAAAGTATAGAAAGTCCTACTTGGATATGAAGTCGCTCGTTTTCTTCTATCTTCTTCTGTAAATCTTCATCAAAAACATTCTGCGTTTGTCTGACGTGCTGTGATGGAGAGTCCACTTTACTCTACAAGAAGAAAACAAACAAATGATTTTCTGTTTGACTTTAGAGAAACATAAACCAGCAGTTCACTTCAGGTTAAAATACCAAAGATTTTGTTTATTTTGAAATAAAGAAACCATGTATAAGAAGCCCGTTTCCTCATAATCACCTTCTTTTTGCCTTTCGTTTCACTAACAGCAAGCTCCTCCTGAAGAAGTTCCACCCTTTTGGCCAGCTGCTGGTTTCTGAAGCTGAGACTGTCCATCTCCTGCTCCTGTTTCCTCAGACTCTGCTCCCTCTGCTTCAGCTGGTCCTGATGAGCACATTAAAAAATATGAATTCAAATAGTTCAGTGCACAAATTAGTCTGCATCAAGCAAATCATATAATTAATTAATTGTTGTTATTTAGCTTTCAGAAAATTAAGTGTTGTAGGCGTTTCTTTTTTTTTTTACCTGATGACCCATTTTGTGCACCTACATTTGATGCAAATAAGAGGGAAGTGTGTTGTGTTACAATGTTTCCCTTTAAGTTAAAATCATTTTGAGTAACTTAATGAAACTTCAAAATATCCTACATCATGACCCATATTTCAAGCAATCTTTGAATAAATTATAACATGAGTAATTCTATAAAAGACACAATATATGGCTACAAATATGTGTAATTAACATACATATGCTTTTTGGTAGGAAAACCCAAATGTGATCTGTTGTTGAGAAATACTTTACTTTTAGGGAAGTGGAGTTGGCCTGTTCATCTACAACTGCCTTCTTCAGCACTTGATTCTGGGCACGGAGCTGAAAAAAAGTTCATACATTTATCACAACAAGTCATTGACTAGTACGTACAACATAAAAAGAAATACAAAAACAATTGATAAATCTGGCACATAAGCGCTTTATTAGGACATGCTCTCTCTTTTGTATGAGATATGTTTCGACATGTAGCACACAATGTACCATCACTTGTTCACTGTGTGCAACAGCTGCAAAGTCAGCACTTGCTTGACTAACTGGCGTTAAACAGGAAACACTCCCTTTGCTGTCAGCTGACCCACAAGACTTGTAATGTGGAGAAGGACTTACTGACACTTTTATTCAACTTAAACTCTAAACTTAAACTGTAGCAAATTAAAAAGTTACCTTTTATCCTTAAAATTTCTTAGTGACACTTAATAAAGCTTTTTGAATTGACAAGTCATGCGTTTCCATTTTTCTCAAGCGTGTGTGTGTTTGTTTTTGTGCTTATAACTATATGACACAATCACGTTTTATTGTATTTAACTAAAGGGTGTGTCGAGGCAAGACAACAACCACAATACAATACAGGTATATATTTGTCAGGAGCTCTTTTGACATTGAGACATGTGTTGCATTCCAACTTTTCTAATGAACTCAGAATAATAAGTAAATAAACAAGTAAAGTTAATGTTTTTACCTTGGAGTATTCCTGTGCCAGCTTGCTGTATTTACTCTGAAGATCTGACACGTTAGCCATCGTTGTTGTTGTTGTTGTCGAGACAAACCCGAGATGAAAACCAAACTTGTCAGCTGATTCAAACGTTTGTTTGACAGGGTCAGCAGCTACCAGGCTAACGCAGGGTTAGCCAACTATTGTCATGGGTTCTTCACTACCGTCGCCTAACAAACATCGCCCGAGTGGTTCAAACCCGTCGTTACAGTTAATTCCGACATGGCAGCAGATTTGTTTTAAGCTCAGCGCCCTTTACGCCCGCACTGGCTTGCTAGCAAAGCTAAATGCTAACTAGCTTAAAAAGCAAAACAAATGCCGACGACAGGGCGGCGCGTGAAGATGTGTCAGCGCTCTGACAGTCGCTATCAAAGCACGGAGGCCGCGGGAAAACACACGGAAATTGTCAATTTTCTGTCGGCAAAACGAAGCAGCTCCACGAAGCCATTCATTTTATGCGATACTCTGATCCTTCTCGAGCAGGTCTGAGCAGACAGACATGAGCAGCGGAGGTCAGAGTTCAACGGGGCGGTGATGCTGTGAAAGGCGCGCCATCTAGCGGCCGGAGATCTTACTACACAAACATCTAGGTCGAATACAGATGATTTATATATATTTTTAAAGTTTGTGTAAAACCAGAATAACGGGAAAATAGGCAGTGGTTTATTTATTTGGAAACAAATCCATTCGTAGGTTTTCTTAACCGTGTACGTATCATTCCCTTTCAACAACTCTAATTCTACCACCACAAGACATTTCTCTGTCAGAGTGGTTTGTTTAAACCAGGGGTCAGTAACATGTATTAAGCCATTTAGGACCGTTTCCTACCAAGTGAAAAGTCTAATTTAATTTTGACATATCAAAACTGTATGTAAAATATCACTAATTTTACATTTGGATTAAGCTAAAATATATATATATATTGGTGTGCTCGATTTTCCAGAAATAATGGTGTTTGGAAACTTGTTTTTCTTTACACTCCACAAAAATGAAAAAAAACTTTTTTTAAATTGATGAAATTCATAATAAAGCTGAATATATATAGAATAAATGGGGGGAGGGCACATTTTATTTAAATGAAATCATAAACAATCGACTGCTCGTTCAAAAAGTAAATTAAAAATAAATTATATGGCTGTTATTTGTTCATATTTTTATTTTAATTGTACAAATTTGTCCTGTCTAAACTGCTGGAGCTTCATCAAGGTGGGGAAGACCCCTGTTTCAAACGTATCCGTCTGCAGTTTCCTGCTAGCTTCTAAAGAAAACTAAAAAGAAACTGAAAGAAAACAAGAATATCAATTAGATAAATATAAGAAACCGCTTCAAAAGGGATCATTAAGACTTGCAATATTTATGTGGATTGACAAATGTACTCTTTTATTTAATTGAAAACTAAACATCAGGCCTAAAATATATTTATTTAGCTATATATTTAGCTACATTTCATTAAATAAATATTTTTTATTTAGGTATCATATGGCAACTTATTACAACAATAACAATGATATAATAAACATCCTCACTAAAATAATATTAATCTGTAGAGTTTTAAAATGTGTTTTTTGTAACAACAAAAAGGATTTAACAGTTGTATCATTCCACTCTTCTAGTACTAGTCTGATTTACATTAACGTGGAGATGTCCCCGATGAATTATACAAGCAGGACATGTATACGAGAGGTTGCACTAAAACAGGGTCAGAAATCAGTTTGCATGTTGCAGGATGACCTGGTTTGGGCCTCTTGTGGATGATGATGTGTTGCAAACGCAGCCACGACTGCTCAAATCCCCCATGATTAATGTCGCCCTAATCCATGATAATCTCACAATATTACAGTTGTTTTTCTTTTAAAAAAAAGGACTTTAAAAATGTAAATAAATAGTTTCTACAGAAGTCCCTTTCGCCTGATGTTTGATGGTGTGTGTTCCTGTATCACTATTCCCTCATCTTAGATGTATACACACTCGACACAAACTCTCTCTCGCGAGCACGCCGCTGCCAGCGGCTCCAGCATTGTCTGGTTGCCGGGCAACTGTCGGCGTGGCGTGGTTGCTATGGCCGTGTGGGAGGGGGGGGAGGTGATGCTGCTCTGATTTCCAGCTGAATTGAGGCAGTCAGCGGAGAGAGAAGCCCCCCCGCCCAACCTCACCCCTCTCTCCCCAGCCAGCACACAGGACTCTATTGAACAATAGAGCTGCGCCAACAGGGCCTGAGGCGAGTCAGACGAGCCCTTGTTCAGGGTCACCCCGTGTTCATCCCACAGTCCTCCATGACTAATTAACTTACAGTGACGAGTGCCGTTAGAACATCTGATCATACGTCCGTCACCGGTGCCGCTCGACAACATACCGTGGACGTCAACGTGGTTCTAGGAGCCGCTCCTTCAAGATTGAGACGAGGGCGTGTTCATGTCCTTGGTGACCCAGACGAGAAAATGTCAGATCAGGCCTTGTTAACATAGTTGAAGTGAGATACTGTTAATTGATGTACCTTTAGTAGTTTTAATGGTAAACACAGCAACTTTTTATTTTAGGTTCCAAAAACATTTTAGAAAAAGTTTTGAAGAGTGTGAAGTGGCTTACCCAGGTAAGGTATCACTTTCCGAAATGCAGCAATTAATGCAGACCTGGTAAATTGGGGGGCCACGTGGGACCATTTTACTTTATTTATAGTAAGTAAGTAAGTAAGTAATATTTATTTATATAGCGCTTTTCGAGAACAGGGTCACAAAGCGCTTTAACAATCAAAACAATACTCAAAACAGTACATACTTCAAAGATCAAGACAACACCGAGAACAACACAGGAGTTCGAGAAATTCAAGGAAAAGCCTGAACAAATAGAAACGTCTTAAGATGTTTCTTAAAGGAGTCAGTAGATCCATCAAGCGCAAAGAGAGAGGAAGATTGTTCCAAAGCTTAGGAGCAACAGCCTGAAAAGATTTCTCTCCTCTGGTCCTGAGCCGTGTGCGTGGAACCATAAGTAGATTCTGATCCACAGACCTCAGAGACCGAGCTGGGGTGTAAGGCTGGATCAGATCAGTGATGTAAGGAGGAGCCTGACCATGAATAGATCTGAAAGTAAGAACCAGAATTTTAAAGTTGATCCTGAAAGAAACTGGAAGCCTTCAGTGTCATATAGAAATTCCTCTGATGGCTAAGAATTTTATTTTTATTTGTATTATCCAATTAAATGCGTTTTTTTCTTCTCTATTTATAGTTTTCCTTTTTTGAGAATTTTTTTCTCGAAGTAAGTCATTTTTTTTGTATACTGCTTTTCTAGACCAGGGTCACAAAGCGCTTAAACAATCAAAACAATATTCAATAAAGTATATACTTTAAAGATCAAGATAAAACTGATAACACAACAGGAGATCCAGAAAATCAAGAACAAGCCTGAAAAAATAAAAACGTCTTAATAAATGTCTTATAAATTATGTTTAAAAATGTATTTTGCTTCGTTATGAACTCTTGACATATTTTTTGTTTCTTTTAGGTTTTGTTCCTTTTTCAATATAGGCTTTACGGCCCCTTACGACAGTCACAGTATATAACGTGGCCCTTCAGGGAAATGTAATTGCCCGCCATGATCTAAGTGATATCATTAAATATAATTAAAAATTCAGCGTTTTGGGGAGATTCCTTTTCATAGACTAAACGATTGGAGACTCTTTAAAAGCAAAACGAATTTAAGTGTTATCAATTAACCTTTTTCTTATATTAATTAATAAAGACAGAGTATATAATGAAATCAATTAAAAATACTTCCAAGACTTTCAAAACCTTCAAACATTTTAAATGGTTGGATAGTAAAACAAGTTTCTTCACATTAATTTTGTGCTCAAAACATTACAATAGAGAAACAAAATGTGTTATATAAAAGAGGATTATTTTGACTGCGTTTTAATAAAAACATATATTTTTATTTTATTTGTCACAAGTAGGGAAAGATATCCATAAGATAATATATTAAAAAGTAAAGTGTCAAAACCTATTAAAAAGGTTTTATATTCAGGATTGTTAGCAGACAAAAACATTAGATATAAAGTGGCAACAGGAATGAAAAAGGTTCTCACAGTGGTAACAAGAACAGGTTTTTATTAATAGTTTTGTAATACCATATATAATGCAATTGCATATCTTTGGCGAAAATAAATCTTATAAACATTTTATCAACAGAGGTTAGCATACAAAAACCAAAAGGGTAATTCTACCAGTTAAATCTGGCAGATAAGTTACTGATACTGGGCTGGCAGCTTTGTCAATGCAAATAAACAATCCCTGTTCTAAAGTATACCCGGACAAACTGCAGATTGTGTGAGTGGTTTAAATCAGTAGACGCGGATTAAACAATAGTTTGTTGAAAAAGTTGGAAACTTATATCTCTGTTTAGCTCCTCTGTGAGCTTAACTTAAAATAAACCCTTTTTTCTTGCAAGTGCTACAGAAAGAAATACATTTTTTCATCTCGTCGCTTCAGTCGTCCCTGAAAGTAGATCTGAAACTGAAGAGCAGCAGGTCTGCAGGTGGAACGCTGCAGTGATCAACACAACTGGTTTGGCAACTCATAATACTCGTGATTTAGCATGGCAGTTAATTGGAATTAAATAAACCAAATCAAGTCGTGGCTGTCAGCAAATAGAAAAAAAGATCGACTGAGCGTGTCTTTCTGTGATACCAGAAGTACATCAATTTTGGCAAAATTAAGAAGAAAAAAAGGACCAAAGTATATCAAACAGCTCTGTAAGAACAGAAAACAAACACACAATGAGAAAATCTGGCAGTTGGGGTTAGAATCAAACAAGTAAAATAAAGTAAAAACACTCTAGAGACGGTAGACATTGGCAATTAAAGTGGAACACCAACAACACAGGCGTATCGCTGTTAAATAATATCAGAATTAAAAAAAAAAAAAGAGGGCGAGAAATAAACGTGCCCTGGTCAGTGACCAGTGTCTCGTTTTGATTTTTCACATAAATTAACGTTATAAATAAGGTTATGATTAATCAACAATCTTTGTTTCGTTTTTTTTTCACAGCTAAACAAAAACCAGTGTATGCAGGTGGCACGATCCGCCTCCTCTCCTGAAGACACGGTCCCACTTCTACTTCCTGTTTGGTTGACTCATAAAAAAAGCGGGAACAGTGTCTCAAAAATGATAAGTGGCAGCGAGGGAATTAACAAGATCACGACCCCCTCAGTGGCACGTAAAAAAAATGCTTGGCACTGACCCCCTTAATGAAACCCACTACGACCGAGCGCCGTCATCAAGCATTTTTCTAAGCGGGAAGAAAAGACATTGTTTTTGCATCACCGTTTCCTTCCATTGTTTGCCAGCCAGGCCGATCTCGAGAAGCCTTTTTTTAAACAAGACGCCGTTCAACTTCCCCTTTTTCTTGGCGAACTGCATAAAAATCAACTGACAGTAAACGCACCGTTTCACAGCTTAAGAAAGGAACACAAACTTCCGTATTTTTGTTCTAAAAAAAAAAAAAAGAAATCCTTAAACCAGGCAAGAGTGGTTCTGGAATGACCATCAATCAACTTTCCAGTTTCTGAGAGCGATGAAAATCGGATCTTATTTGTGGTTGGTGGTGGTGGTGCTAAAAATATCTGTTGCAGGGTCGAGTGTGAATATTTAATTCACTTAATCTATTTTTAAACATGTTTCAAACATACATGTTTGATTATGAAACACGTTTCTTTTCCATTTCAACCGTCAAATTTATCTGCACCCAGTGGCCTTTTTTTTTCCCCTTCACACACATATGAACTTGTACTTCTTCTTTTTCTTTAACGGTGGAGTTAAAAATGTGTTGTTGTGGTGGCACGGTCGATGCTTCATAAAAAAAACCTGGTGACTGGCCTCCATGCGACCTTTGCTTAGTCACCTCAAGATCAAACAAACACATACAACAAAGCAAGTTGGACAAAGTGGTTGAAAATGGAAAAGAAAGAAAAAAAAATGAAATTGGAGTTTCTAGCTCTTAAAGGCAGTTAACATGACAGCTGACGTTGCAACGTATGACGACAGTGGCGATGTAATACTTTTTTTTCCCAACAGCCCGATGAAGCTGAAATGGAGCAGGAGCTGAAGTGTAATAATAGGATTATAACACCACTGGTTTTTCCTTAAAAAAAAGCTTTTACCTTAAAAAAAAAAAAAATCACTTGATAAAGTCATAAGGTTAAGGTTGTGGATTCATTATTGCATCTCTTTAAGAAGAGGAGTCGAAGAGAGAGAGAAGGAAAGTGGCGTCTTCAGGACGAAGAGGAATACGACAGGAGGTTAGATTTTGTCTGTTACAAACATGCACTCATTTCGCTTCTTAAATAGATTCACTTGGAAGAGGATACAGGTTTCGGAGGAGGAAGCATGCAACGCTTTTGAGTTAGACAACCCCTTCGGTGTGTGTCTCAATTTGTCTTTTGGAGGAAAGATTAATCACAATCGTATGATCCAACAGAAGCAGGCAGGGTCATTTTGGATAGGTAACTTCATGGGGTCTCTATTGCCCAGACACCTCGACGACCAGCAGTCACCCCCGAGATACAAAGGTCTTCTATATGGCTTTGTTCTCCTGTGTGAACGACACTATTGCCATTTGTTGTGTTGGACTGGGACATCCCAAACAGAAACAAAAAAAGGCTCAAAATGGCCAATGAGCGATCAGAAAAGGAGAAGGAGGCACACCGGGACACACTATCGGGGTCAATGGTGACGGGGTCACTGGAGTCTTGATGGGGTGGGAAACGTTCATTTCCTGCTGAATTTTGTGCTCTTGACAGTGCGTTTGGATCCCTCCACGCAGCCGCGGATGCCGGCGAGGTGCAGCAAAGACCCGGCGGCTTCCTTCAGCTCCTCGTCCAGCTCCTGCTTGACCTCGTGTCGCGCCCTTTTCACCGCCGGCCACTTGATGGCGGGCGGGCGCCGGGACGACGTCTCGTGGACGCCCCTCTCGTCCCAGAGGTCGGAGTCCTCGTCGCTGTGGAAGCCCTCGCTGCCGGCGCGGTGGGACTGCCGGCGGTCGCAGCCTCCCTCGTCCAGGGATGACAGGGAGGAGGAGGAGGAGCGGGACGAGCAGCGCTGGAGCGCCGCGCTGCTGTAGTTGTGGTCCTGCTTGGGGTCGCTGCTCACCAGGACCGAGTCCGGTCTGGAGAGGTCGAGGGGGCTGTCAGAATCACCTGGAGGAGCACGAGAAATCCAACAAAGATAAATACACCGTCCATAATTATTTAGCATTTTTGACATCACCTAAATAATGTTCGATTTTTAATGTAAATATGAAGAATTCCTGTCCTTACAAATCTGTTTATACGATCTAAGAACGATATATAAAAGGTTAAACTTTGACATAAGGCACTGAGAAAGGGCATACATCCACCAAGGAGCTCATTTAACATGACTTCATTAAAACAGCCTAAACCAAAATGGATAAAATGATCCATAATTCAGTATTTCGTTTTAAGGCAAAATATCATTTTCTGGCCATACAGAAGAATGACGCAATCATTCTGGAAAGTTTAATTAAAATATTTTAAACTGATTTCGGTTAACCCTTTAATTCAGAAAAGACCAATTACAAAAGTGAATCGCTTAACCTAAAATAAACTTTCTGGAGAAACTAATAACCAAATGAGTTGCTGTTGTAAAAGCCTTTTATTCCTTCATATTAAGGCAAGTTAAATTATATTGAAGGCCAACTCTACAAGGGAAATTAAAAAAAGGAAAAAAAACATTAACGACAGGTTTAGTGACACTTTTACGTAGTTTTTATGTTTTTAAACATAAAATTAATCCGATTTTTTTTGTCCACTGAAAAAAGTTCCTTGATTCCGATTTGAAAAATAATTAAAATTAATAAATGACATTAAATCTTACTTCTCATCCGTCTATATTTTCAAGTCTTTTGAAATTTGATCTAAGACATTTTAATGCCAATTAAGGCTTCATTTTTATATTTATTTAATGGCTTTTACGACTTTTTTGAGGATTCAGGGGAACCCCATCTTAAAGTCTCAACTAAGTGAACGATAAAGTACGTTTTGTACTTGTTTGCACTTAACTCTGTCACCCAGACATTCAACACTTCCAATATGAACTGACTTATATTAAGAATCCTTAAATAAATGCATACAAAAATAAGAAGTAGACATAATAATGATTTTTATCTTGGATTTGTTTGGGGATCGCACTTTCTAACATACGGGTAATTTGGTTCAATATTATGTCATTTAGTAGATTCCCATATTCCCTTAGACAATTTTTGGTGCGTTTTGTTTCGACAGATAAAGATGGCACTTCTCTATCAATCCGTCAGGAGGATTTGGGCCTGGAAGATCTAACTTAACATCAAGTATTTAACATGCAAACTATTGACAGAATCACATATAGAGCAGCTGAAACTCAAAAAGAAACAAACAAGCAATTGATGAGTGACGTATGAAGCAAAGGTGAAAAAGATGGCAGCTTGTGGATTCTCTTACATGGGTCAACGTGGTGCCCTGGGGCAGAGTTTAAGAGCATCATGGCAGTGGCAGCATCAATATCAGACTCTGGAAGAGGAGAGAACATGCATGATGGTCAGTCCTACGCTGTGAAAGTGTGGCAGAATGACTCCTCTTGTCACGGCCACGAGCCAGATTTGCGCCGCCCGGATGACACGCTTTATCAGACAACGATTTACAGCAAAGATCCTGAAAATAGTCTAATCCGGCTCTGAGTGCATCTGATCTTTCCAGACCTGACGAAGTGTCTAAAAGCCTTGCCACTGGGGCTCTAAATTTTTAATGACTACAGTGAAAGCAGAGTGCTCCACACTCAGCATCAGCAGAACCTCTGCCTGTCGTCAAGGTTACAAATCTATGGAGGAAGAGGGGCGGGGAACAGAAGACTAAAATATTGAATGAGAGCTCTCAGCGGCGTGGTCTATATGAGGCATCAATGACTTTAATGCAACCAAACAAATTAGGAATTCAAAAAAAAAAAAAAAGCACAGTGATGTCAAATGTTCTGGGATGTGCCACATGATCACGACAACAAACACACATTTATCAGACGAGCAGCTTTCGCAAAAAAAAAAAAACAGCAAGAGAATTTTGGATTCCGCCTCACCTTTAAATGAGCAGCCTTGTAGAAACAGATGGCGAGGGGGTGAGGAGGCACTGTGGAAAGTAAAACAAAAATGAGGCTGGAGAATTGGAGATAGCGACGACAGCATGAGACATCTTAATCTGGATTAAATGATTTGAAGCTTTTTTTTCCATAAACAACACCGAAAAAATTAATATATGCATGGAAAACCTTTTCACAACAGTGTTGTTGCTCTTTTTGTACGTCTATAATAATTCTAGTATAAAGTATAAACCCTGGTGTGGCTGAAATTATCACTGCAAGAGCAAAGAGTGATTGACTAGGGATGACTAAGTAAGTGGCATCGTTTATCGACATCAACTTTGAATCTCAGCAATTTTTTAAATACAAAATGATGATTTAGTTGAATAACTTGACAAAGCCGGACCTGAGATGACTCATTTGCTTTCATTAACCAAAATATCATCACCACCATCTGGTACTCTGCTACAAATGACAAACCACAAAAGCTTCCGGAATTTTTGGGAGATACGACCGCCCTCTATGTTATATAACACTGGGAATAAATGTTTCTGATTCCATGCTCGTCACCTTAATCCATGTATTCTGGTCTGATCAATTTTACTGGTACTGTATCGAATTATGAAAGTATACCTGGGCGGGGAGGCCGGTGGTGTGCAGAAGGCATGCGCGGCGGGGAAGTGCTGCTTCTTGAGGGCTTGGATCAGGTTGGGACGATACTCGGGGTCGACGCACCAGAGGGAACCTTTTCCGTTGGTCTGTTGAGGAGGGATTGAGTTAAGCTTCGGGCAACCATAATGGACATCTCTGGCTTCATGGTTCGTACATAAAGGAAGCGACATAGTATACATTTATGACACTGACAATCATTGACAGAATCATTTATACAACATCATATGATTATGAAATAAGATTGTGTTTCTGGTTTTTTTTCTGCTGTGAGAAAGTACAAACTTTATAATCACGAATATACCCAAGATTATTCAACTCTGTCCACACAATACAATTTTTCAGTTAATCCAGTTTAAAACTGCTTATTCCATTTGATGCTATTCCTCTACCCTTGTCTTCTAATTTTTATTTATACATATTTTATTGTTGTGTTTTAAATATTTTATGCATGCATGTATGGTGACCTTGAGTGCCAAGAAAGGCGCCTTTAAATAAAATGTATTATTATTATTATTTATGTTTAGATTAGATGTTCCTAATTGAAAACTAAAGTGTATACTACTTAGAGGTTACTCTAACAAAAACAACAATTATCTACCAGGAAGTATGTGTTTTGTAGCCGATATGATTATTGACCTACAGTTAAAGATGTTGGAAGTCAGAGATTAATGTTGAGCAGAATTCCAGTTGAATTATCCGGCAAAAAAGGACCAGGAAATGCGTTTGATATAATGACAAATTAATACAATATGTTTTTAAGACATTTAAGCTCTGGAATAGTAAAAAAAAAAGAAAAAGAAAAGAGCAGCAGAATTCAATGCAGAGTTGAAAAAGAAACTCTACTTAACTGGTGTTTTATACTGAAAATACCTTGAATATTGCAAAAACAAATAAAACAATATTTTTCTCAAATGCCAAAACAACTTTTGTTTCCACAAAAAAAAAAACCTTATAACGTTGGATAAAAGAAGCTCGTGGGTAAACGATAAGGCATCCGTTGGTGATGTCTGCGAAGTGTCACATTATCTGGTGGCAACATACTCTCACTCCGTCGGGGCGGAGAATGCAGAAAGGGAAGAGAATAACCTTGACTCAGATTACCAAGCAGCCCTGATACAGGAAGAAGGAAATGTCTCCATGGCAACGAAAACCACCAACCAGTGTCATGTGAAACTGGGTCTGGTCTCTCAGCAGACAAACTGCTCACACTGCGCACCTGCGCACTGAGTGTCCTGCACCTCGCCGTGATGCTATGCCGGAAAATCTACCGTTGTAGCCTGGGATGATTCGAGCACTACAGACTTCCCAGGGTTTTATTTGAGTGTCATTTAAAAAATGGGTTGACAACTGAAATTGAGATTGTTGAGAAATCAACTAAAGAAAAAAAATGGCTTAGCAACAGAGCTCTTCTGTTGTTAGGTGTGGATGAGGTTATCTTTACGTCCCGGGGGTTGTGTGTGATAACACTCGGTTTAAAGTACACATTTTGCCAGTCCGCCTCGAATAGCAAAAAAGCACGTTTTTAAAAGCGCAATTAAAGAAATATTAATCTTATTTTTGACCAAGTAGGGAAATAAATATAGAATTCTTACAGCTTTGTTTTTTAAAAAATAATTTAAACTATATTTTAGCATTAAAAGGTAAAACAAAAGATTTTGAAGTTTGCTCATTTTAACAGGAGGATGTTTCCTTTATAATATTATGAGCTGCATCAGCTTTTCAGGAAATATCACTCATAGACCAGAGGTTAGTAATTCTGCTCCAGAAAAATGTAATCCTTAAATGCTGAATCTTTTTTTCAGTTCAACTGTACCAAACAATGAATTTGAACTTTGAATTGAACGCGCCGTTATTCTGCACTGTCCGATCAGTTTGTCAAAAATACATATTCTTCTATAAAATAAATATGCTATAACATATTAGGTACAAAGCTTTGCTTTTGTTTTGGTTTCAAATATATCTCAGAAAATGTTTTGACTTTTTCTTAGCCAGTTCATACTTTAAAACTGGTGAAAGATTTAAAGCGTTTTCTTCCCAATGAAACAATAGCAGTGCAAACAAATGCTAAGGCTTGTGTGCTTTGTTTGCATTTCCTCACTAGGAGTGGTTATATGTGTGTGTGTGTGTGTGTCCTTGACTGGATTCCAGTCTTATCGCAGCAAAGTCAGAGGTCCTCGCGGCTGTGAGGACGACCCGGACCGTTTTTAGTGGAGATTCATCACGAGCAAGCAGAAGTTGGAAGAAGGAAAGTTCTTTGACCTACCTTTCCTAAACTCCTGTCGACCTTGCGGAAGCATTTGTTCAGGGATAGATTGTGACGCACAGAGTTCTTCCACCCGGTGGGGGCGTTCGTGAAATAAGGGAAGTGCTCTAAAATCCAGCCGTAGATGTCCTTCACGGGGAGAGATTTGCTAGGAGACTGCTCGATGGCCATGTAGATGAGGAGGGAAAAGGAAAACGGGGGTTTCGACTTTAAAGAGTCTCTTTCTCGACCTCTGCCGTGCGACGAGGCCGAGGACGACGACGGTCCCTGGTTGGTCCCGGTGTCTCCCTCAATGTCAAAAAGGGGGCTGCAGCTGGGCTGAGCCTCCGGGCCCCCGAGGGTAAAGTTCTGAAGCAGATTTTCGTGGAGCCAGTTGAGGTTTGTTAGCTCCTCGTCTTCCGGACCGCCCCCCGACTGGTCCACGTTGGTCGCCAGTGGACTTGACGCGCACTCCGCCTCCGGTAGCGTCCCCACGCCGCAGATGCCTTTGAGCCCCGATCGCTCCTCTTGCATACCCGGAATCTCCGTTTTCTTATCTGGTGACATCCCAATGATTGGACCCATTAAATCGAAGAGATCTGGAAGGAGAAAAAGAAGGTTGTTATCAATGACCAATGAATATACAACAAAACATGTATTCCTCAAAGTGGACTTTAGATTTATTTGATTTAGGCACAATTCTGTAGTTCTGGATTAAGGTTTGTTACTTTTATATATTCCCACCACTATGGGACAGTCAAACCTTATTTTGACTGTTGCCGGTTGCAATCTTTTAACCAGCTTTTATTGAGAATTCCTCAATAAAATGTTGAGAATACCTCAATAAAATGTTGAGAATTCCTCAATAAAAGCATCGTCTCTTACAGCAGGTTGGTCAGTCTTGTGATTCTCCATTTTATATGGAATAACTAACCAGGTAACGTTGTATTAAATGCTAGAATCACCTTCACTGTGAACGTGTACTACACTTCCAGATCCTCTGTTCCCTTACTCTCCATTCTAGCTGACCCAGACTGGAGTGGCCTCTCATGCCATTCTTCAAGACTCTCGGCTTCAAAGAGGTCCTCTTAAGCAAGTGGATGGTCTTAAGGCACCACTTGTACGCGCCCATCTCATTTAGGAAAATGACTATCCTACTTATGGGGTGTTAATGAGCATGAAACCTTCCAGGAACAGCAGGATTTCTCAGTATATTCATAGAGAGAGATACGCCATTGTTCATTGAATTAAAGAATTGATCATTTACTCTTGGCAAGAAATAAATAACAATTAAAATGTTTGTAAAAATATCAGAAGAACATACTCCACACAATAATAAACCACCTTTGACTGTCCTGTAACGTGGTGGCAACACAGAGAGAGAGACCACTCTTTGGCTCAGCATCCAACGAGCTTTAAGTCCTGGGTGTCACCATGACAACCATGCCATCTCTTCAATTAAGAGCAGACATCTCACAAAGAGGCATCAATAGGAAAATATGTAATCCGTGTTGGCTGGCGCAAAACCACCGCAGAGCCACCACGCTCGTATGGAAATGCTCCTACTGGAGTCGAGTGTCGACGGCAGATGCCGAGATCATAGGTGGTCAGGGAGTTTCTTTTCGACAGAACCATCGCTTGGGAGGGATAGTATATCTAAAGATGAAACAAAAAAGGTAGAGAATTTATTTTTATTTTAGTGGGGAAAAAAACGTAAGAATTGGGTCAATCTGAAGAGTGTTTGCTCAGTGGCTGAGACACGAGAGGGAGTGTGCACTTACACATGCATACACAAATCATTTTGTCACAGGCGGTCATTGAAGCCATGAGTGGACAGGGAGAGGCATTAGTGCATTTACAAAATGACCACTCAAGCCCCCCTCAACAGGGTTTAAACCTGTGACACACGGGCCACATTTCTGGCGAAACCGACCTAAAAAACACAACCTACTCTACTGTATATTTACAAACACACTTTGCCTCGAAATACACGGCAACATTATGACTCATATTTACTATAATTATTTATAATATTTATTTTCACAATAAGCTACAATCACATCATAATCTTTTGATTTATAAATCGTAGTCCACCTGATGAATTAATCTTGTTTTCCAAGTAATTTGTATTAAAGAATCAGAAGAAGAAAATCCCTGAAAGAAGAGAGTGCTACTTAAAACTCTTAAAGCGATAATTTTCATGGATATTTGTTCAAAAAGTCTTGTTAAAATTATTATTATTATAACATCCATTAGTCTTATAACTGGTGATATGTTCAGTAATGTCCCCGTCATCGGTTATACCCTGCAAATTACCGTCAACAGAGAAGATAGCGTTTGTCTTCGCTGAAGGGAGTCATTTTAGGACGGAGCAAAAGAGTCTCCAACAGGGTGAAAATGAAACGCAGAGACAGTCGTGAGGTGAGCTGCATTAGTTATCCCCACTCCAGGATGAATCACAGCTCGCGGTAAACTGGGGCGGTCAGATGTGTCAGGGGGCGAGAGAACTTCCCATTTGTGTAAAAAAGACAGTATCTAAAAAAAAAAAAATCAGTTCACGGGTTCAACGACAGACATTGTTTTTGTGAAAATATTTACAGAAAAAAAATAGTGAAGCATAGAGAAGATTGGTCATTTTAGTAGACTGATCAGAATCAGATACGTTTTATTGCCAGTGTTGTGTTTACAACACTGGAATTTTTTGTGATGTCATTATAGAAGATAAAAATGAAATGATATGAATTAAATAAAAGGTATAATAAAATAAAACGCAATACATTCAAATAAAATAAGAGACATTACCATAAATGGCATATAAATAATCAGTACAAAAAATAAAATACATTACATTAAATTATACAATAATCATGAGTCGTAAACAACTTTTGTACAAAGTTGTACTTTTTATTCAACTAAAGACTTCCATAGAACATCTCAAAGCAACAAACCACCATTTTTTTTTTGCTATCTTCCAACTACCGATTTACCCATATCCGAGTTTTACTTGACAATTTCCAGGACCATGTACTTCATCTACACCTGGATGCTCTAGCTTCAGTTTATTACAATTTCTTCGATACATATGTATTGTGCTGCGTCTTTGAAATTAGTCTCCTCCAATATTCGATTCAACAATGAATTTTCATCAACCATGAAAAGATATACAAGGCAATTCTTTTCGCCTTTCCTTTGATTTCTCTGTGAGACAATTATCTCACGTCTTACCCTCGGGTCACTTTGACCCTGAGATAACACAAGGGTTAAGACCTGTTTTGGATGAAAGTCAATAGCAAATATCAAAATGATTGATTTACAGCTTTACGAATATGAAGAAATAAGTTTGGCATTGACAATAAGATACTTCAAATCCAATACCTTTGAACATAAAGGCTCTAACTCATGGTTCGATCACATATAAGAAAATAGCAGACAGTACAATGTTTATCCAAAACAACAATTCACTTTTTCCAAGTAACTCTTCCCAGTATCTTATTTCAAAAGTGGTCCCTTCCACATGCCTGATATATGTTCCCAGAAATCAAGGACCTTGTAGAAACAGCAACTTCAATTGGGGAGAGGATTTAAAGGAATATTGTTAAGACCTTGAAAACATCTCATATACCAACTAAAGTCAAATGCATTGGGAAAAAAACGGTGACACTGATCGAAACAGCGGGGTAGTTATAATTGCAAACTGCAAACAAAAGTTAAAATAAAGAAGGTTATAGCCCTTATAGTTTTTCTTTTGACTTACTTAGAATTATCATGATATATTAATGGTCGATACAAGGACTCTACAGTCCCAGCGAAGTGTGATAATTCGCCACAAAAAGAGCTCCTTAACTCCAGTCCATTTCCACAGCCACGACCTCTCAGCTGCACTCTTGGGCGACGAGGAGCTGCTTATCCCATTTGACTGGAGCCTCCACAAGTCCGTCATTTGAATATCAACAAAAGGCTGGATGCGACCGACCAAACACATGATTGCAGCTGGTCAATTAATGTTGCGCCGATTATTGCTAAAGGAAGAACGAGAAAGATGGACGACTTGGGGAGGAGACGGGGGGAGCGGGACTTTGACCGACTTGGCCTGTTGACTGCAGCCTTGAATATAAACCGAGGCGGCGGCGGTGCAACCTAGTCGCTCATCTGCAAGTTAAAATACTCGAGCCGCATCATATTCATGTGCAAACAGCCAGAGACCAACAGCAGGTGTCAGGGCACATTTATCCCCCCTTTTAGACGCCCCCTTTTATCCCGTTAAGCACTCTCGCCCCACAGACAATAAGGAGATGGCTATAAGCGGCAGATTAGGCGAGCGGTGGATCTAATGTATGCCTTGTGATCTTTCCGGGGGGTTATACCTGCCACTTCACCGTAAACTAGATGGTTCTGAGAGCGGAATCTCGCTAAGAGAAATTGGTTACTACGGCAGCCAAAGTGGTAAAAGGGAAGCAATTGTGCTCATGTCTGTGCATGAAGAGAAAGATAATGTGGGGAGATCAATACAGGCAGGAAAACGCTGAGGCCAGCAGTCTCGCTCGCTGTTCTCCACAAACCTGTTTGACAAAAGGGAAGCGGGAAAGACCCACGTCCGACCTGGATGAAACTGGGCTGCGACTAATTCCGCGATGGTACTTGCGCTGCCACACAATGGACTTTAAAAAAAAAAAAAGTTTGAAATGATGTTGAAATTTCTAATATTTGTCCGGGCCTTAAGCAGACACAGATGTACACGCCACACCCTCATTGCAAGTAGAAAAACAGTTGACACAAACCAGTTACACCTCTGTAATAGATACACAAAGGTGTGTCACAACCAGCCACACTGCAACGGCTGTTATTTGAAACCCTAAGTGATATTTAGGTGACTACGTTTGTCTCCGGCTCTAAAAATGTGAATGAGATGAGGGGGTTGTGGGGGGGCTGATTTAGGCCAGGAAAAGATAGAGGCTGTGAGGGCAAGATAGCCAAGTGGGAACCTTTTATTTAATCATGGAGCGATTCATGTCAAAATAAACAACACGTTTGTGAATGTTAATAACACAAGTAAAATTGATTTGCTCAGCGAATGAGGTCAAGAAAAGCAGCCACAGCTACGTGAAGAATAGAATTGGCCCCTCGTCGGGTCCATACAAAGAGGCGGTTGTTGTTTTTTTTTTGCGCTCGTCATGTTTCTCAAGTGTTCAGTATTCACCTCACAGTCCTGGACAGAAGACTGCGAGGGAAGGAAACACCTCCTGCCTGTTGAGGAAGTTCATATTCGGACTTCACACAGAGGCAGTCGCTCTTACTCAATAACAAAACAATCGACTAAAAAGGGACGGGCGAGAGGTGGCAGTTTTAAGCGGCGGCTTCCATGGACGGAATGCGGCTTGAAAAATATTGACTTTGATTGACCACATGAAATGACTTTGAACCCGATCGCTCAACAAAACAAGCTGTTTATAAATGACGGATGACTTACTGGAGTTATTTTAAAACTCAAAAACACGAGACTGCACTTGACTGCTAACAGAGGGGAGGTCTTCGAAAGTACAACCCCTCACTGACGGGGAAACCTTATCTCCAGGGTCATGTGCGTGTAATTCAGACTACTGATATTCACAACCTGTGCCACGGATACGTCAAAATAGCAGAAACAACATTTGCTTTTTCCATTTCGGTTAAACCCCATACGGACTCTTGTAAACTGGTTTAACAGTCAAAGTTTGAGTTAAGCCTTTACAAGAATTTGCTCATTTGTAAATACTGGAGTGAGATTATGTTCTTTGTTAATAGGCAACATGAGAATAAACCCACAGCAGTTTTGAAAAATATAAAGTGGTCAGAAAATATAACAAAACCTGGAAAAATCATGACAAGGCTTTTTTTTTTTTTGCTTTATAATGGCCTGTTCAATTGGAGGTTTATTGTTGTAGGTCAAACTTGAGTACAGTGTTGAAGTGAAAAAGAATTGTGATTGTGGAGATCTTTTGGCAATAGTTGTGCCGTGAAAAGCTTTTTAACTTAAGTTATTAAGTTAAAAAGCAAGAACATTTTTGGAGAAGAAAATACAAAGTGGTACCAGTTCATGAAGCCAAAAGTAGGCATTAGAAAGGCACTTTACAAATAACCATCACTTACTAACTTACTTATTAATACCAATTTTAAGGATTTTAATGTTTGATTAGACAATGTACAACCGTGAGTCTTGAAAGGTTAATAACAAAAAGATATAATAGCATCTAACAAGGAGGATTATTAAGCTGTATTTCATAACAACACTGGTTTTATCAACTGGAACATATTGACTTGAAGACAACAGAAAAAAAAGCACTTAAACTCGAGTAAAACACCGACTTTTTCCAAATAAAAATCCTTTTAACCCAATCAAGACGCCAAGAATAACTTGAGCACAACCCGTGTCTGTACTGTTGTCAAAAGATAACCCATTTAGAATCCTGAAGGAGCCATTTTGAGCATGAAACTTTCATAGCTTTTTCTGTTCCATGAATGACAGCGGCTCCAAACGGGTCGTGTCCTTTGGTCAGAAGTGAAACGAGGGGCGGTCTCGGAGGAAAATGCATGTATCCAATAGATGAAAAATAGCGAATTGTAGAAGCTAACAAAGCCCACAAGTTAGACATGCATGCTGAGCAAACAGGCAGCCCATTCACAGGATCACATGTTTTTGTTTTTTTTACAAAATGTAGTATGCAAGTAGGGACAATCACTTCATCTAAAGCAGTAAACCCCAAAGGCCAGATGGGGGTCACCAATATCTGGCCGATATTGTGTTGATGATTTTAAGAATTCTTAATATGCATATGTAAATATACAATTTAATAATTGCTTTGCAACTTCTCTATTGAAATGTTTTTGTTCAGAGGGAAACAATGTTAAAAGAATATGGTTAAATGAAAAAGTAACAACAATAAATTAATGATTCATATTCACAAAGACTAGTGGTAACTTCAGGACACGCCTGCCATCGCTTTGTCAAAACTTTTTTAATGACTCCCATAACAATTACGCAATCTCTTTAAATGACATCAACACGGAAAAAACCTTCATAAATTTTACATCAGTAAATATCGCTAATTTGATTTAAAATTGTTTTTTTTAATTTACTTAACATAATCCAATCTGTCCAAAAAGTAGGAAGTGAAAATCATTGTACGTTTTAAAAGGACAGACTTGTGTAATCCATTTATTTGAGTAAAGTTCACACTGAATTTAAAGTCACAGTCATCTGTATACATACAAAGTACAGGGTGGCTTTACTTTGGGTCAGAGTACAAACTTCGGTGATAAGATTAGACACAAACATCACCATGGTGAAAGGTAGTTTTAGAGCAATGGCAGAACAACTCGGCCTTTTCCCCTTCAGTTGTTATGTTTTGACTGATACACCCATTTGTGTTTTACTCGCATTTTGTTTTGCCATAAACAATTCTTTTAACTTCATAATAATGATAGGTATTTTTAGATTTAAAATGCGTTAACCAAGTAGTAACTTTTAAAGTTTATAGATTTTATTTTACATATATTGTTAATCTGGTTATACAACTAGAAAATGAATAAAACTTTTTTTCTTTAACCATTATATATACTAACTAAACAAAATATAAAGTTTATACAACAAACCACTTAAACAGATTCAAATAAGTATAATCTTTGGCAATAAATTATTATTAGTAGTAGTAGGAGATTGACTTTACTATTGACTAGTAATCCCTATGGGGATCTCCTTTGGGAAATTATATCATTACATTATTACATTGATTTGTGCTCTAATTCTATCTTGAATCAAACATTTTTAACTTGCTTATAACAAACTACCATAGTATTTAGCCAATCAAACATTGCCTTAACAGTAAATTTGGGTGAATCACAAGTATTCCGTGATTCAGTATTTCCATCTCAAGAAGACCCAGAGATCTGAGGGATCATAAACCACAGTTGGAACAAACACCACCAACAACCTATATTTGTCACAGACATACCACAACCATGTTTATAACCAAAACAAATTCAACAAAAAATCTCTGTTCTAATAATCAAGATCTCACAACTTCAGGCACCGAACCTTATCGCTTAACACACTCACACGCAATCATAGATATTTGAAAAGATACGAGTGTGTCGTCTTATTGTCATGCACTACAAACCCTTTTCACAGACAATAGTGTTAAAACTCTGGTTTGGCCAACAGTTCCTTTGCTAGATAAATACCATGACAACTGAAACTGTGGGTGCAAATAGTCCAAGATGATGACCAGTGAACGGACTTTAACAGAGAAATACTATGACTTCAATTGTATTTGGGAATTTCATGAATTAATGATAGATTTGATGATTGAAAATCAAATACATATTCTGTGTTTGTGTGCAATATCTCGAGATCATTGACCATTCCATTATAAATGTGAATACATTTTTGTATTTTTATAGTTCCACAGAGTAAAATCACAGAATAAATGTTACTATTGGCAAGTATTTGATCAAAAAGAAAACATACATAGATACATGGCTAAGTGAACTTGACCAGTAAGGAAGATAAAATAAAGGTATATTACATTTACCCTTTAAAAAAAGGGGGTAGCTATGTTTTTAGCAAGCATTTTACAACTTGACATATGTTGGTTTCCCATCCTAAACCTTTACCTCGATCATCCAGTCGAGTCGGCCGATACGTCACTCAACACGGTGCATAACAAGTATTATTTTTAGTAATGTATGCCAGTAAAGTTACTCGGCCCCCGGTCTATTTTTAGAGCAGAGCCCCTTCAAAGGCTCCTGAACAAGAGCATTTACGAAATAGTGATGCATACCTACTAAACAACAATAACAGATGGCTCTGACCCTTTTTCGATGTGACAATAGAAGCCGGCCATTAAAGTGAAGACGGACCGATTAACATCTGTCTCAATCTTAAATACACGGATGGTTTAACACAACACATAGTTCATTAAACTATGGGAATAAAATCTGGGTTGTGTCAGTTGAATTAACTTGTCTTAAACCAGCCATAAAGCCCAGATGTATTTCCTGCTCTGATATTGTTAGTAAAGCACTCTCTATCTGGGACAATCTTGTGATAATCCATTACATCATGTGCTTAGCCACCAAAACACCCTAGATATGACTGAAATGGACCAACACTAGAAAATAAGGCATTTTTTAGGGGGAGGTTGAATAAATTCCCACTTAAAAACAGCAGGAGAAGTTTATAATCCAAACTAAGAGTGACAGAACCAGGGACTAGTCCGGGATTTTAACGTGTTTTTAAGGCGTTTTATTTTTAAAGTACTGTACCGTGGAGATGATAGTAGGATGTAACGCGACGTGAGTCACCGACTGCAGTCACACGATGGTCGAACGCAAAAGTTACACGTCAATTGCGAGATTTTTTTCTCGGGGAAACTCAAGTCGAAATAAACGCGAAACTTAAAAAGTTGAGGGGGGGATTTAACTACACTTCGCTGTGAGAACCAACCGAATGGCAGTTTAACAGTCGACGCTGGGGGTCAGCGGAATGGTAAGCGTGTGCCGCTAGCGTTAGCATCGCGCTACCGACCGCGTCCACTTCGTTTTTGTCGCCGAATAAAAAGTGTTTAAAGGCGGACGAAAAGGACGGCGGGTCGCGTCAGTCGGCGGGCGAAGTGTTGCCGTCTGAACGTGGAAGCGTTAAAAGGTAAAACGACGAGCACATGTCGTCGCTTTTTTTCCTCTCTCTTTGCCATGCTGGCTCCTCTTAAGCAAAGTCACTTGACCACATTTACTTTTAGCGTGGCGGCTTTTCTCCTCGTCCACGAACCGATTAAAAATAACCCAAAAAATACAAATTTTACTTACACTCATGCACCGAGCCGTCCCGGTCCCGGTGGTTGTGTTTTTTTCTTGTAAAGCCGCCGAGTTGTTTAAATTCAGATGCCTGTCGTTCACACAATGTCAAGAGATCAGATCAGCAGCTGCTTCCTCCATACACGCAGCGCGCAGATCACACAGCGCACAGCAACGCTACCAAACCCCTCGCCGTCGCCATGGTAACAAGCCCCGCTCCAGCCAATCAGAGCCCCTCCCCTCCTATCTCCCCTGGCAACTGCCGCAGCACAGGGACTCGAACGCGAACGCGCACGCTATCCCCACTTTGAATCCTGCTTTCACTTTTATCCGAAAGCAATTTTTTTTTCTTTTTCATTTGGTAATGTAGTGGCCCACGTGTTTGTAAAGCTGTCGTAAAATACTATAATAATAATAAATAAATAAAAAAAACGGATCTGACGCGCAAACAATATTTAGGCTACACAAACACCTCAGGGGCGGGGAGAAAAAGGATGTGTCACCACACCCATGACGGTGGACCCTCAATTGGGGCCCCTCCTAAAGTAAACGATGGGCTGATACTAGGATCAGAGGTTTAGCAACAAAAAAAAGAAAGAATCCTAAAATACCATACGTAAGTAAGTAAGTCATTTTTATTTGTATGGTGCTTTTCCAGACCAGGGTCACAACGCGCTTAAACAATCAAAACAATAATCAATAAAGTATTTACTTTTAAAGGTCAAGATAAAACTGATAACACAACAGGAGTTCCAGAAAATCAGGGGAAAAGCCTGAACAAATAAAAACGTCTTAAGATGTTTCTTGAAGGAGTCTTAATTTTAATAATATACCATTTCTACAAATGTTCCTGCTTTTCACTCTAGTTTCTGTAAGAGTGAAGCGTTACTGAACGACCGTGACTTTACACCAAACTGTAACTTTCACGTAGAGGTGGTAACTCACTCAACCTGGGTCAAAGTATTACATGAGCACAGAAGTTGCTCTCAGTAGTGACTTGTGAGTACCATACCTATGCACACCCATGTTTTCTCTGCGTGTAACTCGACAAACTGGCTTAACAGGGCACGGCGGGCGTGTGTGATGACTGGAATAACATTGAAAATCGTTTCGGCTGCAAGTTCTATTAAGTTTCATTTGGTTTGTGTTCATAAAAAACGTATTCATTGTTATGTAAAAGGTCCCTACAGCATTTTAATCTTAGACACTTTTAAGATTTAAATAAATGGCAGAATTTTTGCTTTTAAAATTGTTCATTTATAATCAAACAATAAGTTTAAAGTAGCGACTTCTATAAACCAATTGTGCCAATTTTTTTGTCAAATCTTTATTCATAATTTGAGAAATTAAACAACTCGATTTCCACAATTCTTTTTACAAAATATGTATAGACGGTGGTTATTTTTGCACATGTTTTTACTAAAAGAAGTCAAGATTTTTATTATAAATGGCTATTTTTATTTCTAGGTGCCTCTCTCTTTCTCTCTCTCTACACTGTATGTATATGAGATGAGAAAACAAAAATCTTGATTTTTTGTTTGTAAAAAAGAATATGTCATTTTTTGGTCCCTTTAACCTGTTGCATGGACTTTAAAGGATGCTATTGTCATTACATTGATTTTAAATCATCATCAGTATGTGTCTGTTTGTAAAAAAAATATATTTTCATTTAAATATTTACATTAGAAAATGTGCTTAAGCCCCGCCCACTGAAAACCCTTCGTTATTATGGACATTAAATCTCGTTTACCATAACCACGCCCACTCTGCTGTGATTGGTCAAGCATCAAGGTTTGTCACGCAGTGTCATCGATCCAGGAAGTCTCCGATTTAAAATGACTCATTGTATAAACAAAGGGGGTGTGAGCTCCGGTAACCTCTTTTTCGCAGAGATTTGACACTGGAGAGAACTTTACAACAACATTATATATTATATAATAAGTTCAAAACATGGTCATGATGAGGGACCTACTGCATCTTGGAGAAGAAGACTTCAACAGTTGAAATACCTTGTCCATTTTTTATTATTTTGCTTAGAGGGATTCAGATGAATGCCAGTGAAAAACAACAATAACTGTATATAGACTTTAGATATGAAGAGTGGACCCAAATACCGAATACATTTTTAACTACACAGGTAGCCTCAATACATTAAAAAAATATATCTTGAATTAATGAACATTATTTATCTAATTCATTTTATTAAATCACATGCTGGACAATAAAAAAATATGCTTATAAAGTGAGTGTAAGCCTGAGAAGGTGATTTCCTGATTTTCTCTTGACTCCTTTGGATGACTTAATGCATTCACATTTGAAAAGCCTTTACTCAGGTTGCCGTGGCATCATTTTCCTGCACAATAAGCTATTCTCGGGGCCTGCGAGCAGCAACGATCTGCCCCATTTTACCCCGCCTAGTATCACTCCTTAGAATGATGAAGTTGCACAGGCAGCAAATGAGAGAGAAGAGAACAAGATGCATTAATCACCAGGGTAACCGTTGATTTAGGATGCCTTGAAAAGACAGAGCCATCGGTCGGTGTGCCTGCCATACTGCTAATTTGATTGTGAAACTGTAAAGCTAAAACCACATCCACTGACCACCTACAGAGATGTTTAAAAATAGCACGTATAGTCTCAGGTCCCGGAAGAAGGAGACGCCGACAGGGTTGTCAACTTGACAAGAAGTGGCAAAAAAAATGCCAGATAAAAGTTTAGGGTGGGAAATAATGGGATTACAGACTGGGAGGGGGGCGTTCACGTGTGCCTGTAAAAGTGGCAGGGATGGAAGGGATGGACAATGAAGGGTCTAACTGGGGGTGAATGAGCATGAATGAGGGGTGTACAGTGTCTCGGTTGCCAGCCTATGGTGGCATAGTGGTCAGGATCCCTGCTGCTTTAATGGTCCATAAATCTGGGTGGACTGGCTGGTCTGATGTCGCCCCAGTGAGACCCTCTGATGCGGAAAATGAATCCGACCATTTTTACAGACCGCAAGTGTTGAAGCTCTCACCCTCTCCAACCCCCCAACACTCCCCCCTTATACTGCCAGCGAGCCGATAAGAGCTGCTGCACACGCAGGGTACTCCATTTCAGCACGTCTGGAGCTCATAAAACTGTCGAGTGACAAACCTTGTTTGTATTCTGCTCTTCATTCACTCTCTTCTCTTGAGTTTCAGCGCTTTCATCCCATTTGCTTTCCTAAACACGCCGAGCTGGGGTTCTTAAGTGGAATCTCCAAAATGTAAGATAGCTGTTGAAAAGCCTCAAATAAAACATCTCAGAAGGAAAAATCTGCTGATCAATTGCTTTTTTCACAGCCCCCTTTTTCCATCCCCATCACACGCTCGTGAATGACATTATAAATGACGTGTATCGATCACAGACAAGTCCATCCTGTGTGTGGTATTTATGTGTTGTCAATGCTTTTGTGTGCAGCAATTTATCCCCAACATATATCAATTATTTTATATTTCTTCCAGTGATTCTCAACTAGTTGGTTTTGAGTAATTTTTAGATCGTCGCAAACCTTTGTTTAGTTGAAAATTTTTTGATTTAACGTTGAAGGTTTTTGTTAAAGGAATGTACAGTATATCACATACATTTAATTATGATGTAAGATTACGACTTCAGAACCGTGAACTAAAGATGGTCCAGTCACAGCGACATCAACCTAAACTAAAAATGCAACTTTTTTTCACTACAACAACAACTTTAACAACAGTTGAACATCTGGTATGGTATGTAAAATCACATAGCTTGATCAAATATATATTTAAAATAACATAGGAACTTTACTTAAAATAAAATTCTGTTTGCGTTTACAGTATAACTGGAATTGCCAACATGTCGTCTTGCATTCTGGGAATTCTCTTCCCAAAATTGATCAAATTCAATTTTATTTTATTTCATTTAAAGTGTCAAATTAAAACAGATTATCTCATTAACACTTTAAAAGAGAAGAGTAAAACAGGTTCCAGCGAATTCCAATGAGCGAGGGGGGTAAGAAAAAACTTGCTTTTAACAGGCAGAAACCCAGAGCAGAACCAAACTCTACAGCGACGCCTTATTCAATTTTCAATTTTATTTAAAGTGTCTTATCATAACAAAGTTATCTCAAGACACTATACAGTTGAAATAAGACTACAGTTGATTAAGGAAAAATAGATCCCAGCAATTCAACAAAGAGCAAGAAACAAAACACTGTACAGTGAGCTGTACAGTGAGCAATGGCGAGGAAAAACTTCCTTTTAGAAGGCAGAAACCTCGAGTGGAACCAGACTCATTGTTGACGGCCTTATACTGTTACTCTTGTGAGGGATCATCAAGCATAAGAAATATGAGAGATAATATTTCAATATAATTGATAAGGAGGACAAAATTAAAGAATAAAGGGTGTAATAAATTACAAAGATAACATACATATATACACATAACTTTTTATTTTATCTACCTTATATCTAGAAAATATATCCAGAAAATACCCAAATATATATGTCAACATTTTCTGTGTAGTTATTTTAGTAAAGAGCAAATAAATTATGTTTATTTTTTTTATTAATGGATAATTAATACTCTTTTTTATTATTCAAGAAAGGAAAGACTTGTTAAAAGCAAATCCTTTCAATGAACAAATGTTAATTACTATGATGATTGAAAAATAAACAAAATGGTAAAGAAAATAACATAAATATAATAAAAGGAAGCCCTGATTTAAAAATAAAATAAAATTGTAATGGAAAATTGAAACAGTTAGGGCTGGTAAATATTTAGTTATATATTTTAGGCTCTCCGAAAAACAAAAAATATATAGTTTCACTTTGGCCTCATGAGGGCCTTGAATATTGCAAAGGGCCACATTCAGCCTCAGGCATAGAGGTCAAGAGAGACATTTTTAAGATAGTTGTTCAATGCTAGCCGATAATTAAGAGAAAATGACTTGACTTGTTAATACCTGGTCCTACCATGAGCCCATCTTCTTGTAGCGAGTCCATCTCCCACTTTCATCTGCGCAGAAGAAGGCTCCTGTAAAGGAGTTCTTTAAAGATGTGCTGATCACTTTGAAAAGCTTTTGATGTGTCAGCATAACAGGTTTTTCTAATTCACAGGATAACCCTCGACGCTTGCGAGGGAATCTTAATCCTTTGATTTTTTAACCACCTCTTAATTTATGGAGGCAGTTGAGAGGATAATTGACTCGAGCACTTGCTTAACCCTGAAAGTTAACACACATGCAGCGATGCTCGCTGTCGTTACCCCCCCGCCCACCACCACCGATAGATAAGGACGACCACTGGTTAAACAGGTAGTATTTGCATTCTCCACAGAACGAGAAACCAATTGTAACCGTCTGCGGAGCTGCCAGAGCCCACCTGCCGTGTCAAGACGTGTGCCGACAGACATCACAGCAGTCTGAAGGTAATTGCCCAGGAAGGAACAAAACGCTGTTGTCTGGAGTAAACAAAAGAATTTGGAGTAGGCTATTTTTAATCACCGGCAGTGCTTAAAAATTTACAATTTCAAAAGTGTTAAAGTTCAATGTTATTCCTAACTGTCCTCTTATCTACGAGGGCGCGGTCAACTTGTTGTTTTTTTTTCAAATGCAACCATTTCTTTTGTTCTTGGGGGTTTCTTTCCCCTGGAGGTTCTCCCAGGTTGCAGTTATTCTCAACTGAAGTGTGTGTGTTTGCCCACGGAAGCCTTTGTTTGGCGAGCCTTTATGTTAACCAGCTCTATGAATTGTGTCAGCAGTTGCCGCGTGTTATCAGTCAGCTGATAAGTGGCCCTCTTTTGATGCACCCGCAATAAAAATTGCACGCCATGTAGGGGCGGATCGTTTTAATAGTCGAGCAAACACCCGGTTAGTCGCCACGATTATGTTTATTGGTCACTGTTTGATCGCCGTATCCAAGTGTCGGTCCAATCGTATTGAATGTCACTGGACAGGTCAGTGAACTCTGTATTAATTGATTTAAACTGGTAGATCAACAAAATACAGTTACACCTTTAAGGTATATGGGTTTGTCTAAATTACTGAAATTTTAAGACAAAATTTACCAAAAATTAAAGTAACTGAAGCGTAACAAAATACTATTAATACTATTGATTTGTTTATGAGGAATATCTTGAACATGGATCACAATTAAGAGCCCTTAAATTCCATTTTAAAGGGCAACTAATGTGTTGATTTAAGTGTGTCTTAAATAGATCTTGGACCTCTATTGTATCATCAGTATGTGTCTGTTTGTACAAAACTCTCTTTTCATTGAAATAATTACATTAGAAAATGTGCATAAGCTCCGCCCACTGAAAACACTAACCATAACCACACACACTCTGCAAACATTATGGGGTTTTTCACCGCATGTTATCCATCCTGGAAGTCTCCACCTACAAGGGACTCATTGTATAAACAAAGCGGGGATTGATTAATGCTGGCTGGAGGAGGAGTGAAGCCCATTACTGCGCCATGAGGTGCTCTGAACTTTTTAAAGTATTAACTTAAAAACAGAGCATCGTCATGATGAGGGACTTACTGCATCTTGGAGAAGAAGACTTTGACATTTTGAAACATGTAGGTCAGGAACGTTGACATTAGTTTACATTTAATATTCAGGGGATGAATTTGGCCAAGTGTTCGAAACATAAACACTGAAATTTTGGTCATGAACTCAGCAAGTCCTGTGTTATTATTCTTGATGTAACCAATAAATTCCCACTTTAACTTTAGTTAAAAGAATGTTCTTAGTTAAGGTACTTTCTACAAACATGAACGCATCTGTGGTAAAAAAAAAAAAAAAGTAATTAAATCTCAACTAACCAGATTACAATCTTAAGTTGTTTGATAATTAAATCACGGATTTGGAGCTTGAATGAATGATCAATACCTTGTAACTGATGACACCACAAACAAAGAAAGTGTTTCTTAAACAGAAGACGGTTTTGGTAACCGAGCTGAACTTTGGTCCGTTTCTTTTTTTTCATGGCCTCAAGTGCCTTTATTGGCCAATATCCATTGCAATCCCTTTGCACTTGTAAGCGCACTAAAACGGCATGACTCCCCTTTAAATGATTCTAAACAGTCTCTACAATGCGCCACATGCAGAGGCCATTGGATTAACCCATTGATCCTTAACTATATACTATGGCTAAATTGTGTTATCCCTCCCTTAATGACTGGTCTTTGCAGGCAAATGAACACTTGTGGTCAATAATCTGTGGAGCAGGGGATAGTTTAAAGAGACGACGACCCACTCCGGTGTTTTTTAACTCTACACAGAGTTTAAATGATACCAGTTTTTGTCTTTACCGTAACCCGTATTTGTGTCTCCGAAATCTTCTCTTTCCCTCCTTGTATTGTGTCACTGACACACAATAGTGGTCTTATACCCGGCAGCGCAGTGGTCTGGTACTACCAGCTCCGTATAAGGAATGACACAAACAGGCCATTGCTGATGTGAGTTTTATTGCATGTACTGTAAATAAAAGATAATATAAATCTGTTGTGGGTATTCATATATATATGCATTACAAGATGTACGAAAATACACAGCAGATTTTTCTATTAACAAGATTTTAAAGAAAATATAACAATTTTTATTTTCACATTAGTTATCTACTTACTAGAGGTGTGTATTGGCAAGAATCAGGCACTATGATAAATATCACAATACAGGGGCAACGATACGATATTTTGTGTAATGTAGGAACAAAGTTTTATACTGTATGTAGTATTGTGTGAGTACTTTCCTCTATTGTTTCAGAACCACATGACTCTTGACGAAGTCATAACTGCTTTCATTTGTTTTGACGTCAACTTCAAATTTGCTGTATCCTCTCGTCCTCAGTCATCGGTGGGATCTCATGTACTTCTAGCTGCGGAGGATGTCATGAGTGCTACCATCTGGTGGACAGAACTTTAATTGGGCCCAAAAATGAACAAGGCGTGAAAGTGTGAAACATTTATGATTTTATTTTACACAAACATAAAACATGATTGTGAAGCCAAAAATGAAAAATAAATAATCAATACAGTGCGGTCACATATATCAATATATCGCCTTATCTATACTTTTCTAACCCCCCTGCTGCTCACCAGTTTTGAGTTGTCTATTGACTTATAGCTTCCATGACCTTTCTTGTCAGGATGTTTTTCCTCTCAACATCCCTTCAATGTACTTAATTCACAGATAACTCTGTCAAGGAGGTTGTGTTTTCATCAACAAATGTTTATTTGTAACAGGTAGACAATGGACTTTTCATGGAATTTAATGATATTTTCAAGATTGGTTGCAAAAAATGATTGGATTAGAAAGTTTCACTAGTATGGCTTCTTAACCCTGTTGCTATACGGTAGCTATAATATGCTACTAGCTGTTGTAATTGTCCAATAAAGTACATGATTTACAGTATGTTTGATTTTAAGAGCTTTAAAAACTCGGGAATGCAACTGCCAACTGAACCGGTGTTGTGACTCAAATGCTGTGAATGTTAGATTAGCAGTCAGGAAGCTTGTTTCTCTTCCTCACATTCATCACAATGCCATGTTTTTATATGTAAAAATAAAACTCCTTGGTAGATATACAGTATTGGCTGTGTATATAATGTTCATATAATTGCTTAATTATCTCGTTTTTGGTGCACTTTAATTCAACCACATGAAATAAATTGGCGGGCTTTGTTTGGCCCCTGGACCATCTACTCCCGATGGATAATTGAGTATTGAATGGGTTCAGGATCACGAATCAGCATCTATACAAGATGTAAATCGCAAAGATCGTGGATCTACATAACTCGATCTTTTTCAATGAGAAAACCAGGGAAGTCACTTGTGGAGTCGACCTGTTAGATAAGCAACTTAATTTCAAAGTATTCTTTTCTTAACTAGCGATATTATCTTTGTGGATGACACAATAATATCTTAACCCTAACATGATTCTTGGATGAAAACATTCATTTAAAATGACAAACTACACAATGCGTGTCGAGAAGCATCACCAGCAACATTCAGTCTTCTATTATTATTTTACGTCTCTAGTTATGACACTTAGACTGTTATTAAGTGGTCGGCTTGACATAAGAGCCGCACTGTCGCAGTCTTGCGAGTAGGATTTTGACGTGTTCCAACAAAAGGTAAAAAGCTATTATTTAAACAGACCCGAGTGAGGTTAAAAGATTTTTTCCTCTGAAAGAAGATAACAAAGGGCTGAACACATAATCGGCTATTTTTGGACCGAGCCGAATTCGTTCCCAAAATATTCCTCGGAGGTCATGTGATGTGCGATGAAACCTTAAAAATGATGAACGTAGCCCGGGAATGATCCTGGAACAGATCTCCCACTGTTGTTGTCTAAACTGTGCATATAAAGTCGGAGTGACCTGACGCCCGAGGGTCCATGTCTGCCCTCTTACTTAGGGGGGCCCCGACTGCAAGAGGGCACACGACTGTAGTGAGGAGAAAGTGGTGCAGTGCCTCTCTGTGCCTGGTTGAACACTGGCTAATGAAGCGTGGCAGAGGATGGAGGAAAGAAGCGTGTCTGCAGGGTAGGCATGGCCTTCCTGTTTCTATGCAACCAGGGCGGACGGCTAGGTGATGTAGGACTGCCTCGATACGGCTTACTTGTCATGGTGCCGACATCCTTTCGTTGGGTCTTGATGTTGGATTTAAATGTGATCTTTGATACGTAGGAATGCGACACATGTAGGTCCTTCAAGACAACATGCATGGATATGATAAACCATTCATCATCATGGTCAATAAAATATGAAATATATAGGTCATCATTCTAAGAAACCGCTGCCTTTTTTTTTTCCAGAGCTGAGAACATATCAACGTAAAAACAGTTTCATGTCCTGCACACTGGGAAGAAACTATTTATTTAAGTGACACCTAAACCCTGGCAGGAGCCAAGGTCTCAAGATGGCAAGTTAGATAGTTTATAATAAGAAGTCAAGTTTTTTTTTTTCTCAACCCTATTTTAAAAGGAAGAAAAAGGAAACTATGATACAGTTGCTAGCTAAGCTAGTTGATAACAGTGGTAGATGCGATCATTCTGAGGTGAAATTTAACACAACTTAAAGAGTTCAAATTGAGAATTCAAATGTATTTTTATTGGGAAAAAACTAATTTAGTTAATAAATATATTTGTCACAGTAGAGATTGGAATCCAGTATGATCTGGAATCCTACTGGTACAGATTGGAATCCTGCTACTGAACTGGAAACTCAGTATTGATATGGGTTAGGGTTAGGGTTTTATTACGAATTTATCCGAATTTCTCCTATTAGAAATGGAGATTATTGGTAGAATTCCCATTTGTCCTAGGACATACCTCGACTATTCAGATCCCAATACAGTAGTAGGATTCCAATGTCTCCTAGTAGAGATTGGAATTCACTATTAGAATGTGGAATCCTCCTAGGGCAGATTGGAATTCCAATATTCAGATCCCAGTTCGGTAGCAGGATTCCAATCTGTACTAGTAGGATTCCAGATCCTACTGGATGCCAATCTGTACTCGTGCAATTTTTCTATGAATATTTCAAACAAAACGATTAATACAAATAGGGATTCATGTCTTTGGTCGTGAAAAAAATGTCACATGCCTTAAATATAATTGAATAAAATGTATAAATATATAAAATTTTGATATTGCCGCTAATCTAAAAATATGAATATCAGCTTGAACCCACTTTTGACCCATGATAATAACTGACTTTGGAGTCTTTAACCAAAAAAAGGGTCATGTCCTACAAAACAAAAATCTAAATTTTAATAAAAATGTATACTTTTGACAACAAATATTGATAATATATTAGATATATATATATTGATAGGGATTTTCATCAAAACATCTCAAGATAATTATTTTTTCAAATTTATTTTAATTGTATTTACACCAGTTGGCAGATGACTCGGGACGTCCTAGCTCACAATACTTATTTACTCATTTAAAACATGTTGGTCAAGAAATCCTATTCCAAGGTTACCCTTTAACCCTTCATACATCTGTCAGATATTCACGTTTTTCAATTATTTTTGCCGTCACTCGTTTCTTGTGGGCAACAAGTGTGGATCTATTCTTAGCTGGTGTCCGGGGTCCCGGATTTTTTGTTGTTGTTGCTGCTTCTTCTCATAGGTTGGAAAGTGAAAGGTGTGATCGTGGTCCCGCCAGGTCTTGACTGTGTTGTCATAGCCGGGTCCAGCTGTAGAGACGACGGGACCCATTGACCATCTGTCCCCCAACCTAGGAGTGTGTAGTTGGCGAGGGGGTGGGAATGAGGTAGATCGGATGGGAGGGTGGCTAGGGTGGGTAAGGGGGGTGGGGGGGGTGTATCAGCTTTGTGTTGCTATAAAGCTGTCTTCCCTCTCTCCTAGCAACGGCCTTCCATTTACTTGGTTTTGGGAAGTGGCGCCTGGTCGGTCGGTGTGCACGGCCCCCTCACTCACTCTCCCTGTCCTATTTATGGTAATGAGCCATCTGCCCTCTCTATAACAGCCGCCCAAATAGAGGAGAGGCTGGAGGGAGGGGTGTGTGGTGGTGGTAGTGGTGGTGGTGGTGGTGTGGGGGGGGGAGGTATCTCTGACAGACAGCAGTCTGAGACAAAGACGCTTATCCTGTTGTGTCTGCCTCACCCCCAAGTGGATGCCTTCAGATTTGAACGGCGCAAAAGAATGGTGTCAAGTGTCCACAGGACGATGGACCCCGTGGGGGGGAGGGGGGGGGTGTGAGGGGTCTAGGGGGGGTGAGGTCGCATCCATCTTCAGGTGAAATCTGTGGAGTTTTTGGTCAGTGTTTGTCGGATTCTCGGTCTCACCTACTCAATGTTGTATTCGCTCCTCTCATTCACATGCCGCTGTTGTGACTTGGTGGCACGGAGGTGGGCACACACACACACACACACACACACACACACCAGTAAACAGCCACACAAAATTCAATAGACCTCTGTTGCCACTGGATACTAGATTGGTTACCAAGCCAACACATGTGCATCACTCTGACATCTCCGACACATTACTGTCAAAAATATCAGGCATCTTGAAAAGAGATCCTCTCCCTCGGTGGATCCTTTTAAAAACTATGAAACCATCCATTTGAAAAAATGATTCTACCTTTTGTCTCATATGTAATAATACTGATGGACAGTATAGTAGGATTCTTTGTGTCTGTGGCAGACCCACGAGTGACGTAGAAGAATCAGTCATAATGTTCTCAGCTGACTTCTAACCCCTCCCCTCGTGGGGTCAGTCGCCATTAACCTCACAATCTAGCAGATAAACTCACAGATGGTCACCGAGCAGACAACAACACAGATGTTTCTGTTTGTATACATGAAGTTGAGTTCAACAGGAGAAACTCTGCAACACTATTTAAGAGGATGTCAATTTAGTATAAAAAATATATATATTTTTAAGTGTTTAACTTGCAATAAAGATGTGTAATTACATTAATAATGACATACAAATCTATAAAAACAAGTGAAATAGAATCATTTAATTTTTTATTTTGAAGTAAAAATTTCCCCGAGCAAATAAGGATGAAAGGATCCAAAGTTACAAATAAGATTAACAGCCGAGCAGCACTTCAAGTGACACATCTTTCCTGAACACCAGGAAGCTGAAGACATCTAGTGGTCAAGTGGGCTAGCGCAACAAACATGACTATGTTAATGTTGCAATTAAATAAGATTGTATGGAATACGGGATCCCTGAGGGACCAGCTCAACCTGGGAAAGCTTAGACAAAAAAAAAAAAGGTAAAGAGAGAAAAATGTTGGTTGGATTGAGTTTAGATCCTAAAAGTGTAACAATAGGGTTTAGCTTGCTTGTCATTTTGAAATATAAGCTATATTCAGACAAACAGTGTAAAGTTTAAATCAAACGGTGTACGCTTCACTGTGCTGATGTTACCAGTTGGATTGTAAATCATACTTTCATGGAGTTGCAAGTGTTATATAATGTATAAAAGCACTTAATAATGAAAAATGCTCCAGGAAACACATTACATCCAAAAGAAAAAAAGAATACAATCCTTAAAAAGAAGGGCCTTTTTGAACAGTAGTAGTTAAACACATATGTGTATTTATGCGTTTATTTTGAATTATCCAACTATAAAAAGACAAAAACTTATTTTATGTAATAATTTAATAATTTAATTAAACTAAACTAAAATTTAAACAGTGAATTGACCAAATAAATAAATAAATGTGATTATTGAGTCATTGAATTTGTTTTTTTTTCTCCTTGTGATGCAGAATGACCGGCCGAGGTTTAGGAAATGGATTTAGAAGCTCAGGTGCATGAATATCCGCTTGAGCTTTATACATCTGAAAATATTAAAAAAAAAAAACCTAACATAAAAGTAAAAGCATAAAAGTAAAGTGGAGATGATGTGGTATAATTTACTAAAAACTAACTGTAAAAAAAGAAACGAATGATGTACAAAGATACATAACCTCGATAAGTTATAAGATAATAATATATAATTAGAAATTATTTTATTTAAATCGGTAGAAAAAAGAAACAAACACATAAAATAAATAAACTAAACAAATCCAAGGAAAACACAAATCAAAGCAACAAGTACAAGTTCCTCTACAGTTACCTGAGTAAATCACACGTTTAATTTGTGAATGCGTTATTTGCTGAGGATGATGTAAATATTTACAAGATGATCATTGTTGATAATACTAGAATATGTCTTTGAATTTGAACTTTAGTGTAACAGTTACATTTCTCTAAATAAAAACGTCTATGTCTTAATATTTTATTATTGTATTTAATAAAATAAAAATAAGTATTTACACTTTGGTGTAATTTTTCTTTCATAATTAAAACGGATTTCTGGTCTTTTTGTTTGAGCATTTTTTCACCTCTTCTTTCTATTCCATTTATTATAAATTACTATCTTCTATCTTGATATATTTGATTTTTATTTGAAATTGTGAATGTAATGCCGAGGATGACGAAAATATTCACAAAAGGCTCATTATATTTATCTTGGTATTGATAATAATTGAATTTGAAATTTAGAGAAACCTCATCATATTTTCTGGCAAAAAATAAACCATTTTTCCACATTATGTTTGCATTTGCCAATCTTTACATTTGGGTGTAACTGAAAAAAATGTTCAGAGATTTTTTTCCCAGCTTCTTTTTTTTTTTATTAAACCTGTTTCTATCTTTTACATTAATGTTAAAGGGACCCATGTTAGGTGGACAGTCATAACTTTTAAGAAGTTGTGTTAATTCTGAAGGAATTGATTTGATAATTATTTGCAGATGACTATCTTAATATATGTATTTTTTATTTATTTATTTCGATTTGTGATTGTGATATTTGCTGACGATGATAAAAAATATGTACAAGATGCCCATCATATTCATTTTTGTTTTGATAATACGACAATCTGTCTTTAAATAAATACTTCCAAATCCTCACAGTTATTTTTTGTTTTAGGGCAAAAAAAGTTTTGAATATGTTCTTGTTCACATCGGCAGTATTGACAGTTAGTGTTGATTTCATTCATTCTTCATTGTCTACCGCTTTATCCATTACCGGGGTCGCGGGGGCACTGGAGTAGTATCATAGGGCGAGAGGCAGGGGACACCCTGGACAGGACGCCAGTGTGTCGCATGGGCACACACAAAGACAGACAACCATTCACACACACTCTCACACCTATGGACAATTTCCCAAAGTTCTCAATCAACCTCTATATTTTTTTGGACTGTGGGAGGAAACCGGAGTAAACCCACGCAACACGGTGATAACATACAAACTCCCTTAGTGTTGATTTCGATAAATGGAAATAAAGATAGATAAACTTTATGAATCCCTCTGGAGATCTCCATCAGGAAATATGTACATATGATAAATATTATTAATAACTTCAAATTGCATTATTAGAAATTAAAAAAATGTAAGAAATTATGGGATTTCTTGCATTTGTAAATGTATATATTTGTATACACTCTTTCTTTCCAACCGCCATCAGACTCCTCAACAGTTAAACCACATCTACCTCATGCACTACTTTGTTTTTATATTTTATTCTTTTCAAATATATATATATATATATATATATTATTTTTTTTACGGTGCACTTTTGTTGGGGGTACAAAGCAAGAATTTCATGGTACCTATGAAAATAAACGCTTTGAATCTTGAATATTGTATTTAACATTCATTTCTTATTTGATGATACTTTTCTTTGTTTGAGTATTTCTTTCAATCTATTCCATTAATATTAAGGGGACAAATATATCCATCTATGTCAGGTGGACCATCATTAGTTTTGTAGTCATTCTGTAGGAATTAATTTAGCGTTGATTTCGATAAATCAAAATAAAGGTAGATAAACTTTATGAATCCCTCTGGAGATCTGCTTCAGGAAATATGTAAATATGATAAATATTATTAATAATTTCAAAATTCATTATTAGAAATGAAAAAATATGTAAGAAATTATGGGATTTCTTGCATTTGTCAATGTATATATTTGATTATTGTATTTAACATATATTTTGTATTTGATGATACTTTTCTTTGTTTGTGTATTTCTTTTAATCTATTCAAGATTCAAGATTCAAAGCGTTTATTGTCATAGGTACTACGTAACATGACATTCTTACTTTGTACCCCCAACAAAAGTGCACAGTAAAAATAAACATATAAATATATCTATATATATATACATACATATATAAATAACTATATATACATTTGAAAGGATAAAAATCTAATCAAAGCGCTTAAACAATCAAAACAATATTCAACAAAGTATATACTTTAAAGATCAAGATAAAACTGATGACACAACAGGAGTTCCAGAAAATCAAGGAAAAGCCTGAACAAATAGAAACGTCTTAAGATGTTTCTTAAAGGAGTCAGTATATGTTTATTTTTTACTGTGCACTTGTGTTGGGGGTACAAAGTAAGAATTTCATGGTACGTAGTACCTATGACAATAAACGCTTTGAATCTTGATTATTGTATTTAACATATATATATATATTTTTGATGATACTTTTCTTTGTTTGAATGTTTCTTTCAATCTATTCCATTAATGTTAAGGGGACAAATAAATCCATTTATTTTAGGTGGACCATCATCATTTTTGTTGTAATTCTGTAGGAATTAATTCAATAAATAGTTGATATTCTCCCTATTTTATTGGATTCTTTTTATTTATTTATGATAAATTCTGAGTAGCTCATAATATTTGTATTTTATGAGTAACAGAAACATGAAAATCCAATCTATACCCAGTAAAAACTAGAGATTATTGTCTGTAATTCAACGAGGACTAGATGCTGATAAGTCCCTCCGTCGAGCTGCTCTGACGGACGGCGCTCGTGTGTTATTATGGCCCCTCCTGCTTCAGCCGAGCAGGCAAGACGTAACAGCAGCGGCGGCGCAGGAGGGACGACGAGGGAATAAACGCTTCAGCGAGACGGAGGTTTCTGTAGCCGCCGAGCCAACATGACATACCTGGAAATGCCGGAGAAAAGGACATAGACGACCCGCTCGACGACATCTTTTTTTTTCCGCGTTGAAAGCCTTCGACATTCCTTCCAGATTACCAACACCCCAAATGAACTCCGTCAGAGCCAGCAACGTTAGCAGAAGACCAAGGCGAGTATCAAGGCCGCGCCCGGTGCAGCCGGAGAGGAACCACCAGGAAAGAGGTAAAAAATGTCTTCGCGTGGATCTCCTTGTGTCAACCTCGCCGTGTTACCTTCTCCCCCACGAACGCGGCGTGTGAATTGCACGAGTTTTTTTCCCCCGACGCTCCGTGGATCCCATGGCGTCTTGCATTTGTTAATTTTTGCAGTCCCGTTCCCAGCCGGTCCTTAGAGGTCGCTGTGCGCGGCCAGGAAACACCGAGGCTTTTGTTTCGGGGAGGGGGCCTCGCTTTGTTTTGTTGAGGTTTTTTTTTTTTTTTTGTAGCTCTGCGTTGCTTTTCCGGTGCCATTTTCAACGTGTTTTTAAAGGCGAATTTTAATGTTGTTGACGCGAGGGAAAAACAAAGGGTTTGTTGTTGAGGTGGCGTTTGTTTGAATGTAAAGGGGCAGACGCAGGGGAAGGAAACACCGAAGTGGTTGGTGGTAGCATTGCTAACGAAAACTAGCCGGTGTCAGCTGATATTAGCATCGCTTTCTCGGAAAACGTTCTATATCAGGGGTGGGCAATGGGATTTCCTCAAGGGCCACATTTAATACTAGTGCGAGGGGGTCGTCAAGCCGAAAGAGAGGAGCCAAAATATGATTTTAATAACTTAAAAAACAACAACACGAGTAAAAAAAAAAAAAAAAAAAAAAAAACCAAAGAAAAAAACAACAATCGACATGAAACTGAAATTTAATAACCTTAAACTGAAACTTACATTAAATAACTTTCTTTTCTAAATGTGATCTAAATATTTACAAGCAAGACATGTTTACAAAAAATGACGAGGGGAAAAAGTACTAAATAAAGAACTTAAGAAAAGTTGATCAAGAGTAAATGCGATTATAAATAAAATCCAAATATTTTTCTATCATTTTCTACAGAATCTACTATGGCATCACAAGGGCCACACTAATACAGTTAAAGGGCCATATCCCTTTATCAAGATACTAACTCTGTCTAAGAAACAAAAAATATTTCTTTAGTTAAATTGAATGAAATTATAATTTGACATTACATTATTTACATTTGTATATTTATTGCCGGTTTTTTATTTCCTGCAAAGTTCTAGAGATCTGCCTTGTCCGTTGTAAACATTAGCAAGGGTTATAGTATTATGGTTCCACGTTTCCTTTCGCCTCGACAATATTGTCTGTGGCACTTCCTACGGTGACGGTTTGTCGGTGGTTATTTACACATGCACTGTTTTGCCTTAAGCATTAACCAGTTGGTTGTAACAGTTGTGGAGACATTCTCAACATGTTCAATTGGAACATGCTTTATTTGTTTTGGGGGGGGGCTTCAACTTCAGCAGTTAACTTTGTAACTAAAGTATACAATCAAATAGTCTGGATAAATGATAAGAACTCGTTTCTTCCCCTATAATATAAAGTAATACCTTTAAAACAAGGCGCACAATATTTTTAAATTTGCTATTAATGTATCGTATGGACTCATCAGTTTGTTTTTTGCTCCTTAATCTCCTTAATTTATGTTATTTGATCCACTTTTCTTATTTATTTAAACCCAAATAAAACCTATTTTTTATTCATATGAATCAATTGATTTCTTTAAACAATAGTTTGATATTTAATTCAAAATAAGGCTGCAATTTGCAACTTGTTCGTGTCGTAAATACAGCTCATGGTGAAGCGCTTCTAATATGGCCTGCTGTGAATCTAAACATGTCTCTTTTCCACTTGTTCTAGATGAGGACGTTGCTGCAGATATGGTCGCAGAAGAATCTGGTCCAGGAGCTCAGAACAGTCCATACCAGCTCAGAAGAAAGTCTCTGCCAAAGAGAACAGTGTGTCCGACAAAGGCAAACATGGAGGTATTTACCTTTTGGATCATTAAAAAAAAAAAAAAAACTAAACTAAACAAGCTAATTATGTCTGATCATATTTTCCCTTCTCACAACAGGGTGCTTCCACTTCGACAACAGAAAATTTTGGACATCGACCTAAACGTCCCAGAGTTTCAGGAAAGTGTCCAGATTTACCAGGTGAAACCCCATGAAATATGATAAGTTCTACCATTTGATCCATGCAATAGTATGGATTACTATTAAAATACATAGGAATTATTTTTTTGTGATTGAAATGACTCCTAACTAAATTTTACTGTCAATAGTTAGTGAAATTCTGGGCTGTAGATTGAGGAATCTAACGATTCAGAGTGAATCTGCTCATCCATAAAAAAAAAATCTCTTTTTTCAGCAGCTCCAGCAGAGCAGTACCTGCAGGAAAAGCTTCCCGACGAGGTTGTGTTGAAGATCTTTACATATCTGCTGGAGCAGGACTTGTGCCGTGCTGCGTGTGTGTGCAAGCGTTTCAGCGAGCTAGCCAATGATCCCATCGTCTGGTGAGTGTTGTGCTGGTTTTAAGTCTTTTTTTAAAAATTTCTCCTGTAGTTTCTTGTTATAACATGTTTTTAATAAATTGTGTTTAAGGCTTTAAGATTTAATTCAAATAAAATGACATTGACGGTTTTGTTTAGAATAGTCAAAGATGTTTATTCTTATTTGAACTGAATTTAACTTGTTGAAAATGTTTATGTAGGCATATTCTTTTTGCATATCATTTTGGTAAATAAAAAAAGTACGAATAAATCAATCAACATGTTTTGTATAAATGTAATTGAAGGATCAGTGAAGGAAATGTTGTCTCAATGCATGTGTCTTATGCTGAATTAAGATGTTAATGCTGATTATTTTGCCAATTATAAACATTACTGAAAGAGGTTCAACATATTTATCATAAATATCTCCATCATCTGCACTATTCGTCTTTAACCCGTGGTCATGGATTTGAACCTTTTTTTTGTCGTCATTGTGTATTTCAGGAAGAGGCTGTATATGGAAGTTTTTGAGTACACGCGACCAATGATGCATCCTGAGGCTGGAAAGTTTTACCAGATAAATCCAGAAGAATATGACCAGCCAAATCCTTGGAAGGAGAGTTTTCAGCAGCTGGTAAGACATTTTCTTTGTGCCTTTGAATACCTGGATGTACAAAATGTACTCATTTAATCCTAAAAATGTAATTTATTAGCAGCTCTTTAGTTTTATTCGACTTGGTTAACTTCTTAAATATGTATGCGTTTGATTCAATTACTGAAAATGAGTGGTTTGATTTGACATGATATTGAATTTCGATGTATTTTTCCCAACAGTATAAAGGAGCACATGTCAAACCGGGCTTTGCGGAACATTTCTATAGTAATCCTGCCAGATACAAAGGAAGAGACAACATGTTTGTAAGTTTAAAACGTTAAGAGCAGTGTTTTGAGATTCTGGTTCATGTTCTTTCCACTGACCCTGCTCTTATGTTTTAGTACTACGACACCATTGAGGATGCTCTCGGTGGTGGTCAGGAGCCTCACTTTGACGGCCTCATATTCGTCCACACTGGTATTTACACGGATGAATGGATCTACATCGAGTCGCCCATCACAATGATCGGTGCTGGTACGAAAAAGACCTTGATTTTCTCTTTTTGTATTTGGTTTCGATGATTCTTCCCTAAACACTTTTCTTTAGCTCCAGGAAAAGTCACGGAGAAGGTCATCATCGAGAACACCAGAGACTCCACATTTGTATTCATGGAAGGCTCAGAAGATGCCTACGTTGGATACATGACAATAAGGGTGAGATACTTTTTTTTTTTTTTTTCCTCACAAGCTTCCACACAAGGTTTTTCTGTTCCTGTAATGAAAAAAATGTTTCTGCACATTTACAGTTTAATCCAGATGACAAATCAGCGCAGCATCACAATGCACATCACTGCTTGGAAATTACAGTAAACTGCAGTCCCATCATTGACCACTGTGTCATACGCAGCACGTGTACAGGTGAGGATGGTTCTGCTTAACAACGACACTTTAAAATATATTTTTTATAAAAGACGTGCGTCTTGGGCTTGTCCTCAGTTGGCTCTGCAGTCTGCGTCAGCGGCCAGGGCGCCTGTCCGACGATCAAGCATTGCATCATCAGTGACTGTGAAAATGTTGGTCTTTATATAACCGACCATGCACAGGTAAGGTCGACCTCAACATTTTAAAAATCCAAATATTGTTAAATATTTTAATTGTGTCTGAGTGCCAGGGCCAAAAATATATCGAGGCAGACTCGGTTAGCAGACGGTTCATAAACATATTCATAATGTTGTCCTTGTTCAGGGTATCTATGAGGACAACGAGATCTCCAATAATGCTCTCGCTGGAATATGGGTGAAAAACCATGGCAACCCAATCATCAGAAGAAATCACATCCACCACGGCAGAGATGTAGGAGTTTTCACATTTGAACACGGCATGGTGAGTCTCATTCCTTCACTTAACGTCTTTTTTTTGTTTTAATTTTATTTAGACAAATCCTTATTTTAAATGCAGGTCGGTTTATAAAATAATGTGAATATTGGACAAAGTGATTTAAGCTGTTAGGTTTTTTGTATGGTGTGGGTACAGAATAAAAGAATGAAATAAGAAATCACACAAAATGAGCAATAGAGCAAGTTATTTTTCAGAATTTGTAGCCATTGGTGTGGAACTTCCAGTGTTAGTAAAAAGTATTAATAAATTGCACAAAAATGTCACAGAAAAATCTACTAACTTTCTAAAACTCTTAATTTAAGTAGGATCATGGACACGTTGGGAGTTATTAATGGTAACTTATTATGATTAATAATGGTCAAATGTTGCATTAAAAGGTTCTGAGAAAGTCGGCAATTCTAAAGTATTTACTGTAGAGTCGTAAGATGTAACTTGTTAAATATTTTTATGTGACCTGGATTTGATGACCATTAAAATTAAAAAATAAAACCATAACATTTTCACTCTTTGTTATTTCACTTGAACACCATCTCACCACCTGTCTTTGAGAACCTTGACTCTTTAAAATGGAATGGAAGAATTACAAGACATTTGTGTTCGATTACATGATATCACTTATTATTGTTAAAATGTGGGTTTCTGCACGTTTTATACTTTCACTCTTTCAAAGCCCGATCCATGTCGTGTCTTCAATACAAAACGTTGAGTTATTCTGTCTTTGCTTTCTCACCAGTACAGTACTTGTTCATCTTCATGTCTGCTAAACACCTGCGTAGTCACGTGACCACATTTGTGTTTGCGAACAGCTTGTGTGTGACTCTGACATGCAGAGTGAATCCCCAGCATGAGCCGTAAAAAGTTATTTATGCGATTGTGTAACGGAACAGTGCGACATTCGAGATTCAAAATGCGTCTCAATAAATCATGAAGCCATGTCATGTAAATGACATTAGAGTGAGTTTAGAATTTGTTTTTTTTTTGATATTGGGGATGAAACATTAAGAAAATGTCAGGGTTGTCATGACCATAGTTGTCAGTCATTATTGTTGCAACATGTTTAAACACTAAAACACACAAAACATCGTTTTGTTTGGCAAAAAATAACACACAAAGTCAAATAGAAGCTCAGGTGTTAAGTTGAAAGAACTTGTCTTCTTTTAACATAAATTAGGTTTTGCAAATGTATAAAAATATTGATCGTTCAAGAAATGTTTTGTTCCTCATTTGATTATTATTTCCCTAACTTTTTTGTTTGTTCATTCAATCTCTCAGAATTGTATTTAGTGGTGCCGTGGGTTTTCTGTTTCCTTTTATTTTTGAGTGACGGAAGGGTGAAAGCAATATTTGTAGAGCGCTTTTCTAGACCAGGGTCATAAAGCGCTTAAACTATCAAAAGATACCCAATGAAATATATACTAAAAAGATCAAGATAAAACTGAGACAAACACAGGAGTCTCAGAGAGACAAGGAAAAGCCTGCACCAATAAAACTGTAATTTGTATTCGACGAAAACATGTTTTAGTTTACATTCGATAACATAAAACAATGACTCAAATGTAAACTTATATTATAATAACACAAATTATGTTAAAATATAAAATAAATTCAAATAAAAACAAAACAAAAGTCTGTACTGCTGCTATAATGTTTTCCCTAGTCTACTGATTTTTTAATTAATTAAAAACTTTTCTTTCTGCCATCTGTCAGGGTTACTTTGAGAGCTGCAACATCCACGATAACCGCATCGCTGGCTTCGAGGTGAAGGCCTTTGCCAACCCCACCGTGGTCCGCTGCGAGATCCATCAGGGCAAGACGGGCGGAATCTACGTCCACGAGAAGGGCCGTGGCCAGTTTATCGAAAACAAGATCTATGCAAACAACTTTGCTGGCGTGTGGATTACCTCAAACAGTGACCCCACAATAAGGTCGGTAAACGTTGTCCTGTTTAAAATGAGTATTTGTCCGTTAACACGGGATGTTGAACGTTTTTAGGGGAAATGCCATCTTTAATGGCAACCAGGGTGGAGTCTATATTTTCGGTGACGGAAGAGGTCTCATAGAAGGGAACGACATATACGGGAACGCGTTAGCAGGAATCCAGATCCGGACGAACAGCTGTCCCATCGTCAGACACAACAAGATCCACGACGGCCAACACGGAGGAATCTACGTGGTAAATAATAAAATAAAATTGCTGCACAATTGGTGCTTCTTGGTTCTGTGATTGTGAGACGTATTGTGTTTTTTCCCAAGCATGAGAAAGGTCAGGGGGTCATCGAGGAGAACGAGGTTTATAGCAACACGTTGGCGGGAGTTTGGGTTACAACGGGCAGCACCCCAGTTCTGAGGAGGAACAGGATACACAGCGGGAAGCAGGTAGGAATTCTATCTGGTCTTGAGTTGGATCATTTTTTTTATCAATCACTGTTGAAGACATCAGTTCCAACGAGATTTCACTTTGGACAGGTTGGAGTCTACTTTTATGACAATGGACACGGGGTGCTGGAAGACAATGACATCTACAATCACATGTACTCTGGAGTACAAATAAGGTTAGTATTTGTTAACGTTTTGATCAGTTGTGAAATCGTCTGATTTTTGTCATGAGTTGTTTTATGTAAACTTTTTTTCACAGAACCGGCAGCAATCCCAAGATCAGACGTAACAAGATCTGGGGGGGTCAGAACGGTGGCATTTTGGTTTACAACTCAGGTAGGAGAACAAATCATTATTATTATAAAAGGTTGATGAAATGAAAAACGGCTAGTTTTTTCATAAAGCATGAGATTAAATTTGTTTCCTAGTTTCCACTTTTAATCTATGAATCAAACACTAAAGCTACTCTCACTGATCAGATCCAATAAAGCTTGAGTCTTTTGTTGTGTTGTGGAACTGCAAACGCACAACATCTGTTTTCATGAGTGCACTTCGATGTTGTGTGCAGAGGAGAGATTTATGATTTTTTTTGTTTGTACACTCGAGCCAGACACTAAAGGATTTGTCAAGCGTTACATTTCCATCATTAAATCAGTCAGATTTGCACTCGTGTAGCACTTTTAATGATCATCAGTCTGACCTTTTTGTTTAGTTATTATGCTTCCTTGTATGTCCGCATTGAGGATGTAGAGAGGAGGGGGAGGCAGCCAAGCAGCTTCTCAGCAGGGAGAGTCAATGTCTTAATGGGAAAGCGACGTATGTGGCTAAACACAATCTCGTCTCCAGGACTGGGCTTCATCGAGGACAATGAGATCTTTGACAATGCCATGGCCGGAGTGTGGATCAAGACGGACAGCAATCCCACATTGCGAAGGAATAAAATCCACGACGGGAGAGACGGAGGGATCTGTATATTTAATGGTGGACGAGGTAAGACGGATGGCGCTTGAAACGAGTCCAAACTGTTATTTTTGTAGCAAAGAATCGTCATTTAAATGATTTGTTCGCCTCCAGGTTTGCTCGAGGAAAACGATATTTTCCGAAACGCCCAGGCGGGAGTTCTCATCAGCACAAACAGTCACCCAGTTCTGAGGAAAAACCGGATATTCGACGGCTTCGCTGCAGGTTTGCCTCACCAGACGTCTCATTTTGGACTTGTATGTACGGAAGCTCACAATTTGCATTTTCTAAACCAGGTATAGAGATCACAAATCACGCCACGGCCACTTTAGAGGGCAATCAGATATTCAACAATCGCTTCGGAGGGTTGTTCCTGGCGTCCGGTGTCAATGTCACAATGAAAGGTGACTTGAAATGGTTCATTGAACGTCACATTAAAACATGTTTTGCTTTTAATTTGCTGACCTTCTCGCCTGTTTTCCCCCCAGATAACAAAATATTGAACAATCAAGATGCCATTGAGAAGGCTGTGAGCAGAGGTCAGTGCCTCTACAAGATTTCAAGTTATACCAGCTACCCAATGCACGATTTTTACAGGTAATTCATGTTTAGATACCTGGTCACATGACCCGGATTTGCCTTTTACTAATGGGATACGTTTTCCGCCCGTCGCCAGGTGTCACACCTGCAACACCACAGACCGCAACGCCATCTGTGTGAACTGCATCAAGAAGTGCCACCAAGGACACGACGTGGAGTTCATCAGACACGATAGGTGAGCTCTCCATACTGTACATGTTTATTTTTTAATGAAGCTTTGTATTATACACTTCTTATTCAAGATGAATAGGAATAGAACCTTTTTCCCAAAGAAATGTAAGAGTAACTAAAACACATTTCTATTCCTTAGACATTTTTGGCCCAAAAAAATCATATTTCTTGTTATGTGTTATCATCGTTCTTTAATGATTTGTAGTTTAATTAAGTTGGTGTAAAATAAAAAAAAGTTACATTTTTATACAGTATATACAATGAACATGCTAATATTTACGCCGAAATTAAACTCCCAGACGCTACATGGCAGCAGTCATTAGATCCTTTTGCAGTTACGGGAACAGTTAAAACCTTGCAAGATACAGTTGACGACTGAGGACAAGAGGATACAGTCGAATTAAGCATCTTTTTTAAAGCTGATGTTTGGACATATTTTGGTTTCAAAACGAATGGAAGCAGTTACGACTTGAGCCAGATTACTACAAGTATATGTTCCTACTATATATTGTTAAACTGCCCCTGTATCGTGATTCGCATCGTATCGCCAAATTCTTACCAATACACATCCCTACTGTCTGACTAGAAGTCTGGCAGAACTGCCATTAGAATACTTAAAAAATAGTTGGTGGCAAGCAAAACAGGAAGTAGGATTTCGAGTGTACATAAAGTGTCATGATACAGTGTCTTCACTACACAGCTGTATCATGAGGCCTCATCAACCTATCACTAGTTTTAAATAAAGGAACACAGAAAATGTTTAATACTGCTTCAATAAAACACAAGTTCTATGTATTGGCATTTTAATGTATATCCCTATTATGTAATTAGTGCTGCTTTGTCCAAATGTAATACAGTTTGCATTGTTATTATTGCTGGTTAGATTAACATGTTTGTTTTTACTAGTGTTCCATTTAAAAAATATTGTGATCTTTTCTGATGAATATTCCTTATTGAAACATTTTCTATGGGGATTTACAGTGATTTTAAATGTAGATATCAGTCAATTCATATTTAATTTTTTAGAATTTGTTCTTGTAACATCTATCGTGGCAACTGACGTAAGAATCTCCTCTGGTTCGTCCCGCAGGTTCTTCTGCGACTGCGGCGCCGGCACGCTGTCCAACCCCTGCACGCTCGCCGGAGAGCCGACCCACGACACCGACACACTGTACGACTCGGCCCCTCCCATCGAGTCCAACACGCTGCAGCACAACTGAGCTCCGGCGCGAGCGGTGACCGGACACTTTCGTCACGCCGCCGAGGAGCCAAAAAAATAACCCCCGCCCCCTCCCCCCCTCCGCCGAACTCTCGCAGAGCAGACGACTCTGGATGGAGTCGGATATAAATATACTTAAAGGAGACATTTAGGAAAAAGAGAAGGATTTCTCCCTTTTTTCCTTTTTAATTATTTTATAAAAAGCGACGGGCGTGGAGTGGGTTTGTTTGGATATAAAACTGTTGGCGTCACAACCCAGCTCGTACATCCGTGGGGTCGAGGAGGAGGGAAAAAAAAAAATACAATTGCAGTCGTGCACAGCCCTGTAGCAGAGCCACGCTGAATGGAGGCAGCACTCTTCTCATCCGGAGTCAAAGACTCCGAATGCAACGATGCTTCCATCACTGGGCGACACACACACACACACACACGAGAGAGAAATGATCTAGCACTTCAGCTTTTTTCTTTTCCCTCCAAACAAATGTTGAGATTTGATTTAAATGCTTTTGTGTAGTTTTGTATTTTAATGCAAAAATCTTACTGTACTTGAATGTCTTTTATTTTATTAAATGTGTTTGTTTTTTTTTGGTTCTTATACCCTTTTCAAAGTGCTGTATTGACGTCGCAGTATCTCACTTCTTTCTGTGAAAGAGATCAGAGAAGCAGGAGAGACGACATGTTTCTTCAGCAACATTTGACGACAACACGAGACACACAAACGCAGGGACTTTGCTCTCATGCGCCTGCTTTGACTTTTTGGACCAACTTTTTACATTTAGGTTTGTACAGGTCGCTAAAGTGTTTTTTTTTTGGGCATGTTTACTCACAAGTTGCTGGTTGGTGTTTTTATTTTAATTTTTTTTTTTTTTTAAACTTCTCACTCTTGAGTTTTAAATGTCTTCACCGAGGTCCAAAAAGTGAAGGTCGGTCACGTGAAACGGTCTCATTTGTTCAATGTTGCCGGAGCGCTCGACTCCACTCGAAACTGAGACAATATCTATGTACAGTGCAGCGCTATATGGTTTCATTGACCCTGACCCCCCTCTTATCTCCCCCCCCTGCCTCCCCCAACTCATGTGTACTGGTGATTGTGGGTTTTCATTCAGACTGAAATGTATGCATGTATCATAACATCTAGACTTAATATATTGTGAAGTATTCAATAACCGTTATGTAGGCGCTAGCGTGAATTAAAAGGGTTTAATTTTACTAGATGAAACATTGTCATTTAAAAAAAAAATAAACTTTATTAGATCATAACAGTAGTGTTTTTTTTTTTTTTAATCTTCACTTGGAATGGAACATCAGCAGGTGGTAACAAACTACATGGTTTTGATCATCTGAACTAAAGAGGCGAAATATGTGGCGTCCAAAGTCGGGTCTTCGGCAAACTTGAGGAGTTTCCTGAAAGAGAAAAAAGTGTTAATGTAACGTAGGAGTAAAAACACGGTTCATGTTTTTTTGCAAAGTCGTACTTGAAGAGCCTGAGACTGATGGTGTTCCTCTCGAACTCCTGGGCCTTTCTGTGGCCCGACTGGATGACCGCCTCCGGCAGGCTGGCGAGACGGGCGGCGTTGAAGCCGTAGCTCTTAGGACAGGCGCCGCCGATGAACTTGTAGAGGAACGTGATGGTTTCCTGACTTGGATCTTCACACTCGTTCTCTACCATGCACGCCTAGAAGTGGCGAGAGACGGCAAAGTGTCTAGGAGTTACTGCTCTGATGAGCCTCGGGAGTTTGTTTTAAAGAGGTGCAAGAAAATATGTATAGATAAAGGGAGTATAAAATAATTTGATTTCATTTACTATAACATACTAATATTTACATTTTTTTGTAAATGTTTGTGCCGAAAATACACTTCCAGCCGCAGCAGTCATTACGTCGTCTTTAAGGCACAATTAAATCCCGTTAGATCCCAGCGGTGACTGAGGATGAGAGGATACAGTCGACTAGCAGCTTTTAAAGCCGATGTTCGGACATTTTTTGGTTTCAAAACGAATGAAAGCAGTTACGACTTCAAGAGTTATGTGGTCCGTAACTTCTGCAACAGTAGAGTCAAGTACTCGACAATACTAGAAACATATACTACAGTATCACAATATATAGTTGCCCCTGAATCGTGATACTCAACCCTAGTCGAGTGCTCACCATGTGTCCCAGCTTCACGGCCGGGTTGTTGGCGTAGTCCTCCACCAGGGAGTGGTAGTGAGTGGAGAAGAGAGTGCGGCAGCAGATCTTCTCAGCTAGCTCCTTCACGACGGCGCTGGCGATCGCCGTGCCGTCGTACGTGGCGGTTCCTCTTCCTGTAAACGTTATGTCATCGTAGGCGGTGAACATTGCGAGACGTAAATATCGTCACAAGACCTACCGAGCTCGTCCAGCAGCACCAGCGAGTGTCGGGTGGCGTGCTGCAGGATGCTGGCGGTCTCGCTGAGCTCCACGAAGAAGGTGCTCTCGCCTGCGGGGACACGTGGACGGATGTAAAACTGAGGGTCTAGAGCTGAAGGCGGTCACGACGGGATTGGAACCTGACCTGCCATGATGCGATCGGAGGCGCCCAGTCGAGTGAAAACCCGGTCCACGGGGGTGAAGCGGAGACTCTCGGCGGGAACGTAGCAGCCCAGCTGAGCGAGGATGATAACGAGTCCACACTGGGGGGGTCGAAGGTAAACAGGAGAGCTTTAGTTAGGGTCCCCAGTGGTGAAGTTGCCACCAGTTCTACTCACCTGTCTCATCAGAGTGGACTTTCCTCCCATGTTGGGTCCCGTGACGAGGACACAGGAGGCGTCGCTCTTCTCCTCCTCCTCGCCGCCGCCACAGCCGATGAAGACGTCGTTGGGGATGAAGTCGTCCCCGAAGAAGGTCTTGGTCACGCAGGGGTGACGAGACCCGACGAGGTCGACGAAGGGCACCGACCGGTCTTCTCCCTCGGGCAGCAGCACGTCTGGCCTCGTCATGGGTCCGTCTCCTCCTTGACTGTAGCGCGACATGGCCAGCAGCACATCTGCCAACAACCACAAATCAAGAACAAGGACTTCCACACCAACGGTTACTTTATACAACTCTTTTTCCTGTTTGAAGCTCAACGCACAAAATACTATGATTTGGTGTTGCAGCTGCAGGAAGTAAAAAGACGCCTGAGCAACCGTCTCACTCGCTAAAACCGTATCAGCTGAAGAGAAAACTTAAACGAAGGGTTTCTCCTTTCAATTTTAATAAATCATCATTTACAATTTCACCAATAGAGGTCACTTCATTAATAAAGATGTTAGAGTAGAGGCGTCAAAACTCCCACAACCAGACAGTTCATGAATGAAAAAAGACAAATCTGATTGAAACCTTTGCAGCATGAAAGTGCTTTAGCTGCTGCTTTGCATGATGGGATTTGTAGTGTAGAGTGGTTTGGTTTGAATTAATGGCTTTAGAATTGTTAATTAATGTTCTGTGTCTTTTGGATTTGTTCCCAGACAAGTTATTCTTTGAGGAGAAGATGATCATTAAAATGTTACAGTGTCTCATTGTGTAGTTTAAAAGGAGTACATTACATTTTAGTACATGGCAAAATGAGACAAATTAAATCTCCTGAGGTGATAAATTTAACAAACATTTACTACTGGACTTTTGCTTATTCTAGTTGGTGTGGAAGGATTGTGTTGTGAGCAAGACTCACACACCAACGGTCTAAACAAGGACTAAAACAAAACCACTTTCTGACTCACTTTTTAACTCGACAACACACAACATCATTGTGCTCCCTTTACCTTACTCCCTCTCAGTGAACTCATCACAGTAGCTGCATGCTTTAGGCTAATATCTATTGGGACTTTAGAAAAGGTCTTATTTTAGCTTTAGACACAGTTTTAAGTGTAAACTAAATTTGTGTTAAGTTACTGTAACTTGGAATTCGGCGACAGAATCATAAATCAAGACCTACCCAGCACGGCCATGCACTCCACCCCAGTCTTCCAGTCCTTGTAGTTCTGGTCAAAGTTGTAGAAGAGTCGCCTCATGCAGTCCTTCAGGGCTCCGTCCCGCTTCTCCTCGAAGCCTTGCAGCTCCGAAAACAGCCGCTCGCTCTCCTTGGTCACGTAGCGCTTCCAGCCCTTCTTGGTGGACTTCACCTCGTACTCCTCGGGTACGTTCCTCTCAGAGACGCTGTCGGGAACCTCCATCTGATACCGGTTGCGACCCGTCCCCCAGTAGGTCATTTTTTGACAGCCGAGCCTCTTCTTCTGTCGGTTCAGGTAGTCCTGAAGATCTTGCTCACAGCTCTTGATCCCAGTCAGGGCTTGGTCAAACTCTGGGTCAAAACCCACCTTTGGGGTGATGACTCCCGTGGTGCGAGCTTTCTGGTGATCGAAGGCCGTTTCCCAACGCTTGAGCTCTGTCGAGAGATCCGGGAAAAGGCCATCTTCCACACCTTTCAAATTGACCACTTGACGGAGTAGACTGGACCGAAGTTCCTCAGAAAGAGGACCCAGGATTCCGATAATCTCCTGCATGGTTTGAAACCCCTCCAGAGCGGCCAGGAAGTCCGCTATCTTGCGCTTGCTGTAGGTGACTTCCTCATACAGAACCGCCCGACTGTCGGGGTGGTCCTCCCCTTTAAGAGGGGTCCCGATGCTATGGATTTTGCTCAGTAGACGCTCCAGATCCGGAAGCTTCTTCAGCAGATCGGTGACTTCGGAAGCCTGGGCGGCGGAGCTCATCAAGTCTTCCACTGCGTCCAATCTGTCCTTGATGGACGTCGGGTTGCACAGTGGGGCGCAGAGCCACTGCTTCAGGAGTCTCTTCCCAAACGGGGTCGTGCATGTGTCCAGACGCTCCAGCAGGGTGCCCTCGATTCCTCCAGAACCGTTCTGGAATATCTCAAGGTTGGTCACGGTCACGCCATCCAAGACCATGCGCTGACGGGTTTTAGCGAAGAAGCTGGCAGGCCCCGCCTCTTTAGCCATCTCGACGTCGACGGGGACGTACTCCTCAAAGTTGGCCATGGAGAGCAGCTCGTGGTCCACCAAACACCTCTTGAGGTAGAAGATGCATCCACCGAAGGCGGACAGCGCCAGCTCGTGTCCATCCTTTGGAGTCAAGCACAGCGAGTCGCACTCGGACGTCATCATCTTCAGTATCTCAGGGAGAACGCTGCCCGAGCCCTTCTGGTCTTTGTCCGCGGCCTCTCTGAAGTAGTCTTCCTCGGCGAGGGTTTTCAGAGTCTTCTGAGCGTCCCAGAACTGTGAGCCGGCGCTGAGACCTTCATGCCGAGCGGAGGACAGCGAGGCCTTGAGGATCTTCCTCGTTTCCACGGATGGATTCCCCTTTTCGAAGAGCACCTCCGCGGGGGCAAAGTGAGCCACTAGGGTGCGCAGACGAGAGCAGTGGCGGTCGTCGGGGAACTGACCCACGTGGAAACAACCCACCGAGGTGTCCACGAAGCAAACCCCATAAACACGGCAGCACCCCGAACCGTTATCTTCTGCCTTTTCTTTTAAACTCAGAAGGAATTTGCTCTGGTTCTCTGAAGGAGCGCCGTCTAGGATGCTGTAGGTCTGAGTCCCTCTAGTTATGATCCGGCACACCTCTCTCCTCACGACTCGGTCAAACTTGGTGGGCTTGAACATCGTCTTGCATCGGGCTTCCATCATATCGGGGGTCTCCGTCTGCTCGACCCGGGCCACCTTATAGCCTTTTTGTACCAGCACATCCGAGAATCGACCGAACCCGATCTCCGGGAACCCGGAGTGCGCCCAGGTGCCCTTCATAAACGTCAGTCCGAGTTCGTTGACTCCGATGACAGCGTCCATGTGGTAGAGTTCGTAGAATTTCCCTACCTTGTAGAAGATGACGGTGTCGAACATGTCCGACTTGAGCTGCCACCACCGGCGTATGCCAGGGGTTGCTCTGTTCAAGAAGTCGTCGGGGACGTACAGAGTCCCCGGGTCGTAGTCGTCCTCTGACATCCGGCGCCGTTTTCCGTCCTTCCTCCGACTTTCCTGCAGCCAATCCAGCTTCTCGTGATCCCAGACGGTGACGCTTCCGCCTGAGCCGGCACCATTCGTCTGGCTTTCGAAGTTGTCGGGGGCAGAGAAGGACGACAGGCGCGATTTTGTGTCGGACGTTACTGAGACCGCTGCTCGTTTGGGAGTCACAGACGGGGTCACGGATGGGGTGTTTGGTTTTTTCCCCATGGTTCTGGAAGGCTTCGGAGTGGGAGCGGGGCGCTTGCGCTTCACTGGCTTAACCGGGCTGTCGGCCTCGGACCCCGGCGTGATCTCATCGTCCTCCTCGCTCGGGACCGCCTGCTCCTCCCCTTCATCCTCGCTGCTGCTCGCTGCCTGCTCCGGTTTGAATTCATCGCCTGAATCCTCGCTGTCAGAGGCGATAACTATGCGACGTCGCTTGGCTTTGTTGCCGTTAGACCGGGTTGAGCGATGGCTGCCATTTTTCACTTTTTTGTCATCTTGTTCATCATCACTGACCTCTTCATCATCATCATCATCAGTCAAGGTGGACTTGTCAAGCTGAGAAATAAAAATCATGCACATCAGAATCCAGCAGTTTAATATTAAGCTGAGGCATTTTCTTGGAGTGACATCTAGTGGTCTTTTAAAATGAAGACACTGCATTATGATACTTCATCAGCTGTTTCATGAGGCCTCATCAGAGCCACTACTTATATGCAGTGAGCACGACGAGGAGAGAAAGCTGTTGAAAACAAATTGGGAGGGTGAGTCGTAAAGTAATTTGGATTTTAATTGGATGGGTAGATGGGCATTGATATTTTATTATAGGGGAGCAAGTCCAAAATATGCATGAAGGATTTAAATTGTGTTTATTTAAAGAGTTATTTTAGACCAAACCAACTGCAAAAAACACCTGACATCACATTTGGTTGCTGTAAAATCTTTACCATCTACTATATCTGACAATTAATTTCCTTTTAGCATTCCTACCTCATTATGAAGTTGAGTTTTTGGATGGTTACCGAATATCTGTAATTTTTTGGTACTGGCTGAATCCCATTTGGATTGATTCCTGTGAATTAAATCACTCTTCTCTCCCTCATATCGACCAAGTGACTTCGGTGAATTTTGAGTGTAATCCATGCATTTAATGAGTTAAAGACACACCAATAAACCCACCAAAATACTTTCATTCTGCCCCTTTCTAACAACCATCTCATATTGAAGCCAAACATGAGAAATTGTTAACAAAAAAACTCAGTGTCTCAGGGTAAATCTCACCGGCAACTTCTGTGACAAACAAGCTTAAAATATAGACTCATTCAAATTACTGTGGTAGTAGAAGTTGAGTCTAATTAGAATTTTGGGTGAAACATCCCTTTAAACTGTACCTGTTTCAGGACAAAAATGCTTCATTGTCACTGTGACTGAGGGAAGAGAAAGCAATTTTCCATGGCAGACTTAAACACATCATTGCACGCTCAAAGCCATAAAGACGTTAGTAGCGGAATGTTGCAGTATTTTTGACACGGCAGGAGGAAGCACCTGGTGAAGCACATGGTTTTTCTCAAGGCTGACAAGTGAACATGTTGGTTATTTTATTTAAAAAGGATTAAAAGTAAATCTCATGTATAATTTTATTTTAGTATGTTAAGATACCTCCGTTTTGATTTGACACTTAAATAAACCCTGACAACCTGTACTCAAAGTCATCAAAGTTTTAAAGGAAAATAAATGAGAAAGAGCCTCAAATACCTCCATATCTTCCTCATATTCGTCCTCATCATCAGACGGGTCCATGCAGAGAGGCATTTTCAACCGGTTTTCAGGACTCTCAAATAACACGGTATCAGCCAGCTCCATCGAACGGCGGATTACCGGCTTGCAAGAGAAAAACACCCCTCCGGTTTTAGCGTCGCTGCTGTCGGAGCCTGGAGACAATTTTTGAAAAAAAAGGTTTACAAGCCGGCGACATCCAAGATGCTTTCGATGATGTCAAAGACAGACCCTGGTAACTTCTTAGGTACTTGGAGCTGACCCAGCCTCTCGTGGGCGGCTCGTCGAAGAAGTGGACGTGGACCCGCTGGGATGAACCGCGGCCTCTCATCTGCTGGCCGCTCAGGGGTTGAGGAACCACCATGCAGGGCCACCAGGGGTGACCCTCCAGCTTGGCCCACACCAGAGATCCAGCAGCGAACGAGCATGAAGTGGACGAATCGCTTCTTGAAGAATAAATAATGGTGTTAATCACAAGACAAACCTCTGAATCAACGATCACTATAAAACACGAGGTTATGATGCAAACATTTGTAATCGTTTAACTCTCCAAATAGCAATACACAGCAATATAGACGATAATTAATAAAAATAAAAATAAGAACAAGAACAAAGTTTCTATAAAAAGAAAGAACAAGATGACACAATCTAAGTCTAAAGATAAAGAACATAGATTTTAGATTGAGGTCTCGCTGACTTCAGGTAGACAAGGTCTGTTATCTATTGGAATTACATGGCAACAGCTCCCGGGATGCTTTGCCGCCCAGCCAACCAATCACAAATGTTGATCACAACTATATTTTTTGCCGTATTAAGGCGCATTATTTTAAGGAATGCACTAAAGAAACATTTTTATTTTAGTCACGGTTTATATTCTTACATCATCACCACACACCAAGGAGGCAATTCTGAAGAATGTACTACCTCAATATTTCTAAGATTGAAGGCCAGAAGAAGTTGTATTAAGATAATAATCTGTATATTTATATAGAACCATTATAGAACATCATAATGTTGCGATTATATATATATTTTCGCTGATAATTCTGTAGTGAAATGCTTTTAAAAAAAAAGTCTTAAAAACACCACCTTGTTCAATATAAACACACTATAAGCACACAAATGACTTTTTAGTCATAAATAGTTTCATTAACTTGACATAAGTTAGCATAAATGCTGCTGCAAAAGCGACTCACTTTTCTTTGGCTGCTGTGGCTTGATCGCCGAAGAGCTTTTTAAATCCTTTTGCATTTTTATTGCTGCCTTTGGAGTTGGACTTCTTCAGGACTTGTTGAGGAGTCTGCTTGGCTTCCTCCTTCGGAGACGAGCTGGACTTCTCCACCGCGTCCGCCTCCACGGGGGACGGGGCAGGCTTCTGCTTGGACACCGGCGGAGGAGACTTGGCGAAGAAGTTAAAAAGAGAACTTTGCTTCGACATGTTGAAGCCTCGGAGTTTAAACTAAATCTTTTTTACAGGATGTTCTTTTGCTAACCGCTGTTAGCTTGTACTTTTGGATAAGCTAGCCTAGCAGAGCTAGATCCGCACGAGCTTCTTCGCGGGAAACAGAGCGGATACTTGTCAAGGGGGCGTGTTCCGGTAGCAACAGCCAATCAGAGGAACGGGATTTGACACTGTCAAAGTCACATCCGGTTTGAGAGCGACAAAACAAACCGGATGTGAAAGTTATTTGGAAAAAAATACATAATATTAATAAAAAGAAAAAAAATCACAATTTATTCCGTATTATCATGATAAGACTTTAGAGATAAGTAAAAGAAAAACAATTATAAATTAAAAACGAAACTAGAAATTGTAATATAAAGCGAAAATATATGTACAGGTCGTTCTTTTATGCCTAAATAGAATGTAAGTAAGTAAGTAAGTAATTCATATTTATAGAGTGCTTTTCTAGACCAGGGTCACAAAGCGATTCAACAATAATAATAAAGAAAATACTCAAAAAATATATACTAAAAAGATCAAGATAACACCAAGAAAAACACAGGTATCCCAGAAAATCAGGGTAAAGCCTGCACGAATAAGAAAGTCGTATTTTGAAAAAGAATTGATGACAAAACCAAATACATTAAGAGAGAGATAAAAATAAGTGTCGGTGAAAGAAAAAAAAAAGAAAAAATATATATTAAAACCGAAAAAAATCTCGAAAATGATTTATATAAAAATAAAATCATGAAGATATCCTATAAAAATAGCAGAATATACAAATAAATACGCACAAACAAGTGTCCATATTCTATTAATGAACTTTCAATCGTATCCAGTAGATGGTAGCAGAGGCCTGTAGATATATATACATGTCAAGGAGAGAATGATTTGCTCAGTTCTGGATGAAGTTGTTGCTCCAGTGCCTGCAGCTCTCAGGTGAGTTTTCAGAAGGTTGGTGAGGAGTTTTTCGGCCTTTGTTCCCCTTCATGGCTGCACTGTTGTCAGCAGAATACTTTGTTTGTGTCACGGGAGTGGAAAATAACAAGACGAATGTTTTGGGAAATTAAAGTACCCTCGGAACACGAACACAGCTCCCAATTGGCCAAGAAGACAAAGGACTGTGGCATTTTATTTGATTTAGCTGAAGAATGTTTAAAGTACAACCAGAGCAGTGGTGGGGAATTCAATCTCAAGAGGGGGCTACACCATATATATGTTGTTAAAAGAGGGAAGGATGAAATAAATGTGTATAAATAAAAAAGATAAATCACATTAGGTAGAAAAGGAGAAATAAGAAAATGTCATAAATATCTGGACATAAATATGTTGTGAAAGAACAAACAATCACCTAAACTACAAACAGGGAATATCTGAGACAGTTTCCTCTAAATTGGCTGCTCATCTCTTCCGACTTCACACCAACCAGGATGATTGATTTCTCTGGAGTCCCTCTTGCAATCACATCTGAACACATTCTTCCTGAAACGTTCCATATGGGAAATGCTCCATGTTATACTTGAGATGAAACACGTACACGTTTGAAGTGATAAACAGTCCAACCTCTACATTAATGCAGATATCGTAACACGTCTATTTGTTTTATATAGAAATGTGAAGGTAATAAATAAAACTACCACGTGTTATAATTAAAATGTAATTTCTTTGAAATCCTCCGTCCAAAGTACAACAATATTTGGGCAGAACAACTAACATTAGCATTTGTATCGATTCATTTTCTAATCTAATGAGGCAGTTTTTTTTATTTAATAGCACACACACTGAGTCCAACATGCAGCTCGATTTTGTGGAGTTTTTTTTCTAAATCGTCCCTGGGTGAGATTTATGAGAAAACATTCCCAAGTCTCATCTGCATAAATCATGGTTGGGAGCCGCACATGGGAATATACCCCTTCAACCTGCCCTCGCACTTAAACACGCAGAAGAGCACAAATATTACACGTCCTCCTGTGAGGGATCGGTTTGAACTTGAAGAGAGGAATAAAACGGAGAAACAATATGTCTCTGTACCGTGGCCAGCAAACTGGAAAAGCCAGCTGTTGTTACGAGCTTTTGGTAGAAAGGCTTTTGTATTTGTCTCCCCTTCGCTTCTCTCTGTGATTCTGCCAGCGTGTCGTTAACAGAATCAATCTGTTTCTTAGCTGTACAGCCAGTTTGCCACTTATCTTCATCAGCCTCACAGCCAGAAACTTTCAAAGAGAGCACTGACAGATATGTAATCTGGAGAGGTTTGAGCGTCGTCGCATTCAATATGTTAGCCCGGTCGATTTTTTTTTTTTTTAGATCTTTATCCCTCCACAAAAAAAAAAGAAGTAGGGTTTGGATGAGAAGAAAATGGGAAAAATATCTTTATCTCTAAGAGCAAACCATGAAACACTTGAGTCAAACCTGTGGCATGAGAGTAGATATAGTTGGTCAAAATTAAACGGCAACTAATGTGTTTCGTAAATAGATCTCTGACCTCTATTGTATCATCAGTATGTGTCTGTTTGTACTAAACTCTATTTTCATTTAAATAGGTTTATCATCCATCCTAGAAGTCTCCACCTCCAAGGGACTCGTTGTATAAACAATGCAGGGTGTGATGACAGCTGGCTGGAGAAGGAGTGAAGCCATTATTACGTCATAATGGAATCCGCTCTCGTAACCTCTTGTTCACTTGGATTTCAGACCCGGGAGAACATTATAAAGTAATTAGTTCAAAACATGGACATGATGAGAGACTTACTGCATCTTGGAGAGAAAGACTTCAACATTTAAAACATGTGAGTCAGGAGAGTTTGGTCGACAAAAGTTGCACTTGAATTTTAGACAGGACACTATAAACATCAGATGCTCATCATCATTGTAAATATCCAAATTAAGTACATGTATATCCTTTAAAAAATAATAATAATAATGTCATATTACAGGAAAATTCACTATTATTTTACTCACCCTCGTGTTGATTTCAGAGTCATCCATTTATTTTTGGACATACAGGCAAATTCTATTTCCCTTTAAAGGTGACCAGGGCTCACTTGTCTTAGTTCAAAAAGATAAACTTATTTTCTTATTATTATTTTATTTTGATTATTTTTTATGAAAAATTGCTGTATTTGCTGTGGATAATTTGGAAAAACAACAATTTCCCAAAAGAGACCTCCTGAGGGATCAATAAAGTTCTACCTACCTACCTACTATAAACTTAAAAACCACCAAGTACCTTCATATTGCTCGTCGGTAATGTCCCGTTTGTGTCGAAGCCTGACCTGAGAAATTGTTTCGAAAACAATTAAATAAGTCATTATTTTAATCTTGTTTTTTAGCTGGGAGAAAATGAAATGATCCCTTTAAGGTTCCTTAGTATTTCTTGCCTTTTGTCTTTTGGTTTAGTGGTTCATAATCAATTGATTGATTGATTTATATTCCTTTTTTCTTCCCACGTTTAGTTGTTTGAGCAGTAAAAACACAGATTCAAACATACAGTATGCATGTTAAACATATCAATAAATAAAGATGTTAATTAAAACAAATTAAAATAATAATGATAATTATAAAAAAACAAACATAAACAATAATAATAAATAAAACAAGACAATATTTACTAGATTAATACTTTATTATTTTTTAAATGCACACGCCACAGAAGTACAGGAAAGGGAAAAAAAACATCTGATTGAAAACAGGTCCTGACCCTGTGAACTGCCCTCTCTAATGATATTATTATATATATTTTCGGCCTGTGACTCGAACCATGTTTACAATGTTGCCCCCTTTGTGTGGTTTACTGTGACAGCCTCGCCGGGGAGAGACTCTCACCTGTCGCCCGGCATCACTCTGACGCACCTGTAATAAGCGGCGTAGAGCCGACAGAAGACATGACTGACTTTTCATTAAAGCCGCGAGAAGGAGTGACACTTTTGCTCGCGTCGGTTTATTTCTGTTTTTTCTTTTTGGGGCAGGAGGACATCTGTCATCACAGCAGCCGAGTGGAATCCTTGCCGGCCACTTATCCCTTTCGGTGAAGACAACTAATCAACAACCTGGGCCAGGAGACGCATCACAGAGGAGTTTAATTTCCTACAGTGTGACTCGAAGATGCCTTTGAGGAGCCACGAAGCATCGGTGCTACTTCAACACGTCTTTAAAATCCCTTTTGTGTGTCGTTTTTTTGAACGGATGTTCACTCTCTCCCCTCCTCTCTTTCTAATGAGCGGCGCTCATCAGGTGGTGGCAGAAAGTGACACCCTCAGCACAGCTGGGACTCAATGTTGAGGCAAAAAAAGCTAAACCATCTCTTCCTTCCGCTCCGGTTTTATCTCTTCTCCTCGGCTTAATTTGTACCCAGAGTGGAAACATTAATGCAAAAAGAGAACACAACTGGATACAAGAGGTTGATGAAAGGCACTAATTGAACAGTTAAAACATGACAACAATTAGCAGAAGCTTTGACTGTCTGTTGCATCTTCTTGTATTGTGTGTTCATTAGGCATGTGTTGATTGTGCTTTGTTTTGTGTATGCGTTTCTTTCTGGATTTGATGTGTGTTCAATGTGGGTTGTGTTCTTTTTTTTTGGATGTGTGTAACATGTGGAGTAGTATTACTTAAACTTTAAAGACATTTAATGATAAGACACTTTAAATAAAATAAAATTGAGGTGTTTTTGTGGGTGGTGTGTCATATAACACACACATTGTTTTTTGTGTTGCATGTGTGTTGCATACAGTATGCATTGAGAGTGCATTGCATGGGTTTTGTGTATACATTGAGTGTGAGTTGAATATGCATTGACTGTGCGCTGCGTGTGCATTACATGTGTTTTGTGTATGCATCAAGTGTGCGTTGCCCGTTTGTTGAGTGTGTTTTTGCGATATGCATGTGAGTGTGTGTTGTGTATGTATCACAGTAACTGTTCGTTGTGTTTGAATTAAATGTTTGTTAAGTGTGTTGCATGTGTGTTGTGTCGACGAGTGTTTCTTGGTTTTCTTTTATTGCGACACAGATAGTGTATGGTTTGTGCCCAGTGTGAGCATAAGATTTGTGTTGTGTTGCAAATCGTTTTCTCACCACAAGTAAGAGACTAGCCTAATCTCAAGAAAGGAAACTGGGTGTTTTTTAGTGTCCTCCCTTACTTATGCTGCTCTGAGCTGAATTTAATTAGTTTGCTTTGACTGCCGCAGTAGTAGAAAGTCCCTCATCATGACGATGTTTTGAAGTTATTACTATTGAGTTTTGACATTCATTTACCATCTTTCTGATCTGTTAGCTTTTATGCTAACTAGTGCATAAAGTAGCTTGAGTTATGCTGTATGTCTTTGATGGAAATACGTTTAGAAAAACAAGACCTGAAATCCCTGTGACTCTGTAAATTGGTCTCCATAGTATTGACTAAACAAGCCTTGCTTTGTCTTCAGGTAATGAAGACGAGGTCAGTTGCCAGGAAACAGAGGAGCAGGAAAGGTCAAATAAAAAACCTGTGGTCAGGCTTGGACAAGGAACTGGTCGACAATTGTTGAGAGTAGCCATACTGCTGAAATCAAAGTGACAACGATGCCATCAATTACATTTACAATATCCCTCTTTTTTTACTGCAGTTTAAATGTCTCCTCCTCTTCGAGCTGCTCAGTTGTTAAAAGAAGACCTGTCCCCAGGACCGTATCGACCCCTCAAGTGTTCCCCTCAGTCAAGTATTTATTTACGCTGAAAGCCAAGAAGCAGTCAGCGACTTTCACACCAGCAGAACTGCAGTGTTTCCCTCTTCTCGCAGTTTTTTGACTCCATCAGATTTAGGCAGATATTGGAACAGTTTATTGCCGACTCCCACACCACTCTGCGGACAATTGTGTCTATATTTAGATAAATTCAGTGGCAGAGACGTTGCAAACGAGGTTTCTTTTATTGTGCCGGCTAATAAAGGAAGGATTCCAACAGAACCTCTAGAAAACAATCTTTTTCATGAGCTTCTCGGAGGGAGGTGCAACACTGTGAGCTTACATAAGGACACAGTTGAAGGTGGAATCCTTTTTTAAGGATATTTCTATTGATGACTTTTTGTTTATCTACTATTTGGACTTAAATTCGCTCATTTTCTACCGTATTTAGCCGACAAACACCTGTTTGATGTATGTATTCTTAATATACTGTATCTAAACCTTGTTTTTAAAGCCCTGTTTATTTTTAACACTTTTCATTTTAAAGATTAAATAGTCTCTCTGTCTCTTTGTCTTTTGAAAATTGCACGTTTTTAGTTATATATTATTGTGGTTAGAGTTTGCTTGAATTTCCTTCCACTTCCTTTTAAAACAACTGCAACTATTCACTGTCACTGACTCAATTTGCCCTTTAATCATGCAGGTTATTAAAGTGATCAAGTCTCTTTTTTTCTCTGAATTACAACAAAGACAAACACTCACAGAATGGACAAAATCACAATGACCAAAAAAACTTCCATTACCTTCTTTCATCTATTAATCAATTATCAATTATGATGTTATTTGCCATTCATTATCTTCTGTTTATTCTCTTCATGGGGTCGCAGGGGCTGTTTGTATCCCAGCTACTCAGGTTGATATGCATAAGACACCACCGTAAATATGTCACCTTTACAATTTCAAGTGATAGTTCTGTCATCCTTCTTTTATTGTGGTTTTATTTTGTAAAACTACTTCCTGTTTTCCTCCCACACGAACCTTCCTAATTGCACACGACTGAAGTTAATCAACAATCACCTGCAGCTTAAGAACTAAAGCTCGATGGTCTTCGTCTTCCTTCCTTCCATCTTCGAAATGATCTTCGTCCAAATACGTCCATACTGCTCGTCTGTAACGTCCAAGAGACACTAAAACAAGTACGTTTCACTTGTACTCCAGGTAAATATCATGAGTGCTTCTAGAGTACACACAGGCTGTGTCCCAAATCACAGACTTACACAGAAAAGTGAGGATCGATGGACACTTTCCACCACCATAGTGAGGTAGATGACGCTAAACGGAAGCTACGTCACTCACGCCACGTTTTGGGAGCAGATACTGACGTAAATGTCTCTAGAAAACACTCATTTTACCACAAAACAACAATAATAACAGAATGAAACACAACTTAATAATTTGTGTCATTTGAAAAGTGCTGTCAACTGTCAGCGATACGGTTTCAACAGACTGTTGCAATCAGTGTTAAAAAGTAGTAGAAGAAGAAGTTGTCGAGTCATTTCCGGTGTGTAGCGACAGTATTTGATTTGAGACAGTACTATCTATCGAAAAATTGGCACACTGGCCGAGTAAGTGCATCTTAATGTGTACCATAAACCAGTGCACTCGGAGAAGTGCACGATTTGGGACACAGCCACAGTCTACTGTCTACACTGGAAGCGTTCACTAGTACTTCCTGTTTGCATCGCTTGTTATTCTTTAAACTGCTGCTACAAACGATTTGGAATAGTTTAGTTTTTAATTCTTATTGATGAGGCTTCCATACAAGATGGGCGTTATAGACGAGCAGTATGGAGGTATTTGGATGTTTTTAAGTCTTTGTGGATGAAGACGACTGATCTCCAGTCCTTACATTTTTGTCTATAACTCTAAAAAAGAACAAATTAATTTTCAAATAATCCCAACTTTCAGTCGACATGAGGGTGAGTCGAAAATGAATTGAAGTCGGAATTTTGTGTGAACTATCACTTTAAACATTCAGGAATGAAACATCTTTTTTTGATACTTCTCGAAACTGTTCTTTCCTTTACTACAATACCTTCCTTTCATCTGTTCTTCTTCCGACTTCACCAGCATCCATAAGAAACGTTGAACCACAACAACATTGTGCTTTCCCTACTTTTTCTCTCCAAAGATAATGAAAAACTAATTTCGCTCCGGGTCTTATCTGGACTCTTAGCGAGGAACTACGATGTCCAAGGCTGAAAGGATTTCCCTTCCTGTTTAGAATTCATCAAACTTTATCTGCTTTATTGCTTCTCAGTGGGCCGACGCTACAACAATAAACACTGTTTGAGGAGGCAATCATATTATATATCATTACCCGAGAATGAGGTTTATCTATCTATTAACCCCTCCTTCCGTCGGAAACCCTTGTGGTAATTGAAAGAGCCGTTGTTACGAGGTAATTACTCCGGCGCTGCCGGGTCTTCTGTATGTCTTCTATATGAGCTCCAATCTTTACAGCGCAAACATCAGAACTCGGAGCACAGAACTTCTCCGACTAACCTGGCGGCTGGTTTTATAAAATACCTTTCACATCTGAAGGTTGCCGGGGGTTTGAACCTTGACGTGGTTTGCAAAAGAAGGACATTCAAGGCAAATGAAGCGATTAAGTCTATTATTACTGTGGTTATTTTAAATCAGCGCTGATGATAGTTTTGTCTTTGGAAAGTTGCTCCGAGCTCAAATTGCGTCTCTTGTCTATGTTTTTCGGCGCCGTGTATTTGTATTAAAAAAAAAAGTCAGATGATTAATCTGACTATGAATGAAGAAAAAGGGGGTTATTATTCAAAAGTGAGGCGATAATTCATTCCCTCGGACCCGGTGGTTACTGCGGCCGCATTAATGCCCGTAATCCTCTCTGGTGTTTCATCAATTCATTTGCTCTTTACGAGTTGATTCTCAGCAACTCGCCGATCAAATCGCTTCTGACAATCTTAAAATGAAGATTAATTACGTTCAACTGAGGGGGGGAGAGAGAGAGGCCAGATTTAATCCAATGAATAATTTAGATCATTCCCGTCGAAGGAAACCTCAAGAGTCAGATTATCTGGCTCTGGTTTTTGCCGCAGGGGGTGTTAGGGAGGGGGACGTCCCTGTGCACTGACCCCGCCGCCAGGAGATGGTTCTGGAATAAGGGTCGAAACGTCGATGACCTCTGGTCCCCAGCTGAAGACCCTGAGGCAAAAACCTTGAGGTTTGCAGTCAGGCTTCGGCCTGGCTCTGGGAAAAGGACGCCATTGCCATGCACAGTCCACCACGGGCACCGTTGGAGGTCTGACAGGTCTTCAGGCCCAGCAGGAAGACCACCGTCCTGTTATATGTAAAGGGATCGTAGGGATAAAATGCTGGGTCATATTCTCTGTAGAGACTCAAAAATGACCTTTTGAGTTAGGAAGGTCACGAACGTCTCATGATTCCACTTGATCTACTTGATCGACTGCACACTTTTTTACTAGTGATGGGTTGATGAGACTTCATGAAACAGTGTTGTTAGCATGTTGTCAGCTAGTCAAGCTAACCTACAACAGTACACACTTAAAGACTTTATCATTAATGGATTTAGACAATATTGATGTTCAATGTACATGCGGCACTTTGACTGCATTAATGCAGCCCTCGTAATGTCAAAGTATGATCATGTATAAATGGTTCTAATACATTAACAAATTAGGGATTATTTCGTCTTTCTTTTTGCTTGACGGCCCCTAACAACATTCACAGAATTTAATGTGGCCCTTGAAGAATTTTAATTGCCCACCCCTGCTGTAGCATGTGCTCGGCTAGCCGAGCTAACCTACAACAATACGCGTTTTTAGTGTATTCTACATACCTGCGTTTGATCCAGAAGTTTGACCGTCTTCTCTGATAAAAATTTCTGCGTCTGGCACCTGATAACAACACACCGAAAGCCCGTGATCAACACTGTTGCTGACTCCATTCTCGCAGGTTCACACATATCGTCAGTGGTGGCTGGTGAAAAATATTCTAGTGGTGGTGGTGCTCTTTTCCGGTTCATTTCCTTGCATATACTGTAGCATTGATAAAATGAAAAATTGACTTAACTTATTAATTACATGTAAGAACACTTTGAAAGCTAATAATGCATAATGATGTTTATTATGCTCCTTGTTCAGATACAAATAAAAACACATTTTAATTGTACTATAACATACATCGTACAGAATTAACCAAATTATTAAAAGAAAAACCTAAAGGAATGCTATTAACAACCTAGTCTCTGCACAAGAAAATCAGAGATACTTTAAACCAAATTATAAAAAAAAAACCACAAATACACTGCAAAGAAAATATTAATAATTAAAGAAAAAAATCATGTTAAATTAAAATGTCGAGAGCAGGAATCAAAGCAGCGAATTTCACTTCCTCAAACTTACAAAAATGAGATAAAAACTGAGCTAACTGAACTGTGACAATCTTTAGCATCGCTTTTTCCAGCGCCCCAAAATCATAGTCAGAGACGACGCTTCTCCGCGACTTTTGCGTTGTGTATTATTGTCTGAGATACATACACGTGATGTCACTGATGGACTCTTCAAAAACCGAACCCCATATAGACCGTTAAGATAATATTATAATAATAGTAAGTAAGTAAGTAAGTAATTTTTATTTATATAGCGCTTTTCCAGATCAGGGTCACAATATTTCAATTGCAAATATAGTTTATCAGTGTGAAATATTCTTTGGATGGTAATGGACGACGTATGATGAGGTATCAGCTCTCAAGGGGCGTCCCATTTCTAAGAGGACAAAGACTCTTTCCCTAGTTGTTGGAGGATTTAGCTTGAGGAATGAGGAATCCGGGTCACGGCACCAAGTTGTCCCTCCACAGTCTCGATACTTGGTGGTGGTAAAGAAGGACACAATCACAGGAATGAGTTTAAGAGAACATGCTCGTTTAGTGAAATTAAAAAAAATAATCAGAGAAACAACTTACATGATCATGGGCTTATAGCAAGAAGAGATCTATCGCAGAGATGTCTTAGAGGGCCAAGCGCAAAGTTCTAACGAAATGGCGGATCTTTTATATTTCATTGAAATATTAGATTAACACCACAGATTATAAAGCAGAGAGTGACATCTAGTGGTCTTTCAAAAAAAAATAAGACACTGTTTCATGATACAACTGTATCACGTGGGCCCTCATCAAAACATCACTACTTTTTTCCCCTACATTCTTCTGGCATCCAAAACATGTTGGACTGTGGGCTCACCCAAATTTAGCTCAAAGATACTTTTGTAGCCACCCCACCCCTCTCTCTCTCTTAATAAAGTCCAATAGTCTGTTTCATCCTCTGCTGTGCCGCCTCACACCTCTGAACCTCGTGGATGTGTCCTGTTTTATCACCGTGGCAGCTGGAGCTGCAGTGGCAGGGTTGAGAGTTTGGGATTAAATCATCTCGGCAGTCAATTTGTGTGTTCTACGAAACAATTTTTTACTTGAAAACCAACAAAAACAAGCAGGATAAAAACTGTTCTCAAACTGATGTTTACATTATCTTAGATAAAGGTGTCTTTTATCATAGATAACATTAACTTTACCAGCCCATTACCAACCATTAATTTGAGCCACAAATTATATTTATTTTAAATGAAATGTCTGGATATAAATGAGGTCTTTATCTCCCAGTATATACAGTATATTACTGTTTTCTTAATGATCACATTCATCTACTTTTTAATCTCTAACTTTACTTTTTCTCTTTATCTTTCAATTTCTTTTTGTATAGTCTATTTTTTTTGTGCAATATTCCTTATGATTGGTGAAAACAATGGTTAGATAAACCCTGACTGGTAAGTACTTGATGTTATAACTTTCATTTTGTATTTGGTAACGATTTATACATAAGGACACGTCAATATTCAGCCCTGCTGGTGGTAAGTTGATCAATGAATTACAGATCATGATCAATTGATCTCTTAATACAAACCATTGATCACACGATATGAAACAGCCTTACTTTTTACCGTTAAAGACCAAATACATCACATCAATTTGATCGCCTGAGACCTTGGCTCCTTGTTTTTGAGTGATGTCATCAACAGTAACTTTGAAAAAAAAAAAAAGCCTTTACAAGAATAGAAAGCAGATAAGAAGATTAAAAATGGATGACGGTTAACTCCTCTGGTTTAACTTGACTGTCTTCAATTCACAGTTGACATTTAATTTGAGGAGGCAGCAGCTGACAAATGGCCGCCGCAATAGAATCGAAACTCGTTTCTCCGACTCCTGCTGGGACCGAGAGGAAAACACCACCTCCTGCAAGCGAAAGGTTGAACTTGTTCTGCTCAAAGACAAGCACGAGTGTTGCTCACGGGCACAACGACAAGGAGGTGATAACGGTATTAGTCATTTCCTCAACACGTCCTAAAAGATTGGAACCAAAAATGGGGGAAAAAGCCGTTAATCTGGATTAATCCTCCCGTTTCTTTTGTGAGAGACGGCTGCGAGATATTGAGGCAAACACAAAACTATCAGCTCCAAAATGTTGTCGAGCAAACATCAGACGGATCTCGTGGTGTTTTTCCACTTCTCCGTTCGGGAGGAATGATTGTAATAATGAATGTAATTAAAGTTGACTTCGCGACCAACTCTCTGATTGAGCCATTACTGTGGTTAGTGGGCGGTGAGTTTGTGAGATTACCTGAGCGAAGCACAGACCAAACAAGCAGTTATCAGCCACGTGCACACACACACACACAGGAGGGTCACAACTAACGCTGTTGGAATCCCGGGAGGTTACAACAGAGGCACACATGTCTTAATTAAGGCTATAAATCACAATGTTTAACTACTAATATTGAAGATTTCTTGAGGGAATAACTAGCATATTTATGTGTTGGTCCCATAATCCAGTGGCAGATGTCGTTCAACTAGTTATTTATTTGACATTCATTGTTACAGTAGTTAAGCCTAAATTCACATTGTCAGGATGGAGGTCACGAAGAGTGCTAAGTGCCTTTAGGAATAATCGTGACATCACAGACCGAGATATAGGAAGTAGACGGTGGATGTTTCAAGGGGAAAATGAGCAAATCATCTTCACAGGCAAACAAAAAATACACTTTCACAGTTTCAGTTTTAGCTACAGACGATGAGTCGGTTGCCAGGATCAGATGAAGGATCAGCCAAGAAAACAGAGGATTTCTTCCAGAGATTTTACTTTAGGGACTTACTTGTAACAAAACACAGTTTATTACATTGTTCACTGTACCAGTACGTTTTTCAATTCATTTTGAAGGACTCACAAAAAAAGATAAAGGTAAAAAGAAAGTCTTAAACAACTTATGTGTTGATTTAGGTGTGTCTTAAATAGATCTTGGACCTCTATCAGTCTGTTTGTACAAAACTCTCTTTTCATTTAAACATTTACATTAGAAAATGTGCTTAAGCCCCGCCCACTGAAAACACTGTGTTTCTGGAGAGGAAATATTGTTTACCTCAACCATACCCAGTCTTCTGTGATTGGTCAAGCATTCAGGTTTGTCACGGCACGTCATTAATCCCGGAATTTTCCACCTCCAAGGGAGTTATTGTATAAACGAAGCGGGGCGTGATTACAGCTGACTGGAGGAGGAGTGAAGCCATTATTACATCATAACAGACTCAACTCTTGTAACCTCTCGTTTGCCGAGATTTCATCGACCGCATCAAGATTTCATCTACTGCATCTTGGAGAGGAAGACTTCAACATTTTTGCGTCTCTACATCGCTGGCAGCAAACAGTACAATACACAATACAAAAAATAACATCAAGAATAAAAGCAAGCAAATAAAATAATAATGAAATAATGATTTAAATGAGTGAAAAGGTCGTTGGAAACAAACCGATGTGGAAGGAGCTAGAGGTCAGAAAGTGATAGGAAGCAGATGCTTTAACAACAAACATGTTTCTTTTCAGTGCAGTTGAGTTTCTTCATTTCAAAAGGTTTGAGTCTCTGGGCTCCATTTTTATAACAACTCTGTCTGGACAGAAAGAAAAACCCAGATGGAAGTTGTGTTCGCGGAATTGGCACACTGACCTCGTCTTGCAGAGGTCGGTGTGCATTGAAAGGGTTTTTGTGGAGTTAATAGATGAACAAGAATCAACTAGTTAAGCCGGCCAAGTTAGTTTTCATGTCCTTGATACATGGTCCTTGGTAGTTTGATGGTCTTCTTCTTTCTGTGCGACCCAAAGCTCCAGGACTCCATAAAATGGTTGAATGTTGAATTAAATCCTTCATAAAACCCACTCATTCAAGGTTAAAAAATTAAAAAGTTGGGTGAGATCTACACTAAGAATAACGACCTGCAGAGCTTCCTAGTGAAATTCATTAAAAAATGATTTAGTTTTTATAAAGTTTGATTGGAATGTCAGTCATCCGCGACCGTTTGTGAATGACTGTGTCTCACATTTAAATATCAGTGACTCACGGAGCAAAGTGGGTTGTGGGAGGACGGGATAAAGTCTGCAGTATGAATGTATGCTTTATTATTTATAACGTCAGGAGACGAGAGCCTCTCAATGGAAACAATCAACCATCAAAATAATGATGGATATTGTCAGTGTTTATGTTCACTCTGATATAAGTACATGCTGTTGCTGCTGTTGAATCACAAAACCCTTATTTATGCCAATAAATACCATCACACAGGAAACTAATGTTTTTTTTTAATGCACTAAAAACAAAGGCAGTAAATTTGGCACAAACTGAAACTCCTTTCTTAATTTTGTATCAAACATACAAGTGTTTTGTCTTTTTAAACAGCTAAATATGTTTACAATAGAAAAAACTCCTCATGGTAAAAAATCCAACTCGATTTTTAGTTTTGCTTCATTAAATAGTTGATCAAAAATAATGTAACTGTTGTATTGGAAAGAATCTGGTGATACAATACGTTTCATGATACAGGGGCAACAATATGATATATCGCGATATAGTAGTAAAAATAATATATTTGTAGTATTTTCGATTACTTGACTTTGTCGTTGCAGAATTTACAGACCACATGGATGCTTTCATTCGTCCTGAAACCAAAATAGGTCCAAACATCAGCTTTAAAAGCGAATGGAGTCGACTGTATCCTCTCGTCCTCAGTCATCGCCGGATTTCTATGTTAATTCAGCTGCAGAGGAAATAATAAATACACAAATATGAACAAAGCGCATGAATATTTGGATTTTAATTGTAACAAATAGTATTATTTTACACATTATCAAACTATTAACCATAAAAATCGATGTTAACACAAAAATGTATAATTGTAAATGTATATAATCGATACAGTATCGTTGAAAGAATATTTCTATATTTTCCGAAACCCTAATAACTAAATATATTTATTTATATGTACTGTATTTACATGCATATATATTCCACTGTCCTATTTCTGTAATTTCATAAGAAGCAAAATAAAAATGTATATCATTTTTCTTATATACATTTTTCACACTATTTAAAATAATTTTCTCATTTACTGAACAAAATATTTATATATTTGCATTATATACAAATTGTATAATAAAGATCAAATGACTCCATTTTGTAATATGTGACATGGCCAAAAGAAATGTCTTTATAACATATTTTCTTTGATTTAATTACTTATTTTCTTTCCTATGAGGTGAAGAGCTTGGAAAACAAAGAAAAAGAGAGTCGATGGACGGGTCAAAAATGCATGACCCGCATATACAGTACATGTCACTGACATGATGTCATCGTTCTGAGCAAAAGCCGAGAATCGATACAGATGTAACTTTTATTTACACAAATATAAAAGTACAATCATTGGTATAAATGTGCAACTTGCAAACGTAAGTCCTCAGTGTTACACCACAACATGAGAGCAAGCAACATGAGACAATGAGTCAAAGGTCAAGCGCTCCGTACTTCTCTATGGAGCATCATCATCAGTCTTTTCGGTGTGTAACGCATCATCTGTTGACCCCGCTCGCTGGTTTCGAGTGACACATGTCATTCATGAGGCGAGCCGCCTCGACGTTGAACGGAAAAAAAAAAAAAAAAAAAAGGTCCCCACGGCGTCACCGAATGCCTTACAAATCAACGCGGGAACTTTAAACCATTGCAATCAATGGAGATCATTTTTTTGCAATTGCAAAGAAAAAAATCAATAAATAAATTTGACACAAGACACCTTCACAAATGCTCGGTCGGCACAATTCTGTGTTCATACATCAAAGTAAGGCAAATGATTTTCAAGACACGCATGCGATTGAACAAAGTGATGACCCTCAATACTGCGACTCTTCAACGGTCGCTCAGGCTCAAGAAAAATACATTTCTTCATGGACATCATTTGAACTAACAGTTGGAGAGGGACAGACGGACAAATGCAAAACATGCTTTTTAGATAAATGTGGGTTTCGGAGATACATATCTTATAGGATAAATTCGCCATTTCTTAAAAACCTCATATGGGGGGAAATCGAAGTTCCCATTCCGGGTGCAGAAAGATATATTTTTCCCAGAGCAATGGCCCAACTGGTGTAATAGAAAGAGAACACTGATATATTAAGTTACACTAGTGCTGCAGCTCAGATAACCTCTGGATTCCGTCATTCCCCACGTCGGCGATGTCACATCTGGTAAAGGCAGCGACCCACAGAACACACCCTCACTCTCTCTGCCCAGAACAAGTCATCTATGTGGGTACGTTTGTGAGCTTCCTCATGGTTGGAAGCAGATCATTGATACCACTCTGAATATGATTCATTCAAGTGAAATCTTTCCTCTGGTTTTTTACTTTAATCTGTTATCTATTGATCAAAATCTGAAGAATTATACATTTTGCATCAAAGATTTCAAGATGAACTGCCTTCTTAAACATCAGAAACACAAGTGAACAGACGTTTTTTTGATCTGTTTGTGTGATGAATAATCCAGTTTATTACCAAAGAATAGTTGTATTTTATTGATGGGTGATCCATGATTGTGTTCGTTTTTTTGCAGGGAAAATAAAAATTCCGGGAGCATCTTCCTAATATTTGACATGATGACATTTCTACCTGGAGACTTTTTTGTATTTTGCTCAAAGCTCTCTTAACACATTGATCGCTGCTATTTACTTTAATGCCAAAACTATTCATCTTAATATGTCAATAGAGTTAAACAGTACGATTGTTTTTATCTATTCAAATTTTTAACAGTTATCTTGGTCATTGTAAATAACATTTTTTTGTGTAAATTAAACGATTTTATATATAATTTGTAAAAAATAAACTTGAAAATGTGTTACAGAATTGTTTAAGTCAGTTCAAGCTGCCATCCATGTGGATTTGGTAATAGTGAAGTAGTAAAAGTGTAGTGTTTGTTAAGACTAGCAGTTATATTATGTATACATAACTGACACACATGGACACAATATCCTACGAAATCAACTCTTGTAGAGATAGTGTTAAATCGGACCCAAATCCGTTGAAAGTGGTTTTATATGTAAGTGACCATGTTGGTTTTGTGTAGTGCTAGAAAAGCGTAATAGCAATATATTGTTTAAACTGAAGCACACAAACAAGATAAAGGTGTTAGCTGGGTTTGTTGTTTTGCAGTAGTCATTATGAAAATGAATGAAACCCTCGTCTCCGACCCACTTTGGTAATGTTGAATGCTCAAGTGGGCGAGTCAAAGTTTCATAATGAGAGACTTATGAGACTTATTTAAGTTAATAGCCAGAGTGTTGTATTACTTATGATTCTTTAAGATGAAACATTTGAAGATTTGAAGAAAAAACAACAACATTTAAATGTTACTTAGTGCTGCTTTAAAAGACCAACTACAGCTATTGATGGGTTGACGAAGCCTCATGAAACAACTGTGTAGTGAAGACACTGTATCGTGATACAGTGTCTTCATTTTGAAAGGCCACTAGATGGCACTCTAAGTTGAACGCCATCTAGTGGCCTTTTAAAAGGAAGACACTGTATCATATAATGAAGTTTCTTTTCACACAGAAATAAATGTTTTTTAAAACAACCAAAAATAGTTTAAGAGAATTATTAATGCATCAGTAACTTCAGCTGTGATTCTGGCGAGTTATAATGTCGCCAGCATGTCTATGAAAATGATAGTAACGGCCCTTTTTGCTAGTCTCTCTTTTCTGTTATTTAAAATTTCCAATGTTGTCGGTTATAAGTCTTTAAAGAAATGATAAACAGCAGCACTCATTTGTGTGTGTGTGTGTGTGTTTGTGCATGTTTTGTTCTTCACTATTTTACATTTTGCTTCACTTGCTGTTGATTTAATAGTGTCACTGATTGTGGGGTTTAATATTTACATGTTATTGCTTTTTCTTGTCTTCTCACCATCTCTTGAGTCTGCAGTTTATAAACTGCTGACCACCGTTGAATATTTATCCTACAGAATCCAGAGAGATTCAGAGTGGTATCAGTTTAAAAACTCACGAAAAAAAAGCCATTTCCCCCTCATCATTCTTGATTCGTGTATCACCCGAAAGTGTAAAAGTCTGACCTGTTGACGACTAACATGTAACAGCAAGACGTTCAATCATCCTTTTATTTATACATTTTTTATTTTTTTATCTGCAAGTATAAAAATATATTTCAAAGATTCTAGTGTCTTATGTACAACTATCACATATGGCTCCACCATAGTTACATGCAAGAAAAAAAACTAAGACAAGCCTGAAGAAGTAACTACCTGAGTCATTTTTCCTATAATCGTCTGGGTGGGACACACATGTGGAAAACGAACGATATACATTCAGTTATCATGAGAGACGAGGTTAATATTCCTTGGTGAACACGGGATATTATTCATATAGAATGTATTTTTAATGGCTTCACAGTGTAACGCGTGAGGGGAGTGCAGAGATCCGCAGCAGAGATTTGGTGCAGGGTGTGTGTTTGGAGAGCAAGAATGGCGGGTAGAAGCGAGGGGTCCGGGAGGTTACGAGATGCTGGAGATAGGTGCGAGGGGGGAGGTCAGAGATAAGTGCCTGATTTCCATTTAATTCCTTTTAAATGGAAACTCCCACTGCTACTTCTCAATCTTTTGGGGGGTCCGGTACCCGCTCCAGGCTTCTATCAGCGAGTGGATTCACTGAATCTTCCTCCACGGATCTGTTTGTCATCATCAAACTGCAATCGCTTGAGCCTTAAATCTCAGGGAATAGTTGCTTAAACAGTAACAAAGGAGGCTTATTTAGTAGGCAGCCTGACCGGCCAGCACTGCAAACACCCGCATCCATTAATCCCCTGTCACACATTCACACTGAGATCGCCAGGACTGCGGGTCTTTCTTTGGCTTTAAAAAAAACAAACAGATGCATCATCGATCTACAGATAAATCATTTACAATCACGCTCTATTTCTACCTTCCTTGTGTGTAATTTCTTCCCTCGATATTCAACGAAAAGATGGTTTTCTAATAATTGTTTTTTTAAGTGCACGAGTGTTATGACCCATGTTTTAATTGAGGCCTGAAATCGAGCGATGCTAGATTATGATTATTTTTCATTGGCTGGATTTTCATGAGGGCGACGCGAGCAGCCGTTTAGTCTTCCCGGCGGAGGAAAGGTGCAGAGAGTTTCCAGTTTTAATGACCTGGAGGACGTGGTTCTGATTTATGAATGAGTCGGATTACACTGTGGAACATTGGTTAGGTCCGGAAAAAGTACAGTTAGAATAGTTGGATTCAACAGTTGTTTTTAGTTGTTTTAGTTTAGTTTAAACAGTGTCAAACTCGTTCATACGAGTGGTCAAACAAAAGTGTCTATTACTGCATTATTTTTATTATTGTCTTTTAACTCTCGCAGACTCAATCTATCTTAATCACATCTGTGTTTGTCTTTCTTCAAACACACCCATTAAATTCCTTAGAATATTCTCTACTACTATATTACTATATTACTCTACTTAGAAGTCTGTATCATTGATATCAATAATCTCTGTTTGGTATTTTATTTTAAACATAATATCAACATCTAGTTTGATTTTGAACCAACCATTCGTCCGGCCACATAAAAATGACTTGGTTCTTAGTACTACAGATTTAAAGAATCTTTTTTTTCTAGTGGTGAGCATCAAATCTGTGAATTCCCATTTTGGAGGTACAAATAAAATTAACCTGTCTGTCTATTTGTCTGAAAATCTGTTGCAGGAATAATTCGTTTTTTGGGGTTTGCTTGTTTATTCTTTAATGTAATCCAATGTTTTTTCTTGTTCTAGTGGAAGGTTTTCCACGAGGCGGCTCTCGCTTGATGATTATTAATTTAAAGAAGGAGCTGATTTGATAATATACTTTGTCGTCTCAATAATAGATGATCATGAGAGACAGTGTACTTGTTACTGTTGGTGTCATTTTAAAATCACGTGCAGATTAGTTAAACTTTTTTAAAGAAACTCATACAAAATTGGTGCAAAATAAGGTTTGTAGAAATATAAACATTCATCCATGTCGTCCAACTTAATGCACTTTTAAATTCTTATCCTATGTTTTTTATATTTGTATTATAAGGATGATTGAAGTTCGAAAGTTTGGTGCACTGCCTTTGATTATCAATGTGTTTATTATTGTTTTATTATCTTCGCCAAGTTGTTTAATCCGAAACAAAACGCGACTTTTTAAGGAAAGTTTTCGATAATTAAAATTACGGTGGTGTTCAGGAGTTTCATCTGGATCCAGAGGGATTTTGAAGAATTTATCACTCACTTAAATGGCTTCTGAAACCTAGCGTTGAGTTGAGAAATGTGGGGTGATAAAATACAAATCAGTAAAATAAATCTTTCTCTGCACATGTTGTTTTTCAAGTGATTTTCTTTGGTTGAGATTTCAGCAGAAATCAAAACGAAGTTGTAAAATAAATCCCCATTAATTCTTACTTTAGACTTGAAAGTGAAATGATTTAATTGGCATTTGATGTTTTGAACCCGTTGAATACCGAGTGAAGGAAAGAAAACACACACACAACACTTTTGTTGTCCTTCCTTCATAAACTCGTCGAAATGTTTGAAGAGTAATTAAGACGTTGCAAGCTTTTATCAGTTGTTTCCGTCCACAGACGCTGCGAGCTGGAAAGAGAGGAGTGGGAGGTGGCATTTTTTTTTTCTTCTTTCTGTTACCCTTGGAGTCAAAGTCTTTGGCCGCTGAAGTATGTTTGGAGCTGATAAGAGGACCAGCTCCTTCTCACGAGAAATGGATTTTCATTTTTTTCCTCGTTGCTCTTAACTGCATCGTACGTAGCTATTGGTGTGTCGCTCTGGAGTGAAGCCGCCGTTCACTGCCCTGGTTTGAAACAAGAAAGAGCTGCTACATCGCTGCTTTCAGTCGGACCTCCTCTCTCTGTGTGTCCGGCTGCTTCCTTTGACTCAAGGAGAGAAATGGTCGCTTGAATATATTCAATGCAGGGTCCAGGAAATGGTGCAAAAGATGCGTGTGACGTACATTATAATGCATAGATCAGTATGTGCTATATATCGTTCAGTGTCCACACTACAGTTTTGAAAATATTCAACATTCAAAAACAAAACTTGATTGATTTCCAATCGTAGGCTCAGTCAACCCGTAGGAATGAATCGTGAGACTTTAGTTAGGAAACCATCTTTTTTAGAGCAGCAGAATTTGCACTACAGACCAGGTTTAAGGTCTTATTTAAAGCCTTATTTTCAAGTCGTGGCAGATTTATACAGCGACAATAAAATAACTTAACATAAAAAAACATTTTAGTGCATAAAAAAAATACATCTTACTGTCAGAAACATTTCAGACACTGATAAACAATACAATGTAAATTAAATAAATAAATATATATTTTTTGTGCGCAGGTATTATAATTTAAATATGGCTGCTTGCATGAAAACCCCCCCATAAAACGTTTGTGTCGTTATATTGGAAAGTGTTTTTAGGTTAGTTGAGTTATTTGTTGAATAAGTGTCAACTCAATACATTCCAATGGCGCTTGAATCCAGCAAAAAAAATGGTTGGCTATAAAGTTTTTTTTCAAATAATAAGTGGAAGAAAAATCCACTTACTCTTTAGTACGTGTTGACTGAGCCTCGGTTTGCTCAACATATTCCAACGGAGACTTTCCTGACACTTCAGAGACTCATCAGTTTGTTCTTAAATGAAGGTAAATGAAATGGGTGAGTTTTAAGTCCCACTCTTCCAGATAAATTCATCATCTGCTCCGTAGTTCTTTTTTTTGTTGTTGTTTTTAACAACCACTGCTGAGCATCACTGCTGCGATTACTGCCTTCATCAAACATAATCATCCAATAGATCATGCACAACAAGCTACATTTGTTTTAAAGTATTATCTATGGCCGACATCCTCGGGGGTTCCACGGGGTTCCGAAGCACCGTGAGTGAGTCCTCTACCTGGAGTTACTCGTCTCTGCAAGCCGATTGTTCATGATCCCGAGAGCACCGACGCCCCCGGAGAAGCCGTTGTGGCGGGAGCTGCCGCAAACGGTCCTGGGATATCCGTTGGCCGATTCGGAAAGCTGTTTCTGCATGATTGCTAGCGATACCTTGTTGGAAGCCGCCAAGTCTTTCATAGAAATCATCTCTCCCGAGAGCCTGCGACCCTCGGTGTCGCTGTCGTAATGGCCGTCGGATTCGGGCGGCTGCCCAAGCGGGCCCTGGCGACCCTTGGAGCCCGGGCGGATGGCGTTGCGTCGGCCGAGGAAGGTGCTGGCTTTATTGCAACGCTGGCAAAACAAGCAGCTCATTTTCTCCAGCATCCAGTTCAGCACCTGCTTGATGACGATGGAGATGACGTTGAAGAGCGAGTAGATGCAGCAGACGCCCGCCAGCATGAAGAAGAAGTTGGCCACCCTGTACAGCGCCTGGTGTTCGTACGCCGCGCTCTGACTGCTGACGTAGTCCCCGAAGCCGATGGTGCTGAAGGTGACAAAACAGAAGTAGAGAGAGTCTAAGTAGCCCCAGCCCTCCACCGGGGTGTACATGGCTGACGCACAGCAGGAGATGGTGATGGCCGAGAGGCCGAGGATCAGCAT